>NC_053146.1:16124059-19026161 GCF_016808335.1 Panicum virgatum | reverse complement strand
CAACTCCTGATATGGTGGATCTCCACTCACGCCAAGACTATCATATCACGAGGAAATCCCACACATACACATGCAAGCATATCAACCATTCAAACATGGTTTATATTAGGAGTTCAAGGAATAAGGGCACACAATTGGCTATGCAGGTTCATCTCATAACAGTAATAAAGCGATAGCAGTTCTAGCAAGCAATGCCTAATAGGTAATCAATTCATAGATGGGCGTGAACCTGAGACTTCTCATAGTCGTCCTAGGTCTTCAGAGTCTTCTCGTTGTCCGGGACGTCCTCCTGGGTCCTCTGGGTGTCCGGGACGTTGATCAGCTCCTCCTCGCTAAGGGCCTATTCGTAAATATGAATTACTAAGGGAGTCAAAGTGTAAAAGTGCACAAAAGTATCCAAATAAGATCCAAATCACATAAAAACCTACTCTAACGGGTAGATCATGATTTTAGAAAAATTATGAAACTGGTTTTGTAATTTTCGGAGCTAAGGTTAATTAATTAATAATTTTTGAAGCCTAAATCTATTTCTGCAATTAATAAATGATTTTTGGAAAAAGAAAACACGCAGTCAATGGTCAACGTCCAGGTCAGTGGGTCCACGAGTCGGTGGCACTGAGTCACTGACCGGTGGGTCCCGCGTGTCAGGTCCGGGTAAAAGAAAAAGAAAAAGAAAAGGGCACAAAGGCTACTGGGCTCAAAGCAGATCAGGCCAGCTCGATCTGGCCCAAGAAACGGCGGCTCGGCTTGACGAGCTGGCTAAAGCGATGGCTCACAGGACGGCTTCGCCTGCGGCTTGGGGAAAGGCCGACTCGGGCGAAAAAGGGCCGGCTTGGGCTTGGCTTGGTTGGGCCGAAAGAGTGGCAGCGGCCCATCTTTTCTTCTCCTTCTCTAATTTGCTCTGATCCTCCTCTGCTCCCTTCTACCGGCGGACGGGTCCAGGTGAGGTCATGGCGGATCCAAGGGGGGCGCGGTCCGAGCTTGACGGCGGCGGTCCGGCGGCGGAGCGGGGTGGTGACGGGTTCCAACTCCGGTGAGGACAGGGCAGGTGCTCGGCTAGGTCAGGAAAACGGCGGCGGCATGGTGTGTCCACGTGGCCAGCGTACAGGGTAGGGCAGTGGGGTCTCCAGGTGACGATGGCGGCGCCAGCAACTGCGTGCGTGTGCGTGGGATTATGCGGCATGGCTCGCCAGCGAAGCCAAGGGGATCAAGGTGGATGGCGTGCTCAGCGGCGAGGCGGAGTAGGACAGGGCAAGGCTCATTGGCACAGCGTCTTGGGTGACGCGAGGCCGGGCAAGGATGGCGGTGAGGCACACGGACAGCAAGGGTGAAGCTACGAGGTCCAGGCGGTGGCAAAAAGGGGCATGGCGCGTGCGTGCGGGGAAGGCCGCGACGCGGCTTGCCGTCACGGGCGTGAGCGGCCAAGACGGCGGCGCGGGCACGGCGAGGTGTGGCGCAGGTGCGTTCCAGGGCCGACGAAGTGGCATTAGCTCGTTGGGCTGTCGGGAACGTGCAGGGAATGGCCAAGGGCCGGTGAGAGTGTGCGCTGGTGCTCTGCGCGCGTGCAAGGCAGGAAAGAGGCGAAGGCTCGGTTTCGACGGCGGCGCTCGGCTCCTGCAGAAGAAGGTGGGATGGGGCACCTAGGCTACTACGGAGGCTCATCAGCGGCGTATGGCGGCCGGACAGCAAAACAGAGCCGGAGAAAAGGGCAGCGCGATGATGGCTCACCGGTGGCTCGTGGAGGAAGGGCTCGGTGCCGTGGCGAGGTGCGGCCGCGACGACTCGAAGCAGTGCCGTGGCGCTCCTCCTCTTCGATTTCTCCCTTGGCGCGGCGGCGGTGTCCTTCCCTCCTTGCGGCATCGAGCTCCTAGCAGAGTTCTTCCTCCTCGGCTCCTTCTCTTTGTAACGGCCCAGGTTTTTAAATAGCCAATTTAGGGTAATTAGAATCAAATTATGCATCATGTGCTTGAATTGCTTGAAAAAGGATCTTTTCGTAAATATAAAGGTTATATGTGTAATTATGATTTTATGCAGGGCCCTTTCTATAGTTATGTTGAATAGGTTGTGTAATTATAGCTTCTGTGGAGGGTGTTTTTGCAAAATTCAGAGCATTTATTGCATGGCAGCAAATTTTGCTTTTAAGTCTAAATTTGAAGTGAAATTGCTTTGAAAAAGACAAAATTCCTGGAATTCAAAATCCCTCTTATGTTTTAAAAATTAGCTCTTGAATCTTTGATCAAATAAGTTTTTGCACAACATCAAAGTTGTAGATCTTGAAAAGTTGAACAACTTTCATGTTGGGCACTTTTTCATTTGAGCCCTAGATTAATAGTTATCGATGTTTTACAGATAGGCCCCTGAAATTTTGGAAAATTTTGTTTGGGTCCCTGTCTTCTTCCCCTGCCTGCTTGCCTGCTTGCTCGCCGCCAGAGCCGTGCGCCGCCCGCCCGCCGTGGAGAGCCACCTCCCCGTGCCACCTCTTGCTCCTCGTAGCTTCCACGCATCGCCCAGAAACTCCCCGCCGCCCTTGCCATCATGCTGTGCCTCCCCCTGTCGTGCCACGCGCCCCCACCGAGCGCAGAGCCGCCCGCGCGGCCGCCACCTCGCCGCCGCGGTGGCAAGCCCGCGGCCGAAGCCGCCGCCCTCCCCTAGCACGCGCAATAGCACTACATATATCCCCGCAAGCTAATCCCCTCGTTATTTTGCCATTTCCCCGCTCCCAGAGCTCAGAACGCCGCCGCCGCTCCACCTTGAACGCCGGCGAGCTTGACACCGCCGTCGAGCCGCCTCTCTGCAGCTCCTCCGCCCACTCTGACCCCCTAGCGAGCACCACCGTGACCCCGCGCAGCTTCCCAGCCCCTTCTCTTCCGCCCTCGACCACCGGAACCCCCTCGCCGTCGAAGTCCTCTCCGCCGCCGACCGCCCTCCTCCGTCGATCCGCCATATCCGACCACCCTAGCCTCGATTCCAAGCACCATAGGGTGCGGTTCGACATCCTCTAGTGTTTCCCCAACTTTCCCCATGTCACCGGAGCCGGACCTCGCCGGGAAACGCCGCGCCCTCCCTGCTCTGTTCTTGTTTGCCGGCCAGGGACCTCGGATTCAAATTCAAGAAAACCCGGGGGGTTATCTGCATGGCCCAAGACTCATTTGAATAGTGCTTCAAGGACCTCTTTGTTATTTCTAGCAGTGATCTTTGAAATTCAATATCAAATTGTAGAAAATTCGTAAAATAGCAAATCTTGATGTTTTGGAATCCTCTTGAAGATATCTATGCAGTAGAATCATAATATGTTAGGCTTTAGTTGCAAGTTTTTGCTGTGTAAATGGTTTTGTGTCAATAGGTAAATAAATACTAGATGTTTAGTCTTTTTCTTATCTAATGCTTGAAAGCTGGTCTTGCTCTGAAATTTTTGTGGTAGTTTACTCATGTTACACTAGCTTTTCTATAAAAATTTCATGATCAGTTCTCTTGTGTAGCTTTTTCTTTGATTTAAACTTTGTTTAGTACACTTTAATTATGGTAAATAGTTTCTGTTCATAATAAATCATGGAAATATTTCTACATGTTCTTCTTGATTATCTTAGCTTGTCCAGGAAGTTTGAGCTTCAGTTCATGGCTGGAATAGGAGTTAAAATTGAATCTTGTTAAACTGGTGTCTGTTTTGTTTAATTTATCTGAATTAATTCCGTGTATATAAAATCATGAAAAATTCACAGTAGCTAGATCATCCCTGTTTAGATCTCCTGTTAAATTTTGAGCTTCTGTTTTGATCTATTTTAATCTGTATAATTCAGGCTTGTACTAGGTGTTGCCTGCATAAATGATTTATTGTGATTAAATGGTTACATGTATTCATATGATTTTTGCAGGATAGCTTAGTATGTTCATGTTCTGTTTAGTTTAATTTTGGTGTAATTTATTTCTATTTGTACTCTGAGTTGTTGATTTATTTGTAAACCATGACTTAATTGTATAGGGAATCACCCCCACTTGTTTATGAAGTTAGTCAACTTCTTTTGTGCTGTTGATCATGATGCCTTGTGTAGTTAAATTTGTTATTTAACTACTCTATAAACGATTGCCCATGTTTGTTTATAATGTTGTTCTTGCATTACATATAGATACGACTACTTTGTCAGACGGGACGTACGAGTTGATTCCGGAGTCTGACGGAGGTGATCTCGAAGCTCAAGTGAACACTGCGGAACTAACTGAAGCCCCGAACCAAAGTTCGGAAGAGCCTAGCGCTGAAATAGTTAGCAACTACCGAGAAGGCAAGCCCCGGACATAACCTATACTTCAAATTAATATCATTTACTGTATTATTTTACTTGTGCATTTACAGTTCATAGGAGTTGAATTGAAAACCTAGATGCATGATCCTAGGAACCAATGTACTGAACACTAGACTTGAGTTCGAGTAATTGCTAAGCTTATAGGAACAGTAAAAGTCGAGTGGTTGCCTGTCACTCGCGAGCTTTATAGGAATTGCTTGTTTACTTTCTGTTATCAATATAAGGACGACGGACGGGGTTGTGTTCGATATCATGTCCTATGTGAGACCCCGTCTGTGTTGATGAACTTGCTAAGGTCGCGGTGTGTGGTAGTGTTGGTTAAGTTTTTGAACGTACTAGCCACATGCCGTAAATATGGTACGCGGTAAGCCTAGTAACCGATTGGACCGGGGAGTGGATATACCTGACACTCTCTCTTAGAGATAGGTTTATTTTATGTTGCGCAACACTACGACTTCTAGGGACAAGGGTGGACCGGGCACGGGTGGACCTTGGAGCTCTGTAGTCGGGGAGAGTGTTCCTATCCACGAGCCGGAAGGAAAGGCAAACGGTTGTTTGGAAATGACCCGACGGTATTCCAAACGTGTGTGTTGGGTTTTCCTTGCAAGGTTGAATTTCGATTCAGAATTGTCCGCCTCTCACGATGAAATGAGACTGCTTGATCTCTTTGCCACACAGAGTAATAAGAGCAACAATATTCTTATTAATCTTGATGTTTGCTTAGAAGTTCCACCATGTTTGGTTAGTAGATGCGTACATAGAATGGTTAATCAACTAGAATCTTGAAGCTAAAACTTGAAAGTAAGGACCTACTCTTTATTGCTTTTCAGCAAAGGAAAAACCAGAGCCTTACAAAGCCTTGCATAGTCTAGCTAAGGTGGGCTACTTATACCCGTTGTCGGTTAAGTCTTGCTGAGTATTAGAATACTCAGCCTTGCTGTTGAAACCCTTTTTCAGGTATGAGTTTTGAGGATCAGATCGCTAGCTTAACCTATCCTTGCTCGTTGCCTCCTGGCTGGTCCGTAGAGTGGGATACGTCTTCGACCGGCAATGACTATGACGAGTGATACCATGCCTGGGCTAGCCTGGTATCCTTTTTGCGACGTGTTGTAGCCGTTGTGTTTTATCTTCCGCTGTTTAAACTCTGAACTTACTCTTATGTTTTGTATAACTGTTTTACTTAAGTTGGTTTTGTAATAATCTTTTGAACTGGTTTGTAATCTTTAATATGCCTGTGTTGTAAAATTGTGGTTGTAATATCTCTGGACTCGCCTTCGTGCGGGGTATGCTTGTTCGATCCGAGAATCGGTGGTTGTATCGGGACGTTACCCGACAGACCAAAAATTGTTCCGTTTGAAGTGCGTTTAAGCTAATGTTGCCTTTATGGTGATGGTTTACGCACTTGAGCCGGGATAATTTAGGCAGTTCTGCCACACTCTTGGCGCGGCGACGGCGAAGTCCTCCTCCTCCCTCCTTCCTTCTCCCTTCTCCCTCTTCTGGTCTATGCTCTCCTCTGTTCTTGTGGCGGCGGAAGGGGAAAAGTACCCCGCGGTGGCTCTAGGGTTTCCCAGTGCTCGATTGGGGGTTTATATAGGAGCTCTGGAGCTAGGGCTCGTGCTCCACGGCGGCACAGACACCGAGGGCTAGGATGGGATGGCCGCGGCGCGGGGGTACGTGGAGCACATCAAGGCGATCTGCGGTGGGGGCTTGGTGCGCAAGCAAGAGGGGGACAGGGCAGGCAGGGCAGGTGAGGCCGGCGGACGATGCGGGAGAGGCGGTTTCGCTCGGTTGTCGCGGAGTGGGGGCGGCGTCCGCGCGGCACAGCGGAAAAGGTAGAAGCAGGGCAGGGACGGGTGGCGTGAGGCGTCGGGAGGAAGGGGAAAAGTGAATAGGGGCGCCTGACAGGGCGGCCCACTCGTCGGGGGCACAAAGGAAAGGTGGGGGTGGAGCAGGGCTGGCGCGTGCGAGCTAGGCCGGGCGAGGCTGGCGGGGCAGGCCGGGCGAGCGGGTTGGGTTGCGTGGGAGGTTTGGGTCCAGCTAGAGTTAGGGGTTTGTTAGCTTTTGTATTTTATTTGAATGGCCCTTTCAAATAAAATACCACACAATTCAAACAAAAGGAATCCAAACCAAATTTTTAAACAAGGGAGATTCAAATAAAACCCAACTCCAAATATAGCACACTAGCATTTATATCCTTATATTTGTTTTGCTTTTAATTTACTAGGAATTTAAGGTGGAGGAGAGATCAACCTTATGTTGTTTCTACCTATTAGCACATGCACACAAATTTTTTTTGAAATATCACATTTTTGCACTATATAACATTCCGTAAAAATACGGGATGTTACAGTCTACCCCCCTCACAAGAATCTCGTCCCCGAGATTAAAGGTTTACCTGGGTTTCGAAGAGGTGAGGGTACTTCTCCTTCAGATCAGCTGCCTTCTCCCAAGTGGCTTCTCGTTCGGTGTGATTACTCCATAATACCTTGCAGTATGGAATGGTGGTCCTTCTAGTTTCTTTCACAGCTCGGTCCAGTATCTTCACAGGATATTCCACATATTCAAGAGTTTCTTGCAAATCTACTGCCTCAGTCGGAACTATCTTTGCTGGTACTCGCAAGCACTTGCGTAACTGAGATACGTGGAAAACGGGGAGTACTCCAGCAAGTTCTTCAGGTAGCTTCAGCTTGTATGCCAATTTCCCGATTCTCTGGATGATTGGATACGGTCCAATGTACCTAGGGGCAAGCTTCCCCTTCACATGAAACCTCTTGGTACCTCGGAGTGGTGATACCTTCAAATACACATGATCTCCAACTCTAAACGAGAGTTCTCTTCTTCCTTTGTCGGCGTAGCTCTTCTGCCTGCTCTGGGCGATTTTCAAGTTCTCTCTGATCTTGGCCACATTCTCTTCGGCTTCAATAATGGCATCTGGTCCAAAATACGACCTTTCTCCAATTTCTGACCACATTAGCGGTGTTCTGCACTTTCTGCCGTAAAGAGCTTCAAACGGTGACATCTTCAAGCTGGCCTGAAAGCTGTTGTTGTACGTGAACTCGGCATATGATAGACTTCTCTCCCAGTCAGATCCATAGGTCAGTACACATGCTCTCAACAAATCTTCTAATATCTGGTTCACTCTTTCAGTCTGACCATCTGTCTGAGGGTGATAAGCGGAGCTGTACTCGAGATTCGTCCCAATGGACTTGTGCAAACTCTGCCAGAACTTAGCGGTGAACTGTGGTCCTCGATCTGAAACAATACTTCTTGGAGCTCCGTGAAGCTTCAGGATATTATCTTTATAAAGCTCTGCTAGCTTACTCACGGTGAAAGTCGTCTTGACTGGTATGAAATGAGCAACTTTGGTCAAACGATCGAGGATCACCCAAATAGCATCATGTCCTTTCTAAGTTCGGGGTAACCCCATGATGAAATCCATGCTAATGTCATCCCATTTCCAAATGGGTATATCCAACGGCTTCAACAATCCCGCAAGGCGCTGGTGTTCAGCCTTGATTCTCCTGCAAATGTCGCATTTAGCCACATACTCGGCTTTGTCCTTTCTCGTGTCTCTCCACCAGAAATGTTCCTTTAGATCCTGGTACATCTTTGTACATCTTGGGTGTATCGAGTACTTGGAGTTATGGGCCTCATTCAGGATCTCCATTCGAATCTTCTGATCACGGGGTACACATAATATACGGTTGTTTAGCCAGGTGGTACCTTGGTCGTCGACTCGGTAGTTGGGGGCCTTTCCGTTTCTCATTAACCTTCTTAATCTCCGAATTTCTGGGAACTGCATCGGAGCTTGTCTGATTCGATCTTCAAGATTGTACTTGAATTTCAGTTCATTCAGCTATCCTTGCTCAACAATCTCAAGCTTCAGCTTCTCCATTTCGTCACACAACTCAGGTTGTTCTTCGCGAACCATCAAATTGCTGCAATAGCTTTTCCTGCTCAAGGCATCTGCCACTACGTTGGCCTTCCCGGGGTGATACTGGATGTTCAGGTCATAATCCTTTATCAGCTCTAGCCATCTTCTCTGTCTCATGTTCAACTCTGCCCGAGTAAAGAAGTACTTGAGACTCTTGTGGTCGGTGTAGATATCGCACTTGTTGCCAATCAGGTAGTGCCTCCAAATCTTCAAGGCATGCACAACTGCTGCTAGCTCGAGGTCATGAGTAGGGTAGTTCTCTTCGTGCTTCCTCAACTGTCGCGAAGCATATGCAACAACTTTGCCTTCTTGCATCAGTACACATACAAGTCCTTGATGAGAGGCGTCACAATATACCACGAAATCTTTTCGGATGTCTGGAAGCGTGAGAATTGGGGTGGTGGTGAGTTTGGAGTTGAGCTCTTGGAAGCTTGCTTCACACTTTGCTGACCAAACAAACTGTACTCCATTCTTGAGCAGTTCAGTCATTGGCTTAGCAATCTTGGAGAAATTCTCGATGAAACGCCTGTAATATCCTGCCAATCCCAAGAAACTTCTGATGTCAGTAGCATTCTTCGGCTGCTGCCATTCTGATACGGCTTCGATCTTTGCTGGATCCACTGCAACTCCATCAGCTGTCAACACGTGTCCTAGAAAGGCAACCTTCTCTAGCCAGAACTCACACTTGCTGAACTTTGCATACAATTGGTTCTGCCTCAGCTTCTCGAGAACAATCCTCAAATGCTCGGCATGTTCTTCAGCAGTCTCGGAGTAGATCAAGATATCGTCGATGAAAACCATGACAAACTTGTCTAACTCTTCCATGAACACCTTGTTCATCATATTCATGAAGTATGCAGGTGCGTTGGTCAGTCCAAATGACACAACTGTGAACTCATACTGCCCATATCTTGTCACAAAAGCTATCTTCGGGATGTCACTCAGTCGAATCTTCATCTGATGATAGCCGGATCTCAAGTCAATCTTGCTGAAAAATTTGGCCTTCCTTAATTGGTCCAATAAGTCATCGATTCTGGGCAAAGGGTACTTGTTCTTGACGGTTACTGCGTTCAAGGAACGGTAGTCGATACACATTCTCATAGATCCGTCTTTCTTCTTCACGAACAAAACTGGTGATCCCCATGGTGAAGCACTAGGTCTGATGTACCCCTTGTCCAACAAATCCTTCAGTTGCTTCTTCAATTCTGCAAGTTCTTCTACCGACATCCGGTAGGGTCGCTTTGCAATAGGAGCTGTGCCTGGCACAAGGTCAATCATGAACTCGATATCTCTATCAGGTGGCATTCCTGGTAGCTCTTCCGGGAATACATCGGGGTACTCACAGACAACTGGCGTGTCAAAGAGTGTCTTCTCCTTTAGGTTGCTCAAATTGCACACCTGAGGTACATCTTGGGATTTCAAAGGCTCTACTTCTATCTTCTTCCCACTGGGGTGTTCTAGAGTCACAAGTCTGGGTGAACACGAAATCACTCCTTTGTGTGCAGTCAACCAGTCCATTCCCAAAATGACATCTATCCCATCTGATTTCAGCACTGTCAAATCAGCTAGGAATGGTAACCCATGTATCATGATCCTCACTCCTTTGCAAGCATGAGTGCATCGGAGATCTCCCAACGGAGAGCTAGTGACAATGGGACGACTTCTGAGAGTCATCGGGAGTGCATTCTGTACAACAAACTTAGTAGAAACATAGGAGCTAGTAGCTCCTGAGTCAAACAAAACCAAGGCGTTAGAGCCATTGATAAGATACTTATCTGTCACAACATCAGGTGCATCACGAGCTTCTTCTTCTGTGATGTGTGAGAGACGAGCACGATCAGTGGTGTGCGGTGTCTTGCTTGTAGAGTCGGAAGCTTGAGCTTTGGTCTGCGTCTTCTTCTCAGGGCACCTGTAGGACTTGTGCCCGAGTTGGTTGCAAGTGAAACAAATGACTGTCGGAGTCTCAGCATTAGTTTCTTGCATCAGCAATTGGTTGTAGTCTTCACCATCTTGGGTTTGTTCTTCCTGATCTCTGTCGTCGGTGAGCTGGTTGCCTCCTTCACTGATGTTCCTACTCGGCTGGATGGGGCCAAAGCGGAAACTGTTCCTTGGTGGGAGTGGTGGCACACTTCTGGGCTTCTGAAGAATCCAGTTGCGAGGCTGGTGATTGGCCTTTCTCTTCTTCTCGCGCTTGCGATCCTCCCATGCTAACCTTTCAGTCTCCACGGCGATAGCGCAGTTGACTAGATCGTGATACGACTGATGGATGCTTCCAGCCAAAATCTGACGAATCCTGTGGTGTAGACTGCGGTGAAACTAGAACTGCTTCTTCTCATCGGTGTTCACATCCTCGAGGGCGTATCTCATCATCTTGGTGAAGTGGCGTTCATACTCCTGAACCTTCATCATTCCTTGGGTCATGGTGCGAAACTCTATAGCCTTCTGAATGAGAAGTTGTCGGGGCACGTGATGGTCATGAAACGCCCTGGCAAACTCCTCCCAAGTGATGCTCGCTGGGTTGGCGTGAGAGTTACAGTAACTGTCCCACCAAGATCTGGCGGTTCCTTCGAGTTGGTGTACTGCTAGTGCAACACACACCTCGTCAGTGCAGTCAGTCAAATCCAGCTTGGACTCAATCACTCTTAGCCAATTGTCGGCATCCATAGGATCCTGAGAGTAACTGAAGGTCGGTGGCTTCATACGCATAAACGTCTCGATCTTGTGAGGTAGACTCTCTGCTCGTAGGTCTGGGTGATGATCCACATTGATCTGCTGCTCGGTCGCCTCGGTCAGGCGCCGAAGTAACTGAGTCTGTGCAACTATGCTCTCAGTGATGTCCGGTGGCGGTGGTGGATCTGAGTTGATCTCCATGTTGACTCCTTCCTCGTCTTCTTTTTTGTCCACCTGTCCATTAGGATTGTTAGGAGCTCCAGCAGACAGGTCTGCGCCCCTGCTTTGCTCCAGGGGTGGAATAGGTACCTGAGCACGTCTGGGTGCTGCAGCGGTAGCTTCCTCTTGAGCGGTTTCCTCGAAACGTGCCATCAAGCGGCTGATTCTCTGATCTGACATCTTCTGTGAAGGATTGACGAAAGGATGTACTGTTTAATGTACATCACTCACCAGAAAGAGCACACATTCTAAAACCTACACTCAGTAGTAAGAACCATAGAAATAGACAAAATCCAATCAAGAATCAGGCACTCAAGCAATCAAACATCCTATGAAGACTATTTCGCACAGCTGTTAGTGCACGGACTTCTTTGAAAGGGTAGTCTCTACTTTAAGGAACTCAGGGTCACTTGTCTGTCGACGAGATCGTCTCGATCTCATCCTAAGGGCTTCGTGAGAAGTTCGATAAGTGCAGGTAAGAGAAGTAGTCGGAAGTGAGGAAAAGAATAAAAAAGATAGAATTTATAGTTCAAGGGGGGTATATAAAGTAGGCGGAAGCATTTAGAGAGTCCTAAATCTAACGACCATTGCTATGGCTCATGCTACGGTCAAGTATGGCTCTGATACCAACTGAAACGAACCGGGTTGTCGAACAGACAACCCGACTCCCTGTATCGTTGTGATGTCCCTGGATCAGTAGCTATCACATACAGAACTCATTTCAATTACATATCATAGTCATACTTCATGATAAAATACAGCAAAGGTTTAATTATTACATAATCCAGCGGATTGTGGTACGAAATCATCTGGTACAAGCCCATTAGGCTAAAAGGGAACAACTAGTAAACGGAAGCGGTAGCTAGACTTCTGGGGCATCCTTCATCTTGACGTCTTCTTTCATCCACAGGCAAACTTGAGTGAAGCACGAGTCGTCCTTAGTCCTTCCTTCAAAGTCATCGTCGATCTTCGAGTCGGATCCTGCATCTACCAAACTATCCCCAAGGACGGGATAGGTTCACGTCACCATCCGTATGCAAGCTTTAAGTGGATGCATTATGGTATAAGAAAATAGTCGACGGATAAGGCTAGGGTTTCCTATGCGTAGCATCAACAAAGTATAGCATCTGCCAAGTCACCTGACGCGGGGCATTCCGGCATCCCGGACTCCATTCTGGCATCCCGGACTCCCGGTCAACTCACACCTCCGATACTCACCCAAGTCCCTGATAACCAAGTCGGTGCGAGAACTGCCTCTCCTCGCACCTCAGCTGCTATCCAAGCAGGAAAGTAGACTAGAGGGAGGTAGAAAAGAATCAGGTCACACTAACTAATGGAAGTAACAAAAGAGTAGGAATGTATATGACCGAGTACACGGCTATACGTATAGTTTTCACCCTGCAGGGGTTGTACACCTGTACCCACTCGCCCCGTCGCCAGCCAGCAGACAACTCCGACTGACTCCGAGGCACCGGTCTACTGAGAACAAGAACTAGCAGCCATGGTACCATCCTACTTTCCAGGGTTTGGGCGCGTTCTCTCGCAAGAGGTCGCCCCGGGACTGTGAAGCCATCTAGAATAGGATTCCCATGAATCCCGTGAATCGGGGAACGTCAGGTCCACACCTGCTTCCCCTGCACCGATACTACATCCGCCTACAGGCTTGGCACCACGCTTACTAGCCTCGGACCGGATCCACCCGCATAATGGATAAGTGGTGTCCACACTCACAAAGTCCCACTAATCATAGTTACACCAACTGGTTCCTTATATGCCGGGGCGAGCATCTCTATCCTCATGCGTATCCGCCACAGCGGTCCGCGACTGGCACCCATTACAGGTAAGGCCCACAAAACACCTCAAAAGTCTAACCGTGTCCAATGACACAAACATGCACCCGCAACAGGTGCTCGCAGGGTGTGCCCAACACACACCCCCAGCAAAGTCAACTTGCTCGCCCCCTACTAAAAGCCCTAATCACCAACTCCTGATATGGTGGATCTCCACTCACGCCAAGACTATCATATCACGAGGAAATCCCACACATACACAAGCAAGCATATCAACCATTCAAACATGGTTTATATTAGGAGTTCAAGGAATAAGGGCACACAATTGGCTATGCGGGTTCATCTCATAACAGTAATAAAGCGATAGTAGTTCTAGCAAGCAATGCCTAATAGGTAATCAAATCATAGATGGGCGTGAACCTGAGACTTCTCGTAATCATCCTAGGTCTTCAGAGTCTTCTCATTGTCCTGGATGTCCTCCTAGGTCCTCTGGGTGCCCGGGGCGTCGATCAGCTCCTCCTCGCTATGGGCCTATTCGTAAATACGAATTACTAAGGGGCCAAAGTATAAAAGTGCACAAAAGTATCCAAATAAGATCCAAATCACATCAAAACCTACTCTAACTGGTAGATCATGATTTTAGAAAAATTATGAAACGGCTACTGGGCTCAAAGCAGATCAGGCCAGCTCGATTTGGCCCAAGAAATGGCGGCTCGGCTTGACGGGCTGGCTAAAGCGACGGCTCGCAGGCCGGCTTGGCCTGCGGCTTGGGGAAAGGCCGGCTCGGGTGAAAAAGGGCCGGCTTGGGCTTGGCTTGGTTGGGCCGAAAGAGTGGCAGCGGCCTATCTTTTCTTCTCCTTCTCTAATTTGCTCTGATCCTCCTCTACTCCCTTCTGCCGGCGGACGGGTCCAGGTGAGGTCATGGTGGATCCAAGGGGGGCGCGGTCCGAGCTTGACGGCGGTGGTCCGGTGGCAGAGCAGGGTTGTGATGGGTTCCAACTCTGGTGAGAACTGGGCAGGTGCTCGGCTAGGTCAGGAAAACGGCGGCGGCATGGCGTGTCCACGTGGCCAGCGTACAGGGCAGGGCAGCAGGGTCTCCAGGTGATGATGGCGGCACCAGCAACTGCGTGCGCGAGCATGGGATTATGCGGCACGGCTCGCCGGCGAAGCCAAGGGGGTCAAGGTGGATGGCGTGCTCGGCGGCGAGGCGGAGCAGGACAGGGCAAGGCTCGTCGGCGCAGCGGCTTGGGCGATGCGAGGCCGGGCAAGGATGGCGGTGAGGCACACGGACAGCAAGGGCGAAGCTACGAGGTCCAGGCGGTGGCAAAAAGGGGCATGGCACGTGCGTGCGCGGAAGGCCGCAACGTGGCTCGCCGGCGCGGGCGTGAGCGGCCAAGGCGGCGGCACGGCAACCATGTGTGCGTGTGCCCACGGGCACGGCGTGTGCGCGCACACCCAGCGCGGCGCGGGCACGGCGACGTGTGGCGCAGGTGCGTTCCAGGGCTGATGAAGCAGCATTAGCTCGTTGGGGTGTCGGGAACGTGCAGGGAACGGCCAAGGGCCGGTGAGAGTGTGCGCTGGTGCTCTGCGCGCGTGCAAGGCAGGAAAGAGGCGAAGGCTCGGTTTCGACGGCGGCACTCGGCTCCTGCAGAAGAAGGTGGGACGAGGCACCTGGGCTACTACGGAGGCTCATCGGCGGTGTACGGCGGCCGGACAGCAAAACAGAGGCGGAGAAAGGGCAGCGCGACGATGGCTCACCGGCGGCTCGTGGAGGAAGGGCTCAGTGCCGTGGCGAGGTGCGGCCGCGACGACTCGAAGCAGTGCTGTGCAGCGCTGCTTCGCCGACAGAGTCGTACAGGGGCGCCGGTGTGGTGGAGGTCCGTGGCGACTGCGCGGCGTCGTGGCGCTCCTCCTCTTCGATTTCTCCCTTGGCGTGGCGGCGGTGTCCTTCCCTCCTTGCGGCGTCGAGCTCCTAGCGGAGTTCTTCCTCCTCGGCTCCTTCTCTTGGTGCGGCGACGGCGAAGTCCTCCTCCTCCCTCCTCCCTTCTCCCTTCTCCCTCTTCTGGTCTATGCTCTCCTCTGTTCTTGTGGCGTCGGAAGGGGAAAAGTACCCCGCGGTGGCTCTAGGGTTTCCCAGCGCTCGATTGGGGGTTTATATAGGAGCTCTGGAGCTAGGGCTCGTGCTCCACGGTGGCACGCACGCATCAAGGCAGTCCGCGGTGGGGGCTTGGTGCGCAAGCAAGAGGGGGACAGGGCAGGCAGGGCAGGTGAGGCCGGCGGACGACGTGGGTGAGGCGGTTTCGCTCGGTTGTCATGGAGCGGGGGCGGCGTCCGCGCGGCACAGCGGAAAAGGCAGAAGCAGGGCAGGGACGGGCGGCATGAGGCGTCGGGAGGAAGGGGAAAAGTGAATAGGGGCGCCTGACAGGGCGGCTCCACTTGTCAGTGGCACAAAGGAAAGATGGGGCGTGGAGCTGGGTTGGCGCGTGCAAGCTGGGCCGGGTGAGGCTAGCGGGGCAGGCCGGGTGAGCGGGTTGGGTTGCGTGGGAGGTTTGGGCCCAGCTAGAGTTAGGGGTTTGTTAGCTTTTGTATTTTATTTGGATGGCCCTTTCAAATAAAATACCACACAATTCAAACAAAAGGAATCCAAACAAAATTTTTAAACAAGGGAGATTCAAATAAAACCCAACTCCAAATATAGCACACTAGCATTTATATCCTTATATTTGTTTTGCTTTTAATTTACTAGGAATTTAAGGTGGAGGAGAGATCAACCTTATGTTGTTTCTACCTATTAGCACATGCACACAAAAAGTTTTTGAAATTTCACATTTTTGCACTATATAACATTCCATAAAAATACGGTATGTTACATGCACAAGGGTGAATAGAAATGGTCTTGTTTCAGCTGAGAAACACTGACTGGACGCTGGTCAGAGAGTGACCGGACGCTGGGTCCTGCGTCCGGTCAGTGTGGCATTAATGAGGGCTAACAGGCTGAGGCGATAGGACACTGACCGCGTCAGGTCGTGGTTTGGGCGCTCGTGGCGCTCTCTCGAGAGGACCGGACACGCGCTATTTATGACGTCAGCGCGATCGGTCAATTTGACCGGTGCGTCCGGTCATCTGTTGGTGGTGCGCGGGCAGTGTTGACAGGACGCAAGCGTCCTATCTGAAGGACCGGTGCGTCCGGTCAGGGCTGAGCTGCGAGCAACGGTCGTTTGACCATTGAGATCCAATGTTCGACGTTTGAAGCAGCGCGATACGTGGACGACCGTTGTAACGAACATGGCACCATTGATGCCATTTCGAGTGATTTTGGTGATCGAATGACAACACAACACTTGGACTAATATGATTGTTAAGATGATCATTCTCAGGCTTTTAGGTTCAAGTGATGACAAAGAGAAAGAGAAGATAGGCGTAGCAAGAGCTCTTCGATTCAGGAGCACCGGAAGAACCGACGCTAGGGCATCGGAGCATCCGATGGTAGTCAGAAGAACCGACGCCTTGATACTTTGGTGCAGAAGGGAATCGAAGCCAAGTCAGCCTATAGGCACCGGTTGAACCGACGGTCCAAAATAGGGCATCGGTGCAATGGCCGTCCTTTGTACCAGAGACGATGTCAAGTGCCCAGAAGAAGTTTCTTCAGCACCGGTTCAACCGACGGTGCATCGGTGCATACCACCGGTGTAATGACGTCAGCATCCAGGAGAAGATTCTTTCAGCACCGGTTGAACCGGTGAGGCATCGGTGCATTGCATCGGTTCAACCGGTGGTCTCTGCGTCAGCCGACAGAAGTCCAACGGCTACTTCGGGTTATGAGTGACTGGATGAACCGACGCTACCCCGCCAAGAGGCATCGGTTCTTCCGGTGATACGCAGATTTTCAGCTAACCGTTGGAGCAACGGCTACAAGACTTGGTGGCCTATATATACGCCTCACCCCGGCCATTTGAAGCGTGCTGGAGTTGCTGAACATCCCAAACACACCCAAGAACATCTCCAACCACCATAGAGCTTCATTGTACATCATATAGGCTTAAGCACACTTGTGAGAGTGCTTAGTGCTTGTTTAGGGATTAGTTCTTGCGAGAGCTCCCTTGAGAGAAGTCTTGCTGCGGCAAGCAACTTGTGATCCGTCGTGTGACCCTCCGTCTTGGTGTGGAGTGGCAACGACACTTTGTGCGGGGGAAGAGGAGGCCCCCTCCTTGGTGGAGAAGCTCCGTAGTGGATTTCGGCCGGGTGACCGAGAGAGACGGTGGCGGTGCACTAGACTCGGTGTCTTGTGCGCACTAGCCTTTGCTTGCCGGCATCGCCTTGGTGGCGTAGTGCAAGACGGTGATCGGAAGAGCCTCGGTGTCCCGTGGACGTAGGCGTTTGTGCCGAACCACGTTACATGACCGTGTCTACTCGGGAGTTTGCATATCCTCTCCCTTACCGCTTTACTTACCGCATTACGTTTCCGCATTTACTCTTTCTTGCTTACCTTTACTTTCCTAGTTAGTTTGATTAGGATTGGCTATAGGTTGCAAGTCTTTTGGGGTAAGTAGAGGGTAGCATAGATAAACCTTAGGATAAGAAGAAGCAAGAGAAGAAAGAGAAGAAGGAGAAGAAGAGCAAGAAGAAGAATGAATCCCATGTTACTTCTTGGGATAGTGATGCTTCCTCAAGTGAAAGTAAAAGTGAAAGCTCTAGTGATGAGGAAGACACCAAGAAGAGCAAGAAGAAGGGTCATGCAAGCATTGCCATGCACAAGAAGATTTCTCTTTTCGATGCTCCATCAACTTGCTTCCTGGCTAAGCACACTAAGGTACAACCGATAACGAAAGTGATCATGATAGTGATAGTGATGCTAGTGATGATGAATATGAACACACTAAGCAAGAGCTAATTACCATGCTAAAAGATTGTACAAGTGAATATGTGCTAAGTAGAAAGGTAGGTTTCTCCAAGGAATAGTTTG
The DNA here is from genome assembly GCF_016808335.1 of Panicum virgatum. NCBI lineage: Eukaryota > Viridiplantae > Streptophyta > Magnoliopsida > Poales > Poaceae > Panicum > Panicum virgatum. The sequence continues at coordinate 19,008,287 of NC_053146.1, read as the reverse complement.
CCTAGGCCGGTGTGATTACCATGGGCCAGGTGATAGGCCAAGGGAAGATAGTTCTTAGTTGGAGCTAAAGAAGGACCACAGAAGATGAAGTGATCTAGCCAAAGATTTAAGAAGGTTGTGTGTTCCTTCTCAGTCACTGGACCCTTTTGTTTTCATGTGCTGATTCATGTAAGTGCCCCAGTTTATGCAGTTAACCTTGGAAGAAAGTTTGAAGGGGACTTCTGCCATTTTGGGAGCAGCAGGATTAGGAGAACTAATGTCTAGGCTAGTGATCATGGTGACATCCAGCAGAGTAAGGGTCATGGTTCCATGACCAAAGAAGAAACAGTTCAAAGCATCAGACCAAAAATAGCCGATGGTTTTCAGAAGATTTTCATCCTTGTCAAGTGGAGACAATGATAAGCTAAGTGCATCGGCTATGTTCAAATCCTGCCACATGGGCATATAAGTTTTTGCTACTCTGCTATACCATGTAATCCAGCTCTCAGGGGGTTTAGGCCAGGCTCTCAAGCAGTCTACCCAGAGGTTCAGATCGATGTTTTGACTCACAAAAGGGATCCTATTTGCTTCATAAGAGATCAAATCTATTGGGTTTTCATGGGTTTGTGGGCCAAGACAGAAAGATTTTGGATTGGAGCGATGCGGTAGAAGGATGTCTGACACCTGAAGTTCAGAAAATCAGAAGTATGCATATGGTGTCATGTTTCAGAGTTTAGAGTTTCAGAGGCTTGGTAAGCTGAAGAAAACTAAAGGATTAGGCTGAATATTACCTTCAGGCCGCAGATTGCCGCATCATCGATTGCAGAGTTTGTCGTCTGAGCTGCAGAATCTGCCATGGCTCAGATCCGTTGACTTGGGGTTTGTTTGCTGTGGGTTCTGATTCAAATTCCGACTGCTTGGGGAGTTCTTGCTCGGATTTGTAGAGCTTGGTTTTCGAATTGTTCTCAGATTCAAGAGTTCGGTTCAAGGTGGAAGTGATATTCTACTCTTATGCGGGTTGCTTCTAGTTTGAATTCCGTCGGCTCTTGGATATTTATAGAAGCCTGATGCGTTGCCATCGGCTTTTTGGAAAGTAAACAGATACATGGAATTGAAGGATATTCGATTTCATTAAAAAGAAAGTTCATTACAAGGAAAGCCGATTTTACAAAGGAATTAATCTTTCGGCTTTTGTGATCCTACCCCTACGATGCTACCTACATCTACCAGTCGTAGGTGTCTGAATGCCTACGGCGCTTCGGGCTTCGCGACAGTGCGTCTCCACTGTCGTCATCGCCGTCGTCGCTGCTGCTGTTGCCGTCGTCCTCGGCCCTGCTGCTGCTTCGCCCGCCGCTGTCGCTGCTTCCTTCTTCGCTTCCCTCCGTGGGGGCTTTGAGGAATTGGTGGGGGTTTCCTCCTGCCGCTGTGTCATCGCTGGAGGAGGAGTCGATCTCTTCGAGGGAGTCGGCTCCCTCCCAAGAGAAGACATCGTCTTCACTGCTCTCCAGTTCCTCTTGGAACAGGAACTGGAGGTCTTCCTCTCCTTCGGTCTCGGGCTCGTCTTCCTCGGAGACGACCCCGAAATCGAACTCCTCTGCATCCCAATGCAGAGGAGCCAGTGCTTCGTACGCTGCTATCGGGTCCCAGTCGGGGGTCGGCTCTCAGCTCTCTGGGATAGAGTCGATGGAGGAGGCGGAGAGGGAAGAAGAAGAAGGAGATGAGGAGGAGGAAGAAGAGGAATCTCCAAAAGAGTTGGAGCCAGAGGAAGAAGAGATGGCCATGGCTGGTGAAGGATTGGGGTTTTCTGTGCTACTGGTTCTGGGAGAAAGAAGAAGTTCGCTGTGAAGAAGAGCCGATTCGGGGTGAGATTAAATAGCGAAAAGATGGAAGACGGATCGGTAGTTTCACATTCTACGAGGAGCCTGTTGCAGAGACGTTGCGTCTTCCTTGGTGGTTGCAGTGTGTTTAATGAGCATTAACGGGAAGATGAAGCGACGGATTGGTTTTAGAACTATCATTGCCAAAACCAGGGGGGCATGTGTTATCGCCATAAATTAAAAGGATTAATTTATGGGCCGAAAGCAAGATGGGCTTAAAGAAGAAGATGGAAAAAGGCTTGTAAATCGGCTCCTGCGTGAGCATCTGGGCCACATGGGCCATGTATCCTTAGATTTAGTTTAAGATTAGAGATAGAGTCCGATCGGGACAAGATTAGTTTAGATTGTTTCCCAAGTCTCCGGACTATAAATATGTACCCTATGTTATTCATGAAGAAAGAGCGTCATCACGTCTCGCAAACAACAACTCTCGGCGCATCGCCACCCCTAATCCTAGGGTTTCATCCAAGTAAGCGCCATGCTGCCCTGATCGCTTCTTGCGATCAGGGCAGTATTGTTCTTGCTTTTACCTTGGTATTACTCGTACTGAAGCATTTTTGATGGCGAGTAGTACTAGTTATCTTGATGTTCGTAGCATGGCTTTTAGTAGATCTATTGTGCTTCGTTGCTTATCATCTACGAATATCATGTTGTCTCTGTGCAGTCACGTTTCAATCTCATGCTAATTCTTGTCGCATAGAATTAGTTGCACAGAGGCAACACCCTGCTTCTTTTATGTTTAGTAGATCTAATCTGTTATGGTTTGCTCTTATCTTAAGGGTTGGCGTAATATCTGCTAGGTTAGGCCTTGCAAACGGATTGGATGATCCGGTGGTGTAGTAGATGCTTTATCTTAGCCTTGATATGTATTGTTCTGGGAATCGGCTCTTGCTAGTTCTTAGGCCTCTGTTTTAGGTTATGGTTTAGTTGTCTGTTGCGTTCATTAGGCCCAGTCACGTGTAGGATATTCCGATCTAGCAGTGAAGCTGTTACCATCATAGATTAGATTAGTTAGATTTAATTGAAGCAGCTTTACAGTCATTCGCTTTATTCATCAATATTCGGATAGATACAGATCCAATCTGACACCGGGACTCGATCGGCTCTTTAAAGCCGATGCAAGAGTCATCCCGGGGAGCCGACCACAGCTCGGACTTACGTTTACATGTGTCTTTGTATGCAGGAAACTGTTTGGAGCACGTTCTCACCCTCCTGATCGGGTATAGGTCAGGTGGCACGCCCGGCTTTCCACAGAATCTCCAGGCGCGTGACGGAATTGCGGGCCGTCGACGAGGGAGCAGTGCCTACCAGCGCCCCGGCGACCTCCCGGCTCTTCGTGTTGCCTGTCGCTGCTTGCCGGTGGGTTTCGACCGACAACAGAATTTAGATAAGGTCTTACAATGATGCGCGGAGAAAGACTTGGTGCTTAATTGGGAAAAGTGCCATTTCATGGTCCGCGAGGGCATTGAGTTAGGGAACCATGTTTCTGAACGTGGGACAGAGGTGGATCAAGCCAAAATTGAAGTTATAGAAAAGCTCCCACCTCCTGTTAATGTCAAGGGAATCCGTAGCTTTCTAGGCCATGCTGGGTTCTATCGCAGTTTCATCGAAGACTTTTCACACATCGCTAGACCCCTCACGAGCCTCTTAGCTAAGGATGCACCCTTTGACTTTACTGATAAGTGCCTTGATGCCTTTCACACTCTCAAGAAGGCACTCATCTCAGCAATCATCCAGCCCCCAGATTGGACGCTCCCCTTTGAAATCATGTGTGATGCTAATGACTACGCCGTAGGGGCCGTCCTCGGCCAAACTAAGGATAGGAAGCATCACGCGATCGCTTATGCTAGCAAGACTTTGTCAGGAGCTCAACTAAAATATGCTACCACTGAAAAAGAGCTCCTTTCCGTTGTCTTCGCTATCGACAAGTTTAGATCTTACTTGAACCTGTCTAAATCTTTGTGTTCCTTGTACCATCGAGTTCCAGAGCAGTCGATCCCTACCTACAAACCTTACTACTAAGGGTATCCCTGAGCAGGCTTGGCGGTAAATACCAACACCCTGAGCCTCCTACGCGTTGATGTGGTTGACGCAGGCTCGTCCATAAGGCTGCTGGCTATTGTTGTTGCCCTTGTTGTTGCTGCCGATGGGGACAAGGTTGGCTCCGGACACCGGTGGCCTAGGCCCATTCACCGAATTGGAGAAGGCTGATGCAGCAGGCTTGTTTTTGGCATAAGGGCAGTTGGCAATGTAATGCTCTGTTTCACGGCAGTTGAAACAAGCCCTAGCATTGTTGTTGTTAGTTGTATCTTGGGTGGCATTGTTCTGCGGGGCTTTCATGGTGTTCTGGCTCCTGAACTGTGTGTTAGGGGCCTAGGGGCCTGTCACTTGGGACTTAGTCCTATACTACATTGGGACCTGAGATCTTGGTGCAGTATAGCTGGAGCTTCTTGGTTTCTGGAAGCGGTCCTATTTGCGAGCCTTGCTTTCCAGGAACTTACACTTGTTTTCCTTCCTTTTTTCAGCTTTGGCCCTTTTTGTGAGAATGACCATGTTCATCAGAGTATTGAAGTCCGAGTATATCAGAGGGGTAAGCAAGGTCCGAAGTTCTGGGCTCAATCCCTTCTTGAACATGTCCTGCTTCTTTTCATCCTTATCCACTTCCTCTGGTGCATAGCGGGCAAATTCCATGAACTGGTAGGTGTACTCTTCCACTGACATGGTCCCTTGCTGCAGTTCACGGAACTCATCCGCCTTGCGCTTCATGGTGGCTGTGGGGATATGGTAGCGGCAAAACTCCTTCACAAATTCATTCCAGGTGATGGTGGAGGCATCATCGGCAGCAGCACAGTAATTTTCCCACCAAGCTAAAGCAGTTCCGGTGAGTTGGTGAGCTGCCAGGAGAACCTTGTCTCGGTCTTGGCATTCGAATGGCTCGAGCTTCCTCCGGATCACACGTAGCCAGTCATCTGCCTCCAAGGGGTTGCTGGATCCGGCAAAGGTGGGTGGCTTGGTTCTCAGGAAAGCTGTCAGCTTGTCATTCATGGTCTGCTCTCGTGGCCGCTTATTAACGAGGGCATTGGCCAGGGCTTCCAGTATGAGGGTTTGATTGCTTATCGCCTGTGCCAGGTCCCTGAAAGGTGGAGGTGGTGGCAGTGGCTCTTATCCTTGGTTTCCTCCTCCGTTCTGGCTCACTTCCTGTTCTCCCTGAGGAGGGTCCTGTCCGTTAGGCAGTACTCCCGCGCCAGAAGCTGCAGGGGTCCGACTGTGGGAGGCTCTTGAACCGCGTCGGGAAGCCATCTATAGATTGGGTAGAGTCTTTGTGAGACTGGGATTAGGATTAAGTGATGTTTAAGTTATTTAATTTGTATTTTTGAAAAGACAGAATCCACCTCCTGCCAAAAGCACACCGACTAACAACAAACACACAAACTAGCAAGCAACAAGCACAAACAACTTTATTACTGCAAGAGGGGTACAACACTGGGGCAAGGCCAAAACGCGTACTACGCATCCGGGTACAAAGACCACAATTAAGGGTACAACTTAAGCCAAAGGGGCTGGGAGGGCTTTTTCTAGGGTGGCTTCGGGACATACTACTCGCGGGGCGAGTCTTCTTCTGGGACGGAGTGTGCCTCCAGGGGAATGAGCAGCCCTTGCTCGCCGTTCTCTAGGTTTCCGCTTTCCAGGGGTTGCTCAGCAGCTTCTGCTTGAGCGGCGGCAGTAGGCACTTCAGGATTTTCGACTGGGGCTTGTGAGGTCCCCACAAGTGGCCCCCATCCTATGATGGGCGTCCCAAGTAGGACGTGGGTTTCCCCGATTGCCGGGATTGGCGTTCCACTTCTGGTCCATTCTTGCATACGCCGGCCCCGTGCCTGCCTGAGGCTTTCCTGGGCAACTGCTTCACTACTGACCATGGCTGTGGCACTTTCCCAGCTTGAGCCACCCGGATCTGATGAATTCTTACCGCGAGCTCCGCTCGCTCGGCCCGATGGGTCTGCTCCTTCAGGATGCTAGCTTGCTCGTCAAAGAGCTAATCTAAGGAGGCTAGATAAGTAGCCACTTGGTACAGGGGGTCCTCTTTATGGCGGCGCTATTCCAGGCTTCTCATGAGAGCCTCCCAAACTAGGGTTCTGATGGCCAAAGGAAAGAACCTCATCGGTATGGGGGCGAGGTGTCCCTAAAAAATCTGGCACAGATAATGGAGTGCCTTCCTTACGACCAAGCGATAGGTGTCTTGGTACCTAAATCTGGTGGCAGTCACTCACCATGGCTGGATGTCGGGGTAGCGGTCACTTTTGGTGATGATCAGAATCACCCTGCAGTGGAGGGTACCACGGTTGTAGCGAAAATGGCCTCTCATGCCATATTTCAATATAATGTTTTGGCGATTGATGACACACACAACACTTGGACTAATATGATTGTTAAGATGACCATTCTCAGGCTTTTAGGTTCAAGTGATGACAAAGAGAAGATAGGCGTAGCTAGGCCCGAAGGGCCTCCCCTACGGTGGTCGAAAATTGAAGAGACCTTGAAGAAATTCAAGTCGAAAAGATCAAAACGAAGACAATTTGTTATCACCGGGTAAACCGATGATGAGCAAGTTACACTCATCGGTGCAATGAACACAGAAGCTGCGAGCTAGGGTTTGGCACCGGATTAACCGGCGTTGGGTGTTTTACACTCACCGATGTATTGGACTTGGAGGCCGAAGAAGCAGCAGGAGTTTTACAGGCACCGGTTAAACCGGCAATCAAGGCAAAGTGAACGTCGGTGTAGTTGTCCAGAGAGTTGGTTTTCGGGAACTCTGGGACAGTTACATGCTACGGTTAAACCAGCGATGAAGATACATTAACCGATTGATTACGTCGGTTGATTAAGGTAGCCGTTGAAGTATAACGGCTAGTTGGAAAAAGCTGCTCACCGGTTAAACCGGTGATGACACAAAGTGGATCATCGATTTAACCGGTGATAGCGCTTTTTGTCAGCCACTTTTCCAATGGCTCTTTTGGGGTGTGTGGACTATATATACCCCCCAAGGCCGGTTGCTGCATAAGGTTGGATGCCAGAAAAATTGAAGGAAGTGTTGCCCAAGCAAACTAACATCTCCAACCATCCTAGCAAAGCTTAGTGTCATATCTAGCTTGTGAGAAGCTTTGAGAGAGTGCTTTGTGCACTTGTATAGGGATTAGTTTTTGCGAGAGCTCCCTTGAGCAAACTGTGTACTTGTCGTGTGAGCCTCCGACTTGGTGTGGAGCGGCAACGACACTTTGTGCGGGGAAGGAGGCCCCTCTTGGTGAGAAGCTCCAATAGTGAAGGCGGTACCGTTGGTGACGCTTCAAGAGAGACGGTGGCGGTGGCCTTGTCTTGGTGACTTGGCGCCACTTAGCCTTTGCTTGCCGGAAGCCTTGGTGGCGAACGCAAGACGGTGATCAAGCGAAGAGACTCGGCATCACACTTGTTCTTGTTGGACAAGTGGCCGTGGACGCAGGGAGGGTCTTGTTCGTGGAATATATCCTGTATACTAAACAGAACATATACCAAAATATAGCTCTATTGAAAATTTTATGAAATTACCTTTTCAATGAGTGGTCATTCGCTTTAAACGGAGTCCAAACGAGGGAGTTATGCCCGTTTCACTTTTGGCGCTGCGTGCTGTCCAGAAATTTTCAGAGTGCACAACCTTCAATGTTTTGGCCATACCCGCTTTTAGGAATCTCCGATTGACTTGCTTCTTGATTCGTTGGGACGGGAACTTCGTGGAGCTTTTGAATATCCAAAAATATGCTGCTATTTGCTTCTGAGGTTGAGCATAATATTGATGGTAACAATGACTTCTTACGAATCGATCCGAAGATGTCGATGATCTTGATCTTGTGGTCTTCGGAGCGTCTTGTTGTGCATCCTTGGCTTCAAGGTCATCACCATTGATTCACCAGTGAGTAGGGCACCAATGGTCTGTCTCCAAGGTTCTTGCTTTGCCTAAGGTGTCGGGATCGAAGGAGGCTCCCGTGCATTGTGTCGAAGACCAGAGCGGTCTCTTTCTTTGATTGCACTCGACTAGAAGCTTCTTGAGCATCCCATGGAGAAGATGGGTGGCATCATGGTTCCTCTAATCTTGTTGCCTCTAGCGTTGGTCAACTTCAAATCATCAACTTTTGTGCACAAGGTTCTCCAAACATCTTGGTCATCATCATCACTTTCTCCATTGTTTGTTGCTGCCTCTTCTTCGTTAAATTCCTTGATCATCCTGCACAGAACATGCATCAAAATTCTACTCCATGGAAAGCCTTATGAAATTACCTTTTCAACGAGTGGTCATTGATCCCAAACGGACTCCGGATGAAGAAGTTATGGTCGTTTCACTCCGGCACTACGCTCTGTCCAGAGACATTTCAGAACGCGCAGCGTTGAAAGATTTTACCATAACTCTTCACACCGATCTCCAAAATTCATGATTCTTGATGCGTTGGAAAGTAGACTCGGTGGAACTTCAAAATAATCTATTATTTGCTCATGGTACTTCTCTGATTTTGGACAAAAAACTCATTACAACAGTAACACTTTGGAGATGATGATGATCCGATCGCACGATTTTCTTCGCGGGCATGCTTCATACCTATTGCTTGAACAAACAATTTTGTCCAAAAACATTAGTCTTTAAAATCAATTGATATGGCAGCGTACCTTATTTATCATCTTTTGCTTTGGGGAGTAGGGACTCGATAGTGGATGCTGGGCCACTAACAAAAGTTAGCACCTACCACTAAAGAGCGGGTCTTCACGTAGCCATCAACTTGCTTGAGTGAGATTGGACTTGTCAAAGTACGGACGTTGAGAACTTCTCAATTGCTTTGTGTCTATGGTTTTACCTGCATTCATGGACACAAACAAGAAACACAAGATATATGCAATAATAAAATTAGGGTTAGTCCAAAAACTAATAGATCGCCCTAGGGTTCGTGTTGCCGATCCCCGGCAACGGCGCCAGAAAAGCTTGTTGACGCTCCTTAGCGCCCCGATTTGTATACCGCAAGAGCAAGGTTCGTGTAGCTTTTCCCTTAGAGTATTCCCCCAAGGTTTATCAATCCCTGGATCGACAAAGAACTACCTAAGGTTTTCCATCTAATCTAATGGATCTATCCTAACATGAAGCATTGATTGCATATAAAGGGTAAACCTTTGATAGATATGAGTGATATGTAAAGGTTGATCTCATCCAAGAACATAGGCTTAATCATAGCAAAACCAAAGATATGACTAGGCCTATCGTCATCTAGTTGTAGTTCAAGCTAACGAGCGGATAAATCATGCATCTCAATCAAAAGCATCTTTAAACTCAAAATCTCCAATCCGATCCCTCAATACCCAACCTACTAAGTGGCAACGGCCTGTCACGACGCCACCCCTTTCAACGGGATACCCTGAAGCAAGTTGAACCCCCTTTGGTAGTTCCGCCATGAACCTCTAGCCACCATGACTACAAGATCATGCTAAGCGATCTATCTCGATAATAGATCTAGGATGAAGCAAACCCAAAGAGAAGAACGAAATCGAAAGAGGAGAACATGATCGCTAATAGATTCGGAAGACATGATTATCATTACTCACATAATAGATTCGTTTGGATCATCACCGCCATGTGCACACCATAGATGAATCCAACTAGCTCTTGAACTCCGCCATGACACAACCACGCAGGGAGGCCATGGCGGCTAGGGTCGGCCTAAGCCATCTCCTAGACAACTTCGAAGACTTGCGGCGGCCGTCGTCTCCCTCCGGTCTTGACCCTAGGTTTTCGTCGAGTTCTGGGTGGATGGATGCTTCGAGTTGAATAAGGTGCGAGCTATTTATAAGCCGAGGAATCCACCAGTCGAAGGAGAGGTCGAACCGACCTAAAAAAGGGCTGGGCCGGCCGGCCCAATGGGCCTAGGCCGGCCGGCCTGGCTCATTCCTTCGCCGTCTCGTGTCCTCCTTTCACGTGCAGACTCCTCGCATCTTCTAGAGTTTATGTCCTTCACGATTGCACCCCTTTTGACGTCGTTATCTTGGAGATATCTTCGAGGAAAGGATAGGATAGGGAATCCTTCCTTAAATCTTCATTTGCTTTGCTTAATCCCGAAGTATCTTGATCTCATCTTCGTAGGCTTGGTCCTTTGGGCTCTCTTGGAGGATGGATGTGCATGAATGGGCTTCGAATCAACATGGGCTTTGGTCCTTTCTTTGGGCTTTGGCCTTCGTCTTTCTTTGTGTTAGCGCTCGATCACGGGCCTCGTCATTTCATGCTCCAAAATAGGCCAAAAACCTGCAAAAACGAAGTTCCTCCAAAATATATGTGCAAGTGTGAAAATGACCAATAATTAGGCCGGGGTTAGGACGGTTAGTGATTTTGATATTAAATCCATGCCATTATCAAGGATAAACAAGGGATAAAGTGGGTACTTAAGAAGTGCCAACATTCCCCCCATGCTTAAACCTTGCTCGTCCTCGAGTAAGTCCAGGAGCTTTGCTTATAAAGAAATCAGCGTTGCCCCTCAATGTCCTCTCTGCACTTAGTCATTTATAACAAGACATATTGCTCTCTCAAGTATTTAGCATTTAGGTTCATGTTGTGACCGGCTACTTTTTCATTATGGAAGATAGACTAGCAATTAAAGAACAAGCCACAATAATAAATAAATGCAATGCTCTCAAACTTAAGCGAACTTCAAACCTTTACCTTGTTTCATCGTGAAGAGTTTTCAAAAGAATGTATATCAAACATAAGTGAGGTTCTCTTGCAAAAGATCGTGGAAATACTCATCTCATCAAGTCGCTCAAGCCTACATTAGATTGTTTTCAACCTATTCTACTCATATATAAAAGTGGAAGGCTTATGTGGAGCTTGGTAGGTAAAAACAATCCTAACAAAACATTATACTTGAAATATTATCAAACTAAGAGAGAGATCTAATGGAATTACCGAGACTAGTCAAAAAGACCATTGGAAAATAATGTTGGAGAGGGGGAAAGATGAAACACACACATTTATATAGGTGGACATGTGCAAGTGGCAAATGGATGATCCCGAGACACAAATGAAGTTCTCGTTATCGGATTGCACATGGTTGGAAGATTTGAGTATGGAATAGTTCTTCAAAGTAACTTGGAAAATTAATGAAGCCAAAAAGAGCTAAGGAACATTTTATTCTTCTCTTTTTTTTCTATCATTTTTCTATTTTTCTCTTTCTTTCTTTCTTTTCTTTTTTTTCTTAGAACTTTTGATAACATAGAATACTTACCCAGTCATCCCCCCATGCTTGAATGAATGCTCGTCCTCGAGTATGAATAGTGGGAGAACCAACTAGCTAGGGTAAGTATCTCAAATTCACCTTCTTCTTCATAGAACCATTTGAATCTCGGGGAGCCTTGTCTCCCAAAACTTTTCTTTATATGGTGCCCTTGATTCTTTTGATTCTGTCGAAATGATAATCCATACTCAAATTGGGTTGTGGTCAAGGAGGTAATCACAAAAAGATATTTTTGGTTTAGGGTGGATATCCAGTGAGGTTTGTAAAATTCCCGAAGTAGAAACTCACAATGCATGGATAAATAGGCTAGCAAAAAGGAGGTTACACAAAAAAATGGAATAACCAGCTTCTTAGTCTCATACCAAAGAAATCAATCTTAATCCAACTCATCAAAATATAAGTTTGCAATCTAAAGGTTTCATCATGAAAGAATATGTTTCTATAGGCTTTGGTAGGTAGAACTTTGCAAGAGATTCACAAATGTAGATAGCATTGGAATTAAGTTTTCAAATTTTACAACACAAAGTGTAAGGTCATCGGTAGACTTAAATCAAAGAGCAACATAGAATATGTGGGTTTAGAATTTAGTCATTTAACCTCCACAAATAAAAGAGCCGGTATTTAATCATTTTAATTCCATTTAATTGAGAGCAAATGGTCAAGTCATATACAACATAGCGTAGGTAAAACAAAGCAGCAACTTTCATCATTTTTCCATAAGCATAAGGCATTGCCAAAATGTATCAATGTGGTGAGCACAAAGTGATGGTGATCCTACACTTATTGAAAACAAAACAAAACTAGGTTGTCCTCCTAGAAGCCATGTGATAGGTTGAGAGATATATACAAAGGTTGCATCTATGGTTGAAGGCATATATGTATAAGCATTTAGAAAAAGAGAGAGTTGAGGAAGAATTACCATCCTTCTCGATGCTCGTAATGAAGTGTAGCGTGGCCTCCCCCATACTTAAGCATTGAGCTAAGCATGGAAGAAGAATCATGAGCATCTTGTGGCAACTGTGATTGTCTTACTCCATGAGATCTTTCTTCCTTGTCCACGAAATCCTCCCCCATGCTTAGCATGATGCTAGGCGTGGAAGGAAAAGATGGACCATCTTTCAATTCTTGAAGTCCTTCCCTCATGTGTATGAATATCATCTTCAATGTGTCTTCACCTTTGTTGCCTCAATTTTCCTTCAACTTCTTCTTGTACTAAGTCATGGTCCCAATCATTGCTTCACATCGTCGTCGCCTCCTTCAATTCCTCGTTGTCTCATTGCTGCCTCATCTTCATGAATTTTTTCTTTCAATTTCCAGAACAGAACATGTACTGAAACATTGCTCCATTGTGAAATGCACGAATTTTCCTTTCCAACGAGTTCTTATTCGCACAAAATTGATTCCGAACAAGAGAGTTGTGTCCATTTTATCCCAGCGCTGTAATCTGTTCCGAATTTCAGAACGCGCAACGTCCAATGTTCTTGACATATCTCCTTGTACGTGTCTTCAAATTCATTGATCTTGGATGCGTTGGAATGCAAATTTCCTGGAGCTTCTGAATATCAAATTTTTCTTCCTTGTACATCTCTGTCCATGTGCAAAATTTGATGAAAACAGCGGGGCCTGCTTTCGAACATTGGAGATGTTGACGAATTTGATTTCTTCTTTGATCACGAATTCATGGGAATGCTTTGTCATGCCTGCAAAATAATTCAAGTGCACAATCTACCCCTAAGGAGACAGTCGGGAGTAGAGACAATCGCCAACAAACCTACCATTCCTAAGATCTCAATTTGTGGCATAGCTAGCTTAGCGAAAAAAAACCTAGTGAGTGTACGTGTGTGCTAGTGTAAATGCAAATGAGATCAAGGTATATAAACAAAGACAATGTTTACACCTAGTTCTAAACATCATGTTTACAACTAGGTTGCAGAACTTCTCCATATCCACAAAGACTTATTTAACCAAGGTCAAAACACCATGTCTATCCCAAGATCAATAGGCCTTCATAGCACAAGAAAGAAAAAAAATAAAGCGCATTGCAAAGCTTATAAACCAACCAAATGCAACATGAGAACAAAATAGATTGTTATCTTGGTCAAAAGAGCTTAAAGATGGAAGTCCGCAAACAAGTTTAAACACCACGTTTACACAAGATTGCAAAAGGTAAATGCTGTCATGACAAGCATTACATGGATAGGAAAGCATACATCAATAAAGTTGAGACCAAGCTAGCAAAATGAGGGCATGAACAATGGAATGGTTGCAAAGTGCAAATGCAATGTTAGCAAAAACAAGTGTTAGCAAGGTTGAAAGGACCTTTCGATGTTGTTCCGCAACTAGTTTATTCAAAAACAATTGCTAAGAGAGACAAAAAGTCTTCGCGACACTTCATAAGAAGTGAGGCTTTTGTCAATGAAAAGGTTATTTATCAAAAAAGGATCATGCAACCGAGCTAACAAGGTTTTAGAAGTAGGTTTATGGGTTTCCTATATTTTGGTCTTAAAACAAAATTTTTGAAGAGAGAGTGTTGGGTATAGAAATTCTATCTAAGGTGGTTTCAAAAAAAACTAGAGAGAAACAAAAGTTAGATTTTTTTTGAATAAAAAACATACCCTATGGTTTTGGGATTGTTCTGAGTGGTTTTCCTAAGGGTTTTAGGATCTCAAAAGCGAGGCTAGTCAATGTTTTTAGAAAAGGTTTTTTTTAAATGCAACATGCAATGCAATGCAAGGGTGAGACGAACAACATGGTATGCAATGCAACACGGGGTGCGTGAATAAAATGATATGACATGATGAGGTGGTCTAAAACAAAACAAAAAGTTAGCCTAAGTTAACTAGCCACAAGTTTAGAATCAAAGGGTGGTGCAACACTTCATAAATCTCTCTAAAAGGGACACAAAGAAAAAGACTCTAAACACTAATAGGCACACAAAAAGGTCTACAAGTTTCCCAAGACCAAATAACAAAGTGCTCCCTCAATAACATTTAGAATGAACAACATGAAGTTGTGGTTTTTGTTAGAGCAATGGTACAATGTTACTTGATATTCCGATTAAAGAGTGCAATGTAGACGGTCATATTAATATATATAAAATAAAAGATCGGGTTGCCTCCCGCAAAGCGCTTCATTTAAAGTCATAGAGCTCGACTTTCTTACATACCTTCTCATTGATGCGAAGCCATGGTCCTTCATGCAAGAGGTGAAGGTGTTCCATGCAGCTCTTATCCCACTTCCCATGTTGGACATGATCAATCACGCTTAATGGAAATCTTGCCCAATCGTCTCTCACATCATGGTCACCTCCTTCTTTGTTGTCCTTCGTCGCTACCTTTCTTTTCACGGATTTTCCTCTCTGTCCAGATAGGGAATTGCTCCAAACAACTGATCCAATGCAAGGTGCATGAAATCTTCTTTCCAACAAGTCTTCATTTGCCCAAAACACATTCCAATTGAGAGAGTTATGCCCCTTTTTCTCCGTCACTGCAATCTGCCCCGTGCTGATTTCAGCACGTGCATCTCCGATGTTTGAGACATAGCTCCTCCAGTGGGTCTTCAATTGTATCGATCATGGATGCGTTGAACCGAGGACTTGATGGAGATCCTGAATATTCAACTTTCTTGCATTGTAAATCTCTGGACTTGTGCACAAAATTGATGAGGCTTAGCGACGTCCGTTCTTGAAACTTGAAGATGTTGATGATGGTGTTCAAAATTTTGGGCACAGTTTCCCTCCTCATCATTTGAGTTTCATGTCCTGCATGGTTAGTGAAATTTGGGGCTTCTCCCAACATGTGCTCTTTTAGGGTCATAAGCTTGACCATACGCAAAGCAAGTCGAGATTTGCAATTATTTGTAAACATATGCAACATAATCACATCCTCAATTAAATTTCATCAACAAGACATGGTGTAATTAAATGCAGCATGTGTTTCTTGCATAGCACGGAGCTCATTTAATGGGGACGTGGGTTCCCGATCTTCCGTCAGGTTCTGGATAACTCTCGTTGTAGGCGGAGCGAGACACACCGATCCGGCTTCAGATCCTAAGACCCGAATCCAGCAATCTTAGCACCACAACTCCTCTGGTTATCAACCATGTCACAACCCGGTTGACCTCGCCAAGAAGGCTAATCCCTGCAAGCGCAACGAAGAACACAAGCAAGAACTCGAAAGAAACGCAGCTCAAATAGAGTGACTCTGCAGATGAATGATTAATCTCACAAGTTGGGGTTTCACAAACCGATGAACGGCGACAACTGTTCTTGACAGAATGAATCTAAGCAAAACCCAAGTCTCACGATGGCGGCGGCAGCTATTAATAAGGGTTTAGGTCGCGCAAAACCCCCTGGACGCGCCCCTATTGGGCTCCAACACGATACACGGGCCATCGGCCCAAAAACAGTGACGCAGCACCGGAACAGATTCTGGACGCCAACTTCCACAGACGATTCCTGTCGACTCCGGATGAATTTGAACCTGAAACCAGAGCCATTGGAAGCGTCTTGAAATTATCTTTCCATCCATATCAAGTGCGCCCAAATCCGACTCCGTATGCAACCTGGGCGTCCGTTTTAGTGCGGCCTGTTCCTGGAGTCCGAAACTGAAACGAAGTCGAATCGGTTTGGGCCTCCATCTTGATCCGGACGTCCTTGCTGGTCCTCCACGCCTCCAAGGCCTTCTCCACACCCTTGCTGGTCCTCTCCTTTGTTCCTAAGTACAATTAAGTCATTAGGTAGCAATCTATTCTCAGATTCACAATAAACATTACTTAGGAACGAACTCACCTGTAAGTTCAATTGTCGAGCACGTGCGCGAGTAATAGGACCTTGTATATCATCTTGAGGAGTGTCGTTTGTATCCGTAGGAGTGATGTCCTCATCATCCTCCCCCTCTTGAATTGGAGTCGTCCTCGACTCAAGCTCATCTTCTTCTCCAAAATATGGCTTCAAATCTGAAATGTTAAAAGTGGGACTAACCCCAAACTCTGGGGGCAACTCAAGTTTATATGCGTTATCATTAATCTTTTCCAAAATTTTATATGGTCCAGCAGCACGTGGCATCAATTTAGACTTTCTCAAATCTGGAAATCTTTCTTTTCTCAAATGCAACCAAACTAAATCACCCGGTTCAAGTTTAACTTCCTTTCTACCGCGACTACCAGCAATTCTATATTTCTCAGTCATCTTTTCAATGTTCTCTTTGGTTGAAGCATGTAATTTTAAAATAAAATCAGCACGCTCTTTAGCATCACTATGTACACGCTCAGTAGTAGGTAGAGGCAAAAGATCAATGGGAGCACGAGGGTTAAAACCATACACTACCTGAAAAGGACTTACCTTGGTGGTGGAGTGTTCCGCCCGATTATATGCAAACTCCACATGCGGCAAACACTCTTCCCACATCTTCAAATTTTGCTTTAATATTGCTTGCAGCATCGTAGACAATGTTCTATTCACCACCTCTGTTTGTCCATCAGTTTGGGGATGACATGTTGTAGAAAACAACAACTTTGTCCCCAATTTGTTCCATAGCGTGCGCCAAAAATGACTCAAGAATTTTGCATCACGATATGAAACAATAGTAGAAGGCATACCGTGCAAGCGAACAATCTCTTTGAAAAAGAGGTTAGCAATATGAATGGCATCATCTGTTTTATGACAAGGTATAAAATGTGCCATCTTGGAAAAACGATCGACCACAACAAAAACGCTATCACTCCCCCTCTTCGTCCGAGGCAATCCCAAAACAAAGTCCATAGAAATATCCGCCCACGGAACCGAAGGAATAGGAAGAGGCATATACAAACCATGTGGGTTCAAGCGCGACTTAGCTTTTTGACATGTATTACAGCGAGCCACGAACCGCTCAACGTCTCTCCTCATCCTTGGCCAAAAGAAGTGTGTGGCCAGAACATCCTCTGTCTTCTTCGCACCAAAATGTCCCATCAAACCTCCACCATGCGCTTCCTGCATCAACAAAAGACGAACAGAACCAACTGGAATGCATATGCGGTTAGCTCTAAACACAAATCCATCATTTATCACAAACTTGTTCCATGTACGTCCCTCTTTACAATTCAGCAACACCTCATTAAAATCAGGGTCTAGCGCATATTGTTCTTTAATCGATTCAAGCCCAAAAATCCGACAATCAAGTTGGGACAGCATAGTATAACGTCTAGACAAAGCATCGGCAATCACATTATCCTTCCCTTTCTTGTGTTTGATAATATAAGGAAAAGATTCAATGAATTCAACCCACTTAGCATGTCTACGATTCAGATTATTTTGAGAACGGAGATACTTAAGCGATTCATGATCGGAGTGAATAACAAATTCCTTAGGCCATAAATAATGACGCCACGTCTCTAAAGAACGTACAAGTGCATACAATTCTTTATCATACGTAGAGTAATTCAAAACAGGGCCATGCAATTTCTCGCTAAAGTAAGCAATGGGTTTACCTTCTTGCATCAAGACACCTCCAATGCCAACTCCACTAGCATCGCATTCAAGCTCAAAAGTCTTACCGAAATTTGGAAGTTGCAGCAAAGGAGCATGTGTAAGCTTGTCCTTCAAAGTGCAAAAGGACTCCTCATGTGCCTTTCCCCAACGGAACACCACACCCTTCTTTGTCAACTCATGCAGTGGCGCAGCAATGGTGCTGAAATCTTTGACAAAGCGGCGATAAAATCCTGCAAGACCAAGAAAACTCCTCACCTGTGTGACAGTCTGGGGAACCGGCCAACTCTTTATGGCTTCAATTTTAGTCTCATCCACCTCAATTCCCTGTGGAGTAACAACATAGCCAAGAAAAGAGACTCGATCCGTGCAAAAGGTGCACTTGTCAAGGTTACCAAATAAACGTGCATCACGTAAAGCATTAAAAACAGCACGTAAATGATCCATATGTTCATCCAAAGACTTGCTGTAAATCAAGATATCATCAAAGTAAACCACCACAAATCGTCCAATAAAAGCTCTTAAAACTTCATTCATTAATCGCATGAAAGTACTTGGTGCATTAGTCAAACCAAAAGGCATTACTAACCACTCATACAAGCCGAATTTAGTCTTAAAAGCTGTTTTCCATTCATCTCCAAGTTTCATTCTAATTTGGTGGTAACCACTACGCAAGTCAATCTTTGTAAAAATTATAGCGCCACACAACTCATCAAGCATATCATCAAGTCTAGGAATAGGATGGCGATATCGAATGGTAATGTTATTTATGGCTCTACAATCAACACACATACGCCAAGTACCATCTTTCTTAGGAACCAAAAGCACAGGAACGGCACAAGGACTAAGGCTTTTATGTACATACCCGCGGTCCAAAAGCTCTTGGACTTGGCGCTGAATTTCCTTAGTCTCGTCGGGGTTGGTTCGATAAGCAGCTCGGTTAGGCAAAGTCGCTCCCGGAATCAAGTCGATCTGATGCTCAATTCCCCTCATAGGTGGCAGCCCGGGAGGTATGTCAGCTGGAAAAATGTCCTCAAACTCCTGCAAAAGGTTAGCGACAACAAGAGGTATCGAGCTAACATCATTATCAAGGGAAAACAGTGTTTGTTTGCACACCAAAGTGTAACAAACATCATCATCAGAGATTTCAGCAAGGTCGCATTTTCTAGCAAGTAAAACTCCACCCTTCAATTTAATCCCATCAGTCTTGGAAATAGGTGCAGACTTATCATTTTTAGGTGGGTAAACAGAATTAGCAACTTGCTGATTTTCAGATTTAGTTTCATGCAAAGTAGCAGCTCGTTGTTTTTCAGCTTGTACAATTTCAGCAGGGGTCATAGGAAGTAAAGTAATTTTCTTTCCCTTATGCATGAAGGTGTAAGTATTACTTCTACCATGGTGTAAAGCATCATTATCAAATTCCCAAGGTCGACCCAACAAAAGCGAACACGCCTCCATAGGTACAACATCACAATCTACGGAATCAGCATATGAACCAATGGAAAAAGAAACTCTGCAAGATTGTGTTACCTTAGCTTTCCCCACATCATTAAACCACTGAATATAATATGGATGGGGGTGTGGACGTGTGGCCAAGCCAAGCTTCTTGACCAAATCTGAACTCACCAAATTATTGCAACTACCTCCATCAATGATGACACGCGCCCGGCGATTGTTGATGACGAAGAAAATCTGGAACAAATTATGGCGCTGAAACTTCTCTGGTTGTTGTGCCTTTACGCTGAGCACTCGCTTCACAATGATGCTCCTGAAGGCTGCTATGTTCTCGCTACCCAGAACATGCCCGGCCTCCGCAGCCTCTTCTGGTTCTTCTTCATCATCATCTTCAATGTCGGAGGCACTAATGTAGCCATCTTCGGTAGCAATGTATGCCCGCTGACTTGGGCAATCCTTCCGCACATGTCCAAATCCATGGCAGCGGTGGCACTGAACGGTCGTGCCTCCCGTCGAGGACACGGAGGACGAACTCTTGGCTGGCTCCTGCAAAAACTTTTTACCTGAGTCGGAAGTACGCACAGGAGATGGTTTTGGCGTTGTGGCAGCTTCCGAAGCTGCTGGTCGCTTGTTGCTCGCAGGTGGGGGCGATCGAAAAGAGGCAGGCTTGGTCAGCCCCGAAGATGGCGCCGAGCGTGGGGTGTAGGTGGCCTTGCTCCTGCTCTGCAAATCACGTCCCTGCAATTCCTTCTCTGCAAGCATGGCAAACTGAAACAACTGGTTGACAGTGTGAAATTCTTTGTAATCAACAATGTCCTGAATGTCACGCCTCAAGCCCGAGTAAAATCTACATATAGCATCCTCAGTTCCCTCAACTATGGCACAACGCATCAAACCCTTTTGAAGTTCACCATAATAATCCTGCACGGTTTTATCTCCCTGTTCTAAGCGCATCAATTTCTTACGCAAATCTCTATGGTACGATGGGGGAACAAATCTATCACGCATAGCAGACTTAAGATCATTCCAAGTAGTAGGTGCAGCATCCTCAGCAATTAGACCGGTCCACCAAACGATAGCAAAATCTTTAAACTCACTAGTGGCTTGTCTAACTCTATGTTGCTCAGGTACAAGGTGTGCACTAAATTTCTGCTCTACTGTCATCTCCCAATCAAGGTACCCGTCAGCATCATAATATCCCGAAAAGGAAGGTATTGTAAACTTAACCTTAGCATAAGGATCATCGGGTACACGATTCTGATTACCTTGCTGGTGATTGTGGTTGTGGTTGTGAGTACCACCCATACCTTGTGTGTTGCGGCGAAGACGACGGCGTAGCCGTGCTTCCCGTGTGGCCGCTTCATCTATATTACCTTGGTCATCATACACCATGTCCTCATCTTGATTGTGCTGTTGACGAGTCTCCAACGCATCGATCCTGTCAGTAACCGTGGATATGATTTCACCAAGCTTGAGGCCTATGATCGCCTCGGTGACTGCCTTGGTGACGACCTCGTGCATCTCTCTCTTGGCATCCTCCAGCTGTTCTTGGCTAACACACTCGTTGAAGTCCTTGGGAGTATGACCCCCACTTCCATCATCACCTGCCATGGTAGACACAAAAACAGGAACAAACAGTGAAGGTTATCCCTAATAATCTGACTACTCAGGTGGTGGTGCCTCTCAAGGTCACTACTAAAGAGAGCGTCTTACCAAGCCCTTACAAGGTTCTTACCAACACGAGCAGTGGACGGTACAACCGGTGGCCGGTTCGTGATACCTGTGAGGAAGTGGTACCAAGATTGCAAGATCCTCTGGGTGTAATGATCTGAAGATAATATGTGTAGCTATGGGAGGCTCAACAGTATAAGTATGTGGAACACAATTCAAAATCAGATATCAATGCTGAATAATGGTCCAAAAGCACACTTGTCCTAGTTGCTGGCCTATACGTGTCCTAGAACAGTAATGGTAACAAGCAGGATCAAGATCAAGTATGGATACGATAAACAGCACTGAATCGGGCTCAACGGAGCTCGTCGTGAGGTGGAGGCACTAGTAGAAATCAACTTTTCTTTTTTTTTCTTTTATTTTTTTGATATTTTTTTCTCAAACTGCCTCACTAGAATAGGCTTCTCACAAAATTTTAGCTCGAACGGCTATAAGATGTGGCCTATGGAAATTCTGCAAAAACTTAAAAAAAACGTGCAGAAACTTCCGAGCTCCGACAGACAATTTTCTGATGCGAATTTTGCAATTCTGAAATCACCCAACCCGGCAAAGCCGGGGACAGACGGATGCGAAATTTTTTTGTCTTGTCCGAAAAGTTAAATTTCACCTGATTCCGAATCCGTATGCGAGAGTTATGGCCGTTTGAAGTTCGGAGGTCCGATTAGGGTTTCTGTGGAGAACAAAACCCAAATCGGGTGGTAAGCGATGGTGGATCTGATGGCAGCGGGGATGGAAAAACACTACTGGACCAAAACACGAACTAACCAGCAACAAGACGATGAACTAGGACACAAAACTCAACACGACGGACTCTGAAAAAGAATTATGCAAAAGGCTAAATACGGCTATGGGACGGAAAAACTAAACCCTAATTTTTTGTTTTGGCTTTTTCGTGGACTATGGGACGAAAGACAACAAAAAAAAACACTCGAACTAAGATAGATGTAAAACCTGACAGTAAACCTGAGTCTCTGATTACCAAATAATGGGGACGTGGGTTCCCGATCTTCCGTCAGGTTCTGGATAACTCTCGTAGGCGGAGCGAGACACACCGATCCGGCTTCAGATCCTAAGACCCGAATCCAGCAATCTTAGCACCACAACTCCTCTGGTTATCAACCGTGTCACAACCCGGTTGAACTCGCCAAGAAGGCTAATCCCTGCAAGCGCAACGAAGAACACAAGCAAGAACTCGAAAGAAACGCAGCTCAAATAGAGTGACTCTGCAGATGAATGATTAATCTCACAAGTTGGGGTTTCACAAACCGATGAACGGCGACAACTGTTCTTGACAGAATGAATCTAAGCAAAACCCAAGTCTCACGATGGCGGCGGCAGCTATTAATAAGGGTTTAGGTCGCGCAAAACCCCCTGGACGCGCCCCTATTGGGCTCCAACACGATACACGGGCCATCGGCCCAAAAACAGTGACGCAGCACCGGAACAGATTCTGGACGCCAACTTCCACAGACGATTCCTGTCGAATCCGGATGAATTTGAACCTGAAACCAGAGCCATTGGAAGCGTCTTGAAATTATCTTTCCATCCATATCAAGTGCGCCCAAATCCGACTCCGTATGCAACCTGGGCGTCCGTTTTAGTGCGGCCTGTTCCTGGAGTCCGAAACTGAAACGAAGTCGAATCGGTTTGGGCCTCCATCTTGATCCGGACGTCCTTGCTGGTCCTCCACGCCTCCAAGGCCTTCTCCACACCCTTGCTGGTCCTCTCCTTTGTTCCTAAGTACAATTAAGTCATTAGGTAGCAATCTATTCTCAGATTCACAATAAACATTACTTAGGAACGAACTCACCTGTAAGTTCAATTGTCGAGCACGTGCGCGAGTAATAGGACCTTGTATATCATCTTGAGGAGTGTCGTTTGTATCCATAGGAGTGATGTCCTCATCATCATTATTAGGCAAAGGTTCTTTAAGTATGAAATCAACATTCTCAAGAAACTCTAGCCTATCATGAAAAGAACAAGGCATAGAATTTAAACTTTTATTCCGACTATCGGTTCGAGCATGAGATTTTTAACGATTATCAACAAAACCAATAGAAGCTTGAGAATTCACTGTATACCTTAGCCTCGGAGCTTTTTCATACTCATTAGAGTCGTGGTTCTTTGTGCGAGATGTCATCTTGATGCACTCCTCGTGGTCCGTTATGATTAGCTTCTCACGTCTCCATGTGTTGAATGTTGCGCTCTTGTAATCCGTCGTGGTTTGTTTGCAACATCCTCGTTTGTCGAAGGTCGACCGCTTGTGCCTTCATTTGCCAATGTCATTGGGGTTCTTCCTCTGCTCCAAGCTTCTGAATTTTATCATGTACGCTTGATGAAAACATCGCCCAAGCTCGCCTTCATTGTTATCATCGTCATCTTCTCTATCATGTTCTCATCGCGTTGCTCCTGCCTCTTCTTCATGGAATATCTCCTATATACTCAACAGAACATATACCAAAATATAGCTCTATTGAAAATTTTATGAAATTACCTTTTCAACGAGTGGTCATTCGCTTTAAACGGAGTCCAAACGAGGGAGTTATGCCCGTTTCACTTTTGGCGCTGTGTGCTGTCCAGAAATTTTCAGAGTGCACAACCTTCAATGTTTTGGCCATACCCGCTTGTAGGAATCTCCGATTGACTTAGCTTCTTAATTCGTTGGGACGGGAACTTCGTGGAGCTTTTGAATATCCAAAAATATGCTGCTATTTGCTTCTGAGGTTGAGCATAATATTGATGATAACAATGACTTCTTACGAATCGATCCGAAGATGTCGATGATCTTGATCTTGTGGTCTTCGGAGCGTCTTGTTGTGCATCCTTGGCTTCAAGGTCATCACCATTGATTCACCAGTGAGTAGCATGGCACCAATGGTCTGTCTCCAAGGTTCTTGCTTTTCCTAAGGTGTCGGGATCGAAGGAGGCTCCCGTGCATTGTGTCGAAGACCAGAGCGGTCTCTTTCTTTGATTGCACTCGACTAGAAGCTTCTTGAGCATCCCATGGAGAAGATGGGTGGCATCATGGTTCCTCTAATCTTGTTGCCTCTAGCATTGGTCAACTTCAAATCATCAACTTTTGTGCACAAGGTTCTCCAAACATCTTGGTCATCATCATCACTTTCTCCATTGTTTGTTGCTGCCTCTTCTTCGTTGAATTCATTGATCATCCTGCACAGAACATGCACCAAAATTCTACTCCATGGAAAGCCTTATGAAATTACCTTTTCAACGAGTGGTCATTGATCCCAAATGGACTCCGGATGAAGAAGTTACGGTCGTTTCACTCCGGCACTACGCTCTGTCCAGAGACATTTCAGAACGCGCAGTGTTGAAAGATTTTACCATAACTCTTCACACCGATCTCCAAAATTCATGATTCTTGATGCGTTGGAAAGTAGACTCGATGGAACTTCAAAATAATCAATTATTTTCTCATGGTACTTCTCTGATTTTGGACAAAAAACTCATTACAACAGTAACACCTTGGAGATGATGATGATCCGATCGCACGATTTTCTTCGCGGGCATGCTTCATACCTATTGCTTGAACAAACAATTTTGTCCAAAAACATTAGTCTTTAAAATCAATTGATACGGCAGCGTACCTTATTTATCATCTTTTGCTTTGGGGAGTGGGAACTCGATAGCGGATGCTGGGCCACTAACAAAAGTTAGCACCTACCACTAAAGAGCGGGTCTTCACGTAGCCATCAACTTGCTTGAGTGAGATTGGACTTGTCAAAGTACGGACGTTGAGAACTTCTCAATTACTTTGTGTCTATGGTTTTACCTGCATTCATGGACACAAACAAGAAACACAGGATATATGCAATAATAAAATTAGGGTTAGTCCAAAAACTAATAGATCGCCCTAGGGTTCGTGTTGCCGATCCCCGGCAATGGCGCCAGAAAAGCTTGTTGACGCTCCTTAGCGCCCCAATTTGTATACCGCAAGCGCACGGTTCGTGTAGCTTTTCACTTAGAGTATTCCCCGAAGGTTTATCAATCTGTGGATCGACAAAGAACTACCTAAGGTTTTCCATCTAATCTAATGGATCTATCCTAACATGAAGCATTGATTGCATATAAAGGGTAAACCTTTGATAGATATGAGTGATATGCAAAGGTTGATCTCATCCAAGAACATAGGCTTAATCATAGCAAAACCAAAGATATGACTAGGCCTATCGTCATCTAGTTGTAGTTCAAGCTAACGAGCGGATAAATCATGCATCTCAATCAAAAGCATCTTTAAACTCAAAATCTCCAATCTGATCCCTCGATACCCAACCTACTAAGTGGCAACGGCCTGTCACGATGCCACCCCTTTCAACGGGACACCCTGAAGCAAGTTGAACCTCCTTTGGTAGTTCCGCCATGAACCTCTAGCCACCATGACTACAAGATCATGCTAAGCGATCTATCTCGATAATAGATCTAGGATGAAGCAAACCCAAAGAGAAGAACAAAATCGAAAGAGGAGAACATGATCGCTAATAGATTCGGAAGACATGATTATCATTACTCACATAATAGATTCGTTTGGATCATCACCGCCATGTGCACACCATAGATGAATCCAACTAGCTCTTGAACTCCGCCATGGCACAACCATGCAGGGAGGCCACGGCGGCTAGGATCGGCCTAAGCCATCTCCTAGACAACTTCGAAGACTTGAGGCGGCCGTCGTCTCCCTCCAGTCTTGACCCTAGGTTTTCGTCGAGCTCTGGGTGGATGGATGCTTCGAGTTGAATAAGGTGCGAGCTATTTATAAGCCGAGGAAGCCACCGGTCGAAGAGGAGGTCGAACCGACCTAAAAAAAGGGCTGGGCCGGCCGGCCCAATGGGCCTAGGCCGGCCGGCCGGCCTGGCTCATTCCTTCGCCGTCTCGTGTCCTCCTTTCGCGTGCAGACTCCTCGCATCTTCTAGAGTTTATGTCCTTCACGATTGCACCCCTTTTGACGTTGTTATCTTGGAGATATCTTCGAGGAAAGGATAGGATAGGGAATCCTTCCTTAAATCTTCATTTGCTTTGCTTAATCCCGAAGTATCTTGATCTCATCGTAGGCTTGGTCCTTTGGGCTCTCTTGGAGGATGGATGTGCATGAATGGGCTTCGAATCAACATGGGCTTTGGTCCTTTCTTTGGGCTTTTGCCTTCGTCTTTCTTCGTGTTAGCGCTCGATCACGGGCCTCGTCATTTCATGCTCCAAAATAGGCCAAAAACCTGCAAAAACGAAGTTCCTCCAAAATATATGTGCAAGTGTGAAAATGACCAATAATTGGGCCGGGGTTAGGACGGTTAGTGATTTTGATATTAAATCCATGCCATTATCAAGGATAAACAAGGGATAAAGTGGGTACTTAAGGAGCGCCAACACTTTCCTAGTTAGTTTGATTAGGATTGGTTATAGTTTGCAAGTCTTTTAGGGATAAGTAGTGAGTAGCATAGATAAACCTTAGTCATAACTAGCATGTGTAGGACGTGTTAGGTTTATCTCATGCAAATAGATTGAGCCCTAGGATAGAAAGAGATTAGCGACCCTATTCACCCCCTCCCCCTCTAGGGTCGGACACCCCGGTGATCCTTACAATTGGTATCAGAACTTGGTCTCACACCTCTTACGAGGATTAGCCAATTCCATTGATAAATTTGTGAGAAAGCTCATTGGAGATCCGTCGACTTCACCGTCGAGTGAGTATCATGTCCGGGGAAGGGATGAGTACCGATAGGGCTCCGTTTTTCGATGGCACGGGTTTTCCACGATGGAAAGTGCTTATGCAAGCACATCTCTAAGCCGTGGGCTTGATGTTTGGCGTGTCACCAAATTAGGCAAGAAAAATGAGACTAAGGCTGAGAGACAATATGATGCCATTGCAAAATCAATTCTATTGTCTTCTCTATGTGATAGTGTGTTTAATTGTGTATTTGCAAACAAAAATGCTCATAATCTATGGAAGCAAATTATCGAGAATCATGAGGGCACAAAGGATGTTGCCAATCAAAAATATCATATTCTCGGCGAGGAGCTAAGTAGTTTTAAGCAACTTCCAAATGAAAATGATCATGACATGTACTCACGATTAAATACTCTTGTCAATGAAATCAATGCCTTAGGTCTCAATCAAGTTAAAGATGAAGAAATTAACCGCAAGATCCTCCGAAGCCTTTGCAAGCCCAATTATGACAACATCAACGCTCTCTTGCAAAAAGAAGACTTGGTCAAGATTACACCCAACCAAGTCATCAATCAAATCATCGCCCATGAATATATTATGGGGATGACAAAGAAGAAAGAACAAGAGTCCACCTCTTCTTCAAGCAAAAAGAGTCTCGCTGCCAAGCACTCATGCAAGCACCAACCAAGGCGATAAGACTCATCAAGCTCAAGTGAACAAGAAGAAGAGGATGAGGAAGATAATGATGATGAATCAAGTTCAAGTGATGAAGAATATCCAAGGTCTGTGCTATACCATCACCGCAAGATTGCCGAGCATGTACATGAGCTCTATGAGCTTGGGTACAAAACACTCATTAGAGGGAGTGCGGTTGGGATGGAGAAGATGGCGAAGAAAAAGAACAAGTCAAGATCCCAAGCTCTCTCCGCCATCTACATGCCCAAGAAAAGTTGTGAAAGCTCAAGTACCAAGAAAAATTCCAAGAGCTCCACCACCCATCGCACTCTGAGGACATCACCACCACCCATGTGTCTTATGGCACTAGGTAATAACGATGTAAGTGATGACTCCTCCTCCAATGATGAATCCGATGTTGAAACCTATGAAATTAGTGAGATGATGACACTCCTCCATAATCAACAAGAATATCTCACTAAACAAAATGAAGAAATCAAAACTCTCAAGGCTAAAGAAAAACTTCATTCTTCATTTGTCTCAAGATATGAGAACTTGCTAAACAAATACAATTTGTTAGACAATGAGCATGAAGAGCTTAAAATGAAATATGAGAGTCTTGAATCTAAAAGTGAATCATCATCGGATAAATCTTTTCCTTGCAATATTCCTTGTGCTATTCCCATTGTCAAGGTAGATGTGTCTACCTCTTGTGATTTAACCCCTTGCAATGAGGATGTGATTGTAGAAACATGTGATGATCTCATTGCTAAGGAAAATAATGAGCTTAAACAAGAGGTAGAAGGCTAATGGCGGACTTGAGACGGCTCAAAGGAAAGTACACTCAAGAGCAAGTCCAACCTTCTCAAGATAACACCTCCGCGGGTGTGAAGAAGCTTAAGAAGGGAGAAACCGTGACTTGCTTCAAGTGTTGCAAAAAGGCCACAAGTCCTACCAATGCAAGGATAAAGAGGGCAAGGCAAAGGGCAAAGAAAATGGCAAGCCCAAGAACTTGAACAAGAGCAAGAAGGGACACAAGAAGGCTAAGGAGATCATGTACACCAAGCCCACCCACAAGAACAAGCAAAAGAGCAACCACTACATACTTGAAAAGAAGAAGAATGGCAAGGTGGTGGGTCATGTCATGGGGTGGAGAACATATGGATGGAACCGGCCTATTTGGGTGCCCAAGGATATTATTCATACCATGGATGGCTCTAAAAAGGTTTGGGTCCCTAAGACTTAGGCACCAAACAAGTGTGTCGGGAAATTTGGAGGCTTGACAAGGTTTGGAATGCATGAGTAGGGATGCATCATGCAAAGTTGAATTAAAGCCAAGCTGTGGATTAAAGATTAGTGACCCAAATTCCCCTCCCCTACATATGAGGTAATGAGCAAGGTAAAAGGATAATCTCAATTTCATTTGATATCCTTCATGCATCATTGTAGCTCAATGCCTCTCTAGGATTGCATGATCTTATCTTTACTATTGGTCTTTCATTTGATATGCTTTCCTAGAAATTTCATATGGTAGGTTGTCTATGCTTTATCATATCTTGTTGCAACCTATATGAGCTTAATTGTTTCCCTCACATGGCATATGTCGTCCATAGCATATCTTGCAATTTGATATCTCTCATACTCGTGGTAAAAATGCTTTTGATATCAATTGCTTGCTTATAAAGTTAAATCCCCATTATGTGAATTACAAGTGCATACATTTGTTTAAAGTAATTCAAACACTAATGCACACATTTAGGGGGAGCTAACTCTATAACTTATGTTTGTGTGACTAATATGCTTTGCAAGTGCTATTTGTTGTAGTCACCTAGAGCTGTCTCGATGAGTTCAAATTTCTTTTGAACACTACCCCTACAAGTCACAATTGGCATCACAATTGGTGTCAAGATAGGAGGTGCCACAAGCTTTGAAAAAGGGGGAGCTTGTTCAAACAAAGGGAGATATGCCAAAGTTAGTGGGTATAACACTCTATCACTAGTAAATTCCTTTTGCTACTAATGCTCTTTGTTGCTAGTGGTTATGAAGCTTTTAGGTGTTTGATGACAAAGGGGGAGAAATGTACCCTAAAAGCAAGCAAATTTTAGAGTAAATGATGCCATTAGCAAGGGGGAGGAATGAAAAATGCAATGCAAAAGGATGCATTATGATAGGGGGAGGTACTTAGTCAATGTGGGGGAGAAGTGCAATTTGATGATCCCATGGACTAAGGTACAAAAAAAAATTTCATATGGTTCAAACCACACAATTGTCTTACATTGGCCACAAGCCATTGTTTCACAATTGCTATCAAGCCGGAAGCATTTCGTCCTATGGACTAATCAAATACCGGTGGCTTTTTAAATGAGCATTGAAATGTCATCCGAGCAAGCTAAGTAGTTTCTAACTTTTTAAATTGGTATCAATTTCATATTCTTGCAATTCATCTTGCTTGCTTTGGTTGTGTTGTCATCAATCACCAAAAAGGGAGAGATTGTAGCGAAAATGGCCTCTCATGCCATATTTTAATATAATGTTTTGGCGATTGATGACACACACAACACTTGGACTAATATGATTGTTAAGATGACCATTCTCAGGCTTTTAGGTTCATGTGATGACAAAAGAGAAGATAGGCGTAGCTAGGCCCGAAGGGCCGCCCCTACGGTGGTCGAAAATTGAAGAGACCGTGAAGAAATCCAAGTCGAAAAGATCAAAACGAAGACAATTTGCTATCATCGGTTAAACCGATGATGAGCAAATTGCACTCATTGGTGCAATGAACACAGAAGCTGCGAGCTAGGGTTTTGAACCGGATTAACCGGCGTTGGGTGTTTTACACTCACCGGTGTAATGGACTTGGAGGCCGAAGAAGCAGCAGGAGTTTTACAGGCACCGGTTAACCCGGCGATCAAGGCAAAGTGAACGTCGGTGTAGTTGTCCAGAGAGTTGGTTTTCGAGAACTCTTGGACAGTTACATGCACCGGTTAAACCAGCGATGAAGATACATTTACTGGTTAATTACGTCGGTTGATTAAGGTAGCCGTTGAAGTATAACGGCTAGTTGGAAAAAGGTGCTCACCGGTTAAACCGGTGATGACACAAAGTGGATCATCGGTTTAACTGGTGATAGCGCTTTTTGTCAGCCACTTTTCCAACGGCTCTTTTGGGGTGTGTAGGCTATATATACCCCCCAAGGCCGGTTGCTGCATAAGGTTGGACGCCAAAAAAGTTGAAGGAAGTGTTGCCCAAGCAAACTAACATCTCCAACCATCCTAGCAAAGCTTAGTGTCATATCTAGCTTGTGAGAAGCTTTGAGAGAGTGCTTTGTGCTCTTGTTTAGGGTTTAGTTCTTGCAAGAGCTCCCTTGAGCAAAGTCTTGCTATGGCAAGCAACCAAGTACTCGTTGTGTGACCCTTCGACTTGGTGTGGAGCGGCAACGACACTTTGTGCGGGGAAGGAGACCCCTCTTGGTGAGAAGCTCCAATAGTGAAGACGGTGCCGTTGGTGACGCTTCGAGAGAGATGGTGGCGGTGGCCTTGTCTTGGTGACTTGGCGCCACTTAGCCTTTGCTTGCCGGAAGCCTTTGTGGCGAACGCAAGACGGTGATCAAGCGAAGAGACTCAGCATCACACTTGTTCTTGTTGGACAAGTGGCCGTGGACGTAGGGAGGGACTTGGTGTCCTAACCAAACCACGTTAAATCGTGTGTCTTGGTGTCTTCACGGGAGTTTGCATATTCTCTCCCTTACCTCTTTACTTACCGTATTACGTTTCCGCATTTACTCTATCTTGCGTGCCTTTACTTTCCTAATTAGTTTGATTAGGATTGGTTATAGGTTGCAAGTCATTTAGGGGTAAGTAGAGAGTAGCATAGATAAACCTTAGTGATAACTAGCATGTGTAGGACGTGTTAGGTTTATCTCATGCAAATAGATTGAGCCCTAGGATAGAAAGCGATTAGCGACCCTATTCACCCCCTCTCCCTCTAGGGTCGGACACCCCGGTGATCCTTACAACGGTGCTCGTACTCCCTGCTGTAGTAACTTGGGTATTCCGAAACACCAAGACTCTCCAGGGCATTGATAAAAAGGCTGGGGAAGCCAGGTGCAGCTTGGCAAATGCCTTGTGATGAGGACACCATGAGTACGTCTACACCAGCAACACCCTCTCCAGCGCCTCCAGATGCACCTCCACCCCAGGCGCCACCTTCTGGGCCAATCACTCGGGCCCGTGCAAGAGAACTGAACTTCATCATGCTACTGAAGAATGAAGGCCCAGAAGAATAGAAGCTGGCCCAACAGAGGCCCTTGTGTGGGCGCCTAGGGCTGCGCCCTTCCCCTTTCCCTGGACGCCAGGGGCGGCGCCCCCATCTCCTGGCCGCACCTCCCCTAGGGGCTGCGCCGCCTCTCCCTCTATTTAGAGAGAGGTTTCCTTTCATTTTAGACTTGAGTTTTGTTTTACATCTAGCTTTAGCTACTCTTGAACACGCGCAAATTAGCACTGTCCTCGTGTATTCAGAACTCCACCTTCGAGTGATAATCAGATTGCTCGCATCTTTATCTTGTTCGTTCTTCGATTGCGGACAGGAAACGATCTTCGTGATCAGGCTGATCTTGCATCAACAAGGTCAGTAACCACAAGGAGTTGGTTCAGCGATTGCATTGGCGCTTCGGGCTCGCTCGTCGTAGTCGGATCGTGAGGGTCATCTTCCGTCAAGTCGAATTTATCCCCACTCACCGAAAGATCGGGCACTCCGGCTCTATCACCCTAGGTCCATCCTTCCTCAGCCATCTGGAAACAAAGATAGGGTGAACAAGCTTTGCACAGATACTTGGGTATAAAGGGAATAGATGGTTCTTATTAATACAACATGGTGGGGTACATTTTCCATGGATACATGATTATTAGGATAGCGGCTCTAGCTTAGGTGTACTACTCTCCTATCATGGGGACTCTTCCTCGATCTGGATAGGGCGCTTCTTTGGTAGAAGACAGTGCTCCATCACCTCATCTTCGGTCTGAGTACCCTTATCCCAATGGGTTTTTTCGGGTTCTTCTTCTAACAATCCAGCTTATGTCCTGAGCGCCTCGTAGTTTTGCCATTGGTTTTGGAGAGCAGCTAGGGAGTTTTCTGCTCGTATGGCCCTTATCCGTTGTACCTCCATCTCTTGGATTGCCTTTTCTACCCTGCAGATTTGGTATTTCAGTTGTGCCGCCTGTTCGCGATAGAGTTGGTCCAAGCCGGTGAGGTAGATGGATAGGTGGGAGACTGTATCTTCTAGTTCTTCTTCTTCCCTCCCAAGTCCTCTCATCCGGGCAATCCATGAGTGTCCTCTTCCTTCAGTAGGCGGGGAAAATCCCATAGGAGTCCGCTGAAGATGATGTTTGTAAACCATACGCATATGTTGCAGGGCTTTTCGGGTGGCCTTTGGGTAGGTGTTTGGGAAGCAAAAGCCAGTGGTGGAGATGAACCAGGGTTCCACATCAAGATAACGGGTGCTCTTTCCCACGAAGATCATCATGTCGCACCGAAGGGTGCCCCTGGAGTCGTATTCCCGGTAGATGTACCCTGGTGGGTCCACAACTCCGACGCGTTCCAGGCTGAGTAGCAATAACTTAGGGAGGCCAGGCTCTGCGGGGCAGATTCCGCCACTCCATTTGTTGTCAGCCATCTGGAACAGGGCAAGCGTCAACGGTGAGTGTTTGTGTGAAAAAAGGGTTAAACAAGGAAAGTCCTATTGTGGAAAAGCTTGAAAAAAGGCCTCGATCCTAGGGGTCACGTCCTATGGCCAACCTACGGCTCTGATACCACCTAAAGCATCCCCTCATAAGAGGTGACTCAAATATGATACAAATATCAGTCCTAGGATGCTGATAACACATTTATTACATCAGATGATACTGTTGGTATTTTGCAATGTCACGAATAAAATCCGCAAGCGCACGGATACCGTTGTAGCTTTCACCCAAGAGTATTCCAGGGTATCGTATCCACTGAGGAACGTGAGTACGCTATCTACAGATTCAGGCTCATCCAAGGACACACGCATCGGTGTGGAGAAGACAGAAGAGAGGATTTTCTATATCTAGAATCTATGCCTAGAAGAAGAGATCACGTCGCCGTTATACTTCGAGCTAAAGGTATCGACCGACTTATGCAATCCGGTAGTTCCAATATGTGCTCTGTCTGATATCCAAACATGGAGGATTACTAAAAGGCTCGAACAGGGCTGTCACCACCTGCCGGCTACCTCTACAAACCGTGGGACTATCAGACAACTGAGTGGTATAGTCCAGCCTAGACACCACGTCTACGTCTTTCCCTACTAACCTTAGCCCTGGCCAAGACTACCCTTTTCTATCCGGGGTCTTAAGCTAAGATCAAATACTACTCGCTAGCATACACATCAACTAATATAAGGCAGAGATGATAACATGCGATCTAAACTCTAATTCCAAATAAACAAACAAAGAAATTCTCGAACACTTACAACCGAATAAGCATCCGTCGAGGTACAAGCGGAGAAGAGTGCCGACAAATCCGGCACTTTGCCCGACTCCTCCTCACTCTCCTCCTCTTTTTATACACCTCCTAGTCTACCTAAGCATCTAGGATGAAGGCCTCAAGCTCCAAGGGAGAAAGGTGAGTTGAGAGGGTGTGATGTGTCTGTGTGTCCATTCCTCTACCCCCTCCCCTTGTATTTATAGGAGGGAACCACGGGCTGAAGCACCTGGAAATGACTTAAGCAACCAGCAGAGAGGTGCCACGTGTCGAAGCTGAGGCGTGGGTCCCATGGGCCTGGTCGGCCGACCAGTAGGTCGGTCGGCCTGCCAGGTGGGCCAACCGCCCCCAGCTTCGTCCAGCAGACTGTCCTGGGCCTCCTTGTCTTAACCCTGTTGGGCTTGGCCTATCTTGAGTGGTCTGAACTGGGTTCTTGGGCTACACTTGGTCCATTTGAGCCTGAATTGGTGCTCTGATAATTTCTGCGATTTATGTCGGGCCAAAGTGTACTTGAAACCTGCGAAATTAGTTCAAACCCACCTGCACATATTCTCAAGCACCATATGTGGAATTTGTTATTAAATAAACCCTATGCTAGCATTTATTCCACTTTGTGGTTCCCTTTTGTGCAGGAGTTGACGGTTAAAATTGGTCGTTAATGACCGTCAACAAGATCCCCCACACTTGGCCCTTTGCTCGTCCCGAGTAAGGACTAAGGTGATCCGATAGCTTCCTGATAGAATATCCTGCACAAAAGTTATTTCATACCTTGCTCTTGCTTGTGAACTTGAATGTGTCTATCATGATATCTTGAGTTGTTGAAGAACGGAATGATCTCGGCTTCAAGTGTCATGTTGCCAGACTTGGGGAATTTTTTTTAGAAAAGATTGTTCATGGTTTTACTCTCATCCATGGGTCTCTCAGAGTCGCTCATATCCTCTTACGAACATTTATCCTTATTTTACCTCACCGTCTCTGATGGTATATGTGGAGTTTCAATGGATGAGGTACAATGTTGTCTGCTTGGCCTAAATCTGTTGCAAGATCAAAGATTGGATCCACAGGTGCAAAGATTGGATCCACAGGTGTATACTCATATCTACGATTGATTAGGTTAGTGCATAGATAAATATGTGCTCCTTTTCATGTCTGATTTTATTTGCTGGGTTATGCTTCTTTGGCATGCCATCTTTTCTCTCTCTCTCTCTCTTTTGGGTCATGCTTCTTTGGCATGCCTTCTTTTCATCTCTCTCTCTCTCTCTCTTTTGATAACATTGTCAGACAGTGTTTAAGGAGCACAAGATTCATCTGAATATAAAACCTTAAATCAAGTGCGTAAACAGAGCAGAACCATGATGGGTCACAAAATTTGATCAAGCTCAATCATGTAGGCGAGAGACATAGCATGGGATTTTTATATGGCTCTAGTAGCAAGGTGGATAAAGAGATAAGACCAAGAAATTAGTTTTTGTTTTTTTTGTTAAATAAAAATCCCAGACTGGTCAACATGAAAGAGACGAACAACTTTAACCAGACATGTCACGTTAGTCAACAACTAAGCATCATGGGTCCTATAAAATATGGTTCACAAACTTAAGCGTGGTATAAAAAACATTTATGCAAGGCAACTATCAAGAGCTCTTATTAGCAAATTTCTTAAATAGGTTCAAGGATTTGAAAAGATAAGCTCATGTTTAGAAACGCTAAAGGGAGGAAACAAGTGAGGTAGTGCAAACTTATGAGTCGGAGCGGGAGGTGCATGTGACGTGTGAATGTGATCGTAGATGTGTAGCATCATGGGATCTCCCCCCACACTTGTTTTCGACCTGCTCTTCGATCATAGACAAAACAAACCAAATATGAAAGATAATGGGGCTCTGCCGGCATTAACACCGGGGAGCCAAAGTTCACCAATCTTGATGAAATAAAGACCTTGGCGCAACTAGATTGACCTAAACCTAAACGACTCAATTAAGACTAGCGCCCTAACTAAACCTATGATAATGACCTTTCTTAAGAAGTGACTCCTAATAGAGGTCCTTGTGACCCGTAGCCTCAAACAAGCACTTCATCTTAGCACTCAACCCCCTCCGTAGATGACGTAAGTCATCCCGAAGCTTTTCCACCTCGATCTTCCTCTCCGCAAACTGGTTCTTGAGACGCTTATTCTCCAGGCGTAGCTGCTAGACCATCGCGGTGAGGTCGGCGATGGTGGGTCCCTCTGAAGTCACGTCGTCCTTGGGCTTTGCAGGCGACGACTGAGATCTGGCCTTCTTTGGTGAAGGACTGGCGGCAGCGCTCTTCCTCTGAGCGTCTGAAGTCCGTGTTGAGGTTGCCCCCTGTACGGCCTCTGGAGCGCTCTTCTGTGGCACAGGAGCAACCCGTGCAGTCTGAGCTAGCACTGGTGATTCTGTTGCCGCTCCATCCTTGAAGAGTTGTTGTACTATTGGCCTTGATGAGGCTGGAGTTTCTCTGGATGGCCTTCCATAGGGACTGTGCGCTCGTGCCCTAGATCTTGCAATCTTGAGAGGCGAAGGGGAACGTGCAGCGGAGCGGGGGCGCTGGATGTCACGCCCCCTGGTTGGCCGACTAGGAAGGTCGGCCGATCGGAGGGTGGCGCCCACCGGTCCTCCACTGTTCCCCTCGGCCGGGATCATGGCCAGAGGCTGCACAAAGGTCGGCACGTCTTCCATCGATGCTTCAGTTGCAGGAGTTGGGGTGTTGATTGCTGGAAGAGTCGCTGGAGGAGTCATGGCTGGTGTGGTGGCTATGGTTTTGGATTCTCCCTTGCCGGCCATGGGTTGATAGTGATGGGATGCTAGTGGAACCAATGGAGATTTTGGGGAATAGATGGAAACAAGGTATGGAGATTTTGGGGAATAGATGGAAACACCGTCACGCCGCACGGAGTTGGACTCTAGGTGGGTCAAGGAGGTCGTGCCCCGAAGCTGGGCCTCACTGGGGCTGGCCCAGATTCGGCCGACCTATAGGTCGGCCGGCCAAGGCTGGGCCCTAGTGGGCCCCAGCTTGCGCGGGTCAACTGGTGGGGTTATAAGTTTGAGAGGTAGGATGGGCCCACCTGCCCATTTGGCCTATATGGCTGTTTTTGAATGTAAGTACGGGATCAACTAAGTCAATCACGTCTATCTCCTCATCAAAAGCTTTATTATGGTCTAGGAAAAACTTGAGTCGTTGTCCGTTTACCTTATAGGCGTTACCATCATCATCTTGTATCGTGATGGCTCCATGTGGTGATGTGTCGATGACGTGATACGGTCCTTGCCATTTGCTTCGTAGTTTCCCATGACCAAATAACTTGACCTTGGAATTAAAGAGCAATACCTTGTCTCCGGGATTGAAGTTCTTAGGCTTCAATCGCTTATCATGCCATCTCTTGGTTCTTTCTTTGTAAATCGAGGCACTATGATAAGCTTTGTCTCTCCATTCTTCCAATTCCGAGATTTGACGCTTTCAGTATTCTTCGGCTATTTTAAGTTCTATGTTCCACTTTTGGATAGCCCAATGTGCTTTGTGCTCTAGCTCTACGGGTAAGTGGCAAGTTTTCCCGTAGACAAGCTGATAGGGTGACATTCCAATGGGTGTCTTGTATGCTGTACAGTATGCCCACAGTGCATCCGGTAATTTCAGCTTCCATCCCCTCCCCATCTTATTCATGGTCTTTTGCAGAATATTCTTGATTTGTTTTTTGGATGTTTCTGCTTGACCGTTGGTCTGAGGGTGATACGGAGTCGCGATGTTGTGCCTTGTCCCTAGTTCCTTGACAAAGTTCCGGAAGGCTGAGTCAATGAAGTGTGACCCTCCGTCACTGATTATCATCCGTGGTATGCCAAACCTTGGAAAGATAATCTCATGGAACATCTTATGGGCATGCTTTGCATTAGCGGCTCTGCATGGCATGACTTCGACCCATTTGGAGACGTAATCTACGGCGACCAGAATATACTCGCATCCTTAGGATCTTACAAAAGGTCCCATGTAATCAATACCCCAGACATCAAAAAGTTCGACCTGAAGATTGTAGTTCAGGGGCATTGAATCACGAGCTGTGATCCCTCCATGCCTCTGGCAGTTTGGACATCTGCGGATGAAGTTCTTTGTATCTTCATATATAGATGGCCAATAGAAACCACTCTACCAGATTTTCGCTTGAGTGCGAAATACACCATAGTGACCTCCATATGGTGCCGCATGGCATTTCTCTATGATCTTTTGTCCTTCTGCCGTGGGTACACAACGTCTGAGTAACCCATCTGCACAGACTCGGTACAGATATGGTGCATCCCATAGGTGGCGTCTGCTTTCGTGCGCGAACTTCTTTTTGCTTTCCCTTGGGGATATATACCCCGAAACCATGAAGTTTACGATATTCGCATACTAGGGGTGCGAAGCTGTTACCTTGAGAAGCATATCATCTCGTAGGAAGTCATTTATCGGCGGGTCTTGGGTATTCGTATTGGTCATACGCGATAAATGATCCGCCACTGAATTCTCTACTCCTTTCTTATCTTTAATTTCCAAATCAAACTCTTGGAGTAGAAGAATCCATCTGATCAACCTTGGTTTAGCATCCTTTTTAGTGAAGAGGTACTTGAGTGCGGCATGGACTGTATAGACGATGACCTTGGTACCTACTATATAGGATCTAAACTTGTCGATAGAGAAGACAACTGCTAGGAGCTCTTTTTCTGTTGTGGCATAATTGAGCTGAGCTCCAGTAAGTGTCTTGCTTGCGTACGCAATTGTGTGATGCTTCTTATCCTTGGTTTGACCAAGTACGGCCCCCACCACGTAATCACTAGCATCACACATGATCTCAAACGGGAGCTTCCAATCTGGGGGTTGAATGATTGGAGCTGAGATGAGTGCCTTTTTGAGCGTGTCAAAGGCTTTATGGCACTCATCTGTGAATTGGAAAGGAGCATCCTTGGCTAGGAGACTTGTGAGGGGTCTAGCAATCGTGGAGAAGCTTGCGATGAACCTTCGATAGAATCCGGCATGGCCAAGGAAGCTTCTGATTCCTTTCACATTGATGGGAGGCGGAAGTTGTTCAATGACTTCAATCTTCGCCTTATCCACCTCTGTAACACCCTAATTTAAATTTCTGTGTTTAATAATAAATTTAATTAGCTTTATTTAATTTCCTAGGATTTTATATGCTTAGCCTTGCATTTAATTTAATTTCTTTCACAAGTAATTAAAATTTAATATAGGTTCAATATGTTTGTGCATTCATGCTGGAGCATAAGTTTTATTTGGTTGAGTGCATAGGAGTTGAATTCAAATTTGATTTGAATTCAAATAGCTTGAGTAGTGTTTCAAAAAGAAAAGGAAAAGAATAGGAAAGAAAGGAAAACCCAATTGGGCCTAAACCCACCACCCCAGCCCAGCCCAAACCCGGCCGGCCCAGTCCACCTTTTCCTCTCCCTGCTCGGCCCACCCTCTCCCGCACCGGCCCAAGCGCCGCGGCCCAGCTCTCTCCCTCCGCGTGCTCAGCCCAGCACCGTCGCCTGTACCCCGCCTCTCTCGTTGCGCTCCCGGGCCCGCCTGTCATCACCTTCCTTTCTCCCTCCCCGCATCCGAGCATCTCTGCTCCGCCCCGCTCTATCCGCTCCTCTGCGCCGTAGACCAAGCCGCGCCACCTGACCCTGTAAGGTCCACCGGCCAGCTCCGCCTGCGCTGTCACCTTCTAGAAGAGCCATCCTGAGCAACCGTGATCGCGCAAGCCGTTGCATGCGATCCGTTCCCCTCGCAGAGCCACGCCCGAGATCGTCGTCGTGATCCTCGCGATCACCTTCCCGGGTTCACACGCCGCGATCATCGCCCAGCCTTCTTTTAACGCCTCGCACCCCCCTCTGCTCCCACACTCGCCACTCTCGCAGCCCCAGACTCGAACCCTAGCGCCCCGCATCACCTCGCCGGCGCAGGGCCTCTGCGCCACGCTGGCTCCGCCACCTCGCTGCTCCCTGGCCCCGGTCAAACCACGCAATAGCTCCGCCTCGACACCAGGAAGCTTCCCGAGCCCGCTGTCCCCGCTCTCGGTCCTCGCCCGCGCCGGATTTTGCTCGGAATCCGCCGCTGCAGGTAAGCTATTTCCCGAGCAATTGCTCACCGCCGACGATCACCGGACCTCCCTGACCCCCATGGCACCTCCGCATGATCGCCGTGAGTTGACCCGTGGAGCCCTGAAGCCCGGAGGAGCCCTGCGTCGACCTCACCGCTGAGCCTCGCCGTGCGACGATGCCGGACCTCAACACTGACGCCCCTACACGCCGTCAAAGCTCGCATCTGAGCCTAGGTGAGCATCGTCCCAGCCTCCTCGGTCATTTGCGCTGGTTACTTTCACCCATGGCGCACCCTAGGTGCCCAGGCATCGCACGCCGGCGTTCCCGCCACCGCGCACGCCCCTGCTCCGCCGTAGTGGATGCACTGCAGCCTCGCACTGCCCCGCACGACCCTTACACACGCTTACGCTTGCCTTGCGCATGTTCCTCGGCACTTTTGCACATGCGCCCAACCCCCAGAATGGTCAGCACGCGCACACTGGTGATGCGTCGCTGTGCAGAGCCGCCCCTCGCTGTGGTGAGTCCCGTCCGAGCCCTGAGCACCCGTTCTGAGCGCCCTAGTGGATCTCGCATGAGGCGCTGATCACGCCTGACCCAAACCCGAGTCGAAACGACCCCCGGAGCACCGATTTCGGTGAGCTCCGGCGAGCCCTGCGCCGCGCCGCCACGGACAGAGCCGCCGGTGGGCGAGCGCCGCCGCCCTCGCGCGCGGGATGGATTCCATCCGTGCGATCCCAGATGGACGTGTAGGATTAGAAGCCTCGTACCCCTTTGCCCCGAGCCGCGCGATCAAGATCCAACGGCTCAGATCTGCACATACTGCTTCGCCGTGGCTGTTTTGCTAAAGAGACCCTGAGCATTTGAGAAATCAACCCGCAGTCCTAGACAGATCAAAAGTAATTCAGTTAGGTCTGTTTTTAGCGTTTAGACCCCTGAGCTTTCCCAAAATAGAACCCGCGGTCCAGCCTGCGTGTTTTTACGTGCCAACCCCCACATCTACCTGATAATTATGTTTTAGTCCCAGGTTTTTGTGTAGAAGCCCCTGGAACCTTAGTTTTCTCGCAGTTTAGTCCTTAAACCTTGTTTTAGCCCTAGATTTTGCGTTCTAGCTCCGTTTTAGGCGTTCTTTATGTCCACGCGATTGTTGCAATGCGTAGAATAGTTTTAGCCTAGTTTTGTTTGCTGTTTTTATGTATTGTTGTACTATTTCTTAGTTTTTGCCTTTGTTTGCATGTATGTGTATGTGCTGGACTTGTTTTGGCGTTGCGATCGTGAGTAGACGTTGAGCAGTCGAAGGAGTACCAGGAGCCACCTTCCGCGCCACACTTCGAGAAGCAGGAACAGTTTGAGGAAGGCAAGTATAACATGAACATTCCTATCACCTCTAAATACAATTTCATATTGCATTTTTATACTGTATGCCTATAAGGACTTTCCTAGCCACTTTATATCCTTTATATATATCCTTTGGGTTGAATTTTGGTTAGTTGTGTTAGGTGCCACGCTATAACACACTTGGTCCTTTTTAATTAATTTGATTAATGGTATATGCAACTTAATTCTTAGAGTGGCCCTCTGTGTTGTGTACTTGAGTGGCTCACATCTCGTTAAAATGGGTTTTTCTAGAAACATGGTTTAGGGGCCAGCACAGTGCTTAGTGCTTGGTTGGCCACTCTCCCTAAGGACCGGTTCATAGAGCGACAACCTGGGACAACAGCGCTACCACAAGACTGGAATGGGACGGTCTTGGCTTACTAATTAGGTCTTTTTGGTTTGGAGTAACTTACTTGTGGGGCAAGGGTGGTAAGCTTCAATGGTCCCTGCTCCTCCGGCTTGGTCTGTGCTACGTGCTTGTACCCTCGTGAGGTGGGCCCCATCGTCGCTGATCCAACTCTTCGCGGTGACGCCTTACCAACGAGATTCTTTGTAATGGCCTCGTAGTGTGCTTGCTAGCCATCTCACCTAAGGAAGTGTGATGAACAACTAGCGTAGCTTACGACTTGGGGGTAAAGATGTGTAACCTCTGTAGAGAGTAAAACTGGTATACTAGCCGTGCTCACGGTTACGAGCAGCCCAGATCCTCCTTTTGATTAATTGGGTTATCTCCTTTTGATTAAGGGGGTTCCCCGGGTGGTTTGGTTTGGTATGGTTCTCAGTAGTATCATAATTAATTCTGATTAATTACTATGTAACTGGGGTATGGTAACTCATCAACTTGTAGTAAATAGCTTTAATAAAATTTTGCCAAGATTAAAAGCTAATGCAGTTAAGTCAGACAACCTTAGAGCCTCATAGTTTGTGTTATACTTGTTGAGTATAAGTTGTGTACTCACTCTTGCTTACTCTACTCTTTTCCTCTTGTTCTCTTTGGGGATACCCTACTGTTGCTCAGTTCCCGGCGACGCAGATGAGTTAACCCAGAGCTACCAGGAGTACGAGGACTTCTAGGTGGTCATCTCCCAGTCGACGTCCCTGTGGCGCCCAGCTTCAGACAGAGTTTCGTACTTGTTCTACGCTTCCGCATATTTGTATCAGACATTTTGTCATTCATGTAATAAATAACATTCGTAATCGCTTTATTATATCTTTTCACGTGATATGTGCTGTGATATATTGTTCATTCTGTTGTATATACGTGTGACTTGATCCTGGCATGTATATGATTTCTCGGTTTATGTCCTTTTATAAACCGGGTGTTACAACCTCTATCCCTCTTTCGGACACTAAGTGTCCTAAAACTATGCCTTCACGGACCATGAACTAACATTTCTCCCAGTTGAGGATCATGTCCTTTTCTTGGCATCTCTGCAAGACTCTGTCTAGATTTTCTAGACAATGATCGAAGGTCGTCCCATAGACCGAGAAGTCGTCCATGAAAACTTCCATAATTTCTTCGATCATGTCGGAGAAAATGGACATCATGCACCTTTGGAACGACGCGGGTGCGTTACATAACCCAAACGACATTCGTCGGTAGGTATATGTTCCATAGGGGCATATGAACGTGGTCTTGCTCTGATCTTCGGGATGGATGGGTATTTGATGGTAACCAGAATAGCTATCAAGGAAACAGAAGTAGGAGTGCTTCGCCAACCGCTCTAACATCTCATCGATGAAAGGTAGTGGGAAGTGATCCTTCTTAGTGGCCTTGTTGAGTTTTCTGTAATCTATACACATCCTCCATCCCGTGATAGTTC
Source organism: Panicum virgatum (assembly GCF_016808335.1). Lineage (NCBI taxonomy): Eukaryota > Viridiplantae > Streptophyta > Magnoliopsida > Poales > Poaceae > Panicum > Panicum virgatum. Next base: position 18,965,350 of record NC_053146.1, on the reverse strand, counting down.
GCTGGGGAATTAGCTCGTTCTTGCTATTTTCCACCACCGTCATGCCTCCTTTCTTGGGCACGACTTGAACTGGGCTTGCCCACTCACTATGCGGAACAGGATAGATAATTCCGGCATCTAAGAGCTTAAGAACCTCTTTCTTTACCACCTCCCTCATAGCATTGTTCAACCTTCTTTGGGGTTCCCTAGAAGGTGCTATTGCAAGATCCAATGGGATTCGGTGGGTGCAGAGGGTAGGACTGATGCCCTTGAGGTCTTGTAGGGTATAGCCTAAGACTGATCGATGCTTCTCTAAAACAGCGATGAGCTTATTCATCTCCTCTTCTGAGAGTTTGTCGCTGATGATCATGGGAGACTCTACATCGTTATTCAGAAAGGCGTATCTAAGCCCTGAATGTAAAGGCTTTAGCTCAATCGGAGGTCGTGATGGCTTCTCAGTCGCGAGCAGTTCAGAAGTTTCACCGGATTCTTCTTCTGCATCGCTGACTTCTTCTGGCATTTCCTCGATAACCTCCTCGAGGCCCAAGTCGAAAAACTCGAAGGTGGAAGTGGCCATTATTTCCTCGATCGGCTCTGGAATAGGGAGATCCTCCACTGAGCATGTTAATTCTCAATCCACGGGGATGTGGAACGTGTCCTTCCCTAACTTGATGTTTAAACATCCGTCCTTAGGAACATCCGAAAAGAGAGCTTTAAGGGGATGTCCTATCAAGAAGTCGAAGTTGAGATCTTCGAAGATATGAAAGTTCAGAGGGATTTTAACATCATTGTGCCATAATGGCACATTGGTGATTATCCCATAGCTGCTTGTAAGAGAACCTGAAGGTCTCTTGAGCTGTCTGTCTGTCGGAGTGAGTTTGTAATTGCCTAGAAAAGCTAAGGCAAACTCATCTGGCATGAGATTAGCTCCGACAGCGGGAATATAGAGAGCGTCCACATTTTGATTTTGCAGACGGCAACGGAATGATGTGGAGGGAGAGTTTAGATAAATTGGAGATACAGATGACTCTCCTTCCTGCAGCCATTCGTTGCTGATCAATGTTGTCAACTCTTGAACTGTCTCCCAAAGAAAATTCTCCTCTAAGGGATCCATAGGAGTGACAGGGCTTGGTGGTCGCTTCTGGCAGAAGTATCTTGAGGTGTTGCCGAAATCTTCAAAGACATCTGGCTCGATACTTCGGAGAATTTCCGGAGGTAGAGGGTCTTCTTCCTCCGATGTTTCGGATTTATGTTCAGGGGCGGTCTCATAGATCGAATCTACTGTTTGGCTTTTAGGGGATTCCGATTCGATTTCTGAAGGCTCCGCTTGACGCATCTCAGGCTCTGTGGGGACTGGCTCGTGGATACAAATGAAAGAGGTTCTGTCCAAGATTTTGTCGAGGACTTCCCTACTTTCGGTTGGGGTAAGATGAGCGAAAGATCCTCCAGAGGTAAGATCGAGATGGTGTGCAGTCTCCTTGTCAAGACCAGCATAAAAATGCTGGAGCAATAAATGCTCGGGTAATGACAAGTCTGGGCCTGATTTTACCAATAAGGTAAATCTAGCCCAAGCTACACCGATTGATTCCTTATCATTCTGACGGAAAGTTAAAATTTCCGTTCATAAGGCGCATATTCGTGGAAGCGGAAAGAATGCAGAATAGAATCTGTCCCGAAGTTCAATCCAACTTCCATTCACACCGCCTACGACACGAATGTGCCATTGCATCGCTTCTCCCGAAAGGGAAAAAGGAAACAATTTCCATTTAAGAGTTACGTGTGTCATGCCTGAAATTTTCTTGCATGAACATACTTGCTCGAACTCGCGCAGATGATGGTAGGGATTTTCACAATCCCTTCCTGAAAAGGAATTTTCCTGAACAAAGGCTATGTAGCCTGAGTCGAGTTCATAGCTAGTAGAAAGAATTGGGTCAGCAAAGGGTGCTGGCTCGTAGAACTCGCTCTTGAGTGAAGAGAGCTGTAAAAGGGATAGCTGCTCCATGGGTAGCGGGGGTTGAGGTAGAATCAAAGAAAAAGAAATAAAAAGATACGAGGACGACTGAGTCCGTAGATAATGTAGCTACCATTCCCCGGCAACGGCGCCAGAAAGCTTGTTGGTATTTTGCAACGTCACGAATAAAATCCGTAAGCGCATGCATACCGCTGTAGCTCTCACCCAAGAGTATTTCGGGGTATCGTATCCACTGAGGAACGTGAGTACGCTATCTACAGGTTCAGGCTCATCTAAGGACACACGCGCCGGTGTGGAGAAGATAGAAGAGAGGACTTTCTATATCTAGAATCTATGCCTAGAAGAAGAGATCACATCGCCGTTATACTTCGAGCTAAAGGTATCGACCGACTTATGCAAACCGGTAGTTCCAATATGTGCTCTATCTAATATCCGAATGTGGAGGATTACTAAAAGGCTCGAACAGGGCTGTCACCACCTGCCGGCTACCTCTACAAACCGTGGGACTATCAGACAACTGAGTGGTATAGTCTAGCCTAGACACTACGTCTACGCCTTTCCCTACTAACCTTAGCCCTGGCCAAGACTACCCTTTTCTATCCGGGGTCTTAAGCTAAGATCAAATAGTACTCGCTAGCATACACATCAACTAATATAAGGTAGAGATGATAACTTGCGATCTAAACTCTAATTCCAAATAAACAAACAAAGAAAGTCTCGAACACTTACAACCGAATAAGCATCCGTCGAGGTACAAGCGGAGAAGAGTGCCGACAGACCCGGCACTTCCCCCGACTCCTCACTCTCCTCCTCTTCTTCTACACATCCTAGTCTACCTAAGCATCTAGAATGAAGGCCTCAAGCTCCAAGAGAGAAAGGTGAGTTGAGAGGGTGTGATGTGTGTGTGTGTGTCCATTCCTCTACCCCTCCACTTGTATTTATAGGAGGGAGCCACAGGGTGAAGCACCTGGAACCGACTTAAGCAACCAGCAGGGAGGCGTCATGTGTCGAAGCTGAGGTAGTGGGGCCCATGGGCCTGGTCGGCAGACCAGTAGGTCGATCGGCCTGCCAGGTGGGCCAATCGCCTTCGTCCAGCAGGCTGTCCTGGGCCTCGTTGTCTTAACCCAGTTGGGCTTGGCCTATCTTGAGTGGTCTAAACTGGGTTCTTGGGCTACACTTGGTCCATTTCAGCCTGAATCGGTGCTCTGATAATTTCTGCAATTTATGTCGGGCCAAATTGTACTTGAAACCTGCGAAATTAGTTCAAAACCAACTGCACACATTCTCAAGCACCATATGTGGAATTTGTTAATAAATAAATCCTATGCTAGCATTTATTCCACTTTGTGGTTCCCTTTTGTGCAGGAGTTGATGGTCAAAATTGGTCGTTAATGACCGTCAACAGGTACATCACCGTTCAACTCTACACAGTAATGGGCAATGAAGCGCCACTATCACGAGGATAACAACTAAAACTAAAAAACACGTGAACTAAGAAGAGGTCATCAGAGTCTTGCGCCATACGAAGCTTCCTGCGGGTGACCCTAACCACATGCAAGGTTGGGTGCAGAACGGAACCCCTACTCAACGTCCTCGGGAATAAATTCTAGATCTTCCTCTGTAAAAATTAAGCAAGGGTGAGTACAAATGTGGCGGAACCACCCAAAACTACTGGGCCCAGGTGCACTGATCTTTGTTGCTAAGCAACTCTGACCCAAATTGGCACTCACCGGTAGTTCCTCAAGTGAAGCCTCGATAAAAGCCACGCTATTCCAGGATCGCACAGACAACACTCACACGAAGGTGAGCCCAGAGATTACAACACAGATCATCTCATATATCTCAGAGTTTGCAGCGGAAAAGAAATTTATTACAAACCATGTTCAGATTAGCGAAGTACTACAGAGTTCCAAACTACACAAATTATTCAAGTGTCATAGTCTCAGCGGAAGCACTAAAACATCTAACGAAAGGAAGTGACGTATCGATAAAGCCCATATGAAACACGTCACTCAGCGGGAGGGTGGTCAGCACCAGCTAAAGGGCCATCCCACTCAATAGACCAGCCCGGAGGCAAGGTACACGACCAAGTAAGACTCGCAATCAGCTCTCCGAAGTTATTACCTGAAAACAGTGCCACAAGCAAGGCTGAGTATACTAATACTCAGCAAGACTTACCCGTCACCGGATATAACATAGTCCGATAACTAGACATGCAAGGCTTTTTGGTTGGTGGGGTTTGTTTTGCCAAAATGCCACTAAGAGTTGATCCTTATTTTCAGATTTTAACTTTACCATATTCTAGTTGAATTAACCGTTCTAAGTTTGCATCTAACTCTATACAAACATGGTAGAGCAATCATTTAACTATACAGCAGTATTATCATCATCAAGTTGTACTTGTTACTCTATGTGACCGAAAACGTTAAGCAATCTCATGCCGTGAGAAGCGGACGATTCTAAATCGAATTTCAACCTGGCCAGGGGAACCTAACACACACGTATGGGGATCGACGTCGCTTTCACCCACGCAATTTTTCCCCTTTCTTTCTAGTCCGTGGATCCGGGTCACCCTCCCCGACTACAGAGTCCGACCACTCTGCACCTGTACGTCCGGACAAAAATAAAACCTACTTCTACCAAGAGGGTGAATGGTCGTTCCACTCGCCAGTCCAATCAGGTACTTAAGCTTACCGATTACCATATTTCTCAGCATGTGGCTAGTACTTTCAAACGTTTAACGAAATGAGCCACACACCGCGACCTTAACCATTTTTTACTACACCAGCGGGGTATCACAACTACACAACCCCGCCCGTTGTCCTTATATTTCAGCAGGAATTAAAGTCAGTCAACTCCTATAATCTAGCGAAAGGAAGAAAACCTCTCGACTTCTACCGTACCTAGTTAGCGGGGCAACTAGTCGAGAAAAATATCCGGATAACAAACATAGGTACCTAGGGATCATTGACCTAAAGTTTTCGATCAACTCCTAGAAAACATAAATGCGCAATAAAATTATTACAACATATACAAATAGTTAGATGAATATAATGCGTAAAATAATGGGATTATGCACCGGGGCTTGCCTTCTTGGGCACTGTCAGGCAGAGAAACCTCTGGGGCTTGGCCCAAGTCTTGAGGTACGTTAGCACAGTTCAAATTAACCTCCTAATCAATACGAGAGTCCGCGGGCACGAATTCATATTCACCATCCGCGAGATTAACCGTTTCTATATGCAATGCAAAGATGTGTTATTATGACATGATATGATTTTTCTTTCCTTTACGATAAAGTTGTAGTCCAACAAAAGTTAATTCAGTGATAATCTCAAAATTTCATTCCATGGACAGTCATGTATGGAGTAGTACTAATTATTTGGTTTCTTCGTAAATGAGTGTGGGGTTTGATTTCCATTAAAACATAGCATGCTTTCACTATTTCATAACAACAAATTTACTCATGAGATAGTGATGAAAAATTAATGTAACACAGATCAGATACTCTATCATCTATGGTATAATTTTCAGCATCTAATCTTAAAGCAATTAACCATAACAATTCATGTAAGTAGATTACTCTAGTTTCTTCATCTTTTTTCACAGAATGTTTGACATGGGTTATGGTGCTAAACATTTTACGGGAGCATCTACATTGCATCTACTCAGTACTGTAATTTTTCCAGATTTTCTGTACCTATAAATCAGAGGTGAAAAAATGAACAAATTTAGCAAGCTATTAAATAAGATTAATTCTACAGAGAGTTATGCTAGGGATATGGTTCTAAAAATTTTACCAGAGCCTAAACATGGACTAAGCATGCTTCAGTAAAATATTCAGGCATTATTTTTAGAATATTAATTACTCATGCATTAAACGAGATATGAAAATGCATATTCATTTGGACTTTAATATTACCAGTACTGCATGTGAAACTTTTACCATAGCAAGTGTCTACTCTCAGTAATGTCGTGTCCAAAACTCATGATCAGATAAGGTATATTGTACTAAGAAAAAAAATGGTAAATCTACTTAAGAGATACTACACATGATTTTTATCTAAAGCAATATTCAGTAGTTAGAGCTCAAACTTGCCAGGCATGCTTGCAGAACCAAAATGAGACTTCAGAAATAAATGTAGATTTTTCTGAGCATAACAATTATATAAGATGAATTAAGTTGATTAAACAAGCATTAACCATGGTATATAGTAAATGAACTCTAACAGTCCTGAAATTTATGGATTAACATGGTTTCAGTTACACATGCATGTAGTAAAAAAAATTCAGAGCAAGTTCATGTATATGTTTTCCAGTATTAAATCTTGAAAGTTATTAACAGATTTGAGAATCTTGATTGTTCCAATAAGTTAATGTTTTAGTTGAGTACCATCTTTTTACTGTGAGCCTAACATTCCATTAGGAACAACATATCCAAAAATCAGAGTCATTTGTTGAGTAGAACTTCCTGAACATGCATTAATGGCTTTTCTTATTCTTTTCGATAGATAAATATTGGTTGAGTTTCTGCAGATTTGGTTGTTACAAAACTTGTAGATCTTGTTACAAGGATTCCAAATCAGTTGAGTTTGCATTTTTACAATTTTCTGTGATTTGTTATGCATTTTAGAAGTTCACTGCCAAACACTGGAAAACTTGCAAACACACCCTCGAGCAAAAAAAAAATTACAATTGGGTCCTTCGCCAGCCTTCTCCGTCGTTGCATCTTGCCGGTGGTGTTCTGCTAGGCAGGGCTTACCGGGGCTGCAACGGGGAGGCGCGTGAGAGAGAAGGTTTCAAGGAACACCCACCCTTGTAGATGTTCAAGTGGAAGATGGCCGGAGACGAGCTCGTCGGCGCTAATGGCGGAGAAGAAGTTCGGTCGCCGGTGGTGTAGGCGAAGCAGGGCTCGGGGTAGAGGAACGTCGTGCGCACGGGCGCCGCGAGAGCATGAGGAAGCTCCTGGGGTAGCTCTCGTGCACGATCTCCCTCTGGGTTCGCCGGTCCGCGGTGAGCCCAAGCTCACCGGCGGCGGCGCGGAAGGGGAACATTGACGGGGATGGGTTTGGGCTTGATTCAGCACGCGTGGAGCTTAACTGGAGTGTGGCGAAGCTGCTGGGGTGGTTGGATGGAGCAATGCGGGGCTATGGTGGCCGGTCCGCGCGAGCAAGATCTCGCTGGCCATGGCGGACGGTGGAAGAAGGCAGAAAGAGAGGAAGTCGCGCGACGGCGGGGTTTTGGGGCTATTTATAGGCGAGAGGAGTCCTGAGCGAGGGGAGCGGCGTCTGGGGAAGGCCAAACTGGCCTGGGAAGGCTCGGCGGCGAGGTGGCAGAGCGAGCAGGCGGCGAGCTGCATGGCGGGGCGGCGTGGCGGCTCGGGAGTGCGCCGAGGACGCGTGTTAGCATGGGGAGGTGCCAAGAGGCAGGCCAGGTGGTGCTGGAGAGCTCCCTCGGGTCAACTTGGCCGCGGACGCGCCGTGGACGTGGTCCACCGGCGGCGTATGGCGGGCGGCGGGCGAAACAGAGCAGCAGAGAGGGGAGAGATGGAGGTGAGGGCCTACCTGTGATTTCTGAAAATTCAGGGGCCTCTCGGTAAACTAAAATTATCTCCTTCTTAGAGGGCTCAAACGAAAAAGTGTTGAATACCAATTTTGCATAACTTTTCAAGATCTACAACTTTTGTGTTACGCAAATTTTCATTTGAAACTCACATTTCGAACTATTTTTTAAATTTTCAAACTTGCACAAAAGGGCTTTGGTTTTGTTCAGTTTTTGGGTGGTTTTTGGCTGAAGTTCAATTGAGCACATGTCATTTAAAGTACCTCTCATGAGCCAACTAAATTTTTGTGCACATTTTTGAATTGGATTTTGAGTAGCTTTTCACTCCTTTTTCTTTCTCTTTTAATTTCTTTTGTATACTTTGATTTTTATTTGACCTCTCCTCTTTGAATTAATTTCCCACATTTTTCTTTTAAGTTTTAATTGGGTATAGTGATATGTATTTAAGTGTACTGACACTTGAGGTGTCCCAACCTACCCCCCTTAAAAAGAATCTCGCCCCGAGATTGGATGATTGAATTTAGGTGGGGAAATAAGATACCTAAGGTGAAGCTAAGAAAACCCGGATAATGTCGATTGAGATAATCTTCCGTCTCCCAATTGGCCTCTTCTTCAGTGTGATGCGACCACTGAATTTTATATATTTTCACCACTTTTCGACGGGTGCCTCTCTCTTTTTGATGCAGAATTCTGAGTGGATATTCAGTATAAGAGAGGTCGGGCTCCACTAATAATTCTTGTTGATCGATGATTTCAGTAGGAACTCGAATACATTTCCTGAGTTGAGATATGTGGAAAACATTATGGATGGTTGCGAGTCGTGAAGGAAGTCGCAGTCGATAAGCCACGGGTCCACATTCTTCAATGATTTCATATGGCCCGACATAGCGAGGTGCTAGCTTACCCTTGACTCCAAAACGTTGAACGCCTCGAGTTGGTGATACTCGTAAATAAACATGGTCACCAACCCTGAACTTCAAAGGATCCCTTCTTTTATCAAAATAACTCTTTTGCCGAGACTGGGCTGCTCGGAGATTTGCTTGTACTATTTTTACCTTTTCCTCAGCCTCGACCACTAATTCGGGTCCAAATATTTTGCGTTCTCCAGTCTGGGATCAACTCAAAGGAGTTCGACACCGTCGACCATACAAGGCCTCGAATGGTGCCATCTTCAGACTGGCCTGATAGCTATTGTTATAAGAATACTCAGCCAAGGATAAACATTTGTCCCAGTTCTTGTCATTATGGATGACACATGCTCGAAGCATGTCCTCGAGAATTTGATTCACCCTTTCGGTCTGTCCGTCAGTCTGTGGATGGTAAGCTGAGCTTCGAATTAATTTAGTTCCGAGAGCCTCTTGGAGCTGCTCCCAAAACCTTGCCACAAACTGAGTACCATGATCCGAGATAATCGTTTTGGGTACACCGTGTAGACAGACAATTCGATCGATATAGATTTCGACACATTTCTTAGCCCGATATTCAGTATGCACTGGAATAAAATGAGCGGTCTTTGTGAGCCTGTCGACAATAACCCAAATGGAATCATGATGCTAAGAGGTCTTCGGTAAGCCCATGATGAAATCCATACTGATATCTTCCCATTTCCAGGACGGAATTGGCAGAGGTTGGAGAGTTCCAGCAACTTTCAAGTGACTAGCTTCCACTCTCTGACATGTGTCACACTCTGCGACATATTTAGCATTCTCTCTCTTCATGCGAGTCCACCAGAAATTTTGTCTGAGATCTTGGTACATCTTGGTGCTACCCGGATGAATGGAAAATTTAGAGAGATGTGCTTCATCCAGGATTTGTTTCCACAGCTCACGATTTTTGGGAACGACTAGGCGATCCTCAAACCACAAGATTCCTTTATGGTCCACACGGAAACACTTGTATTTATTTTCGCCTTCTAATACTTTATGTTTGATGATACCGACACTTTTGTCATGTAATTGTGCCATGATGATTTTGTCATAAAGTGTCGGTTCCACAGAAATATGAGTCAGAGAACCCTGAGGAATGATCTCCAATTTCAGCTTTTGCATTTCAGCACACAATGTGTCATTATACGACTCCACTGAAAGGCAATTGCAGTGAACCTTACGAATGAGCGCATCGGCTACGACATTAGCTTTGCCCGGATGATAATGAACTTCCAGGTCATAATCTTTGATTAATTCCAGCCATCTTCATTTCCTCATATTCAGCTCACTTTGGGTGAAAATGTATTTGAGACTCTTATGGCTGGTATAGATATTACAATGAGTGCCCATAAGATAATGTCTCCAAATCTTGAGAGCATGAATAACCGCGGCTAGCTCAAGATCATGAGTGGGATAACTTAGCTCGTGTGGCCGAAGAGCTCGAGAAGCATATGCTATAACCCGATTGTCTTGCATTAGAACAAAACCAAGACCAGTACATGATGTATCACAGTAAACATCGTAGGGTTTGTTGTTGTCAGGTTGAGCTAAGACTGGTGCTGTGGTTAGATGTGCTCTCAATGTATGAAATGATTCATCGCACTCCGCATCCCATTTAAACTTGACATCCTTCTTTAGTAGTTCTGTCATGGGTTTTGCAACTCTGGAGAAGTCCGGAATAAATCTGCCGTAATATCCTGCCAAGCCGAGAAAACTGTGAATCTGATGAACTGAAGTAGGAGGTTTCCAGTCCATAACTTCTTGTACTTAGCTGGAGTCAACTGAGATGCCTTCCCTGGATATGGTGTGACCCAGAAATTTGACTGTGTCCAGCCAGAATTCACACTTGGAAAATTTCACGTACAGCTTATGATCTCTGAGACACTGAAGAACAATACGCAGGTGTTGTTCATGTTCCGCCTCATTCTTGGAATAGATCAGAATGTCGTCGATAAAAACCACGACAAACTTGTCAAGTTCCGGCATGAATACCGAGTTCATGAGATACATGAAATAAGCTGGAGCATTGGTGAGACCGAAAGACATAACCAAATATTCATAGAGGCCATATCTGGTTGAGAAAGCGGTCTTGGGAATATCAAAAGGCCGGATTTTAATTTGATGATACCCCGAACGAAGATCAATCTTGGAGAAGATCTTTGCTCCAGCTAACTGATCAAATAGTACATCAATGCGGGGAAGTGGATATTTATTTTTGATGGTCACCGCATTGAGAGGCCGGTAGTCAACACACAACCTCAGACTGTAATCCTTCTTCTTTACGAACAATGTTGGACAGCCCCAAGGTGAAGCACTTGGGCGAATAAAACCCTAGTCCAGAAGTTCTTGCAGCTGGATTTTTAGTTCAACCAATTCTTTAGGCGGCATTCGGTACGGCCTTTTTGAAATAGGTGTTGTACCAAGCTGCAGTTCGATAACAAATTCGATATCCCGATCTGGTGGCATACCAGGCAAGTCGTCCGGAAAAACATCTGCATATTCACGGACTACAGGAATATCTTCGAGATGAATATCTTTCATGGCATAGGCACAAGAGTTTTTGCATTGGTGATGAGGTAAATATAGAACCGAATGACCTTGAGTTGGAGAATTTATTTCAACGGCTCGGGAAAAGATATCTAACAGTACCCCCATGTCTATTCATCCATTCCATTCCTAGGATAACATCAATTCCTTCTAGTGGTAATAGGATTAAATCGGTTGAAATCGTTTTACTACCCAACTTAAGCGGTGCGGTTCTAACCATTTGGTTGGATTCTACTTTACCACCAGGAGTAGATATCATGTAAGAGCCTTTGGTGTGACAAAAATCTAACCCAACTTTTTGCTCCAAATTTAGAACTAATGAAGCTATGAGATGCACCAGAATCGAATAAGATAACTGCGAGGTGATGGTTTATAGAGAATGTACCCGACATAATTGGTGCTCCTTCGGGAAGTTTAGCAAGGTTGGTGAAGTTAAGTCGGCCCTGCTTGACTTGAACGGTTTGCTTCTTGCCCTTATTCTGATCATTTCTGCGAGAAGCCTGCCCCTGAGATTGTCCCGCCTGGGGGCACATCTTGGCAAAGTGATCCGGACTCCCGCATTTGAAACAGCGGTTATTGTTGTCAGGGCGAGCGGCTTGCTGAGTATTCGTCCTAGGGCCGGTCTGCTGCTGCTGAGGTGCAAATCGAGCTTGCTGAGGTAGCCCGAATCGAGTCTGCTGCTGCTGCTGAGGAGGATGAATAATCCATCGCCCTGGCTGAGGGGCCTTCTGAGAGGGTGTAGCTGGAGTATTTTGCACAATGCGATACCTCGGTGCAGAAGCACTCGAGGGTCCAGCGGGTGCCTTGCGTTTCTTTTCAGCGCGGTGTGCAGAAATAAGATCCTCCTGGGAGATAGCCATATTCACCAATTCATTGAAAGAGTCCGCACGGACAAGATTCAACCTTTCTTGTAACTTGGTGCTAAGGCCTCGACGGAAGCGTTCATGCTTCTTAGCGTCGGTATCCACGTGATGTCCAGCATATTGACGCAATTGATTGAATGCCTAGGCATACTACAATACAGTACGAGTGCCCTGAGTTAAGGCCAAGAACTCGTTGAGCTTACGGTCAAGAAGTCCAGCTGGAATATGATGAGCCCAAAAAGCTATTTTGAACTCATTCCAATTCACCACATGATCAGCCGGTAGCATCCCGTGGTAATGATCCCGCCACATACGAGCTGATCCGCGAAGCTGCTGCGCGGTGTAGCGAATCTTGTTCGATTCTGAACAAGGAGTAGTCAATAGAGAAAATTTGGAGTCGATTGTGCAAATCCAAGCGTCCGCGTCCAGAGGCTCATCCGCTTTAGTGAACAGCGGAGGCTGAGTACGGAGGAAATCTTGGTAGCTCGCTTCTTGTGCTTGATGAGCATGATGCCCACCCCGTGGTTGTTGCTGAGCTTGAACCAACTGTCGCAAAATTTCCGTCTGGGCGACAAGAACCTCAGCGATACCCACTGGTGGAGGAGGTGGAGGTGGATCGCCATTCCCCCCCCCCCCGGCTCCAAAACCACTAGGTGTACCTCGAGTTGATCCAACCATCTGAAATGTGAGTACTTTTGCATTAGGCTCAACATTATCATCATTTCAAATGGAACATACAACTCAAAATGACTTGGAAGTAATAGGAATCGCTTAAACCATGTTGTGCAGAAAAACCGGTGATACGAAATCGCACATAACTGAAGTTTTGTACATGATATAAACTTGAAACTTTTGCAGGAGATAGATAATTTTATGATCTAAAACTTTGGTAGTCATCACAAAGTCAGATTCCCAGAGTAGGCTAGTCAAAAAAATTCATTTACTCCTCCTCTGGTTTTCTGTTTTACAGAAAACAGAGCTTCTGTAATTTGCGATTATCTCCTGCGATACAAATACGTTTGAGCTGAAATTTTGTGAGAATTTCAATGATGAAATTTGGAAAAACTTTAGTATTCAACTCAGGAGCTAATTCAGAAAGGAAAAGAGGATAAAAATTCGAACTAGCTGCTGCATTCAGCTTTTCACAGATCATCGATATTTCACAATAGTAGCATTAGAGGTTCATTACATTCATCATCCTTTCATTTCCACTTGGTTACTTCTAACATTAGTACTAAGGGGTTACTCAACTCTATGTTAGCCTAGTAGCCATGATCCAAAAGTAGGCTACACTAAGAGGAGTCTACAAAAGCTAAGAAAACAGCGCCTCGGTCTACATATTGACCGATGCCTCACTCGCCACGGGAGTGTGAACCTCAACCGGAGCGGGCTGCGGCGCCTGGTCCTCAAAGTCCATCTCCAAAATGCCCTGGATCTCCTGAGGCTCCTCCTCCTCGCCATCCACCTGCATCGGGCTGGGTGGTGCGGGTGGATCAACCTACATCTGGTGGAGCTGAGCTTGAGCGTCGTCCAAGTCAAGCTGAAGGTCGTGAAACTGGTCCTCCAGGAAGATGATCGTAGCGTCACAATCCGTCACCGTGTCCTGAAGTTCGTGAACCTGGCCGTGGAGCTGGGTGATAAGAGCAGCCCTGCTCTCGAGCTCAGCACTAGCCTCCTGAAGCTGCTCGTCTCTCAGCTGGACAGTCAGGTGCAAGGCCTGAGCCTGGTCCACCAACTGAGCGACGGCGTAACTCTGAAACGTGTGAAGTCTGTAGAGACCGTCTAAGCACATCGCTGTCGTCCAAAGTGCCCTGACCGGGTCGAGGGTAGCGACTACGTCCACGTGTGCCATCCAGTTAAGCCAAAGCGGGTCTGCCGGGTCGTGTGCAGGGAACAACCCAAACGCGGTCAGAACCACCTCCAGAGGGTGCAAAGAGCAAAAAGTGGCCATCGCCCTCATGGCGGTAAGCTCCCAAGTGTCAAGCAGATGGTGACCGACCATCTGAGTCACGATCGGCTCCCACCCGTTGAGCGGGTGCTGCGGGATCACCATCGTCACACTGCAGCGACGAACTCCGTCCTCCACAAAGTTGTGGCCATCGTAAATCGGTGGCTAGAGGTAACCGGCTACACCCAAAAGATCCCAAAGACGGCGAGGAAATCCATTCCAGTGTAGGCAAGCGGAGTGCACGTGCCCCTGCTCGTCAACAACCAGCAGCTCTTCCATCTGTCCCAACAAAAGACCGATGGATCAGCTGATGGTAAACAAGGAATAGCTTATTCTGGACAGTGAAAGAAATTGCCAAAATGATAGATAATATGCTCCGAAAATTCTCACAAATTTACACAAGATCCCTATGATAATAAGGAACAATTCATATAGTCATCACTAAGATCAATTCGGACTCTAGGGGGTGATATGCTCAGGTTTTCAGAGTGACGTCAACCAGGAAAACTGGGTGTCCAGAGAGGGTGTATTTTGACCATAACTCCCAAACAACTTGTCTAAAATAATTCAAATTTTTATGCTAAATTCATCATTTATTTATCTACAACTTTTATGTTGAAAGATTTTTCATTTGAACAACTTAAGAAGGTCGAAAAATTTCAATTTGTACAGACTGTTCAGAGTTGACAGTTTTACACAAGATTGATCTAAATTCCCAAATACCAAGCTAGAAGGCTTCAAAAATTCTCAAATTTTTACAAAAGTTTGGTAACTTAGGAAAAATCATTTCATATTACTACCCCAGGTTGATTTGAATAATGTAACAGAGGGTTAAAATTCGTGGAATCCAATTTTCCTGAATTTGCAGACTGTCTAGATGCTCCATAGGATAGGGTTTTAGCCGATTTGATTGCTATTTCTTCCAAAGATTTCTTTACCGACAATTTTGAGGATGAATACAAAACCTATCCGTCCTCACCAAGGAAAAGAATTGCCAAATAACCTTGGTCTTACGCAAATGACTTTGGTGGCATACATATTACGTCTCTCACTATGTAGCTACTCGATATAGCTAGATAGCCTAGTGATTCGATTTCGAGTTAGCGTACCTGTAGAAAATTGACAGTATATAAAATGAACCTTTCGTTCCAGCACCCACGAAAGTGTTCCCATTCATTACCGATCACTATAGAACCGGCATCCATACAATTCCCACCGTATGGACAACGTTAAGCATACGCCATCGAAACAACGTATTGACTGAGTACCGTCTTTGACGGGGAATTGAATTCCAATTTCGAACCCTTACTCCCCATATAATCAACCGAAGTTGGTATATGGGCAGCAGCTGAAGTAGGCCACTGCTTGAGCTCTAGCGTTCGGCTCGCATCACCGACGGGAAGGTCAGACTCCCTCAGCTGACTGAGTAAGCATACCTCCGCGGCGATGATGTAGTTGCAGAATTTAAATTACAGAATTTAAATACTGAAAAGTAATGTGCTGGAAGTTAGCCATACAATATAAGCCACCTGATTATACCCATAAGATCCCCTAGGGCTTTACGTTCTAGACTTGTCCTTGGAGATCCTAGACTTTTCAAAGACTTAAGTAGTTTTGAAGTCAAGTTTTAAGTTTGTTGTTAGAAAACAAGGTTGTCATCTCTGGTAGGCTGTCGGCGAGCTCTGATACCAGCTATGACGGAACCACCCAAAACTACTAGGCCCGGGTGCACTGATCTTTGTTGCTAAGTAACTCTGACCCAAATTGGCACTCACCGGTAGTTCCTCGAGTGAAGCCTCGATAAAAGCCACGCTATTCGGGATCGCACAGACAACACTCACATGAAGGTGAGCCTAGAGATTACAACACAGATCATCTCATACATCTCAGAGTTTGTAGCAGAAAGGAAATTTATTACAAACCATGTTCAGAGTAGCGAAGTACTACAGAGTTCCAAACTACACAAATTATTCAAGTGTCATAGTCTCAGCAGAAGCAATAAAACATATAACGAAAGGAAGTGACGTATCAATATAGCCCATACGAAACACGTCACTCAGCGGGAGGGTGGTCAGCACCAGCTGAAGGGCCATCCCACTCAACAGACTAGCCCGGAGGCAAGGTACACGGCCAAGTAAGACTCGCAATTAGCTCTTCGAAGTTATTACCTGAAAACAGTGCCACAAGCAAGGCTGAGTATACTAATACTCAGCAAGACTTACCCATCACCGGATATAACATAGTCCGATAACTAGACATGCAAGGCTTTTTGGTTGGTGGGGTTTGTTTTGCCAAAATGCCACTAAGAGTTGATCCTTATTTTCAGATTTTAACTTTACCATATTCTAGTTGAATTAACCGTTCTAAGTTTGCATCTAACTCTATACAAACATGGTAGAGCAATCATTTAACCATACAGTAGTATTATCATCATCAAGTTGCACTTGTTACTCTATGTGACCGAAAACGTTAAGCAATCTCATGCCGTGAGAGGCGGACGATTCTGAATCGAATTTCAACCTGGCCAGGGGAACCTAACAGACACGCATGGGGATCGACGTCGCTTTCACCCACGCAATCTTTCCCCTTTCTATCCAGTCCGTGGATCTGGGTCACCCTCCCCGACTACAGAGTCCGACCACTATGCACCCGTACGTCTGGACAAAAATAAAACCTACTTCTACCAAGAGGGTGAATGGTCGTTCCACTCGCCGGTCCAATCAGGTACTTAAGCTTACCGTTTACCATATTCCTCGGCATGTGGCTAGTACTTTCAAGCGCTTAACGAAATGAGCCACACACCGTGACCTTAACCATTTTCGACTACACCAGCGGGGTATCACAACTACACAACCCCGCCCGTTGTCCTTATATTTCAGCAGGAATTAAAGTCAGTCAACTCCTATAATCTCACGAAAGGCAGGAAACGTCTCGACTTCTACCGTACCTAGTTAGCGGGGCAACTAGTCGAGAAAAAGATCCGGATAACAAACATAGGTAACTAGGGATCATGCACCTAAAGTTTTCGATCAACTCCTAGAAAACGTAAATGCGCAATAAAATTATTACAACATATACAAATAGTTAGATGAATATAATGCGTAAAATAATGGGATTATGCACTGGGGCTTGCCTTCTTGGGCACTGTCAGGCAGTGAAACCTCTGGGGCTTGGCCCAAGTCTTGAGCTATGTTAGCATAGTTCAAATTAACCTCCTGATCAATACGAGAGTCCGTGGGCACCAATTCGTATTCACCGTCCGCGAGATTAACCGTTTCTATATGCAATGCAAAGATGTGTTATTATGACATGATATGATTTTTCTTTCCTTCACAATAAAGTTGTAGTCCAACAAAAGTTAATTCAGTGATAATCTCAAAATTTCATTTCATGGGCAGTCATTTATGGAGTAGTACTAATTACTTGGTTTCTTCGTAAATGAGTGTGGGGTTTGATTTCCATTAAAACATAGCATGCTTTCACTATTTCATAACAACAAATTTACTCATGAGATAGTGATGAAAAATTAATGTAACACAGATCAGATACTCTAGCATCTATGGTATAAGTTTTAGCATCTAATCATAAAGCAATTAACCATAACAATTCATGTAAGTAGATTACTCTAGTTGCTTCATCTTTTTTCACAAAACGTTTGACATGGGTTATGGTGCTAAACATTTTACGGGAGCATCTACATTGCATCTACTCAGTACTGCAATTTTTCCAGATTTTATGTACCTATAAATCAGAGGTGAAAAAATGAACAAATTTAGCAAGCTATTAAATAAGATTAATTCTACAGAGAGTTATACTAGGGATATGGTTCTAAAAATTTTACCAGAGCCTAAACATGGACTAAGCATGCTTCAGTAAAATATTCAGGCATTATTTTTAGAAGATTAATTACTCATGCATTAAACGAGATATGAAAATGCATATTCATTTGGACTTTAATATTACCAGTACTGCATGTGAAACTTTTACCATAGCAAGTGTCTACTCTCAGTAATGTCGTGTCCAAAACTCATGATCAGATAAGGTATATTGTACTAAGAAAAAAAATGGTAAATCTACTTAAGAGATACTACACATGATTTTTATCTAAAGCAATATTCAGTAGTTAGAGCTCAAACTTGCCAGGCATGCTTGCAGAACCAAAATGAGACTTCAGAAATAAATGTAGATTTTTCTGAGCATAACAATTATATAAGATGAATTAAGTTGATTAAACAAGAATTAACCATGGTATATAGTAAATGAACTCTAACAGTCCTGAAATTTATGGATTAACATGGTTTCAGTTACACATGCATGTATTAAAAAAATTTCAGAGCAAGTTCATGTATATGTTTTCCAGTATTAAATCTTGAAAGTTATTAACAGATTTGAGAATCTTGATTGTTCCAATAAGTTAAAGTTTTAGTTGAGTACCATCTTTTTACTGTGAGCCTAACATTCCATTAGGAACAACATATTGAAAAATCAGAGTCATTTGTTGAGTAGAACTTCCTGAACATGCATTAATCGCTTTTCTTATTCTTTTCCATAGATAAATATTGGTTGAGTTTCTGCAGATTTGGTTGTTACAAAACTTGTATATCTTGTTGCAAGGATTCCAGATCAGTTGAGTTTGCATTTTTACGATTTTTCTGTGATTTGTTATGCATTTTAGAAGTTCACTGCCAAACACTGGAAAACTTGCAAACACACCCTCGAGCGAAAAAATAAATTACAACCGGGTCCTTCACCGGCCTTCTGTGCCGTTGCATCTTGCCGGTGGTGTTCTGCTAGGCAGGACATACCGGGGCTGCAACGGGGAGGCGCGTGAGAGAGAAGGGTTCGAGGAACACCCACCCTTGTAGACGTTCAAGTGGAAGATGGCCAGAGACGAGCTCATCGGCGCTAATGGCGGAGAAGAAGTTCGGTCGCCGATGGTGTAGGCGAAGCAGGGCTCGGGGTAGAGGAACGTCGCGCGCACGGGCACCACGAGAGCGTGAGGAAGCTCCTGGGGTAGCTCTCGTGCACGATCACCCTCTGGGTTGGCCGGTCCGCGGCGAGCCCGAGCTCACCGGCGGCGGCGCAGAAGGGGAACTGCGACAGGGATGGGTTTGGGCTCGATTCAGCGCATGTGGAGCATAACTCGAGTGTGGCGAAGCTGCTGGGGTGGTTGGATGGAGCAATGCGGGGTTGTGGTGGCCGGTCCGCGCGAGCTAGATCTCGCCGGCCATGGCTGACGGTGGAAGAAGGGAGAAAGAGAGGACATCGCGCGACGGCGGGGTTCTGGGGCTATTTATAGGCGAGAGGAGTCCTGAGCGAGGGGAGCGGTGTCTAGGGAAGGCCGAACTGGCCAGGGAAGGCTCGGCGGCGAGGTGGCGGAGCGAGCAGGCAGCGAGCTGCATGGCGGGGCGGCGGGGCGGCTCGGGAGTGCGCCGAGGACGCGTGTTAGCGTGGGGAGGTGCCAAGAGGCAGGCTAGGTGGCGCTGGAGAGCTCCCTCGGGTCCACTTGGCCACGGACGCGCCGTGGACGAGGTCCACCAGCGGCGTACGGCGGACGGCGGGCGAAACAGAGCAGAAGAGAGGGGAGAGATGGAGGTGAGGGCCTATCTGTGATTTTTGAAAATTCAGGGACCTCTCGATAAACTAAAATTATCTCGTTCTTAGAGGGCTCAAACGAAAAACTATTGAATGCAAATTTTGCATAACTTTTAAAGATCTACAACTTTTGTGTTATGCAAATTTTCATTTGAAACTCACATTTTGAACTATTTTTTAAATTTTCAAACTTGCACAAAAGGGCTTTGGTTTTATTCAGTTTTTTGGTGGTTTTTGGCTGAAGTTCAATTGAGCACATGTCATTTAAAGTACTTCTCATGAGCCAACTAAATTTTTGTGCACATTTTTTAATAAGATTTTGAGTAGCTTTTCACTCCTTTTTCTTTCTCTTTTAATTTCTTTTGTATACTTTGACTTTTATTTGACCTCTCCTCTTTGAATTAATTTCCCACATTTTTCTTTTAAGTTTTAATTGGGTACAGTGATCTGTATTTAAGTGTACTGACACCTGAGGTGTCACAACAAACGTACTCAGCAAGTCCAACCCCACCCACGGAGGGGGGATAACACAGATTTCATGCATGGAATTAATCAAGGATAAGGCTATCGGTTAATTTGCGGTAAAGCTAATTATATGCAAGGGTTTATTTTGAAAATAGTTTTTCTTAAAACAATTCTTTTGTAACTGAGTAGGGTTGATCCACACAGGATCCAAGTTTTAAATTGCTACCGGACTCCTCATCCGCCGTAGCACACGGCACTGCTGCCGGACACTTTTCAAAAACAACTCACGCCATCCCAACCATCCCCAAAAGAAACGCTAGTTATGTGACCAAACCGTAACTCGCCCAATACCATGGGCACAGCTATTCGAATAGGTTTTAACTCTGCAGAGGTGTGCAACTTTACCCACAAGTGGGGTACCACAGCACGATCACCTTAGTGTCAGTGCAGATCCCAACAAAGCCATTACACACCTTAGCTAGACCTGACTAGCCAACACGGAATCCACCAAGGGGTCATTGACCTATCACCGAGGTTTAACCGGGGCATAAGTCACCACGATCTTATCCCTTCTCGTTGATCACCCGTTGCTCTCAGCTCTCCTGATGGCTATCAGGCTAACTAGTGGGGTTTATGCTAAGCCGTTGCCACACACAATGGTCGAGTGGTTTGCACGATAGTTGAGTTAGGCAAGATGACACATCAACTCGATCCTTAATCGTGACAAGATGGATATCTCCCAACCTTCTTGCTCAAGCACAAAGGTACGAGCACACCTTTTGGCAATTCACATAGAAATGCCATCCATCTCATCAAAACACATCTTTCATTTATTTTTTAACAAATCCACCTTTTCCCTTCCCACACACTCACACATTTTCCTTTATAAATAATCATATTTGATGTGTAGTAGAACGAGTATAAGGTCCTAAGCAATTCTAGTGGTGATTAACATCCACATAGAACGAATCGTATGTAGACATCAATCTAGGTGGTCAAGAAATGGTTATAACAAGTCAAGGGGTGGCTATCCAACCATGTTTTAGCAGTAAAAGCATATGCAGTTTTGTAAAATAGACCAATAGGTTGTGTTTATAAAACTGGGACAAAATATGCATCAAAGGATGAGATTGAACTTGCCGTTCACAAAGCCTTCCGGGAAATCCTGACCGAGGTACTGTCCTTCGGGTTCGGGGTCGCGATACTGGTCCTCACACACTTGCTCGCGGTACTACTCGTCGACGGGTTCTTCCTCATTCACACCGTGGTCTACAGCGCACACAAACAAGCACACAATTAAGAAAAAGAAATAAAGGTTTTATCGTTGAGCTCGAATCAGGAAAAATTAAGATACGGATGTGGGAAGAATATTTTTGGGAGATTTTCTAATGGTGCGGCCGAAATTATATTAGAAATGGCGTGGTAAAGTTTTGGGGCAAACGGAGGATTTTTGGCGCATGAAATGATAGGTTAAAGAGGGGTTTAGGGGTTAAATAAGGATCCGGGGGCCTATTTGTAATTATTTCTAGGAGTGAAAGGACTCGAATTGAATTTTAGAAAAATATTCGGGCTACTCTGGAAATTAGGCAGGGACCTATTCATAAATATGTTATATAGTGGAGGGATCTTTTCTCAAATGGGGAAATAGGAGGGGCTTCTTTGGAAAAGAACTAGAGAGAGGGGGGTTCTTTAAAGAAAACAAGAAAGGGCAGGGGGCTAAGGGAAAAATGCCCTTTCTTCTTCCTCCTCCATCTCGTGAAACAGAGGAGGGGAGGGAGCGGCACCGGCGTCGCCTGGGCGGCGGCCCTTGGGCCACGGCGGCAGCTGGGGGTAGGGGAAAAGGGGGAGAGCGATGAGGGGATCCCTTTCCCCCACTCACCAAGGGCTGGGGTGGAGCGAGGCATGCTGGCCACGCGGGCCGGCGGGAGGCGGCGGTGGAGCTTGCGCCTGTGGCACTGGGGCGCAGGAGGGGAGGGCTGGAGGTGGCAGGCGAGTTGTGGAGCTCGAGAGCGCGGTGAAGGGCCTATTTATAGGCCGAGAAGGGGCGCGGGGTAGGGAGGCGCCGATGGTCGGCGGCCGGCAAGCTCTGCAGAGCATTAGTGGAGGTGGGGGCCGATTCGTCATCGTGGAGTGGCGTGGAGGCGATGGTGAGGTGACCGCAGCGCAGAGGAAGGACGCGCAAGTGGGGGGCGGCGCAAGGGGGTACGGCGGCGTTGGAGCTCGGGCTCGGCGTGCTCCGAGCTCACGTGGCCGGCGGCACTGTACTGCGCGGGCGCCGAGGCGAGCAGGGGGGCGGTGGCACGTAGCGGCGGTGGCAAGTGGCTGGTGGCCGGCGCAGGTGGGTTCGGCAGTGTAGGGGGATGGGCAGCATAGAGGGGTGGCCGGTGTCGAGCTCTGCTCGGCGTCGTGCTGCGCGTGTAGGAAAGGAGAGAGAGAAAGAAGGGAGAAGGATGGAAGGAGGAGAAAAAGAAAAAGGGGAGAGGGAAAAGAAAAAGAGAAGAGAGGGAGGCATCGACGCGATTCGCGGCGGTGGTTGGCCACATGTGTGAGCTGCGGTGTTCGGTCGGTCAGCGATGAGAACGCGGAACGAGGGGAAAAGAGAAAGAGGATAAGACGGCGATTGGTACTGGTGTCGAGACGGCGGATCGCTGGGAAAAATTTGGGGGGATCAGGATCTCGGATAGAAAGGATTTGGAATGATTTGACCTTAGCGTCGAAAAGATTTTGAAAAAATATTTTTAGCGAGAAATTTATTTGGGTGAATTTTTGGGATGTTACACCATGGCATCTTTTTGGTAGTATTAACTCTCCCACAACTCATACTTATGCATATGTGAACATATTGATCCAACTCTTGAAGCACATATGTAGGGGGAGCTAATAGTACCAAAACCGAACTTGAAATGATTGTCCAACCGAAGCACATATGTAGGGGGAGCATTTTTCATGATCAAAATGCTTTGGACAAGCAATTCAAGTTCAATATTGATTTGATTTCATATCTTTGTGATGGTTGTCATCAATTACCAAAAAGGGGGAGATTGAAAGCCCTTGTTTGGTTTTGGATAATTGATGACATACCAAGTTGCTAATGGTTTATCTAAGATTGTATTAGATAGATTAGCAACACATGATGACATGGAGCTAGGTGGCATGGGAGATGACCACAAGATCACTTGGAGCATGGACATGGTGTACATGATGTGATCGAGCTCATGAAAAGAGAGAAGGACCAAAGTCCGGGAGATCAAGGCAAAGGTATAACTTGATAGGGCTTTTGGTTTAGTGGTCAAGACACCATAGAGGGTGTGATCACATTTAGGATAGATGGTGACACTGAGGCGATAGGACGCTGACCGTGTCAGGTCACGTGTGACCGGACACGTCAGGTCGGGGTTTCGGCACTCGTGGTGCTCTCTAGAGACGACCGGACGCGCGCTATTTATGATGTCAGCGTGACCGGTCAATCTGATCGGTGCGTCTGGTCATCTGTTGGTGGCGCGCGGGCAGTGTTGACAGGACGCTGGCGAACTCCTGTTCTGCGTCCTGTCTGAAGGACTGGTGCGTCCGGTCAGGGCCGAGCTGCGAGCAACGGTCGTTTGACCGTTGAGATCCGACGTTCGATGTTTGAAGCAGCACGACATGTGGACGGCCGTGGGTGACAGGACGCTGGGCCAGCGTCCGGTCATCACCCACCGGTGCGTCCGGTCATGCCACAACAGCTGGAATTTTTCCAACCGTTGGCTAACTTTGAGTGGGGCTTATAAATATGCTTTGGCCGGCTCTTAGGGAGGTCTTTTGGCCATTTGACATATTTCTAACATCCCTTGAGCTAAGCATACTTCTCTCCACTCATCTCCTTGCTTGATTGCATACTCTTGAGTGAGATTGAGTGAGTTCAAGTGCATTTGCTTTGGAGATTGCATCTAGTGGCACTTGTTCTTCGTGGTGGCTGCGATTGCTTGTTACTCTTGCGTGTTTCCCGACAGGCTAGACGACTTGGAGCAGCAGGATCATTGAGAGAAGCTTGGTGCTTGTGCTTCATCTCCGATCGGTGGATTGTGAGGGGTCTTGAGGCAATCCCCGTGGGAGACTCGCGAAAGCCTACTCTAGTGGAATCTGTGGCTTGGAGGATCCCCATCTTGTGAGTGTTTCTTGTGAGCTCCCACCGTGGGATTTGGCACAAGCCATTTGCTTGCGAAACATCAAGTGGGTGCATCGCCACAATGGGGACTAGCTCGCCGGGAAGCAAGTGAACCTCGGAAGAAAAATCATCATCTCACTTGTGCTTTGCTCGTTGGAGATTTCTTGGTGATCACGGTGATTGGCTACAACCTCTACTCTTCTCGGCGGTATAACAATCCACTCTCTACCCTTGTATTTACTTTTGTAACTTTACCTTGTGTAGCTCTTAGTAGTTAAGTAGCTAGTGCTTAGTTAGAATTACTTGCTCACCTAGGAATAACTTAGAGACTTAGCCTCTTGTGTGTTTAGAGATTATAGCCTTGTGACTAGAATTGTGTAGGAGGCTTGCATAGTTAGAAAGCTGGAGCGTAGAAAAGCTTCGCCTCATTTTGTACTATCACTTTGTCTAGTGTTCTTGCAAGAATTTTTCATAGGCTATTCACCCCCCTCTAGCCATTAGGACCTTTCAGCCTTATACCTGTCAATTGTGCCATCAGATTTTCTTTTTACCTTATAAACCCATTTGCAGCCAATTATATTCTTTCCTTTGGAACAAGGAACGAGTTGCCAAGTCTTGTTCCAGATTAGAGCTTCAAGTTCATTTTTCATCGCCATGACCCAATTCTTGTCGCGCATGGCCTCATCAACACATGTTGGTTCCTCCGCTCCTGCAGAAAAGATGCACCATCGCACTGTTCCATCTGTATACTGTTTGGGCTGACGAATACCTTGCTGCAGCCAAGTGACCGGTCGTTGTTGATTGGAGACCGCAGGAGCGTCACCAGCCACAGTAGCCACACTGGATCCGGGCAGAAGATACGATGACGGCTGCCCCCCGTGCTTGGATCCGTCTGTGGCGCGGACGAGGGAGCGGCCGTGGAATCACCACTGCCAGGAGCCGCAGACGATCCCGCGGGAGCTGTCGGGGACGACCGCGGGGGCAACAACAGCCTGGGAGACGACGAGGGGAGCACTGGTGATGGCGACGCGGGATCCGCCAGCGATCCCGAGGCTGATGTGCTCCCCCAGCCACCCGTGACAGCCGCAGGTGTATCAGCATGGGGAACTGTGCTGTCTCCGCCGGGGGGTACATGAAATCACCTCCGTTCTCTCCCGAATCAACACCGTTTTCAGTCGCATTTGTCCCTGCAGGCAGCAAAACTGGAGCACAGCTTGAACAAGCATTAGCTGGCACGGAACACACACTATGATCATGCACATTTACATCCCCAGAACTAGAAGATGAACCAAGAAGAGATTCGGGCAAAAGAGAAATTTTGGAACGAAGTCTAGCACCTGCATTGGGATGAAGGGAGGTGAAAGGAAAAATAGTTTCATCAAAGGTAACATCTCTAGAGATATACACCCTGCCTTCAGAAGGATCTAAACATTTAAACCCTTTATGAAGATTACTATAACCCAAAAAGACACAACGTTTAGATCTGAATTGGAGTTCCTTGGTGTTGAATGGTCTTAGGTTGGGCCAGCTTGCACAACAAAATGTGCGAAGAGTAGGATGTATCACCATCAATAACTCTAGAGGGTAGACGGTTTATGAGATAAACAACAGTAGAAAAAGCTTCATCCCAAAATTTTAAAGGTACCGACGCATGAGAAAGAAGGGACAAACCCATGTCAACAATATGGCGGTGCTTGTGTTCGGCAGAGCCATTTTGTTGATGGGCATGAGGACATGACACATGATGATCTATGCCAAAGCGTTTAAAAAAGGAATTTAAGGCTTCATACTCTCCTCCCCAATCGGTCTGGACAGCACGAATTTTATGATCAAATTTCCTTTCTACAAGGTGCTGAAAGTCATTGAAACACTGAAAAACTTCAGATTTATGACGTAGGAAATAGACCCAAACAAACTTGTTGTAGTCATCAATGAAACTAACATAAAAATTATGCCGCCCAACAGAAGTTGGGGCAGGTCCCCATACATCTGAAAATACAAGATCAAAAGGTCTAGTAGATCTGCTAGTAGACCTAGGATACGGCAGCTGGTGACTTTTTCCTTGCTGGCACGCATTGCACACAGCATACTTATTCAAGTCTTTCACAAAGGGTAAATTGTGGCGACTAAGTACTTGCTGGACTACAGGTTTAGCAGCATGTCCTAGTCTATGATGCCACAAGGAGACGCTAGGCCTGATGACGCCGAGAGCTTGCTTATTCTTGAGCGACTTATTTGATGATGACCGCAATGGGTAGAGACCTCCCTCACATGGCCCCTTGAGGAGAGTCCTCCTCGTGGCCTGTTCCTTGATAAAAAAATGAGTTGGATGAAATTCAAGAAAAGCATGATTATCTCTAGCAATACGATTGACAGAGAGCAAATTTTATTAGGAACATGAAGAATATGATTAAGATGAGGATCACTAGTCGGGGAATGTAAAATGCTATGACCAATGTGTTTGATCTCCATACCAGATCCATTTGCTGCATGGACTTGCTCCCCTCCACTGTACTTGTCCTGTATGGTCAGCTTGTTCAGTTCACTCGTGATGTGGTCGGTGGCGCCCGAGTCCATATACCAATTGGTATCAACTTCGTAGGATGTAGTTGCGGTAGAAGCGCTCTTCTGCGGTGGCCCCTTCCAGCTGGCGTCGAAGCATTTGTAGCAACGGACAACAGTATGTCTGTCCCTACCATAGAGTTGGCAGATGAGGCCTTGTGAGGGGCCTTGCGAACGGCCACCATTGCCACCATTGCGTCCTCCATTCTTGCCGCGGCCACCACCGTCGCGGATGAAGCCGCCACGACCTCCACGAGATCCATTGCCATCACCACGGCCGCCCTTGGCAGCAATGTTGGCCGAGGACTGGACACCCCCTCCCTGGAGTTTCATGCGTTGCTCGAAACTCACGAGCTGTGTGTATAGCTCCTGCACAGTAATGGCCTCGACACGAGCTGCAACGGCGGAAACAACAGGATTGTATTCAATGTCAAGACCTGTCAGAATGTAGGACACGAGTTCGTCATCATCAAGTTTCCGTCCAGCCGACGCCGTCTCGTCCGCCAAGCCTTTCATCTTGGCGAAGTAGTCACTGACGAACATGGCGCCCTTCGACGCTATTGCCAGCGCCATTCTTGTGGTGATGATGCGCGCCCTCGACTGGGACGCGAACATGGCCTCGATGGCGCTCCAAGCCTTGGACGCCATCTTCTCAATGGAGATCTGCCCAAGGATTTCCTTGGACAGATTGGAGAGTAAGTAATTAAGTACTAGCCCATCGTTCGCCATCCATGTGGCGTAGTCAGGGTTCTCCGCTGGTGGCGCTTTCTCATCGGCGTCCTTGGCCTTCTCTAGGAACTACAGCGGTGGTACCGCCGCTGGTGTAATGAGGTGCATCAGGCATGCACCCCTTAATGCCGACAGCACTTGCGTGCTCTAGGGCTGGAAGTTCCCCCGATTGAGCTTCTCGCTCACGGGGAGAAATGTGATGAGAGATTGCACAGCAGATTGCGCGGAAGAGCTGGAAGCGAACGCCATAATGATCCACTAGGAAGAATTCTTTGATACCATGTGAGAAAGAGTGGAAATGATTGAACGAGTTGCCTCCATAGAGGGCTCGGCTACGTGTTATATTGGCTAGGAAAAGCCCCTAGCGTGGCAAGTACAAATCATGATTACACTAGACAAAATACAAGAGATTACAAGGGGTACAGTCTTGACTTGCAAGCCAAGATCATGTCACGCTATATGTTTCCTAACTAAGACAAAACATTCCTTCTAACAATTTTAGAAGGAATGTATGTCTCAGTGGTTAACAATATTATCTAATCTTTTTTTGTCTTTGGAATATCTTCTTTGGCTTGCAACTAAAATTGGCGGTGCATATACCATGGTTACTCCTTGTTAGATGTTGTTTATCTGAGCTCTCCTGTAAAGAAAGGTGCGGCATCGTCACTGGACCTGGGCAACTGACCGAGCCGAGTTCGGTAAAGATAAGGAACGACAAGAGTTCGGATCTTACCAGAACTCCGACGGACGACATCATTTCGCAGGACGGGCACCGATGGTATGACAGCCCTCGATGGGCCTCTTTCCCGACACTCTGCCCGGTACAATGGTGGCGGAAGGCGGGAGTGAAGATACCACCGGGGACGCCCAAGGAGCCACCTCCACCATCTCAGTAGAAGAAGGCGCCTGCGCGACAATCATCGCCCTCCCGGGCGAAAGGGGGCGGACGGTCCTCCGTCTCGGCTCGGACCGAATGCGGCGGAGGATCCTGGGCAGGCGGCGCAGCCGAAATGTCCGCCGCGAAGGTGGGGCCCTTTGCATTGCCATTTCCCTCTTTATCATCCGAAGAAAGAGAATCAACCTCCACGCCCTCTCGACAGAGCTGCGCGTGCGCCTTCATCCTGATGATCTTGTCAAGCCTCGCTTCCTTCCGCTCAACTTCGACGTCGCGCCTCTGCATCGCGGACATTCTCCTCTCCCCACCCCGTCAGAGCTCGTAGGTTAGGGGGAGGGCTGGGCGGGACCAGCGTCAAGTTCCCCTGTCATAGCAACTGTCAATCGACCGCAGTCGGTCAAGAAAGGGAAGGGATGTGTGAGGATAGGTGACTTACCAGCACGACAGCGTCATAGCTAGGGTGCATCTCCGGATGGAGGAGGAGCGGATCTTCCTCCCCAATGTTCTTGAACATTGAACAAAGGTGAGACATGAACCTTGCGAGATCTGGCCGCCCCTGCACCAAAACGGTGCCTTCAAGGGGAGCACCAGGGACCATCTCGTGCAACCTCCACTCTCAGAGCATGAGCGATAGCACTCTCCATTGTGGCAGGGTAGCAAAGATCCTCAAACCGGTTGCCCCCTCGTTCTTCAACCTATTGATTGCTTGAAATAGGCTGTCGACCTTCCTGATCTCCTCGGCGTTTGGGGCTTCCTTCCACAACTCGAGCGCGTCGTCGAAAGAGAGGCCTAAGTATGGCGACAGAGGAGAGTCAGGGTCATCACGAACATAGAACCACTTCTGGTGCCAGCCTTTGTTGGAGGTCATCGTCGGCCCGGGGAGGTAGCCAATGTTCCAGTTCGCACGCAGCTAGATTGCGAAGCTGTCCGCATGCACCGGCACCCTCCCCCCCAGCCAACAACTTGCGGAAGACCCGGGCTTTGAAGAAGTACTTCCTGAGGCCAAAATGGGCATCGATGCCCAGGAAGCCCTCACACAGGCCGACGAAGACCGACAGGTTGAGCACGCCATTGGGATTGAGATTTTGGAGCTCAACCCCATAGTGCCCCAAGATTCTGCGAAGGAATCGGCTGGCGGGCACCCCGAAACCGCACTCATGGAAGCTCTTGAAGCTCACCACATGTCCAGAAGGGGGCACGTACTCCTTTTAATTCTCGGGGATGATCCACGCCGGCGCCGCCGAATCCCCTTGTGGGCGCAAGAAGCCCTCCTCTTTGAGCTCTCGCGCATCCCTCACAGTAAATGCAGACCTTCCCCACGGCTCCATCTCCATGGGAACACAGAAGGAGAGCAAGGGGCGGAGTGGGAGGGACGGTCAAGCCGAGGGGCGGAGTGGGAGGGATGGTCGAGCATGGAAATGGATGGGCAAGACGAGCGGCGGAATAGACCACGGATAGTGGCGGGGGCAAGAGAAAAGGTCGGAAGAATGATTGCCCCAGAGTTGTGTTGTAAGATAAAAGGAAAGCACCTCGCGTGACCTCGCCATAGACTACCCTTGAAGGCCGAACCACCCCCCAGCCCAACAGGCCGCCTGCGCCTAGAATCACAGCCATCCAAATCCAGACATCTCATAATGGAGCAAGATGGACACGCACACCACCTGTGTATGCATCCGTGGTCCCACCACGGACATCGGGACCCACTCGGGCACGCCTCTCCCGCAACGACAAGCGGCCCTCATCAAGCCGGTAGGACTGACGCCTTCATCCGCCACGTCCCATCTGCGGCAGGAAGCATTGAAGCGAATACGCCCGAGTAACTCCCACCAGCCTCGCAAAAGGTAAGACTCTCATCGCCCGGAGGGGTGTTGACGGTCGTTATCGACAATTTTATATTGTCAACAAACATCCAAAAGGGGGTAATCTTTACACACATATACTTTTACTATTAACAAGATTCCACTTTTATTGGAGAAATATTGTTTTACAGGTCAAATACAGGAATACAAGTGGAATACAAGAAAATACGCCAAGGAGAAAGCGTAAAATACACAATTATTCAACCTCCAAAGCAAAATGGGCCACTCCACGTCACATCGGGCTGAGCCACCCATTGGGCCACGCTCCAAGCCAGCACCAGGCCAAAGCCCGGGCCCGTGCTTTCCAGGCCAAGCGCGCTCGCGCCAGCACGACTGCCAGGTGGGCCCGGCTGGTGCGAGGTGGTGCATTGAAGTGTGCCAACGATGATACCGACGGTCGCTCATGGTTCTCTGAACCTGGACGTGCGGAGAAGGGCGGTTTGAGGAGAATTGATGGTGCACATTTGCACCTAGGCCCTTCCCCCCACCCTATAAGTAGGAGGGTGCTCCCCCTCATTCACACACACCACATTGGAGCCTCCTCACTACCTCTCTCACTCTCTCTACCTCTCTCACTCTCCTCTCTCCCTTCTCTTCTTTAGTTCTTTTAGTCTTTAGTAGTATTTGGAGATAGGCAAAGCTCCATTGGAGAGCTTGTACATTGGAGAAGGATTCTTGGTATGAATACACATATGGTTTCTCTCAATGTCTTGTTCTCATATTCTTCTAGTTGTGCTATAGAGCTAGAGTATAGACTCCATGTTATTATCTTGACATATGGATTAGAATATAGTTTGTGTGTCATAATTTTGACATGTGCTTCATACGATATGATCATGGTGTATGAACTAGATTATAGTTCTTATGGTATGGTTATGACGTATAGAACCTTATGCTTAATCGTTCATGCTACATATATAAATAGAGTTAGGGTTATGTTGAGGTGGTGGTTCGTCGTGCCTTCGGGTTACCCATGTTCTAGCTCGATGATCCGTAGGGTCAGAGTCTGCAGGGGACATGGGTTGTTTCTTCACATACGGGCATAGTGCCCGGATGTGCGGGAACCTTCGGATATGACGGTATACTCCGGATGAGGGGATGGCGGCAGGTGGTGGCAGCCCTGTCCGTCCTTAGCATTCCCCCACATTCACATATTCGTGTAGGAGTTTGTAAATATCTCGCTCGTCTAGGTATCTAGAAATTGGGACCTCCCCGTCTACTTCATGCATAGCTTTGACCCTAGTTATATATGTTGTATCATCATTAACTGTTCTTTGCACAGCTATACTAGACCATGCCTACTCCACTTAGGAACATTCTTTTATTCTTTATTTTCCCTTTTATCCTTGAGGTTGGCCCAAGAGTGTGTCACACTATCTTGAACCTTATCATGACTTACCCCTGTATTGAGTGTTGATCTATCATGCAGTCATGTTATCTTGTCCATGTCCCTGCTAGGGTCTTTTACACCATGCCTTCCTTTGGGAATATATAAATGAACGATACCCGAATACTCCCGGGTGAAATGCTACAACGATAATTCCGAGCGCTTGCGGATTTGTTCTGTAAACGCTCAGAACTATCATTTTGGTATTCCTTGGTGGCATTGCTAATTCTAGTGATGACGTTAAGAAATGCCAACAAGGGGCCTAAGGATGACCCGGACAACACTGGGACCCCTTGCAACAAGAAGGCCATGTGCTAGCCCCGTCGACTATTCCAGACACCTCAAATAACGAGCAACTCGCACTGAAGATACTTCACCCGATGGACCAAGCCACGCAGGCTGACTGCGACAGGCTCCACCTAAAGGTATAAGCTTCACGAGGTATAGCCTCCAGGAAAGGAAAGCTTACCTTCCCTGAAGGCTCGGGGGCTAATGTCAGGTATGTGAACAATAGATACCTTCAAGGAATGGGCCGAAGAAAACACAGAAGTAAGGCCCATGGAGGGGATAAGAAGAAAAGCAAAGATCAAGCCCATGCCGAGCCGCCCAGACCGTCGACAGGAGGAGGGGGAATACGGTTCGCCCGAGGTCCGCGGGGACCTCGGGCGCATGCCATTCCGGCCGTGTGAATGGCGTGCGCTCGGGCATTCGCCGGGCCCGAGGTCCCTATGGTCCCCTTTCCCTAAAGGCTGAAGCAGTGCTGAACTATGCCACTCTTGACCGCTTTCACCAGCCAGGACAGGTGAAAGGACGGAGGCACGACGCAATAACCGCTCGGGTCTTGCTATTGTCCAGGAGGTCCCTCCTGTAGCCATACACCATAGGAGGAAAAGGACCGTCCTATGACGACTATAGCACGGTGAAGATCGACCAAATCTTATTTTAACCATGGTAAGGGATCGATGGGCGCTGGATTGCCTCGACGGAAATCCCGATACGACCCCTACGCCCATAGGAGGAAGAATAATCCCTCCTGTAGGGTCACTGCTGATCCACATGGGGGGGAGGACGGAGGCCATCCCAGCCCTCCGCTTCTATCATTCCCCTTCCTCCTCGCCCTTTGCCTCAGGCAATGCGAACCGGCTCTCCCTTCCTCGATCTATAAAGGGAGGGGGAGGCCCCATGAGAAGGGAGAAAAAAAGAGAGGAGAACGACTCCACAACGAAGAGAAATAGGGCATCGCGTCTGAACGATCCCCACCCTTCCTCTTCCTTCCCTCCCATCACACAGCCTAGAAAGTGATCTGCTGGGGTGGGAACCTCCCATAGACCCACAAGCTCTTGTAATATCATTAGGCCTTCGAGGTCCGCCGAACACGCACACTGGACGTAGGGACTTTTGAGCCTGAACCAATATAAATTAATAGCTTGTCCGGTGTGTCGAGGACCCCGTTTCCAACACACCGACAAGTTTGTAGGTCTTATAATGGACAATTTGAATATTCCTGCTGCCACGTTCCTCTCTAATAATTAATAACTGGTTTCCTACGTCAACACCACCCATAGCATGCAGATTCCACATTGGGATGCCAAATTCTAAAGTCTGACTTTCTGCAATGTAGGTCTCGGAAAGAACTACAATGTCTACAAGATTCCAAGAAACCTTAATAGCACTGCTCATGTTTTAGCTTCTTAGGCTCACTCTCATTTTAGTGCACCTTCTGGTGTTTATGCCTCATGTAATAGTGCTTCTCATATCTCGAGTTGCCCCATTAGGGACGCTCTTGACCATGTACAGTGGGAATTCATATCCCACGCAGCAGTGTCCTGCTGCTAATTAATTAACTTGTTCATTACAAAAAAAATAGCCAAAATTTTCGACTTTTTATTTCCTGTTCCCACACGAACAACCCAATCCAGCCACGCGACACTCCCACACTTACAATGTTTGATATCCTTGTTTCTATCTGTGAACAAATGGTGTTCAATTGCTTAGGAATAGTTTTAAGTAAAATTCTACAATTTTTTTCAAAACATTTTTTGAATTCGGTCTGATATATCTTGTTTATCCTATTTATCCATGATCTTCCAAAAAAATACTTTCGATAATGAAAACCTTGGTTGTCACTGCAATTGCTTCTCTACCACATTTTATGAACGTAGGAAAAAAAACAAAATTAAGCATGCCAAGATTCTGGGCCGAGGGGCTTGTCATCGTCTTCAGCGTCACCAACTCCACCTTCACTTGCACTTTAACACCAAGGGCTTGGCATCATCGACTTTACCTTTACCATGTACTATAAAACATCCACACCAAGACTGGACTAACGGAGAATCTAGCCTATATCTACATTTATTATTGAGCAAAGTCCATTACCGGTCCCTAAACTTGTATGTCATCCCGGTCCTTAAACTCGGAAATTGATCATTTAGGTCATTAAACTTGTTCATTTTTGTCATATCGATCGCTAAGCTTGTACGACTGTGTCATCATCCCGGTCCTTAAACTTGGAAATCACCCATTTAGGTCCTCAAACTTGTTTAGTTGTTTCTTCTTGTGCCCTAAACTTAGCTTGGGTCTCATTTTGGTCAAAGAAAGACGATCTAAAAATCTATATCAAAAAATAAATCATAACTTATCATGTGAACTAGAATGAAGACAAAGCGTAATTCATAATTGTAGAGCCCTCGACGTGATCTATAGCTTTGTAGTTGAAAAGTTTTTAAATTTAAATTGTGTAGGGTCCCAAAATATTGTTGTAAGTTTATAGATTTTGAAATTTAAAATATAATTTTGCGATAATAAATGATTTCAAATAAAAACTTTTCAACTACAAAGTTGTAAATTTTATTGAGAACTATAACTTTCATATAGACCATGTCAATGCCTAAGACTGTTTGCTAATTTTAAATTTCAAATTTCAAAAACTATAAACATAAAACAATATTTTGGGATACCAAATAGTTTTAATTAAAATAATTTCAACTACAAAGTCGTATATCGCATTGAGAGCTACAATTTTGACACCAAATTTTTCTTCATTCGAGTTTATATGAAACGTTATGAATTATTTTCTGATATAGAGTTTTTAGATTGCCTTGCTTTGACCAAAATGAGAACAAAGTTTAGGGACCGGAACAAAACAACTGAATAAGTTTGAGGATCTAAATGGGTAATTTTTCAAGTTTAGGGACCATGATGACACTGAGGACCTAAATGGTCGATTTGCTAGTTTAGGGACCAGGATGACACGACCGAATAAGTTTAGGGACCGGCGATGAACTTTACTCTTTATTATATTAGTTAGAGACGTAGAAAATATTAGTTCAAAATGAAATTTTCCATATATAAGAAATGTTGTAATACAAACTGGCCGGTAATAACAGATGTATCATCATTCTGTGCACACAGGGAGCAAGCTAGCTATAGCAAGCAACAAAGCAGAATATTTTGGAAGAAGAAGAAGAAAACTCTTGGAAACAGGACACGATTTATTTGAATGGAACTCAAGATGACAAGACCGAAACATGTGGGCGGAGAAAGCAGGCCTAGATGCACATGTATCTATCTCAAACCATATGTGTTGGAACTTAGTTCAAATACGCTCCAACCCACTTGACCACATATGAATTGAGTCAAATACATGCATATATATCCAACGAAGTCGTGACTTGTGAGACTAGAGATGAGGGCATATATCATCTCCATTGTTCGATCGATCATCCGGCCGGCCATATACTTGCGTGCGCGATCTATCAGGATTCGGATAAGAAGCCTCGGGTCTTCCATAGGATGTGGTCTCGATCATGCGGAGCAGGATATGCGCCTACAACCGTACCGTTGTGTACGTTCTCATTGAGTCCGTCGAGGACCAAACGAGTATCTTTGTAGGACCGTATTTTGTAAAAGCCATCGCCGAAGAGCTTAGTGTCCTGCGTCCACAACATCGACGAAGGCAGGGACAGTGGGTTGTATGGCGCTAGCTTGACCTGGTCCCATGCAGCAAATTAAAGCAGTACGTGTTAATTTGTGGGTTCATTTTAGGCAAGGAAAGGCAATCAAGGCAGGTATATATGATATGATGCCAAGTGATCGAGCTATGTATGTATATATGTACCGGGTAGCTGCCGTCGTCAGAGATCTGCATTGCCCGCAGCGGATCATCCTTGCTGCCGTAGTTCACGTTCACCAGCGAGAACTGACTCTTGATACCAACGATGGGAGGAGGGCGCTGAACCCACAGCTGCATGCACGTATATATGCATCCATGGATGTCCAAAATAACCAGAAAAAACAGCAAGTGAGCCTTATTAGTTACCTGTCTGGTGTCCCGGCAGTAGCTTGGGGCAAGAAAAACCTCGCCTTCGTCACCAGCGGTTATGCTCAGGCTTGTGTTGCCCTTGCTGATTATCCTCGTCGGCAGCAAGGTGTCAAGAAACTTGTACAATTCGAGCAGAGTAGAGGGAAACTGACCGCCAGGAAACTGCAAACACCTGGTAACTGGCGGATCTGTTGGATGCTGTTTATCTGACCGTTGCGGTACTCGGATAAAGAAATCTACAACGGAGAAGTTCTTAGTCGAGTACAACGACTACTTAAGAAGGTGGAGCATGTGCCCATCATTCCTGGTACTTTTTCATCGTTGAATCCTCCGAAGCAGGTATAAACAAAGTAGTCGATTTGTATTTTCGAGTACATCATTTTAGCAAGATTCTAATGGAATTTTGCTTTTGTTCAGGAGGACGTGGACATATATAGAAGCAGCCCTCCTTTGCCGGGCATTTTTCATCCTTTTCACCTTCTTCCAAGCGCTCATGCTCCGCCGAAACCAAATCCAAAAGAATCTTTCTCTATGGAAAGTTATATAGATAGTTCTGATATTGAGTTTGGTCGTGCAGAGGATGGAGAAACCGCTGGCGATGATGAAAGTGGGGGACATAGCCCCAGCCCGAGCGAAGGTACCCGGGTAGATCACCCTAAAGGCACGCGGACAGCAGCGTGGAAGCGTCAGGGTGCTTCGCAGTCCAGTGTCGACAGGTAAGTTTTTTGCTTGTTGCAATCGAGTACTTTCCCAAGTTTTATCGAGTTGCTTTTCTTAAGCTTTTTGGCTTTTTAAGTCCGACGGGCAAAATGCCGCGGACTATAGCATCTGGGGATGATGCTGGGGTGGGATCAACCACCCCTTCCACCCCTGTGGACTCGTCAAACGGGACAGGAACTTCCCTGCCACTGAAGACTGCGGTGGCGGGTGGTTCCAAAGAAAGTGACGCCGGGGATAATGGGAATAGGGCACTAGTCGTTGGGGCCCTCCCCAAGTTATTCGTGGCAAAAAAAAGTTTTCCATGAAGAGGGCACCCGCGTAAGTATCTTGATACTTGATTACATGGTTTTTGTCTATATGTCGAGTACTTTTAACCTTGACATTTGTGTAGTAACATGATCCTGGAGACCAGGGGGTCTGGTGGGAGTACTTCCACAGCCCCCAAGCCATCGACGGAGGATCCTACGAGTATTGCTGATCCAGATGCTCGTTCGGCAAAGGAGATGGCGGATTCCATGCTACGGGATTCGCCACTTCCAGATGTAGAGGAGGAAGGAGAGAGGCGACAGGAGGAGATCCTCACAGAGTCACAGGTTAGGAGATCCTCACAGGTTAGCCTATTATACCTTCTTCTCTGTATCTGGATTTTTTTGTTGATTTGATTTTTTTCTCGAATTTCTTCCTTAGGTCCTCAAAATCAAGAGGATCCTGTGGAGAAAGTCAAGGAGGCGCCACATGTGGAGGCTTCGCTTGTGGTGGGGGCGAGTACTTCTGTTGCCCCATCAAGAAGTGCTCCGCCATAGGAAGACAAGATAAAGCTTGCGCAAGAGCACGTGAGCGTTGTGCAAAAGCTTCTGACAGTAAGTAGTCGATGTCTCGAGTACTTTAATTTTTATGGATCGAGTAGTTAGATACTGATCTTTTGCTTTTTTTCAGGAGCTGGCGGAGTAGGGGAGCAGCAAGCCCCGAGACGACTGAGAGCTACTTGCTCTAAGGGAGCAAGTGTCCAAACTCTCGTCCGAGAAAGCTGCTCTTGTGGAGA
Source organism: Panicum virgatum (assembly GCF_016808335.1). Taxonomy (NCBI): domain Eukaryota; kingdom Viridiplantae; phylum Streptophyta; class Magnoliopsida; order Poales; family Poaceae; genus Panicum; species Panicum virgatum. The sequence continues at coordinate 18,927,837 of NC_053146.1, read as the reverse complement.
AAAATAAGAAGATCTCCAAAGGTAAAAAGGGTTAGTGTCTGCCTTTAAAAAGCAGTCGACTAGTTTTATTCATTTGGTGTTCATAAGAATTTCTTTTAACCAAATACGCAGTCCTCAAAAAATCATTAAAGATTGAAGAGAGCACGGTGCTTGATCTAAAGATTCTTATGTACCGAAACGCAGATGAGATTGCCAAACTGCGGAAGATCAAGGCAGACTACGACAAGGAGGTACTTGAAGCCTTAAAGCAAGTGAAGAACTTGTCGGAGTCAAACACTGCACTGAAACAAGAACTCAAGGAGCTGAAGGTTGCAGCCCAGGCTGTAGTGGACATGGTAGAGATTCCTGAAGAAGATGCAGAAGCGCCGCTCTCCTTGGCGGGGAAGCTTCGAAAAGTTCCTCAATGCTTTCTGCAGTATGTCTCAGTAACCACCCGACAGTACATGTCTCACGTACTCGGGTTGGTCAAGTCCTACTGGCCACAGACGCCACTGGATCCGCTGGGTGATGGTGTGAAGTTAGACTGCAGTGAGGAGCAGTTTGACCAATACATTTCTGAGGTCTCACCCGTTGCAGATAGAATAGTGGACAGCTTGGGCAATGCCTGATCTTTTGGCTTTTGAATTTGTAAGTGAATGATGTAATGGGCTTATGGAGCCCCAAATACTCTTATGTTATGTACAAATATTTAAATTTTCCTTGTCACTGAATATTTGTTTTGAAAGGAATAGGAAGTCCTTTAGTGGTCGAGTAGTATTACTAGAAAGTCTCGGGGCGAGTACTTTTAAGTTTGGCAACAACGCGCCTACTCGTCATAACGATAGGAATAGAATATCTGCCTTGTAGTGTACCCTGGCTTATTCCTTAGATAAGGGTGGAGCCGAGGTTTTTCTTGATAGTACATCGAGTAGATTGTTCCATACTAGAACTTGGAGGGGCTTCCTAGTGCTGACCGGTTAGGATTGAATCTGACGAGATTAACCAAGTGGGAAAAGCACTAGGAGAATAATCAAGACGTGGCCTGAAGAACGTTTCTTTAACAGAGCGCTTCGGACTCAAGGTGCCAAGCACAAGTGCAGTATCCTACGAACTTGGTGGTCCAAGCAAGTGGGAGACTCTCGTCAACTACTCAGGGTACCAAGAATGAATGAAACACCCTACGAACTCGGTGGTCTAAGCAAGCCAGAAACTCCCGTCAACTACTCAGGGTACCAAGAACTTAGTGTAATAATCTCGGTGGTCCAAGCAAGCGGGAGACTCTCGTCAACTACTCAGGGTACCAAGAACGAAGTCAATATCTTACGAACTCGGTGGTCCAAGCAAGCGGAAAACTCCTGTCAACTACTCGGGGTACCAAGAAACGTAAGTATTGTTCTTGCCCTTTGGTAAGCTTGGTGACTTTGAGATATTCTCGAGGGTTTAAATAGATCATCCTACTTAAGGACTGGAGTAATTTTCAGAGTTGTCCATTTAGGATTAACCTCGTCAGGTTACCCAAGTGGGAATAACTTTGAAAATCCAAAAACCTACTCGATCCAGCGAGTAGGGTGTCTTCATTGAAGACTGGAGTAACCTTTAAAGTTGACCATTTAGGATTAACCTCGTCAGGTTACCCAAGTGGGACTTACTTTAAAAAGATATCCAAAACCTACTCGAGCCTGCGAGTAGGGTGTCCTACTTAAGGACTGGAGTAACCTCAAAAGTCGACCGTTTAGGATTAACCCCGTTGGGTTACCCAAGTGGGACTCACTTTTGAGGTATCCACAACCTACTCAGGCCAGCGAATAGGGTGTCCTACCTAAGGACTGGAGTAACCTAAAAAGCCGATCGTCTAGAATTAACCCTGTTGGGTTACCCAAGTGGGACTCAATTTTGAGGTACTCCTAAGCTAGGTCGTAGCCTTAAGAACTACTCGATAGTTGTCGCATGTCTTAAGGAGTGACAAGAGACTTGAAGTAATTCCTCATAGGGGTGTAGGTCGTAATACAGGAAAGGAGCAAAGTGTTGGTATTTCTTAATGTTTACAGATGAGATCCGCAAGCGCACGGAAGATACTATTGTAGCACTTCACCCGGAGAGTATTCAGGGTATCGTATTTTCTCAAGGAACGGAGGTGTAACGATCTTCTAGCTAGTGTACCCTCGAAGAACAAGAGGTAGGAGAGCTTTGGGTAGTGTGGTTTATCTAAAGATAAGGTAAACTTAGGCTTTCACTCATTTACTTCGGGCACTGGTCTGACACAGGTACTGTTAGGGACCTCCGGCTTGTAGCTCTACGCCATACTCGGACAGGGGGGAGTGCACTAACCACGAAGCAGCTTCATAGCGGACCGACGGGGCTATCACCACCCGCGGTTTGCCCCACAATACATGGAGTACGAGGCAATCTAGGGCCTAGACACCATGTCTAATCCTTTGATTACTACTCTAGCAGTGTACAGGGTTGCCCGTCATTATCAGGGGCCCTCTACCAGAGTATCCGTTACGAGAACAGATGATGAACCCGTAAACGAATGAATAATTTAAGAATAATTAACCAAGTACTTACCAGAAGACGAACTGCGGATACTTACTCAAGCAAATTGTATCCATCGAGGTACAAGTCGAAGAGAGACCGACAAGTCCGGCTCTTCTCCGATCCTCCTCCTCGCACACTCCCTACTCTAAAGATACAAGTGGAATTCCTACCACTACTTCTCCAACTTGGATGTGTATGTGAATGGAATGGAGAATGACTTGAGAGGGGTGAGTGGAGGCCCTTTTATAGCTTGAAAGGTTGGTTCCCTCAATCCTTAAATATAGAAACATCGATAACCGCCTTTGAGAGGATAAGGGAGAATCACCGGTCATGACGCACCTGGACTGGTGCCAGTCCAGGTTCGGCCGAACCAGTGGTTCGGCCAGCCCCACTTTGCCACCTTTGGCCACCGCCTTTGGCCGGGTGACTGACAGGTGGGTCCTCTTCTGTGTACGTCGGTGCCGGGGCTTTGTATGTCGGTTTGCTCTGTCAATTGGGCCCTCTTTGTAAGTGTGACGCAGGATTGGATATTTTGTGCATTTGTATTGCGTCTTTTGCTCATTTCATCCTTATTTCACGTATGGGTGTCTACAAACCAAAAATCACCAAAAGTCATGGAAATGGTTAGAAACAAGTCCTATGACTACTTTTGGTGATTGAATGTTATGAAAAGATGCAGGAGTTGACAGTTTTATTTCTGGCGTAAGGACCGTCAACAACACCCCCACACTTAGTCCTTTACTTGTCCTCGAGTAAAGGTGCGAGGACTAAGGTGGATGCCACTCCCATGATGAAATCTGCATACACTTATCATGATAATTGAAACTTGGAATGATTTAAGGTTCAGGTTCCTTAGTCTCCCTTACTCAGAAACTTGGGTTTTATGAATTTTCAAAATCAAACATAGCTTAGCTCCTCAATTTGTTCTCTCAGATCTCACTTTTTGCTTTTTGGTTTCCTCACCAAGGTAAATTGTTGCCTTCTTTTTCTCCTACCTCTAGAAAGGCTTTTATGTGGAGCTCAGGGTAGGGAGAAAGTTGAAGGCATACATGTTCCTCATATGTTGCTAAGTCAAAAATCGGATCCGAAGGAGAAACGAGTCATAAACCTTAATCAAGATGTGCAAGTGTGTGAATATTTTGTATGGATGGTGTATAAACTCCCTTCATGAACCATCTCTCTCCGTTTTTTTTTCTTTGGACATGGGCTATCTCTCTCTCTCTCTGAATACTTGGACCTTCATGTGTCCAACTCTTTTTTTTTAATACTTGGACTTTCATGTGTCCAAATTCTTTTTTTCCGTCATGCTTTCCTGACCATTTCTTTTATTTATTCTGCATAGCCCATGTCCTTTTTCTTGAAATGATAACTTGGAGAGAATAGTCGTGAATAACATGGAGTTTTATTTGTGGATGGTATATATGAATGGGTGGAATGTTCTTGCGCAACTTCCAGTGTAGAAGTTGGCAAATATATGTGGAGTGTACGTGATCTTGATCATGGGAATATGAAATGTATCTCACAAAGGATCGCAACAATGTGACAAAGCTCAATGAGATAACAAGTTGCATTTGTAGAAGGTTTTCAATTTTTAAACAACATATGGCCTTGGATAGGAATTTCATAAACAACTGAGGAGCCATGCTATTGAATTTTTTAGATTTTATAAAAGAAATCCCAAGTACTTTGCAAGGACGAATTAGGTTCCATTCGTTCAACCATATCTCAAAAGTCAATTATTAGATACCATGGGTTCCCTACCATGTTTTAGTTCACAAGAACAAAGTGAAAGTCAGGGAACAAAGAGTATGCAAGTTTATCATGAAGTGCATGGAGTGCATGAGATGATTGGGAAGGTTTATTGAGTTCAGTTTATGGTGATTAGCATTAAAATCAATTAAACTCAAAGACTTAGGGAGTATGAGGAGTGTATTCGCACAAACCATCGTTTAAACAGGAAGAAGAGGGATCTGAGGGAAATCAGAGTTGGTTTGGTCGAACCAAAGGTTCGTCCATCCATCTCTATATCCAATCTATCCTATTCTTTAGCGTGCCAGACCGTCGATGTTGTGCAACATGTTGGGGGAGAGATCTTCAAATAGAATTGCAACAGTGTCTTTGAAAGATCTCCCCCACACTTATTCTTGTACTTGCTTTTATTCAAAAGAAAAAAACAATACAAACATGGACTCTACCGGTTTTGAATCACCGGGGAGTCAAAATTTTATTGAGGAAAGGTGCATGAAATGCTTAAGCTCCTAAGTTTCTAATTTTTTTAGTATTTTCATTATATATATTTATTTTATTATATTTTTTTATTATGGCAAACTGGGCATGATGGGTAATTTTGCAGGGTGGAGAAATGAATAAGGTTGCATGAGGTATGTAGAATATTTACCTGATGGATCTTACCAAACATTGACAAGGATGCAGTAGTTAAGCTCTGTCATAAAAGCCAAACCTTGCATTTTGTTATGCTTGGCTCCTTGTGCATCTGTCTCCTTCTTGGACCAAGGAGGGTTGTATGAGTGTTAGGGTGTTCATGCTGCTCCTTGGTTGCATTCTTTTCATTCCCTGCAAAAGGTTAGTGGACAACAAATATTCGAGAAATATTTAAAGATTTTTTTCTTTGAAAGTAATTCATCATTTTTTTTGTTGTTCACATCCATGCTTAATTAAAATCAGATTGCAAAGTTCAAATTGCATGGATCCCAAGTTGCTTGCCTTTATTTTATTTTATTCATTTTTTCAAGAGAAATATTTCCTCTTTTTGTTTATCAAAAGGTTCTTTATTTCTTTTTATTGTTGTTCACCAAATTTGTATCTTAAACGATGCTGGGATAAAACTTGCACAAACATGATGGAGCATTTTTACAATATATTTGCAGTGCACCTTGGAAAGGTGATTTGTGCTTCCCTTGCATGTTGTGCAATTTTTGCTGACGTGTCTCCCACGGCTTTGTTTATCTCCAACATGAACTTGAGGACTTACCCTTTTTTTTCTTTGCCTCCTTCTCTCTTCTTTCCCTTTTTTTTAATAAGCCAGAGCTGATCCTTCTGTAAACTAGGATACTCCTTGAATAGAACTTGCAGTGATTTGCTCACCAACTTCCCCCACACTTGGACTTTTGTGTGTCGGGACACCAAGAGTCAAGTGTATGGTGTTGGTGTTTCCTTCAGAGTAATCCCCAGCATCCAGTTGGAACAGTTCCCATGTTCTTGGGCTTTGTATGTCCTTTGTTCTTTTTAACCTTAACCTGAAAGGGTTAGCAACCAAAAATACCCGAAGGTAAATACTGCCCTACAAACATGCTCTTATTATCTTTTTTAGAAAAGGATTTTTTTATAGTCGGGTTATCTCCCGGTAGTGCTTTGTTTAAGGTCATAAGCTTGACCATGGGGGCTTCTTCCTGCAGCTATCAATTGGTGAAGTAGCCCCCACCTTCACCATCATTAGTTGATTGTGCTTAAGCTGCAGGGTAGTGCGAAAGTGCAACCACGAAATTTACAATGCTTGAGACAAAGACGTCTACAACCATCCTTCTAAATATTTTGCTTGAGAGAGCTTTAAGGAGGTTGCAGCTCGCGAAAGCATTCATGGTGCAATGAGTGCCTGACTCTGGAGGGGTGCTAAAGGAGCATGGTGGTGGTGTTTCAAGGATAAAGCTGTCATGCTCATCTGTAGAGTCATTCGCTTTTAACTCCAGAGACAGTGCCTCACTAGATTCCCAAGCTCAAGGGTTTTCTATCTCAGGAGGTTCATCATGGAAGATCATGGTTCATCTCGATCGTGATTGAGAACAACACAATGTGGGCTAGAAAGAAGAGGCTCGAACTCGATCGAGGATGATGAGGGTTGCTCATGCATCTTCTTGAGCGGGTTCTGTTTGGGACAAGCCTTTGCCATAGAATTTTGTAAACAAGGTGTGGTGAAAGTCAAATTCGCAAGCTCTTCATGGAGGCTCCCTAGAGCTGAATGATGAATGTTTTCTAGGGGGCAGCCAATGAGGTGATCAAAATTGAGGATATCAAAGATGTGAAAGTCTAGGTTGACCTTGATTTTGTCTATTGTGATTGGCACGGCACTTGCGATCCCCCGGCATTCAAGAATGTGTCCAAAGGGATAACTTTCAAAAAGCTTGCCAGATGGTTTTAGAGAGACACTACCCAAAAGGGTGTGTGCCAAGTGCCAAGGCATGATATTACCCTCCATATTAGGGATAAGTTGTGCCTCTACGGCGATTCCCCTTATGGAACATGGAATGGTTATGGAGGGTGAATCAATCCAAACTTCTTCAGAAAAGTCTATTATTCCATTTGACCATTCCTCCATCATGTCTCCCATCAAAAATTCTTCATTGAAAGGGTCGGGAGCAGAAGCAATATTTGGAGAGATGGACGGTGACACAAGCATCATCTCTTCGAATGGGTTGTGGTTGAGATGGTGCTCCACCGTTGGATTTTCCGGGCAAGAGTTAAGAGTGGCAAAAGCAGTTTCCCCGAATTTATGTTTGAGGCTCCTTTGTGAAGATTTTTGGAGAAATGTTAGTAACTCAAAGGTTTCTTCCTGATCATCTTCTTTTTGAATGAAAAGTTTAACATCTTTTTCTAAAGAAGACTCAGAAGTTTTGGCTGGGAAAATGGCTTGCACTTCGTCAACTTGTTCTTCTTGGGGCACAGGTTCGGCCAAGGAATCTTTGAACCGAAGGATTGGCGAGCTAAAAGCTCTACCCCCAAGAGTTAAGTTGAGGGCTCCTGATGAGGAGATGATTTAGAACAACTTCTCGATGGGTTGCCCGATTAAAACGTCGAAGTCTTGGACTTCAAAGACATGGAAGTCTAGGGCAATCTTACCTTTATCGTACCAAACTGGTATGTTGTGCAAGATTCTGATCCCTTCCATGGTGGAACATGGTCCAATCCATAGGTATCTTGAGGTTGGGAGCAAAGGGTTGTTGCTTAGATAGCTAAGCGCAAAAGATGAGGACATGATGTTTGCTCCAACCGTGGGACTATAGAGAACTGAGACAGCAGTTTCTTGGTTGAAACAGGGAAGGGTGTACGAGGGGGATAGGATTCGAATTGGCTCGGGTGATATCTCCCCCTCGTGTACCAATTCGCTGTTCATGACGGCTGTTACCCCTGTGACTGCCTCTTTTAGGGAGGCTTTATCCGGAGGGGTTATGGGTTCTTTAGGAACTGGTGGTCTCTTCTCATGAGGATACATCGAGGTGTTTCCAAAGTTTTGAAAAATGTCCTCCTCGATGTTGAAAGGAAACTCTAGAGGTTTAATTTCTTCTTCCTCCGTCGTTTTTGGCTCGGGGGAAGGTTCGGTAGTTGGCTCTAGGTGAGTGGGAGTTCGGGATGTGGATTCAACCAACGAAACTCCCTCATGGCTTGAGGATCCCGCCACTGGAAGGGTTTCAGTGAAGGATGTATTCTCTAGAATACGATCCAAGAGAGCTTCTCCTTCGGCTATGGTTTTATGTGTGAACGACCCTCCAGCAGTGATATCAAGCTGTAGGGCAGATTCCTTGCTAAGCCCTAACCAGAAGTGTTGAAGCAACACATGGCTGGGAATAGACAAGTCTGGGCCAGTGCGAGTAAGCTGTGAAAACCTAGCCTAGGCTGCACCTATGGTTTCCTTCTCTTTTTGACGAAAGTCGAGGATCTCATTTCGTAGGGAAGCAATGCGAGAAATCGGGAAGAACGCAAGACAGAACATGTCTCTTAGCTCTTCCCACTCTCCGTTTACCTTCCCTACGTTATGGGCATACCATTGTTTCGCTCTCTCAGCAAGGGAGAAAGGAAACAACTTCCACCGAAGTGTTTCTTGTGCCATGCGTGCAATTGACAGACATGAGCATAGCTGCTCGGACTCTCGTAGGTGGTGGTAGGGGTTTTCATCATCAAATCCTGAGAAGGATTGTTCCCGAACCATGGCTATGAAGCCAAGGCGGAGTTCAAAGTTTAAAGTTTTGATTGGCTTGGAGGATTTAGGTGGCTCTAAGAACTCACCCTTGGGAGTTGAGAACTGGTTGATAGAAATAGAATCCATGGAAAAGGATAAAAGAAGAGAAAAGGTAAAAGAAAAGATACACGGGAACACTAGGTTCGAAGATAACTACAACAACCGTTTCCCGGCAACGGTGCCAGAAATGCTTGTTGGTATTTCTTAACGTTTACAGATAAGATCCGCAAGCGCACGGAAGATACCGTTGTAGCACTTCACTCGGAGAGTATTCAGAGTATCGTATTTTCTCAGGGAACGGAGGTGTAATGATCTTCTTGCTAGTGTACCCTCAAAGGACAAGAGGTAGGAGAGCTTTGGGCAGTGTGGTTTATCTAAAGATAAGGATCAAGGTAAGGTAAACTTAGGCTTTCACTCATTTACTTCGGGCACCGGTCTGACCCAGGTACTGTTAGAGACCTCCGGCTTATAGCTCTACGCCGTACTCAGGGAGGAGTGCGCTAACCACGAAGGAGCTTCGTAGCGGACCGACGGGGCTGTCACCACGCGCAGTCTACCCCACAATACTGTGGAATATGAGGCAATCAAAGGCAATCTAGAGCCTAGACACCACGTCTAATCTTTCGATTACTACTCTAGCGGTGTACAGGGTTGCCCGTCTTTATCAGGGGCTCTCTACCATAGTATCCGTTACGAGAACAGACGATGAATCCGTAAATGAATGAATAACTTAAGAATACTTAACCAAGAACTTACCAGAAGACGAACTCCGGATACTTACTCAAGCGAATTGTATCCGTCGAGGTACAAGTCGAAGAGAGGCCGACAAGTTCGGCTCTTCTCCGATCCTCCTCCTCAGACACTCGCTACTCTATAGATACAAGTGGAATTCCTACCACTACTTCTCCAACTTGGATGTGTATGTGAATGGAATGGAGAATGACTTGAGAGGGGTTGAGTGGAGGCCCTTTTATAGCTTGAAAGGCCAGTTCCAGCCATCCTTAAATATGGAAACATCGATAACCGCCTTTGAGAGGATAAGGGAGAATCACCGGCCAAGACGCACCTGGACTGGTTCCAGTCCAGGTTCGGCCGAACCAGTGGTTCGGCCGGCCCCACTTGGCCGCCTTTGGCCACCGCCTTTGGCCGGGAGACTGACAGGTGGGTCCTCTTCTGTGTACGTCGGTGCCGGGGCTTTGTATGTCGATTTGCTCTGTCAATTGGGCCCTCTTTGTAAGTGTGACGCAGGATTGGATATTTTGTGCATTTGTATTGCGTCTTTTGCTCATTTCATCCTTATTTAACGTATGGGTGCCTGCAAACCAAGAATCACCAAAACTCATGGAAATGGTTAGAAATAAGTCCTATGACTACTTTTTTGGTGATTGAATGTTGTGAAAAGATGCAGGAGTTGACGGTTTTATTTCTGACTTAAGGACCGTCAACACCAAGTAGTCGATTTATACGAGAATCAACTTTATTAATAGCTGTCGTGATTACAAGAATTGTAAAATGACAGACTCTGACTCTTTAGACCTACCCCTTTCTCATAGTAACGAGTACTTGGGCAATGGTTTACATGACTGAATATGAAAATATTTAAATATAATTCTAATCGGCGAGGCAGTCGACTAGATTTTTGGCAAACTTTCGTTCACCAGTGGTGCTCCAAGAGCTTTGCGGAGTGTGTTGCACTCGAATACTGTATGGGAGCTCTTTGGGTGCATGAAACACTTACATTGGAGCGTTTTGTTGATCTTGTCTCCTCCAAAGGGCGCTTCTGCGCGGTGCTGACCACGGGGGTTGCCTTGAGGAGTGGTACTCGCCTGCTTGCGCTTCTTGAAGGATCCGGAGATGTGTGATGGGATACGGTAATTGGAAGAAGGGCTATAAGCCTCTATCTCCTCACGCTCCTTTTTCCTTGAGATCATCACATTGCGTGCATCATGCCTAATGTTGATCATGTTGCAGAGATCGTTGTTTGAGTAGTCGTAGTTGTCGCCCTGTTGTTCTTGTCGACGGTTGGCGACATGTTGGCGCCTGAACGCCCTCTTTTGGTTGAGCACACGGCGACGCTCGTAGAGATCTTCCGCCACAGGCTCGTCTTCCAACTGGACAGTCACCGTCACAGCTGGTGGGGCTGATGGCAGGTCTTGCTTGATAGTGGTCTTGACTTCTAGGATTGCTGTGGGAGTGGTTTCCATGTTATCGGAGAGGTACTCGCCATAGTCATCAGAGTTGTAGTCATCAAGATTGAGACACTCCATCAAATCGTCATCTGACTCGTGGAGCTCAGAGATGCGAACCATGAGGATTTTGCGGCAGAGATCCTCGACTTCTTGGTCTTCTTTGTTCCCCGGTGGGTCTAACGGAGCGCCTTCCTGGAACGAGAGCTCGTCGACCTCAGGACTAGAGGCCTCAACAGATTGTTCTTGAGTCCTGATTTTTCCAGGCGCACCGTCCGCCCTTCTGGTGTCGCATATATGACCAAGTTGGGCAAGGAGTTCTGGTCGGATTTGATTTTCTTAGTCGAGTTGGATTCGACTTCTTTGCTGTACTGGATCAGGTTATCCAGCTCATCCTCCGAATCGTAGGAGTACTCGGAGTCAGAATCGGTTAGACCACCGATTTTAGGGTATGTGTGTTTTGGGTGAGCGAGAAGCGGGATTCCCATATCCACTCGGAGGGCGTTTTGGAAGTTCCCTTTTGCTTTTTAAGCTTAACTTCCTCCCAAAGGATGTCTGCCATGTGTGGTGAGTGGGACATGGCATCCATAAACAAGTCGACATCGTCTGACCAGTCCTCGAGATCATCATATGGTTCAAGGTTGTCGAGGCTTTCCATGAATTGATCGAAATCCTGATCGAATAGGGGATCAGATATATCGGTTGGTTCAGGAGTCCACTTGTGAGTAGTTTTCGGTGAGTGATTCTGAGGTTTCCCACAGAAACTTCTCATAGAGATCTGCTTTTTGTGTTGCATAGTGCTTTCGGCCATGTTAATGCAGTTGATCAGTGTAGAATCAACTCGATCAATTCCTGAGAACATGTCGCCCGACCGCTCTTGTGGTGGGTTTAATGTTTCTGGTTTCTGAAGTGCCTTAGATGAGCCAAGAGCAGATTCTGCGAGCTTTATGCATCCTTCAATTGATCATGAAACTCGATCTACTCTATCGAGTAGTTCTGAGTTGACGATCTTGGGGCGTTTGATTGACTTGAGGTAAGCCACGTATTTTCCAAGTGTTTCGGAAAATTGAAATTTTTTGGAATTGGAGTTTGTGTCGAACTCAGCTGACTCATGAAGATGAGTTGGAGTTGATACGTTCTCAATGGTTTCCGAATCGAACTCTGGTGGAGCTTGGTTCTCGCCGAGTCCTGCAGTATTGTCGGTTTCGGTGGATTAGTTGTTGGTTTTCGCCTCTGGTTCTTTATGTGCGATGAGGTGGCTAGAAAAGCCTCCCGATCCATCAGCCATACAGTCCCAGGAACCAAAAACCAGAGTTGTGCCCTCAAGCACGATGTTGGCATCGCTTGATCCAGCCATCAAATTCGCCGGTGAACTCGCCGAATCCCCTACCTGATGCGCCAGCTGTCGGTGTTTAGCCACCAAGCCTGCTCAGGGATACCCTTAGCAGTAGGATTGTAGGCAAGGGATCGACTAGCTCTGGAACTCGATGGTGCAAGGAACACAAGGATTTAGAAAGATTCGGACTGCGAGGTGCGTAATACCCTACGTCCTGTGTGGTTGCTTGTATTGCCTTAGGTGTTGATGATATTTTGAGGGGGTCCCCGCCCGCCCTTATATATTCCGGGGGGACAGGGTTACATGGAAAGTCCTAGCCGAGTATTGTTGGAGTCCTACTACAACCCAGTCGGGTAGTTTCCTTGTACTACAGCTAGTCCTACGCCTATTCGGGTAGTTACAAAAGAGGTAAGGTACATCCATGCGATATTCCTTACTCTAAAATATTTTATACCTATAAGCAGTCCCGTTGCCCCCGATCTGACAAGGGATGCTACCTTCGCCCCACCGCCAAAGGTCCGCATTCGAAAGCCAGCACTCAAAGGCAATGGATGACTCGACTGATGGCTTCGGTGCGCGCCGAAGGCCCACGAAGAATCTGGTCGCGAAGGCGCTCGAGGGTCCCAATAATTCTTGGCTGACGAGATGAAGAGGTGAAGGCTCGAAGTCTTCGCGCGGCGATCGAGGTGTGAAGCCGAGGAGGAGCGAAGGGTCCGAGAGCCCACTGCAGGCCCTTGGGCGGGCACTTAGCTGTAATCCAGGACCCAGGTATAAAATTACTTCTATACCTTGGAATATTCGGGGAATCTAGTCGTTGTAGGGCAAAAGGTGTAAATAGGCGAAGGGGTATTTGAACCAGTGCCTATAAATACCCTGTGTAACCGCTATTGATGGTACATTCAATATGGATTCATTACAATGCTATTGTTGTGTTATTGTTGCGTTGGGAACCGTTCGGTCTTCTAGGAGTCTTCCCTCCTGTTCTCGAGGCTGTTATGGTGCCTCTTCGTCCCGAAAGGTACCGACCACCAATAATCTCTTCAGCACACCGGTCGATTTTATTCCAAATCCGTCTCTACGGATGCTTCCTGAGTTCATGACTCCTACCGATACAGAGCATCCACGCAGATCAAGTTGTTGCCAGCATGGCGGCGCCAACTTAGGGTGTGCAATCGTCACCTCCTGGAACGCAACCCATGGTGTTAGTCAACCAGCCACCAGTTGTTCAGCCTCATATTGGTGGGGCTCAGTCACCTGCATCGGCATCGGCTTTGCAACCAATGTTCTTACATCAGCAGCAGGTTGGAAGCTCCCAACTAGTTCATCGACTCCCCAGCCGACAGCCAATCAGATGGTGCAACATGCACAGCTTCTAGCTCAACAACAGGCACAGTTGCAGGCATAGCTATTGGCTCAACAGCAAGTACAGCCAATGGTCCAGCAGTAACCATAGTTGTTAATTCAACAACATAACAACGATGGCCATAATGTTGATTAGGCGAATCAGATAGCAGATGTGATGAGGACTCAATTGGGTTTGAAGCCCAATGAGCTGACATTCATGTATCAGAAGCCTTATCCTAAGACTTATGACCCGATCGCTATGCTTTCACCAAGTACTCTAGGCAGGATAACGTGTCAACAGTTGAACACATCAGTCGTTTCCTAGTTCAGTGTGGGTAAGCTTTTGGGAATGATGCCTTGAGGATTCATTTGTTTCTGCTATCGCTTTCTGGATCGGCCTTTGGTTCTTCTCTTTGCCACCAAACTCCACTATTACATGGGCCAATCTAGAAAAGTTATTCCATAAGTATTTCTTCGCATGAGTACATGAGGTGAACCTTACGGATCTGGAAGCTGTGCAGCAAAGGAATAATGAGCCAATCCTTGGATTCCAGAGATTTAGGGACATCAGAAGTCGATGCTACAGTTTATCACTCAGTGATAGCCAATAGCTGAATTGGCTTTTCAGGGACTCATGCCTCGCATCAAAGAAAGGTTCTTCTCGCAAGAGTTCCAAAGCTTGAGTCACCTTGCTCATAGGTTATCGAGTGTTGACATTCGTGTCGAGGATCCCAGGAGGAACACTTTCTACAAGAAGGTTGCTATTGTGGGAGATTCCTCCAATTTGGAGAACTAGGCAGAAATCGGTTTGAAAGAGTGGACTAAGAATAAAAGGCCTGTTTTATGTCCATTTATCAAGAAGGGGTCTAAATGGCCCGTTTGGTTCCCATTCTAGAATTCTAGAACGGGTATTCTAGTGCATGCATAATGGGCTAAATGAAATCTATTTGTAAAATTTTTTTAGCGATGGGTGCAATTTTTCGCGACGAATATAATGACATTAATTAATTGATGATTAGCTACAGTGATGCTATAGTAATCTCTAATCGCACAGTCAAAAATTTTATTAGATTTTTTAGGATTACTAGCGCGGGTTCTTGAGTTGATTTTATAAACTGGTTTTGTTGAATACTGTAATTAGTCGTAAAAGTCCGTGTAAATTTTCCAAGAAGCGCTAAATTGTACGAAGTGGGGGCGCATCAACTTTTACCGAATATTTTCCAGCATCTTTCCACCGGCCTGTGGTTCCAACGATCCCTCCACCGCTGTTCCGCTTTTCCTCGTGCTTAACGCCCCAGTGATCTTCAAGCCGAAGCCACCTCCGCCTCCGCCTCCGCCTCCGCCTCCACACCCACCCGCACGCGCGCGCAGCCATGGCAGGTCAGTCCATCGCCTCCTCCTCCTCCTCCGCCGCCGCCCCTCCGCTCGCCCTTCTCCAATCCGTGCTGCTGTGCAGCTCTTTCGATTAAATCGATTGGTAGGCGAACACCAACCCCGTGGATAGGCTGGCTTGTCAGTAAGCCCCCCGAAGGTTCGGGAAGGGTACGAGCGTCGGCTTCAGATATCGTAGCTGAATAGGGGATATAGGGATGCCCCTCGACTCACGGTGTATGGGGAATTAGGGGACTGTTCGAAGTTGAAACCAAAATGTTTCGGGAAATTAAGGGACTGTTTGAAGTGAAACCAAAATGTATCTGATTTGAACATCACTCTTGCCTGTTCCATCCTTTTGTGCTGTAATTTTGTTTAAAGAAAACATTCCAGGATGGTGTCTTACTAGAAGACCTGTAACTGTGTATTTTCAATGCACCTTTCTAATGCTCCGAGGTGGTTAGAAGCAGCATTAATCATAGGGTAATGTCAGTAATGTCAGAGCATTGTGGGATAAGGGATCAACATAATCTGCTAGTCCCGAAGAAAGCAATCAAAATCTATACTAAACTACTGGTGCATGTGTGGTCCTTGGTCACACATGAGGCCCCTTTTCTGTGTTGATCAATTATAGCCAATTCAAAATCAACACTTCAACCTTCACATGACGTTGATCCTAGAGATTGTGAACTTATTCGCCTCCGGTGAAAGAACATGTTCGTAGTTGTGCAAATTCAAGTGAACCGTTCCACCCAGGTTATACCATGTCCCACGAACCAAAAGCGCATTAGCTCATTTGTACCTAACTACCCAAGTCCTTGTGCCCAAGTTTACAAAAAAAAAAGATATTTGAGAAAGAAAGGGAACAATATGCATTTTGTTGAAGAAAGTTTAGGCCATCCATCCATGGTATTTGGATACGAATGGAATCAAACAATTATCTTATACGAAGTCTTAAATTAACACTAGAGGGAGATCTGATAGATTTGGCAATTTGTGCAGCATTATCAGCGAAGACCATAAAAAATGCATTCTTGGCACAACATCACCCACGGACTAGGCATGGTACAAGATATAACAGTGGCTTTTGTTTCCGCAATACCCGCAGCATGCATTCCTTCCAGGAATGTAGATTGTCAGTGGCTGATTCTTCAGCCAAATGGTTAAATACCACAACGACACCATGGACTAGCTTCGACAAACAAGCAGTTAGCTGCAATGGTGTGTTCTAGGCTCTCATTGATCAGATTGTTCACTAGTATTGCATTAGAATTTTTCACTGGTTCATTTTGAATATTTTGTTTCAGATGATGTCTAATTATCATTCTCAGATCACAGCTTGGGTTCTTATTTTCGGTTATTAGTAATTTGTAATATGCATGCATGTCCAAGTGTGGAAAGTTGCTTACAGGAGCTTCATTGCAGCTGCTCAAGGTGGCAGTGCTGTCTCTTCCTCTGAGAAAGTTGATTTTCTCAAGCTTCAAAATGGCAGGTATACATTTTCTGTGAATCTAATTTTCTTATAGTGATATAGTCTCATTTTACTTTATAAACATATATTAGTAGAAATTAGGGTTGAATGCTGCAAAAGCACCATTTGTATGATGGAGGAGTTATAGGTGCATGGCTCCACCCAACATGGTTCAAGCACTGGTGTGCACCTATTTAGAAATTAGTGAGTTTAATGATTATATGCATCCTTAGCTGGTGCAGAGGCCGGATATTATACTTCATCTAAAAAACAGGCTCTACAGGTGTTTTGACAGAGGTCCCATGTTTTTTTTTTTTTGCATTTTGTTCACGGTGGTTTGGGTTGGTCCAAGTCGAGTTTATGCTCTGGCAGGCATTGTGCATTACTAGCAAGGGGGAGGGGCTGTTGGGCTGTTAATTCATATAGATGCTGTTAGTTTTGTGTGCTATTTTTTAATAAAATTATAACTATATGTATAGAAGGTAAGAATAAAATATATGTGAGTAATAACTAATAAATCATTGTTCTTCTGCAGGTTGTTACAGTTTCATAGATATTCACGATATGATGTTAAGTCTCTTTCAGTTTTTCATGCAAGGATCATTAGATTAGTAGAAATCTTATAGATGAAAACATGTGTTAGCATGTGGAATACATGTGATGCATGTTATCTTATGCTATGATCCACTCCTCTTTTGACATGAATTAAATTATTTAGCACTTTGGTAGGGGCAATCTGTGCTTTCAGCTGAAATCCGTTCTGCTTTTCTGTTTTTGTATATCTAGCCTTTTGCAATTTTGTAAATCCTAACATCAAATGCAATACTTTTTCATTCCATGGACCAAAGATGAGAATCATTTTATTACACGTGATCTATTTGATGGGCCTTTGATGATTTTTTTCGAGTAGTGCAATTATTGCAAACTGATATTGTTCCTTCATAGTGTGAAGTGTGGTAGAATAAAGTTGATGCCATTTAAAAGTAGCTCTCATTATCTTAAAAAATAATCATAGCTTTTCGAGTCAGCTGTGTTCGAGTGGCTACAACATTTGTCAAAAGGTAATTCTAAAGAGTCAATTAATGAAATACTTCAAAGATGTTATTAGTTTGTGTTAAGTACATCTCTAAGGTTTTATATATGAAATGCTTTTAGTGAGGCTGTTTTGTGTGGCAGTGATATTCGTGGTGTTGCTGTTGCTGGGGTTGAAGGTGAGCCTGTCAACCTCACGGAACCTGCCACTGAAGCTATAGCTGCAGCTTTTGCTGCGTGGCTGTTAAACAGGAAGGAAGCAGATGGATTGAGACGTTTAAGAATCTCTGTTGGACATGACTCACGAATCTCTGCCCATAAATTGCAGGTGGATCCTGTTTTATGTTCATTTAATTATTCTTATGAACCAAAATTACACATGTTTTAAGCTTTTATTGGATACCAAAGTCCTGTTTCATCTAGTATAGTTTGGACTTCTCCTACAGGGTTATGTCAAGCATCCATAACCATGTATTTGCTGTAACAGCTTACTTCTTCTGTGATAAATGAATAGTGTTTGTCTTTTTTTCTCGAACAACGTAGGAGAGTTGCACATCATTTAGTTCAGGAGGCCCTGGGCCTCAGGTGTGCACCAAAGGTACAATAACACAGGCTACACATCCGAAAACCCATGCACACCCTATAGCACTGAGAGTATACATGCCGCACTTGAACCAAGGAGGCGACCAAAAGGCAAGGACACAGGCTCTAGAAAAGACTCTGGAGGTCCTGAGCCCCAGCTGTGCACCATAGAGCTCCCTCTTCTAATGTCTGCACCAAGGATACGCTTGGGGTAGCATTTTTGAAAACACAGTCCTTGTGGTGTTTCCAAATCTCCCATGCTAGTAAATTGATCGACAAACTGAGGACAAACTGAGGCCCTTTCGGTGCTCCTTATCCACTATCTTGATTGCCTGGTTCCACCAGCCAAAGAAGGTAGTGGCATCAGGTTGTGGAGTTAGATCCTGCAGGCCAATTTTCTGGAATACATTGAACCGTACTTCCCTTATAACCACATAGGAGGTCAACATATGGTTGATAGTTTCAGGAGGTTGTTCACAGAGTGGGCTAGACGATGGACATGGCAGCCCCTTCTTAGCCAATCTGTCCATGTAACAACTGTAAGTATGGCAAGCCTTACGAAAAATTTGCACTGTGTTCGAGCCCATGACTTCAAAAATCCTTTTCTGAGATGCAAACCTAATGGACCCAATAAAGTATTGTAGACTAGCTTACTTGAATATACTTCAGAAACTGAAAGCTTCTAAGTGTGCTGGTCATGGATATCTCTGGAGATGGATGTCTTCTAATAGCTCCCATACCTGAAGGTACTCGTCCAATGCATTCAGGGAGAGGGGTCCTCTAATGTCACTCACCCTTTTTTTTGTTGTCTAGAGCTTCTCCCACAATTTTCTTGTTCATTAGTCATCGAGCGTGAATCGGTGCCTAGCTAGTTTGGTTCGGTGGCCTCAGTAGCACACTCCTCAGGTCTTGGGTTCGACACCCGGTGGGAGCGAATTTCAGGTTGGGGTTAAAAAAATCCCCTCGCCTGCCTACACGGGAAAGCACATGGAAAATAGGTCCCGGGTAGCTCCGGCCCGCTCTCACACAGGTTACTGTACGGGCAATGGCACCCATATGTAAGGGTGGGGCAGGGGTTCGGGGGTTTTCTTGGCCTGTGTGAGAAGGTCTTCTTAGTCAATGCCCGGGGGCCGACATACCCCCCGCAGGTCAAGTTTTTTACTCATCAAGCGACGAGCGACCAGACTAATATTTGTTTCCTGGCGGCAAGTAGTACTCAGATCCAACAAGTTTATGATGTTTGAGCAACACACTTGCCCTAGTTTATTGGGGGTGCTATTATAGCTACTAAAAGGTTATTGTTGTCAGAATGCAGTTACTCATGGAATCACTGCGGCTGGACATGATATCCTACAGTTTGGGTAAGTTGAATCTTTAGTTACATTACAATATTTTTATGCAAGATTCTCTACGTTGCATAGGGCCACTCAAATTTAGACACCCAGAATTTTTTTCTCTTTAATTCCCTTGTTATGTGGATTCTTTTCCCTGATAAATTTCACTCATCAGTTCTTTGGAATCTAGTAATCTACAATGCTAAATTTTAGCCATGCAAAATGATTTTAGTACCATCTCTGCTTTGATCTTTTCTTCATTTTTTTGTTACCTAATAAATGGCTTAAAACAAGGGGACATATTTAAATTCTGACAGTGGATTATTCGTATATGTAGATTGGCCTCGACACCTGCAATGTTCAACAGTACACTTACAATAGATGAGAGGAATCATTTACCCGTTGATGGAGCCATAATGATAACAGGTATGGTTAGTAATCTTATATAGACCGTTTTAAAACTAATTTCTATATGCAAAATTGCAATGGCGTTGCAAAGTTATGCAAACTTGCCACATGAGTTTTGTCACTAACATGATTTTTTCCCCATCCGTCAGAGTTTCGATTATTTGGTTTGAACATGATTGGTCATTGTTATTTCCTAACATGACTACCTTGGGGGTCCAACACATGTTTGATGTGCCAACTTTTTTTTTTTGAATTGTGGCATGGAACTAATCAAGACTGATTACATTCAGAACTGCTAATATTTGAGTGGATGTTTATGAGGAAATCTGTATGTTTTCTCTATGGTGTGGGTGTGTTTTTGTGCGTATGCGCAATGCTGGGACTTCAATGTCTCTTATTTCTTATTTTGGTACTCACTGCATTCACTCAACAACAACAACAACATAGCTTTTTTTCCCAAGCAAGTTGGGGTAGGCTAGAGATGAAACCCGAAAGAAATAAGTTCAAGGTTCAGGCACATTGATAGCTAGTCTCCAAGCGCTCCTATCCAAAGCTATCTCTTTAGAGATATTCCAATCCTTAAGGTCTCTCTTAACCGACTCATCCCACGTCAGTTTAGGTCTACCTCTACCCCTCTTTACATTATCGACCCGCTCAAGAACCCCATTACGCACCGGCGCCTCAGGAGGCCTTCGTTGGACATGTCCAAACCATCTCAGCCGATGCTGGGTAAGTTTCTCCTCAATTGGTGCCACTCCGACCCTATCCCGAATAACTTCGTTCCGGACTCTATCCCTCCTTGTGTGCCCGCAAAACCACCGCAACATCCGCATCTCTGCTACACTCAGTTGCTGGACATGTCGCCTTTTTGTAGGCCAACATTCAGCACCGTATAGCATCGCCGGACGAATTGCTGTCCTATAGAATTTGCCTTTTAGCTTTTGTGGCACCCTCTTGTCACAAAGGATGCCAGAAGCTTGTCGCCATTTCAACCAGCCAGCTGAAATTCTATGCCTAACATCTTCATCAATGTCGCCATCCTTTTGTAGCACCGATCCTAAATACCGAAAAGTATCCTTCTGGACCACCACTTGTCCATCTAGACTAACGTCTCCCCCCTCATGCCTAATCGCGCTGAAATCGCACATCATGTACTCGGTCTTGGTCCTACTAAGTCTGAACCCTTTCGACTCTAATGTACTGTCTCCACAGCTCTAACTTCCTATTAACCCCTGCCCTACTCTCGTCAACTAGCACCACATCATCAGCAAAGAGCATACACCAAGGGATCTCACCTTGTATATCCCTTGTGACCTCATCCATCACTAAAGCAAATAAATAAGGGCTCAATGCTGACCCCTGGTGTAGGCCTATGTTAATAGGAAAGTCAGTGGTGTTGCCATCACATGTCCGGACAAACGTCGTCGCATCCTTGTACATATCCTTAATGAGGGTAATGTACTTAGTTGGGACTTTGTGCTTCTCCAAGGCCCACCACATGACATTTCTCGGTACTTTGTCATACGCCTTCTCAAGGTCAATGAAGACCATGTGCAAGTCCTTCTTCTGCTCCCTATATCTCTCCATCAATTGTCGTATTAAGAAAATCGCCTCCATGGTTGACCTTCCAGGCATGAACCCAAATTGGTTTTGAGTCACACTTGTCACTCTTCTTAGGCGATGCTCGATAACCCTCTCCCAAAGCTTCATCGTATGGCTCATCAGCTTAATCCCACGGTAGTTAGTACAATTTTGAACATCGCCCTTGTTTTTGAAGATAGGTACTAATATACTTCTCCTCCATTCTTCCGGCATCTTGTTTGACCGAAAAATGAGATTAAAAAGCTTAGTTAACCATACTATTGCTCTATCTCCTAGGCATCTCCACACCTCAATGGGGATACCATCAGGGCCCATCGCTTTACCTCCCTTCATCCTCTTCAAAGCCTCCCCGATCTCTACCTCCTGAATTCTCCTCACAAAACGTCTGTTGGTATCGTCAAAAGAGTCATCTAACTCAAGGGTAGGCCCTCACTCTCCCCATTAAACAATTTGTCGAAGTACTCTCTCCATCTATCCATGATGTCCTCATCCTTCACTAGCAGTCGATCTGTCCCATCCTTAATGCATTTGATTTGGTTGATGTCCCTTGTCTTCCGTTCGCGGATCCTAGCCATCCTATAAATGTCCTTCTTCCCTTCTTTCGTGCCTAGCCGCTGATACAGGTCATCATACGCCTTACCCTTCGCTACACTCACAGCTCGCTTTGCAACCCTCTTCGCTAATTTATAGCCCTCGATGTTGGCTGCAATCTTGTCAAGGTGGAGGCGCTTAAAACACTCCTTCTTCTCCTTAATAGCCCTTTGCACCTCGTCATTCCACCACCATGTGTCTTTCCCCTCCTGTTTGCCTCCCCTACTCACGCCAAACACCTCTGAGGCCACCTTCCGAACACATGTTGCCATCTTTAGCCACATGTCATCTGCGTCTTCTCCTTCTTCCCAAGGCCCCTCACCTAGCATCCTTTCCTTAAACGCTTGTGCTGCTTCCCCTCTAAGCTTCCACCACTTTGTTCTCGCAATCTTGGCACGTTTGTCCCGGTGGACACGTACCCGAAGACGAAAGTCCGCCACCACAAGCTTGTGTTGAGGGACAGCACACTCCCCAGGTATCACCTTACAATCTAAGCAATCACGTCTATCCTCCCTCCTAGCAAGGATAAAGTCGATCTGGCTCGAGTGTTGTCCACTACGAAACGTCACAAGATGGGATTCCCTCTTCTTAAACACGGTATTCGCTATCAACAAGTCGTAGGCTAACGCGAAGTTCAACACATCCTCCCCCTCTTGACTCCTACTACCGTACCCAAAACCCCCGTGCACTCGCTCGAACCCTACATTAGTCGCACCCACATGGCCGTTGAGATCTCCTCCTATGAAGAGTTTCTCGCTGGTAGGCACGGTACTAACCATGCTATCTAGATCTTCCCAGAACTGCATCTTGGTGCTCTCACTAAGGCCTACCTGAGGGGCATAGGCACTGATCACATTCAAAACCGAATCTCCAACTACCAACCGGATTAGGATAATCCGGTCGCCTTGCCTTCTAACCTCTACGACTCCATCCTTAAGGCTCCTATCAATCAATATGCCTACACCATTCCTACCCGGAGTTGCTCCCGTGTACCAAAGCTTGAAGCCAGTATCCTCAACCTCCTTCGCCTTCTGACCCTTCCATTTAGTCTCCTGAACGCATAGAATATTTACACGCCTCCTATTGCTACATCAACTAGCTCTCGCAACTTACCCGTTAGGGACCCTACGTTCCAGCTACCTATACGAATCCTAATTGGCTCGGCTAGCTTCCTTACCCTTCGCACCCGTCGAGGGAAGTGCGAAGACCCTTGCTCATTTTTCACTACACCCGGGCAGTAGATGTAGCGCGCCATTCAAGGTGACGACCCGACCCTTGCTCACTTATCATCGTACCCAGGTCATGATACGACGCGCCCTTGGGGGGATGGCGACCCGGCCCTTGCCCATTTATCACCACACCCGGGTTCCGATGTAGCGCGTCGCTAAGAGGGTTACGCCCCAACGAGTTTCTTGTGGGTTTCAAATCCATTAGAGTGGCTATTTTTATGCTGGTTTGCCAAAACCTAACGCAACCCTCCTCCTTTATCCGGGCTTGGGACCGGCTATGCTGAGACGACTTAGGAGAGAGTCTTCCAGTCAGCATAGGCGGAGTTACTCACTGCATTCACTTTTAATAACTATATTTCACCTTGACACAATGACCAAGGAAAGTAACCTTACTTATCATATAGTAAATGCAACACCAATGTTCTTATGGCGTCGCCTAGGCGACAAGGCGCTCCCCTATTTTGGCCCGCCTAGGCATTTTGGCCCGCCTAGGCGTTTTAGCCCGCCTAGGCGGCTAGGCGGTGGTGACTCGCCACAACTCGCCTTAACGCCGTAAGAACATTGTGCAACACAGACTTTTTTGTTGGTCTCCAATCTTTTAACTGGGAACTCCTCGTTACTAGTGCTATTTATTGTCATAGCTCATGCCAATAGCAAATATATCTATCATTTATGAACATTTGAGTTTTTGAAATATATCTATCAAAGATGAATGGAGGGAGTAACAAATAACTTTATCCATTTTCAGATTTAAGCATACCAGTTCATTTAACTCAGGCATATATAGAACTTAGTCAGATGTGTCGTTTGGCTCATTGCTACCTTCTTGCATATCAAACCAGAAATCAGTATCATTATTAGGTCACAGGAGAGGTCCTATTTAACCTCCCCCTCCTAATGAGTACTATTTCTGTCAACTATTAGATCTTGCCACTTTGAAGTCATTTCAGATATGATTATGCACTGCTGAACCTTGGTGCGGTATCTGCGAGTGCAAGACTACTTTGATTGCTTCATTTTGGTTTATGCTTGGGTGTTTTATTTGGGCCCCCACCTATTGGGGATGCAAAAATCCATGTTCTTAGCATTATCCATGTATTACTTGTCATTTTACTAGGTTATCCAATGCTCAGTTCAGCACCTTTTTGTTATATTCCTTCGCTTCAATCCAAACATTCCTTAAATGTTATTGTATGCCAGGAGAATAAAGTTTTGGATTAAAAAACTAGAATACACAATAGAGAAGAAGAGAGATAAATGCAACATTAATGATGTTCAGCTGCATGATTATCTATTATTCTCTAAATCTATATAATATTGTGATTATATGGATGCACAATATTTCTAATTATGCATCTATTTGTGATATTTATCACATGGATGTGCGCTCATTTTCTGTGGCTTCCTGTTCAAGCAACAGTGTTTATTTCATTTCCACTTCCCAAAATGGTTGGCAATTATACAGTGAAGCTAAGTTTTTTTCCGATTGTTCTTCTTTACAGCCAGTCATCTTCCCTACAATCGAAATGGTCTCAAGTTTTTTACAAGTGATGGTGGGTTAAATAAGGCTGATATCAAAGATATCCTGGAGCATGCTTCTAAAATATACGAGGAATCTGCACATGGTAAACAGCAAGAACGGGAGGATGCTTCTAGGGGAGTTGTGAATAGTGTGGACTACATGTCAATTTATGCTTCTGATCTTGTACAAGCAGTTCGTAAATCTGCTGGAGGCAAAGGTGCTTTTCATGTGCTATTTTTTAAAACTCATTTTTGACTACTAGACTAGTCCCAGTTCGATTTCTTGGCATTAATTTTTTATATTCACTGATAATATCTACAATATATTGGATACTTATTGTAAGATTGGGTATATGCGTGGGATGTATTGCATTGAGCCTCTAGGGCGAATATATAGGAGTACATGGCTTTGAGTGCAAGTAGCCTCTCTTAGAGATAAGGAAGGTTATCCCGGGATTACAATCAATCCTAAACTAACCATATCCGGAGTTGCCTAATATACTCTAACACTTATGACAGCATTTTGTTTTTGTGTGCTCAAACAAAATTTAATTAGTTTTGCATTTTAGCCCCTTAGACCCTTCCATCTAAACAGGCTCTTACGGTTTGTGGCAATACCAATTCATTGTTTAGTTTATATTATATTATATAATTGTGATTTTCTCAGTAGAAAATCATTTGCCATCACTTGTTATTCTCCTTACATTTTGTGGAAGCCATCCCATTTTTCATGTATGTCATACCAATTTCCACCATTTATGTAGCTGTTTATATTGTGAACTTCTTTATACAGCAGATTTATCTGTTCATGTTTTTGTCCTTGAGGATGATAGATATAGTGAACTTTGTGAAATGATTGAATATAAATATATAGTGAACTTCTGTGCAATGATTGAATATCAAACATTAATATGAAGCAACTTCTGATGGTTATGCTTTTTCTTTCTTTGGCCTTAGAAAAACCATTGGAGGGACTGCACGTAGTAGTTGATGCAGGCAATGGTGCAGGTGGATTTTTTGTGGTAATGTTTTATACTGCCAAAGTTGTTCCCTAGCATGCATTTTTTAGCATTAGTTCATTTGTTGTGTTGTTGTTCATTACATTCAATCAAATGATTGATTAGTCTATTAAATACTTCAAACTCGCGTCTCTGCAGTTTAATATGTTGATTAGGCTCTATTTTGGATAACTGCTTTTCTTCTAATCCCGTTTGGTGGAACTGCTTTTGTTTCAAATATTTGGTGAAGAATTAAATATTAGCATTTTTTTTTCAAATGTTCGGGGAAGAATTTCATTTTGTTCAATGTTGATCCATTTCTAAATCTCCACCTAGATTAATCTCCCAAGTTGAAGTTCCACTATTTTCTTTGGTTGATTTTCCCTTTATACACTACAAAACTGTCCATTGAATACTTAGAATGTTACTCTGAAACACTTAGCTATTGACAAAAGAAAAATGTTTGTGAGCTTATTTGTGATTTTTGGATCAGGATAAGGTACTCAAACCATTAGGAGCTGTCACTACTGGAAGTCAATTCCTGGACCCTGATGGTAATAGCTGATTTATTTTCTTATTGTAACTATAATACTTTTGGCCTTTCACACATTTCTACACATCACACATTCAGGTTTGTTTCCCAATCACATTCCGAACCCTGAGGACAAAACTGCAATGAAGGCCATTACAGAAGCCGTTCTTGATAACAAGGCAGACTTAGGCATCATATTTGATACAGATGTTGACAGGTGCAAAATAGCTAGCCATTGAGGTTCCACTGATGTCTAATCGGTCAGAGCTTAAATCCTTTGCCTTTTGCAGGTCTGCTGCTGTTGACTCCAGTGGTCGTGAGTTGAACCGTAACCGATTGATTGCTTTGATGGCTGCCATAGTTCTTGAGGAAGTAAGATTTTCTTCTTCCGAGTTGCAGCTTTATTTTGTTCTACTGTATTGCCCGCCACTAACTACTTCGTTGCTCTGGTGCTAGCATCCAGGAACTACAGTTGTGACAGATAGTGTGACTTCAGATGGGTTGACTGTATTTATTGAAAACAAACTTGGTATGCAGTGTTTATTGTATGGTGCTTTCTTTATCTATTTTTTCATTTGCTTATCTATTTTGTTCTTAAGGAGGGAAACATCACCGTTTCAAGCGAGGGTACAAGAATGTAATAGATGAGGCTATTCGTCTGGTTAGTTTACACTTTCTATGTAATTCAGTTAGTCCCTGGTTTTTTTCCTAATTTAACTAGCAGTGAAATGGGATTTATAATATGGCAATTTTTCAGAATTCTATTGGTGAGGAATCGCATTTGGCCATGGAAACAAGTGGCCATGGAGCGCTGAAAGAGAACCACTGGCTCGATGATGGAGCATACCTTATGGTAAGGACCTGGTTCTACTACACTTGAACTTTGCGAACCACATAAAGGCAGAATAATGGATAATCACATCAACATTTCATGCATGAGGAAAGTAGTCTCTTGTATTACCGGGTCAAGAAATTTAAACCCATGAAGTTCATATGCACCAACCACATTTTCTAATCTGTAGATGTGTGAGGATAGTTTCTTCTTGTAGTTTTAAAATTTCTGGCATGCTATGCTTCATGGTTTTATGGGAAAATGGGGCATCTATTGGGAATATGGGATTAAAAGTTTCTCTTCCCCTCAGGTCAAACTGTTGAATAAACTTGCTGCTGCCAGAACTCTGGATTCAAGTATTGGCAGTAAAGTTTTGACTGATTTGGTTGAGGGCCTTGAGGAAGCTGCTGTGACAGTGGAGATAAGGTTGAAGATTGATCAGAATCATGCAGATTTGAAAGGAGGGTATGTGAACTCTCAAATGCCTTGTGGTCCTTTCTCATTGAGACATTATCTGTGTGTACTAGTAGTTTAAAAGTATTGTGCGCTTAAACAGAAACATATGTGATGTGTATGAGCGATCCATTAGCTCGGATAACATGATATGGTCTTGTTAACTGCAGTCAGCGAAATTTTTCTGGAAATGAAAAGAAAGAAAGAAGGATGATTGATATCATTTGAATTTTCCATAGGCAAACAAACAATCTTAAAATTGAGAACTCAAGTTCCCATGTTCCTGGCCTTCAAAAAAGAAAATGTTCCCATGCCCCCCTCATTGGTCATTAGTGTATATCTATTAATCTTACGATTTTATCTATAGCAAACCAATGCAATGCTCTGATTGTGAATGCATCATTTCTGGCTCATGGAAATATCCACATTTAGTTGAAATGACCTGTGGTATGAAAATAGGACTGGTGATACTGTTTTGGATGTTGGAGCTGGCTATTGTACAATAACATTTAGCTACACAAGTCTAAACAAGTGTTAGATGAGGATTGATGGAGATTTTTCTGTAAAATTCAGTAAAATACAAGCACATGGATCACAGTCACTCTGTTAAATGTTTTACTCCATTTGGTTGACATGTTATCGCAATGGGTCCTTCCATGATATCAAGCTACAGCTATATATATGTCTTTTAGTATTTTTAAAAATTTATTACTTAATCTCTACAGGTCCTTCCGTGATTATGGGGAAGCAGTTTTGAGACATTTAGAAAATGCTATCGGCAAAGATCCAAATCTCCACAAAGCCCCCAAGAATTATGAAGGCGTATGCCAATACTCTTTGCTTTCTTATGAAACTTTCTTGTGGAGATCTTGATACATCTTATCTTTCTTCTGAAAATTAGCTATGCTTTCTACTTGATGCTCAGTTTTAGTCATTCTACTATGCAGGTAAGAGTTTCAGGGCATGGTGGATGGTTCCTGTTGAGGCTCTCCCTCCATGACCCTGTCCTTCCCTTAAACATTGAGGTAGCCTCTCTTTCCTTCCTCTCTCAATCATTACAATGTAGCAAATCTACCATTTGAATGTCATGTGATATGCCCATACTACAGGCGCCGAGTAAGGATGATGCAATTAAGCTTGGGCTTGCGGTGCTTACTGCTGTAAGTGAATTCTCCGCTCTGGATGTGACGGCATTGAACAAATTCCTGCAGCAGTGAACATAGGGACATCGACGTCATTCCATGAGCTTCTTTCACATGGAGTCTTGCTTGTTTCAGTCAACAATGAACAAACTCCTGACCAGTCAATATAGGGTTTCAATCTTTGGCTTTCCTCCGATGAGTTTTTCGTGTTTATACCAGGTATCTGAGTAAGAACATTTATACTGGTGAGGCATGTGTATACTTAAAAATAAGCTGAGAGTGTTCTATAAGGATCAGGAGGATTCCAGTGAGGCCAGGAATTTCAAGATGTTACTTGATTTGTCAATAACTTTTTCACCGTGATTAGATGAAGCACTCATTCGCTGCTTTGTCGTGGGTTCATATCTTAATGTTTGGTTTACTGGTTGTGATCTATATGTGAGATGGTGTCATGCCTAAAATGTTTATTTTTTCCGTCGTGTGATGCCTAAAAGTTTTTACGTGCTATTTGAATTATTACGTTACAATTGCAATATTTTTGAGAAATTTCAGTGTTTTAGACGAAGCCTTGGTAAGATGCCGTAGCATGCTAGCAGCACACCTAGAGTATGTGTCAAGGAGGTTTGGCTAGCAATCTGTGCTTTTGCAAATTTCGTCATGTTTGGTGCACGGGAGTGCAAACAAGAGCATGTGTCTCGGTCATTTTGTCATTTTTGGTGTGCAGTGACAGTGACCTTGTGCATGCACCGGCCGCGGATGGTGACATCTGACGTGGACACCACGCGGGGCATGCGCCGTCCTGGTTTTAGGCCCACGTACGTCCACCGCCCCGCCATCGTTGGCCTCAACCACTGGATTTGTTTTAAGCGTAACAACATATCAATGCAAGAATTCTAGTACCATTCGAAAGAACTAGAGATCAAATTATTCGGCATTTGCAACAATATTGTCCGAAAAAAAGTTACTTGACAAGATTTCTTTCTTTATTGTTCTTTTTTTTTGCACATATAGGTGAGTAAATTTGCGAATCATCAAGGACACTCAAATTTTCTCAAATGGAAAGTAGGGTGCGTTTGGCATAGTTTTCGGAACTGATTCTCTGCTAAATCGAGCAGGAGCTCTACCAAATATTTTTCAGAGATGAGTGATTTTCTATTAATTCTGTGAAGCGAACTAAGAGGTTGGGAGTTGAAGAAAATAGCTTTTTTTTCTTGATTCTTTGAATTCTCCATCTTGATTTTAAGAATTTATGTTAGAGAATCAAATAGATTCACTTTCAGTCACAGAATCACTTCGCTCAAAGAAGAATCAGATCTTCTCTCTCTGTCCCAAAATAATTGCAACTATAGAGTTCAAAATTTGTCCCACAAAAATTGCTAACCTGACCTACCTACCACGAAAGACAAGACAATTTTTGGAAGATTCTCACAAAAAAAACAACTAAAACATTATCCACTCATCATAAAAGACAAAGTGTATTTTGGTAATTTTACACCTAGCATTGGTTTGCGTGCTTGGTTCTAGAATTGCATTTATTTTGGGACGGAAGGAGTAACAAACAGACCCTTAGGAGAGTTGCGTTTGACCAATTACTCCCACTCTCCTACACTGTAACATTGTGATTGCCAATTCTTTTGGTTGGAGTTTAGAGCCATTGGTAGCAAAGGAATTTGTAGGAGTTGTATAGTACTGTCCTCCAGGATCATCTTGAACCATAGAAGCTAGCGTCTACCATAGCTTAACCAGCGGCATAACTGATGATTTACTAACATGAGTGGATCCATTGGAAGAGACAAGCGGTTAAAGACGGCCAGGAAACACACAAAGATCCGAGTCATGCATCACGCTGCACCGCACGAGCTTCTAACTGCTCCACTTGAAGAACTCCATCCGATACAAAAGCCAGGGGTTTCTTTCCTCTTGTGAGGATCCAAATTCTGCTACAAGTGACCAGGGATCGGAGGAAATGATACCTTGCTTGGAATTGGTCAGGTCATGCTAACTAGCCATGAATGACTTCGAAAAATAAACAGAAAAAAAGTGAAGCTAGTAGATCTTGTATGCCGCATCAGTTGGAGTGCAAAGTAGTTTTCCAGCTGATCGGAACGGCCACACTGTCAGACAGAATTGTGAAGATTAAGGACATGTTCTCTGCCCTTAAGTTGCCATGTCTCTTTGTCAAACTATGCTTGAGGTGTACTTGGCTAGTTGACAATAGAATTTGCTCACCACACTTAGGTGACAGAGCTTAGAGAAGTGTACCAAGCCACAATTGTAGCAGTAAACCAAACACTACTGCCTAAGCAAATATGGTATGCCTAATAACGATGTCAGATGTGGACACCATCTAATTAAGCACATGCCCTTAGTATTCCTAATTGGCTTGTGGCAACAATTTTGGTGACCCTCCTCCTGCTGCATGCTACAGTATATAGTTAGTTCGTCGGATCAGATATTTTCAGCACATCCTTACTTAGAAATTTGTTGTGCACAATCCCGTACGATTGCACGCTAGGGCGGT
Organism: Panicum virgatum; assembly: GCF_016808335.1. Taxonomy (NCBI): domain Eukaryota; kingdom Viridiplantae; phylum Streptophyta; class Magnoliopsida; order Poales; family Poaceae; genus Panicum; species Panicum virgatum. Next base: position 18,896,864 of record NC_053146.1, on the reverse strand, counting down.
GCCCAACTGTACCAAACAAGCACATAAGAACACGAGCTCGCCACGTAGATGCACACGGAGCAAAGCATCCGGCATCCAGGTCCAGGACAGCAGCATGAAACGAGGAGACTCCAGTTCAGCTCCCATCATCCATGGAATTGGCAACAGGTGCAAGAAAACCATGGGCTGGCTGTTCAACCCAACTACCTGCCGGATTCGGATCCAATCAAGTGACCAACCAATCGGGCAACAACTTTTCTCTCCCGGCCGGCCGGTCATGTGAATTCGCCTCAGATTCTACCCTCTGGTCGGCGCAATAGCTCAAGCATGCATCTTTTGTTTTGTCACCAGAACTCGCCATGGATCAACATTCCTGACAAGAACAGGTCGTCAGTCGTCACACGCTCATAAAGAAAACTGAAGCCAAAGGCCATGATCTCCAGCCGGAGTGGTGACAGGGTTTTTGTTTTGTCCGGCGCTCACTTTTGCGCCCCTTTGTGGACGGGGTTGAACCACCGGCTAGCCATGACAGCGCTGGCCAACTCAGAGGCCACGCATCAGTGTGGCTGATGAGCTCTTCTTTGCCTTTGTTTTACTCTCTGATGGCGACCTGATCCGATTCCATTAGGAAGCAGGGTGTTGGTGAGTGAACCGAGCCTACCATGGCCACAGGATGAGCCGAAATGGCGCCGGTGGCGGGCCCGGGGCGTTGGAGGAGCTGGATGAGCGTGATGTCAGTGTGAGGATGATGGAGGACGGTGTTGGGCGGCTCTCTGCGCCAACAAGAGGAGCAATCATGCTTCCTCTTCTTTTGTTTTTGGTTAGGAGCTGCTGCTTAAATTATGAGGGGACTAACTGCTGCCTCTCTGTTTATTTGTTTATTTTGTGATGGCATAACCTTATCCAAGCATTATGAAAAGGCAAGAGATCGAGAAAGGCATGGAACATATGGGATATTTATTCTTCAATAATACGACCACATATATTAGTAAAGTACAAATGTTAGGCCGTGTTGCAAGAAATATGAAAAGAGGAAAAATATTGCTGCTGGGCCATTCATAAAAAAAAGAATGGTGTTGTATTTCATAAAATATATTGATTAATGTATGTATTTTAAGCATGTACTATTGATTACCAAATGCTAGCTGAAACTGAAAGTAATGTCTGGAGATGCAATAATTGCAGGACAGCATAGAAAATATGAAGAAAAAAATTGAAGAACATATATAGAATTGAAGTTAAAATCGAATTTTTGTAAGATGTACTAGTAACAAACCAAGCATTCCAAGCTCTTGCCTGAATTCAGTCTACATGGGTCAGAAACATAATTCCAGAAATGAAAAAGGCTAATTCAGTATGGTTACAACTAACACGCCAGTACTATACTAATATTAGCACTATAATCATCCTATTTTGCATCCTGTATGGTATTTTAAATATCCTGAGTGCTCTGCTTTGCAAACTGTAAATCATGTCTAACTTGCAACATTGAATTGGTAATAAACTGAATAGTGAATAGAACCTGATTTAGCAATTTGCAAAGAAAAAAGAAGTGTACAAATCATCAATACGGAAATGGCACTTTATAGTTTCATATTAAAGGTTAACCATCAATACGGAAATGATTTCCCTCCACTTGTTCAAATCGGAATTCATTCCATCTTTCACGTCACTTTTGGGAAAACAAAATGAGAGGCCTCATTATGTACCAAACATACCAAGTATGAATTTGCAAGACGTGCACATGCATAGCTAAACAGGGGAATGCTCTCTGACCAATGTAGAACAGATACTTCATTATTATAAGAAAATTAATAATGCATTAGAGCTTAAACCCTTGTGGAATCCTTCCTCCATAAACCCCTATAAATACCCTCCATGACAGCCCCAAAACCACAACACAAGCAAAGCACACTCCCAGCTTCCCAGACCAGCTCTTGCTCTCTTCACTAGCTTCCAGCAACAGCTTGCACAGCCAGCCTGCTCAGAATGGGCAAGGAGGTGGACGTGTCCACCCTCGAGGCTGGCGGCGCCCGCGACTACGCCGACCCGCCGCCGGCGCCGCTGGTGGACATCGACGAGCTCTGCAAGTGGTCCCTGTACCGCGCCGTGATCGCCGAGTTCGTGGCCACGCTGCTGTTCCTGTACATCACGGTGGCGACGGTGATCGGGTACAAGCACCAGACGGACGCGTCGGCGTCGGGCCCCGACGCGGCGTGCGGCGGCGTGGGCATCCTCGGCATCGCGTGGGCGTTCGGCGGCATGATCTTCATCCTCGTCTACTGCACCGCGGGGATCTCTGGCGGCCACATCAACCCGGCGGTCACCTTCGGGCTGTTCCTGGCGCGCAAGGTGTCCCTGGTGCGCGCCGTCCTGTACATGGCGGCGCAGTGCCTGGGCGCCATCTGCGGCGTCGCGCTCGTCAAGGGCTTTCAGAGCGGCTTCTACGCGCGCTATGGCGGCGGCGCCAACGAGGTCAGTGCCGGCTACTCCACCGGCACGGGGCTCGCCGCCGAGATCGTCGGCACCTTCGTGCTCGTCTACACCGTCTTCTCCGCCACCGACCCAAAGCGCAACGCCCGCGACTCCCACGTCCCGGTAACTGCTGCGCACACTCTTGAGTTGTGATTTCGTTTGCACATTGCATCGCGAGAAGTCGCCGGGCTGTGCTGATGCGTGCCGACGACTCGATCAGGTGCTGGCGCCCCTGCCAATTGGGTTTGCGGTGTTCATGGTGCACCTTGCCACGATCCCGGTCACCGGCACGGGGATCAACCCGGCGAGGAGCCTCGGCGCCGCTGTCGTGTACAACAACAGCAAGGCCTGGAGCGACCAGGTATTGCATCTCTCCACTTCGCACATTGTGCAAGATTGCAGCAGCTGGCAATTCTATGCTCTTACATATGATTTCCTCACTTATTGTCGAGGAATAAACTGACAATTTTGTTCATTGTTGCAGTGGATCTTCTGGGTGGGTCCGTTCATCGGCGCGGCGATCGCGGCGCTGTACCACCAGATCGTCCTCCGCGCCAGCGCCAGGGGCTACGGCTCCTTCCGGAGCAACGCCTAGGCCGGCGACCTAGTCGTCGTCAACATCCACGGCCGACCGACCGGCGGCCGTGACTAAGCTCTTCCTCCTCCGGAGTTTAAGTTGAACGGAGAGCGAGAGCCCCGGCGTGGTCAATGTTGTAGCAGTAGTAGCTTCAGTCAAGTGTCGGAAGCAAGTGTTTGTGTGTGCTGTGGAAAGCTTGCACTTTGTCAGTGTGTGTGTGTGTCACGTTGGCTTGAAGTCAAATTAATAAAAATGTTGGCTTGGCCTCCAGGCTCCAGTTTCATGCATGGCCAAGGGAGCGAAGTTCCCGGGAGGATGGATCGGAGAACGGGAACGGCACTCGAAATGTACGAAAATGTTCCACGTTTCCGGAACACGTTCCTGATGATTAGGAGGAAGCCGCCTCCAGAGAAGTTTGGAGCTTCGAGTCATATCCTCTCTTCCTTTAAAAATGTGCAATTTTATCCCTCAACCAACTATGTTTAAAGGCTCAAATTCATACTTCATCAACTATAAAAAGGCCAATTTAGTCCTCAAACTTTTCATTTTAGCCTAATTTCAGCTCTGGTGTGATGTAGCACGCCTACATAGCATGCCAAGTCATCCCAAAGTGCATGTAAAGTTGTTGCTATGTTGCCAAGTACAACACAAGTACCAATTTAAGTTCTATATTAATCCATAATTCATTAATGAAAAAAATAAGTTATTGTTGATTTTATATCTATAAATAGAAGGTTTACATTTTTGTTCATTCGAATTGACTGTTGAACCATATTTTTGTACGACACATCAAACATGAGCAAAAATTAGAGGTTAAAGAGTTTATTTATATTTATTGACTTATTTTTAGGTCACCTATTGTTGACTAGACTTAGGATTAGAGATGAAATTAAACCCAAATAGAAAGTTTGAGGACTAGATTGGCCAATTTTATAGTTGAAGGATGAATTTGAGCGTAAGACAAAAGTTGAGGAATCAAATTAGCTATTTTGCCTTACTAAAAATGAGAAATGCATGTGGTCAGACTTAATGTGCCCTTCTTAGCAATAGAACTATAGAAGTATAGAACATGTTTGCTTAATCCCGCAATCCTTCTCATTTCTGCCGGCTTGTCAAAGGCCCGGCTTCAGTTTCTATAGTAGGTTAACGGAAGCTTTGCTCTAGATAAGCCACAGCTTCAAGAAAAAAAAAAAAGTACTAGTCCCGTCAAGCTCATTTTGTTCTCCTACAGCTTTATATGCTTAGCTTATCTAAGCTTCATATTTTAGTCTTTCCGTCGCCATAATCCAACACCGGAAAGGGTGAGCATCAAACCTGTTCGATCTCCTGGCTCCTGTTACTTCACAGGTCCCTGTCTGCTGGCTGGAGGAAACCATATGTATTCCAGCAGTTAAAAAGCACAGAGCCCAACTGCTGAGCTCCAGTTCTTAGCAAAGGGTTCAGTAGTTTTCACCCATAGTTGACGATGAGTCGGTGACCTGTGCTGCTCAGCCATCCCATTCCGTGGTCAATTGTAACATGTCCACTGAAAAATATATGGCTTGTCCTTCAGACGCTGCTTTCAAGTATGTAATGTGGGCCCAGGGAGGTTTGTGTCGGCAACTGCACCAAGTGTGGGAGAACTTTGCCGACCACAGGAATAAAAATTTCAGCCTGTTTGGGAGCTTTGGGCTGCTATCAGAACACATAAATTTTGGCCTTTCTAGGTACTGAGGTAATGACCAAGTTTGATCAATTTCAGCTCTGGGAAAGGCAACTCCAAAAATATAATGTTGACGACAAGTGAGTCCCATCTCAAGTGTCATTGATATACTCGATTGCAGTGTTTCTCTTATATTCTTCTCATTTCCTTCTCTGTTCACATTCCCATTGTAGCACCGATACAAACTATTTTGGTTTTGCTGCCACCAGAATAATACAAAATGACCGTACAGGATCAGATAGGAGAGGCCGGTCTCAGGAGCTCAAGGACGAGTATACTGACAAACCAAAAGTATGGCAGCAATCAAGGCCAGAAGAAATTTTAGTATCAGTTTTACGAACCCAGAAGCGAAAACTAATTTTTTTATGACAGAAACTGTTGAACCTTAAAATGATAGGTCTGATCATGGTACAAGAACAGCCAAGTTAGTTGGAATTTTGGTGCCTCCCAACCACTCGCTATGTGATTCAAGTTTGGATGGTCAACTTCCATGCGCATTAAGGTAAAAAAGATGTATTATTAGATGTTCAAAAGAATGGTGACATGGAAGACCTGCTGCGTCTTAGTATCCCCAGTAATCATTGCGGATCTCATCATCAAATTTCTGTTTGAGTTCAGGGTGCTTCGCAAAGTACTCGTCTGCGGTCATCGTGCTGATCTTTTTCTGCACACACAAACAAGACGTTAGTATGAACATGAAGGCAACATGTTCCATGTTGGCTAAAGAGCAACATCACCTTCATCTCCTTCATTTCAGCAATCTCCTTCTCTATCCTCTCTGATTCCTTCAGTGATGCCTTTTCCGCTTCCTTCATCTCTACCAACTACATAAATCATACAGATACAGAAGAAGTCGTTAATATCTGAAGGAGGCAACAGTCAAAGTGATTATTCAGTATAGCAATGCAGTGACTGTCAGGAAAGGAGAGGAAGGTGAAAATTGTAAAGAGGGCAGTGAATCCTCACCAGAGCATCAAACTTTGGCTTGTACTGAGGAGTAACAGTGTCAACATACTTGGGGATCTCTATGCCTGCAATGTTTCCATGGTTCACACCACATTAAGAGGTTAAATAGGTGAAAATTGCCTACAACCATAAGAATATATGATACCTCAAAGGCTAGCAATCGAGAGCAAACAAGGACTAATCAATTGGTAAGCCAGATCCATCTTGAAGTTCAATGTTGTAATGTGACATTTATACAGCCCATCATTAGACTATTAACAGCCCATTTGCACTAATTTCAACTGGACTTTCTAACCGAACATATACACAACATATGGTTTCTAAAGACCACCTGATATTAGACTGCACACATGAAGCGGTCTTTATTTACACAATACTGCTGTAGAACTTTACAAACAAAGAATAAGGAAGTTGCATCTACGGTGCTAATCAATATTCCAAACTAAGCATAGATCACGAGTTAAAATCATAAAAGCAACACCATCAATCTGCTTGCAATTTAATAACATAACAGTTCCCAGAAACACAAGTATGATGCAGAGGAGATTCAATACTTACTTTCGTAGGCCTCCTTGTATATATCGACAACTTTTGATCCAATTCCTTTTCTGTAGTACTCCCAGTCAATTGGCTGGGGTTCCTGCAAGAGTAGTTGAAGTAATACTGAGAAGATCGCCCGAAAAGGCCAAAATGTCAGAAGAGATAGCGCATATTTCAAGGTTGACAAGGGCGTATCAACTCAATGTACAACTACAATGAAATAGGACTATAAGCATTTAACATATCAGAGGACTGTCTACTTAATACAAGCCAGTGTTGCTTGTCATTTGTCAATGTGAATGACTTGGTACAAGCCAATGTTGCTTGGCAATGTGAAATACTACTAGCACAGGCTTTCTACTTGATACAAGAATTTAACATGCCCGAGTATAAATCTTTGTACTGCTAATTACAGACATCGATAACAATTTGTAATCAACTAAACATCATTCGGATGGAATACATGCATCAGAAGCGAATAAGCCATACGCATGTACCTCTTTATCGTGGTACCTATAACGAACATACTGCATTGCAAGTACTGAAAGTAAAGAAGAATCAGCAACTATTTGGGCAGCCTTATCGCACAACGGGACCTATAACTTCACATGGAACCCACTATATTCGGCATTGTCTGATTCAAGTATCAGTGGGTGAAACATAGGCCTGGGTGTTCACTGATCTATCGAAATGTATTTCGGTCTATGCAATGCCACAAACGGCCCTGATTCCACGAATAAATTGGTACTCCGTGATGCAATGGATCACCAGAAGCAAACGCCGATTCGACCAAACCTGATCTAGGGTGGATGAGCCGGATCCTAGGAGGAGACAGACATACGGTACCTGCGAGAACTTGGTCTGGAGCTGGTGGTTGACGTCCTCGAAGGTGCGGCGGAGGGTGGCGAACTCCTTGCGGGCCTCCTCGGAGACGAGCATCTTGGCCAGGCCGTCCCAGTCGATCGCCTTGCCGGCCTTCGCCGCGGCGCCCGCCACCTTCTTCGCCACGCCGCTCCCGCTCATCTTGCCCGCCTCCCCTCCCTCCCTCCCCTCCTCGCGCCGCCGCCGCCGATCTACCTTCGCCTCGGAAATGGAGCGGGCGGACAGCAGAGCCTGTGACGTGCTCAAAAAAAATAAAAATAACCTGTGACGGGAGTGAGTGGGTGGATCCTTTGGGCTCTTTCGTTTGGGCCTCCTTGGTGGGCTCAGATGGGCTGGCATGGAAATGGACCAGGTACATGGTGGCTCCCCCCCCCCCCCCCCCCAAAGTTAAAATACGCATGAAAATGTTTTTAAAAAAAGAAACTGTTCATCCGGTCAAACAATCTCACCGAATTCAAATCTTGAGAAAGCATATATTATGAGTCTTTGATCTTTTTTTCTCGTGAGGAATATGTGATTGGACGACCAGGACTTTTTTGGTACCTTGTGCACAACAATGACTAGGCCATGAGAGCGAATCAGCAGAAAGTCACGGCACGTTGTGGCTATTACGTACCAGATTCCGATATGTTAATCCTAGGCTGGTCTTTATTAGTTGGGAAACAGCAAGTGAGCATTACCATTACGGAGCAGCCAAATATAAAAAAAAAAATACTCTCGCCACTAAGCGCCAATCCTACTCCAGCCCCAAGACGACCCATTAGTCCACTGCAAAAGTAGAGTAGATTTCAGCACTGCCACAAAAAGGCTAGTGTTCCTGCCCCGGATTATATAATTAATCGAGTTAAAAAATGGTCAGGTAAAATATCAGGATTTGGATATAAAATTCCAAATAGTCGTACGCAATTAAGATTCCTCCCTCCCTAGACAGCACTAACCTTCTTGGCATTTCACCAACCGAAAGTTAAAGATTCTCGGGAGGTAACTGATTGTCGGCAACGTATGGGGGGAAAATTCCAAGGAACAGGAAGAAGCACCGATCATGTCACTCTGTAGGATCATCCATCACCGATCCTAGGCTTGCAAAAAAAATGAAAAACACAGTACCACCACACCAGCAGACAGCGGAGCGGCCGCGGAGTAGTCCAGGAGGGCGAAAAAAAGGCGACGATAAAGGTCCCGGCGCGTGACGTGGCACACGTACCGGAACGGGCTGCGTGGTCTTTATCAGTTGGGGTACGAAGCAGCAGCAGCAGGCGCTGTCACCCAACCTAATGCGTCTTCCATTACCACTCCAATCCAGAGCATGCCATTACCAAAGCCATACTCTATTTCCACCACCACACCATGGCCTTGTTTGACATTCTACAAAAATAACGTGCACGTTTTTCAAAAACAGAATCTCGCATGCATGAAGTACTAAATGAAATCTATTTTTAAATTTTTTTTAAAGATGAGTGTAACTTTTCGCGACGAATCTAATGATGGTAATTAATTGATGATTGGCTACAGTGATGCTACAGTAAGCATCCTCTAATCGCGCAGTCAAAGACCTTATTAGATTCTTCAAGGTCACTAGCGCGGGGTTCTGGAGTTGGTTTTGTAAACAGTCTTTGTTTGATACCGTAATTAGCGGTTAAAATGTCATTATTCATTAGCACGCTAAAATTCTAGTACGAACCAAACCGAGGCCCATATCCCACGGGGAGGAGTCGACGACGACGACTGCGCTCGCGGCTGCCGTTAGCTCGCGGGTCGCTGTCCGTCGTCGTCCTTAATCTCCTCCAAACCACGGGTTTAGTTTAGAAAAATAAAAAAACAAGGGTCGCTGTTCTCGTCCTTCCCCTCCGGCTTAATAAACAATCTTAAGCGCCATGCTCGGTTTTCCGTTTTGGCCCAGCCCTCGTCGCCCTGGACACGGGAACTTAACTGTTCTGCCGACGTTTGCTTTTTTCTTCTCCCTTTCCGATCGTAGACGATCGAGCTCCGCGACAGCAGCAGCTGCAACTTGGGCTCATGCATCGCTGTAAAGGGACGAGAGAATGTTGGCTCCAGCAGGGTGAGAGTTCGAACGTTAATTAATGAGGGCGTTGAGACGGCGTACGTCTTGCCGGAACTGGTGGTTGCGGCGGAAAGCCGGAAGGTTCCAGCACCCTCCGCCGCCCCCCGGAACGTCCGCGGCCGCCGCCGGCGGCGGTGCCAGCGCCCCGCCTTGCCTTTGCTCCCCTGGCCGCCGCTCCCGGCAATTATTGGGCCGGGGCGGGGCTGCCGGCACGGAACAAATCCTTCCCGCGAGGCCGCGACGTCGCTCTCCAACAGATAGGCTAGGGCCTGCGGCGCCGGGAGGGCGGGAGGGGTCACTGTGCCACGAGCCGAGCAACTCGTCGTCGTCCCGGTTTAATCTCGCCCGGTCACATCACGTCAGCGCGGAAATCTGCCGACCAAAGTGCTTGATCGAGCTTGCTCTCTGCCTCTCTGTGATGTCTGTTCTGGCTTGAGAGCCCGTCTTGCTCGATCCGAGTGGTCAGATCGAATTTCTTAGAGGCAATGGTGCAGGACGACGGATGCAGCAGCAGCAACTAGCGTCTCTCTGATGGTTGGGGGTAGTGCTGCTGCTGCTACGTCGATGATCCTAGCCACCACTGTGGCAATATCTTTGGAGAGAGAGAGAGTGAGAGAGAGAGTCGTCCTGGTTCGATTCGATGCGATTCTTGTTGAGTGGTTTAATGCGCCTGCTACCAGATGCTGATCGTGGCGTGGGTTGGGTAGGCTTGCTCGGCTCCATGTCACGGCCATGTTTAGGCTCACCATAGCGGAGGGAGCAAGAGCAAATTTGTTTCTTTTATTTGCTCCTTCCACTGTGAACGGTCTTAGGCCCAGTTCAGTTCACGAAAAGAGAGGAAAAAATTACCATAGCACATTCCGTCATTACTTGATAAATAATATATAATTATAAATTAATTAGGTTTAAAAAATTCATCTCGTACTAATTAGTTAAACTGTGTAATTAGTTATTTTTTTCAACTGCATTTAATGCTTCATGCATGTGTGACAGAACCGCCAAGTTTAAACGCTTAATTAAGCGTAACCGCCGTAATTTGAACACATTAGACGCGTTAGCTTAATTAAACGTAACTTGACAGCCGGTTTCCAACACACATGCCGATCGAAACACACCAGTAGTCTCGCACGATGGCGAGCGCAGACGGTACCAGCAAGATATAATCTTACAAAAATAGTAAATAATATTAAGGTATTTAAAAAAATTCAAACTAAAATTCACATAATAAATGATATCAGCAGAAGAGAGTCTATCCTGTGGAAAATTTTCATTAGAAACCAAATGAAATAAAATGAAATACAAAGATAATTACGAAGACGTGAGGACGTCACATCGAGCCCACCGATGCGAATCCGGATTAGCTCCTATACCTGAAATAGGGTAAACAACAAATCCTGAGTGTACTAATACTCAGCAAGACTTACCCGACTATTGGGTATACTTAGCCCACATATCTAGACATGCAAAACTTTCTAGCTGGTGGTTTATTTTGCAGAAAAGCGTCTAAAAATGGATCCTTATTTTCAATACTTTTGCTTCCGGTTCTATATAGATTAACCAAGATCTAATATTTGCATAAACCGTATAAAACAAACATGGTCGAATATTAATCACAACTCAAAGTAGAATCAATATATATAACAAATTCAAGTCCATCTCACATTACTACGCTGCGACTCGGTGATCAATGTGCCCATGTCCGAGAGCGACTGACGGCGAATCGATCCGATTTAACCTTGCAAGGTGGACCTAACCAACACGACACGCATAAGTCCTGTCGGACACCACGCACCAACCATTCCCCTCCCTGCCTCGAACTACAAAACCGCCCCACCTATTTATAGTCAGCCGAGCTCAACGAGAGACCACCAAAAGTAAATACATCTACATCTCATTTCTCCGCGACTACTCGACTCACCCTAAGAAGTGGTGATGAAGTTCTGTATTTTCGAAGCAAGGCAGTACATTCTCCGCCCGGTCTCCAAGCCCTTTCCATTCTTGCATATTCCAATATTCCATATATTCAAATTATAGAGACATCCTATATCTCGCGAGTAACAGGAGATTACTCGACTCTAAAATATCCTATATCTCGCGAGTAACAGGATGTCACTCAACTTCTATCGAGACATATTAAGCATAGCCGTGCTACCGACCTACACATACTAGTATAAGACCAAGGGAGCCTAGGGATCATGCAACTAAGATTTCAAACAATTCCTGAAACATAATGCACAAGTAATAATTTTATAATGATTCATAAATTAAAATAGTAGGTTATGCACTGGGGCTTGCCTGAGGGTAACACTAGGTCAGTGTTAATGCTATTAAGGCATTGGGCCCTTCCGACCTTGGGCCGAGTCTTCGGTTGCTTCAGCGGGTCCTTCCATCTTCAGGCGATATTTGTTAAACACCGTCTTGTGGGCCGACTCCAACACCGCGTGCTTCACGTCCACACGTGTACATCTAGCGTACCTAAATGAGGTGTAATAATGCATATGCATGAATATATATAATGCCAATTAATGCACATGCATATGATATAAATTAGTGCAGCTAAAATTCCTTACTTACAAAAGAACCATACTCAAAAATGAACTAACTGGCAGACTGTCCGCTATGCGGCAGCGGACTGTCCGTAACACAACCTTGCCGGCCCACCAGAACTACCAACATTTCTGGATAAACTTAAAACTATACTATGGACTGTCCGCGATTCGGTAGCGGACTGTCCGTTGTACATCTTTGCAAACTCACCAGAACCAACATCTCTGGACAAAATTCAAGCTCTACGGCGGACTGTCCGCACCCCAGTAGCGGACCGTCCGCAGTTCACTCTATGAACCCACCCGAGCCAGCGACGTCTCTAGACAAATTTCTAAACTTACCGGCGGACCGTCCGGCCCTCCTTGGTGGACCGTTCGTGGTTCATTTACGCGAGACCACCAGAAACACAACGCCTCTGGACAAACTCTATCCTAACTTGCGAACTGTCCGGCCCCCCTGAGTGAACCATCCGCGGTTCGTCTTTTTAACATCGCACGACAGGTGGCAGCAAGCGCGGCGACGGCGGCGGCGGCCGTTCACCTGCGCCGGCGGCCATTCACCGGCGCCGGCGGCGCACAACGGAAGGGGAAAAAGGCCAGGGAGCACAAGTAACTCACCACGAATCCATTCTCGCGGTCGGTTCGGGCGGAGGATGACCGGAGAGGCGGATCAACGGTGGAGCAGGCTTCAAGCGGGCTCCAATGGTGACCGACGGCGGTTGGGGCGATTCCGGCCGGGAGAAGCTGGGCTGGGGGTTGGGGAAGGTGGAGGAGGTGCTGGGGAAGATGCTCGCGCAAGGAATCGAGATATGGTGGCCGGAGGAGGGAGATCGAAGGAAGGGGACGACGGCGGAGCGAGGGGACGACGGCGGAGCGAGCGGACGAGCGGAGCTCGTCTCTGATCGATGGGAGGAGGAGGAAGGGGAGATGACAGCCAGGTCCCACAAGGAAGAAAAATATCTGGGCGTTACAGCATGTGTCCGAAAATTTGATGTGACGGGTACTGTAGAATTTTTTTTAGGAAGAGAACGGGCCTTTATTATCCCCTCCGAAAGCAAAGCGCATGTCTATCCGAACGAGTCCGTCTAGCGGCGCCTCGATTCCTAGCCGAGCCGGGCCGGTCTAGCTGGAGGAGCGGGGCGGGAGTGATGGCCGTTGAGTTGAGGCCCATCCATCGTGTACTGTACTCGTACCTTGGACGCGAATTTTTTTATTTTTATCTTTTTAATCTAATATTTTAATAATAGTCTGTGCGGATCTAAATTTTCAAAAACTACATCTTTTGGTCGCGCCAAGCTCCGTTGCGCGACTCCATGAAGGGTCACGCCACATGCTTCGGCGCGACAGAGGGAGTTGCGCCAAGCCCTCGGTCGCACCGAAACATGTGGCGTGACCCTTTAGGGAGTCGCACCATGGGGTTGGCACGACCAAAAGGACTAATTCTTAAAAATTAAATTTAAATCTGCATGAGATATTATTAAAATATTAGATTAAAGGATTAAAATAAAACAAATTCCTTGGACGCGCATCAACGGATACATGCGTGAGCCCTGCATTTTTTTTTCACTTTACTGCTGAATCGGCAGCGTTTGGTTGGACCCTGAAAATTTTTTCACCTAGCAAATCTTCAATGCATGAGGCACTAAATGAAGGTTATTTGCAAAAAAAAAATTCACATATGAGTGCAGTTTAGCACGACGTATTTAATGAGTCTAATTAATCCAGGATTCGCAACAGTAATGTTACAGTAACTTTTCTCTAATCTTCCTCTAATCATGTGGTCAAAGAACTTTTTTTTTGCTACGGTATATGCTACAATATTATAGTTGTGGAAATTATTTTGTAATTAGATTTTATTTAATATTTTTAATTAGTGGTTAAAGCGGTGAAAAGTTTTCGTGAAAAACTTTTGAGCCCCCTCCAAACACGGTCGAAAGAAGGAATCGGTTGGCGTAAGTGCTGCTCCCTCCAACAGCACCTGCCGCTACTTGCAGCAGGACGGCCTCACGTCCGGCAAATTGGTCTCTTGTCAGAATTCAAAACCAGGACGAGGACGCCCCTCTGCTTCTGTAAAACCTGCGCTGTAGTACCGCGTGGACGATGCGGCTGCACTACTGCTGCGCCGTGGTTGTGAGCTCGGTGGCTTGGGAACGCGGAGTGGGGTGGCATCGCAACACGTTCCAAACGGCGGTGAAACATTCTCTCTCGATATTTTCCTTTTTTTTATTACAGCACAAGCACTAGACGGCGAGTAGGTCACCCACTTGGTGCTCGGAGTGGCCAGCAAGAATGACCGCCGATTCCTTTAAAAGAAAAAAAAAGGAATGACTGCCGATCTGCACATCAGCAGCAGTTGCTGACTTTCGGTGTACGTTTCACTACACAAGATCTGCCTTTAGCCCCGCGGTAGAGCACAGGATATCATTCACGCTGTTAGAAAATCTCTCAATAGTACCGGTCGGGAACCTCCGATTTGTACCGGTTTTCCGACCGGTACCGCTCCTCCGGTACTAAGTGCACACGCACTTAGTACCGATCAACTGGCCCGGTACTAAACGGCCCGTTTAGTACCGGTTGGTAACACCAGCCGGTACTAAACTGCTGGCCACGCCAGCAGCTAGGCCGAGCTAAACTGCTGGCCACGCCAGCAGCTAGGCCGAGCAGTTTAGTACCGGTTGGTAATACCAACCGGTACTAAACGATTTTTTTCTTTTTGATGCTTTATATTTGTTCTCTTTTCCTTTCAATTTCAATTAATTAATATTAGTAGTCGTACTCGCAGCGGTTTGTGTATTTGTACTTGTACTCATATCTAGAATTCGTATTTGTATATGGAGCGAAGCAAATAAAAAAATTAGATACATACATGGATAAAAAAATGTTAGAAATTATATACATACATGGATAAAAGACAATAATATTTACAAGTATGAATTCTCATAAGTTTTTTTCGACAAATTCTTCAATAATTCTAATCATCTGCATCGTCATCGGCACCGGCATCCTTCTTGCGGCGTTTGTTGAGTTTATCAGCTCGAGCCACACTTATCCTTGGATCGGAATGAAATTCACCTTTTGGATTTATCACCTCATCCAACAGGAATCCACAGAGTGCTTCTTGAATTGCCTTGATTCTTTCCGGTTCAATGAGGTTCTCTTTCAGTCTCCAAATCTATCAACAACAAATAAATACTAATAGTTTAATTTAGTACCTGCATGGAATTAGATACAAGAAATTGTTACTAATGTTATACGTACTTCGAAGTTTTCTTGTGTCACCCTCTTGGTATCTCTGCAAAAAAAGTGCATGTGCTCACATACGTAGTATCCGCAGAGGTTGGTTCCTTGTTTCTGTCTCAAACACTATATACATATATACATGTTATGAAATATTCATGCTGTTTGAATAAATGAAAGTAGATGTTCGATATTCGTACCGGCTTGTTATAGTTGAATTCAAGCTCAGTCGGTGTTGACGCGACTCCTAATTGTGTTTTGAGGAACTGAGACCATGCCCTTTGCATGATGTCTACGGGATTTTGATATAATTCTGGTGGCTTATTCAAGGAGTCCCACACAGTAACTCGGGACTGATCGATTTCGATTACAAGTAGAATCCAGTAGAAACTATTGATACATACATATGGATACAAGAAATGTTAGATATATACACTTATTGGCTAGTTGAAGTGACTCAAAAAGTCAAAGGACTCACTTGAAGTTGTACGGCAACAGAATGAATGTGCGATCGTGCTGCCCTTCCAAGGACATGACTAAATTATTCTCGGTCCGATTAGGATATTGGCGTACACACTCCTCATGTATAACATTCAGATCTATGAAGCCAACGTTGTAAATCCCGTTCTTCCAGCATTCTTGCATTTTCATCCTGCACGATTACAAATAAAAGGAGGGAATGACAAATCTAAACAACTCAGTAGAGCTAGAGTATACAATTGACAGAAAACACTTACATAGACCATACACTGACGAGGGACTTGTCTAGGGCGTCTTGATGGAATAGAAACAAAAAATGGTCAAAATAAATCCAAATGTCATCCATTCCCCAATAGAAATGGGTATGTTTAATTCAAGCAGCTAGCATTATATACCCCTCTACACATGCTTTCAAGTACCACTGATGTAACTCACGCATTCTTGTTGGTAGGGTGTCAATCAACTCTGGCCACATCAGAGGTTCCCCCAGTACAAATGGCTTTCTTCCTGTCCCTTGGTGAACCGGGATTTTTCCTGACCTAGGAGCTGAGCTTTTGTGAGGTTCGTTTTCTTGACAAACTCAGCAGTAGCTTCATCCTCTTTTGAAAGCACTACTAGAGAGGGTATGCTTTGTTTGGGTTGTTCGCCGAGCTAGGGGACTTGGTTGTACCTCCGATTACTCTTCTTCTCCCATGATTTTGTAATCGAGTGGTCGTAGTCCGACATCAGTGGAGGCTTTGGTTGGCACATCATGGATAGATAGAATTTCTTCGCTGCCGGATCCACTGGTTCCTTTGGCGGAGGCTTCTTTGGCTTCAACTGCTTGCGCATGTCTTCTTGCACCCAAGCATCCAATTCCTCTGAAGTCATTTTGTAACCTGACTTCTCTGGCGCGGGCTTCTCTTTCTTCTTTCGTTATTGGGTCTTCTTATATCTTGGAGGTGGTGGTGGCAGCACCCAAGTAGATTTCTTCTTCTTTGCGGGGCGAGGAGATGACGGAGGCGGACTAACACTAGGCTCCCCGGAAGCGGCCGGTGACGGCGATGGACTAACGCTGGGGTCCTGGGCTACGGGCAGTGACGGTGGACCCACACTGGGCCTCGGAGACCCTTGAGCAGCTGGCGGTGACCTCGAAGACGGGCTATGATCCCGTCCTGCAATTTTTATGTATTATTTTTTCCAACAGATCCAAGTGTGGAGGGCCTGTCCTAGTTCATCTTCTCCATCGCCTCTAGGGATCTAGAGGTCAAGGTCTTCCCATCCTTTCTCGACACGGTCAACCATGACTTTAGCATATCCTTCTGGAATCGTCATGCCATGGATTGTCCCGCCTTGAACAGGGACTTCAGCAACCCCGTGAGCGACTACTTTCAGTTTTTTCCTTAGCGGAAATAGAAGCTCACAGGGGGTCCTCACGGCGATGTCGTCCACGGGGTAATGTTCCGCAACCGTTTCCTCTCGATCTGCGGCTAGGTGTTCCGTTGAAGCGACGCTGCGAGCCGACAGGGCTAGTCTCCAGCTGGGCCGTTGATCTGGCTTCTGGTGGCTGCTGTTGGCTAGCTGTAAGTGCACCTTCGATCGAAGCAACCCATTCTTCTAGGGCACGCACCTTCTCTGCTACTTCAGCCTTTCTTCTCTGTCGGCTTCGATACGTCTCTATGTCGCCACTGAAGCCATGCTTCCATGGAACTACGCCCATGCATCGCACACGTCCTGTGTGTTCCGGTGTGCCAAGAGCGTACGTCAGCTCGTCTTTCTCTCTGTCTGACTTGAAGCTGCCTTCGGACACGGCCTTTAGTGCCACATCGAGCCTGTCGGCCACTTCCCTTATGGCATCGCTAGTGACGAACGACCCATCTTCCATATTCAATGAGCCTCCATGAGCGTAGAAGTAATGTTTTGCTCGCAACGGCCAGTTGAAAGTCGCCGGTACGATTCCTCTGGCAACGAGTTCATCTTCCATCTTCTACCATTTCGGAATCGTCGATGCATATCCTCCTTGCCCAAGATGATGGAAGTGCTTCTTTTTGCTCGCATTCTCCTTGGCATGGGCTGTCTTCTTCTCGCTATCCTCGGACGACTTGTACTGCATGAATGCCTCCCAATAAGGACGTTGATTCTTGAAGTTTTTCTCGAAGTCCGGCGTGAGTCCGTTTTTAACATAATCTTTGTTCAAATTTTTCTTGAACGTCTGAAAAGCAATAGCCATCTTCTTCATGACCCAATCCTTAAACAGCTGTTCTTTGTCCTCCGGAAAGGTGAAGTGCCATTTGACATCTGCCCATAACATTTCTTTCTCGGTCTCGGGAACGACTTCAGCATCGATATATGTGGCTTTACTTTTCTTCCATAGCTTGAAGCTAATGGGAATGTGGTCCCTGACATAACATCCACATTGATTCACCACTGTCGTCTTCACACCCTTCGGAGACTTTGGTTCACCGTCAGGATGCAATGAAGTGATAATAGTGTGCCCCTCCATGATTTTCTTCGACCCTCGTTTCCGTTTTGGTTTCCTAGTCGATCCGGATGCCTAAAAAATATGTATTTAGTACGCATTGTACTTACATACAGAATTAATGCGTATATTTATATATATAAGTACGAATTGTATATACCTCTGCGCTATTATCTTGCATAGTCATTTGTTCTATCTGGTTATCATCGCCATCGCCAGTATCGTTAAGGTATTGGCTGCCATCGTCCTCGGCAGCATCCTCTTCATTGTGGTGTGTGCCCGTACCAATTATGTCCGCAAGAAAGGCCTCGTCGTCATCACGGCGAAAGGGTTCCATTTCGTTTCATATGTGAATCACATATGTTTGATATGCAATTTTGAACTAATTAATAATGTATAAAAAATTACAAGTTCACCTTCGATAAAGCCGCACAACGCATACATGGACAAAATTTTTAAAATTTACATCATATACATCTTATATACATTGTGCCCTGTAATTTTATAAAATGTGCCCTGAATTTTCTAAGATTTTCTACTAATTACACCTGTTTATAGTATAGCAAACTAAAATTTACAAAGAAAATTAGAAGTTCAATAGATAAAGTTGTATTAACAAAATTTACATCATATACATTTCATAACATACACAATTCAAAAATACCAAATAAAACAATAAATGTGAAGCTCATAAAGGCATAAAGTTTTCTACAATATATAATATTTTTGTACAATATCCATAACTAGTAAAAGATATAAAGACATACTTCTGTACAATATACCTAAGCAATAATTTTCTATACATTTTCCTTAATTTCTCATAATTTCTCTACATTTTCCATAATTTTCCATACATTTTTCATAATTTCACATACATTTTCCAAAATTTTCCTTAATTTCTCTACATTTTCCATAATTTTTCATAATTCCTGTACATTTTCCATCATTTTCCATACATTTTCTACAAATTTCAACAAATTTACTACATTTTGAACAAATATCTATAATTTTCTACAATTTTCTACAATTTTCACTGGTGTGTATCAATTCCTAACATTTTCCTACTATTTTCATTATTTCTACTTATATATCTACCAATTTCTTACAAATTTTCAACAAATTTACTATAATTTATAAAAATATCTATAATTCCTACAAATTTTCTAAAATTTCTACAACTTTTTTTCAATTTTTTATAAAATAGAATACTGCGTTAAACTAATTAAAAAAATGGCTGACGTCAACACATAGTCGTACTGACGTCAGCACATAGTCGTACTGACGTCAGCCTGATGCCTCACGTCGGGGAGGCGCGAGGCGGCGGAGCCAGTTCGGTGCGGCGGTGGGGACGAGGCAGGACGGAGGGAAGCGCGGGCGGAGGAGGCTGCTCGGCGCGGGAGGAGGCACGGGCGGCGGCACGGCGGAGGCACGGGGGCGGCGCAGTGCGGAGGAGGCCGGCGCCGGAGGGGAGGACGCGACGACGGGCGGCGGCGGCGCGCGCGCGAGGGCTCCGGAGGGGCGGCGCGGGGCCGACGCGAGCAGTGCAGTGCGGTGCGGAGGACCTCAGGCGCCACGCGGGGGGCCGGACGGTGGTGGCGGCGACGGGCGGCGGCGGTTCGGTCTCTCGCGTCGAGGTGGGGGTGGGGTGATGGCGACGAACGCCAAGTCCTCCCGGTTATATAGAAGAGGCAGTTTAGTACCGGGCCATGGCTGCGCCCGGTACTAAACTGTCTACTGCGACGTTTAGTACCGGTTGGTGACACCAGCCGGTACTAAACTGCCCCGTTTAGTACCGGGCCGTGGCACCAGCCGGTTCTAAACGTCCCCAACAGGCGGGAAAATTTTGGGCGACAGTTTAGTACCGGCTACAACCATGGCCCGGTACTAAACTCCCAAAACGATTCTTTCTTTTTCACTTTTCTAATTATTTTGTAATTCTTCATAATATGTTTTATGTGCAATAAAATTTAATAAATGATTAAAAATAGATATATGTACTATTTTTCACCATGCAAAATTATATATTATATTATCATATATGTGCTTGCACTTAATTAAATAGATTTTATGTTTTAATTATGTTTATCACATTGAGTATGCACTTAATTAGTTTATCATATTGAGTCTAAATTTTTTTATATCTGTTTCAATTGTGTTTTCTGTGCAAACTATTATATAAATACATAAAAATTAAAATATAAGTTATTTCATACACCATATATTACATCAATCACTTGGTTACATGTACATGAAAGTATAACATAATGATTACACATCATTGTTTAATGGAACGTTGCCAACCTTTCTTTTTACGAATGTCCCTTGATCATGATCGAGGCGTAAGTAAGGAGCGTCATCTTTGCACAACAGGATACTAGGGTCAACATCGACAGAGAATGGAGGACGGTCGTAAAACTGATCAAAGTCTTCTGACTTGTCCGAAATGTCTTCAACTCCAACGATTTTTCTTTTTCCTGGAAGAACTATGTGGCGTTTTGGCTCGTCGTCGGACTTGCCTTGATTTTTCTTAGGTTTGCTTGCCATATCCTTCACATAGAAAACATGCGTCACATCCTTGGCGAGGACGAATGGTTCGTCTTTATATCCAATCTTTTTGTAGTCCACTATTGTCATTCCATACCGATCTATCGTTACACCGCCACCTGCTCGGTTCACCCATTGGCATCGAAACAAAGGAATCTTCAAGGGGCCATAGTCAAGCTCCCATATTCCGTCCGTACTTAAACCGAACCTTATGTTCCTTGGGTCGTTATCAAAATCTGGGAAATCTCTATCCACGTTTCTCCACTGGGACCCATCCGCAGGGTGTCTCGGCATCTGATCTTGCTTACGCTCTTCTTTGTGCCACCGCATCAATTTAGCATTGGATTTATTTCTGAAAAAGCGCTTCAAATGTGGTATTACTGGGAAATACCACATCACCTTAGCGGGAACTTTTTTTCTTGACGGGCTCCCCGTCGACCTCACCAGGATTATTTTGCCTAATCTTGTACCGTTTTGCATCACAGACAGGACAAGCATCCAGTTTTTCATATTCTTCGCCTTGATAGAGAATACAATCGTTAGGACATGCATGAATTTTCTGTACCTCCAATCCAAGAGGGCAAACAACCTTCTTTGCTTCGTATGTTGTAGAGGGCAGTTCATTTCCCTCTGGAAGTATGTTCTTTACGATTCCAGGTAGCTCCTCAAATCTCTTATCGGTAACACCATTAGCTGCCTTCCACTGCAGTATTTCAAGTGTGGTACCCAACTTTTTAAGCTCCTGCTTCCAATCTGGATACAATAATTTTTTGTGATCCTCCAACATCTTCTCAAACTTCTTTGACTACTCTAAAGTTTCACAGTCTCTTTGTGAATCCACTAGAACCTGACCTAATTTTTCATATTCAACATCATAGAAAATGATTGAAAAATATGTCTATAAATTTTTCATATTCAACCTAGCCAATAAACCTACTCCCACATTCAAGTCATCAGTTCTATATATCTCAAATCATTGCATAAGTCAAAGAAATCATACTCATCCTCACTATTTCTAAAAGTCACAAATTTCTCTAACTATAGAGCATAAAACGAAGAATAAAGACTATCAATGAAAAGAGGATGAAGTTTCAAACCTTTGGCGTACTTGGATAACTAGAACACTCAATAAAACTAGAACAAATGGCGGCAACTCTCTAAGGGAAGAACAACCCCGAGCTCGAGCTTCTCTGGTGAAATGGCACTGGCTCGGGCTCGGGGAGGAAGAATAATGCCAATTTATAGTGGGCGCATTAGTACCGGCTGGTGGCTCCAGCCGGTACTAACGTGCCATATTTAGTATCGGCTGGAGCCACCAGCCGGTACTAAATTTCCTCGCGGCAGTTTAGTACCGGCTGGTGGTTCCAGCCGGTACTAAACTGTCACTAGCTGTCGGTGGCGGCCTTTCGGTGGCGGACTTTAGTACCGGCTGGAGCCACCAGCCGGTACTAATAGGCTCCCAGGGCCACTGTTCCTTTGGCCCGGTACTAAATTTGCACGTTAGTACCGGGCAAAGCCGTGACCGGTACTAACGGCCGCGGATGAATGTGCATTTTTCCAGTAGTGTCATTAGGCTCTAATCAAGCCAATGATGGCATTTAGATAGTACTAACATATACTACTACTACTCCACTATAATTCTGCGCAACCACTAGATGCCGGTTTTTATCTTCTACAACAGCCAACAGAGCTGCGAATTTTGTTCGTGGAGATTTGTTGGACCATCATTAACCTTTTTCTGTCCTAAAGAGCATGCTCTGTTCGTGGAATCCCATCTCCACGCATGTGTACCTCTCTCGAGAGCATGTGTAACCTGCTCCATGCGTGGAACATGATCGAGTTGTATGTATTCCAATTTTTCTTTTGTCAACGGACACTATCAATCATTCATTCAGGCGACAGAAGAATCATCTACGTGTAGTACTAGTACATAAACAAAAAAAAACACAAAAAGGAAAAAAAAACATCCTGCAATCATTAGCGTGGCCTTGGCCCCATGATGATGGTGATTATGATGATATGGTGATACGTTCCTTTCCATGGTTTCGGGAAATTGAAGATCGCAGTAGTGACGGCGGTGCTCGAGGATGAGAAGAATCGCACCGGCGGTGCGTGCATATGCACAGGATCCGAGGGCACGGCGGTGGCGAGAACCATAAAATACGCACGCCTCGCTCGCCCGGCGGCCGGCCAGCGCCACCGGCCACGGGGAAAGTCACACCGCCGTGCGTCCCCCAGCCACAAAACCCAGGACCCCTCGTTCCTCTCGGGCTGCCGGCTCGACTGCGACCTTCTTTCTTTCTCTGGTCGCAGGTGGGGCCCCAGGAACTTGAGCTCCTTCTGGCAGTCTCCAGAAGCATTGTGCCGATTCTTCACGGACTGCATCCCGACCGTCCATCCAGTGCGGATCTGAATATGCTCTCAAGATGTTCAAAATCTTGCGGGAAACTTCTCCACCTGGGAAACCTGAGAGCACGCGCACGAGTCCTCGAACCCAGAGGCCGAGGACACACACGGTACCGCAGCGCAGGGTCACGCAAGGTCCACGTGCTGGGTCGGTCGTGTACCAACGCGGGGAGTCGGGGACTACTACTTCCGTCCCAAACTATAAACATTTATTAATTTTTATTAATTATGTTTGACCATTCGTTTTATTCAAAAAATTTGAGAAAAAATAAAAATAATTAAGATATACTTCAAATATATACGATGATAAAATATGTCATAATAAAATAAATAATATTTTCACAATTTCTTTTGAATAAAATAGATAATCAAACATGATTAGCAGAAGTCAACGAATACTTATATTTTGGAATGGAAGTAGTACTAACCTTTTGCTTTAGCAAGGTTCGATCTGTCTGCCCGCCATGGAGCTAGACAGCCGTGCCGTGCCATGCCACCAGCGTCCACCGCTGGGCGGACCCCGAAACCGGCGGCGCGTCCAAGTGCCCCGTTCAAAAGGCCGGCGGCGTCAGCGTCCTCAGCAGGAGGAGGAGCAGCAGCAGACACCACACCAGACAGGGTGTCCGTCACCCACGCATGCGCGACCCCGCCGCTTAGAGTGTGTTTAGTTGGTGAAAAAGTTTGAATTTTGATATTGTAACACATTTTATTGTTATTTGATAAATAATGTCTAATCATATACTAATTAGGTTTTAAAGATTTATCTCGTGGTAATCAGTTAAACTATGTAATTAGTTATTTTATTCAACTATATTTAATATTTTATACATGTGTCCGAAGATTCGATGTGACAGATACTGTGTGAATTTTTTTGGAAACTAAACGGGCCTCACTTCGCTCGCACGGCGGCGACCACCGCCGGCTGGCCGGCCGGCTTTCGGTGGTCACGAGTGCGTGCGCCGGTGCTGGCGTGCCGCGTGCGTTGCATTGCCTTGCAAGCGATCTCGCACTCGCACGCAAGTGGGGGACTCGATCCGGCCGGGAGTGGTGGGGTGGGCGCGCGCGCCATGTCCTGGCTGGCTGCCTGTGCCGTGGCCGTCAAAGCAGGGGGACGCGAAAGCCACGTCCATTCTTACCGTAACAGCGCAGGGAGCGCACAGCTGGGCGGGGAATAATGGATGGTGACCTGCGCGGCAGCAGCCGGGATCGGGACCCCCTCCAATCCTGATTGTTCGTCGGCGATTCAGGTTTAGGAAAAATGTTCGGTAGGCTCCGACTTCTTCCAGAATGATTCTAGCTTTAGCGATGAGGTGGTTTTTTTAGTAGAGTTAAACTAACCTATTTTGACATGTTTAGCAAAATAGCTTCTTAGTGAATAATTTTATGTGCACCTAATTCTTGATAAGGGAGGAAAAGCCACTTTTTCCTCTACTTCTCATTAGTGCAATCCGTTTCGTGGGTTCACTTCAGCCTCGATTGTGTTGCCATTTTAAAGTTACCCTTTCTTTTTGTATTTTCAAAAATATATAGTTACCCTTCTGCTCCTTCCGTCCCAAAATAAATGTAATTTTAGAACCAAACATGCAAACTAATGTTATATGTAAAATTACTAAAATATCATTTGTCTTTTGTGGTGTGTGAATGAGGTGTTAATTATCTTTTGTAGAATCTTTCGAAAATTGGGTTGTCTTTTATGGTAGGTGGGTTAAAGTTAATATTTTTTGTGGAACAAATTTTGAACTCTATAATTATATTTATTTTGGGACGGAGGGAGTAGTAAGACTTCACCGAAGTAATCTAAAGAAATCCTACCGAAGAAGCCTTTAGTATAAGAAACCTCGAGATGTACTATGAGATGTTCCGCAAAGCCTGTAAAGGGAGAGATATGCCCGTACATGCGTACATGCGTGCGTGTTCGCATAGTACGCTCTCGTTCCGGTGGAATGGAACACGTGTGGTAAAGGTTGGCCCGGCGAGCTTGCTGTCCGAACCGAAGAGAGGAGATCGAGTGCCGTGAGCGGGTGCGATCCATCGGTGGCCTTGGGCCCTGTTTGGATGGCCATATTCAAAATTTTGAATCAAGGAATCTTGCATGTATGATATATTAAATAAAGTCTATTTGTAAAAAAATTGTGACAAGATGGATATCTCCCAACCTTACTCAACCACACAGGTACGAGCACACCATTCGGCAATTCACACAGAAGTGCCATCCATCCCGTCTAAACTCATCTTTCGAAAATTCCACGTTTTCCCTTCCCACACACTCACACATTTTCTTTTTATAAAACAAGTTGTACCGTGTTTAAGGTCCTAAGCGTTCTAGCAGCGATTAACGTCCAAACAGATCACATTCAGAAATTAATCTAGGTGGTCAAGCAATGGTTATAATAAATCAAGGAGTGGCTATCCAACCATGTTTTCGGCAGTCAAAACATATGCAGTTTTGTAAAACAGGTCAATAGGTTGTGTTTATAAAACTGGGACAAAATATGCATCAAAGGATGGGATTGAACTTGCCGTTCTCAAAGCCTTCGGGTTCGGGGTCGCGGAACTGGTCCTTTCATGCTTGCTCGCGGTACTGCTCGTCGACGGGTCCTCTCTCGTTCACACAGTGATCTACGACGCACACAAACAAGCACACAATAAAGAAAAAAATAAAGATTTTATCGTTGAGCTCGAATCGGGAAAAATTAAGATAGGAAGGTAGGAGTGATATTTTTTGGGCGGTTTCCTAATGGTACGGCCGAAATTATGTTGGGAATTGCGTGGTAAAGTTTCAGGTCAATCGGAGATTGTTTGGCGCATGAAATGATAGGTTACAGAGAGGTTTAGGGGTTGAACTGGGATCAGGGGCCTATTTGTAAATACTTTTGAGAAGGCAAGGGCTTGATTGGAATTTTAGAAAATATACGGGCTCTTCTGGAAAAGGGCAGGGATATACTTTAAAGTTAAGTTTATAAGGTGGGGGCTAGTTCCCTAAATAAATAAAAATGGAGGGCTTTCTTTGAAAAGATACTAGAGAGAGGGGGCTCTTAATAGATTAGCAAGAAGGACAGGGGGTATGAGCAAAATTGCCCTATCTTCTTCCTCCCCTTTCCCGTGAAACAGGGGAGGGGCGGCGTGCCGGCGGCGGCCGGGGGCCGGCGGGCCTGGCAGTGCGACGGCGGCCATGGTGTGGGGGAAAAGAGGGAGGGAGGTCCGCGGGGTCGATTCCCGGCCGCAGCTCGAGCGGAGGCGGAGCGAGGTGGCCTGGCCATGATGGCCGGCGGTGGCCTTGGGCCGGCACCCTGGAGGCGCGGCGGTGGTCAAGGAGGGGTGCGGGAAAGTGAGAGGGGACCAAGAGGGTTCTATCCCCTACTTTGGCTCGGGCTGGGGCGTAGCGAGGAGAGCTGTCCACGGGAGCCGGCGGCGGCACTGTAGAGCTAGGGAGGAGTCGAGCGGCGGCTGAGGTGGCTGTGGTGGGGAGAGGCTGCGCGAGGGGCCTATTTATAGGCGAGGCAAGGCGGTAGGGAGAGCGGGGCGCGGTGGAGGCCGGCGAGCTCGGCGGGCGGCCTTAATGGCGCCCGGTGTCGTGGCGCGGCGGCGCGGGCGGTGAGGCGGCACAGGGTGACGTGACGGCTCGGGCAGGCGCGAGCGGGGCAGGCAACGCTGTGCTTGACGACGGGCGGCACGGCGAGCAGGGGCGCGCGCGCGTGGTTCACGTGGGAGCAGTGCGAGCGCGTGCGGCCGGCGGCGATGGTGGGGTGCTGTGCGCGGTAGTGCGGCTCGGCGGCGCGAGCAGCGAGGCGGCCAGGCGACAGGACGGGTGGGCAGCGGCGAGCGGCGCGGCCGCGTGGTGCGCGTGTGCGCACAGGCGCGCGCGTGGGGGGCACAGGGATCAGCCGGCGGCAATGGCGGAGCGGGGCATCGGCCGTGCGAGCTCCGTTCGCGGCGTTCGTGGCGAGCGCGAGCATCGAGGCGGGCAAGGGGGATGCGCGGCGAGCAGGGGGGCGGCCAGGGGCGGTGCGGGCGAGCTCCGAGCTCTGCTCGGGGCGCTCGTGACCGAGCCCGGCAGTGAGGAAGAGGGAGGGAGAAAAAGAAAGGAAAACGAAGAAAGAAAAAGAGAGAGGGAGAGGGAGAGAGAAAAGGGAGATCGCACCGGCGGGATTCGCGGCGGCGACAGCGGCCGGACGAGCACGCGCGCCGGTCGGTGACGCGCGGCGCGTTGCACGGAACGAGGGAAAAAAGGGATGGGAATTTGTACCGGTGTCGGGACGGCAGGTCTCCGGGAATAGTTTCGAGGAATCAGGATCTCGGATGAAGTGATTTAGGAAGGTTTTGAACTCAGCGATGGAAGAAAATTTTGAAAATTATTTTTAGCGCGTGATTTATCTTGGTAAATTTTTCGGGACGTTACACGAGGTCGCCGAGGCGGCGGCGGCGACGTCGTCAGTATGGAATAAGGTCCTCCCGTGGTTGTCCCCGTCTCGGCAGCGCGTCACTCCGGTGCCGTCGACGACCGCGTGGAGGTGGGGTCCGACGTGTTCGGATCTTGTACAGGAGTCCGAGCTACCGGGTGAGTTCTTGGTGGCTCTTGTCTTCTCTGGTGCAAGGCAGTCTGGGTGTGTGGTTGCAAGGTGAGTGGGTCGAGTTCGTCTTCTCTTCGGCATTCATCGGCGGCCGACGGCGATGCTCGATCCAGGGTCTGAGCAGCTCGGGGTACGTCCCCGGCCGATGGATCTTCAGCGGCTTCGTCATCTGCGGCTCGTGTCAAAGCCTTTGTGCGAAGGAGATGCTCATATCCGAGGTTATGCAGGTTTCGTCGGCGGCGATGGCCGGCAAGCCATCGGTCGGCGACGATGTCCTCTGGAGGGTTCGAGTAGCACAGGGTCCATGAACTTTTTTGTATTTTTCGTTTTGCTTAGGGGCCTTAGTGCAAAATGGTCAGGACAGCTGTCCCTGTATCATGTTCATACGTACCTGTATTGGTACGCTTTTCCTTAACCAGAAATATAGATGCATATTATAAAAAAAAATTACAGTAGCGGAGGAGGCTGGTACTGTAGTACCGCCGCTGTGTAGGAAAAAGTTCGGGTACGCAAAAAGTTTTCAAAAGAGGTGTCCGGACGGAGACGGGGGCGTACGCAGGCAGACACGGCTCGCTGGCGTCACGAACAGCACAGTGACGGCGCTGCGCACGGCACAATAAACGATATGCCCGGCCGTAGTACACCCACAGGCACATGACAGTGTGCATCGGGAGGGGGGTGTGCACGGCACACGACTGCAAGATCATCCACGCTCTTTGGAAGCGTCTACGTATGGGCCGGGGCAGGGCCGGCCCTGTGATTTTTGGGGCCCGGGGCAAAACCAAAATTAGAGACCTCTAATTGACATAGTCATCCAACTACATCAGTTGCAAAAGTTGATTTCAATGCATTATAAAAATCATATGGTGAAAATAGTGTTATATTATTACACCAAAAGTATAACTTGCAAATTTCTCGACACGAAATCATGATCCTGGAAATTAAGATGAAGAAAAAAATACAAGTGGCTCAAAACTAGGTCACAACTAAAATTTACAAAAACTTGCATCCCTAATCTCTTTATTCTAAACAAATAAAAATCTTACTAGAGCTAAATCGAGCGCTAATTAATTTGTTCGAAGCTTCCTACCTTCAAGCATTAGGGGAAATCGATCGGCTGAGGGCGAGGGCGCGAGGCGATTTGTGATGAGTCAATCACGGTGCGGCCGTGCGGTCTGCGGTGCGGATTGCGGGATGCGGGGCACTGAGGAGGAGGCGAACAGGCGGCCGACTTCTCGGTGGCTTCGACAATACGCCAGCAGTCTGTACGCTAGGAAGATGGATGGCCGCCTCAAGGGCCAAGGCTATCAATGGGCTGATATGAGTTTGGGCTGAGTTGATCGATGGTGCTCCCTTGTTTTGTAACAGGCTAAAAAAGTATCACAATTTAGCTCTTATGTACACTACATGTATACGTGATGGGGCGTGTATACGTGATGGGCCCCTTCAAACCGGGGCCCAGGGCGACTGCCCCGCCTGCTACTACTACAGGGCTGGGCCTGGGCCGGGGCGGGCGCGACGTGGCGTCTCAGGACTTCCTGTCCGAGACCAGGAATCCGGTGACGACATGGCGCGGCCTGGGTTGCCGCTTCACCACCGGGGGTGCCGGTCCCGATGCGCGCTCCTTGGAGTCCTACTACTCCTACAGAGGGAAGCCCGGCGCGAGGAGGAATCTCACCTCACCAAATGCAAAAAAAAAAAAAAAGAATGCACGCAGCGGTGCGTGACGCAACGTGACTGGGCTCCTACCTCCTCCATCCTCATCTGCTCTTTCCTGCCCTTTCTGTTTCTTTTTAAAGATAATCTGCCCTCTCTGCTGACCTTGAGAATGCGGGGTCAGCAGCAAGGCACGACGCTTAACTAGCTGCCGGATCCAAGGATGACGATGAGAACGCCGTGCTTTGTCGTGCCAGTGTCAAGGAATAAACAAGGCTTCCCAGGTACAGTAATGTAGGAGTAGTACTAATGTGGCGGGCAGTGACAGGATTGTTAATCCGTGTGATTGGGGATGACGCTCGTAGAGACAGGAATACGGGATTGTGTCGAAGCCCGCGCCGCGCTTTCCCGTTTTGGGATTCCGGGTGGATTGTTAATCCGTGCGGTGGGCGCAGGGCGGCTTGACCTCATCCTCATCCAGCCCCGTTTGGATTTCTCCGCGCTACTCGCGCTACAAAATTTTTTTAATGCATATAGTGCTAAATAAAATTTATTTATAAAATTTTTTTACGGATGAGTGTAATTTTTCGCGATGAATCTAATAATAGTAATTAATCGATAATTGACCACAGTAATACTACAGTAACCAATCTCTAATCTTGCGATCAAAGATCTCATTAAATTCGTCTCGCGAAGTAGCGCAGGATTGTAAAATTAATTTTATAATCTACCTTTTATTTAGTACCACTAATTATTAATTAAAATTTATACTACTTGTGCTACTGCACACACCAAACAAAACCCCACAACTAGCACTGGCAGAGCCGCAGAGGTCAGAGAGTCGTCGCGTCGGGAGCACGGGAGCAACAGTGGCGCCCGCGCGAGCGCACGAGATGAATGTGCGGGGATCTTGAGGTGCGCGGAGGGGAAGAGAGGAGGAATTGCGGCTCGCCAGCCGAGGCGCGACACGTAGCCGTTGCGGCCCCCGGGGCGGGGAGGCGCGTGTGGCTGCGCTCGGCGTGGCGGCCCGACGCGGCCGCTGTCGGCGTCGCCGTTGGAACAGTGAGACGCCCGCGGCCGCGGCGCCTGTGCCTAGCTGGCACAGCAGAACGGTTTCGAAGGGACGGAGAGTCGGAAAGAAGGCCGACCCCGAGCCAAAAAGGTGGCTGCTGGTCCGGTGGATGGAATTGCATGGACCCGGGCAGAGGCAGCCGGGGGCGACCGCCGCAGCAGGCCAGCAGCAGCATCCACGCGGGCCAGGCCGCCAGAGCAGCCTAGGATGATCGGACGGAGGAGTAGCCAGCTGGGCGCGGGCGCCCGTGCCTAAGCGAACGTTGGAGGGGCCGTGGCCGGTGGCCCCGCCACCCTGGCTGGCTCGGGGCCGCCCGCGCGACGCGACGCGACACGACGTGCCCCGGGGGATCCGCGGCGCTGATTGGGTTCGATTCGGCGGCCGTCGCGGGCAGAGCGGGGCGCGCGGGACAGCCAGCCAGCTAGGCTGGCCCTGGGCCATGGCCAGGACCATCCCCGATCTCTCCCATCGATCGTCATCGTGGCGGCTGGCGTGGCTGTGGCAGGCTGGGACGATCGATCTCCTCCTCGCCATTGGCAGGACAACCTCCGTGACGCCTACCAGCATGTGTCCAGGGCGATCTCCTCGTCCTCACCGTCAGCGTACTCCGTTTTGTTTTTCTCGTGCTGTCGCCCGTGCTACGATCCGGCCTGTCGCCTGCGATCTACCAGACCAGCGAGTACTTGGGTCTTGGGAATTCACGGTGTCACTTGCAAGCACCTCCCCTGAGTGCCAGAGACCTTTTCTACCGTGCAGCGGCCACCCGCGGGGTCCCCCCTAGCTCGGAGGCGACATGACGATGCGTCCCCGCCGGGACCGCCACCGCGGGGCGAGGCGTACGGCGGCCGCGGTTCCACTTGCGCCACGCCCCCGCCGGCGGGTGTAGTGCAGCCCGCATCGCGCGCGGTCGCCGCAGCCATGATCTGATCTCATCGCGCCCTGCTCCTGCTCCTGGTCCGGGGAGGCTGCCGCCCCGGCCCCGCGCATGCAGCGGCTCGGCTGCTCGCTCGGTGCCTGCTCCGCTGCTGATATGTCCTCCACCCAGCCAGGCCCGCCGCCGCACATGCGCGCTCGAAGAGCGCGGGCCTCGCCCGGCCAGGCTGGCCGGTCGGCCGCGCCCCCGCCGTCGCCGCGATTGCGAGCGCGCGCCGCGGCCAGCCAGGCTGCTGCAGGCCGTTGCGGGCGGGCCGGCGGGCTGGCGCCATGATTGCCCGGCGCGGCGGATAAGATAGGAAAGGAGCACTGCGCTGACACGACTCCATCTCCACACGCACTGGGCGCGCGGGGCAGCGGCACCAGCACCAGCGGCATCTCTATCTCGGCTGGCCAAGCCAGTCGTCGATCCACGCCGTGCCGCGCGCAGGTCGGCGCCGCCCCAGCCGGCCGGATCACGTACGCCATCATGCGCCGGCCCGTCCACTAGCCCACCTACCCATGGGCGCGCGTACCGCCGAGCCGGCCGCCCCATCGCCTCGAATTGGCACGGGCACGGGCTCGTACTCGCAGGCCGGCGGCCGCGCGCGACCGGGTCGGGGTCTGGCGCCAACGGACGGCTCACTGATTGCGAGAGGGCGAGGGGCCGAGGGCAGCCGCCGCAGCGCGGGAATGATGCGGTGCGCGCGGCTGCCAGTGCCAGCGACGACTACTACAGTAGTCTAGTGCGGGTGGTTTGTTCGTCTTGCTCCGGTCCGGTCTGCCACATGGCCAGGAGATTTCGGGTATCGCCGCCGGTTATGGTCGTTACGTTAGCCACCGTATAAACTACCCTACACGTTAATATAAACCGGCACACCCTCCCTTTACAAATTCAAAAGAGATAAGCATATATAATCAATAGTACACTATTTCAACTGCCGAGCTGTTCTTCCATTTTTTTAAAAAAAATCATTTGATCGTTGGGATACAACATGATAATCATTAAGCAACGAAGGATGCGTTGGAATCGGAGGCGCACGCTCCTCTGCCGGCCGGCTCCATGCCGTTGCGGACGCAAACGTTTCACCGGAAAATTTTGAGCGAACAAGGTGAACGAAAAACTCTTGGTGAACAAAAAACTCTTAATGAACAAAAACGGTGACGTAGAGAGGAAGAAAAAAATGGAGCACGTTAGAGCAACTCCAACCAGACTTCTATTTAGGTGACTAAATTTATATTTTAGTCATTTTGCTCAAAATTCCATCTCTAGCAGGGTTCCTACTTGGGTGTAAATTTCCTCTCCCACCCCCTCAATTTGGTCACCCTCTACTTAGGCTACCAAATTTAGAGCCCACCATTTTTTGTCTATTTAGTCGGTACTGCTGGAGTAGAGACCACATTTTGAGTGACTAAACTTGAAAAGTGGGTGATTAAAATGAATTTTAGTCACTCAAATTTAGTCAATCCACTGGAGTTGCTCTTAGAATTACGTAATCAAGGCGGTGACAGCAAACACCTACTACATACGTCTCGGGCAAGAACAGTAGCTTAAGCTCCGCTTCGCACGCGGTACCGTCCTTTTCCACGTTCTGCTATGGTAAGTCCGGGTGGAATGGATTTCAAAAAAGAAAAGTCCGGGTGGAATGAAAATCGTTACACCGTCTCGTCACGGATGGTTTAAATAGAAACCGTGGGTGATATCACCGCCGTCAATTACCGAGGAGAGAGATGGGTACATTTAGATGTGGCCATGCCCACGGTCGCTGTAGTCACTTGTGCTCGTGGTCGGTGCCATACTAGACTTAATTGGAATTCTATTTTCTCGACGGCACTCGTCCGCTTGACGGGGACGGCAGAGATGGAAGTCATGTGGGTCGACGAATTTTAGCTATTTGATTTACGGAAACAACTAAGAAAATACTAGTACACATGGAAACCATAAAACAGGGAAAAAATCGGAAAATGTATCTTCTTACGAGGCCAAGCTCGCAAGGGTTTGCTGTATTTCTCGAGATGAACAATAATATAGGCTCTGCATTTCCCAGGATGCCATCGCTGGAAACTTCTATCCATTATTTTCCTTTGGAGAGAAAAAAATAAAAAGAAAAGGACATCCGTTTGGTGTGGGATCCCCTCACAAACTCCAATAGCTAGCCTATCCAACCGGCATCATTGGAGCAGCAAAACAAAACCCAAAAGGCGGACCCTCTCTTAAAAACAAGAAAGGAAAGCCCATTCAACAGAAACCAAACCAAGAAGAAGAAGAAAATAATAAATATTCGGAATTGATGGAAGCTGCTCAATTTTCTGTTCCATCAAGCAATATACAATCAGGCGGGCATGGCCCACCCCCAGCCTTGCAGCACTATTGTGTTGTCACTTACCTACTCTCCCCCTCCTTCCATAAATACCGCCACCCTCTCCCTCTCACTCCCCCACTCTCATCCCATTCCTTCCAAGCCACCTCTGCTCTGCTCACTCTGTCCTCCTCGCGGTTGCTAAGCTAAGCTAAGCAAAGCTTAAGGCAAGCTAGGCGGCATGGGCAAGGACGACGTGATCGAGGGCGGCGCCGGCGGCGGCGAGTTCGCGGCCAAGGACTACACGGACCCGCCCCCGGCACCGCTGATCGACGCGGCGGAGCTGGGGTCGTGGTCGCTGTACCGCGCCATGATCGCCGAGTTCATCGCGACGCTGCTCTTCCTCTACATCACCGTGGCCACCGTCATCGGGTACAAGCACCAGACGGATGCGGCGGCGTCGGGCGCCGACGCGGCGTGCGGCGGCGTGGGCGTGCTGGGCATCGCCTGGGCCTTCGGCGGCATGATCTTCGTGCTCGTCTACTGCACCGCCGGCATCTCGGGAGGCCACATCAACCCGGCCGTCACCTTCGGGCTCTTCCTGGCGCGCAAGGTCTCCCTGGTCCGCGCGCTGCTCTACATGGTGGCGCAGTGCCTGGGCGCCATCTGCGGCGTCGGCCTTGTCAAGGCTTTCCAGAGCGCCTACTTCGACCGCTACGGCGGCGGCGCCAACTCGCTCGCCTCCGGCTACTCCCGCGGCACCGGCCTCGGCGCCGAGATCATCGGCACCTTCGTCCTCGTCTACACCGTCTTCTCCGCCACCGACCCCAAGCGCAACGCCCGCGACTCCCACGTCCCGGTGAGCACGCGGCGACCAACGCCACCGCCTCTCGCCTTTTACTTTTTTCTCTCTCTCTCGATCTGCTAGCTCGCTCGCTTATTAGCATCTCTTTACTTCACTTGTGTCTGGAGCTTAGCTTAATTAGTAGTAGAGCCGAAGCGACGCTAACATGCTCGAATCTTGCCAACGGATGAAACTGTTTGGGCACATGCGAACAAAAAGAAATTCCTTTCGGGGAAAAAAGGAAAATAATTATATACTATATAAAAAGTAGGCGAATATCCAGCTTATCTCTTTCAATCAGAGGGAGGGAACTTCTTTCCCGTATAATAGAATGTTCGTTTTTTGGTGGGGGAAGAGCGGTTCACCTGCAATTGAGTTATTTCAGTCTGTTTGTTGGTAGGTAAGAGGATTCAAACTCTGCTTGTTTTAATGAAAAGCATGAAATTCTGTTAAACTTGTGGAAAAGGAAGAACCTTCGGAAGAGGTGTGTGGATGCCTGAGCTCCAGATGTTCCAAATAGCACAACTTGATCTTCGAGTTCGTACACAGGGGGTGCTGTCATTAAGGCTTGCATAATCCTGATAACGACCATTAATTAAAACACGCACACATCCTTGCTGGAACGTTCAAGTACATGCACAGTAGCGTCCGGCAGCGCAGCCATCCCCATCAGTCAGTCCATCACCCTCGCTAGCCATGCCTCCCCGGGCCTAACAGATAAGCCTTATCTGCATCTCTCCAGAAAATTACTGCTGTAGTAGTACGTAGAAGAAAGCACTGTAGTAATAATTTTACGTCGTGCAATTTTTTTTCTTACCGCGCCCACCCATGACCTGGCTCTCATGGCGCGCAGTAGCAGTGTAGCGCTCGGGGTACGTGTGTGGTGGTGGTACACCTGGACCCACGGCGCGTGAAAAGCTGAGCTGGGCCTGGCCCGGGCCCGGCCCGCGTCGCACCTTAGCACATGGATGGGGTCCGTCCGTCCGTCGGGTCCAGCCCCTTGTCCTGCGATGAGCTGGTCCGTGCACGCACGCCCCCGGCCACGTCCCCCCTCTTCTCCCCTCCTTTGTGTCCCATGCGGCCATGCCATGTGAGCGTCCTCCAGCCTCCCCCTACTCCCCCCACACCTACGCCTCTCTCTCCGTACCCGTTTGCTGGTACCACCACGAATTTCGGACATGTTTTTTGGAAAATGAAAACCGTCCGACGTGTTACGGGCCGTACGTTACGGTTCTCCGAAATGATGGCCTAGTCGTAGGACCCACCACGAAAAACACGTAAGGGGGTGTTTAGTTGGTGAAAAAGTTTGGGTTTAGTCACTGTATCACGTTTCGTTGTTATTTAATATTTAATTATGAATTAATTAACATCATTAGATTCATCTCGTATGAATCAGTTAGACTGTGTAATTAGTTATTTTTTCCAACTACATTTAATTATTTAATTCTTCATGCATATGTTTGAAAACTTGATTTGACGGTTACTGTGTAAAAAAATTTGGAAACTAAACGCTGCATAGCCGCCCGTAACCAGCGACGGCGAGGTGACGAAAGACTTTGCGGATTGCGGGGTTTGCCTTTGCGCGCACGCCGCACGGCCCGTCCCGTCAAAAGTATGCCGTGCCCGTGGCGGCGACTCCGGTGGTTCGTCGCCGGCGAGCGAGGTCCGGCCGTGCGCGCTAGAGGCCACTGGCGGCGGAGTTTGGCGTCGTGTGGCCAAAGAGGGGTTGGGGAAAGGGAGGAGCCACTTTGCTAGTTTGGGTTCCTGACCCTTGACGAAGGGGGCACGCGCGACGCGTGATGATGGGGATGGGCTAACCTTCCTAGCCACGACGCACTAATCTTCGTTCCAGGTTCCGTCACGACCAGTCCCCCTGACGCGGACGGATTAGTTAGTGATGAGCTCGGGAACATGCCATGCCTCCTCTGCCCACTTGAAAGGTGGCCTGGCATCTTGTCTAGGACTGGCAAGTGTTCGGCGCTGAGCGTGGCGATGTGCCTAACCTTGTGCCGGAACTGCTTGTGGTTGTGGAAAATGAACGGGGGGTTCTTTTTTTTTCTGAAACAATTAGTAACTGCGTGCAGCTTTGATTAGTTCCGAGCTTGTAGGTTGTTGGTCACGCTAACCTGTTTGCTTGTGTGCGTGTGGATTTGTGAATTCCCCAGGTGCTGGCGCCGCTCCCCATCGGGTTCGCCGTGTTCATGGTCCACCTGGCCACCATCCCCGTCACCGGCACCGGCATCAACCCCGCCAGGAGCCTCGGCGCCGCCGTCATCTACAACAAGGACAAGCCATGGGATGACCACGTACGTCCTTCTCCGTTCCATCCCATCCCATCCGCACCACAGATTCATGATGATGCCTCGTCACACCTCACCTTCCACTACCAAGCATTGGTGTTTTCTGATCGATCTGATAGTTTGGTTTTGTCATCTCCTCCCATTTTCTTCTCTTGGCAGTGGATCTTCTGGGTCGGCCCCTTCGTCGGCGCGGCCATCGCTGCCTTCTACCACCAGTACATCCTCCGGGCCGGCGCCATCAAGGCCCTCGGCTCCTTCAGGAGCAACGCGTGAGCCGCCTGAGTAGCCTTCTTCCTGTGACCTGTGAGCTTGCAAAAGGCTGCGTGCTGAAGCAATGGCGGTCGACGCTGGGGGAGAATAAGATGAAAGTACTGCCGCTGGTCGTCTTGTTTCAGCAGCTGCGTGCGTGAATTTGGCTTCCTAGCTCCTTCCTCCTGTAATCAACCATGTGTCGTGATCTGTCTCTCGAGGGGTTCTATCATCTCCACTCCTATTCTCCTAGCATGTACCTCTATTTAATCATTATGTAGCGACGATCACCATCATCATCATCATCAGTGAAAACCTTGCTTCTGTCTAAATCAACCTGTCCACTGAATCCTAAGGTCTCAAGCATCATTGCATCTTGATTGTGCGTCTGATTTTTCTTTATTTCCTTGCATCATTGCATGCTGCATCCTCCATCTACCAGGCTGTTTGAGCGCTGATCTGCCCACCACCCTAACGCTACGCGTGCTCGGCCTGGAGACAAGCCTAGTGTAGGGCTCTTGCTTTGAGCCCGCCCTTCCCCGACCGCCCAAGAAACCAACCAATCAACCACATCGAGTGACTCACCCATTCACCATGCCATTGCAAGTGAGACACGATGACGCAGCTGCTCGATCTCGCTCGTTGCGCCCTGCAACGTTTCTCCATTCTTCTGGATAAAAAGGCTGTCAGCATCGGTAGCACGGCCTGTGCCTATCAGCAAAAGGACGGGGCGATCATGGCGTGCTGGCTCGTGACCCGCGTGCGCTTGCTTGGTGACATCTCCCAGCTGTCCTGACCTGTGCCTGGGCGCCCCTTCTTCCCCCGGCCGTTGTCACCTTCTCTTCTCCCGGAGTGGAGCCGTGGGGGACCGACCGGACGGCGCCGGACGCCCAAGGCCCTGGCCTGCCGCTGGTGCTTTAGCAGTTGGTGCTTGGGGAGGACCATGACCAATTTCCCTGGATGGTGACGGATCGATCCACGGGCTCCTGCTCGGAAATCATGATAAAGTTGCGTGCTCCTGTTGCCGAATCATCGAGGCATGCGGGGCGTGTATGATCGCTAGCTTCGCCTAAAAGCAAAAAGAGATGAGCCAGCAGCACTCGGGGTCTCGGCTGGTGCCGCGGCTCATGCTTTCTGAGCTTCCCACTCATGGCCCTCGGCCCTAGCTGACGTCCACGATCTGTTTGAGTGTTTGGATAAGCCCTGTTTTCTTTTTCACTAGAAATTTTACACTGCTAGTGCATTCAGTTGTAAGTTGTAACTAGGAATTGTAACTAGTTCTGCTGATCCAGCCAATTAGGCATGGACTAGCCTATCAACCCGTGCTCCCGCACGGGCTAATTAAAATTAATATAAGAATTAGATCAACAATTATAATTATGTATCTCAAGCTTTTTTCATCAATTAAATATTCTAACACATACTCTAAAATATATATTTATCGTTATTTAGTGAGAATAGATTTCATTTTGCATCCCACCTCCACATGTATTCGATATATATATTTAGTTGAACTATTTGTTTGTGAATTGGTAGTCTTATCCCTTCCATCATACATAAATATATGGAGACACATCGTTGGTAGTATTCTTATAAACAATAATATTAGTAAGGATAAAAATTGTAATTTAGATTTTTATATTAATACTTTAATATTTTATTATAATTATATAACTTAAATTCAGATTTAGGAGTAATTTTACTTCTAATAATGATATAATTCGATAATTTATATGCAAATTTAGGGGCTATTTGTATTATAATGGCATAGGTGGGTAATTTACACGAAGATTAGGAGGTTACTTTAGATTTTTTTATAATGACATAGGTGGGTAATTTAGATACATGTTTAGGAGCTCTATTTTATAATGACAGAGGTGAATAATTTATAAGAAAAGATAACAGATTCGATGACTATTATAATTAGAGTTGTGAGATTGATGGTTAGATGTTTCTGATTTTTGTGAGAATTTATAAGATTTCTCTATTTTTTTATAGTGTCCACCTAGAATTCTAGTCGGCTTCATGTAGAGATTTTAAAGGAACATCCATTAGTAATAGTAAGATGGGCCGAACCAAACGGTCTTTTCTGTACGACGTACTCCTACTCCGTACAGTAGCGATGCGGCAGACAGAGGGCTTTTCTTTGGCGACACGGGCCTTTTCACTGTACTTGTCATGAGCCCGACGCTGAGCACAGCAGGCAGTGGTAAAAACTAACGGTAGTACACTGCGCGCGCGGAAGACGGCAGAGCGAGAAAGAGGGGTTCGTGGTACGGGCGTCAAGACGCGCCGGCCGGAGAGAGGAAAAGTGGCGTCGTGGCTCCGGGCCATGCCGTGCCGGTGGGCATGGGCACGCGGCAGCACGCCTTGGGGTTCCGGGTTCGCAGTGAAGAGCTACCGCGCTAGCTAGCGTCTGGATTTCACCGGCCCCGGTGGCCTGGGCGAGTGGGCGACGATACATGTGCCCTGCCTCTCTGCCTGACCGCCTGCGCCTGCGACTGGCGCCATGTGGCTGGGCGCTGTAGCTCAGCAGCGTACCGTGCGCTTGCCAGCTACTAGTACCTAGGCCCTGTTTGTTTTTCCCTAGTAAAGGCATAGCACACACTTTTTTTAAAAAAATTTTACATGCATGAAGTACTAAACGAAATTTATTTATAAAACCTTTTCACCGATGGGTGTAACTTTTTACGACGAATCTAATGATAGTAATTAATCAATGATTGACTACAGTGATGCTACAGTAACCATTCTCTAATCGTGCGGTCAAAGGCCTCATTAGATTCGTCTCGCGAAGTAGAACAGGACTGTAGAGTTAGTTTTGTAAATTACCTTTATTTAGTACCCCTAATTATTGGTCAAAATTTTTGTACTACTTGTGCTACTCTCATCCAAACAGAGCCCTAACAACCGTGCTAGGGTATTTAAATATTTGTCATTTTTATATTTTTTCGTTGCCATCTTAAAAATTGTAATTATAAATTTGTCTGTACATGTTTTAGATCTTACGTTTTTGTCATTTTAGATGACGTGGCACGCCAACTCACCTCACGGACCATGAGAAGTGACGCTTGTGCCCTGACTGATCTCTTTTAGACCATCTCCTCTCTCTTGCTGTCCTATTGTCTTGTGGACCCCGCTTGTCATCGTCTACCTCCCGCCGGATCCCATCTCCCGTCCGTAGGTACCCAAGCCATCTCGAGCTCCTCCCCCGACTGCCTCTCCTTCCCGTTCCTCGGCGCCCCCGCCTCCTTCCTCCAGCGGTCCGGCCGCTGGCGCCCGCGTCCAGCGCCTCCCCCTCGCGGCGGACGCTCGCTGTCAGGGCCGTGGCGCCTCCCAAGCCGGGAGGCAAGCCAAAGAAAGGTCTGTTTCCTCGTTGTATTCACCAGTCCTGAAACATTAAAGAGGATCTATGTTTTTTTTGTGCCTAAACCATTTCGTGCTTCGGTTCTCCTGAATGCAGTGGTGGGCAGTGGTGGTGGGCATGATAAAGCTGGCCCTGGAGGCCGGCAAGGCGCCGCCGGTGCCTGCCCGTCGGCCCGGCGCTTGGTGCCAAGGGTGTGAACATCATGGCGTTCTGCTGGAGGTACAACACGACATGCCCAGCGCCCGTCCGCCCGTCATTCTGCAATGCCAAGACGTCCGAGAAGGCCGGCTACATCATCCCCGTCGAGCTGGAGGTTGGTGATGGATCCGACATGTGGGGTCGATCAGTCAGTGAGTGTGTGAGAGAGATAAAAGTGGGGACCAGTTGACAGAGAGGGCTAGAGGGAGAGGAAACGGGCAAGGTCATTTTCCACACCATCTCCACGTTGGCGGGTGAGTTGGCGTGCTACGTCGTCAAAAGTGATAAAAATGTAGAATCTGAAATATGCACAGGATAAATATATAATTGCAGTTTTAAAAATGGCAAACGAAGAGGTGCCATTGGTAAGGATGACAAATATTTAAATACCCCATGTATAGCAGTGTCACTGTCTTCGTTTGGCTTATCAGCCAATCAACTAATAGTATTTTTCTCTCATACTAAGTATTAACTATCAAGCAATAGTCAACTAACAATATTGTTTTCTCATAGTAAATTAGGACCGGCCACCATTCACAACCAAACAAACAGAATGCCGTCGCAACACCGTGCTGCCAAATATTATGGTTACCCCGCGCCCCTGCCGCCGCACCCCGACCCCCCACCCGCTGCATGCGTTTAGGGGCTGTTTGGTTTGCTGCATCTGCCTTAACCAGGCTGGCGGGATGCAAGATGTCAGTGTTTGGTTGCCAGCATGTCTGGTTGAGCCAGGCTTCACGCATGCAAATAGCATCCCGCAGCCAGGCTCCGGGGAAATGCCCGAATCGGCCGTTTCTGCCGGGCCAGGCTCACCAGGTGCGGTTGTTAATTTGATTAATGATGTATTAGTGTATGATTAGTAAATATTAAGTGATATTAATGTGTTTCAAAAATGTTTAAGATATAATTAGATAAAATAAAAACTATAAAAGTGTATTTGTACAAAATAAAATTATAAACATAATTTTATAATATTTGTTATCTCATGCACGATATCTTCGTGCAAACAACCAAACAACATCTCTTCTCAGCCAGGCTACACAAATACAGTCAACCAAACATGACAATGTTGCATGCGCTCAACCTGTCTCATGTGAGCCTGGCTCTCACATACGATCGAGGCTCTATAGCTACGCGAACCAAACGGGCCCTTACAGGATTACAGCGGATGCACCGTGCGTGTGGCAAATCGTGCATAGTGAACGGTTAGGAAGGAGTGCTTGGTTAAAGAAAAATGTTGAGCGCGGGTTGCTTAAGGACAGCTGCTCCCGCTGGTGATCCTGCACCCACCTAACGGCAAGCATGTGCCCGAGACTTCCAATCATCGGGGAGGGCGGCCGCCCGGTGAGCGGCTTTGTTTATCCGTTCCGGGCCCTGTGATTAGGTCACCCAGACAGAACGGGACGTCCCACCAGCCGGCCGGACGGCGCGCGCCACCACTCCTGAGCTGTGACGCGCCAGCGGCTGCCGGATCACAGGAATCACCGCGTGCGGACTGGAGCTGGAGGCTGGAGCTGGAATGCTGTGAGAGAAAAATACTGTTGGGCTGGCTGCAGCTGGAGCTGGTGGCTGGAGTGATGTGAGAGGAAATTACTGTAGCGCTGGAGGAGAGTAGACCAGCCGAACACAGTGAATGTCTCTGGGTGCTTTGTTAGTTGCCCATCTTACTTTTAGGGTTTCTAATTTATTACGCTAACCAAATCCGCTGCTTTGGGTCAAATGGATGGCACGATCGCTACCCAAAGGCTGGCTTGGCTCTTCCTCATTTCCCGAGAGCTAGGTCAAAGGCTGCAAGCTGCAACGTTGGCCATTCATGGAGACGCACTAAATCATGGAGAGGCGGAGAGCAGGGCGGACGGGCATCAGATTGAAAAAGGCCTACTTGCTCCGTTAAAAAAAATTTACAACTCCAACCGTTTTATGAGGAATCAAATAATTTTTAATTTAATCAGATTTATATAAAATAGTATTAGTATATATGTTACAAAATAAGTACTATCATATAAATCATGCAATATATTTTTTCACACTAAATCTATTTGGAGATACAAATAATAGTAATCTTTTTATATAGATTTGGTTAAATATAAAATTATTTGACTTCTAGCCAAGCGGAGTAAGCAAGAAAAGCAGCCGCGCTTACTGCTGAGGCGCTCATGGGCCAATATACGCTAGGACCAGCCCACACAAAGTCATCCGGAAACAGGCCCATCGAGTGAGCGATCCTTCCTTGGCACGCAAACCACACCCCCAAACCATGGTTCGGTTCTGTCGGGCAAGTTGCAACGACGAGGACCTCTGCAGGCCACGGAAACCAGCACACGAAACATCTGCCTTTAGCCTTTGGTTAGGTACATAAAGTTACTGTATCAGTTTTGTTTGTATTTGATAATTATTATCCGATCATGAGTTAATTAGGTTCAAAAGATTTGTCTCGCAAATTATAGACAAACTATGTAATTACTTATTTCATTTAGCTATATTTAATACTTCATACATGTGTTCAAAGATTCGATGTGACGGAGAATCTTATAAAATTTTGGAATTTTGAAGACAACTAAACAAGGGCTTAGGCTTTGTTTAGATTCCAAAATTTTACCTAAAAAATATCACATCAAATATTTGGACACATGCATGAAGAACTAAATAAAATTTATTTTCAAAACTTTTTACACTGATGGGTTGTAAATCGCGAGATGAATCTAATGAGCCTACTTAATTCATGATTTGCAACAGTGATGTTAGAGTAACCATCCGCTAATTATGAATTAATCGAGTATTAATTAGGCTCATTAGATTCGTCTCGTAATTTACAATTCATCCATGCAAAAAGTTTTGTAAATAGACTTTATTTAATACTCTAAAATAGTAAGATTCTGTTATCGCCATAAATTAACATGATTAATTTATGGGCCGAAAGCAAGATGGGCTTAAATCAGAAGATTGAAGAAGACTTGTAAATCGGCTCCTGCGTGAGCATTTGGGCCACATGAGCCATGTATCTTAGATTTAGTTTAAGATTAGAGATAGAGTCCGATCGGGACAAGATTAGTTTAGATTGTTTCCCAAGTTTCCGGACTATAAATTTATACCCCGTGTTATTTATAAAAAAAAGAACGTCATCACATCTCGCAAACAACAATCTCGGCGCATCGCCATCCCTAATCCTAGGGTTTCATCCAAGTAAGCGCCATGCTGCCCTGATCGCTTCTCGCGATCAGGGCAGCGTTGTTCTTGCTTTTATCTTGGTATTACTCGTACTGAAGCGTTTTTTATGGCGAATAGTACTAGTTATCTCGATGTTCGCAGCATAGCTTTTAGTAGATCTGTTGTGCTTTGTTGTTTATCATATACGAATATCATGTTGTCTTTACGCGATCATGCCATCATCTTGTACTAGCTCTTGTTGCGTAGAGTTAGATGCGTAAAGGCAACACCCTGCCTCCTTTATATCTAGTAGATCTAATCTGTTATGGTTTGCTCTTATCTATAAGAGTTGGCGTAATATCTGTTAGATTAGGCCTTGCAAACGGGTTGGATGATCCGGTGGTGTATTAGATGCTTTATCTTAGCCTTAATAGGGATTGTTCCGGGAATCGGCTCTTACTAGTTCTTAGGCCTCTGTTTTGGGTTTTGGTTTAGTTATCTGTTACGTTCATTAGGCCCAGTCACGTGTAGGATGTTCCGGTATAGCAGTGAAGCTTTTACCATCGTGGATTAGATTTAATTGAAGCAGCCTTACAGTTATTTGCTTTATTTATCAATATCCGGATAGATGCAGATCCAATCTGACACCGGGACTCGATCGGCTCTTTAAAGCCGATGCAAGAGTCGTCCCGGGGAGCCGACCACGGCTCGGACTTACGTTTCCACGTGTTTGTAT
The DNA here is from genome assembly GCF_016808335.1 of Panicum virgatum. Lineage (NCBI taxonomy): Eukaryota > Viridiplantae > Streptophyta > Magnoliopsida > Poales > Poaceae > Panicum > Panicum virgatum. The sequence goes on along the minus strand of NC_053146.1, from coordinate 18,852,658 downwards.
ATGCAGGCTAATCGTTGCAAGCACGTTCGCACCTCCCTAATCGGGTATAGGTCAGGTGGCACGCCCTGCGTCTTCACAAGCCGCGGCGTGTGCTGGAATTGCGGGCCGTCGACGAGGGAGCAGTGCCTGCCAGCGCCCCGGCAACCTCCCGGCTCTTCATGTTGCCTGTCGCTGCTCGCCGGTGGGTTTCGACCGACAACACATTCTGGCACACCCGGTGGGACCTTCATCAACAACAACACCCACCATAGAGATGACAGGAGCTCAGGACCAAGCATCGGTTTTGCCGGTCACCAAACCTATCACGTATGAAGAACTGACTCTGGAACACAAGCAAAAATACGATGAGGCCAAAGCTCAGTTCGAAGCCGATCACGTCGGCTCTTTTGAGAGGACCAGCAACCATGCCATCAGGTGGAAGGGGTTCTCACCAGAAGGCGCTCTCGACAACGTTGACCTGTTTGTGCCGTCAGAGGAGCGTACCAGGGCCCTACGCCAGGAGATGAACTACATGGTGGCTCACACGCTCCATCGGCACTCAGAAAGCTTGGTGAACGAGCTTGAGCGCGTGGCGCATTGCGTTGTCCAGGAGGTAATCAAGAACCAGTACTCCCCATCGGGACCAACTCTGAGGAGTCACAGGGGGGAAGCTGCATTGCAAACCAAGCCGCCAGTGTCCTACTCGCTCGCGGCAGCAATACAGCAGAATTCGCCGATCTACGTCGTCCACAAGATCGGCGGTGATCCTGGAGAAGGCCAATTCCTCACTGAGCCACCCAAGGAGATCCCGCATGGCTACACGTGCGCCTACATCCCTGACAGCGTCAATCCAACACGCTCGGTGCAGATGGTAAACCCAGGAGCTTCTGGAGCAGACGCGGAGAAACAAGAATGGTTGGCAAAGTACGCTACCGGGCCGAATGCTGAGCCATCGGCCCCAGGAGTTCTTAGTGTGGAGCAGGTCAGTGCAATACTGAGAGACCAGTTCGGCATCCTGCCCAAGAGAAAAGCGATCGGCTACTCCAAGCCGTATCCAAATGACTACAACTTGATCCCGTTGCCTCCCAAGTATCGGCTTCTTGAGTTCACCAAGTTCAGCGGGTTAGAAGGAGCCAGCTCCATAGAGCATGTGAGCCGATACTTAACGCAGCTTGGGATGATCTCAGTATCGGATCCTCTGAGGGTCCGGTTCTTCGGCCAATCTCTTACAGGCCCAGCTTTTGGATGGTACGCGTCATTGGCTCCAGATTCAATTCGAACTTGTAGGCAGCTGGAAGATCAGTTCCATACCTAGTATCACTCAGAGGCTGCTGAAGCTGGGATTGCCGACCTCGCCCAAGTTAGGCAGAAGCGAGGAGAGACTGTGTCGGAATACATACAACGGTTCAGAGAAGTCAAGAACCGATGCTACTCATCGTGCATCACAAAGAAGGAGGCAGTCAATTTGGCTGTTCTGGGACTCGCTAAGCCGATCAAGGATCTGGCTTTTCAGTTGGAATTCACCTCTCTGGCACACATGGTGCAGAAGCTTACGGCATATGAGCTTTACCATCCTGAGCTGTACCAGGACAAGTTCAAGCGCCATGTAAACATGGCCCAGGCGGATGAATCTGATGACTCTGGCGAGGAGCAAGAAGTGGCTGTGGCAGAGTGGACTCGGGGGGCAAACCGTGTCCCGTGCAAGTGGGTCAAACAGCAGGGGCTTGTGAAGGGCTTCGACTAAGACGTGACCAAAGCAGAGCAGATATTTGATCTGCTCCTCAAAGAAAAACAGCTGAAGCTCCCAGAGAATCACAAGCTACCGACGGCACAAGAGCTGCAGGGAAGGTTGTACTGCAAATGGCACCACTCGTTCACTCATGCCACGGGTGAATGCAAGGAGCTGCGTTGTCAGATCCAATCGGCTATCGAGCAAGGCCGATTAATTCTGGCTCAACACATGATGAAGGTCGACACGAATCCCTTCCCACAAGCCAACATGATAGAGTTGTCAGACTTCACTCCTACGAGCCAGAATTTTTTATTCCAGATCAACATGGCGGGGCCCGTACGCCGCCGTGACGAGCAAAGGAGAGAGGCCGTTTCAGGCAAACGACCCCAGGATCAAAATGAGCCAGGGCGACAGCATATTACTGAAGAGCAAGTGCGTTACATCTGCAATCAGCTTCCAGCTTCCGATCGGCTTCTGGAAAAATATGAATATCAGCACAAGTTGCGTCGCCGATATCAATCGGAAGAAGAGGAGCACGAGTGCCGCATAGGGAGGACGCTGGGAAGACGCCAGGCTATACGCGACCACTGGCATTGCCCGTTCTTCAGGTACTGCTGGAATTCCGGCATGAGCCGATTGCCCACTATAGATGATTGTCTGGAGTGCAGGCCTCGGACACACCAGTCAGGCGATACTTCGGTGTTTCGACGCTTGGGGCCCAAAGTGCTTCACAGTGAACATGTTGACCGGTCGGCCAGGGGTGATTCCAAGCCAGAAGAAGACAGGTACCATCGCCCACGGTGGTGTCCTGACGGGCTTAATCGCTCGCAGAAGCGCAGAGTGCAGCGCTTGCGCAATCTAGAAGAGGCAGAAGCAAAGTACCTTGACATGCTGAGGAAGGCGTGTCCAGATCTTACGGAACAAGTCAAGCACCCGCGAAGGGTGGAAAGGCGCCCTCCAAGAAAAAGTGGCGCCCCAAGCAGACAAAAGCCGATGAGAAGCCATCGGCTGATGTGAACATGGTGTTCGTGCTCCCATCAGAGTTCCGGGCACCCCAACCGGAGGATTTGCCTGTTGCACAGTTGGATCTTGGCCCCCAGCCGATCATCTTCGAGAAGCCAAAGGAAAAAAGCTAGAAACATTTGAAGGGGCTGTATCTCAAGGGCTTCATCAACGGTAAACCCGTTAACAGGATGCTGGTTGACACCGGTGCTGCAGTCAACCTGATGTCATATTCGGTGCTGCGCCGGTTGGGGCGTTCTTCTGCCGACCTAATCAAGACCAATGTGATGCTCAATGACTTCAACGGACAACCATCAGAGGCAATGGGGGTCCTTAATGTGGAGCTGACAGTGGGCCGCAAGACGATCCCGACTTCGTTCTTCATCGTCAACAGCAAAAGTACATACACAGTATTGCTCGGGAGGGATTGGATTCACGCCCACTGTTGTATCCCTTCCACAATGCATCAGTATCTCGTCCAATGGGATGGCGATGAAGTGGAGGTGGTCCGTGCAGATGACTCCAGTGAGGTCTCGCTCGCAGACATGAACGCCTGGGATGCGGAAGGGCAAGAGCCGATCTCGGGGATCGCCCTGGAAGATTGTGATTGGATCGAAGCGACAAAAAACGGACTAAGGCTGGTCTTATCCACTGGCCTCACAGAGTAGACGCATCCTGGCATGCTACGGGGTGTAATAGAGTTAGAGAGGCCGGTCCCAGCGACCGGCCCCAAAAAATAGAAAAATCTTGTTTGGGGTCGGAATTGTTACATCATGTACATACGATGGCCTGCTCTGGCAGTTGGCCACTCATCGACTATTTGGTTTCGAATGACGATGGGAGTATAGAAGCGGCTAGCCCATGCGGTTGGCCAAATAATTTTTCTTGTCATCTCCATGTGTTTGTCGCTGATCTTGTGGATAACGAAGACTCGCCTGCGTTCGCAACTGGTTTTTCAGACGACGGCAAGCTGGGATACGGGTTCACGTCAGCTCATGATATGGAAGAGGCTGACATTGGTCCTGGGGATAAGCCACGGCCGACATTTATCAGCAAGAAGTTGGATCCGGTCTTGCGTGAGGAGATGATTGCACTGCTGAAAGAGTACTGGGATTGTTTTGCATGGGACTACAGTGAGATGCCCGGTCTAGACAGAAGCATCGTCGAGCATCGACTCCCGCTCAAGAAAGGGTTTCGGCCGTTTCAGCAACGAGCACGTCAGATGAAGGCCGAAGTTCTAGAAGAAGTCAAGAAAGAGGTGGAGAAGATGTTGGATGCTGGGTTCATCAGGCCGTGCCGGTATGCAGAATGGATCTCTAGCGTGGTACCGGTACAAAAGAAGGATGGCCGATGGCGTGTCTGCGTCGATTTTTGAGATCTCAACAGAGCGACGCCAAAGGACGAATACCCGATGCTTGTTGCAGAGACATTGATCAACGCAGCTGCCGGCCACAAAATGATGAGTTTTATGGACGGTAATGCCGGCTACAACCAGATCTTCATGGCCCCAGAAGACGTAAACAAGACCGCGTTCAGAGTACCAGGCGCGGTCGGCTTGTTCGAATATTTGGTTATGACCTTTGGACTGAAAAATGACGGTGCAACGTACCAACGCGCTATGAATTACATTTTTCATGATCTCATCGGCAAACTGGTAGAAATTTATATTGATGATGTCGTGGTCAAATCCAAATCAGCTGGGGGGCACCTAGAAGATCTGCGCCAAGTTTTGGAACGGACTCGAAGGTTTGGGCTCAAAATGAACCCAAAGAAATGTGCCTTTGGAGTATCGGCCGGTCAATTTTTGGGATTCCTGGTGCATGAACGGGGAATTGAGATCGGCTTGAAGAGTCAAGTAGCTGTAAAAACGATGAAGCCGCCTACCACGAAGAAAGAGTTGCAGAAGCTCATCGGTAAAATTAACTTTGTCAGACGATTTATTTCTAATCTGTCTGGGCGCATTGAACCGTTCATGGGTTTAGTGAAGATCAAATCCGATGATGAGTTTCACTGGGGGGCAGAACAGCAGCAAGCTTTTGATGAAATCAAAGAATATTTGTCAAAGCCTCCAGTGTTGGTTCCTCCTCAGCAAGATAGGCCGTTCTATGTGTACCTATCCATGGGTGACACTTCCATTGCTTCGGTGTTAGTCCAGAAGCACGACAGCCAGGAGAGGGTGGTTTTCTACCTCAGCAGGCGCATGTTAGATGCTGAGACCAGGTATCTTGAAATTGAGAAGCTTTGCCTTTGCTTATTCTTTACATGCAAAGCTTCGTCATATTTTGCTCTCGGCGGAAACAATTGTCATATGCAAATCGGATGTCATAAAGCACATGTTGTCGGCTCCTGTCCTGAAAGGCCGGCTTGGAAAATGGATGTTTGAATTGTCGGAGTTCGATATCCGATATCAGCCTGCGAAAGCAGTCAAAGGACAGGCACTGGCAGATCTTGTTGCAGACAGGATCAATCCTGATATTGCTGCACTATTTATTCGTGCTTGGGCTATGTTTTTTGACGGATCGGCTTGTGATGATGGATGCGGTATGGGAATTCTGTTGGTATCACCTCGAGGGGCGACTTACTTCTTCTCCATCAGGATGACTGCCCCATGCACCAATAATTTGGTGGAATATGAAGCCGTTTTTAAAGGGATGTAACTGCTCCTCGAAGCTGGTGCAGAAGCGGTGGAAATTTTTGGAGATTCAAAGCTGGTGATTTATCAGCTCACGGAAGAATATAGATGTGAGAGCGAGGCTCTTTTTCCGATATGGATGCAGTGTCGTGAGTTGATGTCACAATTCAGGTACATCAATTTCCACTGGATACGCAGGACTCTGAACAATGAAGCCAATGATTTGGCACAGATGGCTTCTGGGTACAAGGAAACAGCCGATGGAGTCAACGAAGAAGTTCAGTTTCTAGAACCCGGAGACTGGAGAGCCGATATCTTCAATTACTTGAAGGATTCGGCTCGGGGGGCACCCAGAAGGATAAGACTCAAGGCCATGAAGTATGTTCTGATAGGGGATGATATGTTCTACAGGACCTTGGAAGGACTACTGCTTAAATGTCTGGGACCTTCAGAGTCAAATCGGCTCTTGCATGAGGTTCATGAAGGAGCCTGCGGTACTCATCAATCGGCTCATAAGATGAAATGGCTGATTAGGCGATCGGGTTATTACTGGCCCACTATTCTTGAAGATTGTTTCAAATATTACAAAGGATGTCAAGCATGTCAGAGGTTTGGCAAAATTCAGATAGTGCCAGCATCAGGAATGAATCATATCATCAAACCATGGCCATTCAGAGGTTGGGCCATGGACATGATTGGACAGATCAACCCGTCGTCTAGCATGTGTCACCAATGGGTCTTAGCTGCTACAGATTATTTCACAAAGTGGGTAGAAGCAGTGCCCATGAGGTCAGTAGCATCAAGAGATGTGATCAGCTTTGTCAAAGAGCACATCATCCACAGATTTGGAATTCCTCAAACTATTACAACCGATGGAGGATCGGTCTTTATATCAGAGGAGTTCAAGAAATTTGCCGATGACATGGGGATTAAGCTGATTAGATCATCTCCATAATATGCGCAGGCTAATGGACAAGCTGAAGCATCCAACCAGAGCCTCATCAAGCTCATAAAGAGAAAGATCGATGAATATCCTAGGCGATGGCATGAAGTGTTGTCAGAAGCTTTGTGGGCGTATCGTATTTCATGTCACGGGTCCACCAAGACATCGCCGTGCCATTTAGTCTACGGCCAAGACGCTGTGTTACCATGGGAGATCACGGCCGGATCAAGGCGTGTTGAGTTTCAGAATGATCTATCTGCTGAACAGTATGCAACCTTGATGAACGATAACGTGGAGGATCTGACAGAGCTAAGGCTTTGGTCGCTGGAGAAGATCAAGGAAAATAAGGCTAAAGTTGCTCGTGCATACAACAAGAAGGTCAAGCCAAAGAATTTCCAGGTTGGAGACTTGGTTTGGGAGGCAGTATTGCCATTGGGAACTAAAGATAAAAAGTTTGGCAAATGGTCTCCAACTTGGAATGGGCCGTACAAGATTGATCAGGTTTTGCCTGGGAATGCATACATGCTCGAGGAATTGGACGGCGTCAAGTTTCCAGTTGCTGTCAATGGTCAACACCTCAAGAAGTACTTCCCGAGCATGTGGGAAAGCGAGTAACAAGAGCCGATGAGATCCATCTGGCTGTACTGAGATAGGCCAACACGTTGAGTTGGCCGGTAAAAAAAAAGAAAAAGAAAAGAGATAGGCCAACACGTTGAGTTGGTCGGTAAAAAAAAAGGAAAAGAAAGAGATAGGCCAACACGCTGAGTTGGCCAGTAAAAAGAAAATGAATGGGAAGCCAACACGTTGAGTTGGCTAGTAAAAATACATATGAGAAGCAAGACAGCCGATGTCTAACCATCGACTTAAGGTGTTTTCAACAATTACAAGTTTCAGGTTAACAGGCAGTACTAATTGTTTCTTGAGCCTATCTATTGGTTCAGGAATTCTTCTATGGCATGGATGGCTTCTGTGCGGACGGCGTTTGCTCATGCTATGATTGCTTCGTCATCCTTGTCATCGCCTGATACTATCTGCCGACTCAAGGTGCTTATCTCTGCAAACTCTGCTTGTATCTGCTCGGCTATTTCCCGGGTTTCTTGTTTGGAGTTTGCAATGGAAGCTTCCTCGGCCTGGATGAGTCTCTTGGTGGTACGAACCTTTTCTTCGAGTTCTGCCAGTTCTTTCTTCAGGAGGTCGAGTCGGTTCATGTTAGCAGACACATCAGCTTTGGTATCTAGAGTTGCCTTCTTCTGGTTGAGGGCCTTGCACTTTTGGGCAATGTCAACCTTCAGAGAGACTTGAGAGAGACGTGCTTCTATTCTTTGTTGTGCTTTATTCACTTCTACTCGGAAGAACGGAAGATTGCTGGCTGGCCAGAGCTTGATTTGTAGTAGTTCCGGGAGTTGGGATTCTATTTGCTTGAAGATGTTCTTTATTTCACTGGAATCACCAACTAGAGAAGTGATTGGAGCAGAGAGCAAGTTTTAGATAGTCTGAAGCTGATTTGTAATTGTAATCGGCTGCTGTTCTGGCTGCACTTCTGCATTCGATGCATTCAGACCCATTGATGCTGGATCAAAGGAGAGCAGGTCCAAAATATTGAAGCCCTGCTGATACGCTGAAGATTAATTGGGGATGAAGTGCATTAATGGGGTGATCAGCTGATTTAAGTTGACTCATGAAAATTACCTATTCTGAACAAGAAGTGATGATCGGTTCAGGTGTAGCCGATCCAGTTGGATTGGAGGTGACAACAGGGGTTTCGATGTCAGCTTGTTCGTCATGCACATCCGTCAGAGTATTTGAAGTCTTAGTTGCTCCAGTGTCAGCTTCATGAACGATGACTTCGTTTTGTGCTGGGCTACTGGTTTCGAGGATGTCTTCAGTTGCGTCCTGGAAGTGGAATTACAGTCAACCAGAGTACATGTGTGTGCAATAAAGAAGAAGTTTTAGAATGATGAGTTACCTGGTTGGTGTTGGACTCTGATGGATTCGGGGAAGCTGGTGCTGGTTTCTTGATGACTCGTCTAGTGATCATCTTCCTTTTCTTGGTCAAGACTCGGGGGGCAACGCTTGCAGAAGTTTGTCTTCGTTTGGAAGCCGACTGAAGTAAGTCTGGCTGAATAGTCATTATCACTTTTTTCATTGATGATGATCCTTTGCAAAAGAGTACATTAGGAGCAGTTGGAAGAAAGTGGAATGGCTCCCCGTTGCTGGTCATAGGTTCTGAACCATCCTGTTGCCGCTAACAGGGTGAGCAGGATTAGTCAAGTAAAGGAATGGATGATCTAGAAAGAGTAAAATGTATAAATTCAGTACCTCTTCATCGGGGATTACGTATTTAGGGTCAATTTGCTGCAGTCGAGGACCTAGAGCTTTTCTGAAGACATGGGTTTTCCACATTCCCCACCATGTGCTAAAATCGATCGATGAAGGATCAAGGGATAGATCGGCTGGTATTGGAATGTGGAGGTCATCGAACATGCTGTAGCATCTTGAGCTGGTGAGACCGTCAGACAGATCGGCTCTGCTCTCCACCAAGTGGTGAATATGGAAGTGGGGAGGGACCTGTCCTAGGCCAAGTTGCCGAGCTGCTATGACTGATTGGTAAGATTCATAACCTGGCTTGATAATTTCATTAGAGGTGCTGATGCCAACAGGAAGGAAGCCAGGTCGGATCATCAAAGAGTATAAATGCCGAGTGCTGTTGTCATCGGCAAAGTTATCTAATCTGAAGGCAGTTGGGTTTTCAAAGGATTCAGATTCGGTGAATGGGAAATAGAGTGGATTATCCAATCCTTTGTAGAAGACTCTGAACCAGTTTGCTGCATCTGCTGAATTCAGTTTACTACCAGGGAGACTAAATAAAGCTTGTCCATAGCCAGTACATCTAATTCTTTTGCTACTCTCATCAGGAAAAGAGTTCTTGGTTAGGCCTTGGAAGTTCGAAATCTGGTGCTGAAAGTACATTTGTGCCCACAACTGAATAAACCACCAAGGGCCTCCAGTTCTCAGTTTCTTTTGGTTAAGCAAGTTAGATGTCATCAAATGGAGATATCTGTAGATTTCTCCAAGGAAAAGTTTGCCTAGGTCGATGTGATTGCCATGGGCCAGTTGATAGGCTAAGGGAAGATAATTCTTAGTTGGAGCTAAAGAAGGGCCACAGAAGATGAAGTGTTCTAGCCAAAGATTTAAGAAGGCTGTGTGTTCCTTCTCAGTCACTGGACCTTTTGTTTTCATGTGCTGATTCATGTAAGTACCCCAGTTTGTGCAGTTAACCTTGGAAGAAAGTTTGAAGGGGACTTCTGCCATTTTGTGGGCAGCTGGGTTAGGAGATCCAATGTCTAGGCCAATGATCATGGTGACATCTAGCAGAGTGGGAGTCATGGGTCCATGACCAAAGAGGAAATAGTTCAGTGCATCGGACCAGAAATAGCCGATGGTTTTCAGAAGGTTTTCATATTTGTCAACAGGTGATAATGATAAACTAAGGGCATCGGCTATGTTCATATCCTGCCACAAGGGCATATAAGCTTTTGCTACTCTGCTGTACCATGTAATCCAGCTCTCAGGAGGGTTAGGCCAGGCTCTTAAGCAGTCGGCCCAGAGGTTTAAATCAATGTTTTGACTCACGAAAGGGATCCTATTTGCTTCACAAGAGATCAAATCTATGGGGTTTTCATGAGTTCGTGGGCCAAGACAAAAAGATTTTGTGTTTGAAGGATGCGGCAAAAGGATGTCTGACACCTAAAGTTCAGAAATTCAGAAGTATGCATACGGTGTCAGATTTCAGAATTTAAAGTTTCAGAAGCTTAATAAGCTGAGGAATATTAAAAGAATCAGGCTGAATATTACCTTCAGGCCGCAGATTGCCGCATCATCAACAGTAGGATTTGTTGTCTGAGCTGCAGAGTCTGCCATGGTTCAGATCCATTGACTTGGGGTTTGATTGCTGTGGGCTCTGATTCGAATTCCGGATGCTTGGAGAGTTCTTGCTCGAATTTGTAGAGCTGGGTTTTCAAATTACACTCGGATTTGAGAGCTTGTTTCGAGTTCGGTTCAAGATGGAAGTGTTACTCTACTCTTGTGCGGGTTGCTTCTAGTTTGAATTTCGTCGGCACTTGGATATTTATAGAAGCCTGATGCGTTGCCATCGGCTTTTTGGAAAGTAAACATCAGACACGCATAATTTAAGGAAATCGATTTCATTAATGGAAAGGTCATTACAAGGAAAGCCGATTGTTACAAAGGAATTGATCCTTCGGCTTTGTGATCCTACCCCTACGATGCTACAGTACTACTTCTACTGCTCGTAGGTACCTAGTACCTACGGCGCTTGGGGCTTCGGGCCGGCGCATCCCCGCCGCTGTCGTCATCGCTGTCGTCATCGTCGTCGTCGTCGCTGCCGAAGGCGCTGCTGCCGCCTTCAGACCCGAAGTCGCTCCAGTCGGCGCCGCCGCCGCTGTTCTCTTCCTCGCAGTCCTCCTCGGAGGACCCGAGGAACCGAAAGGGCTTTCCGCCCATCGGCTCATCCTCGTCGGAGGAGGAGTCGATCTCCTCTTCCGAGGAAGAGTCGACTCCGTCCGATGAGGGGTCTTTCTTGTCGCTGCTCTCCGACTCCTCCTGGAACAGGAGCCGGAGGTCTTCTCCCTCGGTCTTGGGCTCGTCCTCCTCGAAGACGGTCCCGAAGTTGAACTCCTCTGCATCCCAGTGCAGAGGAGCTAGCGCTTCATACGCTACAGTTGGGTCCCACTCCGGCGTCGGCTCCCGACTCTCCGGGATGGAGTCGCTGGAAGAAGCAGGGAGGGGGGAAGAAGAAGGAGAAGAAGAGGAAGAAGAGGAATCTCCGAAGGAGTTGGAGCCAGAGGAAGAAGAGATCGCCATGGCTGGCAGAGGAGTGGGGTTTTTTGCGCTACTGGCTTTGGGAGGAAGAAGGAGTTTGCCATGAAGAAGAGCCGATTCGGGGTGAGATTAAATAGTGAAAAGATGGAAGACAGATCGGCAGTTTCACCCTCTACGAGGAGCCAGTTACAGAGACGTTGCGTCTTCCTTGGAGGTTGCAGTGTCTTTAATGAGCATTAACGGGAAGATTGCCAAAACCAGGGGACATGTGTTATCGCCATAAATTAACAGGATTAATTTATGGCCGAAAGCAAGATGGGCTTAAAGCAGAAGATTGAAGAAGACTTGTAAATCGGCTCCTGCGTGAGCATTTGGGCCACATGGGCCATGTATCTTAGATTTAGTTCAAGATTAGAGATAGAGTCCGATCGGGACAAGATTAGTTTAGATTGTTTCCCAAGTCTCCGGACTATAAATATGTACCCTGTGTTATTCATAAAAAAAGAACGTCATCACGTCTCGCAAACAACAATCTCGGCGCATCGCCATCCCTAACTCTAGTAGATCTAATCTGTTATGGTTTGCTCTTATCTATAAGAGTTGGCGTAATATCTGTTAGATTAGGCCTTGCAAACGGGTTGGATGATCCGATGGTGTACTAGATGCTTTATTTTAGACTTAATAGGGATTGTTCCGGGAATCGGCTCTTGCTAGTTCTTAGGCCTCTGTTTTGGGTTTTGGTTTAGTTATCTGTTACGTTCATTAGGCCCAGTCACGTTGTAATGAACATGGCACCATTGATGCCATTTCGAGTGATTTTGGTGATCGAATGACAACACAACACTTGGACTAATATGATTGTTAAGATGATCATTCTCAGGCTTTTAGGTTCAAGTGATGACAAAGAGAAAGAGAAGATAGGCGTAGCAAGGCCCGATGGACCGCCCCTACGGGGGTTCCGCTACCCGGTTAGCAGACGGGGGTCGAGGGGGAGCCGCCCCTCGCGGGTCTCAGGGCAGCGCCCTGAAAGCTCTTCGATTCAGGAGCACCGGAAGAACCGACGCCAGGGCATCGGAGCATCCGGTGGTAGTCGGAAGAACCGACGCCATGATACTTTGGTGCAGAAGGGAATCGAAGCCAAGTCAGCCTATAGGCACCGGTTGAACCGACGGTCCAAAATAGGGCATCGGTGCAATGGCCGTCCTTTGTACCAGAGACGATGTCAAGTGCCCAGAAGAAGTTTCTTCAGCACCGGTTCAACCGACGGTGCATCGGTGCATACCACCGGTGTAATGACGTCAGCGTCCAGGAGAAGATTCTTTCAGCACCGGTTGAACCGGTGAGGCATCGGTGCATTGCATCGGTTAAACCGGTGGTCTCTGCGTCAGCTGTCAGGACTTCAACGGCTACTTCATGTTGTGAGTGACCGGATGAACCAACGCTACCCTGCCAAGAGGCATCGGTTCTTCCGGTGGTAGCAGATTTTCAGCTGACCGTTGGAGCAACGGCTACAAGACTTGGTGGCCTATATATATGCCTCACCCCGGCCATTTGAAGTGTGCTGGAGTTGCTGAACATCCCAAACACACCCAAGAACATCTCCAACCACCATAGAGCTTCATTGTACATCATATAGGCTTAAGCACACTTGTGAGAGTGCTTAGTGCTTGTTTAGGGATTAGTTCTTGCGAGAGCTCCCTTGAGAGAAGTCTTGCTGCGGCAAGCAACTTGTGATCCGTCGTGTGACCCTCCGTCTTGGTGTGGAGTGGCAACGACACTTTGTGCGGGGGAAGAGGAGGCCCCCTCCTTGGTGGAGAAGCTCCGTAGTGGATTTCGGCCGGGTGACCGAGAGAGACGGTGGCGGTGCACTAGACTCGGTGTCTTGTGTGCACTTGCCTTTACTTGCCGGCATCGCCTTGGTGGCGTAGTGCAAGACGGTGATCGGAAGAGCCTCGGTGTCCCGTGGACGTAGGCGTTTGTGCCGAACCACGTTACATGACCGTGTCTACTCGGGAGTTTGCATCCCTCTTGCACTTACCTCTTTACTTACCTTATTACGTTTCCGCATTTACTCTTTCTTGTGTGCCTTTACTTTCCTAGTTAGTTTGATTAGGATTGGCTATAGGTTGCAAGTTTTTAGGGGTAAGTAGAGAGTTGCATAGATAAACCTTAGTCATAACTAGCATGTGTAGGACGTGTTAGGTTTATCTTATGCAATTAGATTGAGCCCTAGGATAGAAAAGCGATTAGCGACCCTATTCACCCCCTCCCCCTCTAGGGTCGGACACCCCGGTGATCCTTACAATTGGTATCAGAGCTTGGTCTCACACCTCTTACGAGGATTAGCCAATTTTATTGGTAAACTTGTGAGGAAGCTCGTAGGAGACCCGTCGACTTAACCGTCGAGTGAGTATCATGTCCGGGGAAGGGATGAGTACCGATAGGGCTCCGTTTTTCGATGGCACGGGATTTCCACGGTGGAAGGTGCTTATGCAAGCACATCTTCAAGCCCGGGGGCTTGATGTTTGGCGTGTCACCGAAGAAGGCAAGAAAAATGAGAATAAGGCCGAGAGACAATATGATGCCATTGCAAAATCAATTCTTTTGTCTTCTCTATGTGATAGTGTGTTTAATCGTGTCTTTGCAAATGAAAATGCTCATAAGCTATGGAAGCAAATTGTCGAGAATCATGAGGGCACAAAGGATGTTGCCAATCAAAAATATCATATTCTCGGCGATGAGCTTAGTAGCTTTAAGCAACTTCCAAATGAAAATGCTCATGACATGTACTCACGATTAAATACTCTTGTCAATGAAATTAATGCCTTAGGTCTCAATCAAGTCAAAGATGAGGATATTAACCGCAAGATCCTCCGAAGCCTTCGCAAGCCCGACTACGACATCATCAACTCACTCTTGCAAAAAGAAGACTTGGTCAAGCTTACACCCAACCAAGTCATCAATCAAATCATTGCCCATGAGTATAGTATGGGAATGACAAAGAAGAAAGAGCAAGAGTCCACCTCTTCTTCAAGCAAAAAGAGTCTCGCTGCCAAGCACTCATGCAAGCATCAACCAAGGCGACAAGACTCATCAAGCTCAAGTGAAGAAGAAGAAGAAGAAGAAGAAGAAGAAGAAGAGGATGAGGAAGATAGTGATGATGAATCAAGTTCAAGCGATGAAGAATATCCAAGGGCCGTGCTATACCATCACCGCAAGATTGCCGAGCATGTACATAAGCTCTATGAGCTTGGGTACAAAACACTCATTAGAGGGAGTGCGGTTGGGATGGAGAAGATGGCGAAGAAAAAGAATGAGTCAAGAGCTCAAGCTCTCTCCGCCATCCACAAGCCAAAGAAAAGTGGTGAAAGCTCAAGTCACAAGAAAAATTCCAAGAGCTCCACCACCCATCGCCCTCGGAGATTATCACCACCACCCATGTGTCTTATGGCACTAGGCAATAACGATGTAAGTGATGACTCCTCCTCAAATGATGAATCCGATGTTGAAACCAATGAAATGTGTGAGATGATGACTCTTCTCCATAATCAACAAGAATATCTCATTAAACAAAATGAAGAAATCAAAGCTCTCAAGGCTAACGAAAAACTTCATGCTTCATTTGTCTCAAGATATGAGAACTTGCTAAACAAATTCAATTTGTTAGACAATGAGCATAAAGAACTTAAAATGAAATATGAGAGTCTTGAGTCTAAAAGTGAATCATCATCGGATAAATCGTTTCCTTGCAATATCCCTTGTGCTATTCCCATTGACAAGGTAGATGCGTCTACCTCTTGTGATCTAACCCCTTGCAATGAGAATGTGATTGTAGAAACATGTGATGATCTCATTGCTAAGGAAAATGATGAGCTCAAACAAGAGGTAGAAAGGCTAATGGTGGACTTGAGGCGGCTCAAAGGAAAATACACTCAAGAGCAAGTCCAACCTTCTCAAGATAACACCTCCGCGGGCGTGAAGAAGCTTGAGAAGGGAGAAACCGTGACTTGCTTCAAGTGTCACAAAGAAGGCCACAAGTCCTACCAATGCAAGGAGAAAGAGGGCAAAGCAAAGGGCAAAGAAAATAGCAAGTCCAAGAACTTGAACAAGAACAAGAAGGCTAAGGAGATCAAGAAAAACACATCTCCATACTTGAAGGCTTCATACATGTACACCAAGCCCACCCACAAGAACAAGCAAAAGAGCAACCACTACATACTTAAAAAGAAGAAGAATGGTAAGGTGGTGGCTCATGTCAAAGGGTGGAGAACATATGGATGGAACCGACCTATTTGGGTGCCCAAGGATATTATTCATACCATGGATGGCTCTCAAAAGGTTTGGGTTCCTAAGACTTAGGCACCAAACAAGTGCTTCGGGGAATTTGGAGGCTTGGCAAAGTTTGGGGTGTATGAGTAGGGATGCATCATGCAAAGTTAAGCTAGAGCCAAGTTATGGATTAAAAGATTAGTGACCCAAGTTCCCCTCCCCTACATATAAGGTAATGGTTGCTAGAATTCAATTCAAGCATCATGTAGCGCCATTGCTTTTTGCTAGGTTGTTTGCATCACATCACCTAGTGTTATATATGGTGGGCTGCTTGTGCCATGACTCTAACCCATGAGCAACCTACATGGTTTGATAAGTGTGTAGAAACCTACACAAGGTTACCTTTCATGGTACATGGACTTCATGAGGTATGTCTTTCATATGTGTACCATGAGCACAAGCTATGGGGTAGACTTCCTAATTGTGTCAAAATCAATGTGTATACATTTGCTTGGTGATTCAAACACTAAATGCACACTTTTAGGGGGAGTTAACTTTATAGCTTGTGATTTTGAGACTAACATGTTTTCTAGTTTATCTTTTGTAGTCTCACGTGGAGTTAACTCTCTAAGAGAATGTTTCTCACGATCAATATGAACAAATAACTCTCTAAGAGTGGTTAAATAAATTGTGCTTTCATGCATATTGAGCCATGCTCTATTGAACTTAAATGATCATATCTAAGTTCATAGGCTATGTGCTCATACATTTGCTCAACCTTGGTGTACCAAGTGCTTTTCTTCAAAAAAACTTACAAGTGGTATCTTGTGCAAATCACTTTCAATTGGTACATGCAAGGTAAACAAAAGTAAACCCCCGGAGGTATGCAAGGTTCTAAACTAATTAAATTGGTATCATTGTCATATCCTATTTACTTTAGAGCTACCTCCGTGCATGATATGATCTAAGCTTTCTAGTTATTACTTTTAGTTGTGCACTTGATTTGCACATTATCATTTTGTGCACAATACTTATGGAAAGCTTAGCTCATGTCATGCTAGTTTCGTGATTTTGTGATCCACCATAGTAAATTTTCAATTGGTATCTTCATTGATATCATATTTTTGGATCATGAGTCATGGAACTAACTCCCTAAGCTACTAATCTTCTCTTAAGCTATATTGTTTTGCAAGACCTTTGTTGGAGCAAGACCTTTTAGGTGATTTGATTCCAAAGGGGGAGAAATGTGGATCAAAGCAAGGTATTTTCTCAAGGAAGAGAAGCATATCCCAAAGGGGGAGAAATACCTAAGTGAATCAAGTCATGAGGAAGAAGTAGCAACATAGGGGGAGGTTCAAAGGGGGAATCATGGTTTTAGGGGGAGGTCAAGTCATCATGGTTTTACGGGGAGGTTCCAAGCAAGCGTAAGCCGTTTTCAATTAATTTCAATTGGTATCAAATGGTTAAATCTGTCAATTTTTTGCAAATTTATGCTTGCTTTGATTGTGTTGTCATCAATCACCAAAAAGGGGGAGATTGTAACGAACATGGCACCATTGATGCCATTTCAAGTGATTTTGGTGATCGAATGACAACACAACACTTGGACTAATATGATTGTTAAGATGATCATTCTCAGGCTTTTAGGTTCAAGTGATGACAAAGAGAAAGAGAAGATAGGCGTAGCAAGGCCCGATGGACCGCCCCTACGGGGGTTCCGCTACCCGGTTAGCAGACGGGGGTCGAGGGGGAGCCGCCCCTCGCGGGTCTCAGGGCAGCGCCCTGAAAGCTCTTCGATTCAGGAGCACCGGAAGAACCGACGCCAGGGCATCGGAGCATCCGGTGGTAGTCGGAAGAACCGACGCCATGATACTTTGGTGCAGAAGGGAATCGAAGCCAAGTCAGCCTATAGGCACCGGTTGAACCGACGGTCCAAAATAGGGCATCGGTGCAATGGCCGTCCTTTGTACCAGAGACGATGTCAAGTGCCCAGAAGAAGTTTCTTCAGCACCGGTTCAACCGACGGTGCATCGGTGCATACCACCGGTGTAATGACGTCAGCGTCCAGGAGAAGATTCTTTCAGCACCGGTTGAACCGGTGAGGCATCGGTGCATTGCATCGGTTAAATCGGTGGTCTCTGCGTCAGCTGTCAGGACTTCAACGGCTACTTCATGTTGTGAGTGACCGGATGAACCAACGCTACCCTGCCAAGAGGCATCGGTTCTTCCGGTGGTAGCAGATTTTCAGCTGACCGTTGGAGCAACGGCTACAAGACTTGGTGGCCTATATATACGCCTCACCCCGGCCATTTGAAGTGTGCTGGAGTTGCTGAACATCCCAAACACACCCAAGAACATCTCCAACCACCATAGAGCTTCATTGTACATCATATAGGCTTAAGCACACTTGTGAGAGTGCTTAGTGCTTGTTTAGGGATTAGTTCTTGCGAGAGCTCCCTTGAGAGAAGTCTTGCTGCGGCAAGCAACTTGTGATCCGTCGTGTGACCCTCCGTCTTGGTGTGGAGTGGCAACGACACTTTGTGCGGGGGAAGAGGAGGCCCCCTCCTTGGTGGAGAAGCTCCGTAGTGGATTTCGGCCGGGTGACCGAGAGAGACGGTGGCGGTGCACTAGACTCGGTGTCTTGTGTGCACTTGCCTTTGCTTGCCGGCATCGCCTTGGTGGCGTAGTGCAAGACGGTGATCGGAAGAGCCTCGGTGTCCCGTGGACGTAGGCGTTTGTGCCGAACCACGTTACATGACCGTGTCTACTCGGGAGTTTGCATCCCTCTTGCACTTACCTCTTTACTTACCTTATTACGTTTCCGCATTTACTCTTTCTTGTGTGCCTTTACTTTCCTAGTTAGTTTGATTAGGATTGGCTATAGGTTGCAAGTTTTTAGGGGTAAGTAGAGAGTTGCATAGATAAACCTTAGTCATAACTAGCATGTGTAGGACGTGTTAGGTTTATCTTATGCAATTAGATTGAGCCCTAGGATAGAAAAGCGATTAGCGACCCTATTCACCCCCTCCCCCTCTAGGGTCGGACACCCCGGTGATCCTTACACACGTGTAGGATGTTCCGGTATAGCAGTGAAGCTTTTACCATCGTGGATTAGATTAATTAGATTTAATTGAAGCAGCCTTACAGTTATTTGCTTTATTTATCAATATCCGGATAGATGCAGATCCAATCTGACACCGGGACTCGATCGGCACTTTAAAGCCGATGCAAGAGTCGTCCCGGGGAGCCGACCATGGCTCGGACTTACATTTCCACATGTTTGTGTATGCATGCTAATCGTTGCAAGCACGTTCGCACCTCCCTGATCGGGTATAGGTCAGGTGGCACGCCCTGCGTCTTCACAAGCCGCGGCGTGTGCTGGAATTGCGGGCCGTCGACGAGGGAGCAGTGCCTGCCAGCGCCCCGGCAACCTCCCGGCTCTTCGTGTTGCCTACCGCTGGTCGCCGGTGGGTTTCGACCGACAACACATTCTCTTTCAAAAATTTACGCCAAACAGATCTAAACACACCCTTACTATATTTCCTATATTTCGTCCCGCGACTCCGATTAGGAGAAAGAAAGGACGGAGCCAAGTTGGTGTGAGGAACCGTCCAAATTATCCCGATTAAACTAGGTTATCGTCTATTAATCAATTCCTGCTTAAGCGGGATAATTCCGATAGTCCTCGGTATGCTCTTTGAGCAACGCCCATGGTCAACTCGCATACCGTTTGTTCACGTCATAGCAACCATCACAATGATACATATGAGAGCAAAATTTTAACTTTTGATTACAGGTCTTAATCATTTTACAAAAATTCATGAAGTTAACTATAACATAAGCATCTATACATGAGGACTTACTGCATTTAAAGATTCTTTACAAACCAAGGTGTATCCTAGGTCTAAGTGGATAACCTACCATATTTTTCTTAGATTTAGAGCCTAAACACAGCGGATATTTAGAGAGTATTTAGTAGCAATAATGATGTCATTATCCATAAGACACCACTTGCATAAGTTTTGAGCGAATTCCACCGTCCATCCACTTTGCCAGCTTCGGCGGGATGGACATGGTCATCACTCCTTAGAAGAGAACCTGCAAAACAACTTAACGGCAACACCGTAAGTACATTTCATACTTGCAGAACTTATCCATAATACTATACATTTGGTGGATGCTCATAATACTATACATTTGGTGGACGCAAGGGGCTAGTCAAGTTTTGACATTGATGTATAAAAATGCGAGCATAGTTATCAAGTGAATAAGCAAAATGCATGACATCTATATTTCTACATCAAACACCAATACAATTGCATAAGTAAAGTGATCATGTAATCATGAGCTCAATCTTCCATAAGCTCTTCACGAAACTCTACGTTAAAGTCAAAGTTCAAGAGCGTGCTCAATGGCCGAGAGCGCGGCTATTGCAATAGATTATAAACCCTGCAGGGGTGTACAACTTTTCCCACACGAAACGAGACCATAGGCCATACTACCCGTCGGTCCGTAAGGAATGGTTCACGTGTCAACCGTTCGCATACCCGTCCCCAACGCTGAGACGAACAACCGGGATGGACAGGTGCAACGGAACCGCCGACTACACCCCATCACAAACCGCGCCGAATCCGCTCAGTGAAGGGTGCGCGTATGGTACTGAGCTTACCATCCCATTATGAAGCATGTGGTTTGTATGGAAAAGTGCTCAAGTAACAAAGCGATGACGCGTCGGTCCTTAACCAACTCAAGCAAGTCTAAACCATTTGGATTCCACTTCCAATAGGGCCCTACCACACTTGCTCAAGTCTCGATCCATCATTCATACCTTTCTCATGTTTTAATCTTTCTCATCTACTCAAGTATTGTTAAGCAAACACCCTATAGCTCGCGAGTGATGGTGACCTTGCCATCTCTCGACTTCTACCATAAGTTAAGCATGGCTAAGAAAATTAATTCGAGAAGTCTAAGCAGACATACTTTACCTAGTATAAGTTGTTATAGAGCTAAAAGGTAAAACATGCCAAGTGGGTTCTACACAAATCACATGAACTAGATTGGATTAAGCCCATGCAGAAACAATATTTTATAATAGCAAATTAAGAATTCAAAAATAAGGTTTGAGATACATAGGTGCCTGCCTTGGTACTCCGGAACCACGACACTCTGGAACATCATTCTCTAAGAATGTAGACAAATGCATGAATTAGAAAAGATGCCATAAATGCATATTCTTATGAGATGCAATGACTTATGAGAGGTAAATACTAACATGATTCAAGGCCATAAACTAAGCAATTCAAAGAGGTAAATTAGGGCACACAAACATTGCATAGTGTGGAGATGCAAAACTATTATTCATACAAGCACACTCTGGAAGACAAGTTGTAACATGAGGATGCCATCAAAACTAGTTGTGCTAATATTGTTTACGATATAAATTAAGGATAAGTAGCTCACACAACATCAAGCATCAACCATGGAAATTAGTTAATGATTGCTATCAACACAGAGTGCTAGAGTCCAGAGTATGCTCATACAAGTTGATAATATTATTTAGTTAAATTTAGACAATCAACAATTAATGGGTAGCTGCTAGCAACATCACATTTTAGTTCTGATAAGATCATCATTATACAAAAGAGAAGCTAGCAAATCTTATTCTAATTAATTAAGGCAAGCATCATCATTATAAGATCACCATTATAAGATGTTTCATGGAATTCCTAATCATAGCAGCATATCACATTTATTTAATTAACAAAGGGAAGTTGATAGCTCAATGAGCACAAAGGATTCTCTAGGCATTTTACCAATAAATTAGTTTTAGAACAAACATATCTAAATTAACATCCTTCTACCACCACATCGTGAAGGTTAATATTTAATTATATCATTGTTGTCGGTCGAAACCCACCGGCGAGCAGCGACAGGCAACACGAAGAGCCGGGAGGTTGCCGGGGCGCTGGCAGGCACTGCTCCCTCGTCGACGGCCCGCAATTCCGGCACGCGCCGCGGCTTGTGAAGACGCAGGGCGTGCCACCTGACCTATACCCGATCAGGAAGGTGCGAACGTGCTTGCGACGGTTAGCCTGCATACACAAACACGTGGAAACATAAGTCCGAGCCGTGGTCGGCTCCCCGGGACGACTCTTGCATCGGCTTTAAAGAGCCGATCGAGTCCCGATGTCAGATCGGATCTGCATCTATCCAGATATTGATGAATAAAGTAAATAACTGTAAAGCTGCTTCGATTAAATCTAATCAATCTAATCCACGATGGTAAAAGCTTCACTGCTAGATCGGAACATCTTACACGTGACTGGGCCAAATGAACGTAACAGATAACTAAACCATAACCCAAAACAGAGGCCTAAGAACTAGCAAGAGCCGATTCACGGAACAATCCCTATTAAGGCTAAGATAAAACATCTAATACACCACCGGATCATCCAACCCGTTTGTAAGGCCTAATCTAACAGATATTATGCCAACTCTTAGAGATAAGAGCAAACCATAACAGATCAGATCTACTAGACATAAAAGAAGCAGGGTGTTGCCTTTACGCAGCTAACTCTATGCAACAAAAGCTAGTATAAGACGATGACATGAATCGCGTAAAGACAACATGATATTCGTAGATGATAAGCAACAAAGCACAACAGATCTACTAAAAGCCATGCTACAAACATCGAGATAACTAGCATTACTCGCCATAAAAAACACTTCAGTACGAGTAATACCAAGGTAAAAGCAAGAACAATGCTGCCCTGATCGCGAGAAGCGATCAGGGCAACATGGCGCTTACTTGGATGAAAACCCTAGAATTAGGGGTGGCGATGCGCCGAGATTGTTGTTTTGCGAGACGTGATGATGTTCTTTTTTCTTGAATAACATAGGGTACATATTTATAATCTGGAGACTTGGGAAACAATCTAAACTAATCTTGTCCCGATTGGACTCTATCTCTAATCTTAAACCAAATCTAAAGATACATGGCCCATGTGGCCCAGGTGCTCACGCAGGAGCCGATTTAGAAGCCTTCTTCAATCTTCTGCTTTAAGCCCATCTTGCTTTCGGCCCATAAATTAACCCTGTTAATTTATGGCGATAACACATGCCCCTCTGGTTTTGGCAATGATAGTTCCAAAACCACTCCGTCGCTTCATCTTCCCGTTAATGCTCATTAAAACACACTGCAACCACCAAGGAAGACGCAACGTCTCTGCAACTGGCTCCTCGTAGAACGTGAAACTGCCGATTCGTCTTCCATCTTTTCGCTATTTAATCTCACCCCAAATCGGCTCTTCTTCACAGCGAACTCCTTCCTCCCAAAGCCAGTAGCGCAGAAAACCCTAATCCTTCACCAGCCATGGCCATCTCTTCTTCCTCTGGCTCCAACTAAGAACTATCTTCCCTTGGCCTACCACCTGGCCCATGGTAATCACACCGGCCTAGGTAAACTTTTCCTTGGAGAAACCTACAGATATCTCCATTTGATGACATCTAACTTGCTTAACCAAAAGAAACTGAGAACTGGAGGCCCTTGGTGGTTTATTCAGTTGTGGGCACAATTGTACTTTCAGCACCAGATCCCCAACTTCCAAGGCCTGACCAAGAACTCTTTTCCTGATGAGAGCGGCAAACCAATCAGATGCACTAGCTATGGCCAAACTTTATTTAGTCTTCCCGGCAGTAAACTGAATTCTGCAGAGGCAGCAAATTGGTTCAGAATCTTCTACAAAGGACTAGACAATCCTCTCTCTTTCCCATTCACTGAATTTGAATCCCTTGAGAACCCAACTGCCTTCAGATTAGATAACTTTGCCGATGATGATAGCACTCGGCATCTATACTCTTTAATGATCCGACCTGGCTTCATTCCTGTCGGCATGAGCACCTCCAATAGAATTATCAAGCCAGGTTATGAATCTTACCAACCAGTCATAGCAGCTCGGCAATTTGGCTTAGGACAAGTCCCTCTCCACTTCCATATTCACCACTTGGTGGAGAGTAGAGCCGATCTGCCTGATGGCCTCACCAGTTCAAGATGCTACGGCATGTTGGATGATCTCCACATTCCAATACCAGCCGATCTGTCCTTTAATCACTCATCGATCAATTTTAGCACATGGTGGGGAATGTGGAAAACACATGTATTCAGAAAAGCTCTAGGTCCTCGACTGCATCAAATTGATCCTGAATATGTAATCCCCGAGGAAGAGGTACTGAATTTATGCATTTTACTCTTTCTAGACCATCCATCCTTCCACTTGTCTAATTCTTACTCACCCTGTTTGCAGCAACAAGATGGTCCTGAACCTATGACTAGCAGCGGGGAGCCATTCCACTTTCTTCCAATTGCTCCTGATGTATTCTTCTACAAAGGATCACCGTCAATGAAGAAAGTGATAATGACTATTCAGCCAGACTTACTTCAGTCGGCTTCCAAACGAAGACAGGCTTCTGCAATTGTTGCTCCCCGAGTCTTAACCAAGAAAAGGAAGATGATCACGAGGCGTGTTATCAAGAAACCAGCACCAACTTCCCCGAGTCCATCAGAATCCGACACCAACCAGGTAACTCATCTTTCTAAAACTTCTTCTTTGTTGCACACATATGTACTCTGGTTGACTGTAGTTCTAGTTCCAGGACGCAGCTGAAGAAATCCCCAATGTAGAAAGCCTGGAAAAACATGAGATGGCTGCAACTCCTGATGCACTGGTGGAGGTAAACGAGGAACAAGCTGATACAGTCGATGTTCTTGATATCAACACTAGCTCTAACAAGACGATCACTCTTGAACCACCCAACACTTCTTCAGAACAGGTAACATTACAAAACCAATTTTGAAACAGCCGATAGCTTCATAAACGCACCTTGCTCTAACCTCAGATATGTCCATAGGGCTTTGATATTTCATGTTTGCTTTCCTTTGACCCCGCATCAATGGGTCTGACTGCCCCTGGAGCAAAAACACCATCTTTGCAGCAATCGGCTAATTTGGCACATCAGCTTCATCTTATCAAGGATCTACTATCTGCTCCACTCACTGCTCTAGTCGGCGATTCCAGTGAAATAAAGAATATTTTCGAGCAAATAGAATCCCAACTCCCGGAGCCATTGCAAATCAAGCTTTGGCCAGCCAGCAATCTCCCATTCTTCTGGTTAGAAGTGAATAAAGCACAACAAAGAATAGAAGCACGTCACTCTCAAGCTTCTCTGAAGGTTGACATTGCCCAAAAGTGTAAGGCCCTCAACCAGAAGAAGGCAACTCTAGATACCAAAGCTGACGTGTCCGCCAACATGAACCGACTCGACCTCCTGTAGAAAGAACTGGCAGAACTCGAAGAAAAGGTTCGTACCACCAAGAGACTCATCCAGGCCGAGGAGGCTTCCATTGCAAACTCCAAACAAGAAACCCAGGAAATAGCCAAGCAGATACAAGAAGAGTTTGCAGAAATAAGCACCTTGAGTCGGCAGATAGTAACAGGCGATGACAAGGATGACGAAGCAATCATAGCACGAGCAAACACCGTCCGCACAGAAGCCATCTATGCCATAGAAGAATTCCTGAACCAGTAGATAGGCTCAAGAAACAATTAGTACTGTTTGTTAACCTGAAACTTGTAACTGTTTTAAAACATCTTAAGTCGATGGTTAGACATCGGCTGTCTTGCTTCTCATATATATTTTACTAGCCAACTCAACGTGTTGGCTTCCCCTTATTTTTTTTACCGTCCAACTCAACGTGTTGGCCTATCTCTTTTCTTTCCCTTTTTTTTACCGGCCAACTCAACGTGTTGGCCTATCTTTTTTTTTACCGGCCAACTCAATGTGTTGGCCTATCTTAGTACAGCCAGATGGATCTCATCGGCTCTTATTACTCGTTTTCCCACATGCTCGGGAAATACTTCTTGAGGTGTTGACCATTAACAGCAACAGGAAACTTGACACCGTCCAGCTCCTCGAGCATGTATGCATTCCCAGGCAAAACCTTATCAACCTTGTACGGCCCGTGCCAAGTTGGAGACCATTTACCAAACTTTTTATCTTTAGTTCCCAATGGCAATACTGCCTCCCAAACCAAATCTCCAACCTAGAAATTCTTTGGCTTGGCCTTCTTGTTGTATGCGCGAGCAACTTTAGCCTTATTTTCCTTGATCTTCTCCAGCGACCAAAGCCTTAGCTCTGTCAGGTCCTCCACATTATCGTTCATCAAGGCTGCATACTATTCAGCAGATAAATCATTCTGAAACTCAACACGCCTTGATCCGGCCGTGATCTCCCATGGTAGCACAGCGTCTTGGCCGTAGACTAAATGGTACGGCGATGTCTTGGTGGACCCGTGACATGAAATATGATATGCCCACAAAGCTTCTGACAAAACCTCATGCCAGTGCCTAGGATATTCATCGATCTTTCGCTTTATGAGCTTGATGAGGATCTGGTTGGATGCTTCAGCCTGCCCATTAGCTTGGGCATAATATGGAGATGATCTGATTAGCTTAATCCCCATGTCATCGGCAAACTTTGTGAACTCCTCCGATATGAAGACCGATCCTCCATCGGTCGTAATAGTTTGAGGAATTCCAAATCTGTGGATGATGTGCTCTTTGACAAAGCTGATCACATCTCTTGACGCTACTGACCTCATGGGCACTGCTTCTACCCACTTTGTGAAATAATCTGTAGCAGACCAATCATGTCCATGCCCCAACCTCTGAATGGCCACGGTTTGATGATATGATTCATTACTGATGCTGGCACTATCTGAATTTTGCCAAACCTCTGACATGCCTGACCTCCTTTGTAATATTTGAAGCAATCTTCAAGCATAGTGGGCCAGTAATAACCCGATCGCCTAATCAGCCACTTCATCTTATGAGCCGATTGATGAGTACAGCAGGCTCCTTCATGAACCTCATGCAAGGGCCGATTTGACTCTGAGGTCCCAGACATTTAAGTAGTAGTCCTTCCAAGGTCCTGTAGAACTTGTCATCCCCTATCAGAACATACTTCATGGCCTTGAGTCTTATCCTTCTGGGTGCCCCCCGAGCCGAATCCTTCAAGTAATTGAAGATATCGGCTCTCCAGTCTTCGGGTTCCAGAAACTGAACCTCTACGTCGACTCCATCGGCTGTTTCTTTGTAGCCAGAAGCCATCTGAGCCAAATCATTGGCTTCATTGTTCAGAGTTCTGCGTATCCAGTGGAAATTGATGTACCTGAATTGTGACATCAACTCACGGCATTGCATCCATATTGGGAAAAGAGCCTCGCTCTCACATCTATATTCTTCCGTGAGCTGAGAAATCACCAGCTTTGAATCTCCAAAATTTCCACCGCTTCTGCACCAGCTTCGAGGAGCAGTTCCATTCCTTTGCGAATGGCTTCATATTCCACCAAATTATTGGTACATGGGGCAGTCATCCTGATGGAAAAGGAGTAAGTCGCCCCTCGAGGCAACACCAACAGAATTCCCACACCGCATCCATCATCACAAGCCGATCCGTCAAAAAACATAGCCCAAGCACGAATAAATAGTGCAGCAATATCAGTACTGATCCTGTCTACAACAAGATCCGCCAGTGCCTATCCTTTGACTGCTTTTGCAAGCTGATACCGAATATCGAACTCTGACAATGCAAACATCCATTTTCCAAGCCGGCCTTTCCGAACAGGAGCCGACAGCATATGCTTTATGACATCCGATTTGCATATAGCAATTGTTTCCGCCGAGAGCAAAATATGACGAAGCTTTGTGCATGTAAAGAATAAGCAAAGGCAAAGCTTCTCAATTTCAGGGTACCTGGTCTCGGCGTCTAACATGCGCCTGCTGAGGTAGAAAACCACCCTTTCCTGGCCATCGTGCTTCTGACTAACACCGAAGCAATGGAAGTGTTACCCACGGACGGATACACATAGAACGGCCTATCTTGCTGAGGAGGAACCAACACTGGAGGCTTTGTCAAATATTCTTTGATTTCATTGAAAGCTTGCTGCTGTTCTGCCCCCCAGCGAAACTCATCATCGGATTTGATCTTCACCAAACCCATGAACGGTTCAATGCGCCCAGACAGATTAGAAATAAATCGTCTGACAAAGTTAATTTTACCGATGAGCTTCTGCAACTCTTTCTTTGTAGTAGGTGGCTTCATCGTCTTTATAGCTTCTTGACTCTTCAGGTCGATCTCGATTCCCCGTTCATGCACCAGGAATCCCAGAAATTGACCGGCCGATACTCCAAAGGCACATTTCTTTGGGTTCATTTTGAGCCCAAAGCTTTGAGTCCGTTCCAAAACTTGGCGCAGATCTTCTAGGTGCCCCCCCAGCAGATTTGGACTTGACCACAACATCATCAATATAGATCTCTACCAGTTTGCCAATGAGATCATGAAAAATATAATTCATGGCACGTTGGTACGTTGCACCGGCATTTTTCAGTCCAAAGGTCATTACCAAGTACTCGAACAAGCCGACCGCGCCTGGTACTCTGAACGCGGTCTTGTTCACGTCTTCTGGGGCCATGAAGATCTGGTTGTAGCCGGCATTACCGTCCATAAAACTCATCATTTTGTGGCCGGCAGCTGTGTTGATCAATGTCTCTGCAACAGGCATCGGGTATTCGTCCTTTGGCGTCGCTCTGTTGAGATCTCTAAAATCGACGCAGACACGCCATCGGCCATCCTTCTTTTGCACCGGTACCACGCTAGAGATCCATTCTGCATACCGGTACGGCCTGATGAACCCAGCATCCAACATCTTCTCCACCTCTTTCTGACTTCCTCTAGGACTTCGGCCTTCATCAGACGTGTTCGTTGCTAAAATGGCCGAAACCCTTTCTTAAGCGGGAGCCGATGCTTGATGATGCTTCTGTCTAGACCGGGCATCTCAGTGTAATCCCATGCAAAATAGTCCCGGTACTCTTTCAGCAGTGCAATCATCTCCTCACGCAAGACCGGATCCAACTTCTTGCTGATAAATGTCGGCCGTGGCTTATCCCCAGGACCGATGTCAACCTCTTCCAAATCATCATCTGACGTGAACCCGTATCCCAGCTTGCCGTCATCTGAAAAACCAGCTGCAAACGCAGGCGAGTCTTCGTTATCCACAAGATCAGCGGCAAACACAGGGAGATGACAAGAAAAATTATTTGGCCAACCGCACGGGCTGGCCGCTTCTATACTTCCATTATCATTCGGAACCAAATAGTCGATGAGTGGCCAACTGCCAAAGCAGGCCATCGTATGTACATGATGTAAGAATTCCGAACCCACACATGATTTTTTTATTTTTTGGGGCCGGTCGCAGGGACCGGCCTCTCTATCTCTATTACATCCCGTGGCATGCCAGGATGCGTCTACTCTGTGAGGCCAGTGGATAAGACCAGCCTCAGTCCGTTTTTGTCGCTTCGATCCGATCACAATCTTCCAGGGCGATCCCTGAGATCGGCTCTTGTCCTTCCGCATCCCAAGCATTCATATCTGCGAGCGAGACCTCGCTGGAGTCATCTGCACGGACCACCTCCACTTCATCGCCATCCCATTGGACGAGATACTGATGCATTGTGGAAGGGATACAACAGTTGGCGTGAATCCAATCCCTCCCAAACAATACCGCGTACGTACTCTTGCTATTGACGATGAAGAACGAAGTCGGGATCGTCTTGCGGCCCACTGTCAGCTCCACATTAAGGACCCCCATTGCCTCTGATGCTTGCCCGTTAAAGTCATTGAGCATCACATTGGTCTTGATTAGGTCGGCAGAAGAACGCCCCAACCGGCGTAGCACCGAATATGGCATCAGGTTGACTGCAGCGCCGGTGTCAACCAACATCCTGTTAACGGGTTTACCATTGATGAAGCGTTTGAGATATAGCCCCTTCAAATGTTTGTAGCTTTTTTCCTTTGGCTTCTCGAAGATGATCCGCCGGGGGCCAAGATCCAACTGTGCAACAGGCAAATCCTCCGGTTGAGGTGCCCGGAATTCTGACGGGAGCACGAACACCATGTTCACATCAGCCGATGGCTTCTCATCGGCTTTTGTCTGCTTGGGGCGCCACTCTTTTCTTGGAGGGCGCCTTTCCACCCTTCGCGGGCGCTTGACTTGTTCCGCGAGATCCGGACGCGCCTTCCTCAGCACGTCAAGGTACTTTGCTTCTGCCTCTTCCAGATTGCGCAAGCACTGCACTCTGCGCTTCTGCGAGCGATTAAGCCCGTCAGGACACCACCGTGGGCGATGGTACCTATCTTCTTCTTCTGGCTCCGAATCACCCCTGGTCGGCCACTGGACGTGATCATCGTGACGCACCTTGGGACATAAGCGCCGGAACACTGATGTCTCGCCTGGCTGGCGTGTCTGAGGCCTGCACTCCAAGCAATCATCTATGGTAGGCAATCAGCTCATGCCGGAATTCCAACAGTACCTGAAGAACGGGCAATGCCAGTTATCGCGTACAGCCTGGCGCCTTCCCAGCGTCCTCCCTGTGCGGTACTCGTACTCCTCCTCTTCCGATTGATAGCGGCGACGCAGCTTGTGCTGATACTCATATTTTTCCAGGAGCCCATCGGAAGCAAGAAGCTGGTTACGGATGTGATGCACTTGCTCTTCTGTAATGTGCTGTAGCCCTGACTCATTTTGATCCTGGGGCCGTTTGCCAGAAACGGCCTCTCTCCTTTGCTCGTCACGACAGCGTACGGGCCCCGCCATGTTGATCTGGAATGAAAAATTCTGGCCCGTAGGAGTGAAGTCCGACAACTCTACCACGTTGGCTTGTGGGAAGGGCTTTCTGTCGACCTTCATCGTCTGTTGAGCCAGAATTAATCGGCCTTGCTCGATAGCCGTGGCATGAGTGAACGAGTGGTGCCATTTGCAGTACAATCCTCCCTGCAGCTCTTGTGCGGTTGGCAGCTTGTGATTCTCTGGGAGCTTCAGCTGTTTTTCTTTGAGGAGCAGATCAAATATCTGCTCTGCTTTGGTCACATCGAAGTCGAAGCCCTTCACAAGCCCCTGCTGTCTGACCCACTTGCACGGGACAGGGTTTGCCCCCCGAGTCCACTCTGCCGCGGCCACTTCTTGCTTCTCGCCAGAGTCATCAGATTCATCCACCTGGGCCATGTTTACATGGCGCTTGAACTTGTCCTGGTACAGTTTAGGATGGTAAAGCTCATATGCCGTAAGCTTCTGCACCATGTGTGCCAGAGAGGTGAACTCCAACTGAAAAGCCAGATCCTTGATAGGCTTAGCGAGCCCCAGAACAGCCAAGTCGACTGCCTCCTTCTCTGTGATGCGCGACGTGTAGCATCGGTTCTTAACCTCTCTGAAGCACTATATATATTCTGACACAGTCTCTCCTCGCTTCTGCCTGACTTGGGCGAGGTCGGCAATCGCAGCTTCAACATCTCTGTGATACTGAGTATGGAACTGATCTTCTAGCTGCCTCCAAGTTCGAATAGAATCTGGAGCCAATGACGCGTACCATCCAAAAGCTGGGCTTGTAAGAGATTGGCCGAAGAACCGACCCTAAGAGGATCCGATACTGAGATTATCCCAAGCTGCGTTAAGTATCGGCTCACATGCTCGATGGAGCTGGCTCCTTCTGACCCATTGAACTTGGTGAACTCAAGAAGCCGATACTTGGGTGGCAGTGGGATCAAGTTGTAGTCACTTGGATACGGCTTGGAATAGCCGATCGCTTTTCTCCTGGGCAGGATGCCAAACTGGTCTCTCAATATTGCACTGACCTGCTCCACACTAAGAACTCCTGGGGCCGATGGCTCAGCACTCGGCCCGGTAGCGTACTTCACCAGCCACGCTTGTTTCTCCGCGTCTGCTCCAGAAGCTCCTGGGTTTACCATCTGCACCGAGCGTGTTGGATTGACGCTGTCAAGGATGTAGGCGCACGTGTAGCCGAGCGGGATCTCCTTGGGTGGCTCGGTGAGGAATTGGCCTTCTCCAGGATCACCGCCGATCTTGTGGACGATGTAGATCGGCAAATTTTGTGGTTTTGGAGCTGCAAATGAGAATGGCAATATTGGCCTAGAATGCAGTGCAGCTTCCTCTATGTGACTCCCCAGGGTTGGTCCCGATGGAGAGTACTGGTTCTTGATTATCTCCTGGATGACGCGATGCGCCACGCGCTCGAGCTCGTTCATCTGGCTCTGAGAGTGCCGATGAAGCGTATGGGCCACCATGTAGTTCATCTCCTGACGCAGGGCCCTGGTGCGCTCCTCCGATGGTACAGACAAATCTACGTTGTCGAGAGCGCCTTCTGGTGGGAACCCCTTCCACCTGATGCCATGGTTGAGGGTCCTCTCAAAAGAGCCGATGAGATCGGCTTCCAGCAGAGCTTTGATCTCGTCATACTTCTTCTTGTGTTCAGGAGGGAGCTCTTCATACGTGATGGGCTTGGGAGCGGGTTCTTGATCTTGAGCTCCTGTCATCTCTGTGGTGGGCGTTGCTGTTGATGAGCGTCCCACTGGGCGTGCCAGAATGTGTTGTCGGTCGAAACCCACCGGCGAGCAGCGACAGGCAATATGAAGAGCCGGGAGGTTGCCGGGGCACTGGCAGGCACTGCTCCCTTGTCGATGGCCCGCAATTCCAGCGCGTGCCGCGGCTTGTGAAGACGCAGGGCGTGCCACCTGACCTATACCCGATCAGGAAGGTGCGAACGTGCTTGCGACGGTTAGCCTGCATACACAAATACGTGGAAACATAAGTCCGAGCCGTGGTCGGCTCCCCGGGACAACTCTTGCATCGGCTTTAAAGAGCCGATCAAGTCCCGGTGTCATATCGGATCTGCATCTATCCAGATATTGATGAATAAAGCAAATAATTGTAAAGCTGCTTCAATTAAATCTAATCAATCTAATCCACGATGGTAAAAGCTTCACTGCTAGATCGGAACATCCTACACGTGACTGGGCCTAATGAACGTAACAGATAACTAAACCATAACCCAAAACAGAGGCCTAAGAAATAGCAATAGCCGATTCCCGGAACAATCCCTATTAAGGCTAAGATAAAGCATCTAATACACCACCGGATCATCCAACCCGTTTGCAAGGCCTAATCTAACAGATATTATGCCAACTCTTAGAGATAAGAGCAAAACATAACAGATCAGATCTACTAGACATAAAAGAAGCAGGGTGTTGCCTTTACGCAGCTAGCTCTATGCAACAAAAGCTAGTATAAGACGATGCCATGAATCGCGTAAAGACAACATGATATTCGTTGATGATAAGCAACAAAGCACAACAGATCTACTAAAAGCCATGCTATGAACATCGAGATAACTAGCATTACTCTTCATAAAAAATGCTTCAGTACAAGTAATACCAAGGTAAAAGCAAGAACAACGCTGCCCTGATCGCGAGAAGCGATCAGGGCAGCATGGCGCTTACTTGGATGAAAACCCTAGGATTAGGGGTGGCGATGCGCCGAGATTGTTGTTTTGCGAGACGTGATGACGTTCTTTTTTCTTGAATAACATAGGGTACATATTTATAGTCCGGAGACTTGGGAAACAATCTAAACTAATCTTGTCCCGATTGGACTCTATCTCTAATCTTAAACCAAATCTAAAGATACATGGCCCATGTGGCCCAGGTGCTCACGCAGGAGCCGATTTACAAGTCTTCTTCAATCTTCTGCTTTAAGCCCATCTTGCTTTCGGCCCATAAATTAACCCTGTTAATTTATGGCGATAACAATCATATCATGGCCATAGGAAACTACCAAGAGTGTTTCATGATTTTAGGAGCATCATAAAATAATTGACCATGCATCCAACTACTTAGCAAGCTAGTTTAAGCTAGTTAAATTAAAAACTACAATAGTATATAACTATCTCATAGGTGTATCAATTTTATACAGAAGATAAAGGTTGAGAAAAGTAAATAAAACTGGATTCACAATTTTTGAGGTACATATGTATTTATTGTGTAATAAACTATTTAACTAGTGTTAAGCAAACATAGATTAAACTTTACCAATATACAAACAATTCATACAAAACAATATGTTTAATGGATAGTACACATCATAAGGAAGCTAGCAAAATTGGTTTCATAATTTTTGGACTAACATAGAATTAATTATGCAATTACCAAGATAAACATATTATTTAAGAAACTGAAAAATAATATAATTATTTTGGGAGCAAACATATTTTTAGCAGGTAGAGAACATCAAGACAAAACCAACAAATTTTTTTTTCACGTCAATCGGAGCTATATTCAATTTTATATGAATTTTACAAGATGATGCAGACTTATGCATTAAATTAGTCAAATAGTACCCAATTGATACAGTAACCCGGATACTCCGGGTATGGACCCAGATACTCCGGGCTTCGCTGACCTGGAAACTCCGGAAATGACCCGGAAACTCCGGGTTTAGGTCCGGAAACTCCGGCCTGTGAACCGACATGCACTGGGGTTTCAGAGCTCTAGGTCATCAATGGTAAAAGGCCATGGATAGGCTAAGGATCTTGAATGAGGGTACAAGAAGGAAGGTGAACAGCTAATGGAGCCCACCGGTGATGAGTAGGGCACGAGCAAGGGGCCACTTGTTGGAGTAGAGCAGCGTTGGCGTAGATCGGTTCGAGTTCATCCTTGGATCTTGGGGAAGATGAGGAAGAGGCTTTGGGTTTGCCTTCTCCTTGGTCTCCGGTGAGGAAGACGTGGCCAAGGTGGTGTAGAGCTTGTCGGCGTCGTCCTCCGCTGGTCCTCCGTTGAACTCTAGCGAGGGTGGGGTGGATTTGGTGAGGAGAGGTGGTTCTCTCCTCAATGGCTTGGTTCTCCGAGCAAGGAGAGGGAGAGAGTGTTCTGTTGTAAAGGAGATAGGCAACAAGGAGGGCAGGGGGTGCTGATGGTGGAGGTGAACTCTGGCTGACATGTGGGCCTGAGGAGGGGTACGTGGCGTCCATGTGCTGTGTGTTTGACACGTACTCAACTCCCCAAATCTGGATACTCCGAGTTCAGGTCCGGATACTCCGGACCAGACCAACCCGGAGGCTCCGGAATAAAATCCGGATATTCCGGAAATCCTGCTATACCCATTTTGAAATTATTTGAGGATGCATATGATGACATGATTCACCTAAATTCAAGTTTTTTAAAGTAGTATTTTATTATAATAATTCCCAACATAATTCATATAATGAGAATGCAAGTTGCTTCACAAAGCATGGGTTCCACATGTATAAACAATTCAGAATTAAATTTAGATGCATTCAAATCAAGCACAAATTTTTTATGAATGTTAACAAAAGCTCTTGATGCAATGCTTAGCATGATAATTACATTTGGGTCGTTACACTTGGGTTCGTGACCTCTACTACATCTGCACTTAGAGTCTGTTTGGAAGGTGGAGGTTTAATTTAAACTAATAAGCACCCTGTCATGGTAGACCTAAAATCATGGTTTTAAATAGCGGGCTATGGTAAATAATGGCGTATTTTTTTTCGAGGCAAAGAGGCTATAGCGGAGGCTATAGCGGGCTATAGCAAATAGCGGTTTACTACTAAATCATGAAAAATACAAGTAATAGATGCACAAAAATATAGTAATTAGCGAATTTCATAAACATAAATATGTTTGTAGGGCTACGAAAACATTATTTAAGTTGACCATACAA
Organism: Panicum virgatum; assembly: GCF_016808335.1. Lineage (NCBI taxonomy): Eukaryota > Viridiplantae > Streptophyta > Magnoliopsida > Poales > Poaceae > Panicum > Panicum virgatum. Next base: position 18,817,617 of record NC_053146.1, on the reverse strand, counting down.
TAAAAAACATACAATCAAATATTCATTTGCCCAAAAGACATAAACAGTAGCATTGAGCTGATGATAAGGCTATAGCGGCGCTAAAGCTACGGCATTTAGTGCAGCTATGGCCCGATTTAGCGTCTATAGCTGTCATAGCGGCACAAATACAAAAAGCGTAGCGGAGACTCTCTGAAAAGGCTATAGCGGAGCTATAGAGGGGCTATAGCCCGCTATTTAAAACCATGCCTAAAATAAATCTCAAATCTGTTTGGATAATAAGCAAATAAGCACAATAAACATACTAGAAAAGAGCATGGGTGTGAATATCTGGTGAACCCCACCAGCAAATAAGCACAATAAGCACAATACCCTTCCGGATATGTTTGTTGTGCTTATTTGCTGGTAGTGTTTGAGGGCCAAAAAACTCATTTAAGGCTTATTTGGAGAGGCTTATAATAAGCATCCTTGAACCAAACAAGATCTTACTGTATACTCCCTCTGTCCAAAAGAAAAAACAAGTTACGCTAGCATTCAAATTTTTCTAAAAAATAAGTCATCTTACCATATCTAGAAAGTACAAGTGAATGCAAAAATAATTAATGCTAAATATAAATTATAGATAATAAATAGGGGCAATGGTATTTTACTTTTTTTTTAAAAAAATATTATCATAAAATTTCTAGAATAACTTTGTTCACAGCAGGTCTTGGGCTTTCGGAATGTATTGGGCTTCATAGCTTGATGGGCCGGTCTAGACTGTCGTTCTGGGTATATCGATCCTTAATGGGCTTGTTTAGGGTGACCTCATGGGTATATTTGATCCTTACTTTTTATGGGAATATGAATCGGAAAATGTTACTGCACGCTGAGTCGCGCTCGCGCCGATGCGCGCGACCCCCACGCAGCCCACCAGCGCGACCGTAACTCGACCTGGCTTGGCCCAGATCGAGAGCGCGCGGCCGAAGAGCTGCATGCCTGCGACCACTCATCAGCCCGCCACGGCCTACTTTTCCTTCGAGAAGTACTTATGTCTCTCTCCCTTCGATGCAAAGGCTATGAGCTTTTTAGCTAAAAGCTTCCTCATAAAAAAAGTTTTATCTCCCTCGTACGAGCTCCGTTTCGAGAACCGATTGCACCGTTGTGTTCTACGTGACGAGACGAACAAAACTAGACCCTACTTTGCATATGTTTTGATGATATTTTACACTAGTAGCAACTTATAACAAATTATGTTTTTTGTGGCAACTTATAATTTTTTTTACGGCAACTTATATCTTATGTGTGACAACTCACGTATATGACACCTCCAGTTTTGTGGCAACTCATGTGTATGGCACTGTATATTTTCATGACAACTCATGTGTATGGCACATTTTGTGTTTTTAGGACAACTCATGTGTATATGTATGACACTTTTGTGGTAACTTATGCGTATGTCACTATCTATTTTTATAGCAACTCATGTGTATAATACCATTTTTGTTTTATGGCAACTCATGTATATGACACCTTCGATTTTGTGGCAACTAGTATATGTTTATAACAAGTTATGGGTTTATGGTAAGTTTGTTTTTATGAAAACTAGATCCCACTTGTAACGCATTTTGTGGTAACTTTTACCTTACAATTTATGTGTGTGACATCTTCTTTCCTGCGGCAACTTATGTGTGTAACATATAGCAACTTACTCCTGTTGCAAAATGTCATTAAAATATATGCAAGTGAGATCTACTTTTGTTCGCCTCGTCGTCTAGAACACAATGGTGCAATTGATTTTGAAAACGGAGTCCGAACCAGGGAGATAAAAGATTTTTTTAGCTTACACTCATCTTGCATGTGGTGGGACCCGGGGTCACTGATTACTCCATGCATGGCCATATCTTTCGTTCCTGCTGTAGTTGAATTCTGCACGCGTGAAATTAGGGACGCTGCTCCAAAACAGAAAATGTGGAGGGGGTCGCTCGATCCCCTAAAGCGCAATAGATCGCGTGTTATCTCACTCCATATGAATTCCATTAACTCACTAATCACTAGACGTCCTCAATACCTGGTGGGGTAACATTCTAGCAAGCACGGCAAGGTTACAACCTAATGCTGCAATAGCATGCGCAAGTCTATTAGGGCAACTTCAGTGTATGAAATATGGGGAGGTGCTAAGATTTGACCACGTCATGGTTACTATCTTAACAAAATTCACTCCACCACCGTGTTGCACCTCATTATGGATGAAGTTGGGGCCCACAAGCCATAGCCTTCCCTCCCTCTCTCTCCTCTGGCACCGGATGCCCAAACAAGACACCGGTGCTAGAAATTGCTAAGCTAGCACCAGTGCTCTAATGTATGACACCTCTTCTACTATTTTCTCTATCCTCTTAGCACCTTTTTGGAACGCACATGGGAGCCATCTCGAAGACGATGCCACCCGTCGGCGCAAGCGTGGAACTGTTTGATTCTAGAGATAACATGACCAGTACTGAATCAGTCTCAATCACCACCTTGCTAATACCCTTCTCACCCGCAGCTCGTAATCCTTCATGACAAGCCATCAATTCTCCATGGAGTGGTCGTGTCATCCGTCACCTGCACAAATCACTGATCCTGCATTATCCCTGATCACAGCCCCACACACCGTTTCAGCACTTGGCACGAAAGCACCACCCGTGTTTATTTTCATGTCTCATTTGATATTTGATTTTTTAAGTAGCTGTCACATTGAATGTTCGAATGTCAATTCGAATATTCGGATATCAATTTAATATAAAACTAATTGTATAAGTTACAATTAGGGCTCTATACGAATCTATTAAGTATAATTAATACACGATAAGTGGATGGTTACTGTAGCAATTGGTGATCAAATTATGAACTAATTAGGCTTTAATAGAATTGTCTCGTGATTAAGTTATGATTTATGAAATTAGTTTTATAATAAATTTATATTTAGTACTCCTAATTGATGTTTAAACATGCAATGCAATGTAACACGACTTATGATGTAAACTGAAAAACCTAACGAGACCTATGTCTGCACCATTTCTGCTTCTGTGTTGCCACCACAGTACCCCTCTCTTCTGCCATTCATCAGATAGCCTGGAAATAACAAAAGCTATAGCGCCCGAACTTCTCCCAGGTTCTCCTTCCCTTATACGATTCCGTTCCAGCCACCATCACCAGAGCAGAAGTATGATCCGTATTTGTGCAGTCCCCTTCAAATCCAGAACATATCGAATCGTCTCCATTGCCGACTGTTTTTTCATTAGATTGTTTTTTGAAATTAAAGGCAGGAGCACTGCCATGTCATATAAGAAGAAGAAGGTGCCTCATATTAAGAGGAACGAGGCCAAACCATATATTGCTCAGTTAATTATGGAAAACCAAGCGAAAACCCAACACGACGCCACACCATCACACTCTAGGAAAGGAGCCAACAAGAATCTACCAAAGCAAACGTCGTCATGCAACGCTGTTCCACGCCAAAGCTGACGCAGCCCGCTGCAAGCTTGAGTAGAGACTCACAGCTCCTCCATGATAGCGCTGTCAACCCCAAGCCACACGCCCATAATCGTCGATCTCCCGGCCACCACCTCTAAGCAAAACCAAATCTCGACCCTCCAGACATCTCAACTCCTCAAACTGGTGGGGGCCTCGCCACATCCACCTCCTCACAACACAGAAGTAACCACCTTGAAGCGACACACCGCCACTGGACACTGCTTCGTCAAGATTCGCTAAGCCGCCGTGGCTTAAAGATAATCTTTTTTTTTTTGAGCAAAAACAGTGGGGCAAGAGCCCCCGGCAACATTAATTAAATAGAAGTTTTGGAAAACTTACAGAAATGGCTTAACTAGAGGTTAGCCAAAGAGAGGAGAGAGGGAGAACAGCAAACCATAGCTGGTAATTACAGAGCATCGAGCCATAAGTTTATGGAATCATGCAGAGAAGATTTAATCCTACATAAATGACCACGTACTTCCTTCTTGAAATCATTCTTCCGGCTTAAAGATAATCTTGCCACCACCAGGATCACCACCGCACCACAAATGCCGACCCATAGCCAACAATAACTACGGGCCCTCAGCACCTCTTTTCATCAGATCTTCCCTCTTTGCTTCCAATTCCAGCTCCTGCCACAATGTCTTAACAATTTTGCATTTGAAAAAGTAGGTAACAGAACTACTGGCGCTAACTAGCGTCTGGATTGACCGGCCCCGGTGGCCTGGGCGAGTGGGCGACGATCCATGTGCCCTGCCTTGCCTGACCGCCTGGGCCTACGCGCCCTTGCTCTGAGGCAACTGAACGGCAAGCGCCATGTGGCTGGGCGCTGTAGCACAATAGCGTACCATGCGCTAGCTAGCTACCACCATGGCTAGGTATTAACGTCGCAACGCCTTGCTGCTTAACGGTTACGTCCTCTACCCCCCCCCACCCCCCCCGCCCCCCCCCCCCCGCCCAGGCTGCAACTGCAAGCGATCGGTCCGCTCGTGGCCAGATGGACGGTTGGCGGAGCTCGGCACAGCTGCATGCGTTATAGGATTACAGCGGATGCACCATGTGTGTGGCACGTGCCAGGTCATCGGGCATAGTGAGCGGTTAGGAAGGAGTGCATAATGAGCGGTTAGGAAGGACAGCTGCTCCCACTGGTGATCCTGCACCCACCTAACGGCAAGCATGTGCCCGAGACTTGGAGCCAATCCAATCATCGGGGTCGGCGGCCACCCGGTGAGCGGCTTTGTTTATCCGTTTCGGGCCTGTGATTAGGTCACTAGACAGAGCGGGACGTCCCACCAGCGGCTGGACGGAGCGCGCCACCAGTCCACCACTCCTGAGCTGGATGCAACGGAACGTGGATCACAAGGGAATGTCTCTAGGAGCTTTGTTTAGTTGCCCATCTACGAGCCGGGCGCTGTACCGTCTTAAGGGGCATCCATCCAACGACCATCATAACATAGTGGGTGGACCCACCTTCTCTCTACGCTAGGCGAGGGTCTACCCCGACTTCAACCTCCGTAACAGCAACAAGGGGTGGAACAAGGAGCGGTTCCTGGTAGCGAACCCCGTCCCCAGCCTCTCGGCGCAGACCAGGCACGCGGCGGAGTATCGGGCGTGCCTGGAAGAGCTGCCCACTGAGGAGATGGTCCAGGTGGATCGCCTCCTCGCTGAGATCGCAGACCTGTTGGCTCTGAAGCTAATGGGGCCCACAGTGGCCCTGTCCTTCTGCAAGCGCCTTACATAGCCGATAGGAAAGGCTCCACCCCGGCTTCGAGTACTGGGGTCGCACCGACCCGACCCGGTGGCAGAACCGCAAGGTCTCCCGGGAAGAAGCTGCAAACCGGTGGCCCGCATGATGCAGGGGCTGATCTAGGAAAAGGGCCACCCAAATGCCCACTACCTGAAGCGGCCGACCAACGCCGTAAGTATTTCTGCATAGTCCGAGTAGTTTCTCTTCCAGTCCAAGTTGTTTTCCTCTATTTTTTGTTGCTTTGCTTTCGCTGTATTTGTTCCACTGCACCCGTTGGGTGTGACACAACTCGGATCCCTTGCAGGCAAAGTGTCATATTGCTATTCCGGCTAGTCCACCAGGGATATACCTGGCGGTAGAGTTTCAGGATGGGGATATCAGGACCAAGATCTCGATGGTAACACGAAGATGCAAAGGCTTAGATAGGTTCGGGTCACAATGAGCGTAATACCCTATGTCTTGTGTTCAGTGTTGAATTAGGGTTTCAGATGGTGTAGCGATGAGATGAGTTCCGTATGTGTCTACCCATGCCTCCTTTATACAGTCCAGGAGCCGTGGGGTACAAGTATCACGGGATTTACTCAGGTTGTTATAAGGAAGAAGGTCGGGTAAGATCCCTAAATATCCGGGCGTCTTGTTGGAGCCTTCATCCTGATCCGTAGAGGACCCTTCTCCATGCAACGGAATGGGCAATAATCCATTGCCCTCCGCCATCAGGGATAGGGCGAGGGAGATGCGCCTGTCTACTATCTAATAGGGCCCATAGCGCACTCGCGAGGCTCGGGGAGATGAAACCATCTAGGCCCCTAATTCGAGTTTTGGTATTAATGACAATGGTTTGTGGATTAAAAATTTTATTTGAGATAATGAGCATAGGTTGATCCACGGATGAAAGAGATTTGATTGTGATCATATGATGTTTTGGAGATGATGTGCAAAGCTCGGGCTCAAGGCAAAGGTATCAAATAGGGCTTTTGCATTTTACCGGTCATAAGACGTTTAGTGGATGTAAAATGATTGGGTTTGTTGGATAGATAGCCGTACTATCAAGAGGAGTCATGTACTCGTGCTTGACGGGTCTTTAGTGCCATTTTGCTCAAAATGTCTAGATGCATGCATGAGGGCTAATGTCGTTTTGAAAAGTTTGAAAAAGGGATCAAAAGATTGAGTACTGACTGCCTAAGTGCGGATGGTCCGCCCTTGGGGTGCGAACGGTCCGCCATACACTTTGAAAAATGACCAGAGACATGTTTTGTCTCTGGTGGGCAAGATAAACGATGGGCGGACGGTCCGGCCCAGGCGGGCAGATGGTCCGCCCCTCTAACTTCGATTTGTCCAGAGACCTTGCATCTCTGGTTGCGCCGATGGGTTGAACGGCGGACGGTCCGGCCCTGGGGCGCGGATGGTCCGTCGGTCAGTTAACAAATTGTCCAGAGACGTTTTGGGTCTCTGGTGGGCTTTGTGATTGAACGGCGGATGGTCCGCCCCGGGGGCGCGGACGGTCCGCCGGTCACTTTGAAAAGTGACCAGAGACGTTTTTCGTCTCTGATGGTTTAGAACTTATAACCGCGGACGGTCCGCCCCTAGGGCGTGGACGGTCCGCCAGGGCTCCAACGGCTAGTTCTGACACACAATCATTGAACTCTGACTCACTGGTTTTTAAGGGCAGATGGTCCGGTTTTTGAACCGCAGACGGTCCGCGATTACGCAGAAAAGAGTGTAACGACTAGTTTTTAAGGGGATCTCTATATATGCTCATTGCCCGGCCTTGGGGAGGCTCTCTTGGCCATTTGGACTGCATACTTGACTCTTTAGAGCTGACCCACCCCTCTCTCATACATTCTTGCTTAGAGATTGCATTCTTGAGAGTATGCGAGCATCCTAGTGCATTGCATTAAGAGTTTGAGCTTTGTGGCACTAGGGAAACTTCAGGCAAGCATCATCGACTTGTTACTCTTGGGAGTTGCCGCTCCCTAGACGGCTTGGAGAAGTGGATTTCGTGGAGCACCTCCAAGGAGATTGTTGAGGAGCCCCGATTTCGGTTGTGAGAGGTTTTGTGCTCACCTCACCGGAGTGGTGAAGAGCAACTCTAGTGGAATCAAGTTGTGGAGTGGTTCCTTGATTCAAGCCGGCTCAAGATCAAGAGAGTTCTTGATAGAGGAGCGGTTGACTCTTGGAATCCACCTCAACGTGGATTAGGGGTGACCGGCAAGTCATCGACACCACGGGAAAAACTTCTTGTGTCAAGCTCGGTTATTTCTTTTGCTCTCTTCAATTCTTGCATTTACTTTGAGCAATTTACATTACTAGAGCTTGAGTTGTATCTTGTCACCCTAGGTTGCAAACCCAAACTAGAGATGGTTGTAGCATGACATAGGGCTTTGCTTTGTTACTAATTAAATTTATCTAGTGTTGGCATTTTTAGTTTTAAACCGCCTATTCACCCCCCTTTAGTCGGTGTTCTTGATCCTACAAGTGGTACCAGAGCTAAGTACTCCTTAATTGCGGATTTAACCATTTTGGAGTAGAACAATGACTAGTGATAATGGTATTCATGTTGGGAAGCCACCCTTCTTTGATGGAAACAATTATGATTGTTAGAAGACTAGGATGTCGGCTCATCTCAAGGCTATGAGTAGAAAGTTATGAAGGGTTGTGAATGATGGGTATGTCATCCTAGACACAAAGAATTTGACCCCCCTAGATGAAGAAAATGAAGTGCTAAATGATCATGGGGTGAATGTGCTCTTTAGTGCTCTTGATGTAAGTGAGTTCAATAGAGTTAAAAGTATCACAAATGCAAATGAGATAATGAAGAAGCTCATGGAAATTCATGAGGGCACATCAAGTGTGAAGGATGCCAAATTATTTGTGCTCAAGGGCAAGTTTAGTGAATTTACCATGAAGAATGATGAGAGTTTAGCCGAGATGTTTAATCGGCTAAATGATATTGTGAATGAGCTCAAGGGTCTTGGATTTGAAGTGCTGGATGCGGATTTCTCTCACAAGTTTCTTAGAAGTCTTCCGGAAAGATATGACACTATTGTAACCTTGCTTGTGAGGTCAAATGTGAAGACCGCTACTCCCACACAAATATTGGGAGAAGTGCTTACTCATGATCAGGGTTTACCTAAGCGGTGGGAACCGGTTCGATTTGACCGGTTACCGGTCAAACCGGTCCGGACCGGTTCCGGTTTCGGCCGGTACCCAACCGGCCAAAATTCAAAATTTAAATTTAAATTCAAAAAAATGAAAAATTCCCAAAAAATTCCTAAAAATACTTTAAGGTGCGACGAACCTAATGGTGTCAAATTTTCTAAAAAATTCGTTCATTTAGTATAGTTTGAGGGGATTTGAAGTTAAATCAAAAAAGAAAAAAAATGGGCCGGCCCATTAAGGCCCACCAGTCAAACCGGTCAAACCGGCCGGTAAACCGGTTGCACGGGAGCTTTTGAATTTGGATTTGAATTCAAACCGGTCAAACCGACCGGTAAACCGGTAAAACCAGTCGGTAAACCGGTCAAACTGGCCGGTAAACCGGTCGGAACCGGTTGCATGGGAGCTTTTGAATTTATTTGAATTTGGATTTGAATTCAACCGGTTTCCACCGGTTACCGGTCCAACCGGTCCGGTAAACCGGAACCGGTGGCCGGCGGTTTGGGTTAACCGGTCAGGAAAAAAAACCCTGCTCATGATATGTTCAAGAAATCTCAAGATGAAGCTCATGGTGGAGCAATTGATGAGAAAAAGAAAAGTGTGGCTTTTAAGGCTCAAGATTGCAAAAATAAAGAAGAAAGTGGTTGTCAAGAAGAAGAATCGGATGAGGAGATGGCTCTCTTTGTCAAGAGGTTCAATAGAATGATGAGCAAGAAGAACTTTGGTAAGAGAGGACAATTATCAAGGAAAAATCCTTTTGTTGACAAGACATGCTTTCAATGTTGTGATGTGGGCCACATCATCATAAATTGTCCAAACAAGAAGAATGACAAGAACAAAAAAGACAAGAAAAATGATGAGAAGAAGAAGAAGTTCATCAACAAGAAGAAAAATAGTCAAGCCTATTTTGTTGAGTGGGATTCCGATGCAAGCTCCGATGATGATGATGATGAGAATCCATCTAAGGGAGTTGCCGGGATCGCCATCAAGAAGGCTCCATCACTCTTCTCTACACCACATTGTCTTATGGCAAAGGATGGTGTAAAGGTATTACAAGATGATGAAATTGAAGAATTTCATATGATGATCTTATAGACATGCTCAACGATGCCGGTGAACTTGTGATCAAGGAAAAGGCAAAGTTGAAGGATTTGGAGTTGAAATATGGTTCACTCCAAGCTTCCTATGAGGATCTAAAGACTCCTCATGAAAATCTTAAGAAAATTCATGAGAAGCTTGAGGAAGCTCACAAGACCTTGCTTGATCACAAGGACAAAGCAAATTTGAGCATGGGGGCTAGTAGTGAAACATGCAAATCATATTGTGTATCTAGCTCTACTAACCCCTCATGTAGCACAAGTGATATATCTTCTTGTGAAGAGTCACTTGTCTTGGAGAATGAAATATTGAAGAAGGAGGTGATTTGTTTGACCAATGACTTGAGCAAGTGCTATGATAGTAGAGCCAAATTCAACCATTGTTGGTCAAGCCAAAAGTTCACCTTGAATAGGAAAGGTCTTGGATATATTCCAAAGAAAGGTAAGAAGGCTTTTTATGACACCAAGACCGTATTTGTGAAGAAAGATGGATGGCCATATTGTGAAAAGTGCAAGAAGATGGGCCATAATGAGAAGAATTGCACCAACAACAAAGCCATATCCTTTGATTCTAGCTATGTTCTTATGAAGTTTCTAAGGATTGTGTTAGTGCTAAATATTTTGGGTTACCTATATATGGTGCTAAAAAGAATGTCATTTGGGTGACTAATACTTTGGTCACTAACATCCAAGGACCCAAGAAAATTTGGGTACCTAAAAGAGTTACTTCTCTTTTGTAGGTGAATTACAAGGCAGGAGGAAGACATTGGGTGCTTGATAGTGGGTGCACTCAATATATGACCGGAGATCCAGTGATGTTTTCCTCCCTTGATGATGATGTGGTTGGCTATAGTGATATTATTTTTGGTGACAATAGCCGAGGCAACGTCAAAGGAGTTGGTACAATTGCTATCTCAAGTGATCATTCTCTTTCAAAAGTTTTACTAGTTGATTCTCTCAAGTTCAATCTCTTGTCGGTCACTTAACTTTGTGATTTTGGTTATAAGTGTAATTTTACTAAAGATGATGTTGTAGTGACTAGTTTGGATGGAAATGATCATATCTTCACGGGATTTAGACATGAGGATGTATATCTTGTGGATTTTGCTACTACAGAGGCAAATTTGTCTACTTGCTTATTCTCTCAATCATCTTTGGATTGGCTATGGCATAGAAGACTTGGTCATGTTGGCATGAAACAACTCGACTGACTCTTAAAGCATGATTTAGTTGTTGGCTTGAAGAATGTGAAATTTGAAAAAAATAAGTTATGTAGTGCATGTCAAGCTAGAAAGCAAGTTGCAAATGCTCATCCCACCAAGAGTGTTATGTCAACCGAGAGACCATTGAAATTATTGCATATGGATTTATTTGGTCCTACAATATATAGAAGCATTAGAGGGAATTGCTATTGTCTTGTGGTAGTGGATGATTATTCAAGATATCCATGGGTTTTCTTTCTTCATGACAAGGCCGATACATATGATACATTCAAGAAATTCATAACAAGGGCCGAGAATGAATTTGAGCTCAAGGTGAAAAAAGTGAGAAGTGACAATGGAAGTGAGTTTAGGAACACACGAGTTGAAGAATGGTGTGATGAAAAGGAATCAAGCATGAGTTCAACCAAGTACACTCTAGAGCAAAATGGTCTTGTTGAAAGGAAAAATAGGACCTTGTTTGATATGGCAAGATCAATGCTCTCCGAGTATAATGTTTCGGATAGTTTTTGGGCCGAAGCAATCAACACTGCTTGTCATGCTTCTAATAGGCTATATTGTCATAGATTTCATAACAAGACCCCATATGAATTGCTCATTGGAAGGAAGCCAAATATCTCATATCTTAGAGTGTTTGGTTGCAAATGCTATATTCTCAAGAAGGGAACTCGGTTATCAAAGTTCCAAAGCAAATGTGATGAAGGTTTTCTTCTTGGGTATTCATCTTATAGCAAGGCTTATCGGGTCTACAACAAAAGTCATGGTATTGTTGAAGAAGCATATGATGTGGAGTTTGATGAAACAAATGGGTCTCATGATGAACAAGATAATCTTGATGATGTGAGAAGCGATGGCTTGAGAAATGTAATGAAGAATATGTCAATTGGTGATGTTAGACCAAGAGAAGAAGATGAGGATGAAGATGGTCCTTCTATTTCTATTAGAGTAAATCCTTCAACCTCTATCTCAAATGATCAAGCACAACCAATTGTACCAGATTCAAGTAATGATGATTCTCAAGTACAAGATCAAGTGGGTTCATCTAGTTCACCTTCTACATCAACTCAAGAGCCCATTGTTCCTCAAAGAATTCATCATGTTCTTGCAAAGAATCACCCCGTGGACCAAATCATGTATGATATTAGTAAGGGTGTCCAAACTCGATCTCGCATTGCATCGTTTTGTGAACACTATTGTTTTGTATCTTTTCTTGAACCTAATCGTGTAGATCGAGAGATCCGGATTGGGTGAATGCTATGCATGAAGAATTGAATCTTTTCACCCGGAATTCAGTTTGGGATCTAGTGGAAAGGCCCAAGAATTATAATGTCATTGGCACTAAATGGGTCTTTAGAAACAAGCAAAATGAAGAAGGAATTGTTGTGAGAAACAAGGCAAGATTGGTGGCTCAAGGCTTCACTCAAGTCGAAGGTTTGGATTTTGGTGAGACTTTTGCTCCCGTTGCTAGATTAGAAGCTATTAGAATTTTATTAGCATATGCATGCTCTCACAACATAAAACTTTATCAAATGGATGTGAAAAGTGTTTTCTTGAATGGCAAGATTAGTGAACTCGTATTTGTTGAGCAATCTCCCGGTTTTGAAGATCCTAAGAAGCCAAATCATGTATACAACCTCTCCAAAGCTTTCTATGGTCTTAAGCAAGCTCCACGGGCTTGGTATGAAAGATTGTGGGATTTTCTTATTACTAAGGGCTTCAAAATTGGTAAGATTGACACCACTTGTTCACTAAAGCTATTGCTAAGAATTTGTTTGTTTGCCAAATTTATGTTGATGATATTATTTTTGGTTCAATTAACCCAAGTTTTTGTGAGGAATTTGGTGAAATGATGTCTAGGGAATTTGAGATGTCTATGATTGGTGAATTGAGTTTCTTTCTTGGACTTCAAATCAAGCAACTCAAGTAAGGCACCTTTGTGTGTCAATCTAAATATATGAAGGATATTTTGAATAAAATTGGCATGGAAGATGCAAAACCAATCAAGACTCCTACTGCTACAAATGGGCATCTCGATCTAGATGAGGGAGGTAACCCGGTTGACCAAAAGCTTTACTATTCTATGATCGGTAGTTTTCATTATTTGACCGCATCTAGGCCAGACATCATGTTTAGTGTTTGCATGTGTGCACGATTTCAAGCCGTACCTAGAGAATGTCATTTGACCGCCATCAAAAGGACCTTGAGATACTTGAAGTTCACTCTAAATATTGGTTTATGGTATCCCAAGAGTGCTCATTTTGACTTGGTTGGATTTTTGGATTCAGATTATGCTGGGTGCAAAATTGGTAGGAAAAGCACCTTCGGTGGTTGTCAATTTCTTAGAAGATCTCTTGTATCTTGGTCTTCAAAGAAATAAAATTCTGTGGCTCTTTCAACCGCCGAAGCAGGATATATTTCGGCCGGAAGTTGTTGTGCACAATTGTTGTGGATGAAGCAAACTCTTCTTGACTTTGGTGTAAAGTTTGATGAGATTCTTTTATTGTGTGATAATGAAAGCGCCGTGAAAATTGCAACTAATTTGGTGCAACATTCAAGAAACAAGCATATTGATATCTGTCATCATTTTCTTAGAGATCATGTGAATAAGGGTGATATCAAGATTGATGGAATTGGCACGGATGATCAATTGGCCGATATATTTACCAAGCCATTGGATGAATCTCGGTTTTGTAAGTTGATAAATGACTTAAATATCACTGACTTCTCAAATGTGGCTTGAAAACTAGTACATATGGCATGTGGTTCTTCTATGCATTCCTTGTTTCATTTTTCTGAATTTTTTTTTGAATTTTTGAGCCATTTATGAGTTTTCTTGATTTCACTTGATTTATTTTTGACTTCTTGTTGTTACTCGCTCATATGAGCCTTTGGATGGTATTCATGCTAGTTTTGAGATTTTTGGAATTTTATTGGAGCAATGATCCTGAATTGAAGTTGGAATTGTGAAAGTTGGCAAAATTTAGAGCTGTTAGAAATTTGGTAGCACGGACGGTACGCGGGTAAGAGGCGGACAGTCCGCCGTTCATGGAATTTTTCACTAGAGGCTCTGCAGAGATGAATTCAGCCGCAGAAGTGTACTGCGGACTGTCCGCCATTGGTCCGCGGACGGTTCGCCTGTGTGCCAGCAGGGCACTTGCGGACGGTCCGCCGTGGACCGCGGACAGTCCGTGACTGGTCAGTTACACGGGGTTCTGTATGCACTGGTAGACAGTCCGCCCATGGACCGCGGACGGTCCGCCCGTGCGCAGAATGGTGGGGTTAGCCAGACTTGACTTATATTGGGATGTCTCTCTCTTCTCCCCACCAAACCCGACCAAAAGCATCTCTCCACCATCTCTTTCACCCTCAAGCACGTGGGAGGAGACTTCAAGGGGGAGGACATTTGTCATGATTCCCGGACGGTCCGAGCGCATCCCCGGACCCTTCTCGTGATTCTCCATCATGTCCTCTCGGTATTTCAATAATTCCTCTCCTTATATTCTTGGATTTCATCATGAAAGAGGCTAGGGTTTGGGGTGCTCTGATATGTTTTTGGACCATTGATTTGAGAAATCATTTGGGGGATCTTATTGCTAGTGTTGAGGAGATGTTATGGTAAAAATTTGGTTGGTAGATTTGCACTAGAACACAAATTATGGTTGAATCAAATCTTGGGCGATTTTGAGTTACTGTGCAGAACAGATGGGTCGCGGATAGTCCGCCTGCTGACCGCGGACGGTCCGCGCTGGTGGTTCAGTGAACCGCGGACGGTCTGCGTTCAGAGTGCGAATGGTCCGCTACTGTTAGATTTTCAGAATAACTGCTGAATTGACATGTTTCATTGTGGATTGATTCTAATGCCTGGACAATTGTTCTTATGATTAATCATTGATCTCAGGCCACCTCAGATGCTTCTCATGGACACTACTTCCAAGATAGAAAAGGCCGTTTCCTCGAAAAGGCAAAGAGATGGACATGATTCAGGTGATGAAGATTATGCCCCTAACCCAAGTGACTTGGCTGCTGGATCGTTTGTTGGGGGTGTTGGGGATGATTCTTCAGAGGAAGATGTTGAAGGTGACGAGGATGATGTCACCGATCTTATGGGGTTAGATCTTCCGAGTATGCAGTGGACCACTGAGTCATACTCAAATGCAAGGTCAGTGAATCAGCTCAACGAACCACGTGACACCAACATTCTCTATTTTAGTACCACGGTACAACAAGATGCATATTTTGGTCACATGGTTATGAAAACTGTCTTCAAGCATCAAACCATAGACCTAGCTTATATGAGATCATAACCAGTCATGTCTGAGCTTGTTGATAGGTTTGAGCAAATGGTATTAGCTATCTTTCTGCAGCATAGATGTGATTGGAATGAGATAGTCATTCGCCAGTTCTATGCCACCTTAGAAATTAGCATGGAAGAAGAAAAGATTTGGTGGAAAACAAGGAAGAGGGTATATTATACTACTTTTGCTGAATGTGCCGCTGCAAACTAGTTAGACTATGATTTCATGAAGAATGCGCAAACTGTGGATATTGTGTTGGAAAATCCTCTACCTGAAACTAATTATCCTATCTATTATGAGCCTGCTAATGTTGGGATTGCTAGAGTGTTTGGGGGCACTCAATGTCTTAGGCATTATCCTGCTGTCATAAACAAAATTGCAAGAATCACCTTTATGCCTAAGAGTGGAAACAAGGACAAGATTAGAGGTCTCTACTGGATTGTGATCTCTCATGTCATGAATGGAAACAGAATCATTGTCATAGCTCTCATTATGGATCAGCTTGCAGACTTGAGACTCAATCTTGAGATGAATCTGTACTTTGCACCATACATTATGTCTATCATCAAATCCAAGACAAGTTTCAGGGGGATTTGTGAGTGCAAGCACATTCCTTTTAGGCCTTTCAAGAATGACACATCATTTCTTCTGAGGCCCTTGACTCCCTTCCCCGGTGATGACATGGATGAGGAAGAACATGAGCATGGGGATGATGATGATTGTGACGATGATGGTCACATGGGAGCAGTTGCAGCACAGCATGCTATGCCACCTCCACAGCCTCCAGTGCAGCCACAGTGGGCTCCTCCAGCTGGGTACTCTGACCCATACTTTGCATCGATACAGCAGGGTATGACTTCTCATATGGATGGCCTTGTGACTCAGATGCAGACTCAGATGAACTTAGGCTTCCAGAACATGCAGCAGCAGATGACACAACACTTTCAGGAGACCATGTTCCAGCCTATGATAGCCCAGATGAGAGGAGTTCAGGAGGGTCTCCACTCAGACATAAAAGCTTTGGATTCTTGCTTTGAGGATATGCCCTCTTCTGAGTAGTTCCAGCAGCTTGAGGCAAGACAACAACAGTTAGAGCAGCGCTTTGATACTTTCAACACTGCTTTCTCAGGGTTCTTAGATCATTTTTACTCAGTCTTCCCGGCTCCAGTGCCGCCTCCACAGTTCTATCCACATTAGCCCTTCAACCAGCCACCACCGCCTCCGCCACCGATGGACTGATCTTCTTGGCAATTGATGCCAAAGGGGGAGAAGGACGCTCGAAGTGATGCAGGCTTGGATCTAGGGGGAGCTCATGTTGACTGCCAATTCTGGCAGTTCAAAGGCCGACCGGTCTAACCAGTCGGGCCCGACCGGTCAGACCGGTCTGTCCAGTTGTAATCCGAGTAGGCTTCGTTTTATTTTGGAAATTCTTATATAAACCGACTTGGAGAGGGGTACGACTTCCCCGGCCTATAAATATAAAGGCTAAGGCCGATTGAGGTATTCCTAATCGAATCAATCAAAATATCGCATTAATTTTTATCTCTCAAACCCTAGTCTTTTCCAACCCTAGATTGCTTTCTTCTTTCGTCTCGACGACGTTTGAAGACGTTCTGAGTGGCCTGCCGACCTTATAGCAACCCTAGCCGCGCAAGCTCCGACGGGGTCCTTCCCGAGCTCGCGTTTCTAGGTCTTCGCGGTTCTTTGCTCCAAACCGGTCAGACCGGTCTGCAGAACCGGTCAGACCGGTCCGCCAGGACATCGCTGGTTCAGATCATTTTGATGATCTCCTGCGCGTTCTAGCGCATTCGAGTGTGTTGGCGCGATTCTGTGTCAACACACTTTTTGGCGACTCCGCTGGGGAACAGATTAATCTGGTTTTAAAACCGATCTAATCTACTCCTTGAAGAAGATGGGCTCTTCAGAGATCGACAAGGAAAACATCATTACGGCTACAATGGAGGAGGTCACCGAAGAGGAGCGCAAGGCCAACCTTCTTGTGGAGGAGCACGTCAAGGCACAATTCTTGAAAGGCTTCAAGAAGGATCGTGGTGGCCTCGTCAAGAGGGTGGAGGAGTTCGTACTGCCGTCTCTCAAGCTTAGCAAGGATAAGATTGAAGAGATCCCCAATGTAAGCCTCTCTCCCTCTGATATGTTTGATAGAATGTCATCCATAATGGATCAAAAGATTGTTGCTGCACAAGCTGCTGCGGGTGACATTTTGATTAAATTGAGTAGTGATGTTGATGCGCTTAAAGGTAAACAACCCATGTCAGATCCTAACTCATTAGATTCGAGTTCGGCTACCCCTGAGTTCACATCTGAACCACTCTATGGTATGCCGCCGAACTCGTTCTCAGGGCAAACCCCACCACCGTCGACCGTGCACACAGCACCAGCCGGACCGGTCCCACAGACCGGTCAGACCGGTTATCAAACCAGTCCGACCGGTCAGATCGGTTATCAAACCGGTTACTCAGTACCGTCGCCGACGCCTCTTGAGACAATTCCAGGTTCGGCTACCCCTAGCCGAACTAATGAATTGTCACTGTATACACCACCTCGCACTACTACTGTAGCGGGAGGGCCACGAGGATCTGGACCTAACCAAGGACCGATCCCGACTTCTTCACAGACGATGGCGCATGGAAATTCTAATGCACATCATTTTTCTGAGTTTTATACCAGCCAACACTATCAGGCCGATCTCCTTAAGTTCAAAGAAGATCTGGCAAATGCGATTAAAAGTAAGCTTGGGGTGGATATGGGTACTACGCATTTGTATCAGAAACCTTATCCCGCCGAGTTTGATTTTACCCCTTTTCCTGCTGGTTGGCGCATTCCCGAGTTTACAAAATTTAATGGTGATAATTCTCGTACGACTTGGGAACACGTTAGTCAATATGTCTTGCAGTTGGGAGAAGCCGGTTTCAATGACGCTTTGCGTGTGCATTTATTTTCTTTATCTTTGACTGGAACGGCTTTCTCTTGGTTTTCCTCGCTTGCTCCTAATTCTATTCGCAATTGGGCTCAGTTGGAGCATAAGTTTCATGATCACTTCTTTAGTGGGGAAACCGAAGCAAAATTGTTGGACTTAACATCGATTAAGCAAGGTCGTGATGAATCTTCTTCGGATTATTTCAAAAGATTTAAATAAATTAAAAATCGGGGTTTTAGTTTGACAATTTCCGAAAAGGATATGGTGGATTTGGCGTTTAATGGTTTACGTTCTTATTTTAAAGAGAAACTCTTGGGCTTTGAATATCATACTGTGAATTTCTTGCAAGTCAAAGTCATGGGTTTAGAGTTTAAACTTAAAAATGCTAAAGATACTTTCAAGCCTCATCGGTCCAACACACATATTCTTGATCATGATTCGGATAGTTCGGATGATGATAGCAAGGAAGTATATGCTGCTGAGTTTTTTTGGCCATCAAAGGCCAAACCAGGTTCAGTTCTGTCTCTCAAGCCGATTCAAAAGAATCGGCATGAGGAACTGAAATTTACTTTTGATGTTTCTAAGTGTGATCGGATTTTTGATGAATTGCTTAAGAATGGTAACATCCGATTGTCACATGCTATTCCATCTCCCGACGAACTTAAAATACATGCATATTGTAAGTGGCATAACTTTACATCTCATGCTACTAATGATTGTAATCTTTTTCGTCGACAAGTACAATCATCCATTAATGAAAGACGATTGGTACTTTCTGAGATGCAAATTGATAAGGCTCCTTTCTCTGTTCATACGCTGGAATTGAACAATCCAAAGGTGCTCATTCGGCCGGAACAAGCCGAAGGAGCTAAGGGGAAGCATGTTGTCATCGGTGATCCAAGACCGATGAATACAAGTGAAAAGATCCTTGCCCGGGAAGTTATCAAAGAGAAGGCTGATGATGGCAAGGATACTCTGAAGATCATTGTCAGAAATCCCAGACTCGGGGGGCAAGGAAGCTCTCCACCAGAAAATCGATCTGCTGATTAGGCACGACCGGTCAGACCGGTGTCTCCGACCGGTCAGACCGGTTCCAACAGCCGGTCAGACCGCTCTGGTGACCATCCCCGGACTTTCAAGCCAAAGCGTCCGGAAGTGGGTACTTGGAAGACCAACGAGGTGAAGGTGCAGGGAAGGCCTGCTAATCAGAAGCCCACCTTCGACCAGTTGTTGAACAAGCACACAAAGGCCGTTCAAAAAGATCGGCCGCTAAAAAAGAGACCGCGATCGCCACCGCGCCAAGATCGTCCAGTGTCTCCAAGGAGGGAATCCAGCAGGCGCAGAGGTGATGTTGTCACATTGTATCCTCCCCAGAAGATGTATGCTATCATGCCATGGGTGCCACCGGCATCAAGTGGAACAAATCCGGCATGGGAGCATGAAGGGATATGGATGCAGTGTTTCCTGATGCCTTATCCTCCATATTATCAAGGGGAAAGCTCCAGGGTGCCCGTGCACGACCGATTGGGACCACGCCAATCTGATCCAGTGCAGCAGGCTGTACCGGTCAGACCGGTCACCTCTGACCGGTCAGACCGGTCTCACCAAAGGCCGGGCCAGGTTTCTGCTCCAAGATTCGAGTATCGCATCAAGGAAAAGAAAGAGGAGCAGAAGCCTGTTGCTGATCCAGAGATGCCTAAAACCGATGTTGTTCAAATCGGTGAAGTCAAGGTGCCCATAAAGGATACGGGCAAAATATCGATGGACATAGAGAAATCGGTTGAGGTTCCTTCACAAACGCCGGTCATGGCCAATGATCATGAGGCCGGTAGCAGCAAGAGCGCAGCAGATAAGTACCATTGGCCTAGGTGGTGCCCTTCAGGTTTAACTCATACACAGAAGAGGATATTGCAGCGCCTTCGCAACAAAGAAAAGAAGGAGCAAGAAAAAGAGAAGATGAGGGATGAGGACTTCAACAGAAACAGGCCCATGTTCCCTTAGAGCAAGGTTTGGAAGGTCAAGATAGCTGATCAGCCAGCCAGACCGGTTGGACTACCGCAGCCGACCGGTCAGATAGACCGGTCAGACCGGTCTGACCAACCGGTCAGACCGGTAGAGCCTACTGCGGAGCCAGCAGCCGAATCGGCACCGCCCGTTTCAGTTACTTCTGTAGACGAAGCCCCAGCAGTTCATCTGACAATAGAAGATGAGGAATTGGTGGATTATGAAGCGTCTCTGGAGCACACCAACTTGGAGATTAATGTGGTGCACATGTCTTCGGATTACTTCGTGGTTCCGGAAGAGGATTTGGCTCATCTTCAGTTTGGGCCCCGTGAAGCTGTGTTCGAGAAGCCAAGCGAGAAGGACAACCATCTGAAGGCTCTTTACCTTAGGGGACACATCAACTGGAAGCCGGTGACTCGCATGCTAGTGGATGGTGGGGCCATTGTAAATCTTATGCCCTACTCGCTGTTCAAGAAGTTCGGTGGCCAAGACGAGGACTAACATGACGGTCAGTGGTGTTGGAGGGAGCGAGCCCCTTAGCGCCAAGGGAGTTGCTTCCATGGAGCTCACCATTGGAAGCAAGACGCTTGCTACGGCTTTGTTCGTCTCGGAGGTGCAAGGTAACTACAATTTGATTCTTGGGAGGGATTGGATTCATGCAAATCAGTGCATTCATTCAACCTTGCATTAGTTTCTTGTTCAGTGGATCGGCGATGAGGTTGAGATTGTCCATGGGGACACTTCATCCTTTGTTGCTTTAGCCGATTCGGACTCTATTAGTGCACACGACAACGTCAAGTGTTTATCGGGCGTAGATCTGTCCGATTATGATTTGATTAGTTGCACTAAGGATGGTTTTGTTTCTGCTGTACTAAAGCCGATGGATAATTGGCTAAATCATTTAATGCAAATCAGATGAGTACAACAGAAGCTCCAGAAGCGACCAGTCAGACCACTTGTGCCGACCGGTCAGACCGGTCCAGTCCCGTTCGGTGCACAGAGCCGACCGGTCAGACTGGACACCCCGACCGGTCAGACCGGTCCAACACAGAGTGGTTACAGCAGAGGCTAGATCAGTATCGGGCGCGTACGAACGATATGTGTGAAGCCATTGAAGATTCTAATGATCTAGACAAGCTGGGCCAAGGGTTTGCATCGGCCGATCCTTTAGAAAAGGTAGACTTTGGTGATGGAACCATCCCTGGGCAGACCTTTGTAAACAAAAATATATAGGCTGAATATAAAGCCGATTTGGTTAATTTATTGAAGGAATACGTTGATTGTTTTGCTTGGGAGTATCATGAAATGGCCGGTTTAAGTCGTGATCTTGTTGAGCATCGTTTACCAATTAAAGCCGGTTTTAGACCTTATAAACAACCGGTTAGGCATTTCAATCCCATTATTTATGACCGAATTAAAACTAAAATTAATCATTTACTTGATGCTGGATTTATTCGGTCTTGTTGTTATGCTGATTGGATCTCTAATATTGTGCCCGTTGAGAAAAAGGATTCGGGGAAAATTAGAGTGTGCATTGATTTTAGAGATCTTAATAAAGCTACTCCCAAGGATGAATATCCTATGCCTATAGCCGATATGTTGATCAATGAGTCTTCCGGACATCGTGTCATTAGTTTTCTTGATGGTAACGCTAGTTACAATCAAATATTCATGGCCGAAGAAGATATATCTAAAATGGCCTTTAGATGTCCAGGATTTGTCAGCTTGTTTGAGTGGGTTGTTATGACTTTTGGTTTGAAAAATGCGGGTGCTACTTATCAAAGAGCTATGAATTTAATCTTCCATGATTTTCTTGGTGTCATCTTGGAGGTGTACGTTGATGATATTGTCATTAAATCGGCCGGTTTGGATCATCATTTAGCCGATTTGAGACTTGCTCTTGAGAGGATGCGCCGGTATGGTTTGAAGATGAATCCACTCAAATGTGCTTTTGGTGTATCGGCTGGAAAGTTTCTTGGCTTTATTATTCATGAGAAGGGAATAGAGGTTGATCCTAAAAGAATTGAAGCCATGAGGAAGGTTGAAGCCCCTACATGCAAGAAGGATTTACAACAGTTCTTGGGCAAGGTAAATTTCTTGAGAAGTTTATATCTAACTTGTCCGGGAAGATCGATGCTTTTACTCCTATTTTTCGGTTGAAAGATGAAACCGAATTTACTTGGGGGGCAAAACAGCAAGAGGCATTTGAGAAGATCAAGATTTTTTTGTCTTCGCCACCCGTACTCAAAGCACCTAGGAGATGAGTACCTTTCAGACTTTATGTGGCTGCTGAGGACAAGATTATTGGGGCTGTTTTGACTCAAGAAACCAAAGGGAAAGAGTATATCATTACTTATTTAAGCCGACGACTTATTGATGCGGAGACGAGGTATACATTTATTGAGAAGTTGTGTTTGTCTCTTTATTATGCTTGTACCAAATTAAGGCATTATCTACTATCTAGTACTTGCATAGTAGTATATCAAACCGATGTGATCAAACATATGTTACAAAAACCGATTTTGAGTGGTAGAATCGGCAAGTGGGCTTATGCTTTGGTTGAATATGATTTGGCTTGTGAACCTTTAAAATCTATGAGAGGCCAAATTGTAGCGGATTTTATTGTTGAGCATCGGATTAATGACAAGCATGATCTAGAAGTCGGCTATATTACTTGCACACCATGGAAGTTGTACTTTGATGGATTGGTTTGTGATGATGGTCAAGGGATTGGTGCTGTTCTTATTTCTCCGAATGGTGCCGTTTTTGAATTTTCAAACCGATTGGGAGAAGAGTGCACAAATAACCAAGTTGAATATGAGGCTCTTCTATTTGGCTTGGAATTAGTGCAATCCATGGGCGTGAAGCATGTTGAAGCCTTTGGAGATTCTCTTCTGGTGGTGCAGCAAGTATCTAAGGTATGCCAGTGCTATAATGGTTCTCTAAATGCATATCTTGATAAACCGACTTGGAGAGGGGTACGACTTCCCCGGCCTATAAATATAAAGGCTAAGGCCGATTGAGGTATTCCCAATCGAATCAATCAAAATATCGCATTATTTTTTATCTCTCAAACCCTAGTCTTTTCCAACCCTAGATTGCTTTCTTCTTTCGTCTCGACGACGTTTGAAGACGTTCTGAGTGGCCTGCCGACCTCAGAGCAACCCTAGCCGCGCAAGCTCCGACGGGGTCCCTCCCGAGCTCACGTTTCTAGGTCTTCGTGGTTCTCTGCTCCACACCGGTCAGACTGGTCTGCGGAACCGGTCAGACCGGTCCGCCAGGGCATCGCTGGTTCAGATCGTTTTGACAATCTCCTGCGCGTTCTAGCGCATTGGAGTGTGTTGGCGCGAATCTGTGTCAACAACTCATGGACTTCACATGGAGATTATTCGCTTTGCTTCCGCTTGCCACTCGTGGTTTATTTGTGTTGAACTTTATTTGTGTCGAACTCTGTTGCATTGCATATTTATGTCTTATATTGCATGAACTTTGAGATTTGCGGATTCAGTTTGTAATTTGTGAACTACGTTGGCTTGTGATACTCTTATCGATTATGTTCATCTTTGTGGTTTGTTGAGGTTGTGCTAATTACTTGAAGTTCATATCATATGTATATCTTGTATGTTGTATGCCTCGATTTTCACTTGTAGGGAAAACTCCGTCAAAATTTTCAGATTTCATATATATGTGCTCTTGGATTTCATTTCTAAATTATATGCACATATCAAGTGGGAGTTCTCTCTACTCATAGGACTTAGGTGAATTTATTCATATCATATTCTAAAATTTTCAAGAAAAATGAGTAAGTTCTTCCAAAGTTTAATTCCAAGTCTAATATGCCTTGTATATAAAGTTGACTTGAACTCTTTTTATCACTCCAAAATTAGTGTTGTCATCAATTACCAAAAAGGAGATTGAAAGCATCTAGGCTCCTAATTCGAGATTTGGTAATTAATGACAACGGTTTGTGGATTAACAATTTCATTTGAGATAAAGAGCATAGGTTGATCCACGGATGAAAGGGATTTGATTGTGATCATATGATGTTTTGGAGATGATGTCCAAAGCTCGGGCTCAAGGCAAAGGTATCAAATAGGGCTTTTGCATTTTACCGGTCATAAGGCGTTTAGTGGATGTAAAATGATCGGGTTTGTTGGATAGATAGCCGTACTATCAAGATGGGTCATGTACTCGTGCTTGATGGGTCTTTAGTGCCATTTTGCTCAAAATGTCTAGATGCATGCATGAGGGCTAACGTCATTTTGAAAAGTTTGAAAAAGGGATCAAAAGATTGAGTGCTGACTGCCTAAGTGCGGACGGTCCGCCCTTGTGGCGCGGACGGTCCGCCATACACTTTGAAAAATGACCAGAGACATGTTTTGTCTCTGGTGGGCAAGATAAACGACAGGCGGACGGTCCGGCCCAGGCGGGCAGACGGTCCGCCCCTCTAACTTCGATTTGTCCAGAGACCTTGCATCTTTGGTTGCGCCGATGGGTTGAACAGCGGACGGTCCGCCCCTGGGGCGCGGACGGTCTGCCGGTCAGCTAACAAATTGTCCAAAGACGTTTTGGGTCTCTGGTGGGCTTTGTGATTGAACGGCGGACGGTCCGCCCCGGGGACTCGGACGGTCCGCCAATCAATTTGAAAAGTGACCAGAGACTTTTTTCGTCTCTGATGATTTAGAACTTGTAACCGCGGACAGTCCGCCCCTAGGGCACGGACGGTACGCCAGGGCTCCAATGGCTAGTTCTGACACACAATTATTGCACTCTGACTCACTGATTTTTAAGTGTGGATGGTCCGGTTTTTGAACCGCGGATGGTCCGCGATTACGCAGAAAAGAGTGTAACGGCTAGTTTTTGAGGGGATCTCTATATATACTCATTGCCCGGCCTTGGGGAGGCTCTCTTGGCCATTTGGACTGCATACTTGACTCTTTAGAGCTGACCCATCCCTCTCTCACACATTCTTGCTTAGAGATTGCATTCTTGAGATTGTGTGAGCATCATAGTGCATTGCATTAAGAGTTTGAACTTTGTGGCATTAGGGAAACTTCAAGCAAGCGTCATCGACTTGTTATTCTTGGGAGTTGCTACTCCCTAGATGGCTTGGAGACGTGGATTTCGTGGAGCACCTCCAAGGAGATTGTTGAGGAGCCCCGATTTCGGTTGTGAGAGGTTTTGTGCTCATCTCACCGGAGTGTTGAAGAGCAACTCTAGTGGAATCGAGGTGTGGAGTGGTTCCTTGATTCAAGCCGGCTCAAGATCAAGAGAGTTCTTGATAGAGGAGCGGTTGACTCATGGAATCCACCTCAACGTGGATTAGGGGTGACCGGCAAGTCATCGACACCACGGGAAAAACTTCTTGTGTCAAGCTCGGTTATTTCTTTTGCTCTCTTTAATTCTTGCATTTACTTTGAGCAATTTACATTACTAGAGCTTGAGTTGTATCTTGTCACCCTAGGTTGCAAACCCAAACTAGAGATAGTTGTAGCATGAGATAGGGCTTTCCTTTGTTACTGTAAGCATATAGGCCCTCATGGTATGTTTCGGTGATTAATGACAACCATTATTGTGACTAATGAGTTTGTGCAGCTTAATGTATCATTACCGCTCATTTGGTCATGTCAAAAGAGGCCCCTCAATTTCATTATTCAAAAAGGCGATCTCGGTATTCAACTCAATTATATGTCAAGACTAAGGATCTTTCTAGTCCTAAGTGTCATAAGGTTGAGAAGGACACTTAGGTTAGTATAGGTTTTATAGTTTTGTAGTGATCGCACTATTAAGAGGGGTTAAGGCCAAGTAACTTGAGCATGGACATGGTCAATCAAAAATGGATGCACACTATGGTCACTCAGGTTCCTAGAAGTTCAAATAAGTGGTTTTCAACTTATATCTCAAGAATATTTGGATTTCGTTCAAGACTCAAATCAGAAAAGGCAAAATCAGAAAAAGTCTTTAACACCGGTTTAACCGACGATTTCATTTTTCTATACGTCGGTTAAACGAAGTCAGCAGAGTCTGGACAAGTCAATACACCGGTTAAACCGACGTGTTTGAATTTAACATCGGTGCATTAGTCCAGAGTTGGTTTTTCCAGGGTGTTTCAAGTTCTATACACCGGTTAAAACGACGCTGTTTGAATTGAGACGTCGGTGCAATTGACCAGTGAGATAGTTTTTCCAGGGATTTCTGAAGTTGTACTCACCGGTTAAACCGACGATGGTTTTGAGTTAACATCGGTGCAGTTGTCCAGAGACTTGGTTTTTCAGTTGATCAGTGGACAACTACACTCACCGGTTAAACCGATGATACATCGGTTAATCTGCCCAAGTTGTAACGGCAAGTTTTCAGAAGGGGCAGTTTACATTCATCGGTTAAACCGACGCTGGCTATTGGAGGATCGTCGGATTAACCGGCGCTACGCAGTTTTCTGGCAGCTTTTCTCCAACGGCTCTATTTGTGTGAGCTGCCTATATATACCCCTCCAATGGGTCATTTTGCTCTCTCTTAACACCTGGACACATTTTTACACTCATACATTGTTGAGATCCACCTTGAGCTTCATCTTTCACATACTTGTTCATTCAATCAATCAAGAAGCAAGACTAAGGACTTGAGTAGAGAGAAGCTTGTGTGCATCCGTTCTTGGTGATCGGTTCTTGCTCAAGTGAAGGCCCTAGCTTGTTACTCTTGGTGATTGGCAGCACCTAGGCGATCTTGGTGATTGAAGGTATTTCTTCCGGAGCTTGCCAAGGATTGTGGGAGCCCGAAGAAGGTTGTACGTGGCTTGAGCTCCACCACGCCGGGATGGTGAACGGAGACTCTTAGTGAGCGCCCAAGTCTCGGTGACATGGGAGGTGACAAGACTCTTATTGAGTGTCACAACGTGGATTAGTGGTGTGTGCCAACACATCGACACCACGGAAAAAAATCCGGTTGTCTCTTGCCCACTCTTTCATTTCAAGCACTTACTTTCATGCAATTATTCATGTGCTTGTCTTTAGAGATCATAACTTAGCTCTACCTTGCTCAGTTTCATATCTTTGTTAGCTTGTGTAGTTTGCTTAGTTAACCGGTTGGTGAATTGAGCCTTACTAGCGTTGCATAGGTTAAGGTTGCTTTAATTGTTTTAGAAATTTGAAAAAGGTCCAATTCACCCCCCCTCTTGGTCCATCGATCCTTACAGTTACTAATTAAATTTCTCTAGTGTTGGTGTTTTTAGTTTTAAACCGCCTATTCACCCCCCCTCTAGTCGGTGTTCTTGATCCTATAGGAGAGGTGATCCGACCCCCCGAACCCCAGGCAAAGCATTGACCCAGCCAGTAGAGCCATGAGGACAGCCCCGACAGACTAGGGCTGTTGTACAGCAACCATGCCCACACCATGTCCTACCAAGGGGATGGCGGACAAGACTGAAGCCATGTCGGACGTTGTAGTTGAACTGGTGAACGAGACCTGGAAAGCGAGACCCGACATCGAGACGTGATGGATTGTAACGATCCCGGAGCATCTAGCTAGGACATGTATATAGCTCACGACCTCCTCCTCTGGGATATCAACCATAGGGGTGAGGCACCCTTTCTTCTAAAATGTAGCGCAGCCCACAGGATATAGAAGGCAGAGCTGGGCCTTCTCTCTCTGGTCTTTAGACACTCATATCATACACCCATATTCGCACGCTTGCAAGCACCCTGTGGTAAGCACCCAGTGCTCGAATGCAAAGAATGCGTACGACGATCGCCCGAACTAGTATAAACCCTTGTCTTTGAGTGTTAGCCATGAGCTATGGAGAATCACGGCGTATAGTACTAGATGGTGTACGAAACAACAACAAAAACAGTCATATCAGTAAATAGGTTGCTAATAATTTGTCAACTAAAATACCAACAACAGTCAGTTAGGCAACCTTAATCCTTGTGCCTTCACTACTACAGATCATGCTTTTTGTCTCGGTTCCAAACTACCTTTCGTCTTGGTTTTGGAACCAGGACTCGGCTTTCGGGACTAAAGCCTCTTTAGTCCCGGGTGGTAGAACTGGGACACTACTAGAAAAAAGTCTTTTGGTACCGGTTGATACAAGCCTTAGGCACCGGTTCTAGAACCGGTACCCGGAAACCGAGACTAAAAGTCTCGGTCATGAGCACCGGGTAAAAGAACCGGTGCCTAAGGCTAGTATTTTTGTCAAAAATAGTTAGGTTCGGATACGACCTCAATATCTCTTGCCTCGCGTGTATCTTTCTTACCATCTCACCTACACATAACTTCTGATGGAAAGATAGATGTTTTCCTTTTGAAGTAACCTATGGATGAGCCTAATGTACCGGTTGGTACCACCAACCGGTACCTAAGGCTCCTAAGGTACCGGTTGGTAACACGAACCGGTACCTAAGGCTCGTCCATAGGCACCGGTTGCTGGTACCACCCAGTACTAATGTAAAAGTTATCACTCGGTACCTATGGACAACCTTAGGTACCAAACGGTACTTAAGGCTCATCTACAGGTTCCATACACCCCAAAAGTACCAGTATGAAGATGAACCAGTACTCATGTTAGCATAGGTACCAGTTCATCTTCATACTGGTACTTTTAGGGTGGATGTTTGGCATGTTTTCTAGTAGTGGGACAAAATGACCCTGACGCTAAATTTTTTTTTTGCGCCCGCGGGATTCGCTCCCAGGACCTCTTGCCTCGCGCATAGTTTACTTGCCAACTCACCTAAGCAGTACATGTGACTCAGTATAGGATGACTTCCTTTTGAACTATCACGTGGAGGGGCCTTTGTCCGGGTTGGTAACACCAACGGGGACTAAAATGTCCTTTAGTCCGGGTTGGTGTTACCAACCGGGACTAAAGAGTTGGGCTCTTTAGTCCTGATTGGAGCCACCAACTAGGACTAAAGGGTGACTTTTAGTCCCGGTTGGTGGCTCCAACCGGGACTAAAGCTCCCTGCTGCTCCCTAGACGTTGGACCCGGGACTAAAGCCTTCATTGGTCCCAGATCCAACGGTGGCCGGGACTAATTTGCAGGACCAAAGGCTATTTCTATAGTAGTGCTTGCATGTCATTTCTTTACTTATACACTTGCTGAGTATCAATCATAACTGTACTCGTCCTTGCAAAATCAATGCTGCGCAAAACAAAAGACATTTGTGGAGTTTTCAGAGGTTTTCCAAGAGTTTTAGGCTTATGTTCCCCCAGTGGACTGCCTGTGCAGTTTGGTGGTTCCGCTGCAAGAATTACTGCAATAATCAAGTGCTTTATTTATTATGCCTTCATCAAGACTTATGTCATTTTGTAATAATTATATTCGACTATTTGTGGCACTATTTCTGTTATTCACTATTTGTCGCTGAATGTGTAACTTGATCTGGTGCATATAACGTTGCTTCTCGATTGTGGCACCAACAGGACACGCACTATCATCAGCCTATGCTGCAGATCTATAGGCGACAAGCGTCAATATTCCATGTATGTAAGAATAAAATTTTCGAGTTCTAATGGATATATGAATAAAAATCTCTCATTCTCTCCACTAAAAAATTCCACAAATTTCTCTTTCTCTAAGTAAAAACACACAATTCTAGTTTTTCCCAATTTAGTTATTAGTTATCATCATTTGATCCATTTCTTCAACTAGAAACATCTATATATGCGAACTACAAATAATTATAGTTCAAATGAATGTATGAGTAAAAAAAATTCTCCTCTCTCCAATTGCAAAATTGAATCCATAAATTTATTTATCTCTACAGCAAGAAACACACCATGCAACTATAAAAGGTGATACGATGAAATTACAAACCTTTAGAACATTTGTGCCTTTAGGTTATTACTATACTAAACTAACGCTCATCTCGAGTCCATACTTTCCGGTGCCAATGCTCTGGGCTGAACTGCATTCTTCAGTATTGTTCATTATTTGAAATGTGTGGCAATCGAAATGTTTTATAGTGACTGCGAACAATAGTGCAAGAGTATGAAGCCACATTCAAATTAAAAAAGGTCCACAACTATAGCAGATCCGTACTAATTAAAAAGATGTACCATAGAGAGAACTATATGATTCAAAGCATGTACTGAATAAACATTAAATACACATTTGTGAGGTCATCACCTTTAGGTTCTTTTGTATATTCCATGTCCATGACTTTATGGGCCCGATGCTCACCAACTTAATTTAATTACATGCTACATATTGTCAATATGAATAATAATTTTGTTTTCATACTGACCAGTTCTTGGGCAACAATAATAGCCTCTTCAGCATTATCATGCAAGCCATCGTGATGCTGGTATAGTGAGGTATATAGTAGTCACCATGGACATAACCATCATAAACCCGGCAAGGACAATCAGCCTGCTGGCCCAAATCATCTCGTGCAACATAAGCTTTACGGGATCAAACAATTGCAATATGGAGGACAAGATGACAACAATCGAGCTGCACATCGATATGGTATTGCAGATGATAATTATCTTGAAAGCCAGATGGTCCTTGACAATTGCAAAGCCAAACTGTCGGGTGTGCCTTAGTGTTGCCATGAAGGTGGCCATGGCTATCAGGGTGGGTACTAAAACATATCTCCTGAGATAAGTAGCAATAGGACCACGGAGGCAGGTGCTTTTGTTGGAGTCAGCTGATCCGGATGGATTTTTCAAAAATAGTGGTAAATCATTGTTAACAATGGGCCTACAACGGTGAAGAGCCTGCCCTACAGTGGTGTTATTAACCTTCTCCGCCCTTTTCCTCTTGCATCTGGTGGACTGATACTTCTTCAGCTTCTTCCACAAGTAAGCCTACAATAAAATTCATATAACAACTTCAGCATTATAAACTGATTGCATTATAATCTGTTTTGTGTGTGTGTGTGTGTAGGCATATATATGTAATACCGGATGTACATTACTGAGAAACTTGTTATAGAGATAAGAAATAATATATGTATGTAACGAAGTCTATAACACATAAACATTAAGGAGTGAATGAATTTTCATACTGCAGTAACACACAATACATCTAAACAAAGCCACGTTGCTAACAGCTAGCAAGAGCTTCAGTAGCTTCTCCTGAGTCTTTGCTAACCCGTCCATCAAGTACGAAAACAAAAAAAAACTCCCTCCATTTTTTCACATTGTGTATTTTGTTATTTGTTAGGAGAACTTTTTTGAACAGTTATTACTCTTAATAGTTCAATTATTATATCATACAAAACTATAATCATAAGTAGAATTATTATAGAAACACTACTACAGAAATAGCCTTTGGTCCTGCACATTAGTCCCGGCCACCATTGGACCCAGGACCAATGAAGGATTTAGTCCCGGATCCAACGGTTAGGGGGCAGCGGGGAGCGTTAGTTCCGGTTGAAGCCACCAACCGGGACTAAAAGTCACCCTTTAGTCCCGGTTGGTGGCCCCAACCTGGACTAAAGCCACCAACCGGGACTAAAGGGTTATCTAGTTAGTTTCATGGATTGTTTAATTCCTTACTTTTATTATTGAAATACTTATTCTTTCTCAATTTCAACTATATACTTAAAACTTGTATATATAGTACCATTCTTATGCTTATAAGATAGAGACGGCGATGCAAGTAGACAAACAGTTGACCTAAGACAAGATAACTGCTTGTTCACTTGTTTACCTCAGCAATGGACGGAGAGGTAAATAATTCCCGGAGGAACATACAAATGGTAATACTTTTTATGCTAGCATTGAGACAGGCAATTACTTAAAGAATTATGTACTTTACGTACTGATATGATTAACATTATAATTAAGTCCTTGGTGCACATTATTTATTTCATGGTGAGATTAATATTTTCATGTGTTGCTTGTAATAGATTTTATAATCATATTGATGATGTTGCTAACCATACTATTATATATTATACTGTAGGTAAAAGATTCTTTTACCACATATAGGACATCATATTGCTATTTTGTTTCCATAGGTAAAAGATACAAGGGATTATGATAGCACATTGTTATCTTGTACTTGAGTTAAAGGGTTGTTTCTAGGGCATCTTTAGCAAGACATTGTATATATATACATATTATACTATAGAATAATTCAAACAACTTTTCCTCTAAACAGACTCACCATTCAGATTCGCTCGTATCATATATTCATATTATCTCATCTCTTTACAATCAGGTACATGTAAAAATATGTATATATCTAGGAGGAACTGTGTTTAGATTTCTTTTAAAACTAATTATGAAATAAGCATCGAATTTGACTTGACATTAATTTATACAAGACGGTTGAATTATCAAATGTTGAGAAGCTTCCGGTGCAAATTTAGCAAGCCATTTTATTCATGTATTCTTTACTTCAAATAGTGGTGAATGACAAATAATTTACCACTTCAAATAAGGAATAAAACTGTAAGGCTCTTGTTAAAAAATTTGTAATGGCTTTATTCTGTGATGATATTTACCTCACCAGGCATCATATTTAATATTCCTATTCTGTCAGACATGGAAAATGCAGTGTCTCCTTCATTGTTAACAACACAAGGGTTGACCCTCGAATCCTTGAGTAGCAACAATGCATGTTCAATCAAGCTTAGCTTGGTTGCAAGATGCAATGGTGTCTTGCCATCCATATCCCTGTGGTTCACAAGGTCCTTCGGTAGCCACCGGTGAAACCACTTGAGCATGTTCAACCTGTTGTTGACAACGGCAATGTGGTAGACATTTTGCCCATTGATATCCACCATTTCGATGACATCAGGTCTTTGCTTCAATAACTCACTTGCAGCTTCCAACGAGACATATTCAGTGGCCACGTGGAGCGGGATACGCTGTTTATTATTCTGCTTATAGGCCAGATTGTAGTCCTTATTGAGCAGTAAAGATATGATACGTGAGTTATTCATCTTCGCTGCATAGTGAAGGGCAGAGCTACCTTCTAGTCTGGAACCTCCAGTAGCTTCTCATATTTAGTCAGCAATATCTCCAGTGCCCCTGCATAGAAATGTGATATCAAATACACAGAACAGTATAGAGCGTAAAAAGCTAAGTACCAAAATGTTCTATAAAAATATCTCATAGTAATGGGCAAGAGGGGGTGGGGGGGGGGGTAGCTGCTAGCAATTATTTATCAAGTAGGAAGAGATTAAAAAAAGTTGACGAAATTTGGTAATACAAAATTTAATGTTTCGGTGAGTGCAGTGTAAGAAGACAGAAACACAGCCAACCAGCTAGTAGTGTTTTTCTCTCATACTTAATCAGCACCAGCCACAAGCAATTAGCCAGCTAGTAGTACTTTTCTCACATAACAAATCAGCACCAGCCATCAGCCACAGCCAAGCGAACAGTATACTTACTTTGGCACAAGTTGTGATAGTTGAGGGGGCTAAAGATATATTAGTTGTCATTTTTTAGGCGGGCTTGCTCCAATGGAATTTTGTGAATAAATTATGTTTATATTTCAGAAAATAAATAGGGTAATTAAATATATACGCATAAATGTTCTTACTGGTGTTATCAGCCAACACGGCTTGGTGCAGAGCAGTGCCATGAATGGAGATAGAGATGGAGGCTACTGACAACCCCTGATTGGCAATTTTGTTGATGACATGGTCAAGACCATTCATAACAGCGATGTAGAGTGGTGACTGCATTGACATATTTGGCTCGTGGGCACATCTTGGATCAGCATCCAATAGCGCTAGTGCTGAATCGGAGATTCGATTCATCACTGCAAGGTGCAATGGTATATTCCCTTCTTTATTTGCAGTTATTACAGGAGACCCCTGAATTCAAGTACTGCTCAGTAAGTAGTTTTGTTGTTCCAGATGAAAGCAAAATAGCCAAAAAAACACAACACAGCCCACGCAAATCAAATGAATATGTGATAAATTATTTCACTTTTCTTATATACAAAGATCACTTGTTATGTGCTACTCTCTACATTGTCAATATTATTGAATGTCAAAAAGTATTAGTAAGGAAATACTACCTACATTCTTAAATATATGACACCATTGACTTTTTTGTTCATTTGACTTTTCATCTTTTCTATGCATATTTCTGGAAATAGATATCGACAAGTCAAATCTAAAGTACATTTGATGATAAATCTAGTGATACTTATCTTACTTCACTGAACTTATTGAGTAAGTAAATCTTGGTGGTCAAAATTTCAGAAAAAAGCCAATTGTGTCATATAGTTAAGAATGGAGGTTGTACAATATTAAGGATGTAATGGTTAGTGCAATATTTATAATGTTACGTATAAAACATATCGGGAGAATGTGTATTTTGGGCAATACAATGGTCTCATATGTAATCGAGGTACAATCCACATGATGGACCGAGACTTCAAACAAAATGAAGATGTATACTAATTTTTTAAAGATTCGCAATGCACAGTTCTTGTAATATTACCTGTGTATACTATGTATTGTTGGTGATTGGTAACCTGCAATTTTCTCACAATGAGAGGGAAGACATAGGGGCCTACCCGGCTAGCAACTACCGGATATTGAAAACTAAGGACACACTGACAAGGAATTATTCAAGCTCGAAGATAGAACTATCCCTTGGTCCTATATGTTAGTAATAATTTAATATATGTATATTATAATGGATGTTTATGTCTAAGATTACTCATCAGGAACTTATGATATGGTTGCTTGAGGGACATCTGGATTCCTCGTGCCCCTTGAGTTTCTGTTCTCCAATTCGATCACTTCTAGACATATCTTCAATCCTCTATTTATATAGTTGGGGATAGGTAGTCTTGATCACACTCTGTTAGGAAAATCCGTCACTTAAGCTTAGCTAATAATTTGTGCCTCTACTAGATATGACTTTTAAGTCATGGCCTCAACTTCTAGAAACACTAGAAAGAAATGGACATACCATTGTAAAAGAGTGTGGCAATCATTTGTTCACAAGATCAAAGATTGAGTTAGGTTTTCTCTTAGGACCTGAGATCAACCACTAGGAGCTTGCCTGTATCCATCTCTCATTGTCGGCTTTCATTTTTGTGCATGGCCCGTTCCATTCCCGCATGGAGTACAATCTTAGATGCGCCAAGCAATTCTAATTATTGCACAATATAATAATTACATTACAATTCAAGCAAGAGGGAACATGTCACATGCAAGTTGAACTTTGAATCCTATGACATGTTTCCTCATGGTTGAGTTGTAAAGAAAGGATCATATGGAACTTCAAGTGCATGAATTAGTTATGCCTAGCTCACGGTCATCATGTCTGACTCTATGTTGGAATGTAAAGAGCCATGCACGAAAAGGAAAGGTATCAAGTACATTGAATTTGGGGCCTCAAGAAAATACTAAACTTAGTCTTTATCGTGTGGATATATGTGATTTCCTCAATCTTGCATCCAAAAATGTCTTGACTCATTCTTGCGTCCAATAATGTCTTGAACTTTCCATTTTTATAAAGCATGAGTTGATGACTTATATGTCCGGTTCACTAGAATGCTGCATTATGCTTATCAAGCAGGTACAAGATATCCATGAGGCATTAGCTTTCGTTTAGTGCTAGGTTTTATAGCTAGTACGTGAAGAGAAGTGCAATTAATTGCTGCTTCTAACAAGCATCGGTCATATAGGCTGCGGGCAGTGTGTTCTTCACCTGTCATCTATAACTTACATGTGACGGGAAAAAAATACTGCTTGTCACCAGTAATCTATTGTTGAATGTGATGGGCAGTATTACGGCAAATCACAAATTAGTGGCGTACTAGGACTTACCTAGGACATTTGTGATAAGGGAAAGGTGGCGGTCATTGGATGTTGTCCATCACTTCTACAAGTGATTAGTGACTTTTATAAAAGTAATGGACTTTTACAAATGCCTTGGAAAAGTGATGGACAACATAGTTTGGGTTTGTCTGACAATATTCTATCAGTTTCTTTGGATTGTGTATCAATGATATTTTGGAATTTCTATGACATACTACTAATTAATATTGAAAACATTGAGTTGCTCCGTTGTGTCAACTAGAGGTGCTAACAAGTTTTGACCAAAACGATACTTTGTACTTTCATTGGTGCTAACTAGAGGTGGTAACTAGTTTTGTCAATATTTCATTAATCCTGTGGGTCATTGACCTAGGGTATGATTACCAAGGTAGTACTAAATACATTTAGTTGTAGTATTTGGAGATATAGAAGATTACAATTTTTGTCCTTGAGTAAAGTTTAATCCGTATTTTTAGGTTGTTTTGCATTTCTAACATGATTTAGAACACTTTAGTTCTAGTTAGTATTAAGTTTTCTTATATAAGTACTGATTGATATTGGTAACAAACCATCTATTGCTGCTATTGACTGTTTGCACTTCTTGTCTTTGTGAATCCTACATACTATTCAGACTAAAGTCAATCTATTTACACAGACAATCTAGAAGATTGAAGGGAGAAGAATATCCACTTACGCAGACAATGGTGGACATGAGGAAAATGATTTAGGAGAAGAGGAAGGGTTGGAAAGAGATTTTTATGAGGACCATCGTTTGCCTGATTCATCTTCTTGCTCTTCCCTTGCCATCCAACTGTTCCAGATTGACCGATGTTGATAAAAAGGGGGATGTTTTTCCTCTAAATAAATAGATGTCCTCCCCAGATGATTTTCCTCTAAATAAATAGATGTCCTCCCCTTCTTCTCCATATGCAACGTATATCAAACAAATATGTTCTGATTGACTGAAAGAATCTGTATCTGACAAAGCAGCTACTTCAAAAACTCTATTGTTGTCCCCTACAAAATTCAATTTCCCCCCTTACTAGCCTCACACAAACTCAATTACCAATCCAGAGTGTGCTTCAGTTCTCAAAGGAGGTTATGCCGAGGCATATGCACCTCCTACCATAATATCGAGACTTACCAACACTAATATTGAGTTATCCCTTTCTTAATATAAACTATTGACAGTGTCAAGATACTGAGTGTCTTGTCCCGGCCCATGGCGTGTGCCCGGCATAGCGCCCGCCATGCAATCTCGAGAACAAGGAGTGTGCTTGGGGAAACTTTCCACGTGGTTATAGGATATCACTTGAGTCCCTCACAAACAAGCATGGAGACCTATAGGATCTCCATCTTCAAGGTGTCTAAGGACTATAGAGCCTCCATAATCAAGACAAACAGAAGTGGAGGGCATTGCTCTTCCAGCGCCACGTCCATCATGAACTCCTTGCTTTGACATCTTGGAGAAGCTTCGCAAGTCCTTTAGCAGCCTCTAGAAGGATTCAATGTGGATGCCTCCATGCTCGAGGATGACCACAAGCACTCTCAAGCATGGAGGCCCCCCAGAGTACCCTATAACCATGGGTCCATAGACACCCCAACTTTGCTACACGCAAGGTGAAAGTGCATCTTTGGCCCTTGTGTGTTTTTGTGATTCAATGACATAAACAATTAAAGAACCAATCAGCTTGTTGAGTTTGGGATAGGCTTTTCTTGTAAATGATAAAGTCAAGATCATATCATACAAAATCATGCAAAAGTAACAAAGCTATGGAATGCAAAGATCGAAATAAGCAGAAGATACAGTGATGCAAATGAGTTTGTATGGACTAATTGGTTTTTTGCTTGTATAATCAAAGAAAAGTAAAAACTGCATCATGATTGATCAATAATACGACATTCGGGAGAAAGGTGATCGAGTGCTTAGTTGTTCAAGAAGAAGTTCATATAGAATCCTGTCTGGTCACAACATCAATATGGTGAAATATAGTGAAATGAACACTATGTGGAGAAAATAGAATTCATGAGTGCATTATGGTGAGAAGAGGTAAGTGATCAAGAACAATGGTGAATCCAAGGGAGTTGAATATATGTTGCTTGATCACAAGGATGGTATTTTAATTAGGAAAAAAGATGTTTGATCATGTACTTAGCAATTCTAGGAAAATTAAGGTACAAGTTTACTTGGTCACAATTTTGTTATAAAAGCATATATTAAAAAGCAAAATGTGATGGTATTGAAGAAATGGAATTCAACGAGTGCATATTATTATTATTATTATTATTATTATTATTATTATTATTGTAATGCTATGTTTGATAGAGGATGGAAGGTGATGAAGTGTTTGCAATAGCTTGGTAATGAGAATCTAAACAAGTGTGAAGGGCAAGCAAGTGGCTTGGCACAAAGGAATGATTGTATGATGTAGCAAGTGTTGGCCAAACACCAAGGCATGAATCCAAGCCATGTTGAGTCGCATGATTCAAAGCATCAAATCATTGTTGAATCATGATGAATCATGGTGTCATGTAGACATGAAGTTGTAGATATTTGTCAAGAAATCCAAGGTCACTAGTTCAAGGATGGTGTTCTCAAGAGACCAGAAAGGTTGCACCCTCATTTGGTGGGAATTGAAGAGAAGTAACAATGATCAAGTTAGTCAAGCTCAAGATGTTATGTTATAGTTTATCATTAGTCTTGAGTATAGGCATGCCAATCTAACAAGGGGGATGTGACACCAAATGGTTTGACTAGTCTCAGTGCTCAAACTAACAAAATCTAATTGTTAACTTGAGACAACCATTTTTCACAATATATGCACTAGGTGATCTTAGAGATTGTTGTAGATGAGTTGGATAGACCTCTATACAAGAATTCTTTAGAGTTCATGCTCACCTAATTAGGGATTCAAAGTGAGAAGTTATATCCTTTTTATCTTGGCTTTGTGTTCTGGTTCTATTCAAACAAGTTTGATCTTGGCTCTACCGAGTTATCCTTTCTATGTTGGATCTGCATTTTAACCCACTTGGCCTGGTTCAACTGGGCTTGATGTTGGTTCAACCATATTATTAATTACTCTATTTATTCATGGTAAGTGACTCTAATCAACTGGGTTTGACCTAGCTCACCCGCGATCTGTCGGGATAGCACATACATCTAGGTTTTGGGGGATGTACCTCCCTCCCCTATCCTTCTTTGACTGCTGATTCGAATACGAAGAAAACACTCCAAGAGCCCATAAGACCTCTCCCCACTCCCTCTTTATGAGTTCTCTATAGAAATATAGTGAGTTGTGTTGGGAGGGTGAGAGTCTATGAGATTGGGTGATTGAGAACAGGAGTGAGCCATTCACATTTTTGTGCACAGGTGACTTCCTCAAACAATCATGAAGCATTTGTTATCTTACAGGTGAACCTCCTGGACCGCAAGGCATTGCCCGATTAGCTCTCTAGCTTATGGCGAGCCATGGTAAGTTTGTGAAGGCATCAATCTCACCTCCACAAGGGAAGAGATCAATATATTGAAGCAAGAAAAAGTGTTGAAAGAGATTTGTCTAAAGTGCTACCAAGCTTCTCAATAATATGTCCTTCCTTGGAAGTACCGAACTTCAAGAAACAAAATGATGCATTCCCTCCCTTGGTTGGCAATGCATCTTTTAGTTCTTATGGTTCATCTCGTTCATACTCTTGTTCATGTTGAGTTTTAGGATTCTAGGCTGATCTACTTGTTCTGAGCTTTTTAAGTGCAAGTGTTCCATGGTTTTCAAGCATACACCTTCCCAAGATTTTGGCAATTCTTGAATTCACTTCTGTCCTCCCATTTTGAGATTAATTTGAAACAATTTTCTGATCGCTGTTTAACTAGGTTCTGGCTGGCTTAACCACGAAACCTGGTGGAGCCATGTTGGAGCCGGTTGAACTGATTCAGAATTTTTTCTATTTTATTCGATTAAATTTAAATCCATCTCGTCTATTCACTTCGCTTTAGAGCAAGTATAGTAATGGGTGAGATACCGGCGAAATCCGACGTGGAGGTGAGAAAAACAGAGAGAGAAAGTCGGGCGGGCGACTTGCTACGTGCTCGCTCTCCGCCGGCGGAGAGGCTTGTGCACACTGCTATTGGCTTGGTGAGGAGTGCTACATTGAATAGATGTGGGACCTGCCTTCATCGAACGGTGCGTTGGCAGCCTCCCAGCTGGCTGCTGGCTGGGACTATTAGCTTTGCTCTTAGGTGATATCAGGAGATCTTTGATGGGAGCCGTCCTTGGGAGTGGCCCCGGACCACCATCTCTTGTGTGCTCTTGGGTATGTTGTCGGCTCTCGACAGCCCACCGAGGCCCACAACGCCCTATTGTCGTAGCCCAAGGCTGCAGGGATGAGTATAGTCTTGTGCCTTTGCATTCTCGGTGTGCCACCAAGCCTCGGGCAAGCCCCAATTGATTGGGCAATGTCAGGGCGCTGACTAGTTGGCAGCCATTGGCCAAGGGTAAGAAACTTTTTTTCCAATCATCCCAAATAGTTGTGCACTTGCAAGAAGGTCATCGGTCCCTTGGAGAGGTGTTGATGGCTGGATTCACCACCAATTTCCCCCTCCTTCGATGTACCGCTCGCATAGCCATTCCGCGACTTCTTTAAAGGGGAGGCCTAGGCTATCAAACTAGGGGCTACGGTTGACGTTGCACGGTTCTGTACAAGATGTAGGGTGGGGCATGTTTTGTATCTGTACATCATGTAACTACTCATATCAATCTTGTACTAGACGGTTTAGATAGAAACCACCTGAGTAGTACTTGAGGAGGACTTTAGGCGCCGCACCGACCTAGGGTTTAATGTAACCCTGCTCCCCCAACCGATACAAGGGTGGGCGGAGACCCTTCCAAGGCATAGAATAGCATAGACACATCTTTCATTATCCCTCAAGCAATACTAACCACCACACAGGACGTAGGGTATTATGCAACTCACATCCCGAACCTGTCTATACCCTTGTATTGCTTGCACCATCGTGTTCCTGATATTGGCGATCCCTACGAACAAAGTACTACCAAAGGGTATCCCAAGGTACGATTGCCGATAAAACACTAATAGCCGGCGCCCACCGTGGGGCTTATCTCCGGCGAACCCGTGGTGAACTCGATGACAGTAATCATCAACTAGGTGAGTTCGTTCAAAATATTGATACTAGATCATTCTAGTTTCTTTGACGCAACTCACAATTTTTCTTTCTTTTCCCCAATCCGCGTGCGCATGGTGTGGGTCTCCTCCAATCGAGCGCAGGGATGCTACATCGATGGAGTAGTGCGGCATGCAAGGGTGAGACAGATGATCGTAGCCAACTGCATGTCGCAGCTGCTAAAGGTAGCACGTAGGGGCAGCGGAGCAGGTGGCTCTCCCTCACAAGCGCTGCGCTAGCACCTGGCCACCCAGTCGCGTGCTGGATGCACATGGCCCAGTGCGGGGCAGGCGGCCCATTGTGAGCATGCGGCAGCTGGCTATCCAGTCAGCTTGGTGAGATTGGTTTGCAACTCGCCAGGTTGATTTAGGCTTCCTCGTGTTGCCGAGTTAAGGTGCCATCCGAGGCGGAGAGAAAAAAAAATCAATCTAGACATCAATCAAGGATGATACTCCCTCCATTCTCTTTTGATAGTTCTATTTCACCTTGATATAGTGACCAAGAAAAACAACCTTACTTATCAT
The DNA here is from genome assembly GCF_016808335.1 of Panicum virgatum. Taxonomy (NCBI): domain Eukaryota; kingdom Viridiplantae; phylum Streptophyta; class Magnoliopsida; order Poales; family Poaceae; genus Panicum; species Panicum virgatum. The sequence goes on along the minus strand of NC_053146.1, from coordinate 18,776,252 downwards.
ATAATAAATGCAACACAAACTTTTTTGTTGCTCATCCAAAGTTTTAACTGGGAACTCCTCGTTACTAGTGCTATTTATTATCATAGCCCAAACCAATAGCAAATATAACTAGCATTTGTGAACATTTGAGTTTTTGAAATAGGACTATCAAGAATGGAGGGAGTATGATGTTGCTTCTCTATCCGTGCATCATGCCAGAACTGGGGAAATTGCTACTCACACATCAAGAAAGCTACCAGTAAAAGGTATGACTACTCGGCTCGACTCCATATCGTGTCATGGCTAAGACTACTTCGACTACTCCTCTTGGCTATTTTACATTAAAAACTAACCAAGAACGGGCCTCACATTATCACAACTAGTCGGAATAACTCCGCCTAGTTGGCTTCATCAACAAACCGCCGCGGCTCCATCAACGACCGATACAGTTTCATCGACAACACGTCCAAAAATCAAGCTAAGTGACTTATACCTTTTGTAGACTTGTTCTTCACAAGATCGACTAATTTGTCGTGCATGCTCCCAACTGCCGAGCTAGTCTGTCCACTGTATAGGCAGTCGGGCTGTCCCTTTCTGGATGCGCTCCGCGCGCGTTTTTTTTTCCCACCATGACACGTTGCTTTCTTGGAGAGTCGATGTTGACTCTGACTTCCGAGTCCTTGCCCAACCCCACATCCCTCTAGCAATTCCTGAGATAACTTGTATGGTTCAGACCCCAATCGTGAAACCTTAAACTCTTGCATGTCGCGTACATGCCAGTCTTCCGAGCAATGTTGCCTGTGTTTAGCCATCATCCTCTCCGTGAGTAGTGGTCAGCGAGGTTAGGTGTGTAGCGAGACAGGGCAGAGGACGCACATGCGTTCTATTCAGTGCCTTGCTAGAGGGAAGGGGAGTCACACACATTTTTCATACAACCATACACTTCGAGAGTTGTTCATTACTGAGTAAAACTCGGTATCTTCGCATTATTCTACATAATGTATGCATTGCCATTTTTTAGATTAAACTTCAGCTCGGTACATCTACTATGGCTTCATTTGCCCCCAGGCTCGGGGGCTAGCACCGCCTACCACTCGATGTGCCTTTGGTGGCTCGTCTAGCTCGCAAGCTTGGGGGCTAGACGCGACATCGGCGGCTCGTCTAGTTCCTATGCTTGGGGGCTGGACGTAATAAGATACTCGACGCGACATCGATGGCCTGTTTAGCCCCCATTCTTGGGGCTGCGCACATGAAACTTTTGGGAAGATACTTATCATAGTCATTTTTCAGGGATTCATTCCAATAAAGAGGCATTTGGAATTTCTATCAAATCATGCACAAATCTGGATATGCCATGATATTTTTGGATCCTTTTTCCCAAAATCTTGGAATTTGGATAGAAGGCTTGGGGGCTACTTGGTACGTATCCTCAGGCATTTATTTTTCAAAAATATCTGAAGACTGAAATAAAAATTTAGGATGGACCTTCAGCCTGATTCTTTGATTCAACCTACGGCTCGGGGGTTACTTCATATGGACTGCGACTATTCGTGCACCCCTTATATGAAAATTTTTCTGAAGATTTAAAGACTACTCAAGAACGAGCACCATGCAACCTAAGTACCGATCTTGAGGTACTCAGAAGGCATGTCTTACGTGAAGGTCACGAACTACTCAACAATGGCTTAAGAAGTACTCGAAGACCTGCAACCACTCGGCTCTGAAGAGCTCGGGGGCTTGTCAGACCTAGGGCCACGGGATACCTGACATGGCACGATCCCATTTGAGATGTAGGGTAGGGTATTTTCTGTATCTCTACGTCATGTAACTACTCATATCAATCTTGTACTAGTCGGTTTAGATAGAAACCACCCAAGCAGTACTTGGGGAGGACTCTAGGCACCGCACCAACCTAGTGTTCCATATAACCCTACTCTAAGGGTATACCTAGGTAGGCTTGCCGGTAAAATACCAACATAGGCCTCAATGGAGGAGGTTATATTAGACTCTAAACAGATGCGACGCTCTCCCTTTATTTCCACTGGTCATGGACTCCCGGTGCAGTAGAGCCCACCTGGACTTGTGGGAGATCAAGGTCTGGGCAACTTATCCTCCGTAAGGTTTGAACCTAAAGACAAACTGAATATCTCATCCGCTAGGGCAGCAGCTAGCGGGTGTGTGCCAACCCTCCCCAAGATGTCTCCGGATAACCAGTGCATTGTTCCCGCTCTCAGTGCTTCGCCCACTGGCGCCTATGCCAACCATATATAATTTATTCTTTTTGTAGTGTATGACCCCATCGTGTTCTATAGCCCTAGCATGTCCCAACACTGATGTGGTAGCAACACTTTCAACAGGGCTCACCATGGCATCAACCTGATCACAACTTCTAATGGCTTGTACAATGTCCACACTGCCACTCAGTCTATCGCTCTCAGTAATGCTCAGCTCCAACCCAGTCTGTATCGTTGACTGCTAAGTCATATTTTCATTCCCATTGAAAAGTCAAGGTGAGGCCCTCTTCCCTTGATTTGCATGAACTTTATCACTCAGATTCAATATCAAACTACAATCAACATAAATTTTATCACCTAGACACGATATCAATGTATGATCTGCATGAAGTTCATTCGTGTTTACCAATGAAGTTCAGAGTATTTTGTTATTGCATGAAGTTCGCTAATCTAGCTTATATTTGAGACAATTTCATAACATTTTGTAGAGTTATTAGTAGAGTAGATCATTGATATTATCATGCATCATAGTTATCTTTGAACTTCCATTGATATTATCAGGCATCGGTGGTTAGTAGAGTGCATCATTATTGTGAATGACTAGTAGAGTGCATCATTATTGTGAATGACTAGGTTGATGCACTCTCACGTCCACACTGAATGCATGTGTTTTATGCAATTCTTCTTTCGTAATAATTATAAATGCCTCGTGGGAATCAAACCTGAGACCTCTTGCCTCACGCCCAACTTACTTGCCACCCCACCTACGCAGCACATGTGACTCTACATGGGATGTCTTCCTTTTGAACTAACCCGTGGAGAGCCTTTTAGTTCGGATTGGCGGTACCAACTAGGACTAAAATCATTTAATCCGGGTTGGTGATACCAACCGAGACTAAAGAGATGGGCACTTTAGTCCCAGTTAGAGTCACCAACCAGGACTAAAGATCTTTAGTCCCGATTGGTGGCTTTAACCGGGACTAAAGAGCCCTTTCGTCCCATAGCCATTGGAACCGGGACTAATGTCCATATTGGTCTTGGGTTCAATACGGGCTGGAACAAATGGAAAGGATCAAAGACCCTGAAGCTCATTTAGGCCCGTAGATGTATTCGGTAAGTTTCGGTTACTAATGACGACCGTATGCGACTAACGTGTATTTTGAAGGAAGTAATATTTACAAGTTGAGCTCATATGAAATGTGAAAAAAGACCCCTCAAAATTCATGATCAAACGAACCACAGACTCAATTTTCAAGATTAAGGACCTTTCAAAATTCAAGTGTCACAAAGAGATGAAGGACACTTCATTTAGTTTGAGTTTTATAGTTTTTAGTTTGTGATCGTACTATTAAGAAGGGTTCTCGGGTTAGTAGCTTGACTCAAATCAATTTGGCCCTAGAAATCTCGCATACTTGCTCAATTCAACTCAAGACAGCTCAAAGAAGCCAAGAAGGAAGAACAAGAGCTCGAAGAAAGAAACAACTCCAAGTCAATTCAGCTGAAAACAAAAAAAAGATGGTAGCACCGGTTAAACCGACGCCAAGGCATCGGTGCAACCATAGCGCACCGGTTGAACCGGTGCCTAAGCTTCGGTCTAACCGAGCTGTGCAGTGGGGATCAAGTGGAAAAAACCTTTAGTGTGACCGGTTGAACTGGTGCCCCAAGGTCATCCGTCGGTCTAAGCACTGTACCATTCTTCAGAGAGCATTTTCTTGGGGATGAAAAAAGACTCATCAGCACCGGTTACACCGACGCTCTTAAATCAAGCACCGGTCTAATCACCATACTATTCTATAGCAGCTCAAGATTTTCTTCAGCACCGGTTACACCGGTGCCTCACAGGAGCAAGCACCGGTGCAATGACACAAGCCTGCACACTTTGACAGCAATCCAATGGCTACTATTTGGCTTCAGTGTGACCGGTTGAACCGCTGCCATACCTGCGGTTCAACCAGTGCCTATGACTTGTGTGCACCTTGACTTCCAACGATTAGGGGTGCTTCTCCACTCTATATAAGTTGACCCCCTGGCTCATTTATGATGCCTTTGATGCATTGAATATACCTGAGGCCACTCCAGAGAAGAGAAGAGAGTGCTTTGAGCCATTGGATGAAGATCTAGTGCTTGCAATTGATCCAAACTTGAAGAATTCAACCATTCCTTGAGTAGCAAGTGTGCTAGAGCTTATGGCCATCATAGTGAGGGTCAAGTGAAGCCTTGAGAGCTTGTTACTCTTGGTGTTTGACAACACCTAGACGATCTTGGTGATCGGGAGGTTCTTGGTGGGCTCTTGGAGATTGTGGGAGCCCCAAGAAGAGAAGATTGTACATGGTGTGAAGCTCACCATTTTGGATATGGAGAAAGAGCATTCTTAGTAAATACTTGCTTCTTGGTGAAGCAAGGGAGCGATACCCTTAGTGGGTGCTCCAATGTGGATTAGGGGGTGTTGGCAGTCCTTAGCCTAACAGAATAAATCCGCAAGCGTACGGATACCGATGTAGCTTTCACCCAGGAGTATTCCAGGGTATCGAATCTATGAGGAACGAGAAGTATACTGAGTAGTGATTCTTGTTTATCCCGGGGGTATGACGGGAGTGAAGAGGTCCAGATAAGATAGGTAGAGGTAGTCTAACATCGTACTACTAACTACTCTTGTCAAGAATACTTGACTTATACTCTAGTTGCTTCGGCGGCCTAAGCGAAGGGCGCAGACAGGGGTGAGAAGGGGCCCAACAAACTTTTGGAAATCCTACTGCTATGAAAACATCCGAATGTGGTGGACTACAAAGGATGGACAGGGCTGTCACCACCTGCCGCCTACCACTGCGGTTCCGTGGGGTGGAACACAACCCAAGGTAACTAACCAAGTCTAGGTACCACACCTAAACTATCGAGTCACTGACTTCCGCCTCACATTAAGACAAGAAGAAACCTCAAATAAGTAGAACATGCTACTTATGCAGACAAGGGATCCCGCAACTAGAGAGATCAAGTATTCAAGTACTAATAAAATAAAGGAGAGAAAGTAATACTAACGAAAGAAGAGGAAATTACTCGAATTGAAGCTTCATTCCTCGGAGGCACAAAGTTGGAGAGGGGCCGACACTCCAGCTCCTCTCTGGACTCTCACCTCGCCTCTCTCCCTATTGCTAAAGATATGTGGAGCACTACGCTTCACCTTGGACTTGCTCCAATTCACCGTGTCTTGAAGTGAGGGAGGGGGCTCCTATTTATAGTGCTCCGGAGGTCGGTTCTTGAGACCGCTGCAAGTGTACGCAACTACCTTCTTGGCTTACACTCCACACGAAAGGGCAGCTTGAGATGCTGCAAAGTGGGGCCGGCCAGCCTCCCCTAGGCCGGCCGGCCTACGATCTCGGCCATTTGGCCACCACTTTCGAGTGGACGCTCCTGATGCTCCCTGGAGGTCGGTGCAAAAGGCGGTTTGCTCAACCGACATTTCTTGGGCCGGGCGGCCTGGCTCTGGAAGCCTTTCGGCCCTCCGTTGCACCGACACGCTCCTCAATGACTGGAGATTACTCCTGGATGGGTAGTTATCTTGTGCTCTGATCATGGCACATAATTCCTCCATTTTGCCTAAGGGTTCAAGCTTTCCGATTCCAACTCGTGCATTCTGGGAAACTACCCATTGGAATGGCTTGATTTCTCCCTCTGTATGATACTGGTAAAATCTCATGCCAAGATTCCACCGAAAGTATGCCGGTCGGCCGGATTCGGGCCTTCCGGTCCAAACAATGTCCGTTTTGGGTCAATTTTGGATATGTTGTTCCTGAGATTAAATATGCACCAAAACTTGTGGAACTCATTAGTAATAATGGTTATGGCATGGTTATGACCTATATTTCATGAAATCAGGCGGAGCGTTGGCGGCGAAAATCACCGATATCGACCGCCAACATGGGGGAGTATCAACTCCTCGATACCACGGGAAAAAAATCTGGTTGTCTCGTGTCTCTAGCATTTATATTTCTAGCATTTCATATCTCTTGTGCTTGCTTTGTCTCTTGCTTGGTAGCTCTTTGACTAGAAGCTTCTCATGATAGTTTGCTCTATTGACTAGGTTGCTTATTTGCTAGTGTGATTGTCCTAAGGGAGATTAACATGTTAGTATGCTTACCAACCTAGGATATTGATGCTAGTGTGCTCTAGTTGATAGGATCAACCTTTGTAGATTGGGCAACATTAGTCTAGGTTAAGGACTTGCTAGAAATTTGAAAAAGTCCCAATTCAACCCCCCTTCTTGGGCCTCGATCCTTTCAGACCCTTTAATTTCTGTAGTAGTGAATGTAGAACTGCAAAAGATGCCTACCAAGATTCTATGTTTCACAATTCTTCATTCTAGTGCTCTTGGAAAACAATATAATTGGACATGACTACGATCACCAGCAGCCATGACCATAACTCATGGTTGCTGGTTAGGTCATGTCCAGTTCACTCGGTGGCACGTACAAGAATCAAGCAGGTTGGAAATAATGATTATCAGTAACCTAAGCCAGCAATTATTTTTTTGGGTTAAACTTGTTGATATGTTAAACCTTATTATTTTGTCTGGCTACAAGCTCAAAGCTTACATGGATATTAGAGGCGGAGTTATGCCAAACAAGCCCTTAGCTCAGTCAATTCCAACCTATTATGTTTTCCCATGTACAGTTTTAATTTGTGGCTTGCTACATCACATATCATGGCAGTAGCGATACCTGATTTACTCAAATTGGCTGGAATGGCATAACAAGTTCATGATTATGTGGTTGCTTGAAAAAGTATCCGATAAAGCTGTTGCTTTAAATGCATTCGCAAATTGTTCTTGTCCTGTTATTACTGAACTAGATTAATGATGCAATTGATATGTCTGACCAATTGCAATTTGGCGGAACTGATTACAACTGGGCACAAATTAGTTGCAATTGGACATGATATAGTTGCAACTCAGATCGACTCGGTTGCAACTGGACGCGAACCAGTTGCAACTGGGCGATAACTAGTTGCAACTCAGGCCAACGTGGTTGCAACTGGACACGAACCAGTTGCAACTCAAATCGACCTGGTTGCAACTGGACGCGAACCGGTTGCAACTCAGACTGACCCGGTTGCAACTGAACACGAGCTAGTTGCAACTGTACACAATCCAGTTGCAACTGAGAGGGTGGGTGCATTCTCTATACAAAATGCACCCAGGTTAATGCAATAGTGTTGATGCCCAGCCCAAATTATGAATAAACATAACTTACAGGATACAAATCAATTTTGCCTAAAAATTGCAAGTTGAACTACTCCAACTACAGATAGAAGCACTTTCTAGTTTTTCCTAACTCAGATTTTTTCAAGTTTTACTATCAGTACCAAAAAACTAATAGATTCTGACAACGTAAACATTATGTTACTAGGTTCACTATGAGACCAACTATAATAATATCCAACCTTTTCTATTTGAGATAATCAATTTTATGTATGTTATTGATCAAAATTCTTATATTTGTGGATGTAGAAGGCAATATAATTGTTAAAAGCAATTTCTGCCCAAATTGCAGCATAATTTTGTAAAGAAGACCGAGATTACACTTTTACTAAACATGAAACGCTACATTCAGCATATTAGATATTTAATATAAACCACAATATGAAACAAATAAAAAGGACTGTCATTATTTTACCAAAATCTTGAGCGCGTCATTTATCTGGATACAGTGGTCAATGTACTCGCTGAATTCCTTGACGTATGCTTTAGGAGTGGTCCATTTTCCTTCTTTTGTACAATATTCACACAGGGTATGGGCCATATTGTACGTGCCTTGTATTGCTGCCTCATGCAGCAAGGTATTTCCTTTATTGTTTAACATAATTAGCGGTTCCTACTTACAAATGGAAATGTTAATACAGTTGAATTTCCTGGTAGGTTGACTTTATTTGGAAAATTCCAATGCATTATATCATGCATAATAAATGAGCACAACGACATCGCACAAAGTTAAAAAGAGAAAGACGATTATAAATCTCTATGTCTATAGACATGTATATGGTCTCGTGTCCAAAGCTAGGAAACCGTTTCTCAAGTTTAGGGTCAACAATGGTAAACAACACATATGCAATTAATCATAAACAATACATATAAACAACAAATTGTTTTAGTACCCTAGGAAACAACAGCACAATACAAAGCATTGTAAAATTTATTTCTACGTAGTCTCAAATATGGTGACAGGTGACTCTTGGTTTGACACAGCAGTGTTTACATTGGGAGATATTGAGGAGATGGTGGATTGACTGGATTCTGAGCCGACACAGCTTAAAGGTATGGTTATCAATATGTTTATATTATTTGCCCGCTGATTTTTGGATTGGGGATGAAGGAGAGGAAGCCCAGCAATATTTTGGTCCCAAAACTGCTATAATTTAGAAGCCCAAGGAAACGATGAAGCACTTGCATTGAAGGCGTTGCATGTTAAGGGTCATATTAATTGATTGCATTAGAATTGAAAAAAAGACAGATTAATATTTTTTTTGTGAGATACTAACCTGTAAGTTAGCTGGCACGCCACTTGCCCATGTCACATATCGCAAGAGATGCTGAACAAGTTCAACTTGGCCTGTTTTCACAGCTAGGTGCAATGGCGTGTCTCCATCAACATTTTGGCTCACGATCAGCTCCACATCCAAGTTCATAAAAAGCAGGGTGTCCTGGACAAACCGATCGTGACCATGTGCTGCAGCAATGTGAAGAACCGTATTGTTTCCAGCTGTCACGGAGAAAACTGCATCCGGGTTGGAAGCCATGATCTCAATCAGGCATACTATGTCCCCGTTCTCTGCTGCTTCACGTAGTTTCTTATATACATACATATTCTTTTGTACCTGCAGTTACAAAAATGTTGCAGTTCAGTTTTCCTTTTCTTTTTAGTAACAAAACACATTTTATTATAGGCTATCCGATCCCTATTAATTACATCCCGGTGTTATGAAATCGATTACCACAGGCGGACCGCTAAAGTGAAACTTGTGCGTAAAATGTCATCATTTCCATAGGTATCTCCTCCAGTGGACCGTTTGTGATAATGCCATTCCCATCGGGGATAATGGACCCGGCGTTTCAAGATGACCATATCATGCGCTGAAATCCTATAGGATTCACCTCCCTTCATGCTATGCCTAGCTACAAGCTGACCGCAATATCATATCTGATCTTAGTGCAGGGAATATTGCATGGTAAGCAATCTTTGCTAGCCAGCGATGAAGGGTTGTGTCATGCGCCAAGAGGACAAGACTTGGGCCCAAGCAAGGCCCCATAAGATCGGGTGATGACTGGGCGCTAATCGGCGAGTAGCCATCAGCAAAACGTAGGAGTGTCATTTCCAATCATGCCCAGAAAGTTGTGCACTTGTATGAAGGCCACTTGTCCCAAGATAGCAGTTGAATTTTAAGTTGCCTAGTTGTTTTCTCATCCTCTTGATCTTCCATTTGCATAGCTCCCCACCTAATTCTATAAAGGGTGGCATCAGCCTCGGAGGACGATGATGGAAAATACACATACACTCTTCCCTAATCTCTTGTTTTCTTGGGCTCTCGACGAGCTTGATCGGTCCCAGCCAGACTTGGAGAAGATCTACATCCCACATTTGTTCACTCATCTCTTTAAACAATTCATTAAATATACAAATCGTGACTTAGGGCTCTTAGCCGCCCCAAGGCTAGGACTTGAAGACAAATTGAGGACCTCTCCATGTTCCCTTTGCCGTGCTTTCATCTTCTAGGGCAGCAGCTAGCAGGTGTCAACCCTCTTTGGAATGTTTCGGGTACGATCACTATGTTGTCCTCGATCTCAATGTTTTGCCTGCTGACTATAGGCACACTATGTAGGGGTTGATGTAGTCACTGGCTTCCATTTGAGTCTATTGCCACACCGGGGACACACTAAAGCTATAGCACTTCCTCTTCCTATACATGGATGAGGAGATTCAGAACTGTTGTCACCAACATAGTCCCAACTACACCAATCAGGAAACCATGTTCCTGCCCATGATGGGTGCAAGAGGCCCAAGGCCTCAGCGCAATGGTTGTGTAGGGGCTGTGCTTTCCTTGGGAGGAAGTTCCAAGGCTGGAAGTACACTAGATTGAGTGCTTCAACACCCTGGAAGTCGTTCCGATTCCCTAGTGGGATAACTTTCAGTCCCCTAATGAAATCTCCATAGAAAGGCTTTACCGACCATCCATTTCCTTCGTTGATGCAGTCCCCACACCTCCTGCGGACGATCTTGGAGATGAAGTCCATGGAGGCCTCATTGGTAGAACGCATCAACATTGACCAATACAAGAAGCACGTCCGGTGGTACCACCAGCACAAGGGTAACTCACGATCACTCGAGTAAGTTGACCATGTTATCTACTATGTTGAAGCATCGGTCAGGATGATCCGCCCCCCCCCCCCCCCACCCCAACCCAACCCACTAGGTAGGTCTGTATTTAGAGGTTGGCAACCCACCTGGCTGTTCTAGTTTAGTAAGGTTGGTAAAAGGAGGTATGATCCCTGCTACCTAGCTAATGCTCAGAACATCACACACATGTGGAAGTTCTACACTTGTGGTGGCCTCCTTGCATGTGAGCTAAGATGTAAGTATCCCTACTAGTCATGGTTTTTGCCATCAAATTCTCTGGATATGGTTTGGCGCTGCTGTTGTATGTAACCTAGTGTTGTTTCTATGCATACATGAACCTATTCATGAAAAAAGAAGGCAGCTCCCTATAATTTTCATGCTTATTCCACCTTCCTTGTGAAGGCCTGGTGGTGTTGATATGGTAGTGTCAAAACCTAAAACTAGATATGGTAGAAAGTGAGGAATTTTCTAGTTACTAGTGGTGGATAAAGGTGAGCGAGATTCTATGTCAAGATGTAGTGTTTTATACATAGGTGCCCACACCAACAAATTAATCGCTGATATGGACACCTCTAATCCCCTATCTCATTTGAACTCCAAAACCATGTATATATAGCTCCGGTGCATAGATCGAGAGGTGTATGGGCTTTTAGCAAAGTCGTGCCATGATACCTTGTTGCTCTTCCCCAACCTATTCTTGCATTAAGAAAGGGGGGGGGGGGGTGATTGCCTATGGCAGCAAGTCCTTGAAGGGACCAATAGTACGTCATAGCATTCCAGCTATACTGACCACAAACTTGTCGATGACCATGGTCGGGGATCCTCAAGACGGGCTTCATGTTCAGCATAGCCAGTGACCTCAGGGATGCTATCAAGCGTGCATCTTGACATCTACATCAAGAATGCAACTAGAGCAAGATGTTATGGTGTCGAGCACCAAGTCGAGAAGATTAAAATATACTAGACACATTGGGCCATTATTACTTATTAGGCCCAACACAAGAGATACATAAAAAGAGAAGTCTACCAAGGATGGAATATGCCCGGCGGGTAATGGCCATGTAGATGGTATGACCATGGAAGCGTTAGTAGAGGATGGGGTGCAAGTCTTGGCCTGCAGGCATTCCATCATTTGCGCCATGGCACGGGTGTCCGTCCTCGCCTCATCAAAGATGTGGTCCTCCTTTGCATCATCCTCAGCATTGACTCCCTTGGTGGCTTTGAATTTGTTGAAGGCTGTGTCATGGCTGTAGTGGTTGGTGAAGATGCAGGCAACCATCTCTTCGGTGACTAACTAACCTTTTGCCACAACTGGGCATCCAACATGGCTGATTGGACAATCAAGTGAGATACCAGCTTAACCAGGAGAATCATACTGGCACTCAAAGAGGGTGGTGGTAGGCTAGAATAGTGATGGCGAATCTAGGCTAGGAGCTCTGCATAACGATAGCTATTTCCTGCTCTACCTACTAGGAAACCATCACCTATTGGGTGCCTAACTCCACCTAGGCACATTCTGCAGTGTTGGCATCTAGCATCTACCTCACTAGGTTTAGGTATTCTCCACCCTTCGGACTCGTGGTAGCATCACGGGCTCCTGCTCGCCGACCGCCACCTCATGATGGCACAAAACAGCTCATCAACATTTACTGACCCGACATAGGTTGCCAACTCATTTTCACAGAAGAACATGTCCAGCTCCTGCTGCTCCAAGGCTTCCTCCCTCTTGGCTAGTTAGTCCTAGAACATCAAAAGCGTCCATAAGTGTTGGCCACCAAAACATGCTGGTTGGTAGCCTATCCCTGGATCGTCAACCATTCTTCATGGCGGGCATGAGCAGCTTCTGCAATAAAAGCACAGCATGAGCAGCTTCTGCAATAAAAGCACATCGGGGGTGCCATCCAAGTTCATAGGCTCGTGGCCACAATAGAGATGGGAGACAAACCTTGTTTGATTATAGTAGGAGGAGGGCACACACCTTGCACCTCCGATCCCAGGTGCACGGCTATCAACCCTGACTCCAACTATGCCCCCCCCCCCCCCCCCCCCACCACCACCACCACCATAGAGCTATCGTTGCCCTCTAGCACCACTTCGAGAGCCAGCGCAGCGTTACTAGGCATTCTTAGCACTCTGGCTTGTCCATCCATGGTTAAGTATGGATCAAGTCACAATGCTGTGTTGGAAATTTGTGATCTCAGGATAACAACCTAGATTTGCATGGCAAATATTTCCACAAATTAGAGATAACATACTAAATAAGTCATGTACCGTGATTGGCAGGTACACCAAATGTTTCCATCTATAAGTCGGCCCCGGTCCCACAGTGCTGTCTATAAATATGAGACAGAGGGGTACCCTCTGCAACCCTAATCAGTTAATCTCGCGATTAGCAAAACACCAATCAATTAGGGCACTGGAGGGGCTGGAAGCGCGACTTCCTCATCTACTTCGTGGCAGGCACCGACGGGAGTTGCTGGTCATCATCGACATCAAGATCTTCATCAACAAGAGATCTAAGTCTCTCTAATTGGTGAAGATTAAACTCTACTTCATCTACATCAGCCCTACTACTACAACTACAGAGGCGTTTATGGATTCAAAGGTTCTGGTCAGTATTAATCTAATTAATTCCGCATTAAGTAATTAGTGATCATGATTAGACTAAGCTAAGATCCTGTTCATGATTAATTAAATCATAACAATCGGTATCAAGAGCCTTTTTAGTTCTGTCATGATCCTAATAACCAAAGCCATCAGTTTTAAGCCTCTGTTAATATCAGATTGGATCTGTTTATGCCCAACTACATGATCAGATTGGTTTTCACGTGACCTCAGTTCCAGATTGGTTCTGTGGTGCTACAATTAGTGATGAACATATAAAATTTTTCATGTTTATGCAATTAGATCAATCTGGTTGATCCATTAGTTTTCGGATTAAACCAAATTAGATGCTTCATGCGAACATTCATCAGGGACCAGTTAATCTTGTTCGGCACATCATGTTTCAGTTCAAGATTCTAATGTGCTTGAATAATCAGTGCTGTACTAGATGGTTACGTGATCAATTAGTGCCTAAGTACGCAGACTGAGGGTTATCTGCATGATTAAATGCAATTAGATCTAAATCATGTGTTTAATTAAGTCCTAATCATGCAATTAGATCTAATTGATTCAGATAAGTCAAGTTTAAGTTGAAATCTTGATCTGTTTATGCATAAGTGTCCCGGATTAGATGCAAATCCTTATGCTTAATGCTAATTCATGTTTAGACCAAAGGCACTTTACTGCTATTTCATGATTAAGTTGAGTAATTAAGCAATTAGGGTTTCGGTTCTTAATTTTTGCCCAAAATTAAGCCTCTGTCCACTGTTATTTCCGCAATTGAAGTCAGATCCATGAGTTTTCTTGCATCAGTAAGCAATGAGAAGGAGAGGATTGGGCAAATAATGACGAATGAAGCAAAACTCCCAATTTTTATAACCCTAACCCTAAGATTGAAGGAGTTCTTACCTGGAGGGTGCATCTGAGCCATGAGATTAGGCGCAGGACACCCCAACGGAGCCCCTCAGACGGGGAGCCGCGCGACTCGGTCGCACGGCAACCCGGCGAGAGGGTCCGAAAGGGCGTCAGGCGAGCGCATCAAGTGACCGTCCAGAGCCATGAGGTGGCAGCGCCGGCGAGGCACTCGCGGCGCACGCCGTGGCACGCTGCATCAGGTGGCAGCTGCAGGCCAGTGCCCCTGCAGGGCCTACGCCATCAACTCAGCGGGGGGACTCGGTGGCCGCAGCCCCCACAGAGCTGCACGCGCAGCTCAGGCCCGCATCAGGCGTGGCGGACCCGCGGCCAGCTCCCAGGGGCAGGCGCACGGCGCTGCCTGCCGGGCCCGCCCACATGAGGTAGCGGCGGCCAGCCAGCCCACAAGGCGGACGCGCGGTGGCGCTGCTGCCTGCCAGGCCCGCGCGCGACGCACGAGGTTCCCCCTACCACCGGTGGCTCTGCTATCAGGAGCTCGACGCACGCGGCAGCCGGCCCGAGCCTAACCGGAGGCGCGACGCTCGGCGTTGTGTGCAGTGCAGCACGCCATCAGACCGGCGCCTGTGCCATGAGGAAGGAGCAGCGGCTCGAGCTGCTATCTGAGGGAGCAAGAAGGGAAAAAGAGTGAGCTGTTAGGGTTCCTTCGGACCGAGATATCCTATTTATGTGAGCTGCCATGAGTTTATGACCATCCGATCGGAACGGACGATCCAGATCGCTTCACATTAGGGTTTGTGGGCAGATGGGCCAAATGGGCCGTATGCGCAGTTTGGGCCGCGCGCAAAGAGTTTTATGGGCTGGTTTTTATGAGCCTTTAGCCCACTTTAAGTTTTAAAGCCTTTTCCATTACTGTTTTAATAATTTAAGTTTTATTTCCTCATTGTTTAAGTTAAAGGCTTTCATTAATTACTGTTGCACCTATAATTACCAGCTTTATGTTTATTTAATGTCCATGAGTATTTATTTCATATTTGAGATATCTATTGTTTATAATTTTGCAAATAAGTTTATTTCTTAATTTATCTATGATAGATATTTCTCACTTATGAATAGTGATATTTTCCATAATTCTGAAGTTATATGGTCAATTTAAAAATAATTATGGAAAATCATCATTGATAATGAGTTCAATTTCAGGCTATTGATGAGTCTTGTTTTTCAGCACAATTAATTCATAATGTTAGATGTGCTTGTTAAATGAGAAAAAATCTAAAGATTAATGAGCCTTATCTTTTGTAAGTGCAATAAAGTTTAAATTTTCAGTGCAATTAAGTTTAATAAGGTTTTATGCACTGATTATATAATGCAAAGTTTAAGATTTTATAAGGCTTATATCTACAGTGAAATTTAATCTCTTTATGATTTATGTGTTATTTCACTGCTTAAGTTTGAGTTTAAAATTCCAGAATAAGTGTATTTGCCTTAATGTTTTCATTATGCTTTATTGATGAACATTGCATTAGTTCGCATTGTTTAAGCTAAAAAAAATATATGTTTTCCACCATGTACAATTAAGATGCTCTCTAATCAAATGGAACCATCGAGAAGTTTGATTAGAGTACACTTGTAATTAATTCTGACCATCGTTGTTTTAATTATGAGTTAATGATAAGTTTCGTTTGTTTTCCCCATCGGTGATGCAAATTGAAACTTATGGCATGTTTTTTAATCAGACCATCGTAGGGTTAATATTGTGCCTTTTATGTGCATCTTATTGTATAAGATTAATGAGACATCATTCTATAATTTTTCAGTGAGTTATAAGGACTTACTAAGTTCCATTGAGGCCCTTTAATGGGACCAACTTTCCTAAGTGGAATAATGAGGTGTGTGCAGTTCTCAGAGTTCTGGACTTTGATTATGCACTTTATGAGTATAAACCTGTTAATCCTTCTATAAGTACTGAGAATCATAATGAGCAATTAAGTTAAAAAAATAACGAATTTGCAAAATTAGTTATAAAACATTCGATCTCATATGCCATAAGGGGAACATTTCCTTATAGGAAGGATGATAGGGAACTAAGTGTTAAGGAGTTTATGAACTCCATTGAGAAATGTTATTAAATTAATTGTTCCAATTTCCTCATAAATAAGCTGTCTACCTCACGTTATGATGGGCACAATGGACTAAGTATACACATTAAGAGCATGTACAATATGGCTGCTGAGTTGAAAGCACTTGGCAGGTTCATCTCTGATGATATGCTGGTGTCATATCTTATGGCTTCTCTACTAGAGAATTATAATAAGCGTGCTCAAAATGTGGATACTCCAGTAAGATATAAGTTATGTGAGTCACTTTATCAAGTGCAAAGGAAGGATAATAAAGTTGTCTCATAAGCTCTTTTAAGTTAAAGTTTCCCCTAAATTTTGGTGGATTGATTGAGATGCATTCCCAGTAGGTCATTAAGTCTGACTCATAAAATCAGGGGAGTTCAAGGGGAGCAAAGTTTAATGATGATGATGATGAAGAAGATGTTAAATGCTTCGCATTAGTTTTATATATTTAGCCATATTTGTTTTCAGTAATATGTGATTTTGAACAATTGTTAAGTTTTGAGATAATAAGTATATCATCATTGTTGATTTTGTTATCTTGTCAAGGAATTATTTTATTTATTTCTTGCATATTGTGCAATGCTTGAATAAGTTGTTGATGAGACATTGTCGAAATTGTGATATTATTAGTTAAATCACATTTCGAAGGGGAGAATTGGAATGTCTCATCAAGTATAAGAGATACTCCAGTTGTAATGTCTCATAAGAATGAGAGATACTCCAATCATTAGATGTAAGACTATAAAGAGTTATCACCATATTTTATTTGCCCATAAAGATTGATATTCAAAAGGCTGAATTAGAAAATCGGCTCATATAAAGGGTGAATATGATGGAGAACGCTCTAAAAAAAACCATTGTGACAGGAGAATTTCTCCATAAAGCCAATTGTCTCAAATAAAGTTAAGTGTGACTTTATTCATTATTCTGGCCATCGCTGATTAATGGATACATGTTCACAAACTTTTGTTGCTCTAGTTCATTTTAGCCATCGCTATTTGACTAGTTCAATGAAGCTCGAGACTTTTGAAGTATGGCTTATATTTATCATTTCTGGCCATTGCTGTTTGGTAAATATTTGACCATAAACTTTGCTGCTCTTGTTCATTTCTAGCCATTGCTGGTGTGAGCTTGATTAGTAAAGGAAATTGATCAATGGTATACTAAAGATAAAGAACTTATGTCATGATGAGCTACCATTTATGGATATCCTAATAAGTCTGAAGGGTACCATTTCTATCACTATAATTGTCTCAACTATTGTGTTTCTAAAGGAATGCAAAGATCAGTTGTTTCAACTGTTGTGTTCTTAAAAGAATGCAGAGATTAGTGGGAGTCAGTGGGAGCCCACAAAGGAGGAAGAGATGATTTGGAGAGATGTGGGCTTAGTTACCCTGCATCGATGATTCAAGTAGCAGAATCTCATAATATTTAACTCATGCCATTAGTTAAGTAAACCTCAATCTTAAGCTGCCATATATTTTGTTGAGGATTCTCATAAGTTGATTAATCCCAACATGAATATGTGATATATAATAACAGTGGATGTTGGCATAAAAGAATGACCTCATTCGTTTTGAAGGTCACTATAAAGGAGGCCATAAATTGAGTCTATGAGCTTTAGTATAAATTTGTGATGGAATCAAATTATATCTTGCCAAGATCAAGATTCCGAAAGAAAATTAAAATACTAAGCTTATAGCTTACCATGATTAAATGTTCATGGATAAAGGTATGTACTGAGATTAAGGTGGAAAAGTTACTATCCTAATACTTAAGAGGATGATGCTTTACTAAGTAAAGTGGCGATTAGAATATGCTACTAATGTTGAGAGATTTCCTATCATCATTAAATTAAATTAAAAGTAATATTGGCGAAAGCCTTTATGTTTTGGGCATCAATGTACACTAAGATTAGACCAAGAAAGTGTTAGGATCATCACTTGAGATGTAAGTTGTCTAAAGTGATACAATAAGAATAGCGCGAAAACCTTCTCCAGCTTGCTAGTAATCGACAATGGCCGGTTGTCGTGGCAGGTCAGCTAGTCACCACTGCGATTGACAACACCCTTGCCAAGGTGCTAGTACTATCTGTGCTTCAGCATAGAAGCAGACCAGCACATTCACTAGAAAAGCGGGGACAAGGTGCATTGGATAAAGTACAACACCACCGTTCACCTAGTCAATTTGGTGTGCAAAGGTGGGAGATCCTATCCAGGACTGGCTGCATCTCAAGAGGCATGGTTAATGGAGCCTTCGACCTCTCTTAGCGCTAAATGTGTTCTAGCAAGAGCGACGCATTCTCATTAATACATTGCACCAATCCGGGCACCATTCATCCCACTTATTCCATTGCTCTAGTTTGATGCATGTCAAAGATATGTGAATTGCTCAATGATGGTCATGGAATTGGGGCTGAAGTAGATGAGATTGATGTAGTACATGCACAACACCATGACGAAGAAGGGTGAGAAGAGTGAGATAAACCCAACAAGATGAAGCACTAGAAAGTCACTACCTGATCATGCTACAGATATGGCACCTCGCTGCTAGCATAGAACAAAGTTGCCCCATGCTGGTCTTCGAGCACCATTTGGTCTACCAGGACAGCTAGTTGCGTCAGATCCATCCTTGATACATTGAGGTCCAACATGGCCAACTATGCTCAAGCAAGAAGTAGGGTGCTCAAAGAAGAAGACAATAACAACAGCAAGGTCGAGCACAAACATGTGGCCCGGTGTCATCCCTATCGATTATATTGAGCATGGGAGAGGCGCTTCGGCTCCTTTTATCCCGATTCCCCAAGTCATGGCACCATCACAATGCATGAGGCATACAAATCTAAGATCTGCACTAGTGGGCTACTATCGGCTTCACGAGACACTGGGTATCCCATCCCAAAAAAAGGACGCCTGGAGCAAGTCACATGGGCCTAGATCCAGGGCGGTATAGTCCCAACCTAAGCCCCTAGCACAAGGACTCAGGAGTGTGTCCAAGAAAAGCTACCATATGGGCGTATGGGATTCATGGATCACTGATTGCCAATCGTGAAGACCTACAAGATCTACATCTTATGTCACAAAGGCCCACATGACCTCTGCTACCAAAGACCTGTGGAAAGTATGGCATGGTGACCCCAAGAATATGTCAATCCTGAACTCATTCATCATCGACATCTTCAAGAAGCTCAGCAGACCCCTTGCCAACTCATACCTAGGAAACACCACAACCATCTTGTGCCTAGCGATGAGCACTTGCTTGCCACAAGCATGGACGAACCTAGAGTGCATGGCAGCCAGACATCCCTGACACCCTAGCATTGCTAGGAATTGAAGCCATTGCATGAGAGAGGCTCTCAACCATAATTAGTTGTGTGCTCCTGGGGCCTGTTGTCAGGCCCTGACACTACTACAAAACAGGCCTTTGTTGCTGGCCATTTGTCCCGGCAGTCTTTGGGCCCGGGACAATAGGTGGTTTTTGTCCCGGGTCCAACGGCTAGCCGGGCCAGCGGGGGGACGGGGGCCTTTTGTCCCGGTTGGAGACACCAACCGGGACAAAATGGGAGCCTTTTGTCCCGGTTGGTGCCTCCAACCGGGACAAAAGGCCTTGAGCTCCTTATCCCCTTCCCTCTCCCCCCGCCCGAGCCATTCAGCTCACTTGTTTTCTTGCTGTTCTTGGCTCGGGATAGAGGAGTTCTTGCTCATCTCTTCACCACATTTGTGAAGATCTTTGATTCCCCGTCCATCCATCTGCTCTAAAGGTTTGGGGGTTGTTTTTCTCTTCTTCCTTGGCTTGTATAGCTCATTTCATACTTTAGAAATAGAGAAAATGTGTAGCTAGCTCATTTCTTGGACATTTAGCTAGCTAGATTGCATATGTAGGTGTAATTTTCTTTTAGATTTAGATGAGTATATGGATAGTAGAAATTTTTAGAATGAGTGTAGATACTTCATGTGATGTACTTGTATATATGACCATATTGTGGATAGTTGATTTTTTTATTCATGAATGAATTAATGAAATGAGTATATTATAGAATTTTTTGTATTATGAATGGATTATTTTGACACTCTAGTGATGTATTTAATCAGGCTCACATTGAAACCATCTAGAAGCTAAAAAAATCTTTATTTCGAAACAAGTATACGTCGTTAATCTCCATCCAACGGTGATGGCACTACCTTTCAGGGATACACGATGCGCTATAAGGACGTCGCAAATCGGTTGGTCGCATCACCAGCACTTCCGATTGATAAGAAGACAGCATTTGACGCAGTCAGCATGCCCGTTGTTGTACTGAGAGCATATCAACGAGCATGCTGCCTGTGCCAAGTGCTGTGCCTATTAATCGTAAATGTTGGTGTTGCGACTAGCCGATTGGTGACATCCTTGTACCGCACCGTGTCCCCCCGAAAGGCAGTGTCATCACCGCAGGGTTGAGGTTACTGACATATACATTTTCAGAAATAAAGGTTTATTTTTCTTCTAGAGGGTTTCTGGATATTGAAAAGAGTGTACTCCTGGAACTGAAGGGTGTCAAAGTAATTAGAAGTTATAGAGATTTCTTTCAATTAATTAGAGATTTCTTAAGGATTAATGATACATTTCGTCTTTTTTATATAATTTCATTGTTATTTGCAAGAGTTATTAATCTGATCATTGTTATTGTAATAGTAAATAATTTTTGCATTGTAATGGTAAGAATTTATAATTTTGTGGAAAATAAAGGTATTTTTCAGTAAAATATGGCTTCAGCAGCTGGAGGGTTTGATATATTTTATTTATTCGATACGTGTAAAGAATTCAAATAGATTTATTTAAAATGCAGATGGACCGGCAATGGATGTACAATGCTGACCGACGTTCGAAAGAATTCATTGATGGCCTGCATTATTTTTTGTCTGTGGCTGAGGCAAACAAGCAGAATGGTTTTATGTGCTGCCCGTGTGTTCATTGCAACAATAACAAGGATTACTCATCTTCAAGAATCCTACACAGCCATATTTTCGCAAATGGTTTCATGAAGAAGTATGTTTGTTGGACAATCAATAGAGCCTCTCGTAGTGGGACAGACGACGCAAGAACAAGACTTTGTTACATTTCTGAAAGAATCAAACCTGACGGCCGCTCAGATTGCAGGGGGAGAAGATATTCCAAAGGCCGATGTGGTCGTCAAATGGACGTTTGAGATCGGCAAAACTCTTGTACCCCCCGAAGTAGTGTCTGTGCTTCCAACGCAAACGTATAAGCTGCACCAGCACTACATGCGTGCGATGGCCGATTGCATCTTCATGCAGGGCGCAAAGATTAAAGATGACGATTTCTTACGGGGGGAGGCCATTATATGGATAAACTGGGAAGAAATTTACCAACTATTTCATCAGGAGGCCCTCGACATCTCTATGGTCGGCTTGTGGGTTCTGTAAGTATTTTACTCTCCTTACGTATTGTTTTGCATGATCTCAACATACTGATCTCTTGATTTATTCGGTATCATGTAGAATGGAGATACATACTTGCAGAAGAAAGGGAATACTCTCACCTCGGCTTCATCGACCCAATTACTTGTAATTGGAGGCTTCTACGTGACAATCCCGATGACATATTCCAAAACTTGTTCAAGTACATAAGCGTTCATCACAACAAGCAAATGATATTGTTTCCTTACAACTTTGCGTGAGTGATTCCTTCCGTCTAACTCTTTCTATTCTATAATCGAATTGTTTAAACCTTAACTACCAAGAACTGCCTCCGTATAATTTTGCAGTGAACACTTTGTCCTAATTGTCATAATTCCCGAGAAGAGCCTACTCATGGTTATGGACTCACTGAGGAGACCTCCAGAACAATACGAAAATCTTCTTAACATGATGAAAAAGTAATTCCTACCACTACTCCGTCCATGACCGATAATTTGAATCACTTTGTTACTTGACTATAATTGTTCTAATCATGCACAGGGTTTGGAAAGAATTCGCTAAAAATCATCCAGGCAAATTTGACAAGGAATTGAAGATCAAGACAGATTTTCCGGTACGCGCTTGGATGATTCGTTGCACTGATTCATTAGTTTTATTATATATTCATGTAAATACCTGATAATTTCTTCTCTCTTAAAGTGTATGAGGCAGAAACCAGGACACTGTATTGTGCGCATACTATGTATGCGAGAACATCCATGGTCTGGTAGGTCCTCCAAAGGGCTGGACAGATTGGGAGGAGGAAGTAAGTAAAAAAACTTGTTAATATTTGAACTCGTATTTTAATTAGTCGAAATTAATTATCCCCTTTTTCCATAGGTCGGGGAGATGCGCGATAAACTCATACCGGAGGAAAAGATTATGGCGATTCAAGAACAATTCTCCGGATTTATTGTTGAGCAAGTCCTCGATCCAAAAGGACGAATTCTACTATGTTGGAATATCTAATATTGACAATCACAGCAAATATGACAATATACGCGTATATATGTAATTAAGAACGAATATAACTATGTAAATATATATGTGTGTCTATGTATTAAATTTCTATTTATGAGTATGTATGTATGTATTAAATTTCCAAAAGGCGAATTCTACTATGTAATTAAGAACGAATATACCTATGCAAATATGATGGAGTATGTATGTATTATATATATAAGCACTCCAATAATATATATGTGTGTATATATATATATTTATATAATATTGGTCCTAGACATTTTCATATGTAAAGGAATTCACATGTATAGATATGTGTATACATATATATATAAGTGAATTAATTTATATATGAAAACTATCTAGGACAAATATTATATAAGTAACTATATATATGTATATATTAGTGGAGATCATACACACTGAATTCCAATACATAAGTTTAATTGAAATGCAAAAGTATAATTGAAATAGAAAAAGAATTGAGAAAAGAAAAACATGAAAAAAAGAGACCTTTTGTCCCGGTTGGTAACACCAACCGGGACAAAAGGGTGCGCCAGCCACGTGGGCGCTGGCTGCACCTTTTGTCCCGGTTGGTGTTACCAACCGGGACAAAAGGTCCTCTTTTGTCCCGGTTGCCACACCCGGGACAAAAGGGCACCCCCTTTTGTCCCGGACAGGCGTTTCCGGTTGGGAAACCGGGACAACAGCGGTTTTCCAACTGGGACAAATCAACGTTTTTGTAGTAGTGTGACCACCCCATGAGACCTATAAAGCGATGACCACTAGCTTGCCGCAAGCATGGACGAACCTAGAGTGCATGGCATCTAGACGTCCCCTGACACGTCAGCCTTGCTAGGCATTGGAGCCATGCACGAGAGAGGCTCTCAACCATAATTAGTTGTGTGCTCTTGGGGCCTGTTGTCAGGCCCTGACCACCCCATGAGGCCTACAAAGCACTAATGTGCCCGCCCAGGGCCTCAGGAGTGAGTACTGGCCGCACCAGTTGCAGCCACTATGCCTTATCAACACATGCCACCATTTGGCGACCACCCCAGATGGACACGTACGGGCTCCCATGGCGGCCAGCATGCATGATGGAATCCTAACAAATTCCCCTACCATAAGTACATTTGATCTTTGTGTAGTAGGGAGAATTGCACACTAAGCAATCTCTCGACAGCAAACGCAGGGTCAATGCGTCAACACCATCACAAGTGGCACGAGACAGGCAGCCCCCACAAGACTGCCGGCCATCAGCCAAGAGCAGGAGTGGATTTTCATATCTAGTTTGGAGAATTGTGCAATCACGTGAAATACCCCTTGTCCTTCTTGAACGATGGAAACCTTAGATATTTTCTCCTCCTCCAACATTCCATTCGCACAGCCCCAGCTGGCCTTGGAGGAGGAGGTTGGACAACACACACATATATATTCTCTCCTCTTGTCACCTGCTGGTCCTGGGCTCTCAATGAGCGTTGACCTATCCAACCATCATTCACTCATATCATGTATACAAAACTCAGAGACAAGGACGTAATTAAGGCTCTCATGCATCCACCAGGTGCCCAAACCTGAATACCAAACTCACAGACAAGGACATAAGGCTCCCATCCAACAGACGCCCAAACCTGAAGACATATCGACTGCCTCTCCGTGTCCCCTAGACTGTGCTTTTATGCGCTACACTGCTACAGCACCGGTCAGCGTGTACTGTGTCAAGTATTGTGGCATCTAAACCATACTTTAACCTTGAAGATGTCTCAAAGGTTTTTTGGATTAAATTTTCAGTAGTCCTAAAAAGTTTGCAAATGCTTTATATATTTTGCTAGAGATGGAGATTGACAAGATAAAAGAAGGGGCCTGCTGATATAGATGGGGGGGGGGGGGTTGGATATTTCACTCCATATTACTTCATTACAAAAAATGCACTAATTAAAAATGTATAGAAAGGACAAATATATAATGTTTCAAATTTTTCATAGGTGGTTCATATTTGGTATCGCATTTATTTATCCTATTTTCGCAGGTGGTTCAAAGACAATAGGGGCCCTCGGCCCTCCAGGCACTTATCAAGTGGTCTGTAAATTTAGCCGCATGTGGAAAGGAAGGTGGGGTGTGTGTGTGTAAAAGTCACTTGTGTTATAGTACAAGTAAAAGAACTGCTTCATGGTTTGTGCTTTTCCAAGATAAAACTCAACCAATGCTCAACTTATAGATACTAGGCGTACCAATCCCACTTTACTAGTAACTCAGTCTAGCACGAGAATTATTTAATCATTGTTTAGGTACCACATGGTAAGATATGACATTTGTTCATGCTTAGTTTTAGTTTTGTTTAAAAAAAGTTAGTACCTTTGCATACTTTCTGCTAATAACTTCTTGTTTCATCACTTGATCACACTTAAGCAGCATGTTAGCCATCTCAAAATCTTTTGCTTCTACCGCCAGGTGCAACGGTGTATGCTTGTCAATATTCCACAAAAGGAGAAGCACATGATCCAGCTTAACACCCTCTTCATCATCCTCTATATCAATCCGGACTTGTGTTTTAATTGTTTCCCGTGTGAGCGTTAACTTCTTGGCACCTTCTAATAACTCTATGGCAATGTCATACCTGCAATGCATCACTGCCTCATGTAGCAAAGTATTCCGTTTCTTATTCTGCATTATTAGTAGTTCCTGTAAACAAAAGAAAAATATTAGAAACATTCTGATAAAAATTGTTCCGTTACTTCTTTTGCAAAATCCATAGTCTTCTATGTTAAAATGGTTCATTTTAAATTTCTATATACGTGACCTCCAGTTAATACCATATTCAGACACCATGATACGGTAATATAAAAAATATAATTATAATTATCAGGACATGAGATGAATGCATATGTAGACTTTCGTACTCTTCACACATGCCACACACTTTGGGACGATCACCATCATGGACGGCACATCTGTCCTCTGCCATGGCATATGCTACAGCGAGTTCTTTTCAATCAATGGATAACCTACGGCCAATTATTCCTTAGAAACCAATCAACCTAACCTTCAATTTTCTGAGCATCTGCGTCCATGCTATTTTTTGTGGAAAAAAAAGGAGATGTCCCGTCCCTCGCACAACAGAATTCCTAAGCTACACTCCCGAGTCAGTCTCATAGATATGGAGGAGGCCAGCTAAATAAAGACGTCAGGATGCCGTGCTGTAGTGACCTGTGCGGCTGCACACAACCCAAGATTTCATTGCTGCTGCTGCTGGGTTTGGGCCATGGCTGCCGTTGGTGGGCCTCACTTGTATAAGGCCAGTCCCAACCCTTCAGCTAGGATAGTTTCTATAGCATTAAATATGGTGCCATGTAGGCAAAGAAGCTAAGGTGGCATGTAAATAAATGAGGAGAGAAGGAAAAAAACGGAAGACATCGTTTCTCATGAGAGAAACCAAGTCGGCTCGTGCCGCAAAGCGCTAAGAAACTGCCGAAATCGCATTGGGGCGACGACATCGTTTCTATCCTCGACTTCCTCCCTCGACCCCAGATCCGGTGCGCTCCCCTCCGCCCGCCCTTACACCGCTGCAGTACCGCGACCCACCCCGCGCGCTGCCATCCCATGGCGCACCCACGCTCCAGAATTCATCCCTCGCATGGCCTCTGATTTACGGAGTCCTCGTGTGGCGCAAATCGATTGCTCACCGGCACCAATCACCTAAATCCACTCCCAATCGACCTCCCCAAAGCATCTCCAGGCAGCTACAAGATTAGATCAACATGCATGTATGGAGCAAAGCTTCTCTCGAGATCCAGACGAGGAATAAGATTCTAGCCGCCTGTGGTGCTTTAGTCTCCGGCCCATCAGTCGCCGGTGATCTTCCAGACATCCGAGCTCTAGGCATCGGTGCAATGTATTGTGGAGCATATACTGTAGTGGTAGGAAGGCTACACGGCTGGTAGCCACAGGTGACCAAGCTGTGTTTGGGAGCATACATGAAGCTATTAAATTCTACTCTGGATAGAAACTACACTGTGGAAATTATGATTTGAGAAGGTTAGATTTTCAACTGGTGTGTTGATGATGTGGCAATATATAGAAACTACCATGGAAACTATGGGTTGGGACTGCCCTAAGAAATGATTTTTTTATAAACTAACCACCCAAACAAAAGCTTCATGCCAAATATATGGAGAATAACCTGTGTTGTTGGTGGCGCCCCATTTGGGCAGCTTGAGAAAACATATTTTTAGAGGCCGTGGTATAACTGAAAAATTAATTGTGAATATATGTAGACACCTTATGTTCCATATTATAAAGATCGAAAACAATTGAAAGCATTTCTCACCCATGTTAGGTCCGTCGTACCCCTCACGCAGGACCCACTTGAGGGAGGTGGGAGAAGGATAGGCCCATAGAAATAGCAACTTAGGGGATGTTTCTGCCAAAAATGAATTATTTTTTTTCACCCGTGCGATTCCCACCCTACCCCGCCTGTCGTGCCTACACCCCCGATAGCGCTCACCTCCACCACTACTTTCGTCACCACGGCCTCCTCCCCTCTCCTCGTCTACCTCTTCTCTTCTTCCCCACCTCCTCCCTTACTCCTCTGCACGCCTCTCCTCCACCTCCATCACCCCCACCATGAGCAGCCCCGCCGCCGTCGACCACCTCACCTCCCTTGTCTCCCGCTTCCACGACCTCAAGCGCAAGTTAATGCCCCCAATCCCACCCTTCATCCCCTATATCTCACCGAATCAAATCGTATGCGGCTTTGATTCACCGGTTCCTGTTCCGGGATTCCACTGAAGGAAAATCACCCGTCTGCTCCCATACCCTAACCTCACGGGGCTCATCGAGAGGCTGTCCCCGCCGCCACTGCGAGAGCACATGCTCCACTTCAGGCCCAAATGCCCTTCCAAATTTATACCCACCCCACGCCAAGCCACATCGGGTCTAGCAGATGCCTCCACACTTTGCCGCCTCTGTCCCCACCCACGCCCAGCGCCGCCACCCCCTTGGCTAGCTTGGCTTTTGTCGAGGAATCCATCACTCCCTCCTTTGCTGCCACCCCAAAATCGAGAAGGCGGATTGGAGCCCTTGATACCGACCCATGGCGCTTTCCCAATGCAGCTTGTGACAAGTTCTCGTTTCAAATCATGTTAAGGTTACAGGTCTTCGTATTTCCCCTGAAATTTATCATATAGTTCCTCTTATATTAGCCTAGACTCTGATTTGTACTATGTACCAATGATATACAATTGCAATGCCTCATTCATTTAATTATTTTACCTCAGCAATTGTTGATGTAATATTCACATGGCAGAATAGAGATTGTTCTGAAAGTTTTGATTTGGTGTCCTTTGTGTATCACTAAAGATTGGGGGGGGGGGGGGGGGGGGCGAGGATCGGAGGAGCCTAGTGGGAAGCTGCACTGCACTCATTTTAGGACCATTGATTGTTCTTGTGTGACTTAAGGTAATATTTGGTTCATGCTCGTGTCCTATTTTTTTGATATTGATGTGACTGTACACTTGACACGAGAGGCAATGAAATAGTTGTATAAACATGCAATATTTGTCTATGCAGCCATTGAATAATAGAACTAGTTAATATGTTACAGTGCACATGGATGTATAGTGGTTGGTAGCATGGTAAAGCTCCGTCTAATGAATGGATTGATCAAATCACTCAGTTCTTGAATCATGCATTTTCAATTCTGGGTCTAGCTGAAAATTGATAGCCTTAAGTGGCTTGTGCCATGTGCTGCAACTAATTTAGGCACAAAACATTTACTGTGGAGCTGCACTTGTGTAAGCATGGCTTTAACAAAGGCTATGAAACATGGAGGAGCATGGTGAGAGGCTTGATAGGCATGATGGATGGGGTACCATTGCAAATGGCGATGGTTTTGATTAGATTGACCAGATGGATCAAATGCTGGTTGGTCTAGATGGGCGCCATCCACCTGAAATGGATGATGAACCAACAGAATATGCCCATGCTTTCTATGGTTGTTAGTGCAGATGAGTTGGTGCATGAGAGAACCCCACACTCATGTCGTTCTGCTGTTGCTCGGTTCCTTGCGGTGAAGTCATGATACAACATGTCTATTGCAAAATATAATGATATTACAGAGTTAATACAGGAACTCCTTCCTTCGGATTCGAAGTTACAGAATGACTTCTACCGCTCACGATAATTATTAGAGGGTTTTGGTATGCCGCATGTGAAAATTGATGTTTGATATAACAGTTGCATGCTATTTTGCAAACATAATAAGGAAAAAGAGAAATGTGACTTTTCTGGTGATAATCAGTATTAGGAAGGACGGAATAAAATTCCATGCAAAGTTTGCGTTATCCTCCCATCACTGATAGGTTGCAAAGTCTATATGCACACCAGGAGACTACAACGCTAATGCATTCATATAATCCCTCAACATGTGGTAAGCTAGTGCACCCTTGTGATGGAGAAGCTTGGCAGCAATTTGATGTGGACTTTCTAGATTTGGCAATGGATAAGAGAAATGTAAAACTTTCTGTAGCAATTGATGGTTTCACCCCATTCAATATCAATGATGCTCCTTACTCATGTTGGACGGTCTTTGTGACTCCACAAAATCTACCTCCTGGCACTCTATTATGGCCTGAGTATATTTTCCTCTCCCTTGTGATTCTTGGTCATGAGCATCCTGGTAAAAAGCTAAACATTGGCACCTACAGCCCTAATCGAGTCCGTAGCATAACCCTTGCTAACATGAATAGATGCTCTAGGCCACTTGTTCATTGCTTATGCTCCCGCTAACCTAAGTGTTATTGTTTTATTCTTTATTTATTTATTCTTTATCCGTGAGGGTTGGCTAATGGTGTGTGTCACATTACCCTACTATCATCTGACCCCAGTATGAGATGTGGACTATAGCTTATGCATAATATCATGATTATGTACCAAGTTTCTTTACCACCAGCCATACTTTGGGAAAATATAAATAACGATAGCTGAATACTCTCCGGGTGAAATGCTACAACATGCACTTGTGGATCCTTCTATTACTCTCTGGATGAAATGCTACAACATGCGCTTGCGGATCCTTCTGTAAACGTAATGACATACTGGTCACAAGCATTTTAGGCGCCATTGCTTGGGAAAATATCGAGACATAATCCAAAGGCCTTCCTACCCACCTATGTACATATCTCCTTAACTGTTTCCCTTATTCTACTCAACATTAAGTCCCAATATCTCATTAACGCAGCAGAACAATTCAAGCATATACTTAAATAAAAAATAAATCCCTCATAAAAGCTGAAGACTAAATTTATATAGGTGAGATGAGGTGTGCTGAATACCTTTGATTTTTTCGGGACATTTGTTGCACTTGCCACATATATGATCAGTCGCTTAAAACCTTCCAAACGTCCCACCTTCATTGTGAGGAATAATGGTGTATCCCCATCAGCATTGCTGAGACTGAGAAGCACAATATCCATTGTAACATCCTCATTGCCCTCATCTACATGCATGGAGGCCATTGCTTCAAGTGGTCTCGCCTTGAGCCTGATTGCTCGGGAAGCTTCTAATAGTTCAATCACCACATCGTACCTGTGACTTTCCACGGACTCATGCAGCAAGGTGTTTCCTTTCTTATTTTTTGATAGTAGTAGTTCCTGCACGCGCAGAACAATATCAGTGTCAATCTTTCAATTTCAATGTAAGAATTATTCCCTTGTTAACATGATTTGTTTATGAGTTTTGTGTATATACATTAAACTTGGTGCATAACAACTACCTGGGTAGGAATTTGGATACATATATGTTACATGTGATCTCCCAGATTGAAAACCTATTCGTTCTGTAGATACCACGAGTTCATATTTACACTTCAAGTCATGGTAATCTCTATACTTCTAAAAAGAACAATTGGGGAAAATTTCCATGCGACCCTCACCCCCACCTCCACTTCGTCATTCTGCTTGCATCAACAAGCATTGTCCGATCGTTGCCCCTCACCGATTGTTTTGTTCCCCTTCGTTTCTGCCCCTTTCATGCATTGCACTCCCACGCACGGGCTTCCGTCCTCCCCTCTTCCCTTCCCTCTTGCGCCTCCCCCGATATCGACCTCCTTCAATAATTGCTGGAAAAAACTAATTGCTTCCACTGTCCAGCCGAAGCCGATGGCCCTCCTCCTCTCCCCACATCGTGAGGCCATGGTGAGGCGGCTGATCAAGTTGCAAGATGACATTGGTGAGGGAGATGCTAGGATCCTAGGGCGGAGCAGAGGGATGTTGTGGGTTCTCCATTTCCATGTGGAGGACAAACCGAAATAAAGCGGCAACAGCCAGCGAAGGAGGAGGTGGTTGGAGTGGTAGTAGCGGCCAGGCACAGCTTGCGCCTCACTCCCTCGCCCCCAGTGTCTCCTACAAATCGCATGCAGGAATAGGGTGATGGCCCCTCTCCTATGCACCGCACGAACACGGCCATCAGTAGCCACCCTTCCGAGCTTCTGTTCATGATGCACGGAAACCCATCCTCCAAGCTACTGCCCACAAGATGTTCCTCAGCAAATGTTGGGCCCCTTGTTAGCGGAGGGCACTGGAGGACCTCACCTACGACTATCCTCTGGATCCTTCTTCGTATCATCCCCACCTGTATGGGGATGCGGTGGTCGGATATGCGGTAGGCCACCGTCTTCTCCATCTCATCTAGGCTATTGTACTTCCTACAGGCACCCTAAGGGGTGCCGTAGTTCTTTCAAAAAAAAAGGTTGTACTGCCCAACTCAGCTATGACCTCTTCATGCCTGTAACACGCCAATTGCGCCCCCCCTCCCCCGGCCTATAGCTCCCCGTTGACCATCACCCTCTGATTTTTTGTGTTGATGTGGTGTAACCATAATTCATTGTGATATATTTCCTCTGATTTTTCTCTTGTCATTTGTATTCCAAGTGTTGACATTTGTTGCACTATTTTTATTTTGTATTACACTAATTCCTTTATTTCTTTGGATCTACGTGGCGATAGCATAAAGATGGGGTCGTCGCCTCCATTTTCAGGGGCGCATCAAAACACAAATCACCCTTGAAAATCATCATTTTTTCAAAGCGGTTGGTGTTTAGGACCGCTTCTGGAAATAGGGAATTTCTAGGTATGGGCCGCAATAAGGATCACCCCTATAAATTTATTTCTAGTAAGAAATCGTATTGTGGCCCGCACCTAAAAAAACTTGCCAAAGTTAATACCTAAGAAAATAGCATACCTTACCCACAAGGGACTTCTTTGGTGTAATAGATGGGAGAGCATGTGCGAGACTTTAACTCTAGAGTTTGAACCCTAGAGAGCGCAAGTGCGCAATAAATAGCACGACTTGGGACCATCTACTTAGTAGCCACTGTGTGAGGAAAAACTTTTATATTTATTATGCTAATTTCTTTTTTCCATTTTGCTGATTTTATTAAATGGATTTTAGTGTTGCGGGTCATAGCATGTTCCGGCCTTAAAAATCCATTTTTAAGGCGGGTTCCCTACAAATGTTCCATTTTAGTTGTGAAAAGCATATGCATCTGCTTCTAGAAATATTGTTTTAACTGTCCCTAGAAATGATTTATGCAGTGGTGCATCCAGCTGCGGCCTCATGGAATTCCTGGAAAGCTCCATCTCGTGGACACACACCCCCACGGCTGTCTCCACGGTCGCAGCTGCAGCGATAGCTGTAGCCTGTAAGGTTGGAGCTTGTTGAGGGGTGGTTGCTATTCAAACAAATAGTACTCTAGAGTGTTGTTGATGTAATGGTAAGCTGATCCCGGCCCGTATCCTAGAAATTAGGTGAAGTCACCTCAGATTGTTATGTACTCCTTCCGTCCCAAAATCCCACCCCCAGCTTGGGGAAATATCGAGATGTGAAAGAAAGGCCTTCCTTTTTTTTTCTTCTTGCGAGCAGAAACAATGGCCTTCCTACCCACCTATCGCACATATCTTCTTACCTCTATCCCGCATTTTACTCAACACTAAGTCCCAATAGTTCAATAACGCAACAGAACAATTCAAGCATATACTTCGATAAAAATTAAATCTCTCTGAAGAACTGAAGATTATAGATTTATATAGGTGAGTTGAGGTGAGGTGTGCTGGATACCTTTGATGATTTTTTCCGGGATATTTGTTGCACTTGTCACATATTTGACCAGTCGCTCAAAACCTTCTAGACGTCCCACCCTAACTGCCAGGAATAATGGTGTATCCCCATCATCATTGCTGAGATGGAGAAGCACAGTGTCCAACGTGACAACCTCATTGTCATCAACTATATGCATGGTGGCTATTGCTTCAAGTGCTGTCCTCGTGGGTGTGACCTCTTTGGCAACTTCTAATAGTTTAATAGTCAGATCATACCTGTGATTTACCAGAGACTCATGCAGCGAGGTGTTCCCTTTCTTATTTTTCAATAGTAGTGGTTCCTGTACATGAAAGAAGAATAACAATGAATTCTTTCAATTTTCAAAATTAGTAATATAAACATTCATTTGGGCAATAAATAGTGTATATATGATCCAAGTGAGCTCCAACTTAAAGCTTGCTACAGGTACCGTGTGTTTATATTTACACTTCAAGGCATGATAACATTAATAAATATGTCAGCCATAGTATGACTTTAACATATTCTCGATATAGCCTAATCAAATAAATATGTCAACCAATAGCGGCTTGCCCCTCCCATTTCATAAAAAAATTGAGTGAAGTGCATTGATGGACCTTAATATCATCTTGATTAGGATAGGCTTAGTGACTGAACATATAATTATTGGAGCTCTAACTTGGACTAGGGATTTCAAGTTTTCTCACCAATATCATAGGATAAGTCATTGTGTGGACTTTGTGCCCTCTTGCTCATCTCTTACCACATTTACATTTTTACATTTACTTTTATGCAATCTTGTGTTCATTTAATTAGTTCCATAGAGTAATATCTTGATCAGGTTAGATATATGTTGTAAAACACTTTGAGCCATAGAGTAATTAACACAATTGATAAACCTTGAAACACATTTAGACAACCATGTTTAAGCTGGAGACAAGCAATAGTCTTTCACCCCATACCCCTCATAGGATGGATACATAGGTTCATTACATATATATGGTGTTCAATAAGAAGGCCATATATATATGGAGATTTTTTATTTTATTTATTTCTAGTGCAGTTAATAATTTAGCAATCATTTATGTTAATTTAAATTAGCTAGGTCTTAGTAAGTTTGAAATATAATTAAGTTTCATTACATTCACTATACCACAGCCCCATATATATATTCGGACCATTGCTAAGTTTTAACAAAGAAATGAGTGCATATCAGGATGCTGTTAAACTGTTGGTTACAATTGTTTAGCATTATATCCTTATTTTGTGATGACATTTGATCAATGGATATATTCATTCTTTTTGCAATGTACAATAATCCTAATTTATAGGGATTGTACATCCGATCCAGAAGCTAGTTGAAGCAATTGTTTGTAAAGGCAGCTCCTCTAACATAGACCAAGTACCGGAAGGAGAAGGACCATTGTTCATTGACCCATCACTACTACACAAACCGTAATATTGAACGCCTTGTTTATCACAATTCATTTAAAACTATTAAAAGGTTTCTATCATGGTTCATGACACGCACCAACTATGCGATATACTACCTCTATTATTAAATATATGACACTGTTGACTTTTTTCTCAAGCTTTGACCAATAATATTTATCTAATGAGTTAGTTAAATAAAGTAAAATGAGTACCACTATGAGCTCCTCTAAATAAAGTATTTTGATTGAACTTGTAGAATTATTTATTTGTAGAGATATACATGATGAATAGTCAAATGAAAGAAAAAAATCAATGGTGTCATATATTTAATAGCGGAGGTAGTAATTGATTTCTCCTAGATTTATCTCACCGGAGATATCATTGAAAGTTGGTAGTGTCATCCATGGAAACAGACGAAGAGATGGTAAGTTAAGGTCTATCTGGCTCACAGCTATGAGAACTGGTGGTAGTGATCCAATACTCTTTTTATTAGTGCATTGTTGGCATTCCAGTCAACCAGTTATGTGAGGTGTACGTACATTCACCACATATATTGAAAGAGATGTGGAATGCATTGAATTAAATTCTGCTAATGAACTTTATACCATAGAGTTCACATGACTATAATAGGGTTAATAACTCTTAAGTGGCAGATCAAGCTTATGAGGTGAAGTACATTGTGAAGAAATTTGAGCTCCGCCATTAAGAGTTCTTTATTTGTCATGTTTGTGGCCAGATGCATAATTGCAAAGTTGTTTTTCTTGTGGAGGACTTCCCTCAGTATTCTAAAACATAAGAGAAAGAAGATATCAGTTTTTGTTTTTTTAAAAAAACTTAACAGCCTTAGTTTTGATGTTGAGAAGAAAGTTTGGGCCAAGGATACTCTTGAAAGAAGGTTTGAGTGGCACCGACAATGTGGAGAAGTACCCCACGAGGCAAGAACAAAGGAAAAAATAAGCCTATGAAGACTACAACCTTCAAGTAGTCTAATTATTCAATCTATACTAGATGGGAACGTAACACGTATGTCATTACCTCTATCCTAACACTGCCACTACGTAGCCACGCCACGCAACCAACAACCTCCTCCCCCTCAGTCCCTCACGTCCTAGTAGCAGGGCCGATCTCTCCCATGTACTATCACTCCGACCATCTTTCAGATGTCAGATGTCGATGTGCCACCACTTCTTCGAAAAATAAAAGGAATTTGCTACAATTGAAGATAAAATTATTTTACTTAGGATGATATATAAAACACTTCTTGCAAACTCTGAAGATAAAAAATGCAACGGTAGTTGCTTGGGCATTAGGAAATCCCTAGGCCAATGCCGACAACCAAGTTAGGGTGAAAACAAAGTCAGGCCGCATTGCACCACAAATGGGCCTCGATCGACGTACAGTTTTGCAAAAGTGGATTTAAAGTTTTTGCAATTTACTACGCCCAGTAATAGACTTTTTTTTTGTAGTTTTGGCCTTATTTGGATCCATGGGTTAGAGTTAGATTGGGTTAGATTGGAGTCATCTAACCCAAAAATATCCAAACATGGTGGGTTAGAGTGGGTTGGATGTATCTAACCCACCCAAAAAACTATCCCCACTATGGGGTGCTTATTTGGATTAGAGTG
The DNA here is from genome assembly GCF_016808335.1 of Panicum virgatum. Lineage (NCBI taxonomy): Eukaryota > Viridiplantae > Streptophyta > Magnoliopsida > Poales > Poaceae > Panicum > Panicum virgatum. The sequence goes on along the minus strand of NC_053146.1, from coordinate 18,740,464 downwards.
ATGGGCCCCACATTTCAAAGAGACTTTAAAGGAGCCAAATAATTGGAAAAGTGCATTTAATCTAACTCTAGCCCTTACATCATAACACCACTTTGGTTAGAGTTAGTTGAGAGTTAGTCTAGAGTTAGAAACTAACTCTAACTTCTAACCAAGTTAGAGTATCCAAACAGGGCTTTTGTTGTGCTGCGGTACGGTGTATAAATTATTGGGATTTGGGAATTATAGAACAATCTTTTGTGTTAGCAAACTTGGCAGGACAAAAATGAGTTCACTTTAATGGCTTGTGCAACATACAATAGCAACTATAGCAGATCCGTATTAAAAAAGATATACCAAAGAGAGAAGTGGATGATTCAAAGAATGTACCGAATGAACATTAGATACACATTTGTGAGCAGATCACCTTTAGGTTCTTCTGTATATTCCGTGCCCATGCTAGATATTCAATCAGATGCTCAACAACTTGAAGATGCCCCGCTCTCACGGCCATGTGCAATGGCGTATCGCCGTCATAGTTATCCTTAACGACAAACTCGACATTCAAATTAATGAACATGAGTAAATGATGAACAAACCAAGTATGTCCTTTTGATGCTGCGAGGTGGAGGGCCGTGTTTTTTTTCCTCGAGAGTCTCCGAGTAAACCATTTCTGGGTTGGAAGCCACGAGTGTTTGCATGCTAACCACATCCCCTTGCTCTGCTGCTGTCCTCATCTTCGAGTCCATGGGCACTGCATTGGAGAACACGAAGATATATATCCCACTATTGTATTATTTTTGGGGCATACAAAGCGAAAAACTATAAGGATATTTGTGGCATATAAATATACATACATATATATATACATATATATACACATATATACACACATATATATACATACATATATACATACATATATAGACATATATAGATACATACACATATATACATACATACATATATACATATATATAGAGATACATATATATATACATATACATATATATATATACATATATATACATATATATATACATATATACATATATATATATACATATACATATATACATATATATATATATACATATATATATACATATATATATATATACATATATATATATATATACATATATATATATATATATATACATATATATATATATATATATACATATACATATACATATATATATATATATATATGTATGCATGGCGAAATAAACATGGGCATTGGGAAGGCGATGCTATACCTGGCATCACTGCGTGGGGAGCAGAAGGCGAGGATGGTTTGATTCGATTTGCCTTACTTGAGCCTGTACTATCCAGGTTTTTCGCCACAGCCCTTTTGATAGCTTCGTCCATCTCCACGTCCGGTTCAGCCAACGAGGAGTTAGTGTCTGAAATACTTGTGTCTCGGCAGACTTGTCCAGCCCTATGAAGACTGGTTCGCTTACCTCCTGTTCCTGCTGACCGACGCCATTCAGCTCGTCGACGATTGGCTCTAGCAGGCCCAGCGTTTTGTTCGGCTGGTCCAAACCGGGCAGTTCAGCGGACTTGATAATATCTGAAATACTTGAGTCAGCTTGTCTTGAATTTGAAAAAAAAATAAGAGCAGACAAAATTAACAGATTGTTAGCCAGGATATTTCTTCCTAAGTTGAACCAAGCAACGGCCTTGTCTGGCTTAGAGTATGGTAAATGCAATATGCCAATGGGGATGATTGCATCTATCACCATACAGCCTTGAAGATTATTCTCCTTTCTCCATCTAAAAAATAGAATAGAACCAGTCCTTGTTGCAGGGCCGGTGAATGGTCTGATGAGGGAGCAACTAGGCTACCCGTGAGGAGGTGCTGACTGCTATTTTATTTGGGATACCAAAATATTCGTTCAATAGGAACAAAGCCGTAGGAGCTGCTACAAGACCTTCGTTTCCTCTCATGGAACGTCAGCGATTAGCTATGATTATCTAGCGAATATGTCTCTGTGTATCCCGTATCCGTTCCTTTGTTATCCTAGCTGGTCTCCAAGTGTTATTTTTTCACGAACGTACCTGAGCATGTATTTCATTAAGAGGAAAACTGTACGACTGATACAATCCTTAAACTAAGGCTATTAAGATGGATACACCAAGCAAGTGGCGTGCAAATCTAACACCAATCAAGAACAAGAAGAACAACTGGGAGGGAACACACATCAACACATGAACCTAGCCATGACCAAACAACTGAGGCTGCTAAAAGTTACACCAACATTAAGATTGCAAAAGGTCTCCAAACTCAAAGGTGACAAAGCATCCATCCGACCAATGAATCAAGATAGCAAAGCATCCACCCGAAACGATCAACAACTAGAACAACAATGGCGGAAAAGCATCCGCTAGTGAAGAGGGGCGGCAAAAGCATCCGCTAGTGAAGAGGGGCGGCAAAAGCATCTGCTAGCGAAGAGGGGCGACAAAGCATCCGCCAGATGATAGCCTGTGCAACCCAGACGAGGTGGGCAAAGTAAGGTGAAGGCAGGTACCAAAGTAGGGACTCTCGGAGAAGAGCAGACGACTACCACCAGAACCAGGCAAAAGCAGGCCGGAGTACGGCAACGATTCCATCGGCAATCAGTAGAGCTTCCAAGATGATGCCTCAAAGGAGGGAGCGATACCACATGCCCCATCATCGTCCGACCAGCATGATCAAGACTTTTGCCCGAAGAACACACTGAAGAGGAGAGAAGTGGGAAAAATGATGCCTTTAAGAAGGTAAAAGGTGCCGGAAGGTGTCACCGTCATTGGCCCGCAAGCAGGCCCTAGGTTTTCGCCATGGCACCACTCCCTCCCCAGAGCCGAAGAGCTGAAGGAACTGCAGAGGGTTCACCCTGCACATCCAGACGAGGGATGCGCAGAACTGGGACCACCAGGGAGGCTGCATGACGCCCCAGCACGAGGACGCCCTAGCATGCGCGAGGAGGCCTCCAGGGAGCTACTGATCTATTTTACATCACGCGTGCAACCGGACTGCCGTGAATAACCTTTGTTGTTTTCTAGATATATTATTTTTATTATGTATCTAAATATAGTATATATCTAGGTGTATAGAAAAAATATATGTTCCTAGAAAAATCAAAAGAATCTATAATTTGACACGGTGGGAGTAATTATTTAATGTGTGTTCACTGATGGGTTCATCGCATTGCAGGCAGTACAAAACTAAATGAGCTGAGTAACGACAGTTAGTAACTTTCATGCGGATTCTGAACTATTGTTAGTTACATATATGCGCTACTTTCTCATGATCAATGTAACTCTTTCAGTCTGCTTCCTATTGACAAACTCAATTGCCGGCACAAGAAAAACTGCTGCGACAACTGTGCGAGCGCAATCTGATGCTGCTACAGGTAGATAAGGGACAAATTGCTGTATCCTTACTTTGGGTTAGGCTGAGAACTAAAATTGGCACGGAAATAGAACATCCGCACATTTTGGCTTGTTTCAGTTTGAAACAGAGTAGACAAGCACACAAACCTATAGCAAGATGAGGCCAAATCACATATTTGACTTCATGACAATGTCAGATATACTTTTGGATCATCTAGCAGTAGATCAGTGGGAAGACTTTACTAATCGTGAGAAATACCTTGCTGTTACTCTAGCCACCTGCCATAGCGTCCTTGTCAAGGGGGCTTGGCGATGCAGGGCGGCGAGGTGGCGATGACGTCGCGGACGGGGACGTCGCTGTGCAGGGGAGCCGGTGTAGTGATGGCGTAGTCGTGCAGCGAAGTGACGTCGCGGTGGTGACGGTGCTCCGGCGATGGCATGGTGGCGCTTCCTGCCGCTGCAGCCCCCCTCTCTGATCGGGTTAGGGTTTTGAGGTGGGGAATAGTGGCGGCAGGCGAACCTCGTATTGTGAGCCGTGAGTCCCCACCTCCTCTTTATAGCTGCGCGACGGGGGCCCACCAGCCTCGTCTTGGGCTGGGCCCCCGATCAGGGCGCGAGGTCAAGGGACCAGTTGGCCGTTGGGCCAACTGGTTGAGATCAATTCCAACATTCTCCCCCTTGATCTCCTCTTTGTACTTTCACCTTTATATCTTTTACTTCTTTTTTTATATTTCATCACAGATTAATGCATAGAGCAGTTTCATCGTCACGGTCGGTTGCCGATAGATTCAACAGCTACAATACATGTCTCTGTTCTAAAATAGATACTTTAACTTTGGGGCCCTTTATTGTCCGGAAAATATAGGCTATACCATAGACCCATGTCGACTGTGTGTTCTCTGTACACACTGGGCAGGCAAGCCTTTAATAAGTGGATCCACAAACACATGTCTGTCATTCTTTTAATCAATGCATTTCAACATAATTCCGGACTTTCTCCTTTACAACGTATAACTTTGTGTCAATGTGTTTGGCACCACACTTAACTCATTGTCATAGGAGCAAACTACTTAAATGGTTATCGCTGTTGTCAACCATTATCAAATTCCGGGTACAGGTTCCCTTAACCATTTTGCCTGTCCCTCGGCCTCGTATCATGCTATACCATGTTTTTGCAACACATTGATGTTAATTGTTTTATTTTGGAGATTTTCCACACAAAAACTCGAAGTGTGAAAGTTAGCGACAATTGTGGATTTCGCTACATATTTCACAAGCTCTACTTTCGTACTCACAACCCTTTGAGAGCACTAGTTATTTCTTTCTTAGCATGAGGCCGATATTCTCAATTTCATTCCAGTGATCTATATCTGGATTGAGCTTTTGCCAAAATAACCCGGATACATGAACTATGTCAGGGTAAATTCTTTACTTGCGCGCTCATAAAACTTCCAACAACTAAAGCTTATGGAACCATTTCCATCTCTCATTGGTTCCTGGAACACTAACATTTCCAAAACTATTACCCTTGACGATAGGAACAGGCGTAGGTTTACTCATATGCATACTTCATCTCTTTAGAATCCTTTCTAAGTATGCCTTTGTTGTAACCATAATACCCCTTTCTTTTTATCTCAATGAGTTTCAATTATTAGAACGAAAACCAACCACCGAGATCAAAAACTTGAGGACAAGAATTCTTTATCTGAAATAGCATATTAACACCACCACTAGTGGGTAGGGTGTTATCTTTAAGTTGTGGAAATAAAATTTCCCATTCTTTAACTTTCTTTAAAACTTTCCTTAAAAACTATTGTCCTCCTCGATCTCTTTAAACCCAAATTTTTTCTTACTATTTCTATGAACTTTAGATACCACCATCTCAAGGCTTTAAATGTGTTTCTTCTTGTGGTATCTCATATATTCTTTCTTTCCATGACAAAACGTCAAGTAGTGTCATGTAAATATTTCTTCTCTTTGTGTGAAACTTTTGTCACAAGCCTTGCGTTATATCTTTTACCATTCCCTCTAGAGTCACATTTCCTTTTTTTTAGGTCCATTACAACCTATTGTGGTGACTCTTTTAGGAATTATTTTCCTTTTCCATGGATTTAGCCCATAAAATTCTCGTGACTTCTTCAAATGAGGTGGAATCAACCTCCATTTGATTTTCTTTACTTTGTATAGGGCAGTTGTTACTCTTTGCCAAAAGGCAATGGACTCTATAGGCTCTTGCATAACAAGACCCTTCTTTACATTATTAATTGATCTTCTATTGAAAAGTTAACAACAGGTGTTGTATACAACATCAACAAGTATGAGAAACTTATTGCTCTTGAATCATCGAAGTGGACACACATTCTAACTTCTCTTCAAGTCTTAGGTCTCTACATACCATGCTCCCCCAGATTATTCCATCTTCTGTAAAAATGGCATATCAGTAAATCTCTTGTTTGGGTTCACTTTATATATGCTCTAAAGCACCGTCTTACTATCTTTGAGGGTTGTCCGATATGAATACTGGCAAACTCACTATCTTCCTTTTGGAACTGTAAAAAGGTTCTGGAATTTAGCTATTTCTTGATATAGGGGTATCAATATAGTGACCGTTGTACTCCCCCTTGCGGTCACATTTATCTTTGATAGATCATCTTTTGCTTTCAATGCATAGTATGCATCATATTGTCCATTATCTAAAGTGCAGGGAAGTATCTTTCTTAACTGTTTCACATTTCTCCCCCTCGAAATGTGGCATGAACTTTTCTGCCACAATTTCGAAATCTATTCATAACTCTTGTGAATGGGGAAACTTTTATTACTTCATCCACATAATTACGTCATGCAGGACAAAGTAATTTCTTAATTTGTATGGGAGTACTTTTTCCACATTTCACTTCGAGAACTCAGCAGAGTCCTTTATGACCAATAATTTAGCGAGTCACGCTCGCATATCATCCTTATCTTGAGGTTCGTATATAACTTTCCATTCTTCTTAAACTCATTAAGTGCTTGATCACTGTGACACAATAGAAGTGTCCGATCAATTTTAGAATAGCATAAGAGCTACTCCAAAAGTTCTCTCCCAGTATGGGATGCATCAAAAGCACATGAGTCATCACAACTTTCTCCCACCATACAGGATAAAACTATACCAATTTTAACCGCAATGCGGGTATTATTCCATACTCTTCCTAGACATAAATGCCAAGATTAGATCATGTTCAATCATTAATTCAGAAATTAATCCGAATATTCCATGACACACATGTTTATTCTGACGTTGGTCAAATTAAACATGTATATACTTATCACAACTTTGAATGAGCTCAAAATAAATTCTACTTCATAGAGAGTAGATAATAGATATTTCTCAAAACAATCTCTTATTGCTCTATCTTCTTTTCCTTGGATCAATATCCATAAGTACTTTTTTTTCAAGACATTCTTTAAAGAGAATACACTTTCTCTTGTGATGACCTTCTTTCTTTATGAGTCGCAAGTACTCCGTTCATTTTCTTTTGTCTCTTTAAGAAGGACTACATGAAAATCTTTGTCTGAACAGACAACAATTAAAACTTTAAGTTCTATTCTATATTACCATTGGGCAGAAATAGAATATTCTTTTACATTAATTCCATATCACCGTTGGGCAGAAACGGAATTAACGTATGAAAAACTCAATAAACTTTAAAACCATATATTTGCTCCTCAGAATTAAATTCTCCTGTTGGTTCGAATTTAATTAGAGGATAATCAACTTTATTGCAGCGCAATACTAGGAAAATATATTTCTCTAGTTTGATAGCAGTTCTTTAACTATTCAAAAAAAATCACTTTGATGCAAAATATTGCTAGATACTTTAAACTTTGAATCATAAAAATTATAATATTGTTATCATCAACGTTGGTCAGAAAATAACAATGTCATAATTAACATTAAATTTCTCTTCCTCGAGAATTATCTTTATGATCCCAATGATGCTCAACTTTGAGACTTCAAGTGGCATAAAAATACCAAAACTCAATTGTGACTTTAAATAGTGGAAGCTTTTCTGTCTTTTACCCACATAGAAAGTCTCATTTAAGACATTTAGACTATTCTTCTAATTAAATCTTCTCGTTGGTTCCGACTTAATTGAAAGATAGTAACAGTATAACAGCGGAATCTTTTCCTTTCTTTTATGGCAGCGGAAAACTTTTCTTTTCTTTTAGAAACAGTACTTTATACTCATTTTCTCTCTGAACAATTTATCTTATTGGTTCAAAATTGAATAGAGATAAAACTGTACAAAACTTACTAAAAAAACTCTTTAATCATGCTCTTAAACTTTAATTGTCTCGTTGGTTCGAATTAAAGTAAAGAGCAACTATTTAAACTTTGCAGCGGAAACATGTAGAAATTTATATTTTCAGAAGCAATACTGTGAAGTTTTATCTCTAAACAATATACAGTTGGTGCAAAATTGAATAGAGATCAAACTATAAAGTAATTCATTCAAAATTCTATAGAAAATGCTTCTGAAAAAAACCCATTGAAAATCACCACTGTGGACCGGCGGCCCACTGGCCCGCGGCCCGCTCGGCGCGCGCCTCCCCCGCGCCCAGGCTACAGCATGGGCCTGGGCCGGGATTTCGGCCCCCCGCGTGGCTCCCTCTTGGGCCAAATCCAGCCCGACTGGCGCCGTGCGTTCCTGGCCGCTGGATCAGATCGGACGGTTGCCCATGTTCTTCGCAGGAACAAAACCCGCGGGCGCCGTCTCCCCCCAAAACCCTAAAACATTTCTCTTTCTCTTTCTCGATCGAACGGGAGCCGGTGCGCGCGCTCGGTTAGGCCGACGTCAGGCCAGCGACCGCCACGCCATGGTCGCGCGCAAGGCCGGGGCTTCTTTCTTCTTTCTTTTGCCCTCCTTCCCCTTTCTATCTCCCGAGATGGAGGGACGGCCGACCATGGTGACCAGGGAGGGAGGTGATGGTGCCGCCGCCGATCCCCTTGCCGGTGCTCGTGCTCGCCCTTGGCTGAGCACGCCGCCGTCAAGCGGACTGGGCAACGGTGCCCTGAGCCCCGAGCTCATGGCGGGGCGGAGTTCTTTCGAGCGCGGAGGTTCGTGTCCTCACCCGCGCGACGGCAGTAATGCTCCGGCAAGCCGGCGCCTCTGGTTGTTGTCCCGTGCGGCAACGGCCGGCAGTAGCCCCGGCGGTGAGACCCTGGTCGGTCTCCGCCGCCTCTGTCCCTTAGCTAGGGTTAGGGTTCGTCGAATCGAATCCCTTCTGTTCTTTTCTTTTCCGATTTGAAATCGATTTTCTTTCCTTTGATTCTTTCGATCCTTGTTCGGATCCATCCCAATTTCGATCTACTCATTAGAATAGGCTCTGATACCATTGTAAGATATACTTTTGGATCATCTAGCAGTAGATCAGTGGGAAGACTTTACTAATCGTGAGAAATACCTTGCTGTTACACTAGCCACCTGCCATAGCGTCCTTGTCAAGGGGGGTTGGCGATGCAGGGCGGCGAGGTGGCGATGACGTCGCGGACGGGGACGTCGCTGTGCAGGGGAGCCGGCGTAGTGATGGCGTAGTCGTGCAGCGAAGTGACGTCGCGGTGGTGACGGCGCTCCGGCGATGGCATGGTGGCGCTTCCCGCCGCTGCAGCCCCCTCTCTGATCGGGTTAGGGTTTTGAGGTGGGGAATAGTGGCGGCAGGCGAACCTCGTATTGTGAGTCGTGAGTCCCCACCTCCTCTTTATAGGCTGCGCGACGGGGGCCCACCAGCCTCGTCTTAGGCTGGGCCCACGATCAGGGCGCGAGGTCAAGGGACCAGTTGGCCGTTGGGCCAACTGGTTGAGATCAATTCCAACAGACAATTGAAATGGATATGAAGATTATGACTGTCTGAAGTGTTGATAATCGAAATTGGCAACATTTTGATTTCGAAACTCATAACTCAGAATTTTCGAAGGACAACAGAATTTCTGGGGATATTAGTGTTAGATTTAATCTTGTTTTACGTGTGTGTGAGAGTTTTAGTTTGTGTCCAGCAGGTTAGCTGTCGTGTGCATGATGAGTCCATGAGCAGGCTTTGCGTGGCCGAGTCATGCGGCCGAGCGTGGAGTCCGACAAGTACGCGTACGTGAGCTGCAGTTAGTGGAGTGAATTCCAGATCGGCGAGCTGTGTGAGCCTGTGCCATCCAACTATTTAAGTCATCGAGCTGTATCTGTGAATAGTGGTGTGGTGAAGTGAAAAAGAAATACGGTGCTGGTGTGCAGTGCCACAAAAACTCTCGTTTGTGTATGTGTGATCTCTATTAGCTTGTGTCTTTTCCATCCACAACGAGTGAAGCTAGCAAAAGGAGTGCTTGCTTGCATTTGCACTGAGAGTTTGTGAGGGAGGTCGATCAGTTTAATCAGTCCCAACAATTATAAGTTCCGAATATTGAAGACCAAAAGGCTGCAAGGGTTAGAAAATGCCCAAGTGGACCAGAACTTTCGAAGTAAGACTTGGAAATTCAGAAGTCCAAGTGGAGCTTTGGACAGAGTTGTATTCAGAGGGGCTTTTTGTGTTGACGTGACTCATGCGATGCAGGAACTACGGCCAGCTAACAAATTTATCTATGCAATAAGGTTCATAATTATTTGTATTGTGGGTTTTTCTGACTAACGATAACAACCTTCGCTACTAGAAAATAGGTAATCAGTACTGGTTGGGAACTCCTATTAGTACCCGATTCCCAACTAGTAATAAGGAACTGAGACTAAAGTCTCAACTTACCCGGTACTAATGCACCTTTAGTACCTATGTATTAAATGGCAAGAACCTTAAAAAACTTCAAACATAGGATGAGGTCTTCACACGCAATTTTTTGTATGAAATATGCGCGCATATGGTACATAGGGTTCGAACCCGCAACCTCTTGCCTCGCACGGGGATCCAAGAATGTAGACAGCAGGGTGAAAAAATGGTTGAAAAACGGCAGTCGTTTGTTAGAGCTATCATCTACCCATCTTCCTAAATTCGTTTCCATCACACGGTCTCTGCATTCCTGCTCAATTCGTGGCCCTTGCTGATAGCAAGGCATCACAGAGTTCAAGTGCCTCATTCTCTATTGCTTGGCATATGGAGAAAACTGGCATTTTTTCTGTACAGAGTGCCTACAATCTGGCCCTCAATATCAAAGTGGCCCAGAGGAATCAAGCTACAAATTCAGCTCTGGACAGAGAGAGGAAGTTATGGACACTTGTTTGGAGTGGAGAAGTATCGCAAAAGTGAAGGTGTTCATAGGCCAATAGAGGCCTCGCTCGTCAGGTATTCAGGACACCGATGCGATCATCATTTGGGTGCAGGAGATCGATTGAGACAGCTAGAGCATAGAGGTTGGAGGAGAAAGAGAAGAAAAGGATGGTAGGAAGGAGGAAGAAGTCTTTCCAATTTTGGGAGTGACTAGATCATGATTTGGTGGTTGACTTCTGTGTAGCAATCCTCCCAAGTTCGATCTGTTCGGGTTTTTTGAGCTGTTGGGTCTTGGATGTCAGGACGTATGAAGACAAAACTAGTTGGATTGCAGGTCTACGCGTAGTTCAAATTGGTCTGATAGAGCACTTCTGTGCTCCCCCCAGTTCCGTGTCCTCCCGTTAAAAGAAGACACCAGGAGATTTCTTACTCCCGTTAAAACACACACCAGAAGATGCACATGAAAATTTAAAATAAATATATGGATGGATAGAACAAATATGCATATATCATCATGCGATATTTGAGTTACAGGGGGTGAAACAAAAAAGTGAAATCAGCCTTGAGACATTAGTGGGTTATTATGGATATCAGGTAAACAGTACACCTGCACTATTCATATGCTGATTTCTCTTTTTTTTCCTCCTTGCACAAACTTTATTCAATACCAAATTTTATATGAACATAGATCATTGCAACATCTACCCAACTATATTTTTAGTTGAATTTTTTATTTTTTCGTGGAACTTCGGGAACCTGTAGTCAACAAGGGGAACCCGAGGCCGGCAAAGCTTTTGGGATCGTGTATAATACACCAGTAAATAACACCATAAATAAAAATACAAATTGTCAATCAACACGGTTAGATAGCACAAGAATCTATATTTAATAATGTGAATTTCTGCTAAGCGGTCCAAATCAGTTTCATGTTATGTTTCTAGCTATTTTTAGTAATGGATGGTAGCAGGTATACTTAGAAATATATTATATCATCGTTACTCCATGCTCCTCAAACTTCATTGCTTTGCCAGAGTGGTTGAATATATGGTCATCTACCACGGATAACTACTCAAGAGACAAATAATATTGATAGTAGAAAAACTTGAACATCACCATTTTTTAGATCGATTAGAACATCACCATTCGTTGTTAATAAAAACTTGAAACATAAGCAAAAAAACGTCGAAGAAGCACACTAACCTTTCAGTGGATGCATAGAGAGCTGAAGCTTGTATCAGATGATCATGAAGCTTTGAGTGGCCGCTGGAAGCTATTGATAGAGCATCAAGGCATATATATACATGTAGGTGGATCCAGAAGATAGAACAAAAGTATAAGTATATATGCACTCAAGGCATATATAGAGCATCAAGGCATATATATACAAAGTTTCTTTACAAAGTATGCATGTGCGCGTTCTTTTAATTAAGTAACTAGCCGTATAGCCCGCGCATTTGGGCGGCTGGTATTGAAAATTTAAATATTTGCATGTCGTTGTATCCTTAGTTCAAGATTATACTTTTTTTTTACTATATATCACCATATTTAAATTATACCTTATTGTTGGTTAAAACAATTCAAATATGATCTACCTATAATAACAATTTGATTTGCTGAGCTTTAATACTATTATGCATATAATTATTCTTATTTTCATTTTATTTTGATTGATTGTTGTTAACTTTAGTTTTTATTAATAGTATATGTTTGTAACTGATACATAGCTAAATGATATTTTATATTTTATTTTGCATAATGGCATTGGTGGGTGATTTTTAATAGGCACACGAGTATTTTAGACTAATTTTTATTATAATGGCAGTGGTGGGTAAATTTTATTTTTTTATTTTTCTCCGATTAACATGGGAATTTTTAGGCCTTGAGAATGCACGTGGAGGCTCTATTTATTGGCCAAATAATAAGATAATAGATTTGTAACATGACCTGATGCTTCCGTGGCATATCCCTGGCCCTACCAACAGCCAAGCAATATATTTAATAGCATATTTTGCCTTTACATATATTCCGTTATAAATGTACGGAATGTACGTATACTCGTAGCAGGCTACAGAATAGGTAGCCAACCCATCTAGCACGCCCGAGATATACCTGTTATGTTCTGGCTATTACTGTTGTAGAACAACCTGACTGTGGGTTCTGGACTTCTGGTTTCTGAAATTTCTAGAAATTAGATTGAAGAAGGAAATGAGGACTAGGAGTCCTAACATTTATCATATTGCTTGGCGGTTATTACCAAAACTCTATGCCTTGTTCAAAGTTTATATACGAGGGAGGTTTTCATGTAAACATCAAATTCATAAATAAACACTGTTGAGAAAGGAAGAGAGAGGGACCGGTGACAGTTGTTAAGTATCTGTCAAAACCTGCATAAATAATATAAAGTATGAAGCACCAACCTAGGTAATAGGGCTGAACAAACAATTTCTACAAGTGTTGGCGTAATTTGGGTGCCGAAGAATTTAGGAAGACAGTAGTATAGAATCCTTCATTAGTCCCGGTTAGAACCGGCTTTAATTTAGTTCCGGTTTTCCAACTGGGACTACCTATCCGGGACTAATGTGCCTGACCTTTTGTCCCGGTAGCTATTCAACCGGGATTTATGTAATTTTCGGAAACAAAAAAAATCAGCTGTCTGGCTCTCGTAGGCGGGCCAGCTTCTCAAAATTGAAAGATTTCTCTAAAATTGCAAACACAAAATCAATTACAATCACATATCAATCATTCATAAAATCAATCTCAACTACAAACGAAACATCCACAAATCAATTCGGCCACATATACATATTTAAAAAAGCAAAAAAAATAATCTCAGCATTTGCGCCCCCGCCCGCCAGGGCTAGGCTGAGGTGGGGTCTGGCCGGGCCGCCCGTCAGGGCCTGGTAGGCCGTCCATGCCGCCACTCGCCATGGCTAGGCCAAGCAGGATCTGGTCGAGCCACTCGCTGGTGCCTAGCCAGGCTACCCGCGCTGCCGCCCACTGGGGTTAGGGCGAGCGAAGTCTGGTCGCGCCGCCTGCCGCTGCTCCTATGAAGGGGAAGAAGGGAGAGGGACCATTTTCCCCTGCTGCGTTGGTCGCAGCCACAACTGCCTGCCCGCCGCTTCTCCCGTGCGTGAGGAAGGAGGAGGGGAAGGGGAAGTGGAGGAATGGAGGAGAGGGTGTAGTGTTGGGAGGTCCAACACGCCAACTAACGGGTCCCGCATGCCTGTCGTATGCCGGCTGCCGCGGCCTTGCGCTGCTTCTCCCACGTGCCCACTGCTGCTCCTGTGCATGAGGTAGAAGGAAGGGGCGGGGAGGTGCTGGCCCCCACCCGCACTGCGACCCACCAGGTCTAGGCCGAGCTGCCCCCAACGGGGCTGGCCATGCCAGGGAGCCGGCTGCTTTGCGGCCGCTCTCGTGGCATGTGGGAGATGAGGGAAGCAGCTAGAGGGTAAGCATGGGGAGAGAGAAGAGGATATGAATGGGTAGATGATGACTAAGTGGATTGGAGTTGCAGTAGGAAGACAAGGAGAGAGAGAGGGGGGGAGTTGGGGAATGAAATAATAATAAAAGATCGTGCTTCGGGCGGCTCACCTTTTGTCTCGGTTGTTAACTTTGTCCGGAACTAAAAGGGTCATTTTAGTCTTGGTCCGAAGCTACAACTAGGACTAATGGGTATCAGAGCCTTTTATCCCGGTTGGTAGCTTCAACCGCGACTAAAGATAGACCTATAGTCCCAGTTTGGGGTATGAACCAGGACAAAAAGGCCCCTCCGTCCTCGCCTCGGCCCCTAGCCGTTGGACCGGAGCTAAAATATTCATTAGTCCCGATCCCAACAACAACCGGGAATAATGTCAAAAATCAAAGACCATTTTTGTACTAGTGAGAAAAGAAAACACAACTCAAATCCAAGGAAACACACACCTTAATAACTAGAGGCGATCATGCAGATCCAAGGACTCACAAACCAAACTAACCCGACATGGAACACTAGTGGAAATAGTTGCTTATGTGACGAACAGTTTTCATCAAGACATAAGCCAAATTCATCGTAAAAACCGTTCAATGACAAATTAATGACAATTTTTGATTCATCAGGAAAGACGCGCCAAGCTAGGTGTCCCGCAACTTATTCCCCGATAACGTCATGAAACTGTTTTTTACTATGACGAAGCAACTTTCATCACCGAACCATTTTTTGCTTCTGTGACTTACTGTAAAAACGACACTGGACGACCGAATCCACGTGTCTCCATCCGTGCTGGTAGATGACATGGCACACCACGCCGTTAGGCGCCGTGACAACAGCACGTTTCACCATTAGGCGCCGTTAGACGAACACATGGTGAGCTTGGGAAATGCCACGTGTCAAAAGTCAGGAGCCATCAGGTTCGACCACGTGTCGTGTTCCGGCTTGCCACGTGTCAATTTCATGATTGAACACGTGTCCCATCCAGGTTCCAGCATATGTCATCTTTCTACAGGTCCATGTGTCACATTCTTCATTAGGCCACGTGTCGCCTCCAGGTTCGGATACATGGCATCTTCCTCTATGTCCACATGGCACATTCTCGTTCCACCATGTGTCATTTTCCTATTTGGCCACATGGTGCCTTAAGGATGAGACACGTTGCCTAATGAGGACATCCTCCACTATTACCCGCTGGAAAAGACTCAACAAAAAGGGGTCAAGTGGCCTAGTTGTAGTCGGGCGGCGACCGTGTGAGTCTTTGAATAATCTCACCTTGCTTAACTTGGGAGGAGGAAGCCACCTTAAAATAGAGAGCCACCCTTCCCCTATCGGACTAGTCTTTTAGGGAGATTGGGCCTTTCTCCAAGTGGGTGTGCACTAAGAACTGTTCGGGTCTGTGCAATCATAATTTATTTGTCCTCGGCCAACCCCACCCGGGCCAGATGCATCATTTAGTATCAGAGTTGGGCCCTTGTTCAAGGGGGTGGGAATGATGAGGACATCCTCCACTATTACCCGCTAGCAAATACACAACAAAAAGGGGTCAAGTGGCCCAGTTGTAGGTGGGCAGCGACCCGTGTGAGCCTCTGAATAATCTCACCTTGCTTAGCTTGGGAGAAGGAAGCCACCTTAAAAGGGAGAGCCACCCTAACCCTATCGGACTAGTCTTTTAGGGAGATTGGGCCTTTCTCTGAGTGGGTGTGCACTAAAAACTATTGGGATCCGAGCAACCTTAATTTATTGGGCCTCGGCCAACCCCACCTGGGGCGGATGCATCATAGCCTCTTCCTAGCTACCCATGTGGCACTTTCAGGCTGCCTTGTGCTTGTGACACATGGCATCTTCCTGCTTGTCCACGTGTCACTTTCTTATCCGGCCATGTGACGCCTCTTGCTTGTGACACATGGATTGTTGGTGTGTGTCCAGTGTTCCTTTCTTATTTGGCCACATGTCGCCTTAGGGTTTTGACACATGGCGTCTCCCAGCTGGCCCATGTCAATGTTTAGCCACCAAGCCTGCTCAGGGATACCCTTAGCAGTAGGATTGTAGGCAAGGGATCGACTAGCTCTGGAACCCGATGGATCAGGCAACACAGGATTTAGATAGGTTCGGGCCGTGAGGTGCGTAATACCCTACGTCCTGTGTGGTTGCTTGTATTGCCTTCGAGGGGGTCCTTACCCGCCCTTATATACTCTGGGGGGATAGGGTTACATGGAAAAGTCCTGACTGAGTACTGTTGGAGTCCAATCTCAACTGGGTCGGGTAGTTTCCTTGTACTACAACTAGTCCTACGCCTGTTCGAGTAGTTACAAAAGAGGTAAGATACATCCATGCGCTATCCCTTACTCTAGAACATTCTATGCCTGTAAGCAGTCCCGCTGCCCCGGGTCTAACAAGCCCCCAACCTCTTCGTAGCCAAGTCCTGCAGGCATCAAATACTTGTGGAGACATCTTTGAGTACTTTGAGTGCTCCGATCATCCATTCGAACCCTTCTGAACCTTCTATCAAGTGCTTCGAGTAGTCTTACAAGTACTTCTGGTTGCTTCGAGTCTGTGAGGTGCTCAATGCCCTAAATCCTTTCTTATATATGGTGCGCGATGTTCTCACTCTCCATATGGAGTAGCCCTCGAGCCTTAGGTTGAATTGTAGAATCAAGCTGAGGGTCACTTCAGTCTTTTTCTTCTTTATCTTCCAAAAAAATTGAAAAACAAAGCTTTGATGATGCAACATATCCCGGCCCGCAGCCCCCGAGCCTTAAATCTAAATCCCAATACTTGTGAGGAGCCCCCGAGCCAAGATTTGGAATTAAGGATCTAAGTCATGGCATCTATATTATTCTGATGACATAAGCAAGTAAAATCGGATCCGATATCTAAAAGACCTCTTTTTCGAAAAGTATCCCAGAAAAATGGTGCAAATAGATACCCCACACCGCTTTTACCTGAAATATCTCTCAGAAATAAAATAGGGGATGTTTATAGCTTTCCTATTCATTCACATGTGGCTTTACTGTGGCAGGAATCTACTCTATTTCACCCGTGACCGCTATGGATGTAGTGTCATGGGTTGAATACCAGTGAATCACACATGTCTATAAAAGATGGGCAAGAGCTCCATCCAGGGACATCCATCCATGGAAGCCATGGCTCTTAATTGGTGCTCCCACTCGAAAAGCTCCCGTCCTCCTAATAGAAGTAGATACGTTCCAGCGAATGGTGCTAGAAGAATACTTGCGAGTGACAAGTATAGTCTGCATTACCAAAACCTGCATCCGTGCGGCTCCCAACTTAGCTGTTCTGGGCGTCTTGCCCCTGCAATTACACTGGTGGAAGGAGCTCCAAGGATATCAGCGATCTGGTTGTGTCATACTCTTGGGTTTTCCAGGATGGAAGTTCCCAGGAAATGGCAGCTCCGGTAAAGAGACTAAACCTTGTTGCAAATTCAGGGAGAAGGAGAAATTCCTTTTCAAGATGCAAAAAGAGAACTTGGAAGGCTCTTACTGTAATTT
Organism: Panicum virgatum; assembly: GCF_016808335.1. Lineage (NCBI taxonomy): Eukaryota > Viridiplantae > Streptophyta > Magnoliopsida > Poales > Poaceae > Panicum > Panicum virgatum. Next base: position 18,722,905 of record NC_053146.1, on the reverse strand, counting down.
GCCTCCTTGCTCTTGAAACTTTTCTCCCAGAATACAAATATAGTTATTCCCAATCTGGGAATAGCAAGCTTTAAAGCTTTGTAACGGCCAATGGCCAATGTTTCCCCGTATCTTTACTCTGGATGCAATAATCGAATCATTTTAAGGATCTAATATCTGAGTATCTTCTTTTTTCTAGGATGTAAAATGAATTTCAGAAGGTCCCTATTTACCGCAAGGGGTAAACTGTCGCTTGGACTTCTCGATATTTACCCTCTTGCCACCGCTACTATCTATTTAAGTGTACGGTAAATTAGGGTTTTACTATGTCGGCCGCCATTCTCCGCCACTTTGCAAGATTAGATCTACTTTAGCTCTCGCACTCGTCCAGATCCTCTTCATCTCTCGCGCTTTGCACCTTCCTTGACTCTCCAGTAGGATAGCCTAGTGCATGCGCGTGAAGCGACTGGTCACCATCCGTTTGGCGCCCAAGAAATTCGTGAAGGGAAAGGAGGCGGAATCTGGATCCACCCTTTACGATGGGTGGCTGCCAACTAAGTGTATAGAGCTTCATTTGCAATCCCTTGTTTGTGAGGGTCTTTTGCACGCTAGATTTGTGGTCCAGTGGCGTCTATCTCTAGGCCACTACTGTCTGCATGAAAATACGGGCGAAATTGTTGCTTTTGCGCCTTATTTTGAGAGCGGATTTGGTCTTCCTTGCTCCAACATCTTTTCTGGTCTTCTATATTTTTATGGAATCCAGTTGCGTCATCTTATACCAAACTCTATCCTCCATATTTCTATCTTCATACATTTGTGTGAAGCTTGTCTGGGCATTGAGCCCCACTTCGAACTTTTTCGTCATCTCTTCTACCTCAAGCCACAACCAAACTCCAAAGAGATTGCTATGGTTGGTGGAGCAGGCATCCAGCTCCGTCTGGGGATAGATAGAGTTTATATTCTGTATAAGTTGTCGGGCAAAGTAATCGACTGGAAGCAGAAGTGGTTGTACATCGGGAACCATAAAGCCACGTTCCTAGAGGTCACCCCAGGACCCTGTTATCGCCATAAATTAACAGGTTAATTAATGGGCCGCGAGTGAGTTGGGCTTAATGAAGAAATTAAAGGAGGCTTACGAATCGGCTCCTGCGTGAGCGTTTGGGCCATGTGGGCCATGTATCTTTAGATTTAGTTCAGTTTGAGTTAAGATAGAGTCCGATATGGACACGTTAGTTTAGATTGTTGTCCAAGTCTCCGGACTATAAATATGTACTCTATGACATTTGTCAAGGAAGAACGTCATCACGTTTTGCAAACAACAACTCTCGGCGCACCGCCACCCCTAGTTCTAGGGTTTGGTCCAAGTAAGCGCCATGCTGCCCTGATCGCTTCTTGTGATCAGGGCAGCGTTGTTCTTGCTTTTACCTTGGTATTACTCGTACTGAAGCATTTTTGATGGCTAGTAGTACTAGTTATCCTGATTTTCGTAGCATGATTTTTAGTAGATTCATCGTGCTTTTGTTGCTCATCATCTACGAACATCATGTCATCTCTGCGCGATCATGTTTTAATCTTATACTAATTATCGTTGCATGGAATTAGTCGCGTAGAGATGACACTCTGCTCCTTTTTTATCTAGTAGATCTAATCTGTTATGGTTAGCTCTTATTCTTAAGAATTGGCGTAATATCTGCTAGTTTAGGCCTTGCAAACGGGTTGGTTGATCCGGAGACGTATTAGATGCTTTGCCTTGATCTTAATAGGGATTGATATGGGAATCGGCTTTCGGTTGTTCTTAGGCCTCTTTTCTGGTCAAGGTTCAGTTATCTTTTACGCTCGTTAGGCCTAACTACGTGTAGGATGTTCCGATCTAGCAGTGAAGCTTTTACCAGCGTGGATTAGATTAGCTAGATTTAATTGAACCAGTTTTTGCAGTTATTTGATTTATCCATTACCATCTAGATATGCAGATCCAATCTGACACTGGGACTCGATCGGCTCTTTAAAGCCGATGCAAGAGTCGTCCCGGGGAGCCGACCACGGCTCGAACTAATGTTTACACGTGTCTGTGCTTGTAGGCAAATCGTCAAAGGCACGTTCGCACCCTCCTGATCGGGTATAGATCAGGTGGCACGCCCTGCATCTCCGGAAGCGACGGCGTGTGCTAGGATCTAGGCCGTTGACCGAGGGACCGGTGCCAGCCAGCGCCCCGGCAGCCTCCCGGATCCTCGTGTTGCCTGTCACTACTCGCCGGTGGGTTTTGACCGACAACACATTCTGGCACACCCGGTGGGACGACCCTCATCAGCAACAACGTTCACCGCCGGAATGACTGGACCTCAGAGCCAAGCGCCGGTCACCAGCCCTGTCACGTATGAAGAGCGGACCCCCGAGCACAAGCAGAAATACGATGAGGTCAAAGCTCAGTTCGAAGCCGATCTCATCGGCTCTTTCGAGAGGACCCGCAACCACGGCATCAGGTGGAAGGGGTTCTCACCCGAAGGAGCTCTCGACAACGTTGACTTGTTCGTACCATCAGAGGAGCGCACTAGAGCCCTGTGCCAGGAGATGAATTACATGGTGGCTCACACGCTTCAACGTCACTCAGAAAGCCTGGTGAATGAGCTCGAGCGTGTGGCACATCGTGTCGTCCAAGAGGTGATCAAGAACCGGTACTCCCCATCAGGACTAATCCTGGGGAGCCACAGGGGAGAGAACTCACTTCAGTCTAGGCCGCCAATATCGTATTCGCTCACAAATCCAGGTCCGTAGGCTTCGTCGATCTACGTCGTCTACAAGATCGGCGGTGATCCCGGGGAGGGCCAGTTCCTGAACGAGCCGCCTAAGGAGATCCCGCACGGCTACACGTGCGTGTACATACCTGACATCATCAGTCCAACGCGCGCGGGACATCTGGTGGGTACAGGAGCTTCAGGGGCAGATGCGGAGAAACAGGCATGGCTAGCGAAGTACGCTACCGGGCCGAGTGCTGAGCCCTCGGCCCCAGGAGTTCTTAGTGTGGATCAGATCAGCGCAATACTAAGGGATCAGTTCGGCATTCTGCCCAAGAGAAAGGCGATCGGCTATTCCAAGCCGTACCCAAGCGAATACGACTTGATCCCGTTACCACACAAGTATCGGCTCCCGGAGTTCACCAAGTTCAGCGGGTCAGAAGGGGCCAGCTCCATCGAGCATGTGAGCCGATACCTAACTCAGCTCGGGATGATTTCGGTATCGGATCCTCTGAGGGTCCGGTTCTTCTGTCAGTCTCTCACAGGCTCAGCCTTTGGATGGTACACATCATTGGCCCCAGATTCGATCTGCACTTGGAGGCAGCTGGAAGATCAGTTCCACACCCAGTATCACTCAGAGGCTGCTGAAGCCGGAATTGCCGACCTCGCCCAAGTCAAGCAAAAGCGAGGGGGAAAGTGTGTCGGAGTACATGCAGCACTTCAGAGAGGTTAAGAATCGATGCTACTCGTCGCATATCACAGAAAAGGAGGCAGTCGATTTGGCAGTTCTGGGGCTCGCTAAGCCGATCAAGGATATGGCTTTTCAGTTGGAATTCACCTCTCTGGCGCACATGGTACAGAAGCTCACGACGTATGAACACTATCACCCTGAGCTATACCAGGAAAAATTCAAGCACCATGTGAATATGGCCCAAGCAGATGATTCTGATGATTCTAGCGGGGAACAAGAAGTGGTTGTGGCAGAGTGGACCCGGGGGGCAAACCCCGTCCCGTGCAAGTGGGTCAAACAGAAGGGGCTTGTGAAGGGCTTTGATTTTGACATGGCCAAAGCAGAGCAGATATTCGACTTACTGCTCAAGGAAAAATAGTTGAAGCTCCCAGAGAATCATAAGCTGCCAACGACGCAAGAGCTGCAGGGGAGGCTGTACTGCAAGTGGCACCACTCGTTCACCCATGCCACAAATGACTGCAAGGAGCTGCGTCGGCAGATCCAATCGGCTATCGAGCAAGACCGTTTAATTCTAGCCCAACACATGATGAAGGTGGACAGTCAACCATTCCAACAAGCTAACGTGGTGGAGCTGTCGGATTTTAGACCTAAGGGCCAGAACTTGGCGTTCCAGATTAACATGGCGGGATCCATGTGCTGCCGTGACGAGCAGAGGAAAGAGACCGCTTCTGGCAAACGGCCCCAGGATGAAGACGAGCCGGAGCAATAACATGTTACTGAAGAACAAGTGCGTCACATCCGCAATCAACTCCCAGCTTCCAACCGGATTCTGGAAAAATACCAGTATCAGTACAAGTTGCGCTGCCGATATGAATCGGAAGAGGAGTATGAGCACCGCACAGGGAGGACGCTGGGGAGGCACCAGGGTATACGCGACCACTGGCATTGCCCATTCTTCAGGTACTGTTGGAATTCCGGCATGAGCCGATTGCCTACTATCGATGATTGCTTGGAGTGCAGGCCTCGGGGATGCCAGCCAGGCGAGACGTTGGTGTTCCAGTGCTTGGGGCCCAAAGCAAGTCACGACGACCATATTGAGCGGCCATCCAGGGATGATCTTGAGCTAGAAGGGGAGGATAAGTATCATCGTCCACGATGGTGTCCTGACGGGCTCAGCCGCTCACAGAAGCAAAGAGTGCAGCGCTTACGCAATCTCGAGGAGGCAGAAGCAAAGTACCTCGATGTGCTGAGGAAAGTGCGTCCGGATCTCGCGGAGCAAGTCAGGCACCCGCGAAGGGTGGAAAGGCGCCCTCCAAGGAGGAAGTGGCACCCCAAGCAGCCAAGAGCCGATGAAAAGCCATCGGCTGATGTGAATATGGTGTTCGTGCTCCCGTCGGAGTTTCGGGCGCCCCAACCGGAGGAATTGGCCGTCACATAGCTGGATCTTGGCCCACAACCGATTATCTTCGAGAAGCCCAAGGAGAAAAGCTACAAGCACCTGAAGGGATTATATCTCAAGGGCCTCATCGATGGCAAGCCTGTGAACAGGATGTTGGTCGACACTGGCGCCGCGGTCAATCTAATGTCATACTCAGTACTGCGCCGATTAGGTCGTTCCACTGCTGATCTTATCAAGACCAACATGATGCTCAATGATTTCAATGGCCAGCCGTCGGAGGCATAGGGTGTCCTCAATGTGGAGTTGACAGTTGGCTGCAAGACCGTCCCAACCTCGTTCTTCATCATCAACAGTAAGAGTACGTACACAGTGCTGCTTGGGTGGGATTGGATTCACGCCAATTGTTGTGTTCCTTCCACGATGGACCAGTGTTTGGTCCAATGGGATGGCGATGAAGTGGAGGTGATCCGTGCAGATGACTCCAGCGAGGTTTCGCTCGCAGACATGAATGCCTGGGACGCGGTAGGGCAAGAGCCGATCTCAGGGATCGCGCTGGAAGACTGTGATCAGATCGAAGCGACAAAAAATGGATTGAGGCTGGTCTTATTCACTGGCCGCACAGAATAAATACATCCTGGCACGCTACGGAGCCCAGTGGGTTTAGAGAGTCCAGTCCCAGCGACCGGCCCCAAAAAATAGACAATTCTTGTTTAGAGTCGAAATTGTTACATTGCGGACAGACTTTAGCCTACTCTGGCAGTTGGTTAGTTAATGAGCATTCAGTTTCGAGGGGTAATATAGTGACGGCCGGCCCGTGCAGTCTGCCGAAAATTTTCTTTTGTCATCTCCCCGTGTTTGCTGTCGACGTGGCAGATGATTCCGAGTCGCCTGCGTCCACAGTCGATTTTACAGGCGACGACAAGTTGGGGTACGTTTTTACATCAGCTGACAATTTGGAGGAAGTTGATATTGGTCCCAGGGATAAGCCGCGACCAACATTCATCAGCAAGAAGCTAGACCCGAGCTTGTGTGAGCCGATGATAGCACTGTTGAGGGAATACCGGGATTGTTTCGCGTGGGATTATACTGAAATGCCTGGTCTGGATAGAAGCATCGTCGAACATCGACTCCCGCTTAAGAAAGGATTTCGGCCGTTTCAACAACGAGCAAGGCAGATGAAGGCTGAAGTCCTGGAGGAGGTCAAGAAAGAGGTGCAAAAGATGTTGGACGCAGGGTTCATTAGGCCATGTAGGTATGTAGAATGGATCTCCAGTGTGGTCCCTGTACAGAAGAAGGATGGCCGATGGAGAGTCTGCGTGGATTTCAGAGACCTCAACAGAGCAATGCCAAAGGATGAATATCCGATGCCCATGGCAGAAACATTGATCAACGCCGCTGCCGGTTACAAAATGCTGAGCTTTATGGATGGTAACGCCGGCTACAACCAGATCTTCATGGCCCTAGAGGATATAAGCAAGACCGCATTCAGAGGATATAAGCAAGACCGCATTTAGAGGATATAAGCAAGACCGCGTTCAGAGTACCTTTGGATTGAAAAATGCCGGCGCAACATATCAACGCGCCATGAATTATATTTTTCATTATCTCATCGGCAAGCTGGTAGAAATCTACATTGATGATGTCGTGGTCAAGTCCACATCGGCTGGGGGCATCTGGAAAATTTGCGTAAGGTTTTGGAGCGGACTCGGAAGTTTGGGCTCAAAATGAACCCGAAGAAATGTGCCTTTGGTGTATCGGCCGGTTAGTTCTTAGGATTCCTGGTACATCAGCGAGGAATCGAGATCGGCTTGAAGAGTCAAGAAGTGGTAAAGATAGTGAAGCGGCCTACTACGAAGAAGGAGTTACAGAAGCTCATCGGCAAAATCAACTTTGTCAGACAATTTATCTCCAATCTGTCTGGGCGTATCGAGCCGTTCATGGGTCTGGTGAAGATCAAGTCCGAGGATGAGTTTCACTGGGGGGCAGAACAGCAGCAGGCTCTTGATGAAATCAAGGAATATTTGTCGAAGCCTCCAGTATTGGTTCGGTCTCAATAGGACTTTCCTTTCTACGTGTACCTATCCGTGGGTGACACTTCCATCGCCTCGGTTCTGATTCAGAAACATGACGATCAGGATAGGGTTATCTTCTACCTCAGCATGCGCATGTTGGACGCCGAGATCAGGTATCCTGAGATTGAAAAGCTTTGCCTTTGTTTATTCTTCACATGTACAAAGCTTCGACATATTTTGCTCTCGGCGGAAACGATCGTCATATGTAAATCGGATGTCATCAAGCATATGCTGTCGGCTCCTATTCTGAATGGCCGGTTAGGAAAATGAATGTTTGCGTTGTCAGAATTCGATATCCGATATTAACCTGCAAAGGCAGTCAAGGGACAGGCACTGGCAGATCTCATTCCAGACAGGGTCAACACTGATGTGTCTGCATTTTTTGTACGTGCCTGGGCCATGTTTTTCGACGGATCAGCTTGTGATGATGGGTGCGGCGTAGGAATTCTTTTGGTATCGTCTCGTGGGGCGACTTATTCTTTTTCCATCAAGATAGCTACTCCATGCACCAATAATTTAGTAGAGTATGAGGCCGTTCGCAAGGGGATGGAATTACTCCTGGAAGCTGGTGCAGAACCAGTGGAAATATTTGGGGATTCGAAACTGGTGATTTCTCAGCTCACGGAAGAATATAAATGTGAGAGCGAGCTTCTTTTTCCGATATGGATGCAGCGCCGTGTGTTGATGTCATAATTTAGGTACATTAATTTCCACTGGATACGAAGGACCTTGAACAGTGAAGCCAATGACTTGGCACAGATGGCTTCCGGATACAAGGAAACAACCGATGGGGTCGATGTAGAGGTTCAGTTTCTAGAACTTGGAGACTGGAGAGCCGATATCTTCAATTATTTGGAGGATTCGGCTCGGGGGGCACCCAGAAGGATAAGACTCAAAGCTATGAAGTATGTTCTGATAGGGGACGACATGTTCTACAGGACTTTGGAAGGACTGTTGTTAAATGTTTGGGGCCTTCGAAGTTGAATCGGCTCTTGCATGAGGTTCATGAAGGAGCCTGCGGTACTCATCAATCGGCTCATAAGATGAAATGGCTGATTAGACGATTGAGATATTACTAGCCTACCATGCTTGAGGATTGCTTTAAATATTACATGGAATGTCAGGCATGTCAGAGATTCGGCAGGATTCAGATGGTGCCGGCATCAGTAATGAATCCTATTATTAAGCCATGGCCGTTCAGGGGTTGGGCCATGGATATGATTGGCCAGATTAACCCACCATCTAGCAAAGGTCACCAATGGGTGTTAGCTGTCACGGATTATTTCACAAAATGGGTGGAGGCGGTACCCATGAGGTCGGTGGCATCGAAAGATGTGATCAGTTTCGTTAAAGAGCACATCATTCTTAGGTTTGGGATTCCTCAGACCATTATGACCGATGGAGGATCGGTCTTCATATCAGAGGAATTTAGAAAGTTTGCCGATGACACGGGGTTCAAGCTGATCAGATCATCCCCGTATTATGCCCAGGCTAATGGACAGGCTGAAGCATCCAACCAGAGCCTTATCAAGCTGATCAAAAGGAAGATCGATGAATATCCTAGGCGCTGGCATGAGGTGTTGTTAGAGGCTTTGTGGGCATATCGTATTTCGTGTCACGGATCCATCAAGACGTCACCATTCCATCTGATTTACGGTCAAGACGCTGTATTGCCATGGGAGATCACGACCGGATCAAGGCGTGTTGAGTTTCAGAATGATCTATAGGCTGAAAAGTATGCAGCCTTGATGAGCGATAATGTGGACGATCTTACAGAGCTAAGACTTTGGTCACTCGAGAAGATCAAGGAAAACAAGGCTAAAGTTGCTCATGCATACAACAAAAAGGTCAAGCCGAAAGAATTCCAGGTTGGAGACCTAGTTTGGGAGGCAGTGAACTAAAGACAGGAAGTATGGTAAGTGGTCTCCTACTTGGCATGGACCGTACAAGGTTGATCAGGTCCTGCCTGGAAATGCGTACATGCTTGAAGAATTAGATGGTGTCAAGTTTCCTGTAGCCGTCAATGGCCAACACCTCAAGAAATATTTTTCGAGCATGTGGGAAGGCGACTAACAAGAGCCGATGAGATCCATCTGGCTACATTATAAAAGGCCAACACGTTGAGTTGGCCAGTAAAAATAAATGAGATAGACCAACACGTTGAGTTGGCCAGTAAAAAAAAGCAAAAATGAGATAGGCCAACACGTTGAGTTGGCCAGTTAAAAAAAGCAAAAGTGAGAAAGGCCAACAAGTTGAGTTGGCCAGTAAGTAAAAATTATATGAGAAGCAAGGCGCCGATGTGTAACCATCGACTTAAGATGTTTTTAATAAATACGAGTTTCAGTTTAACAAGCAACACTAAATGTTTTCCGAATTATTCTACTAGTTCAGGAATTCATCTATGGCATGGATGTCTTTTGTGCGTATGGTGTCGGCTCTTGCTATGACTGCTTTGTCGTCTTTGTCATCGCCCGTTACTATCTGTTGACTCAAGGTGTTGATTTCTGCAAACTCTGCCCGTATTTGCTCGGTTATTTCTTGGGCTTCTTGCTTGGAGTTTGCAATCGAGGCTTTCTCCTCTTGGATTAGTCTCTGTGTCGTGCAGACTTTTTCTTTGAGTTCTGCCAGTTCTTTCTCCAGGAGGCTGAGTCGCCTTGTACTCACTGAGATATCGACTTTGGCATCTAGAGTTGCCTTCTTCTGGTTTAGCATCTTGCATTTTTCAGCGATGTCGGCTTTCAGAGGAATTTGAGAATGCCTTAGTTCTATCCTCTGTTGCGCTGCTTTAACCTCTGCCCGAAAGAAGGGAAGATGGCCGGCTGGCCAGAGCTTGACCCAAAGTGACTCTGGGAGTTGGTATTCTATCTGCTCGAGGATTTTCTGTATTTCACTGGAGTCATCGACCAGGGTACTGATTGGAGCAGATAGCAGATTTTTGATGTATTGAAGCTGATCCGCGAGGTCAATCGGCTGCTGTGGTGGTGGTACCTTCGCTCCAAGGTCGATCAGACCCATTGATGCCCTGTGGAGATATCAGAGTTAGTTTTGGGAGCAAGGTATAACAACAGAGTTATCGGCTGATTTAGAATTGGCTCATGCGGTGTTACCTGTTGTGCGGAAGAAGCGATGGTCGGTCCGAGTGTGATCGGCTCAGTTGGGGCAACAACAGCGACATCGGCTGTTGCAGTTTGTTCACTACATATTTCTACTGGGATGATGGGTGGTTCTCGCTGTTCTTGGACTTCAGTTTTTCCAGTATCGACTTCATGAGTGGTGGTTCTCTGTTGTGATGGGCTTCCAGTGCTAAGGATGTCTTCAGCTGTGTCCTGGAGGAAGGATTACAATCAACCAGAGTACATGTGCATAAGAAAGGAATTTTTCAGAAAAAGTTTCGGAGAGTGAATTACCTAGTTGGTATTGGATTCTGATGGATCTGAGGGAGGCTGTGCTGTCTTCTTGATTATTCGTCGTGTGAAGATCTTCCTTTTCTTAGTTGGGACTCAGGGGGCAGCACTTTCAGAAATTCATCTCCGCTTAGAGGCCGACTGGGATGAGTTTGGCTGAACAGTCATTATCACTTTCTTCATTGGCGGCGATCCCTTGCAAAAAAAGAACATCAGGGGCGGTTGGTAGAAAGTGGAATGGCTCCCCGTTACTGGTCATGGGTTCTGGACCATCTTGTTGCTGTAAACAAGGTGAGCAAGGTTAGCCAAGTAAAGCAATAGAAGGCTTAGAAAGAATAGGTGCATGGATCCAGTACCTCTGCCTCGGGGATTGTATATTCAGGATCAATTTGTTGCAGTAGAGGGCCTAAAACTCTTCTGAATACATTAGTTTTCCACATTCCCCACCATGTGTTAAAGCCGGTTGACGAGGGAGTAAATGATAGATCGGCTGGTATTGGAATGTGGAGATTGTCAAACATGCTGTAGCATCTTGAACTGGAAAGACCGTCAGGTAGATCGGCTCTACTCTCTACTAAGTGGTGAATATGGAAGTGGGGAGGGACTTGTCCTAGGCCGAATTGCTATGACTGGTATGACTGGTTGATAGGTTTCATAACCTGGTTTGATGATTCTGTTGGAAGTGCTTATGCCGACAGGAAGGAAGCCGGGTCGGATCATCAGAGAATATAGATGCTGAGTGCTGTTGTCATCGGCAAAGCTGTCCAGCCTGAAGGTAGTTGGGTTCTCAAAGGCTTCAGATTCAGTGAATGGAAAGTAGAGGGGATTCTCTAGGCCTTTGTAGAAAACTCTAAACCATTTTGCTGCATCTGTTGAGTTCAGTTTACTGTCAGGGAGGCTGAATAGGGCTTGGCCATAGCTGGTGCATCTAATTGGCTTACCATTCTCGTCAGGGAAGGAATTCTTGGCTAGGCTTTGAAAGTTTAGAATCTGGTGCTGGAAGTAGAGTTGTGCCCATAACTGAATGAACCACCAAGGGCCTCCAGTTCTGAGTTTCTTTTGGCTGAGCAAGCTAGTTGTCATCAAATGGAGACATCTCTATGTTTCTCTGAGGAAAAGCTTGCCTAGGCTGGTGCGGTTGCCATGGGCCAGATGGTAAGCCAAAGGAAGATAATTTTTGGTTGGGGCTAAGGAAGGACCACAGAAGATGAAATGTTGTAACCAAAGATTTAGAAAGGCTGTGTGTTCCTTTTTACCTACTAGACCTTTCATTTTCATGTGCTGGTTCATGTAAGTGCTCCAGTTTGTGTAGTCTGTTTTAGATGAAAGTTTGAAGGGGACTTCTACCATTCTGTGAGCTGCAGGATCAGGGGACCTAATGTATAGGCCAGTAATCATGGTAACATCTAGCAGAGTAGGGGTCATGGGTCCATGACCAAAGAGGAAACAGTTCAGAGCGTCAGACCAGAAATAGCTGATGGTCTTCAGAAGGTTTTTATCTTTATCTAGGGGGGATGATGATAGACTGAGTGCATCGGCTATGTTCAGTTCTTGCCACAAGGGCATATAGGTTTTTGCTACTCTACTATACCATGTAATCCAGCTTTCAGGTGGATTAGGCCAGGCTCTTAAGCAGTCGGCCCAGGAATTTAAATTGATGTCTTGACTCATGAAAGGGATTCTATTCGCTTCACATGAGATCAGATCTGTGGGATTTTCATAAGCTCGTGGACCAAGACAAAAGGAGTTGAGATTGGAAGGATGCGGCAAAAGGATGTCTGAAGCCTGGAGTTTCAAAAATTCAGAAATTTGTATATTGTGTCATATTTCAGAGGTTAATTTATTCGGAGGATTGATGAGCTGAAAAAAGTTGAAAGGATGGGCTGAATTTTACCATCAGGCCGAAGATTGCCGTATCGATGTTTGGAGATCTCGCTGTTTGAGCTTCAGAGTCCGCCATGGTTCAGATCTACTAACTTAGGGTTTGGTTGTTTTGCGGACTTTGGTTCAAGTTTTGGATGCTGTGAGTTTTCGTTCAAACTTATGAAGCGGGATTCTTGAATTGCGCTCGAATTTGGAATATCTATTTCAAGTTGGGTTCAAAGTAGAGGTGATGTTATGTTCTTATACTGGTTGCTTCCAATTTTGAATTCCGTCGGCTCTTGGTTATTGGTAAAGCTCGATGCGGTGCCATCTGCTTTTGGAGGGTTGTCCGAGCAAGAAACTGAGAGATGAGGGACTTTATTCATTAAAGGTAAAGTCTTTTCAAGCGAAAGAGCCGATTTGACAAAGGAACGAATCTTTCGGCTCAATCTATGCTACAGTACTACTCCTACAGTACTTCCTATCACCCGTTGGTGCCTAATGCCTACGGCGCTTGGGGCTTCGCGCCGGCACGTTTCTGCCGCTGCTGACGTCGACGTTGTCGTCGCTGCCGTTGCTTTCGTCGGCGCTGCTGCCATTGCTGGCTTTGTCATCACCGCTCTAGCCGCCGCCGCCATCACTATTTTCCTTGCTTTCCTCCTCGGAGGAGCCAAGGAAACGGAAGGCCCTTTCGGCCATCGGGTTCTCCTCAACAGAGGAGGAGTCGATTTCTTCTTCCGAGGAGGAGTCGGCTCCGTCCCAGGAGAAGCAATCGTCGCTGTTCTCCTCCGGCTCTTCCTAGAACAGGAGCAGGAGGTCTTCGTCGTCGGTCTAGGGTTCGTCGTCCTCGGAGACGACTTCGTAGTCGAACTCCTCTGCGTCCCAATGTAGAGAAGCGAGTGCCTTGTGCGCCGCCGTCGGATCATACTCCGGGTCGGTTCCTGGCTCTCGGAGATGGGGTCGAGGGAAGAGGCAGAGGAACTCGAGGAAGAGGGGGAGAGAGGAGAGCCGATTGAGTTGGAGCCAGAGGAGGAGGAGATCGCCATGGCTACAAGAAGTTAGGGTTTTCTGCGCTGTTGGCTGAGGGAGGAAGATGAATTTGTGGCGAAAGGAGTCGGTTCAGGGTAAGATTAAATAAGAAAAATGGAAGATGAATCGGCACTTTCACATTCCACGAGGAGCCAGTTGCAGAGACGTTGCGTCTTCCATGGTGGTTATAGTGCATTTTAATGAGTATCAACGAGAAAATGAAGCGACGAAGTGGTTTTGGAATTATCATTGCCAAAACCAGGGGGGCATGTGTTATCGCCATAAATTAACAGGTTAATTAATGGGCCGCGATTGAGTTGGGCTTAATGAAGAAATTAAAGGAGGCTTACGAATCGGCTCCTGCGTGAGCGTTTGGGCCATGTGGGCCATGTATCTTTAGATTTAGTTCAGTTTGAGTTAGAGATAGAGTCTGATATGGACACGTTAGTTTAGATTGTTGTCCAAGTCTCCAGACTATAAATATGTACTCTATGACATTTGTCAAGGAAGAATATCATCACATTTTGCAAACAACAACTCTCGGCGCACCGCCACCCCTAATTCTAGGGTTTCGTCCAAGTAAGTGCCATGCTGCCCTGATCGTTTCTTGCGATCAGGGCAGTGTTGTTCTTGCTTTTACCTTGGTATTACTCGCACTGAAGCGTTTTTGATGGCGAGTAGTACTAGTTATCCTGATTTTCGTAGCATGATTTTTAGTAGATTCATCGTGCTTTTGTTGATCATCATCTACGAACATCATGTCATCTCTGCGTGATCATGTTTTAATCTTATACTAATTCTCGTTGCATGGAATTAGTCGCGTAGAGATGACACTCTGCTCCTTTTTTATCTAGTAGATCTAATCTGTTATGATTAGTTCTTATTCTTAAGAATTGGCGTAATATCTGCTAGTGTAGGCCTTGCAAACGGGTTGGATGATCCGGCAACGTATTAGATGCTTTGCCTTGATCTTAATAGTGATTGATTCAGGAATCGGCTTTCGCTTGTTCTTAGGCCTCTTTTCTGGTCAAGGTTTGGTTATCTTTTACACTCATTAGGCCTAACTACGTGTAGGATGTTCCGATCTAGTAGTGAACCTTTTACCGTCGTGGATTAGATTAGCTAGATTTAATTGAAGCAGTTTTTGCAGTTATTTGCTTTATCCATTACCATCTGGATATGCCGATCCAATCTGACACCGGGACTCGATCGGCTCTTTAAAGCTGATGCAAGAGTCGTCCCGGGGAGCCAACCACGGCTCGGACTAATGTTTACACATGTCTGTGCTTGTAGGCAAATTGTCAAAGGTACGTTCGCACCCTCCTGATCGGGTATAGATCAGGTGGCACGCCCTTCATCTCCGGAAGCGACGGCGTGTGCCAGGATCTGGGCCGTTGACCGAGGGACCGGTGCCAGCCAGCGCCCCGGCAGCCTCCCGGCTCATCGTGTTGCCTGTCATTACTCGCCGTTGGTTTTGACTAACAACAGACCCCCAACCTTCAGGCCTGAGTGGAAGAAGGAACCTGCAGACAATAGCCAGATCCAGGATCTACTCGACTAGATCGTAGATCTGAAGAAGGAGAAGATGACTAGGGCGGCTGTAGTTATGGACTGGATGAAGCGTAGGATTCAGCCATTACAGGCTCGGGAAAGTTTTGGATTTGAGTATCAGGGGCAGCAACCCATCCCGCTACTCGACTATAGAGATCTCTGATAAAGAAGCTCTGCATCGCGTCTAGCGAGTACTTGACAATGTGGATAAAGTTCCACACATCCCTGATACTTTCTCTGTGATAAATCCTCCAAAGCAGGTACGTTAAAGCAGTTGATTCATGAAATTCGAGTACTTTTACTTTGTGGATGTTGATATCTGACATCCAATCTTTTGATAGGAGGAAGTAGATGTTTATAGGAGTTTTCCGTCCTTGCCAGGCATTACTCGCCCCTCCCATCTCCTCCCAAGTGCTGATACAAGGCCAAAGCCACGCACTAGTGATCTACCAATACTTGACGATTACGTTGATAGTTCTGATAGTGAACTTGACCGTGTAGAAGCTTGGGGGGGGGGTCAGCTGAACGTGGGGGCGGAGGTGACAGGAGTCCTAGCCCAAGCGAGGATGCAGCGGCTGGGCACCCAAAGGCGCTGCGCAGGACTACACGGAAGTGCAAGGCCTCTTCACATCCCGGTGCTACCATGTAAGTCTGGATTTCTGTTGTATTGCAATGTACTCGACTACTTTTGAGGATTTTCATTGAGTTGTTTTTCCATTTCTCTCTTCCTCTTCTTAAAGCCCAGCGAGCAAGGCACCGTGGCCGACGGCATCTAGGGATGATGCCGGGGCGGGAACAAAAGTCTTCCCCGCCCTAGTGGACCCATCAAGGGAGACAGTGACCACTCCATCGGATACTGCTATTCCAACGGGTGGTTCCAAGAAGGAGGTCACCGCTCAAGGGGAGAAGGGTGCTGACGCCAGCAAGGCCTCAGCAACGCCGGGCATCATGGTGGTTCAACCTCTCCCCGAGCTGACAATGCGAGGGAAGCATCCCATCAAGAAGGCGACCATGTAAGTGCTCTTTCCATTGTTCTGGATCATCATTTGACTCTTATCAAGTACTTAATTTGCTTTTTTTCCTACAACAAAGCGAGCCATGGATTGGGGGATGCTAGCAGCAAAGTGTTCGCAGCCCCCAAACCTACAGAGCAGGCTCCCAAGGAAGCCCTAGATGCAGATATCTAGTCTGCGGAAGAGCTGGTGGCGTCCATGCTATGGGATTTGCCGTATCCTGATGTGGGCGAGGATCGGCAGTCGGCGGCGGCGATCCCCACATGTGAGCCTATTATGCCACCTCCCTTAGATTTGGATCTATGTTGACGCCCATAAACGACCAATTCTGAGCATCAATATTCTCCAAATAAATGGATGAGCTTGCATTTCTTACACTCATATTGCTAATGAATCACCAAATTCCACATGTCCTTGTAGCATTTTATAAGTGTAGGTTTTTGGCTGAAAATAGAGGGCAATCACACCCTTTGATCCAAGGAGCAAACATGTCGTCCAATCATGCGTCGTCACGCGGGCATTGTTGGTGGTCGATATCGGTGATTTTCGCCACCAACGCTCCGCCTAATCATGCCATAACCATTATATCTATGGGTTCCACAAGTTTTGGTACATATTTGATCTCAGGAACAACATATCCAAAATTGGCCCAAAACGGACATTGTTTGGACTGGAAGGCCCGAGTCCGGCCGACCGGCATAGCTACTGTGGAATTTTGGAATGAAACTTTACCATATCCATCTAGAGGGAGAATTCAGTCCAATGCAATGGCTAGTTGGAACCGGAAGGCTTAAACCCCTAGGCAAAATGGAGGAATTATCTGCCATGATCAGAGCACAAGATATCTACCCATCCAGGAGTGATCTCCAGCCGTTGGGGAGCGTGTCAGTACAACAGAGGGCCGAAATGCCTCCAGAGCCAGGCCAGCCGGCCTAAGTTTAGGCCTCCCGGCCCAAACTACGTCAGTTGGACAAACGACCTTTTGCACCAACCTCCAGAGAGCATCAGGATCGTCCATTCGAAGGCGGTGGACAAATGGCACGACTCCTACGCCGGCCGACCTGAGTTTGTCATGCCACGTGTCCAGCCTTCGCGTGGAAGTTACGACGCCGACCTCCTTGCATGAAGTGTAGGTGACTTCATGACAACCGCCCTGGAAGCACTATAAAAGGGAGCCCCCACCCCTCATTCAAGACACAGAGAATTGGAGAAAGTCCAAGATGAAGCATAACGCTCCACATATCTTTAGAAAATAGGGAGAGAGGCGAGGTGAGAGTCCAGAGAGGAGCCGGAGTGTCAGCCCCTATCCAACTTTGTGCCTCTGAGGAATGAAGCTTCAATTCGAGTAATTTCCTCTTCTCTCGTCAGTATTACTTTCTCTCCTTTACTTTATTAGTACTCGAATACTTGATCTCTCTAGTTGCGGGATCCCCCGTCTGCGTAACTAGCAAGTTCTACTTATTTGAGGTTGCTCTTTATCTTAACATGAGATAGGAGTAAGTAACTCGATAGTTTAGGTGTGGTACCTAGACTTGGTTAGTTACCTTGGGTTATGTTCCACCCCACGGAACTGCAGTGGTAGGCGGCAGGTGGTAGCCCTGTCCGTCCTTTGTAGTCCACCACGTTCAGGTATTTTCATAGCAGTAGTTGCCGACAGACGTTGGACTCCCTTTTCATCCCAGTCTGAGTCCTTCTCTTAGGCCGCCGAAGCAACTAGAGTATATGTCAAGTATTCTTGACAGGAGTAGTTAGTAAGACGACGTTAGAACACCTCGACCTATCTTATATGGACCTCTTCACTCCTGTCATACCCCCTGGATAAATAAGAGTCACTGCCAGTACATTTCTCTTTCCTCATGGATTCGATCCTGGAATACTCCAAGGTGAAAGCTACATCGGTATCCATACGCTTGCGGATTTATTCTGTCAGGCTAAGGACTGCCAACAAGCTTTCTGGCACCGTTGCCGGGAAACGGTAGCTGTACTAGTATTGATTCAAGTTTATCCTTGTATCACTCTGCCTTCCACATGGATTCCATGCATATATGTGGTTTCTCAGCTCCAGGGCCTCATTACGGTGAGCGTCCACCTTCATGTCATCCCATCCTTACACCAGGCAATGAGATCCGCCCTAGTCTCGTAGCCATGGTTCAATCACAATCTTTTTCTGGGTGCAAGGATGAAAATCGCTACACAGACCTACGTGAATTTGAGCAGAACTTCTCTATCATTTCAATACTAGGCATGCACCATGAAACCATGAAATGGAAGCTTTTTCAGTTCTCTTTGACTGGTCGTGCCAAAGAATGGTATTCCATAATCGTAGGAAGCGTAGAGGGCGATTGGAAAATTCTGAAAGACAAGTTTTGTGTGTGTTACTTCCCCAAAAAGAAGATTGTTTCCCTTCATATAGAAGTTCTAACTTTCGAGCAACGAGAGGGAGAATCTCTAGTAGCAGCATGGGCTTATTATACCGAGCTGATTTCTTCAGGCCCAGACTTGAGTATACCCAAGGCTATGCAATTACAGCACTTTTCCTGTGTCCTTAGAACAGATAGTGTGACCTTTTTAGACAAGGCCTCCGGAGGGTCCTTGCACAAAACCGTAAGCGAGGGAAAATCCATCCTTGGTAGGATCCTTCAGAATACCGAGTATACCAGAATATATGAAGACCCACCTAAAAAATCTCGAGAGCCCACTCGAAGAGCGGAACTTTTTGCCCAAATTCCAACATCCTGCCCACAAAAGATTGTTGAACCAAAACCTTCCACCTGAAATCGTGAGCCCTTCAGCGAAAATCATCGACCTTCCTTCTTGTCCATGTTTGACGATGATGAATCGACCATAGATGGTGATGTCTTGACGATGATGAATCGACCATAGATGGTGATGTCTCATCATTACCAAAGGAAGAAAGTGATGCTGATGGAGAATCTGAGGTAGTGACTCCCAATTCGGAGGAAGAATCCTTGTCCGAAACTGATCAAGTAAAGGAGGATTCATCATTCCCTAACATGGAGTTCCAATTCTCGAAGGACGAGTTTGAATTTTTTGATGAGGAGTTCAAAGCTTCTATCTCTTCAAGTTCCTCCAAACCCCAAGAATCATATCAATGCCTTGATCCATTTGTTGACTCCGAGGAAAAATCTTTTCTTCTTGACCCGGAGCAATCCAAGGATTTCCAAATCACAGGGATTGATTTTGATACGCCTCATGAGTATTATAAGCTAGAGTATGATGTCGAAAATGTCTGCTCTATGGATACTCTTGAGGTAGTAAACTCCATATCGGATTCGGAAGTCAATGAGGAGCCTGGAAGTTTCATCTTTGAAAGACCACAAGATACATACTCCTTTGATGAGACTCCATCTCCTCTCGCTCTTAGCACGCACACAGAGTCCAATCATCCCATGCCCCAGCATTAGAAAAATCTCGTTGTAGTTTGTTGTGCAAATCTTGTAGCTAGTTATCAAGAGTTTAATTCGAAGATTGGTGATGGCGGGAGCCACAACACCAAGCTAGCTGCAACATCAAGATCAAGCTCCCGAGGTCGAGCTTCTGACCATAAACAAGCACTGCCGGGAGGTAACCCATATTTTTTTTCAATCTTCTAAAATTAAAAATCCACATCAATTTCAAGAACAAAAAAATCTTTACTTTCCAATAGAATAAAATCGAATTGAGCTTCAAGACATAATTCTAGGACTCCCTCAATTCGGGTATTCTTGTCACTAACCTTCCAGGTCGGGACTTAATGAGCAAAGAGTTGGTGCAATTGAAAGAGACTCACTTCCAGATTTAACGGAGAAAGATAACTACAACCTCCGACGCTCAGCATTTGGCACCAAGTGTTGCAAAATCTGAGCGTGGGGGAGGACATATTTCGAAAGTGAAGGTGCTTCCCAAAACTCCACATGCGAATACGACTCTCGACACTAAGGGCAAAACAAAGATGAACATCATGAACAACACTGAGACGAACTCCTTGGCGAAGTTGAGCAAAATGTGATGCAAGTCATGACCAAGTAGCCATACTACACCCGTGCCTAACGAAAACATCGACATGACAACTCGTCACGGAGGTTTGCAACCCCATCCTTTTTTCCTTCCTGGTTTTCATTCAAATTAGTTCTAAATGAAATAAAATTAAAACATGAATGAAATTCTTGGAAGAGATGAATTCACACATGACTGCCAAGGGTGCCTAAGTTTTATTTCTAATGCGAGTACTGTTACCTTTGGAACTTATATCTTAGGATCACTTGAACTTTTGTTTGTTGACCCTCATGATATGACAAAATGATAGACATGTTCTTTCTAATTCGAAGTCCTAGAGTTTTTTTTAAAAAAAAGCTAAAACGAGGCAACTCTCATTTACTTTCAACCTTACAAGTCCTATCCAGAGTCAAACATGAATAGAATTGAACCCACATAGCTATCTTTTGACATTTTGAGCTTGATCAAACATCATTGCGTTTCGAGAAATGTCATGATCATCGATTACTTTGGTCATCCACTATACACGTTCATCAATAAAGTCCATCAAATGTGGTTCACCAGAAGCTCTCAATCCCCCTGAAAAGAAAAGAGAAAGAGATAAAAGCAAGTGAGTTTACAATCTTACTCGAGAAAAAAAAAGCGGAAGGATGGAGAAGCCAAAGTCAAACACCACTCAAAAGGACATTCACCCCTCACACACACATACACATGACCAAGTTCTAAAGGTGACATAATCTCTCAAAGACAAGATCTTTGACCTTGCAAAATAAATGAGGAAGATATGCAAGTTTATCCCTACCTTGAGCCACACAAAAGCCTTTTTAAGCATAGGAGAGGTTTTCTCAAAAGACCTTAGTGAGGTTCAAACATAAAGTGAGAAACTAAGAGTGAGTTGAAAAAAATGAGAGCATGCCTCTTATTTTGAAAATCTTGTAAAAACCTCCAAGTACAGAGAAAAGAAAGTGAATCATGTTCTCCATCCAGTTGTTCTGGGGATCAATATTCGAAGGTGAAGGTGTTAGCCACCCGGAGTCCATGGTATTGTTGACGGTTGTTAAGTGCGAAATATGACCGTCAACTATACTCAATAAAGAAGGAAAACTATACCTCTTACTCGCATATTTGTATCACTAACCTAGATCCACAGTTGTTTTCGAGAATTTATGATTTCAGGAACACAAGTCTGCAATAAGACAAAAACACAACGAATACGCAGACAGAAGTCGCAGACGATCGTGTCCTATGTAACATGAGAAAGGAGGCCCATAAACCAGACCAAACAAGCCCTGACACCGACCATCTGACATCAGAACCCACAGAGCAGTGAACCAGAGAAGGTCGGTGGGAAAAAGTGCCAAGGGGGGGGGGTCGGCCGACCCCACCTGTCTGCCTCTCCCACTGATTTTTGGGGGGAAGCTTGATCCTATCCTCTTGAAGGCGGTTTGGCATGTTTCCATGTTAAGAGATGGTGGGAACCGACCTCTCAAGCTATAAAAGGGGCCTCCCACCACTCTCACCACACACACCACTTGGAAGCCTCTCTCTCTACACTCTCTTGTGACTTGTACTCCATAGGGTAGTGGAGATAGGCTAGTACTTCATCTCCTTAGCGAATCTAGTCGTCCTCGGGGTCGGCGAGCAATCCTCGGCCTCCGGTATGGCTTTGTATTCCGTCTTTCTTTATGCTATTCATTCAGAGTTCGTTCTTGGTTATCTTGCTATGTTCGTAGCTTGCTTAGCCTTGATCAGTGCTTTACCAAGTTATAGTAGTTGCATGCTTAGACCAGATGATCTGGGTAAGGATATCGGTTCGTTGTGCTTTCGGGCTTGCCTTAGCATCTTACCTATCTATCCGAAGGGTGGGGGACCCGGGGGTGCTAGGGTAGTGACCTCATATGCGGGCATGGTACCCGGGTATGCGGGATCCTTCGGGATATGACGGTGCTCCACGGTGTGACTGGGGTAGACCGCAGGTGGTGACATCCCTGTCGGTCCGCCAGGAAGCTGCTTCTCGGTTAGCATACTCCCCGACGTTCGGGTACGGTGTAGGAGTTCAAGCAAAGATGAAACGGGACTAGATGTTCTCCAGTGCGGGTCATTCTCCCCGATGTCCCTAATTTCCCAGCACCTGCAGCTCTAAGCAATGTGGCTAACGTAACTTATCCGCTAACATAAATAGTATACTAGGAATCTTTGCCTATGCTCCCACTAACCTTAGGATTGCTTGTTTATTCTTTATTCATGAGAGTTGGCTGTTTTGTGTGTGTCACATTACCCCTGATTATCATTTATTTATCACTTACCCCTGTATAGTCAGTGGTCTTCATCTTGCTCATACGTGTCATGGTTATGCAACTAAGTAAATACATTTTACACAACCTAGCAATCCCTTGGGAAAATATAAATAACGATACCCTGAATACTTCCGGGTGAAATGCTACAATGGTATATCCGTGCGCTTGCGGATCCTTCTATAAACGTTAAGACATACCACACGACATCTTCGAGGCGCCGTTGCTAGGAACTAACCACTCCTAGTGGCGATGCTAAGAAATACCAACCAGCATTTCTGGCGCCGTTGCCGGGGACGGCACTAGGTGTAAAGTTATTTACTAAAGTACATAAACATGGCAATATAAGCAAGAGGTAGCTACTGCTTATACAAGCTAATGTGTCTATCTTTTTGTTTTCTCCTGATTGGATGAAAACAGGGTAGTGTATGTCTAGTTTCTCCTTGCCAACAAATTTTGTTGAAAATCCTGAGAAGCTCGTGAGAAGGGTCCGACCTCGCGTCGTTCCTCCTCCGATCTCACAGTCGACAAGTGAACCAGCTTCCCAAGCACCATCAACTGAACTCATGGCTGAGAAGACTCTCCGCGACTTCTCCGTCCCCTCAGCTGCCAATGTGGCAACTGGACCCAACGTTGATGTTGGGGACGTGAACTTTGAGTTGAAGTCCAGCCTCATTAACATGGTGTAGGCTAGCCCATTCTGTGGTAAGCCGAACGAGGATGCCAACGCCCATCTCCGGAATTTCCTAGAGCTCTACAAGACCATAACCATATGGAGCATTACAGCTGACGCCATCAGGCTCCGCCTGTTTCCTTTCTCCCTCTTGGGGAAAGCGAAACAGTGGTTTTATCAGAACAAGGAAGCCGTCAGCACGTGGGACAAATGTTCAACGGCGTTCCTTGCTAAATTCTTCCCGTTGGGTAAAACAAATGCCCTACATGGAAGAATTTAAAGTTTCCAGTAGACAGGGATGGACTCCATCCCAGAAGCTTGGGAGAGACTGCAAGAATATATACTCGCATGTCCTCATCATGGGATGGACGAGTGGCTCATGCTCCAAAGCTTCTACAACGGGCTAACAACAACATCCAAACCCCACCTTGATGCTGCTGCTGGAGGAGCCTATCTCGATCTCACATTTGCCAAGGCTACGGCCTTAATCGAGAAAATGGTCTCCAACCTGGGCTGGAACGAGGAGCGTTCCCAGCCCAGAACCAAGGGCGGAATGCATACCGTCAAGGAGACGGATATGCTTGCCGCTAAGCTGGACCTCCTACTGAAGAAAATCGATGAAGGGAACTGGCAACACATGCCTGCTCCCGTCCTTGCCATGCACTCGTACTTTACGTGCGAGGTTTGTGGTGACGGTGGACACTCGGGGAAAGACTGCCCTGAAATCTGTGAAGACGTAGCCTACATCAACAACAACAACACCGGGTTCCGTCCACAAGGAGGCCAGGGGTGGGGTCAATCACGCCCGCCATTCCAAGGAGGAGGTAACAATTTCAACTCAAATTTCAATTCGAACCAACCCTCCTTGAGAGATCTTATTTTTGGCCAAGCTAAAATCAATGAAACTTTAAACAAAAAGCTTGCTGCCAATAATAAAATTTTAGAAAACATACATGCTAAAGTTGAAACTCTTTCTTCTGGCCATAAAAACCAACTAAGTTTCAACAAAACGATAGAAACTTAACTGGCTCAACTAGCTGCTGTTGCCCCTGTCTCTAAGAACGGGAAGATCTTGGGGCAACCCGAATCTCCCATTGAAACTGCAAATATGGTGTCTACCGGGTGGGGCAACCTTCCCCGGCAGACTCCTCGAACTAACCGTGTAGGCAGGTACAATCCCCCGAAGAATGACACTTGGGATGGCCTGGTAGCAGCAATTCAAGAAGATCCAGGGGTCCCCATGATCAGCTGCTCAATCTTCGATCAATACTATGAGCATGCACTCTGCGACCTGGGGGCCAGTGTCAACATTATGCCCATGGTGATATAAGAGAAACTCTTATACCCTGCTCTCTCCCCAACACCCCAACATACATGTGTGTGAAGCCCACAGACTCTACAATCTGGTATTCCGAAGGGATAGCCAAGAACGTCCTAGTTAGCGTGCGAGACTCCTTTGTCCTTGCAGACTTTGTAGTCATGGATATAGAAGGTGACCTAGGAATCGAGCTCATCCTTGGGCGACCCTTCCTGAGGGCCGCCAGAGCAAGGATTGACGTGGGAAGAGGAGAAATCCGCTTCCTCGTTGGGAAGGAGGACATGTTCTTCAAATTCAAATAGAGGGAAGAGCAACACATCCTGAACCGACAGGATGACGAAGGGCAGGCAATTTGGGATGCACCTGAATCCCAACTACCGAGACCTACGACCATCCGATCAAAAAGAAGACATGCAAAGAAGGTGTGGCATAAGGTTGCAAGCTCATCCTCGTCCAATTCTCTAGGACGAGCCGAGCAGTGGTAATCACAGCAGGAGAAAGGTCCCACTCGTCAGACTCTAAACGACGAGCCCTTGCCGAAGGTAAATCGGTACGTATCTCATGTTCACCCTCCATCATTTTGTTTTTCTCTACTTTTTTGTTTTTTCCCACTGCATACTTGAATTTTTAAAACATCATTGCATGATAGAAACTTTTCTAGAACTTTTTCTGACTTTCACAAAAATAAAAAAAATACTTCCGAGCATGAAAGTCCCTTGAAAAATAAATTTGAACATCTTTCGAGACAAAGTTTGGCCGGGCACTCAGGTTTTCAAAACTTAGAGCCGTTGGAGGACACCTGGGCCCTGGATGTCAGCCAAAGGCCCCACAGGGGGGCCGGCTGAACCCTAGGGTCAGCCGACCCCACCTGTCAGCTCCCCCATGTCAGCTTTATCCAACGGCTACTAGCTGTTATGCCCATCTTCTAGCCGTTGTGCCCGGGCTTCTCCCTTTAAATACAAGCCGAGGGGTGGGTGTTGAGCTGTCACACTCAACTCGCATTCACTCACTCCCTCTCAAACTCTCGGGTTTTCATTGGATTTTTGTTCAAGATTTGATTTCAAGAGACCTCTCTCTCTCATTTCTTTGCTGCAAGAAAGGAGAAGTAACTCACAGGTAAGAACATTCAATTCAGTTTCACTAACATAACCTGTTTTCGAGTTGCATTCATTTTTGTTCCATCATGAAAGGCATAGGGTGGAATGTCTCCGGCGCATTCAAGAAGATGACGGGTGGAAGTTCATCCCGTTCGCAGGGTGGCTCAAGCTCGTACACACCCGAACCTACGCCTACACCAAACACGATGGACTATGAGGAAGAAGAACAATACGAAGAGATGCAGGCCGAACCGCAAGCCGAGGTCATAGAGATTGATGCGGAAGATGCACTGTACCTCGACTTGCGAGATGATCGTGAATGACAAGGCTATGCCATCCTCAAGAACAGAAGCTTCGTCCACACCCAAGCATTCGATCCGGACCTCCTTATCAAAACAGGTATGTACGAAGACTTCTCTAACGTTTGGCATGAAATTGGATGGGATAACTTCATTCTCGTTGAGGAGTATGGTTCTCGACTCCTCACCATCCAATTTCTTTGCACTCTTCGGAAGGTGGAAAACGGGATTTATTTTCGACTTTTTGGGAAAGAATATTTGCTTTCTTGGAAAACTTTTGCCGGCCACCTCGATTTCAACAAACGCTGGCCTATTTCTCTGGCCCAAGCTTGCCGAGGTTTTAATCGTCATGAGTTTTGGGGTCGGATTTCAGGTCAAGTTGTCCATGGCAAGTTTGCACCTCGGTGCAGCGATATTCATAATCAAACTCTTCAGTTGAGGCATAAGTGGTTGACCATCACTCTCTTTCCAAGAGATGATGTCCGACCCGTGCGCAACGATGAATTGCTCATTCTTTATGCCATGGTCAACAAGATCAAAATCTCCCCCGTGCAAGCTTTGGTTAAGAAATGGCTTTCGAATTTCAAGATGACGGGTCCTATTGAGTGCACTTCTTTGATTACTCGTATCGCTACACGTATCGGTGCCTTAGAGGGGAATTTATTCCTTTCACTGAGGGCGACCGTGCGTATATCGACGAGGACTATTTAATCCAAGGTCACACACTTAAGAAAGGCCCGAATGACTCTTTGATTTTCTTTTACTTGGGCTATACAAATGAGATTCCGCTACCCAACGCGGAGTTCCATTTGTATAATTGCCATTCGCTAACCATCCCTCTCGTTCCACGAGAAGGGGGTCGTAGGCATAGATCTTCTGGTTTGCCTGGCAGGATGACAAGAAGCAGGACCAGAAGGGAGGCAGAGCCGACACCACCGCCTCAGTAGCCACAACACTCATATCAGCATGAGGCCGGTGGTTCATCATGGCACAGTGCCAGCACTGAGGAGTGGACACGGCAGGCACTAGGCCGCCGGTCCAGCAGTTCTAGTTCCGGTGGAGCCCCGAACCTCATCAGACGGACGTGTTCGTCCCGAGGTTTCGACGCCATCACCTAGCAGCTAGGTGAGCTGCGGGTGCACGGTGACAATATACAAGAGACGCTGAACCAAGACATCGACAATACCGAAGCATAACAGCGTCACACTGGCGAAAGACTCCACGACATAGAGCAATTGCAGTTGCAGCGACAAGAGGAGTGGAGGGCGTACTGCCGCTGGACGGGTTGCAACCTTGATCAGCCGTAGTGAGCCTAAAGCTAGCTTGGGGGAGGACCCCCACGAGAGGTAACTTGTATCATTTCTCTTTACTTCTTTCATAACCTTGCATGAAACCCATAAAAATTTGCAAAATCAGAAAATCCATAAAAATCTGCATAACTAAAAACAAATAAAAATTTGCAAAACTTAGAAAATACCAAAAATATTTTATTTTAATATGTGTAGTAAGCATGGTGTAAGTTTTCCTTTTTGAGATGATGAATTGTTGCTCTGTTAATTTTCTTCATATGCTTAGTTACAACTTTATGCTCTACCTAGTTTTGAGTTTGGTGGCTAAAAATGTTCATACCTTAAACTTGAAACTTGTGGGTAGCAAAAAGCATTATCCAAATCTAAGTTGTTGTGAGCTATGATATGGTTAAGTAGAGTTGCTATGATCCTCTCTTATGTGATACTTGACATTCGGAGTATTTAATTTTGAAAACATAAAAATATAACAAAGTTCCTCGATGATATGAAATTCCCATCCAAAGCCATATGTTGATTTTCATTGCAACACCATCCACGTATGCAACTTGCTATCTCATTGAGTTTTGTCAAATTGTTTTGACCCTTAGTGAGATTCATTTCATACTCCCATGATCAAGATCACGTACACATTTCCACCACATGCTATGCTTCTACACTAGAAGTAAGCAAAATTTTATCCATCCACAAAATAAAACTCCAAGTTCATGTGTGACACATCTCTCTCAAAATTATGTCAACGATATGGGGCTATGCAAAAAGAAAATAAAAGATGCATACCCAAAGAAGGTATGCCATATGCTTCGGCATGTCAAAAAAAAAGAGAATAAAAGATGCATACCCAAAGAAGGTATGCCACATGCTTCGGCATGAGAAAAACAAAAAAGAAGAAAGAAAAGATAGCCCCTTATCCAAAAAGAAAGAAAAAGAGAGATGGTGCATACAAAGGAGTTCATACACCACCCACCAAAAATATCCACACACTTGCACATCTTGATCAAGGTTTATGACTTGTTTCTCCTTTGGATCCGGTCTTTGACTTAGCAAAATATGAGAAGCAGGTATGTCTTCAAATCCTCCATACCTATAGCTCCACAAAAATAGCCATTAGAGATAGGTTGAGGAAGAAAGGCACAATAAAAAGCCTTGGTAAGAAATTATACACATTGAGCGATCCGAGAGATAATCCAAGGAACTTTATAAATTTCTTTTGAAAAACTTTATAAAACCTCCGGATTGACGGTTGAGCTAAAGAGAAAGAAATATGAGCACTCTATGATACCGTTCTAACTCTCAACTGCCAAAGATGAGGTAAAGCTATAAGCTCCACAGGAGTAAGGTAAGAGGTAAGAACAAAAGGCCAACTTATTCAAAATCAAGGTAATAACCATTTGGTTGTGCCTAAGTATGAGTTAGAAATTCAACATTGTAGCAACTCCTGATCAACAACGAGCACCTTATTTTGCTCGGGAAGAGTAAAAGGCTAGCTTGGGGGTGTTGTTGACGGTCGTTAAGTGCGAAATATGACCGTCAACTATACTCAATAAAGAAGAAAAACTATACCTCTTACTCGCATATTTGTATCCCTAACCTAGCTCTATAGTTGTTTTTGAGAATTTATGATTTCAGGAACAGAAGTTCGGAATAAGACGAAAACACGACGAATACGCAGACAGAAGTCGCAGATGATCGTGTCCTACGTAACATGAGCAAAGGAGGCCCACAAACCAGAACAAACCGACCAACCAAGCCCTGACATTGACCATCTAACATCAGGATCCACAGAGTAGTGAACCAGAGAAGGTCGGTGGGAAAAGGCGCCAAGGGGGTCGGTCGACCCCACCTGTCTGCCTCTCCCACTGATTTTTGTCGGGAAGCTTGATCCTATCCTCCTGAAGGAGGTTTGGCATGTTTCCATGTTTAGATATGGCGGGAACCGACCTCTCAAGCTATAAAAGGGGCCTCCCACCACTCTCACCACACACACCACTTGGAAGCCTCTCTCTCTACACTCTCTTGTGAATTGTACTCCTTAGGGTAGTGGAGCTAGGCTAGTACTTCATCTCCTTAGCGAATCTAGTCGTCCTCGGGGTCGGCGAGCAATCCTCGGCCTCTGGTATGGCTTTGTATTCCGACTTTCTTTATGCTATTCATTCAGAGTTCGTTCTTGGTTATATTGCTATGTTCGTAGCTTGCTTAGTCTTGATCAGTACTTTACCAAGTTGTAGTAGTTGCATGCTTAGACCAGATGATCTGGGTAAGGATATCAGTTTGTTATACTTTCGGGCTTGCCTTAGCATCTTACCTGTCCATCCGAAGGGTGGGGGACCTGGGGGTGCTAGGGTAGTGACCTCATATGCGGGCATGGTGCCCGGGTATGCAGGATCCTTTAGATATGATGGTGCTCTACGGTGTGACTGGGGTAGACCGCAGGTGGTGACATCCCTGTTGGTCCGCCGGGAAGCTGCTTCTCAGTTAGCGTACTCCCCGACGTTCGGGTGTTGACGGTCACTAACGACCCATTTTGACTGTCAGCTCTTGCACCGAATTCAACCATAATGTGGAATAAATGCTAGGATAGGTTTATTTATCAACAAATTCCACATATGGTGCTTGAGAATGTGTGCATGTAGTTTTGAGCTAATTTTGCAGGTTTCAAGCACACTTTGGCCCGACATAAAATCACAGAAATTATTAGAGCACCGATTCAGGCTCAAATGGACCAAGTGTAGCCCAAGAACCTAGTTCAGACCACTCAAGATAGGCCAAGATCAACTGAGTTAGGACAAGGAGGCCCAGGATAGCCTGCTGGATGAAGATGGGGGCGGTTGGCCCACCTGGCAGGTCGACCGACCTACAGGTCGGCCGACCTGGCCCATGGGCCCCACCGCCTCATCCTCGACATGTGGCGCCTCCTCACTGGTTGCTTAGGCCGGTTCCAGGAGTTTCAGCCCGTGGCTCCCTCCTATAAATACAAGGGGAGGGGGTGAGAACAGGAACACACACACCACACCATCTCTTCTCTTGAGTTCTCACTTGAGTGAGAGTAGTCTTAGGGAGTTTAGGAGTAGAGGTACTCAGGAGGGGTGCCGGCAATGGCGCTCTTCTCCAAATTATACCTCTACGAGAGTGAGAGAGATAGTCGGGGGAAGTGACGGGCTGTCGGCGCTCTTCTCCGCTTGTACCTCGATGGATGCTTATTCGGTTATAAGTGTTCGAGACTTTCTCTATTTATTTAGAATTAGAGTCTAGATCGTAAGTTATCATCTCTGCCTTATATTAGTTGATGTGTGTGCTAGCGAGTAGCATTTGACTCTAGAGTGAGCTCCGGATAGAAAAAGATAACCATGTACGCCTCTAGAGATAGTAGGGAAAGGCGTAGACGTGGTGTCTAGGCTAGACTATACCACTCAGTTGTCTGATAGTCACACGATTTTTAGAGGTAGCCAGCAGGTGGTGCCAGCCCTGTTCGAGCACTAGTAATCCTCCAAGTTCGGATATTGGATAGAGCATCATATTGGAGCTATCTGCTTGTATAAGCCGGTCGATACCTTTAGCTCGAAGTATAACGGCGATGTGATCTCTTGTTCTAAACATATATTCTAGATTTTAGAAAGTCCTCTCTTTCTTATCCTCCAACACCAGTGTGTGTGTCCTTGGACAGCCTGAACCCGTAGGTAGTGTACTCATGTTCCCTAGTGGATACGATACCCTGGAATACTCTTGGGTGAAAGCTATAGCGGTATCCGCGCACTTGCGGATTTTATTCGTGGCGTTACAAAATACCAACATCGGGTACAGTGTAGGAGCTCATCCAAAGATGAAATGGGCCTGGATGTTCTCCAGTGCAGGTCATTCTCCCCGATGTCCTTAATTTCCCGGCACCTGTAGCTCTAAGCAATGTGGCTAACGTAACTTATCCGCTAACATGAATAGTATACTAGGAATCTTTGCCTATGCTCCCACTAACCTTAGGATTGCTTATTTATTCTTTATTCATGAGAGTTGGCTGTTCTGTGTGTGTCACATTACCCTTGATTATCATTCATTTATCACTTACCCCTATATAGTCAGTGGTCTTCATCTTGCTCATACGTGTCATGGTTATGCAAATAAGTAAATACATTTTACACAACCTAGCCATCCCTTGGGAAAATATAAATAACGATACCCTGAATACTTTCGGGTGAAATGCTACAATAGTATATCCGTGCGCTTGCGGATCCTTCTGTAAATGTTAAGACATACCACACAACATCTTCGAGGCGCCGTTGCTAGGAACTAACCACTCCTAGTGGTGACGCTAAGAAATGCCAACAGGTATGAGGAAAGCTTAGAAATAACTCTTATGCATTCTTTGAGTTCATAAAACCAGGCTTCGCTCTTTTTCGACCTTATTGCTCGGGGTGAGCAATGTCTGGAAGTGGGGGTGTGTTGGCGGTCAATATCGGTGATTTTTGCCGCCAACGCTCCGCCTGATTTCATGAAACGTAGGTCATAATCATGACATAACCATTATATCTAATGAGTTCCACAAGTTTTGGTGTATATTTGATCTCAGGAACAACATATCCAAAATTGACCCAAAACGGACACTATTTGGACGGGAAGGCCCGAGTCCAGCCGACCGGCTTAGCTACTGTGGAATTTTGGTATGAAACTTTACCAGAGCCATCTAGAGGGAGAATTCAGGCCAATGCAATTGGTAGTTTCCCAGAATGGACGAGTTGGAACCGGAAGGCTTAAACCCCTAAGGTAAAACGGAGGAATTCTGTGCCATGATCAGAGCACAAGATATCTACCCATCCAGGAGTGATCTCCAGCCGTTGAGGAGCTGTCAGTACAACGGAGGGCCGAAATGGCTCCAGAGCCAAGCCGCCCAGACTAAGTTTAGGCCGCCCGGCCCAAACAACATCGGTTGGACAAACGGCCTTTTGCACCGACCTCCAGAGAGCATCAAGAGCATCCATTCGAAGACGGTCGATGGATGGCATGACTCCTAGGCCGGCCAGCCTAAGGGAGGCCTGCCGGCCTGACTTTGTCACGCCACATGTCCAGCCTTCGTGTGGAAGTTACGATGCCGACCTCCTTGCGTGAAGTGTAGGAGACTTTGTGACAACTGCCTTGGAAGCACTATAAAAGGGAGCCCACACCCCTCATTCAAGACACGGAGAATTGGAGCAAGTCCAAGATGAAGCATAGCGCTCCACATATCTTTAGAAAATAGGGAGAGAGGCGAGGTGAGTGTCCGGAGAGGAGCCGGAATGTCGGCCCCTCTCAAACTTTGTACCTCCGAGGAATGAAGCTTTGATTCGAGTAATTTCCTCTTCTTTCATCAGTATTACTTTCTCTCCTTTACTTTATTAGTACTTGAATACTTTATCTCTCTAGTTGAAGGATCCCTCGTCTGCGTAAGTAGCAAGTTCTACTTATTTGAGGTTGCTCTTTGTCTTAACGTGAGATAGGAGTAAGTAACTCGATAGTTTAGGTGTGGTACCTAGACTTGGTTAGTTACCTTGGGTTGTGTTCCACACCACGGAACCATAGTGGTAGGCAGCAGGTGGTGATAGCCCTGTCCGTCCTTTGTAGTCCACCACGTTCGGGTCTTTTCATAGCAGTAGTAGCCGACGGACGTTGGACTCCCTTCTCAACCCAGTATGAGTCCTTCTTTGAGGCCGCCGAAGCAACTAGAGTATAAGTCAAGCATTCTTGACAGGAGTAGTTAGTAAGACGATGTTAGAACACCTCGACCCATCTTATCTAGACCTCTTCACTCCCATCAGACCCCCTGGATAAACAAGAGTCACTGCCAGTACATTTCTCATTCCTCGTGGATTCGATACCCTAGAATACTCCAAGGTGAAAGCTACATCGGTATCCGTACGCTTGTGGATTTATGTTGTTAGGCTAAGGACTGCCAACAGGTATCACATGGATTGGAGGGGCCACCAGAGCACCAAACCGACGTTAAAAAAATCAGGCACATGGAAATGCAATGGGAAGCTTTGTGGAAGACTACAGAGAAAAGGCGGTGGCCCATGGTGGTCGGCCGGCTAGTGGGGCCAGCCACTGACCTTCCCCTTTGAAGGGAAGCTTCCTAGAGGGCTCCTTAAGGCGGTTCCAAGTGTCACACATCAAGATTTCGCCATGGATGCACTAGTCACCCATTTATAAATATGAGATGGGGGGCTCCTAAATGGGTAAAAGTTAGAAATGTAGCCATCCTCACTTGTAAAGCTTTATGGGTAGAATTCAGGTGTGGAGTTGTAATTCAAGGAGTTAGAGTCTTCACGGAGAGTTGATATGTCTTATATCTTCTCTTTATGTATGTCTTGACTTTGTTCTAGATGTTTATTTCATTCATCTTGGTATGCTTGGTTCATATGCTTGGTTATGTGTGTGATCCTTTCATGATAATATGTTGAGTAATTTGTCTTGCATGTCAACTTGAGTTAGTTAGATAACAACACAATTTGGTTTCATCTCCCTTAATTGGGTGCTCTAGAACTAAGGCTCCTGATAGAGACAGATGTCCTTGCACAAGGCTAGAGTAGTAATCGTTAATGCAGACGTGGTGTCTGGGTTAAAGTTTATGTTTGAATGTTGTCCTTTCCAATGGTTTGTGGAGGTAGCCTGCCGGTGGTGATAGCCCTGTTAGTGCCATCGTAATCTTCCATGTTAGGTTAGGAGGGTAGGAGATGCATAAATGACAATGATGTCCATACAGTCATATCAGTAAGACATGCTTGGCTCTCCCCGTTGTGCATGAAATCTTTAGTCCCTGTTGACAATGATTTGATTAAATAGCTCTATATGTTTTATGCTTGCCAAAGATGATGAAATGTCTCTAGTTCCCTTGACTTAGTTAACATTTCATGCTACTCATGAATGTTTATCTGTTAAGCTCATTCTATCTCCCACTACCACTGCTATCATTATTATTTAAACCTGATCAGACTTGGCTTTTAACTCTATAGTAATTCTCCCTAGCTTAATAGTATCTTTATAACACCGCCTTCCCTTTGGAAATATAAATGACACCTCAGTATACTCACTGGGTAAAATGCAACACTGGTATATTCCGTGCGCTTGCGGAATAGTTCATGATTCAAAGTACAGTTGTTCCTTAGTAATTGTGTTAAGATATGTTTAGCATTTCTTGCTGCCGTTACTAGGACATGTATTTTAATTATGTTCCTATAGTTGATTTGCCGGGGAAGGCACAAGTTAAAGAATTATTAATATCAGGAAAAAAATTCTATGGTTAATGTCCAACATCCGGTCGGGACAACCATGTTGTTCTCTCTTTTCTAAGTGAGAACAGGGTAGTGTTCGATTGAATTCAATTCGCTGGAAACTCCATGATGAAATCCGAGTCGACTCAAGAAAGCATGATCGAGGGTCATTAACTTCAAAAAGAGTTCAACTCTTGGCAATTGGATTAGTCTTGATTGCATCATCGACCTTTAATAAGCAAGGCCCCGAATTTTCTTTGAATATGGTTTTCTTTTGTTTTTGCTTGATGTAATGGTAAGGGAAGATTATGCAAACAAAATGGGGCCAGCCGTATCATGATGCAATCCATGGTGAGTTGAGCATCCCTCTGCATTTATCAGGGTCTTTAGCTCGGAATAATAAAAAAAAATGTACGGTCAATCTGCAATATTATTCAGAGAAAGGCAGTGATATCCCCGAAGACCCGGAACATCGTATTAAGGTAAGTATTCAGCCTAGTGATACCATAAACACACAAGGTACATGCTAAAAATACATGGAACATGATAAACATATTTAGCAAAAATACATGTTATACATGGTTTGTTTTGATCACATTTAAAACTTAATAAACAACCATGATTCACTAAAATGAAACATATGGCATGTGATAAGCACACCTAATATACAATGAATATCCATGATTCATGTTAAATACATGCCATATGAGAATCATATGTAATTTGTTAAACACATGATGATCTACAAAATTACATGGCAAATCCTCATCATGTCTTGAATGGAACTTTTTGAAAACTAAAAATTGATTGAGGATAAATCTCTTGTTCAAAGGACTTAAAATTATGAACCCTTGTCGATAGGTAAACCGGTAGTTATCTCATATTTATTTCCAACCATTGCATGCTTGCATTCCAGGGGTTTTCAATTCGAATTTTTGCATGATTTTTGCATCTTTTTGCATTGAGACCCTTGTCATATTTGATTCCTCAACTTTTGCATTCGCATCCTTCATAAAATCTGAATTTGAACAAGCAACCTAAGGGTATTTTTGGGAGAAAATGGCAGTCAACTTGTTTTGGAACCTAGTGCATGCATGAACTTGGATGATTTTCATGTCCAAATGCATTCGGAGCCACTCCTAGGCCTGCATTGGCCTACCCCCTGCATGCATTCAATCACTTTTGGAGCCTTTCGCAGGCATTCATGTGCTCAGCCAAAATTCAAAAAAAATGGGGCCGAATTCAAAAAAAATGGATGAGCTTGCATTTCTTATACTCATATTGCTAATAAATCATCAAATTCCACAAGTCCTTGTAGCATTTATAAGTGCAGGTTTTTGGCTGAAAACATAGGGCAATCACACCCTTTGATCCAAGGAGCAAACATGCCATCCAATCACACGTCGCCACGCGGGCATCACATGGATTGGAGGGCCCACCAGAGCACCAAACCGACATAACAAAAGATCAGGCACGTGGAAATACAATGGGAAGCTTCGTGGAAGACTACAGAGCAAAGACGGTGGCCAGTGGGCAGGCCCACTGGTCGGCCGACCATGGTAGTTGGCCAGCCAGTGGGGCCAGCCACTGACCTTCCCATTTGGAGGGAAGCTTCCTGGATGGCTTTTTAAGGCATTTCCAAGTGCCACACGTCAAGATTTTGCCATGGATGCACTGGTTTCACCCCTCTATAAATATGTGAGGGAGGCCCCTAAATGGGTAGAAGATAGAAATGTTGCCATCCTCACTTGTAAAGCTTTAGGGGTGGAATTCAGGTGTGGATTTGTAATTCAAGGAGTTAGAGTCTTCATGGAGAATTGGTATGTCTTCTATCTTCTCTTTATGTATGTTTTGACTTTGTTCTAAATGTTTATTTCATTCATCTTGGTATGCTGGATTCATATACTTGGTTATGTGTGTGATCCTTTCATGATAATATGTTGAGTAATTTGTCTTGCAAGTCAACTTGAGTTAGTTAGATAACAAAACAATTTGGTTTCATCTCCATTAGTTGGGTGCTCTAGAACTAAGGCTCCTGATAGAGACGGATGTCCTTGCGCAAGGTTACAGTAGTAAAAAAATGAGAGATAAAAAAAGAGAGAAAGGAAGAAGGAAGGAGTGAGAGATGAACTTATCCTGGCTCTTGCGCACACATATGAGCTTTGGCTTAAACCTTCATCCAGTTTTGTCTCTAGCTAACTTCACTCAAGCAGCTCATGCGCACATACGAGGAATTCTCCTCTTCTTTTCCAAGCCTTAGCTGCTCCACTCTGTTAGGCGCTTGCTCACATGAACCAAAGGAGATGTACTTTGTGCCTCCAATCCAACAGCATTGTGCCAACAAATCAAGCCACCAAGGCTGATGGTCATACACACTGGGCGTGTGTATGATCTTGTCTTGTTGTTTTCTTGAGTCGGTATGGTCTACGTGCCTTCCTCCAGCCCACGTCGAAATGGAGTCATTTAAGAACATATGTGACCATACCCTCCCACCTCTATCTCACTCCTCTCCCCATGCATCTCCATTGCCGAAGTGGCCGCCGGGACGCTGTAGCCCGGCCGACGGCACGGCTCCCAGGCTGCTGCGAGCATCCCGCGAGCAGGGAGCACCACTAGCACGAGCCACCGCCCATGCCAAGCTCCGGCCACCATCAAGAACAGCTCAGGCCTGTTGATGCGAAACGATCACACACTAAAGCCCGAGAGCCCCGTACGCCAAGCTCGGACTGCACTTGATTCAAACCAAGACGTGCCAGTCAATTTGACCTGTAAATTGACAAGGAAACAGCAAACCGTCAAATACAAGAGTGTATCGGCTGGATTTCCGAATCACTCTTACACAGTGTATCGGCAAGACTCTACCGATACAAGAAACAACAGCAGATTGGGTATAAAGAGTGTGTATTAAAATCGATCTACAAGGGATCAGCAAGAAGCTGCCGATACCGGTATGCAACTAGACGGCTAGATCTAAAGCCGACACATGCCAGAAAACAATACACAAACCCACAAATGTATGGATCTGAGTAAAGCTTAGCTTATAACCAATCTAATCAGCTTTTTAAGATCTAACGTGAAAGCCAAAGAGCTAACAACCGATTAAACAGATTACTAAGCCAGATAAATTGTGAATAGATCTAAACGAGAAAACAGCGATGCGCCTGAGATCAAAGCTTAGATAAATTCGATAGCTTTTGAATATATCTGAACAAAGCCACAGCGATATGCCCGTAAGCTAAACCTCAGATTTACTCAGTAAACGAAAACTTACCAGCAAACCAAGTCACTCGAATGTGAGGCATCCTTGATCAGCTCGAAAGAACTCGCGAAAAAGAAAAAGATGGCGAAGCCGCCGACGAAAAAGTAAATTGCAAGTAAAGTCTTGTTGTGTGGATGTGTATCAATCTTCTACAATGGCCGGGGGGCTCATATTTATACCCCACGCTAACACAGTCCTAGCCGATCACGGCAAAGCACGATTCTAATCTAGAAAATATAACTAATTCTAAAACAAGATATCTCCTACCAAACCGAAGCCAAAATATCTGGTCAACTTTGCCTTCCTCCAGTCAACAAGATTTCCATTGGCGATGTACGATCACCCTTCCAAATCCACCATTCGCGCTAGACAGAACTTTTTCTCCTCTGCAGCACTCTTCCTTGACATGTGCTAAAATCTGGTGTCCACAAGGCTGCCCCGCCCGTGACTCCCGCAGCCACTGCTCCCCGCCTGCAAGCTCCACGCACTTGCCCCTAGGGCCGGCGCTGCCGCTCCTGCCATTCTCCCCTAGGTTGAAGCCTCCGGCGCTGCTGCTCCCTACCGTTTGCCCCTTCGACACAGCTGCTCTGCGTCGCTCGCCCCAGGGGCCGGAGCTAGCGGGGCCTGCTGCTCGCCCCTGAGACCGGCGCTGCCACTCCACCCACTTGTCTTGGGGCCAGAGCTGCCACTCCATGCTGTCTCGCCCTTGGGGCTGGAGCCTCCAAAGCCTGCCGCTTGCCCTTAGTGCCAGTGCCACGGCTCCACCTCCACCTCCGCCTCCGCCCCTAGCCCAAATCTCCACCCGAGTGCCTCGTGGAAGAGAGAGGGAATTGATGCCGTGCAAGTGGGTGGCGTCCCATGCCTCGTCCTGGTGGTGCTCCCCGCGCGGGATGCCCGCAGCAGCTTGGGAGCCATGTTATCGGCGAGCATGCAGCAGCTCGGTGGCCACTCGGCAGTCTGAGATGGGGGAGGAATAAGATAGAGGTGGAGGGTTGAAGATGAGGGCAATTTGGTCCAAATTTTTTTATAAACACATGGAAAGTGTATGTAATGGCATGTTTCAAATAAGTGTGCAATTGAAATGGCACTGGCATAGTTTCTCGGGATATAATGGTGCGGTTCAAATATGTTAAAGTTATGGGTTAGTTGGATCCATGCCACTACAATTTCTTGAAATTGGATTTCATGTTGAAATCCATGCCATTGAGTGACATGATTTTCAACATGAAACCCAAATTCACGGAGTTGTGGTGGCATGAATCGAATTTTCCCTAAAGTTATAATGACACAGATCCAATTAACCCTTAAAATTAAGCATGATGCTTAGGTTAAATAGCCTTCTTTAATCAAAGTTTGACATTGTATCGAATATTTGTTAATGAGCTTTGGTGCTATTACTTTCATAAACATTGGATGCATTTATTTTGTGGACAAAACCCTGCAAGGAAATTTTTAAAATTGATTGCATAAGTCCTCGAGTTTATACTGAAGATAAGACAAGATCTGTTTTGCACTTCAATAATAAAATCTCCATGCCAGACAAAGGGGGCATAACTCCCATTTCAATGTGCACTATATGCTTAAGGACAAATGATGCTTTGTTATGTTCATACAATTTTTCCCACAGGCTTGCTTGAGTTTTCATGCAAAGATAAAATTGGTGAATAATAATATATAATAAAAATAATAAAAATAGAAAAATAAAACTTTCCTAAAATGAAAGAGTCTCTTGAAAACAAATAAGCAAATAAAAGTTGGCAATGTTGAGATCCATGCTTTTGATTTGTTTGAGTTTGTTCTTCTTTGAGCATGGATATGAGTTCACCTTCTTGACCAGTTTGCCATGACTAAAAGGAGAAGAAAAATAATAAAATGAAAACAATTACTAAAAATAAATAAAAAATGTGAGGTGCGGCAATCACTTCTTGTGCCTGTTGGCAGACAAAATTGGCAATGCCGAAGGCCGACCGATCTGACCGGTCAGGCCGACCGGTCAGACCGGTCTGGCTTGTGCAGTCTGACAAAACTGGAAGGGGTATGTCTTCCCTGGCCTATAAATATAAAGGCCACGGCCGACTGAGGTCCTTCTACCCAATCGAATCAATCAATTTACATTTTTCCTATTTTTCTCCAAACCCTAGCTTTTCCAATCTCGTGCTGTTCTTTGCTCGTCTCTACGGCATTCAAGGGCGTCTTGAGTGACCTGCCAACATCAAGACAACCATAGATCTTCGAGCTCCGACGGGATCCCTCCCGAGCTTGAGGTTCTAGGTCTTCGCGAAGCTCTCTGCGCCCGACCGGTCTGACCGGTCGCCAGGGGACTTCGTCCGGTTGCGATTGTTGCGATCCTGCGTGTTCTAGCGCTTGTGTGTTGGCCAATTCTGCGTCAACATACTTTTTGGCGACTCCTCTGGGGAAGATCTGAGTTCATCGGGCGCAATTGCCGGTGAGAAGGTTGATCCCAAGGTAGATGCGACTCCCATCGACATCAAGTACGAAGACATACCTGAGGAGACGCGCAAGCAATTCGAGGCTGCGTTCCAGAAGGAACAAGAGGATGCCAAGAATAGATTGCTTGCATGCTTCGAGAAGACTCGACAAGGCGTGTTCAAGAAGGAAGAATTCATGATGCCTACATTCACACCGCCGCCGAACCATCTACTATGGCTACGGCTGTTGCTTCATCTGCTTCCACTCCAAGCGAGGTAAGTTTTACCTTCGATTCTATCAAGCAGTTTGCCGATGCCTTTCTGAGTCGATTCAAGCAGTCACAAAAGCTTACACAAGATATGCTTATCGACTTGAGTATGCAAAACAAGGGGAATAAAACTGTTAATGATTATTCCACTTTTTCCCCTAACCCTAGTCTTTCGATCGCACAGTCAGAAAATTATCAGTATGGTATGCCGCCGAATTACTTCGCGGGACAGACACCCCTGCCAGGATCAGTTCGGCCTTCCAGGGCCGAACCGGTCAGATCGGTCGCACCGACCGGTCAGACCAGTGCCATGGTGCTCGGTTCTGCGTCACAGCCACAAGTCATGCCTCCTCCTGGTTCGGCTGATTATAGCCTCGAGCGAGAATTGGTGGATTTTGTGCCGCTGTATATGACGAAGTCATACGGTGAACCACCTTTCCCTCCACCATTGCCCAAGGATGTTTCGAATAATTGGCTTAGGGACAATCCGCAGTATGCCGCACAAACGATGTCCACTACTGATCCTGCGACACATCATTTCGGCCAAACGTCCACGGGTAATTATGAGGCCGATCTTGCTAGGATGAAAGAGGACATGGCCGAAATGTTTAAAGAAAAAATGGGCTTTGTTGCGGGTAGGAGTCGGCTGTATCGTAGGCCGTATGTTGATGCTTTTGATTTGATTCCATACCCCACTGGTTGGCGTGTTCCCGATTTTGTCAAGTTTAGCGGTGATGATAACCAATCCACTTGGGAGCATATTAGCCAATATATTACTCAACTTGGAGAAGTCGGTTCTAGCAAGTCTTTGCACGTTCGCATGTTTTCTTTATCTTTGACTGGAACAGATTTTTCTTTGTTTTCTTCGTTAACTCCTAACTCGATTCATTCTTGGGACGAATTAGAACAGAAATTTCATGATCATTTTTATAATGGAGATAATAGAACTAAGTTGACAGATTTGACATCGGTTAGACAGGGTAGAGATGAGTCTGTCCAAGAATACTTTAAGAAATTTAAAGATATTAAGAACCGATGCTTTAATTTGTCACTTTCCGAGAAGGATTTGGTTGATTTGGCTCTTGCGGGTTTGCGTTCTAACTATAGAGAGAAACTTGATGGTTCGAGTTTTTATTCCATAAATCAGCTTCAGGCTAAGGCATTGAGTCAAGAGACTAAATTCAAAAAACAAAAGGATACCTACAAGTCCCATCATTCAAATACTCATGTTGTTGAATATGATTCTGATTCATCGGACGATGAGGACAAAGAGGTATATGCTGGTGAGTTTGTTTGGCCCGCCTCGGACAAACCATGCACTTGTACATCTCTTAAGCCGACTCAAAAGAATCGGCAAGAAGAGATGAAATTTACTTTTGATGTGTCCAAGTGCGATCGTATTTTTGATGAATTATTACGACTTGGGCATTTGAAAATTACGCATGTTATACCGCCGCTTGAGGAGCTAAAGCGGCGCGCTTATTGCAAATTTCATAATTCTTCATCTCATGCGACTAATGATTGTAATGTGTTTCGTCGACTGGTACAATCGGCCATAAATGAAGGACGATTGGCCTTTCCGGAGATGAAGGTCGATAAAGCTCCGTTTCCCATTCATACCATTGATCTCAACAATGTAAAGGTGCTGATTCAGCCGGATCAAGCCGAAGGAGCAAAGGGCAAGAATGTGATCATTGGGGATGATAGGCCATTGACAGTTGATAACAAGATTCTGGGCAGGGAGGTGATTCTGGAGAAGACTCCTGATGGGAATAAGAATATGAGGATCATACTTAAGCCTCAAACACTCGGGGGCAAGAGGGTTCTTCTTCAGATGACCGGTCTGCTGCTCAGCCGAGACCGGTCAGACCGGTTTCCCCGACTGGTTAGACCGGTCAGACCGGTCCTAACGACCGGTCAGACCGCCCTGGTGGTCAGCCCCGGACATTCAAGCCGAAGCGTCTGGAAGTGGGTACATGGAAGACCGACCAGCCAAAGGTGCAGGGCAAGATTGCAAATCAGAAGCCTACCTTTGGCCAACTGTTGAACAAATACTCAAAGGCCGCTCGAAACGATCGGCCCATAAAAAAGAGGCCTAGGTCACCTTCACGACAAGGCACACCTTCATCTACTAGGGGAGAATCAAGCAAGCGCAGGGGTGATGTGGTTACCTTGTTCCTTCCTCAGCAAACACAGCCGATGTACGCTACAATGCCATGTGTCAGTGTTTACCGCCAAGCCTGCTCAGGGATACCCTTAGCAGCAAGGTTTGTAGGCAGGGATTGACTGCTCTGTAACTCAATCTTGAAAGGAACACAAAGATTTAGATAGGTTCGGGCCGCGAGTTGCGTAATACCCTACGTCCTGTGTGGTAGTTTGTATTACCTTAGGTGTTGATGTGTTTCGAGGGGGTACCTGCCCGCCCTTATATATCTGGGGGGATAGGTTTACATGGAAAGTCCTAGCCGAGTACAGTTGGAGTCCTACTACAGCACGATCGGGTAGTTTCCTTTGTACCACGGCTATTTCTACGCCTATCCGGGTAGTTACAAAGAGGTAAGATACATCCATGAGCTATCCCTTACTCTAGAACATTATATGCCTATAAGCAGTCCCGTTGCCCCGGGTCTGACAAGCCCCCTGTAACACCCTAATTTAAATTTCAGAATTTATTAATAAATTTATTTGGCTTTATTTTTTTTCTAAGGTTTATATGCTTAGCCTTGCATATAATTTAAT
Organism: Panicum virgatum; assembly: GCF_016808335.1. Classification (NCBI taxonomy): domain Eukaryota; kingdom Viridiplantae; phylum Streptophyta; class Magnoliopsida; order Poales; family Poaceae; genus Panicum; species Panicum virgatum. Next base: position 18,680,257 of record NC_053146.1, on the reverse strand, counting down.
TTTTGTTTCATAAGGAATTAAAATTTTCTAGGTATAAGCTTATTGTTGCATTCATGCTGGTGCATTATTTCTATTTGGTTGAGTGTTAGTGTTGAATTCAAATAGATTTGAGTAGTGTTTGAAATAGGAAAGAGAAAAGAAAAAGAAGAAAACAGACCAGCCCAAAACCCAAATGGCAACCCAACCCAACCCAAGCCCCGGCCGGCCCAGTTTCCCTCTCTCCCTCTCCTGCGGCCCAGTCCAGTTGAGCCCAACCCGCAGCCTCTTCTCTCCGCAGCCCAGTCTACATTTCTCCTCTCTCCTTCCGCGCTCGCCCCAGACACTGCGGCCTAGTGTCCCGCTCTACGCTCAGCCCAGTGTTGCCGCTTTGCCCGCGCGCGTCGCGCTCCCCGCCACTAACAGCCCTAGCCCACCTGGCAGCTCCTTCTTCCCCGCTGTGACGCCCACGCCGACTCCCTCTGCTCCTCTCTCGCCGCACTCCCTCGCTGTCCCGTGGCCCCGCTCCGCCCCGTGCGCGCGCCCGAGGTCCACTGGCCAGCCACACCGCGCCCCTTCCCTCTAGAAGCTTCGCCTAGAGCCCGGGTTTACACCGAAGCCGTTGCGCGATCCGTCTCTCACACACACGGATCGCGGCCGCAATCTCCTCGATGCCCGTGCGGTGCACGCCTCCCCAAGATCCCCGGTTCCCTTTAATTGGCACCACCGCGACCTCCCCCGCACCCTATCCTCCTCCACAGCCGCCACTGAACCCTAGAGCACCGCCTCCCCATCGCTCTGCATTGCTCCACTGCGCGGAGCATCTGCGCTGCCGTGAAACCACCGCCACGCTGCGTCCCAGGCCCTGCAACCCACCACCGCAGCTTCGCCTCGGGCCCAGGAATGACTCCGAGCCCGCCATCCCCGACCTCTGCCCTGCAGCGGCCGGAATTGCGTCCGGAGCACTATGCAGGTAACCTAGTGCACCACCGCAATTGCTCGCCGCCGTTGATCCCCGGACCCTCCTGACCCCTAGGCCATCTTCGCAGCTCGACACCGCATCGACCAGTGGAGATCCGAAGCCCGGAGGAGCTCCACATCGCCCCGCACCCGTGCACAACACCGTCGACCGCCGCCGGACCCCGACACTGACGACCCTGCACGGCCGCAACCATCTATTCCGACCCTCGGTGAGCATCACCCCGACCCCCAGTTTTGTTTGCGCTAGCTAGTGTAGTCCGTGGCGTGCCCTAGGTGCTAGAACACCGGCCGCCGGCGCTCCGCCGCCGCCGTGCCATGGCCGAGCCTCGTTCCGCTCGCTGTTGTGACGTAGTTTACCCCATAGGAAGCTCCTCCTTGCTGCGTTGGTGCTACCAGTATGAAAACCCGACCCGAACCGGGGCCGGAAACCGCGTTAACATGGCACGCCGGCGACCCCGAGCCGCCCCTCACCGTGGCGAGCCCGACCCGTGCCCGGATCCACCGTACTGAGTGCTCAGGTGGATTACCCATGCTGCATAGAGCCTCTTTGACCCGAGCGCCGATCGATTTGACCCCCGGAGGGCCCGAAACGGTGAACTCCGGCGAGCCCCCGCGCAGCGCCGCCGCGGGAATTGGTTTTCCGACGTGTTCCGCCGCCGCCGTCGCCCATGGATCACCCCGGCCGCCCGATCTGAAACCAGCGTCCACGATTAGATTTAGATCCCATCGATTCAGAGCCCTCAGATCTCGATCCAACGGATCAGATCTAAAGATACCCCTTCGCCCTGGTCATTTTGCTAAAGGACCCCTCCATTTCCTTGAATTCAACACGCAGTCCTAGACAGTTCAAAAATAATTCAATCCAGTCCCTGTTTTATTCTTTTAGACCCCTGCTCTTTTCCCTTTTTGAACCCGCAGTCCAGCCCTATTGTTTTAGCGCTTTAGCCCTCGGATCTTTTTAGTTTTTATGTATAGGTCCCTGGCTTTTTGCAGAAAACCCTCAGAAACTATGTTTTTCTTACAGTTAAGCCCCTAGATCTTGTTTTAGGCCTAGTTTTCGCGTTCTAGCTCCGTTTTAGGCGTTCTTTATGTCCACGCGATCGTTGTAATGCATAGAATAGTTCTAACTTGGTTTTGTTTGCTGTTTTCATGTATTGTTGTACTGTTTCTACTGTTAGCCTTTGTTTGCATTTAGGTTTATGTTGTTGCCTTGTTTTTGGCCATGTGTTCGTGAGTAGACGTTGAGCTACCTGAGGAGCCTCAGTACCAGTACTCAGAGCATCCATCTTGAGATCAGTTTGAGCAGCAGCAGGAGCAGTTTGAGGAAGGCAAGTATAACATGAACAACACCTAACACTTTAAATACATTTTCATACTGCATTTTAATACTGTATGCCTATAAGGACTTTCCTAGCCACTTTATATCCTTTATATATATCTTTTGGGTTGCATTTTGGTTAGTTGTGCTAGGTGTCGCGCTATAACACACTTGGTCCTTTTTAATTAATTTGATTAATGGTATATGCAACTTAACTCTCGGAGTGGCCCGTTTGAGTGGCTCACGTCTCGTTATAAAATGGTTTTGTTAGAAACATGGTTTAGGGGGGCCAGCACGGTGCTTACTACTGGGTTGGCCACTCTCCATAAGGACCGGTTCATAGAGCGACAACATGGAACAACAGCGCTACCACAAGACTGGAAATGGACGGTCTTGGCGTAATAATTAGGTCTTTTTGGTTTGGAGTAACTTACCTGCGGGGCAGGGGAGGTAAGCTTCAATGGTCTCTGCTCCTCTGGCTTGATCTGTGCTTGGTCTGGGCACCTGTGTCTTGTACCCCCATGAGGTGGGCCCCATCGTCGCCGATCCACCCTCGCGGTTACTCTTTACCAACGAGATTCTTTGTAAAGGCCTCGTAGTGTGCTTGCTAGCCATCTCACCTACAGAAGTGTGATGAACAACTAGCATAGCTCACAACTTGTGGGTAAAGATGTGCAACCTCTGCAGAGTGTAAAACTGGTATACTAGCCGTGCTCATGGTCATGAGCGGCCCAGATCCTCCTTTTAATTAGTGGGGTTATCTTCCTTTGGTTAGGAGGGTTTCCCTGGGTGGCTTGGTTTGGTTTGGTTCTCAGTAGTATCATAATTAATTCTAATTAATTACTATGTAACTGGGGTATGGTAATTCATCAACTTGTAGTAATTAGCTTTAATAAAATTTTGCCAAGATTAAAAGCTAATGCAGTTAAGTCAGCCAACCTTAGAGCCTCATAGTTTGTGTTATACTTGTTGAGTACAAGTTGTGTACTCACACTTGCCTTCTATACTCTTTTTCCTTTGGTCCTTTTTGGGGATACCCTACTGCTGCTCAGTTCCTGCCGACGCGATGGAGGTCACCCGGAGCTACTAGGAGTACGAGGACTTCTAGGCGTTCGTCTCCCAGTCGACGTCCCTGTGGCGCCCTGCTTCCGAGAGTTTCTTCGTATATGTATTTTATGCTTCCGCTGTATCAGACATTTTGTCATTAATGTAACAAATAACATTCGTACTCGCTTTATTATATATTTTTACGTGATATGTGCTGTGATATACTGTTCATTCTATTGTATATACGTGTGACTTGATCCTGGCACGTATACGATTGCTCGGTTTATGTCCTTTTATAAACCGGGTGTTACACCCCCGAGCTCTTCGTAGCCGAGTCCTGCAGGCATCGAGTACTTGGCTGGTCGTCTTCGAGTACTTCAAGTAGTCAGAACGTCTTTTGGGCCTTCTCTCAGATACGTCGAGTAGTCCTTCAAGTACTTCCGGTTGCTCCGAGGCTATGAGGTGCTCAAGCCCCGAAATCTTGATCATATATGATGCGCGAAGTACTCGCGCTCCATATGGAGTAGCCCCCGAGCCTAAACTCGTGACGCTGAGATGGCTCTCAAGAAGGACAACTCCAAGATCAAAGACGAAGCAGTTGCCAATCTTTCAACGGGTTGGTGCAAAAGCAAAATGTCGGAAGCAGCGGTGCAAGAACTGGAGAACATGGGGCTCCTCCAATCTCAGGGCGTGATCCAATGGCGTGCTGGGGAAGGAGAAGATTACCCTATGGAAGGTACCCTTGAAACCTTTGTATTCCGTGATTTTGTCGAACGTGGCCTTGCACTTCCCGTATCGGAATTCTTCTATGCTCTTCTGCAATTCTGGGGAATCCAATTGCATCATCTGACTCCACAATCAATTTGGCATCTTTCTATTTTCACTCATTTCTGCGAAGCATTCCTTGGCATTCTTCCCCACTTTCACCTTTTTCAACATTTCTTCATCCTTGTCCCCATCCCAAATGCCAGTAAACCTACCGTTGCCGGCGGGTGTGAACTGATACTCCGCCCTAAAACTCAGGATGAGTACTTAGCATATGATCCAGCGGGTAAAGGACTCGAGTGGAAGAAATTCTGGTTTCATGTCGGGAACTTTGAATCTCCTCTTCCAGAAAGAGTTCATGTTGCCCCCAATTCCAAGAAAACTGGTCGAGTAATGGACCTGGTGGCGAGCAAGTTGAGTGCATCCTCAAAGCCATTGCTAAATGGAAAAATAAAGGAGTCACCGGTGATCATGTGGTCTTCTCCTTTGTAAGCCGTCGGGTCCAGCCTCTTCAGCTTCGGAAACATCCTGCCTTCAGATATGAAGGTACACAAGATCCCACTAGAATGTCGCTTGAACCAATGGCTCAGTCCGAAGTAGTCAAGAGATGCTGCAAAGTACTCGACAACTTCGACAAGTCTTTGAAGCTTCCAACACTCTTCTGGGCAAAGAATCCTCCCGAGAATACATGGGTGAGTATTTGGAAAACACTGTCGAGTACTTGTAGTTGAATTTTTTGCTCTTCTGACGAATTCTTTGCTTCTTTTGCAGAAAAAATATAAGTCATGGTATTGCATGCCTCCGACTTCAGTAGATGCTGTTTCTGATGATAGCAAGAAGCGGAAGGCAACTCCGGGAGCTTTGTTGCAGAGAAAGATTCCTCGTCTCGATGCTGACCAGTAAGAATATGATATTCCTTTGATTTCATCCTGTTTGCCTCAACTTTCTTTTTTTAAATCCTGCTTGACTTAGGATCCAATATCTACCAGCACATGAGAAAGATCAAATCCAAGATTTTCGTAACAGGGTGCAGAGTAGTTCGGAGGAACTAGTCGATCAGCCCCCGAGTCGCCAGTTATTGTGTTGATCGAGAAGCCATCTGCCGATTTGCCGAATGCAGCCACAGCTGAGATATCAAATGAGCCAAGTCCTGAAGCACTCGAACATACTCCTGTGGGCCGAAGATGCCTCCAATGCTGGTGGAACTGGTAGTAGTGGAGTTGAAGGATCGAGAGGTCCTGCCGTTCAATTAGTACCCTTTCAATCTATGCCACAATCAACCCAGGAGGAGTTGGGAATGGAACTTTTTGATGATCCGTTGTTGTCCATAGAGAACGTAAAGAAGCTCACTGACTATATGCAATGGAGCTTTAAATATATCAAGGTGAGCCTTCTACTGCTGTTTTTTGCTTACATCGAGTAGTTGATAACGACTGACCAATTCTGCATTGTATATTTCTGGATGTTGCTAATCGGTCTTTCCTGAAATCTCAGGCTTTATATAAAACTGTTGACAACCGAAAAACCTTGGAGTAGCAGAATGCGATGATTGCCAAACGACTAGATGAATATCTTGTTGCTTGGAACATGATGTATTAAGCAAACCAAAAGCATCATCTAGAACTTTGTGACATGAAGCAGCAGATCAAGGGCCTCGAAGAAGAGAGATCAAAGCTCTAGGAAGAGAATTCAAAGCTTCAAGAATAGTTGCAGATTGCTCAAGCTTGTGAGTATTTGATCTTTTGTCTTGATATTGCTTTGCCAATAATATTTTACTGAAATATCCTCCCATCAAGTTCTCCAGGCGACCATACTCGACTGGTAGCAGCGGCTCAGGTCATTGTGGAGATGGTCGATTTTGAGGACGGGTCGTCGAATAGCAAGTCCTTGGTAGAGCGTTTAGAAGAGGCTCCCAAGAAAATCTTTGATGTCATGATGGCTACCTCCAAGAATTATCAGACCCATATGATAGGAGTTGTCAAATCTTACTTGCCTCAGTTCAATTTAGCTCACATACCTAAAGAATAGCTCCTAATTGTTCTCATGAGAAATTCTGGGACTATTATAAAGAATCAGAAGTGATTGCTGAGGAGATTCTGAAGAACTTCACATATAAAGTGCTTGTAACAACTCATTGTCTTTGTAAACATTGCTCTTATCCTGTTGGTGTGTCTTCAGAAATATTATCTGATACCGTAGGATATGTACAAACTACTCGAGTAGTCGAGTAGAATGCTTGCATGGAGTAATCTTTATAGTTGATCAGTTAGGATGAATCCCGTTGGATTACCCAGATAGAAAGACTGCAAAGATATCCATAAACTACTCGAGCTAGCGAGTAGTGTGTCCTAACTAAGGACTGGATTAATTTTTAAGATAGATCTGTTAGGATGAACTCCGTCGAGTTATCCAAGATGAAACCATCTTAAAGATATCCAATACCTATTCGAGCTTGCGAATAGGATGTCTAACTTGTAGACTGGAGTAACTACTAAGATTGACCTGTTAGGATGAACCCCGTCGGGTTACCCAAGATGGACAAAATGTAGTAGTATCCATAACATACTCGAGCAAGCGAGTAGTTTTGCCTTTAAAGCAAGGCTAGAGTTCCTTATAGTTGACCTGTTAGGATGAACTCTGTTGAGTTACCCAAGATGGACAACTAGTAAATGTATCCATACACCTTCTCGAGCTAGGCGAGTAGGTTATGCCCTTATATCGAGGATAAGGATGTGGCTTGTGTAGTTATCCGGATGGAAAACTGTGTAAGCTATCCTAAATAGGTGATGCTATCAGATTGAAAAACTGCCTTTAATGTAGTCAATATGCTGGTAAAAAACCCTTGCTTTATTAAGGAGATCACTGACATCACCACATTGTTTGGATCAAGGATAGAATTTGCACAAGTGCTCAATATTCTTGGAATTGGGAACCTCATTGCCATCTGCGTTAGAAATTTTGTATGATCCTGGTCTTGTAACCTTGGTTACGATGAAAGGACCCTCCCATCTGGAGTTTAACTTGTGCAGTCCTGTCTCATCTTGAATCCTTCGTAATACTAGATCTCCAATGTTGAAAGATCTTTGCTGGACATTGCGATCATGATAGCGTCTGACTCCTTGAAGATATCTAGCCGATTGGGTTAAAGCATTGATTCTGGCTTCTTCGACTAAATCTAACTCAAGTTGTTGAGCTTCATCTGCTTCTCCTTCTTGATAGGCTTCTACTCTTGGAGATTTCCACATGATATATGTGGGTAGTATAGCCTCTAACCCATAAGTGACGAAGAAAGGAGACTGTCCAGTTGCTTTGCTAGGCTGCGTTCACAGCCCCCAGACCACATGGGGTAGTTCTTGAATCCACTTGCCACCTTTCTTGGTGTTAGCGTCATAGAATATTTTCTTTAATCTGTCGAGTACTAAGCCATTGATGTGCTCTACTTGACCATTTGCTCGAGGGTGAGTTACTGAGGCATATTTGACCTCAATGCAGGAGTTGTCACAAAAATCCCAAAAAGATTGTGACGTGAAGTTAGAGCCAAGATCCGTAATGATGGTGTGAGGAAATCCAAACCGGTGAATGATGTCAGAGATGAAATCCACTGCTCTATCTAATGAGATCTGGACGATGGGCTTGTACTCGATCCACTTGGTAAACTTGTCTACTGCTATGAGCACATGATTGAATCCTCCTGGAGCTACGGTTAATGGTCCGATCATGTCCAAACTCCAACAGGCGAACGACCATGATGGAGGGATTGTTATCAGGTTGTGTGCTAGGACATGAGTCTTTTGCCGAAGAATTGGCAGCCAAGACATCATCTGATAAGATCTTCTGCGTTTGAAACAGATGTTGGCAAGAAGAATCTTGACCTGTAAGCCTTGCCGACTAGTGTCCTTGACGCGACGTGGTTGCCGCAAACTCCTTCATGCATCTCTCCGATGATGTCTTTGCCTTCTTCAAGGGTAACGCACTTCATGAGGATGCCGGAAGCAGAGCACTTGTATAGGTTGTCTCTGATAATAACGAAACTTTTGCTATGCTTGATGATGCAGGCAACTTCAGTGCTTTTAGGATCAACATGTGGTGGAATCTTGAACTCCTTGATGAAGTCGATAAACTGGATCTACCAATCTTCTTCAATTATTAGTACTTCTCTGACAGTGGCTGAGGCCTCCGTGTCAGCAGTTTGTTGGCTTTGCACCTTGACTGATGGGTGATGAAGTTCAAGAATGAAGACTCCAGGTGGAACAACTGCTCGAGTAGATCCAAGTTTGGAAAGGACATCGGCTCCCACATTGTTGTCGAGATCTACGTGGTGGATTTCCAATCCTGAGAACTTGTTTTTGAGCTTTCTGATTTCATCAACATATGCGTCCATTGTATCCTTGTTGATGTCCCATTCTTTATTGACTTGCTGGACGACGAGTAGAGAATCGCCGTAGACAAGTAGTCTCTTGATGCCGAGAGAAACTACTTGTCGAAGGCCATGTAGCAGTGCCTCATATTCAGCTTCATTGTTGGAGACCTTAAATAGGATTTGGAACGCATACTTCAATTGCTCTCCCTTGGGGGAGATGAACAAAACTCCCGCGCCGCCTCCATCGAGCTTGAGTGAGCCATCAAAGTACATTACCCAATGCTCCGGAACGTTATGAGGCACTAGAATTTGATTTTCCTGCCATTCAGCTATGAAGTCGACTAGTGCCTGTGACTTGGTCGCTGTTCTTGGCTTGAAGTTGATTTCCAAGGCTCCCAGTTCGACTGCCCACTTTGAAATTCGTCCAGTGGCATCCCGATTGTAGAGTATATCCCCCAATGGGAAGTCAGTTACTACTGAGATCTTGTACTCATCGTAGTAATGTCGAAGCTTCCTGGAGATGATTAGAATTCCATACAGAAGTTTCTGGATTGATGGGTATCTAACCTTTGATTTAGAGAGTACTTCACTGATGAAGTAAACTGGTCTCTGAACGCCATAGGCGTGGCCTTCCTCCGGGCATTCGACTACTATCACCGTACTGACTACATGAGTAGTCGCGGTGATGTAGAGGAGCAGTTCCTCGCCAGGTAGAGGAGCTATTAAAGTCTGCGGTGACTGGAGATGATGCTTGAGGTTCTCGAGTGCTTCCGCGGCTTCTGTAGTCCACTCGAATTTGTCTTGTCACTTTAGGAGCTTGAAGAAGGGTAAGCCCCATTCGACAAGCCTAGACAAGAATCAATTCAGGGCTGCCATGCAGCCTGTAAGCTTCTAGACGTCCTTGATAGTAGCTGGAGCATCCATGGCCATGATGGCATTGATCTTCTCTGGGTTTGCCTCGATTCCTTGGTTGCTGACGATGAATCCGAGTAGTTTTCCAGAGGGTACGCCAAAGACACACTTTGTTGGGTTGAGTTTCCAGCGAAATTTCCGGAGGCTGTTGAATGTCTCTACCAGGTCAGTGATGAATTGATCCTGGGACTTGGTTTTGACGACAACATCGGCGACATAGGCTTCAACGTTGCGATGTAACTGGTCGGCAAAGCATAGCTGTATCGCACGCTGGTAGGTGGCACCATCATTCCTCAACTCGAAAGACATGGTCCTGTAGGCATATGCCCCATAAGGGGTGATGAAGGTCGTCTTGATTTGGTCTTCTTCTTTCAAGGCAATCTGATGATACCCCGAGTAGCAGTCGAGGAAGGATAACATGACACATTCTGCTGTAGAGTCGATTGCTTGGTCAATACGTGGTAGCCTGAAAGGATCCTTTGGGCAGTGCTTGTTTAGATCGGTGTAGTCGACACACATCCTCCACTCGTTTTTATTTTTCTACTGGACGAGTACAGGGTTAGCCAACCATTCAGGATGATAGACTTCCTTGATGAACCCTGCTGCGAGTAGTTTCACCAATTCTTTCTTGATGGCTTCTCGCTTGTCCGGTGAGAAACGCCGCAACCGTTGCTTTTTTGGTGTAGCTTCAGGGTCGACCTTCAAGGCATGCTCGATCAACTCCTTGGGCACCCTTGGCATATCTGCTGGTTTCCACGCGAATACGTCTCGGTTGGCCCTAAGGAAGTTGACGAGCTCGAGTTCCTATTTGCCGCCCAGTCCTGCTCCGATGATGGCGGTTTTGGAGTCGTCTCCCTCTTGTAGCTGGATGGTCTTGGTTCCCACGTCACCAGTTGGTTTAACAGATGATTGGCTTGGCCTCTTGGAAGGTATCGACTCCTTGAGTGAGAGTTCCTTGGCAGCGGCAAGTATTTCGCTGACGGAGCTGGGGACCCTAATTGTAGTAGCATGATCTATGGCTTCTTTGTCGCACTCGAAGGACTTGAGGAGGTCTCCACGTAATGAAAGTACTCCTGTGTTGCTTGGCATCTTGAGGAGCAAGTACACATAATGTGGTACTGCCATGAACTTGGCTAGTGCTGGTCTTCCCAGGATAGCATGATAGGAAGTTTTGAAGTCAGCTACTTCGAATTTGATGTACTCTATTCGGAAGTTCTGTTCTGTACCGAATGTGACCGGAAGAGTAATCGAGCCTTGCTTGGAGTGAGTAGACTCATATAGTTGAGGCCCATCTTTGCTAATGTGCTTGCGAAGATTAAGTTGAGCTCACTTCCGCCGTCGATGAGTACTTGGGTGAGCTTGGAGCCTTGGACGACTGGGTCGAGTACTAGCGGGAACTCTCCAGGTTCAGAGAAGCTGGTCCATTGATCTTCCCTAGAGAAGGTAATGGGGACCTCGCTGTATTTTAGTGGCCTCTGAATTGCTGGCTCTACTGAAAGGATCTCTCTGAGTAGGAGTTTTTGAGCTCGCTTGGAGAAGCTGGGATCACCGCCAAATATGATGTTGACGATGTTCTGTTGCTGTTGGAAACCATCAGGTTCTTTCTTGTCGTCTTCATCATCTTTGTTCTATTTTTTCTGAGGAGCATCCGCAGATGCCGACTGGAAGGATTTGCGCAGGATCGTGCACCCGCACATCGAGTGGTTGCTCTTGGGGTGGATTGGACATCTCTTGTTGTGAAGAATCTTGTCGAACTGGTCCTGCGGTTTGTCGCCCTTCTTACCATGCGGGGTGCAATCCATGGTGCCGACAGTGTCGACAGGTTTGCGCTTGCGCGCAGGATCCCGCTGGTTGCTAGGTCCTCCATGGTCGTTGTGGCGCTTCCCATTGTTGTCATTGTTATGGCGTGGGAAGCAACTGCGTTCTTGCTCTTCTTCGTCCGCCCAGCGCTGCATCATGTCTTGTAGCTCCACTACCGTTTTGGGGTGGTTACGCTCGAAGTCACAGTACAGAGACTGAACGGTGATGCCGCTTTGGAAGTAGTCAATGATGTCATCATTGGCGACGTTGGGGATGGTGGCTCTTGTGTCGAAGAAGCACATGACGTAGGATCTGATTGACTCGCCTTGCTCCTACTTGCACATGGACAGGGCATGACGGGTGGCTACTCGATGTAGCAACTCTTGGAAGTTGTCGACGAAGGGCCTTCTTGAGGTCCTCCCACGAGTGTATGGACTCGCGCGTCAAGCTTTCGAGCCACATGAGGGGTGCGGGCTCCAGGGCCATCAGGAAGTAGAGGACCTTGGTGTTCGTGTTCCCCCTGCAACACTAACAGCTGTCGAGTATAAACATAACCATTGAGCAGGGTCTTGCTTACTGTCGTACTTTTGGATGTTCGTAGGCTTGAAATCTTTTGGGTACTCGATGTTGTCGAAAACTCTGCTCAGGGCTTGGAAGTGATTAGAGTTGTCCGCAAGCTGTTATCTGCGTCTACATTGATGATGTCTCATGCGTCCATGATGGAATCGGCTACTTCTTCCCTGTTGTGCCCGCGGTTGTTGTTGCGATTTGGTTGAGGCCCAGGGGCTTGGTTTGCCGGTGGTTGGCCACCCCTGGGGCGATGGCTGCTTGCGGCTTCTTGATCCTCTTGATTTCTTTGATTTTGCTGCTCCGGCTATTGTTGACGTGATGGCCTCCAGGAGTACGGCTTGCCTAAGGTATGATTGTTGCTGTGGCCCTTGACCGTGTACCATGAAGCGAGGACAACGGGTTTTGTCTCTCGAGTTATTCAACAGCATTCTTGGTGAGATTTATGACTCGTTCCATCTCCGAGTTTTGAGGCATTTGCATGAGTCGCAGGGTTACTTCTGTCATCGCGGCGATTGGTGTTCTGAAGACAGGGTCCGCGACTTTGTTGAATTCATTGTTGAGGTTGCGCAGAGGAAGACGAGCACATTCGGCAGCTTGAACCCTGTGCTCCCCTTTACGTTGATTTCTTGCCCAAAGAGCTGTGCGAGTAGCTTCATCTTCATCTTGTGGAGCGTCTTGGGTCAGATTATCTGCTGAAATCTGATCCAAGGCTTCGTTTGGATCATGCTGACTAGCTTCAGGTTGTTGGATGATCAGTGGAACCAAACGTTCGGGGGAGAAGCTTTCCAAGTCTGAGTCGTAATTAGCTAGAATAGTTTCTCCAGACCCAATTTCCCTCTCGGTTGCGAGGGGAGTACTGTGTTGGAACGGAAGATCGTCAATGCTGGCAACCTCCCGAAGGTTGTCGAGTAGTTCTGCGAGGGTATGGCTTCGGCAAGACTTGAGTTGAATCTTTGCCAGCGCATTGGTGACGAAATCCAGGCTGTCTTGAGATGACTCAACTGGATCTGGGTATACGTCGAAAACGGGTGCCTCCCGGCTAGTGGTGACTGAGTGGTTTTCAACACAGAGGAGATGATCCAAGCTATTTTCATAGATGGATCTGATCATCTCCATCCTATAAGGGACAGATTGAATTATGCTATGTCCACCAACATTTGCGCCCCCCGCTGAGATGGCTTAGCGGTACTGCACCAAACAATGTGTACCCCAAATCTCCCCACTGTAAAAATCAAAGGCTCAAAATACGCTAGAACTCAATCCAACGGACGTGAATCCTCTGCTTCAACGCATTGAAGCGATGAGCCGCCGACCGCGCGCGCCCGCCCTCTGCCGCGCGCCGGGTTCGAAACCCACCAAAAAAATTCGCCGCGGCCACAGACGCCGTAATCCCGCGCGACGGCCTCCGCCTCCGCTGCTGGGTCAGACGCAGCCGCGCCGGCCGACTCTAACCCTAGCCCCCTCCTGTCCTCCTCGAGCCCCGGCTCCCCGCCGCTGCCTCCTCTCCTGCTCCCTGCCGCCACTGCCGAAAGGGGTGGGGGAAGGGCGCATCCGGCGGCCAGCGTCCGCGCGCCCTCCATGGCAGGCGTGGGCGGCCACCCCGCCGCGCGCCCTCCGCGGCAGCCGTGGGGGGTGTCGTGCCGCTTGCCCTCCGACGTGCGCCGTGTGCCCTCCGCGGCCGGGGTGGGCGACCGGCGTGCCGCTTGCCCTCCAGCGCGCGCCGTGGGCTGGGCGCCCTCCGCGGCAGGCATGGGCGGGCGCCGTGCCGCGCGGCCTCTAGCATGCTCCGTCCAGCGTGCACCCTCAGCAGCCGGCCTGGCGGGCGGCGAGCGGCGAGCGGCTAGCGGCCTCGGCGTCCAGCGTGCGGTCGGATGGGAGGTGGAGGCGGAGCTTGATTTGGAGGCTGCGGAGCTCGATTCGGCAGCGGCGGCGCTCGATTTGGAGGCGGCGGAGGTCGATTTGGATGCGGTTGAGGTCGATCCGGTAGCGGCCTCAACAACTGGCCAAATCCCGCCGCCGCGCAGCCGGCCGAGGCAAGGCCCTTCGCGGGCGCACCACCCCTATGTTTCTCCAACACCCACGCCACCAACGCCCGCCGCTGCCGCGGTCTGCCCAACGCCCGCCGCCGCCTCTGTCTCCAGAAGCACCCGCGGCCCGGAGAATGCCCGCCAACCGCCGCCGTGTGGGTCGCTCCTTGCCTCATGGGTTGGTCTGGAGGTCCAACGACGGGGAGGCCCATCGCGGAACGAGGCGGGGACATGCCCGCCTGAGCGCGGGGGACGGGTGCGTCCGTTTCTGATGTCGTGGATGAACTGAGCGCCGGCGTGGTGGTGGACTGGGGCACTGCGCCAAGTGCGAGGAGCGCCTTGGAAGAAGCACACCATGATGGGTTCACCACGACACCATTTCTCCATGCTCCAATAGAAGGTGCGGGTGTTTCCTGATCTGATTTGGTTTGGGTGCCGCGGCATTCTCGATGTGAAAGCGGCACCCGAATAGACGGCGGCAGAGAGGCTCGCTCGTCGTTAGGGGCACATGGCACTTATATTTTTTATCCCAACCAAATTTACCGTCATATGCAACTGAAGAGGCCTTGCGAGTCTGGTACCCTGATTGATTCAAAAGATAAGCTATTTAAGTTGATCACTAATGAGGTTGCATTGAGTTTATCGTTTCATGCTTGTTCCCTGCTAATTGATGATAACTTGTTTTACATTCATCGTGCATTTATTCTCTGATAGGCCAGTTGGCAAAAGAATCAATTTTATTTGTATTCAGTTTAGATGATAACATGTGATGCCTACTTAGAGCATAGAGCCGGTTACAAATTTACTTAGTCATTTGAAGTAGCTAAAGCTTATGTACTCATATGTGAGTTAGGCATTTTTCTTTAATGATTCATTTGCTAAATACATTAAATGGCAGCAATGGTAATTGCAAGGTAATATTAATATTCCAAAATTGGAAAAATTTACACTCAAACCTTTGCACATGCATGATAAGTTCAGAGTTGTCTTTGGTTATAATCTACCTTCCAATTTTGAATTCATGTGTTTCTTTGACAGTTTACATTGCTTCTTATATATAAATATAAATGCTTTCTTTATAGTTTGGACTCATGGCGGAGCTGTGCGGCTAGATGATTGGATCTGATTGATGCAGTTGAGTCCAGGTAATGTATATATATTTTTTGTGTCATGTCCAGAGAAGTAGTTTGTTTCAGAAACTGATTGAACGATGTTAGGTATTTGTTCTCCCTTCTGTCCTTGCTATTTATTCTCTTTGCTAAGCTGCTTGACCTTTTTCAAAGGTTGCCAAGAAGTGAGTAGATCTTGCTGTTTGACCTTTTCTCTATTTGATTTTATGAGGTGCATAATTTTGAATGTGAAACTAGCTGCCATAATAATGTTAGAAGTTGTCTTTGCTAATGGGTGGGTTCAAGATAACTATATTGTTAGAAATTTATCTAAGCTATTAGGGATAGGTAATTCTTTATTACAACTATCTTACCGTTATTTCTTTCAAGCAAACTAAATTATGCTAGGTCAGTTTTCTTTTTTCAGATTGTACTGCACCAACTTGAATGGTGCCGAGGATTAATTTGTTTTTGCTGCATTTGCAGTGTCATCTATTGCAAGACTCATTATGTGTATTTCCATGAACTTCTTCCAAGATTTCAAATGGATTCATATTTCGCTCTTATCCTTTGCATAGGTATTGCATCCCATTGCTGATTCTATCACTATCAACAAAACGATCTGGATCCGGTGCTTTTTGTGACACGTCATGCTTGCAGGTACAACTTATGTACATCTTATGCATATACAATTTAGATGTATCTTTATGTTTAGTTCTGAGATGAACCACTTCTTCTTGGTATGTAGTGAGAATGAGCGAGGTAGCACATGTTTTATATCAGTTCATACAGCACAGTGCAATGTATTTTCTAGATATGCATAAATAAGGTGTCACCCATAGTGTTAGCATGGGCAAGCTACTATCAACATATCTTTTGAGAAAAAAAACTACATGTTACATCTTTTGTGTGAAACATATATTTTTCATTTTGAACTATTGATTATGTGTTGTTTTGTGTATGTTTAAAATTTTTCCGTGGCGTTAGCACGGGCACCTTACTAGTGTTTGTAAGCAGATGATGAATTGCGCAAACCGAAGACGGGTTGAGCAAGAGGAGTTCCAACCCGAGTAGGTTTCGGTTTGAGTTTGATCTAAGTCCGAGTGGAACTCGAGTTGTATTCGAGTTTCGCCTCGATCTCCTTGGCGAGGTCGGGAAGCAACATGATGACGCGATCGTCAGATCCGGTGAGTTTGTTGGAGTCTTCCGATGTGATGATCTTCAGTGCGGGTGAATTGGTTAGGTGGCTGTCGAAGCTGCCTGTTGACGGCTGTTAAGTCCAAAATATATGTCGTCAACTCCTGCATAAAGACATGAAAAATGAACATCAACAGTAGTGGTAGGAGTTATTACTAACGAATTCCACGAGCTTTGGTGAATTATAATCTGCAGGCACTCGCTGGTGAAATATCATGAAAACACAAGAGAACGCAGAGAGAAACACACATAAGATCCCATCCCGCGTTTGACCTTCAAAATGGGCCAATTTGACAGAGGAAACTAACGAACAAAGACCCGGCACCGACATACACAAGTTGGGGGCCCACCTGGCAATGTCCAGAACGAAAGGCGGTACGAGAGGCGGCGCCCGGGGGTCGGCCGAACCACAGGGTCGGTCGAACCCTTTCTGGCGCCAGCCGACCTCATCTTTTGTGGGAAACTTGATCCTAACCACTCCAAGGCGGTGCACTATGTTTCCATATTTATTGGGGGCGGGAACCGACCTATTAGCACTATATAAGGGGCCTCCCCCACCCCCTCTCACACACACCACCAAGTTCTCTTCCTCCTTCACTTGAAGATGTAGTGCTCCAATGCTAAGGCGAGGCCCTGCCTTGGCTAGTGCTTAGAGTAGGAGGAGAGTGAGGAGTAGTTCGGGGAAGCGCCGGGCCTGTCGGCAGTCTTCTCCAGTCTTGTACCTCTACGGATGCTGGCTTCCTCTGATATGAGTAAGTTACTATTTATGATTCTTGTATTGCATAGTACTTTTGCTTGAGTGAGATCAGTTCTCTTACTCGCGGGTTCGTCGCTCTGTATTTATACAGAGTGCTATAGTTTGCTACGGGGATCCAGACATAGTTAGACTTCAGTAGTAATCAGTAGCATAGACGTGGTGTCTGGGCTACGGGTTACCTTCGTTTGCCTTATATCCCATGGTCTGTGAGGTAGGCCGCAGGTGGTGACAGCCCTATCGGTCCTTCGTAATCCTCCACATTCGGATATAGTGTAGAGCTGTTGGCCGGAGTCACCTGACCATTTCAGGGGTAAGCCAGTGCCCGAAGCGAGTATTCTGCCCGAGAGATCGACCTTTAACTCATCTTTGGTGCTACCGCAGGAATCCTCTCCATCCTCGCCACATATCCTGGTGTGTTCTTGGACCGATTAAGTTAGGAGTTAGTACACACACGTTCCCTGTGGATACGATAAACTTAAATACTCACGGGTGAAAGCTACGACGGTATCCGTGCGCTTGCAGATTTATTTTGCAGTCGTTAAAATACCTAACAAGCTTTCTGGCGCCGCTGCCGGGGAATGGTTGCTGTTCTAACTTCGAACATAGTTGGTCCTCGTGTCTTTTCTTTTTCAAAATAAAAAAAATCTTTTCTTTTTTTCTTTTTTCCTTACCTCTACCTTGATCCATGCCACCCTCATCATCATCGTATCTTTTTGCTTTCTTTATCTCTACCTCTACCCCCGCTACCCATGGATGGTTATCCACGTACACACATTCCGACTCTTTTGGAGTGAGTCTTTAGAGCCATCCTCTCTGGACCTAGTCCCGCATCCGGCTACGGGACTCATCCCTCACAGAGCTAGTTCAGGAAAACTCCTTCTCATGGTTAACCTTTGAGCATCCCTATCATCACCTGGGAAAGGAGGAGAGTACTTCGAGCAACGGAGGATTTCCATCAGCGGAATTCGAGCTTTCATCTCGAGCATGCCTAAAATTCTGCTAAAAGGAACCTCTCCTGAACAGCAAGAATCGTGGGGAAAAAGCGCTTCATGTAAATCCTACCCCCATAGATTCATTCATGGTACTTTGTTCATAATTTTTCTCGAGACCATGTCTCGAGGGAGGTTAAGGAAGGAGTGGTTGGAAGAAAATAGGTCATTCTTTATGACTCATCTATTCTAACCACAACTCCCTGGAAGAGGTACCATATGAAGCCCATCATGTTCCCGTGTCAAGGCAACCTCCAAGGTGTTTTCACCAAGGAATATGCCTTGACCTTGACCTTGACCACTGTGTTATAAGTCCGTAGGACTCATCTGTTTGGTCAAGGGATCATAGGGACATACCGATCGAACCGAGTGAAATAAATTTACATTGAAATCCTCGATTTCCGATCGATGCCAATCAAATCAAGCGATTCAAAATTCACATCTTGTTCCTTGATTTTGATTGATGCCCAATAGAAGTTATGTCCACCCTTCATTTCAAATGAACTTCTACTGGAAGCTTAGGATGGATTGCTTTGCCACCACATTCATCTTTGATGAAATGCAAAGCTTCCTACCTAAGGAGGGGATTAGTTAAAAGAAAAACATTTCCCTCATGACCCGAACTCAGAATCGTTCCAATGGCCCACAGAGTTACACATCCTCTTTCATTATGGGGCTATGAACATTCTTGAGTTGATCTATCCGGAGATCAACCCTCTCACTCCATGAGCATGAAGTTCTATCCCGATTCATCACAAAAGCCATGCTCATCCTTGATTTCTGCGAGATCTTTTGTTGTGCCAAGTCACAATGAGCCATACGATCATCTTAGGGTTTCCCACCATAGATGTCCTTTAGGATGGTTGTTTTGGGTTTTGCTTATCATAATATCTATGCAGGGCTCGTTGTTGCATTTTGTGCACTAACCTTGCAGCTTTAACAACAATAAATCAACAAATGGTGGTTAAGCTGGGAACTACACCACCATTGACAGCTGCAAGAGGGATCCCCATGGTCGAGCTTGCGACCACAAACAAAGCACTACCGGCAGATATCCCAAAGCAACTTTTAAAAAAAATCTTTCTCCTTAAAAAAAAGCACGAGCATGTTTTTAAGCATAGTATGCACCTTCGGGTATTTTTGGTCCTAACCATTTTAGGTGATGATTAAGAAGAACAAGGGACATACGATGCCCGAGAACATAAGGTCTGCATCAGCTGAACACTTTGATGCTCTTTGGAGTTGGAACACACTCGAAAGGAGACCCCAACATTGCACACTTGACTTTCACACAAAAGTCCAAGTGTGGGGGGAAATCACTGAGCATCTCGCTGCAAAGTTCTAAACATCCAAAGGAGTATCCTTACTTCAAGAAGGTGTCAGATCTAGCTTGCTCAAAAAAAGAGGGGAAAAGAAAGAAAAAAAAGGGGAGAGAGATAAAAAAAGAAAAAAAATAAAAAAAAAGAAAGAGAGAGAAAAGAAAAAGAGAGAAAGGAAGAAGGAAAGAGCGAGGGAGAGCCATGGCTCCACACACTCAAGAAGCTCATACACACAAACAATCAAGAACCCTGCTCGTTTTCCTTTCCAAATCTTTACTGCTCCGCTCAGATCGATCAGGCCTCCAAGGAGTATTGTTCCCATGCACGAGGCAGGAGTATCACACACCATCATTGCAATAATTCCAAGAAATTCATCCTTCATGCTGGCGGTAAGTATACTCAGGTAAGCAAAGGTAAGGTTCATCAATCCCTTATGTTTATCTCCAAATGAACAGCGTTTGAAAAATCATGCTTCCTTTGTTTGTATTCGTTTGCTTTGGTTTGGGAGCATTTTCGAGATACTTCCATAGACTTTTTAAATTAAGCATGATGCTTAGGTTAAATAGCCTTCTTTAATCAAAATGAGACATGGTGTCAAAATTTGGGTTAATGAACTTTGGAGTAATACTACCATATACTTTGGATGCATATCTTTTTGGACAAACCCCTGCAAGAAACTTTTCAAATTTGTTGGGTAAAATCCTCAAGTTCATGCTGGAGATAAGGCAAGGCTCAGAAGTGCTTTAAATAATAAAATTTGCACAACACACAAAGGAGGCATAAGTCACATTTCAAAAGTGCACTTTGTGCACTCTACCAAATGCCCCTATGGTTTGTTCATGCAGTTTAATCTCGGCCTTGTTTGAATTTTGCTAAAATGATAAAAAAATTTGGTGAGCAAACTCTTTGTCAAAATAAAAGAGTCTCTCTCTCTCAAAAAAAGAAATAAAATGTTGGCAAGCATTTTGGGATCCATGCTAATTGCATCTTTGAACTTGATTTTTCCTTGAAGCATGGATGTGAACTACAAATAAAAAAATCCATTCAAAATTCTTTAGGTATTCCTAGAGTATTTGTTGTCCACTAACATTTTACAGGGAAGGAAATAGACAACCAAAGAGTAGTATACAATAACTCCATCACCAACAAAACGCTCCTTGGTCCCATGGGAAGACAGATGCTCGAGGAACCAAGCCGAACAAATGCAAAGTTTTGTTTCATGTATATGAAGCTTAACTCTTGCATTTTTGTTCCAGGCTTGCCGAGCTCTTTCAGGTAAGTGTCCCACACACCTCGTGCACCTGTTCCTCATGTTTCCACCCTGCTAAGTTACCCATCATGTTCGGCTTGCCAAGAATAAAATTTAAAAAAACAAATTAACAAAAAAAATACTTAAAAATATTTTAAAAATAGTATAAGTAAAAAAATTTAAAAAAACAATTAGGTGCTTAAAAAAACCTTCTCATTCTTTTACTCGATAAAATTTAGACTCCCCGGTGTTCAAAACTGGTAGAGTCCTTTGTTTTTTCCACTTTTGTTTTCTTTGAATAAAGACAGGTACAAGAATAAGTGTGGGGGCGATCTCTCAGAATCACCAAATGCAAACTCAGTTCAAGATCTCTCCCCCATACATGCTGCACAACATCGACAACCCAGCATGCTGAAGACCAGGACAGATGGAACTTAGAGAAGGATGGCCGAACCTCTGGTTCGACCAGACCACCTCTGAGTTCCCTCAGCTCCCTCTTCTTCCTCTACAAGCGATGGTATGTGCAACACATTCCTCACAAACTCCCTCAAACTCCATAAGTTCTTGAGTTTAAATGAATTCATGCTAATCACTAAAAATAAACTCAAAGAACCTTGCCAACCTACCTCATGCACTCCATGCACTTTCATGAATAAACTTGCATACTCATTATTCCTCGCATTCTTTCTAGTTCTTGTGAACATATATCTTCATAGGGACCCCATGCTATCGAAGTAATTGACTAATGTGATATGATTGGATGAACGGAACCATGCTCTTCTTGCAAAGTACTTGGAATTTGTTTTCAAAAAAATCATCAATAGCTTGTCTCCTCAAATTAATGAAAATTACTACCAAAGCCAAAGTTAGATTTTCATGCTCAAACCTTCATATGCAGTTTGACTTTGCTTTGAGTTTTGTCAAATTATTTGACCCTTGTTAGAGACTTGTCATACTCTCATGATCAAGATCACGTACACATCCACTCACATGTTATACTTCTACACTGGAAGATAGCAAACATTGTCATCCACCCATAAAATAAAACTCCATGACATACCATGACTCTTTCTCTCTAAAGTGACCATCGAGGATGTAGACTATGAAAACAAAAAAAATGATAAAATGAAAGATGCATACCCAAAGAAGGTATGCCACATGCCAAAAAGGCATGTCAAAGAAAAAGTGAAAAAAAGATGCATACTGAATGAAGGTATGCCACATGCCCACAAGGCATGTCAAAAAAAAGAAAGATAGTTCACGTCCAAGCAAAATAAAGAAGAGAGATGGATCATGCAAAGGAGTTCATCCACCCTCTACAAAAAAAAAAATCCATACACTTGCACATCTTGATCAGATTGTATGAATCGTTTCTGCTTGGATCTAGTCTTTGACTTATCAACATAAGCAAAGCAAACATGCCTCTTTTATTCCTACCCTGAGCTCCACATAAGCCTGATTAGATTGTAGGAGAAAAAGAAGGCAGCAACTTTGCCTTGGTGAGGATCTAAAAGAGTGATCCGAGAGAATAATTTGAGGAGCAAGACTATTCTTTTGTTTCAAAATTTTAAAACCCAAGTTTCTAAGCAGGAAGAGCTAGGAACCCGAAGTCTTTATTGTTCCATTCTTCAATTATCTAAGAAAGCATGGTAGCCACTCAAAAAGTTTCACAAGAATCGGAAGAAACTTGGAATAACTTGTATGCAGGTTATATCAAGGGAGATGCATCCAACTTAGTCCTTCAAACTTTACTCGAGGACGAGAAAAGGGCTAAGTGTGGGGGTGTTATTGATGGCTGTTAAGTCCAAAATATATGACGTCAACTCCTGCATAAAGACATGAAAAACGAACATCAACAGTAGTGGTAGGAGTTATTACTAACAAATTCCATGAGCTTTGGTGAATTATGATCTATAGGAGCCCACTGGTGAAATATGATGAAAACACAAGAGAACAAAGAGAGAAACACACAGAAGATCCCATCCTGTGTTTCACCTTCAAAATGGGCCCATTTGACAGAGAAAACTGACGAACAAAGCTCTGGTACTGACATACACAAGTTGGGGGCCCACCTGGCAGTGTCCAGACTGAAAGGCGGTGTGAGAGGTGGCTCCCGGGGGTCGGCCGAACCACAGGGTCGGCCGAACCCTTTCTGGCGCCAACCGGCCTCATCTTTGGCGGGAAACTTGATCCTATCCACTCCAAGGCGGTGCACTATGTTTCCATATTTATTGGGGGCGGGAACTGACCTATTAGCACTATATAAGGGGCCTCCCCCACCCCCTCTCACACACACCACCAAGTCCTCTTCCTCCTTCACTTGAAGATGTAGTGCTCCAATGCTAAGGCGAGGCCCTGCCTAGGCTAGTGCTTAGAGTAGGAGGAGAGTGAGGAGTAGTTCGGGGAAGCACCGGGCCTGTCGGCAGTCTTCTCCGGTCTTGTACCTCTATGGATGCTGGCTCCCTCTGATATGAGTAAGTTAGTATTTATGATTCTTGTATTGTATAGTACTTTTACTTGAGTGAGATCAGTTCTCTTACTCGTGGGTTTGTCGCTCTGTATTTATACAGAGTGATGTAGTTTGCTATGGGGATCCAGACGTAGTTAGACTGCAATAGTAATCAGTAGCATAGACGTGGTGTCTGGGATACGGGTTACCTTCGTTTGCCTTATATCCCACTGTCTGTGAGCTAGGCCGCAAGTGGTGACAGCCCTGTCGGTCCTCCGTAGTCCTCCACATTCGGATATAGCGTAGAGCTGTTGGCCGGAGTCTCCTGACCATTTTAGGGGTAAGCCGGTGCCCAAAGCTAGTATTCTGCCCGAGAGATCGACCTTTAACTCATCTTTAGTGCTACCGCAGGAATCCTCTCCATCCTCGCCACATATCCTAGTGTGTCCTTGGACCGATTAAGTTAGCAGTTAGTACAAACACGTTCCCTGTGGATACGATACACATTCAGTCTTGTCGTTATGCGGAGTGGATCTCTAATATTGTGCCCGTTGAAAAGAAAGATTCGGGCAAGATTAGAGTTTGCATTGATTTTAGAGATCTTAATAAAGCTACTCCTAAAGATGAATATCCTATGCCCATAGCCGATATATTCATCAATGAAGCTTCTGGACATCGTGTTATCAGTTTTCTTGATGATAATGCGGGTTATAATCAAATATTCATGGCCGAAGAAGATACGTCTAAAACGGCCTTTAGATGTCCTGGTTTCGTTGGTTTATTTGAGTGGATTGTTATGACTTTTGGATTGAAGAATGCTGGTGCTACTTATCAAAGAGCTATGAATTTGATCTTCCATGACTTGATTGGTATTATATTGGAAGTTTATATAGATGATATCGTGATCAAATCGGCCAGCTTGAGTCATCATTTGGTTGATTTGAGGCTTGCACTTGAGAGAATGCGTCAGTATGGATTGAAGATGAATCTGCTCAAATGTGCTTTTGGTTTATCGGCTAGGAAGTTCTTGGGCTTCATTATTCATGAGAAGGGCATAGAGATTGATCCAAAGAGAATTGAAGCCATGAAGAAAGTAGAGGCTCCTGCTTGCAAGAAAGACTTGCAAAAGTTTCTGGGCAAGGTGAATTATTTGAGAAGGTTTATATCTAATTTGTAAGGAAAAATTGATGCTTTTACTCCTATTCTTCGGTTGAAGAACGAGGCTGAATTTACTTGGGGGGCAGAACAGCAAGAGGCTTTTGAGAAGATTAAGAAGTATTTGTCTTCACCACCGGTTCTCAAGCCGCCTAAGAGTGTTATTCCTTTTAGGCTTTATGTGGCTATGGAAGACAAAGTTATTGGTGCTATTTTGACTCAAGAAGCCGAATGAAAGGAGTATGTTATCACGTATGTTGGCCGACGACTTATTGATGCGGAGACAAGGTATACATTTATTGAGAAGTTATGCTTATCATTATATTATGCTTGTACCAAGTTGAGACATTATCTTTTATCAAGTACTTGCATAGTTACTTGTCATGCCGATGTTATTAAGCATATGCTACAAAAACCGATTTTGAGTGGTAGAATCGGAAAGTGGGCTTATGCGATTGTTGAATATGATTTGGCCTATGAGTCTTTGAGAGCTATTAAAGGCCAAATTGTAGCGGATTTCATTGTTGAACATCGGATTAATGATGAGCATGATTTGGAAGTCGGCTATATTACTTGCACACCATATAAGTTGTTCTTTGATGGATTGGCTTGTGATGATGGACAAGGTATTGGTGATGTTCTAATTTCTCCGAATGGTACTATTTTTGAGTTCTCAAATCGATTGGAAGAAGAGCGCACGAATAACCAAGCTAAGTATGAAGCACTTCTATTTGGCTGGGAATTATTGGAATCAATGGGCGTTAAACATGTGGAAGCTTATGGTGATTCACTTCTAGTGGTGCAGCAAGTATCCAAGGTATGCCAATGTTACAATGGTTCTTTAAATGCATATCTTGATAGATGCCTTGATATTATCTCTTGCTTTGATAAATTTGTAATCCGACATATTCCAAGAGATAGTAATCAGAAGGCGAATGCTCTGGCTCAGCAAGCATCTGGCTACAATGTTACTAAGAAATATTTTAACATGAGAAAACCGATGCGAGCAACAGCCGAGTTACTGGTTCTGGACGAACCGGTCAGACCGAACGCTCCGACCAGTCTGACCACCCAGACTGGTCTGACCGGTCCAGAGACCGGTCTGACCGGTCAGCCTACTGAAAACAGTGAGTCAGCCGCCACTTCTAATTCCAAAGAGAAAGCCGAGGTTGCTGATTGGGGAATGCCTATTGTGACATATTTAAAGGATCCTGGTCATGGTGCGGAAAGGAGTATTTGGCATTTGGCATTTAAATACACTTTGATCGACGATGAGCTTTATCGTCGTACCACCGAAGATATACTTCTCAAGTGCTTAGATTCTGATCAGGCTCGTGTTGCTGTGGGGGAGGTTCATGAAGACATCTGTGGTACGCATCAATCGGCTCTTAAAATGAAGTGGTTACTTAGGAGAGCCGGTTTCTATTGGCCAACTATGATGGCGGATTGTTTTAGATATTATAAAGGGTGTGAAGAATGTCAGCGATTTGGTAATGTTCAGTTAGTGCCTGCTGCGTTCTTACATCCTATTATCGAGCCATGGCCATTTAGAGGTTGGGGGTTGGATTTCATTGGTCAGATTAATCCCCCTTTTTCAAAGGGGCATCGCTTCATGTTGGTTGCTACGGATTACTTTACTAAGTGGACCGAAGTGGTTCCTTTGAAGAATATGACACATCGGGAGGTCATTGAGTTTATTACAGAGCATATTATTCATAGATTCGGTATTTCTCAAACTTTGACAACGGATCAAGGTTCATCTTTTATTTCAAAGGAGGTATGTGATTTTGCTGAATCATACAAGATAAAGATACTCAATTCATCTCCATATTATGCTCAGGCCAATGGTCAGGCCGAGTCTAGTAATAAAATCTTGATAAAGCTCATCAAGAAGAAGATAGAGGAGAATCCCAGGAGGTGGCATGCGGTTCTATTTGAAGCATTGTGGGCTCATCGTATATCTAGATATGGTGCTACTAAAGTTACTCCTTTTGAGCTTATTTATCGTCAAGAGGCCGTTTTGCCCGTTGAGGTGAATCTGGACGCTTATAGATTGGCTAAACAAAACGACATTTCTGCTGTTGATTACTATGACTTGATGATGGACAATATTGATGAAGTAAGCGACAAGCGGATGCAAGCTTTGAAGGAGATTGAGAAAGACAAGCTTCGGGTGGCTAGAGCTTACAACAAAAAGGTAAGGGCTAAATCTTTTCAAGTTGGTGAGCTGGTTTGGAAGACTATATTGCCTCTTGGGACAAAGAGTAACAAGTTCGGCAAGTGGTCGCCAAGTTGGGAAGGACCATTCAAGATAGTTAAAGTTATCTTCGTGAATTCTTATATGGTGGAAACAATGCAAGGAGAACGTTTTCCAAGGGCACTGAATGGAAGATACTTGAAGAAATACTATCCCAGTGTGTGGCAAGACGCTTGAAGAATGAAGATGGCCGGTATGGAGTATCACCCTTAGTATTATTTTTAGCCTTGTATTTTCTATTCAAATTTATGTAACTAGGTTAGCTTCTGGTACTTGCTTTTTAGTTTGCAAAGCTCACTAAAAAGCAGATGGGGCATATGTTGGCAGCCAAAATTGGCAATATCGAAGGCCGACCGGTCAGACCAGTATGGCTTGTGCAGTCCGAATAGAGTTAGGGTTTGCATTATGGAATCCGTTTGTAACTCAATTTGGAAGGGGTACGTCTTTCCCAGCCTATAAATATAAAGGTCACGGCCGATTGAGGTCCTTCTACCCAATCGAATCAATCAATTTACACTTTTCCTATTTTGCTCCAAACCCTAGCTTTTCCAATCTCGTGCTGTTCTTTGCTCGTCTCTATGGCGTTCAAGGGCGTCTTGGGTGGCCTGCCGACCTTAAGACAACCCGAGATCTTCGAGCTCCGACGGGGTCCCTCCCGAGCTTGAGGTTCTAGGTCTTCGCAAAGCTCTCTGCGCCCGTCCGGTTGCGGTCGTTGCGATCCTGCGCGTTCTAGCGCTTGTGTATTGGCCAATTCTGCGTCAATAGTGCCTTGAGTAAATAAAGGTTTGAACTCCCCGGTATTCAAACCTGTATAGTTTTTATTTCAAACCTTTGTTTCTTTTGTTGAATAAAAATAGGTACAAGGATAAAATGGGTGAGATCTCTCAAACTCAACCGTATAGTTACTCATTCGAGATCCCCCCTAAACATGACACACAACATCGGACGGTCCAGCACACTGAAGAACAGAACATATGAGATACAGGGAGGGATTGTTGAACCGAAGGTTCAACCAAACCACCTCCGACTCTCCTCAGTTTACTCTTCTCCCTCTTCAACGATGGTTTGCGCAACAAGACCCTCTAACTCCCTGATTTCTCGAGTTTTAAAAAATTTCATGATGATCATTAAGATTAAACTCAATGAACCTAGCTTATCTCCTCATGTTAAACATGCCTTTTCTATGGTTGGCTTGCATATTGTTTATTCCTCGCTTGCATTCCTGCTACTTGTGAACAATCTATCATAGGGAAAGCATGTCGTCTAAGTAGTTGACGAACGAGATACGATTTGATGAAAGGAACCTTGCTTCTCTCTGCAAAATACTTGGGAAATTTATCTTTGAAAATTTCAAAATGAATAGCTTGGCTCCTTGATGATGATAAATTCCTACCATATCTATATGTTGATCTCATAGGAAACCATATACATATGCTACTTGTTTTTGAATTGAGCTTTGTCATATCGTTTGTGACCCTTGTGAGATTCATTTCATGCCTTTATGATTAAGAACATGTACACACTAGTAGTGATTGCAACAACGGCTAGTATATTTGCACGGGACCGATTGCTCGTTCTTTGGTAGTGCTTAAAGGTTGGCATATGTTGAAATGGCAATTTTGGCAATGCAATTTATTACTTTAAGAGGACAAAGTATGGCAATTTACATGGACAATTCTTACCATTGTACAAAGTCATTTTGCTGAAGTTATCACATTTTCTCATCATTCCTGCCTACGGTGCCAGTAGCAGAGCTTTGCCTAGGCACATGGTTGCCCTATGTGACATTCGGTGACAAAACTTAATCAAACCCTCATGATTGTTGACCTTCATTGGCACATGTGAGAACCGCCCAATTTGATACTATTTTAAATGAACAGTCGGTCATTATCATCCAGATGAGAGTTAACACATGCTTGCCAGAGAGCGTGCCACGTGTTATCCCACATCTAGAGACACGAATAACCGACACATCATTCATCCAAAATAATATCAAATCCTGTAGTCCCAGTATGTGCTCCAATATACGCCCAGAATCAGCATATGCACATACCGTTTACAATCAAATACATCGCCAATAATCCACAAAGAGTAGTTTTATCAAAAACAGAGTTCGAAACATAATATTACAAGTTCAATATAGGTGGGTTTCAAGCTTCACCTACAAGCCTTGGGCTCACGAAAGTCATATTAAACAGAAACATAAAGTTTATTGCATTTACATGCTCTCACGAAGCTCAATTACGATAAAGTCATACTTAGATGATGATGCCTGGCTCATAGACATCATCTCAACCACAACGACCTACTCCTCCCCCGTATTTGGATCAGCGGGGTAGAAGTGGCCGAACACCACTTCCGCTCTCCTGCAACTAGGTTTAGAAAGCAACCTGAGTACAAAAGGTACTCGCAAGACTTACGCGATTAAATAAACAAGGATCATGCAATAGCTCAAGTAAAAGCTTTAAGGTTAAGTAATTATTGCATAAGCATTAGCTCTCTACACTATCGCCTATCAGAATTAATTAATCTTGACCAACCCCAAACACTTTTAGTTGATTAAGAGAGTAATATAATCTATAATTGATCATAGCTGTAACATGAACCATTCCCAAAATAAACGAAATTCTACGAGTTCATGGGATAAAGAGCTTGCTCATAACCGAGAGCGTGGCAATTCGAATTGATTATAACCTTGCAAGAGTGTACTACTTTACCCACATGACGCAAGGACCATGCGACTCACCCAACCGGCCAAAGTTGGATAAGGGGGTACTCACGTCAACCGTTCCCAACAAGGCTCAACCGTTGAGGGTACGTCCAGCTTGCGCGTGGAGACTTAGTTCCACCGGGGACATCTCTAAACTTTCCTACACATAGTTCCACCCGGGGACACACTAAGCCTCCCTACATAGCCCTTGGCCACGTATCTGGGACCGGGCCCCAATGATCAAGTCAAAGAAGGTAATTGGCTCATCCGTACCATTATATTGGATATGTGGTAGCACGGAAAGGTGCTCAAAACCG
Organism: Panicum virgatum; assembly: GCF_016808335.1. NCBI lineage: Eukaryota > Viridiplantae > Streptophyta > Magnoliopsida > Poales > Poaceae > Panicum > Panicum virgatum. The sequence goes on along the minus strand of NC_053146.1, from coordinate 18,650,993 downwards.
ACGTCATCCACTCGGTCCTTAATCGATCCAAGCGGACTATGCCCATGTGATTTCATTCTCTAGGCCCTACCATTCCGCTCGAATCTCAGTATTACCGCTTCATCACCACCCAAACCGAACTAGTGCGATCAAGGATTATCGGTAAGTGTGATACTCCAAACCATTCCTTTCTAGCAAGCAATATAATTATTCTAAGCAGGGCTAAGCATCTAGTCAAATTAAGTAGTTCATTGACTAACAAGTGACAAAGACATGGATAACAATTCAAGGAAGGATAGTGCATCAAAGTAGGTACAAGAATGCAATACATACATAATATATATATATCCCAACATTACCCAAGTGAGATAACTAAGCTAGTCAAATTAAATAGGTGCAAGGAATTATGCTTAGCTGCTTGACTGGGTTAACTTCAGGCTCGACCACGGACGGGATTCCGGGTTCAGTCTCCACGGACTCGGTGGGCTCCACGGGTTCGACCTCCGACGGTTCGGTCACTATAATGCATGAATGCGATGCAAGAATTAAGAAATGGACTACACAACAAGCATAAATCATGAAATAATTTGAGCATGCCGAGAACATTGCAAAGAACTCACGAAAATTTGTTTTGCAGCAAAATCATTTTCCTATAATTAATCATAAACATATTAGTTTTCAGCCACTCTAAACAAGGTAAATCATAAAATGCATACAAACTTAACTAAACAAATCCAAGAAAATTAGCTTAGATACCAGGAATGAAAGAAAACCTAACAAAACTGGTTTTGCCATTTTATCACTTCCCAGCAAGAAGTTCTATATTAAACCATTTTCATATAAATCATAAGAAAAACAAGCTAAAACTTTAATAAACAGCAAGGAATCATGTGAACAAGTTGCACCACTGAAAACTACACCTCACAAGGAGTCTAACAACATTTAGTTTGAAATTTTTAGAACAATACTCCAATAACTAAGCATTAAAGTCACTTTTGCAAAATAAAACTATAAATAAATTTACAGCAAAGTAACATGCAAAAAAATATTTTTATTGAGTAGATCTGATCTAGTGGAATCCAACAAAACAAGTTTCACATTTTTATGAGCTATACATGAATTTCTATGGATTTTACAAGATTGCAGACAAATAAAACCTAATGAAACCCTAGCAAAATTGCTAGGTGCACCCGGATCTGGCCACACCCGCCAGGCCAGAGGCCGACAGGTGAGTCCCATGGGCAGGCGCCCCACTCAGGCCGGGTCAAGGCAAGGCCAGAGGCCTTGACCCGCCCGGGAGCGCGAGGCGGCGCGGCGAGGCGAGGCCGGAGCAGGTCGAGGGAGGCACGCATGGGGATGACGAGGAGGCGGCAAGCCTCACCGGTGGTGGCACAGGTGAGGAGCGGCGACGGACGGGCGGCGCGGCGTCGTTGGGCGGCGGCGGATCGAGGCGAGCGGCGGCGGCCCTGCACGGAAAGGCCCAAGGCCTGGTGAGCGCCAGAATCGGAGGACGAGGGTGAGAGGGAGCTCCCCATGCGAGGAATTGAGCCACGGCTCACCGGAGCAGGCGAATCGCGGCGGCGGGCGGCGAGCAGAGCTTGGGGCGGCGGCGGCAATGAAGGTGGGGAAGGGCTGTAACACCCGGTTTATAAAAGGACATAAACCGAGCAATCATATACGTGCCAGGATCAAGTCACACGTATATACAACAGAATGAACAGTATATCATAGCACATATCACGTAAAAAGATATAATAAAGTGAATACGAATATTATTTATTACATTAATGACAAAAGTCTGGTACAGAGTATGCAGAAGTGTAATACATAAACGATAACTCTCGTCGGAAGCTGAGCAGGGTGCCACAGGGACGTCGACTGGGAGACGAACACCTAGAAGTCCTCGTAGTCCTGGAAGTGCTGAGCGAACTCCCTCGCGTCGGCAGGAACTGAGCAGCAGTAGAGTATCCAGGAGGAAAAAGTAGAGAAGAGGCAAGAGTGAGTACACAACTTGTACTCAACAAGTATAACACAAACTATGAGGCTCTAGGTTGGCTGACTGACTACATTAGCTTTCAAGTCTTTGCAAAATTTTATTAAAGTTATTTACTACAAGTTGATGAATTACCATAAACCCGGTTACATAGTAATTAATCAAAATTAATCATGTTACCGAAACCACCAAGGTAACCCCGAGAGGCACCCCCCTCGTCGGAAGAAGATAACCCCACTAATCAAAAGGAGGATCTGGGCCGCTCATGACCGTGAGCACGGCTAGTATATCAGTTTTACACTCTGCAGAGGTTGCACATCTTTACCCACAAGTCGTGAGCTACGCTAGTTGTTCATCACACTTCCTTAGGTGAGATGACTAGCAAACTCACTACGAGACCTTTACAAAGAATCTCGTTGGTAAGGAGTAACCGCGAGGGTTGGATCGGCAACTATGGAGCAGGTCTAGTGGGCGTCATCGACGAGGCCACTCAGTACGAGGGACATAGAAGCTTACCACCCTTGCCCCGTCGGTAAGTTACTCCAAACCAAAAAGACATAATTATTACGCCAAGACCGCCCCATTCCAGTCTTGTGGTAGCGCTGTTGTCCCAGGTTGTCGCTCTATGAACCGGTCCTTATGGAGAGTGGCCAACCAGGCAGTAAGCACCGTGCTGGCCCCCTAAACCATGTTTCTAACAAAAACCAATTTTAACGAGACATGAGCCACTCAAGCCACACAGAGGGCCACTCTCAGAATTAAGTTGCATATACCATTAATCAATTTAATTAAAAAGGACCAAGTGTGTTATAGCGCGGCACCTAGCACAACTAACCAAAATGCAACCCAATGGATATATATAAAGGGAATAAAGTGGCTAGGAAATCCTTATAGGCATACAGTATTAAAATGCAGTATGAAAATATATTTAAAGTGATAGGTTGTTCATGTTATACTTGCCTTCCTCAAAGTTCTCCTGCTGCTCAAACTGCTCAGAAGATGGCTCCTGGTACTGGTACTCCTCCGAAGGATCAACGTCTACTCACGATCGCAACGCCAAAACAATTCCAGCATATACACATACATGCAAACAGAAGCAAAAACTAAGAAACAGTACAACAATACATAAAAACAGCAACAAAAACTAAGCTAGAACTATTCTACGCGTTACAACGATCGCGTGGACATAAAGAACGCCTAAAACGGAGCTAAAACGCAAAAACTAGAGGAAAAACAAGGTCCAGGGGCTTTTCTGCAAGAAAAACTGAGTTCCAGGGGGTTTTCTGCAAAAACTGAGGGTCTAAACGTAATTAACCATTAAATCTAAGGGCTAACAAGCAAAACTGATGGCTCAGGACTACGGGTTCTTTTCCTATAGAGCTCAGGGGGCTTCGTGCAAGTTTCTGGGCCGAACTGTAATTTCTTTTGACTTGAGATGGACTGCGGGTTGAATCTAGGAAACTTCAGGGACTCTTTAGAAAAAACGCCAGGCCGAACCGGTATATTCAGATCGGGGCCATCGGATCTCGATCTGATGGCTCAGGGCGGCTCGGGTCTAGATCTAATCTAGGCCGTCGGTCTTGGATCGGGTGGCTGGGTTGCTTCGCGGGCGGCAGCGGCGGCGGAACGCGCCGGCGGCGGGTTCCCTCGGCGGCGGCCTCACCGGAGAAGGTCAAAACAGCGCTACAGGGCACTAATCGGGCTGGGGCTTGGCCGTGGAGCATCGCCATGGCATGCGTAGTCCACCTGGCCACTCGGGGGAGGGGATTGGGGCGCGGGACGCCATGCGCGGCGGCGGGGGCGACTCGGCGTGGCAGTACATCGCCGGCGCAAGGCGTTCGAGCCGCGAAGATGGCCCACGGGCACTCTAGCATGCCAAAAAGGAAGAGTGGGCAGAGTGGGTCCTCACCGAGCTTCGGACTGAAGAGAAAGGCTGGCGCAGCGTGCTCGGTGACGAAGACCAGCAGCGGAGGTGGGGCGGAGCTCGTGGAGGAGTAGGTGCAGGGGCGTTTCCGGGATCCTAGATCCCGCGGACGGCTTCCAGGTAAACCTGCGAATGTTCCACGGGGTCAGAGAGGTCGGAGTCGCACCGGCGTTGAAGAATTCCATGGCGGAGCTTCTTAGCGGCGGCGGAATGCTCTGTCTGAGATCTGAGGGCAGCGGCGGCTAGGTTTGGGGGCGGCGCGCTAGTGGATGGGGGAGGTGCAGGGGTTTGTGTCCGGTTTAAAGGAGGCCGCCCAGGGATTGCGGGGTTCGGGTTCGGGAAAGGAATCCGCGGGGATCTCGGGCGGATGCTGCGGCCGTTGCGCGGGCGCGAGGGGAGTGGAGGAAGGGGATGACAGTGGGGCCGGCGTGACAGCGAGAGGAGGCGGGGACGCGGGCATCGCGCATGCGGTTGGAACGGCTGACAGGTGGACCGCCTTGTCGGTGGGTGACACTCGCGCGTGTGGGCGGGGCTGAGCGCGGCGAGGGATGGGCCGTGCGTGCTTGCTGGGCCAGTGCGGTGGAGGTGGGGCTGGGCCAAGTGCGGAACGAAGGCCCGTTCGGGAAGGGGTGGAGTTGGGCTGCTGGGCTGGTTTGAGTTGGGTTTTTCCTTTTCTACTCTAGCTCAAACAAATCTATTTGAATTCAAACAAAATTTGAATTCAACCATCCAATGCACATAAGCAAATAAAATAAATGCTCCAGCATGAATGCAGCAACAAAGTTTTAATCTAGGGAAAAATTTAATTAATTAAGGAACAAAAATTAGATTAAATGCAAGACTAACACAATAATCCTTAGAAATTTAAATAAAGCCAATTAAATTTATTAATAAATGCTGAAATTTAAATTAGGGTGTTACAAGGGCTAGGGTTCGAGAGGGGGGCGTAGAGGATAAGGCCGCGGCGTCGTCGTGGAGGATAAGGGCGAGCGGAGGACGCGCGCGGCACGAAAGCCGGGGATGGCCGGCGCGTGGCGACGCGTGCATGCCGCGGCGAGGCAGAACAGAGAGGAGGGAGGGAAGGGGAGGCTGACGAGCGGGCCCGGCGAGGGATTTTTATTTATTTCTTTTTTTCCTTGTTCTGTGACAACTCCCCCCCCCTAAGAAAATCTCGTCCCGAGATTTAGGTAGACAAGAGGGAAAGGATAAAACTCGGACTAGGTTGAGGCCATATTCACCTTTACAAGATAAACATCTAAGAGATGATGCACAAAGGCATGGATGATGTGGTGTGAGACATTCCTAGGGTTTTCTTGATGGTGACTGTGTACACATATAACAATATCTAGGAAAATGAACTTCATCAAGAAAGTAGAGTACGGTAGGGAGAGAACTTACTCATCGGAAAAGAATTCAGGGTATTCTTGACGTAATTGATCTTCACACACCCAAGTGGCTTCATCTTCGGTATGATTGCTACATTGAACCTTTACAAATTTTACCATACTACGCTTCACTCTTCTTTCATCACGATCAAGAATGGCAATTGGGTGTTCCTCGTAGGTAAGACCCGGTTGAAGATCAAGTGACTCAAGGTCGACGGCGTCAGCTGGAACACGATGGCACTACTTCAACTGAGAGATATGGAAGACATTGTGCACGGCGGAGAGTGATTGAGGAAGTTCCAATTGATAAGCCACTGCTCCAACTTTCTTGATAATCCGAAAAGGTCCGACATAGCGTGGCGCTAACTTTCCTCTGACTTGGAAACGGCGAGTGCCCTTAAATGGAGAAACCTTGAGATAAACATAATCACCAATTTTGAGATGGAGTTCTCGGCGACAACGATCAGCATAAGTCTTTTGACGAGATTGAGCAATGCGAAGATTCTCACGAATAATCCTGACTTGCTCCTTGGCATCTTTCACCAAATCTGGACCAAAGAAAGGCCTTTCTCCGGATTCGGACCAATTGATAGGAGTCCTGCACCGTCTTCCATAAAGGGCTTCAAAAGGAGACATTTTGATACTTGCTTGATAACTATTATTATAAGAGAACTCTGCAAATGGTAAGCAAGTAACCCATTTCTTTTCATATATGAGAGCACAGGCTCTCAGCATGTCTTCTAAGATTTGGTTGACTCTCTCAGCTTGACCGTCAGTTTGAGGATGATAAGCAGTACTATAAGTGAGATCAGTTCCCATGGCTTCATGCAGACTTCTCCAAACGTGAGCAACAAATTGAGGACCGTGGTCAGAGATAATTTTCTTAGGAACACCATGAAGACAAACGATGCGGGTAAGGTACAACTCCACATATGCATATTGCTTGACGAGATAAGTAGTCTTTACCGGAAGAAAATGAGCCGACTTCGTCAATCGATCCACAATTACCCAGATAGAATCATACCCTTGAGAAGACCTGGGTAACCCAGTGATAAAATCCATTCCAATTTCTTCCCACTTCCTTGATGGGATAGGCAAGGGCTGAAGGGTACCGGCAGGTTTGAGATGTTCGGCCTTAACCCTTTGGCAAACATCGCACTCGGCGACATATCGAGTGATTTCTCGCTTCATGTGAGTCCACCAAAATCTTTGCTTGAGATCTTGATACATTTTGGTACTGCCCGGATGAATGGAGAATTGAGAACTATAGGCTTCATCAAGGATAATTCGCCTGAGGTTATGATCCTTAGGCACCACAATACGCTTCCCAAAGAATAGAACTCCTTCATTATCCATAGAGAAGTACCGAGCTTTGCCGTACTTCATTAATTCCTAAATTCGAGCCATACCCTTATTCTTCTTTTGTGCTTCCTTAATTTGATCATAAAGGTCGGATTTAACCGTGAGAGTAGCAAGATAACCTTTCTTGACCATAGAAATTCTGAGTTTTCGGAGATCATCACAGACTGTATGCACAGGAGGGGCTTTGGTCAAGCAATTACATTGAGTCTTCCGGTTTAGTGCATCAGCGACAACATTTGCCTTACCAGGATGATAATGCACTTCAAGATCATAATCCTTGATCAGTTCAAGCCATCGACGTTGCCTCATGTTGAGATCAGATTGAGTGAAAATATACTTGAGACTCTTGTGATCAGTATAGATGTTGCAATGATTGCCAAGCAGATAGTGACGCCATATTTTGAGAGTATGGACAACAGCCGCAAGCTCTAAATCATGGGTAGGATAATTTTATTCATGTTTCTTGAGTTGTCAAGAAGCATAGGCCACTACTTGGTCTTCTTGCATAAGGATACAACCCAGACCGATGCGAGAAGCATCGCAATAAACATCAAAACTCTTGGAAATATCTGGCTGAGCAAGAACTGGAGCAGTAGTGAGGCGATCCTTAAGGGTTTGAAAGGCTGCTTCACAGGCTAGGGACCACTCAAACTTGACCCCATTTTTCAGTAACTCGGTCATAGGCTTCGCAATTTTAGAGAAGTTCTCTATGAACCGGCGGTAATATCCCGCAAGTCCAAGAAAACTCCGGATCTCATGGACATTCTGAGGTTGCTTCCAATCAAGAACATCTTACACCTTACTAGGATCTACAGCAATACCATCCTTGGAGAGAATATGACCCAAAAAAGATACTTCTTCAAGCCAACACTCACATTTGCTAAACTTGGCATAAAGACGATGTTCTCTCAATTTTTGAAGGACAATATGAATATGACGAGCATGATCTTCTTGGGTCTTGGAATAAATGAGAATATCATCAATGAAGATGATCACAAAGACATCAAGTTCCTCCATGAAGATGCTCTTCATCAGATACATTAAATAAGCCGGCGCATTGGTGAGGCCGAAGGACATAATAGTGAATTCATAGAGACCATATCTAGTAGAAAAAAGCCGTTTTTGGAATATCTTATTTCCTGATCTTGATTTGATGATAACCCAACCTTAAATCAATCTTAGAGAAATAACGAGCTCCGGAGAGTTGATCAAACAAGATATCAATCCAGAAGAGGATATTTGTTCTTAACAGTGACTATCATCTTTCTTCTTCACAAAAAGAGCTGGGCATCCCCAAGGAGAGGAGCTCGGACGAATAAAACCCTTGTCCAATAAAGTCTTGAGTTGTTTCTTCAATTCCTTCAACTCATTGGGAGGCATTCGGTAAGGCTGTTTAGAAATAGGAGCAGCCCCGGGCATGAGCTCAATGACGAACTCCACCTCACGATCAGGAGGCATACCCGGTAATTCTTCCGGAAAGACATCTGGATACTCACACACCACGGGAATATCTTCCAACACAGTGGCTTTGGTACTCGGCAAAGCATATAAACCAGATTCCATCTTGGCAAGAGAGAGTAGAACTCTATTCCTGAAGGGATGCAAAAGATCGATGGTATGGGGCCCACACTTAATAACTCCATCATGCTTACCCAACCAATTCATCCCAAGAATCATATCTAAACCCATCTGATCTAGGACAAGAAGATTAACATGGAAAATAGCTCCCTCGATGAGAATTGGAACCCTATCCACAAAGTTTCTAGAAATGATCTCTCCACCCGGTGATTCTATATGGTATGGCACTGGTAGGTTTTGCATCTCCAGCTTATTATGCAGTATAAATTTCTTGCTGATGAATGAAAAAGTTGCCCCAGAATCAAAAAGAACCATAGCAGGGTGAGAATTGATTAGGAGCGTACCCATAAGAACTTCGGCATTCTCCGAAATTTCTTCGGCAGTGGTGTAGTTGAGGCGGCCACGTTTAGGAGCTTGTTGTGGCTTGGCTTCTTGGTGCTGTGCTTGAGGTAGAGGGTTATTGGGCCTGGGTGCATTGAAGGCACCACCACGCCTCAGAGAGGGGCAATCCCTGGAGAAATGGCCTATACCACCACAATTGTAGCATGGACTCTTTGCGGCAACATTTGGATTGCTCCAATAGGCATTGATCGGCCTAGGAGCTTGTCCTTGAGGAGATTGAGAGTGACGCACAATCCACATAGGGCGGGGAGGTTGAGTACCCAGTGCCCGAGGTGGAAAAGGAGAAGGCCCCAGACGTGGACGTGAGGAGCTACCGCCCGCAGAGGTAGGAGCAGGACGCTTGTTCTTTGCCTCAAGATTCTTCATCTTGTGCTCAGCTCTGATAGCGATATTCACCAAGTCATTGAAGTCTTCAAACTTGGTAGTGGAGAGCTTGTATTGCAACTCTGCGGAGAGCCCATCGTACAGGCGTTCTTGCTTCTTGGCATCGATGGCCACTTCTTCAGGTGCATATTGGGAGAGGGTATTGAAGGCATTGACATAGGCCATCACATCACGACTTCCTTGAGTGAGATTCATAAATTCCTTCTTCTTGATATCCATGATACCCTTGGGAATATGGAAGGAGCGAAAAGCTGTGCGGAACTCCTCCCATGTGAAGCGGTAGTTGGCAGGGTGAGATGCCTTGAAGTTCCTCCACCAAGCCCCAGGGGCATCATGCAGTTGATGAGCAGCAAATAAAACCTTCTCATATGGCTCACACTCAATGAGACCCAGTTTCTCTTCAATGACATTGAGCCAGAAATCCGCATCAAGAGGATCCTTAGAGCCACGAAAGATGGGCGGGTTGGTGCGGAAGAAATCCCCAAACCTGTTCACTTGAGGCTCGGCCCTTGGACCATTATTGCTGGCATTGCCCATCTGATTGACTAGGTGAGCCATGAGTTCAGTTTGTCAGGCCAGGACGTCCGCGAGGGTTGGGTGAACGGGAGGATTAGGAAGGGGAACCTCGTTGTTGCGGTTGTTATTGCCACCCAAACCATTGGCACCATCCCTCTCGGTTCCCGAACGCAACACCATCCTGTTAATAAACAAAATGGTTAGCGGTCAGGAATGAAAGATGGAGAATGATACTCAAAGGTAGGGTGGAAAGACAATGTGTAGATAAAAATCTAACACATAACCAACACTAGAATAACATATCTAAGAGAAAGGGTAGATTTGGCCCACTAAAATGAACCAGAACCAACTAGACATGATCTTGACAGCAGCACACTAGATTGATCAAGTACAAATTTAGAAACCACAGGAAAGAGTATGCATGCATGCGAGGTATGAATGCAACATGTCGTCTCCTCACATCGTGAGCACGCCTTAATGTTCTAGCACTCACTTACGACCCAAAACAACCACATTGTCTAACAGCGCTACAACCCTCCTACTAGCACTTAGGACAATGGGTGATTCTCACCTTCTCAACCCTGGTAAAACGCTCAAAAGATTTCCAGAAGGTAAAGGTTTTCCCTACGCTCCCGCTACTCATGCAGACAAGAGGGGTTAAGCATATCTTAATTAAACAAGTGAAGCAATAAGGAAGAATTAGCTCTAAGACGAAGGAAAAAAGGTAGCATTTCACCTTAAGTTCAAATTTTTAATAAAAGTAAATCTTAGTGCAAATCAAATTTTATTTTACTCTCACCCCACTAAGCAAATTTTAGATTCACTTCATGGAACCTCAGCTCTGATACCCGTTGTGAGAACCGCCCAATTTGATACTATTTTAAACGAACCGCCGGTCATTATCATCCAGATGAGAGTTAACACATGCTTGCCAGAGAGCGTGCCATGTGTTATCCCACATCTAGAGACATGAATAACCGACACGTCATTCATCCAAAATAATATCAAATCCGGTAGTCCCGGTATGTGCTCCAACATATGCCTAGAATCAGCATATGCACATACCATTTATAATCGAATACATCCCCAATAATCCACAAAGAAAAGTTTTATCAAAAATAGAGTTCGAAACTTAATATTACAAGTTCAATATAGGTGGGTTTCAAGCTTCACTTACAAGCCTTGGGCTCACGAAAGTCATATTAAATAGAAACATAAAGTTTATTGCATTTACATGCTCTCACGAAGCTCGATTACGATAAAGTCGTACTAAGATGATGATGCCTGGCTCAAAGACATCATCTCAACCACAACGACCTACTCCTCCCCCGCATTTGGATCAGCGGGGTAGAAGTGGCCGAACACCACTTCCGCTCTCCTGCAACTAGGTTTAGAAAGCAACCTGAGTACAAAAGGTACTCGCAAGACTTACGTGATTAAATAAACAAGGATCATGCAATAGCTCAAGTAAAAGCTTTAAGATTAAGTAATTATTGCATAAGCATTAGCTCTCTACACTATCACCTATCAGAATTAATTAATCTTGCCCAACCCCAAACACTTTTAGTTGATTAATAGAGTAATATAATCTATAACTAATCATAGCTGTAACATGAACCATTCCCAACATAAACGAAATTCTACGAGGAGTTCATGGGATAAAGAGCTTGCTCATAACCGAGAGCGTGGCAATTCGAATTGATTATAACCTTGCAAGGGTGTATTACTTTACCCACACGACGAAAGGACCATGCGACTCACCCAACCGGCCAAAGTTGGATAAGGGGGTACTCGCGTCAACCGTTCCCAACAAGGCTCAACCGTTGAGGGTACGCCCAGCTTGCACGTGGAGACTTAGTTCCACCGGGGACATCTCTAAACTTTCCTACACATAGTTCCACCCGGGGACACACTAAGCCTCCCTACATAGCCCTTGGCCACGTATCTGGGACCAGGCCCCAATGATCAAGTCAAAGAAGATAATTGGCTCATCCGTACCATTATATTGGATATGTGGTAGCACGGAAAGGTGCTCAAAACCGACGTCATCCACTCGGTCCTTAATCGATCCAAGCGGACTATGCCCATGTGATTTCATTCTCTAGGCCCTACCATTCCGCTCGAATCTCGGTATTACCAATTCATCACCACCCAAACCAAACCAGTGCGATCAAGGATTATCGGTAAGTGTGATACTCCAAACCATTCCTTTCTAGCAAGCAATATAAGTATTCTAAGCAGGGCTAAGCATCTAGTCAAATTAAGTAGTTCATTGACTAACAAGTGACAAAGACATGGATAACAATTCAAGGAAGGATAGTGCATCAAAGTAGGTACAAGAATGCAATACATACATAATATATATATATATATATATATATATCCCAACATTACCCAGGTGTGATAACTAAGCTAGTCAAATTAGATAGGTGCAAGGAATTATGCTTAGCTGCTTGCCTGGGTTAACTTCAGGCTCGACCACGAACGGGGTTCCAGGTTCAGTCTCCACGGACTCGGTGGGCTCCACGGGTTCGACCTCCGACGGTTCGGTCACTATAATGCATGAATGCGATGTAAGAATTAAGAAATGGACTAAACAACAAGCATAAATCATGAAATAATTTGAGCATGCCGAGAACATTGCAAAGAACTCACGAAAATTTGTTTTACAGAAAAATCATTTTCCTATAATTAATCATAAACATATTAGTTTTCAGCCACTCTAAACAAGGTAAATCAGAAAATGCATACAACCTTAACTAAACAAATCCAAGAAAATTAGCTTAGATACTAGGCATGAAAGAAAACCTAACAAAACTGGTTTTGCCATTTTATCACTTCCCAGCAAGATGTTCTATATTAAACCATTTTCATATAAAGTATAAGAAAACAAGCTAAAACTTTGATAAACAGTAAGGAATCATGTGAACAAGTTGCACCACTGAAAACTACACCTCACAAGGAGTCTAACAAGATTTAGTTTGAAATTTTTAGAAAAATACTCAAATAACTAAGCATTAAACTCACTTCTGCAAAATAAAACTATAAATACATCAATAGCAAAGTAACATGCAAAACAATATTTTTCTTGAGTAGATCTAATCTAGAGGAATCCAAAAAAATAAGTTTCACATTTTTCTGAGCTATACATGAATTTCTATGGATTTTACAAGATTGTAAACAAATAAAACCTAATGAAACCCTAGCAAAATTGCTAGGTGCACCCGGATCCGGCCACACCCGCCAGGCCAGAGGCCGACAGGTGAGTCCCACGGGCAGGCACCCCACTCAGGCCGGGTCAAGGCAAGGCCAGAGGCCTTGACCCGCCCGGGAGCGCGGCCACGGCGTGCGCGTGGCGCAACGCGCGCGCGCACGCGCGGCGACGGCGGCGGCGGCGCAAGGTGGCGCGGCAAGGCGAGGCCGGAGCAGGCCGGGGGAGGCGCGCATGGGGATGAGGAGGAGGCGGCGAGCCTCACCGGCGGTGGCGCAGGCGAGGAGCGGCGACGGACGGACGGCGCGGCGTCGTTGGGCGGCGGCGGCCCTGCACGGAAAGGCCCAAGGCCGGGTGAGCGCCGGAATCGGAGGAGGAGGGTGAGAGGGAGCTCCCCGTGCGAGGAATTGAGCCACGGCTCACCGGAGCAGGCGAATCGCGGCGGCGGACGGCGAGCAGAGCTTGGGGTGGCGGCGGTAATGGAGGTGGGGAAGGGCTAGGGTTTGAGAGGGGGGCGTAGAGGATAAGGTCGCGGCGTCGTCGTGGAGGATAAGGGCGAGCGCGCGCGGCATGGAAGCCGGGGATGGCCGGTGCGTGGCAACGCGTGCGTGCCGCGGCGAGGCAGAACAGAGAGGAGGGAGGGAAGGGGAGGCTGACGAGCGAGCCCGGCGAGGGATTTTTATTTATTTATTTATTTTCCCTTGGGCTGTGACAGCACATGTCGCAAACTGTTTGAAATGGAAAAGAGAGGTACACGCCTATGCAAAACAACTACAAAAGACATTACAAATTATATATAGGACTGCGTTCCGGCACTAATTTTGCTAGAGTAGAGAGCCTTCAGGCAATGCTACACAAATGTACTTTGCTCATTTGATGGGAAATAGAAGGCTGAAAATCTATCTGCACCCCCAGTAAGAAACGACAACGAAACAAGGTCAAGTGTGCGAGCAACATCGCCAAGCTGATAATGGGCGCCCATGAGTAACCAAACGACAGCATAAACCAGCAACCTTATCCATATTTCTTTGATCTCCACATATAACTCATCTGTTTTGTATGTGACTCCGCACGGGACTTGCCGGCAGCATAAACCAGCAACCTTATCCATATTTCTTTGATCTCCACATATAACTCTTCTGGGGATAGTTTGGACTGTGGGTAGTCCAATAGTGCACGCGCACCAAGAAGTATTTTACCTTCAGTTCCTCCAACCCTCCAATCCTTGTGCAGCACATCGCGAACACGTTCCTTGCTTGTGGAGAATACTTTCTCTGGGAACAATGCAAGTGTATCTTGTGCAGTACTACTGACTGGTAACATTGAAGGATTTCCAACAAGAAGGTAGAGCATGTAGTTCGATATTTCGTCACATATGTCTACAAGATTTGCTCTCTCGCCGTTCCCATTGTTTAGCTCTGATCGCTTGTCATCACTTAGGCCCCTGATATGATAATCTGTAAATAAATGTAGTTGGAGTATGGCATGCTCGAAAGGGCCACGAAGTACCCTTTCTATCTCCGTACCAAGTTTAGGCTTCAACCCTGTTGCTAAATCTTGGAAGCGACCACGCTTGTCCAACCATTGAACAACACATGACAGGATCTTCTCCTTGGCATCAGCTTGCTTGGTGTGGTGGAACCCCCTCCAGAGCTTATGTAAACCAATACAAATCATCACATTTCTGATTATGAAAATATATGGTGATCCATCCGGGACTATAGAACTCAGAAGGTTATATTGCCCGATGGAATTGGACCACCATCGTCTCTTCTCTGGCCAAAGAGTCTTGAAACCAAACCATGACATGCCGTAAAGCAAGTAAAAATTCCGAGCTTTAAAGAAAGCACAAGCCCATGGTGATAACATTGCCAAAAGAATTGAAATGAAATCCATACAAATGCTACCGGCGAGTAGAGCATATGTTATTGCAATATCTACTCGGCTGTATCCACTTTTGTTATCATCATGGAAGAGCTTAAATGCAGCAACAGTAGAGACCTGCACCACACATCGAAATATGGTACCTGTCCCTGTCCGAAGCACTACAGCCTTAGTGTAGAGGTCATCGTATATGATTCCAAGCTCCATATCGATGATCTTTACTTTTGATTCTTGGTCTGCAAATCTTTGAAAATAATTTTCTAGTGTAAACCAAGCTTCATGTCCCATCTGGAAAGTTGAACGTCCAGCAAGGAATCCCCGAATATATCGGGCTGTATGGAGAGCATAGGAAAAAATGTCAGAATATCTGTCTTTCTCAACACCCGGTGGTGGCAATTGATCGTCTTCATAGTTAGTACTAGTGCTATTGAGATCATCCTTACTACCATACTTTAGAGCGCATATCCTCTCCACATACTTTATTATCCCCGAAACAAAAACAAACATGGCAGAAACCAAAAGCTGGTTGCTATGCCCACCAATTGATTTCCAGAAGACATATAAAGAAAGGCCACAAATTGTTATCCTCGGAAGAAAAGGCAATGATAGTGTCCTGGCCACCAAGATGAACAAGGAGGAAGGGTGCCCAATAGAATGACAAAGACTCAGTTCCTGTTGATGCATCCTTTTCGTGGATAGCATCTCCAAGTCGAGATATCTGACCAAGTGCATAGAAAGCAATCATATCTGCCGCTAGATAAGCAAACCAAATGGAGAACCTAAGTAACACCTTGCTGCTTCGTCGCCTAAGCCCCCCCCCCCCCCCCCCCCCCCCCTAAAAAAGAGGAAGAGTTGCAGCAAGAAACTGAGAAGCACAGGCACCCTGATTTCCCACTCATTCCATAGCTTAACCAATCTCAGCCTTAGTTGCATATTGTTGGTAATAGAAAATCAGTCTCTTCGATCTGCTGTCAATTCCAACAATGAAAAATGCTTCAACTACTATTTACAAAATGTCATGAGATAGGATTGCAAATGTCACGTGATAAGAGGGGAAAAAAGCAAACATGTGATGTGATTTGAGCTAGGAGATGACCAGCCAGATGACAGGAAAAAAAACAGATATATTAGATCTCAACTAATCATGCATGGAAGTTAGATCTAATTATCTACTTTTGATTTAAAATAAAATTAAAACTATTACCTCCTAGGAGGTTATATGGCACTAGATCAACTGTCCACAGTTATTTTGGTGTACTATAGTAAAGCCCTTAGAATTATATGAATAGAATATGGAACAAACAAAACACGCCAAAAGTACCTTGATCATGCAGATACGTAGATGAGGTTGGAGCGAGATAGATGCTTCCGATCTTGGTCCGGCATTATTATTCACCTAGCATATAATTGGGGATAGATAAAGTAATAAACGTAACGTAAGTTAGTACTTAACCATTTTTTTCATCCCACTATTAATGTAACAGTAGATCATGTTGGATTAAATGTGCTTACCAAAAGCAAGAATAAGCTACTTCCAAGCTCCGAGATTGAAAGATATATGATCTGCACACAAGGCAGAAGAAGTTAGTGGACGTGATGAACTGGACCATCTCTACTAGTAGATTACTTTTTCCTCTCCTCAATATAACTTAGAAAACTGCTCTTCTAGTGATTAGAGGTGCTACAATAGATTAACAATTCAATCCTCACTAAAATTTTTGACTATCACTAAAAACACA
Source organism: Panicum virgatum (assembly GCF_016808335.1). Lineage (NCBI taxonomy): Eukaryota > Viridiplantae > Streptophyta > Magnoliopsida > Poales > Poaceae > Panicum > Panicum virgatum. The sequence goes on along the minus strand of NC_053146.1, from coordinate 18,634,636 downwards.
CCTCCCTCTCAATAAGTGAAGGGGATTCATCCCTATACATTATCCACCGGTGATTGTATTTTGGTAGTCTGCAGCAACCATCATTAAATGGATGTAAACGAAATGTTAAACTATTGACTGAGATCGACGGCATTCTTAGCCGCGCAGACAAGGCAAGCTTCCAAACGATGTAGGAAACAGTCCGGAGTGTTCAAATGAAATGAACCCGGAGCTAGTTAGCAATAATACAGGCACGCAGGTTCGGGTGTGTTCGTCCGGGGTTGGGAATGGACTGCTCGAGCGGGCAGGCTCCCGACCACTGTCCGTGTCCGCTCAACGAGTCAAGAGACAGCGCAGATAATGGCGACGGGAGCACGGAGCAGCACACCCATCCATGTTAGCTGACAACAAACGGGATTTTTTCGAATAATTCTGATAACAACCGGAAACCCATAACAGGAATTGATAAGCACATTATATTTTTGAGGCGTTTGGTTTTAGGAATGAGGTGGTCTATCACACCTTCTCATACTCAAATTCTTACTTTGTTTGAAAAATGGAATAGGATCTTCCAACGCCATCTCATTCCTCTTATGCACATAATTAGTATAAACATGGGCAGGGGCGAAGGCAGCAGTGGGTCTAGCCCCCCCCCCCCCCCCCCCCTCATTTTGGAGAAGAAAAGATGAGGAAGGAGAGGGAGAAGAGAGGAAAGAAGAAATCAGCCCCCCCTAAGAATTTCTGGATTCACCAATGAACATGGGGGAATATAATAGGATTAATTCATGATGCAACAGCCCTTAGGATGTTTTGTTAACTCAAATCCGCGTCAGTAAACCTTACTTGTCTTAAACCCGTAGATAGAATGGAGCAAAACATTTGAGGAGGGTGCTGTGGTCAAAGATATAGGTGGCAATACCTTAGTAAATGATTTGTGCTCACGAAGTTCAAGGTACACTCTTGATAATCGCCACCAAATGCCGGTGCTTTGCTGCAAGGAAATTTCCTCGTGTTTCTTCCAAGAAAACTGCTTTGCTGTGGAGAGAGCGACACAGTGATAGTGGTAGTTTGGACGGCCTGCAAGTAATCTAGCTAGTTCTAGTGCCTTGTGTCCTTGTGTGCTTTTCCTTCACATGGGTTCCTTGAGGAACGGGCAAGAGTATGGAGATGCTTTACTTCCCATACATTACTTGCGAGATGGACAACATATCAAATTAAGGGCTATGCAAAAAAGAAAAGAAAAAAAGGAGAAAGGTAAGTAGACATGCTCATGCATGCTGAAACAAAAGAGAGAGATAGCCATGTCTAAATAAAAGAGAGGAGAGAGAGCCTACAAAAAGTAGTTTTCACATTTTATCTCACACACCATCCATTTACCACGCATATGCCTCTCGATCAAGATTGTATGACTTGCTTACTCTTTTCGGCTTGACTTTGCATAATATTTGAAGCAAGTGTGATTTCTCATTTCCCCCTACCAAGAACTCCAAATGAACCTTTATAGAAGTAGGGAGAAAAGAGGCATCAAATGCCTTGGTGAGGACTCATACATATTGAGCGAATTAAGGAATCAAATGACGAGCCGTTGCACTGCCTTGGTTGCTAGCGGGTGACGCGAAGGGAGAGGGGCGCGGCATGGGTGGGTGATGCAGGCGAGGCAGCCCGGGTCTGACAGGCACGCCTGTCAACCACCGCGGGGGAAGGGTGGATGTGTAGGCGAGTGCAGGGCATCAAAGGGAGTGGCGCAGGGTGTTGATGCAAAAATCCACGAGGCGGATCTCTGCGCTCTACGTAATCTAGGGTCGGGGAGATCTGCTTTGCTCCGACGTACCGAACCCAAATTGGCGCATGTGGTGTGCGCTGGCGTGGTAGTCAATTTGACCATGCAATTGATAAGAAGAGGATGGTCAATAATTTAAGGTGGAACATGTCGGTTTTGCACCAGACAGTTACAATATGTGGCTGAATAACCGATGGCCATCAACTAACGGAGTCGATATCCAACAATAAAGTGATGAAAATAAACATTACCGGCTAACACAGAATATGATCAGAAATAAGAGCATTGAACCGATGAATAAAACTGAGACAGAGTATGGCATGCATTAGTTCTACTATTTGATATAAATGAATCTTCAGACTCGTCAAATCTATCCTCTTACCCTTAACAGTGCGGCTCGATCGGATCGATGGCAGACATAATAAGGATAACAAGTTAAACCTTCAAAGTAAAACATAAGTGCACACCGGGTCCATACACTTGTGCGGGTGTGTCATCCCGGTCAAATGTGTGGCCCTGAAAAATATCTGCAAACCAGTTTGCTTTTTAACATCATGAATAACAATATCATTTCTGCAATGGGCCCAACATAAAGCGCTAACCCCTGTGTAGAGCATATTTTTTTTGTTCCCTTTAGTTCCAAATAACCAAGACCCGAACATATGCGTAATACTTCTAGGTCTATGAATACCAAAAGTTGTGTGAATTATTCTCCAAACTAACCTAGCTAGATGACAATCAAAGAAAAGATGAGAAATGGTTTCTTTAGCTGAATAATAACAACATTGCTTACTTCCATTCCAATTGCGTTTAGCCAAGTTATCTTTTGTTAGAATAACCCCTCGGTGCAACAACCAAATGAATACCTTTACTTTAAGAGGGATTTTTAGTTTCCATAGGGGTTTATTTATCGGCAGACTTATTTCATCCATGAGAGTAGCATACATGGAATGGACCGAGAACTGTCCACTTTTGTGGAGAGACCAGATGCAATGATCGGGGCTATCTTTAATCTGCACATTGGAGGTCAGATAAACCAGCTCCTGCCAGTCATCCAGATTCTGCCCAATCAAATTTCTTTGAAAAGATACGTTGAGAGGGACGGAACTTATGACCTGTTGCACGGTGTCATGTTTTCGGCGAACTATTATAAAGCCTGGGAAAGCGCTCTCTAAAGGAGGTGTGCCCCAACCAGACATCATCCCAGAATCTTACTTGTTCGCCATTATGAACCTTGAAAGAAACCCAACGTAAAAAAATCATTTTTGACCTTCATTAGCGCTGACCAAAACTGGGAATCCCTAGGTTTTTTCTCCACTTGAGTAATTGTTTTGATGGCGAGATACTTGTTTCGGAGCAGCTGTTGCCAAGTGCCCTCCTCATTTATAAGCTTGAAAAGCCATTTACTGAGAAGACATTTGTTTTGGGTTTCTAAATCCATAATTCCCAGGCCACCTTGCTCCTTAGGTGTACACATTATGCTCCACTTTGTTAGTCTATACATTCTTTGTGTCCATCCCCTTGTCAGAAAAATCTTGATCTAAAGTGATTTAACTTCTTTAGAACTTCTTTTGGAATCTCAAAGAAGGAAAGCATATAGATTGAAAGATTGCTAAGGACCTAGTTAATTAAAGTGAGCTAGCCTCCATACGAAAGCAGCTTACTTTTCCACGTGCTTAGCTTCCTTTCAAATCTATCCTCAATAACTTTCCAATCTTTGTTATTGATTCGTTTATAGTGCAGGGGGATTCCCAAATATGTGAAGGGGGCCTCTCCAACATTACATCCAAAGATGTTCTTGTAATCTTGTTGCACCCCTTTCGCCGCACCAAAGCAGAACAATTCACTTTTATTAAAATTAATCTTCAGTCCGGAAAGCTGCTCAAACATAGTCAACAACAGCTTCATAAAAGCACTATCCGGCAACGATTCTCGAGGCTGAGATAATGAGGTAGATTGAGACCCCTGCAGCCAAAAAAAAAGTTTGCCACATATTGTAACAGAAAAATGTCAAATTGCATTGAATTTGTGCATACTACCTCCCCTAGCATCTGACTCAATAGAGTTGTGCTGGCTTGTGTCATGGACTCAACCTGTCCTTCTTGCCTCAACTCTTGATTGATAGGAAACTCTTCATGTGGTTGCTCTTCTGGTTGTACCTGCTGGTTTGTGGTTGCCTGTGCAGCAGCTTGTTTAGCTTCTTGTGCTAATGTAGCACGTGTTGTGGTCACTAATTTTTTTGCTTTTTGTTAACTAAAGCCCATCTTCTTAAACTTGTAACCACTAGAATTGTGCCTAGCATCTGAACAATATTTGCAATGTATGACCACACCATGCCTACTCAATGTAGGTCCATTCTTTCCTTAAACTTCTTGTGGTTGTTTTCTCCTAGACTTTCATGGCCTGCCTATTTTCTTCTCATAAACTAGTGGTAAAACTTCAGGGCCATTTACCTTTTCCCACTCGATTTTGTCCTTGCAAGGCCAAACATTGCTTCCATACAGTCCAGGAATCCTACCAGGGGGGCGGACGAACATAAATAACCTTCTACATAAGTGCCAAGGATCAAATTGTCAATTGCTAACATGCTGCTTGGGCTGGCTGTGCTTTCGTAGCCTAAGAGCTGGAGCATTAATAAGAGTTTTAGTTTGTTGCCGACTGTTTTCCTGAGTGTTGTGTGCCTGTAGGGCATGCAGCTTAACTGTCTCTCTACTTTGGACTACTATTTGCTGCAGTGTTCACTACTGAGCAACTGTGAATGGTATTGGATCCTCAAAAATCGGCGCAGAGCAAGGGGGGCACTGCCCAGTTTGGCCGACACTTGGCTCCGCCAGTGCTTCCATATGCTTTTCTGAAAGCATGCATAGAATAACATGCATCAAAGGACACTTTCAGGTGGGATCCTCTCACTTCTCAAGCATGAGATAGCATGACAACAAGGCACCTCTATTAACTACCACCTTCTACAATCACATATCCTAGCGTATCTACTATGTGTTGGTAATCCTTTATGTGCACCTGAAATACACACTGTCCTGATGGTGAAGCAAAGCACATATTTACAAATTCTGCATTTTTTGCAACCTTTTTCCTAATTTTGGGACAAAAAGCACCTTGTATATCTTCTCATATTTCTTGTTGCTTGTTGTAGTGCCTTGTCATTAGCTGCAACTTTATCCTTTCCAACATGCTAAGTATTGGCAACTCCCTAGCTTCTAGAATGTAGCTATTGAAGACCTCACAATTATTGTTCAGCAATATATCACATTTGGGAAATTCGGAGAAGTAAGCCCTTACCCATGTGTTAGGAGGCATCTTTTCTAGCCATTTGTAGGCATCCGCATTCAAAGCTTTCATCTTTTCCATGTTTTTGTTCCATTGTTGAACTGAAGACCTTGCACATGCCCATAATTGCTTTTTCAAAATCTCTCCTTTGTACTTCTCATTGAAGTTAGCATACAAATGCCTAACACAAAACCTATGTTCTGCCTCAGGAAACATTGCCTTCACTGCTGGGATTAAGCCCCAAAACATGAAAAATGTTAGTGACTCAAACAACATGACAAATGTTATAACTAATCAACATGAGAAATATTTACAATAACTTCTGCTTATCTATCATTATTGTCCATGGAAATGTGTTGTCAATTTGCAAGTCCGCCTTCAAGGATTCCAAGAACCATTTCCATGTAACAAATGATTCCACCTCAACAATAGCAAAAGCAATAGGATAAATATAGTCATTAGGGTTCATACCAACTTTTGTAAGAAGCTGACCTCCAAACTCGGTTTTAATATGGCATCCATCCAGGCAAATTAAAGGTCTGCAACCAGCAAGGAACCCCCTCATGCAAGCATCTAGTGACATATAGCAACTAGTAAAAAGGTTTCCCTGAAGGTTAAGGTAAAATGTGCTTCCAGGGTTACTCCTCCTCAACTCATTTGTATAATCCCACAAGGAATTAAACTACAGCACCTCATCTCCATGAATAGCCTTCATGATCAATCTTCTAGCTCTAGCAAGTTTGCTCCTTGATGGTGTCAGGTTCCAGTCCTTTTGCACTGTCCTTCCAAAGCCTATGATGCTCATCTTGTCATTAGCTCTAAACGAATCAAGGTACTTTGCAACCAACCAATTTGCAGTACATCTCTTGAGAACCCATTCCTTTTGGCAATTGTGTACCCCGTAATAAGTTTTGACCACAAAGAAATTACTCCTACTGTCCAATGAAACATATAGGTTCCAAGGGCAGCCCTCAGCACAATGAACCTTTACCCTTGTCTTGTCATTCTTTGGCAACTTAATTTCAACCCCATTCCTGACATTGTACTCAGTGATAGCTTCTCTAACCTTCTGGAAATATGGGAATAGGCCAACATGAAAGGTGTAAACCTCACTGGAAGATGTAAACCTCAGCCTCACATCACCTTCCCCATCTGATTCTGGAAGGTCCAAACCTTCATCATCAGTGTCCTCTTCACCACTTCCCTGTACAGGTCTAGATACAATAAGTGTCTTCAATTTGCTTCCTTTGGCTTTCTTGTTATCTTTAACCACATTCACATGAGAAGACACAAGGTCTTCAAACAGATCTGCATCTCCCTCTTCTATCTCATTGTCACTGTCACATATCACATCATCTTCAATGCCACTCTTTGTCTCATTGTCAAAAACTTGATCCACTCTAATGTTCTCCAAATTTGTGTAGAAAATAGACAACTTTCCGGTACGATTCTTCTCTGCGAACTGCACTTTGCATGGGGTGATGATCTTTGGCAATTCAGACACTGGATTTGCAACAACATCATTCCAATTGACTGAATTGTACAAGTCCTAATGATCAAAATATACAACCAAATTTTTCACATCCTCTGCACGAGCTAGAATTACATTAGTTTCAATATCTGAAACTATGAGATGAAGACCATTAGCCACTGTCTTTCCTAGAAGCAGCCAATATCTCTTCAAACTCGGATTGTAGTTTTGGTAGCCTAACTGCTTTGCAAAGTTCGGAAACCACAAAGGAGACCATGTATATGCCTCTATCTATCTATACTATAAAGAATGAAAGAATTGAAAACAATTGTTATCCAGTCTAATTCACCCACCGCTCTCATAAAATACCTCTTTTAAACCCACCGTCAAGGAAAATGTTTCTGGGCTTATTTTTTTTCACCACCGCGCCTCCTACCCGCCCGCTGTACCCACCTCCAGTCCCGCCCGTCAATCACGGCGTCTCCTCCTTGCCTTCCCCTCGCGATGCGCCTCCCCACGATGCCTCCGCCACCACAGACGCCGCCTCCTCCGCTCCAGGCCTGCACCGCCGCCGCCGGGGATGAGGCTGCCTCTCTCCGCGCGCGCCTCGCCGACGACGAGACCGATGCCGCCACGCTGTGTTCCCGCGCCGAGCGACTCCGGCAGTGGTGGCAGGCCCCTGCTCCGAGGCCGCGACAAGGAGGAGGAGCGGGCGCCCACGACGCGAGTGGGGAGTAGGAGAAGGACGCTCGTGGGGAGCAGTTGGACCATGCCTCTGACACCACCGACGCCAAGGCCCTCGCGGCCGCCGCCGCGCTCTACGCTCAGCGGCGCCAGAAGCACGACGACGACTTCTACACGGCTACCTACACCTCCTCCACCTTTGACTGCCACCATGATTAATCCCAGGTGCCCTCTATTTTTTTTCCCCATGGTGAATCCCTAAATCCCTAGATGCTGGTGTTTTTTTTTTCTTTTGCTGCATCTGATCTGAAAATGGATGTAAAACATGTGTGTTTGTACATTGGAGAATATGCGGGGTTTTCATCTGGACATGGCGACAGTAGAGTGTGCCAATGAATGTTTATCTCCTATATCTTGTATGTAGAGAGATTTGCGCTCTGGTGCTTATAAGAAATTAGAGTAAAGAGAGAAATTCACATTTTGTCAATGTTACCACTCAGTGTTAATTGATTGATGAGATCTCTATGTGCTCACAAAGAATTCAAAGTACTGTGAGTGCACAAGATACTATGAGAAGTATCTCAGGCAACGATTTAGTTGCCCATAGCAAATATCGCAAAATATGGCATGCTAGCAATGGAGTTGAGCTATGCCATAATTTTCTTGCTATTCCTTGGTTTGATCTCTGAAGTTTCCCTTATTTTTGAATTATTTAATCTTTGTAGCTATACTGCTGGTTTAAATGGATAGATCATGAAGGAGAAGAGTGATGTTCGTAGAGATTCTGTTTACTTATCTGATAGAAAAATAGTAAATGGGATTTGGGGGATTACTGTTCTGAATTCATTCCGGTTAGCCTTGGGCCATGCCATGCTTTTAATTTGTTTCTCCTGTCCACAGCTTGACAGTGAAAGTTGAGGGCAAGAAAAAGATGATGAAATAGCAGCATCAGTTAAAACATTCAGTGCTAGGCACCCAAATTGGTCAGTATATAATCTCTTTTGTTACATGCTATTCAAACATGCCTCCATATTGTTACAAGTTCTTACTAATAATTCATACGATAAATACTGATGATTGCGGAGAGCATCTATTTTACCCTCATGAATTAATGTTTGAGTTCTAATGGTGTTTGCGTTGTGGTGCTTGCAGACTTTCAGGGACGACGAGGGGCTGTACCTTGCCAGCTATTCGGACGAGCAGCTGCTGATCTACATCCCCTCTGTGCATGTGTGTTGTGGCTACATTGGTGCCCAATTGATAGGTTAAGTTGAGTGGGTATGTGTAGTACTTTCCTAAGTTAGATGCTAGCACAAGAGAACATCATTCATGTTAGTTCCTCAAGGGTCCTGGTTAGCAGCAATTTATGTTCTTCGAGGAATTGGTCTATTAGGGGAAATTGGATCCTCTTCTGTCTTATTATATGCTTGCCCACCTCCAATCAAGCAGTCTGAAGAATCAGATAATTCCCTAGAGGCTCTCCGTGTTCTTGATATCATACTGAGGCAGCATTCTGCGAAATAGTACGTAACTACCTATCTTCATAGATGATTATAACTTGATTTAAGTATAGTCTTTGGTCAGGCTTTTATATGACATTTATAATCACTGTGATATATTTTTCTCACTATTTGCAGGGGCCGTCTTATAGTCAGGCAGTCATTTTTCCATAACAACCCTTCAAACTTTATTTAGTTGGGTGGTGGTGTGATGGGTTGTCGTGGATTTCATTCAAGCTTTCGTGGCACACAGTGGATTCCCTGAACATTGGTATGTATTCATCCTGCACCAGTACCATGTAACCAGATTGTCAACAACAATGGTTGTGAAGCCAGGTCCAATTTTTTATTTTCTTCTTGCTAACCAGAAAATCGACATCCTAGCAGAATTGACTGGCAAAAGGTAATAAGTTGCGTCTTTGTATGAAACATCTTGAATGGTCACATTAATGCGTTGAAATATCTATTTGATAACTCTATTTTGGATCCATGCATATTCAATATAGGCCAAGCGTGCTCTCAGGAACTTGAGGATCAAAACAATTCATTCGAACGCATAATTCAAGATTGTTGGTCTTAGTGAACAGAATTGCAAGGAACAGACGAGAGAACATATTTTCTTACCATCTTTATTTTTCTCAGTGTTTTGCTTGGTATTTGAAAAAAGTGTATATCAAGGAATATACTTATTTTTGAATTATTTAATCGTAGACATGTATATCAAGCCATCTACATTTAGATTTTGATGTTTTATTTTTGATAAAATGGTTGGATCAACATGTTTCTTATGGAGCAGCACGTTCACCTTGATCAAATTGTGTGAGATTAGACATCAGATGAGATGAAGGTTGGAGAGATGAGATGACTACTGCATATGCATACAAACTGAACCAAGTTTGAATATGACCCATGTTTCAGAAACCATTGATTCAGTTTGAATATGAGCTCGTGTCTGGCTTCCCAGCCCCTGTGTAATCTATCTCCCTCGGTAGCTGAGGAAAATGCTTGTATCGACCCAACAAGTTTCAATGAATAGTAGGTGGGATCTCTCTCTCTCTCTCTCCCTCCCTCCCTCTCGCTCCCTCCCTCCCTCTCTCAGCATGATAAGGGGTACAGAGGTAGTGTGCAGCTCCTTTCAAAAAAAAAAAAAAAGAGGTAGCGTGCAGCTTACTCCTGCACCTCCGACATAGGAAGCAGAACTTTCTGACTGAAGGGCAAACCAGTTTACCAGTGCTGGGAATTCGATCCTTTAGAGCTCTCCAACCAAACCCCTATTTTTGACCCCTACTTCTCCCATATGAGGACCTCTCATTCAGTTGCTCTCTTCTACTTCAAAATGAACTCCAACAAACCCCTCATATTTGCCCCCCTACTTTCAACTCTCTCATATTTTATTGATATTGGACCAACTACCATGAGCATAGTTTTAAATAAACATTTTTTTACAATGGTTATATTTTGTTCTAAATAATATTATGCAACGATTATATTTTTAACGGTTGGATTTTTTTTTTTGCAACGGTCATATTTTGAACGACTATATTTCAAACGGTCATATTTGAAACGGTTTTTTTTTGCAACGGTCCTATTTCCAATGGCTATATTGCAACAGTGATATTTGAAATGGCCATATTTCCAACGGTTATATTTTTCACCTCGTTATATATATATATATATATATATATATATATATATATATATATATATATATATATATATATATATATATATGTATGTATGTCGACCCTCCTGGTTCCCACACCAAATCATTCTTCCCTCTCCTACTGAAATGAGTTCTTTGTCTCGCTTGGACTCCTCGTCGTCGTCAGATGATGACGACGAACTCTTCCTTTCAGCATTACACATAGCGCACACAATGTCCTGTTCTTATTAGCACATGCCTCATGCCATTTCTGTTCATGCTTCAAGATATTCCAACGATGCAGCAAAGTGAATGATTTCTCTTCCTCGTTTTTGAACACGTCACAAGTTTGCAGTACCTACACAAGTGCTATATGTGTTAGAAATTGTACAGAGCCCAAATATATTTTCAGCCAATTGAAAGATCCTAAACAAATTTATACTTTATCTTGCTCCATCGTTCCGCTTCGGGCCCTTCTTTGAACATGACCATACCATCCACAGAATTTGTTGACCATTTCTAGGATAATACCCCAACAGTGAGCGAGAGAATTGCAGTTGCGGTCATTATCAAATTCCTTGTGCAAATGATAGTACTCATGAATTCTTTCCCAATAAATGGCACGAGGCTGGTCAACGCCTTGAACTGCATCCATTCTAATTTCTAGCCATGCTGCCACTAACAAATTATCCTCTTGCACACTAAAGTTTCTGGTTCTCTTCTTGTTACCTCTCAACACAGGAGTAGCTTCCACCTCGACAACTGCTTCCTCTCCCAACATCTGTTCCTCTGGTGGACTTGCAAATTGGGTTCCATCCCACTCTAGATCAGCACTGCTGCCCACTCCATTTTGGTCCAACAGGTTCGAGAAGAATTCCATGTTCCTTCCTGCATTGCAAACCATGATGCATTAATCAAGTTGGAAGACCACCCTTTTCAGCATTGCAAACACATCATGTATAAATCATTAATTACAAGAGCACAGCTATCAAGTTTAATCATGCCCAATTGGTTGGACGGACAGCTGCATGCATGCTGGTCCGTTTAATTAATTTGGATCCTAGCCCAAAACTACAATCCAAATGCAAAAGTGAGTGAGATTGGAGGCGGATGCTTGCATTGTTTCAGCAGAGACCAAGCAGCGCAGGCTGCATCCAAGTCATGGCGGCAGAGGCCAGAGGGAGCAGCAGCTCAGGCCCTCAAGCAATGGCGCAAGCGGCAAATCAGCGCTGGGCGTTTCCTCCCTCCCCCCATCTCGATTTCACCGAGGTCGAGCAGATCCGCGCGTGGGGCAACACGTACTGCGGATCCGCGCGTGCAGCGCGCATACGACCTCTTGGACCTCTCGTCCAGCTCGGGAATGGCCATCAGCGGCGCCGGCAGAGGTCCGCCCCCTCTACCCCTAAAATCTACATCCACGGCCTTCTGCTGCGGCGCCGAAGTAGCAAGATGGGAGCACACGAGGAAGGGGGCGAACTCGTACCTGGCGGGAGAGCTCCACGCCGGTGCGGGAGGCGGAGCAGCAATGGAAGTTGGTGGATGAGAGAGCTCCTTTCTCTCTCCTACATCTGGGAGGACGCCGGGGAAATGAGGGCTCTCTCATCCGTCGGATGAGAGTTTCGTTGGAGCCGTTTTTTCGGCTTTGGACCCTCAAAAGTAGGATGAGAGAGCATACGAGGCATTGGTTGGAGATGTAGCATCCTCTAAATGATGGGTTTTTTTTATTCCTACCATTACAATTATTGAACTTTGGAGATATGCCATTGCAATTCAGCTATTTTGAAACTTGTCATTATAATTCTTCATCCATCTGAATCTTGCCATTTTATACGCCTTTCACGTGCTTAGGCCTACGGTCAGACCATATACATGTATGTATATTTCGTATGGACGAAAACACCCCTGCTACTTCACTCCCTCCACTCAATGACGTGTGGGCCCCACTCGTCAGGTTCTTCTTTAACCTCTGTTTCCAGAAAGAAGCCATGGATGGAGCACCTGCGTACGCTGATCTAGAGCTACGGACCATAAGAGGACGAGCATGGCGGCTCTACAGCACCATAGTGATGGGGCGAACTCGCCGGTGTGCATCTCGACGGTGCGACAGGCGTCTTGCTGGCTGTCCTCGTCGAACAGAGAAGAAATCGATGGAATTTCTTGAATGAAATCGAGCAAGAACAGAAGAGGGGGAGAGGGAAGGCATGCTGCAGCTTCGAGGAAGGTCCTCCCCCTTGCAGACTCACCGGTGAGCTCCTTAGCGGCTAGAAGGCAGCGACCCGGCCGATCTAGATCTCCTGGCGGCAGGACGGGCCCTACTGGTGGAGTGCGCGTCCGCAGGCGGCAGGCGAGGGTGGGGTGCACGCTGCTAGCGCGTATGCGGGCCGAGGGCGCCTGCGGTAGGAGGCTTCGCGTGGGACCGTGCAGCCGCCGCCGTCACGACCGCTCGTAGGCGAGCCATCGCCGCCACACGGCTGCGCGAGCGTGCAGCAGCAGAAGCCGCCTCTAGGCACGGGCACAGGCGCGCGGGCTTGCAGCTGCTGCCGCCCCTCCGGCACTCCCCTCGATGGTTGGTGGATAGAGAGGTACTTGAAGGAGGAAGACGGTTGGAGGTTGAAGAAGAACCTGACGACTGGGGCCCACACGTCATTGAGTGGAGAGAGTGTGAAGCAGTAGGGGTGTTTTCGTCCATACGAAATTTATGCACATGTATACGGTCTGACCGTGGGCCTGGGCACGTAAAAGATGTATAAAATGGCAAGATTCAGATGGATGAAGAATTATAATGGCAAGTTTCAAAATAGCTGAATTATAATGGCATATCTCCAAAGTTCAATAATTGTAATGGTAGGAATCCAAAAAACCCCTAAACTATCGCCCTCAATTAGGTATCTAATCTTGTGCTGAATGGATGGCTGCTAGCTTACTACAGATAAATTGTTTGTTTACCTTTTTTTATTCACATGACCAGTCTGTGGGGTTTTAAAGGCTGCACTAATCCCCAATTAGGATGTGTGTTATTTTTAAAATTAACGGTGTGGCCTCACTCTGCAACCCAACGTTGCTATTAGTATCACCTGATATTCTTCACCAAGCTGCCACTAATAATATCTACCATTTTTTGTTCCTAACGAGTGTGTGCATTGCAAAATTAAATCTTCTGCAGGAAACATAAAAGCCAGACATGATCATAAACATGGACTAATAAAAAAATCAATTCACCTCAAGGACATGTTGCTAGCCAAAACAAGGTGAACAATCTACTGGTCAAAATCAATTTGGTTGCTCCTGTGACTACTTTTAATACGCTTGTATCCTTTATTTGAATATTATAGTATCATCGTTAAGTTCTGTCAAACCCGGGGCCATAAGATACTTGACGTGGCGTGGCTCAATACTAGATAGATTATAAGTCTCATGTTACTTTTAAATATAATTACTCTTTAAACACGTGTTATTTTTAATATAATTACTCTTTAAACACATAATGTACACGTACCATGGTGTACATTACGTTCTTGTAGAGTTGATATAGAAATTAGTTTCAAACACGTGTCTGGGCACGTGCATAACCACTAGTACAATCAAACCAAGATACCCTTTCATCAACATTTGATCTGAGACTCCCAGAACCAACAAAAAATCCACCATGGTGAATCTCTATTGTGAATTCATCTCTACGATCACCTGCAGTGAACCGATATATTCCAAAACTTAGTGATTTCATCTTGCCTTCCTACCTCATGTGCATCCTCTAATACTACCAAATCTGATGAATCGAGAATAGGAAACGCAGATTATACGCACCGTAATTAGGGGGCGGAGCGCCTTTCCGCCGCATTGTCGCCACCATCGTGGAGAGGCCATTGCTGCAATGATGATGGTCACCAGTGCAGACACCCTCCTCTCCTCGCCTCCGTCACATTGGTCGCCCGGCTCGCCGCCCTATCCGCCATGTCTTCGGTCGCCCGGCTCGCCGCCCTAGCCGCCGCGCCTTCGGCCGTCCGGCTCGCTGCCCTCGCCTCCGTTGCTTCAGCCGCCCAGCTCGCCGCCCTCGCTGTGTACCGACACAGGAGCAGAGCAGACGAATGGATCGAAGGGGCATGTGTAACGGTGTTAGCTGCTCCAAATTGAGAAAAACATGGAAGGGCCTAATTGCAATAAGACACGTGGTCTAGTTGAGTTTATGGACTTAAACGGCACAGTAATCGTGATTATGGGTGTATTTAGTCATTTTGAGAGTTCGTGGACCGGATGACACCCGCACAAGTTTAAGGACTGTGTGTGCACTTTACTCTATATTCATACTTTAACAGAATCATGGCAGCATGCTATGGATGTTGAAGCGGCGATCAGCTAGGCAGCCGATGCAGGCTATCCTCTAGAAAACCGATAGGAAGTGAAGCACCGTTGGGCTCGTGCCCTACTATGAATGGGGTCATAGGCTGACGAGGTTTATCTTGGCATTACCCAAACATCTCGGTATAACGATAATGACGCGCCTGGAAGTTACAGCCAAGATGCGTGGGTAGCAAGGGGGTAATTTAAACCTCACAAGCCCACGGATCCAATTACAGTAGAATTCGATCCCCACAATACTCGAGAGGTAGCCAAGATTAAGATGCAATAGGCCATTAAATGATTTTTCATCTATTTCAACAAGATAAAAGCTAATTAAAACAAATTAGCCAGTAAGACGATAGATTGAATGAATATCAGCCGATGCAAGCTTAATCAAGGCTAGGATAACTGTGATTCTACCACATCTAGCAAGAGATCAAATGATGCAGCCTTACAAGATAAGATATAACCGATAACTTGTGAATGCAAAATAGAGGTAGGGCAAGAACGCCTAAAATGACAACAAAACCAGATCTATTGTACATTCGATAAACTGGTGAGTAAACTATATCAAGATAGAAGGGATGCGCTATAAATCATAGATCTAATATACTCGATAAGGCTAGGATAATCACCAGAGATCAAAGCGATGCAGCCCCACATCAGGTGTCAAGTTCCACCGGCAGTAAGGTAAAATAGACAAAAAAGTAAAGGGAGGCAATATGCCGAGTTGTATTGATCTAGAGGTGATGAATCTGATTATAAGCTCATATGCTGATATTTATAGCCTACAAACCCTAGTAAATGACGACATGACTTGACTATAAAGAAATAAACTTTCAAAACTAAACTAAACCTAGATCACTACTGCAAAAATGATTTGTAGGGGCGGGCGAAAATGCATTTTTAGGGACAGACTGCGTAACCACCCCTGCTTTTCGTAGCTAAAAATAGCGGCTTGCAGGGGTGGGTACAAGGGCCACCCCTGTAAAATAAATTTCATATTTTTTATATGTTGTTTGCTATTTTTTTAGAATTAAATGAATTTTCAGAAATAATTGCGAAAATATTTGTAGGAGCGGGCAGGGTCGTCACCTGCCCCTACAAATCAATTTCTAGGGGCAGTTCGCGGCTACGCCCGCCCCTACAAATTAATTTGTAGGGGCGGGTGAAGCCGCCACCCGACCCTACAAATTGTTTTCTACATTTATTCCAGAAATTCTTTTAAATCAGATAATATAGTAAATATTACCAAAAAATGCTGAAATTTTTACCATAAGCGTATTTTGATGTGTAAAACACAGCAAAATTAATAAACCTACATTGCACTATATGTAATAAGAAAATATGTTCAAACTTTACCCTCAGTATCACTACTCTCTCATTCAATTTAAGAACTTCGTCCTTTCCACACATTCGAACAATAAAAAAACATGAATTGTACTTTCGGTGTTTTTCACGAGAGGCACAAGTTGTTATATGCTAATAGTGAAATTTTCACATTTTTTATATGTCATTTGCTATTTTTTTAGAATTAAATGATTTTTCGGAAACAATTGAGAAAATATTTGTAGGGGCGGACGGGGTCGTCACCTGCCCCTAAAAATCGATTTCTAGGGGCGGTCCGCGGCTTCGCCCGCCCCTACAAATCAATTTGTAGGGGCGGGTGATGCCGCCACCCGCACCTAAAATTTGTTTCCATATATATTGGACTTGTCTTTTTTTCTTCGTTTCCAGAGAGCTCGAGGGTAACCTCTTGCCGCTGCCGACACCGCCGCCTGACCCCCCCTCCCGCCGCCTCCAGCGCCGTCGCCCTCCAAGCCTGCGGCCACTTCCGTCTGCGCGCCCCCTCCCGCGCCTGACCCGTCGCGTCGTTCTTTTGCCCACCATGACCGCCGCCCACGTGCCTCATCTTCCCGCCCTGCCGAACTCGCGCCTCCTTCGCCGCCCGCGGTCGTCCTCTGCCGCCGCCCATCATCGCGCTCATCTGGCACCCGCGATCCGGATCTTCAGCTCCGGATCTGAGCTAAGGTGAGATTCTTGATTTACTTTTAATGTTTTGTATGTATAACATTGGCTAGTAAGTGAAATTAGATGTTTAATTTGAGAATAAGAAATTAGATATTTAGTTTTAGAATAGGAAATATAGTTATTGGAATTAGCTAAGTAGTTTGAGAATAAGAAATGTAGTTATTGAAATTAGCTAATTAGTTAGACAATAATAAATGTAGTTAGTGAAATTAACTAATTAGTATGGGAATAGCAAATTTAGATATTGAAATTAGCTAGGAAATTTGAGAATTGAACACATGTTATTTGTATGTATGAAATATGCATAATTTTTCTATGAAGGCATATGGCAATTGGTGGCTTTGGTGGTTGTGTGCCGCATCAGGATTACCCTTTGCCCCTGGCTCGCCCTCCTGGCATCATTTTCAGCAGAGTCAACAAGGCTAGACCGAGGCCATGTTCTCACCATAACATTACAGCTCCAAGTGTCGGTGTCCCGACCCGGGGGCCTGGACCCCAACTAGTGAATGCTGCGTGTTTCCTCGTCCCAGATGATGATGCAAGAGGCAACACAATAACGCACGGTTTATCCTGGTTCCGGCCACGGGGCCGTACGTCCAGCAAAGGGGGTGTGCGAGGGCACTGTATTATCTTGCACCAAATGTGCTTGTAGTAGGGGATACAAGCAAGGCGAGAGAGGGAGGAAAGCTCCCAAGTCTCTGCTAGAAGTGGAATCGGTTGAGATGAATGCTCAGTAGCCCTGAGAGTTCTCTGAGAGAGAAGCCAGAGCCCGCCCCCAGGGAGGAAGCCCGCCTCCTTCCTTTATAGCCATAAGGAGGGGCGGCGCACATAAGTGGGGCGTGGAAGTCGTTGTCTTCCCCCGAATCACGGGGGTATAGTGGTCGGATACTGTAGGAAGCACACTGTGGGAAGGCGGCGACATGTCACAGTCGTCCTCGGTCCTGTCAAGATTGCGCCGGTCGCCGTGCCAGCCCCTGCGTGCAGCGCGGTCGTCGCTAGCACATGGTCTTCTATACGGCGCGGTGGCATTTAGTGGGCCCTGCGGTCTAGGGTCCTGCATGCACCAGCGGTAGCGGTGGCGGTAGCGGAGCGTGCGGTGGCCCCGGTCCCCCTGGTCGGAGTGCGGGCGTGCACACTAGGAGGTCCGGGGGACACATGGAGATCCTGGACTCCGTCCGTGTGTGCTGAGTGCCCCTCTCTGAAAGATGTGTGACGTCGCCGGACCCCTTCCCCAGCGAGAGGCGGGTCTGGTTGGCCGGTGTTGGCAGAATAGTAACGGGAGCAGTGCAGAGCCTGTCTTGTCCCGCGTCGCAGGTCCAACAGTGCTGCTACAGCATCCGGGGTGGCGGAGCGGTGACTGAAGTCGGCGGATGAGACCCCGGACACATCCACTGTGGAAATGGCATCCCGACACCGACCGTCCTGGGAGCCGTGGAGGAGTGGCTGGCTTTTAATGCCTCCGTACGATGAGTGGTTGAGCAGCGGGGCCGTTTGTCCCTTATGCCGAGAGGTGGCCTCGAGTGAGGCGGGGATGAGTCACCCCCTCGAGGGTAGGTTTGCTACCCTCGAGCGAGGCGGAGATGTGTTACGCGGTTGAGGATCCCGAGAGGAGCCCTCGAGCGAGGCGGGGATGAGTCACCCGCTCGAGGGTAGATCCTCTACCCTCGAGCGAGGTGGAGATTTGTCCAGCGGGCCCGAGGGCTACCCTCGAGCGAGGCGGAGATCGTTCCGCGGGTTCGAGGGGGATGCGAATGGGCCGCATGCAGGGCCTCTTTGAGTCCTTTCCTTCAGATTGGAAGGAGGTCGTGGGTTTCGTGGGCCCAGTTGCCGTAGCATGTGTTTGTGTTTTAAGGAAATCTTAGTACCCCGATTAGGGTGTCCCTAATTGTGGTACCCGACAGTAGCCCCCGAGGCTTTGGTCGAGTCAGGGGATTCAACCAAAGGGTGATTCGGCAACTTCCCCCTTAACGTGATCAGTCAAGGTCGTGCACCCGCCAGACGCGCCTGAGCGCCAGCCCGGCGGATGTGACAACACGCCGGTCGGGGTAGTGCGCCCGCGGGAGGAGTACTTCGAGGTGCGCGCCTCTTTGTTTGTTTGTTTCAAGGACAGGCTGTGTCCGCGTGCTGAGGGGGGCCAGGGTGACGACGGCGTCCGCTGCTTGGCAGCTGGCGCTTCCGTCGCACTGTCCCACACTCAGGGCCTTGGCCCTGCCTTCCCTGGTCGCCTGGTGGCGCGCCGTTCGAGGGCGGTCGGCCTGGGCCGATGCTGCCCCATTCAGCGTCCAGGGACTCAGCCCCGCTTTATTTTGTTTGGTCGCGTCCTGGCGTGGTGACAGAAGGCATCTTTCTTTCGTGGAATGCCGCGCCGTCACGGGCGATCCAAGCCTCCACCCTTCGGTAGGCTTGAAGCTTGGTGCCCGACGCAGCTATAAATAGGGGTCGTGGGGTTCCCTTTCCTCTCCAACTTCCCAGCTCTGTCTTCTAGCATTACCCAAGTCTTAATGTTTTTCTTTGCCTTTCGTGGCCGGCCCCCTGATGGGGTGGCCTGGCTTTTTTAGGCCTTGGCGTTAGAAGAATGCTTGCGGGCAGTGGGGGAAGACCGGAGAGGGTGTGCGCACCATCCCTCAGCTTCAATGGGATCAGCAGAAGAGCATTGGGCCCGTGGGGTCCTGCTTCTGCGATGTCCCCTAGCCTGAAGGGGGATGGAGGCGCCTGACCGTGGCGCTGGCCCTAGGTCCGGCGGCTGTTGTTCGCATCATCCCCCTGGCAACAAGGTTGCACTCGGGGAGACGGTGCGGAGGGCGCTGTCCGCCAGCTCGACCCCCCGCATAGTCTTCGGTGGAGGAGACGCTAGAAGAAGGCTTGCGAGGAGAACACTCCCCTAGACTGTGCGGCCTGGGGGTCGCTCCTCGCATCCCTAGCAGCCTGGCCGTTGCGTTAGCCAGGGGCTCGGTGTCCTGTCTTCGTCACTCGTTCCTCCCCAAGACAGGGAAAATTGCCACGTAGGTGGCAACGTGTTTGTATTTTGCGACGGCTTCGCGCCAGTAACTCTTTGTAATCTTTATTTGCGTTTGAACAATAAAGTCCCCTTTCTCCTCTATGGGGAGGATGACCGAGGATATAGGGGAGTACAGAGAGTTACGTCCCTCGAATATGTGTGAAGTATCCTTCGCGGGGGCGCGTCAGCGCACCCGCGGGTGTAGCCCCCGAGGCCTTGGAGGAGAGTTTGTGCTCGTACAAGGGCTATAAACGTTGTCCCACTGGGTTGCCTCACCGGGGTGGCTGTCCAGCGTCTTTTTCAGCCGGCATCGGCACTCTTTCAGCCGGCCTCGGCATTCTTAGTGTTGGTACAGCGGCCCGACGTTCAGCTTAATCTTCAGGGGAGTGTACGTTAATAGCGGGGGGTCTGGTTATACACATGGAGCCTCATAATTGACGGTTGTCGACTTATTCGAGGGTGCGGTTTTGAACCGTAGTGTGCGAGGAGCCCCCGAGCCTAGGCCCGTGGGAAGGCGTTTAGGGGAACTCTCGACTTTGATTACAACCCTCTTCGCCCTTCCGCAGAGAAGAGGGGTGAAGCGCACCATGCTACCCAAGCCCGGGCCGCGAGCTATGGCTGCTTCGGTGAGCTGTTAGCGGGTTGTTCAAGCGGATGT
Source organism: Panicum virgatum (assembly GCF_016808335.1). NCBI lineage: Eukaryota > Viridiplantae > Streptophyta > Magnoliopsida > Poales > Poaceae > Panicum > Panicum virgatum. The sequence continues at coordinate 18,614,271 of NC_053146.1, read as the reverse complement.
CCGTGCCCCGTTCGATAGGGGTCGGCTCGTGGTCCATAGACACGTCACATAAAGCGCTTGCGAAGGTTCGCTAGGCGGGGCTCGGACCCATTCGATAGGGTCCGAGGGCTTGATGCTCTCCCTCGACGGGATCCCCCTTCTAGGCACCCTCGACTGGCCTTGAACACTATGTAGGATGTCTCGAACTCCGCATTCGAGAGGGGCTTGTACGGTACATCCCGGTAGTCCCTGACTCTGGTGATCTGGGGCGCCTGTCGAACCCCCCGAGGGGCCAGGCTTCGAACCCCTGATCTGTAAGGCCTCGAAATGTGATTCCATCGAGGGTAAACAGACCCCTGAAGGAATATTCCGTCTTAACTCAAAAATGATGCAGAGTCGCGAATCACGCGCGCGGGTCTTCCGCTGGTAGTGGGCAACGTGGCCCGACTTATGCGGTGCGGGCGCGCCTTTTCAGGCGATAGCCTCGGGCAGACGAAGCGGCGTGGGCGGCGGCTGACGGATGGGATAGCGCAATAGTCACGCCGCGCCCGCCGGTTACCGTGCCGCAGTTATTGCTGCGTGCGCGCGTAGGAGACTCCGCGGTCGTGGGGCCCAGCCGTCAGCGATAGCAAAATCTACCGCACTCAATGCGGTAGATTTGGGCCGTGGCCGTGGCTGCGCCTGTCATGGTGAATAAAAATGAGAAGAAAAGGGGGTGTTTGGGCTCACCTGGCCATTTGCCTTCATCCTGCTTCGCCTTCTCCGCCTCCCCTGCATCCTGAGCCCGGGGTGTTTGGGCTCACCTGGCCATTTGCCTTCATCCTGCTTCGCCTTCTCCGCCTCCCCTGCATCCTGAGCCCGCGGCCAAGAGCGGAAGGAGGAAGAGGAAGGAGAGAGAGAGAGAGAGAGAGAGAGAGAGAGAGAGAGAGAGCACCTCCGTCGATGATGTTGCGGGCGTCGCCGTCGCCAGCGTGCCCGTGAGTGTCATGGATTCGCTCCCTTACAGGAACTCTGCCGATGCGCTCGCGCACTGAGGGTGCCTTCGCGCCGGGCGCTACGGCTGCCTTGCCCTTCCCTGCTGGTGGTGTGTGCACAGAAACCTCGCGGTCCTGATGCGCAGTCCCACCGGGCTGCTCCGGGGCTTTCGAGCGCATACGAGACGCAGAACTCTCGGCCTGCTGCACGGCAGCTTGCTCGATGAGCTCCTGTGCCTCGCGGCGTAGGTTGCGGCCCGAAGGCATCGATGGCTCGGGCATAGCCTGAAGTAGATAGGCCGCAGCGACGAGTTTTTTGCCGGCCGTCTTCAGTTTCGGGGGTTTGTCGACGTTGTCGTCGGCCAGGATGCGCTCCCGGGCAACGCGTCCCGCTGCCTGGGCATGTGCTCCACGCGCGGTACGCTGCTGCTCGAGTGCGGCGCGCAGCTCCTGGGTTTGTTGACGCTGCTCGTCGAGCTTGGCCTGAAGCTCATTGAGCTGCGCCAGCTGAGCTTGTCGCGCCGCCGAGCTTGACAAGGAAGGGGCTGCAGGTGGAACCACCGGTTGGTTTGCCTGCGCGTCCGCCCCGCCGTCCCCGTCGTTGCTCGGGGCATTGTCGTCTTGCCCGTCCGCGAGCTGGACCATGAAGCACTCCCGGGAAGGATCGAAATCCCCCTCGCTGGAGTCTTCGGAGCAAGTGAGGCAGTAAGCCGTCGCCAACTGGAACGAGCAGAGAGCGTCGGGGTTGCGAACCCCGGAGTAGTCCTCGGCCTCCTCGGCCGTGAAGTTGTTCATGAAGAAGTTGACGTCGTCGGCGATCAAGCTCACCGTCCCGGGGTAGGATTCGTCGGGAGACGATGCGATGGGGTTGCAGATCGACAGAAGATGATGACCCGGCAGCCCCTTGTACTCGATGAAGTTAGCGCTGGTTGACGAAGCGTAGGTGCGAGCGGCGGTGTTGCGCATCCCAAAGGGGAAGGGCGACGGTGAGGTCGAGCCACCCTGAGAGACACTGGTGCCGCAGCAGGTGATGTTGCCGGCGCAGATGGCACCGAGGCACGTGATGACGAAACGGTGGCCCCGTTGGCCATGATGCTGAGTTGCGACATGCCAGCCTCGACCCACGTGGGGGAGCTGTGGCGTGCCGCACGAAGCCGCTCCGCGCGTGCTCGTCGCAAACGCTGACCCGAGCGCCTGTTGCACTGGGCTGGCGAGGTCGGGGTGATGGGGTTGCGTCTGGGCGAGAGGAGCCGCATGAGGTAACCGTTGCCGGTCGCTTCGAACTCGAGACTCCCGAACTAGACCACGAATCCCGCTGGGAGCGGATCCGAAACACCCATGGGGTATAGGTTGGATCTGCCCGCCATCCCTGAAGATCAAAATGGGAACAAGAGAGAAAAAATGTCACACAGCGCTCCCCTACCTGGCACGCCAACTGTCGGTGTCCCGACTCGGGGGCCTGGATCCCAACTAGTGAATGCTGCGTGTTTCCTCATCCCAGATGATGATGCAAGAGGCAACACAATAACGCACGGTTTATCCTGGTTCCGGCCGCGGGGCCGTACGTCCAGCAAAGGGGGTGTGCGAGGGCACTGTATTATCTTGCACCCAATGTGCTTGTAGTAGGGGATACAAGCAAGGCGAGAGAGGGAGGAAAGCTCCCAGGTCTCTGCTAGAAGTGGAATCGGTTGAGATGAATGCTCAGTAGCCCTGAGAGTTCTCTGAGAGAGAAGCCAGAGCCCGCCCCCAGGGAGGAAGCCCGCCTCCTTCCTTTATAGCCATAAGGAGGGGCGGCGCACATGAGTGGGGGCGTGGAAGTCGTTGTCTTCCCTCGAATCGCGGGGGTACAGTGGTCGGATACTGTAGGAAGCACACTGTGGGAAGGCGGCGGCACGTCGCAGTCATCCAGGATGTCATCCTCGGTCCTGTCAAGATTGCGCCGGTCGCCATGCCAGCCCCTGCGTGCAGCGCAGTCGTCGCTAGTGCATGGTCTTCTATACGGCGCGGTGGCGTTTAGTGGGCCCTGCGGTCTAGGGTCCTGCATGCACCAGCGGTAGCGGTGGTGGTAGCGGAGCGTGCGGTGGCCCCGGTCCCCCTGGTCGGAGTGCGGGCGTGCACACTAGGAGGTCCGGGGGACACATGGAGGTCCTGGACTCCGTCCGTGTGTGCTGAGTGCCCCTCTCTAAAAGATGTGTGATGTTGCTGGACCCCTTCCCCAGTGAGAGGCGGGTCTGGTTGGTCGGTGTTGGTAGAATAGTAACGGGAGCAGTGCAGAGCCTGTCTTTTCCCACGTCGCAGGTCCAACAGTGCTGCTACAGCATCCGGGTTGGCGGAGCGGTGACTGAAGTCGACGGATGAGACCCCGGTCACATCCACTGTGGAAATGGCGGCCCGACACCGACCGTCCTGGGAGCCGTGGAGGAGTGGCTGGCTTTTAATGCCTCTGTACGACGAGTGGTTGAGCAGCAGGGCTATTTGTCCCTTATGCCGAGAGGTGGCCTCGAGTGAGGCGGGGATGAGTCACCCCCTCGAGGGTAGGTTTGCTACCCTCGAGCGAGGCGGAGATGTGTTACGCGGTCGAGGGTCCCGAGAGGAGCCCTCGAGCGAGGCGGAGATGAGTCACCCGCTCGAGGGTAGATCCGCTAACCTCGAGCGAGGTGGAGATTTGTCCAGCGGGCCCGAGGGCTACCCTCAAGTGAGGCGGAGATCGTTTCGCGGGTTCGAGGGGGATGCGAATGGGCCGCACGCTGGGCCTCTTTGAGTCCTTTCCTTCAGATTGGAAGGAGGCCGTGGGCCTTCGTGAGCCCAGTTGCCTTAGCATGTGTTTGTGTTTTAAGGCAATCTTAGTACCCCGATTAGGGTGTCCCTAATTGTGGTACCCGACACCAAGCATAGTAAGACCCATCTTTTGAGTATGATCCTTTTTTGGCTTGATTAATAAAAATGGTTGATACTTATTAATGTTTTGTTGCCTCTAATGCGGCGGATTGATTATTTTAAATGGCTTACTGAAGTACTACAATGCCTAGGTGGTACACCTCTACAGGTGGAAATCACAGAACGCCTACAATTCAAGAAAATGACAATCTCTTTCGAGATACCATTAAGACAAGATCCATGTATCATGATGACAATAGTGGCTAGTGGGAAGGAATCACCAGTTTAGATGACTTATGAAAGAACTGTTATAAAAGCATGTCTTCTGGAACTTGAGAGCTATGGTTATCTGATTCTAGATTTGTCATGGTTTAAAATCAAAGCACTTCGACGGAATCAACATGATAATGTAAGTATTTGTGAGAGCCTTTCATGAGAAAATTTACATGACATAGTAAGTGAATTTTGTTAATTTAAAGAATTATGATAGTTTCTACATGACATAGTATGTGAATTTTGTTAATCAAAGCACTTTTGTAAAATTTATATTCCATCTCCATTGTAGGATATATTTGGTAACACCTTTGCGGCGATGAGTTTAGAAGAAATTTTATGTCAAGCTGTGGAGCAGTTTGGTTATTACTCCACTGAGGAGGGACCGATACAGACAAGAGAAGGTCTCTACCAGGGTTCTTTTCAATTTCGAACCACACCAGGTCCTACCGCAGAACCAATGTTCACTATCTACGGCAAAGCACTTCCTCGTAGAAGTAAAGCAAAGGATAGTGCACTTATTCGTGCATTGATTTTCATTGACGATGCCCAGGGGTACAAGATTGGCAATGTTAAGTATGTTGACCACCTCTTGCTTTGGAATAATATTCGTTAGATGATGTAATGTAGGCATGCAATTCAACTTTTGTTAACTCTTCTATCTCTATGTAGTTTGTGAGTTGTGACTATGTATTGCACACTATTCGTGTAGATGTGAACTTATGTTAAATCTTTGGATGATGAGCCAATGCGTCTCCCAAAACCAATGGTTGGTTTTAATTTGTCGAACGGGTTAATGTCAGTGAACAACAGATTGCTACCTGGACCAGCTATTGGTCCACCATACTTCTAGAATTTGTAGACTCAAAGTACTCCTGTGCCGCTGCCAGAAAGAGAGGCTACATACACAACCTGCCACTCGTGAATGGGTCACCTATACTTCCGATACCTCCAAAGACAATATTTCATCCCTTCCCTCTTACCAAGAAGTGGTGGCCCTCATGGGATCCAAGACGGCAATTTAACTGCCTTCAAACTTTTGTGGCTAGTGCTAAGTTGTTAGAGAGGATTCGCCTAGCCCTAACAAATTGTGAAGATCCACCTCCTGTAAGAGTTCAAAAGCATGTGCTCTCAACAAGCTTGGTATTCGCATGAACTATGACTAATCCACACCATCGAGATCTAAATCAAGCGAGAGTCAAAGAAAGCTTCATTGGATCCAAAAAACAAAAAAAACTTACAACCATTTATAGGGGTGGACGGGGGGTGTGCCGCCCCTACAAATGGTGTTTTTAGGGGCGCTCACCCAACCCCCTCCCCGGCCGCTACTAATAATGGCGTCCATTTGCAGGGGCGGCCGGGGGGTTGAGCCGCCCCTACAAATGGTGTTTTTAGGGGCGGGTGAATTGCTACAGTGCCTACGGCTTTTTGTAGCAACGGGTTAAATTTAGGTCCGCCCCTAAAAAAACAGAGCATTGCTACAAATCGTTTTTGTAGTAGTGGATCTGACACAATAACTTGCTGACGAAGTCTGCTAGCCCAATTCTGGATCCATCAGTTGTGACGCCCTTTCGGCCCATGGGCCCATTGTGTTTTTATCCTTTTCCTGCCTTAACATCGGCTTGCTTTCATCGGCTCCCTATCATGCAGCATTCGATTAACACGTTCCAACAAACGGTGTCAACATGGGCGTGAGTGTGATGGGAGGAAGAGAGGAAAGCTGACACTTTGGCCCTGTGGGTAAGTGACAAGGAGAGAGGGTAGCAACGGGCAAGTTATGTTGGCAGCGGCTGGACCGGCATGGGTCGGTGTTGGCCGTGCCGCGCCGTGAGGTTAGGCCGAAACCTAGGGTGTGGGCGGCGAGGGGTGAGGTGTAGGCGGTGCTGCGCTGCGCTCATGCAGGCCAATCCAACCAGCTGTGTTGGTCCGGTTGGGTTAAGGCCACGGTTGGGGTATATTTTTATCTTGGCGTTTGGGTTGGACTAGTTCACTGTTTGGGCTGAAAGCTACGAAGGGTTTGGGTTGGGTTAGGTAGCAGGTGCAGTTTAGAGTTAGCGGGATGGGTAGCGGGTAAGTTTCAGGTAGGTTAGTTGGATAAGCATTTGAATTTAAATTGAAGGGCATACTTCAATTTAAATTACACCTAAATTCAACAACCAAATTAAATGCAAACAAAACAAATTTAAACAAACTCAAATGAATCCAAATAAATTCACACTAACATATTTAATTATACTTAATTCAATTCATATTTTTAATAATTAGGAATTTAGAAAGGGAAGCATCCACTCCTAGATTGATCTAGCTACAACATTTTTTTGAATTAAAATCTAGTTACAACACTCGCAGAAAATGTTTTTTGAAATACATATTTTACGACTCATTCGGTACCAAAAATACGTATGTTACAGCTTTCATCGGCTGCTCCCCACGGAGTTCCTGTGTCTAGCTACTATGCGCTCGTCTAGGCCACGGTGGTATATTGTTTTATCTGTCTTGGTTTTTCACACTTTTGATTGGTCGTGCCCACTACAGCTGCCGAACAAATACTCTACTTCAGCATGCTGAGTTCAGGTAATACAGGTGACGAGGTGAACTTGCCACCCCATACCTTGCACTTCGGCCCGAATGTGTCTGAACTAAAACAATTTACAATCTACGACACCACTCCATAACCGAAAATTATGAAAAATATCCATCGGCAGCGCGCTCTCAGGAGGGACTTTGGAAATCAAATTATTATTTGCCAAGAATTAAGAACTATCTTAACCACTGTAAGAGAACCCGATCAATGCTGGCTAAGAACTTGCAGCATAAAACATATTCATCATCTGGTCTCATACAAATATCGTACCAAATTTATCCAACAGAACAGCTGATGCAGATACAAAGCATAAGGGTTGCCATCGATGTATCTCACTATATGGATAACATAGAACATTCCTAATGGTAACTTCGGGCAGACAACTTGGGGGCAAAGAACAAGTTTATCATCAGCTTAGAAGAGAGAGGTTCCCTTGCCCTTCTTGTCGCCACCAATCTCAAAGTGCTTGCACCTCTGAAGTTGCAAAGAGTCAGATACCCGAAACACTAGGACATGGAAGAAATATGAAGAAACAACAACAAAGCTGATGCAAAAATACCTTGATCGGGTGCTGAGAGTAGTGCTTGCAGCTCTGGCACTGCAACTTCAGCACAATCTTTTTTGTTGTCTTGGCCTGAAGTGCACCAGTGCATATTAGTTACACTAAGTAAATAAACCTCAATGGAGCAACATTAAGATTCACGTAGCAACATTCAATCCTAATCAGCAATTGTGACAAGTTGAGATTCGTATGAAACCTTCTTGTGGAAAACAGGCTTTGTCTGACCACCATATCCTGATTGTTTGCGGTCATAACGACGCTTCCCTTGAGCTGAGAGGCTATCCTTTCCTTTCTTGTATTGGGTAACCTTGTGCAGGGTGTGCTTCCTGCACTCCTTGTTCTTGCAGTAGGTTTTCTTGGTTTTTGGAACGTTCACCTATAAAATAAATGCAGCATTAGTTCAACATGAATAAATCTAAGAATAAACACTTATGCTAAATAATCTAAATAACAAACTCAACAGTAGCTCGGATTGTAATAATTCATATGAATTGGTAATTTGGAGTTAAGCATCACGGGATTCAAACCAAAAGAAGAATTATTTGCACAAGCGTTGCACAAAAAAGCTGAATCATATTGGAACAGAAACAAAAGATACCAAATGCTGTACAGAAAAAAAAAGCAGCTTAAGAATGAGCATGAAACAATTATGCTTCAAGTTTCCAGCACAACAAATAGTAAAATGACTACACATAAACTAACAAAAGTTCCAGGAAGAACATGGACATGGTGACCTTATTGGAAGAGATCATGGATGTCAGTCCCTACTCAAAGGCGTCTCAAAAAGTTATATGTAATGTTAGTCAACAGTCACAACTAAATTAATTAGCTTGTAGCACAATGAGATATTGGGAAAGTATGTCAGACAAGCAGCATATAAGCTAGTCAGAAGCTTTTATGGCATTCGTTAATTGGGGAAATAACAATCTTCAGATCCTGATGATGAGGAGACTAAGTACATGTGTAAGAAGAACAATAAAGAACATGGACAACAGTTGGTATGAAGAATCGTTCCCAGATTCGCACAAGTTCAAATATCAAACTATGGATATCACAGATAATCTATTAAAAACATAATGTAGACAGGAATTCAAACAATACATAGTTACATAATCATTTTCACATTCTATAAACGAAATTCAGTTCCAGTGTTATGCTTCCTTGCCTTTCTATATCCATATGAACTGAAACAATATTCATATGAACTGAAAACTAGTTCTGCTCCCATTGCATAATTAAGATATACAATTGGTTGGCTAGCAAACGTCGAACGATAGTTTGGTGAAAATTTCCTGACTTGCATCTATTCATCTATCCAGGAGTTTACTACAATTGCATTACAGGTAGTCAATCATAAACACATTACCACTAAATTTCACCAAGAAAGATAATACAGTCTGCATCAATTGATTCAAGCTTCACTTGAAGCAACTAGTAGAAAGTAATCTCTCTTCTACGAAATGGCTATAAGTAGACACTTTGACTTATGCCTATGCAACCATCAGCTAACATGATTACAGTCTGCGAACTGTAACAAACGAACTGGATGGAGACAATTGATTGCAGTCTCGTTCATCACAACCATTTTCAGTTGAACATTGCAAAATAAAATAGACGGAATACATAATTCCAAATCCCAAACAACCAGACCTCGCATCTCTTAGCAACTCTAATACAATAAGAAACTAAGACACCCACCGGTTGACAAGAGATCGGAACGAACGACCATCACTGGACTGCTAAGCATCTCGAGCTAGCACCGGATTCAAACCGAGAACAGAAGGAAACGCGACCTCACCAAGCATCCAAGTGAATGTACGATGGGCGCAGACAAAAGAGGAAGAAACTGATTCGATCCTTAGATTAAAAAAGACGAAAGAGGCGAGGGGAGGAGAGGAGCAGGTCGCTAACCATGGCTGCCGATCTGTAGCTTCCTCCTCTCCGCCCTTCTGAGAGTCCTGGCGGCGGCGCGAGATCGGAGAGCCGAAAACCCTAGCTGCGATAGTGAGCGTGGCTGCGGCGGAAAGATATATATATCTCAGAAGAGAGGCCTGATGGGCCTGTTCCTTGGTCTGATGTGGTTGGGCTTGTCATGTAGATTCCCGGCCCCTTTCCCGTTCGGCCCACGAGCAAATTAGACGCACCATGCATTTCTTCCTCATATTACGGTGTACTGGTGTGAAACTGTGAGAGGGAAAGACTCCAAAGTTCAAAGACATCTTATAAATTGATAAAGTACTGCGACTTTTGTTTCACATGAGGTAAGAGACCGCTACCTTTTATACAAACTTTTACGTTCAAAAACTGTGCGTTTAAGATGAAATAATTTAAATCGTTTGCGATTAGTGTTTGAGGATTGGGAACAAATTCACCTTGTCTAATTAGAACGCACGCCATGACGTTGTCGTCACGCCTAGGCAAATCCAAGTGACGTCAAACCTCGTATGCCTAACTTTTTCAAAGTTAGCTTTGTGTGAACATCCTAAGCGAACATAAAGATATCGAATTCAAATTAACCAGGTTTAGAACATTAAATACAGAAAGCATTTGTACTAGCACCTCAATTTTTTGTGCTAGCGGACGCCATCGCCGACCCTCAGCCAGGGTTTTTTTATCCGACCGTTTGGACCGAACCGCCGGCGCCCGGTTCCGGCTAACCGGTCCGGTTTGACCGGTTACCGGTAAAAACCGGTCAAACTCAAATTTGAATTCAAAACCCGTAGTTATACCTAGGGTTGAAAACGGTCGGGATATATCCCGTTCCGTTCCGCTCCGATTTCTACATTTTACCGGCTCGTTTTCGTATTTTCGAACAAATTCGGAATCAGTACGAAATACGGGATGTCAAATTCGAAAACGGGTCGAAAACGGTTTGCCCTGTATCCCGATCGTTTCCGTATTTCCCGTATTTGATCGGGATATCCCGTTTTCATAAATTCGAACTATCCCGTTTTTTACAGCCCAAATCCACATCCTTGACGGCCCAGCCCAAATCGATCTAGGGTAAACTCACACGGTCACACGCACTACGGCACTAGTCAGGCTGGCAGTCACCAGACTCACCACTCACCACGCCCCCGCCTCCCTCCAGTCCTCCCGGCTCCCAGCCTCCTCTCGGGCGCCGCCAGGCCGCCGGCCCCTCCTCTCGATCCCCGCCTCCCTCCAGTCGACCCGGCTCCCTGCCTCCTCTCGGGCGCCGCCAGGCCGCCGGCCCATCCTCTCGACCCCCGCCTCCCTCCAGTCAACCCGGCTCCCTACCTCCTCTCGTGCGCCGCCAGGCCGCCGGCCCCTTGCCCCCTCCTCTCGGTCGCGACTTGCGAGCCGCCTCCCTGCCTCCTCTCGGGTGCCGCCAGGCCGGCCGGCGATCCTCCCTGAGACAGCCCCTCCTCTCCTCCCTGCGACGGCCCGCACCAAGCCTTGTGCTGCGCCGAGCGGAGGCTTGCCGTGGGCGCCGTGGGAGCCTCCTCCGGTCCTCCCCCACACGGCCGGCGAGGTCTCACCGCCAATCCCTCCTCCGGTCCTCCCCAGACGGCCGCGAGGCCTCACTGCCGACGTGCACGGCTGAAGGAGAAGGACGTTGCATCCTGCAAGCTGCAACCACGATGGATCTGCCGCCTCGTCCGGGAAGGGGCAGGGTAAAGACCAAGAGCGTCCGCCGTATTCTCGATCCGTCGCCGCCCCAGCCACAGCCAGCGTCTAACTCAGGTACTGTCCTCGGTTGTGAATTAGAAGTGATCTCCTAGTATGCTGTGCTTGTGCTGTGCTTGTGCTTGTGCTTGTGCCTGTGATCCGTCGCCGTATGCTGCCTGTGATGTGAATTAGAAGTGATCCGTCTATTGTAGTGGCTGTTGAGCTCGAATTGGAGAGATGAGCAGAGGAGCGGTGAAGAACAGAGCAGGAGGGGTGTAGGTGTGGCAGCCAGGAAGGGAGAAATGAAAAGAGAAAGAGTGGATTAGCTGGCAGTAGATATGGACAATAGCACCTGACATGGTTATCTCTGTCATCAAAATAAGCAAATCCACTGTCTATTGTTAAAACCAGTTGCTTGGCTGACCAGCTCATCAAAATAAGCAAGTCACCATGTAAATAAAGCTACGACCACCTAAATGAGTCCTGCAGATTTAAATTTACATACTAGGCTAGTAGCAAGGCCTCAGGAGAGACAGCGGTGCTCAGATAGCACATGCTAGGCTCCTGCTAATCTAGAGAGCAAACCATCGAGCTAGGATAAGCCAAAAACTCCCCAGCTAGAAAATGATTCTAAGCCGAAGAGGCAAAATCTTACAAGCCAAAGCACTTGGAGAACTACAAAACTAGATATTCTGGACATAATCAGAATATGGATTGTGTTTCTACCATTATTTTTGTATGTGTGAATCAATTTAATAAAATTGTGTTTCTACCATTATTTTTGTCAAGTCTGGAGGATCTTCTTGCTGTCTTGCTCTAGATGCTAGATCTGACTATTTAATTTTGTAGGACAAAAACAAGGAGGGGGATGAGAAACAGAATGAAGATGGAGATATGGAAAGTGATCCGGATATCATGAATGATGAAGATGAGCTGTAGCCTACTGTACCTTTTAATCAAGATGCTTGTGTTCGTTTGAGATTTTTGTTTTATTCTATATGTGGAACAAATTAAACTATTTGTTTCTGAGATTCTCTCCTTTGCACTACTATGTGTGAAGTGTGGTCGTGTCGTGGCTGTGAACAAATTAAACTACTTGTGCTATTAATATTTGTCTAGTGTTTTCGTGTATGTATGTCAAGTTTGTCGGATGATTGGGTACGACCGTACGATACTGGGTCGGTGTTTCCGTTTTGCCTTTCCGTAGACCGTTCGCTTTCGACACATTTCCGTTCGAATTGGTTCGTTTTCGAAATACCGTGAGTCCGTATTCGTATTCGTGTTCGACTTGTTCGTTTTCGATATCGTTTTCGTATTAAAATGTAAAAGTGAAAACGGTAAAGGGCTTATCCCGACCGATCCCGACCGTTTTCAACCCTAGTTATACCGGTTTCGAACGGCTAACCGGCCGGTTAGACCGGTTTACCGGTCCGGTTTGACCGGTTACCGGTCGGTTTGACTGGTAACACGCTAAATTTAATTTTTTTTTTGTTTAAATTCAAATATCCGCAAAGTATACTAAATGAATGTTTGTATAACATGTTTTAGCCTAAATGAACCCTCCAACCCTTTTTTGTACTACTTTTACATTGTATTTGTATATTTTTGTATGCACATTTTTTTTGTTTAACTTCAAATGCTCGCAAAGTATACTAAATGAACGAATATTTGAAAAAATTTGACATCATTAAATTCGTCGCAACTTGAAGTATTTTTAAGGTTTTTTTGGGATTTTTCCATTTTTTAGAATTCAAATTTAAAATTTGAATTTGGGCCGGTTTAAAACCGGCCGGAACCGGAACCGGTCCGGGCCGGTTAGACCGGTAACCGCGGTAACCGGACCGGTTCCGGCCGGTTTGGTGAACCCTGCCCTCAGCACAAATGCCCCGTATCAAATCTGATCCAAAGATAGATACCAGGTGATCACGTCGTCCATGTACTCGTATGCATGTGCTTGTGGAATCACCTCAACCACTAAAAATTCGAAATGGGATGAATGATTAGATCGTTCCAACATACTTTATGGATTCCTTAAAATCAAAGAAGCTATAGCATATGGATATATAGTTGCTTATTAGAGCTCCCTGCCACAAATTGGAAGTAGAAGTTTGATGCAATAATGCATTGGCTGGGCTATAAAAGCATGGCATGCATGGTGTACGCTGATTAATTATACTATTTGCATCTCAAGTTGCGCGGATAAAGAGATTCATGGCGTCGTCGTCGGCGATCACATGCGCCGTACGTACACGCAGCATCGAATTATTCCGCTCCCAGTAATAATGCACATCGAAATTGACATCAGTAGAGAGCATAGCAAAGTCACACAGACAGCAAGCTAAGCATTCAGTTTGGTGCTGGCAACTTGGCATGCGTTTGAGGAAGTGGTTTGTGATTAATTAAGGCCCCCGTTTATTTGAGCAAGAGATTGTGGCTTACCTCTGTTATAAGCTCTAGCCAAGACTGCCCGCTCGCGTCACCCCCGCGCAGGGCGGCTCGGGCGGCCGGAAACCCTAGCCGCCGCCCAGCCCCCGCCGCCTCCCTCCGCCTCGCCGCCGCTCGAGCAGGTCGCCGGGAAGCTTGCGCGGCCCGCGATGACGGTGGCGGCTGGATCCGGGCGAGCGTGGCCGCGCCGCGCCGCTTCAAGATGCCCATCGGCGGGGCGCCGGCCCACAACGGCGAGGCCCGGCGGCTGCGGATCCGGCATGGCGCCTGCCGGATCCGGTGCCCAGCGGCCGCGGGGTGCGCGTGGGGCGGCGGGGGCTCTCGACCGGTGGCGGAGGCACTGACGGCGGAGACGCTCTGGTGGGGGGCTGTGCTGGGGGCTTCATTCTGCGCATCCAGGTGCTTCCCACTCTTCAGCAACTCTACGATTTCGGCGGCGGCGTCATGGTGGCGCGACCATCGGTGTGTAGGCGGAGCGTGTCTGCGGCACCATGGTGTCGCGGCGGGATGCTCTGCCAGGCGTTTCTGGTGGCACTAAGGTGGTGCGGCTGGTGATCCTCGGCTTCTTGGAGGCTGTGACGGGGTGGTAGGAGCCTGTGCGCAGGTTAAGGCACGCGTAGTGGTGTGGTAGTCACACGTCAGTGAGGGGCTGCTCGCGGCTGCGGCAACATGCGTCCTGGGAGGTGAGGTTGGTGTGGTTGGCGGTGAAATCGTGGCGGCTGCGGGAAAGAAGGTGCTGGGAGAAATCCTGCTTGGCGATGCTAGGCCGACAATGGCGACATCCTGGATGCCGTTGTCCTGCTGAGGACATTGTCAAAGCATCCTTCCTGTTTCGACGGTGGAGTCTCCAGGTGAAAACCCTGCCCATCTTGGGTGGGCGGCGACGGCGCGCATTAGCGTCGTGTTTCTTCCTAAAGACGCTGCCCTTGGAGCTCCTCGTCTCCGTCGTCTCCGTTGTGCGCTAGAGTCTTCACTAGTTGGTTTGGCGGCGTTCGGCCACGCATAGCGTTGGCCCTGCCTGTGCTGGACCCCAACCATGTTGGCGGCAAGGTGCAGAGGGCCTATGGGTGCTGGAGGGCTTGAGCTGGCGTGCAAGGTGCAGTGGTGATCTCGGTGACGGCTAGGCGGAGGTGATGCTCTTATAGCAGTTTCAGATATCTGAGTCCTTGGCAGAGGAGTGTGAGGTGATGGGAGAGGCGAGGCCCCACACAGAGTGGTCAGGATCAGTGGTTTTCATTGGTGCTGCAACGGGAGTGTTCTGCTGAAGCACCGCTGGAGCAGAGGGATCGACGATTGTGTGTGTGCGGCTTGAGAGTGCTAGTCCCATGGTGGAGGAGTTCAGGTAGCCGCTCGGGCTTGCAGCGGGCTGCGTTTTTGGCGTGGCATAGCGTTGGCGACGACGGTGCTTTCTTCGATGGCTTCCTTTCAGCTCCTCTCCCAGGTGGTGGTGGTGTAGCGTTGTGTTGTATGCGTTTGTTTGTATGGTGTGATGTACGCTTCGGCGCATTATGTACGAATACTTCTTCTTCTTATATGACAGAGCAGTGCTCCTGCTATCTTTAAAAAAAATGCTCTAGCCAAAATAAAAAGAAATTGCTTTTACCCCGAATGCTAGTTCACTTTTTTTCCCCACGTGGTGCTCCCCTTTGTGGCCGCCTCCGGCAGCCACCTTCATTCCAGCTGCTTCCTATCTCCTAGACTCCAAACCTGCGTCGCCACTGTGCAGGAATGGAAGGGAAAATAGGGGGAAATATGGTTCTGCACCTTCAGTTTTGTACAATCTTCTTCTTCCACATCCTGCTTCAACACTAACCAAGGTTTGGCCGCTCCTTCGTGTGGGTGTTCACACACACAAATCTAAGTTTGTGGGGACCCTGGTGTCAAATATAAAATGGAGTCCCTATATTTAGAAAATCCAAATATTTTTCTCTTGTATTCACCACCACAATCATATTTCTAATTCTAGATATTACAAATAAATGGACCTTCCTATTCCATGCATTAAAAAGACAATAAATCTAAATTTAAAACTGCCAGAGACCTGTGAAGAATTTTTGATAAAGTTCATGGCAATACATCACTATCGAAAACCGGCTATTTGCAAAGTGAGTGATGAGTTAGTACTACAGCTAGGATCGAAGGGCCTTACACCTCAATCTAGGTCTCCAGATTCCAGCCTAACCCATCCGATCATGATGACTTGAGCAGCATGACAAATTGACAATATGAAATGCAGTCTAGTCTTGTAAATAAATAACTGATTCACTAACATTTACTGCTAATAAATCATGAAGCTAGGCGAATTGGCAATGCTATTTTTAACGGAATTTTCACTTGCCGCAAATAGGCAGCCCGATAAATCGTGAAGATATGAGAATTATTGGCAATGCTATTTTTTAACGGAATTTTCTCTTGCGGCAAATAGGTGGCCGGACGGCCGGACGAGTAGACGAGCCCGCAAATCAGCAGGTTATTCCAATTGGCAATTAGCCAGTTGGGCCTGAACTGAACCCTACCATTTGGGGCCCCCAAAAATTTAGGATCCTAGTGCAGTCGGCCCACTTGCACTGGCCATATATGGGTCCAGGTGTTCATTAGTAACATTAACCAGGACATCAGCCCTTGTTACTATACTAATAGTGATTTCCTTCCCCAAATTTTTTGCATGTTTGAACTATAAATCTCTCTTTTCTCATGCATATACTGCAGATTGACATGCACTTCTGTCTAAACGACTGAACACCGGCCTCGAAATAAATCTTTCTGTAATAATAGAAAAGCATGATACGACTATATACGCTCTTTGCATTCCGTCTGTCCTGATAAAGGGGTTCATCGCATCGGCCACTCACATGGCGGCATTGACCCAAAGGATCGGATGAGCTTATTCAGCTGCAATGATCATTGGCAAAGCGTCAGCAGAGAGTGCAAAAACCGCGAACACACAGCAGCATAACTATAGCTTTTTCTGCAATCAGACATTGTTCTCCTTGCTGGCACACAAGATGATCGCTCGTGCATGACAGGTAAGTCACGCTAGCCCGGGTGATGCGTATGTATGATCAGCAACAGGCGAGGACCGGTTACAGAGAGGAGAAAGCAAAGGTGATGATGAACTGGCCAGAGACAGCCGACGGCCGACCATGAGTCTGGGGAGACGAATGATACAGTGGATGGAATGAAGATGCATGGCCAGCGATCGGTTCCAAATAACTGGTGACCTCGTGGGGTTCCAATTCTTTATCCCATTCCTCGGTTGGTGAACGTGATCGCCTCCACTATCCATGGGTTGGCCGGCCTTCGTGTCGGTGTTCATTAGCAGCGCAATCAAATCATGGCATCATCTCCTCGCTGATCACTGCTCAGGCCACGTGTAAACTAACGCTTGATCATTTCCTTATTTTCATTGGGAATTTCATGTTTGATTTGATCTGTCACTGCAATGATATTTGCAGTAAATCAGAATTGATCGATATGCCGCCATTGCTGCTTCCACACTAGCAATCTTCGTATGTACGTAAACAATTTTGCTCCCTCCATGTTCCAAAGTTTTTTTTTTTTGAAACGAACCGGGCAAGAGAGCTGTTGATATTAAAAGAAGATGAAATTTCGGATTGAGCAATATAACAAAACTAGGCGTATGGCCCGCGCATTTGCGCGGCTAGTATTGAAAATTCAAACATTTGCATATCGTTGTAGCCTTACTATTTTTTAAAAATTATATTATTTGTTACCATACATCATTCTATTCATTATCGTAAATTATATCTTATTATTGGTTAAAACAATTCAAATATGATCTACCTATAATAACAATTTGATTTGTAGAGCTTTAATAATATTATGCATATAATTATTCTTATTTTTTTATTTTGATTGATTGTTGTTAACTTTAGTTTTTATTAATAGTATGTTTGTAACTGATACATAGCTAAATGATATTTTATATTTAATTTTTCATAATGTAATGGTAGTGGTGGGTTTTTTTATTTTTTTCGATTAACGTGGGAATTTCTAGACTTTGAGAGCGAACGTGGAGCCTCTATTTGTTGGGCAAATAATAAGATAATAGATGAAAAACGCAACAATCCAACACCAAGGCTCTCAACAAACGTAACGCACCACTCATGTGTTTTGAAAGTATGACATTTATGATGGCAAACTGATCAATTCAAATAAAACCAGTACAAAAAGGATATCCACATACTCCCTCCATACCCAAAAAACCTGACGTTTAGGACAGCGACACGGTCTCCAAAACACAACTTTGACTTCTTATTCCTCTAAAAATATTTATCAAAAAGTGATATATGTATACTTTCATAAAAGTATTTTTCAAAACAAATCTATTCATATAATTTTTACATTTTCAAACTCAACAACTTGAGAGTTATTCGTGATTTATATTCTCAAGGTTTGACTCAAACCTTGTCCTAAACGTCAGGTTTTTTGAGTATGGAGGGAGTATATAGTCTGCAGCTTGCGGATCGTCTACACTCTCTTCTTTGTAGATCATGTCAACTTGCACAATGTATTGGTTTTTATCACTAACTACTGTGAACAACATTCGCCTACAAGTACACTTAAACGGGTTAAATAATTTCACTACACGTGTTTGCCCCAATTGTATACCACTTTTTATATGCTATAGCTAGCCATTCTCCATTTGTACTCACAGCCCATTTCTTCGTGATCTTCGTTCGTAGCACTCGTCATTAGGTCCTTGCAGATTAAAAATGGTTGGGTTTTATTGGGACCCTTTTCTTTCTCCAACACAGCAACTTGCCACGTTCTCCCCAATAATTCGACCGGTAGAGTCGTCGTCCCCAAAGTTGCTGTGGGCATCGATCCATCCTCGGAGTGCCCTATAAATACCCAGTTCGTGGCCACTGATGAAGCAAGCTCACCGGAGAGCAACCGAGCTCATAGAAAGCCTCTGAAATCTGAATTGCGAACTCCGCCGAGCTCACGAGCGGCAGCAATGGCGAAGCTTTGCACATTGCTGCTGGCAGCGGTGCTCGTGCTCTCGCTCCTCGTGAGCCCCATTGCCTGCACCCGCAAGCTCAGCAAGCCCAAGCACAAGGCAAAGGCAAAGCCGGTCAGCCACAGGACGGCGCCTGCTGCGGCGGCCAAGCCCAAGCCACACCCAGTGAGCTACAAGCCGGCGCCTGCTGCGGCCAAGCCTCACCGCAGCAACCACACCGCTAAGCACTCGCCGCCGATCGTCTACGGCGGCGCCTGGCTGTCCGGCGCCGGCGCCACGTACTACGGCGCGCCCAACGGCGACGGCAGCGACGGTCAGTACTTGCCGGTCTGCTTCCCGCTTTATTTCTTCGCTTTCGGTGGGTTCAGTGAATTGACAATCGATGGCGGAAATTGTGAACGCAGGTGGCGCGTGCGGGTACCAGACCGCCGTCGGGACGCAGCCGTTCGACTCGATGATCGCCGCCGGGAGCACGCCGCTGTACATGGACGGCGAGGGCTGCGGCGCCTGCTACGAGGTTAAATGCACGACCAACGCGGCGTGCTCCGGCCAGCCGGCGACCATTGTGATCACCGACCGGTCCCCCGGCGACCTGTTCCCCGGCGAGGTGGTCCACTTCGACATGAGCGGCACCGCCATGGGCGCCATGGCGAAGCCCGGTATGGCCGACAAGCTCCGCGCCGGCGGCGTCCTGCGGATCCTGTACCGTAGGGTGCCGTGCAAGTACCCCGGCGTGAACGTCGCGTTCAAGGTGGACCAGGGCGCCAACCCCTTCTACTTCAACGTGCTCATCGAGTTCGAGGACGACGACGGCGACCTCAAGGCCGTCGACCTGATGGAGGCCGGCAGCAACGTGTGGGCGCCCATGGCGCACAACTGGGGCGCAACGTGGCGGCTCAACAACGGCAGGAGGCTCAACGCGCCGTTCGGCCTCCGGCTCACCTCCGACTCCGGCAGGGTGCTCGTCGCCAACAACGCCATTCCCGCCGCGTGGAAGCCCGGGAAGACGTACCGCTCCCTCGTCAACTACCCCTGAAAAGAGGGATTCGGAGGAGTCCATGGCGGGTAGTCTGCGTCCGGGTGTTGCGAGAGGCGGCGATGTCAGAAGTCTGAAGAGGAGGCGGAGGTTGAAGAAGAGAATGGCGTTCTTCCCTCCCTCCACGGTCTCTGTATCACTGTATGCAGTCCCCAAGTGATGTGTGACTGTGTGAGCCATGTCTGTAATTTCATTTTTTTTCATCTCGATTTGGGAAGAGAGAAGCTTTGTCTGAATTGTGTGTTTGACGTTTTAAGACAACTAGTCGTATAGTCCGCGTATTTGCGCGGCTAGTGGTGAAAATTCAAAAATCCGCATGTCATTATATCCTTACTTAAAGATTATACTATTTTTTTACCATACATTACTTGTCCATTATCGTAACTTATATCCTATTATTGGTTAAAACAATTCAAATATGATCTACCTATAATAACAATTTGATTTGTTGAGCTTTAATAATATTATGCATATAATTATTCTTATTTTTGTTTTATTTTGATTGTTAGCTTTAGGTTTTATTAATAGTATATGTTTGTAGCCGATACATAGCTAAATGGTATTTTATATTTAATTTTTCATAATGACATTGGTAGGTGATTTTTAATTAGGCACGAGGTATTTTAGGCTAATTTTTATCATGATGGCAGTAGTGAGTAATTTTATTTTTCTATTTTTCTTTGATTAACGTGGGAATTTCTAGGCCTTGAGAGTGAATGTGGAGGCTCCATTTGGAATTTGCGCGGTTACTGTTAAAAATTCAAAAATTTGCATGTCATTATATCCTTATTTAAAGATTATACTATTTTTTTTACCATACATCACCCTGTTCATTATCGTACCTTATATTTTATTATTGGTTAAAACAATTCAAATATGATCTACCTATAATAACAATTTGATTTGTTGAGCTTTAATAATATTGTGCATATAATTATTCTTATTTTCGTTTTATTTTGATTGTTAGCTTTAGTTTTTATTAATAGTATATGTTTGTAGCTAATACATAGCTAAATGATATTTTATATTTAATTTTTTATAATGACTTTGGTGGGTGATTTTTAATTAGGCACGGGGTATTTTAGGCTAATTTTTATCATAATGGCAGCGGTGGGTAATTTTATTTTTCTATTTTTCTCCGATTAACGTGGGAAGTTCGAGGCCAGCGAACGTGAAGGCACCATTTGTTAGTCAAATAATAAAATAATAGATGAACTAGGCCTTTCAGAATTATGAGAAATGAATCACGGCTTTGTTGTGAAAATAAAACATATAGTACGGGTCAGTAAAAACTCCTGCACTGAACGGCAATGCTGACAACCAAATGACAACACTGACAACAAAAATTGGCGACTCTTGGACAGTTTTAGCATAAAGACGCCCTTTAAGCAACATAAAGATGAGGTCAAATGAAGCATATGTGTTTGACTTATCGAAACCCTGGCAACGGTTTGAATTTCAGAAATTTCTGATAAGGGCGAACTAAATCGAGTAGGTTTCCATGAAGAAGATTTTGTTCGTATGTTCTATATCGAGACCAGTAGGAGAATAACCTCACTCGATAATCTTAAAAAAATGAGGGAAAGCATAACCAAGTCAAGGCCATTGGAGATTGGTTAACCAAAGATCTTGCCATCATGCAAATCGTGCGCTGGTACGTGGAGAGCCAGAGATCAACTCTGTTCATATGAATACAAATTGTAAGTATTTCTAGCATGACATTTCACAAAATCATGATTGAAGAGAAAAGTAAAAATATTAGGCATATGCAGGAAAAAGAAATAACAGCTTTGCAACTTCTCATTTTAGTAGTGTGTGTATGTTACAATTGTCTAAAACAAATCCGAAATGAAGTTTATAATCCATACTAAAGTGTTCGAATGCTATTCTAAAACAGTTTAGCAAAATAAGATGATGTATTACTAGAGATCTAGCAGTGTATCAAGATCATAATCTTTTTAGAAACAGCTAGATGCAATTACAATCACACATGCATGATGCATGTGAAAGTTGCATAACACAGGGTAGCTATAAAAGTGTTGTTCACAAAGAGTGTGTGGCTGGTACCTACACTTGAGCAATGTACAGTTACTAAGACAGAAACAAAAGTGTGAACGAAGGTTAATTATATATGAGGTTTTGTATTTTGCTTTTTTTCTTACAACTGCAAAGCTGTTGCTGACAACCCAATGCTATATAGTATGGCAACAGTAGTCAATGCATAGAGTACATCCCCAAGAAAATCAAGAGCCTGTAAATACTGCAATTTATAATACTATCCTTATCCAGAATGCTAAAAAGTTAGTAATATTGGCCAGGCGCGGCAAAGCTGCGCAGAGTTTGCAGTGCGTGACGATTTTTCCACATTCAAGAACACGCAAACAAGCATAGTCCAGCCATTCAAGACTTTTCAGGCAGCTGACAACCCAGATAGTAGAGGCTTCCCAGCCAGATAGAATCTGAATTCTGGGTAATCCACAGCGTAAAGAAAACCTGCATTGCAACTGGAGACATGTAGTGCAGTCCCTGGATAGTGGTCACCATCGACCAATTCTCTATGGGATCACTTAAATTGGTGCATTGGCTATAATTTCCTTTGTTTGCAATATTTTGTTTTACCAGCTTGTAATCAATTCTCCCGTCATGTTGTGCTGGCTTTCTGGAGACCATGGCAGATGCAGGTCCCAATGAAAGCAGGCACATACATTAGTGAGGCTTGGATGTGCCCCCACCCCCACCCCCAACACCCACAAACACCCAACTAATTGGTGCTCCGTTCATTAGTTGAATTGTTTAAATTTGTAAAAGGATTCCCAATACTAAAAACTTGGTCATACTAGTACTTGCTGTCTACAGTCTATACATCGTAGGTTGTGGACCCGGCTCTTTCTGACACTGTTTACTGCTTAATGGACTATTGATCATTGCATCGGATATATATCATTCTGACGAATCAAGGCCCTTGCCGCCTAGCTACGCGTGTTCATCGTCTCTGGTTTTTCTGCCTGCTGCTTTTTGTTACAAATCCTGTGCCTGGTTTAGCTAGACTAGAATGGTACAAGAAGGAGGCCATCTGCCTGAATCATCGAATCATTGTGGATTGGGTGACGTTGGACGCTGCCCCGTCACTGTCTGGATCACGATCCGCCATGTGCTGCAGTCTGCAGGCAGACAGTGTAGTCATGCACCGCGACGAGCTGATTAATCAAGCATTCTAAGGCAATATAATGCCATCGTTTACAAAACTGACGGAGCCCCTCTGGACCCAGTGCCCACTGATTGAGCGCATGTTACGTGCTAGCTCCCTTCGACCTTTCGTATTGGGGTGCCATGTGTTCATGTTTGAGCGAAGCTGACTGACGAACTAATTGCACGGCAATCACTAATGTTCAAAATAGTTCAAGTATAAGTTTGCCTCATGAAAATAGGAAAAAACAATTCAAATGGAAGCTACACGAGCGTGAACTATTTTCAATTTGCTCAATGCACCGACAAACTATTATGCAAACCACACCTCTACAGACCCTATGGCGGCCAAAGCTTCCTCTTTAAGATTAAATATATTACACTTGTATCCTGAAGAGAAGTAATTTTAAAATCAAGGGGAAATTGCAAAAAAAGAAAGACTACCTGATATATCACTTGGAATTTAGGATTCCATCCCATATAGCATTTTGTTGCAAATGCCCAAACATCACCGATTATTCCAGCTGACTCATACATCTATGCTTAGATTATTGTATATGGGATGGAATCCTGAAATTTTTAAGTTGTAGCATGGCAAGAGTTGCTTAGCGCTACCAGCCAATAATTAAAAGTAGACAATGCAAGTTTGACGAAATGCAGTCGCTGAAGCTCTCGTAATTTATAAATTTGTAATGCATGATATGATTCCACTCTTTGCATTCCCGGCCCCTTTGCCTGGATAAAGTGGTTCCTCGCATCGACAGATCACATGGCACATGATTCAGATCATTCAGCTCTGATTACGCGTAAAGCGTCAGCTGCAGATCAGAGTGCAAAGTCGTAAACGCAGCAACCTGCAATCACACATTCTTCCTATTGTTTACATGGGGGAAAAAAAGGAGTTTTGCGAACATTCTCCTTCCTGGCAGGAGAGGATGATCAGTGCATGCACTTGGGTCGCACTGCTCGTGCACGACAGGTAAGCTGTGGTGGTCTCCTTAGCTCGAGTGCATAATAAAGATGAGAGAATGATGAAGCAGCCAACCATGCGTTTGAGAAAGGGAGAATCAAGTGAAGTTGGCCAGCGATTCTCCTCCTCCTTGTTCCAACCGTGCTATCCTAACGAACTTCTGGCTATTAGTTCTTCCCTCGTGGGGCTCCATTTCTTTATCCAAATCCTTGGTCGGTGAACGTGATCACACCTCCATTATTATCCCTACTGTCAGATAGTTTCCTTTTCCCGTTTCAAAATTTGAAGTTTCATCGATCTGTGTTTCTGCAAGGTAAGAAAATGACGGAAATAAATCGTCTAGCATCTTTCATCAAAGAAAAAAAAAAGTCGTCTAGCATCCCCTAATAATTAATCAGGACATGAACAGTGTCATGCGAACACTTTAGACATTTGTTAACTAGAATGCATCATTTTGACTAAAACTTGGAGTTAATATCTACTGAAAACATTTTTTTTGTTCTCCGCAGAAAAAGGAAATAAAGCATTTTTTTGCTAAATTTTTATTGGTCTTTTTCACATGCATGGATTGTGTGAAGGTTGAATTACTAGGTTAGGTTAATTCCTAGCCATAAGGAATGATCCAGGCATAGGTCAAAACCATGGGAAACAAACCCGTTTCTATAAAGAAAGTAAAAGTGGGTTTGTAGTGGCTCAGAAACTGACACTACAATCGACCTAGGGAAATGGTTTTTCTAGGAAAATTGGTAAGGAAAGGCTTCTAGGGAAAATTCGATGGGAAATAAGAAGTGTCCTATGGTTTTGATGAAAACCCTAGAGAAACTATCTTGAAGAAGTTAAAGAAAATATTGGCCCCCTAGCCCGAGCCCCACAGTTGTCCGACCACGGCCGCCGCTCCACGCTCCGTCCCGCCCACACGCACGCTGCTGTTGCGCGGCCACGCCGCTACCGCTCCACCCCGACACAGCTCGGCCACCGCGCGCTGCTGTGCGCCGCCACAGCCCCGAAGCCACACGCGCCGGCACTACCCGCCACGTGACGCCGCATCCGAGCTGCCGCGCACCCCTGCATCATCTGCCGCGCGCCATCGCCGCGCGCAGCCGTAGCCCCGAAGCCGCGCGACGCTGCAGCCGGCCGCCGCGTGCCCCTGCATCGTCCGCTGCAACCCATCTGCCACGCCTTGCCTCTCCGTCCGCCTCGCGCTGGCCTGTGCGCTGCCGAGCCTCGGTGCTTGGTAGAGGGAGAGGAAGAGACATAGGGGTAGCGGATCTGCTGCACGAGAGAGTGAGGTGAAGTGAGGGGAGGAGATAGAGTGAGAGGAGATGAGGATAAGAGATAAAGAGAGAGGAGGGGATGAGATTGAATGTAGAGGGCGGTCTATGCAATATTTCCCTCGGAAACGATATTTTCCTAAAGAAAGATCCAATATTTCCCTAGGAAATGATGGAGATCCTTGGGAAATCGATATTTCCATACACTTTTTAGGTAAACCCTGGGGAAACAGTTTTTCCCTCAAAAATTTCAGATCACCCAAGGGAAACAGGTGGATTCTAGTAGAGTGATTGCCTTTCATATTTTTTCTGTAACTAGTAAAAGTTTTGAATTTCGAATACTTGGAAGAACTGGAACCTGCATGAAAACCAGCTAATTTTGCTTTTGTTGGTCAAGGAACGAGATTACTTTTAAACCAATATATGTATTGCTAATGGCTTTTGCCCGTGCTAACAATGGCTACATCAGTGGGCATAGTTTACCTCATTGGAGGCATTGTCATGGTCATCCAACTCCCTTTGGTTTCGCCAAGTGAAAACTCGACGACCCATTCTTGAATGGACGGACGGCGGCAACGTCTTTATGTCGCACCCTTCCTGGAGGCATTGTCTTGTACAACCCTTTACACCCTAAATATCCCTGTCTGAGCGTTGGAATTTGTAGCAGGCAACCACGGCGCTAATCTTACTCTGTACATGGTTTTTGCCTTGGTCGTTTGGGTGGGTTGCCGTGCATTGGGTTTTTTTAGCTGTTGTTGTAATGGGTGTGTGCCACCATCCGCACGGTGGAGTTGTACACTACTAGAAAACGGGCCTTGGGCACCGGCTGAGAAGGGCCTAAGGCACCGGTTTCCCAACCGGTGCCCCGCAACCGCGACCAATGACCTCGCCTTAAGACACCGGGTTTCTCAACCGGTGCCTTAGGCCTCCATTGGTACCGGTTGGAAAGACCAGCCGGTACCAAAGAGGCTGCCACGCTGACGTAAGGTGGCAGCCCCTTTGGTACCGATTGGTATTTCCAACCGGTACCAATTACCTTTTCCCTTTTTTTTCCAAATCCAAGTTTGTTTGTTATATTTATTACTGTTTATTTTTTTATATTTGCTAAATGCACTCAAACTCTACAATACTATACGTTCATTGGTCGTTCGTGTTCGTTTTCATAGAATATTTGAAACTAAATAAAAGTGAAATACGAACATATAATTAAGCTAATTAGATGAACTAATATATTTACAAATTTACAAACATCAAGGCATAATCTTTAAAAATATTTACAAATGTACAAGTCATGTTATTCCAACTACTAGTCCCCTCAGGAGGTCGATGGAAATCCTCTATCGATGTGACCGTCGTGGTAGAACTCGCCTCTAGGATCCAAGATCTCGTTCAAAATGAATCCGGCGAGCTGCTCGCACACGGCGTTGATCCGATCAGTAGAGTAACATTCATCACCCATTTGAGACATCTATTATTTAGAAAAA
This sequence comes from Panicum virgatum, assembly GCF_016808335.1. Classification (NCBI taxonomy): domain Eukaryota; kingdom Viridiplantae; phylum Streptophyta; class Magnoliopsida; order Poales; family Poaceae; genus Panicum; species Panicum virgatum. Next base: position 18,588,016 of record NC_053146.1, on the reverse strand, counting down.
AAAGATTAACATCATGTGTGTTAGTACAATTATGAAAATATACTAGTCAACGGTTTGGACGTACTCTCATTTCTTCATCAGTAGTCTTCCCGCATGGAGTCATGATGTGCAAGTAGTCGCATACGTAGTACCCGCACCAATCAGTTCCTTGTTGTTGTCTCGCACACTTAAGGAGAAACAAATAAATTAATCAATTTAGAACAATTTGGGATTATATACTTAACTAGACAAATCTTTATGAATGAACATACCGGATAATCCATGTTAACGTTCAGTTCGGGCCTCCATTGACCACGTCCTTTGTTATTTTTCACAAATTTTTTCCAAACTCTGCGCCCAAAGTTAAGTTTGATATTAAGGAATTGTTATTAACAGAAAAAGGATTTAATTGTGCAAACTGAACTTACCTGTTCAAGGGGTCTAGGATATGTTGGATTGCGGACTTTGGATTTCTCATTGAGTCAAAGACTATAAGATTGCCGGTCTCTACGGAAAGTATGAGTAAAATCCAATGATAACTGCAGATATAGATATGATATATACATAAATATATTAGACAACTTAGTATTTATTTAGTAATATAACAGAGGTTTGAGTCGATCAAGGCTTACCCAAAGTTGTATGGTATGAATATATAGGATTTGTAACTTTGCCTAGTCAACGAATCGTACATGTTTTCGCACGTTTCCTTGTAACTTTCGTTGATCAATTTCTGGTTGACTAGCAAAAGAGACATGAAGCCGATCTGATGGTGCCATCCTTGTTTTCGGCTTCTTTGGATCTCCTGTCTAAACGATGCAATAGAAATTTTATAATGCACACATATAATTATGTTCTTGTTAACAAAAAGTATTAATGTAGAGGTAAGTGATACTTACAAAACCCAAATGGTGATGATAGAGGCGTCGAGGGCTTGTCGATGGTAAATTTCATATAAATTTTGGAAGTACACCTAGAAGTCGTCCTCCCCGCGGAAGAAATCATGGTCACGATACTTGACTCCAAACATTTTCCCTTCGTCTTTCGCCATTCGCAGGTACCATCTATGCAAATTGAACATCTACGTACCTATACTTTTCTCCTCTTCCTCAGTGATAAAAGGTTTTCCATGATGGAATGGAGTAATAGTGCGAGCGATAGGGATTTTTGCCTCCACATGCCCCGTTGCCTCCTCTAGCGTTAATCCAGTTTCAGAAAGAAATATTGCGGCCTGTAGGTCCGCCTGGAGTTGTACGTCCGTCGGGTGTAGGAGTGGCAACCCTGGCACCCGGAGGGGCTCGAGTTCTTTTTGTTGTGTGCCAAGCTGAGGAATGGTCTTGCCACATTTTTTCTTCAGATTTCTCACCTTGTGTGCCTTTGTCAGAGTACGATCATAGTCCGAGGGTAAGCTTTTCGGTTTTGGTGGGTTGTCTAGGTTTGCGAGAAGCTTTTTCCCTAGTTCTAGAGGTACCTTTTCCCTCGGCGGGGGGACTTTAGGCTTCAATTGTTCTTTTATATATCGAGCAGTCTCCTCTTCCAACTCCTCAGCGGTTTTCTCGTAGGTTAATTGTCTTTCGACCGTTTTCTGCTTCTTCTTTGAGGGTCCAGCCGCTGGGAGGGATGATGTCTTTTTCTTTCCCTTCTCTGGTGCAGGAGGAGTTGGAGTACTCGTGGCCCTTTGCGCCGGCGGAGACGGTGGTGAAGGAGGTGGCAGTGGGGACGGCGGTGAGGTAGGCCGCGGAGACGGGCGATCAGTCTGCCCGGGAGCCGTTTGTCTTTCAGTAAGTTTGATGTCGGACTTGCGCCATAGAATGACCCCGTGCAGTGCGTCTCCTAATGTCTTCTCTCCATCCCCTCCAACGAAGTCGAGCTCAAGATCGTCATTGTTTCCAACTATCTACTCGACTGTGACGGAGGTGTAGCCAGGGGGTATCGGCCTTCCATGAATTGTAGTAGAAGGATTCAGGGGCAGGGCTGACCCGTATGTGACATGAATGGATATATTTCTTGCTCGCACATGAAGCTCGCACGGTGTCGGCATGGTGACATCATCCACTGGATACCTCTGGTCATCTACCGCCGTTGGCTCAATCTGGGGTTGCTTTTCCGCTTGTACGTCGGGCGCCGCTGTGGATGCACAGCTGCTGCGTCGCTGAGAGGCCGGGCTTATCACAACATCCGGGTGCGACCCAGCAGTGCCCCTTTGGCTCAGAGCTAGCTGCACCGCCTCATTGACCCTGGCGTCCATCTGAGATTCCAAGGACGCAACCTTCTTATTCATCTTTTCTTCTATGGCACGAAGTTTCTCTTCCTGTTCGGCTCTGCTCTTTCGGTGAGTCTTGTAAGAGGGATCTCCGGCCCAAGCAACTTTCCATGGGACCACGCCGATGCCGCGGGCTCGTCCAGGGTGTTCCGGATTCTTTAATGCCCTTGTCAGCTCATCATTCTCCCTTTGAGGATGGAATGTTCCTTGTTGAGTCTCATCTATTGCAGCGACTAGATCGCGGGACACTTCTTGCATATGCTCGGGCACGACCAAACTTCCATCCAACTGGTTTAGTGTCACGCCATTAGCAAATAACCACCACTTGGATCTATCCGGCCAATCCCAAGTCGTCGGCCTGATGCCTCAATCCATAAGGTCCTGCTCCATCTTCTGCCATTTTTTAAATGACTTCTTGTACCCGGCAGCCCCAAGGTGGTGGCTGTACTTCTTATTTGCTGCATTCACCTTGGCCTATTCGGATTTTTCTTGGGCTTCCTCTGATAGTTTGTATTGTTTGAACTCCTCCCAGTATGGTTTAACCTGAGGAAGATCGTCCCAGTTCGGCTCCTTATCCTTCTTGATGTAATTGGTGTACAACTTCTTCTTGAAAGTTGCAAAGGCAAGGGCCATCTTTTTCAAAGCACATTTTTTCACCAGTTCTTGGTCAACTCCTTCAGGAAGAGTGAACATATCCTTGAGTTCTGCCCATAGCATTTCCTTCTGATGTGCAGGCACGGCGTGTTGCTGTTCTTCGGGTTTGCACGTTTTCCATAGTCTTGTGGTGATCGGAATTCTTGCCCGAACAATAACCCCACATTGGTTGACAAATTTTGTGCTAGCAGCCTCTGGAGCACTTGGACAGCCCTCTGCGTCCACTTCTGTGACGACCTGTCGTCCCTCCATTTTCTTGGTTGGCCGGCGTCTCCCTTTTGATTGGCTCAACGAAGTCGATGCGGAGGTCGACTAAATTACAGAAAAGATATGTTAATCGCAAAACTAATCTACCGAAGTCACCATGCATATAGTTTTAAGATTCGTACTGGAACATGTTGTTGTTGATTGGGCGGCGGCGCAAAGTCATCATCTTCTTCATCGGCATCTCCAGACATATTCAGGAACGAATCAGCTGTTCGAGCATCTTCTTCAGCGATTGGCTGGGTGGTGTTAGCCCTCGTATCTTCGTTTATTGCGTCCAACATGTATTGCCCGGCAGCCTGCTCATCACCGAAGGGGTCCATCCTTAACTGAAACCGTAAAAATGTGTTAGAGTATGTGTCCATCCTTAAATGAAGCAGGAGAATTCAATTCTTTGAACGAATATGCGTGTTTGAGAGAGAGTGTGTGTGTATGATAGAGGGACACAGAAAGAGAGAGAGTTAGTGAGTGAGTGTGTGTGTGTGTGTGTGTCTGTGTGTGTTAGTGTGAGTGTATGTGTGTGTTAGAGTGTATTAGTCAGAGAGAGAGAGTGTGTGTGTGTCGTGGAACCGGATCGAGGAACGGGGTTGAGGGTCGAGGTCTAGAGTTGAGGGTCGAGGGATGGCGAATGTATGAGTTAAAGAGCGAATACGAAATTACTCGTCGTCGTTACTCGTCGTCGTTACTCGTTATTACTCGTCTTCGTTACTCGTCATTACTCGTCGTCGTTACTCGTCGTCGTCATTACTCATTGTCTTCATTACATTATACAGTGCAATACATATCTCTATAGTATTATACATTCTATCTAATTATACAAACTAATTATACAATAATTATACATAAACTAATTATTATATATACATATAATACAAACTAAATTCTATCTAATTATACAAACTAATTATACAATAATTATACAAACTAATTATACACAAACTAATTATTATATACATATATAATACAAACTAAATTCTATCTAATTATACATAAACTAATTATACAAACTAATTATACAATAATTATACAAACTAATTATACAATAATTATACAAACTAATTATACATAAACTAATTATACTATAATTATACAAAGTAATTATACAGAATACGTAAATAAATAAAACAATTAAGAAAAAAATCCATACGCAGAGGAGGGGTGGGGGGGCGGCGCTTGCTGCAGTGAGGCCGGCCGGGCGCCGCGCGTGGGACGACGGCGTGGCGATGGAGGGCGGCGGCGGCCGGGGGCGCTGGCGTCGGCGTTGGGCGGTGGCGTCGGCGTGGGAGGCGGGACGGGGCGGCGGCGCGGGCACAGAGGAGGAGGTGCGGCCACCGAGGACGGCGCGGGCCGGGCCAATGGGAGGCGGCGGCGCGCAGAGAGGCCTGCTGGGGCAGCGGGCGCGCAGGGAGGCGGAACGGGGCGGCGGCGGCGAGGCGGACGATCGTCGGAGAGGGTGGCCGAGCTGGGAGCGGCGCGCAGTGAAGGCGAGAAATAAGAAGAACCGGCGCATCCTTCGATATATAGGGAGAGCCTAAGGTACCGGGTGAAAAGTAAAACCGGTACCTAAGCTTCCATAAGGTACCGATTGTAATTTCCACCCGGTACCATTGTAAATACTAAGGTACCGGTTTTCGTGTACCCGGTTCCTTAGGCCTCCAAAGGCGGGAAATGAAAACCCTAAGGTACCGGGTGGTTTCATAAAACCGGTACCTAAGGCTTTGAAAACTTTAATTTTATAAATTCTTTGACCCAGGAGGACGAATCTCCTTAGTATCTCAATGGCAACGGGCGGGAAATGAAAACTCCGCTGACACGGTTCGACTCCCCCGCTGGACGGCCCACTTTTTTTTTTCTACCAAAATCCCAAATTGGACCCTAAGGTACCGGTTGTAATTTCCAACCGGTACCAAAGGTTCTCTTTTCTTTTCCCATTTGTTTTTCTCTTGTAAATCTATTAATTACCCAATAATTATATTAATCATCTGATTAATCATTTAATCATCTAATAAATTAGTTAATTGAATTATAAATCTGATATATGCCTAGTAAATCATTTAATTACCGAATAAATTTGATAATATTCACAAAAAATATTACAAGATATAATCATTTGGCTAAGAAAATATTACTACATCATTTAAATGCACGATAATTTTAATTACTACATAATAAGATGCATATTAAATCAAATAATTACATAACAAATCATTTAAATTCACAATATTTCTAATTACTACATGATAAATCATTTAGGTGCATAACTAATCATTTTAATTGCATAATAAATCATAATAAATCAAATAATTGCATAATAAATTATTTAATTGTCCAATAAATCAATTCATTGAATAAGAAATCTAATAATGTTCACAGAAAATATTACAAGACATAATCATTCAACTAAGGGAATATTAACGATGGTTCGCTTTACAATCGTCCCTTCATTATGATCATGACGTGCGTATGGAGCCTCCTCTTCGGCTAAAAGAATACTTGTGTCAACCTCCACTGCGAACGGAGTCATATCTTCAACCTTATTGTATTCTTCTTCATCTGTGACATCGTCGACTCCCATAATTTTTCTTTTTCCTGCCAGAACAATATGGCGCTTTGCCTCATCTCCGGCACCTACAAAACTTGATTTATTCCTGGACTTGTCCTTTCTCGTTTTGCTAGACATGTCCTGCACATAGAAAACTTGAGTGACATCTTTAGCTAGGACGAATGGTTCGTCTCGATAGCCAAGCTCTTTGAGGTCTACCGTTGTCATTCCGTACTCGTCGATATCGACACCTTTTCCTGTGAGTTTAACCCATTGACAACGAAATAGAGGTATCTTCAACGGCCCATAGTCGAGTTCCCAGATCTCTTCAATGTAACCAAAATATGAGTTCGTTTGGCCACTAGAGTCGGTGGCATCTATACGGACACCACTATTTTGATTGGTGCTCTTGTTATCTTGGGCTCTTGTATAAAATGTGTAACCATTAATTTCATATCCTTGGTACATCAGGATTGAATTTGCCGGACCCCTGGCCAGCCAAGCTAGCTGCTCATGAATTTGATCGTTGGCCATGACTTCCTTCTGCAACCAGGTGGCGAATGTATCGTTATGATGTTTTGTAATCCATGTCTCAGACTTCAAAGGGTATATACTTCGCACAATTTGCATGTGCTCCTCCATGTATGGAGCCGCCAATGCTGATTATTGCAGAACTGTTAGATGTGCTTTGCTCAACGTGGCATGATCTGTGGCATTTACTGATTTTCTTCCAAGTGTGCCCTTTCCAATCAGCCGCCCCTCATAACGTGATACTGGAATCCCAATTGGGCAGAGTTCTTCCACATAGTCAACACAAAATTCAATGACCTCCTCTGTGACGTAACCCTTCGCAATGCTTCCTTCTGGACGAGCCCGATTACGAACGTATTTTTTTAGTACTGCAAAGTATCGTTCAAAAGGGAACATATTATGAAGGAAAACAGGACCGAGAATACCAATCTCTTTGACCAGGTGAACTAGAAGATGCGTCATAATATTGAAGAATGATGGAGGAAATATCATTTCAAGACTGACTAAACTTTGGACAACATCCTCTTGTAGCCTGCTTAAACTCGATGGATCGATTGCCTTCTGAGAAATTGTGTTGAGAAATGCGCATAGCTTTATGATTGTTGCTCGAACATTAGCTGGTAGAATACTTCTAAGTGCAATTGGAATCAATTGCGTTATCAACACGTGACAGTCATGGGACTTTACGTGTGCGAATTTCTTCTCTTTCAAGTTCAGTAGCCTCTTTATATTCGAAGAGTAGCCTGATGGCACCTTGATACTGTTCAAACAGTCGAACATACTTTGCTTCTCTTCCTTACTAAGAGTGTAGCACGCAGGACCTAGATAATGACGTCCTTTATCCTTTTTTTCTGGATGTAGGGAGGCCCGTTGTTTCAGACGTTGAAGATCTTGCCGTGCTTCCAATGTATCCTTTGGCTTACCGTAGACACCAAGGAAGCCTAGAAGGTTCACACAAAGATTTTTTGTTAGGTGCATCACATCAATTGCATGGCGGACATCTAAGACATCCCAATAAGGTAACTCCCAAAATATACTCTTCTTCTTCCACATAGGTGCACGTCCGTCATCACTCTGCACTGATCTGCTGTTGGGTCCTTTTCCGAATACTACTTTTATATCTTTGACCATTTCAAACACCATTTTCCCACAACGGTGCCTAGGCTTGGTACGATGATCTGCCTTTCCATCTTAGTGAGCATGCCTCCTCCTTAATGGGTGCTTGATCGGAAGAAATCGACGATGATCCATATACACGATCTTCCTACAGTGCTTGAGGCACATGCTGTCGGTTTCTTCTAAACAATGGGTGCATGCCCTATAACCCTTATTGGATTGTCCGGAGAGGTTACTTAGTGCTGGCCAATCGTTGGTGGTTACGAAAAGCAATGCACGCAGGTTAAAATGATCCTCTGCGTGCGCATCCCACATACGAACACCCTCATCTTTCCACAACAATAGAAGATCCTCAATCAGTGGTTTCAGATACACATCTATATCGTTACCGGGTTGCTTCGGGCCGGGGATAAGCACCGGCATCATAATGAATTTCCGCTTCATACACAACCAGGGAGGAAGATTGTATATACAGAGTGTCACAGGCCAGGTACTATGGCCACTGCTCTGCTCACCGAAAGGATTCATGCCATCCGTACTTAAGCCGAACCTTATATTCCTCGCATCATTTGCAAATGTTGGGAACGCTCTGTCCACTTTTCTCCACTATGACCCATCAGCGGGGTGTCTCAACATATTATCTTGTTTACGTTCTTCTTTGTGCCATCGCATCAATTTAGCATTTGTTTTGTTCATGAACAAACGTTTCAGACGTGGTATTAGAGGAAAATACCACATCACCTTGGCAGGCACTCTCTTCTTGACACGCAGCCCCTCAACGTCGCCTGGATCATCTCGAGGGATCTTATACCGGCATGCGTTGCATACAGGGCATGAATCCAAATTTTCATACTCACCTCAATATAGGATGCAGTCATTAGGACAAGCATGTATCTTCTGTGGCTCTAATCCTAAAGGACAAACAACTTTTTTTTGCCTCGTATGTTGTCTCCGGCAAGGTGTTACCCTCACGGAGTAAGTTTTTTATAAGTTTCAGCAACTCCTCGAATCCCTTGTCAGACAAACCATTTGATGCCTTCCATTGCAATAATTCCAATGTGGTACCCAACTTCTTTTGGTCTTGTTTGCAATCAGGGTACAACAATGTTCTGTAGTCCTCCAACATACGCTTCAGATCTCTTGATTCCTTTTCTGTTTCACAACCTTCCTCAGCTTCGCGCAACATCTAACCATGATCATCTTCTGCAACGTATCCTTCAGTATCTTCTTCAGGCTCACCCATTGCAGTGTCGTTGAAAAAGGAATTATAATTGGCTGCAAAGTCAGGAATCCTGTCCTCTTCTTCTATATTATTATCCATCACAATTCCTCTTTCGCCATGCTTGGTCCAAACATAGTAGTTCGGCATGAAACCACTATTGAACAAGTGACTATGGATGGTTCTTGATGATGAGTAATCCTTCTCATTCTTACAAAATTTGCATGGACAACGAACGAAACCGCCATACTTGTGTTTCTCGGCCGCTTCTATGAATTCATGCACGCCATCCATGAACTCCTTTGAACGCCGGTCGGCCATGTACATCCATTGCCGACTCATCTGGGTCCACATACAATACATTTATATACATCATTGTACTGTACAAATAGTTCATTCATAATACCAATTTATAACAATATATTTATATAATTGATAATGCATATAACTATAATAAATAAATACTATTCACTTATCAAATAAATTGAAAAAACATATAAATACAATAATTTGATAGTATTCAAATATCAAATAAATTAATAACGTATATAACTTAAATAAGATGTTACAAATATAAATAATTATCACATATATAAACTAAATCAAGTAATAACTGTTTCTAAAAATTAATTGCTAAGTTATAAAAAAATAACTAACCTTTTTTTTAAAAAAATAGTAAAAATTCGCCTCCCCGGCCTCACCCCACTCAGCTGCCATGAACAGTGAGTTCACGGCAGCTTGAGAGGGGGAGGAGATGGGGTATTTATAGGCTCGGGCCAAAGGCACCGGTTGAATTCAATGACCCGGTGCTAAAATTAATTCAATAGCACCGGGTCAAGGCACCAACCGGTGCCTTAGGCCCGAGCTCCTGGCAGCTGCCACGTTTCATTATCATAGGAACCGGTTATTCCTATAAACCGGTGCCTTTAGCGCAGACTTCATTTGGTACCGGGTGGTGGATCAAACCGGTTCCTATGGTGACGCATTGGAACCGGTTGGAACCACCAACCGGTGCCAATTGCCCTCCACATGTTCGGTCGACGGCCAAAGGTACCAGCTGCCGTTGCAGCCGGTACCGATGGGTACCATCGGTACCGGCTGCAACAGCAGCTGGTACCGATGGTCAGGACCGATGGCCCGTTTTCTAGTAGTGGTATTTCTGTTCTCTTGTAATTCTCGCCCTTTTAATGAAATACATAATTAAGCATCATTTTTTAAAAAAAGGTATACGTATCTCTCGTGAAAATACAATAGAAGTAAATAAAAATATCATGCTCTTAATTATGACTTCACTGTAACTCCGAAACCCTTGCATGATGGTGTGCAGTACCTCAAATTAATTTTTAGTAGAGAACAAGGCATATTTTGGCTGGTCAGCTGAGATTGTCATTTGCCCACTAGGGATCAAACCTCATCACATCAGCAGCCAGTGGCGAACGCAGGAATGACTGGCAGGAGGGGCGGCTTTCTTTTCTTCCTCCTCTCGCTCCTCATTTCCTTCTTCTCCCCCCTCAAATTTGGGGGGGGGGGGGGCTTAGGAGGGGCTCCATGGGAATCACAGTGGTAGGGTGGGCTCGAGCCCCTCCCGCCTCACTGCTAGACATACATAAACACCCTTGAGGAAGCTTATGCGACCATCTAAGTGCTACACTGAGCAGAACTTGCTGACATCCCAAGAGCCATTGCGCTTCCAATCACCCTATCGTCACTGTGCCACACCACTGCCACCATTCTTTGTCCAATGAGGGGGAGAAAAGTAGAGATGGGATACATCTTGGCACATCAAGTGTGTGGCTCACCAAATACAAAATTCAACATCGAGATCTCTAGTTCTAATACCATATTAATTTGCATATGCCAACCAATTTGACCCAAAGACTTCAATTGATAGAAAAAGATGGGCTGTTCATTATACTTCAACATGTGACTTCAGATTAACCTTATTTTCCAAGTGTACCTAGATTGAATTGCCACTGAGTATATGTATCATGTTTTTTTAAAAAGAGTTTGGTTATAGTAGTTTCATGATGTTATATCCTTAGAAAAGTTCTCTAGTAAGATTATTATGTCAAGGAAATACACGATCATTCATTTTAGGGCTAGTTTGGAAGCCTGCTTTCCCACCGGGTTCCCTGTGGTTTAACGGGGTGAGAACCCACGGGGTAAGCTCCCCAGGCAAATCTGCAGCGACATTTGGAGACCACCAGAGGCAGAAATTGCAACTCGCTTCCTTGCATTTTTCGAGGGGAAGAAATTCGTGAGGCAAGAGGCTGGGAGCGCTTCCCTTTCCCCTTCCCCATCCCCTCAGCTGTCGATGCCACCGGCTTCACTCGCGATGCTTTTTGGACAAGACCAATGCATTTCCTTCTCGACCTCCTCCGCCATCATGTCCGCGAGCAAGACTCACCACCACGGCACCAGCACCTCCGTCCAGTGGCAGGCCTAGGATTTAGAAGCTGGGTATTCAAAATTTCAAGTAGTACTAAATTTTTTTAACACCTTAAGGTACAAATGAAAGCATCTAGGCCCCTAATTCGAGTTTTGGTAATTAATGACAACGATTTGTGGATTAATGATTTCATTTGAGATAATGAGCATAGTTTGATCCACGGTTGAAAAAGATTTGATTGTGATCGTATGGAGTTTTGGAGATGATGTGCAAAGCTCGGGCTCAAGGCAAAGGTATAAACTAGGGTTTTTGCATTTTACCGGTCACAAGGCGATTAGTGGATGAAAAGTGACCGGATTTGTTGGATAGATAGCCGTACTATCAGGATGGGTCGTGTACTCGTGCTTGACGGGTCTTTAGTGCCATTTTGCTCAAAATGTCTAGATGCATGCAGGAGGGCTAACAACATTTTGAAAAGTTAGAAAAAGATATAAAGTTTGAGAGCTTCTGACCAAGTGCGGACAGTCCGCCCATGGGGTGCGGACGGTCCGCAGTACATTTGAAAATTGTACCAAAGAGGCTGTTGTCTCTGGTGTGGGCTAAAAAATGAAGGGTGGAAGGTCCGCCCATGGGGCACGGACGGTCCGCCCCTCTAACTCAAATTTGTACCAGAGAAGATGTTTTTCTGGTTGCGCTGATGATCATAACGGCGGACGGTCCGCCCCTGGGGAGCGGACGGTCCGCCAGCTATTTTAACTTTTGTACCAGAGACGTTTTGGTCTCTGGTGGATTTCAAGGTTGAACGGCGGACGGTCCGCCCCTGGGTCGCGGACGGTCCGCCGGTCATTTTCAATTTTTACTAGAGACGATGTTTGTCTCTGGTGGTTCAGATCTTTTAACCGTGGACGGTCCGCCCCTAGGGCGCGGACGGTCCACCAGGGCTCCAATGGCTAGTTCTGACACACAATGATTGCACTCTGACTCACTGGTTTATAAGGGCGGACAGTCCGGTTTTTGAACCGCGGACGGTCCGCGTTTTCGCAGAAAAGAGTGTAACATCTAGTTTTTGAGGGGATGTCTATATATACCCAATGCCCGGCCATTGGGAGGCTCTCTTGACCATTTGGACTACATTCTTGACACTATAGAGCTAAGCCATCCCTCTCTCACACACACTTGCTTAGAAATTGCATATTTGAGAGTGTGAGAGCATCCTAGTGCATTGCATCAAGTGTTTGAGCTTTGTGGCACTTAGGAATCTTCAAGCAAGCGTCATAGACTTGTTACTCTTGGGAGTTGCCGCTCCCTAGACGGCTTGGAGAAGAGGATTTCGTGGAGCACCCCCAATGAGATTGTTGAGGAGCCCCGATTTCGGTTGTGAGAGGTCTTGTGCTCACCTCATCAGAGTGGTGAGGAGCAACTCTAGTGAAATCGATGTGTGAAGCGGTTCCTTGATTCAAGCCGACTCAAGATCATGAGGTTCTTGATAAAGGAGCGGTTGATTCATGGAATCCACCTCAACGTGGATTAGGGGTGACCGGCAAGTCATCGACACCACGGGATAAATTCTTGTATCAAGCTCGGTTACTTCTCTTGCTCACTTCATTTCTTGCATTTACTTTGAGCAATTTACTTTACTAGAACTTGTGTTGTATCTTGTCACCCTAGGCTGCAAACCCAAACTAGAGATAGTGCAGTATGACATAGGGTTTCCTTTGTTACTAATTAATTTTCTCTAGTGTTTGTGGTTTTAGTTTTTAAACCTCCTATTCACCCCCCTCTAGTCGGTGTTCTTGATCCTACAAGTGGTACCAGAGCTAAGTACTCCTTTAATTGCGGATTTAACCATCTTAGAGTAGAACAATGACTAGTAATAATGGGATTCATGTTGGGAAGCCACATTTCTTTGATGGAAATAACTATGATTATTGGAAGACTAGGATGTCGGCTCATCTCAAAGCTATGAGTAGAAAGTTGTGGAGAATTGTAAATGATGGGTATGTCATCCTAGATGCAAAGAATTTGACCCCGACCGATGAGGAAAATGAAGTGCTAAATGATCAAGGGGTAAATGTGCTATTTAGTGCTCTTGATGTAAGTGAGTTCAATAGAGTTAAGAGCCTCACAAATGCAAATGATATATGGAAGAAGCTTATGGAAATTCATGAAGGCACATCAATTGTAAAGGAGGCCAAGCTATATGTGCTCAAGGGCAAGTTTAGTGAATTTGCCATGAAGAAGGATGAGAGTGTAGCCGAGATGTTCAACCGGCTAAATGACATTGTGAATGAGCTCAAGGGGCTCGGATTTGAGGTGCCGGATGCGGATTTCAATCACAAGTTTCTTAGATGTCTTTCGGAAAGATATGACACAATTGTGACCTTGCTTGCGAGGTCAAATGTGAAGACCGCTACTCCCACACAAATATTGGGAGAAGTGCTTACCCATGACATATTCAAGAAATCTCAAGATGAAGCTCATGGGGGAGACATTGATGAGAAAAAGAAAAGTGTGGCTTTCAAGGCTCAAGATAGCAAAAATGAAGAAGAAAGTGGTTGTCAAGAAGAAGAATTGGATGAGGAGATGGCTCTCTTTGTCAAGAGGTTCAATAGAATGATGAGCAAGAAGAACTTTGGCAAGAGAGGGCAATCATCAAGGAAAAATCTTTTTTTGACAAGACTTGCTTTCAATGTGGTGAAGTCGGTCATATCATCATAAATTGTCCAAATAAGAAGAATGACAAGAACAAAAAGGACAAAAAAATGATGAGAAGAAGAAGAAGAAGAAGAAGTTCATCAAGAAGAAGAAAAATAGTCAAGCCTATTTCGTTGAGTGGGATTCCGATGCAAGCTCCAATGATGATGATGACAAGCCATCTAAGGGAGTTGGCGGGATCGCCATCAAGGAGGCTCCATCACTCTTCTCTACACCACATTGTCTTATGGCAAAAGGTGGTGCAAAGGTATTACAAGATGATGAACTTGAAGAATTTTCAGATGATGATCTTGTAGACATGCTCACCGACGCCGGTGATCTTGTGATCAAGGAAAGGGAGTTGAAGTATGGTTCACTCCAACCTTCCTATGAGGAGCTAAAGACCTCTCATGAGAATCTTAATTAAACTCATGAGAAGTTTAAGAAAGCTCACAACACCTTGCTTGATCACAAGGACAAGGCTAAGTTGAGCATGGGGGCTAGTAGTGGAACATGCAAATCATGTTGTGTATCTAGATATACTAACCCCTCTTGTAGCACAAGTGATAAATCTTCTTGCGATGAGTCACTTGTCTTCGAAAATGAGAAATTGAAGAAGGAGGTGATTTGTTTGACCAAAGATTTGAGCAAGTGCTATGATAGTAGAGTCAAATTCAACGATTGTTGGTCAAGCCAAAAGTTCACCTTGAATATGCAATGTCTTGAATATATTCTAAAGAAAGGCAAGAAGACCTTTTATGAAATCAAGACCGTATTTGTGAAGAAAGATGGAAGGCCATATTGTGAAAAGTGCAAAAAGATGGGCCATAATGAGAAGAATTACACCAACAACAAAGCCATATCCTTTGATTCTATTTATATTCTTATGAAGGATTCTAAGGGTTGTGTTAGTGCTAAATATATTGGGTTACCTATATATGGTGCTAAAAAGAATGCCATTTGGGTGCCTAAAACCTTGGTCACTAACATCCAAGGACCCAAGAAAATTTGGGTACCTAAAAGAGTTACTTCTCTTTTGTAGGTGAATTACAAGGCCGAAGGAAGACATTTGGTGCTTGATAGTGGATGTACTCAACACATGACCGGAGATCCAAAAATATTCTCTTCTCTTGATGATAATGTGGTTGGTTATAGTGATATCATCTTTGGTGACAATAGCCGAGGCAAGGTCAAAGGAATTGGTACAATTGCTATCTCAAGTGATCATTCTCTTTCAAAAATTTTGCTAGTTGATTCTCTCAAGTTCAATCTCTTAGCGGTCACTCAACTTTGTGATTTTGGCTAATTTCACTAAAGATGATGTTGTAGTGACTAGTTTGGATGGAAAAGATCACATATTTACGGGATTTAGACATGAGGATGTATATCTTGTGGATTTTGCTACTAAAGAGGCAAACTTGTCTACTTGATTGTTCTCTCAATCATCTTTGGGTTGGTTATGGCATAGAAGACTTGGTCATGTTGGCATAAAACAACTTAACCGACTCTTGAAGCATGATTTAGTAGTTGGCTTGAAGAATGTGAAATTTGAAAAAGATAAGCTATGTAGTGCATGTCAAGCCAGAAAGCAAGTTGCAAATGCTCATCCCACTAAGAGTGTCATGTCAACCGAGAGACCATTGGAATTATTGCATATGGATTTATTTGGTCCCACAACATATAGAAGTATTGGTGAGAATTGCTATTGTCTTGTGGTAGTGGATGATTATTCAAGATATACATGGATTTTCTTTCTTCATGACAAGACCGATACTTATGACACATTCAAGAAATTCGTAACAAGGGCCGAGAATGAATTTGAGCTCAAGGTGAAGAAAGTGAGGAGTGACAATGGAAGTGAATTTAGAAACACAAGAGTTGAGGAATGGTGTGATGAGAAAGGAATCAAGCATGAATTCTCAACCAAGTACACTCTGGAACAAAATGGTCTTGTTGAGAGGAAAAATAGAACCTTGATTGATATGGAAAGATCCATGCTCTCCGAGTACAATGTTTTGGATAGCTTTTGGGCCGAAGCAATCAACACGGCTTGTCATGCTTCTAATAGATTATATTACCATATATTTCATAACAAGACCCCATATGAGTTGCTTATTGGAAGGAAGCCAAATATCTCATATTTTAGAGTGTTTGGTTGCAAATGCTATATTCTCAAGAAGGGAACTCGGTTATCAAAGTTCCAAAGTAAATGTGATGAGGGTTTTCTTCTTGAGTATTCATCTTTTAGCAAGGCTTATCCGGTTTACAACAAAACTCATGACATTGTTGAAGAAGCTTATGATGTGGAGTTTGATGAAACCAATGGGTTTCATAATGAACAAGAAAATCTTGATGATGTGAGAAGCGATGGCTTGAGAAATGCAATGAAGATTATGTCAATTGGTGATGTTAGACCAAGAGAAGAAGATGAGGATTAAGATGGTCCTTCTATTTCTATTAGAGTAAATCCTTCAACTTCTATCTCAAATGATCAAGCACGATCAATTGTACAAGATTCAAGCAATGATGATTCTCAAGTACAAGATCAAGTGGGTTCATCTAGTTCACCTTCTACATCAACTCAAGAGCCCATTGTTCCTCAAAGGATTCATCTTGTTCTTGCAAAGGATCACCCCGTGGATCAAATCATGGGTGATATTAGTAAGGGTGTCCAAACTCGATCTCGCATTGCTTCATTTTGTGAACATTATTCTTTTGTATCTTTTTTTGAACCTAACCATGTAGATAAAGCATTAAGAGATCCAGATTGGGTAAATGCTATGCATGAAGAATTGAATAATTTCACCCAGAACCAAGTTTGGGATTTAGTGGAAAGGCCCAAGAATTATAATATCATTGGAACTAAATGGGTCTTTAGAAACAAGAAAAATGAAGATGGAATGGTTATGAGAAACAACGCAAGATTAGTGGATCAAGGCTTCACTCAAGTCGAAGTTTTGAATTTCGGTGAAACTTTTGCTCCCGTTGCTAGATTAGAAGCTATTAGAATTTTATTAGCTTATGCTTGCTCTCACAACATAAAACTATTTCAAATGGATGTGAAAAGTGCCTTCTTGAATGGCAAGATTAGTGTACTTATTTTTGTTGAGCAACCTCCCGGTTTTGAAGATCCCAAGAAGCCAAATCATGTATACAAGCTCTCTAAAGCTCTTTATGGTCTTAAGCAAGTTCCACGGGCTTGGTATGAAAGATTGAGGGATTTTTTTTATTTCTAAGGGCTTCAAAATTGGTAAGGTTGACACTACTTTGTTCACTAAAACAATTGGTAAGGATTTATTTGTTTGTCAAATTTACGTTGATGATATTATCTTTGGTTCAACTAACCCAAGTTTTTGTGAGGAATTTGGTGAAGTGATGTCTAGGGAATTTGAGATGTCTATGATTGGTGAATTGAGTTTCTTTCTTGGACTTTAAATCAAACAACTCAAGAAAGGTACCTTTGTGTGTCAATCTAAATATGTGAAGGATATCTTGAAAAAATTTGGTATGGAAGATGCAAAACCAATCAAGACTCCTATGACTACCAATGGGCATCTCGACCTAGATAAGGGAGGTAACCCGGTTGACCAAAAGCTTTACCGTTCTATGATTGATAGTTTGCTTTATTTGACCGCATCTAGTCCCGACATCATACTTAGTGTTTGCATGTGTGTACGATTTCAAGCCGCACCTAGAGAATGTCATTTGACCGCCATCAAAAGGATCTTGAGATACTTGAAATATACTCTCAATATTGGCTTGTGGTATCCCAAGGGTGCATATTTTGACTTGTTTGGATTTTCGGATTCGGATTATGCGGGGTGCAAGGTTGATAGAAAAAGTACTTCTAGTGGTTGTTAATTTCTTGGAAGGTCTCTTGTTTCTTGGTCTTCAAAGAAGCAAAATTCCGTGGCTCTTTCAACCGCCGAAGCGGAATATATTTTGGCTGGAAGTTGTTGTGCACAATTATTATGGATGAAGCAAACTCTTCTTGATTTTGGTGTGAAGTTTGATGTAATTCTCTTATTGTATGATAATGAAAGCACCGTGAAAATTACAACTAATCCGGTGCAACATTCAAGAACCAAGCATATTGATATCAGTCATCATTTTCTTAGAGATCATGTGAACAAGGGTGATATCAAGATTGATGGAATTGGCACAGATGATCAATTAGTGGACATATTCACCAAGCCTTTGGATGAATCTCGGTTTTGCAGGTTGAGAAATGAGTTAAATATCATTGACTTCTCAAATGTGGCTTGAAAATTAGCACATGGGGCATATGGTTCTTCCATACATTCTTTGTTTCAATTTTCTGAATTTTTGGAGCATTTTTTAGCCATTGATGAGTTTTCATGATTTTACTTGACTTATTTTTGATTTCTTGTTGTAACTCGCTCATATGAGTCTTTGGAAGGTTTTCGTGCAAGTTTTGAGATTTTTGGATTTTTATATGAGCAATGATCCCAATTTGAAGTTGAAATGGTGATAATTGGCAAAGTTCAGAGTTGTCAGATTTTCGGTAGCGCGGACGGTCCGCGGGTAAGAGGCGGGTGATCCGCCGTTCATTGGATTTGTCACCAGAGGCTCTGCAGAGAGGTTTTCAGCCAGGAATTATAGGTGCGGACGGTCCGCAATGGGTCCGCGGACTGTCCGCCAGTGTTTGGAAAAATTCACCAGAGGCAGTTCCAGTCGGGTGTTTGTGTCAGAATTTTCAGAGGCGGACGGTCCGCGCCTGCGCAGAATGGTGGGGTCGGCCAGACTTGACTTATATGGGGTTGTCACTTTCTCTCCTCCACCAACCCGCACTCAAACCCTCAAAGCTCTCTCCTTTCTCTCTCAAGCACGTGGGAAGAACCTTCAAGGGGGAGAACTTTTGTCGTGATTCCCGGACGGTCCGATTGCATCACCGGACACTCCGCGACAATCTTCATCATGTCCTCTCGGTATTTTGCCAAATCCCTAACTCTTGTTCTTGGATTTCATCATTGGAAGGAGTTAGGGTTAGGGCCTCTGATCTGTTTTTGGGCCATGGATTCTTGAAAACACTTGGGGGGATCTTATTCCTAGTGATGAGGAGATGCTATGGTTAAAATTTGGTTGGTAGATTTGATCCAGAACTCAAATTGTGGATGAATAAAGTTTTGGGGCGATTTTGGGTTTCCTGCGCATGAACAGATCTATCGCAGACGGTCCGCGCTAGGCTGGCGGACAGTCCGCCGTTACGCAGAATCAGCTCAAGGATGCGGACAGCCCGCGGTCTTCTTGCGGACAGTCCGCCAGTATACAGTTTTGCTGATTTCTGTTACTCTGTGATGATTTGTTATGACACATCTCTTGTACTTGAATATATGAATCTTATGATTGATTTTTGATCTCAAGCTATGTCAAAAGATCCAAAAGGCCACCACTTCCAAAACCAAGAAAGCTGGTACATCAAAGAGACACAGAGATAGCGATGACTCTGATGATGTTGATTATGCTCCTAATCTAGGTGATTTGGCTGCTGCATCGTCGGTTGGAAATGTTGGAGATGATTCCTCAGAAGAAGATGTTGAAGGTGTTGAGGATGATGTCACTGATCTGATGGGGTTGATCTTCATAGCAGACAGTGGACGGCTGAGTCCTATGCAAATGCAAGGTCAGTAAATTAGCTCAATGAGCGAAGTGACACCAACATTCTCTATTTCAGTACCATGGTTCAACAAGATGCCTATTTTGGTCATTTGGCTAAGAAAACCGTCTTCAAGTACCAAACCATAGACCTAGGATACATGAGGTCGTAGTCACTTATGTCTGTACTAGTTGATAGATTTGAGGCTATGGGGTTAGCAAACTTTCTACAGCATAGGTGTGATTGGAATGAAACTGTCATCCGTTAGTTCTATGCCACCCTTAAGATAAATATGGTAGAGGAAAAGTTTTGGTGGAAAACTGGAAAGAGAACTTATTATGCTACCTTTGCTCAGTTTACAGCTGCAAATGAGTTGGATTATGGTTCTATCACAAATGAGTAAAGTGTGAACATTATGTTAGAAAAACCACTTGATGAGAATGATTACCCCATGTACTATGAGCCTGCAAATATTGGGATTGCTAGAAGTTTTGGGGGTATCCAAGGTCTTAGGCATCATCCAATTGTGATCAATAAAATTGTCAGAGTTACTTTCATGCCTAAGAGCGGGAACAAGGACAAGATTAGAGGTCATTATTGGAATGTCATATCTCATGTGATGAATGGCAACAGAATCAATGTCATTGCACTTATCATGGATCAGCTAGCAGATCTGAGGCTAAACCTTGAGATGAACTTGTATTTTTGCTCCATATATCATGTCTATCATCAAGGCCAAGACCAGCTTCAGAGGCATTTGTGAGTGCAGGCATATACCTTTCAGGCCTTTCAACAATGACACAGGTTTTCTCTTGAGGCCCCTGACTCCTTTCCCAGGTGATGATATGGATGAGGGAGGACATGAGCAGGATGGTGGTGATGATAGTGATGATGATGCTCACATGGGACTATGGGAGCTGCCGTAGCGCAGCATGCCATGCCACCCCCCATAGCCTCCGGTGCAGCCACAGTGGGCACCTCCCGCTGGATACTTTGACCCATATTTTGCATCCATGCAGCAGAGCATGTCTTCTCAGATTGTGGGATTGGCTAGCCAGATGCAGAGTCAGATGAACCTTGGCTTCAGACCATGCAGCAGCAGATGTTCCAGCCCATAATGGCTCAGATGCAGGGGGTCCAGGAGAGTCTACACTCTGACATAGCAGCCTTGGACTCACGCTTTGAGGATATGCCTACTTCTGAGCAGTTTGGGCAGCTTGAGCAGAGGCGGCAGCAGCTAGAGTAGAGATTCGACACTTTCAGAACTGCCTTCACTGGGTTTTCTGACCACTTCTACTCGGTGTTTCTGGCTCCAGTGCCGCCTCCGGAGTTCTACCCGCACTAGCCGTTCTACCCACCACTACCACCTCCGCCACCGATGGATTGACTTTCTTGGCAAATTGATGCCAAAGGGGGAGATGGACTTTGGAGTGCCTGGATTTTGGGAGAGCTCATGGACTTCATTGGAGATCATTCGCTTTGCTTCAGCTTGCTACTTTGGTTCTATTTGTGTTGAACTTTATTCGTGTCGAACTATGTTGCATTGCACGCTTATTTTATTGTCTTGCATGGATTTATGGCTTGAAATTGAACTTGGCTTGTAATATGTGTTGAACTACGTTGGTTTGTGATACTCTTATCGATTTATGTTCATTTTGTGGCTTATTGAGGTTGTGCAAATATTGTCAAGTTCATGTCATACATATATATCTTGTGTTGTATTGCCTCGATTTCCACTTGTAGGGGAAACTCTGTAAAATTGTCAAATTTCATATATATGTGCTCTTGGTATTCACTCAAATTTATAAGCATATATCAAGGGGGAGTTCTCTCTACTCATCGAACCTTCATGAATTTATTCATATCATACTCTGAAATTTTCAAGAAAAATGAGTAAGTTCTTCCAAAGTTCAATTCCAAGTCTACCATATGCCTAGTGTATAAAGTTGACTTGAACACTTTTATCACTCCAAAATTTAGTGTTGTCATCAATTACCAAAAATGGGGAGATTGAAAGCATCTAGGCCCCTAATTCGAGTTTTGGTAATTAATGACAACAATTTGTGGATTAACGATTTCATTTGAGATAATGAGCATAGGTTGATCCACAGTTGAAAAAGATTTGATTGTGATCGTATGGAGTTTTGGAGATGATGTGCAAAGCTCGGGCTCAAGGTAAAGGTATAAACTAGGGTTTTTGCATTTTACCGGTCACAAGGCGATTAGTGGATGAAAAGTGACCGGATTTGTTGGATAGATAGCCGTACTATCAAGAGGGATCGTGTACTCATGCTTGACGGGTCTTTAGTGCCATTTTGCTCAAAATGTCTAGATGCATGCATGAGGGCTAACAACGTTTTGAAAAGTTAAAAAAAGATCTAAAGTTTGAGAGCTTACTGACCAAGTGCGGACAGTCCGCCCATGGGGTGCGGACGGTCTGCAGTACATTTGAAAATTGTACCAGAGAGGCTGTTGTCTCTGGTGTGGGCTGAAAAATGAAGGGCGGACGGTCCGCCCATGGGGCGCGGACGGTCCGCCCCTCTAACTCAAATTTGTACCAGAGAGGATGTTTCTCTGGTTGCGCTGATGATCATAATAGCGGACGGTCCGCCCCTGGGGAGCGGACGGTCTGCCAGCTATTTTAACTTTTGTACCAGAGACATTTTGGTCTCTGGTGGATTTCAAGGTTGAACAGCGGACGGTCCGCTCTTGGGTCGCGGACGGTCCGCCTGTCATTTTCAATATGTACCAGAGACGATGTTTGTCTCTGGTGGTTCAGATCTTTTAACCACGGACGGTCCGCCGTAGGGCGCGGACGGTCCGCCAGGGCTCCATCGGCTAGTTCTGACACACAATGATTGCACTCTGACTCACTAGTTTATAAGGGCGGACAGTCCGTTTTTTGAACCGCGGACGGTCCGCTTTTTCGCAGAAAAGAGTGTAACGGCTAGTTTTTGAGGGGATGTCTAGGTATACCCAATGCCAGGCCATTGGGATGCTCTCTTGGCCATTTGGACTACATTCTTGACACTATAGAGCTAAGCCATCCCTCTCTCACACACACTTGCTTAGAAATGGCATATTTGAGAGTGTGAGAGCATCCTAGTGCATTGCATCAAGTGTTTGAGTTTTGTGGCACTTAGGAATATTCAAGCAAGCGTCATCGACTTGTTACTCTTGGGAGTTGCCGCTCCCTAGACGGCTTGGAGAAGAGGATTTCGTGGAGCACCTCCAAGGAGATTGTTGAGGAGCCCCAATTTCGGTTGTGAGAGGTCTTGTGCTCACCTCTCCGGAATGGTAAGGAGCAACTCTAGTGGAATTGAGGTGTGGAGCGGTTCCTTGATTCAAGCCGGCTCAAGATTAAGAGGTTCTTGATAGAGGAGCGGTTGATTCTTGGAATACACCTCAACGTGGATTAGGGGTGACCGGCAAGTCATCGACACCATGGGACAAATTCTTGTGTCAAGCTCGGTTACTTCTCTTGCTCACTTCATTTCTTCCATTTACTTTAAGCAATTTACTTTACTAGAACTTGTGTTGTATCTTGTCACCCTAAGTTGCAAACCCAAACTAGAGATAGTTTTGTATGACATAGGGCTTTCCTTTGTTACTAATTAATTTTCTCTAGTGTTTGTGGTTTTAGTTTTTAAACTGCCTATTCACCCCCCTCTAGTCGGTGTTCTTGATCCTACAACAAATTAATAGCACATACTTATATTATTTATATTATTCATCATTTCAAATTGTTCAACATATATATAATAGACGTACTAAATGATCAATATATCAAAATAGGAATATATCAAGATAAATAGAGGATAAAATTCTTCAACAGCAAATGGTATTGATAAGTAATATTTTTCACATTATTATGATAGTGCATTGTCATGAATTTTTCAATGATTTTGTAAATGGCAATGACAATTTTTACAAAATATAAATGAATTTTCCCTAACCTTCAAGGTTAAGGGCTCAGTTGCCGGCTTTGTCCCCTGCTTAGTTGCTTGCACCGCTCCCTGGTTGCTGGTCGCCGCTGCGCTGTGCGCGCGCCCTGGCCTCCGAGCAAGGCTGAGGTCCAGGCGTTGTGCCAAGCAACCGCCATTGCCTACGCCGCTCGCGACGGCGTGGCTACTCCGTGCTCCGGGCATCCAGCCTCCGCAGCTCTATCCCTACAACCCTGTTTTGGCCCGCCGAGCTGAGTGCTGCCGCCGCCGGCGCTCCATGCCGAGCGCCGCCGCCCTGCCTCTGCCACCACCATGGCCCGTGGATGCAAGCGCCTCCACCGTGTCGAGCCTAGTGCCGCCGCCGCCATCTACTAGCCTAGGGGCTGGGGGAATCAAGAATTCAGGAGACAGGAGCTGGAGAAGCTTGGAGGCCAGGCCAATGTTGTAGGAAGGCGGTGGGGGGCGCAAGTCTGGGGTGTCGTGGGCCGCGGGGGGCAACGCGGGCCGATCAGTGGGGAGGGGAAGTCGGGATCCTCCGTATTTTTCATCCGTTAGACTATTATGCTGTTCGTATTTTGTTTTTTTCCTTCATAGACACAACAAATACTACATGTACAAATCTTTTTTTGCCTTGATACATAGTGGATTTGCCCCTGATTCACGAGAGTACTCCCACTATTTGTGCATTAACAATAGTTGCAGATGTGTGATCAAGCCAAGCGATCTGGACTAGCGGATCACTCCGAGCTAGTAGAGAGGTCAAGTGCTCATCGAGGCTGAAGGGGTGAACCACTGAAGAAGTAGGAAATTTTTAAGTAAGGGAGATAAAATGCTGATAATGCATTTGAACTTCTTATTAAAAATGCTTCTCAATAATTAGCAAAGGGTGCCCAGTGACAAAGAGTGCCCAATTAATATATTTGCTACATGCTATTTATTTTTTCTTATATGTTCATTGTATATATTAAGTGTTAATTTGGTATTATTTTATTTGATTATGATCTAAATCTATAGCAACGCACGGGGGCATGAATCTAGTACAATAAAAATTATGAACGAGTCCAGCATTGAATTGTTGCTTGAGTTGTTCTAAGTGGGCTTGAGAGCTAAGTGGGAGACCCACAAAGCCAGCAGATGATGGATGCAGTCATTTTTACCACTTCTCACTCTCACCGAGTCACTGTGGATAAAACCCTAATTCTTTCTGACCCCCGTGTGCCGCCACCCTTTCCATTGTTGTCGCTAGCGCCACAGCCATCCCCGCTGCTGCCTGTCTTGCCTCGTCATCGCATTGGCATCGCCGAAAACTTTTCTCAACGCCGACAACCTCCGCACCATGCGTTTCTCCTCCCAGCCTCGCACAAGCGTCTGTGTTACTGTTTGAATATCAACTCCCTGCACTGATGTTCATGTTTCGGCGAGGTGCTTTCTAAGGGGTATGTCACACCACCCTCATCTCTTTTCTTGTGCGATTGCCCCGACCCCGTTTCTTATCTTGCCATTTCTTCTCCAGTGTTGGCCGAAGTTTTCCTCTCTGGTGAGGTTCTGCTCCAGAAGGTTAGCTTTAGCTGCGTACCCATCTCATCTCTCAATCCGCGCTACTAAGATTTTTTGTGTCAGTGGTTATCTTGTTGGAAGTTGAGCATTATTTCACACGATGGTACGCCAGAGAAAGAAACTAACAACGACAGAAAAGGGAAAAGCAAAAATGGCAGAAAAGGAAGGGAAAACAAAAGAGCGGATTGATTTGGAAGCTGCAATAAATGCTGCCCAGGCAGCTGAACTTCATATGAGGGACCGGGGAATACATATTAGGGACAACGCACCGATAGCCACTTAGACTCCAGAATCTCCTATTCCTCTGAGCCACACTATTGCGGCTGGGACGGACACCACTGGCACTCTAGGGTCAGAAACCAATCCAGCACGGACCCTAGGACCCTGAAAGAGGACACGTGCAGTTGTTGATCCAGATTAGGGGACAGATAGAGGCAGGCCCTCCTCATACTCATCCTCCTCCCCAGGTAGTCCTTGCTTTATCCATTTCTAGACATTTATTTACATATTTAAGTTTGGTATGAAGTCATTCTCACATTCTTCTTTGATAGCAAATTTGTTCTTTTTCTCTTATGATTGCACATAAACTACAGTGCTGCACGCTTTACTAGTTTGATTGTGAATTTACTATACATAACGGGTATATTATATTCTTCCCTTCAACTACCCACAAACTCAATATGACCTTACTCTGTGATTGTGAATTACATTCGCTGTCAGTCCTATACGTCTTAAAATGTTTAGATAACAGTTAAAAATTATGCTCTAAACCTTTTTTAGAAATTAGTTACATGATCTGACAACAATTTATTTAGCAATCTTATGGTGTCTACTAGGCAATTTCGGTACATGTTTACCCATTGTCGTTGACTGTTTATAATTATAGCCTTGCTATTATGAGATGCTAAGTTTACATTGCTAACTTTTTGCTCTATCTCATTTGTTTTTTCTTTTATGTATAGATCGAGGATGAGAACAATAACCATGAATTGATGTTGAAATCGTTATGCTCTGTTGTAACCATTGCCGACTCTCATGACATGAAGAATTTGGACGAAACAATCTATGACACTGGTTTTATTCTTATAGCCGAGAAAAACTATTGCTTGCTATTTACCTCATAATTACCTATTGTAGGAAAATATTTTGTCCATTTTAAAGACGATAGGACCAAAACAAAAGCTTCCTTGCTCACGAGAGCTAAGAATAAATTTTCAATCCTAATTGTTGAAACTATTAAAAAGCATACAACTATCATTTTCGATCATTTTTTTTGGGAACCGAGGTGCCCTAATACCCACTAAGCTAAGAACCTACACCTAAGACACACCAACTCATTCTAGAGTTGGTTAACTTTTTCAATTTCTAGCTACTTAGTGTACAAGGTTCTTTCAACGGCAGAGCCGCTTTCTCGCTTCCGACTATTCCTAGATACTTAGTGTATAAGGTTCATTCGACGGCAGAGCCACTTTCTCGCTTCCGGGTGGCAGAGCCTACCAACACTTGCTTTATTACAACACAAGAGTACACATCACACCCTCTCTTTGTGACTATCCTAGCACTCACCTTTCTCATCTACCATGCTCTTAGGTAGATAGCATGGCAAGGACGGGGGGTCCTCTATTTATAGGCCAAGGCGGATCATAGGGTGGTGACATGCGTCCCTCCTTCTAGAGAATTCCTAAATATTACAAGATTTTCTAATTTATTTATTACTAATTCTAGAGTACTCCACAAAAATATCTTCTTATTGTCTTGTGGAGAATACTCTAGAAGGTTGCCTTGTATTCTTCCAACATGATCCGCTAGATTATGAAACTATTTATACAGTTGGTGCAATGGCTGGTTCTAAGTTGAATGCTCATGCCCAAGCACCTTTAATGGAAGAACTGGAAAGTTGACTTGGTCTTTACGAGGGGTTCGTGTCGACTGTAACTTATGAAGCATCAGATTATAAACACAAAGATTTATATGGAGCTGAAGGAATCGGGAATTTCGGAGACAGGTGCTGGAGAAGCCTGGAGGCCAATGCGGGCCAATGTTGTAGACAGGGGGTGGGGGGCGCATGTCGGGGGTGTCGTGGGCCGCAGGGGGCAATGTGGCCGATTGGTGGGGAGGGGAAGTTGGGCTGCTCCATCTTTTTCAGCCGTTGGACTATTATGTTGTTCATTTTTTGTTTTTTCCTTCATATACACAACAAATACTGCATGTACAAAATTTTTGCCTAAAATAATAGGTATTCAACTGAATACCATTGATACATAGTGGATCAGCCCCTGCCTCCGCCTCCACCCTCATCTCACTGCTCCCCTCCCCTCACACCGTCCTTGTCATCTTGGAAGAAGAGGCGCAGCCAGAGCAGGAGCGAATGAGCAGTGGGCCTCCGTTGAAGCATATGCACTCTCCGATGAGCAGCATGCCAATTGAAGTGCCTTCCCCTTCCCAGCGGTGAAGAAGCTTCCTTTTAGATCTATGTTTATCAAGATTTGTTAGCAGATTCACTTTTTTAGCAGAACAAGCACTGCATATATGGTTTGAAAAATAAATTACATCAGCATTTGGTTGGATGCATGAGAAGTTTAGGTGTCATCATCTTAAGGTTATTGTTTTAGTTAATAGGATGAATACTCTAGTTGATTGTTGCAATGTGTTGCCTTGATTGAGCTTCTAATGACTGCAGGCAAATGTTTATATGCTTAGGTGCAATACTGTATGCACTTGCATCCAGTGCACTTTCAGAATTATGCCATATTACAATTACAACTAATGTTTTATGTAGGAAGTTGAACATGTCGGGTGGAGAATCTAAGCTGGAGATCCGTTATCCTTGTAATATACATTTTGGAACTTCCTTTAGTAGGAGTTACTCGTGCTTGCAAGTTCTGTAGAGTCCTTGGTGGAAGCAGTTCTCCATCTTCCAAACAGCAACGGGGGCTGAGGCAGGGGAGGGGGAGCGCTGCCCTGGGAATCCACTGGCCGGTTAAATCCCTGCCGGGAGTTTTCTTCCAAGGGCTAATTTGGCACTGGCTCCCAAACTAGCCCTTAGAGACCACTTCAACCCCCATTTCACAATCGATTCTACATGATTTTTGTTATACTAGCTAGTTTATGATCAGAGATTTGGACGAAAATTTTCAACTAGCACACTGCGAGTATCATCTCTTAGGCATCGTGCTAGGCATGTTGATAGTTTGCACAACTCGTACAATACTAGCTTTGAGCCCTAATTAGAGTAACACCATTATTCGCCTACCAGTACACACTTGCAGATTAAATTTCTCTACACGCGTTTTCTATTTGCAGTGTCCTTATAGGCCATTGCCCAATTGAACTCACAAACCATTTGTTCATGATTATTTCACTACTATAAAAATAATTTGTAAGAGCATCCTATTTTTTCTAGGGAGGATCCAAAAGGTAACACACTGCTATAAAAGGAGAGGCGGTACTATATTATTTGACCCGCCCGTGGAAATGTATTTTAGGAGCGGGTGATGCAATCACACCTCTAAAATATTTCTAGAGGCGGGTGATGGAATGATCCGATCCTAAAAATTAATTTTCAGAGGCGGGTGATGGCAGACCCATCCCTACAAATGGTGCCACACAAATAAATTCATAACTTTTTATATGGTCTCAGATGAAGTCAAACTTTATGTAAAATTTTGTAGTTGTTAATTTTTATTTAAGGTCATTTAATAATCCAAAATATTATTATAAGTTCTCTAATTTTAAAATCTAGAAGTTTTGATTTTTTTTCTCATACATCGGATGTAGAGTAGCTCCATATCAGAGCTATGGTGGTAAGATCTAAAATTTTATAGTTTTTATAGTTCATACATTACTCATTAAAAACCCTTTAGGATCACAAGACTGAATGGTTGTACTCTGTAATACATGTGTTATACTATATAGTATGAATATAGAATATGTGAATGTGAAAGCAATTTGAACATATGTATTGCCATTGTGATATTTTGACCATTTGAAAAAAATACTTGCGATATGTGAATATATTTTGTGTGATTATATTATTGACGGCTCTTAAGTACATATTTTAAATCATTAAATCCTGCATAAATACATAAAAGATGAATATCAACCGAGTGGTAGGGGTCTATTACAAACTATTTCCACAAGTGTTGGTAAATATTTGTATGCAGGTGTAATAAGGTAGAAAAAACACCTCAAGAGCAAGGAAACACACTCCTCAATTCAGGACAAAATGCGTCGACCAATCAGAATGCGACAACATTCAACCTCATAGGGATCACTGGATCCACTAGAGCATGCAATCGACTTAGGACAAGGCCAGCGCACTCAAAACTTTCAAGAGGGCCCACCTACCAGTGACTCAACCAAAGGGGAGGTCAGTTGGGCCTGACCCATGGTCGACCGACTATGGCTAGGAAGCTCCGCCTTTCCTCTTTGATGTGGCACTCCCTCATTGGTGTACAACGCTCCCTCATTGATGTAAAACGTCGGTTCCAAGTGATAGAGTTGTTGCACTCGACCGAGCAGCCCCATGGCTCCCTCTTAAATAGTAGAGGGGGGCTCCATTTGTAGACACACAACCAAGTGTTACAAACAAGCCAAGAGTTTTGAAGTAGAGAGAGAGAGAGAGCGAGGGGGTAGTTCGGGAGAAGTGCCGGGTGTCGACATTTTTCTCCCAGCTTGTACCTCTACGGATGCTGCTACATTCTTCGGGTTTTAGTAAATATTCGTAGTTCCTGTTCATAGTATTATACTTGGTGTAGTATATGCTACTAATGACTATAGCTGAGTGAGATTAGTTCTCTTACTCGCAAGTTTGTCGCTCTGTATTTATACATAGTGATGTGGTTTGCTAAGGGTCAACACACGTTGTTACACTATAGTAGTAATCAATAGCGTAGACATGATGTCTAGACTAAGGGTTATCCTTCGTCTGCCATCTTACGGTTTGTTAGATGTACGTCATAGGCGGTGAAAGCTCTATTGGTCCTTTGTAATTCTCCATGTTCGGATATAGCATAGAGCTGTTGGCTGGAATTGCCTGGCAGACCAGGTGTAAGCCGGTGCCTGAAGCGAGTATTGTGCCCAAGAGATCGACCTTTTAACTCAGCTATAGTGCTATCTTAGGAATCCTCGCCACCCTCGCCACCTATCTTGGTGACTAGAATAGAAGTTAGTGCACACATGTTTTCTGGGATTCAATAACCCTTGAAATACTCTGAAGTGAAAGTTACAACGGTATCCGTGTGCTTGCGGATTCATTCGCTATTGCTGAAATACCCAATATATATATTTATATTTTCAAAGAAAAGAATAAAAATAAAAATAAATAAGTAATTGAGGTATGGGTGATGGTACTATCTGCTTCTAGAAATGATTTCTAGGGGTAGGTGGTGATGTCGCCCGCTCCTACAAATTTATTTCAAAGTTAATACAAACCTTATAGTCATAAGTAACTATGTAGTTTGGTGGAGAGAAGGGTACACGCAAGTATTTGTACCTATACAGTAGAGGGGCTTGTGGTAACTGGTTGGTTGGGATTTTCTCGCCGATTTCAAGTTTTTCCAATTTTATTTTCTGAAAAAAATTGGAAGTGGGCCATGTCGGTGTTTACCGCCAAGCCTACTCAGGGATACCTGTGACACCCTAGGTGTCTGTACAGTAGTTGTGTATCTATTTTATGCATCACTTTCATCATGTGCTTGAATTGCTTGAAAAATGATCTTTTTGTAAATATAAAGGTTATATGTGTAATTATGATTTTATGCAAGGTCCTTTCTGCAGTTATATTTGAATAGGTTGTGAAATTATAACTTTTGTGGAGGGTGTTTTTGCAAAATTCAGTGCATTTATTGCATGGCAGCAAATTTTGCTTTTAAGTCTAAGTTTAAAGTGAAATTGCATTGAAAAAGACAAAATTCCTGGAATTCAAAATCCCTCTTATGTTTTTAAAATTAGCTCTTGAATCTTTGATCAAATAAATTTTTGCACAACATCAAAGTTGTAGATCTTGAAAAACTGAACAACTTTCATGTTGGGCACTTTTTCATTTGAGTTTTAGTTTAAAAGTTATCTCTTCTTTACAGTTTGGTCCCTGGAAATTTCAGAAATTGCAAAATGGCCCTTTTTCTCCTTCCTCCAACTCCTTCCTCTGTTTTCCCTGCCGACGGTGCTCTGTCGCGCCGCCTGCCGCCCCGGAGCCACCTCCAGCTTCGTTGCCACCTCACGTAGCATCCACGCGTCGCACTGGACCTCCTCCCACCGCCCATTGCCTCGTGCTGTACCTCTCCAGCCCGTGCCACGCGCCCCAGTGAGCTCCGCCGGCTGCCACCGCAACGTCGCCGTGGAGGGCTCTCTGCAGTGCCTTGGGCTCCCATCTTGCGCGCGTCTCAGCACCCCTGGAGACCCAGCATCGCAATCTACTCGCCCTCTCGCTCTCTCTCTACCCCGAACCCGCAGCACATCGCCGCCGCCCCGCGTGAACTCCGACGAGCTCACCCCCACCGCGGAGCCGCCATTCCAGAGCAGCTCCACCCCTACAGCCCCCACCAATAGCTTTGCCTCGTCCTAGCGCCGCTCCTCGACTGCTTCTCCTCGCCCAAACCCCACGGGAACCACCCCGCAAGCCGCCGCTCACCGTCGATTCCAAGCACCAGGAGGTGCGCATCGACCTCTAATCCATTCCCCCAACCCAACCCAGCCCTCGCCGCCGATGAGCCTAGGCGCCGGTAAAGGCCGGTTAAACCCCGCGCTCCTCTCTGACCATAGCCAAGGACCCCGTGTTTGAATTTGAAAAACCCCAGGGGGCTATCTGCGTTGTTAGTGACTCAGTGGAATAGTGCTATAGGGACTTCTTTGCTATGTTTTTCTGTGAACTTTGAAATTCAATATCAATTCGTAGAAAATTCGTAAAATAGAAAATCTTGATGTTTTGGAATCCTCTTGAAGAGATATATGCAGTAAAATCATAATATGTTAGGCATTAGTTGCAAGTTTTTGCTGTAGAATTTGATTTGTTTTACTAGTGCATAAATATTAGTTGATTTTATCTTTTTTCTTAACTACTGTTTGAAGCCATATCTTGTAATGAAATTTTTAAGGTGATGTAATCATGTGACACTAGTATTGCTATAAAAATTTCGTGATCAGTTCTCATGTGTAGCTATTTCTTTGATTTAATCCTTTTTTAGTGGACTTTATTTATGATAAATAGTTTATGCTAATTATAAATCATGAAAATATTTCTGAGTGATCTTTTTGAATATTTTAGCTTGTAAATAAAGTTTGAGCCTCAGTTCATGAATAGAACAGGAGCTAAAAATGAATCTTGCTAATCTGATATCTGTTTTATTTATTTTCTCAGAATTAAATATTTGTAGATAAAATCATGAAAAATTCATAGTAGCTATTGAATTTCTGTGTAGACCTCCTGTTAAATTTTGAGCTTCTTCTTTGCTATTGTTTGACCTGTATAATTCAAGCTTGTTCTAGGTGTTGTCTGAATGAATGATTTGTTGTGATTAAATGGCTACATGTTTTGGCATGATTTTTTACAGGGTAGCTTAATCTGTTCATGTTCTGTTTAGGGTAATTTTTGCTAAATTTATTTCTGTTTGTGCTTTGAGTTGTTTATTTATTAGCAAACCATGACTTACTTGTTATAGGAAATCACCCCCACTTGTTTATGAAGTTAGTAAACTTCATTTGTGCTGTTGATCATGATGCCTTATGTAGTTAGATTTGTTAATTAGCTACTCTATAAATGATTGCCCATGTGTGTTTATAATACTGTTCTTGCATTACATATAGATACGACTGCTTTGTCGGACGGGACGTACGAGCTGATCCCGAAGTCTGACGGAGGTGATCTCGAAGCTCAAGTGAACACTGCTAAACTAACTGAAGCCCCGGACCAAAGTTCGGAAGAGCCTAGGGCTGAAATAGTTAGCAACTACCGAGAAGGCAAGCCCCGGACATAACCTATATTTCAAATTAATACCTTTTACTGTTATTATTTGCTTATGCATTTACAGTTCTTAGGATTTGAATTGAAACCCTAGATGCATGATCCTAGAAACCTATGTACTGAACACTAGACTTGAGTTCGACTACTTGCTAAGCTTATAGGACCGGTAAAAGTC
The DNA here is from genome assembly GCF_016808335.1 of Panicum virgatum. Taxonomy (NCBI): domain Eukaryota; kingdom Viridiplantae; phylum Streptophyta; class Magnoliopsida; order Poales; family Poaceae; genus Panicum; species Panicum virgatum. Next base: position 18,555,112 of record NC_053146.1, on the reverse strand, counting down.
GAGTGATTGCCTGTCACTCGCGAGTTTTATAGGAATTGATTGTTTACCTTTCTGTTATCAATATAAGGACGACAGACGGGGTTGTGTTCGATATCATGACCTTATGTGAGACCCCGTCTGTGTTGATAAACTTGCTAAGGTCGCGGTGAGTGGTAGCGGTGGTTAAGTTTTCGAAAGTACTAGCCACATGCCGTAAATATGGTACGCGGCAGGCCTAGTAGCCGATTGGACCGGGGAGTGGATATACCTTTCACTCTCTCTTAGGGATAGGTTTTATTTTATGTTGCGCAACACTACGACTTCAAGGGACAAGGTTCGGCCTTGGAGCCCTGTAGTCGGGGAGAATGACCCTATCCACAAGCCGGAAAGAAAGGTCAACGGTTGTTTGGGAACGACCCGACGGTGTTCTAGACGTGTGTGTTAGGTTTGCCTGGCCAGGTTAAGAAATTCGATTTGAATCGTCTGCTTCTCACAGTTTGGGACTGCTTGATCCCTTTGCCACACAGAGTAATAAGAGCAACAATATTATTTATCAATCTTGATGTTTGCTTAGATTTCTACCATGATTGGATAGTAGTTGCTTACATAGATTGGTTAATCAACTAGAATCTTGAAAGCTAAAACTTGAAAGTAAGGACCTACTCTTTATTGCTTTTTGGCAAAAGGAAAACCAGAGCCTCACAGAATCTTGCATAGTCTAGCTAAAGTGGGCTACTTATACCCGTTGACGGTTAAGTCTTGCTGAGTATTAGAATACTCAGCCTTGCTGTTGAAACCCCTTTTTCAGGTATGAGTTTTGAGGAGCAAATCGCTAGCTTGACCTATCCTTGCTCGTTGCCTCCTGGCTGGTCCGTAGAGTGGGATACGTCTTCGACCGGCAATGACTATGACGAGTGATACCATGCTTGGGCTAGCCTGGTATCCTTTTGCGACGTGTTGTAGCCGTCGTGTTTTATCTTCCACTGTCTAAACTCTGAACTTAAGTGGCTTGTATAACTGTTTTACTTAAGTTGGTTTTGTAATAATGGTTTGAACTAGTTTGTAATCATTACTATGTCCGTGTTGTAAAATGGTGGTTGTAATATCTCTGGACTCGCCTTCGTGCGGGGTATGCTTGTTCGATCCGAGAACCGGTGGTTGTATCGGGACGTTACCCGATAGACCAAGGATTGTTCCGTTTGAAGTGCGTTTGAGCCGGTGTTGCCTTTATGGTGATGACCTGCGCACTTGAGCCGGGATAATTCAGGTGGTTCTGTCACAGCTGGTATCAGAGCTACAAGTGTACACCTGAGGTGTTGGAACCTTAAAAATCATTTTCCGTATAAAATTGGAACAACAAAGTATTTCGGAAAACTACGTTGGATTCGTTAAGGGTTGTGCGTAGAACGTAAAGTCCTAGGGAATTTACGGGAATTACTAGGTGGTTATTTATGTATGGTTTATGTTATCTGACTTCCAGCACTTTACATTTTGTTAAACCATACTCACAAGCAACTCTTAATTCCTTTAACGACGCATCTATGTTGAGGTAAGAAGGTAAGGATCCTCAGTCAGCTGAGGGAGTCTGACCTTCCCGTCGGTGATGCGAGCCGAATGCTGCCCTCAAGCAGTGGCTTACTTGAGGTGCTCCCAATATACCAACGATTAGTTGACTATATTGGAAGTAAAGTGTACTCAGTCAGCTGAGGGAGTCGGACCTTCCCGTCAGCGATGCGAACCGAACGCTGCGCTCAAGCAGTGACCTACTTGAGCTGCTGCCAATATACCGACTTCGGTCGACTATATTGGGAGTAATGGAACTTGTGAATACGCCTCTGAGTAGTGTATGTTAACGTTGGCCATACGGCGGAAATTGTATGGCTGCTGCTTCTATAGTGAGCGGTAATGTTTGGGGACGCTTTCATGAGTGCTGGCATGAAAGGTTCATTGGATATATATATATATATATATATATATATATATATATATATATATATATATGTTCTGTCAATCTTATGCAGGTACACTAACCGCGATTCGATAAGTTAAGAACGGTTAGAATGTATTGACTAGCTATATAGGGAGAGTTGTATTTATGTATGCCACCGTGCTAACCACGTAAGCCCAACCATAGTTGGCAATTGTTTATCTTGTGAGGACGGTCAGGACGTGCATGCATATTTGGTTGATGTTTACTTTGGTTCCTAGTCCTTGAAGTTGTTACATAAGCTTTTTAAGGAATTTTTAGTATGAATCCTCATAGATAAGTGTTAGTGTGCTTAAACCATAAGTGAGTTAAGTTTTGATTTTAGGAGCATGCTTGTTAAAATGCTTAGACTTTCTTGGATGAAAAAGATGGTTTTGAGTCATGCCTTCGTCCTAAGCCCATCTTGTTGTTATAAGGATCTTTTTATTTCTTAGAATCTCAAATGATGAACCAGTACCACTTGGAGGTTTGTTACTTTCTGAAGTTGGTGAAATCAGATAATTCTTTGAATCAGAATCATATTTTCTCCCCATTCTTCTTAAAAAGCTTTATTTGAGAAGGTCTTTTGCAAGTTAGTGGCTTTGGCTTTTGTATGAACCTTACCATTAATCTTAGCTTGTTAATCAATCCAACCCTTGATCAAATGCCTTAAATCTATTCCTATCAAAACCATTATTCCTTTTCCTTCATGGCTCCCTGGTTGAGCCATGATGTTTGTTAACAAAAACCCCATCAATAGTCATTCTATTCCTCTCGGTGTTATGTCGTATCTTCCTAGCTATTCTGATATCTAAATCCTATATTTTCATTCTTGCTCAGTTAGTTTTGGAATAAATTAAAAAGTTTCATGATAATACAATGCATAGTGTTGACTTTTGAATCTGTAGTAAACTTTTGAAATACAGTCCTTGATGCAATAATCATGCATCACATCATTCATGTCATTCGTCAGTGCATAGTGTTGCATCATGATCGGGAATCTGTAGACTGACTAATGGGTATGTGTTTGAGTACCACTTCGTGGGTTGTCTTCGGTTCCTATCTTATCGTTGCTGGCGCTATTAGGTTGCCACTCTTGTTTTCTCTTGTGGTGGAGTTTAGTCATATAACCTTGATGCCGCGACGAAACCTAGACTCTCGTGTGTGCTGCAGCCACATGATTGAGTTACTAGGAGCGCGCTGGTGTCTAGGTATGTGTGACGTAACTCACTGCAATCCCCTTCTATGCAACCTTGTTAGTGTCTTAACTTCTGATCCTTACTCAAGGGTACAAGGCTAATGAGTTTTAGTCGCGGGGGGAAAAAAAATGGGTATGGTATGCACATTTGCACTGTGTGCATCATCAACTCATCCTTGTGGGCATCATGCTTATGCATTTCATACATGCATCCATCAAGAGCATCATCATCGTTGCATCAGAGTGTATGCAAATTTAGGTCAGCATCGTGGCAATTACATTGTGTCATAAGCACCATTTCAGTTGCGCAGGGAACATTCCATTATTGCATTACACCACCATTGCAATCCTACATCTTATGGGTGCATCATTATCATGGTTTCGAGCATTTGAACTTGGAGTTGGAAGATTTTGTCATTACCCCTTGATGGCATTGGCATACATAAGCATATTTTGCCACTAGCATCCTGCAACTCAGTCCGATAATAAAATCCTGAGCAAGGATGTTCCAAAAATCTTCTCCTAAACCATTCTTTGTGTTATCCTCACTTGTTCTCACAAATCTTGTGCCGAATCTCACTGACATCCGTTTTCTTCGTGTGGTGATCTCAGCCTTGTAAGGACTGGCCACCTTGCATCATTATCGTTCCTCGTTCCTTCTGACGTTCTCTTTTTGGATCTGAAAATCTTACATGGCTTACCTATCCAATCTCGTTGAAGAGCCGTGCAAGAATTAAGTTCGGGCGTTTGCTTAAAAGCATCATCGTCATCAGGAGGCGTCCCTAGCTGCATACAAAGAGGAAGATCCTTTCACCTTAGTAGGAAATTCTGGTTTTGGACTGCATGTGTAACCTTGAGTTCCCTAAACCACCTTGCTTATTTTGGGCTAGAAACTCTTGTATGCAATGTTGTTTACAGATATTTGTATGTATGAGGTTTATGTGGGTCCTCTTGAAATAGAAGTTGCCATACTGCTAAAGATGTCTCCACTTTATTTTGTTTCTTAGGTGAATAATGGAGAATGCAGCGGGAAGTAGTAGGAAGGACCCTGGTCAGGGGCACATCAACCTTCTACTCTCTGATGTCGTGATAATCGAAGCACCAATGATGCAATTTGAGCCTTGCCACTGTTGTAAGACGTACGACCGCCCTTTTCTACGAAGCAGCTCCAGCAAAAAGAAAAGTGATCACAGCGAAGTATCCGAAGGATATGCTAAACCCAGACCAGAAATAAATGGGAAGCAAGAGGAGACACAGAATGTTTACTCGGATTTCTTAATGCCACCATCACAACTTCCGCTGGAACTTAAAGATCCCCAGGTAGAGTGTATGACTCTTAAGGATAGTGGATACGATATAGATTTGAGTGGGTGGGAAATTACATGCACAGAATTCCTTCCACGTGGTAGAAGGCAAGCTAACAGTACTACTGATGTCGACCCAACCATAAGAGCAAGAACTCGCTCCCCTGTTCAGGGTTCAATGAGGTCAAAGAAGAAATGTCGTTGCACCGGGTGTCAACCTTGTTTCAAGTGTGGCGAATACGGTCATTTTATCCGGGACTGCCGTTCATCCACTTGGAAAGATCCACCGAATTCGGTTAGCACCTCTAATAATCTGAACTGGACAAAGATATTATCCAGTGTTCGTATGTTGGGAGGCGACTCAAGCAATCTGCTCCGGATGTTAGCTGCACAGTACGAACCACATACACAAGGTCAGAGGTCAATTAAGCAATGCGATAGAGAAAAATCTTGTACTTGGTACCATCGTGAAGGGATGGTTCATGCTGAATGCGCTAACCCCAAGAAAGATTTCGAAGGTAACTTAGTTGGGGAAGGTAATTTTTGGATAGTGCTAATATCCTGGGTTAACGAACATCTTCCCTCCTTAGCTGTCAATTACGCGTGTGAATCTCGGGACGAGATTCCTTTTTAGGGGGGAAGGCTGTGACACCCTAGGTGTCTGTACAGTAGTTGTGTATCTATTTTATGCATCACTTTCATCATGTTCTTGAATTGCTTGAAAAAGGATCTTTCTATAAATATAAAGGTTATATGTGTAATTATGATTTTATGCAAGGTCCTTTCTGCAGTTATATTTGAATAGGTTGTGAAATTATAACTTTTGTGGAGGGTGTTTTTGCAAAATTCAGTGCATTTATTGCATTGAAGCAAATTTTGCTTTTAAGTCTAAGTTTAAAGTGAAATTGCATTGAAAAAGACAAAATTCCTGGAATTCAAAATCCCTCTTATGTTTTTAAAATTAGCTCTTGAATCTTTGATCAAATAAATTTTTGCACAACATCAAAGTTGTATATCTTGAAAAACTGAACAACTTTCATGTTGGGCACTTTTTCATTTGAGCTTTAGTTTAAAAGTTATCTCTACTTTATAGTTTGGTCCCTGGAAATTTTAGAAATTGCAAAATACCCCTTTTTGTCCTTCCTCCAACTCCTTCCTCTGTTTTCCCCGCCGCCGGTGCTCTGCCGCGCCGCCTGCCACCCCAGAGCCACCTAAAGCTTCGCTGCCGCCTCACGTGGCATCCACGCGTCGCACTGGACCTCCTCCCACCGCCCATTGCCTCGCGTTGTACCTCCCCAGCCCGTGCCACGCGCCCCAGTGAGCTCCGCCGGCTGCCACGGCAACGCCGCCGTGGAGGTCTCTCTGCAGTGCCTTGGGCTCCCATCTTGCGCGTGTCTCAGCACCCCTGGAGACCCAGCATCGCAATCCACTCACCCTCTCACTCGCTCTCTACCCCGAACCCGCAGCACATCGCCGCCGCCCCGCGTGAACTCCGACGAGCTCACCCCCACCGCGGAGCCGCCATTCCAGAGCAGCTCCACCCCTACAGCCCCCACCAATAGCTTTGCCTCATCCTAGCGCCGCTCCTCGACCGCTTCTCCTCGCCCAAACCCTACGGTTATCACCCCACCGTCGTGCTCCGAGCCCCGCAAGCCGCCGCTCACTGTCAACACCCCATCTCCGACCACCCTAGCCTCGATTCCAAGCACCAGGAGGTGCGCATCGACCTCTAATCCATTTCCCCCAACCCAGCCCTCGCCGCCGGTGAGCCTAGGCGCCGGTAAAGGCCGGTCAAACCCCGCGCTTCTCTCTGACCATAGCCAAGGACCCCGTGTTTGAATTTGAAAAACCCCAGGGGGCTATCTGCGTTGTCAGTGACTCAGTGGAATAGTGCTATAGGGACTTCTTTCCTATGTTTTTTTGTGAACTTTGAAATTCAATATCAATTTGTAGAAAATTAGTAACATAGCAAATCTTGATGTTTTGGAATCCTCTTGAAGAGATCTATGCAGTAGAATCATAATATGTTAGGCATTAGTTGCAAGTTTTTGCTGTAGAATTTGATTTGTGTTACTAGTGCATAAATATTAGTTGATTTTATCTTTTTTCTTAACTACTGTTTTAAGCCATATCTTGTAATGAAATTTTTAAGGTGATGTAATCATGTGACACTAGTATTGCTATAAAAATTTCGTGATCAGTTCTCATGTGTAGCTATTTCTTTGATTTAATCCTTGTTTAGTGGACTTTATTTTTGATAAATAGTTTATGCTAATGATAAATCATGAAAATATTTCTGAGTGATCTTTTTGAATATTTTAGCTTGTAAATAAAGTTTGAGCCTCAGTTCATGAATAGAAGAGGAGCTAAAAATGAATCTTGCTAATCTGATATCTGTTTTATTTATTTTCTCAGAATTAATTCTTTGTAGATAAAATCATGAAAAATTCACAGTAGCTATTTAATTTCTGTGTAGACCTCCTGTTAAATTTTGAGCTTCTTCTTTGCTTTTGTTTGACCTGTATAATTCAAGCTTGTTCTAGGTGTTGTCTGAATGAATGATTTGTTGTGATTAAATGGCGACATGTTTTGGCATGATTTTTTACAGGGTAGCTTAATCTGTTCATGTTCTGTTTAGGGTAATTTTTGCTAAATTTATTTCTGTTTGTGCTTTGAGTTGTTTATTTATTAGCAAACCATGACTTACTTGTTATAGGAAATCACCCCCACTTGTTTATGAAGTTAGTAAACTTCATTTGTGCTGTTGATCATGATGCCTTATGTAGTTAGATTTGTTAATTAGCTACTCTATAAACGATTGCCCATGTGTGTTTATAATACTGTTCTTGCATTACATATAGATACGACTGCTTTGTCGGACGGGACGTACGAGCTGATCCCGGAGTCTGACGGAGGTGATCACGAAGCTCAAGTGAACACTGCTGAACTAACTGAAGCCCCGGACCAAAGTTCGGAAGAGCCTAATGCTGAAATAGTTAGCAACTACCGAGAATGCAAGCCCCGGACATTACCTATATTTCAAATTAATACCTTTTACTGATATTATTTGCTTATGCATTTACAGTTCTTAGGATTTGAATTGAAACCCTAGATGCATGATCCTAGGAACCTATGTACTGAACACTAGACTTGAGTTCGACTACTTGCTAAGCTTATAGGACCGGTAAAAGTCGAGTGATTGCATGTCACTCGCGAGTTTTATAGGAATTGATTGTTTACCTTTCTGTTATCAATATAAGAACGACAGACGGGGTTGTGTTCGATATCATGACCTTATGTGAGACCCCGTCTGTGTTGATAAACTTGCTAAGGTCGCGGTGTGTGGTAGCGGTGGTTAAGTTTTTGAAAGTACTAGCCACATGCCGTAAATATGGTACGCGGCAAGCCTAGTAGCCGATTGGACCGGGGAGTGGATATACCTTTCACTCTCTCTTAGGGATAGGTTTTATTTTATGTTACGCAACACTATGACTTCAAGGGACAAGGTTCGGCCTTGGAACCCTGTAGTCGGGGAGAGTGACCCTATCCACAAGCCGGAAAGAAAGGTCAACGGTTGTTTGGGAACGACCCGACGGTGTTCCAGACGTGTGTGTTAGGTTTGTCTGGCCAGGTTAAGAAATTCGATTCGAATCGTCTGCTTCTCACAGTTTGGGACTGCTTGATCTCTTTGCCACACAGAGTAATAAGAGCAACAATATTATTTATCAATCTTGATGTTTGCTTAGTTTTCTACCATGATTGGATAGTAGTTGCTTACATAGAATGGTTAATCAACTAGAATCTTGAAAGCTAAAACTCGAAAGTAAGGACCTACTCTTTATTGCTTTTTAGCAAAAGAAAAACCAGAGCCTCACAGAACCTTGCATAGTCTAGCTAAAGTGGGCTACTTATACCCGTTGACAGTTAAGTCTTGCTGAGTATTAGAATACTCAGCCTTGCTGTTGAAACCCCTTTTTCAGGTATGAATTTTGAGGAGCAAATCATAAGCTTGACCTATCCTTGCTCGTTGCCTCCTGGCTGGTCCGTAGAGTGGGATACGTCTTCGACCGGCAATGACTATGACGAGTGATACCATGCTTGGGCTAGCTTGGTATCCTTTTGCGACGTGTTGTAGCCGTCGTGTTTTATCTTCCGCTGTCTAAACTCTGAACTTAAGTGGCTTGTATAATTGTTTTACTTAAGTTGGTTTTGTAATAATGGTTTGAACTGGTTTGTAATCAATACTATGTCCGCCCTTATATATCCGGGGGGACAGGTCTACATGAAAAGTCCTAGCTGAGTACAGTTGGAGTCCTACTACAGCACGATCGGGTAGTTTCCTTTGTACTGCAGCTAGTTCTACGCCTATTCGGGTAGTTACAAAAGAGGTAAGATACATCTATGAGCTATCCCTCACTCTAGAACATTCTATGCCTATAAGCAGTCCCACTGTCTCGGGTCTGACAAGCCCCCGAGCTCTTCGTAGCTGAGTCCTGTAGGCGTCGAGTACTTGGCCGGACGTCTTCGAGTACTTCAAGTAATCAGAACGTCATTCTGGTTGCTTCTTGTTTTCCTTTTGGATACGTCGAGTAGTCCTCCAAGTGCTTCTGGTTGCTTTGAGGCTGTGAGGTGCTCAAGCCCTGAAATCTTGATCATATATGGTGCGCGAAGTACTCGCGCTCCATATGGAGTAGCCCCCGAGCCTTAGGTTGAATCGCAAAATCAGGCTAAGGGTCACTTCAGTCTTTTTTCTTCTTTATTTTCCAAAAAAATTGAAAAATAAATCTCTGATACATATATCATACAGCCCCCGAGTCTTGAATTTAAATCTCTCCATTTAGATTTAAAAATCGAAGTAAACTCGTGGCAAAATGAAAACTTTTCTGAAAAGGAAAGAATCCGTTGATATCCCATATATTCCCGAAATTGCCACCAGAGACCATATAAAGGCATCTGAAAACTTGTGAGGGTTTTACCCCTTGAACTCCTGGCCGCCGTCAAACTCAAATTTCACCCTTTTCCTTTTTCAGTGAGATCCATAGCCCCTCTCGTAGCCCCCGAGATTAAACTCGTGACTTTGAGATGGCTCCCAAGAAGGACAAATCCAAGGTTGAAGAGGAAGTAGTCGCCAATATGTCAACGGGTTGGCGCAAGAGCAAAATGTCTGAAGCAGCGGTGCAGGAATTGGAGAATTTGGATCTTCTCCAGGCTCAAGGTGTGATCCAATGGCGTGCAGGGGAGGGAGAAGATTACCCCATGGAAGGTACCCTCGAGACCATTGTATTTCGTGACTTTGTGGAACGTGGTTTTGCATTGCCTGTATCGGAATTTTTCTATGCTCTTCTGCAGTTTTGGGGAATCCAGCTGCATCATTTGACTCTGCAATCCATTTTGCATCTTTCCATTTTTACCCATTTCTATGAAGCATTCCTTGGCATTCTTCCCCATTTTCATGTTTTCCAACACTTTTTCCCATTCCGAATTCCGCCAAACCCGCCGTTGTTGGAGGTTGTGAATTAGTACTTTGTCCTGAATCCCGAGACGAATACTTGGCTTATGATCCATCGGGCAAAGGAGTCGAGTGGAAAAAATTCTGGTTTCATGTTGGAAACTTCAAATCTCCCCTCCCAGAAAGAATTCCTTGGGCCCCCCAAGTCCAAGAGAGCTGGTCGAGTAAAGGACCTGGTGGTGAGCAAGTTGACTGCATCCTAAGAGCCATTGCTCATTTGAAAAATAAAGGAATCACTGGTGATCATGTAGTCTTTTCTTTTGTAAGCCGTCGGGTCCAGCCTCTCCAGCATCGAAAGCATCCTGCCTTCAGATATGAAGGCACATAAGACCCTACCAGAATGTCTTTAGAACAAATGGCTCAGTCGGAGGTAATTAAGAGGTGCTGCAAAGTACTCGACAACTTCGACAAGTCTCTGAAGCTTCCAACGCTCTTCTGGACAAACAATCCTCTCGAGAATGCAAGGGTATGTGTTTTAAGAAACACTATTGAGTACTTGAAATTGAAATTACTGATCCTCTGATGAATTCTTTGCTTGTTTTGCAGAAGAATTATAAGTCTTGGTATTGTATGCCTCCGACTTCAGCAGATGCTGCTTCTGATGGCAGCAAGAAATGGAAGGCAACTCCTGGATCTTTGTTGCAAAGAAAAATTTCTTGTCTCGATGCTAGCCAGTAAGAATCTGATATTCTTTTAATTTCATTCTGTCTGCCTCAGCTTTCTTATCTCCAATCTTGCTTGGCTTAGGATCCAATATCTCCTAGCACATGAGAAAGAACAAATCCAAAATTTTTGTAACTGGGTGCAGAATAGCTCGGAAGGAACTAGTCGATCAGCCCCCGAGTCACCAGAAATAGGGTTGATCGAGAACCCATCCGCCGGCTTGTCGAATGTAGATGCGGCTGGAATATCGACTGAACCAAGTCCTCAAGCACCCGAACGTACTCCTACAGCTGTTGAAGGTCCCAACAATGCTGATGAAACTGGCAATAGTGGAGCTCAAGGATCAAGAGGTCCTGCTATTCGACTGGTGCCCTTTCAATCTATGCCTCGGTCAACTCAGGAGGAGTTGAGAAAAGAACTATTTGATGATCCATTGTTATCCATAGACAACGTGAAGAAGCTTGCTGATTACATGCAATGGAGCTTCAAATATACCAAGGTAAGTCTTCTGCTGCTACTTATCTTTCTCGAGTAGTTAGTAATTGTCTGACTAGTCTTTCCTTGTATATTACAGGACGTTGCCAATCGGTCTTTCTTGAAGTCTCAAGCTTTGTATAAGATTGTGGACAATCGGAAGACTTTGGAGCAGCAGAATACTATGATTGCAAAACGACTAGATGAGTCTCTTGATGCTCGGAACAAGCTTTATGAAGCAAACCGAAAGCATCATCTTGAGCTTTGTGATATGAAGCGGCAAATCAAGAGCCTTGAAGAAGAAAGATCAAAGCTTCAGGAAGAAAATTCCAAGCTTTAGGAACAGTTGCAGACTACTCAAGCTTGTGAGTATTCGATCTTTTGTCTTGATATTCCTTTATCAATAGTAATTATTGAAATATCCTTCTGTCCGGTTCTCCAGATGACCATGCTCGATTGGTAGCAGCAGCTCAGGTCCTTGTGGACACGATTGATTCTGAAGAGGGATCGTCAAGTAGCAAATCCTTGGTGGAGCGTTTAGAGGAGGCTCCCAAGAAGATTTTTGATGTCATGACGGCTACCTCCAAGAATTATTTGACCCACATGATAGGAGTTGTCAAGTCTTACTTGCCTCAGTTTAACTTGGCTCCCATAGCTAAAGGAATAGCTCCCAATTGCCCCGATGAGAAATTTCGGGACTATTATAAAGAATCAAAATTGATTACTGAGGAGATTCTGAAGAACTTGGCAGAGTAAACTACTTGTAACAACTCATTGTTCTTTGTTAATCAATTGTATCCTGTTGGCATGTCTGCAGAAGCATGATCTGATACCGTAGGATAAGTACAAACTACTCGTTCAATTGAGTAGAAAGCTTGCATAGAGTAATCTTTAAAGTTGATCAGCTAGGACGAATCCCGTCGGACTACCCAAATAGAAAAACTTGTAAAGATATCCATAAACTACTCAAGCAAGCGAGTAGTGTGTCCTAACCAAGGACTGGAGTAATCTTTAAGATAGATCTATTAGGATGAACTTCATCGAGTTATCCAAGATGAAACCATCTTGAGGATATCCAATACCTATTCGAGCTTGCGAATAGGGTGTCTAACTTGTAGACTAGAGTGACTACTAAGATTGACCTGTTAGGACGAACCCCGTCGGGTTGCCCAAGATGGACAAAATGTAGTAGTATCCATAACATACTCGAGCGAGTGAGTAGTTTTGCCTTAAAGCAAGGCTCGAGTTCCTTATAGTTGACATGTTATGATGAACTCTGTCGAGTTATCTAAGATGGACAACCAGTAAAGGTATCCATACACCTTCTCGAGCTAAGCGAGTAGGTTGTGCCCTTATATTAAGGACAAGGATGTGGCTTGTGTAGTTGTCCTGATGGAAAACTGTGTAAGCTATCCTGAATAGGTGATGCTGTCAGATTGGAAAACTGCCTTTAATGTAGTCAATGTACTGGTAAAAAAACCCTTGCTTTATTAAAGAAATCAACTAACATCACCATGTTGCTTGGATCAAGGATAGAACTTGCGCAAGTGCTCAACATTCCAGGAATTCAGTACCTCATTGCCATCTGCATCAGTGATTCTGTATGATCCTGGTCTTGCAACCTTGGTTACGATGAAAGGACCTTCCTATCTGGAATTTAGCTTGTGCAGTCCCGTCTCATCTTGGATCCTTCGCAGTACTAGATCTCCAACATTGAAAGATCTTTGATGGATATTGCGATCATGATAGCGTCTGACTCCTTGAAGATATCTAGCCGATTGGGTTAAAGCATTGACTTTGGCCTCTTCGACTGAATCTAACTCAAGTTGTCGAGCTTCATCTGCTTCTCCTTCTTGATAGGCTTCTACTCTTGGAGATCTCCACATGATATCTGCGGGTAATATAGCCTCTGATCCGTAAGTGAGGAAGAAAGGAGATTGTCCAGTTGCTTTGCTAGGCTGCGTCCGCAGCCCCCAGACCACATGGGGTAATTCTTGAATCCACTTGCCACCTTTCTTAGTGTTGGCATCGTAGAGTCTTTTCTTCAATCCATCGAGAACTAAACCATTGATGCGCTCTACTTGACCGTTTGCCCGAGGGTGAGCTACTAAAGCATACTTGACCTCGATGCATGAGTTGTCACAGAAAACCCAAAAAGATTGTGACGTGAAATTAGAGCCAAGATCCGTAATGATGGTGTGAGGGAAACTAAATCGGTGGATAATGTCAGAGATGAAATCCACTGCTCTGTTGGATGAGATCTTGACAATGGGCTTGTACTCGATCCACTTGGTGAACTTGTCGACTGCTACCAGCACATGATTGAATCCTCCTAGAGCTATGGTTAATGGGCTGATCATGTCCTAGCTCCAATAGGCGAACAACCATGATGGAGGGATTGTTATCAAGTTGAGTGCTGGGACGTGAGTCTTTTTGCCGAAAAATTGGCAGCCAGGGCATCGTCTGACAAGGAATTCTGCGTCTGAAATAGCTATTGGCTAGAAGAAGCCTGACCTATAAGCCTTGCCGACTAGTGTCCTTGATGTGGCGTGGTTGCCGCAAACTCCTTCATGTATCTCTCTGAGAATGTCTTTGCCTTCTTCAAGGGTAACACACTTCATGAGGATGCCAGAGGCGGAGCGCTTGTACAGGTTGTCGCTGACTAGGACGAAACCCTTGCTACGCCTGATGATGTGGGCAGCTTCAGCGCTTTTAGGATCAACATGTGGTGGAAGCTTGAATTCCTTGATGAAGTCGATAAACTGAGTCCGCCAGTCTTCTTCAATCACCAGTACTTCTCTAACTGTGGCCAGGGCCTCCGTGTCAGTGGCTTGTTGGCTTTGTACCTTGACTGATGGGTGATGAAGTTCATGGACAAAAACTCCTGGTGGAACAGCTGCTCGAGTAGATCCGAGTTTGGAAAGGACATCGGCTCCCATGTTGTTTTCGCGATCTACATGGTGGATTTCCAATCCTGAGAACTTGTTTTCGAGCTTTCTGATTTCTTCAACGTATGCATCCATTGTATCCTTGTTGATGTCCCATTCTTTATTGACTTGCTAGACAACGAGTAGTGAATCACCGTAGACAAGTAGTCGCTTGGTGCCAAGAGAAACTGCTAGTCGAAGGTCGTGTAGCAGTGCCTCGTATTCGGCTTCATTGTTGGAGACCTTGAACAAGATTTGAAATACATACTTCAATTGTTCTCCCTTGGGGGAGATGAATAGGACTCCCGCGCCGCCTCTGTCGAGGTTGAGTGAGCCATCAAAGTACATCACCCAATGTTCTGGAACGTTATGAGGTGCTGGAATTTGATTTTCCTGCCATTCAGCTAAGAAATCGACTAGTGCCTGTGACTTGATTGCTGTTCTTGGCTTGAAGTTGATTTCCAAGGCTCCCAGTTCAACTGCCCACTTTGAAATTCGTCCAGTGGCACCCCGATTGTGAAGTATATCCCCCAATGGGGAGTCAGTTATTACTGAGATCTTGTACTCATCGAAGTAATGTCGGAGTTTCCTGGAGGTGATTAGGATTACATACAAAAGTTTCCGAATTGATGGATATCTAACCTGATTCAGATAGTACTTCACTGATGAAGTAAACTAGTCTTTGAACGCCATAGCCGTGGCCTTCCTCCGGGCGTTCGACTACTATCGCGGTGCTGACTACATGAGTAGTCGCAGCGATGTAGAGGAGTAGTTCCTCGCCAGGTAGCGGAGCTGTTAGAATCGGCGGTGACTGGAGATAATGCTTGAGGTTCTCGAGTGCTTCCGCGGCTTCTGTAGTCCACTCGAATTTATCTTGTCGCTTTAGGAGCTTGAAGAAGGGTAAGCCCCGTTCGCCGAGCCTGGACAAGAATCGATTCAGAGCTGCCATGCAGCCTGTAAGCTTCTGGACGTCCTTGATAGTGGCTGGGGTGTCCATGGCCATGATGGCATTGATTTTCTCTGGATTGGCTTCAATTTCTCGGTTACTGACAATGAATTCGAGTACTTTTCCAGAGGGCACGCCAAAGACGCACTTGGTTGGGTTGAGCTTCAAGCGGAATTTTCGGAGGCTGTTGAAGGTCTCTTCTAGGTCAGTAATGAATTGATCCTGGGTCTTGGTTTTGACAACGACGTCATCAACATAGGCTTTAATATTGCGATGTAGCTGATCAGAGAAGCACAGCTGTATCACACGCTGGTAGGTAGCACCAGCGTTCTTCAACCCGAAGGATATGGTCTTGTAGGCATATGCCCCGTAAGGGGTGATGAAGGCCATTTTGATTTGGTCTTCTTCTTTCAGGGCGATCTAATGGTACCCTGAGTAGTAGTCGAGGAAGGATAACAGGACACATCCTGCTGTAGAGTCGATTACTTGATCAATATGTGGTAGCCCGAAAGGATCCTTTGGGCAATGCTTGTTTAGATCGGTGTAGTCGACGCACATCCTCCACTCGTTGTTGTTCTTCTTCTGGACGAGCACAGGGTTGGCCAACCATTCAGGATGGTAGACTTCCTTGATGAACCCTGCTGCGAGTAGTTTTGCCAGCTCTTTCTTGATGGCTTCTCGCTTGTTCGGTGAGAAACGCCGTAACCGCTGCTTTTTGGGTGTGCCTTTAGGGTCGACCTTCAAGGCATGCTCGATCAACTCCTTGGGAACCCCTGGCATATCTGCTGGTTTTCACGCGAATACGTCTCGGTTGGCCCTAAGGAAGTTGACGAGATCGAGTTCCTATTTGTCGCCCAGTCCCGCTCCGATGATGGCAGTTTTGGAGTCGTATCCCTCTTGTAGCTGGATAGTCTTGGTGCCCACGTCGCCAGTTGGTTTAACCGATGATTGTCTTTGTTTCTTGGAAGGCATCGAATCCTTGAGTGAGAGTTTCTTAGCAGCGGCAAGTATTTCGCTGACAGAGCTAGGGACCCAGATTGTGGCAGCATGATCTATTGCTTCCTTGTCGCACTCGAAGGACTTAAGGAGGTCTCCGCATAAGGAAAGTACTCCTGTGTTGCCTGGCATCTTGAGGAGCAGGTACATGTAATGTGGTTCTGCCATAAACTTGGCTAGTGCTGGTCTTCCCAAAATAGCATGGTAGGAAGATTCGAAGTCGGCTACATCGAATTTGATATATTCTGTCCGAAAGTTCTGTTCTGTACCAAATGTGACTGGGAGAGTAACCAAACCAATTGGTGTGGAGGAGTTCCCGGGGATGATGTCGTAGAATGTAGTCTTGCTTGGAGTGAGCAGACTCATGTAGTTGAGGCCCATCTTTGCCAATGTGCTTGCAAAGATCAGGTTGAGCCCACTTCCACCGTCGATGAGTACTCGAGTAAGCTTGGAGCCTTGGACGACTGGATCGAGTACTAGCGGAAACTTGCCGGGTTCAGAGAAGCTGGTCCATTGATCTTCCCTAGAGAAGGTAATAGGGACCTCACTGTATTTCAGTGGCCTTTGAATTGCTGGCTCGACTGAGAGGATCTCTCTGAGTAGGAGCTTATGAGCTCGCTTGGAGAAGCTGGGGTCTCCTCCAAATATGACGTTGACGACATTTTGTTGTTGTTGGAAACCATCATGGTCTTTCTTGTCATCTTCATCATCTCTGTCTTGTTTTTCTTAGGAGCGTCTGCGGGCGGCGATTGGAAGGATTTGCGCAGGATCGAGCACTCCCACATCGAGTGGTTGCTTTTCGGGTGGATTGGACATCTCTTGTTGTGAAGAATCTTGTCGAACTAGTCCTGTGGCTTGTCGCCCTTCTTACCGCGCAGAATGCGATCCATAGTGCCGACTGTGTCGTCAGGCTTGCACTTGCGCGCAGGATCCCGCTGGTTGCTAGTCCCTCCACGGTCATTGTGGCACTTCCCATTGTTGTCATTGTTGCGGCGTGGGAAGCGACTGCGTTCTTGCTCTTCCTCGTCCGCCCAGCGCTGCATCATGTCTCATAGATCCACTACCATCTTGGGGCGATTGCGCCCGAAGTCATGGTACAGAAACTGGACGGTGATGCCGCTCTGGAAGTAGTCGATGATGTCGGCGGCGGCGACGTTGGGGATGGTTGCTCTTGTGTCGAAGAAGCGCTTGACGTAGGATCTGATTGACTTGTCTTGCTCCTGCTTGCACATGGACAGGGCGTGACGGGTGGCTACTCGATATAGCGACCCTTGGAAGTTGTCGACGAAAGCCTTCTTGAGGTCCTCCCATGTGTGTATGGACTCAGGTGTCAAGCTTTCGAGCCACGTGAGGGGTGCGGGCTCCAGGGCCATCGGGAAGTAGAGGACCTTAGTGTTCGTGTTTCCTCATGCAACACTAATAGCGGTCGAGTATAAATGTAACCATTGAGCAGGGTCTTGCTTACCGTCGTACTTCTGGATGTTCGTAGGCTTGAAATCCTTCAAATACTCGATATTGTCGAAAGCCCTGCTCAGGGCTTGGAAGTGATTGGAGTTCTCTGCAAGATGCGATCTGCATCTTGCGTTGATGATGTCTCGTGCGTCTATGATTGTAACACCCGGCTTATAAAAGAACATAAACCGAGCAATCATATACGTGCCAGGATCAAGTCACACGTATATACAACAGAATGAACAGTATATCATAGCACATATCACGTAAAAAGATATAATAAAGCGAATACGAATATTATTTATTACATTAATGACAAAATGTCTAATACAGCGGAAGCGAAGTACAAATACGAATAAAACTCTCCGAAGCTGAGCAGGGCGCCACAGGGACGTCGACTGGGAGACGAACACCTAGAAGTCCTCGTAGTCCTGGTAGCGCTGAGCGAACTCCCTCGTGTCGGCAGAAACTGAGCAGCAGTGGCGTAGCCAAGAGGAAAAAGTAGAGAAGAGGCAAGAGTGAGTACACAACTCGTACTCAACAAGTATAACACAAACTATGAGGCTCTAGGCTAGCTGACTCAACTGCATTAGCTTTTAAGTGTTGGCAAAATTTTATTAAAGCTATTTACTCAATTGCAGCGGCGGTCGAGCTCACCGGCGGCGCTGCACAGGAGAAATTCCCGTGCTGCAGGGCCTGGGAGTCGCGAGCAAGGGCTCGGCGAGATTCGGGGCGTCGATGTGGGGCTAATGCGGGGGTTTGTGGGGGCCGCGGTGCAGCGGGGAGGTGTGCTCGCGGCGGAGCAGAGGCACGGCGGCACGGCGGGGCGAGCGGTGGCGGTGTGCTAGGGTTAGGGATGGCGGCTGCGTGGGGAGATGGGGCGCTGGGGAGGGCTAGGGCGGTTTAAGAAGGGAAGGCCGGCCTCGGCGTGCGGGTCCAGGGGCTGACGCGGCGCGGAGATCACGGCGAGGACTCGGCCGGGCGTTGCGCGGGGTAAGCGGGAGGTGGGGGATGACAGGCGGGTCCGCCCGGTCAGTGGGGGCGCGGGCGAGCGCGGTGCGGGCGAGCGCGCCGACAGGTGGGCCCGGGGTGCGGGGCGTCGCGCGCGGGCTGAGGGAGGGGGGCGTGCGGGTTGGTCTGGGCCGAGCGCCATGCGGGAGCGGGGGCGCGTGCGCTAGCTGGGCTACGCGCAGGGTGAGTGGGCCGACGCTGCGCGCGGGGTGGAGCAGGCCCGGGGGAGAGGGAAAAAGGAGAGTGGGCCATGGCCCGCTTCGGGTTGGACTGGGCTGTGAGCTGGGTTTCTTGTTTTGGGTTTGGGCTGGGTTGTTTTGGGTTTGGGTTCCTTTTCTATTTCTTCTTCTCTTCTATTTCTAATTCAAACAAAGTTTGAATTCAAATACAATTTTGAATTCAAACCACACTCAAATAAAAACATGCACCAGCATGAATGCAACACAAATTTTTTTAAACCTATGATAAAATTTTAATTATTAAGGAACAAAATTTTAGATTAAATGCAAGTCTAACACAATAAACCTTAGAAAATTAAATAAAGCCATTTAAATTTATTATTAAATGCTGGAATTTAAAATTAGGGTGTTACATACCCTACCCCCTTAAAGAAATCTCGTCCCCGAGATTTAGCTGGGCTGGCTAGCAAAGAGATCTGGATATGTCTTCTTTAACTCATCTTCTCGCTCCCAAGTAGCCTCAGCTTCACTGTGGTGACTCCACTGAACTCTGCACATCTTGATGCGCTTGTTCCGAGTAACCCTTTCTGACGTCTCCAGAATCTTCACCGGATGCTCAGTATAAGTCAGATCTTCCTGCACATCGACTCCATCCAGGGGTGTCTGCTCCTCGGGTACTCGCAAACACCTCTTCAGCTGAGATATATGGAAGACATCATGAACTCCTGAGAGGCTGAGAGGTAACTCCAGGCGATAAGCGACTTCGCCTTTCCTTTCTAGCACCTTGAATGGCCCCACATAACGAGGTGCTAACTTCCCCTTGACATTGAATCTGCGGATCCCTCTCATCGGAGACACCTTCAGGTACACATAGTCACCAACACTGAAAGTCAGGTCTCTCCGCTTGCCATCTGCATAGCTCTTCTGTCTGCTCTGTGCAATCCTCAGATTTTCTCGTACAGCCTGAACCATCTGCTCTGCATCATCTATGATCTCAGGGCCAAAGAGCTGCTTCTCACCAATCTGATCCCAATAGAGAGGAGTCCTGCACTTTCTGCCATACAATGCATCAAAGGGGGACTTCTTCAGACTAGCCTGATAGCTGTTGTTATATGAAAACTCAGCATATGACAGGCACTTATCCCAACTGGTACCATACTGAATAGCACAAGCTCTCAGCATATCTTCCAACACTTGGTTGGTTCTCTCTGTCTGCCCATCTGTCTGAGGGTGATAAGCCGTGCTGAAACGCAGCTTCGTATCCAGAGAATCATGAAGCTGCTCCCAGAACCGAGAAGTAAACTGAGACCCTCTGTCAGATATGATCTTCTTGGGCACACCATGCAAGCAGACAATCCGAGAGATGTACAACTCTGCAAGTCTAGCACCGGAGTAAGTAGTGTTCACTGGTATGAAGTGAGCAACCTTTGTCAATCGATCCACTACTACCCATATGGAGTTGTACCCTTTCTGAGTACGAGGCAATCCAACAATGAAGTCCATAGTGATTTCCTCCCATTTCCACTCTGGAATCTTCAAAGGCTGTAACAGACCTGCTGGCCTCTGATGCTCAGCCTTGACACGCTGACAGGTGTCACAAATAGCCACGTACTCTGCCACTGAACGCTTCATCCCATACCACCAGAAACGTTCCTTTAGATCATAATACATCTTCGTGCTGCCCGGATGAATAGAGTAAGCTGTATCATGGGCCTCACTCAGAATCAACTTCCGGAGATCCTTCACATCTGGCACACAGATCCGGTTCTTGTACCACAAGGTGCCCTGATCGTCCTCTCTGAAATGAGGAGCCTTGCCCTTCTTAAGCAACTCACGAATCTCCTGCAGCTTCTCATCATCTTTCTGATGCTGCCTGATCTCTGACTCTAGAGTCGGTACTGCCTCAAATGCTGCACTGGAGGTATGATGCAAGAAGCCCAGACTCAACTGCTCGAACTCCTCGCATAACTCTGGAGGCATCTGGAAAGCCACGGCCATGTTGACATAACTTCTTCTGCTCAGAGCATCTGCTACAACATTGGCCTTGCCCGGATGATAGTGAATCTCCAGGTCATAATCCTTGACCAACTCTAGCCATCTTCTCTGCCGCATGTTCAGCTCATTCTGCGTGAAAATGTACTTGAGGCTCTTGTGATCAGTGTAGATATCACACCGCTGCCCATACAAGTAATGCCTCCAAATCTTCAGAGCATGCACAACTGCGGCTAACTCAAGATCATGAGTGGGATAGTTCAGCTCATGCCGGCGTAGCTGCCGTGAAGCATAAGCTATCACTCTGCCCTCCTGCATCAGGACACACCCAAGACCATCCTTCGAAGCATCACAATACACCGTGAACCTTTTGGTCTGGTCTGGCAGAGTCAGGACTGGCGCCGTGGTCAACCTTTTCTTCAGCTCATCAAAGGCCATCTGACGCTCATCAGTCCATACAAAAGCCACATTCTTCTCCAGTAAAGAAGTCAAAGGCTTCGCGATCTTAGAGAAATTCTCAATGAACCTCCGATAATATACAGCTAAGCCCAAGAATGATCTGACTTCCTTTACTGTCTGCGGTGTCTCCCACTCGAGCACATCCTTCACCTTGCTCGGATCAACAGCAATGCCTCCCTGAGAGATAACATGACCGAGGAATGGAACCTCGTCAATCCAGAACTTGCACTTGCTGAACTTAGCATATAGCTGATGCTCTCTCAATCTCTGCAACACGAGCCTCAGATGCTCTTCATGCTCTTCCTCTGTCTTGGAGAAGATCAGAATATCATCAATGAAAATCACCACAAAGACATCCAGATAATCCATGAAGACCATGTTCATCAGATGCATGAAGAAAGCCGGGGCATTAGTCAAGCCGAAGGACATGACTGTATACTCATATAGCCCGTACTTGCATGTGAATGCCGTCTTCGGAATATCCCCAGGACGGATCCTCAGCTAAAAATAACCCGAACGAAGATCAATCTTCGAGAATATATGAGCACCTCGAAGCAGATCGAAGAGATCCTCAATACGGGGCAGTGGATGCTTGTTCTTGATAGTAACTGCATTCGGCTCCCGATAATCGACACACATCCTCTTCGAGCCATCCTTCTTATCTACCAGCAACAATGGAAAAGCCCAAGGAGAGAAGCTGCGACGGATATAGCCCTTGGCTAGCAACTCATCAATAGTCTTCTTAACTTCTTCATGCTCTATAGGTGCCATACGGTAGGGCCGCTTTGCAATAGGAGTTGTGCCAGGCAAGAGATCAATACAAAACTCAATGGCGCGTTCAGGCGGCATACCTGGCAGATCATCTGGAAAGACATCCGGGAATTCAGACACCACGCGAATACCGTCCGTGGGTCTAGCCTCCATCTGATGAAGAAATCCAGAAGGCTCTACTGCACTGATAACAACCTCTTGGCCACTGGAAACTGATAGCAAGACTGTCCTCTGAGCACAATCTATCCGGACTCCCCACTTGGCCAGAGTCTCCATTCCCAGAATGACATCAATGCCCTTGGTGTCTAGCACCATCAGATCAGTACAGAACTCTACTCCCCTCAAGGAAACACTGACTCTCGGGCAGTAAGTGTGAGTCTTCAACTGTCCTCCCGGTGAAGATACTAACAGGCACCTCTTTAATGTGCTAGTATGAATACCATGATGCTCAACAAAAGACTGAGTAATGAAGGAATGCGTAGCACCAGTATCGAAAAGCACTGTAGCTAGATATGAATTAACCATGAACGTACCAATAACCACGTTGGGAGCCTCGGCCGCTGACTCGGCCGTCACGTGGTTCACTCTGCCCTGAAGTGGCGCCCTGGGCTGAGCTGGGCGCCCCTGCTGTCCCGCCTGCGCCTTCCGGGGGCAAGTGTTGGCGTAGTGCCCCGACTGGCCGCAGTGAAAGCAGGTGCGAGGGGGTCCCTGAGCCTGCTGTCCGGTAGGAGCTGCCGGACGTGGAGCCTGCGGTGTCGGTGGAGCAGCACGAGCCGGAGGTGCCGGTAACCTCTGGCCCTGCCCTGCCTGCTGCTGCTGTCGAGGCGGGTACTGCTGCGGTGGCCTCTGCTGGTACTGCTGAGGAGGCCGATACTGAGGCTGCTGGTACTGCTGGGGCGGCTGGAGTCGGGGACGAGTGTTGCTGCCGGAAGCAACAGGGACAATCTTCCTCTTCTTGTCCTCCATCTCCAGGTGCTTGCGCTCAGTGTTGAGCGCGTTGTCAACCAGATGGTTGAAGTCGTCGAAGCGGAGGTTGAGCAGCGCGTACTGGAGGTAGTCCTCAAGACCCTCCATGAAGTGCTCCTGCTTCTTGCGGTCATCCGCAACATCGGCAGGGGCGTAGCGAGTAAGCTGCAGAAAGCGATCACGATACTCCGTGACCGACATAGTCCCCTGAAGTGACAAAGACAGATAGATATCGAAAGATTAACTCAAGATTTCATAAGGATAGAACAAGGGCCATTAGCTCAAAAGAAACTGCTGAATGATTATATCTAAGATTACCTGCTTTAGTGCAAGGAACTCCTTCTGCTTCATCTTCATAATGCCCGCGGGGACGTTGTGGCTGCGGAACCGCTCCCTGAAATGGAGCCAAGTGAGAGCCTCGCGGTCATGGACTGGGTGGGACTCCCACCGGTCCAAAGCTGCCCCTCGCAGCTGTCCTGCTACGTACAGAACTCTCTCACGATCATCGCACTGGGCGATGTCCAGCTGACGCTCCACTGCACGGAGCCAGTCGTCAGCCTGAAGAGGGTCGGACGTGTGAGAAAACGTCGGCGGGTGACCCCTCAGGAACTCAGCACGCCTGTCGCGAGGCTGCGGCGGTGGAGGAGGCGGAGGCTGAGGCTGAGTGTGAGCCTGCTGAAGAGCCTGAACCGTGTTGTTCAAGGTAGCCATCATCTACATCTGGAGCTGGAAGTACTGCTCCGGAGTCAAGGGCGGCGGCATCGGGATCCCGGTCCCCTGGGTGTTCTGACCCTGGTTGTTCTGCCCCTGCTGGTCAGAACCACGCCTGGTGTTCACCATCTGATTTTGGACAAAAGATTTCACGAGTAAGGATATTGCAGGAATAAATTCAGATGGATATGATAACTCTTTTGCAGAAAAAGACTCAGCCGTGATAAAGTAGACAGGATTGAGTGGACTGTTTTACCCCCAACGATCTAACTTATTTTATTAATTAGTTAACTTTAACATCTGAGTGATTTTCTTTAAACAAATTTAAACTACTAAGCTATGCAATCAGTCAAAAATCCAAATCAAACATGTAGCATAATAACAAGCAGACAATTTTCACGACTTAGCCGAGTTTAACACACGACTCGACTAACACAACGCGTCGCGGAGCGTGCTATCGTATTATTATGAAAGGGTCTCCTAGCTAATACTCATGGTGGTCAGATGACTGATTCAGGCCAAAATTTACAAAAACTATTCTTCAGAGAGAGAAATCAAGGCAAGACGGGTAAAAGTCATAGAATTCAAGGGGTATAATAGTAAAATAGTTTCAGCAGACAAGGATTGGAGAGAAGAAGTCCTAAAACTCGACCAGTTCTATCTAGGCTTCGTCCTACAGTCGATATGGCTCTGATACCACTCTGTAACACCCGGTTTATAAAAGAACATAAACCGAGCAATCATATACGTGCCAGGATCAAGTCACACGTATATACAACAGAATGAACAGTATATCATAGCTCATATCACGTAAAAAGATATAATAAAGCGAATACAAATATTATTTATTACATTAATGACAAAATGTCTAATACAGCGGAAGCAAAGTACAAATACGAATAAAACTCTCCGAAGCTGAGCAGGGCGCCACAGGGACGTCGACTGGGAGACGAACACCTAGAAGTCCTCGTAGTCCTGGTAGTGCTGAGCGAACTCCCTCGTGTCGGCAGGAACTGAGCAGTAGTGGCGTAGCCAAGAGGAAAAAGTAGAGAAGAGGCAAGAGTGAGTACACAATTTGTACTCAACAAGTATAACACAAACTATGAGGCTCTAGGCTGGCTGACTCAACTGCATTAGCTTTTAAGTGTTGGCAAAATTTTATCAAAGCTATTTACTACGAGTTGATGAATTACCATTAACCCAGTTACATAGTAATTAATCAGAATTAATCATACTACTACTAAGAACCAAACCGAAACCAAACCAAGGTAACCCCGAGAAACACCTCCCTCGTCGGAAGGAGATAACTTCACTAATCAAAAGGAGGATCTGGGCCGCTCATAACCGTGAGCACGGCTAGTATACCAGTTTTACACTCTGCAGAGGTTGCACATCTTTACCCACAAGTCGTGAGCTACGCCAGTTGTTCATCACACTTCCTTAGGTGAGATGGCTAGCGACTCACTACGAGGCCGTTACAAAGAATCTCGTTGGTAAGGCGTAACCGCGAGAGTTAGGTCAGCGACGATGGGGCCCACCTCCGGGGGTACAAGCACAGGAGCGCAATCCAAGCACAGACCAAGCCGGAGGAGCAGGGACCATTGAAGCTTACTACTCTTGCCCCGCAGGTAAGTTACTCCAAACCAAAAAGACCTAATTAGTAAGCCAAGTCTATCCCATTCTAGCCTTGTGGTAGCGCTGTTGTCCCAGGTTGTCGCTCTATGAACCGGTCCTTATGGAGAGTGGCCAACCAGGCAGTAAGCACCGTGCTGGCCCCCTAAACCATGTTTCTACAAAAAAAAACCATATTTTAACAAGACGTGAGCCACTCATCCACACAGAGGGCCACTCTCAGAATTAAGTTCAAGTAAACCATTAATCAAATTAATTAAAAAGGACCAGAGTGTGTTATAGCGCAGCAACCTAGCACAACTAAACTAAATGCAACCCAAAGGATATATATAAAGGATATAAAGTGGCTAGGAAAGTCCTTAAGGGCCTACAGAATTAAAATGCAGTATGAAATTGTAATTAAAGGTGATAGGTTGTTCATGTTATACTTGCCTTCCTCGTACTGCTCCTGCTGCTGCTCAAAGTGCTCGGAAGACGGTTGCTCCTGGTACTGGTACTGGGGCTCCTCAGATGGATCAACGTCTACTATAAAAACAATAAGCATACAAGCAAACACTAGCAAAAACTAAGAAACAGTACATCAATACATAAAAACAGCACGCTAAACTAGTATAAAGCTATTCTACGTGTTACAACGATCGCGTGGACATAAAGAACGCTTAAAACGGAGCTAAAACGTGTATTCTAGGCTAAAAACAAGTTCTAGGGGCTTATTTGCGAGAAAAACTAAGTTCCAGGGGGTTTTCTGCAAAAATAGAGGGCCTAAACATAATTAAACTAAAGCTTCAGGGTCTAACTCGCAAAATCAGCAGCAAAGGACGGCGGGTTCTATTTCCAGAAAGGCCAGGGGTTTATGTGCTAAAAACAGGACCAAACCGTAAATTCTTTTGACTAAGGCTGGACCGCGGGTTGATATTAACAAAAGACAGGGGCTCTTTAGCAAAACGTGCAAGGCGAACCGGTATGTTTGATTTCCAACTGCAGGATTTGGATCTGGCGGTCTAGATCTAATGGATCCTAGATCTAATCGTGCGCGTTGATTCTGGATCTGGCGGCTCAGGGTGAAAGGGCGAGCGGGCGGCGGCGGGACTCGCCGGCGACGGGGCTCCCGTGGCGGAGGGCTCACCGGAGACGCCCAAACCGGCGCTCCGGGGGTCAATCCGACCCGGGCTTGGGTCGGGGAGCATGCCCGCGGAACGTGTAGTCCACCTGGACACTAAGGTGGGCACGGGGGAGGTCTGAGCGGGGAGAGCGATGGCGGCGGCGGCTCTGCGCGGTGGCGCTCGCCGGCGGTGGTGCGTTCCGGCTCTGATGCGGCCTACAACCTAAGACAACAAGTGCAAAAAGGAAACGGGGCTGTGCTTGTGCTCACCGAGGGCTTGAATCAAACCGGGATGGCACGCAGGGGGGTCGACGGTGTGAAACGGCGGCGAGGTCGGCTCGGTGCTTCGCGGAGGTGGACGTCGAGGTGTGCTCCGGCGTCCTGGTGTCCTCGGATGGGCTCGTGAAGACCCTACGATGGCGAGAAGGGGGGTCAGCAGGCACGGAGCGGCAACGGCGGCATGGGATTGCAACGGCGGTCGAGCTCACCGGCGGCGCTGCACAAGAGAAATTCCCGTGCTGCAGGGCCTGGGAGTCGTGAGCAAGGGCTCGGCGAGATTCGGGGCGTCGATGTGGGGCTAATGCGGGGGTTTGTGGGGGCCGCGGTGCAGCGGGAAGGTGTGCTCGCGGTGGAGCAGAGGTATGGCGGCACGGCGGAGCGAGTGGTGGCGGCGTGCTAGGGTTAGGGATGGCGGCTGCGTGGGGAGATGGGGCGCTGGGGAGGGCCAGGGCGGTTTAAGAAGGGAAGGCCGGCCTCGGCGTGCGGGTCCAGGGGCTGACGCGGCGCGGAGATCACGGCGAGGACTCGGCCGGGCGTTGCGCGGGGTAAGCGGGAGGTGGGGGATGACAGGCGGGTCCGCCCGGTCAGTGGTGGCGCGGGCGAGCGCGGTGCGGGCGAGCGCGCCGACAGGTGGGCCCGGGGTGCGGGGCGTCGCGCGCGGGCTGAGGGAGGGGGGCGTGCGGGTTGGTCTGGGCCGAGCGCCATGCGGGAGCGGGGGCGCGTGCGCTAGCTGGGCTACGCGCGGGGTGAGTGGGCCGACGCTGCGCGCGGGGTGGAGCAAGCCCGGGGGAGAGGGAAAAAGGAGAGTGGGCCATGGCCCGCTTCGTGTTGGACTGGGCTGTGAGCTGGGTTTCTTGTTTTGGGTTTGGGCTGGGTTGTTTTGGGTTTGGGTTCCTTTTCTATTTCTTCTTCTCTTCTATTTCTAATTCAAACAAAGTTTGAATTCAAATACAAATTTGAATTCAAACCACACTCAAATAAAAATATGCACCAGCATGAATGCAACACAAATTTTTTTAAACCTATGATAAAATTTTAATTATTAAGGAACAAAATTTTAGATTAAATGCAAGTCTAACACAATAAACCTTAGAAAATTAAATAAAGTCATTTAAATTTATTATTAAATGCTGGAATTTAAAATTAGGGTGTTACAATGATGGAATCGGCTACCTCTTCCCTATTGCGCCCGCGATTATTGTTCTTGCGGTTTGGCTGAGGCCCAGGGGCTTGGTTTGCCGGTGGTTGGTCACCCCTGGGGCAATGGCTGCTCGCGGCTTCCTGATCCTTTTGATTCCTTTGGTTTTGCTGCTCCGGCTGTTGTTGACGATTGTGGCCTCCGGGAGTGCGACTTGCCTGAGGTATGACTGTTGCGGTGGCCCTTGACCGTGTACCATGAAGCGAAGACAATGGGTTTTGTCTCTCGAGTTGTTCAACAGTATTCTTGGCAAGATTTATGACTCGTTCCAAGTCCGGATTTTGAGGCATTTGCATGAGTCGCAGGGTTGCTTCTGTCATCGCAGCAATTGGTATTCTGAAGATAGGGTCCGCAATATTGTTGAATTCGTTGTTGAGGTTGCGTGGTGGAAGACGAGCATGTTCGGCCGCATGAACCCTGCACTCCTCTTTACGTTGATTCCTTGCCCTCCGGGCTACGCGAGTAGCTTCATCTTCATCTGGTGGAGCATCTTGGGTCAGATTGTCTACTGAAATCTGATCCAAGGCTTCGTTTGGATCGTGCTGACTAGGTTCAGGTTGTTGGATGATCATTGGAACCAGTCGTTCAGGAGAGAAGCTTTCCATGTCTGAATCGTAGTCAGCTAGGATAGTTTCTCCGGACCCAGTTTCTCTCTCGGTTGTGAGGGGAGTACCATGTTGGAACGGAAGATCATCAATGCTGGCGATTTCTCGCAGGTTGTTGAGTAGTTCTGCGAGGGTATGGCTTCGGCAAGTTTTGAGTTGCATTTTAGCCAGCGCATTGGTGATGAAATCCAGGCTGTCTTGAGGTGACTTGACAGGATCTGGGTATACGTCGAAAACGGGTGCCTCCCGACTAGCGGTGACTGAGTGGTTTTCGACGCGGAGTAGATGATCCAAGCTATTTTCATAGATGGATTTAATCATCTGTTTATAAGCAGATGATGAATTGTGCAAACCAAAGATGGGTTGAGCAAGAAGAGTCCCAATCCGAGTAGACTTCAGTTTGAGATCGATCTGAGTCCGAGTGGAACTCGAGTTGTCTTCGAGTTTCGTCTCGATCTCCTTGACGAGGTCGGGAAGCAACATGACGCCGCGATCGTCAGATCCGGCGAATTTATTGAGATCTTCCGACGTGGTGATCTTCAGTGCGGGAGAATTGGTTAGGTGGCTGTCAAAGCCGCCCGAACCGTTGGCGATGCAGACCCACGAGCCGAAGATAAAGGTGGCGCCCTGAGGAGGCGCCATGGTGCTGAAAGCGAAGGTGGCCATCGAACTCGCCGAGCCCCTACCTGGCGCGCCAGCTGTCGGTATTTACCGCCAAGCCTGCTCAGGGATACCCTTAGAAATAGGGTTTGTAGGTAGGGATCGACGGTTCTGGAACTCGATGGTGCAAGGAACACAAAGATTTAGACAGGTTCGGGCCGCGAGTTGTGTAATACCCTACGTCCTGTGTGGTGGTTTGTATTGCCTTAGGTGTTGATGTGTTTCGAGGGGGTACCTGCCCGCCCTTATATATCCGGGGGGAAAGGTCTACATGGAAATTCCTAGCCGAGTATAGTTGGAGTCCTACTACAGCACGATCGGGTAGTTTTCTTTGTACTGCAGCTAGTTCTACGCATATTCAGGTAGTTATAAAAGAGGTAAGATACATCCATGAGTTATCTCTTACTCTACAACATTCTATGCCTATAAGTAGTCCCCGGATCTGACATGTCACGCTCTAATCGTTTCTAAAAAAAACATTTCTAACATTGTGTGATGGGCATGTTACCCGATTCTGCAAACAGCTATCTGTGGATGCAAAAAGTAGGAGGACATTCCGCCCCTGCAAATGTTGTTTTAAACATTTTCAGTGGCTGTGAACACTAGCTCACAGCGCTAGGTACTTATACAAATTAAAAATCAGTTGGCTTAGACTTTTTCCGGGACAAACCAACTTGTCACGTTCTCCCCAATAATTCAATCGACCGGTAGCATTGTCCCAAAAGTTGTGCACCGTAGACCCCTCCTCCAAAGTGCCCCCCCTCCATATAAATACCCCACTTCACTCGTGCCCACTGCTTCAGCTCACCCAAGAACAATCGAGCTAGTTGAGCATATCCTATCCAGTTAGCTAGCTAGCCTCTCTGAACTCCAAGTGGTAAGCTTAGAAGAACAAGAAGCAGCAGCGCAGCAGCAGCAATGGCGAAGCTTTGCACAGTGCTGTTGGCAGCAGTGGTCGCGCTCGCGCTTCTGGCGAGCCCCATTGATGGCACCCGCAAGCTCAGCAAGCCCAGGCCAAAGCCCAAGCCGAAGCCAGGCAGCCACAGGCCAGCGCCGGCAGCCAAGGTCAGCCACAGCCACAAGCCGGCGGCTCCTGCCGTCAAGGTCAGCCGCAAGCCGGCGCCTGCGGCCAAGGCCCACCGCAACTACACCGCCACCCCCTCGTCTCCGTCCACCGTGTATGGCTCCGGCGGCTGGTTGTCCGGCGCCGGCGCGACGTACTACGGCGCCCCCAACGGCGACGGCGGCGAAGGTCAGTAGTGTGTGTACCGTGCATTGCGGGTGGTTGTTGTGCCGGTGCACTGACCGGCGTCTCTGAAACTGTGAACGCAGGCGGCGCGTGCGGGTACCAGACCGCCGTCGGGAAGCAGCCGTTCGACTCGATGATCGCCGCCGGGAGCACGCCGCTGTACAGGGGCGGCGAGGGCTGCGGCGCCTGCTATGAGGTCAGCAACTCTATGCTCGTGTAAATGGTGGCCACACTACTCACACTCAGACGGCCTGCCACTGAACTGTCGTCGTAGCTCAATTATTGCGAAGCTGTCGGCTGGTCGTCTTAACTTCCTAACTAAAAAACTAAGGTAAAAATGTGCAGGTCAAATGCACGACCAATGCGGCCTGCTCCGGCCAGCCGGTGACCATCGTGATCACCGACGAGTCCCCCGGCGGGCTGTTCCCGGGCGAGGTCGCCCACTTCGACATGAGCGGCACGGCGCTGGGCGCCATGGCGAGGCCCGGCATGGCCGACAAGCTCCGCGCCGGCGGCGTCCTGAGGATCCAGTACAGGCGGGTGCAGTGCAGGTACCCCGGCGTGAACGTTGCCTTCAAGGTGGACCAGGGCGCCAACCCCTTCTACTTCGACGTGCTGGTCGAGTTCGAGGACGACGACGGCGACCTCAGCGCCGTGGAGCTCATGGAGGCCGGCAGCCGGGCCTGGACGCCCATGGCGCACAACTGGGGCGCCACGTGGCGGCTCAACAACGGCAGGAGGCTCAACGCGCCCTTCGGGCTCCGTCTCACCTCCGACTCCGGCAGGGTGCTCGTGGTCAACAACGCCATCCCCGCCGGGTGGAAGCCCGGGAGGACCTACCGGTCGCTGGTCAACTACCCCTGAATCGTTCTTGCATTGCGTTGCCACCAATGGAGGAGCAGCGCGTGGTGGGTGAGGAAAAAAATGTGCGTCCGGGTTTCGCGAGAGGCGGTGTCAAAGGAGGAGGTTGAAGAAGGGAATGGTGTTCTTCCCTCCCTCCACGCGGTCTCTGCATTCCCCTAGTGATGTGTGTGAATGGTGCCTGTAGTTTCGTTGCTTCCTTGGCCTCCGTTGTGCTGTGGTGCAAAAGGGAGAAGCTTGAGCTGCGACAAATGTTGCATGCCAAATCGTCAAGTTGTGTGTTTTTGAATTCTGTACTTAGTGCGTGTACGTCGCAAGTCCTTTGATCAAAATTTAGAGAAATGAATTACTGTTTGGAACAACGTCAAGTTCAGTATTCGCCTTTCTTTTGGTGAGGAAACTTTAGTATGCACAGCACTTTCGATGACTGTTTGCAGCACCGTGATCCTTGGCCGGCGAGGGTGGAGCCGCGGGGAGCAACGTCATCCCCAAGGCGAAGCGCAGGGGGAGGGGGGTAAAATCCCCTTTGTTTAGAATGGTTAGAAGCTCTTGTGTAATTTTGCTGATTTTTTTTTTGACTTTCTTTGTCTCCTAATTCTTAGCACTCTGTACTCTGCTTTGACTTTTTGGTTTGTTTTAATATATTTCCTGTTTCTTCAAAAAAATCCCCTTTGTAAATGGAGCTGAGGAGAATTAAAATAGGATTATTTTTTGAGTCATCTTCAGGTGATAGGAAAGGAACATCAGAAAATACAGTTCCTATTTTGGTACAGTAATAGGAGGTATCGAGAGGTACCTTTTTCTATTTTGTTATGGGTGCCATTTATTTTGGCACCGATTGGTACCTTTTTCTTGATACTTCTTGTTATACCTCTTATGTCTCAGCTGTCGATTCCAGCCTCTTATGTCTCATTTATATTAACCATTGTAAAATTCCTCTTATTTTTTTATAGAAGGATTGAAATAGGATTACAAAAGAAATCTGATGCACGTTTTCCCTTTCAATTGCTTTTATGTCAGATTATAGAAATATGCGGCCGCGCGGCTGGTCGCCTCGGAGCTGGACGGTAAGTGCTGGTCCCGGCGGCGCGCTGAGTGGATGAGCAGGAAGCTGGCCGAGGCACTGGCGAACACCGAGGTGTCACTGCTAGCAGCCACGCGGGCGCTAGAGCACGAAAGGGCGGCTAGGGCGCGGTTGGAGAAGGTGTGCGAAGAGCTTGCCAGGGGCGGCGGCGCGGTGGCGGAGGACGAGGATGAGCTCAGGCGGGAGGCCGCCCTGGATCCAATTCGGGACATGCGATGGAGGAGGGGAGCGGCGACAGTGCCCCTGGATCCGCCACATACCGATCCCACGAGGGAAGAGAGAGCATGGGGATGTGGGGCCATCCCAATCAAACCCCAATAAGCACTTTTTGGAAGGATAGTTTTATGGGGTGAGTTACTAATCCTTTTTGTTTGGATGTTTTAAGGTTAGATGAGCTTCAAAAAACCAAATCTAACTCTAACCCTGGCATTCAAATAGGACCTATCTGCTCAACTGCTATGGACATAAAGGGGCATGTGCCCCACACCCTTCTCCAGATGTTTGGATATACATGCCTGCAATTCAACCAATTCTAAGTACTTCCTTTTTTTTTCTAGTTCCATTCTTCCCTTGTAAGCTGTTTGAGTATTACGCATTTCATCCTAGTTCCATTATTTCCTTTTGCTTACGATTTTTTGTTGAGCTAGAAATTGATTAAGTTTTGTTTCTTATTATATTGTTATAAGCTGACTTGGCTTCCTGACGACAAGGACATGTGTAGTGGATCGGAGGTCTGTAGCGAGGATAATTGTGCAGAGGTTTGAATATCGAAGCGATTGATTATTGTTGCGCCCCACCCACCCCCCGGCGCCCGCTCTCTCTCTCTCTCATGAAAGGGTTCAATAAAGGAAGAGTGTGGATGATTGGTTATAATCGTACTTGTCTACATATATACACAGAAGCTTCCTTCCGTTGTACTCGGCTCAATTTCTGAACCGGATACGTACCGATCAGAGCCGATAATCAGCCTGGGGCCTGGGCATCAGATGCGTTTAAGCCTGTCGACGAATACACACATGCAATCCGGACAATACGCCTTTCCACGAATCAGATTATTTTTTGAGAATACAACCCAAACTACACGATCCTGCCGCCGAGCTACACGTGTTCTGCTCAGTTATCCGAGTGCTCCATCAGCTGCATCTTGCTACCCGCTAGATTCAATGTCTCCTCGCCAGTTCAGGCAGAAGCTGCACGAACAGGTCACATCTATGCAAAGTCCCCAATGGAATGGAAGTTTTTGACAAGAAAGAAAGATTCTTCCTTTTCCAATGAAGCATCAGAGGTTAATTCTTCTGTTCACTGTTAGTCTGTATATATTACCGGACCCTGAAAAAAAAGGAAACTTAGCAGTACTGACATCACAGACAGACCAAATATCTTCCCTGCGGATCATCACATATTATATAGTCAATCCATCCGATACAGACTGACGCTGAAGGATTTCGA
Source organism: Panicum virgatum (assembly GCF_016808335.1). Lineage (NCBI taxonomy): Eukaryota > Viridiplantae > Streptophyta > Magnoliopsida > Poales > Poaceae > Panicum > Panicum virgatum. The sequence continues at coordinate 18,521,490 of NC_053146.1, read as the reverse complement.
TGCGCATGTGCTGCTTGCTGACCACCGTACAGTAGCCATCAAACACCGCGACGAGCTAATCACTCCAATTTCCAAAATTAATTTGGCATTACTACGTACACATGTAGCTTAGTTTAGCTGATGATGACGAGTCCCGATCCAGTGGCCACCGATCGCGCGGCATGTTCCGCGCAATCTTCCCCTTCGTCTCGGTCCTTGTCTTTGGCCGGGGTGGGGTTCGAGCGGTGGGTGTGTACTACATGCAAGGCGCGTGCGCCACGGAGGACGCCGCCGACGGATCGATCGGCGCCGACCGACCGGAGCAGCCGCCGGCGTGGCGCGCGGCCCTACCGGCCGCCGGTAGCTGCTGCACGCGTCAGCGAGGCCGCGACGTCGCATGTGCGGAGATTCTCGATGGGGGCGTGCGAGATGCGCGTGAGAGTGAACGAGGAGGAAGGAAGGTGAAAGGAACCCCGCACATGGTGGTCGCACGCGCGCGCGGCCCCGGCCGGCCTGTTCACGCATGAATTGTGCTTTGCGCCGGTAGCTAGGGCCAGGGGGACATTAACTAACGTGTTGCTGCTTGGCAGCGTCCTACTACTCTATCCATCCGTCTACCGACGGTCGAGCGACGAGCGGTGCGGATAAAAAATTGGCCCCAGAGGTCGACCTTCTTTCTTGGCACATTTGTAGGACCAGAGTATAGCATATATGATACATATAAGTATATGTACTATATAAGTATATTGTATATGTATATATATGTATATATGTGTGCAAGCGTGTCACCAACCGGGCCGACGGCAGCATGTCGGAGTGATTTGCGCTCGCTACCCCGGCCGCCTGCACCGCCGCCTACGCTGACCGCCAAACGTCGCCGGAGAATGAAGACCGACAAGGCACAGAGCTTCGACTTCGAGCACCCACGTCCACATGGGCGCCGGCCGGCCGGCCGGAGCATCCATTGATTTGCCGCGGAATCTGGCCGGATCGGAGTAACCCTTGTCGTCGTCCCCAGTGTCGGCGTGCTTTTCACACACACACGCACGCCTCGTGCACATGGGAAGATCGATTTCTTTTTACTTGCTCTGCTTGCCGACGGATCGGAGGCGATCAATCCTGGTCCAGCGCGATAGCGGCCGCCGTGAACCACCGCCGCTCGCTCGCCGGCCGGCGGTTGCAACGGTAACACCTACCTAACCTGCTTTCGAGCTCCTCCTCCTCCGGCCTTTCGGTTTTAATGCTGTTGGCGCGCGGGATCCCGCGGCGGGGGCAGGACCAGGTCCCCCCGCCATTACGGCGCGCCCATGTGAACCCAGTAAAGAAAGGGGACGAGCGGGGGCAACAAGGAGATCTTGGCCGCGGCGACGGCGACGGCGACGACGGCAGCGGCCGATCCGGCACATGGATTTGGTTGCAGCGGCTCAGCAAGTGCCGCTGTCGCTCTCGTGCGTGGTCTGGCCACCTCACCCTGATTCAACACGAGGCGAGCATCAGGGACATCTATTTTATCTATTTTGCACTGCCGCTGCTTCAACAAGGTTAACAGTTCCAAACACTTCTAAAGTGTATATATAGTGTGCTAGATCGAAAGATCTTTGGGTTCCTGATAACAAGTTTATCGATCTACCATTGAAAATACTTGAACATCGTAATAACTTCCCATTGGGGTTGTCTTTGAATTTCACAATCTTGATCATGCTACCAGGACCTAGTCCTGCCCGAGCTTGGGCCATCGTTCGATAGTTCAGGGATGTGCTGTACGGCCCATGAGCCCGAGGCCCGAGCAGGCAGGCAAGGCAGGCGATACACACAACAGGAGGAGGATAGTCTAGACCAGGACGGTCCACTACCATGTAGTGCACGGCCCTGGCCCATGGGGCACATGTATGTTCTTTTCACTATTTTGTTATCTTCTTTCATCGTGTTATACTTAATCCCTTGCTTGTTTTTTTAGGAGTTATTAGAATTTAGAAAAATCAAGCTTATAAATTCGGGTATGAGCAAGTCCAAATATATGCATATTTAGAGTCTAAAAGTTCAATACATATCATACTTCTTTTTTAAAAAGAACAATCAATTCAACACCTCACAAAACATAGTACAACCATTTGGGATTCACAGTTCGGCATCTTTAATGACTGAATTCTGGTCGCGGGAGAGAATGTACATTTGGCCACGTCATCATGACATCAGCCTGCAAATATGAATCATTGGATGGAAATCTATCGGTGCATATGACAGCAGACAAAATCAACCCGACTCTTTGGTTTCTAAAATATCAAGACGGAGGTCAAAAGTTCCTAAAATTATAATAAGCTTGGCTCTTTGTCTTCCTTGGTCTCCCCTGTTCCTGTAAGAAGCATCTATATCTGGTGATGATTGATATTCACCTCATAACTTCTGTCATGGTCCTCAAGCAGTATCCTACAAAGGCTTTAGCTCCATTTATGCTGGAGGATTATCGGAAAGTAACAATGGATCAGAGTGGGCAGGAGGAGCAATACAGCTATGAAGATATTCTTAGGTGCATGAAGAAAGGTAACCTTAGTTACCTTTGCAACCTCTATCACTGGCATACTTACAAACTGATGCTGGCGCACAAGTAATTGGAATATATAATAATTCTCTTTTGCCCGATGTACTTGGCCTTTCAGTCATACCATTGGACTTGAATCAAACTGTTCAAGTAGATAAAGACCTTGTGATTCGTGCCTATTATGCTGGACATGTATGTTCCTATATACTTTTTAATCATTCCATATTATGTCCCGCTGTTCTATATATTCTTTGAAGTGAAGTATTGATTTAGTTCTCTGCTTTCTAATCTAGTTTTTACGTATAGTTAATGATTTATTGATTTATCTTTTTTGAGAATTTATTGATTTATTTTTTATATTACACAATAGAACTCAGACACTCACAACGTATGCACAACCTGAGGTGTTTCTGAGTCTCTTGTAACCACTGGGCTACAAGTGCTTTTATATTTACTAGTGGAGATGCACGTACCACAGGTACGTGTTTAAAGTCAAATTGTAATAAATAATAACTACTACTAAAAAATCTCATTTGCTGCATGATGGAATAACGAGTGTGAGTTTACATGAGTTATTTTAAGCCAATCGAAATCATACACGTAGGCAATATTTATATGCTTGAAGGAAAACAAAACTAAACAAAATACTCCACCACTGGAAGAAGCTTACGATTAAAAAAGGTAGTGCTAATTTTAAAAAATACATAATTTATGTTTCAATTACTGCAAATAGGAAAGAAGTGCTAAAAGCTGATTCCTGTATAAGACAGGAAATGATACTTGCCATGCATAGCTAATTAAATTAAAACATAATATTACAATCCTAATCAAATTCCTCTCCATAAGTCTAGTTATTTTCATGCTCGTCAACGACGAGATCTTTACGATTGCCGTCGATCATGTACTCAAATAGATCGCTTAAGAAGCAGAACACTAATACTCTTGGAGCGAGCATCTAACATCTTCATCTTATCAACATGTTCGGTAATGGCACATTTTACACCATCGTTAACCAAAACGTCTCTGCACAACCCATGTCTAAGATCTGAAAAAGTTAAGAATATGTACATTAGTGATACATATATAATGCCAAAACAATCAACAATTAAAAACTACTACATATCACCTTCGAGGTGTTTTATCCGTGGATAGGTGCCACTTTGAAACAAAAATATTCTAGTGCTCTCGCACTCCTCAAAGCTACCTGAACAAATTTATTTTGTTAGCTAGAAACACCAAATAAAACACCATAAATTGAATGTGAGTGTGTTATTTATTTAGCAACCCCTCGATCACAGTCCACAAGAGCTCCTATGACCATCACAAAGTCATTCAGCTTCAAGAATTTCCACCTGTCACCAGGTTGTTGTTTGTCGCAATATGTATGAATCCAGTACCACTACAAAATGATAGATTATGTTACTATGTACATGTGTACAAAGAAGAAAACCCAAACATAGTGATAGTTAGAAAGCCAAACCTCACATCCCTAATACAGATCTCCCTTGTAATGTATGGATCCGTCCAGTTTCTAGCTGTCACAGAGCCAATAGAAGTCACAACCGCCATCAGATCCACTTTGGATCCATGAGTTTTTGAGAGGGCTTCATCAATGGGCATGAAGGTGTGCAAAACCATCGTGTCTAGCTTTATTTCACTATCTATATCTCTCCTATGTGTGGCGAAGGAATGTGTTTGCCTCTTTATATCCACAGGGAGCTAGCCACATCAATGGAAAGAATAAAGATAGAAAATATGAATGGCCAATCGCTTCCCATACTTTTCATATCCATTTCATATTATGTATTGCCGGCCATTCGCTTCCCAAAATTTTCGGCTACATCATGATATGGATCTAAGCTTGCAAAACATCAGTATGGTTAAAGTATCCTTTTTAAATAGAATGCATATCAATGTGTCAAAATTTAGTTTATTTATTAGTAGATATCTTAGCAAATATATACCAAACAAAGCTGCACAATCATATATGGAACACCACCAATGATCCTAAACCTTCCGATTTTCAAAACACATACCTTCTAAGATCACATCTCCACAACTGGAGTTGCGGACAAGAAAACAAGGGGGTCTAAATTGTTCATAGTTTTATTAAGAAGCACATCCTGTCTGCATATTTTGATGCCAATCAATTATTGCATCATGAACAGAGAGCAGAATCAGAGGGAAAATAGAAACTCACAATGCCTTCCCTATCCTAATGTAGCTGGAGAAGTCACATAACCATGTAGGCCATTGCTTCCAGCACGCCCTGTCATGTAGAAGAAAAAGGAACTTAAAACATTAATCCATATGACACACAACCAAAAATGAAACCTTATAATTCTAGGGACATAGTATAACTTAAAAAATAATTATCACTATGAATATGACCAATTTATAGTAGTTCTTTCAGTAATTTTGCTATCTGGGAAAGGGAAAGGAATTGCATTGGAGTTCTTAGAGTAAAATTAGAGAAGGGAAAGGGAATTACACGGGAGTTCAATTCTCATCTGTTCTTGTCCTTCCCTAGACTGCAGCAGCAACCATGAGCTCTTCCTTCTTCCTGCTGGCAAGCACCAGGAGAGGGAGGGAGAGGGGGAGGGAGGTAGGTAGGGAGGAAAGCATATTTAGAAATTCCAAGATGCATTGCTAGAAATACCTAATGGAGATATGATAAGAGAAAAAAGAGATGCAATAGGCCTGAAAAAGGTTCTATCATATTATCTTCAACCTATTCATAGTTAAGTTAGGCCAAACAACATTTATTTAGAAATGTGGCTCATACCATATGTAATTTAGAGGAAAAAAACAATAGCAGCAAGAACACCAACATACTAGAACTCGCCTCTGTGATGCAAAGTGTTTCAACCCCTCCTTCAAAGTTAAAATAATTCCATCCATTGGACTAATATGATGGCATGATGGATGACACAACAGATTGTAGAACAAGAGACGTGTTAACTGCCAAGCAACTCATCAGGTACCTAGCTCCCAGTTGTGATCAAAACAACAAAATTCTGCTTCAAAACAAGCAATCGACGTTTATCAGTTACCTTATATGGTACAGAGGTCATCAGACATGACTAAACTACTAAACTAACCACTAATTAGTATCTTAACTGCATCTTTATTACCTTAAGAAGGAGGTCACTTCCTGTCATGAAGCCATGACTCTATGACAAACAAACAAGAAGGTTCAAGGGAAGCAGAATGCTTATGGTGCAGAAAACGTATTTAACTGCTATGAGCCAACTGTTTCATAATTTAAAAATTGTTATTGCAATTTTCAGAAAAATAATAACAGGCCTAATGCAAAGCTAATTGATCTCTTGAATGCAACAAAAGATCCACTTGCCTCTACTATCCGCAGAACTTGCAATTGGAATTTTCTTACAAAACAATCGACGGATGGTCCTTACAAATGAGAAACTCTAACAAATTGAGGCACCACTCCTTGGCTGACATAATGCAATAGTCTGGCCATGTAATTTAGAGAACCCAACAATAGAATTATGGAATCCTTAAAGAATGATAATCCAATCTAATCATAATGCCTAGAAGTACAGGGTACACACACCTCAAATTTGATCATAATGCCTAGAAGTACAAGGCATGCACACCTCAAATTTGATCATATGCCTAGCTGTGCAGGCCACACATACACAACTCAAATTTGATCAAATTCTAGTAACATTAGAGCAACTCCAACAGATTGATTTTCTCATTTCCCCTTTTTCATCTTATAGGGGAATCCCCCATCACAATTTTAGTTTATTGGAGAGATGTGCTCTAGCAGATTGATTTTTCCCTTTCCCCTTTAATTCATGAGTGGCCAGGATCTTCTCATGCATGTGGATCTTATGGCTAGAAAAAAATGGATAGAAAGGAAGAAGGAAAGAGAGAAGGTGGAATTCCCCTTTAAAAAGGGGAGAGGAGAGGGAAATATAGGGGAAAGGGGAAAGGGAAAAAGGGAAAATCAATCTGTTGGAGCTAAATTTTTTCCCCTAAATCCCCTTTATGGCTAAAAAGTGGAAAGTGAAAAGGGGATAATCAATCTGTTGGAGTTGCTCTTAGGTAATGACACTGAACATTGGTTAATGATTTTCAGTTAAGGCCCATCATAATTGACACCCAAGCTTAACTATAGTTATTTAGAACACGAATAGGCAAAATGGAAAAGATTATGACAAAGAACTCACTTGTGATCCAGAATCGTAGAATGACGAGCAGTCGTTGGGTGGAGGTGTTGAAGCGGTGCAGTCGAAAAGCTTTCAAAACCCCATGAAAGAAAGGATTGCAATTCAGAAAGCTGTGCTGATAAAAGATCCTTTGCTTCAGAGTAAAGGACAAAATGTGCAGAAACCATATCTTCATAACCAGAACATGAAAGAGGTGTCAGACCCGGGGCAGTGGGACTGCTTATAGGCATAGAATGTTCTAGAGTAAGGGATAGACCATGGATGTACCTTACCTCTTTTATAACTACTCGAATAGGCATAGAACTAGCTACAGTACCAAGAAAACTACCTGATTATATTGTAGTAGGATTCCAACTGTACTCGGCTAGGACTTTCCATGTAACCCTGTCCCCCCGGATATATAAGGGCGGGCGGGGACCCCCTCCAAACGATCATCAATACCTAAGGCAATACAAACCACACAGGAAGCAGGGTATTACGCAAACTCGCGGCCCGAACCTGTCTAAATCTTTGTGTTCCTTGTACCATCGAGTTCCAGAGCAGTCGATCCTTACCTACAAACCCTACTGCTAAGGGTATCCTTGAGCAGGCTTGGCGGTAAACACCGACAGCTGGCGCGCAAGGTAGGGGATTCGGCCTGTTCATCAGCGAATTCGATGGCCGGATCTAGCGACGCCAACAACGTGCCGGAAGGCACAACCCTCGTTTTAGGTTCCTGGGCATGCACAGCTGACGGAACGGGAGGCTTCTCCAGCCACCTTATCACGCCTAACTCGCCTAAATTGAAAACCAACTCCCAACTCGCTGGCATCCGCGAGTCTGCGGATCTCGACGAAAAAAGAGTTCTACCCGAACTCAACTCGGAAAACCCAGGAAACATGTCAACTCCGACCCAAACTCTCGGTTTAGTCGAGTTCGACACAAACTCTGATTCCGAAAAACCTCACTTTTCCAAAACTCTTGGAAAATACTTGACTCATCTCAAGACGATCAAACGCCCTAAGATCAAAAACTCAGAACTTCTCGATGATGTAAATCGAGTTTCACGATCAATAGAGGGTTGCATCAAACTTGCAGAAACTACCCTCGGCTCAACCACGTCTCAGCAGAACCCTAAAGTGTTAAACCCACCACAGAAAAGGTCGGGTGATATGCTCTCAGGGATCGATGGGGTGAATTCAAAGCTCGCCGACTGCATCAAGATAGCTGAAAGCACTCTGCAAAACAAGAGGCGGAAAACGGGTGGAGGAATCTACGGAGGATCTGGTGAGACAAACCCCCGGCTTGTTTGGATGGGATCATCTATTTCTAGGATACCTCAAAGGCCTTCACCGAAACCTGTTCACATCTGGACTCCGGAACCAACCAAGTCCTCTTTCGATCAAGACTTTGATCGCTTCATGAACAGTCTCGAGAACTTTGAACCATTCGATGATCTCGAGGATTGGTCTGACAACGTCGAGCTGTTCCTGGACGCTATGGCCAATCCACCCGAACACGCTGACGCTCTTTGGGAACTCGCCAAGCTTAAAAAGGGAAAAGCCAAAGCTCCAGAACAATCCAGTGAATCAATTTTTGACAAACCCTGGATTAAGGAGCCTGAAGGGTTGACTCCCACTCAATCATGGCTACACTGGATGAACGAGAATGCCCTCCGTGTAGATATGGGCATCCCACTTTTCGCTCACCCAAAGCATACATACTCTAAAATCGGTGGGCTAACCAATTCCGAATTCGAGTACTCGTCCAACTCGGAGGATGAGCTAGACAACCTAATCCAGTACAACAAGCAAGTCGAGTCCAACTCGGCTAAAAACTCCAAGTCCGATCGGGACTCCCTCCCTAACTTGGTTATATATGCAACCCCGCAAGGACGGACAGTGCATCAAAATAAGACTCAAGATCCCAACACCTCCGGCTCACAGCCAGCGGATCTGCCTTACCAACAGAGCACCCCTCTAGACCCATCCTCAAGCAAACAAGACCAAGAAGTTCAGGACCTGTGCCGTGAAATCCTCATGGTTCGTATCTCCGAAGAACCTGAGGTTGATCCCACGGAACGTCTCAACCTTGACGACTACAATTCTGATGATTTTGACGAGTACCTTTCCGACAACATGGAAACTACTCCTCCAACAATCACTGAAGTTCAGGCTACTACCAAGGAAGATCCAACTGTTCCTCCTCCAGCGGTGACTGTCACCGTCCAACTGGAAGAGCAGCATCCAGCAGAAGATCTCTACGAACATCATTGCCTGCTTAACCGGAAGAGGGCATTCAGGCGCCAGCGCCTCACTAACAGCCAGCAGGAACAGCAGGGCGACAACTACGACAACTCCAACTGCGACCTTTGCAACATGATCAATGTTGGCCGCGACGCGCACAACGTCATCATCTCAAGGAGAAAGGAACGTGAGGAAGTCGAGGCTTACAACCCTTCCTCCAATTATCGCATCCCACCAAAGGCTTCCGCATCTTTCAAGAAGCACAAGCCGGCAACCATCGGTACCCGTTCTCAGGGTAAACCGCCCACCCCGCATCAAGGAGAATCATCTCAGAGCGGAAACAGGATCAACAAAGTACTGCTACGCAAATGCTTCATACACCCAAAGAGTTCTCATACAATCTTTCAGTGTGATTCACTCCGCAAGGCCCTTAGGGCACCTCTCCTGAAGGAGACCCAACCAATAATCTAGTCGACCCTTGCACCGACTAGTTTCACTTCAAATCTAGTCGACTATCATATCGACTAGTCTTATCCTCGAATAAGTTTTATTCAGTCATGTAAACCATTGCCCATGTCTAACGGGCAAGGGGTAGGTCTTAAGAGTCAGAGTCTGTCACTTTAAAACTATTTGTAACTTCGACATATCCAAATAAAAGTTGATTTCCCCCATAAATCGACTACTTGGCTTTCGCTCATACGACCAATACCCCATCTCGAAAGTCACGCTTAGCATTGGAGCAGCTATCGAGTAGTTTTCATGGTTTACACTCGAGTGCTTCTTTAACATTTACGTCTTGGGCAACCCGACAGGGTTCGTACCTAACAGTTCTGTCTTAAAAGTTGCTACAGTCCGTGTTACGGATACCCTACTCGCCCCGATCGAGTAGTTTTTGGATATCTTTCTGACATTTACGTCTTGGGCAACCCGACGGGGTTCGTACCTAACAGTTCTATATTAAGGATTACTCCAGTCCTTGGTTAAAAGGACACCCTACTCACCCCGCTCGAGTAGGTTTTGGATATCTTTCTGATATTTATGTCTTGGGCAACCCGACGGGGTTCGTACCTAACAGTTCTGTCTTAAGGATTACTCCAGTCCTTGGTTAAAAGGACACCTTACTCGCCTCGCTCGAGTAAGTTTTGGATATTCGTTCGACATTTACGTCTTGGGCAACCCGACGGGGTTCGTACCTAACAGTTCTGTCTTAAGGATTTCTCCAGTCCTTGGTTAAAAGGACACCCTGCTCGCTTACCCGAGTAGGTATTGGATACTCTTTCGGCACCTTCATCTTGGGCAACTCGATGGGGTTAGCACCTAACAGACTTGCCCTAGAGTTATTCCAGTCCTCAGGTAGGACACCTTACTCGCCCTGCTCAGTTACTTTGGGATATTTTTAGAATATTCACGTCCTGGTTAACTCGACGGAGTTCAATCCTAACAGTCCTATTCTAGAAATCAATCCAGTCCATGTATAGGACATACTACTCGATATGATTGAGTAGTTTGGAATATTTTTACAATAGTTGTACACTATCCGGCGACCAAGCAAGGTCCATCCTAACTAGTCAACTACGAACATCTGTCAAGGAGTACAGATAAGTTCTCGATACTCTAAAATAGGTCGACACAAGTTTTCCGCTTGCTCAGTCTACTATGGGAATCTCCGTTACAGAATCTTTTTGCCTCGAGTACTTGATGGGTGCTACTCGCTTGCTTGAGTTACAAAAAGAAGTCATGTTTTCCCTTAGCACTCCGAGTAGTTGTCGAGAGCTGTTTGTCTTCCTATCTATCAAGAAACATCTTATAGCTCCTAAATACTCGATAAGAGTTCCCCCCGATTGAACAACAAAATCCATGATAGCTGCGCGCTAATAAAGAATTTCCTTCAAAAGGAAATCTGCTTCAAGCTACGGCTTTTACACTCTTATAGTGCTTTTCCCACTTGGTTAATCCTGCGAGATTCAATCCTAACCGGTCAGCACTATGGTTTCGATCTAGAACCATACTCGATCCTATTCGAGAATACTTTGCCTTCTAAGGCACCTACGGATACAATTCCTCGTATCTACTATTATAGCAGAGTGGGTGCGATGCTGCCTACACTCAGGATCCTCGAGTACAACTACTCGACACATCAAAGGATTCCATAATCCAAATACAAAACAAGTACTTAACATTACACAAATATTTAATATTTGTCCAAAAGTACTTCTGGCCCACGCGTCAATTCAATTACAAGAAAAAGTTCAAGGAGACTCAGCCTTGCTCAAGGACTCTATAATTTGATCGGCCACCCCGGAAATCTCCGCCAAATACTGACGGAATTGATCATCCGTATAATCAGCTTTGGCTCCTTGTCCAAGAGCATCCAGACGAGTGGTTGGCCAATAAGATTTCACCAGCCCAAGTACGTGACCTACATACTGGCGGGTGATGGTGGAGACAAACCTCTCGAAGGCTCCGGGCACTTTACGAAGCCTCCATGCCAGCGTGAGCGGCTCATCTCCATCCCTTTCTGGGATATCCATGGCCTCGGCTACCTCCAGGGCGGCATCCTTGACTTCTCTCAGCTCCACGAGTTCTCGGTGCATCGAGTCTCGTGACTCTAACAAGGTCTTGAGCTGTTGCAGAGTCGACGCTGCCTCCCGATCAAAGTCCTCCTTGATCTTCTTGAGCCTCTCTATTTCATCTGCATTTCGGTACATAAAAATATTTAGATCCAGTACTAAGTTTTCCTAAATCTTTAAGGATTTCGCACAAGCTGTGTACTCGATTGAAAGAAAATCTTATAAACACCAAGCAGATCTACTAGTCGAACGCATAGCAAATGCTAAAAACTAACCTTTCTTCGACTGGGAAAGCTTCTTTAGCTTCCCCTCGAGAGCTGCCTTCTCGAATGAGAGCGTCTTAACCCTCTCTTTCAGGGCATTCAGTTCTATCTCATCCTGGGACTAGCTACCCTCCCGTCCCAGCGCCTCCTGCAAAGTAAAAAGATCAGTACACTACTCGATATCCTTTAAAAGTACTCGAAGTATTCGACTACTTATCTCTAGCAGCTTGACAGCAAGCTCCACCTTCTCACGCGGCAAGTCACTTCCCGATGTGACCTGGGAAGTACTCGCCCGCACCTCAGCCACTGCCCCCTTGGGCACATCTTCAACCCTCCCTATAGTATTCCCTGCATTTTGGGAATCTAGAGGAGAAATACGCTACTTAATCATATTAAGAGCAAGAAAAAGATACCTTTCTTACAAGGTGCTACAAGCTTACCTGCAGGGGTCTCTTCGGGCTGCTTATCACTGCCTCCCTCAGGAAGCTTCTCGCCCTCTCCCTCCTGAGGAAGCTTGCCATTTCCACCATCCTCCGGGACATCCTCATTGCCCCTCTCCAAATTTGGCAACGGAGAATCCCGAAGCATGGAGTCGACCATGGCCTCCGCATCTTGAGCACTCATATCAGGAGTATTCGGGGGCTTCTACAGCTCCGATTTGGAGGCTGAGCTGTCTTCAGCCTCCACGTTCCCTTCCAGGATTGCATCCCTACAAAGACAAAAGTAGTTAAAAACTACTAAACTCAAAATCAGATCCTATGGCTACAAGTTCTAAGGAACTTACGTAGGAGCTCTTCTCAGAGCAAGACCCTTGATGTCAATTTTGCGGGCAGGCTTCACAATTATGGCCCGCTTACCCGCATCAATAGTAGTATTTACATTGGAACTACTCGCCGAAGGAGTAGCCCCGGTCCCACTTGATGGACCCACTATGGTGGAAGGGACAGGCTGTCTCACCGCAGTATCATCCCCAGAAGATGATATCCGTGGCAATTTAGCAGCCGGACATAAAAAAGCAAAACATAAATCAGCAAATCGAAAATTAAAAGTACTCGATTCTAAAATAATTAGCTACTTACTTGTCGCTACCAGTTTGGGAGGAGCTTCGACGCTTCCTCGCCGTGGATCGAGTACTCCTGGGATGCCCAGTTTGAGTATCGGTACTCGGAGTAGGGCTGAGATCCCTATCACTCATCTCTCCAGCTTCCTCCTCATCTGCACAACCAAGAATATATATAAGTACTGTTTATATGAAACTTCATATGAACATACTTGAATTTGGTTAACAGATTGAAAAGTTTGGAAGAACAAAAGGGTGAATAAATGCCTGGCAGTGAAGGACTACTTTTAAAGTACTCCACGTCCTCCTACAGAAAGCAAAATCCTATCAGATATATACTATGGTATAGTAATCGATTTCTACGCATCGACTACTCTTATCAAGTACCTACTTAGGTGGATTCGCAGCAGAAAAAGTATTAGGAACAATTGTGCTCGTACCTGTGTGGATGAGCGAAAAGGGAGATATCCATCTTGTCACAATTAAGGACCGAGTTGGTGTATTGTCTCACCTAACCCCACTATCGTGCAAACCACTCGACCGTTGAATGGGCAACGACTTAGCATAAACTCCACTAGTTAGTCTGATAGCCATCAGGAGAGCTGAGAGCAACGGGTGATCAAGGAGAAGGGATTAGCTCTGTGTGACTTATGCCCCGGTTAAAACCTCTATGATAGGTCAATAACCCCTTGGTGGATCCCGTGATGGCTAGTCAGGTCTAGCTAAGGTGGGTAATGGCTTTGTTGGGATCTGCACCGATACTACGGTGATCGAGCTGTGGTACCCCGCTTGTGGGTAAAGTTGCACACCTCTGCAGAGTTAAAATCTATTCGAATAGCCGTGCCCGCGGTATTGGGCAGGTTACGGTGTGGTCACACGACTAGTGTTTCTTCTGGGAATGGACGGGTTGGCGTGAGTGGTTTTGGAAAAGTGTCTGGCAGATGTGCCGTGTGCTACGGCGGATGAGGAGTCCGGTAGCAGCTTAAAACTTGGATCCTGTGTGGGTCAACACTACGTGTTACCCGGTACAAGAAAATTTGCTTGAAAATCCTTTCCTTTAAATGAACCCCTGCATAAAAAATTAACTTTCCGCAAATTAAACCCTAGCCTTATCCTTGATTTAACCTGTGCATTATATTCTGTTTATACCCCTCCGTGGGTGTGGTTGGACTTGCTGAGTATGTTTGTACCCACCCCATTCTTAATTTTTACAAAGGAAGATCCAGACTTCATTCCCGAAGACGTTGAGTAGTGGTTCCGTCCTGCACCCAACCTTGCTTGTGGATAGGGTCACCCGCAGGAAGTTCCCTATGGTGCAAGATTCTGATGACCCCCTCTTCGTACTTAATATCGTTGTGTGGATGTTAGTTGTTATCCTCGCGATAGTTGCGCTTCACTGCCCACTTCCGCGTAGAGTTGTATGGTGATGTACCATCTGATGTAATCAAAGTGTTATCAGCCTCATGTGACTGATATTGTATCACTTTTAAGTCTTCTTTTATGAGGGGACGCTTCAGGTGGTATCAGAGCCGTAGGTTGGCCGTAAGACGTGGCCCTTAGGATCGAGACCCTTATTCAGGCCTTTTCACATTAGGATTTTTTCCTTACTTAATCCTCACCGCTGATTCTTGCCCTGTTCCAGATGACTGACAATGGATAGAGTGGCGGAATCTGCCACGCAGAGCCCAGCCTTACTAAGTTATTGATACTCAGCCTGGAACGCATTGGAGTGGTGGACCCACCAGAGTACGTCAACCAGGAGTACGACTCCAGGGGCACTCTTCGGTGTGACATGATGATTTTTGTGGGAAAGACCACCCGCTACCCTGACGTGGACCCCTGGTTCATCTCCACCACTGGCTTTCGCTTTCCTGACACCTACCGAAAAGCCGCCCGTAAAGCCATGCGACGTCTGTGTGTGGTTTACAAGTATCATCTTCAGCGGACTCCTATGGGATTTTTCCCGCCTACTAAAGGAAGAGGACGCTCATGGATTGCCCGGATGAGAGGACTTGGGAGAGAAGAAGAAGACCTAGAAGATACGGTCTCCCACCTATCCATCTACCTCACCGGCCTGGATGAACTTTACCGCGAACAGGCGGCACAACTGAAGCACCAAATCCACAGGGCAAAAAAGGCAACCCAAGAACTGGAGGAACAACGGACAAGAGCCGCACGCGCCGATATTCCCTAGCCGCTCTCCAAGCCCAATGGTAAGAATATGAGGCTTGCAGAGGAATAGGTGGGTGGATAGAGGAAGAACCCGAAGAAACCCATTGGGATAAAGGTACTCAGACCGAAGATGATCAGTGTCTTCCACCAAAGAAGCGCCTTATCCGGATCGAGGAAGAGTCCCCATGATAGGAGTAGCACTCCAAGCTAGAACTCTATCCTAATAATCGTGTATCCATGGAAACTGTGCCCCTCCACGTTGTAATAATAAGTACCATCTGTCCCCTTCGTACCCAAATACTTGTGCAAAATTTGTTCACCCTATCTTTGTTTTCAGATGGCTGAGGAAGGATGGACCCAGGGCAATTTCCAAACTGCGCCTGGCTTCCTCAGCCTCTTGATCAACGCCCTAGAAAGCCTTGGTGTTACGGAACGCCCAAGATACTACAGCAGAGAGTACGAGCACCTTGGTACCCTCCGCTGCAGGGTGATCCTAGTCATCGCCAGAAGTGACCACTACCCCGACATCCAGCCATGGCGAGTGACCGCCACAGGGTTTAGGCACCAAGACACCTATCCCTTGGCCATCAGAAAGGCACTCCGTTATCTGTGCCGGATTTTTGAAGGACACCTAGCCCCCACACTAATGGGGTTCTTCCCTTCGGCCATCAGAACCCCAGTTTGGGAAGCTCGTATGAGAAGCCTGGAACGGCGCCGCCATGAAGAAGACCCCCTGTACCAAGTGGCTACTTACCTAGACTCCTTGGATCAGCTCCTTGACGAGCAAGCCAGCATCCTGAGGGAGCAGACCCATCGAGCCGAGCAAGCAGAGCTCGCGGTAAGACTGCAACAGATTCGGGCAGCCCAAGCCGAGGCAAGAGCCGCAGCCGCGGTCAACAGCGAAGCGGTTGCCTAGGAGAACCTCAGGCAGGCCCGGGACCGGCGTATGCAAGAATGGACCAAAAGCGGAATGCCAGTCCCGGCAATTGGGGAAGACCATGTTCTACTCGGGACGCCCGTCATAGGATGGGGACCACTCTTGAGAACCCCACAAACCCCACCTGAGAACCCCGAAGGGTCTACTGCCACCGTTGGAAGAGAAGCTGCTGCGCAACCCTTGAAAAATGAAAATCTAAAGGACGGCGAGCAAGGACTACACGCACACTCCGCCCCGGAAGAAGGCTCGCCCCGCGAGTAGAATGCCCGACGCCACCCTAGTGTTGTACCCTCCCAACCCCTTTGGTTTAAGTTGTAACCTTAAGTGTGAACCTGTTCCCGAACGTGTAGCACGCATTTTAGTCTTGCCCCGTGTTGTACCCTACCTTGCAGTAATAAAGTGGTGTGTGCTTGTTGTTTGCTAGTTTGTGTGCTTGTTGTTAGTTTGTGTGCTTTCCGGCGGATGGTAGATTTTGTCTTTTCAAAAATACGAATTAAACAACTTAAACATCACTTAATTCTAATCCCAATCTCACAAAGACTCTACCCAATCTACAGATGGCTTCCCGAAGCGGTAGAAGGGCCTCCCGCAACCGGACCCTGGCAGCCGCTGGCGCAGGAGGACAGCCTAATGGAAAGAACCCTCCCCAGGAAGAACAGGAAGTGAGCCAGAACAGAGAAGAAAATCAAGGAGAAGTGCCACTGCCACCACCAGCACCCCTCGGGGACCTGGCACAGATAATACACAACCAGACCCTCATATTGGAAACACTGGCCAATGCCCTCGTCAACAAGCAGCCACGGGAGCAGACCATGAATGACAAGCTGACAGCTTTTCTGAGGACCAAGCTGCCCACCTTTGTCGGATCCAGCAACCCCTTGGATGCAGACGACTGGTTACATGTAATCCAGAGGAAGCTCGAGCCGTTCGAATGCCAGGATCGAGACAAAGTTCTTCTGGCAGCCCACCAACTCACCGAGACTACCTTAGCCTGGTGGAGAATTACTGTGCCGCTGCCGATGATGCCTCCACTATCACTTGGAAGGAGTTTGTGAAGTAATTCCGCCGCTATCATATCCCCTCGGCCACCATGAAGCGTAAGGCGGATGAGTTCTGAGCACTGCAGCAAGGAAGCATGTCAGTAGAAGAGTACACCTACTAGTTCATGGAGCTGGCCCGATATGCACCAGAGGAAGTGAACGATGATGAAAAAAAGCAGGACATGTTCAAGAAGGGATTGAACCCAGAACTCCGGACCTTGCTTACCCCTCAGATCTACCCCGACTTCAATACTCTTATGAACAAGGCTATTCTCACAGAGAGGGCCAAAACTGAAGAAAGGAAGGGTAACAAGCGCAAGTTTCTGAAAAGAAAGGCCCGCCAGCATGACCGCTTCAAGAAACCAAGGAATTCCAGCTATATGACACCAAGATATCAGGCCCCAATGCAGTATAGAACCTAGTCACAAGTGACAGGATCCCAAGCCCCTAACACACAGTTCAGAAGCCAGAACACCATGAAGACCCAGCAGAGCAATGCAAGCCAAGTCACCCCCAACAACAGCAATGCTAGGACCTGTTTCAACTGCAGAGAGACAGGGCATTTCATTGCTAACTGCCCATACGCCAAAAACAAGCCTGCTACATCAGCCTTCTCCAACACGATGAATGGACCAAGGCCAGTTCTGTCAGGTGCCAACCGAGTGCCCATCCGCAACAACAACAGTCAGCAGATGAGGCAGCCCCAGCAGTCATTTGGACGAGCCCGCGTCAACCACATCAATGCGCAGGAGGCTCAAGGAGCTCAGGGCATAGTGTTCGGTGAGTACCTAGTCAGCTCAGCTCTTGCAACAGTACTATTTGATTCTGGAGCATCACACTAATTCATATCCTCGAGTTTTGTGGAAAAGCACAATATACCTACATACCTACAGTACTACTAAAAACACCCCTATTAACCCGGACGCCTGGAGGTGACATCAAGTGACAACTAAGTTGTCTACGGGTAAGGATCAATTTAAGTGGGGTAGAATTTCTAGCAGACCTAGTAGTACTTAAGTCTAAGGGAATAGACGTGATCCTTGGTATGGACTGGTTAAGTCGACACAATGGTCTCATAGGTTGTACTGACAAAGTGGTACACCTAACGAACCCAGAAGGAATACGAGTGACCTGCCATACCCGGAGAAGTGGGTCTGACCCAATGGTGTTTAGCATGGAAGCCAAGTCCTTGGAAGAAGTCCCGGTAGTAAATGAATACCCAGATGTTTTCCCCGAAGAACTTCCCGGAATGCCACCAGATAGGGATACAGAATTTGTCATCGACCTTGTCCCTGTAACCTCTCCTATAGACAAAGACCCTATAGGATGGCAGCCTCTGAATTGGCGGAATTAAAGAAGCAACTGAAAGAAATACAACGAATTGGCTTCATTAGACCAAGCTCGTCGCCTTGGGGAGCCCCAGTCCTATTTATCAAGAAGAAAGATGGGAGTATGAGGTTGTGTGTAGATTACCGGGCACTGAACGAAGTTACCGTCAAGAATAAGTACCCCCTCCCCAGGATTGATGACCTTTTTTATCAGCTAAAAGGAGCCAAGTACTTCTCCAAAATTGATCTAAGGTCAGGATATTTTCAGCTCAAGATTAGAGAAAGTGACATTCCAAAGACAGCTTTTGTCACCCGTTACGGACAGTTTGAGTTCACTGTGATGTCCTTTGGACTCACTAATGCACCTTCTTATTTCATGAACCTCATGAACAAGGTGTTTATGGATGAGTTAGATAAGTTTGTCGTAGTCTTTATCGACGACATACTTATTTACTTGAAAAGTGTCCAGGAGCACGAGCAACATCTGAGGGTAGTTTTGAAAAAGTTGAGAGCAAACAAACTCTATGCAAAATTCAGCAAGTGTGAATTTTGGCTAGAGAAAGTGGCTTTTTTTGGACATATTCTGACCGTAGAAGGAGTAGCAGTCGACCCTGAGAAAGTCGAAGCAGTCTCCAATTGGCAGCAACCGACCAATATTAGTGAAATCAAAAGCTTTCTTGGGTTAGTTGGGTATTATCGGATGTTCATCGAGGGATTATCCAAGATAGCCCGGCCCATGACGGAACTACTTAAGAAGGAAATGAAGTTTGCCTGGACAGAATCCTACGAAAGGAGTTTTCAGGAATTGAAACGAAGGTTGACAACCGCCCCAATACTGATCCTACTGAACATTCATCGGGATTTTGTCATTTATTTTGATGAATCCCGACAAGGATTAGGATGCGTCCTCATGCAAGACGGGAAAGTAGTAGCGTATGCTTCCCGACAACTTAGGCCTCATGAGCAGAACTACCCAACACATGATCTGGAGTTTGCAGCCGTGGTGCATGCCCTTAAGATTTGGAGGCATTATCTAATTGGAAACAAGTGTGAGATATACACGGATCATAAGAGCCTGAAGTATATTTTCACCCAGCCAGACCTGAACCTCAGGCAAAGAAGGTGATTATAACTGGTTAAGGATTATAACGTGGAAATCCATTACCACCCTGGCAAAGCTAATGTGGTAGCCGATGCCTTAAGTCGGAAATCTTATGGACCCAAGGATGCCCATCTACAGGAAGAGATGGCATGATTGAACGTGCACATTGTCACTCGAGGTTCCATTCGCAAGATGAGCATTCAACCCACTCTGGAGGATAAAATCAGAAAGGCCCAAAGTTCGGACAAGGACTTGATGGAAATCCGAATGCAGACTGGAGAGAATAAGGCACCGGATTTTAGAGTGGATAATAAGATAACTTTATGGTATAAAAATAGGATTTGTGTGCCCCAGATAATCATGGATGAAGCTCATAACTCAGCCTACTCCATCCACCCAAGATCCACCAAGATGTATATGGACTTAAAACAAAAATATTAGTGGAAGGGAATGAAGGCGGATATTGCACGGTTTGTCGCCCATTGTGATACTTGTCAAAGGATCAAGGCCGAACACCAGAAACCAGCAGGATTGTTGCAACCCCTACCCATCCCGGTTTGGAAGTGGGATGAGGTAGGAATGGACTTTGTAGTAGGTTTGCCCAGAACACAGAAAGGACATGACTCCATATGGGTAATAGTGGACCAACTCACTAAAGCGGCTCATTTCATACCCGTACAGACCAATTACGGTGGAGAAAAGCTGGCAAAGCTTTATGTGAAAAATATAGTAAAGTTGCATGGTGTGCCTAGCAGAATCATTTCAGATAGAGGGACCCAATTCACCTCTAGATTTTGGAAAAGTTTGCATAAAGCCATGGGCACTAAATTGGATTTCAGCTCCGCCTATCACCCGCAAATGGATGGCTAGACAGAAAGGGTGAATCAGATTATGGAGGATATGTTGAGAGCATGTGTCCTTACCTATGGCAAGGATTGGGAGCAGAGTTTACCCTATGCGGAATTTTCATACAACAACGGTTATCAAGCGAGTTTAGACATGTCACCATTTGAAGCTCTTTATGGAAGAAAATGCAGAACTCCCCTAATGTGGTCAGAAGTTGGAGAACGTGCCCTAGTCGGACCCACACTCATAAAGGAAGCAGAAGAAAGAGTGGCCGAGATTAGAAAAAAGCTAAAGGCCGCCCAGTCCCGGTAGAAGAGCTACGCAGACAAGAAGAGTCAAGAAATAAGCTTCAACCCGGGAGAGTTCGTCTACCTTAAAGTTTCACCTATTTGGGGAACTCGAAGATTTCAAGTACAAGGAAAGCTAGCCCCTCGGAACATTGGACCGTACCAAGTTCTGAAGAAAGTTGGAGCCGTAGCATACCGACTGGAGCTACCAGAAGGAATGTCGGATATACATCCGGTGTTCTATGTGTCATAGCTAACGAGATGTTTGAGAGTACTAGAGAAAGAGCATGTGCCAGAAGAAGGGATAGATCTACAGACAGATCTTCGGTACCAGGAAGTACCTATCAAGATTTTGGACACTGTCACTAGGAGGACAAGAAACTCTGAAGTACGGATTTGCAGAGTTCAGTGGAGCAGACACGGAGTAGAAGAAGATACATGGGAGCGTGAAGATGCTCTGAAGAAAGAATTTCCCCATCTGTTTAGGAGCCAGCCGAATCTCGAGGACGAGATTCATTTTAAGTGGGGTAGGTTTGTAACATCCCAAAAATCCACCAAATTAAATCACGCACTAAATTTTTTTTTCAAAAGTTTTCGTCGTTGAGCTCAAATCATTTTTCCCCGCCCGATCTCCCGATCTTCCGAAAAACCCGATCCCAACATCCGAATCCATCGCCGTCCCGTCTCCCTGTTCGCCCTTGTCCTGCGCGTCACGCATGACCGGCGCGCGTGCGCATCCGGCCGCGGTCGTCGCCGCGAATCTCTCTCTCTTTTTCTCTCTTTCTCTTTCTTTCTCTATTTCTCTCCTTTTCCTTTCTTTTTCCTTTTTCCATTTTCCTTCTTTTTCTTTTTTCCTCCTTCTCCTTCCTTCCTTCCCTCTCTCCTTTTCCCGCACGCTGAGCAGCTCGCCGCCGCCTGGCTCCCCGACCACGCCCGCCTGCTCGCTGCCGAAGCAGCTCGCCGCCGCCCTCTCCCTCCGCGCGGCACACGCCTACCCAGCCCGCGCGCCCCGCCTTCCTGTAAGGATCACCGGGGTGTCCGACCCTAGAGGGGGAGGGGGTGAATAGGGTCGCTAATCGCTTTTCTATCCTAGGGCTCAATCTAATTGCATAAGATAAACCTAACACGTCCTACACATGCTAGTTATGACTAAGGTTTATCTATGCTACCCTCTACTTACCCCAAAAGACTTGCAACCTATAGCCAATCCTAATCAAACTAACTAGGAAAGTAAAGGTAAGCAAGAAAGAGTAAATGCGGAAACGTAATGTGGTAAGTAAAGCGGTAAGGGAGAGGATATGCAAACTCCCGTGAAGACACCAAGACACATGATTTAACGTGGTTCGGTTAGGACACCAAAGTCCCTCCCTACGTCCACGGCCACTTGCTCACAAAGAACAAGTGTGATGCCGAGTCTCTTCGCTTGATCACCGTCTTGCCACGCCTCCAAGGCTCCCGACAAGCAAAGGCTAAGTGACGCCAAGTCACAAAGACGAGGTCACCGCCACCGTCTATCTCGAAGCGTCACCACGGCACCGTCTTCACTATCTTGGAGCTTTAACACCAAGTAGGGGCCTCCTTCCCCGCACAAAGTGTCGTTGCCACTCCACACCAAGTCGGAGGGTCACACGACGAGTACACAAGGTGCTTGCCGCAGCAAGGCTTTCTCTCAAGCTAGTTCTCTCAAGAACTAAGCCTAAACAAGCACTAAGCACTCTCACAAGTGTGCTTAAGCCTATATGATGTACAATGAAGCGCTATGGTGGTTGGAGATGATCTTTAGCTCTTGTATACTTCCTTGAACTCCAGCACTCTCAAATGGTGCGGCCTTGGGGGTATATATAGGCAGCACAAGCAAATATAGCCGTTGGAGAAAAGCTGCCAGAAATGTGCTTAACACCGGTTAATCCGATGCTCCCCAAATTGCCATCGTCGGTTTAACCGGTGATACTAAACTGCCCACTGAAAACTAGCCGTTACGTGTACGGGCAATCAACCGACGCAATCGACCGGTGTATGTAATATTAGCGTCGGTTTAACCGGTGAGTGCAACTGTCCTCTGATCCTTGAAAAACAAACTCTCTGGACAACTGCACCGACGCCATTAACCGGTGCATCATCGGTTCATCCGATGTATGCATTTTTCTTGGTCTGCTTCTGTCATTGCACCGACGTATTCAAACTTCCTATCGCCGGTTCATCCGGTGCCAAACCCTAGCCCGCAGGCCATCTCTGTCATTGCACCGATGAGTACATTTTGCCTTACGTCGGTTTAACCGGTGATACTAAAACTCCCAGACGTGCTCAAGTCAATGCACCGACGTGTGTAATTTGCTTGGCGTCGGTTCAACCGGTGACTTGATTTGCTCAAGTCACAGCGGAACCCCCGTAGGGGCGGCCCTTCGGGCCTAGCTTCGCCTCTCTTCTCTTTGTCATCACTTGAACCTAAAAGCCTGAGTATATCATCTAAGCAAACACATTAGTTCAAGTGTTGCGTGTGTCATCAATCGCCAAAACATTATATTGAAATATGGCATGAGAGGCCATTTTCGCTACACTTCCCAACCGCGCCGAGCACCCCTGGGCCGTGCGCATGCGCGCTCGCACGGGCTCGCCGCGCTCGTCGCACCGAGCCGCGCACGCCGCGACGCCCGCGCCACGCCACGGCCGCCCGTCCACGCGCCACACGCGTTCCACGCGGTCCCGAGGCTCGCCACGCCGCCCGCCGGTCAGCACCACCGCCGCCTTCCTATGCCCGCCCTCACCGCCGGCCACGCATACGCGCGCACTGCTCGCACAGCGCCGCCGCCTCACCGCTCGAGCCCGCTCAGCGACAAGCACAGTGCCTAGGGCCCCTCTACGTGCTCGCTTCCCCTCTACGCGTCCTGCTCTTCCGAACCGTTGCATCGCCGCCGCGAATCACGCGCAACGCCGCTCTACGACGCCCCGAGCACCATCAATGGCCGTCCTCGGAGCTCGCCAGCCGGCCACCACCGCTCTACCGCCTCTCTCGGCCTATAAGTAACCCCCTCCGCCGAGCACTCCACCACCACGAACCCCACGGCCGCCGCTAGCCCCTCCAGCTCCCTAGCACCGCCGCCACCGCCATTGCCGCCGCCTCCAGGACGCCGGCCACCGCAGAGCCCCCTCCTCGCTGCGCCCTAGCCCAAGCCAAGGAGGAAGTAGGTGGCTTTTTGCCGCAAAACCCCCTCCCCTCTCTTCTATTTGTTTAAGAGCCCTCCCACCCTTTAGCCTTTTTGCAAATTAAACCCTTTCCCTTTATTATATTCCAAAATAAATCCTTTCCCCATATAAACATATTTCTAAATAAACCCCTGACCTTTTTCAGAATAACCAGAGTATTTTCTAAAATACCAATCAAGCCCCTGTCTTCTGAGAAATAATTACAAACAGGTCCCTGACTCCTTATTTAACCCATAAACCTCTCTGTAACCTATCATTTCATGCGCCAAACAATCTCCGATCGACCTGAAATTTTACCACGTCATCTCTAACATAGTTTTGGCCATGCCATTAGGAAACCGCCCAAAAATATTACTCCTATCTCCATATCTTAATTATTTCTTATTCGAGCTCAACGATAAAACATTTGTTTTTTTTTCCTGATTGTGTGTTTGTTTGTATACGTCGTAGATCACGGTGTGGACGAGGGAGAACCCGTCGACGAGCAGTACTGCGAGCAAGTGAACGAGGACCAGTTCCACGATCCTGAACCCGAAGGACAGCACCTCGATCAGGACTTCCCGGAAGGATTTGAGAACGGCAAGTTCAATCCCATCCTTTGATGCATGTTTTGTCCCAGTTTTATAAACACAACCTATTGGCCTGTTTTACAAAACTGCATATGTTTTGCCTGCTGGAAACATGGTTGGATAGCCACCCCTTGATTTGTTATAACCATTCCTTGACCACCTATAATAATGTCTGAATGTGTTCTGTTTGGACGTTAATCGCTGCTAGAACGCTTAGGACCTTAAACACGGTACAACTTGTTTTATAAAAAGAAAATGTGTGAGTGTGTGGGAAGGGAAAATATGAAATTTTCGAAAGATGAGTTTAGACGGGATGGATGGCACTTCATGTGAATTGCCAAATGGTGTGCTCGTACCTGTGTGGATGAGCGAGAAGGGAGATATCCATCTTGTCACAATTAAGGACCGAGTTCATGTATCATCTCACCTAACCCCACTATCGTGCAAACCACTCGACCGTTGAATGGGCAACGGCTTAGCATAAACCCCACTAGTTAGTCTGATAGCCATCAGGAGAGCTGAGAGCAACGGGTGATCAAGGAGAAGGGATTAGCTCTGTGTGACTTATGCCCTGGTTAAAACCTCTGTGACAGGTCAATAACCCCTTGGTGGATCCCGTGATGGCTAGTCAGGTCTAGCTAAGGTGGGTAATGGCTTTGTTGGGATCTGTACTGACACTACGGTGATCGAGCTGTGGTACCCCGCTTGTGGGTAAAATTGCACACCTCTGCAGAGTTAAAATCTATTCGAATAGTCGTGCCCACGGTATTGGGCAGGTTACGGTGTGGTCACACAACTAGTGTTTCTTCTGGGAATGGACAGGTTGGCGTGAGTGGTTTTGGAAAAGTGTTCGGCAGATGTGTCGTGTGCTACGGCGGATGAGGAGTCCGGTAGCTGCTTAAAACTTGGATCATGTGTGGGTCAACACTACGTGTTACCCGATACAAGAAAATTTGCTTGAAAACCCTTTCCTTTAAATGAACCCCTGCATAAAAAAATAGCTTTCCGCAAATTAAACCCTAGTTTTATCCTTGATTTAACCTGTGCATTATATTCTGTTTATACCCCTCCGTGGGTGTGGTTGGACTTGCTAAGTAGGTTTGTACTCACCCCATTCTTAATGTTTACAGAGGAAGATCCAGACTTCATTCCCGAAGACGTTGAGTAGTGGTTCCGTCCTGCACCCAACCTTGCCTGTGGATAGGGTCACCCGCAGGAAGTTCCGTATGGCGCAAGACTCTGATGACCCCCTCTTCGTAGTTAATATCGTTGTGTGGATGTTAGTTGTTATCCTCGCGATAGTTGAGCTTCACTGCCCACTTCCACGTAGAGTTGTACGGTAATGTATCATCTGATGTAATCAAAGTGTTATCAGCCTCCTGGGACTGATATTGTATCACTTTTAAGTCTTCTCTTATGAGGGGACACTTCAGTTACCGTTTCATTTTATAATGACAGTGGCAGCATGGTAAAAACACCCAACAGGCCAACAGTCCGTTGCAAATCGCGGAAAAAACGGGATTTTAAAGAGACATTTCTTTTTCTAAAGATTACATTCTGGAAAAATAAACACTCACATCCCTAGTCAACTACTAGACTCTCCTTTCCTCGACTGGGATTACATTCCAGAACAAAGAAAAGTACTCGACACAGTACAATTCGAGTATTTTTTTCTTACATAACTTTGCAAACGACTCGGGTCTGCACGCACACTTCTTGGCTTCCTGGGAAGCCTGCTGCTGCTAGATCGGCCCGAGGCCGTGACAAAGTACAAACTTGTTATTCCCATCAAGGGAATAATGATACATATACTATGGGAAAAAAGTTTCAAGAGTATGGAAGCAGATTACAGTAATCACCTCGCAAGTCCTCTTGTAGCATCTTCTGGAGAAACTTCTCCTCTCAGAATATGTTGTGACAAGATTAAGTCTTCCCGCCAGAGATGTCAGTTCTTGGGCACCCAAAAACAAGCAACCCCAAGGATATGACACAACAAGACCCAACCAGTCCACAGAGAACTTTCCTCATTGGAAGATGCAAGGACATGATGTCCAAAATGGATCCAATGAGAGCAAGAGAGTGGCAGGATGAGGTAGCAGGGACTTTTTTTTGTCACTCGCAAGTTCTCTTCTAGCATCTTTTGCTGGGATGAACTACACAAATCTCAGGAGGGCAAGAGCAAGAACACCAAGGATAAGCCATGGCTGCTACACTTCGGTACTTCTGGCAAAGGCCTCTCCCTGCTTTTTATAGCCACAAGGGAGCTTGCTGAAGGAGAACCCGTGACTCAATAGTGCACGTTTCACAGACGCATTCATTGCAGTGTTCATGGCAGCATTCACGGACGCAGTCAAAGACGCAATAATGCAGATTCTCCAAACAGTAACGTCCCACGTGGGCACTGAATAAGAGCCGTACATCCTGAGTTTTATTTCTGAAGTTATTTCGGGTGCAATCAGTGTGGCGTATCCAATTGCATCATTTTTCTGGGATTTTGCCCGAAAAAGAGGTCTTTTCGGATACCGGATCTAATGAATCCTGCAAATAATCTGAAGAATAAAATCTGATGCCACGTCTTAAATCCTTAATTCCAAATCTATGCTCGGGGGCTACACGCAGCAAGAAGGATTTTGATTTAAGGCTCGGGGACTGCGGGATATAGGCATCAAAGATTTATTTTTCAAATTTTGGAAAATAAAGAAGCAAAAAGACTGAAGTGACCCTCAGCCTGATTCTACGATTCAACCTAAGGCTCGGGGGCTACTCCATATGGAGCGCGAGTACTTCACGCACCATATATGATCAAGATTTCAGGGCTTGAGCACCTCATAGCCTCGAAACAAACAGAAGTACTTGGGGGACTACTCGACGTATTTGAAGGAAGGCCTAGAAGCAACCTGAAGGAAGCTTTGATTACTGGAAGTACTCGAAGACGCCCAGCCAAGTACTCGACGCCTGCTGAACTCGGCTACGAAGAGCTTGGGGGCTTGTCAGACCCGGGGCAGCGGGACTGCTTATAGGCATAGAATATTCTAGAGTAAGGGATAGACCATGGATGTACCTTACCTCTTTTGTAACTACTCGAATAGACGTAGAACTAACTGCAGTACTAAGAAAACTACCTGATTATGTTGTAGTAGAATTCCAACTATACTCGGCTAGGACTTTCCATGTAACCCTGTCCCCCCGAATAAATAAGGGCGGGCGGGAACCCCCTCCAAACGATCATTAATACCTAAAGCAATACAAACCACACGGGACATAGGGTATTACGCAAACTCGCGGCTAGAACCTGTCTAAATCTTTGTGTTCCTTGTACCATCGAGTTCCAGAGCAGTCGATATTTACCTACAAACCCTACTGATAAGGGTATTCCTGAGCAGGCTTGGCAGTAAACACCGACAAGATGACTCATCCCTAAAAGCAGCAATCCATTCCCTACAATAAAATATTAACTCAAAATATTAAGAAGCCAGCAGAGGTTGAATAATTTGTAAAAGAGCTTTCCAATATACGTGCGCAGCATAACCACGTGCATGTGCTTCTCTATTTGCTCTAGACCACTGCTTGTTTTTGTCAATAGTTGGAGCTAGCTTGTTGTGCCATTTCATCGACCAGCTGGTGCACAGGATTCAGATATGTCCCTGCATGAACAAGGGGGTGTCCCTCTCGCCTGAAATCAACATCATCATTAGAAGAATGCACACCATAAAAATTGGCCTTGGACAAGAGCACGAATTGCAAGCGAGAAGGTAGCCTGACCAGCATCGACGACGCGATGAGAGCTTGTTGGAGCTCAGCCTTGCGCCGCGACAACGGCGAACAGAGACGAACAGAGCTCCGCCGGGGGGTCGACGGTGAACTCACTCTTCCGGCGATCCCCGGCCAGGAACTTGGTGCAGAATCGACGCACCAGCTCACACTCAAGCTCACCGAACCGATCGCTGGACGAACTCACTCACACACGCGACGAATTTGTCTCGGCGGGAGGAAGAAGATGAACAGTGACACGGGGGAACTTCGCGCTCAAACGCTCGGCGCCGAACGCCGTTTTCCAATTCACCGCGGTAGCATGATCTAGGGGTTACAAGAAGGCTATATAGCCGGGCGGACGCGCCAACGACCACGCGCAGCCCTCCATCATCGCCGATCGGCCCGCGTGGCTCTGCCATGGCGCCCACGATGCGCTCGCTGCACGCACGCCACGGAACAGAGACACTGCGGCCAATGCGGGCGCTCTAACTACCTCAACGGCTCGCACGAACGAGCTCGATCACCCCCCCCCCCCCCCCCCCGATCTCGACTCCACTCACGCCACGACGATCGCCGCACACGATCGCATCCCGCTCGTCCCGGCGTGCACACACGGCCGGACCCGAGCTCACACCGCGCGCACACACGCGCACACACGCACCCCCCAGCCGTGAACAAGATCGCGCTGGGTTTATAGCGTTTGAGCGCGAAGTTCCCCCATGTCACTGTTCATCTTCTTCCTCCCGCCGAGACAAATTCGTCGCGTGTGTGAGTGAGTTCATCCAGCTATCGGTTCGGTGAGCTTGAGTGTGAGCTGGTGCGTCGATTCTGCACCAAGTTCCTGGCCGGGGATCGCCGGAAGGGTCAGTTCACCGTCGACCCCCCGGCGGAGCTCTGTTCGTCTCTGTTCGCCGTTGTCGCGGCGCAAGGCTGAGCTCCAACAGAGCTCCCATGGGTGACCGCTGTTGCTAGGCATCGTAGGGCCGAGCGAGCATGGAAGGGGAGGGATGGCACGAAAATGGAAAGCAACATTGGCACCTCCAGCGGCGACCGGAGTGAAGGGCTCCACCGGGGCGGCGGCCGCCGCGGATGGCCTACCGTGCCGCCCGCGCATCAGCGGGCCATTCCAGATCGACCACGCCCCGCGCCAGCGGGCGCACCTGCCCGCCCCAAGCGTGCTGCACCTTGGGGAGCCTCGCATGGCCGCCTCTCCCACCAGGCGCTCACCGCCAGAAAGCAACTGTGGCCGCGCGCCCTCGCCGCGGGCTGCGCGCGCCCCAGGGCCGGGCCATCGGGAGCGCCGGGCCTAGGCAGGTAGCGGCGTGGAGAGGTAGCGCTGGCTCACCTCGCGGACGCGGCAACCGCCGCCGGCCATCGCGCCGCCGACCGCACAGCCGCGCCGCCGCGCCCGCGGCCACGGCCGCCCCTCCGCTCCGCCGCCACGTGCCCTCCGCCGCCGCACACCCTCCGCGGATCCGAGGCAGCGCCGCTGGGGAAGGCCGTAGCCTCCGCGCCGCATCCGCGGCCGGCCCGAGCAGATTCGAGGTGCCGCCGCCGGCCAGAGCGGATCCGGCCGCTACTTGCCGGATCCGGGGCTGGGGCGGCGCGGGGAGGGGCGACGTCCAGGCGGGGGCGGCACGGCGTCTGTGCGCAGGCGGCGTCGGGACGTGATTTTCGTGTGGGTATGCGCGGGCGGGTAAGCGGCTACGCGCGGTAACAAAAAAAAATTTGGTTTTAGACTGAAATATTTTCCCTGATGTTGTTTTGCCTCTCATTTAATTTGGTCGAGCACTAAGCTCTTCCATGTGGGCCTAAAAGAGATATTTTATGAGAGGGGTAGGTGGGTTAAAGTAGATGAAAATTGTATTCAATTCTTTCATCCTTTATAGTATAGATTAATTTATTTGGACTACTATTTTTTTTGTCATTTTAGACATTTGCAAAAGCCGTGGGTTCAACAATCCTCGGACGAATCCAACCCGAGCTTGGGCCATCCTTTGGTGGTTCATAAGCAGCACCTTGCCGTCGTCCCCACCACCGCTACCACATTTCTCCCAAGCTAGGCTGCACTTTCGACATGGGCCATAGCCCGTAGGTTGAGTTAGGCCATGAGAGTGTTGTTAGGCCTTAGCCTCAGGCTATGGTACGGTATTGTGCTGCCTAAAGTACTTGGCCCACCCCTGCATGAGGTTGTGCTTGTTTCTTGGGTTGGTATTGCCGTATTTGTATTGGTATGATCGAGTGGAATGCTTGGCGATGAGAGTGAAATGTTGTTGTCTGATGATTCAAGGAGCCTTTCCTATGTGTGGGTCAGCCAATTCTAGAAACGAGCCAAAATAAACTACAAAGTCATCATTTACCCTCATGCCAAATCCCATGAGAAGCAATTTTCTAATCACACGTCACAATGACTACTGACATCGACACAGTCTATAAGGTGAAATTTTGACAAAGAATTTCTATTAGAGTAACTCCAGCCCACTCCTTATTTGAGTCCCTACACTATTTTTTAGAGGTTTAAGAGAAATTTCTACTCCAACAAAGTTTCTAAATAAACTCAGTGGGCCCTCAAACAACATTATTGAGCCCCTAGGAAAAGGAGGCCCCATCCTCCCTCCCATCCCATCGCCCGGGTTATTTACATTTTTATCATTATAGGGAAGGTCACTCGCTGGTTTAGCACTCTTAAACGAGCTCCTACAGATTTAGCACTACTGTAGCTGGAAATCTTACGTTTTTACCACTTTTGCCTACGTGGCAAGACACGGCGGCAGGCCACGTTGGCACCCGGTCAGTAAGGCGAGGCGAAATGTCCTTTGTGCCCCTGCCGTTTGTTCATGTGCCCGTGACCCACTTGTCATATTCGTCTTCTACCTCTGTCACCAGCCCGGTCACCGAGCTCCCCCCCCCCCCTCCTCTCCGGCCTCCGCTCCCCGTGCCGCTGGGCCCTAGCCCCGGGGGCATTGGGAGCGGCGCACAGCTGGTGGCCATGGCTCGGGAGCGCCATCCTCTCCAGGCGCACGCTCGGGAGCAGGCCATGGCGGGAAGACGCGCGAGCACGTCGCCCCTGGGCCCTGGCCCCGCGCCACGGCCAGGCGGGCACCTGCCCGCCCTGCTCGCTGGCCGCACGCGGCGCGCCCCTTGGCCCCTGGCCCTCGGACCAGCGCTGCTCCTGGTGCTGCTACAGCTGACCTGCTCCTGCTTGATTTGGGCTGGCGTCTGGTGCCGTCTGCTCGCCCCGGCCTATGCCCGCTCGTGCCTGCGTCGCTGCACGTGTGCGTGCTGTAACCTGCCCGGTTTGCTAGCTCCATCAGCAGGGCAGGGGCACAGGGCTTGGGGAACAGAACAGAGCAGGACAAGCAAGGAACAGAGAAGCGAGAGCTAGCAAGCTAGTGCTTTCGTTAGTTACTCGCGGAAGATAGATAATAGGAGAAATGCATTCAATTCATCGAAATGCAAGCAAAGCAATGCCAAGATCCATTCAAATTATTGGTGCTTCTTACCCCGACGGAATCTTCCCAGTGAAGTTGTTGTCGGTGAGGACCAGTCGCGCCACTGTCTTCCCCACCTCCAGGAACGCTGGCCGGGAGGCGGCGGAGCTTGCGCCCGGGAGCGGGCCCCAGGCACCGAGCCCGACGAGCTAGAGGCGTGCGAGCGAGGGGAGCCTGGCGAGCGTGGTGAAGAGCGCGTTGGCGGAGAAGGTGTGCGGGAGCGCAGCACGCCACGCCACGTCGTCTGGGTCACGGTCGCCGCGGACCGAGAGCCATGGTGAGGGACGGCGCCGGCGGCAGCGCGCAGGGGTCCGGATGAGGCGGGCGGCGTCCGTGCGCACCTGCCAGAGGTAGGAGATGAATCTGACAAGTGAGGCCCACTTGGTGGTGAGAGAATCTGTAGGGCCCAGCTGTCGGAGATGGAGAAGAGAGGTGCAGGTCACGAGCAGGGCACAAAGGACATTTCGCCTCGCTTTGCTGACCGGACGCCAACGTGGCCTGCCGCCGTGTCTTGCCACGTAGGCAAAAATGGTAAAAACGTAAGATTTCCAGCTACAGTAGTGCTAAATCTGTAGAAGCTCGTTTAAGAGTGCTAAACCAGCGAGTGACCTTCCGGTAAAAATGTAAATAACCCCCATCGCCCCGATGCCTCCCCACCCCGCGCCGCCGGCGCGCCGGCCACCACCCCGTCGCCCTCGGCCCGTCCCCTGCGCCGTCTGCCGGCAAGGCGGGCGGATCCACACTGCCCCTCCCTCCCTCCTGCCTCATCCCGCACCCTCTCTCCCTCTCCGGCCTCCACCGCGCCCTCCGTTCTGCTCCGGCCCGGCGAGCAGGAGCGGGCGCGCACGGCAGCCACGGCTTCCTCCGCTCGTGCCGGCCGCGACGGCGTGCGGCCCGTGGCGTGCAGCGGCGGCCCGTGGTCGACGGAGGCGGCTCGGCGGCGGGAGATGGCGGAGAGGGCTCGGTGGCAGCGGCCATGGCGAGCGCAACGGCCCGGCCGCAAATTTATGCCCCCTCCAAGATCTGCGGGGACCGAAATGAGCAGAGATTACTGGGCGAATGGAATAAAGGGCAGAGCCTGGCTGCAGGTAGAGCCAGGTGCATGGGTTCCGGAGCAGGGCGATCGAGCAGGACGGCGAAATTGCCCGCAGGAGCTCGCAAGGTCGCGGCGTGTGACCCGGATTCGCGGAGGAGGCACATCGCAGTCGCAACGACACGGGAGCAAACTCGAAGCATAATAATTGGAGGGAAAGGGAGTGGGTTTACAGAGCCGGGAGATGTCGGGAGGAGGAGGAGGGAGGGAGGGAGAAGGGTCGGAAGGGTTGCTCGACGAGCGAAAGCGGTGACGGCACCGTACCTCGCGGCGGCGACGACGAGGAGGAGGTTGGAGACGCTGGGGCGGCGGCGGGCGCCGCCGGACGCGCCGTCCCACAGGAACGCCGCCCACCTCATGGTCGCCGCTCCCCTGCTCCTGGGGCGACCGGTTTCTTCACGTGCGTGCTCTGGTGGTGCTGGAAGCAACAGCCAAGCGGAAGGTCGGAGGGGATGGAGGCGGAGGAGAATGGCCGGCGCCGCAAGCAAAGGGAAGGCTCTGCTTTATACCGGGGCGACTCGCAGCTTCCAGCGATCCGCCCAACCCATCTCCCAGGGGACGGCAGAGCCGCCCGTGCGCGTCGCAGAGTGTGATGCCGAGCCGGAGGAGCGGGAACGCGTCGACGTCGATCTTGGCTAGCACGTACTGCGCCGCGGCGGGGAGGCCCTCCACCCGCACGCCCGGCGGCAGCGAGGCGCGGCCGTCGGCATCGGCGTCGGTGTGGTCGTAGTTGTCCCCTCCTGCGGCGTGCTCCGCGTAGACGGTGACGTAGGGGTACCGCGGCAGGAGGGCGCGGATGGTCGCCAGCTCCGGCATGAGGTTCTCGGCGCAGACTAGCCGGACGAACACGTCGTTGCACCGCAGGCGCGGCGGCCGGAGCGCGGAGGGCGGGACGCCCGTGCCCCCCGCGGTGGCCGGGGACAGTGAGCGACGGCTAGACATGGTCTGCGGCGGGTCGGTCGAGTCCCCTGCGGCGGGCGCGCCGGCGTTTTTTAACCGTGTGTTTGGTTGGGGGTTGGGGCGGGTTGGGATGGAGCGAACCCGCTCCCATAGCTGTTTGGATGGAGATCAGGAGAGTGGGTTGGCTCCAGAGTAGAATATTCTGCTCAGATGCGGGTTCCACTCCTCCCTCAAAATCTGGCGAACGGAGCCGCTCCAACCGCGTCCGCGTCTCCCGTCGCCCTCTCCGTCTTCTCCGTCGCACCTCTCTCCTCCCTCCGCGGCCACGGCGGCGGCGAGCAGCGGGCCGAGCTCACGGCCGCGGGACGGCGGGACAGCGCTCCTGCGCCGCACCTCTCTCCTCCCTCCGCGCTCATGGGCGAGCGCCGCGCTCCCTTGCCCCCTGCTCGAGCGGCCGCGACCATGGGCGAGCGTCCGTGGCGGCCAAGCTTGCCCGCGGCTGCCCGCGCCCGCGGCGGCTCGCGCCCGGCCAGGGAGGGGAGGGAGAAGGGGGTGGGGGGGCGGCGCCGGCCAGGAGGCGGCCCGCGGCGGAGCGCCGGCCCGCGGCGGCTCGCGCCCGGCCAGGGAGGGGAGGGAGAAGGGGGTGGGGGGGCGGCGCCGGCCAGGAGGCGGCCCGCGGCGGAGCGCCGGCCCGCGGCGGCTCGCGCCCGGCCAGGGAGGGGAGGGAGAAGGGGGTGGGGGGGCGGCGCCGGCCAGGAAGCGGCCCGCGGCGGAGCGCCGGCCCACGGCGGCTCGCGCCCGGCCAGGGAGGGGAGGGAGAAGGGGGTGGGGGGCGGCGCCGGCCAGGAGGCGGCCCGCGGCGGAGCGCCGGCCCGCGGCGGCTCGCGCCCGGCCAGGGAGGGGAGGGAGAAGGGGGTGGGGGGGCGGCGCCGGCCAGGAGGCGGCCCGCGGCGGAGCGCCGGCCCACGGCGGCTCGCGCCCGGCCAGGGAGGGGAGGGAGAAGGGGGTGGGGGGGGGGCGCCGGCCAGGAGGCGGCCCGCGGCGGAGCGCCGGCCCGCGGCGGCTCGCGCCCGGCCAGGGAGGGGAGGGAGAAGGGGGTGGGGGGCGGCACCGGCCAGGCGGCGGCTCGCGCCCGCGGCGGAGCGGCGGCCCGCGGCGGCTCGCGCCGCAGAGGAGGCCGGGGCCGGCGAGCACCGCAGGGCAAGGCGGGGGGCCGGGCGCACGGGCTGAGGGAGAAGACAAGGGAGAAAAAAAAAGTGAGAGGTTGACAGGTGGGGTCCATTGGTGGCAAATGGGACCCTCATTAACGGTGTTATCGTGCCATCCAACCCGTATTCCCAATTCCTCCAACCAAACATGAAATGGGTTCACTCCGTCCCCAAAATCAAAAGTACAACCAAACAATGGATGGGTCGGCTCCGTCCCCAAAATCCGGGTTGGATCCAACCCAACCCATTCATCCCGCAACCAAACACACGGTAAATGGATTTGGCGCGCGGCCATGGCCATCGGCAACGACGGCAGCGGCCGATGCCCGCGTGGGCGGAGTTGGGATAGGACTTCCACTGGAGTTGCGAACTAATTTGGGCTCCTATTTTTTTTAGGCCAGCATGCAAATAGAATTTTAAGGCCTCAATTTGCAGGCTTCCACTGGAGATGCTCTAAGAATATAATATTTCGAGTAAAATGCATGGCCGGCCCCTAAATTTGGCAGCAGCTGTCATTCAGCTCCCTAAACTCCCAAAATGCACATCTGGAACTCTAAACTTATTAATTGGTTCACGTGGGATCCAAATCACCGTTTCCCATGTTAATTGCCAGTGTCAAGCTAACCGGGCAACGGACATATGGGGTCCACATGTCAGATGCACCTCCCTCCTCCCTCCGCCTTTCACAGCCATGGTCCGCTCCGCCGCAGCTAGCTAGTTTCGTCCGGCAGCCTCAAGCCCTCAACGCCGAGCCATCCATGCACGATCCTAGCTAGCTAGCTACCACGGCAACCAGCCTTGGAACCTCTTCTCCACCGGCTCCGGCCGACTACCTCCAATGACGCCGATATGACGCGGTTGCTCTTTCGCCGCTGCTGCAGGCAGCCCGCTCCCCGGTTCCGAGCCTGCGTCCGGGTCGCCGGCCCTTGCGACCGCGTCCTTGACGACGGCGACCCTGCTCCGCATCGGCTTGCAAGGCGGCCCGGGGCGGAACAGCACGGGGGCACGCGAATGTGTCCACCAGAACCAGGACGCGCACCCGCCGCTGGCAACGCACGGGTCGGCGCACGCCGCGGCCACGCGCGCAGATCTCCCCGCTAGCGGCGACCACGGCGCCGCGGTCGAACGGGTGGGTGACGCGCGGCAGCACGTCCTCAGCGAGCGCCCGCTTGACGCGGTCGGGCCCGCGCAGACCGCGCGAGGGCCGCCTCCGCAGGGCGATGTCCCCGGCGACCTTCTGGACGACCCGGGTGCCACGTGGGCCGGCGACGGGGAAGTGCCTCCGAATGACGACGCGGACGTCCGCCGACAGCGCCGGGGGCGGCCCTGCCGCCGGGCCTCCTCGGCGTCGTCCGCCGCGGCAGGCGGCCGAAGATGACGGCGGCTGAGGGAAGAAAGAAGTGGCGGACGGCGGGAACGCCGGCAACGCGCACCACTGCCCCCTGGATGGCGTGATCCTGCAGTCCGCACCTTCTCCAGCGCTTTGGAACGATCGGTGCGACTCGATATTTAAGGCGGGGAGCGGTGGGATGCATGGGGCTCACCTTCTCCGAGTAGATTATCCGCCTCCGATACGAAGTCGAAGAGCCCACGCTCAGTCGGATTGAGATTTGAGAAACAAGAGCGACAAGAACCGCTCGAGCATGTCCGACTCGGAGTCTCGGAGCCGGGCAAAACAGAACGAGAAGAAATTGAAGCGCAGTGCGCTATTGGGCTCCTTGCAGCCCATACGACCTCCGGCCCATCTAAACCAGCCCGCAAAGCTAATAGATCAGGACTGAGCTACGCTGGGTTGGCTTGCTCGCCAGGTGCACGAGTGGCCAGACGCGGGTTCGATCCCAGTGAGCCACACCCGTGTGCCTCTCAGGGGATTTTCCCCGGTAGCTGTCAGGATGTGTTCCGATCTGGATTAAAGGTATATACACGTGCGTGTTTAGTGGCAGTGCATGTTTCCTAACAATGGAACTCTGGTGCTTCCAAATTCTCCTCTAGTGTGTGTGAGGATGTGCACGCGTGTGGTGTGCTTAGGTTCGTAGCGTCCTCATTGTACCCTCTTAAGAAAGGATGTTGCTCATGAATATACACCAATAAGGCAATAATCGTAGCCATGTGCATCCTACCGCAGAAGCACTCTGCTTGGCGGTCCGCTCGGTTCTTTTTTTTTCCTCAGCGGCAACCCATCTTCTCGCTTCATTTCAGTTCTTCAGAGTTCCGCCGCTCTGACGGCTTCCGCATAGAGGCGCCACTCGGCACTCGGCAGGGAGAGGTCTGTGCGGGATGGTTTAGAGGCGACGGCTTTGCGAGGAGGCCATTCACTAGCGAGAGTTTCTGCACAGGAGAATTCAGGTGAGGTGACATCTTCCACGAGAGGGGCCATTAACTGGCTAGAGTTTCCTCCGATCCTGGGAGGATTATGTCGAGCCATCGATGGAGGATCTTCGATTGGCCTCTCGTTTTGGTTTTGCTCGCCGATTAGTTAGTACGGCTTGCCGATTTCATTCCTAATATCCTACTGTGATGTTTCATTCATTTCTCCCACAATGTATATATGCAGTCGACAGATCTGCATTGGAGATGTGCAGATGCAACTTGTTGATGTGCATATGGTACTGTTTATCCTATTTTTGTTCCTTCTTTAATTCCATTCAACAATTATTGTATGCATGTCTTTGGCTATTTCTCCAAATGATTGTCATGAATTTCTTGCCTCTGAATTTCTTAGTAACAGCACCTGCTTTTACCCAAACTTGGGTTTACCAAGCCACATGATGCCTAAATGAGAAGAGTGGATTTTGCAGTCATGTTCTTTTCGGTCATTACTTTGTCACCACTAACTAAACCACCAAGCTTTATATTACAGTGTTCTTATTTCTTTTAAGACGGGGTGCGTGGTGCAGTGCAGAGTTTCCTAAAACCATTGAGCAAAAGAAAATGCTGATGAGATGTCCGACGACCCGACGGGCATGACCTGGAAGTCCTCCAGTCCTCCACAGCGAGCAGATTGTCCTCGGCTGCGGTAGGTAATTAGAGACGGTAGGTAATTGCATTCATCATAGGGGAACAACAAAAATAATGTTTTCGGGTATCGAATGTCGTCCGCGGTCATCTCAGTCCCGGGATGTATTTCTGCAATCCCTCCAGAACTCCGAAGTCTCCCTCCAACTTCCCCCGGCGCTCCGATCTCTGTGGCTGCAGCCCAAGAAGCGTCGAAGGCTCTGGCCGGCGACATGGCGGAGGCCATAGCCATATCCCTCTCCACCAAACTCGCCGTGGCGCTGACCAAACTCGTCGTGGCGCTGTCCCGCAGCGCCGCCCTCGGCCTCTCGCGCCTGTGGGGCGTCCGCTCCAAGATCGCCGCCGCCGCGCAGGACCTCGATCTCCTCCGCGCGTTCCTCCGGTCCGCCGACTCCCACCCCGGCACGGACGCCCTCGTCGCCGCGTGGGTCAAGCAGGTCCGTGACGCGGCGTTCGAGCTCGAGGACGCGGCGGACGAGTGCTGCTACCTCTCCGGCTCCGGCCACGGCCGCGTGCGGGGCTGGGTCAACGCCAGGGCCTGGTTCGCCCTCTCGAGGCGGCTGCGCAAGGCCCGGGAGAGGCTTTCCTGAGGAATATTGAGCACTCTATCTTGTTTGTGATGAGTGAATTGTCAACCGTGCGGTGTGATCGTGCGCTTGGTCTTTGGATTGCAGGTACACGGGCGTCAAGTGTTGACGGAGAACTGCCGTGGAGGTGCTGTGGCCGATGTACCGTGCGGTAGACGGCGGTGAAGGGCAGCCGGGACCGGAGCTCATGCCGGGCGGCAGCTGTGTCGTCCACTCCTGGATCAAGGGCGCAAGCGGCAACGGAAGGCGGGTTTCTTGGTTTGCGCCACAAAACCAAGGAGGCGGACGGCGGTTGAAGACGCCAAGTCGTGGAGGCACGGGCGTCGGTCTCGGGACTGACGGAGGCGACGGGCATCGACGGTGTCTAGGGCCTCGCTATGGGCGAGGAGGTGACGGGCGTCGGCGGCGTCTAGGGCCGTCAGAAGGCCAAGGCGGGAACAGCGTCTAGGGGCCACGGCGTGGAGGCGGGAATCTTCCCGCGCGTAAAGTTTTGGCGGTTTTCTCAAAAGCGGCCACCTACCCAGGTTTCGCGGACCCCCCCCCCAAAACCGCGAACCGGATCTTCATCGATATGGCGGCATCGCGGAGAAGACTTCGTTTCGAAGAAAGAACCTCGGCCGTCGGATGAGTCCATTGTATCTTTTCCGGTTTTTCCCCTACGGGCTTTCTAGTGTATAAATTGAGTCTATGTGTAGTTTAGTCATTTAGTCTAAAGTTAGTGGGTTAAATACCCCTTCACCCACTTTCTCTTTCCTTCCTCTCTCTTTTTGCCTGAGCCGCACGCCACCTCTCCTTCTCCCGGGCGCCCCTCTCTCTCACGGTTCCCTTCCTCTCCTCTCTAGAGTTAGGGATTTTAGCCACGGATTTGTGAAGACTTTGTATGTGAATTGATCGGGAAAGGAGGCCCATCCCTCCTTGTGCCCTCCGGGGTTTTGATTTCAATTCATTTTCATTCATCTTGTGATTCGTTTGATTGAATTTCGATTTTCTTTTGTCGATTCATGAGCACGAGTTAATGGCTTGATTCTTGATGATTTCGTGACTCTTTGTAGTGATTCAAAACAATCTAGCCTAGTGCTATACCTTCCGGAATCACGAGTCCCCCCTAATCAAAGTTGTTGCGTTCTTGAGAAAATCCCAATCTTGCTCGGATTTTCTTCGATTCCTCTCAAACCATGGAGTAATTCGTCGATTCCTTCCGTGGTCATGTTCACAAGTCATTTGTGATCGTGCCTACGAATTTTGGTGAGATTTGGACTTGATTTGATCTTTAGATCATCGGTTTATCCGGTGAGTGGGTCTGTGTTTTGTGCTACTCTGAGCATCGGTTAAACCGACGATGTGCTCCTTATGCACGTCGGTTTAACTGGTGACTACTAAGTCATTTTGCAGTCCCTCTGGACAACTGCACCGGCGTTTGGATTTGATTTTGCCGGATCATCCGGTGTGTAACACCGGTTGAACTGACACTGTTCAAACTCATCCGTCGGATCAACCGGTGCTCACTTTTTCTCTGCTGCCGGCTCTGCTCATCGGTTAAACCGACGCTGTTCAAATCTGTGCGTCGGATCAACCGGTGAGTTATACCATGCTATTTCTCGCGCTGTTTTTCGGTGATTGCTTCCACGTTGGATCTTATTTGTTCATAGGGCTTTCTTATATTGGTGTAGCTCCTCCATAGCTACTTAACACTGTGTCTAGGACTCTAGGGTTGGGCGTGTACTTAGGGACTAAGCCGATCTTTCCGTTTGCAAGAATTTTAAATCGGCTCCCATTCACCCCCCCTCTGGTCGCTCTTTCGGTCCCTCAATTGGTATCAGTGCTTGGTTAAGGTTTTCAGTACCTTGACCGGTTTGAAAACTATTTGGCGACCATGGCGAGTCTTGGTAAGATCCCTGTGTTTGCTGGCGAGGACTATGCTTATTGGAAGGTGTGTATGCGAGCTTTCTTGCAAAGCATGGGAGCCGAGGTTTGGGAGATCACCAAGAACCAGGCTTACGAGGTGCTTGCCGTTCAGACCACACATCTTCAGGTGTCCGAGCACGAGGCCAACGCCAAGGCTGTCAATGCCTTGTTCGCTGGCGTTTCTCGTGCGGAGTTCTCACGCGTCCAGAGTTTTCAGGAAGCCCACAAGGTTTGGACGTGTCTTGAGAACTACCACGAGGGCACACCTCAGGTCAAGGCCAGACTGTTCGAGACTCACCAGCGTGAATATGAGAATTTCACACAAGGGCCGGGTGAGAGCATTGGCGACATGTTCAGTCGGTTTCAATCGATTGTGAACAAAGTCAATGCGAACAGATCTGCCGATGCCCTTGAGTACACAGAGCATGAGAAGGCCCTCAAGTTGCTCTACGCACTTGACCGCTCTGTGTAGGATCTCAAGGTGAACACGATCATTGAGTCTGCAGGCTATGAGACTCTGACCGTGAATGAGCTTTTCAGCAAACTCAAGGCCACGGAGGTGGATAACCAGACACGAGCCAAGCTCAATGGTGCCCCTCCTTCCAAGAGCATCGCTCTTGTGACTGGCCCAGGTGGATCAAGCTCT
Organism: Panicum virgatum; assembly: GCF_016808335.1. NCBI lineage: Eukaryota > Viridiplantae > Streptophyta > Magnoliopsida > Poales > Poaceae > Panicum > Panicum virgatum. Next base: position 18,480,572 of record NC_053146.1, on the reverse strand, counting down.
AACGCTAACTCTGCTCTTGGCTTTTCTCTTGCCTCTCTGCCCTCTGTTACAGATGAGCAGCTAGAGATGCTGGGCGACGACGACTTGTGCCTTCTCATCAGCAAGTTCCAGCGTGTCTACCACAACCGGCAGAGGCGGAAGAACCCAGGGTGCTACCACTGCGGCAATCCGAACCACTTCATCGCCGAGTGCCCCAAGAAGTCCGGCGGTGGCCAGAACAACAACACCGACTACTACCGCCACCACGACCGCGACGAGGGAGGCTCCAACAAGGAGCGTCGGCGCCACAAGCACCGCAGTCGTGACCGGAGACGACGCTTCGACAAGGAGTCGCTCAAGAAGCGCTTCCAGTACAAGACCAAGAAGCGGGAGAAGGCCTTCCTGGCGCAGCTCAGCGATCTCGACAAGAGCTCCGACACCGACCGCTCTTCTTCACCGACCTCTGACGACGATGACGACAAGAAGAAGAAGAAGAAGCGGGACAAGGATGCCACCGGCTTCATCGGCCTTTGCTTGGCGGCCGGTCGGCGCAAGGGCTTCTGCACCATGGCGGGTGAAGCAAATGATGCTCGTGCATCTTCGGGTGAACATGCTACACCGACGCACGTCGACTCTTCTCCTGGATCCGAGAGTGATTCAGAGGTAAACTCCACCATCGACCTCCTTGATATTGAGGTTTGGGAGTTGTACGCCGCTCTCGACAACCAGAAGAGGCTGCTTAAGGAAGCAGCTAGAGAGCATAGAAAGCTTAGGGCTGAGCTGGCTTGTGCTAGGGAGAAATCTAGTGAGGATGAGTGCGTTGGCTGCATATCTCACATGAATGATCTTGTTGCTCTCCATGCCAAGTATGATGAGAACGTCGCGAACTTGATGTTGCCAAGACCTCGCTTTCTGACGTGTCTCACGAGCTTGCCAAGGCCAAGCATGAGCTTGAACTGGTTAAGGACGCTCCCATTGTTAGTGATGTGCTTGAATGCGATGAGTGTCCTATCTTTAAGTCTGATCTAGCTTCTTTGCAGTCTAAGTTTGCCCACTATTGTTTGTGAACTAGAGGAGCTTAGATCTAGGCCTGTTCTGCTTGGTGCCTGTAAGCTTTGTCCCACGCTTAGGTCGGAGCTAGATGAGAAGAACGCCTTGATTAAGTCTTTGGGGAAGACTAAGGTCGGGGAGTCTAGCCCACCTATTGATTGTCATGTTTGCCCTGGTTTGATCTCTGATTTGGATAATCTTGCAGTAGAAAAAGCCAATTTGGAGAATGAGAATACCTATCTTAGGACGATTCTTAGTTGGGTTTCTGTTAGTGAGCCATAGTTGGGCATGATGATCAAGCAGTTCAAGCGTGGTGATGGGTTTGGGGTCGGTTACACATACACAAAGTCAGAATTTGACAAGCTGTATGGTAAGATTGGCAAGGCTGCTAGAGCTCCAAGTGCACTAAACACTGCTAGCACGAGCACGCAGCCTTTGCTTGTTGACCCCGTGGATGGTGTGCTTAAAGAACCATCGAAAGCACCTCCACAGAAGCATGTTTGGTTTCCAAAGCGCAATGAGCTGAGGAATCCCCTTGATACGCTCCCTGCTGCCATAGCCAAGGTTGCCCAGAAGAAGGGGGCTGCTCCTCCCCGTCCACAGGCGAGGCCTCCACCTCCCAAGAGAGAACTGAGGTACCACTGCGAGTACTGTGACAGAGAGCGTCACCTGGAGGAGTTTTGCTTCAGGAGGAAGCGGGCTATGAGGCGTGAGCAGGAGAGACGCAACCCGGACATGTACTCTGCTCGGGTGCATGGTCCTCCTCGGCGTGGTGGTAGGCAAGATGCTAGGGCGCGCCATGTAGGTGGAGGACAGGGAGACGGTGGTGGTTACCGTGCTCCAGCGGGTGGTCGCTTTGCCAGTCGTGCTCCTGGTCGTCCTCAGTACGGCTATGGACCACGGGACTGAGGCTTTGGAGGAGGTTACGATGCACCACTCTTTCCTCGTGGTGGTGGTCGTTAGCCTCGCGGTAGACGGGACAGGGGATACGCTTTTACTGATTTTGCTAACCCTTCTGTAGAGCAAATGGCTCGATACTGATTTGCTTCACACTTTGCTAACCCCAGTGTTGAGACATTTGCTCACCCTTTGTCTCACTACTGATGTGCAGGTCGGAGGCTTGAAGAACAGGTGGATCATGGACTCCGGTTGTTCGCGCGATATGACCGAGAATGACAAATGATTCTCCAGCCTCACCCTAACGCGCCACAAAGAATACATCATATTTGGGGATAATGGTAAGGGCAAGGTACGTGGTGTTAGCGCTGTTAAAGTTTCTGATCGCTTCACCCTGAGAGAGGTTGCTTTGGTTTCGAATCTTAGCTTTAATTTGCTCTCTGTTTCGCAACTTCTTGATGAGGGGTTTGAAGTTCGCTTCAAGGAGGGTTGTTCTCGAGTTTTGGATTCCAGAGGAGACCTGGTTTGCCGGATCGTTCCTCGTGACCGAGTTTTCTTGGTCAATTTCTCTGGAACTCCTTTTGGCCCTTCTCGTTGCTTGTTGGTGGGTCCTTCTTCCGATCTGTGGAAGTGGCATAGGAGACTCGGACATTTGAGCTTCGACTTGTTGTCTAGACTTAGCTCACTTGGCCTAATCCGAGGATTGCCTAAATTGAAGTTTGAAAAGGACCTTGTTTGCCATTCGTGTCGTCACGGGAAGATGATTGCTACTTCTCATCCGCCTGTTAATCAGGTGATGACCACTCACCCTGGAGAGTTGCTACACATGGACACAGTTGGTCCTTCTAGGGTGATGTCAGTTGGTGGGAAGTGGTACGTTCTTGTGATCGTGGACGACTTTTCTCGCTATTCTTGGGTCTTTTTCATGAGAACCAAGGATGAGGCTTTTGAGTTTGTTCGAGACTTGATTTTGAGGTTGAAAAATGAGGTACCCTAGGCCATGAGAGCGATTCGCAGTGATAATGGCACAGAATTCAAAAACGCTCGTTTTGACACCTTTTGCAGTGATCAAGGTCTTGAACACCAGTATTCTTCTCCCTACACTCCACAGCAAAATGGAGTTGTAGAACGGAAGAATCGGACGCTGGTTGAGATGGCGAGGACGATGCTCGACGAGCATAGAACTCCTCGAAAGTACTGGGCTGAGGTGGTCAATACCGCTTGTTATGTGTCCAACCGCATTTTCTTGCGTGCTTTCATGCACAAGACTTCTTATGAGTTGCGATTTGGACGCCAGCACCGTACTGACCATCTCAGAGTTTTTGGTTGCTGGTATTTTGTGCTGAAAGAAGGAAATCTTGATAAGTTTGAGTCTCGATCGTCTGACAGCATTTTTCTCGGTTATGCATCTCATTCCAGAGCATACTGTGTGTTGCTTCTTGATTCTAACATCATCAGAAAGACTTGTGAAGTCACTTTCGACGAGACTGCACCGTGCAATTCTTCTGTCTTTGAGGTTGCAGGAGATGATGAGCTCGGCACCTCCATCTTTGAAGATGAGGAGGAAGAAGCTGCGGAGGGTGATGCTAAGGCTACCACGCGTGCTGTGGACCCAGTCGCCTCCGCCACGAGCTCGGACGATGATGACGGCCCCGATCCTACTATGCCTACTTCTCGGGGGCCAGTTGAGCAGGTGACTCAGCCTTCACCAGCTACACCTGAGGAGGCACCAGCCTTGGTTGAGGAGGAGGCGACTTCGACAAGGGAAGCACCGCGACACATTCAGCGTCGTCATCCACCTCAACAGATGCTAGGTGACCTCAATGAGCGAGTCACACGGTCCAAGGTAACAAGTATCGCTGGCTTTGCTCATTCAGCGTTTGTTGCCTCCTTTGAGCCCAAAGATATTGGACACGCTCTTTCTGATTCTAATAGGGTCAATGCCATGCATGAGGAACTCGAAAATTTTGAAAGAAACCAAGTTTGGGTTTTAGTCGAGCCTCCACCTGCTTGTAATCCCATCGGAACGAAGTGGGTTTTCAAAAACAAGCAGGGTGAGGATGGGTTGGTTGTTCGAAATAAGGCTCTTCTTGTTGCCCAGGGGTTTTGCCAAAAAGAAGGGATTGATTTTGAGGAAACTTTTGCCCCAGTTGCTCGTTTGGAAGCGATTCGGATTTTTCTTGCATTTGCTGCTTCTAAAGGTTTTAAAGTTTTCCAAATGGACGATAAATCTGTCTTCTTAAATGGTTTTATCGAAGAAGAGGTTTATGTGAAACAACCCCCTGGTTTCGAAAATCCCAATTTTCCAAACCGTGTTTATAAACTTCAAAAAACACTTTATAGTTTGAAACAGGCACCTAGAGCTTGGTATGATAGACTGAAAACATTTTTGCTGGCTCAGGGCTTTAAAATGGGGATGTGTGGATAAAACTTTGTTCCTCATGTGGTCTAGCACTAATTTTCTATTAGTTCAGATATACGTGGATGATATTATCTTTTGTGGCTCTTCTCACGCTCTTGTCTCCAAGTTTTCTGAGCAGATGTCCAGGGAGTTCGAGATGAGTATGATGGGTGAGCTGCAGTTCTTCCTTGGGCTGCAGATCAAGCAAACTCCTCATGGCACGTTCGTCCATCAAGCCAAGTACACCAGGGACTTGCTGCGGAAGTTCGACATGAGTGACTTGTCACCTCAGCCGACTCCGATCAGCACTTCGACGGCGCTTGATGAGGACTTGGACGGTGAGTCGGTGGACCAGAAGGAGTATAGGAGCATGATCGGCTCTCTCCTATACCTGACGGCGACGCGGCCGGACATTCAGTTCGGCGTCGGCCTCTGTGCGCGGTATCAGGCTTCGCCGCGCACCTCCCACAGGTAGGTGGTCAAACGCATCTTCAGGTATCTGAAATTCACCCCTGAGTTTGGTCTCTGGTACTCTGCGGATTCTTCTCTGATTTTGGTGGGCTTTTCTGATGCCGATTTTGGTGGGTGTCGGTTGGATCGCAAGTCGACATCCGGCACTTGTCAATTTCTCGGTACATCTTTGGTGTCTTGGTCCTCTCACAAGCAGGCTAACATAGCGCTTTCTTCCACAGAAGCTGAGTATGTTGCCGCTGCTAGCTGTTACTCCCAGATACTTTGGATGAAACAAACCTTGCAGGATTATGGACTGAGTTTTGATATGGTTCCCATCTTTGTAGACAACATGTCCGCTATTAGCATTGCAAAGAACTCTGTCCTACACTCCAGAACCAAACACATAGATATCCGGTTCCACTTCCTGCGAGATAACCATGAGAGAGGACACATAGACTTGATTCATGTCCCTTCAGAGAGGCAAACCGCAGATATCCTAACCAAACCGCTTGAGCAGGACACCTTTGCTCGCTTGCGAGGGGAGCTTGGGGTTTGTTACCCCTTTTGATCGCTGATTTTTCCTTGGTTAGCTTTGTAGGTATTGTTTGTTTTTCTCTTCGTTTTCTAGGTTTGGTAGTTGCATTGTGCATATGCATTGTACATTTATGCATTTTGCATTGCCTCACTTGCACTAGCATTCCTGTATACATTGCTATGATCTCCTAGTGCTTGCTAGTGTGAGTTTATAAATGTGATCATGTATAGTTTGCTCCGCTTTGTATATGACATCATCTGAGTTAAGCTATTTTGATTTGAAAATTTGAAAACATGGTCACCCTGTCCTGGCTACTAGCATGTTAGGGCGTGATTGATATGCTTTGCTATCTCATTCATGCTAGTGTAGCCTTTCGTACATCAATTCATACTTGACATGATCTAAAATTGATGAAATTGCTTGAATTGTGCTTGAAATGGAATGGAAAGATCTAGGTGGGATTGCTTGTCGCACTGATCGAGCTTTCAGGACGGCTCACCTTGCACTTGTGAGAACCCGGCCAAGGCTATACATGACTGAAACGAGTGTCTTAAGCTTCTGATTGCCTTTGGCATAGGCTTGGTCTCGTTGCTAAGTAAAGCATGACAAGCTTTCAACCCCTGGCATTAAATTGCTTGATATAATGAGTTTGCAAAATCAATGTTTACAACATGCTTTGGATGTTTTTGGCTCACCAGTATGAGTTTGATTAGCACTGTCTTTCATTCCCTACTTGCTAGTGCTAGATCAAGGGTGATGCTTTTCTTTCTCCTAAACTGGAACTTGCCTAGCTCTAGACTGATTTGATATACCCTGTTGAGTTAGATGCAGGTCTTGTTTATGGATGCACACGTGCTTGTGACTAGTTGTTACTCATATCCTTGTATCCCTGAATGCTTTCACTTACACCTCCTGCATTGCATTCATTGCATAGTATATGTTCAGGGGGAGTTTTAGGTCTAAGCCTTGATGTGTACATGTGCCACCAAGGGGGAGAAGGTTAGTGATCGAACAAGGGGGAAAATTGTTTGATTTTGGAGAGAACCAAAAACTTGTTGAGCATAGGACTCTGAGGGTGCATACATTTGGTGAGAGTTGCACTAGTAAGGGGGAAATGCATTCAGTGGGAGTTTCTGCTTTGTTTAGCTCCTGGTTTTCCCTTCGCTTCTGGCATGACTGTGTCGAGCCCTGCCTCTGTCTTTGAGGAGTCATGCTTGTATTTGATCGATTGCGTCGAGCCGTTGCCCTTGTCTTAGGGAATTGATCTTTGCTTGGTCAAGTGACTTGTTCTTGCTTCTTTCGAGCTTTTGTCACTTGTTCAAGTTCTCTCTTGCTTCTTTGTTCTTCACTGTTTTTGTTTCAATCTTTGTTCGTTTGTGGTGTGTTGACAATTCACTCATCAAGGGGGAGATTGACGAATGTTGAGTACTCTATCCTGTTTGTGATGAGTGAATTGTCAACCGTGCGGTGTGATCGTGTGCTTGGTCTTTGGATTGCAGGTACACGGGCGTCAAGTGTCGACGGAGAGCTGCCGTGGAGGTGCTGTGGCCGATGGACCGTGCGGTGGACGGTGGTGAAGAGCAGCCGGGACCGGAGCTCATGCCGGGCGGCAGCTATGGTGTCCACTCCTGGATCAAGGGTGCAAGCGGCGACGAAAGGCGGGTTTCTTGGTTTGCGCCACAAAACCAAGGAGGTGGACGGCGGTTGAAGACGCCAAGTCGTGGAGGCACGGGCGTCGGTCTCGGGACTGACGGAGGCGACGGGCGTCGACGGCGTCTAGGGCCTCGCTGCGGGAGAGGAGGTGACGGGCGTCGGGCGGCGTCTAGGGCCGTCAGAAGGCCGAGGCGGGAACGGCGTCTAGGGACACGGCGTGGAGGCGGGAATCTTCCCGCGCGTGGAGTTTTGGCGGTTTTCTCAAAACCGGCAACCTACCCGGGTTTCGCGGACCCCCCAAAACCGCGAACCGGATCTTCATCGACATGGCGGCATCGCGGAGAAGACTTCATTTCGAAGAAAGAACCTCGGCCGTCGGATGAGTCCATTGTATCTTTTCCGGTTTTGCTCCTACGGGCTTTCTAGTGTCTAAATTGAGTCTAGGGATAGTTTAGTCATTTAGTCTAGAGTTAGTGGGTTAAATACCCCTTCACCCACTTTCTCCTTCCTTCCTCTCTCTTTTTGCCTGAGCCGCACGCCACCTCTCCTTCTCCCTGGCGCCCCTCTCTCCCTCACGGTTCCCTTCCTCTCTTCTCTAGAGTTAGGGATTTTAGCCATGGATTTGTGAAGACTTTGTACGTGAATTGATCGAGAAAGGAGGCCAATCTCTCCTTGTGCCCTCTGGGGTTTTGATTTCAATTCATTTTCGTTCATCTTGTGCTTCGTTTGATTGAATTTCGATTTTCTTTTGTCGATTCATGAGCACGAGTTAATGGCTTGATTCTTGATCATTTCGTGACTCTTTGTAGTGATTCAAAAACCATTTAGCCTAGTGCTATACCCTCCGGAATCACGAGTCCCCCCTAATCGAAGTTGTTGCGTTCTTGAGAAAACCCCAATCTTGCTCGGATTTTCTTCGATTCCTCCCAAACCATGGAGTAATTCGTCGATTCCTTCCATGGTCATGTTCACAAGTCCTTTGTGATCGTGCCAACGAATTTTGGTGAGATTTGGACTTGATTTGATCTTTAGATCAACGAGTTTTTGGGCGAGACGCGGACTGAAAAATCGTTTCTGGACTCGAGCATAGTTTTTCCTATCACCGGATGAACTGTTGTTTTCAAGATTATCACGTCGGATCAACCGGTGAGTAAGATTCTCATGTGTTAGGGTTTTGTTGTTGAACCGTTGCACCGACAAGTGGTTTTTGTTCCTCATCGGTTTATCCGGTGAATGGGTCTGTGTTTTGTGCTACTCTGAGCGTCGGTTAAACCGACGATGTGCTCCTTATGCACGTCGGTTTAACCGGTGACTACTAAGTCATTTTGCAGTCCCTCTGGACAACTGCACCGGCGTTTGGTTTTGATTTTGCCGGATCATCCGGTGTGTAACACCGGTTGAACCGACGCTATTCAAACCCATCCGTCGGATCAACCGGTGCTCACTTTTTCTCTGCTGCCGGCTCTGCTCATCGGTTAAACCGACGCTGTTCAAATCTGTGCGTCGGATCAATCGGTGAGTTATACCGTGCTATTTCTCGCGCTGCTTTTCGGTGATTGCTTCCGCGTTGGATCTTGTTTGTTCCTAGGGCTTTCTTGTGTTGGTGTAGCTCCTCCATAGCTACTTAACACTGTATCTAGAACTATAGGGTTGGGCGTGTACTTAGGGACTAAGCCGATCTCTGCGTTTGCAAGAATTTTAAATCAGCTGTCATTCACATCCCTCTTGGTCGCCCTTTAGGTCCCTCATTTCCCAGCTGTCCGCCGCCAAGGAGCGGTACGGCATCCGCCCCGGCCGACGGCCCCGCGCCGCCTGCGGACTCCACGGTCCGGCGGATTCTGGCGGAGAGCGCGCACTTCGTGGAGAAGGAGGAGATCGTCGGCTTCTCCGCGCACGAGGAGCAGCTGCTGGAGTGGGTGGCCGAGGACGACGAGCCGCGGCGGACGCTGGTCTCCGTGTGGGGAATGGGCGGCGTCGGCAAGACCACGCTCGCCACGCGCGTGTTCAGGGAGGTCGCGGAGAGCAGGCGCTTCGACTGTGCCGCGTGGGTGGCCGTCTCGCAGCGCTTCACCATGGACGACCTCCTCAGGAAGATCCTCAGAGAGCGGCGGCGGCGGCGGCGCGCGTGCCGAGAACGACGACGCGGGCGCGGATTACCAGTCGCTCGTGGCGGCCGTTCGGGACCATCTCGGCCAGCAGCGATCTTGGGATTGGGGAAGCGGCCAGCATACTAAACCTCAGCATCGACGACCTGCCGCCCAACCTCAGGAAATGCTTCCTGAGCTGCAGCGTGTACCCTGAGGACTTGTGGATCAAGCGGAAGATTCTGATCAGGAAATGGGTTGCGCAGGGCTTCGTCGAGGACAAGCCGGGCCGGTGTGCAGCGGAGGATGTCGCCGATGGCTACCTGGACCAGCTAGTCCAACGCAGCCTGATGCTGCCCGTCACCAGGAACGACTTTGGCCGGACCAAACGGTTCATCATTCATGACCTTATCAGGGAGTTGATTATCCACAGGTCCAGAGAAGTGGAAGGCTTGTTTCATTTCGCAAAGTGCAAGATCACAGTGGATCACAGCACCAGGATTCGGCATCTTGCGGTGGATAGATGTGAAGAAGTGAGATCCGAGCATGTTCCGCAGTTGGGCATGCTTCGCTCCTTCAGTGCGTTTGGGTCAGAATTGGATGCTTCATTCGTGTCTCACTTCAGGCTCTTGACTGTGCTAAACCTCTGGTTCGTTGAGATGAGTACATTACCTGATTCGATCACCAGTCTTCACAATCTGCGGTATCTCGGGATCCGTTCAATGCTCGTTGAAGAGCTTCCAAAGGATCTGGGCAAACTGCAGAAGCTTCAGATTTTGGATGCCAAGTTGTCCATGGTACAAAGGCTACCAAGCAGCGTAGCAAAACTGAAGAGCTTGCGCCACCTGATAGTTTTAACGCGTGGGGCAACTGATTTGTTGAAGCCGTATCCCGCCATGGCAACAGGGGTTCCTGAAGGGCTAGAGAACCTGACCAACCTGCAGACACTCAAATATGTTCAAGCGAATCAAAAGATTGTTAGATCCTTAGCAAACCTGTGGCAGATGAGGAGCCTGGAGCTGTCTGGCATTGATGCAAGCCTTATCGCCGACTTGTCGTCATCGATCTCTAGGATGAGCTTCCTTGTGCGGTTGGGGTTGGGAATGAACCCTGGAGCAGACGCGGTGCTAGATCTGGAATCAATGTCTCGACCACCATTGAAGCTACAAAAACTCAGTCTGACCGGCAGGTTAGCAAGAGGGAAGCTGCCATCATGGATCTGCTCCCTCACTAGCCTTTTGCAGTTAAGGTTGAGTGGCTGCCAAATTGCACAAGACTCACTCGTGCTCCTCGCTGCGCTTCCTATGCTGGTAAATCTTAGCCTTGTCGAAGCATACCATGAGAGGAGCATGATGTTTACAGGAGATGGTTTTCCTGCACTTCGGAAACTCAACTTGGAGGGCTTGCCTAACCTTAGTCGCATAGAGTTTCAAGAAGGATGTCTTGTAAACCTACGTCATCTGGTGCTTGGCCAGTGCACTGGACTGACTGAAACACCCCAAGGTATGGGGAACCTCAAGCATATCCTGAATTTGGAATTGTTTGGCATGCAAACAGAGTTTGTGGATAAGTTGAAGGAGCAGAACGGTGATGCTGGATATCACAACCCTGCCAGTTCAGATTTTTATCAGGCGCCAAGGGTTTTGAGATTTGAGAAATTTGCTAGAAAGTATTAAGTGAAGGTGGATCCTAGTCTATCTTGCTGATCAATAAGAATAACCTGACAGCTACTGTTACCTGCAGATCAATGGTCAAGTTCTTTGTCACATTTTGCTCTGAGTTCGTAGTTCAGTAAAAATAAATCTCTTGCCTCTGAATTTCTTAGTAACAGCACCTGCTTTTACCCAAATTTGGGTATATCAAGTCATATGATGCCTAAGTGAGAAGATTTCGCAGGCATGTTCTTTTCGGTCATTACTTTGTCTGAAATCATTTGACCTTAGGGACACCACTAACTAAATCACTAAGCTTTATATTAGAGTGTTCTGATTTCTTTTAAGATGATTGGAGACCATGATCACTTTGGCCTTCCTAGATTCAGAAACAGGCATCTCATAGAAGTTCTTAGCAAACCAGAGTATACTGAATGAAAGTACCTTTTTTTTGTCCATCAGCCAAAGTGTATCGACAGAGTCGCAATATTCAACGAATGGGATGCGCAATTTATTCTAAACTAGAATGAGACGAGTTCTGTTCCTGCTACCAAGTCACCGCATCCGTGCCGTCATTTTATTCTAAGTCACTGAATCCCAATGAGACGAGAATGGGCTCTTACAGGTATCTGTATCTGTACAACAAAAGTTTCCTAGGATTTTATCTGTGTGTGCCGCATACGAATACACCATACATACAGTTGGGGTTTGGAGTTACTTATAACAGTCGACAATCGTACTATTGATCTACATTTGGCCATTTTATTGGATGAAAATAATACATCTTTACCAATCTCTTCCTCCTCTGGTACTCATCAGCTCCTGACCTGATCTATGATTCTACTGTCTAACTTTTCATGAGCCAATAAGCTCCTGACCTTTTTTTTTTTGCAACCAATCGAGTACGGGCAGAACAGACACATGATGATAGCAGCGCTCAGGTTCTGCATCTGGATACACATCGTAAGAAAACAAAACTTGCTAGTGGCAAAAGGGTCCGCCACTGTAATTTTCATTTGAACGAAACGATCCATGCACTGGTTACACATCTTTATCTTAAGAAACTCGCTACTGGAAGCTTAGAGATAACTCCTGCTACTACTGAAGCAGCAAGCTAGTCGTGCCCCGTTACAGTCTAATAGCTATTCTGACGTCTACTGTAACTGCAAAACACTACTAACAATCTGACCACTGTGGTGGCCAATGATCAGTGCAGCATCCGGGTGGTTATGCGGGAGATGTCCGACGGCCTGACGGGCTTGAGCAGGAAGTCCTCCGCGCCTTCTTCCATGCACCTGCAGAAAAAATGAACAGAAATTCAGATCGTCATCGCGGCTCTCATAATTCATATTTATCAGGAAGAAGGTGACATAAAGGATTGGCAATGGCATCGGTTGGTTCAGGAGCAGACCTGCTGATCCGTGTCGGCACGTTCTCGGAGGACATGATCACCACCGGGATCTGCTTGAGCTCCGACGATTCCTGGTTACCAAGATTCGTCAGATGGTAATGTCATGCGCATGAGCATTCCCCATTTGTGAAAGAACTTATCCGAGAGTCAATGCTTAGTTTACCTTGACCTTCTTGAGGAGGTCGTAGCCAGTCATCTCCGGCATCCAGTAGTCCGTGATGATCATGCTCACATTCGGCTCCTGAACCGCAAGAAAACAGCAGCCAATGTTCAGTTCAGAGAAAGGAACCAGATTGGAGCCAGTCATTTTGTTTTAATTTGTGCATCACTGAATGAACAAAGGTCGACAGAATGACACATACCGAACCCAGTATCTCGAGCGCCCTCTTCCCGCTGTCCACGGCCGTGACTGCATCATCAACAGAATCGCAAGGTTTTATTTTTAGTTAATGGAATCCGGCCGTAAACTTTGTTCTTGCTCTTGTCATGCAGTATAAGTGTAAAACCGAAGAGAAAGCAAACTGAACTCGGCGCGCCTGACCTCTGTAGTTGGATCGCCGGAGCAGCGCGGTGACAAGGGCGCGGTCGATGGAGCTGTCGTCGACGGCGATGACGCAGGGCTCCACCACGACCACCCCCGCGTCGTCGCCGACGACGGGCAGCACCCCGCCGTCCTGCTTGGCCGCAGCACCACGCATCTCCTCGGCGCGGTCGCCGCCCCGCCCACGGCACTGCAGGTCGTCCCCTCGGCTCCGATCACCGCCCGCCGCCGCCTTCGATGAGGCCTCCGTCGACATGGATTGGAGTGTCGTGCGGGTGTGGTATGGGCGTGCGTGCGAGACGACGGTAGCTGGTGGCTACTACCGGCAGACCCCACGCCGGCAGGGCGGCGCTATTTATACGGCGCGGCAGGGAAGGACGGATGCGCCGGGTATGGCAAGTGATCGGTCGGCGCCGCCGCGCGATCGGGGATCGGGGCCACCGGGTCGGATCGCGATGCGGGTACTGAATCGAATCTCCCCCGCGGCCGTACGTGGATCGCGTATCCCCTCGGATGTGGCACGGACATATCGGGGGCAGGCTGCCCCCGCCCTGTCCGGGCGCGCCGCGATCTCACGCGTGGCCGGCCGGCCGGACGAGGCGGAGAGGATCGGTGCCCTGCCCCCCGGCCGTGCCGTGCGTGATGCGGCGCCCGGCGGGGTCGCGGCCGGTGCCGCTGCTCGTTCCGCAGCTGCCTGCCTGCCTGCCTCCCCCGCGCCGAGCAGGCTGCCGGGGCAGGCGGATCGAGCCTGCTGGCCACATGCATCCGTCGGAGTAGGCGGGCGGGGTTCGAGGAATGTCGTCGTGTCGCGTCCTGGGCTGGCACGATGCTATCCCCCGTCCCATCCTGGGGCGCGCGGCAGCTTCGTGCCGTGCGCGGTGCACGGGCCGTACCGGCCGCACGCACGCCGCGCCGCCCAGTTCGTGCGGCGGGAGTGGGGCCGGCAGGAGTTGCCCGGTGTTTGCCTCACCGGCTCGCCCTGCTCCTGCGGCCTGCGGGGCCCCGGTCGGTAACTCGTGGTCTCACTCACCGCAGGACCTGTCACGGTGCTGTGGGATTTGCGCTCAGGTTGCGCTGACCCTGGTGTCTGAGCATCTGCCGACTCCTACGTGGAGTGGAGTTGATATGATCCCATACATTAAAATTCAGATTATGGCGAGGCTCTAATGGTAGGATCGCATGAGATTGTACACAACATGCACGATCCTGCTTAGCGTCAGTCAGATCACTATCATATAAAAAAAACCACCATAAAAAATCTTGCTTACCTTTCTACTCCGTCTGTTCCATTTTAATGGCGGTGTTTGGTTTCTAAAGTGATTTTTACGTGCACATTTTCCGAGAAAAGAATCTCCTATACATGGAATACTAAATGATGTCTATTTGCAAAACTTTTTCAGAGACGAGCGTAACATTTCGAGACGAATCTAATGACGGTAATTAATTGATCATTGCTACAGTTGTGCTACAGTAACCATCCTCGAATCACGCGATCAAAAGTCTCATTAGATTTGTCTCGCGATTTACACGGGGAGTTGTGGAGGTGGTTTTATGATTAGACTTTATTTAATACTCTAAATTGGTGGTCAAAGGGCCAAAAAGTTTTCGCGAAAACTTTTACACCCCAAACCAAACATGGCTATTCGCCGTTCTAACCTCCTCTGTCAAATTATTAGTTGTCCTTAGCTATGACAGTTCAATTTGCTTTTATCATTTCCAAAAATAACCACGAACTCACTGCCCTTCTTCTATCGACTCAGTTCCCTATCTAGAAGGAGTTGTGGCTCCATCCTCCCTAAGAGCAGGGCATCAGCCAATAGGAATTGCACAAATATTCATCCGCCCGCTTGGAGCCGGCGTCTCACGAGTCACCCGCACATGCTCTCTCTATCCACGTACGACTCTACGCCGGCTCCTTGTAACACCCATGTGTTAATCACCTGTAATTAGGGTTAATCATATGTTTAACATGACAATTAGTACTAATGTTAATCATGTAAAGGCATTTAATAAAGTTTGTTAGTACTTTAACACATGAAATGACGAGTTCTTCAAAGTACAGTTTTTAAACATTTAACGTATATTTCAAATTGTAACAAACATGTTTAAAAATAAATTTCAAACCTTTGCTTAAATGGACTTTTGCCTAGAACCAATGTTATGGTTTTCAAATGATGAACAACTTCCGTGTTCAAAAATTTTCGAGTTGCCACACAAAAGTAGGAGAAAAAGTTGAATTCCGAAGTGTATAGGACATTTTCAAATGCGCTCAAGTTTCAAATTTTATCTTTTAAACCATTGTTCCAATGGAAATGTGCCTAAAATAAAAGTTGTAGATCTTGAAATTTTAAGTAAGTTTGGTATTCAAAAGTTTTTCATTTGAGGCCGTGAAGAAGGAGAAAAGCTGGGTTTACAAACTGGAATTTTGGAACTTTGAGTTATTTACAAAACTGCCATTACCACGATCTTCATCTCTCTTCCTCTTATGCTCACGCCGTTCGTCGCCGTCTCGCCGCCAGCGCGGCCACCTGGCCGGCCACACGCCGAGCCTGAAAGGATCGAGGCCCAAGAAGGGGGGGTTGAATTGGGACTTTTTCAATTTATAGAGAGTCCTTAGCCTAGACTAGTATTGTCCAATCTACAAATTTGAAACCTAATAACTAGAGCACACTAGCAATGGGTCCTTAGGTAGGAGAACATACTAACATGATCATCTTTCCTAGGAAGAACCACACTTAGCAAGAACAAGTTCTAGTCAAGAGATCAAACTATCATGCCATTGTCCTAGTTAAACAAACAAGCAAAGAAGAGCAAGATCATAATAAAGGAAATTTAATGCTTGAATGTAAATGCGAAGGACACGAGACAACCGGATTTTTTCCCGTGGTATCGAGGAGTTGACGCTCCCCCCTAATCCACGTTGGAGCACCCACACAAGGGTATCACTCCCTTGCTTCACCAAGGAGCAAGTGATCACTAAGAATGCTCCTTCTCCATCTTCAGAATGGCGACCTTCACACCGTGTAGAAGCTTCTTGTCTTGGGGCTCCCACAAACTCCAAGAGCTCACCAAGAACCTCCCGATCACCGAGACCGGCAAGGTGCCGTCAAACACAAAGAGTAACAAGCTCCTAAGCCTTCACTTGACCCTAGCTCAAGCACACTTGCTACACTTGCAAGGGTTGAATTCTTCAAGGTTGAAGCACAATCAATGTACTAGATCTTCACTCTTTTGCTCAAAGCAGTCTCTCTTCTTCTCAAGGGTGGCCTCATGTATTCAATGCATCAAAGGCAGTTCAAATCAGCCAGGGGGTGCCCTTATATAGAGTGGAGAGGGTCACACAGCCGTTGGAAGTTCACTGCAGAAAAATCGTGACCATCGGAAGAACTGACGGGTGAGAATTTGAAGGCGTCGGTTCAACCGGTCTCTCTGTGTCCAAATAGTAGCCGTTGGGGGTTCTGACACAGTATCCAGGTTTGCGTCATTACACCGGTGCATGCTCCGTAGGTGCATCGGTTCAACCGGTGCTGAAGAGGTTCACTGATCAACTCAAACAAGCTTTCTGGAACATAATACATCCAATGCACCGATGGTTGATTCTGAGGCGTCGGTTCAACCGGTGCTGAAGGCGAATCACAGCCACCCAAACATGCTCTCTGGAACAAAGTACGTCCATTGCACCAGTGCTTATCTTTTTGACCATCGGTTCAACCGGTGCTATAGAGTTTGTTGACTTGATTTCTGCTTGCATCCAGAGAAGATAGACCGACAGGGCGTCGGTCCTTCCGCCAAGCATCGGATGCACCGATGCATGGGTCATCGGTTAAACTGGTGCTACTGTTTTTCTTGATTTTCAGCTGAATTGACTTGAAGTTTGAATGTTACTTTGATTGTTTCTTCTTCCAAGTATTTTGTTGACTTTTTTTTTGACTATCTTGAGCTGTTTTTGAGCGAGTGTGCAACATTTCTAAGGCCAACTCAATTTTGGTCAAGCTACTAACTCATGAACCCCTCTTAATAGTACGGTCAAGAACTAAAAACTATAAACCCTAGCTAAATCAAGTGTCCTTCATCTTCTTGTGACACTTGAGACTAGAAATGTCCTTAATCTTTGGAATTGAGTCCTTGGCATGCATGATTGTTTTGAATTGAGGGGTCTTCTTTCATATTTCATATGAGACTATTCTAATCATTTATTTTTCCTTCAAAAAATATGTTAGTCGCGTACGGTTGTCATCAATCACCGAAACTTACCATTAGCATCTATCGGCCTAGATGCGCTTCAATCTCCCCCTTTTTGGCGATTGATGACAACACAAAGTAGAGATTCACAAGATATGAAATTGAAAGCGATAAACAAGCATGCAATACTAGAAATAAAGCACATGTAGGGACATGTCAACGCAGAGCATACACAAAATCCAAAAAAATATGTCCATACACAAAATCCATGAAGATTCAAACACGCCACAAACCACCAAGCTCCCCCTATCTATCTCCCCCTTTGGCAACAAAGCACCAAAAAGGAAGGCGATCTAGTCCTGAGCTGGAGAAGGCGGAGTCTTCATGCTGGGTCCGGTGGAGAACTGAGTGGCAGAGTCGTCAGCATCGTCGTCCGTCCAGTCTTCGTCGGACGAAGAGGACTTCTGCTCGACCGGAGACGTCGGAGCAGTAGAAGTAGCCGGAGTAGAGGTAGCAACTGGCTCGGTGATGACTGTGGAGTCCGTCGGAGGAGCAGACGTGACGGGAGTCATGTCTGGCTGAGTAGGGCGAACAACAGACGGACGGAGCACCTCAGGCTGTGAGGGTGACTCGAACATGAGGGACCGAGCTGAGGGGTGCTGTAGCTGATGTAGAACCTGCTTCTGCCTGAGGAACTCTGCACACTGCTCAGCAGTCCAAACACAAGGCTGTGGAACAAGCGCCGGAGCAGGAGCAGGGCTGGCAAACATCCCGGTCTGAAGAAGAGGTGACATCAGGAAAGACGCCAAGGGTGTCTGCACAAAGCCGCCAACAGGTGGAGCAGGAGCAGTAGGGTCGAACTGGATCTGCTGGGGTGTAGGGAGCTGAGGCTCAGGCAGTCCAGTGTGATGGTAGAGCTGTCCGAAGCATCCCGAAAAGAATGTGAACATCTGCTGCTGAATCTGGGACTGCTGCTGAAGCTGTATCCTCATGGCCTCCTGCTGCTGCCGGATTCCCTCAAGCACAAGTGTCTGGGCCTCCTACTGGCGAGCCTGCTCGGCTTGCATGCTCAGCTGAGCTGCAGCAAATCTGTCCTGCTGGTCAGAGAGCCTCTGAAGAATAGCAGCGAGAGAATCAGGCTGAGTGACCTAAGCAGCGGTAACTGGAGGAGCAGGGGTGCGGGCTGCAACAGAGGATCCTGCCTCATCATCATGAGCACCTCGAGGAACAGTAATAGTAGGTATGTAGTCCTCGTCATCCTCCAAATCCTCTGAATCAGTGACCAGGTAGTGCGGGAGCTGGGCCTCTACTGCCGCGAGTGAAGCGTCCTCATCTGCCGTGGGATCATCTGCAGCTCGGCCCTCAGCCAAGGCACGCTCATCCAAAACCTGCTGTGCTCTGCGCTGGCCTCTCGGGCCACGGCGGCCATCTCGAGGAGTAGTAGGTGAGTAAACTGTGAAGTGCGTCCTCGACTGCGCCAGCTCATCCATATGAGCATTCTAACTGAGCTGGGCAAGAATCCAGCAGATCCAGTGAGCGAAGGGGTGACGACGGTGAACTGTCATCCCATCCATGATCACGTCCTCTAGCTCGCAGATGAAGAAGTCAACAAGGTCAAAGTCTCGACCTGTCATGATGTACAGTAATAGCCACTGCTGCAGAGCTGTGATCCCCTCATTGTGGCCTATCCTGAACAGCAGACTCTTCCTCAGAGCAAGATGGATAGTTTGTGCCACGGGAGTTAGCCTGTCCGGAGTCCTAGGAGTGCCAGGCAAAAATGGCTTGAAACGAACATGACACCATTTATGCCATTACGAGTGATTTTGGTGATCGAATGACAACACAACACTTAGACTAATATGATTGTTAAGATGACCATTCTCAGGCTTTTAGGTTCAAGTGATGACAAAGAGAAAGAGAAGATAGGCGTAGCAAGGCCCGAAGAATCGACGCAAGGGCATCGGTGCATCCGATGGTTGTCGGAAGAACCGATTCCATGGTATTTTGGTGCAGAAGGAAATCGAAGCCAAGTCAGCTTATAAGCACCGGATGAACCGATGGTTCAAAAAGGGGCATTGGTGCATTGGGCATACTGTGTTCCAGAGACGATGCAAGTCGCGCAAGAGACAAGTCTTCAGCACCGGTTGAACCGGTGAAGCATCGGTGCATACCATCGGTGTAATGACGTCAGCAGAAGAGGAGGATGCTGTGAGTGACCGGTTTAACAGACGGGAAAGCATCGGTTCAACCGGTGGTCAATGTGTCAGCTGTCAGGAGTTCAACGGCTACTTCGGGTATTAGAGTGACCGGATGAACCGACGCTACCCCATGCAGAGGCATCGGGTCATCCGATGATACGCAGATTTTCAGCTGACCGTTGGAGCAACGGCTACAAGACTTGGTGGCCTATATATATGCCTCACCCCGACCATTTGAAGGTTGCTGGAGTTGCTGGACATCCCAGACACACCCAAGAACATCTCCAAGCCATACAAAAGCATCAAGATCATATCCTTAGCCCTTAGCACACTTTGAGAGTGTTGTGTAAAGGTTAGCTCTTAGTGAGTGTGATTGCAAGGCCTTGAGCCTTTGTGCCGTGGTTCTCTAGTGAACCAAAACAAGAGCTTGGTGCGCCGGCACCTTCGAGCTTTGAAGCTCGCAAGCAACGTCATCGACCCTCCGACTTGGTGTGGAGCGGCGACGACACTTTGTGCGGGGGACGTGGAGACCCCCATCCTTTGTGGAGAAGCTCCTTAGTGGAACCCGGGGCCAAGGTGACCGTGATTGTGTTCACGGAAGAGACTTGGTGGCCGAGTAGCAATACTCTTAGTGAGTGCTACAACAACGTGGATGTAAGTGTGCCTTTGTGGCTAACCGAACCACGGGATAAACACCCGCGTCAAGACTTTACTATCTCTTATCCCGCTCTTTAAGCTTCCGCATTACTTACTAGAAATTTGTGTGCCTTTACTTTCATAGAATAGTTTCTTGATAGGAAAGGCAATAGGTTGCTAAACTCTTTTGGGATAGGGGTTTCACACTAGAACAACCTAGTTGCACATCTAGAAAGCATGTTTTAGTTTAAGTTTTATGCAAACTAGTTGGAGCCATAGGTCTAAGTTTTATTAGTGCCTAATTCACCCCCTCCCCCTCTTAGGCTAGAGCACCCGATCACTTTCATGGCTGCTGAAAAAGCACACTGACCTCCTCGTCAGACAGAAAGTGGGTCGCGTGAGGGCGACGAGGGGGCACCGTGTTGCCATAAGCCTGATAGTGCAAGTAGTGGGGCTCCTCGGCAATCCGAACTCTAAGTAGGGTAGCCAATCTGGCTCGAGTCAAACTTAGTGCCTCTCCTGGAACATGAAATCAATAAACTGTCGGTCCTCCTCAACAAATTGGGTAGCGTAGAAGACGCGAACCCACTCTCTGATGTATCGGGACCTCTCATTGAGTAGTACTGGCAGCCCATCATAGTGCTCAAAGAAGGGGAGTACTGGAACTCCACCGGCTGCCACACGCATAGCCACCCAGTGAAGCATCTTGTGCTCACTGATCTTGATATCCATCTGGCAATAAGCGTGGTAAAAGGACTCCTGGAGCAGAGTGTGAAAGCGACGGTCAACTCCAATATCCCTCTGCTCAGGAAACCACATCTCAGGGGTGTCATATCTCAACCTCTTGACCCTAGGTCCTGGAATACCCCTGAGATCAAGCAACTCAACCTGTGGAGGCTCCTCCTCTGCTTCACTGTCTTGACCAGCTGCCTCTCTGTCACTGCCACTATGCTGCTGCTGTGCACGGCCTGCTGTCCTCTGAGAGCTACCACCTCGAGTCCGTGGTCCAGAGCGGGACTGTGGTGAGGTCTGAGGCTGACGTGTACGCCCAGAGCGGCGTAGCAACTGTTGTGGCTCACCCTGAGCCTAAGGATCCCTGATCCTGAGCGAACCCTGCCTGTCTACTGCATCTGCAACTGCCTCTGCTCTTTCTCACTCTCGGTCCTCACGAGTGCGCTTCTTCCTCTGTTGTACCACCTGCTTGCCCTTACCCTTCTTGTCTCCTGCCATCTGTCATAGAGAATCGATAGAAGATAATGGAATTAAGGTGGGAAGTATATAATAGTACTAGAACATTATCTAGAGGAGAGAAATCCTAAGCAAAGCAGGGATTTGATTGAGCCTAAATATGTGCTTCTAGGGGATGACATCGTGTCTCAAATGATTTTGCTTCTAGTATGTGCTCTTAGAGTGAAACAAGTGCAGAGATACTCCTAAATGTGAGAGAAAATGTGCACAAGTGATAGCAAGATGTGACAAGATGAAGCTCTATGTGTGAGATAAGTGTGTGAGAGATGATTTAGAGTGAGTGCAACACACTGTAGAACTAAAAACAATCCATACCCTAAGGATCCGGAAGAAGAATGGAGAAGAGTGTCTCAGGAGCAATTCGTCGAGCACCCGATGTGTAGTGCTTGGGGTGGAACAGAGCCCTGGTGGAGCTCGAGCCTGGGGTGCCTGGGCACTGCCTGCGCGTGGCGCAGATGGAGATGGCGGTCGGAGGAGTGCGGCGGTGGCGGCGCGAGGCAGCTGCGGCGAGGCGGCGGCGCTAGGGTTTTGGTGGCGGCGCGGCCTGGGCGGCGCTAGGGCGACGCGAGCTTAGAACGGCAGTGCTGCACAGGCAAGGCAGCGATGCACGGCGGTGATGCGCAGCGGCGGAGCGTGGACAAGAGGCGGCGCTCAGATGCGCGGGCGGTGGAGCGGTGCGGGAGCGGGAGCGCGAGGAACGGCGGTGGCGGTTCGGATGAGGAATAGAGGAGCGCGTGAGACTGCCAGGTGGGGCCCGTGGAGGGGTTAAGTGAAACAGGGCAAGCGGGCCCGCAAACCCTAGATGACACCGGAAGATCTGATGGTGCAGAGATATGAGCATCGGTGTATTCACCGAAGTAACTTTGACCGGATTTGGACGAGTTTGAATCTTGGTCAACAGAGGGGCATCGGAAGATCCGCTAGGCAGGCACCAGAATATCCGACAGGCGTCTGCGCAATGGTCGGAGAGTTGTCCAGAGACGCTGCTGTGCCAAGATTTCCACACAGTAGCACCGAAAGAACCGTTGCAGGGGCATCGGTTCATCCGTCAACCATCGGATGCACCGGTGGCCGTCGGTGTAAGCGCCGGTGTTCAGTCCAGAGAAGATGCAGAAACTGAGCCACGAAGACTTAAGCACCGGTTGAACCGATGCAGAGGAAAACAAGGCGTCGGTTTAACCGGTGGTTAAGAGAATTTTCTGTTGAACTACAAACTCTACTTCTGATCCAAATTTTCAAAACCAAAGCCATAAACACTCAATTTGGACCATTTTAGAGAGACAACCTCACCCCTCAAACACTCATACTTAGTGCTCGAAAGCTTTTACATAGACATAGGCAAATTAAGATCCAAGCAAGGTTTAAAACACAAAAAAACAAATGTATGAGCCACTTTCTCTATGAACTTCGAGATTGAAACTTTAAGTTCGATAGGACGTGGCTCAATAGGCATGAAAGCGCAACATTGATCTTATCATCCTTGTAGAGTTGATATATCATATTTAGCATGAATATCTTTCTCGAAGTGTGATTTGCTCCCTTGTGATGCTACTAACGTGATGCAATGCAAAGCGAGAAATTTAAACATGGATGCATTCTATATGACAAGGCACATGCATTGCAAGAATTTAAATTTATCTTGTCAAGTTTGAACCCTTGGCAAGCTTCTTCATGATGAATCATTCTTCATGCCATGAGCGAAACCAAGACCACCGGCTCATGCAAGACCCATGTTCATCACTATCTTGACAAGGTTAGACAAGCCCCTAGCATTTGTACATATGAAATGCATCTATATGACAAGGCAATTACATGACATTAGAAGCATCTAGAACGTTAAGCACACTTCGCAACCTACAAAAGGTGCTCTCATCTAGAGGTTTTGTGAAGATATCCGCCAATTGATCTTCGGAACGAACACCACAAAGTAGTATATCATTCCTTGCCACATGATCTCTTAGAAAGTGATGACAAATATCTATGTGCTTGGTGCGAGAGTGTTGAACCGGGTTATTAGCAATTTTAACGGCACTCTCGTTATCACAAAGGAGCGGGATCCTATCTAATACTACATCATAGTCCAAGAGACTTTGCTTCATGTAGAAGATTTGAGCACAACAAGCCCCGGCGGCAATGTATTCCGCCTCCGCGGTTGACAAGGCCACGGAATTTTGTTTCTTTGACGACCAATAGACTAATGAACGCCCTAGCAAGTGGCACCCACCCGATGTACTCTTGCGATCCACACGACATCCGGCAAAGTCCGAATCCGAGTATCCCAAGAGTGTAAAACTAGCGTCTTTGGGGTACCACAAGTCTATGCTAGGCGTATGCTTGAGATATCTAAGGATCCGCTTAACGGCACTAAGGTGTGATTCCTTAGGATTAGCTTGAAAGCGGGCACACATGCATACGCTAAACATGATATCGGGACTAGATGCGGTTAGGTAAAGAAGCGACCCAATCATGGAACGATAGAGAGTTTGGTCAACCGATTTACCTCTCTCATCCAAGTCAAGATGTCCATTTGTTGGCATTGGAGTCTTGATCGGCTTCTAATCATCCATCTTGAATTTCTTGAGAATATTCTTTGTATACTTTTCTTGATGGATGAAAGTCCATTCCTTCAATTGCTTGATTTGAAACCCAAGGAAGAAATTGAGCTCACCGATCATGGACATCTCGAATTCCTTAGCCATCATTTCTCCAAATTCTTTGCAAAGAGTGGAGTTAGTTGAACCAAAAATGATATCATCAACATTGATTTGACATACGAATAGCTCTTCATTGATGATTCTTGTGAATAGAGTTGTATCCACCCTCCCGATCTTGAAGCCCTTGTTGAGAAGGAAGTCACGAAGGTGTTCATACCAAGCCCTTGGTGCTTGCTTGAGCCCGTAGAGCGCCTTGTGCAACCTATAAACATGATTAGGATATCTAGAGTCCTCAAACCCGGGAGGTTGTTCAACAAACACCAACTCATTAATAAAGCCATTTAAGAACGCACTCTTCACATCCATTTGAAAAAGTTTCATGTTGTGATGTGAAGCATACACTAAAAAGATACGGATGGCTTCAAGTTTTGCAACGGGGGCAAATGTTTCACCAAAATCCAACCCTTCAATTTGTGCAAAGCCCTTTGCCACAAGTCTTGCCTTGTTGCGAACCACTACACCATGCTCATCTTGTTTGTTGCGGAAGACCCACTTAGTACCAATGACATTCTTGTCTTGAGGACGTTCTTCAAGAACCCAAACTTCATTGCGGGTGAAATTGTTGAGCTCTTCTTGCATGGCCATCACCCAATCCGGGTCCTCAAGAGCTTCATCTATATTTGTGGGTTCCAAGCAAGAAACAAACGAGTAATGTTCACAAAAAGAGGCATATTGACATCTACGAGTTCTTACTCCACCGGAGGGGTCACCCATGACCAAGTCAATGGGATGATTCTTTGAAGTTCTTGTGAGCCTCTCTTGTGATTGAGATGATGAATCTTCTAGTGGTTCGACATCTTGGGCTTGAGCTTGGGCTTGTTCACTTGTGATGTATGTGTCATCAAATGGAAGTTGTTCTTCAACCACTTGTTCATCTTGGGTGTCATGGGGAGGATGTGAGGCGTCATCTTCTTCATCGGATGACTCGTAGTGGTGATGTGATGGTATACTCTTCTCTTCGACTTTGGAGTCATCCTTGGAAGTGGCTTCAACTTGAGTGAATGAACTTGGCAGCTCCTCAACTTCCTCCTTTGGCTTGACTTGCCCAATGGCTATGTTCTTCATGACTTCCCTTAGTGGTTCATCACCTACATCATCACAAGAAAATTCTTCCCCTTGGGAGCCATTAGTTTCATCAAACTCCACATCACAAGTTTCTTCAATCATGCGTGTGGCATTATTGAATACTCGATATGCTTTGGAGTTTGATGAGTAACCAACAAGAAAACCAACATCACATCTACTTTCAAACTTGCCTAGGTGCTTCCTTTTCTTGTAGATGTAGCATTTGCAACCGAAGACCCAGAAGTATGAGATGTTGGGCTTCCTCCCAATGAGAAGTTCATAGGGCGTCTTCTTCAAGAAGTGGTGAAGATAGACCCGGTTGGATGCATGACATGCAGTGTTGATGGCTTCCACCCAAAATCTTTGTGAGATGTCATAATCATCCAACATTGCTCTTGCAAGAGTGATCAAGGTCCTATTCTTCCTCTCCACCACTCCATTTTGTTGGGGTGTGTAAGTTGATGAGAATTCATGCTTGATGCCAATGTCATTACAAAACTCTTCAACTTGAGTGTTTCTAAACTCCGCTCCATTGTCACTCCGGACCTTCACAACACTTGACTCAAATTCATTTTGAGCTTGCTTGAAAAAAGTCTTGAAGATCCCCATAGTCTTGCTCTTGTCCTCTAAAAAGAAAGTCCAAGTATATCTAGAGTAATCATCAAAAATTATAAGACAATAGAGATTACCGCCAAGACTTTTGTAGGTGGTTGGCCCAAAGAGATCCATGTGTTGTAGCTCCAAGCTTCTTGATGTTGACAAATAAGCCTTCATGGGATGTGATGATGCAAATTGCTTCCCGGCTTGACAAGCACTACACAATTTGTTTTTGTCAAATGTAACATCTTTTACACCAACCACCATACCTCGTTTGAAGGCCTTCTTGAGTTGGCTCATGCCAATATAAGCAATGCGGCGATGCCAAAGCCAACCCATGGAGTTCTTGGAGCAAAGACAAGTCGCCAAGCTTGCATCATTAGATGAGAAATCAACAAGATAAATGTTACCATGTCGAAATCCTTTGAATATTAAGCTCTTGTCCTCCTTACTTGTCACTACAACCTCACTATCACTAAAGGTGCATATTAGTCCTAAATCACAAAGTTGAGCAATAGATAACAAATTGAAACTAACCGACTCAACAAGCAAAACATTAGAGATAGAAAGATCATTGGTAATTGCTACCTTACCCAAACCAACAACTTTTCCTTTTGAGTTATCACCAAAGGTGACATGTTCATGATCGCCCACATCTTCATCTAGTGAGGTGAACATCTTTACATAGCCGGTCATGTGTTGTGTACATCCGCTATCAAGCACCCAATGCTTTCCACCGGCTTTGTAGTTCACCTACACACAAATGAATCACTTTTGAGGTTTGGGAACCCAAGCAAATTTGGGTCCTTTGACATGAGTTACTAAAGCTTTAGGAACCCATAGTTAGCATGGTAACTTTCCCTTCATGTGAGTGCCAATGAATTTTGCCTCAACCTTGCCACTTTTAAGCTTGCTTAACAAGAAATGATGTTCATTGAATTGAGACTTGTAATTAGGAGGCAAGGTAGGAGGTGGGCGAGTAGGAATTAGACACTCTCTTGTATGATGCCCGGTGATTTGACAATGTTGGTAATATGAGCCAACTTCCTTGTTGAAGCATGCCTTGAGCTTCGGTGACTTGGGACAATTTTTCGGAGGCTTGGGAAATGATCCAAGTCCATTTGTCCCAAAGTGCCTTGCATTGTGGAAGAGAATCTCTTTATGCAAGTATTCTCCTCTTGTCACATTGAACATGCATTTGGTCATGCTTTCAAGTTCCTCCTCAAATTGTTTCTCCCTATCATGGTTAGTCTTTAAATAAGAAGGAGAAGTATGATGACAAGTAGTAGGGTGAGTCAACTCCACAAGATCATCACAAGAAGTAGATATATTGACTTCGATGACTTCCTTTTGAGTTTCTTTTAGTTCTTCATCCAAGGCATCAAAGGCAAGGTCAAGTTCTTGATACTTCATACTTAAGTTGGCATAATCAAGCTTAAGTTTCTTGTTGCATGAAGTAAGTGACTTATTAAGCACAACTACTTCCTCATGTTTAACATTCAATTCATTGTGCTTAGCAAGTAACTTATCATGCTCCTCTCTAAGTTATTTGCTAGAAACAATACATGTATCATGAGTTTCTACTACCTCATTGTGTCTAATAATCAACTCATTATTCGAGGCCTTAAGCTTAGCATATTCATTTTCAAGAACTTTGTATTTTGATTTATACTTCTTGATCACTTGTTGGTACTCATCTAGGATGGTTTGTACTTCATTAGGAGATAAACCATGTTCACTTTCATCACTAGAGGAGTTGTCATCATCGCTCACCTTAGAGTTACCTCTTGCCATGAGACACATGGGTGGTGGAGGTAGAGGTGGCTCATCATCACCGTCATCATGCATGGCAATCCCCACTATCTTCTTCTTGGATTCATCATCACTTGAATCTTCATTTGAGGATTCCCCATCGGTGATCCATTCTCCAAGAAAAGCCTTGATATCTTCTTTTCTCTTGAAAGATCTTTTCTTCTTGAAGTCCTTCTTCTCATGGCTTTTCTTTGAGTGCTTGTTATGATTGTCATCATCATCTTGCTTCTTGTTGAGCTTTGAGGGTTCGGGACAATCATAGGAGAGATGCCCATATTTACCACAATTGTAGCACACCTTCTTGGCATTGTCATTGCTTTTCCGGGTACGGAATTTGTTCTTCTTTGGATCATAGTTGTACCCTTTCTTGTTTAATCTTGACATCATCTTGGAGGTCTTTCTCATGAGGAGTGCAAGCTCAACATCACCATCCTCATCACTTGAATCTTCACTAGCTTCATCATCACTTGAGCTTGGTGAGGGAGCCTTGCACTTGTTTTTCTTTTTGGACTTGTGATCACTCTTAGCTTTAAGTGCAAGATCCTTCTTGGCATTTGGAGGATCAACTTCACCCATGAGAAACATCTCATGAGACCGAATTTTTCCAATAACCTCACCAACTTCAAGTGTTGCAAGATCCTTCTCATAAAGCAATGCGGTGACTATGTTGTACCTGGGCTTGTGTAGAGAATGTAGGACCTTCCAGATGATGTCACTAGTAGTCAAAGGAGAAATTTCAATAGGATTAATGTCCTCAACAAGTACATTCAATCTAGCATACATTTGTTCAACTAACTCATTGGGGAACATTTTGAAATCATTGAGTTTTTCCTTAAGCACTTGGTACTTCTCCTCACGAAGCTCTGTAGACTCAACATGAATGGTCTCAAGCTCTTTCCAAACTTCGTGAGCCGTTTTCTTTCTATGGACACGCGCAAAGACGTCCTCACTAAGAGCATCAAATAAAGCATTCTTGGCTCTAGCATGGTACTTAATTTGGTCTTCACTCCAATTACCAACAATAGGTTTTTTGGTAACCTCCCAACATATGACATGGAGAGCCTCTAGGTAACACGCCATGAGGGCTTTCCAATAGCTATAGTTTCTCCCATCAAGTTTGGGCGGTCCACTACTCCCCGGGGCCATCTCTAGGATTTTAAGCCTATGAAAAGAGAGCCTGAGCTCTGATACCAATTGAAAGGATCGAAGCCCAAGAAGGGAGGTTGAATTGGGACTTTTTCAATTTCTAGAGAGTCCTTAGCCTAGACTAGTATTGCCCAATCTACAAATTTGAAACCTAATGACTAGAGCATACTAGCAAAGGGTCCTTAGGTGGGAGAACATACTAACA
This sequence comes from Panicum virgatum, assembly GCF_016808335.1. Lineage (NCBI taxonomy): Eukaryota > Viridiplantae > Streptophyta > Magnoliopsida > Poales > Poaceae > Panicum > Panicum virgatum. The sequence goes on along the minus strand of NC_053146.1, from coordinate 18,452,113 downwards.
TGATCATCTTTCCTAGGAAGAACCACACTTAGCAAGAACAAGTTCTAGTCAAGAGATCAAACTATCATGCCATTGTCCTAGTTAAACAAACAAGCAAAGAAGAGCAAGATCATAATAAAGGAAATTTAATGCTTGAATGTAAATGCGAAGGACACGAGACAACCGGATTTTTTCCTGTGGTATCGAGGAGTTGATGCTCCCCCCTAATCCACGTTGGAGCACCCACACAAGGGTATCACTCCCTTGCTTCACCAAGGAGCAAGTGATCACTAAGAATGCTCCTTCTCCATCTTCAGAATGGCGACCTTCACACCATGTACAAGCTTCTTGTCTTGGGGCTCCCACAAACTCCAAGAGCTCACCAAGAACCTCCCGATCACCGAGACCGGCTAGGTGCCGTCAAACACAAAGAGTAACAAGCTCCTAAGCCTTCACTTGACCTACACTCAGTTGACCCTAGCTCAAGCACACTTGCTACACTAGCAAGGGTTGAATTCTTCAAGGTTGAAGCACAATCAATGTACTAGATCTTCACTCTTTTGCTCAAAGCACTCTCTCTTCTTCTCAAGGGTGGCCTCATGTATTCAATGCATCAAAGGCAGTTCAAATCAGCCAGGGGGTGCCCTTATATAGAGTGGAGAGGGTCACACAGCCGTTGGAAGTTCACTGCAGAAAAATCGTGACCATCGGAAGAACCGACGGGTGAGAATTTGAAGGCGTCGGTTCAACCGGTCTCTCTGTGTCCAAATAGTAGTCGTTGGGGGTTCTGACACAGTATCCATGCTTGTGTCATTGCACCGGTGCATGCTCCGTAGGTGCATCGGTTCAACCGGTGCTGAAGAGATTCACTGATCAACTCAAGCAAGCTTTCTGGAACATAATGCATCCAATGCACTGATGGTTGACTCTGAGGCATCGGTTCAACCGGTGCTGAAGGCGAATCATATCCACCCAAACATGATCTCTTGAACAAAGTACGTCCATTGCACCGGTGCTTATCTTTTTGACCATCGGTTCAACCGGTGCTATAGAGTTTGTTGACTTGATTTCTGCTTGCATCCAGAGAAGATAGACCGACAGGGCGTCGGTCCTTCCACCAAGCATCAGATGCACCGATGCATGGGTCATCGGTTAAACCGGTGCTACTATTTTTCTTGATTTTCAGCTGAATGCCTTGAAGTTTGAATGTTACTTTGATTGTTTCTTCTTCCATGTATTTTGTTGACTTCTTATGACTATCTTGAGCTGTTTTTGAGCGAGTGTGCAAGATTTTTAAGGCCAACTCAATTTTGGTCAAGCTACTAACTCATGAACCCCTCTTAATAGTACGATAAAGAACTAAAAACTATAAACCCTAACTAAATCAAGTGTCCTACATCTCCTTGTGACACTTCAGACTAGAAAGATCCTTAATCTTTGGAATTGAGTCCTTGGCACGCATGATTGTTTTGAATTGAGGGGTCTCCTTTCATATTTCATATGAGACTATTCTAATCATTTATTTTTTCCTTCAAAACACATGTTAGTCGCATACGGTTGTCATTAATCACCGAAACTTACCATTAGCATCTATTGGCCTAGACACGCTTCAGAGCCCCCGACCAAAACTGCTTTCCCCGCCCCCGGTTTCTCCCCGATGTTTCTCGGTCTCGCCACATGGCGCCATCTCTATGCGCGCACGCCGAGGATGTCCGCTCGAAGCGACACGGCAACGACGTGCCGAGGCGGCCGACCTGCGCCCTCGCCCTTATCCTTCTCCTTTTGCTCACGCAGCACACGTTCCCGAACTTCCTCTCCACTCCCTTCCCATCCCCGAGCCGAATCGAGCTCGCCCCTGCACGCCTGCGCGCTGCCCGCCACCATGGCCGCCAGCCCTGCTCCGTGGAGCCTTCCCCTCCGGCCCTCTTCCTCCCAAACTAAGCTCGCAACGAGCTTCCTCACGCCCCACCGGGGCTCCTTGGCCCGAGCCCGCCCCGAATCGGCCGTCGGAACCTCGCCATGGCCGCTCACCGCCGCCGCCGGCCACCTGTTCCTGTCGCCGGCCCTCCTCCGGCCACCCCGACATCAACCGAGACCACCCAGAGGTAGCTCTCGAGGCCCTCATGCTCCCCCACCTCTCCCTCGCCGCCGGGAAGCACCCCATCCTCTGTTCCAAAAATCGCGACCAAGGACCCCGTCCGAGAATTAGAACTTTTCCAGGGGCCTATCTGCACACACCAAGACTCAGATGAATAGTGTCGCGCTGGACCTTTTTGAATTTTTTGGCTGACACTTTGGAAAATCGTAGTAAATCATAGAAAAATCAGAAAAATGCAAACTAAAATTTGTTGAGTTCATTGTTCTAAGATCTACAACTTTCCTTACAGGTTGATCTTCAGTTTCTAAATATTTTTTGCTCTATTTTAAATGTTAGTTTAAGTGGTTGCAAGCTTTGAAAATGCTTAGTAAATAGTAGACAATTGGTAAAAAGGTAAAACTAGTTGGGTTAGTTTTTTTTGGCATGTAGAACTTATGAAAAATATTTAACCTACTGTTTATTTAATGTTTTTATGATGTATTGATTTAATCATGAGTAATGCTTGTTTTAGCTTGTTTATTTAATATCTGCAATTCGGAAAGTTGAAAAATTATGAAATTTATGCAGTAGCTTACTCTTTACATGTTTAGTTCACTGTAAATATTTCAGAACCAGAAGCTATGAGCATATTTGTAAATCTACTTTTGTTCAGTTTGTCTTGTTGAGGCCAAATAAATGCTTTATGTTATCAATAAATGTTGGTTAATTGTTTTTACACTCCTTCTCAGTAGCTTATCATGTTGGTAAATTTTGGTTACAAGTTTAAGGCTGCAAGTCATGTTTCTGGTTTTGTTTAGTTGCTAGCCATAGCTTTTCTGTTATAATGGTTGCTAGGCAATTCTTTTCCGCAGGTTTAATTTCAATAACTCATGTTGACCTGGTATAAGTTTTGTTAACTCTTTTAAATACTAGAATGTAGGTTACTTTTATATCATTTGGTTCCATGTATCTTGTTAGTTAAATGAGTTATTCTAGTTGCTCTTTCTTGTTTTATGTCTTTGCTTGGTCGTTCTAAATAAGTTAGTAATACTTCTTGTAGGAAACACTTCAGGTTATAACAAATTGAATGAACTCTCATGGTGTAGCACCAACCCATTTTGCCTTTTGAGCTTGTTTGCGGTGCTTACTTGATAAATGATTGCCCAGTCAGGCCTTTCTTGTAATTGCATTGCATCCTGAGTACTAATGCATCATGTGTTGTTTTCTTTATGTTCATGCACTCGCCTCGTTGCATATCATTTAAGTACGCTAGACGTACAACGTGTGGACGTGGAGCACGTGCTGACGGAACCAAACCACAAGACGGTGTTGGGTGGACGCATCCTGAAGAGAGAAGGACCCGCTGGAGCAACCAAAGACCCGGCTCAAAGTCAGAAGGGCCCAAGGCCTTGTTAGTACTAACATTGACTCAGTGTTATCCCAGGCAAGCCCCGGAGCATAACCCTTAATTTTAGTATTCAATGTTTACTATATAATTATTGTGCATTTACGTTTCTAGGAGTTGATTGGAACCTTAGATGCATAATCCCTAGGTTTCCTTAGTTACTCTACTAGTGTGCAGGTCGTTAGTACTGCAATGCTTAAATAGGTTTCGGTAGAAGTCGAGTGATTCCTGTCACTCGCGAGTTATAGGATCTTGTTACTTATGGCAAAGTTGTTGGAGAAAGAATTGATGAGGAAAGAGAAATGGAGACCGGGCGGAGATGAATATGATTATGGATATGAAATGGATGAAGAGTAAGCCTCCTCCTATGTCGATTAAGGCCCGTACCATTGTCTGGCCCTGCTGATCGAGTTTAAACAGTACTAACCACATGCCGGGAGTAGGAGGTAGTCGAAACCGGTAAGCTCAGTACCATATGCACACCGGTAGGCGGACTTGATACTGTCTTCACCAGTGGAGCTAGTATAGAAACTCATGGCTGACCCGTCGTTGGTATCGGTGGGGCTAGCAGTCCCGGGTCGCAGGGCAGTTTGGCTATTTGGTGTGCATATGTGAAGGGTTGCCACGTATGGTCCGATGGGGCCTATATGTGATGTGTGTGTTAGGTCCACCTTGCAAGGTTAAATCAGATCGATTCGCCGTCAGACGCTCTCGGATATGAGCACCTTGATCGCAGCACCGCATCGTAGTAAGGAAATTGAACATGAGGGATATTTGGAAATGATTTTATGAATTAATATTCAATATTTACCATGTTTGCTTTAGCTATGCAAATCTTAGCTGATAATTTATCTATATAGAATCTTGAGTTAAAATATTGAAAGTAAGGATCCACCCTTAGATGCTTTTCCGCAAAACCAACCCACCAGCCCAAAAGCCTTGCATGTCTAGATAATGGGCTAAGTATACCCTTAGTCGGGTAAGCCTTACTGAGTATTAGTATACTCAGGGTTTGTTGCCACCCTGTTTTCAGGTAACTGCTGCTGGTTGGAGCTAACCAGGAATCACATCGGTGGACTCGATGTGACGTCCTCACGTCATCATAGTTATCGTTGTTTTTTTAAACTAAACTTCTATTTAAATTTTCGCTGTATTTTGAACTCTGATATTTTACGTAAACTTGTTTGTAAAACTCCGCATTACAAATTAACTTTGAGAACTTTTGTCTTCTTGTAATCATCCGTGCTCGTCTTCGTGCGAGACTTCCAGTGTTTTTCGATCCTTAACCCGACAGACGACCGGATTACACCGTTTTAAGTGCGTGGTAACTTGATTAACCATTAAGATGATAGTTAGCGCACTTAAGCTGGTTTAATTTGGGCGGTTCTGTTGCACTCCTCACCACCTACTATACCTGCTCTAAATCGTCGTCGCAGCTGCAATTGCAAGCTCGCAGCCACCGCACGCGTAGCTCTGCCTCTAATCCGCACAACCACTCAGATTCAATCAGTCCCTCGCAAGAACGGCTGGCGGCGGTACGGTGGCGAAGCACCTCCGACAGGAGCTGCTCGGCCAGCTTCCCTTGCACGAACTGCTGGTGGCAGCTACGAAGCCTACGAGCATCGACGACGTGGGGAGGTGACAAGGTGTTCCATCTCATCTCATTTATCTAAAGCCACATTCTTCGTTGATTAGTGTTTCATCTATGGCATCGATTGGATCTATTAGATCCTGAGGCTATATGTTTGCTCTTCCCAAGCTTTGGTTCAATAGATCCAAATCTTTTTGTATTTTTGGTGTCCGGTGGAATTTCAAAGCAGCAATTATGTGTCTCACCACCTGATTCGGTGGTGCAGATTGAGTATCGCCTAATGAGCCAGTGATGCCCACGTCGACTATCTGTTGGGACGCTGACATTCACCCCCACCCCTGCATAACCGACTGATCTGGTGACGGCTTCCATGGACATTACTGAATCTGTCATTCCAGAGCCGTTCTCCTTCCTCCTAGTAGCATTGATTGATTTTGTGGGAGTCTCTGTGGACACGACCGAATAAGTCGGTCATCCTAGAGACAATCTTCAGCTTCATAGTACCACTAACTGGTCCAGTGGTGCCCTTGATGGACATGACAGAATGAGTCGGTCCCAATTGATACAGTGCTTCTTTTGCCTCTCAGCGAATAGTTCGGTCAAATGTGTGGTCGACTTAGTTTTGTCACGGATCTTTTCATGGGAATTTGGCGTTCTTGCCCCTATTTTAATCTCAAATGGTGATTTTGCCCTTATTTTTTTTTGAGTTGTGCGATTTTACCCCCGCTTTATTGAAATGAATGCTCTGTTTGCCCCTCCTTGTAACATCGTTAGGTGTATGTCTAGTAAAAAAATTAAAATAAATCGGAGGAAAACTGAAGGCAATGGAAAGAGATGTTGATACCCTTAACCCTATCCTCATCTCTCTTCTTTCTCACTGCACAAACTCAGTTTTCCAATCATGTGCCTCTCCATAACCCTAGCAGCAAGCGGAGGCTATAGATCTAGGCGATCACGAGCAGGGGATGGGCCAGCCCGGCGTGCGAACGCCTCATGGGAGCAGGGCTAGGCTGGCAGGCGCGTGCTCGCGAGAGGCTAGGCCGGCACACGCGTGCGAGCCGAGTGGAGGAGGCAACAGGCGGCGGGGTGGCAATAGAGGTGGAGGTTGCAGGCACCAGGGCGGGAGCATGGAAGAATCAAGGTACAATCAATGCTGTGATTCAAATCATGTGGATTGAAATATGTTTGTAGGGCAAATTAGATGTGGCTTCTAGACAGATTTAGCTAACTTTATATATTGGTGCTGTGATTTGTAGGTTAAATTACAAAGAGCAACAACAAGAGGAAGGTGAAGGGGAAGATGATGGGGAACGTCGGAGCAACAGCAAGTGGACCACGGAGGGGAAGGGGAGGAGGAAGAGCAAGAGGATGGAATAGGAAAAATGACAAGGAGTTTGGCTGCATTGTCAGGCATAGCTTCCGAGATGTGATGCAAAGTTAAGTGCACTTGAACTTATTATGTTGTATCATGTTGATGCCAAATTTTTTAAATTTTCTATCAGATTTTGATCATGTTTGAAAGTTATAAAAAAATTGTTTGAATTTGCTTGAGAAAATTCATTTCAAACGTATAAAAATGTTGCTCTATTCAAAATAGGGATAAAACCACCAAATTCAGATAATAGTAGGGGCAAATCCGCAAGGGCAAACTGGTCTTTTCGAAGCAATTTTAACACTGTTAACTAGCTTTCACGGAATAGAGACAAAAGGTTCCTTAGTTTTCAAAAAGCAAGGGTGAATTCACACAGTTCAAAAATAGAGGCAAAATCACTATTTCACTTAGAAACAGGGGCAAGGACGCCAAAACCCTTTTCTTTATTGATCATTTAGATGCACGGCTTCTATTGCATTTTTCGAACCCCCAAACACCTATAAAGGTATATCTTGACAAACACATTAGTTCCAATGATTACATTGTTATTCAATCACCAAAACCACGAACAATGTTTTAGGGATCATTTTCCTCACAGTTTCGTCTTTGCCATCGTGACATGGTATCGGTTGATAAACTGGTAGCCATAATTCTTTTTCTCCCGTTAACATGCATATTTCGTTAAAACGGCGTACATTTATTAATATGAAAGTTGCAAATTGAATAACATGAACTTAAGTTGAAGTAATCTTCAAGATTAAATTATTTCTAGGAATATGACTGAATTTATATAGCAGACTCTAATTTTCATATGTTGAGGAAACTCTGATAATTTCCACCACTAATACCAATTTACTATGATCGATGGCTTTGAATAAAGCTTTTAATACTCTTAATATAAAACTTTAAATTTTTGTAGCACCATTCAAAAACTTCAACTAACAAAAGTATCAAGACTAGATGAATAATTTGGATCATAGTATGTTCTCATAAGCAAACATGAATTTTATTATCACCATTCAACTTCAAATTCTATGATATGGAGTATGGTCGATCACTGACACCCATATTACCAGAGCATATATAAAAAAAACTAAAAGATTGCTCCCATACAGGCACACTGCAAAACCATATCGAAACCAAAAAAACTTCTGTGATATATGGTCGATCACTGCACCCATATTACCATATATATAGTATATAAAAAACTAGAAAACTGCACCCATATACAGGCCCACTGCAAAAAGCATATCAAACTAAAAAAATCTGCCCCCATGCACGATCGAACTACGGACCTTCAGTTTACAGTTATAGGGGCCGATCCTGGCTTCATTTTTCATACAGTTTCTCTGGAATGCAGAAATCGATACTGGATGCTTCTGATAGCTCACATACTGTCGCGTCGGCGGTGCGCATGCATATGGCCACGCGCCACCGAGCCATGCCCATGCTCGCGCCGTGACGACAAGGACGGCGGCACCTCCGTTCTCCTCGGCCCAGCCCCGGTCGACCTCGAGTGGCGGTGCTGCGGCCGTCCACTCCCCTGGCTTACCCTCGCAGCGCGCTCCATCTTGGAGCTGACCCTCTTGAGGCGCAGGGACTGCCGGATCCTGTCCTTCCTCCTCTCCCGCACGGACAAGGACGATGACGACGACGACGACGACAACGATCTCCCCCTCGACCTGCTGCCCGCCGCTGCGCCCCGGCGGCGTTCACCGTCGTCGTCGGAGGAGGAGGACGAGGATGAGTGGCGCGTGCCGTCGCGGCTCGTGCTGCTGGGCTCCCCCAGCTCGACGTCCCGCTCCCGCCGGCCGCGCCGGCCGCGGTACACGCGCTTGGTGTCGCGCACCTTGTGGCAGAGGAGGCCGAGCGCGCGGCAGCAGGCCGAGCAGGGCTTCCACACCACCTTGAAGGCGTTCTTGGCCACGCACTTGACGATCCCCAGCTTGCAGAGGGCATACCCGAACAGCAGCACTGTTGTGGCGTGCCAACAAAAGGTAATTAGTTAATTAAGCAGATGATGCACAAATTGGATGCATGAAAACTCTGCAGGGTGGTGGATTGAATCACAGACCGATGTAGGTGACGATGATAACGACGAAGAGCCTGAGCAGGCTGGAGATGCAGACGTGCTCGATGAAGCAGGGCAGGTCCCATGTCCCCGAGCAAACGCCCCTTATTCGACACAAGACGACGAGCGACAAAGAAAGGGGAAACTGTCAATCATCAATCAACGGCGTGCAGATGCCGTCGGTGAGGATGAACTACTTAGTACTTACTCGCACGAGGCGCCGAAGAGAAGCTTGAACGGCGCGGACATGACGTTCCAGACGAGCGTACCGACGCCGTTCGCAGCCGAGCTCACGACGGACCCCATCGAGATCTCCTCCGACCTGGAATCAAAGGGCCTGTTCGTCGGCTGGTCGTGGATGTGTCCGGGGCGAGCGCACGGCGCACGCAGGCGGACTCCCTCCGTTCTGCAGCGAGGCCGCGGCGGTTACATTCACGGAATGAACGATCACCAAGTAGTAGTAACTGTCTAATCGCTTGTCCCTTTTTCCCCCTTCCCTTTCGGTGGGAACTGTCTAGCTCTAACCGCTCGTGCAGGATGCTCGCAAGGATTCAGATGGCAGCCCAGCGATGTGGAGTCAAGCCAGTGACCTGAAATTCAGCCAGGATTCAGACCAGCGATGAAACTTTAAGTTCTCGTTCGCTGATGCTTTCATGATCGGTGACCGGAAAAGATGGGAGATTGCAGCAACACCATCAGGTGCCGATTAACAATGCGTCGCAGCGTTTGAGATTGTCAGAACTTGAAGTCGAGAGGAGGAAGAAAGAATTGGAGAGGCAGTTAGCCGCCACAGATGTTGGGCCGGGGCTCTCTCTGTTCAGCAAGCAAAGCAAAGTCATGGTTTGGAGGCCCAATCTAACGATGACGCAGGCCCAGCCCAATCTAACAAGGTCGGTTAGGAGACTGGACCAGGGCGGCACTGGGCCCCGACCGAGCTACTCTTTCTTCTTCTGCCTTGCCGTGTGCGCGGTGCGACGGCTGGGACAGGGAAGAAACCACCCAAACCCTCCTCTTCTCCCCTTCTCCGCGCGTCACCTGCCACCGGAAACCCTAGATCTGCCCCGACCCATGGATCCGCAGCAGCCGGAGCCCGTCAGCTACCTCTGCGGAGGTAATTAATCCTCTCGCCCGCCATCAGCTTCGATTCCTTCTCGGTCTTCGGTCACGCAGGCCTCGCGACGGCTGACCTCGCTAGCAAGCAGGGGTCTCTAGGATAGGATTATCTGATTCCTTTCTGAAGCTGAGGCTTCGGTTTTCGTATCCTCCAGCCCTGCGACCGCTGCTAAATAGAGGGTTTAAGCTGGGATTGGCCCTGAGATTCCGCGTTTTCGTGACTCCCGGCCTGTTCTGCTTTTCCCATGACTTGTACTGTTTAGTTTTGACTTTTAGTCTCCGCTACGTTCCTCAATTTTTTTGGGAATAAGGATGAACCGGATTTCTCGTTCGTTTGTCTGATTGGAAATTTTTTATGTTTTGCTTCAGATTGCGGAGCTGAGAACACCCTGAAGCCAGGAGATGTCATCCAGTGCCGTGAATGTGGCTACCGCATCCTCTACAAGAAGCGGACCCGCCGCAGTAAGACCACACCAGCCCCTTCCCTTTCCAGCTCCAGTATATGATTGCTTGTGTTCTTATTACATGGATTGAGCTAGGTAGAGCAAAGAATGCTATCTGTAAAAGTAAAGACCATATACTGTTGTGGGAGCTGGTGCATATACTTGAGTGGTTTGTCTTAGCATTTGCTGTCACAATGTGAGCTGGCTAATTGGGGGCATTATGGTGAGTATCTTGTGACAACTAAAGGTGCTGACAGAGATGTCGCGATAGGGTTTTGAAAAGTAGTATCATATAATGGAATAATCGGTTAGCCAATTGGCAATGTCAGAAAAATGTTTTGAAAAGTAGTGTCGGATGATGGAATAATTAGTTAGCCAATTGATATACTGGAGTACACATGTTAATTGTTGAAGACCCAGTTTTACTTGCTTGTAACAAGTTAGGCCACTGTTGGCTGGTTACCTGGTCAGCTGGGTTTGATTGTACAACATTGGTTGCAAATTTCAGTTAGCTGTATCGTTGCACCTCCTACATGTTTATTTTGAGCCTGGATGTCATCTATGATATATTTTTCTGAATATTTATCTTTCTAGCTTCCATGTGTTGATTACAATTCTGTAAGGTATCTCGTTTTTGTCATCTTATGACTTCTCATTTCATTCTTTCAGATTTGGAAACCATGTAATTTGAATCTCTTCTAGTCTATACGCAGGGTGTTACATGCTACTTTAATTCCTACCCTTGGCACTTGTATATTTTGTGAGATGTGATGCGTTTGTTTTTCTATGTGTACAACTCTACCATCACTTGTATCTTTTCTTGACCCCACTAGTAGGGCTTCTGATATACAACTTAGTGAGGTAAACATTTTGCAGTCTGCAGTGCTACACTTAAGTTACTCGATGAGGTTTTGTAGGATATTGTGCTACTGAGAATTGTAGGTACCTTTGCACAAACTGAAAATTTGGGTGATTTTGATTTTCATGTGTCCACAGTTAGACCACAACATTTCATTTATCTGATTATCCATGCGTTTTCTGGTTCAGTCATTACAGAAAGGGCCTGAAGCTGTCATGTAGCTAGCAACCTATAGCCTTGTGCGGTTAAAAAAACAAACTAAGTGTCCATTCAAAGTAATGATTGTTTTAGTTATTGTTATGGTTAGTAATTTAACTTAATTGTGTCCAAATGTCTTGTCATTAACAATTAAAATATAGCCAGGTGTGAGCCCTTATAAACATAGGTGGGACTTTTGTCACAGTAGCCTTTGATATATCCTAAATGTTTCTCACCTAATAGCAAAGTTCATCCCAAATCTTACATTATTTGAAATTAGCCCATAGCCGCAGCTTGCCTTCGAAACATATATATGGGGATATGATGATGTTAAACTTCGATAACTGAACCTAATGGGTTTAGGAGGAGGTTACCTGTAATAGGTGGAAAGTTGTCGCCTGTCTTTTGGTGAAAGCCATAGATAGTTGAGGGTTTAGTGTGGACGTAGGGTTATCCATTAAGATCTGGTTGTGGTGGCATGCCACAAAATGTTGGGACAAGCAGTATTTCATGTATCATGTATAGGAGCGTTGCTGATTTTACTCCTGAAATGCAGTGAGATGTCCTTCATTGTCATTGATTAACACAAGCACTTGATCCTTTAGACACTTTTAGTCTGTATACTTGCGGCTTTGGAAAACGACAATTTTCATACATTGACCTTCATTGTTTGACAAACATAGTGCAATGTGTAGGAACAACTTACTTTGAGAATGTCAGGTGAATTAGGAGAGCGAGGTTGATAACCCGAATTTTATATGCATTCTTCACTTCATCATTGCCCCAATGTGCAATTTCTCACTGAATGTTTTGTTTCTTGCACAGTTGTCCAATATGAAGCGCGCTGAAGACAAGGAGAAAACACAATGCTGTTAGTCGTCCCTCTACGAATGTAATGAGCTTCCTGGGGAAAATGGAAATGTAAGACTGCAATTTTTGCATGCTGTGTGTGGCCATTGTACTAGAGAGATATTGCAGTAATATGATTGGTGATGGGTCTTGACTCTTGAGTGGTGCAGATCGATTAGCATGCGTCATACCTGTATTATTCACGGGCATTCGCCCCCCATGATCTAAAACTGATGGAAACTTTGTTGTCGGCGTAGACATGCATTTGCCATTCACAACCAGCCACGGCTAAGTTGTCGGCTCCAAATCACATTGTTGCGGTATGGGGTCGCCTTATCTGTTTGCTGGGCGAAATGTGACGGCATATTTGGCTTGACCCGACGCCAAGGTTGGCACCGACGCCTGAAACGGCAAGATTGAAGATGGCGTGACGAAGCCGGCGAGCGTGGCTAGCGCCATGTTTGTTTGGCACCAAACTTTTGCTTGCCGATAGCATCGTCGTGTCGTATATGTGATTCAAGAGATTGGGATTTATTTTGAGTTGGAAACTAATTGCAATAAAACAGATTGATAGTTACAATAGGAGATCAGGAATTAATCAATGATATAAATGCGTGAAATTAATCTCGGTCTCTTGTTGTAACTATTATGAGTTTAATTTGTTGCAAGTAGTTTCTGATCCAGAATAAATTCCGATCTTTTATTATATCTCTATTTGTTTCTATTGTTTCTAGCCCGGAATGAAATGTGTAACCTGACGTGGAGGAGATGGTAACTTTGTCTGCCAAGGAAGGTAGGTACCGGCACACCTAATCGAACAGTCCACTGCGCGCGCACATGATGCGCGAGGCTTTTGTCTCGCTGCAAGGGCTCGCAGACATGATGATGCGCGCGCACGGTCACCGGTCGCGCGCCCCGACGTCTGGCAGGCCACGGAGGCACGACAAAGAGAGAACACGTTTGGACAAAAAGGCAGCCAGCGGCTCCATCTCGCGGTGCTGCAGCCCTGCATCGCATCCATCAAGTAAGCGTGCGTTACGTGGTGGCCTGACCTGACCACGCAGAGGCTGCTGGTCAGGAGAGGCAACGCGCGGCGCGGATGGCGCCCCCGACGGCGGTCCTCCTCCTGCTGATGGTGACCGCCGGATGCCTCGCCGACGCGCGGCCGCGCCCGGCCACTGACGGCGCCCGGCGCACGCTCCTCGCCAACGGGCTCGGCCTGACGCCGCAGATGGGGTGACTGGACTACCCACGAATCATCATCTTTTCCAGTGTTCAGAATCTGGCGATGCTTTTCTCGTCTGTCTGTGATCCGAGCTTGGGTGCTGGCTTTCTTCTCCGACTGATCCCTCGTTTCCGTCCCAGGTGGAACAGCTGGAACCACTTCCAATGCGACATCAACGAGACCGTCGTCCGGAGCACCGGTCCGTCAGAGACCACTCTCGCTCAACTCATCGTATCTGAATCTATGGATGCTGCTGACTGACTGACTGACTGACCCGCGGTTGATTTCGACGACGGACAGCGGACGCGCTCGTCGCCACCGGCCTCGCCAAGGCAGGCTACACGTACGTGAACCTAGGTGCGGTCTCTTTGCCTGGCTCTCAAATTCAGAGTTCATACAAGTTCGTTATCAGAGCGGCTGGCCAAAGTTACTGACAGATGACACTGCGGCACCTACTTGCTGGTTGCAGATGACTGCTGGGCAGATTACCAAAGGACCAAAGAGGTATACCAGCGCAGCAGTGCTGCTCCAGCTCGTCCTCAGTTCGTTACTGCACTTTGCAGTTGGTTCCTGCGCTGATGAGAGCATTGTTCCTGCACGATCGGTTTAGCTGCAACCTTCAACAGATTATCTTAGCTGGTAGTAATGTAATCGACTTGCTGACAGGGGCACATGGTCGCTAATCCCAAGACGTTCCCATCGGGGATCAAGGCCCTGGCGGATTATGTTCACAGCAAGGGGCTCAAGCTTGGCCTCTACTCTTCAGCTGGGTACATTATATTCTTGTTTTTCCAGCTTATTAAGACGTGTAGTGCCGTTGATCTGCTCAGTCTGTAAAAGAAAGCTTCGACAATTCACGAGTATACGATGCGAGGATGACGTGAAAATCAAAACTTCAGGACAAGAACCTGCAGCGACAGGATGCCTGGATCCCTGGGCCACGAGGACACGGACGCCAAGACCTTCGCGTCATGGGTACACACGCTGCAAATGTTCAGAATTCAGACTAGTTGGTTCTGATATAGTAGCACACAGCTACTCTTTCTGAAGCTCCTTAAACCGCTTCTTCACTTGATTTCTGCTCAATTGTGAATCTGTGATGAGTGCGTGCAGGGTGTTGACTACCTGAAGTATGACAACTGCTACAGAGACGGCACGCCTGAAACCGTGAGGTGCGTGCAGTTCAGTTTTATCTGCACATTTTCGTGTAGCCCAAACGAAATTCGTTCAGTCGTCAATGTTATTAAATCGTCTAATCGAACCTAGCCGCCATGGCACCGATAAGATCCTGATCGGACGATAGTCGCGATTTATCGAACAATAAATCCGACTAATCGGGGTTTTACCTAGTCGCCTTAGTATCGACTAGGATGACTAATCATGACTAATCGTGATTAGCTGGACGACTTGGTATACAACTATACATATCTGTAGAGTTCTTGACTTCTTGTTTCAGTTGCATGAATTGTGACACATGATCCGGACATCAAGTTTCTAAGCAGGCAGAGATGTGATAGATTAGTGTTGTGTGAAGATGTTGCAAGGTTGAAGCAGGAGCGAAGAAGAAGATTGAAGCTTAGCCTTCTAGTTTTTTTTTCTTTGTTCTTTAGTTTCTATTGTTTTCGGAGAGTCTAAGAACTCTTGTAATTCGAGAGTTTGATCCCTCTTTTGGCTGTAGACACTCCGTTTTGAGAGTGTTCAAGGCCGGAATTTTCCTTTATCTAAAAAAAATGAATTGTGACGCAGGTTTTCGAGGATGTCTCGCGCGCTCAAGAGCTCCGGCCGCTCGATCTTCTACTCCCTCTGCGAATGGTCCTGCTGCATCCACAAGCCATTCGTTCCTCATCCTCTCCTCTTTTCTCTTGTGTCTGTCTTCACTTCTGCTTGAGATGTGCCTCACGGTTAACTTGTCGGTCGGTCCTCGATCAGGGGCTACATGGAGGTGGCGAAGTGGGGCGGCGCCTCCGGCAACAGCTGGAGGACCACCGGCGACATCAACGACACATGGACACGGTAAGAACGTGACGCCGCCGCTCGTCGTCGATCGGATCACTAGGCGAGTAACCACTGACGGGCGCTGATCGCCACTGCAGCATGCTGGACAACATCGACCGGAACGACGCCTACGCCCAGTACGCCAAGCCCGGCGGCTGGAACGGTCAGTTTGCTGCCTCTTCGCTTGCTCGCATCATTCTTCTCCATCCCGCCCTGAATGGGAAGTCGGAGATCGATGGATGGAGCTTTTCCTTGTCATCTGACACTGGCGCTGCATGCGCACAGACCCTGACATGCTGGAGGTCGGCAACGGGGGCATGACCTACGACGAGTACGTCGTGCACTTGAGCCTGTGGGCGATCGCCAAGGTGACCTCTCTGCTTCTTGATGTTCAGAGTTACTGATGAACGTGGCAGACACTTCGTTTCGTTGTCGATATAATTCGTGGCGCCGATCTTGTTTCTGCAGGCTCCTCTGGTAATCGGGTGCGACGTGACGGGCATCTCCAAGGAGGCGCTGGGGATCCTCGCTAACGCAGAGGTCATCGCGATCAACCAAGGTCAGAAATACAGAATCCGAAGCCAGATCTTATCATCAGAACAGAAACTCTTCTCGCATCAGCTGAAGCGTACCAATCTGGCGCAGACCGGCTCGGCATCCAGGGAAAGAAAGTGACCAAGTATGGCAACGATCTTGAGGTACAACAAATTAGTGTCTTGCATTGTTAGAGCTGATGAGGAAAAGGGGAGAAAAAGAAACTGAGGGTGTAGCTTTTTGTTTGGTTTGTCGTCAGAGCCTGAAACTAACGAATCCATTATCCATGGCGTCTGCAGGTGTGGGGCGGGCGGCTCACCCGGCACAGGAAGGCGGTGCTGCTGCTCAATCGCGGCGCGACGCGCTCGGCGCCCGTCACCGCGGCGTGGCCGGACGTCGGGATCCGCCCCGGCGTCG
The DNA here is from genome assembly GCF_016808335.1 of Panicum virgatum. Lineage (NCBI taxonomy): Eukaryota > Viridiplantae > Streptophyta > Magnoliopsida > Poales > Poaceae > Panicum > Panicum virgatum. Next base: position 18,435,985 of record NC_053146.1, on the reverse strand, counting down.
CCGTCGAGGCCAGGGACGTCTGGAAGGTAACGCACGCGTTTTTCCCTCGCCCCAGCCGATTTTGATCGAGCTCCACCCCCTGCAGGCCATGTGTGTGGCTGGGCTGACTCGCTGATGTGCTTGTGGCTTCGTCTGCAGCACGAGACGCTCCCGGGCAAGTTCACCGGCAGCCTCACGGCGGCGGTGGAGCCGCACTCGTGCAAGCTCTTCGTTCTCACGCCCGTCCCGCGCTGACGACGGCAGCTTGGAGAAACCATGGAGATGGAGCGGTCGGGCTGTTGATCGAGCAAGAAGACTTGTAGTACGATTTGAAATTATGATAGTGACCACTAGTGCGGTAGCAAGAAAGCTCGCCAGTGCATGTGATGATTTTCAGAGCTGAGGAAGAGAGATATAGTGCGATGCGACACATGTTTTGGCTCAGATTTGAGGCCGCCCGGAGACTATATGAATAAATCAGTTGGTGCTTCTGCCGTGACAACTTCGCTACCGATATCTTCATTATTTATGTGGTCGCCGCGATCGAAGGAACGCAGAGCAATTTGAATGTTTCATCTCGAGTCCATGGCATCGCAAAACTCCGTTGCTTTTAATTTCGGAATTGGTAGTGGTGATTTAATTTGCACACTAGTTTTTTTCTTCTTCTTGGAACTAGGTGTATAGCCCGTGAATTTGCGCGGCTAGTATTGAAAATTCAAAATTTTGTATGTTATTGTATCCTTACTTAAAGATTATACTATTTTTTATCATACATCACCTTGTTCATTATCGTAAAGTATGTCTTATTGTTAGTTAAAACAATTCAAATATGATCTACCTATAATAACAATTTTATTTGTTTAGCTTTAATAATATTATGCATATAATTATTCTTATATTTATTTTATTTTGATTAATTATTATTAGCTTTAGTTTTTATTAATAGTATATATATATTTAATTTTTCATAATGGTATTGGTGGGTGATTTTTAATTAGGCACATGGGTATTTTAGGCTAAATTTATCATAATGACAGTGGTGGGTAATTTTTATTTTTCTATATTTCTCCGATTAACGTGATAATTTCTAGATCTTGAGAGCAAACGTAGAGGCTCCGTTTGTTGGCTAAATAATAAGATAATAGATTGAATGATGGAACCCACTGCCAGAGTTGTAATCATTCGAGCTTTCGGGAGAATTGGTGTGTATAAAACTAAGGTCCTATTTAACGGAGCTTCCAGAACAGCTTCTCGGTTGAGTCTAGAGGATTCTTGGTTGAATCTAGAGGAAATTTTACCAAACAGTTTTCTAAGAGAAATGGTTTTATACTGATTCCGTGGAGCAATTCTCTGAAGTGAACTAAGGAGCTGAAAGCTTTAAAAAATAGTTTATTTTGATTCACTTCTCCTACTAGATCTATTTTTTATAAAGTTATTTTAAAGAATCATAAATAATCACTTTGAGCTAGAAAATTACTTCTCTTAAAGATTCAGCTCTCATAAAAAAAATCAGAATTCGGTCGCCAAATTTTCCAAGTGCATATATGTTTGCCAACAAGGCAACAAGATTTACATGTTCAATGGATTTTTAATTGATGTTGATGTTATTTTTTTAAAAAAAACATGCATTATGCATAAAAGTGACCTTCGAACCTGAATTTGGAAATTTTGCTGTACATTCCGTTCGTGAATAATCCTCCGAGGAGATGCAAATTCGTATTGTTTTCACCAACTTTTTGCAAAGAAATTCGTTGGGCCAGCTCCCGTATTCGTACACCACCGCTGCCACGTATACTCGCGGCCCATCAGACGGAGTGGAGTCGTCGTGCATCGTGCTCCCCCTTTCTCCTGCCGCACCGATGGACCCCGCGCCGGCGCCCCCGCCCCCATTCGCAGTGCGCCTCGTCACCGGCGGCGGGTCCTCGCCGGAGCTTGCCCTCCTCCTCCGCTCCCTTTCCGCCGCCCGCGTCGTCGCCCTCGACGCCGAGTGGAAGCCGCGCCGCCGGGGCAGCCCCGCCGCGGCCGGCACTGGCGGCGGCTCCTCCCCGGCGAGTGCGCCGGCGCCAGCGCCGCCGCAGTTCCCCACGGTCACCCTCCTCCAGGTAGCCTGCCGCGGCGGCGACGGAGGCGAGGACGAGCGGGAGCGCTGCGAGGTGTTCGTCGTCGACCTCCTCGCCGTGCCGCTCGCCGACCTGTGGGCGCCGCTGCGGGAGCTGTTCGAGCGGCCCGGCGTTCTCAAGCTCGGGTTCAGGTTCAAGCAGGACCTGGTGTACCTCTCCGCCACCTTCGCCGCCGCCCTGGGGGGCGACGCCGGATTCGATAGGGTAAGGGCGTGCTGACCAAATGTTGTGGGGAAGCCTCGAATTCGTTTCCTTGAGGCGACATTGATGTAAATTGGGATTCGGCTTTTGATTCCCACGTAACTGATAATGTTGTGCCGGGGTGAACTTAAAACTTATCATTGCTTTGGTTTGAAGTTTCTACCAAATTCTACTGGTCCGACTCCGACATCCTGTGTCTGTCTTTAGCAGCTTGTCTATGGGAGAGGAATTATGCTGTTGAAATGTTTTGAATTAGCAGACTAGCACCCAGCTATGATTACTATCGATCCAGATGACACTGTTTTAGTCCCTTTTCAACTGATATTTTGGAGAACATGTGCCTGATAGTAGTCATATGTATGCTTCCACTGTATATGGAAGAAATTAAGGATTTTATTATGTTGCCCCAATAAAACGAGCAATATCAAAGACCAACCAAACTTTAGCAATAGACTGCCAATTATGTGGATCCCCAATGCATTAGTTGATTGCTTCTTATGTTCCACAATCACAATCCCTTTGCTAAGAAAGTATAGGCTTACTCCATGCTTGAATTTTATGCCCTGCACTGGAGTTATCTCCCCAATTACCTAGCCATCATCATACTACATCACCTGCTCAACATAGTTTATTTAATTTTTCCTAATTAATATGCTGAATTATGAACGTGGACTCGTGGAGGGATTATGCATGGGTGCGTGACAATATCTTTCTCCTTTTTATATTAATGAGAACTTCTAGGATGCTGTCCTGCTATCGTTGATTTCCATGAAATTACGATGAACACCATCTGGTATATATCACAATAACACCATGTTGGCATTCCTCTCTGCAAGGTGGAGCCGTTCTTGGATGTCACCAACATTTATTACTACCTCAAGGGCCATGACAGGCAGAAGAAGCTTCCAAAGGAGACCAAGAGTTTGGCAACAATTTGTGAGGAGCTGCTCAGTGTTTCTTTATCAAAGGTTAGCATTGATCAGATGCCTTGCCTTCATTTGTCGGACATGGCATGTAACTGTTGAGAAATAGTTATCATCGGAAGTTATTCTTTTCGAAGTACTTTACAAGATTCAGTAGTCAGGACAGATTGCTTGAACGGATAGATATTCATGCCTTCCGTTCAACTGCAGTATAAGTTCTAGAATTATTAATTTTGATATTGTAGCTGGTCTTAGTATTGGAATTGTTAACTTAAGTTTATGAGACAAATTTGAGCTTGATCTTCCTGCCTGGTCAGGGCTCTACAGCACTAGTAATGTTCTTTAGAAAGCATTCATGTTGTTTTGCCTAATTGTTCTCCTTGCCTTTTTGTTTTACTAGGAACTCCAGTGTAGTGATTGGTCATACCGCCCCTTGAGTGAAGGTCAAATACAATATGCTGCATCAGATGCCTACTACTTGCTAGACATATTTGATCTGTTCCTACAAAAGATCACAACAGAAGGTAATTCTTCTTATGTTTTGTAAGTGAACATTATTTTCTCGTTAGGTCATCTTTAAGTACCAAGAATGACTACCATTTATGGACTATTTGTGTTTTCTTTTGTGTATTTGTTAATTCTGTCGCAGGAAAATGTTCATCTACAATGGAACTAAATTCAGATAGGCATTGCTCATCAACAGTGATAGAATGCTCATCTTCTGGATATGACATCTGCTCTGGTGGTTATTCGATGTCCATAGTAACTAAGTACAGTGAGAAGATCTTGTTGGCGGAATCTGATACAAAACCACGTTCCTCAAGACGAAAGGAAAAACCAAAGCTTGCTACTAATGTTAAATGCAAGGATAAGGTGGATTGCAGTACTGAATGGCAGGGCCCCCCTCCATGGGATCCTTCCATTGGTGGGGATGGGTATCCAAAGTTCTTGTGTGATGTGATGGTATGTTCTCCTGATCCTACTTCCAACAGCTGCGTAACTTATAATTTCATTTGATTAAAACTCAGCAGCAGATAGAATGAACTTAGGTCAAAAGTTACGACCATACATGTCAATTATGTTCCTTGTTTGCAAACTACTGTATTTGATTTTGAGTAAATTTTAACAGATTGAGGGCCTAGCTAAGCATTTGCGTTGTGTTGGAATAGATGCTGCCATTCTGTCTTCAAAGAAACCTGAACCAAGGTCTTCCCTATACTTTCTGTGATGATATTTGACACATTCCTTACGTAATTTCAATTGAGAAACAATTCTCAATAACTTGTGTGCCACCCATTTTCTCACCTGCAGGGAGCTATTAAATCAAACATACAAGGAAGGAAGAATATTACTAACACGGGATGTCAAACTCTTGAAATATCAGTATTTAGCGAGTAACCAGGTATACAGAGTGAAAAGCCTTCTCAAACATGATCAACTAGCTGAGGTATGTGTGTATTGATCCTTTTCATATTAAAACTTGATTGATCTGCATGATCCTTAACAAGTTAATGTTAAATCTCCCATGGGCCGAACTTAGTTATATTGTTAGCATTGATTTCGTAATAAATCCAGTGTTAGCTCAACCACGTTTGAGAAAAAGTATTAGCTCAACCACAGCAGAGAAAACTGTCAATGTTTGGACCAATCAAAGTTAAACCAAGTAGTTTGGTGTAACTTCTATCAAGTCTCAATATGAAATGCAAATTGGTGTTTACTTATTTACATACAGTTTACTGACTAAAAGTTAATTAATTCCCTAATTAGTCATCTATACTTTATAACAGTATTAGGAAAAAAAGATGAGAACAAATATTTTCTCACTTGATTCAAGGAATTTCATCATGTTCTAGAAATTTCTAGAACTTCTATACTAATAACAAAGAATCAGGATTATATGAATAGAGAACAAATCTTGGGTACCATTTCAAAGATCATAAATTCGAAAATACCACATGTGAGGCTGATAGGAGTGCCAGGGCCTACATGTCAGTGGCATCTATGGTATTTTCCGACCCAGGTGATCTTTGTGATGATATGGAGAATTCACCCCATATAAGTACTGAAACACATTGAGCTGGTGTTTATTTGTTTTGCCTAGCATGTTTGATATGATGCTGGATCATTCTCATCAAGAATGTTGTGTTAAAACTTTCAAGAAAAAATAATGATATGTTAAACCCATATCAAGAATGAGAGTAACTGTTAGTTATCACCAGTGATTCAGTAACCCATATCACGAATTTTTATTTTAGTAGCCAGAGGAACTGGGGAGATTTGGGGGCTAACTGATTTTTTTTTAACTCGCTTGTTTTAGGTAATTGACATGTTCCAGTTAAAGATCTCTGAGGACCAACTTATGTCGAGGTGTACAAAGTGTAATGGTAGTTTTATTCAGAAACCACTCACCCTTGAGGAAGCTGTTGAAGCCTCAAAAGGTTTCCAGGTTATTCCCTCGTGTTTGTTCAACCGAAATCTTGAGTTCTGGAAGTGCACTGATTGCAATCAACTCTACTGGGAGGTAGTTAATCTTCTACCATATACAATTAATTCAGAATTATTATTCATTTGTTGTAACAGCTATCTTTTGTATCCACAGGGCACTCAATACCACAATGCAGTTCAAAAGTTTTTGTCTGTCTGCAACATCAGTGACTAAGCAGTGTGGTCTTATTTTGTCTGTAAGCTACTGAGATTCCATCGAGAGAAAACTGGATAATCATCTGAATATGATCTTTGGCATCCGATTGCGAGCGATCAAGCAGACCTCCGATTTTAGTGGTTTGCTGTTTGCCCCGAGTTGTTGTAAATAGCCAAACATGCTTCAGTTACTGGAACTATTTTGAAACGCTTCTTTTGTTTTATACAGAAATAGAGACAAACGATGGAATGCCCAGCACAGTATCTCTGTACAATTGCTATACTTTGCCAGTCTGATCCGACATATACAACGCTAACTTGGCGTAATTACAACATCTTTAATCTTCAGTTTGCATCCATGTTCCATAGATAAATCAGTGACAATATGCGTTTAGGTTTCATCTATCGATCTATCATCGACATGACTGCATGTTGACCTATATTTCTGGTGATGCACACGCCGGCCGGTCATCTGGAACTCGCCGTCGCTGGCTGTCCGTCGTAAGGATCAGTCCAGGACTCGTCCTCCGCGGCAGTCTCCTCTCACCGCCTGTTGAAAATCTGCATCTCCTTGAAAGACCGCAACCTCACCGCGGCCCGCCCCGCCGACTTGCCGCCGCCGCCGCCGAGCATGGGCACGCCGCGGTGGAGCACGTACTCGCTGTCGACGACGCCGACGTTGGTGGCGCGGTCGCCCTGCGCGCAGTAGCCGAGCCTGTAGTCGAGCCCCCAGCCGTGGACGAGGTCGTTCTGCACCATCCGCCACGTGCACCGCCACGCCGCGCGCGAGAACACGGGCACCATCACCTCCACCCACCCCGCACACGGTGGGCCGGCGCTGCTGCCGCCGTCGCCGCAGCGCACGTTCCGCACGCGCCGGTGCACGCCGCCTGGCGCCGGCGGCCGCGCCCGCGCCGTGATGGCGTGGTGGATCTCGGAGCGGCGGTCGAGCGCCGGCTGCGACACCTCGAGGCCCTCCCTGCGCACGACGTCGAGGTACCGGGCGGGGTCGAACGCGCTGACCTCGATGTCCTCGTCCCACACGAAGACGTAGTCGTACTCCGCCACCACGGTCCACGTCCGGGTGCAGGAACCGCTTGGCGAACCACCACTTGGTCTGCCCCGGCGCCGCCACGTGCACGGCACGGCCCGACCACTCGAGGTCGCCCCACTGCTCCACCGCGCCGTCGTAGTGGAAGAGCATCACGGCGAAGTCGCCGGCGGGGAACTTGGAGACCAGCTTGTCGACGACGGCCTTGTTCTTGATTCCCACGGGGACCGCCAGGAGGCTCTTGTTGAGCTTTGCCGGCGTCGTCTCCGTGGCCGCTGCTTGCTGCTTCTTCCTGTGCTCGGGGTCCCCGGCCAGCGAGGGCTCCATCTCCAGGTTGGTCGTGTCGTGGGAGACGCCTCTCGGGAACGGCTCGCTGCCGGACGACGGCCGGCGGTGGCTGGCGCCTGGGATCTTCCTGGGCGCTTTCGTCGGCTCGACGGCCTCGGCGAGAAGCATCTTGCGCGGAACCCGCCGCATCATCGTTCCGCGAACCTCTACACAGGGCCGGCCCTGAGGGGGGTGCGGACGGTGCGACTGCACCGGGCCTCCAAAAATCGGGGGCCTCCAAAAATTTCTATGTTATGAGGCATGTCAAGTTATAAGTAACATCTTTGCTTATAAGCCAGCTTATTTAGATATTGAAAGAGACTCGAATCATCTAAGTATTTGGCATGGGCTTTGGAACATTAGCCCAGGACTAATTTTGAGAGCTAATGTTTAGTTTTAAATTGGTAGGCTAAGCATTAGCCCAAAGTAGATTGTTTGGATCCATGGGCTAATGCCCACCTTCTCTCTCATTCCCATATCTAGGTGTGTGTATACTCACATTTTTTGTGGGGTTCATACTAAATTAGCCCCATTATCACCTCTTGAAGGGGCTAAGAATTTTGGGAGAGATAATCCATTTTAACTTAAAATTATCTCTCATACATCCAAACAGGTGGGATAATTTGGAGCTAAAAGGTGAGAGATAACTATTATCTCTATGTATCCAAACAGACCCATGACCCCCTCATAAATTTTGTAACCTATATTGTTGGGCGTGACATCTCTGTCCAGTTGGAGGAATAAAGCCGCGCCCTGATTTGATAGAGGAAAATCAATGGACAACTTCTCCAACATCTGCCCAACTACACGCTTCAGTGCCTTCTTGACATCCTCGCGAGACGCCGCCGCTGTCTACAGATCGCCGATTTGCTACCTACTTGTCATGCCGATTAGCAATTTGACTTTTTATATTTTTATAGTTAATGAGGGCCTCCATATTTTTTTCGCACTGGGCCACCAAGAAGTCAGGGCCGGCCCTGCCTCTACAAGGACGCTACCCCGTACTGGCGGCGTGTTCTCACTGTGGTGAAGCGTGGCGACTCCGCCGGCGATCACCAGGAGCAGCGCGACGCAGACGATCGCCGCGGCCGAGCCGATCCGGCGCAGGGACAAGCCCTTGGCGTTGGACGAGAACGCGGAGCCCATGGCGGCAGTTTTGCGGGGGAATGAAGGGGATGATCGGAAGGGAGAGCCGAGAGGTTACTTCTTCCGTTGTGGCGCTGTGTTGTGTTGCGGGATGGCTGGTTCCTCTTATAGGCGCTCCGGCTGGGTGTCGAGTTCATCGACTCGGACTTGGTTGTGGCGGTGGCGGTGGCGGGAGTCGGAGCCGGGAGCCCATCACTGCTTGGTTGTGGCGGGATCGGAGTCCGATCGAGTAGGACACGTTTGTTGCAATGCAAGCCTTGTCCGAAAGACCGAAACTGGAGACACTGGCCACAACAGGGGAAACGCATTCATCTGCCTACTGTTCGTGAAAAGCTATTGCAAAAATCAGATAGCCCTTCCGTAACGATATAGGCACATGTTGGTAATTGGACCCAATTTTTCCTGTTGTTTGACAGTTTGACTTGCCAGTAATAGCGTGGAATGGGAAAGAGGAAATGTGGCTTGTGGCCGTGTGGTTCTCGCCCTCTTTATCTTAACATTTATTTATTATTGATTCTCTTTCACCATTGGACAGGAAAGGGTTATTTCTTGCCTACTTATTTAACTTTTTGTTTTACTATAATTCAAGAGATTTACTCCTCTTCAATCGATTGAAAAATTGCTTTTCTATCAATCGACGTGCCGGAGCGTCGGATCTGTGATGGACGGAGCGGAACAAACCCCCGTCTAAATTATTTATCGGATATGCTTTTTTGTACTTTATGTGACCGTTACTCGCTATCGGGTCTGCTGTTTAGTCCAGCCGCCCGTTTAGCTCTCTGGGTTGGCCGCTTTCGTCTTCTGCCGTTCTGCGAAGATGCCGCAAAGCAGAGCAATGTCTAACCCTAGGTCTGCACCATTTCTCCGGCATTTTTTTTTGGCCTTTGTGTCCCACCGCTGGCTAGTCTCCTCCCTCCTTCGATCCACCTCTTCCTGCCTCCGAGCAGTCTCTCTCTCTCTCTCTCTCTCTCTCTCTCTCTCTCTCTCTCTCTCAAGTATCGGGCGCCGCCATGGTCTGCGATTCGACGTGAGGTCCTTCCTATCCGCTTTGTGCTCCAGGTCTCGAACTGGCGCAGCACCTTTGGCAAGAAAATGATGCACACAATCGAATGGACAGGATAAAGGAGCTCATTCGCGGCCAGCGCGTCCTCAACACCGGCTCCCACGTCACTGTAAGAACTAAGAACGCCCGTGATTTCTTCCTTATTGTTGACTGTGGATTCCATTTTTGTGATGGTATAATTCGATCTGGTGAAATGTTAATCTAACTGTGTTAGATTTGATCTGGGCACTCATATTTGAGTAGCCAGTGATTTAGATTTTTAGATCCTCTGCTAGTGAATGTCTATTTGGCAATCGATTTGAGATGCATATGTCGTCGATTTGGAGTAGTTTTGGCTCCATTTCGTTGCGGATTTTGGATTTGCAGAGCCTAGTCAAAGGTGCTTGCCTCAGGTGGCGGGGATTTTTTATTTTTCGTTCTTGTCTTGACCTGTAGTTCTCTAGTTGTCCTTTTATGTTCTGTATTTGTCCCCATGTAGCTGAGGCCAGCTGATGTTTGCTACAAATGGGTTCATAGTAGTGGTAATCATGATGGCTTTGGATGTCGGAGGCTGGGGGTGAGGATCAGATGTACCGGAACTGTTGCTATGCATCAGATGTATGTAGAAACAATGGTATGATCTCCCTGTTTCTCTTTCTTTTGGGTGGCCATCTGATCAATTAGTGTTTTGTGTGTTTGAAAGTCAAATTTTAATTTATGTCTCCTTCAGGTGTCCACTTCCATACTCGCCACTTCTCTTGTCATGCATGTTTGCTAGCGACAAAGAGAAAATTAAGCATCTTTGCAATTTCAGTAGTTACTTATTTCCACCAGGGTGGAAGCATGAATCTCTCGATTATTCCAGTGCGCCATATCCCGCATCCTTTTTGGCTTCCTGTATTTTTTGTGCTCCATGCCTCCATTATTCAGGGCTTTTTTTAATCTTTGTGAAGTGCTTTTCACTCTTTCCTTGATTGGGAAGGGAGTACCAAGTGTCAGATGCTCACCATCCCCTTGGAAAAATGTACAGGCATATACGAATATTACACTGTTTAGAATTCAAAAAAATTTAGTATGGTAGAACTTAGTTTTATTCTAGGATAGCAAATATGTGCTTACCAAGTTTAAATGCAAAATCACAAACAATTAGTACTGAAATTATGCCATATTATAGCTGTATATTTTTTACAGCATATATTTTGTTAAAAAAATGGCCAAAGGATGCTAGCCCAGTTGGTTAGACACTCCGGCGGCACCCCTCAGGTCCTGAGTTCGACTTCCCATGGGAACGAATTTCAGGCTGAGGGTAAAAAAATCCCCTCGCTGGCCCCGTGTGCCAAAGCACTGGTTGTGAGACGGCCCAGGTCGGCCTGAGGACCCTTACATGGCACAGGCACAGTTCCCAGGGGTTACGTCTCCCAGTGTCAGGGCGGGGCTAGGGTTCGGGGATTTTCTCGGTCGGGGAAGCCGAGGCTTCTTCTTAAGCCAATACCAGTGGGGCGGTCTTTCCCCACCCGACCGAGTTTTTTTTTGTTAAAAATGCATTTCTGCTTGCTTTTAGTCTAATAGACAATTAAAACTTGCATTCTTCATGTATTTGTTTTGTGACACAAGGACTTTGACATATTTTGCAGGATTTCAAATCACTCTTATGAAGCGTTGTTATATTCTCAGAAACACGGATACGTGGGGGTGCCACCGTATCCCGTATTCGATACGTATCGGATACAGATACGCCACGGATACGCCGGGGATACGTATCCAAGCCGTATCGGCGTATTGGGCTGTATTGGGCCTGGAAACTTAAGATTGGATACGTATCGGGGTGTGATACAGCCCAGTAGCCCAACTCCATGGAGGGGCTGGGAGATGGCGCGCGGAGGCTAGGAGGCTGCCGGAGGGGGGGGGGGGGGCGACGATGTCGCGGCGCCCTCTGCGCGAGCCCGAGGGGAGGATGGGGGCGGGGCGGCGCGGCGCGGCGAGCCGGCGGGTCCCCGGCGAGCTCCTCCCGGCCCGCGCTCGATCCGCCGCCGCCCGCACTCGATCCGCCGCCGGGAGAGAGAGAGAGAGAGAGAGAGAGAGAGAGAGAGAGAGAGAGAGAGAGAGAGAGAGAGAGATGGCGTGGCGCGGCGAGCTCCTCCTGGCCCGCGCTCGATCCGCCGCCTCCCGCACTCGATTCGCCGCCGGGAGAGAGAGAGAGAGATGGCGTGGCGCGGCGCGGCGAGCTCCTCCCGGCCCGCGCTCGATCCGCCGCCAGGGGGGTGGGGTGGTGGGGGGGGGGGGGGGCGAGAGCGAGCGAGAGAGAGAGAGAGAGACGGCGCGGCGCAGGTAGGAGCAGCGGAGAGGGAGGGGCTGGCCGGAGAGGGAGGGGCCGGCCGGAGCCGTCGCCCCGTCGCCGTCGGGGAGGGAGGGAGAGAAGACCGAGAGATAAATAAATGGTGAGGAGAGAGCTGGAGAGAGATGGGGAGAGAGCGGCCGGACACCAGATATTAGATAAGGTTTGGGGTTTTTCTGTTTTGCCCCTTTTCTTTTTTGATAATAATATTTTAATCCCTAGAGCTTCTATTTCCCTACAATTTAATCCCTAAAGCCCTTTTATCTGCTTGTGTGGTTATTTACTTCACATTAAAGTAAAATGCCCACTCTGTTTTATGTGTTTTAACTGTTGTTCCTTGTATCTGAGTGTGGCTATTTAATATGCATTATTATCTATTTATTTAAATTTTTTTAGGTGAAACGTATCCGCGTATCGGGTTTTTTTGAAAAATGACGTATCCGCGTATCGGGTTTTTTTTGAAAAATGACGTATCCGCGTATCCGTATCCTTCCGATACCGATACACGTATCCGTATCCGTGCTGCATAGGTTATATTACTAAGTAATCATACAAAGAGAGACACAACAATCCAGTAAATGTGCATTTTTTGTTATTGACCCCACAATACCTTGCAAAAAATAGCGGTCAGTAGCTACGAGCTTAGTTACTCTCATAGAAAAGTAATTTACTATTCTAGAAGTTTGTGTAACTTTTTGGAACAAGATTAGTGCAAATTATACTTTCTTGTGTCTTACTCTTTTATATTATTGACTAAACGTATGCTTCTTTTTTTTTACTTTTCTGTGTTGCTCTTCTGGGTCTGCACTCTGCACTCAGTGCCTAGTCATTAGTATGTACTTCATGCTTTGACCATGATTGTTGTTAGTGTGTTTGCTGACCATAGTTGTGGAGCTTCCCTGCCAACATTTAATTTGGGGGCAAATTACTTAAATTTCAAGCTCAGTTATCCATTACACGGAAGGTCCCTGATGGCCCTAACTATGCTCCAACCCTAGCTGACATGATCAATCACTTGGAGATGCTGAAGAATTTTTTTCATCGGCTGAGCTGATTATCTTATTTTTTATATGAAAAAAATAACCTATCTACTTGAAAGCTACCTTTATATTTGTTGCTTTGAGTTGTTGTACTGTGTTTTATTCTCATGTATCATATTTGTTGTCACTCAACATTATCATTTCTCATGTATTTTGTTTATCTCTGACTTCATAGATTTAAACTTTAAAGAGTAAAGTATCTTTATGCAACTACGGTAAATAGTTAACTAAAGTCAAGGCTGATAAGATAAATAGGCTCATTCGGCTAGGAGAATTTTATTTGTAACTTTGTTGTCAGCCAAAAAAAATATAGAAACTTTTTTATTTGTTTGTTATTTTGGGGAATTTTTGTTTATACTTCAGCTGATAGAAAAGGAAAGCTACAAACAATTACTTATCCCTGCTTACTTGTTGTAGAATGGATAAGCTTGTTGGAACAGTCAGATGAATAGAAGAAATTACTTTTCATGGTAGTAGTTGTTGGATAAGGTGTCTCTATCGGGGCTTGTATTTGTCGTTACCATTTGCCTTTCACAGAGGTAAAATGCAACTCCTGAATGCTGGTTCTTTAAGCATATATCTTTGGAAGAGGTTAATCAGAATGCTATGCTTTGGAGATTGTCCATATTATTATTTGTAAAAAGGAACATGATTGGATATCTATGGTGCGGGGGATATACTGTTCTTTTTCTCAAGTTGTGCACTTGTGCATTTGAGTTGAAAGTAGCATCATTAAAACCTAGCCTCAATTAGACGAGCAATGAGTATCTGATTCCGAGTTTGAGGCCAAATGTTGGTTTGGTTCTCATTGCACCTTGTTTGTTACCCCCACTGCTAAAAATTGAAACTAACTTGAGATATCACACTTTGATGTTCCAGATTCATCATTTCTTCATATTGTCTGTCCTTTCATCGGGCACATCTGCACATGGAAGATTCTTTCCCCTGGAGAACGATCCTATTTGCTCATGACCCCTTTATTTCATAAGGTTTTGGTATTGTCTGTCAATAGATGATTTTGAATCAATTCTCCTTTTTGGTTCTCATAGATTCAAAATTATTATTGAATTAGATGTGTTTTAAATTTTCATTGTATATGTATTCCATGCTATTCTATTTCTCATTTGTGAACCTCTCTTGTAGCCTGCTACTGCCTTCACCTTATCTGTGGATGTCTAGTTCTTGGTAGATGTGGGAGTAGGATGTTGTGTTTTGCATATTGAAAAATGGCCTGGCAGTAGGGCGGAGATTTTTGATTCTGCAATAGTGCCTTTTGTAATTCTTACCTCTCTCAAGCATGAATGCCTTTGATAAATCGACATATGTGAATGTGGAGAAGGAATTTTTAAAGGTGGACACACTATTGGATAATTTTTCATCATTTATAATTGGATTTTATTTTGTTTCATTTGGTAGTTAGCAAATTTTGTTGTGGACAAATACGCACAAGCAGCAGCATCACGAGGAATGGATTAGACGACCTTATTATAAGTACATGAGTCATTTGTATGCGATATAAGAGCTGCATATAAGATTTGAGACTTATTTATATAAAAGGAATTGGGATTTGAGTGATTGTGGTTTCTGAAACAAAATTTTACTTGTAACTTCATTATCAGCCCAAAAAATGTTGCATGTAACATTTTTTTGTTATTTTTGGGTTATTTTTGTTGTACTTTAGTAGCCAAAATAAAACACAAACCTAGAAGTTTTGCATGTAATTTTTACCAGCCCATAAATTTTACCTGTAAATTTTTTCAGCGATTGACATGGCGACATCTTTTTTTTCTTGTTATCAGCTAAAAAGTTGCATTGTAAATGCGGTTTTTCTCATGTGTTTTTTCTGTTTTACCAGCCTACAAATTATTATACCTATAAATGTGTGCTTTTTTTGAGACTTGTGGCTTTTTGCTTGTTATATTATTATTGGCCCATAAATTGTACTGTAAATGTAAATTTATTATCAGCCAAAATTGGACAAGTATTTTATTTGTTCATTTGTTATTTTTCTATTATGAGCTAAAAAGTTGCACTGTAAATGTGGTTTTTCTCATATGTGTTTTTTCTATTTTACCAGCCTAGAAATTATTATACCTATAAATGTGTGTTTTTTTAGATTTGTGGCTTTTTGCTTGTTATATTATTATTGGCCCAAAAATTGTACTGTAAATGTAACTTTATTATCAGCCAAAATTGGACAAGTATTTTTTTTGTTCATTTGTTATTTTTTCTATTCTAGTTGGAAACCAAACAGATTAGGCAGTTACAGACCCAATGTCACGTCCAACCGCTAACGTGTGTGCGGGACCACCAGCGTGTCCGTTTTAGCTGTGTCTAAATCATTAATGTGTGCGCTACAGTAGAAGTGGACCAGATAAAGCCTAACACACAGAAATCGATTGACAGATAGTTAAAAAAAAGAAATCGATTGACAGATAGTTAAATCTCAGTCGATTGACGAGGAGACACCTCCATAATTCATTGATAACTTGTATTGAGTAGTGTTGGGGTTGATCCCTCGACTGGTAAAAGAAAAAAAAACATTACTCATGGGCTTAACGGTTTACGACAAATAGTACACTCTATAATTATGGAAAAACCATCGACACCAGACCAGATGTTACATGCTCTCAGGGGTGGGCTCTACTAAATTTAAAGGTAGTCAGTTGAATACCTAGTGTTTTTGACAAAAAACTTTTTATATATAGTATATCCTACATATATGATTCAAAAAACGAAAATAGCACGATAAAATAGGCTCCTAAAGCCTCAAACCTCGGATGCGGTTAGGCATCACTTGAGGTGATGCGCCTCGGCCATCTGCTCGTCTCGTCCCCGTTGCATATCGTGTAGGGACCAGGCTCCGGCTGCCTACTGCACCCCTAGCTGCCCACGCCGCCCAGCCAGAACAGGGGCGCCGCCGTGCAGCGCAGGGCTAGGCTCCAGCCGCCCAAGCCACGCGGCGGAGCCCCGCGGCGCAGCGCACGCGCAGAGCTGCTAGTGAAGGGAACCAAGATGAATGCAATTCGTTGATGAGCGGTTGCAAGACCCGATGCTGTTGGAGTTTGCGTGTGCCAGTGGTGCTGCGGCGGCACCAGCAACCGCTGTCCTCTCCTTCGCCCCGCTACGACCGGTTGGGTGGGTCGGGGGACCTGGGCGGGGGGTGTGCGCAGCAGGGTGAAGAGGATCTGTTTGACCCAGGCGTCCAGGACCATGGGCCAAACTCGCTGGAGCAGCTGGCTGATCATGTGCACCAGATGGTGATCGACATCCCACCTGCTGTGGCTGCTGCTGCTGATGAGCAGCCTGATGGCGGAAGGGCAAACTTCCTCCGGTCAGTGTTCACGGCGATTCCGCCGGCTCAACTGCAGGTGCCAGATCCCGTTCAGCATCAGCCTCCCCCTGCTCCACCTTCTCGTAGGCAGAGCAATAGGCTCCTTGCAAGGCCCTCTTCTGTGCCAGTTTCCAGGAGGGCAACTCACCGTCTCGATTTGGTTGGGCAGGAGGAGGCCATTGGTGATGAGGCTGTGGAGAGGTATGAGCGGATGTATCAGCGCCCGCTGCCAAGGAAGACGAGGGCAGCGCTAAGCGCGGTCACCCGTATTGTATTGCTAGTGGCGCAGTGATGGCGGCGTCAGCTGCTTTGGCGGTGGAGGCGGGTGCCGCAGAGGTGGAAGGTCCTGTTACCACTCCATAAACCCCGTAAACATATCATCACATTAAATGTTTCGACACATGTATGGAGTACTAAATGAAGTATATTTACAAATTTTTTTGCATAGATGAGTTGTAAATCGCGAGACGAATCTAATGATCCTACTTAATCCATGATTTGCAACAGTGATGCTACAGTACAATCCACTAATTATTGATTAATCATGGATTAATTAGCATCATTAGATTCGTCTCGCGATTTACAACCCATTTATGCAAAAAGTTTTATAAATAGACTTCATTTAGTACTTCAAATTAGTAAGATTGCAACGAAAAAAATTTTACGCGGGACTAAACAGGGCCTTAGATTTATATGTTTGCCTGTGTTACCGGAGGTCCTTTTAGTTTCCAATGTTAGTACTGTTATCTGTTGAATGGCCAGCAAATCCCAGCCTCACGTGGGGATTGGTAGTTTCGTTTAATTCTCAGTCCTGTAGCTTTGAAAAAAGTGTTGGGTCTGGGGAGGAGCAGTGCTTCGGTACTGCTGGTGGTTGCTGCTTCATCCACTGATTTGTCTGATGGAAACTCCGACAGACCAGAGACGAAGGGAGCCTGCTTCCTAGCGTTTTTGGTTGCTTGGTCATTCTGGTGTGAACGAACCCGTAGAACTTTCAATGATGAAGTGAAGACACCAAGTAGAATCTTTGACAAAATAAAGGAGATGTCAAGGCTGTGGGTCTCGGCTGGTGCCAAACACCGGGCCTTTCTAGTTGATCGATCCACTAGCGAGTAATCAGTGTATTTTTCTTTCTTTGTTGTGGGGCTATTCCGATGCTCCAGCCTAATTCGATTTGTTTCGTCTTAGGTTAACTTTGGTGCCTCTGGCGCCTGTAATTGCTACTTCTTCTTATTAATTAATGCCGGGAATCTGTCCTGGTTCTTTCGGGAAAAAAAAATTCGTTGAACAATTTCAAGTTATGAGCAATTTTACACTGTTGATATTCAATTATGTGCTAAAAATCTATACTTTAGGCTATAAAAAAGCTAAGCCTTTGAAAATTTTGAATACCAATTACTCCAAATCCTGAGCCCACTCTGCATGCTGTGTGCTCGTACAACTATGTACTCATGCACTATGTTCACTAATGGCACACATGTAGCTCTATAAACATATACTCAGTGGCATGATGTACACCTAACCATAGATAACTCAATACTGCACCGGCACTGCACATTGCACGCCAGTCGTTGCTCTGCACAACGGGCAAGGTGTGTGGGTGTGTCTGTCATTTCTGAACCAACTACAGACACAGTCGCGACAGAAGATGAGAATTCGACCGCTACATCATCGCAGTTAGAGTCGGAGTCGGAGACGCCAACGGTTAGGTAAGGAAGATTAGACGACTCCAACGGTAAGGTAAGGAAGATTAGAAAAAGAGAAGATAGAATAAAAAATTTCTATAGACAAATAAGAGACTACTATTTTATAAGTTGGCTCTTACAACTTAGCTAATAGCTGACTATTTGGCTCTATTACGTAGTGGAAGTTGTGCGTTCATGCACTACAAATTTCCGTTCGGACCATGATGGCCGGAGAAGGTGTTGTGTAGGCGAAGGCGAGCGGCCGATGGCTGGCGGCCGGGCCGGTTCGGATCGATGAACGCCAGTCGCCATTGATGTGAGCATGCCGAACGCCAGCAGGGCGACGGCAGACCCGCTGTCCACGGCCTGCGGTAGGAATAGGATGATTTTTTTTTATTTTTATATTATTTATTTTCCGATTTTTCAAAAATATATACCTCAAATTTTTTTGTAGATCTGACCTCGTGCCGCTCATTCAACTGGCGGTAAGAACTTACCGCCGGTTCGGTAGCAACCGGCGGAATTTTTCAGACCTTGGCAGCTCACATTCAAAAAATCATAACTAATTTATACGAAATCATAACTAATTTATACAAACTCGGATGGAGATAAATTTTATATGAAAATTATAAAACTCGACGAGATCTACAACTTTATAGTTCAAACTTTTTTTATTTGGAGCCATCTTGGTGCTCAAATAATCGACTCAAATTTCAGATCTAAAATTTAAATTTTCGTATGAACACTGGACAGCACACCTTCAACAAATTATAATTAATTTATATGAACACGTATGGAGATAAAATTTATACAGAAATTATATATCTCGACGAGATCTACAACTTTGTAGTTCAAACTTTTTTTCATTTGGAGCCATCTTGGTTCTTAAATAATTGTCACAAGCTTCAGATCCAAAATTAAATTTTAGATCTGGAGCATTTATCGATTATTCGAGCACGAAGATGGCTCCAAATGAACAAAGTTTGAAGTACAAAGTTGTAGATCTCGTCGAGATATACAATTTTCATATAAAGTTTATCTCCATCCAAATTCATATAAATTAGTTATGATTTTTTGAAAGTGAGCTGCCCAGGTTTGAAAATTTCCGCTGGATGAACCGGCGATAGCATCGCTACAGTGCCCCTACCGCCGGTTCATCCGGCGGTAAGCTCTTACCGCCAGTTGAACTGGCGACAGGAGGCTAGATCTGCAAAAAAAAATTTGAGATATATATTTTTGAAAAATTGGAAAATGAATAATATAAAAAATAAAAAAAACTCGAATAGGATACCACTCCCCTACCCGCTGGTGTTATTCTTGACCCAGTATATTCTCTGCGGCTCTGTTTAGTTCATGATTTTTTTTGAGTTTGGCTACTGTAGCATTTTCGTTGTTATTTGATAATTAATATCTAATTATGAAATAATTAGATTTAAAAGATTCATCTCGTCATTTCCAGTTGAACTGTATAGTGAGTTATTTTTTTCAACTGAATTTAATGCTCCATGTATGTGTCCGAAAATTTAATGTGACAGGTATGGTAGAAAAAATTTTGGGAACTAAACGGGGCCATGTCAAGCTTGCACGTGACGTCACGGCCACAGGTACACCAACTGCTCGCTTGAACTAGTGGCGGTAAACAGTAGAGATCTTTTTTCAATTTATTCCATTTTAACTATATTTATAATTGAAAAATAATTACAAAATTACCTTTTGAGGCGGCGTTTGGATTTGTGTAATCTGAGGGAGGGAATGCGATATGATATGAAGGGCGGGATATAATTTATGCCATGTTTGCATATAGGATAGGATAAAATAAACGTTTGGAATGGGGAAATGAAATCTGAGCAACTCCAAGAGACTCTATATTTATCCTAATTGTTAGGAATATAGATATTGATGGAAAAATAGCTTCTAAGAGCTCCTCTAAATGGTTATTCAAATATAACCATCATCTATTTCAGATTTCTCGCTAGCCAAAGATAGATTGCGAAAATGACTCTCTAGAGTGTAAACAAGATATAGAAAAACTGTTAGAGAATGAAGATGTATAGAGAGCGGTTTTTATGTACATGACTCTCCAAATAATGATTTAGAGAGTGAAATTTAGAAAGACTCTTGGAGATGCTCTTATCCCAACAATCCATTTCCAAAGGGGTGGGTTAGACCGTCCACAGCGATAGGAGGAAATGGAGGAGTAAATCTACTGTTTGACACTGTAGATGCACTGTTTGGCACTGTAGACAGAGAGGGCGTGGGAAACGAGGCAAGAGCAAATTTGCTCTTGCTCTTGCCATTGTGGACAGCCTTATGGTTGTGTTACCATGCAATATGGTGTATGAAATTATAAAAATACCCTCAAGCTATAAATGAAGCTCCACTTTAAAAAGGGTATTATAGTTATAAAATAATATATCCCTAATCCAAAACCAACCAATAGATAATCTTATAAACCTAATACATACCCATCCCTAAACAATCCTATCGATTCCCTCGTGCTACCCAAACGGTACCTGATGAGTTAGGATCTTGCCAAGCTACTCAGATGCGGCATTGTTTCTAGCACCGAAGCAAAATGAGGTGTCCGCTCTTGCTGAGCTACTTACCTTGTCTAGAAAAGCAACTGGACTGAAAATAAAATTTCACAAGTCCACAGTCGTGCCAATCCACTATGCCAGTTTAAATATGATTGACATTTTAGGACAATTGCTAGCAAAGCAAACTCATTTTCCAATCAAATATCTGGGTCTACCACTAATTACTGCTCATTTAAGAAGGATCGACTTTTCAATCACTTGTAAACAAAATAGTGGTAAAGCTCAATGGCTGGAATGGGAGAAATCTGAGCCATGCTGGAGGCTCATATGGTCTGGTCAGTTCTATTACCTCAGGTTATTTATTTCTTGTTAGCACTGAAGCTGTCGAAATCGATGTTGGAAGAGATTGACAACAAACGAAGGCAATTCCTGTAGGCCGACACATAAAGGTTAACTGGTGGAAAAATGTAAAGTCAACTAGATAAGGATAGAAAGATCAAAGTAGAACAGAGGCTTAGGTGTTCTGCACCCAAAAAAATTTGCACCAGCACTCCGCCTGTGCTAGTTGTGGAGAGCTTGGAATCTAGATAATAGGCCTTGAATAGGAGAAAAGATCCCCTGCAATGACACTACCGATTTCTGTTTACTGCAGCAACCACTATTATAATTGGGGATGGGAAAACAAAGTTCTAGGACAGTGCACAGATGCAAAGCCGCAGACCAAGGAATGTGGCACCATCATTGTTTAAAATTTCAAAGGAGAAGAACAGTACACTACGTGAAGCTCTACATGCTAACACCTGGATCAGAGATCTTCCGCACCCATCCTTCCCAGCTCGTCATTTTGCCGAGTTCATGCAGGTTTGGTCAGAGACGCGGCAAATAAAATTGAGGTCAGTGACAGGACCAAATTACTTGGAAGCTAACTGAATCCAAACAATACTAGACAAGCTCAGCCTACCATCCACAATTCTTGGGTGCTAGTAGTACAAACTTCAACGAACACATCTGGATGGATCGGGTGCCACTGAAATGCAAGCTTTTAGCTGGCTAGCTATTCAAAATCGACTTTGGACGGCTAACAAATTGCATTTGAGAGGCTGGCCTCACAACTCGGTGTGCTCATTGTGCCGAAGAGCACGAGACTGGAAACCACCTCTTCTTTGAGTGTAGATTTAGGAGACATTTGGACTGAGCTTACTAGCTGGCTAGCGGCACCACCACTGCTTTCTACCAACTAGGAGCCGACAGAGTCAATCCACGCCTGGTGGACAACACTTTCAAGGACAACGGGAGTTTTGCGAAAGGGGATTAGATCTCTAATCATCCTCATCTGCTGAGAGATTTGGAAAGAGCGCAATGCACGGATTTTCGATCGCTCATAGGCACCTTCTTTCATGGTCGCAACAAAGATCAAGATGAAAATTTTTGACTTGGAGTCTTGCTGGAGCAAAGCACCTGGCTAGTTTAGTGAGCAGAGTTTAAGTGTTGAGCGTAAAGTTTTGTCTTTTCTTTTCTTGCGCCGTGAATAGGCGGCAAGTTGTATCTCTAGCCTTTTTTGGCTTTTCTCCTTCTAATTAATATAACAGGCAGCTCTCATGCTGGTTGGTTAAAAAAAGTTAGGATCTCCTCTGTACTATATGAGAAAATTCCGTCCATGATATTGAAAATTTAACTCATCCCCTTAATGTCAGATCCGGGACAGCAGGACTGCTCACAGGCATGGAATATTTTAGAATAAGGGATAACACATGTCATGTACCTTATTCTATTGTAACTACCCGTGTAGGAGTAGACCTAGTCAAATAGAAGGAAATTACCTGATAGTCATTGGAAAGGACTCCTTAAATAGTGTTGGACTAGGATTTCCATGTAACCATGTTCCCCATACTATATAAGGGCGGGCAGGGACCCCTCAACCATCATCAACTCATCTAAGGCAATACAAACCACCAACAGGACATTGGGTATTATGCATCTCACGGATCGAATTTGTCTAAAGCTTTGTGTTATTTGCACCATCGGTTCCAGACCTCGACGAAAACCTAACTACAATCCTACTACCTTAGAGTATCACTAGGTAGGTTTGGCGGCTAAACACTGACACTTAATACCACTAAAATTTAAGCCATACGTTCAATATCATCACTTTTAGTTTTCCATTTCTTCTGTGCCATCACGATTACTTTTTGAGCAAGGAAAAAGTCAGGTTTACACTCTCAAACTATCGCAGAAGTCCAATTTTCAACCTTTAACTACAAAACTGGATAACAAAGATCATCCAGCTGTCCAAACTGAGAAAATTTGGACCTTGGGGTGGTTTCTAAGGTCCAAATTTGCCCAGTTTTGACAGTTGGATGGCCTATGTTATTCGGTTTTGTAGTTGAAAGTTGAAAATCGGACTTCTGCGATAGTTCGAGGGAGTAATTCGGACTTTTCCCTTTGAGCAAAGCTAGATATAACACAGTTAATCTAGATGTATCATATATTTTTATTTGTCCCATCTCATCTCCAGCCCTACCCTCTCCCGGAGCCCAACCCGCTCCCACGCCGCGCTGCCGCTCCCCCTTCTTGGATCTGCACGCCTACCCCGCTCCCCGCTTCCACGCATATGGCACACCGCATCAAGGGGACACACGACCCCTCTACACGCGGGCCTCATATATAGTACTACCTCCATCCCCAAATATACGCCGTTTTGGAGTTTTTAGCACAGATTATAGCTGTGTAGAAAAGACTCTTCTACCCCTAATTATTAAATATTGGAACTCTATTTGGATAACTAAATATGTGCTAATTAAAGTAGCATACCATTTCTCATGCACCTCCCCCTATATGACTGCATGCACGTCTTTCCGTTAGGAAAGAGCCGAAAATAATGCACAATTAAAATGGTTAGATCCATTCTCAATCCATGACGCCTTACATTTGTGGATAAATTTTGAATCCACAACGCCTTGTAATTTGGGGACGGAGAGAGTAAGCCTTGACTGACAGCGCTCAACCAGTATGTCACGTCTGAAATGAGCCGGCCGGGCATGCAGCTAGCCACGGTGGACCGCCTCGGACGTGATCGCCATTAATTGGCCGGGCCGTGCACCAACCAACTTGTCAAACGAGCTAGATAGAGCGGCATTTGCGTTGTATGGAAGCTAAGATTGTGGCTCCGAAAATAGAAGGGGGCCGTGTGGCCGCTAACAAATGATATTGCTGCCTCCCGCTGACTTGTGAGCCGGTAATCAATCATCAGTTAGCGTCTGCTCGGATGGGTTCAAGTTGAATGCTAAAATTTAGCACCTATTAATACTTATGGTTTTACTAAAATTTAAATGTTGGTCAAAATTTAGCTACTCTATTAGCACTTTCGTTTGGACAGAATAGTGCTAAATTTTAGCACTTTAGGGAATTAGCACATGAATCCAAATACCCCATTAATCCCCATGACGTGCCATATGGCGGGAGTGTTCTTCGCGTCGGTCGGTCCGGGCCGCCACTCCTTCGCCGGGATTAGTTGACCTCATCCATGTTTGGATGTAGATATTCAGCCAACTGTTAGCTACATCCTTTAATTCTCAGGCGCAACAGGTTGACATTGTACACGCATGTAGTTGTGTCTCTGCAAACAGAGACCCCTTGCACATGAAGTCTGACCAATAATCCACAGCGCCCTTGATACGGTGACATGATTTTTAGACACTTGTCAACGTGATCTTTAACGTGAACTTGCTTTCTCAATCACAAGATGGAGAAAAATAATGTCGACGATTGTGGGACTCTGCAGCTTCGACGTTATAACTAAGGCCGGATATATATCGAGCCATCTCGGCTCGCCTTAGCTCGAGCTGGCTCGTTAAGTGAGCTAGCTTGGCTCGGCTTGTTATCATAGCGAGCTTAAAAATAGGCTCAGCTTGGTTCGTTTTCCAGCTCGAGCTCGCTCGTTTAGCTCGTGAGCCTGTTAAGAAACTACGACGGGTGCTCATGTCTTTATGTGAATTCGTGACACCGTAACTGCGAGAAAAAGTTACCACCGTCTAAAAAGGTTAACCAGCTAGACTTACTTACTATCTACCCTGGCTAATTAAGCTTTCGCCGTAATTCTCTGGAGAAGTGCCACCTGTCTCGGCTCAGGTAATTAATTGCAATGTATCAGTCAGTCAACAGTGCACGCTAGCTGATCACACTTGTCCATCGCTCAGCTGGAGCTGGTGGTACGGTAGCTAGCTAGCGCAATCCAAGTGTGAGTGGGCGTGCGACCGGAAAGGAAAAACCGAGCTTTTTAAGCCTCCAATGAGGCCGGGAGCAGTAGCGAGCTCCTCTAGTAAAAAAAACAAAACCGGCCGGGCAGTGGGGCAGCTAGCCGACGTCTCCGTGTGAACACATGCTTGAGCTTCCTTCCCCCTTCTTCTATAAATACCAACGGCAAGCCTCTTCAGCTCCATCCCCTGCACTGCACTAGTGCTTAAAGGCAATTAAGCAAGTTAAGTTCCCAGTAGATAGTAGTAGCTAGTGTCATCTCTCTCTCGCAGTCTCGCTCACTCAGCTCGCTCCAGTGGATCGGCATACATGGCGGGAATGAAGCGGAGGGGAGGAGAAGAGATGAGCTGGATCGGCAGGAAGCTGTTCCTGTACAACGTCACCATCGGCCTCTACGCCATGGATTGGTGGGAGAGATACCTCTTCAGTATCCTTTTCATTTCTTAATAACGCCTAATTAATTTCTCTGTGCTCTCAGTCTCATCAAGTTTCCTCTTCGTTCCGATCTTATTTTGCGCGTTTTGGTTCTGCATGTTCCCTGCCTCCGTTATCAGTCAGGACGAAACACATGCATCTCGATCAGTTTTCTTGGTTTCCATGCAGTTATGAGATTGTATTATTCTTCATGCTTTCTTCGCAAATTAGTATCCGGGCATGCGGGTATATCCTTGGTTTGGGGCCGAATTCCACTCCAAAGTTTAAGAGAAACACTACCGGAGTCTGGGTCTTTGCCGTGTGCCAAAGACACACGGCAAAAGGCTCAAAGCACACGGCAAAAGGGTTCATCGTCAGGCGCCCACAGCGAAGTCCCAACGGCGACCGGCCAGACGGCAAACACGCTCTTTGCGGCTTCACCGTGCGTTTTTGACGACACACGGCGAAAAAAAAGAAGAGACGGCGCGACGACGGAGAAACGGCAGGGAACGGCGGGGTGGACGGCTTTGCCGTGAGCGAAATCAGACGCACGGCAAACAATTTCAAAAAAATAAAAAAATCAACCAGCTGCCCCAACCGCCGGCCGCACCCCTGGAGCCGCCGCCGGAGAGAGGAGAGGCAGGGGAGCCGCCGCCGGATGGAGGGAGAGGAAGCCGCCGCCGGAGGCCCCCGCGCCGGATCTGGAGGGGCGCCGGATCCTTCACCTCCGCAGTTCCGTCCGCCGTGCGCCATCTATGGAGGAGGAAGCAGCCCCGCCGTGCGCCGTCGTGGGAGAAGGAGGCAGACCCGCCATGCGCCATTGCTGGGAGGAGGATGCCGGCCGCCGCTCGCCTCCGTCACCGGATCTGAGGATGAGGAGGAGGCCGCGGCCGCCGCTCCTCGCCCCGCCGCCCTTCCTCACCGGTCAATCACCGGTGAGGGGCGAGCAGAGGGGGGGGGAGGAGAGGTGCCGCGTGAGGTGAGGGAGAGGGCCGACGGAGGCCGGCTCGCCGCTGCACTGGCTGCTCGCCGTCGCATGGGAGAAAAGGGAGGGGAGGGAGAGGAGAGGAGTGGCGGTGGCGGATCTGAGAGAGGAGTGGCAGGCGGCAGGGAGAGGAGGGGGGCGGCGGATGCGGGAGGAGGGCGTGCGATGCGGCGGGACGAGTGGGGCGGAGGGGCGGTAGGGTTTGGAAGGGTTGGGGGGAATTTATACGAAGAGTCGGCGAATCTGGGCCGTCCGATCTCGAGATCGACGGGCCATAGTTAAGAGAGACTTGTTTGCCGTGTGCCAATAAAAAAACACACGGCAAACATTTCTACATCAATGAAATTCCTGTAATTGCACTTGATATATTATAATTATCAAATAGTTTCAAAAAATACTAAATTTTTTGTAATTGCACTATATATTGTGTATCGCCTTTAGAAAAAAGTTCGAAGTCAAAACCAAATTTGATCATCACTTCCACTCCAAAACTAACCGCATCCTTCTAAACTCTATGATTCTTCTTCGGAGATGTTTCCGTTTGTAAGCATCGTACGTGAAAAAATTCCAAAACTCACTAAATTTTTTACCACAACCTCCACATATAATATCATGAGTTGTTCACAAATCTCACATATTTTAGACTTGATTTGCATTTTTTAGAATTTTAAAATCATTCAGACACACGGTCATGGTCGTTTTTCCTGGTCAAGTTGTTCAAAATTTCTTTGGATTTCATGGGTATGGCCTTAAATTGGGCTAAATAACATGAATATCAATTTTTCACTCACTTTGATCTACTATTTGAACCACTTGTAGTTCAAATTTGACTTGATTCAAAAAAATTGCTTGAAATGTAATTAATTAGTTAAATATAGCAAATAGATACAAACATGTTCCAAATTGTAACACGGATTACAACATGTTGCTTGTGGATTGGGAAAAAAATTGGAGGGCAGGGGATGATTTTTTGTTGTCCGCTTTGCCGTGTGCATTCAAAAGGCAGGCCTTCGCCGTGTGCCTTTTCATGGCACACGGCAAAGCCTAACGCCGCAGAGAAAAAAATTATTGCTTTGCTGTGTGCCAAAAAAAACACGGCGAACTATTACTTCGCCGTGTGCCAAATAGAAAGCACACGGTGAAGCTTGACTTCGCCGTGCGCCACTAAAAAACACACGGCGAACCATTACTTCGCCGTGTGCCAGAAAAAGCACACGGCGAAGTATGGCTTCGCCGTGTGCCCGATAGAAAGCACACGGTGAACTATCAGGCACACGGCGACTTTTGATTTTCCGGTAGTGAAAAGGTCCAAGAGAATATAAGTCTCATGAATTAAGATGATATCCTAGTTAAACACAACTACTACAGTATGACCGTAAAATGGAATAGGAATATTGGCTCCAGGGCTACCTTGCTTTGCTGATGTCCTTGGAAATTAAATTTAGCATGCTCCAAGTTAGGGAGGAGAGTTGCTAGGCATGATTTTAGAAAAAATCAGAAACAAAAATAATCAAAGTTGGAGTCTTTATGATGGAAAAATACCGGTTACAAGTTTTAATGCCGGATTAAAAAGAGAAAGCTAGTTCTTCATGTGTTCTTCAATTTCTAAGCTCTATTTACCGACTGACGGTTCGATATTGGAAACACAATTGCCGACCGACCATAAATCGATAAATATAGATATCTGTACTGACGGACGGTTGCTCTCTAAAATGAGAATTATAGATTGACCGTGCATCGAGAAGCTTTACCGACTGATTGTTCGTTGGAACTGCTGGACTTTTACCGATTGAAGTCAGCTGCTAATTTGGTGTTGTGGTATAGTATGAGGTGCCACACACCACCGGGCCTGCCCCTGAACTCCACCCAAAACACGGGTATATGAGTACATCTTAAAATAGCCGTTCTCTTTCAAAACATATGGGTATATGCTAGTACATCTTGGACTGTCTTGATTGGAACATGACTACATGAGTACATTAGCAGATTAGCTTCCACATTGGACCTCCTCCATGATGAAATCTTCATCGTGAATGTTTTTTTTCCCATACGGAGTTAAAATTTTGGTTTTCATCTAGCATTGTTTGAGCTAAATAAGGGACACTTTTGATTCATTGTTGAAGATATTTTCTTGACGGTGTACTTGTGCTTGTCCTTAACATACATTAGACAGCGTTGTCTTGGTACTCCTGTGGTTCTTCTGCTACAATAGTACCAAATCTATGTGGCAGACATTTGACATGTAAGTTTTCCTTTCTCATTCTCCTTAATTTTTTTAATCTGTATTAATGCACAAGTGCACAGCTATATTTTCTTTTTTCCCCACATCATGCCTACAATTTGGTGATTTCTGACTCAACTATAAAGTGATATCATTAAATAGCAACATCTCTTCCATGTTTCAGCCATCTCAAGAGCAGCGTGGAGCTAGGAACAAAAAACTATTCCATGGTGGCTTTGTCCTAAATAAGATGAGAGGTTGCTGCGAAAAAATCCCATGCATACGAAGAATAGCGGTGTGAGAATTGTGAGTGCTAAACAGTTATTTATAAAAAAGTTAAGAATTACCTCCAATACCCAAACAAGGTTGTTGTGCTATGCTTAAGCATGATCTCACAACGCAAGCGTGTATGTACATGTAGCGCTTTAGTAAGAATCTAGTCTTGCATTTTGTACACTATACTACAGCTGGTAGTAAGGGAGAAGTACTATCCCGATGCAGCCATATCTATATCAAATCTGTTCAACCTATCTGTTGACTGAATTTTTTACAAGGCGTGCATTGATTATTAGTTATTGAAGGATGGGAAAACAATCTCAAATAATGAGGCTGGAATAGTTTTTTGCAACTGTTGGGCCAAGGCCTAGCCGTAACCCATTTGAGTTATGGGCTAGAGAAATCCATCACATATTCTGGGTCCAGCAAAACCATTTTTAACCATTTTTTTCAAAGAAATGGGTCCACCGAACCATCAGAGTGAGAAATACTGAAAGTATAGTTGGCCATCTGGCCTGAGCCCTGTGGGCCGGCTCACGACCTAGTTTTTTGGCACGACGTAGGCACGACCCATCACGAGATTAAACAGACCCAAGCCAGCCCGACATGGAACTCGAGCTGTGCCTAGGCCATTCCTTCGGCATGTGGGCCAGCCCAGCACGGCCCGATTAGATGGTCAGCCCGATCTCGGTCCGATTAGCAACTAGCCTAAATGCTAGCGCCGCCCTCCTCGTCCTCCGGGCCACTGCCGACATTGCCTCCACCTCCGGGCCACAACCAGGGCCGCCCCTCTCTTCGCGCGGGCGCCGGCGTTGCCTCCTCCTTTGGGCTACGGCCGCAGCCGCCACCCCCCACCCCCCGGCACTGCGACCGGCGCCGCCCCCTCCTCTCCACCCGAACCACGCCGGCCAACCTCGTCTACGCCCCATGCAGCGTCAGTGCCGCCACCTCCTCTCCTCGCACCGCGGTGGCTGGCGCCGCCCATTCTCCTCCTCACACTGTGGCGGCAAGCGCAGCCTGCTCCTCGCGCCGCAGCTGGGGCCGACATCGCCAACTCCTTCCCTCCACTCTCAGCGCCGCCGCTGCCAGCTCCTCCCCGGATGGTGGTGCGTCGGGTCGGCACCTTTTCGTGCCTATAGTGCTTAATAGGCCAATCGGGCCGTCAGGCCGGCCTGGCACGGCTAAAAGTGCCTCATGCCATGCCTCGGCTGAGGCCTCGGCATGTGGGCTGCCCCGGCCCGGCACGAATAAGTAATTGGGCCAATCAGACTGGGCCTAATTATGGCGGCTGAGTTGGGCCTAGGACATGCCGTGCCAGGCGGCCGGAATAGCCAACTATGGGCCCGTTTGTTTGAGCTTTGACTCCAGCTCCGCGCCTCGCTTCCGTACTGGGCATCTACCTTCTTTAGCTATGTTTCTCACATGCGATCCTTTTGTGGTGCTCTATGTGTGTGAAGAAGTCAGTCCATGGTTATAACTGCAGTTATTGGGACATAAGTTCTTAATTTTTTCAATCCATTCCAAATTGAAAACTGTATGAGTGCAGGGTCCTTAGAATTTGTTTGATGCATTGAAAGTAGAGAATCAGAAAACAAAATGAACTTAATGAAGGTTCGGGGAAAAAACACTGCTTGGAACATGTAAAGAGCAAGCTATAAGCCTCTAACTGCCAACGTTTTTCTAGCACATTTGTGTAGTTTTGCCCTATGCAAGATAGTGTAATCCAGCAGATCGAATATGTTCTTAGATTGACTTCGAAATTCCAACGCTCACCCAGTTGCAGTGCTAGGCTGTTGAAACAAAAATAATTATGTACAGGAATCCAGATTTATATCTCTTGGTGGCCAATTTAATCATTGGCTCTCAATGCTAAGGTCGATTTTTGTATTTGAGTGCATCAGTTTAGCTAAAAATACTTCTGCAGTTGCAACTTCCCTGAGTCTATCATCTTCAAAGAAGGGGTTAACTAATTGTTTATGACCTGAATGTGACATGACATGGGATATTCCCATACAACTGGGGTGTTGGAATATTGGAACAGGCAGTGTTTTCTAGTCACTAGGTTCATGCCCGTGCGTTGCTACGGGTCATAAAATTTTTTTAGAGCAATGCATAAAGTTGAGGCAACATGGCGTTCATCTTAGCAACTTGATGTTTTCAAATAGAGATTCAGAAACATCAACATTTTACATAATAGTGTCATACCAATCATCAAATTTTCAACGCAAATGAAATGTTTATGATGATGAATTAAAGAAGAAAAAAAAAGAAAAAGGAACAGCAAATCAGTCTTATACTTACACTCACTGACACTTTTATATTGCAGGGCATCTAGTATGCATATTTTGAATGACAGATTTGATCGCAGGCAAGCTAAAGAGGCGGTCACTGCATGACAGCTCCGATCCAAATTCACACATACTGAAACTACAACAAATTCTGCATGATTACAGCACTAATTCCAATTTTTCAGCAAGACTAATATTCATACTATCAAGGACATGAAAAAAATTATCAGACTGCACACTGAAAGGCAATATTGCCATATTACTATAATCTTGTTGGCTGCTCATCCTCCACCCCCAGCGCTGCCCGCTAGCCGCTTTCCGTGCGTCTTGTCCCGAATACATAAAAAAGCATTTGTCATTAACCAAATACAGGACTACATTTACATACAGACAATAAATTCGACAACTCATGACTTGCATAGAACAAGGAAGTGAATGACAAGTGCAGAAGGATTATAGAACCTTGTTAAATCTCCATATTTGTGGAACCAACAAAAGTACTCCTGGTATGTTGGAGGAGGATTGGATATGTCCCTCTCATTATATTACAATTGAATGAGAATACTTCCCATATCATAGTACCCTTCGATTAGTAATGATTTATAAGTATCATGCATTTCACTTCTATGAAAGTGTATATAAGAAAAGTATCTGAAAATGCATTTGTGGGCGAGCATTGTGTGTAGCTGCCAATGATCGGAGAATGGAATTATAAGATCACACCTGGTACAGGAACAATATCACCCCCTTGATGCAGAACCCATTCTAAAGCTGAACCGAGTAGAGCCCTATTGGTGATTATTCACCAGTTCTTCTATTTTCATGAACACATACCTTGAACTGAATAAATTGCAAATAGAAAAGAGTGGAGAGATGAATGCAGAAAAGTTAGTGTACATGTTATACCTGAACTCGATCATAAGCTTGTCGTGTACATTTAGCATGTTGGATACACCAAATGGTAATCGGATTTAGAACCTTCAAATAAATATAATAGGTGGGTGATCCATTCCTGACTATCTCTGTCATTTGGAGAGAAAGCTTTTTAGGGAAAATAAAATGATTGGTGCATTCTCAGCATGTGCTTGCAATGCCCAACAGATGAGATACAAGTTATGGTCAGAACATACATCATATCGATTAAAAAATCTTGATTGTTGTTCACCAACATCAATCAAGCTGTCATTTTTGCCATCGACTGATGAATCTATTGCCAAGAACAATATGTAGATGATTCACAAATCTAAAATTCTAAACTAGGCAAAGTAGATGACTCACACTCACTGACTCGGATTTAATTAGTTTTGCGCGTACCTCAGGGGGATGGAGCCGTTCCTTTGGTGATGAACACAATGCTGATCACAGCATGTTGGTAACCCATTTATTAGCACAACTTACAGAACCTGCAATGCTCCACACGGTTGTTGCTCTTAGCAGCTTGTAGTCATGGTGCCACATCTGAACCTGGAAGCCTGAAGGACTGATCAATTAGATTGTAAAATATACTCAAACCTGAAATAGTGGACAAAAAAATACAAATTAGAGAAATCTGTAGCCAATGAACATTGAGGAGTAGCCAATCAAGAGCATCATAATCTCAGCAATGCACAGAAGCATCAAGAATCATACTTTGGCTATATCTACTGGAGTATGTATGTGAAGAAATGCAGGCATAAAAACAAAAGGTGTCATCCCAAGAACAAAATCCATACTGAAATTTAAAGGGGCAACATGTTCTTCTTCCTTGGACGTATGTTGCCTGAGGCGTTTGTCCAATTGTAGGAGAGCAAATAACTGGCTGAAAAGATCGCTTTCCCCTTTATGTTCTAAGGAGTAGGTCCCTGCTACATTCTTGACCCGGATATCAAGTGCTGGAAAGAATGATAACCTGCAATTCCAAAGGAATGAAACACATAGGCATGTTTTTAATGAACATATCTATTATATGATCAATTTTAGAAAGATAAACAGCAATAACGTTCAAGCATTACGAAAACGGTCAAGCAGTTACAATACAACATCTTCTTTTGGCGGCATTTTAGAAAAAGCTGGAGATAAGAATACGTTTGCTTTTCAGCTAGACTCCTTGTAACAAAAAAAAAAGAAAAAAGAAAAAAAAGAAGATAATAAAAGTTTGCTTTCATTCTGTTGGTTGCAGCATCCATTATTCACTGATTCTAACTGGTCAGAACTATTAGAGGCTTACCAGTTTCAATATGACTAATCCCTAATGTGAACATTATTGCACTAGAACCACAGTGAAATGATGGTAGTGTTACCCTAGAAGCTAGACAAACAAGGCCATCTTTGTCGGTATGAATCAAAATTTCGGTAGTTTCAATTGAACAGAGGTTTTTCCCCTCATGTTTCGTTCAACTCAGACTACATCTCGTAGTGTTACCATCAGAAGGACATATCAAAACACATGTACTCGCATGGCTTTCTGAAACTCAAATGAATTGTGAATGAATATGTACCTTGAAGACGCAGAGATATTCTTTTACTATGAAGAATCATGGAATTTCAGACATACTAAGATCAGAATGTGGCTCGATACGCACCTTGAGCCCCAATGCCCCATGAGCCCCAGCACCGCTTTCTATCCTTGCATAGCATGCACTCCAGACAAGTCCCAAATGCCTGGAAAAGAAAATTTGTATTATATTTGGTACAAAAGTCAACAAAGTTACTTGAAAACTAAATGATGAATATTCAACTGTTCCTAAAATAAACTACCAAGCATTCTGTATCAAAAAGAAAAATTCTAGGATGTTGTACCGATTCCTACTAATTAAAAGGTCAGCAGGTAAAAGACCATAGCATGAAGAAGATAAAAGCACTATGAATTAATTTGTCAGAAGAAGGATGGAAAATCACTGAAAGAACTAACCAGGTCTACTGTCAACGGAGACAATAGCAACATGATTTGATTTCGACAGCATCTGCAGCTCTTCTTTGTGATAATTGACCTCAAGCATTGTATTGATGAGTAGTTGCAGTGGATACATGCAACTGGTATTCAATCATAGAAAAAGCGGAAACTGGCATGCAAAAACCTGAGTCAACAACTGGGCAGTATGCGGGCTGCTGGTCTGAAGGCCCATTCTTGCCTTTCTTTGCGCCCTTGGTCATGAACTAAAGATGAGAGGAGAAAATAGGTGAAGTAAGCTGGACGTAAGGAGCGGAGGAAGAAGCTAACTCATGATGAGGAATGCGGAGGTACAGCGAGTAGGGTGACGAGACCTTGAAAGCACCGGAGATTAATCCCTGAAGTCTGGAAGGCTGGACTCACCGCCCGGCAGTGTGTACTGATGATTCCTGCAAGAGGGGAGCGTGACGGTGTGTCATGTGTCACTGAAGCACTCAATCTAGCTGCAAAAGTAACATAGCTAGCAACAATGTCTGACTGCATCCATCCACTGCGGTGCAATCAGGTACTAAGCTCAATCGAAAGATCAAGGGCAGGGCAATCAGGAGGAGGCGGCGGCGGGCGCGGCCACAGAGACAGCACTGGGCGAGCGAACGCTCCGCCAGTGAGGGAGGCGGAGAGAGGGTGGGGTGGGGATCCAGCAGCTCCGACTCCGAAGAGGGGAATGGCTAACTAGGGTTCGTTCCTGCGGGGTCGGGTTAGCTTGCTGTCGGCGCGGCGGAGGAGGGGGGGCGCGCCTCGCGTCGGTGAGGAGACGGATGCCAAGGGGTCGCAGCTCAGGGGAGGCTCGCGCGGCTCGCGGGCGGGCGGCACGACGGAGGAGGTGGGGCCCGATAGCGCGGCGGAGGATGGGGGGCCGCGGCCCGCGGAGGAGGCGGCGGATGCCGACGGTCCGCGGTGGTGAGGGGCGGTGGGAAGTCGGCAGGGACGCCGGAGTTGGGCGAGGTCGCGAGCGCGCGGGGGTGCCTGTCCTCCATTCTTAAATATATGAACGTCGTATATTTGAGAATGGAGGCAGTAGTAGAAATAGAAAAGAGATGCGCATTTGAGCTAAGCATCAGTCTGGTTATTCCAATCATAGCAAATTAGTAAACCACTACGTTTTCTTGCTGGTTGCCCATCTCCAACAAATAGACTGCTAACATTTCATCTATTCCATTTCTGTTAACATCTCATCACTCCTCTGAAGGAAAATTGATCCATCTTTTCTATATAAAAAACAATCAACCATTATAATTTTCTGCACCTTAAGTAGCTGCTTGATAGTTACTCATTCTAAGGCATGTTCTGATTTGAATTTTGAAAAACAAATCAGTCGAATTATTTGTGTGTTTAGTGTACAAAAGTAGTATCATCAGCATTCTATTTTGGAGGGAGCAGCTACAAACCCACCTCCCATCTCATTTTCGTGGCTTATCAGTTTCAGCTATTTCGATTTCTTTTCACTAATGACTAATCATATCAAGAACTGAACTTTTAGTTTTACAAGTTTGTGTGACTCATGAACTTTATTTCCAATGAATCTCTTTCAGCCACCTGAAGGCGCGGATTCTCCAAGGCGCAAATTACGGCATAGGAATTGGCATGCCTTCCTCCTAAGCCTTTAGTCAGAAGAGCTGAAGCAGTTTAAATCTTTTGGTTTTGAAATCTGAATGACTGAATGGCTTCAAGTTATTTAGTACTGTAATTTTTTTGAGGCAAATTTAGTACTGTAATTGTGTGTATGAAATAGTTAAAAAATGTAAGATGCTTAAAAGTTCTGATTGTTTTGTTATTCTTGTACCATCTTTGGTTATAATTTTGACTGCACGGCATGACACTGAGTTCATACTGTAAAATCATTTTAATCAGTATAATATGTTTTGTCACTCTTGTACCTACTCAAAGTTTTGACTGCACGGTACCACATTCAGTGTTCAAAATGTAAACTCATTTTGTCAGTATAATACATCACACCTCTTTCTCATCCTTTACTGCGCTGGCCTGCAGGCACTTCAAAAGTTATATGTTCTCTGATATTACTAGTATAATTTAGTAGTATTATCGGTGCAAACATAGCAGTTCAACTGTTCAAACTCCAAAATAGTGTCTTGGAAAATACCAGCGGCACCAGCTATGTATAGCGTTGGAAGTTCTTCCATGAGGTTAGACTCAATAATAGAAATCCCTTAAAACCCACTTGAAGCAAGTCATTTTGAAGAAATTTGGCAAGTATACAGCGGCGGAGCCAGGAAATAAAAATAGGGGGGGGGGGGGGGGGGGCTGAAGTTTAAAGGAATTTTTTTTAGAACCTTAACATACCCTATCAACAATATATTAGTCTAAAATCGTGAGCACTAACCAGTTAATCTTGAGCAGAAAGACAAATCTGGTTTTTTATCCATACCAAACTATGAAACTATGAAACCAAAAGATGATGTGATCTCCATTACAGCACTACTCCATTATGCTTCTTCATTAGCAGCAACCTGCAGAAAGCAAAATAAAATTAGTGACAAGGTAAATAATATCTTCACAAAACTATGAAATTAGAAGAGATTTAAGCATACCACTATATTCTTTTGAGTCAGTAGCATACGACGTTTTTTCATGGCTTCAAACCGTTGTATGATTTTTTCATTAGTGATGCTTCTAAATATTTCCTTCTCGACATAGCATATCATCAAATCATTGAGCCATTCATCCCCCATTTTGTTGCACAAATCTGTCTTTATAAGAGACATAGCTGAAAAGACCCTCTCAACTGAAGCAGTTGCCACCGGAAGTATCAGTGTTAGTTCAATGAGCCGATAAACCAATGGATAAGATGTATTCATTTTGGTCTTGACCATAATTTCAGCAACCTTTGAAAGTTCTGTGCATCCAAGAAATTCTTTGTTGTTTCTAACATGGACGTGGAATTCTTTAAGTTCACTTGGTAACAGCAAAATATGGCCGACATCGAAATCTTCAGCATATATTTCAGCTAGTCTCACTAATTTATCCACATCAAAGCTAGAGAAGGAGTTCCTTGGATTAAGTGCGGCCATGCACACTAACAACTCTGAACTAACCTCACTAAATCGATGATTCATCTCTGTCAAAATGGCATCGATGGCCGCAAGAAAAATCTCAACATGGTAGAAATGCATATTTGTTACCTTTTTGCCTTCTACGTGTAGATGTCCCTCTTGCATTGACTTCCTTATCCATATTTGGCACTTTAATCTGATTTTTATCATAGAAGGACTTCACTCTTTTGAATAAAGGCTCCCATCCATTGTCTCTTGTATCCTGCAAGCGTTCTTTCACACCCATGATCAAATGCATTGCTTCAACAATATCTTGATCCTTTCTTTGCAAAGCACGTGACAGATTATCTGTAATGCTCAATAACTCTATCATCAAATGCAGGATGAACACAAAATCAAAGGTTTTCATTTTACCAATTAAACCAAAGGCACCACCATTACATGTTGGTTTAATGGAATCTTTCTTCACAATCTCAAGCACCTCCAAGATAGCCTCCCACATTACCAAAATACGAAGCAATGTTTTAAGATGTGAGCCCCATCTAGTATCTCCAGGCCTAGCAAGACTACTTTCTTGGTTCAAACCTCTTCCAGTGGCAATCTCACAATTCTCTACCTTTTCTAACAATTTATCATGATGTTTTGCGAGCAA
Organism: Panicum virgatum; assembly: GCF_016808335.1. Lineage (NCBI taxonomy): Eukaryota > Viridiplantae > Streptophyta > Magnoliopsida > Poales > Poaceae > Panicum > Panicum virgatum. Next base: position 18,398,598 of record NC_053146.1, on the reverse strand, counting down.
TACATCCTTTCTCATACATGATGCACCCACCGTATTGACTATCAAAGGAACATAGTTAAAAAAATCTGCAATAGCTGGAGTTGAAGTTGAAACAGCGACAACCACTAATTGCAATTGATGGGCAAAGCAATGCACATAGAAGGCATATGGATTTTCATCATGAATCAATTTCTGGACACCATTAAATTCACCTCTCATATTGGAAGCACCATCATAACCCTGCCCATGAAGCTTAGAGATGCTTAACTTGTGGCTAGAAATCATGCTGAGCAAAGCTTCTTTCAATGCAACTGATGTACATTTCTCAATGTGTTTTAGTCCAAGAAACCTTTCCATCACCTTTCCTTCATCATTTACAAACCTTAGAATCATAGCCATTTGCTCCTTTATAGAAACATCTTGAGACTCATCAATAAGCACTGAGAATTTCCTACCATGAATCTCATCCAAAATCACGGCCGTGACTTCCTCTGCACAAGCTTTTGTAATATCCTTCTGTATATCTGGCGATAACATTTGACAATTTTTATACCCATTATTATATGCATCTTTCACTGTTTCAACCTTGTCTTTGTACCAATCAATCATCTCTCTATATGTACCCTTGTTGAGGGAAGTAGATGACTCATCATGTCCACGGAAAGCATCAGCTTGCATTATGAGAAATCTTGCAACATCTATAGAAGATGTTAAGCGAATCTTGTATCGACTTTCTTCCTCAGTGTGCTTTTCAAATTTTCTAGCCACACTTGTCCTTTGATTCATAAAGTCATCACAGTTCGACCTTGAATTGCAATGAGATTGAGAAGCAGCATGTTTATCAAATTTTTCCAAAGCCTTTTTCCATTGCTCGTAACCAATCTTTGCAAAGACATTACTACCAATTTTTTCAGGCTTTCCCGGCTGAAAGAAGAGATAACAATAAAAGCAAAATGCTGCATCCTTTGCTTCACTATACTCCAACCAATCATATTTCCCAAACCAATGGTGCTGAAAAGATCTCCATTCACCACTTTGCCATTGACGAGGATATGTAAAACCAAGAGCTTGTTGAGTTGGACCCCTCAAAACATATGCCCTCTTAACTTGATCTCTAATCTCAGATGGATAATCATCAATTGGTTTGCGTAGTCCAGGATCACTAATGATATCCGAGCATCGAAACTCTACTCTGGGCATTTTTGGTTGTCTTGTGTTATCATTAGTCTCTAGAGGAGTACTACTGCTACTGCTTGAAAAATAGGTGAGCAGTGTCCTCTTCGACATCTTGCAATTCTAGGCATTATTGATAATGAATGGATTAATAATTGAACGATTGAATCATTGACATACATATAAAAAAATAGATGCAGCAGGCGTAAATGTCAGACTCCATTTAGGCATTTACCTTTCTTGAATTTCTTCAAAGGATCCCAGCTTTGGCTAATTGGCTTGGCTGAATGGCTGTGCAGCCTGCTGCACGCCTGCTGCAGCCTGCAGGGCTCCGCCGGCCAGCCGCGCAGCTGCGCAGGCCAGAGCGCAAGGCGCTCGGCGCCCCAGCCCCCAGGCTCAGCGGCTCTGCTCCTCGGCCACACGGCCCACGCGCACACGCGGCCGCACCTTGCGCCCGCGCGCGCCGCATGCCTTGCGCTCGCTCGTGCCGTGCGCCTGCTTCCACGCCGGTGCCGCAGCGTTCCGCGCCGCCGCTCACCCCTCCGCGACGAGCCTGCAGAGGTAGAGCTAGGTATTTGGCCGGTTGATTGGGGAATGGAATTTCCTTTTGAATGGAGAGGGAATGGATGGCCGGTTGATCGGGTGGGCTCTCGGTGCTGGAATTGGGCTTCAACAATTTGGGCCAAAACTAAAAATGGGTGGGCCTTTTGCTCTGGCTGGCCCAACAACGGAGATGGTGGTCGTCTTCAACCTTGAGCCCCTCATTCCTCAGCCATGGCATCTAAAATTTGGAGGGGGGGGGGGGCTGAGGGGGGGATCCATGGATCCCAGGGCACTAGGGGGGCTCGAGCCCCCCCCCCCCCCCCCCCCGCACCCCCCTAAATCCGCCACTGCAAGTATAGGTTTCAATTGTTTGTTCTGAAGAGTCATATGGAACCTTTCTTTTCTCCAAAGGATTCGAACATTTTGAAAGTTTAAGATCTTGTTGAAATAGCTTAACAACCGGTATAATTTTTAGGATCAGCTACTAACTACAAAAAGGTTCCAAGTATCCCCATGGGCTCGAAATTCGAAGTCCACCAGGTTATTTCCTGTGAACCATCCAACATTTATCCATTTAGATGAATAAGAGCGAATTTCATTTCCAGCTATTGCAGTACTTCCATTAAAAGTTCATTTCCATTGAATTAAATTACCACTGAAAGGATTCTCCTCTTCCACTTGCCTGAAAATCAATTTCGCTAAATCCATGATGATTCCTATAAATATGGAGCAACCCAGAGTGCAAGCTTTAGCTCTCTTTTGGCTGTACAGTGGGCTCTCTTCCTTTCGCATACCAAGTCATGTGTTTGGTTTGGCTTCCTATCCTGATTTTCTTCTAAAAAGTCAAAAGCTAACCAAAGGTAATTTTCCCACTAGGATCTGGTAAAAAAGGAGCTTTTGTGTAGTTCAATTTCATAGCAACTCTATGAAAAGAATCCGTGCTTGTAGCCTACGAGAGGGAGGGGGTGAATTGGGTAATCTTAAAACTTTAACCTATGGCACAATCTAGTTTGCACAAAACATAAACTAAAACATACTATCTAGATGTATAACTAGTGTGAAACCCTCATAACAAAATAAGTTTTGCAACATATAGCCAATCCCAGTTTTATGTTACTCTACGAAAGTAAAGGCACACAAATTGCAAGTAAAAAAATGCAAAAACATAAATGAAGAGATGAAGAGAAGCAAATGCTTTATATAAGGATTTATCCCATGATATCGGTAGGCCTAAGTCACCCCTAGTCCATATTGTTGAAGCACTCAACAAGAGTATCGCTTCTCGGCCACTAAGTCTCTTCGAGGATCCCTTGACTTGCCACAAAGGCTAGACCATCAAGGCTCACGTCAAGTTTCCGATCACCTTGATCTCACTTTCCACTAAGGAGCTTCTCCACAAAGGATGGGGGTCTCCACGTTCCCGCACAAAGCTATCGTCGCTGCTCCACACCAAGCCAGAAGGTCGAAAACTTGCCGGTGAGTTTCCAAGACTCCAAGGAGCTGGCACACCGTGGATACACGTTTGGTTCACTCTAGAACTAATGCACAAGGTAGCAACACCTTGCTTTCACACTCTCTCATAAGCTAATCCTAGCACTAACACAAAGCTTGTGCTAAACCTATAGATGTGATCAATTGGCACTCTTGTGGCTTGGAGGTGTTCTTCATGATGTACGTGACTTCTCTCAACTCCAACCATCTCAAATGACTCAGGGTGAGGTGTATGTATAGCCTAACAACTAAGTGGAGCCGTTGCTAGCCATTATGCTGTTAGTGAGCGTCAGTTAAACCGGTCGTTTGCGTCGGTTTGACCGGTCACACTAAGCTCAGATAGTAGCCGTTGGACTTCTAACAGCCATCTGCTGCTGATGTGGATGCACAGACGGTTGCACCGACCAGGCGATGATTTAACTGGTCCTGAAAGCTTGTTCTTCTGCTGCTTGACATGCTCTCTGGGCAATGCCAGCACTAATGCTCTGACACCGACCATTGGTTTAATCGGTGCCTCTGTGACTTCTTCACTTCATCACCATGTCGCCTCAGCAATGCCCCGACACATGTCTTCTAGTAGCATCGGTTCAAACCGTGCTACTGGGCTTCTCGCAGTAGCAACTCCCAATGCACCGACTATGCACCGACCCGTTATATTTTGGTTTTGTTGGTTCAATTGGTCGACTATCTTCTGTTGAACTCATCCAGTTCGACATTTCTTTAGTTCTTTCTTCATTTCTTGCTTTGCTAGGCTTTGTACTTCATCCTTGGATATAAGATGATTCACTTGATATGCTTGTTAGTCCTATGATCATATTGTCACACAATCACCAAAATCACAAACTATGGCCTAATGGGGCCATGTTCCTTACACTCTCCGTCTGCTTTCTTTGGCTGGGGGGAAGAGGTGTATGTTTTTTCAAATAATTACCCACCTCCCACTTGTTATGAACATACCTCTTCATTTCTTTTTTTTTTCCTCCGCCGATCACCTTTTAGCTTCAAGCAAGCCATCTGCTCCCTGTAGATAGGCGAGATCTCCTTGAAGACGAACAACCTCCTGTTGCTCTTCTGGTACAGCGCCGCCCACTACTTCACCGCCACGTCCAGCAGTGCCAACATCTCATTTTCCACCCAATCATCGTCGTCCCCAGTGCCGGCTCATAGATTTCAAAGGTCCCGTGGCGAGCCCGACACTACGGGCCCTTTAGATCAACTATTTTTTATTTGTGATGGTAATTAAAAAGAAGATATAAATTCTAAGAATATATGTGATTCATGAATAATAATATCAATATTACAAACTAAAATGACAGAACATAAAACTAGAACTACTTGCAGACTGCTAGAGCGCTAGTGCTAGCGCCAAGGCAGCAAATGCTCGCGCGGGCCGCGGTGCAGCCGCGCAAGTTGGCCTGCGTGTGCGTGAGTGCATCGGGCTCCAGTCTCCGGTGTCAGTGTCTGGTGGAGAAGGAGAACATTCGGCGCCGGGCACGGGTAAAAGCAGATGAAATCAAAATGGTGAACTCCGAGTCGCGATCATGGCGCGAAAGGGCGAAAGTCCGGAATACCGGGCACTACTCGTGGTTCATTATATATTACACACCGGACACAAAACATATATAATAGTGAGTAGTACATTATACACTAGACATGACGACCTACAATGGAGTACATAGTCATGGCCACACAAGTTCTTCGATCTGATCCTCCTAGCAAGGACTACCACCATTTACCTAGTGCTTCATCAGACAAAAAGTTAGTCATTTATGCGGGCCAAAGGTCATGGCGCTACTAGAACCAGCTACCCTACCACCGCCGAGCACCGGTGGCACTGCCAAAAGCTTAAGCTAATGGGAAGAGGTAGGCAATTCACTTATTGTAACACCCCCTGGTTTGAGTTCAAGCGAAAGCAATAACATAACATGATATATGATTAAGCAAGCACACTAGCAAGATAAAACAACCTAAAAAGTAGATAAACACCACCAGAGGCTAGGAACAACTAACAAGATCTTCAAGTCTAAAGTCAAGTTTAAACAAAATCTAGCACTATTTATATTACAGCACGGGTTTTAACACTAAGGATTGCATGAGTGTGTGACGTGTGCTGCTACTTCCCACCCTTCAAGCCAAAAAGCCACTCAAGTACCTAGAAAGATAAAAGAGGGTGTGAGATGCGAGATCTCAGCAAGTAAATTGCTTTATTAAGCATCAATTTAAAATTTCCATTACAGGTGGACCAAAGAGGAACAATAAGATATAATGAATTAAATAACACAACCGCATAAAGGATGAGATTAACCACCACCAATCCTTAATTAGGTAAGTATCACTTCTTACCAATATCTCCCAAAGCCATACTCCAAGGCATACACCTCACATCCCAAAATCATAATGCAAAAGCAATGCCATGTCACCTGCCTTCATACCCCAACAAGATATGAAGCTGCATCATTATGCCCAATAAACGATGCTGTACCGGTATGGTCGGAACCATAGATTCGCAACATAACTCCATATGCCAATGCAATGAATGAGATGCAATGCAAATGCCATATAAAGAAAAAGGTAAACCATATATATCTCCATAAGCATCTCTCTTGGTAGAGAATAAACATCATTCCATCCACCACCAAAGGCATCATCAGGCCATAGATAAAGAATTATAGATTATCCATCGAATTCATGAGAAGATATAACATACTCATTAAATAAGGTCAAATAGATCATATTGTATTAGTTGTGGTTCTGAATTTTTAATGTGGAGGTAGAATAAATAACAAGTTAAAGCGTGTAGCCACCACCGCTACGTTTACTTGCCTCCAATGAAGGGATTGGCCACTTTAGGCACTATCCGGGGCACTACCACCTGTTTTGACAATACAAGATCAGACAATAAATTATGCCAATCAGTTTTATGATAAGTAAAGCGCTCCTATGTGCTCTCCCAATCCAACATCCCACCCAAAAAGCAAAAGAGGCCTAAGCCAACTACAGCAATGCTGTTTCTTTTTTTTTGTATCTTTTAATCTATAAAAGATATGCTAGCAAAAAATACATTATTGGAATCTATAGAGAAATATCTAAAACTTTCATGCAGGACCCTTATTTTTATTATGGCCTTAAGATGGTCAAAACTGCAATTGAAAACAGAACTTTGAATCTGCCTAGAAATCAGGACAGCAAGCCTAATAATTATGTATCTCCAAATCCATATGTCCAAATATGAAACTCCACCAGATGGAAGATAGCTCAATAACCTCCAACTTTGGTAGCATGAACTTTTGCTAAAAGGGTCAATAAGATGGCCTAAAGAACAGTTAAACCTTAACTGAAAATTCTGTCAACAAAACTGTACACTTGAACTTTAAATCCATATATGGAGTTCCACTTATCCAAAAATTATGATCTTTACCAACGTAGAAATATTATCAAAGTCACTACAATATTATCATAGTTAGAAAGCCTAATTATTACTTTGAGGCATTCAAATACCTCCTACATCACGAAATTTGACGAGATACTAGATCTGAATGTCCCCTACAACATTTTAGTTCACCCCATGACTTAGTTCGGCCTCTAAGTAGCCCTCTCAACACAGCTACAGTACAATAGCGAAACTGAAATCCTAGGGAGACACCAAAACGTCCTTTGTTCCCCACTAATCCACTAAAACTCAAGGCCAAACTCCAACATGAATGCCTAATCTGTCTAGGGAAAGGGCAAATCTTGCTCACCTTGGGTTTCCCCCAAATCCTAGGTGGCGGGGAGTGAGGGGGAACAGCAAATCCACCCCCAAGATGCACGTCCCCGAGCTCCTCTTACGCTTACCATTCCGTTTTGCTACTCCCCTCCAAGGATTGGGTGCTGCATTGGAGGATCTAGGAAGGAGCAGCCATGGGAGGAGGAGGAGCAGGAGATCGAGAAGGGGAAGGAGAGGTGTGAGTCTGGGGAGGGGGTGGCGTGGGGGAGGAGGGGAAGGAGTGGGCTGGATGGGCCTTGCCTCTCCGCATGGGGGAATTTTTTCATTTTTATATTTTTAAAAAATAAAAATTTCAAAAATATATGTCCGTTTTGAAATATTTCAAAAATATCCCCCGGTCGCCCCCCCATAGGGCGACAGGCCCTAAGTGTAATTTTTTTTCTTCAAATTTGCAACGATGTCCCTGAAAAAAAGGGGGCCTGTCGCCCCCCCACGGGCGACAGGGGAGCCTGGCCCACGGGCGCGGCAGGGGGGCCTGTCGCCCCCCCCGCGGGCGATAGGGGGGGGCCTGTCGCCCCCCCACGGGCGACCGGGGTAACCCCCCCTATATAAGCTCCAACCCCCCATTCCTTCCTCATTTGAGCCCGAAAATTCCACCAAAAATCCGGAAAAAAAAGAGAGAGATGAGGAGAAGGGAAGCGGCGAAGCCCTGCCGGATTCAGCACTTGTGATCTGCAGGTTAGTACATTTAGTTTATATAATTTTTTATTTAAGTTTTACGCATTTAAGTAGGGGTGAGTAATTTAATTTAATTAGTGCTATAGTAGAACCATTTAAGTAGGAGTTTAATAATACTTTAGTTTGTAGTTACGTAGTAGTAAATTAGTTTAGAAAATTAGTACTACGCATTTATTATTACAATTGCAGTACTATTAGAGACGTGTTTATAAATTAATTATGATTTATAATAGAATTTGACATATGCAGTATAGAATTTGAGTGTCATCACGTAGTTATGAATACTTATACGTTGTAGTTGAATTTCATACTTAGTTTTTACGGATTATTGAATAAAGTAGTGAAGTAAAGAGTATAACTCGATAAGTATTATGTGATATACAGATATGTCGAGCAAGATGCAGTTTCAAGTATTTTATGGTGACTACAATGTTATGTATGCGCCAAATGGAGTAGATCTTTCTGCCTTTAAGTGCACATCTAGCGCCATAGATAAACCTCTGGAAAGGAGTTTTGGTTCCATATGTAAGTGGCTGCAGCGCGGGTTCCGTGTTGATCCGTTAACACATGTGATCACCGTCCAGTCTCTTGTTAATTGGGAGGTAGAAAGTGAATTATGGGAATTGATGATGATACACAGCACTGATGACTGGCAGAAGTACATGCAAGCAGCTCTAGAGCGTGGGTGGCCTCTGGCCATTCTTGTTCAAATCCGGGAGAAGACACAAAATGAAATCCAACATTGTGCAGATCAAGGAACTCTGAGTATTCGAAGAGAGACCAATTATGTTGAGCAAGATGAGTCAGAAGAGACAGAGAACCAAAACATGGGACCACAGGGCCTTGCTGATAAGGGAGAGAGGATACATAGCATTGTCGACGAAATGGAGGCAGAAGACCAAACCGCAATAGAGATGGAAGAATATGAGGGCTCATCTGATGACGAGCAGTACTCATTGCCAAAAGAGTGGAAGGAGCATGGTTTTGACAGTCATGTCGCAGAAGATGTACGAAATCAGGAGTGGGAGTACAGAGGGAATGAGGTAGTGCAAGGTGCAACATATCCAAACATTGAAGCTGTAAAAGATGCTGTGAGACTATGGGCAATATCATTGAAACGAGAATTCAGAGTCGTAAAGTCTGGCAGTAAAGAATATGAGGTGAAGTGTGTGAATGATGGATGTCCATGGCGAGTACATGCATTCAAGGGAAAATAGAAGTCAAACTAGAAATGTTCCATTGTGACAGAGCACACTTGTTTGCTGTCAGAAGTTCTTTCCTCGCATCGCAATATATCTTGCAACTTTGTTGCAAAGCAAATGTATGGGTTTATTATGGACAACCTAAATTATGAGCCAAAAATGATTGTTTGACACATTGAGCAGACTTACCAGTACACCATCAGTTATTTGAAGGCATGGCGGGCTAAACAAAGGGTGTTCGAGATGCGGTTCGGCACATACGAGGCATCATATGATAACCTACCTCGTATGTTATCCCAGGTTGCTGCTAGAAATCCTGGAAGCTTTTATGACACATACCTCGTACCAGCCGTGACTAGGGGACAAAGAATTTTGCAACGAGCCTTCTTTTGCATAGGTGCTTGTGTTAGAGCATTTCAGTTTTGTCTTCCAGTGATCTGCATTGATGGTACATTTTTGACTGGAAGGTATAAAGGTCAGATACTCACCGCAATCGGTGTAGATTGCAACAACCAAATAGTTCCGCTCGCATTTGCATTTGTTGAGAATGAGAACATAGACAGTTGGTATTGGTTCCTTGAATGAGTGAAGATTCATGTTGTTGCTGCACGTCCAGATGTGTGCCTTATTAGTGATAGGCATGCAGGTCTGCTGCAATCAATACTGAAATTGCAACGTGGAACTACGACAACGCCTCCATTGTGGCCCGATGTCCAAAACAGGTGGTGCATTAGGCATATGGGTGCAAACTTCTATGACCACTTAAAGAACAAGGATCTTAAGAACCTGTTTAAGAGGTTGTGCACCCAAAATCAACAGAGAAAATTCAATGCATTATGGCAGATGCTTGATCAGTTGACTACAGAGCTAGTGAAGGTAAAGGCATCAGGAGCAGGCACGAGTCAGGCAGCAGAGGCTAGGGATTCAATTGAGAAGCCATTTTCACACTGGATTCGAGGTGCACGTAAGGAGAAATGGTCATTCCTGTATGATACCAACGGAATACGGTATGGTATTCAGATAACGAACCATGCAGAGTGTTTCAATATGGTTATGCGTTCTTGTCGTGCCTTTCCTCTTGTGGGAATTGTTGAGTTCATCATGTATGGGTGCATGAAGTATTTCAGAGAGCGTTACACGGCTGCAAGCATAAACATCCGCAACCCCCAAATTTAGTTTTGCAAAAGAGTGACACAATATATGCAAGAGAAGATTGAAAAGGCCAAACTGCACCGCGTCATATCGACAGGTACAATGGAGCATAGATTTGAGGTTCTATGCAAGGATAGAAGTGGTCGTGGTATCCGTAGAGATAGGGTGGTACAGGAGAGTTTGATTACAGTAGATGGCAAAGCCTTCTGCTCCTGCATGAAGCCTAAGTTATTGCATTTGCCATGCTCCCATCTCATTGCGGCATGTGCAGAGTCTACGTTGCAGCCAGGAGTATTTGTTTCATCTTACTTCAGCAAGGAAACAGATGTATCCACCTTGGGACATGAGGTATACGGGATTGGAATTGTGGGGCCTTTCACTCAGGATAATGAGAATAAGATGTTTATTCCTGATCCAGCCACTAAGAAAGGCAAAGGCCGCCGTCAGACACATCATATTCGGAATGGTATGGACGAGTCGGAAGCAAGCAAGGCACAAAAGCGTTACAGCCAATATGGAGCATTGGGTCACAACTACAAGAAGTGTCCTCAGAATGCACTTCACGATGCTGCTGACGTCGGTCCTTCCGGAAATCCCAGAGATGGAGCACCTCCTACGTTCAGACGAGCATCGGCGAGAATTGCTCATGGAAGGCATTCGATGTCATGATCCACAATTGTATTCCATTATTTGTAATATGTAGTAATGAAATATTGCAGGTATGTAATGAAATATTATTGTACCTATGTGTCCAGTTTGTATGAAACATATATGTACCTATGTGTTCTCATATATTTTTGAAAATGCAGGTATGGAGATGGACTCCTTGCTAGACCCAGTTATCGACTCGAGCCACAAGTCTTACTTTGCAGCTGTTGAGCACCGAGCCCTAGAGGTGCTACGTCCTCGTCCACCCGGGGAGGCGATCTCTATACACCACGATTGGTGTGACAGGTATGCAATGAAATATTATTGTTTATCACTTATGTATTCGTCAGTATTCCTTTATTTAGACAATTTTGTTTATTGCAGGTTACGTGAGGCCGGTCTACTGACTCTGAGCCGTCTTGTCGAGGTTGGGCCTATTCAGCTCGACCGATCCCTCCTGACGGCGCTCGTTGACAGATGGAGGCCGGAGACACACACGTTCCACCTCCCGTGTGGGGAGATGACTCCTACGCTGCAGGACGTGGCCTACCTCCTCGGCCTCCTTATCATCGGGGAGGCTGTAGGTCCGCGTGTGGTGGCGGCCTCGTGGAAGGATAACCTGGAGGCCCGTTTTGCCCTGGTTGACCACGTGGAAGAAGCAGGTCCGATCAACCCGCACCCGCGAGCAGCAGGTCCTTCGAAGACCTGGTTCCTACAGTTGTAATTCACATGTTCCATAGTCAGTTGAAACCATTAATCTTAATTATTTATGCAGCCTGCCCTGTTGGCTGCGGATGCCGACGAGTACAGTGTGACCAGATCGTTGGAGGCGTACCTACTTTGGTTGTTTGGTTACATCATGTTCAACAACACTCATGGCAACTCGGTCGATAGGATTCTCCTTCCGTATGCACGGGAGATTGCGGATGGGGACGAGGACGTACCGCCCTACAGCTGGGGTGAGGCGGGTACTTGCAGCCACTTACCGTGGACTCTGCGACGGCTGCATGAAGACACATGGGAACGCTATCCTGGCAGGGTGCCCACTACTACTACAGCTTTGGTCGTACGAGAGGCTAGCCGTTGGTCGGCCCATGGTCAGCCACGAGCCTTACCACGGGGGCATGTACGGCGACGAGGAGGACGAGAGGCCCACTATGGGAACTATCTGGATCTGGCGTCAGGTACGTTCTTATACATCTAATTTTGTAAGAGTTACCTTAATGTGCATCTCATACACCTCTGGCCGCATCCATATCTTACAAGAACTTTGTAAGAATCCAATGATATTAGGATGATTCGCTAGTTCACATACTCTCATGTATATCTTCCGACGTTCTAGCAGGTGTCCCTTTACATCTTGCGTCGTAATACCTCGAAATAATTTGAAATCTTTAAACTCTACTACTTTGGACAACACCATCTCTATCGTACCATCCGCTAACGGATCCAACTTCTTACTGATAACAAGATGGGTCATGATATCAAGTATTATACTAGATTTTTCTTCGGTCCATGAAAATCCTCCACAATTGGAGGCAGCCATTGCCTTATGCTGCAATATCAATAAGGTACTTTCATAATTCTATTCTAATTCATAACTAATTTAAAAACAAGTATGTAATAGTACTGAAATTGTAATACTAAATGAGTGTTCTAAATCACCAAATCTAATTCAGCTAATCCGCTAATTAAATTTAATTGTTATACAATATCAATGGATTCATACGGAAGTTACCGGTAGATCACAAGTACGCAATTCGGCAGAGCTTCGCCGTTTTTCTTCTCCTCACCCCTCTCTTTTTTCCTGAATTTTTTGGCTCAAATGACAAAGGGAATGGCGGCATATGGCGGCCAGGGCTTATATAGGGGGAGGGGACCCTGTCGCCCCACCAACAGGCGACAGGCCCCTGTCGCCCGTTGGGGGGGCGACATGCCCTTTTTTTTCCAGGGACCTCGTTGCGAATTTGAAGAAAAAAAATTACACTTAAGGCCTGTCGCCCTATGGGGGGGGCGACTGGGGGGTATTTTTGAAATATTTCAAAACGGACATATATTTTTGAAATTTTTATTTTTTAAAAATATAAAAAAGAAAAAAGCGTCCGCATGGGGAAGGAGGGGAAGGAGTGGGCCGGATGGGCCTTGCCTGTCCCCCTTAAAGCCCTTTCTTTCTCTTTTTTTTGTATTACACTTATACTTCAACATTCCCCCTCACGTGCAGGCTCCCCCAAGCCTCAAACGTGAAAATTAGGAGTCGGCTGCAATTATTTTATTTAATCACGCTCGCTTGTATTCGAACTCAAGGTCTTTGGCCCTGATACTATATTGAGTTGCATGCACCAACCGATTCAACCCAAAAGCTTAAGCTATTAGGAAGAGGAGTCCAATTTACTTATACTTCAACACATATGATACACATCATAGGAAATCTCACGTGGGCGTACATGCAGCAGTTGAACTTCATGGAGGCGGAGATGGAATACCGAAAGGTGCAGATGATCGATCCGGATGCTAACAAGGTGTGCAACCTTGTGCTCTGATTCATCGATAGTCGTGGCTCGCCGACGCCGAGGTGGTGCTTGGTGATGTGCTCGCAAGGAGGTACCAGGCCCGCAACCAGTAGGACAACATGATCGTGCGTAAGGTAGAGGAGTTGTTGCCTGGATCATGGCGCGGACGTCGCCATTGGGCGGCGGCCATGCTAGTGATGGACGATGCAGGGACGACCAGGGCCGGCTTAAGGGGGAGGGTAGCTATGGCGACGACCCGAGGCCCACTGAGGAGGGGGGGGGCAATCCAACATATAGTATACCGTAGGTGTATTATTTGGTCCAGCTCGGAGTATACGAGCAGACAGACATGCACGCAAATCTTCCAGCAAATATTAGGAGTCACACGTGTGTCTGACGGTCAAACTATCACACATGATGGAATAATTTTTTATGTTGAAACAATATGTTGTTCCAGCAATAAAAAAATTATTCCATGTTAAAAAAATATTTCAATTTTTTTTGTATTTACCAAGAATTAATATATTGGGCCAACCTGACTTTTTACTTTTAGCCCATCTAAAAAAAGTAGCTCATCATACCTAACATCCACTTGGGGTCCATATATCTTTTGTTATACTATTGTTGTATTTATGTGGATCATATGTTATTGCTAGATGCAAAACTTAAAAATAATAAAATTTTCCTTCCAAATATAGTCAGTTACATGTGAACAACACAAAGTTTTACGATCATTTGCATACAAATAGTCTCTCAAGCATTTAGGGGCATTGCAAACAATTTGTATCAAACCTACAGTTTCACAGTTGTTTTAACCAAACGTCTTTCAACTTTCTCATAGCTCATAGCTCACAGGAGCTTTTCGACATCTCATAGTCCAACCAAACACACCCTCAGTCTATCTAAACCCAAGGTGGAAGATTTCTAGCCTCTGGTCTCCAAATGTGAAAAAAAGGCTAATCAACACCTCCACCATTCTTTTTCTGTTTGGCGGACTTCAAATGACAAATTTTGTCCTCACTTCCATGCCCACCTTTACCATGTGCACCTTCCTTCTTCACAAGACTATGATTAAACATGTGGACAAATTTAGAAAACACTACCTCTGGAGATATTATGATATCATTGCTAAACCCCCTGCAAAAACTGTTTGGGAAATGGTTTGTTTACCCAAATCCGAGAGAGGGTTAGGGTTGGTAAACCCTAAAACCCAGAATGAAACCTTACTTCTAAAGTACGTCCACAAGTTTTTCAATAGCGCTGACATTCCCTAGGTGCATTTAGTGTGGAAAAAACACTACTCCAATGGTGGACTTCCTGCCATGTTAAAAAAGACTCTTTCTAGTGGTGAGAGTCATCAAATGTTGGAACAATTCAAGGGCATAGCCTCTGTTTCTCTAAACGATGGTAAAACCTATGTTCTTTGGTTGGACCTTTGGAATGGGCATGTGAACTGCTAGACATATCATGAGCTTTTCTCTTTTGCTAAAAATACAAACATCACCATTGAGAGCACATTATCTTTATCACCCATTGACCAGCTCTTCCATTTTCCATTGTCCTCACAAGCTCATACACAATTTGCTCCTTTTCTTGCTAGACTGTGTCACCTCAACTTGAATGCTGAACCAGATTTATTGACCTATATTTGGCGGTCTCCAACATTCACCTCTTCAAGGCATATAAGTGGCTAATAGGACATGCTTTAGTGGACCCTGCCTTCAAATGGCTTAGGAAAAAATTCTTGTCACACAAGCGTAAGGTCATCTTTTGGCTTCTTCTAAAAGATAGTCTTCGCACCCAAGGACAAGAAAATGTATGTGCCTGTACCTACAAACATATATACGCTTGTGTGCTTTGTGGCAAGCAAGTAAATGAGTCCATGTGACATCTCTTTCTTGATTGCCCATTCGCAAAGGACCACTGGCAATACATTGGTCTTGATATCCCTCCAACTCTTCCCCCATAACTGTGGTCTCAACCTTAAGAACTCCTTTGAACTTTCCTTTTTTCATGGAAATTGTGATCCTCATGAGCTGGGGAATAGGAATGTCAAAAACTGACCTCATCTTAACTTTCAGCCAATAGTGCAACATTGCTTCTTCAAGTTCAAAAAGGAATTCAATTTAGTTCTACTTAGAACAAGGAGCTCTTCAGAAGTCCTAATGAAACAATGAATAGACAACCTTGTGTACTTCAATTTAGTCAGATATGCATCTCTCACATCAACATTTTCTCGGATCTGCGTGGAATCAACTTGTCTATGTTGTTTTTTGGTTTATGTGAACTTAGAGTCCTAGTTACGACATCAACTTGTCTCCATGAGCATTAAATTTTACTTATACTTGATCCTAAGATTCTTGATGATTTTAACTTCTCTTGTTCCAGACTGCTGAGTAGCAGAAATTTTGATGTTGTTATTCAACGAAAAATGCAGTCATTGTGTAGGAAATGCAGCTGAAATCAGCACATAGTTCCATTGATTACCAAGTTTGATACAACTCATATCCATTCAGAATACATGAGTATATGGGCATAACTTGCATATGGGTATTTTGCATCCACGCCAAAACTTAAATCATTTTCAGCTAGTTTCTTCAATACAATTGCTCACTCTCATCTTCTCATAGCTTCATCTTTGTCATTTAAGGTCACAGTCAAACTAGATGTCAAGAAGGCGAGAGACTGAATTATACATAGCCCACTCCACCACCATCATCTTCGATACGACGCTCGATGATACACTTTTTGGCTCCAGGTGTGAATGTAAGGGAGATTGCGGTAAACCTTCTTCCGGTCTATCTCAGGTAAGTTCTTAAGATCCTCATACAACTTGGTGAGAATTGCGAATCCATTAGAGATCAGAGCCATTTAAGGATGTATGTGAAGTATATCAAAATAAGCAAAAGTGTTATTGAGAAGAGCCATTTAAGGATGTATGTGAAGTATATCAAAATAAGCAAAAGTGTTATTGAGAACCATATCCAAGAGATGATGGATGTCATCGGGATTTGTTTTCTTGTCCCACCTAAAGATATTTAGGATTATCTAATGAGCATTCAGAAGATTTTGCACAAGGATGCCATCAGACTTGGGGAGAACCATAACATGGTGAAACTTTGCCTTACCTAAGGAGCTAACAAAGATATTAGACTCGTTAAAGGGTCTAAACCATAAGGCATTTTCAGCTCTCTCCCAGATAGCCCAAACAAAGAGTGACCCAACACTTAGGACTCTTTTGATGCTAGTGGATATGCTGGGTATTGGCTGTTTCACCATGTATAGATCATTTGAATCATAGTCATGTGATAAATGATCAACTTCTTATGTGTTGCGAAATTGGTGCCCCTGGTCTTGACATCAATTTGCGGGAAACGATACTAAAGTAGTGTAAAACCATTTCTTATGCAGACCCTATACCCACACTACACTGAGGATATTTTCATCTATACACCAATATAGGAGACAAAGTCTATAAAAAGATAACTTATTATTAACTAGATCTTGATATAGCACATTACTCTTGTACTCTTATGTAGATATCTATCATGACACAACTACACTACATGGCTACCATGACATCTTCTAATTGGGACCTCTTATGCTATGGTATAGTAAGTGGGAGGAGAACACCTCATTTTATAGTCAGCTCATTTTTGTTGTGGTTTTATCAAGTGTCTTACTCTCACACACTCTCTCTCTGTACAAAATATCTGACTCTAGAACTTTCTCTCATCCTTATCCAACCACATAAAATATCTAATTGTTGAGAATTTCTATCTTGTCATGAGGCATGTCAACTCTACCTCTTGCTATTTTCAAATTTTTCTACAAACTTCTCAAGAATGCATTGTAATTGCAACAAACTATTTTTGATCAGATAATGTGAGAGAACAGAACAAAAATAAAGGTCATTCGAAAATATTCATTGTCATGATACAGGGACAATCAACACTCTAACACAACGATAAATGCACGTAAAACAAAAACGTAAATAACCTAGTGGAGAGGCGAGGTCTGCGAGAGTAAATAGCTTAGATTGTTTTGCATATAGAATATCCCTTATCTCTGGCTCACAAAATCTTCTCCAACTTATAATTTTGAAGACGAATTCATTGTTAGCTTTCTCTATTTTAACTAATTACTCTGTAATAGGTAGCTTATTTTTGCGGGTAGGGTAGCTTGATATACTTTAGTTCTACTGCACATCTTATCTATATAACCTATGTAGATGGCATCCACTATCTATTTCTCTCTTCATGTAAGGTGTCCACATCATTCCCCACTAAGTGTCCCACTAACTTGCAATTTCTTCATGCAATCTATTCATATTTTCCTATTAATTACAAAAATATCCATGCCATCTCTACTATGTGCAATATTTTTAATCATTAGTCCACTAATATAAGTCATATATATACATTATTTTTTCATCATCTATTCTTCTAGAATGTGATTAAATATTTTATTGGAGTTTCTTCTATTAGCATATTAATTTTTACCTGATCCGATAAACAAAAATTGTCCATGTTATCTCTACTATGTGCAATACTTTTAATCTTTAATCTATTAACGTAAAGTTATATACATACGCTATTTTCATCATCCATTCTTCTATTATGTGATCAAATATTCTATTGATATTTCTTCTATTAGCTTACCGATTTTTACCAGATCCGATAAAAAAATAACATGCAAGTAAAATCTATATCATCTATTTCTTTTAACAATCCAGCTATATATCCACATTATATAGGAACACCATTATATCAGACGCCGCATCACTATCCACTAAGATATGGCCTTCTATTTATGTCATTCACCAATTTTCTGTGAATGTTGTCATGCAATCACCTTAGTACTTCTTCTTTTAAATTTCATCTTAAAATTTTATTAAAGATATCCCGGGGCAACGTGCGGTTATCACCTAGTTAATGAGGTTGGTGAGCCAAGTGTTGACACAGAGTCGCGACAACACACTCGAATGTGCTAGAACGCGTGAGAGATCGTCAAAATGATTTGAACCAGCAGTGCCCTGGGTGGACTGGTCTGACCGGTTCCGCCGACCGGTCTGACCGGTCGGGTGCAGAGAACATGACGGCCTTAGCATTCATATTTATAGGCCGGGGAAGTCGTACCCCTTCTCCAAGTCGGATTACACAAAGTTTCCACAAATAAAACAACTCCTACTAGGACTAAAACTGGGCAGACCGATCTGACCGGTCGGCTCGACCGGTCAGACCGGTCGGCCTCTGATCTGCCAGATTTGGCTGTCAACATATGGCCCCCCTGCTTTTTGGTGAGTTTCACAAGCCAAAAAGCAAGAACTAATCTGATGTACATGTTTTACACAGAGCATACAAGTCTAAAAATAAAACTAAGGGCGATATCTAATACTGGCCATCTTCATCTTCGTCTTCACACACTTTGCCATACGCTGGGGTAGAATTTCTTCAAGTATCTCCCATTGATAGCTCTAGGTAGACACTCACCTTGCACCGTCTCCATCATATATGAATTACCAGATATAACCTTGATAATCTTGTATGGACCCTCCCAACTCGGCAACCATTTGCCAAACTTGTTGCTTTTCATCCCAAGAGGTAAAATTGTCTTCCAAATCAGATCTCCAACCTGAAAAGATTTAAGTTTTACCTTTTTGTTGTAAACCCTGGCCACCCGAAGTTTGTCCTACTCAATTTCCTTCAAAGCCTTCAAACGCTTGTCGGTCACCTCTGTAAGGATCACCGGGGTGTCCGACCCTAGAGGGGGTGGGGGTGAATAGGGTCGCTAAACGCTTTTTAACCTAGGGCTCAAACTACTTGCATAAGATAAACCTAACACGTCCTATACAAGCTAGTTATGACTAAGGTTTATCTTTGCTACTCTCTACTTACCCCAAAAAGACTTGCAACCTATAGCCAATCCTAATCAAACTAACTAGGAAAGTAAAGGCAAGCAAGTAAGAGCAAATGCGGAAACGTAATATGGTAAGTAAAGAGGTAAGTGCAAGAGGGATGTAAACTCCCGAGTAGACACGGTCATGTAACGTGGTTCGGCACAAACACCTACATCCACGGGACACCGAGGCTCTTTCGATCACCGTCTTGCACTACGCCACCAAGGCGATGCCGGCAAGCAAAGGCAAGTGCCCACAAGACACCGAGTCTCGTGCACCGCCACCGTCTCTCTCGGTCACCCAGCCGAAATCCCCTACGGAGCTTCTCCACCAAGGAGGGGGTCTCCTCTTCCCCCGCACAAAGTGTCGTTGCCACTCCACACCAAGTCGGAGGGTCACACGACAGATCACAAGGACTGCTTGCCGCAGCAAGACTTCTCTCAAGGGAGCTCTCGCAAAAACTAATCCCTATTACAAGCACTAAGCACTCTCACAAGTGTGCTTAAGCCTATATGATGTACAATGAAGCTCTATGGTGGTTGGAGGTGTTCTTCAAGTGTTATATGCTTCCTTAGTCTCCAGCACTCTCAAATGAGCCGTGGGGTGGCATATATATAGCCCACACACCCCAAACTAGCCGTTGGAAAAAGGCTGACAAAAAGCGCTATCACCGGTTAAACCGATGCTCACGTTTTTGTCATCACCAATTTAACCGGTGAGTGCATTTTCCAACTAGCCGTTATACTTCAACGGCTACCTCAATCGACCGACGTAATCAACCGATGCAGCGTCGGTTTAACCGGTGAGTGTAGTTGCTGAAAAACTAACTCTCTGGACAACTGCACCGACGTTCACCAATATCTAGCGTCGGTTCATCCGGTGTATAGATTTTGCCTCAGCTGCTGAGTTCATTGCACCGACGTATTCAACTTTCCTGGCGTCGGTTCAACCGGTGTTACCAAAACTCCCAGACGTGCTCCAATTCAATGCACCAACGTATGTAATTTTATTAGCGTCAGTTCAACCGGTGATACTAAAATATCTCTGTCTTGATTGTTTTGACTTGGTTTCTTCACGGTCTCTTCAATCTTCGAATCCTTTGGACCGAAGAGGCGGAACCCCCGTAGGGGCGGCCCTTCGGGCCTAGCTACGCCTATCTTCTCTTTGTCATCACTTGAACCTAAAAGCCTGAGAATGGTCATCTTAACAATCATATTAGTCCAAGTGTCGTGTGTGTCATCAATTGCCAAAACATTATATTGAAATATGGCATGAGAGGCCATTTTCGCTACAACCTCATCAATATTATCCATCATCAAATCATGGTAATCAACAGCGGAAAGGTCATTTTGTTTTGCTAGTCTATAAGCGTCCAGATTTACCTCAACTGGTAAAACAGCCTCCTGACCATACACAAGCTCAAAAGGAGTAATCTTAGTAGCACCATGTCTAGATGTATGATGAGCCCACAATGCTTCGGATAACACTTCATGCCACCTCCTAGGATTCTCTTCTATCTTCTTCTTGACAAGTTTGATCAAAATCTTATTACTAGATTCGGCCTGTCCATTGGCCTGAGCATAGTATGGAGATGAATTGAGCAACTTAATCTTGTAAGATTCGACAAAGGCACGCACCTCTTTCGATATAAATGAAGAACCTTGATCCGTTGTCAAAGTTTGTGGAATGCCGAATCTATGAATAATATGCTCAGTAATAAACTCAATTACCTCCTTATGTGTCATATTTTTCAAAGGAACTGTTTCGGTCCATTTAGTGAAATAATCTGTAGCTACCAACACGAAGCAATGCCCCTTTGAAGATGGAGGATTAATTTGTCCAATGAAATCCAACCCCCAACCTCGGAACGGCCATGGTTTAATAATAGGATGCATCAACGCAGCAGACACCAATTGTAAATCACCAAACCGCTGACATTCTTCACACCCTTTATAATACTTGAAACAATCGGACATCATGGTAGGCCAATAAAAAATGGCTCTTCTAAGTAACTACTCCATCTTGGGAGCCAATTGATGAGTACCACAAATGCCTTTATGAACCTCACCCATAGCAACTCTGGCCTGATCCGAGTCCAAACACTTAAGAAGCACATCTTCAGTAGTTCGACGATAAAGTTCATCGTCAATCAAAACATTTTTGAAAGCCAAACGCCGAATATTTCTTTCTGCACCACGACCAAGATCTCTTAAATATGATATAAGAGGGACCCTCCAATCCTGGGCTTCGGCCACGACGATTGAATCATCTTTGCTGGCCGAATTGGGATCAACTGTAGCTCTGTCGGTTAGACCGGTCTTTGGATAGGTCAGACCGGTCCGAGCGGTCAGACCGGTTTCGCAGACCGGTCGGACCAGTTGGTCCAGAACCAGAAACTCGGCTTTTGTTTGCATCGGCTTGCTAATGTTAAAATATTTTTTCGTAACATTATAGCTAGATGCTTGCTGAGCCAGAGTATTTGCCATTCCATTCTCCTCCCTCGGAATATGTTTAATAATAAATTCATCGAAGGAAGAAATAATATCAAGGCATTTATCAAGATATGCATTTAAATAACCACTATAGCATTTTCATATCTTGGATACTTGCTGCACCATCAGAGGAGAATCTCCAAAGGCTTCAACATGTTTCACGCCCATGGATTGCAAGAATTCCAAGCCAAATAGAAGTGCTTCATACTCAACTTGGTTATTTGTGCATTCTTCTTCCAATCGGTTCGAAAATTCAAAGACAGCACCATTCGGGGAAATTAGAACATCACCAATCCCTTGACCACCATCATAAACCGATCCATCAAAGTACAACTTCCATGGTGTGCAAGTAATATAGCCAACTTCTAAATCATGCTTGTCATTAATCCGATTCTCAACAATAAATCGGCTACAATTTGGCCTCTCATAGATTTCAAAGGTTAACAAGCCAAATTGTATTCCACCAAAGCATAAGCCCACTTGCCGATTCGACCAGTCAAAATCGGCTTTTGTAGCATATGTTTGATCACATCGGTTTCACACACCACTATGCAAGTACTAGATAGTAGGTAATGTCTCAACTTGGTACAAGCATAATAAAGAGACAGGCATAATTTCTCAATAAAAGTGTACCTTGTCTCCGCATCAATAAGTCGTCGGCTTAAGTATGTAATGATGTACTCATTTTCTTCGGTTTCTTGAGTCAAAATAGCCCCAATAACTTTGTCTTCAGCAGACACATAAAGTCTGAACGGTACTCCTCTTCTAGGCACCTTGAGCACAGGCGATGAAGACAAATGAATCTTGATCTTCTCGAACACTTCTTGCTGTTTTGCCCCCCAAGTAAATTCGGTTTCATCTTTTAACCGAAGAATAGGAGTAAAAGCATCGATCTTCCCGGACCAGTTAGATATAAATCTTCTCAAGAAATTTACCTTGCCCAAGAACTTATGTAAGTCTTTCTTGCATGTAGGAGCTTCAACTTGCTTCATAGCTTCAATTCTCTTTGGATCAATTTCTATTCCCTTCTCATGAATAATGAAACCAAGAAACTTCCCAGCCGATACACCAAAAGTACATTTGAGTAGATTCATCTTCAAACCATACCGGCGCATCCTCTCAAGAGCATGTCTCAAATTGGCTAAATGATGATCCAAACCAGCCGATTTAATGATAATATCATCAATGTACACTTCCAAGATGACACCAAGCAAATCATGGAAGATCAAATTCATAGCTCTTTGATAAGTTGCACCCGCATTCTTTAAGTCAAAAGTCATAACAACCCACTCAAACAAACCAACAAATCCCGGACACCTAAAGGCCGTTTTAGATATATCTTCTTCGGCCATAAATATTTGATTGTAACCAGCGTTACCATCAAGAAAACAAATAACACGATATCCGGAAGCCTCATTAATCAACATATCAGCTATGGGCATAGGATATTCATCCTTGGGAGTAGATGTATTAAGATCTCTAAAATCAATGCACACTCTAATTTTTCCTGAATTCTTTTTCTCAACAGGCACAATATTAGAGATCCAATCAGCATAACGACAAGACCGAATAAATCCAGCATCAGGCAAACGATTAATTTCAGCTTTAATTCGGTTATATATAATGGGATTGAAATGCCTAACCAGTTGCTTATAAGGTCTAAAACCGGCTTTGATCGGTAAACGATGCTCAACAAGATCACGACTTAAACCAGGCATTTCATGATACTCCCAAGCAAAGCAATCAACATACTCTTTCAATAAATTAACCAAATCGTCTTTATATTCAGCCGATAAATTTTTGTTTACAAAAGTAGGCCTAGGAATAGTTCCATCACCAATGTCTACCTTCTCTAAAGGATCAGCCAATGTAAACCCTTGGCCCAGCTTATCCAGATAATCAGAATCTTCAATGGCTTCACACATATCATTCGTACGCTCCCGATATTAATCTAGCCTCTGCTGCAGCCACTCTGCATTGGACCGGTCTGACCGGTAGGGGGGTCCGGTCTGACCGGTCGGCCCTGTGCGCCGAACGGGATCGGACCGGTCTGACCGGTCAGCACAAGCGGTTTGACCGGTTGCTTCAGAGATTTCTGCTGGACTCATCTGATTTACATTAAATGATTTAGCCGATTATCCATCGGCTTTAGTACAGTAGAAACAAAGTCATCCTTAGTGCAACTGATCAAATCATAATCGGACAGATCCACGCCCGATAAACACTTGATGTTGTCATGTGCACTAATGGAATCGGAATCGGCCAAAGCAACAAAAGATGAAGTGTCTCCATGGACTATCTCAACCTCATCGCCGATCCACTGAACAAGACACTGATGCAAGGTAGAAGGAACGCATTGATTTGCATGAATCCAATCTCTCCCAAGAATCTAATTGTAGTTACCTTGCACCTCCGAGATGAAGAAAGCCGTAGCAAGGGTCTTACTCCCAATGATGAGCTCCATGGAAGCAACTCCTTTGGCACTAATGGGCTCGCTCCCACCAACGCCACTGACCGTCATGTTCGTCTTGATGAAGTCTTCATCTTGGCCACCGAGCTTTTTGTACAACGAGTAGGGCATGAGATTTACAATGGCCCCACCATCCACAAGCATGCGAGTCACCGATTTCCCGTTGATGTGTCCCCTCATGTAAAGAGCCTTGAGGTGATTATCCTTTTCGCTCGGCTTCTGGAACACAGCTTCACGGGGCCCGAACTGCAGATGAGGCATGTCTTCCTCTGGAACCACGAAGTAATCAGAAGACAAATGCACCACATTGATTTCCATGTTGGTACGCTTCGGAGACGCTTCATAATCCACCAATTCCTCATCTTATGATGCTAGAGGAACTGTTGGGGCTTTATCAACAGAAGGAACCGAAACGGGCGGCGCCGAATCGGCTGCTGGCTCTGCACTAGGCTCGACCGGTCTGACTGGTTGGTCTGAGCGGTCTGACCGGTCCGTCTGACCGGTCGGCTGTGGCGGTCTGACCGGTCTGGCTGGCTGATCAGCCGTCTTGATTTGCCACACTTTGTCTTGAGGGATCATGGGCATGTACTTGTTGAAGTGCTCATCCCTCATCTTCTGTGCCTCTTGTTCCTTCCTTTCCTTGTTGTGAAGGTGCTGCAGCTTCCTCTTTTGTGTGTGAGTTAAGCCTGAAGGGCACCACCTAGGCTGATGGTACTTGTCTACTGCTCTCTTGCTGCTGCCGGCCTCATGATCATTGGCCATGACCGGCTTTGGCGAAGGAACATCAATCGATTTCTCAATTTCCATTGGCTCTTTGCCCGCATCCTTTATGGGCACCTTGATTTCACCGATCTTAACAACAGCATCGGCTTTAAGCTTTTCTGGATTAGCAACAAGCTTCTGCTCATCTTTCCTCTCCTTGACGCGGTATTCGAATCTTGGAATAGGAGTTTGGCCTGGCCTTTGATGAGACTGGTCTGACCGGTCGGTAGGGACTGGTCTGACCGGTGCAGCCTGCTACACTGGACCGGATCGACGTGGCCCCAATCAGTCATGCACAGGCACTCTGGAACTTTCCCCTTGGTAATGTGGAGGATATGGCATTGGAAAACACTGGTGGTACCCATGGCATGGTGGCATACATCTTCTAGGGCGGATACAATGTAACAACATCACCCTTGCGCCTGCTGGATTCCCTCCTTGGGGACAATGGACGATCTGGGCATGGCGGCGATCGTGGTCTCTTTTTTAGCGGCCGATCTTTCTGAACAACCTTCGTGTACTTGTTCAACAACTGGTGTTAGGTGGGTTTCTGATTCACAACTCTTCCCTGCACCTTCACCTCGTTAGTCTTGCAAGTACCCACTTCCGGATGCTTCGGCTTGAAAGTCCTGGGACGGTCACCAGACCGGTCTGACCGGCTGGAGGAACCGGTCTGACCGGTCGTGCCTGAGCAGCAGACCGATTTTCTGGTGGAGAGCTTCCTTGCCCCCTAAGCCTTCGATTTTTGATGGTAATCTTCAGAGTGTCTCTTCCATCATCAGTTTTCTCCTTGATAACCTCTCTGGCCAGAATCTTGTCATTTGCATTCATCGGCCTCGGATCACCAATGACAACATTCTTTCCCTTTGCTCCTTCGGCTTGATCCAGCCGAATAAGCACATTTGGATTGTTCAATTCCAGCGTATGAACAGGGAAAGGAGCCTTGTCAATTAATGGCCGATTGTACCTGTCGACGGAAAACATTACAATCATTAGTAGCATGAGATGTAGAGTTATGCCACTTACAATATGCATGTCGCTTAAGCTCGTCGGGAGATGGAATGGCATGTGACAATCGGATGCTACCATTTTTAAGTAATTCATCAAAAATCTGATCACACTTAGAAACATCAAATGTAAATTTCAGCTCCTCTTGCCGATTCTTTTGAATCGGCTTGAGAGACGGAACTGAACCGGGTTTTGCCTTTGATGGCCAAACAAACTCAGCAGCGTACACCTCTTTGTTCTCATCGTCCGAACTATCTGAATCATGATCAATAATATGAGTATTAGACTGATGAGGCTTAAAGGCGTCCTTGGCATTTTTAAGCTTAAACTCTAAACCCATGACTTTGACTTGCAAGAAATTCACTATATGATATTCAAAGCCCTCAAGTTTTTCTTTCAAATAAGAACGTAAACCATTAAACGCCAAATCCGCCAAATCTTTTTCAGAAATTGTTAAACTAAAACACCAATTTTTAATTTCTTTAAATCTTTTGAAATAATCTGAAGCAGGCTCATCACGGCCTTGCTTAATCGATGTTAAATCCAACAATTTCGCTTTGGTTTCCCCACTAAAGAAGTGATCATGAAATTTATGCTCCAATTGAGCCCAATTGTGAATAGAATTAGTAGCAAGTGAGGAAAACCAAGAAAAAGACGTTCCAGTCAAAGATAAAGAAAATAAGCGTACTCATAAAGCATCATTGAAACCGGCTTCTCCCAACTGTAAGATATATTGACTAACATGTTTCCAAGATGTACGAGAATCATCACCATTAAATTTAGTAAACTCGGGAATATGCCAACCAGCAGGAAAAGAAACAAAATCAAACTCAGCGGCATAAGGCTTTTGATACAAACGCGTAGTACCCATATCCACCCCAAGCTTACTCTTAATCGTATTAGCCTGATCCTCTTTGAACTTAAGGAGATCGGCTTGTTAGTGCTGGCTGGTATAAAACTTAGAAAAATGATGTGCATTAGGATTCCCATGCTCCATCACCTGTGAAGAAGTTGGGATCGGTCCTTGGTTAGGTCCAGATCCTCGTGATCCACCTGCTACAGTAGTAGTGCGAGGTGGTGTATACAGTGACAATTCATTAGTTCGGCCAGTGGCAGCCGAACCTGGAATTGTCTCGAGGGGCGTTGGTGATGGCACTAAGTAACCGGTCTGACCGGTTGGGTGACCGGTCTGACTGGTCGAACCGGTTTGACCGGTCGGTGAGACCGGTCCGATCGATGCTGTATGCATGGTCGACGGTGGTGGGGTTTGCCCCGGGAACGAGTTCGACGGCATACCATACAGTGGTTCATATGTGAACTCAGGGGTAGCCGAACTCGGATCTGATGAGATAGGATCTTACATAGGTTTTTTTGCCTTTAAACGCGTCAATATCACTACTCAACTTCATTAAAACGTCACCTGCAGCGGCTTGTGCAGCAACAATCTTTTGATCCATCATGGATGACATTCTATCAAACATATCAGAGGGAGAGAGGCTTACATTGGGGATCTCTTCAATCTTATCATTGTTAAGCTTGAGAGACGGCAGTACGAACTCCTCCACCCTCTTCACGAGGCCACCACGATCCTTCTTGAATCCCTTCATGAATTGAGCTTTGATGTGCTCCTCCACAAGAAGGTAGGCCTTGCGCTCCTCTTCGGTGAGCTCCTCCATCGTAGCGGTGATGATGTTGTCCTTGTTGATCTCTGAAGAACACATCTTCTTCGAGGACTAGATTAGATCGGTTTTTAAAACCAGATTAATCTGTCCCCAGCGGAGTCGCCAAAAAGTGCATTGACACAGAATCGCGCCAACACACTCGAATGCGCTAGAACGCGCGAGAGATCGTCAAAATGATCTGAACCAGCAGTGCCCTGGGTGGACCGATTTGACCGGTTTCCGCCGACCGGTCTGACCGGTCGGGTGCAGAGAACCACGATGACCAAGAAATGCAAGCTCGGGAGGGACCCCGTCGGAGCTTGCGCAGCTAGGGTTGCCCTGAGGTCGGCGAGGCCACTCAGAATGTGTTCGAACATCGCCGGGACGCGAGAAGAACAACAAATTAGGGTTTGGAAAAGTTAGGGTCTGAGAGGAACAAAAGTAGATATATTTTGTATTGATTCGATTGGGAATACCTCAATCAGCCTTAACCTTCATATTTATAGGCCGGGGAAGTCGTACCCCTTCTCCAAGTCGGATTACACAAAGTTTCCACAAATAAAACAACTCCTACTCGGACTAAAACTGAGCAGACCGGTCAGACCGGTCGGCCTCTGATCTGCCAGATTTGGCTGTCAACACCAAGCATAGGTCAGGTTAGAGCAAGTATAGTGGGAGGTGGTAGGCGGCCTGTTTGAATTGCAACATCACGCTAAAGCTAAAGTAGTACTCCAGCGATCCCATCCCCGCTGGTTCAAAATGGCTATCACTACCGGCTTTGTGGGATGTTGGATTTAACTCATTGGTGATGGAAGTATCCATCACCGCCTGATCCCAAACCGTCTGCCTATGGAGGATAACAAAAAAAATAGGCGTTGCTCCACGCGCGCCTCTGCCTGCGCAGCATACCGCTGGCTCCTTGCGAGCCACAACCTTGTGGCTTCTCTCGCCGCACACTGCCTCGCCACACCCGTGCATCTCCGCCGTGCTCGTGTGGCCCCGCACGGCTCCACGTGGGCCCAGCCACCTGCGCGGCACGCGCTACACCGCCCATCCTACTCTGCTCGCAACGATGGTAGGGAGAGGAGGGTAGGGAAGGGGAGGAAGCAAGGCAGGGAGAAGAGGAAAGGAACTTGTGCTTCCTATAAAGAACATGGCCCCATTAGGACATCGTTTGTGATTTTGGTGATTGTGCGACAACATAATCAATGGGACTAACAAGTTTGTGAGATCACATTTGTAGGTCTCATTGATAAAATCCAATGTGTCCAATTCGCAATAGAGATATGTCCAATTCGCAATAGAGATACTCAAACCATAGTGAAAAAGCAGAGACGAGTTGGGCAAGTGGATGCAGAAACAGTAGCACCGGTTTTGAAAGAGCATCTAGGCCCCTAAGTGGGTTTTGGTGTATTGATTGACAACACGATTAAAGAACTAACTTGTTGGCATGAGATTATGAGCAGGTATTTCATTTGTGGAATGATATAGCTCATGTATTGCAAGCAAATGTGTATGTCCCATTGGCAATCATTATATGTGACAAGCTAGAATGAGAAAGAAAAATGGAAGAGCAAGGTATTCATGTTTGATATGAAAGGCTCTAATATATTGTTGAAGTTTTGTTAGTTAATATGGGACTCAAAGTGGCAAGCAAAGTTGTAAAAGAAAATTGAGAGCAAGGTACTCATGATTGACATGAAGGCTCCAATATCAATTAAAGGCTTGTTCGACTTTTGATGGAATTCATATGACAAGTAAAGGTTATGAGAATGAGACATAATATGTTGTTGCATAGTCTCAAATTAGAAAGACTTGTCATATGAGATGAATAATTATTGTCAAGGGAAGCAAGCAAAGAAAAGTGAATGAGACATGAGTTGATGTGCATATGTTGTCTCAAATTGGAAAGCTTGCATATGAAAATTAAATGGTGAATTTATTTTGGTAAAGAAGATTTCATGCATGACACAAATCAATGTGAAGTTCAACATGAATGGCTAGGATGAAGGTAGAGAGGACCGAAAGGCGTGTTTCAAGAGGCTACGCAAGCGTTGGCTTGGGGGGGGGAGCAAGGAAACCGATACGGTCAAAATACCAGAGATCCTAGAGTCATGGAGAGCTCTATGTTGAAGAGTGTCATTATTTGGTAAATGGATGTGACTTGTGAATCAAAGATGGATTTCATTCTTATATGAAGGAAGATTCAAAGTCACTAACTCAAGCAGGCATGCTCACTGAACTTGGAGATGTTGTCAACCTCAAGATATTGTTTGAAGAAGGTCGGCTTGATTAAGACATGAAAGCTCAAGTGTTGTGTGTATGTCATTTTATGTGTGAACTTGAGTATAGGATGCCGTACTATTAAGGGGGATGCAACATCAGTGGTTTGACATTACCAAAAGTGCTCATAGCCATCCCATGTGAGAAAAATCAGAGAGAAACACTTGGGAGCAGAAAATCTACTGTGACCGGTCTGACCGGTCTGGTCCAACGGCTAGTTTATTTGAACTGACCGGTCTGACCGGTCTGACTCTGATAGAGAAACGGCTAGTTTTTGAGAGAGGGGTATTTATACCCCACACCCTCACCCTTTCGTGGGTGCTGATGCCATTTAGATTCCAGAGCCATCTCTGAGCCGTGAGAGCACTTGAGAAGTCCTCCCCAACATCTCTTTGTGAGATTTGAGTGATTAGAGTTGAATCCTTTGAGTTGGGTTGAGTGAAACATTTGCTAAGAGAGCATTTGAGCAGTGAGAGCATAAGCCTTAGCTTGAGCACTTGCGGTTGCGTCTCCAACTCGATTGAAGCTTTTGTTACTCTTGGAGGTGAAGCCTCCTAGACGGCTAGGCGTCGCCGGCTAGCTCCCAAGCTTGTGGTGAGCAGCGGCAAGTTTGTTGCAGCAGCGATCGTGTGTCACGAGGACACATGGTCATATAGTGGAAAGGAGGAGATAGCTTGACCTTGTGGTCGCAATAAGCTTCCTCAACGGAGACTAGGATTCACACGTGGTGAACGTGGTGAATCTGAACTTCGGTGCAATAAGTCTCTGTGTCTCCTTTGCATACTCTTCATTTGTTTTGCGTCACATCTTGCGCTCTAGCTCTATTTGTGCTTCCGCTTCGAACTACTTGTTTCTGTTGTTTCTGTGTGTGTAGGTTTAAGAAATATATTTGTAAGCACCTACAGAAGCACCTCACCAAGTTGCATTTGTGCTAGAGCTTGTAAAGGGGAGGATTAACACTTTTGTGCAGGTTCTGCGTAGGACCGGTCTGACCGGTCTACTCAACCGGTCTGACCGGTTGGTTGCTGACATTTGTGTTAAGTGATTAAATCTGCAGGATTAGTTTTTAATCGCCTATTCACCCCCCTCTAGGCGACATTATGCGATTAAGGTCCTTTCAATTGGTATCAGAGCAACGGTCTCTGGATTGAAGCTTAACCGATTGTAGAATCGCGATGTCGACACCACATGAGGTACCGTTTGAGCTACTTCGTTGTGATGGCTCAAACTATCCTTCTTGGTCTGCTCATGTACTTAATATTCTGAGGACCATGGGTCCTTCCTTTGAGCGTGTTGTCAAGGCAAGTGTCCTTCCCAAGGACGTTAATGATTTGTCCAAATTGTCAACCGAGGAAAAGGAATGCTTGTCTTACAACCACCGTATCACTAACCTTTTGTTTGAGTATATGGACAAAGAACTTTCAAATTCCATACAAGAGGAGAAGTTATTGAGAAAGACACGAAGTGAAGCTCATCTTCTTTGGAAGTTCTTAGAGAAGATATATGAAGATGAGAATGAAAATAAAGATCAAGAAGACGAAGAGGAGTCACTAGAGGTGTATTCTACTGAAAAATAAATACTCATCCTCTTGTGACTTCTCATGATGATCAAGGAGCAAGATCAAAGAAGTCTGCTGGTTCCCTGTTGGAACCGGTCAGACCAGTCTGCAATACCGGTCAGACCAATCCTATCAGGGGGCAGCGCAAAGAAAGCAAGAAATGCTCCCGTAGGCGATCAAGACAAGTTTCAGTTGGATCAGCATCCTCAAGTGATGTTGATCACCAATGCTTGATGGCCAACGGCAACAAAGAACACGTCGAAGAAATTGAGCAAATAAAAACTATAAGAAAGGAGCTTGAATGCCTCAAGCACAACTATGACTTCTTGGTAAGTAAATCAGAAGCTTCCTCTGCAAACTCTTCACGTCGCATAGATTCATTGCAGAAGGAAAAATCAAATGCTCAAGGCTAAATTGGAGAAGCTCTCTAGTGATCATGTGACTATACAAGGAACTCATATGGAACTTGAAAAATCCTATGAGAAGCTTGTGGAATCACATGTGATGATTGAAATGGCTCATGAGGTTGTGGTTAACACGGTAAAATTCTATGAACCTCTCACACACACTTGCACATGCCCACAAGTTCAAATTGATTTGACTTGCACTAAACCATGTTGTTCTCAAGCAAGCCAATCTAGTATTGAGCAAGTGTTTGTAGAATCTTGTGATGACTTCATAGCAAAAGAAAATGAAGATCTTATGTGTGAAGTAAAAAGACTCAAAGAAGAAGTGACCAAGTTGAAGGGCAAGGGGCAAGTGAGACCATCTCAAGATAACCGCGATCCCGTGGTGAAGAAGCTTGAGATGGGCTCAAACTTCACTAGCTCAGCTCATCAACTAGGTCAAAAGAGCATCAAGCACAAGATTCCAAGAAAGAAAACTCTAGAACACATCAAGTGTTTCAAGTGTCTAGAGAAAGGGCACTATGCAAGAAATTGTCAAATCAAGTCTGATGCGGAAGCTCAATTATCAAGAAATCAAAAAGGGCTTCTAGAAAATAGAATGTACCATGGATGCAAGAAATTGGGGCATCTGGTTCACTGCTGTCCACAGAAGTGCAGGTCTGACCAGACCGGTCAGACCAGTCATACCATACCGGTCAGACCGGTCTAGGCCAATGCAGCTACTGGACCTCTCAAGAAGCCCACAAGAAGCACCCTTGCACACAAAAGGACTACTGATGCCCAGAAGTCCAAAATACAAGTAAAGAGCACATTTGTCAAGCTCAAACATCGAATTTGCTATACATGTCGGGCAAAAGGGCATATGAGTAAGGATTGTCCAAATGGTAAAGTACTCAACTCTAAACTTGTTCAATATAACTTTGCTAGACTTGGAAGGGACAAAATAAGTACTTATGCTACTAAAATAATTCAATCACCGAATGCTAGCATAAGAGCTATTTGGGTTCCCAAGTCGATTGTAACTATTGTGGTATGGTCCAACAAGAGTTGGACACCAAAGAATGCTTGAAAGAGTTTCAGGTACATGGAGATGCATTGGAGAGCTTGGTTCTTTGATGATTATTGTGTAGTCATGTCATTGACCAAGTTTAAGGAATAATCTTGCATATATTCATCCAATGCTATCTCGGTAACTTGTTTTTAATTTCAAAATGCATTAGTCACTTAACTCTTTGTGAGTACTAGTGTGTCACTTGTGCTGAGCTTGGGACATTCTAAATAAGTGACTAAAGCATTTTTCTTTGAGTTACTCCCTATTTGCTGTGAGATGCGTTTAATGGCTCTTGTGTAGAGCAATGTCTCGTTTTAGTGCAGGTAAACAAATACATCTAGTAGACATTCATTGAAGCAAGACACGAACAAATTGAAGGTTACTGCAGTTCAACTGGTGTGACCGGTCTGACCGGTCCATCCGACCGATCTGACCGGTCTGGACCAGAAACTACAGCAAACTAAAGAAACGAGAAACAAGCTATGTAAGAAAGAGTCCTTCTCAGTGCATATGCTTTATAGGCATCTCTTGGGGTCATGTATTTCAGGCAGTAAGAGAATCTAGCACAATTTCAATTAAATATCTTTTTATGTGCTTTATGACCAACTTGTTAAAGTAGTCTCTCCTAATCTCTTAATATGGATAAAGTGCATATAAAAGAAATTCGAAATTCTTATGCACTTATTTAAGGGGAGATCACTTTACAATTTGTGTCTTTGGGACTAACATTTTCCTCGAGTGAATGTGTAGTCTCTTATAGTATTGATTATGCCCTTTATGGATCCAATGAGAGTTGACATAAGTATATCCATCCAACGGATCAAATATTAATTGACAAAGCATAATCATGAAGTACTTGTGCTACATTGAACACTATATCTTATTCTCGAGAGCTAGTGTTGTTTGAAATTCTTATGCACAAGTTTAAGTGGCTAAATGGCAAAAGTATGTCTTCTACTCATTATGATTTACCTTTGAGCATCTAGGCCACGTATTAATGCTAGTGTGTGCATTTGTATGCATCAAGCTCAAGAAATCAGGTCACCTAGATACTTAGCTAAAACCTTCCTAATTGTGACTAAGTGTCAATCTTGTGTAAAATTGAGTAAGGTTTGTGCTAAGCTCTCTAGTGTGGTGATAACTTGTCTTGTAGCATGCTATGAGTGTTATAGGATAGATGTTCTTTCGAAAACTCAACTAGCATGATAGGTTGTGTGTCAAATTTGAAAATATTTGGATCTTGGTCTTTGTGACCATATCAATCTACTTGTGACTATAGTTCTCATTGATTGCTTGGTGGCTAGTCACAAGTAGTGATACCTTCTCAAGTCCATAGATCTTTATCCTAAACACTTCTCTCATCCAAGGACCGGTTATATTTGGAAAATCTTATCTCCTTGGGAAGTAACAAAGAGCCATCACTCGGAGAAACATTTCTCATCAAAGTTCTCTTCTATCCTTTCATTTCATGGTTAACACATAAGGTCAGAAAATATGAATATGTGGAGAGTGCTTAACCATTTGATCAAGGAATTATCGTTCTAAAACTTCTTTGTGATCAAAGTCCCGGATTCTCTGGATATTTTCCCGGATACTCTGGGCTACACTCGGATACTCTGGAAATTCACCCGGATAGTCTGGATGGGATTTTTCTCACACTTTAAGTGCGACCGGTCTAACCGGTACGTCGGACCGGTCTGACCGGTCTAGCCTGGCAGTTACCCATTTTACCCTCCTCACGGGTTAAACAGTGAAATCCTTTCATTTTTACCCCTCCACCGACACCTCCACCCTCTCCTTCAGCGTGCCTTATCTTCTCACGCGCTCAAAGGGCCCCCATTGGCGATTTGGAGTTCTAACCAAAGAAGAAGAGTTTCCTCTTGGGGATTTGGTGCACATCACCGGCCTGACCGCTCTCCCAAGGCGGTCCTTCGTTTTCCTCTCAAAAATTTCGGCTCTAAAGGTACCCAATGGTTTGTTTTTCATCGATCTATCTATCTAAGCCATAGATTTGAAATACCTCTGGTAGAACAACTCCTGCAACATCCTAGAGCCTGCCCCTAGAAGATCTTTCAGTTTTGTTGGATATTTTGGAAGATATCACAACCAAGGGTTAGACTGACCCGACCGGTCTGACCGGTATATCCGACCGGTCTTACCAGTGAAACCCTAGGTCGTGATTCTGGACAATGTGTTCAACACATCTATGCAAGAATGGATCTAGATCTCCATAAAAATTATGGGTCAGTTGGATCCATGCCACTACAACTTCTTGAAATTGGATTTCATGTTGAAATCCATGCCATTGAGTGGCATGATTTTGAACATGAAACCCAATTTCACGGAGTTGTGGTGGCATGAATCAAATTTTCCCAAAAATTATTCATGATCAAATCCTTGCTTAGGAACTAGTTTTGGAGCCATTGGCTCTGCTCTGAGCGATACCGGTCTGACCGGTTTCTGAGACCGATCTGACCGGTAGGACCAGAACAGACCCAATTGCTGCAATTTTGGTTCCTAAACTTTCCACAATCTAATGCCAATCTATTCCTGTGGTCTCATATCATTCTAATCCATATTCTTGGACCCAGGATCTGCAGCAAAATGGCAGGGGGGCGTGAGAGGAGAACAAAGCGCATATTTGATAGTGGCGGTGCAAATCAAGATGAGAGTGGTTCTAGTGGCACCAATGTGATCAGTGGCAGAGAGTTGAGGCCTAGGGAGAGAAAGAGATCAGCAACAGCATCTATTGATGACATAGTGGAGGAAAGTGAGCACACCTCTAGTGATGAGGATAATGTGGAGGACTCTCCTTATAGGGTTGAGCAAAGAAGTGGGAAGGCTCCAGCAGAAGAAAGCAGCAGTGGGAAAGAAGAAGAAACTGCTGGAGATGATGAAGTAGAAAAGGAAAACGATAGGGAGGAGAATCTCATATATCCTATTATACAAAGGCCTATCAGACTTGGCTCCAGGAAATGTGTTGATTATTATGGAAAGGGAATGACAAGGGAGGTGAAAAGGTGGAGAAGCATTGATCCTTATCCCGAGCCAAAGAACTCAGTTGATCCTAGATTTCGCACCTTGTTCCAGCAGGACTTCTATGAGTCAGTTATTCTGAGGGACAGAAAGATTGCCATTGAGGTATAGTGTGTTGACTGGAGGAGGGTGGAAAAGACTAATGATCCTTTGTTCCAACATATTATAGATGCATGTGAGAGCAAACATGTCAAGGATCTCATGTGATTTCAGAAGGATTGGAACAAGGAGCTTATTGCCCAGTTTTATGCCACCGTGCATTTTGGATATTTGAAAAGTGACAGAGCCATGTTCTGGATGACTGAGGGAAACTACTATAGAGTTACTTTTGCTCAGTTTGTTCGTGTGCTTGGACTTGACAGGCATGATGCAAACGGGCCCAAAATTCATAACCAGGTGGCTCTCCTAAATGAGGAAATGAAATTTATGTATCCTAGGAGTGAGACAGGAAATACAGGGAAAGCAACCGGACTCTACACCTATTACTCCATTCTAAACCAGTTGCTCAGAAACACCATATCTCAGAGAGGTGGAAATCCATCAGACATATCTCTTCATGCAAGGAATTTGCTGGCATGCTTTGGGCCAAATGGAGAAGAATTCAGTGTGGCTGATTATATATGGGAGGAAATTAAATACATCTCAGAAAACCCATTGAAGATCTGTGCGTATGCGCCATACTTTATGGAATTAATTGAAAAGGCAACAAAGTCTAAATATCAAACCGATGTAAAACATGAGTCTTTTCGTCCTAAGATGCCCAA
This sequence comes from Panicum virgatum, assembly GCF_016808335.1. Lineage (NCBI taxonomy): Eukaryota > Viridiplantae > Streptophyta > Magnoliopsida > Poales > Poaceae > Panicum > Panicum virgatum. Next base: position 18,362,064 of record NC_053146.1, on the reverse strand, counting down.
GCATAGAAGGGAGCCATCACCTCTCAGATACTCAGAGCCTGAGGATGATATAGTTGTAGAAGAAGAAGAGGGAGGACAGCACGCTCAGCAGCAGCAGCAGCCATCTCCTGGTGGACTAACTGGGACCGGTCTGACCGGTGCTCAATACCGATCTGACCGGTCTCGGCCTGAGCAGCACAGACACAGGCACGGCTCCACCTCTCCCATTAAGAAGCTAATTAATTTTTTTGTGGGGATGTGTAAGAGCCAGAGAGATATAGAAGTTGAGCAGCAGAGGCAGTGGAGGGCTAGCAAGAAAGAAAGAGATTCAGTTAAGATGATGCATAATGCAATGAATCTACAGCCGCCTCGCTCACTCGTTTCTCCTTCACCTCCTGAGGCTGTAATACCATTAGTTGAGGACCGAGTTCAAGGATATGTGGACTCCGGATACTTTGAGCAGTATGGTCATATCTTCTACCCGGATGTCAGTGGTCCTTCTCATGCACCTCCACCACCTCCTGGAGAAGGAGTGTTTGGCACGTATCCAGGGCATTTCTATGAAGGAGAAGGACCTTCACATGAGTCATCTCGACCTTCTGCAGCAGATCAGTTTGCTACTCGATTATCCGATGCTGTGTTTGGCCACCACTGGGATGATCATTCCTCTTTAGGTGGACATGGAGGAAATGGACAGTGATGGACAGCCTGGTTTCTTCTTCCAGCCCCTTTTATGGTGATGGATGACAAAGGGGGAGAAGAACAAGATTAAAGCTTAGGAAGAGAAGCCTGAAGTAGAATACAAAGGGGGAGAAGAACAAGTACTAAAGCTTGAAGAAGAGAGAAAAATCAGAGTTTTTGCTTTCTGTTTCAGACAGACCGGTCTGACCGGTCTAATGGACCGGTCTAACCGGTCTGTGCTTTGGAGCTCTGAAATTTGTAATAATCTCGTACTTTATCTAGTCTGTGGACTTGAGGACATTTGTATTGTGTGTTAATGAGTATAATAGACTTAATCAATCTATCTAAGTGATATTGTGATAGTGTGATGCAAATTGTTTGATGTAATGTTTTTGGCTGGCTGTCTGGGGAAGACCGGTCTAACCGATCTGTGAGACCGGTTTGACCGGTCGGCACCAGACAGAGCCACTTTCTTTTCACTTTGATGAACTGAGTTATCCTATCATATGCATCACGTATAGAATTTTTTTGTGTAGGCGCACATACACTTTTTCACCCCACGGATGCTGAGATTTAGGGAGAGTTCCATCTTTCTTTGATTTGTGCAACATTGGCATGTGAGGCCAAATTGGTTGAGTTTTATTCATTTGCACAAATTAAGGGGGAACTCAAATTAAATCTGAGAATTCATAAAGAGTTATTGAATATCTTTTTTGTAAGCTTTAATCGGTTTGTCATCAATCACCAAAAAGGGGAGATTGAAAGAGCATCTAGGCCCCTAAGTGGGTTTTGGTGTATTGATTGACAACACGATTAAAGAACGTTGGCATGAGATTATGAGCAGGTATTTCATTTGTGGAATGATATAGCTCATGTATTGCAAGCAAATGTGTATGTCCCATTGGCAATCATTATATGTGACAAGCTAGAATGAGAAAGAAAAATGGAAGAGCAAGGTATTCATGTTTGATATGAAAGGCTCTAATATATTGTTGAAGTTTTGTTAGTTAATATGGGACTCAAAGTGGCAAGCAAAGTTGTAAAAGAAAATTGAGAGCAAGGTACTCATGATTGACATGAAGGCTCCAATATCAATTAAAGGCTTGTTCGACTTTTGATGGAATTCATATGACAAGTAAAGGTTATGAGAATGAGACATAATATGTTGTTGCATAGTCTCAAATTAGAAAGACTTGTCATATGAGATGAATAATTATTGTCAAGGGAAGCAAGCAAGAGAAAAGTGAATGAGACATGAGTTGATGTGCATATGTTGTCTCAAATTGGAAAGCTTGCATATGAAAATTAAATGGTGAATTTATTTTGGTAAAGAAGATTTCATGCATGACACAAATCAATGTGAAGTTCAATATGAACGGCTAGGATGAAGGTAGAGAGGACCGAAAGGCGTGTTTCAAGAGGCTACGCAAGCGTTGGCTTGGGGGGGGGGAGCAAGGAAACCGATACGGGTCAAAATACCAGAGATCCTAGAGTCATGGAGAGCTCTATGTTGAAGAGTGTCATTATTTGGTAAATGGATGTGACTTGTGAATCAAAGATGGATTTCATTCTTATATGTAGGAAGATTCAAAGTCACTAACTCAAGCAGGCATGCTCACTGAACTTGGAGATGTTGTCAACCTCAAGATATTGTTTGAAGAAGGTCGGCTTGATTAAGACATGAAAGCTCAAGTGTCGTGTGTATGTCATTTTATGTGTGAACTTGAGTATAGGATGCCGTACTATTAAGGGGGATGCAACATCAGTGGTTTGACATTACCAAAAGTGCTCATAGCCATCCCATGTGAGAAAAATCAGAGAGAAACACTTGGGAGCAGAAAATCTACTGTGACCGGTCTGACCGGTCAAGCTGACCGGTCTGGTCCAACGGCTAGTTTATTTGAACTGACCGGTCTGACCGGTCTGACTCTGATAGAGAAACGGCTAGTTTTTGAGAGAGGGGTATTTATACCCCACACCCTCACCCTTTCGTGGGTGCTGATGCCATTTAGATTCCAGAGCCATCTCTGAGCCGTGAGAGCACTTGAGAAGTCCTCCCCAACCTCTCTTTGTGAGATTTGAGTGATTAGAGTTGAATCCTTTGAGTTGGGTTGAGTGAAACATTTGCTAAGAGAGCATTTGAGCAGTGAGAGCATAAGCCTTAGCTTGAGCACTTGCGGTTGCGTCTCCAACTCGATTGAAGCTTTTGTTACTCTTGGAGGTGAAGCCTCCTAGACGGCTAGGCGTCGCCGGCTAGCTCCCAAGCTTGTGGTGAGCAGCGGCAAGTTTGTTGCAGCAGCGATCGTGTGTCACGAGGATACATGGTCATATAGTGGAAAGGAGGAGATAGCTTGACCTTGTGGTCGCGATAAGCTTCCTCAACGGAGACTAGGATTCACACGTGGTGAACGTGGTGAATCTGAACTTCGGTGAAATAAGTCTCTGTGTCTCCTTTGCATACTCTTCATTTGTTTTGCGTCACATCTTGCGCTCTAGCTCTATTTGTGCTTCCGCTTCGAACTACTTGTTTCTGTTGTTTCTGTGTGTGTAGGTTTAAGAAATATATTTGTAAGCACCTACAGAAGCACCTCACCAAGTTGCATTTGTGCTAGAGCTTGTAAAGGGGAGGATTAACACTTTTGTGCAGGTTCTGCGTAGGACCGGTCTGACCGGTCTACTCAACCGGTCTGACCGGTTGGTTGCTGACATTTGTGTTAAGTGATTAAATCTGCAGGATTAGTTTTTAATCGCCTATTCACCCCCCTCTAGGCGACATTACGCGATTAAGGTCCTTTCAGGTTTAACTGATGACCCTGCACCGGCCTAACCGATAGTCATTGGATAAACCGATGCACAGGCATCGGTGCATTGGACAAGAGCGCATGAAGACCAAGTCAAGAAATCTCAGCGGCACCGGTTGAACCGATGGAGAGCATGTCACACGGCCAGGAACTAGGTCTTTAGCACGGTTGAACCGATGCACCATCGGAGTAAGCATCAGTGCAATGACATCAGTGCTGCAGAAAGTCAAGGCAGATCTCTTCAGCACTAGTTGAACTGATGGTTCATCGGTCCATTGCATCGGTTTAACCGATGGTTGCAAGGTCCCATTGCAGAAGTTTCAGAGGAGCTAACGGCTACTAGTCGGTCCAGTGTGACCGGTTTAACCGATGCTACCCCATCGGTTTAACCGATGCCCTTGCAGAAAAAGGGTAACAGCTAGTAACGGCTACTCTGAGTTGGAGGGCTATATATATATGGGTTCCCGCAGTCATTTGAAATTTGCTAGAGTTCCAAGACATCACACCCACACCTAAGAATACCTCCAAGCCATCCAAGAGCATAGTGTTCAAATCTTTAGTTCTTAGCACAACTTTGTGAGTGTTAGTGCTAGGTTAGCTCTTAAGTGAGTGAGAGAGCAAGGTGTTGTGCCTTGTGCTATGTTTCTAGAGTGAACCAACATTGTATCTCGGTGCGCCGGCCCCTTGGAGCATTGGTGGCTCGCCGGCACGTCAGCGACCCTCCGGCTTGGTGTGGAGCGGTGTCGACATCCTTGTGCGGGGAACGTGGAGACCCCCATTCTTTGTGGAGAAGCTCCTTTGTGGAACCCGGTACCAAGGTGACCGTGGTGACTTGCAAGTCTTGGTGGCAACGCAAAAAGAGACCCGGGAGAGATTTGGTAGCCGAGAAGCGATACTCTTCGTGAGTGCTTCAACAACGTGGAGTAGGAGCGGCTTAGTGGCTAACCGAACCATAGAATAAATCTTGCATCAAGAGTTTGCTTTCTCTCATCCCTATTTAAGCTTATGCATTTCATTCTTGCAACTTGTGTACCTTTACATTTTTAGTATAGATCAAGTTAGGATTGGCTATAGGTTGCAAAACTTATTTTGGGATGAGAGTTCCACACTAGTTGAACCATAGTTGTACATCTAGATAGCATGATCTAGTTTAGGTTTTGTGAAAATTAGTTAGAGCCATAGGTTAAAGTTTTTAATTTGCCTAATTCATCCCTCCCCGTCTTAGCCTACGAGCACCTGATCATTTTCACTTCCCGTTGTTGTGATTGTGGCCGACGACGAGGTCCACGATGCGCCCGTGATGGCGAGGATGCTGGCGACTAACCAAGGATCCAGAGGCAGTGGGAGGAAGCTGTGGCCCTCGCCCTGTGGAGCGGCCCTCACGCTACCATCGTGGCTCTGTGGCCCCTCGTCGTGCTGCGCCGCGGTGGCTCCACGTGGACGGGGAAGTACGGTGGGGGAAGAGAGGGGTCAACACGTGGATCTCCCACGCTGGCCGCTAGGGAGTGAAAGGAGGGGAGGGGGAGGAGGGAGGCAACGGGCTTAGGGAGGAAAATGTCGGCGGGGTGGTGAGGATGGGAGCTACGGAGGTAAGGGGTGGCAGGAAGAGATAAGGAATTAGAGGGAGAGAAGTGCGAGGAGCGAGGATAAAATATCTAGATAGTAACGGGTATCACCACCGGGTCATAAACTCATAATACGACCCGACGGTGATACTCGTTGTCCCTATCACCACTGGTTAGAAAGGGGTCCGACGGTGATGGACTATCACGACCGTTTTGAAACGAACCGGCGGTGATGGGACGTTTGTAATGCCCAATCTACAATAGTGTAAGGTGAATGAGACAGAGGAGAAGCGGGCTGCAGGGTAGACAACTCATAGAAAGGCTAATAATTTAGCCACATGTTGGCTATATCCCATTGCCATATCATCCTAAACCAATCTAATAGCTAGCTCCAATAATAGTTGGCTATATATGTGGACTACTCCATTAATACATGATTCATCTTCCCTATCTCATTCTCTCACTAAGTTTATTGGCGTCCATGTTGCAGCCGACTAGGAGTAGGTTGTAAACTTGCAGCCTGCTTTTCTTCTCTCCTCTCCTCTCCAGCATAAATATGATGTTGCACTTTATTTATTTAGCCTGCCTGCATCACCTCGTTATTTTTTTGTCCCTGAGACACAAGTTCGAAGATACTTTGGGAGAGAATAAGGCGAACCATGTATCAATAATAGAACTTGTATCAACAATGGACACTATATGAGTTAACTGTTGAATTAACTTGCTAGATATATGGTATTACATTCTTTTAGGACGAAGGTGGTAGTAACGAAATTACAACCTCTATCCCAGAAGAATCCAAAGTTCAAATTACTTCTTTCAAGTATGGCCAAAGTTCAGATAACCCACCTAACTACTTTTCTATTTCAATTCAACCCTTAAACTATATCATTTGGTTCAATTTACCTTCTAATATGTTTTTTCTTTTCTATTTTTCCACATACAAATGGAATAGTAATATAATTTATATTTTTTACGTCTCCACATACAAGTGAAATCTTAATTTAATGTTTTGCATGATTGTAGTTGGCATCACAACGTGTGTCAAAAAAATATATTATAAATTTTATCATTATTTTTCCTATAGTTTTGTATTATAAGAGTTAATTTATTATTAAATGTTTTGTACCCTATCAAAATAATGATGAAAAACTCTTGACATATTTTTGTATAATATGTTTTGATGTCCATTGCATCATGCAAAATTTTAACTCAAGATTTTACTCATGCATAGACATATAACAAAAATCTTATTAAGGGATAATTGGACCAAATAACATAGTTTAGGAAGCAAATTGAACAAAAAAATAGTTTAGGGAGTTATATGGATTTTAACAATACTTGAGGTGAATAATATGGACCTTTTTCCTTCTAGATTTGAATTGAGTCAAACTTTCTCGAGTTTGACTAAGATTATAGAAAAATATTATTAACATTCACTCTAAATAATTATATTATAGAAATATACTTCATGACAATGTTAATTATTATTATTATTATATGATAACATAAATAATATTTATTTTTTATATATGTTTAAACATCTAAAACCAGCGAACTTCTCAAGCAGAGGTTGCGCCACATCAGCGAACTTCGGAGTCGTGGTCATTTTGAAAAAAAAAATTCTTTACCTTTATCTAAATCAACCCACCATCCGGCCTCCGCTCTTAATTTTTTTTATGAAAAATCCACAAATTTTATTGAAATCAACCCACAGGTTGACCTTCCAGTTTAGGAAAATTTGCAAATAAAACCTTAAGGTTTTGTGAAATTAACCCGCCGTCCTGATCCTCTCTCAAGAATTTTTTTGAAGAACCCTCGGATTTCAATTTAATCAAACAACAACCTGTTTCATTGGTTACTTATATTGTTTTGAACCAACATTCGATATTATACCTACAATTTGAACACCGACATGTGTTGAAATAAAAAAAAATTCAATATAAAATTAATAAAATTCGAGAACTACAACTTTATTATAGAAAAAATTTTAGAATTCAAGATGCTCTCGCAATTCGTTTCACAAATGCTTATGTGTGATCTGTTGTACCTACAATTTTGGACATCAAAACGTGTTCAATTGAAAAGTGCTCAATACAAAAGTTGCTCATAATCTCAAAATCTACAACTTTATTATTGTATATTTTTTAATTTAAAGCACTTTTTAAAAAGTTATGAATACAAACATTGCTCAAATTTTAGAAACCTAAAGCTTTGCTACACAACAAAATTGTAGATTCGACGCGTTTTCGTAATTTGTTCAACATATATAGGATCCTATTTTGCTAAAAATATAATATCCTACCACCATTCTTCTATAACTTCTCATGCTAACTTTACAATAACGTGTCATATTAATTGCCACACAATTAAAGTTGAAATCTCCATATTTCTCAATTACATTAAGTCTCTGGCTAATTGTATCTCCTCATTTCTCAATAATTTTATCTCTCCTTTCGCCACAATAAGTAAAGCAAAAAAGATCATAGATCAATTTTGATACCCAAAATAATAAATTACCTAAATAGTTGCGTTACCATAAAAGAATGTCCAAAATATATACCAAGTGCAACAACAGGCTGCAGACTATGACACCTATATGAAAATAACGAAGCGACGAATTTTATCTTACCCATGTTGCTAAAAAAACTAATCATCTGCCTACATACAATAATTATTACATGAACTTAAGTCCACATCAAGTATAACACTACGACACGAAATATAGACCCCACGCTATCATCTCGCTCCCATTAAGAATTAAGAAATGTACTTCCTTCTAAGTACAAGCTTCATACTTTAGATTGAGCCGGGAGTTACAAGTAACACTTGAGACGATCTCTCGTGAACCCTCTGCCTGCAATTGCAAATATCGACAACGCATTTTGAAGGCTACAAGAATGGCTGGTTGGCTCCTTCGAAGGAGAGGCAAAGCCACACTTGTGTTTCTAGTATTTAGTTAAAATTGAGATATATTAACTTAGTAGAAAGCAAGAATTGCATTCTTTTTGAACTAAGGGAGTACCAACTATGCTAGGAATATATGGCTCCTACATTTTTTTTAAGGTCAGCGAGGGGAAAGGTTTCCCACCTGATTTTCAGAATGGTGGCTCATAAAAGCTTGATGTTTACGGCATTATTTCAAGCAACAGTCAAAATTGTTTGGGATCAATTTAGATCCTGTTTGTTTTCGTTTAGCTTACAATCTAAATGTGTTCGAGAGAAGCGAAGATTTTTTTCGCTTCTTGTAGTTCAAATTTTTAAAGCAGATTACCACATAAGCGAAAATAAACGAGCTGTTAGATGAAATTATCATTTATTTCCGCCAATAAGCTGATTATGATTGGAAACAATGGTTCCATTCGACAGTGGTAGGCCACACGGATTACCGCGGCTGGGCAAGGCATGACCCACTCGTCAGTCGTGACTGCCTGGCTGGTCAGCCTCGAGTCACGTCACATCCCGCGTTGGCGCGTTCCCCTCTGCCTGACTGCCTTCTTGCCCGCAAATCCCTTCGCCACGAAGGAAAAAGGGTCTAGGCCGCCATCACGAGCGGAGAAAAACTGTCAGCTTCGCCCTCTTCAATTCCCCACCCATTTCCTCGAACCACCGCGCATTAAATTCCTAATAATAACTAATCCCCCGTCTCCTCCCAGTGCTCCCACCCTGCCCGCCCCCAAATCCAATCCAACCCCCGCGCCTCCCCGGGAACCACCCGCCCGCCCCCTCCCGCGGCGGGGATCTCCTCCGGGTAGGTTCCTGACCGGAGCGCCCCCGTCGCCGGACTCGCCGCCGCCGCCTCCGAGGCCCTTTCGCGCGCGCGGGGCACGGCCTCGCAGCGGTCGCCCGCAGGAACAGCCTCTCCTGACTGGGTCGATTCGCGGGGGATTTCGGTCGGGAGATTGCCCTCTCCCTCTCCGGTTGGACCGTTTCGTGAGCCGGGATGGGGCTGCAGCAGTCCAAGGAGGAGCTGCTGTACCAGCAGGTCAACTACGGCAACGCCGACGGGATTCGGGCCCTCCGCGCGCAGGGCGCCGGCCTTGAGGTCAGCCCAGTCACTCAGGAAAACAATCTTTTACGCCCTTATATCACCACGCCAACTCCTCGACTCACTGCTGCTGCCGCCGCTGTTTGCGTGCTTGGTTTTGCAGTGGATTGACAAGGAGGGGAAGACGCCCCTGATGGTGGCCTGCATGCGGCCCGATCTGCTCAACGTGGCCAAGGTGCTCATCGAGTTGGGAGCGAATGTCAACGCCTACAGGCCAGGTACGGGCGCTCTTCTCGTGTTTTTCTTCTTCTTACACTGTCTTAGTTGAACTTAGAACGGCGATTCCCATGTCACAGTACTGGGGTTTGCACAGATTCAGTGGGCCGGATAGGGATGTGTTCCTATTAGTTTGGTTCTAGGAGAAGAGCCGAAGTAAAGGATTGCTCAAGCAAAAGGTTAATTTGGATACAAATGTGTGTAAAGTGTGTTGAGGTTGGAAGTATAGCAGAACCTCAAAGTTATTAGGGAGCCTAAACTGCTCAATCAAATAGGTAGATAGGATACATTTCAGGCACATAAGAGAAGGTTTAGCAAACAGCATTCCATTTGGATACCCTCGAGTATTATATGTTCGTGGAATCAAATCAATTAAGAAATGGTGTCACAGTATGGCACGCTCTGCATGAATGAAATGTTAACTATTTGATATGATTCTTCCAAGTTGCTGAAAAACTTACATGTGGTGGCCATTACAATTATCTCAGAATGCATGCTTGATTGAAGAGTCTACCATTTCTTGTTATGTTTCTAATCCTCCCCATTTTCCATTGGCAGGATCATTTTGTGGGACTCCATTGCACCATGCTGCCAAGAAAGGGCTCGAGCAGACTGTCCACTTACTTCTTACACATGGAGGTATACCATGATCTATATATATGAAATGCTTCATTCCTCTCTCGTGAATTGTAGTAGTTTTGTTAAATTCATCTTCTTGCAGCCAATCCTTTCATACCAAATGATGATTGCAATACTGCCCTTGAATTGGCAAGAGAAAAGGGCCATGTGAATGTTGTACGGGCCATAGAGGTATGTTATTTACTGGGTGTCCTACTGTGCATATAGTACTTATGGAAAAGTATTCATTTTGATTGTTTCACATATTTCTAATTTAATTATTAATTATTTGTAGGGACGGATTTCTCTTTTTTGTGGATGGATGAGGGAGAATTATGCTCCTGCTTTTTTGGATGCAATTGCTCCACAGTTCATGACAAGAAAGATGTAAAATTTTATTGACATTATTTTTCTGTCATTTATGTTGTACATCTGGATGCATATCATGGAGCTCTTAGGTGTGAGAATCATTACGCAGTATATTTATGAGTTTCTAATCCTTACTTCTTTTTCCCAGTTGGGCTGTGGTTTTACCCCGTGAGGTGCGGGCTCCAACCAGGCTTCTTAAGTTGGAGCTAGCTATATATCCTGAATTACATGTACGACTTAAAAGTTTGAAAGGATTCTGCTTTATTTATATATTATGCAGTTACTGCTTATAGTTGTGGATATGTTGGCGTATCTCCTACACATTGAATTCTGCGGTATTTTTGCAATTAATTAACATGAACATGGGCTGGTAATGGCATTACTGATGCCCCTTCCTTTTAAAATGTATCCCTTCCCCCCCAGGTCTAGTTCTGTAGGAACAAGTAGCATTTGAATTTGAGTAACTGCTGCTTCATATGTTCATGTAAGCCTGTTCAGGGGGAAACTGCACTGTAACTACACTGGTGTTGCCATTTTCTGTTGTTACAGCGCACATGTGCAGCCATTCCATTTGTTTATTAGAGTTGTGTTTTGCTTGCTTCTACAATTAGCTGTGAACACTGTGCTTCCTTGTTGCAGTTGATAATTTTTCTTGACGGCTGCATGCTATTGAAATGATTGTTATTTGTGATATTTCTTTTCTTGACGAACTGCAGGCTTCTAAACCTCGTGCTGTAGTTAAACTATGGAAATCTCAAATTGAAGAACCAAAGCTTAATTTGGCTGACCCTTCCATTATCATTTTTGACAAAGGAACAAGTATGTGCCATGCTTTTGTTTTCAATTTACAGATCTGGCAATTTTAAATGCTTGATTATGTTATTGGCTACTTGCTTTGTCAATATGATTTCCATTGTGGTGTTTAATGATGTTTACGTCTGATTTAAGATGTATCCTACCTTTTCTTAGAAATGAAGTGCCTTGTGTTTCTGAAGGTTCAATGTAGCCAATTTATTGTATTCCAACTAGAGTCTGGATTAGGAGACATGCTGTGTCACGAACTCACGACTGCATATATCTTCCACCGACAAGATCAAACAGCATGAATTGTTACACCCATATACAAATACACATGTATGCTTGATCACTCTCTTACTCTTCTAATGGGGCAGATGGTTATATTAGTTGTCCCTAAGGCTCCACTTAGAATCTCACATAATTTCACAAAAACCTGGCTATCATTCTATTTGTTGAGCTCATGCCGTGGCTGTAGCTCCAAGCAAACATTAGGCTTATCATCATTGGTTGCAAATGGAATAATAAAAAAATCCTCTCAGCCACTGATGTTCTTTTATTACACTATTCAGTATTTTAATAAGAAAGAAACATGAAATGTGAGATGACGATGAACAAACGAATTGTACTGCATAATGTAAAATAATTTTTATTACTTTGCTTATTGGGGATCAAGATACTTCAAGCGAATTACCTTACCATTTGGTAATCTCAACTTTATCCTAATAGAAACTTGACAGCATTATTATCAATAACAAGGCTGCAGCCAACTTGATCAAATTTCCTTGCATGAACCCATTGGTCAATGGAGTAGTTCTTCAGCTTGCTATTTCTGAAAGCATAACAGTGTGTTACCTGCTTTTGATATTTTGAAATATCTTGTTTTACTCATGACAATCAGTTCATCCCTTCATGAATATTGATTGATTTCTGTCAAGTCCATCTGAGAGAAATAGGTAGCCATTCCTTTTCTAAAATTGAGTGAGATGTCCTTTACAGAAACCCGATACAAGATCTTACCTGCCTATGAAGGTGACAAACAGCAGCTTCAAAGGTTTTATAATGCATGTTGTGGCATGGCACAGGTACCTTACAGAAATATTTTCTTGCTCATTTAGTTACTCGTGGTATATCCTTAGTGTGCCTGAACAATATTTTCTTATATATAGATATCTAAATAACTACAATAGTGATGATGTGAAGTTGTGATCTAGAGTTTCAATGAACCAGAAGTTGCTGGATTTAAATTTTTAGCTTTGTACAGAGAAATAATAGTATAATCTAAACATCACCTTCTTTTTAGGTTTTCAACACGGCTCCAGCACCACCAGCAAATCTCCCAATGCCAAATCTAGTACCTGCAAACTCATCTGTGGCACATTCAGAACAATCTGCACCCAGCAAGGAGGATGTTGAATTAGCGATGGCTATCAATGCCTCAATTCAATCAGCTATTGCAGAGGGAGTGCCCAATGTTCAACCAAATGCATCCACTCCCAGCACCAATGGCTGGGGTATTCCTCCAAGCAATTCTCACAACGGATGGGGACCTCCAGCAGCTCCTGCACCATCAAAATTGAGCAGCCAATCCCAAGCCCAGGCTGACACACCAAGCAGCAGCACATACAATGGATGGGACATGCCTGGAACAAGCTCTAGCCAAAGCTCATCTAGATCCAACAAAACCCAAATCAACCCTCCAGTCGTGATTCCGCAGGAAGCACTTCCGGCGCTTCCAACCCCAACCGCCCCACCATTCGCGGAAGAAACCTTCTACAGCGGCCCTGTTCAGTATCCATCCGTAGATGCCACTCCTGTCGATGTAGTCATGCCTGCTACCACCGAAGGTGGCACAGCAGCAGCATCTGCTAGACCAGGAGAAAATGAGGCTAGTGCGAGCAGCAGTGGCAACACTCCCTCTGGCACCTGTGTTATCTGTCTTGATGCCCCTGTGGAAGGTGCCTGCATTCCTTGCGGCCACATGGCTGGTTGCATGTCCTGCTTGAAGGATATCGAGTCCAAGAAGTGGGGGTGCCCTATCTGCCGCGCCACGATCAACCAGGTTGTTCGCCTCTATACTGTTTGAGGAGTTGAAACGGTGAGCCTGGAAAGTCAGCAATTCATGGTTCTCGCGACAAGTTTTGATGGTAGCATCTTTATATAAAAAAAATTATGCAGCTGTGATATTGTGCAGTTCGTGCTGCAGTGTAAATTATGACTTTTGTGTAATGTGGTCTACTCGGGCCGTTATATACAGTGGTTGTGTATATAAGTGTAAGACAATTCTGTTGTGATACCAGTAACATATCTCGAAACAAAGTGCACTTTTGGCTGCTCCCTACCGTGGCATCGTGCTGAGATTCAGTCGTTTGAAAAACTAGCAAGATAAGCCAAATGCATTGCTTCATCTTGTTGGCAAATAGAGAGCGAGTTGGAAGATGAAGAGTAAGAGCATATACAATGAGAATTTATTAAACCGTCCATGTTAGCATCCGTCCTACGTGGACGAGAGAGAAATGAGGTGAGAGAGTATTGCAGGCTCCTCAGTAAAAGATGCCTTTAGCACAAGAAACAAAGCACTAGAGTTGATTTTGGAGCCCAACCCGTCTCTTGTGCATGCGTTTTATGAGCTTTCATTTATTTTTGCGTGTAAAATTTAATGCTCCTATACTCCGCAGAAGACAATTTAATAGATAAATTATTGTAGTATATGTCTCTAAGTAGTGTTTTTTGATAACATGGAAGGATGACTGTTGGTGTCTCTTATGCTCAATCTAAATAGGTATTCTGCAAGCGCATAGAATCACCGGTGTAACACTTCACCACGGAGTATTCCGGGGTATCATGAAATCCGCAGGGAAGCACTATGGTAAAGTGTATCGTAATTTGTAGTGATGACCTTTACTAGATCTATCAACCGACAAATTGTAGCAGGGGTAAGCCAGATAACGGGTGAGGATAAATGGCCAGTCTATGACCGTTTGACACAGGAGATTCTATACCTTAGAGAGGAAGCAGCTGGGAGGACAACGAGCGAGAAAGGACTCCTGAAACACTTCTAAATTACTGAGCTAGTCTCACTACACTACTACAAAACATAGATTCTGTAACATAATCTTGTAACACATCCATCAATATGTTACAAAGAAATTTCATAGGAACACAAAGATGTGTTACAAATGAAGGTTGTAACACATTGTACTATTTTTATAAAACATGTTACAGATATCTGTTTTAGTAACACAAATTTTAGTGTTACAGTGAAAATATTACAAAATAATAGTATGCTGTAACATATACTGAAACACATAAAATATGTCACAAATACATATGCTATAGTAACAAATAAATAATATTAAATTAAAGTTTCTCGGCCCTCCCACTCACCCGCCGACCCCCACGAGTCCCTGCCAGAGCTCGACTAGAGGTCGATTTCCGGTAGCCCGAGATCAGCCGGAAGTCGACTCCCAGCTGCCAGAGCTCGACCAAAGTGGATTTGTGTCAGCAGAGCTGGAGCCTCACCAGGGAGCGAGGAGCCGAGCATACAGCATAGTAGAGCTTTTTTGAGCGCAGCCAAACACGCCTTAAAAGTCCATAACTTGTTTATTGTCTCCTAACGTCCTAGGGATATAGGAGAATTATTTTATAATAATGAAAGGTTAATCAAATAAGTTAAAAATAGTATATACTCTCAAAATTCAGATTATGTGATGTGATTAAATCTATCACCTATATATATTAGTGGTTATTAGTGGACATATAATGGTGAGACATAGAAAATTATAGTATTTATATTCTTATAAGGGCATTAGTGAGGATACCTAGTCCTCATGTGGTGGGAAAGGTTAAAATAATTATTGCTTTGAGTTTTTTTTATTTTTTTCCCTTACTTAAATTTGTAAGTGAGGATTCCCATAAAATTAATAATTGAGGATTCCTGCACGCCCCTGCCTCCTTTGGCGCATCTTTTTAGCGCGCGTGATTGTCTCCCACAGTATCCCAGATGTTCCGAGAACAAGATAAAATATTTTTTAAAAAAATTGTTTGAGCAGGATTTTCCGAAACAAATAAAAATGTTTTATATTTTCAAATATAATTAAGTGCAATTCAGTTTTTAATTCTTTTGGACAATCATCTTTTGAACTACTGAGTTTCTTTGTTAACATACTATTTTGCACGGAAATGAATATGACACCATGGCATCTGTTTTGGAGGACACTAGTTTGCCAGTGAATAAAAAATGTAAGAAAGAAAATCCGGCAAATGAAAAAAAGGCTAATCCTAATGGGCCGTGCCCATGCAGATTAGGCCTGCGTGCGTGGCTCATCTGCTCTCTCCTGCGCTGCGGCAGCTCGCTTTCCCCCGACGACTATGTGCCCTGCCCGACGGTTCCTGCGCCGTTGCCTCCACCTCTCCCCCCGTGCCCCCTTCGCCACGACCTGATCCCGCGCCCACTCCGCCGTCGCTGCGGTGCAAGGGGTCGCCGCCTTCTTGCTGAGCCTTCTCCCACGACCCGGCCCCGGCGCCCATGTAGTCCTCGCTGCGGTCCAGGACCCGACGCCGCTGGTGTAGGGGGCCGCCGCCGGGGTGCGAGTGCAGAGGGCCGCCGCCGTCGCAGGTCTAGGTCCCCCAACCGTAGGTTCACGGTATGCCGCAGCAGGTTCAGGGGCTGTCCCGCCGTCGCAACAGATCCGCGGTATGAGCAGTGGTGATTGCAGTCTTTTTTATTTAGATTCAGATCTTGGTAATTTGTGGGACACAAGGTTTGTGGTCATGAATTGTAGTGAATGGTCCAGCATCTGTACTTGGTTAAAATGTAGAGTAAGGATTTCTTAGATGACATGAATGAATGTCGTGCAGTGTTGATTAAGACAAATAAATAAAGTGATCTGAAAAATAACACTCGTTTGTATTGTAACATATTTAGGCTTTTGCACATGCTCTTGAGAACATTTATCCAAGCACCAAGAGCACATGGACTTGGACTCTGCTAAATCCACTGAGGAGAACGACAAGATCATGTAACAGGACTACAAAACTTGGCCAGGTCATTATCTGCAAAGCAATTTGGTCAGTTTTCTACAAGAGAAATTGTGCTTGATTTAGTTTTTTTATCAAGAGACATAAATGCAGAGAAATCAAAATTGATTTAGTGTTTGAAATCTACTTGTGTCTTTTCCCCAAATGCATTCTGTTGTAGTGAGGCAGCAGTGGCAGAGGACCTGCAGCCGCAGGTGGTGATCAGGGAGAAGAAGGTGATTTAAGGAAGTTGTGAATATATGGTTTCAAGTTTAGATTTCAAACAAGTATGCTAGTCCTATGAATGATAAACCCTTGAGTTAGGAGCATCAGCTTTTTAAGCTGAGAAGCCAACTAAATACCGGAAGTGACAAATAGGAATTATTTCTTAGTTTGATATTCCCAAAAATTCTTCCACGGATTAGTTTCCCCTGCCATGATTGATAGACTAGATAATAATGTTTTTAGCTCTATTTAAGACTGCTACTTTCTTTAGTAGGGACAACTCATGATTATACATTCCTTTCTTTGATTTCAGACTTATTTTATGGTTAATATCTGTAAATAATATATTTTTATTGGCTGACTTCTGCTAACCCTTTGTTCATTGATATCACCGCAAGTTTGCATCATTATGAAGTATAAACTATTGAAATAGTTAACCTCTGTAAATCATGTATTTCATTGGCTAACTTCTACTAACCCTTTACTCATCAATGTTTACTGCAGGTTTGCATCATTATGAACTATTGAAAATTTGGAAACTTTCTGCTATCAAGGAAACCACCATCCATTTTTCACCTTTCTATCTCGTACAGTGAAATTGTAACCGGAAGGTCCTGGGTTCGAGCCTCAGCCTCTGCACATTTGTGTGGGTAAGGCTTGGGGCTTAAAAACAACTCTTCCCCAGACCCCGCACAGTGCGGGAAGCCTACGGCACTGGGTACGCCATATCTTGTACAGTGAAATAGGTACAAGTTCCCTCTTATCTGACATTACCTTGCAAGCAGTTCCAGATTATTTTATTTTATGTGCTAGCTTCTCGACACATAACAGCACCAATATAGAACTTCATCAGGGGCATCTTTTAGGTGCCTCTAAAAAAAGGTTACCAAGAATTTCATCAGCCTTCCTTCGAACTCTGCATATATGAATAATGAAAATAGCATGGTCGATGAGATGTTATATTAAGTTTGATATTGTTTCAAAGTTCTTTAGTGCTAACTTAGGTTAATCTTATTCATGCCAAAGGAGTACTGGCTGCTTGGCCTTCCAATTGTGTATACTATAGTTGATTTTTTGAATATATGATATTATAACAAGCATAATTTATTTGTCTATGCAGGTTGATATGATCAATGGCCGAATTCTTATTTGGATGCATTTGTGAATGGATCAAGAAATAATGAATTTCAAGATTTCACAATACTTATATAATAGAATTTTTCTTTCCAAGTACAGATTGTGTACTCTTTGCTACAATGTATATTTACTCTCTACAATTATTCTTATATATACACATTATCACAGTATGTATACTTTGTACATTTGTTCCCCTTCTGCATTCTAGTGATTGTTGAAAATTGTGGTTTGTGTGATTGAGTCATGTATGATGTTCACTCGAAAGAAACGTAATGCACCATTATTTGGCATAGGCAATGCGTAACAATTTTTTTTGAAAAATTTATAAATGTGTTACAATAGATAAAATATGTGTTACGAACCAAATGTTCTATTTTTCCAACTATGTTTTCTATAACAATGGGGAAGTGTTACTAGAACTAAAAAATATGTTACAAAAGATACCTATTGTAACACTTCAGAAATGTTCCACTAGATCATTAATTGTGTCACAATGTAGTAACACTTTTTGGGATCTAAAGGAACACATCAGTTTTGTTCCAATGGAAAAGGCTATAGTAACATCGCATATAGGAACACTAACAATATGTGTTACTAGGTCTCCTAGTAACATATTTATTGAGCTATAGTAACACAAGTTGATATTACTAAAACCCTGTTCTGTAGTAGAACTAATCTAAGCTTCTGTCTTGATGCCGACACCTGGAACTTACTTCGGCGGCCTAAGAGAAGGACTCAGAAAGGGATGAGAAGGGAGTCCGACGTCCTTCGGTAACTACTGCTATGAAAACACCCGAACGTGGTGAACTACGAGGGACGGACAAGGCTGTCACCACTTGCCACCTACCATTGCGGTGCTGTGGGGTGGAACACACTTCCTAGCTAGTACTGAGTCAGACACCACGTCTGTTCTCGATACTAGGATTTCTCTTGATGCCTTCAAGAGAAATCCCCCTCAACCTAGTGAACTAACTTGAGTTACACTAGTCCGGGCGAGAAAACCCGTAAGACAAGATCTACAAGATCTGACAAGCAAGAAAGAAAACATAAACTGAACTAAAGGTAAACTACTCCCGCAGACAAGTACTAGTACTTGAGAAGATAAATAATTTGCGGAAAGTAAAGCTGACTCAAGTAAATAAAGAAGATTACTTATATTAAAATAGTCAA
Organism: Panicum virgatum; assembly: GCF_016808335.1. Classification (NCBI taxonomy): domain Eukaryota; kingdom Viridiplantae; phylum Streptophyta; class Magnoliopsida; order Poales; family Poaceae; genus Panicum; species Panicum virgatum. The sequence goes on along the minus strand of NC_053146.1, from coordinate 18,343,441 downwards.
AGGAAAAAAAATACAAGAGTTTATACCGAGCTCCGATGACGACTTCGGATCCCCGAGACAAGCTCGACTCGACTCTAACTCCCAACTACTAACCTACTCTAGACTTGAGAAGAGAGAATTGCTCCTTTGAGTGTGTGTTTACAAGTGATGGAGAGGGTCCTATTTATAGCCTTCCAAGGTCGGTAGATGGCCGGTAATTCAGGTAGCGCCGGGTGCACGCAACTGTGGCAGTTGTGCTTAATTTCCACGCGAAGCCGGGAGCTGAGGGGCTGCAAGGGGGGGGCCGGCGGCCTGGCCTAGGTCGACCGGTCTGGCTCTGTGCCACCTGTCCACCGACCTTTGCGTGGACGGCTCTTGATCACTCCAGGAGGTCGGTTCTTCAGGTAGTTTCCTCGGATGCTTGATTCCTAGTCCGGGCGGCCCGGGGGAGGCCGGGCGGCCTGGCTCCGGGGCCCGTTGGCCCTCTGTTTCGCCGACGTTGCAGATCAACGCTTCACAATGCCTCTGAGATGAGTAGTTTCTCCATTGACGATCTGGGCACTGACTTGTGGGTCCTTTGCTTGATCCTCATGCCTTCCGGGTACACCGACTGAATCTTGCACCCATGTATGTGGAGGTGTCAGGCCGACTGGCACGGATTATGCCGGGCGGCTTGGATCTTCTATGATTTTGACCATCTTTGGACTGTGAATTCCTGTAGGCACAACTCATCCAAAACTTGTGGAACTTATTAGAATTAAACAAAATATGTATGGAACATGGTGCAAGAACTCAATTTATTTCCGAGAAGTTGACGGTCAGAACATGAAATAATGGCCGTCAACAGTAACATGGAAGGGGCTTCAAACCCCCTTATCGGCGTTGCTCCGAGGGGAAACAAAGATAAGAAAAGAAGTGGCGGCGTTTCCCTTAGCTTGGGCAACATGGTAGAGACACGTGGTGGGAGGGGGAGGGGAACAGAAAGAAAGCAGCAACACTAGGACGTCGGGAGCCGCGCGGACGGGATTCCTCTGCACTGCTGCCCATATGCTAGTGAACCAAGTGTTAGAGAGAAGTGTGGTAGAGGATCCGTGTCCAGCCACACTGCGTCGTACTCTGTGTCATTCTTTGTGTTAGATTTATGGGCTTGGCCCATATAAATAATTCTAATAAATCTCAAAGACCCATTAGCACTAAGAGGACGTACACCATCTATTAGTCCCGTATTGCTAATGGACGAGGGTGTAGGGGTTTTTCTCTCTTTAAATACGGACCACCTCCCTCATGGAAAAAGTGCACCATAGATCGTTATACGTGGAGTCCCCAAGGTTTGGAAATTCCTAAGAAGATCTAATCTGAGTTAGGGTTTTGCCACCTCTCGTTGCTGCGCCACCACCGTAGTCTTCTCCATCCCGAGTGCCGGCGTGCACCGGCGAACGGGAGAGCAGGTCTCCGGAACCGCTCGCTCTTGTGATCCTGCACCGGGAGAGGGCGAATAAGGTTTTTGGGAAGCGCTAAACGCGATTGCTCATCTTCTTCGCCACGGCTCGTCCTCCGTCCAAGTCAGGAGCTGCGGCGTACCGTCGTCTGCAACGCCGGTTGCCGCGCTCCGTTCGAAGGACCGTCTTCGTCTCGTCTGCACCTTTCGTCTTCCCGGCGGCTCCCGCACAGTACATATTTTGTGATCAGATCTGTTTCATAATCATGTTTTCTGAGATCATGTTTATGATATATGTACTGTCTAGTATGTTAGAGTCATGCATGCTAGGTTTAATTCTCATCATGATAAATCTAGTTCGGAATTTAAACTTACAGTTGTCTATTTTTCCAACAATAAAAAAACCTTATTATAGGCAATATATTGATTTAACAATGGCTGGTTTCGCTGAGTCACTGAGGCCAGAAAAGTTTACTGGCATGAACTTTAAGATCTGGAAGTCCAAGGTTTGCCTCTGGTTTACTGCTATGCACATCTGGGACATGAGACTTGGCAAGCTTGAGGGCGTACTTACTGCTGAAGAGCAGAAGAAGTACGATGAGGCCAATAATTTCTTTGTCGGATGTATCATTAGCAATCTGTCAGATGGATTAGTCCGTGTGTACATTGATGAGACAGAGGCGAAGACGCTGTGGGATGCTCTGGTTGCAAAGTATGATGCAACAGATGTGGGCAATGAAATGTACCTCATGGAGAATTTCCATGACTACAGGATGGTGAATAACTGTTCTGTGGTGGAACAGGCGCATGAGGTGCAGTGCATTGTCAAGGATCTTGATCTCCTTAAGTGTCCTATTCCCGACAAGTTTGTGGCTGGATGCATTATTGCAAAGTTGCCTTCCCAGTGGAGGAACTTCGCCACAACTCTGAAACACAAGAGACAGGAGATATCAGTTGAAAATTTGACAGCGACTCTTGATGTTGAGGAGAAGGCTCGGAAGAAGGACGTGCCTGAGAAAGGAGATCAAGGCCAGTCCAGCGCCAACCTGGTCCAAAAGTTCCCACATGGAAAGAACAAAGGGAACAACAAGCCTAACAAGACCACTACCTTCAAGAAGAAGAAGAACAATGCTTTGGAAAAATGCTATGCATGTGGTAAGCTTGGACACTTCTCCAAGGAGTGCCCAGATCGGGCAGACCGCAGGGCCAAGAAAGCAAATGAGTCCAAGGATGTCAACATGGTGACCATAAGCAACACTGGAGATGGGTACGGTAATTTACCTACAGTTCTTTCAGTTTTTCAATCCACGAGTTAGTGGCTTGATACGAGTGCTAATGTTCATGTGTGTGCTGACACCTCTATGTTTTCTTCTTACCAGACCGTCCAGGACTTCTCCGTGCTGATGGGGAACGGTTCACATGCTTCTGTTCATGGTGTTGGCACGGTAGATCTTAAGTTTACTTCGGAGAAGATCGTGCAAAATGTGCCCACTATCAACAAGAATCTGGTCAGCGGGTCAGTCCTATGCAAGGACGGGTTTAAGGTAGTGTTAGAGTCCAATAAATTTGTCGTGTCGAAACATGGACAATTCGTTGGTAAAGGCTATGATTGCGGAGGCTTGTTCCGCTTTTCTCTTGCTGAATTTTGTAATAAGTCGGTGAACCATATTTGTGGCAACGTTAGCGATGATGCGAGTGTTTGGCATTCACGTTTATGTCATGTTAATTTTGGTTTGATGTCTCGGCTTTCCAGCATGTGTTTAATTCCGAAATTCACCATTGCTAAAGGTTCTAAGTGCCATAGTTGTGTGCAATCAAAGCAACCTCTGAAGCCTCACAAGGCTGCTAAGGAGAGACACTTGGCACCTCTAGAACTCATACATTCTGATCTATGTGAGATGAATGGTGTATTGACAAATGGTGGGAAAAGATACTTCATGACGTTAATTGACGATGCGACTAGATTTTGCTATGTTTATTTGTTGCGAACTAAGGACGAAGCGTTAGACTACTTTAAAATCTATAAAGCTGAAGTTGGGAATCAACTAGAGAGAAAGATCAAGTGTCTAAGGTCAGATCGTGGTGGTGAGTATTTTCTCAAAATATTTGATGAATTCTGTGAGGAGCATGGAATTATTCATGAGAGGACGCCTCACTATTCTCCCGAATCAAACGAGATTGCCGAGAGGAAAAACCGTACGGTGACTGACTTGGTTAACTCCATGTTAGACACAGCTGGTCTTTCTAAGGCATGGTGGGGGGAGGCTGTATTGACTTCGTGTCATGTCTTGAATAAAGTTCCAAACAAGAATCAAGATCAAACTCCATATGAGATGTGGAATGGGAGAAAACCATCACTTTCTTATCTGCGCACGTGGGGGTGCTTAGCGAAAGTTAATGTGCCTATTCCAAAGAAGCGCAAGTTGGGACCTAAGACAGTGGATTGTGTCTTTCTAGGATATACTCAGAGGAGCATTGCTTATAGATTCTTAGTGGTTAAATCTGAGATACCAGATGTGCATGTTGATACTATTATAGAATCTCGTGATGCAACATTTTTTGAGAATATTTTTCCTATGAAAGATATGCATAGCAATTCTAGATTTTCGACAGAGATAACTCCTCAACCTGCAGTACCTATCGAGTCTTCTGAACAATCCGATGAACATGAGCATGTTCTAGAGAAGGATGACAGTGAAGCTCCTAGAAGGAGCAAGAGACAAAGGATTGTAAAATCCTTTGGTGACGATTTCACTATGTACCTTGTGGACAATACTCCCACGTCCATTGCAGAGGCATATGCATCTTCAGATGCAGATGATTGGAAAGAAGCAGTCCAAAGTGAGATGGACTCAATTCTTTATAATGGAACATGGGAGCTCACTGAACGACTCTATGGTTGCAAGCCAGTAGGATGTAAGTGGATATTCAAGAAGAAGCTTAAGCCTGACGGTACTATTGACAAGTACAAGGCTCGGCTTGTTGCTAAAGGGTACACACAAAAGGAAGGCGAAGACTTCTTTGATACTTATTCACCTGTCGCTAGATTGACCACTATTCGAGCATTAATTTCCTTGGCTGCCTCATATGGTCTTATCATTCATCAGATGGATGTTAAGACAGCTTTCCTAAATGGAGAGTTGGATGAGGAGATCTACATGGATCAGCCTGATGGATTTGTAATGAAAGGTCAAGAAAACAAGGTGTGTAAGCTTTTGAAGTCTTTGTATGGGTTGAAAGAAGCACATAAGCAATGGCATGAGAAGTTCGACAGAACTTTAACTTCTGCGGGCTTTGTCATTAATGAGGCTGATAGATGTGTGTACTATCGCTATGGTGGGGGTGGAGGAGTGATATTATGCTTGTATGTGGACGACATACTGATCTTTGGCACAAACATTGATGCGATTAATGAGGTCAAGTCCTTTCTTTCAAAGAGCTTTGATATGAAGGATCTAGGAGAAGCTGATGTTATCCTTAACATCAAGCTTATTAAGGTTGAGAATGGGATTACTCTTTCACAATCCCATTATGTGGAAAAGGTCTTGAGCCGTTTTGACTATATCGACAGCAAGCCTTCTCCAACACCTTATGACCCTAGTGTGATGTTGAGAAAGAATAGGAAAATTGCCAAAGATCAACTGAGATATTCGCAGATTATTGGTTCACTCATGTACTTAGCTAGCGCAACGAGACCCGACATATCTTTTGCTGTGAGCAAATTGAGCAGGTTCATGTCAAACCCGGGTACTGATCATTGGCATGCACTTGAAAGGGTTATGCGCTATCTAGCAGGTACTATGAGTTATGGGATTCACTATTCTGGGCACCCTGCTGTGCTTGAGGGATATAGTGATTCAAACTGGATATCTGACGCTGATGAGCTGTATGCCACGAGTGGGTATGTGTTTACCCTTGGTGGTGGTGCGATATCATGGAGGTCCTGCAAATAGGCCATTTTTGACGCGGTCAACCATGGAAGCAGAACTTACTGCTTTGGACACAGCCACTGTTGAGGCAGAGTGGCTGCGTGAGCTCTTGATGGACTTACCTGTGGTTGAGAAACCAGTGCCGGCCATCCTTATGAACTGTGACAATCAAACGGTGATAGTCAAAGTGAACAGTGCTAAGGATAATGCAAAGTCATCAAGACATGTTAAAAGACGATTGAAGTCTGTCAGGAAGCTGAGAAACTCCAGAGTGATAAGTGTGACTTATATTCAAACAAACAAAAACCTGGCAGATCCCTTTACAAAAGGATTATCACGGAATGTGATAGATAGTGCATCAAGGGAGATGGGTATGAGACCCGTATAAGTTGCCACAGTGGTAACCCAGCCTATGTGATCGGAGATCCCGTGATTTAGGACTTGGGGAGAACAAGCTGATGATGAACTGAGGAGAGTAATGGTTAAACCCTCTCTAAGAAAAGATGCAATACTCTCAGTTGCTGTAAGGCAGGTTGGCTATTTGCCTTAATGTGTTTCTGTTGGCTCTAATGAGCAAAGGTGCTGTCCTACAGAGCATTCTTGAAAGAACACACCTATATGAGTCTGACTGTCTAACGTCACAGTCTGTGAGATTTGGGTGATCTCTAGTAAACTCATGAAGAGACCAGGGAGTACGACGTATATGCTCCACCCGCGGAGAAGGCTACTGGCAGCCATGTACTGGTTATGACTTTGAGTGAAACTTGTTCGCACCAAACTTGCAATTCAAGGCGTAGTCTATTGTTCAAGTTGTGGATAAGTGTAGCTTGGAGCTCTAGGTGAGAGTTTAACTAAACAGACCTCACTAAAACACTGGTATATCAAACAGTAGTGAGAAACAGGCAAAATCTATAAATGGGTATTTGAGATCTGGTGGGGGATTGTTAGATTTATGGGCTTGGCCCATATAAATAATCCTAATAAATCTCAAAGGCCCATTAGCGCTAAGAGGAGGTACACCATCTATTAGTCCTGTATTGCTAATGGACGAGGGTGTATGGGTTTTTTCTCCCTTTAAATACGGACCACCTCCCTCATGGAAAAAGTGCATCATAGATCGTTATACGTGGAGTCCCCAAGGTTTGGGAATTCATAAGAAGATCTAATCTGAGTTAGGGTTTTGCCTCCTCTCGTTGCTGCGCCGCCACCGTAGTCTTCTCCATCCCGAGCGCTGGCGTGCACCGGCGAACGGGAGAGCAGGTCTCCGGAACCACTCGCTCTTGTGATCCTGCACCGGGAGAGGGCGAATAAGGTTTTTGGGAAGCGCTAAGCGCGACAGCTCATCTTCTTCGCCACGGCTCGTCCTCCGTCCAAGTTAGGAGCTGCGGCGTACCGTCGTCTGCAACGCCGGTTACTGCGCTCCGTTCAAAGGACCGTCTTCGTCTCGTCTGCACCTTTTGTCTTCCTGGCGGCTCCCGCACAGTACGTATTTTATGATCAGATCTGTTTCATAATCATGTTTTCTAAGATTATGTTTATGATATACGTATTGTTTAGTATGTTAGAGTCATGCATGCTAGGTTTAATTCTCGTCATGATAAATCTAGTTCGGAATTTAAACTTACAGTTGTCTATTTTTCCTACACTTTGTCGCCCAGGTTGTCCGGGTACTGGTACGGAGCCGCTAGTACTCCGCCGCTACCACACCCTCTTGTACCGATTTAGTAGGAAAACCACCGCATCAGGGGTTTGGGAGCCGTCCGCTATTTCTAGCAGAGGTACCAGGCACGTAGGCGGTCCGCCATCGATGCAGACATAGAGCAGAATCCGCCGCGAGCTCCGCCTGCCATAGTTGCTCCCCAAATGTGGCCTTGCTCCTCTGCCGCTGCCGCGAGGTCCTACGGGGCTGCTCATCTCGTCAACACCTCCGTCCCCACCTTAGAGGAGGGGCCGGCCGGCCTCCGCGCGCGCCGTCCTCCGCAACTGCAAGGAGGCCCAACGTAAGGGGCATGTCCTTTGCTCCTCCCTCAACTGGGAGATGGTTGAATAAAACATGTGGTAGTTTGGACAGAGTATGAGATATAGAGGAACATGGACGCGGGCGAAATTGGCATAGAGGAGAGAATCTCGATGACCAGGATTGAATATTCCTGTTTGAAGATGAAAATAGAGTACAACATGTGCGGATAGCCTAACCTGAAGGTGTTTACAACGGAGGAACACAACACTGGCGGCAGACCTCGAGGTACATAATTCACTTTAAGATGTTGCCACTAGCTAGGTTGCTATTTCAACCAGAATCACTTGGGAAAATTCCCTGTAAGGTCCTGAACAAATGATGCTTCCTTCTATGGTTCTGAAAAGTTCAAACACCCATCCTTAGCCCTATTTTTATCTTGCATCCCTTCCATGGCTCTGCTCTGAGATATGTTAATCCCATTTTGTTAGGGTTCCCAGTGGCACGTGAGAAGTAGAAGTCTTAAAATAGCCCTTAAGGCTGTAATCTACCTGCACCAATGAGCAGACCCCCCATGGCCCCATTGCCCGCGAGCCCAACCCCCCATCACCTGCCCATATCCCGTGCCCAGTGGCGGCGGCTACCCCGGGACGGCGGCAGCGCAGACAACAGGATGGCGGCGCCCACCCCCCATCTAGCATGCACGGCGGCTAGCGATTGGATTAAGACGCGTGCGGACTACGGCGGTGGCTCACGTTCAGTCGCACGGACGGCGGCGTCCCCAGGATGCGCGGGCGGTGCGGTTCTGGAACATGCAGCTAGCGGCGGTCCCAAAAGTGGCCCTCACTGCCGCAGGCTGAGGGACATGACTGGCCTTCATGATCGCCATGCTGAGGGAGCAACGCCGACCTTCATTGCCAAGGGTTAGTCCCCTGTATGCACAGGAGATTTACATTTGTTTTTTTAGATTTTAATAATATTAGAAATAACATGCGTTAGGATGATATAATTCACAGGATGGATCCAAAATCAACTTATTGGTTGGAAATTAAGCTTCTTGGCAATACAAAAAAAGTTAGAAAGGATGTCCATTGTTTTTGCTTTGACAAGGTGGTTGACAGTGATACAACAACTTTGAAGGACTTGGTCGATGAGATCACAAATCAGTATCCGCCGGGTTATCTAGAAATAGCAAATGTTCAATATTATGATGCTGATTTCAAAACCGTCCTTGTTAACACACACCATGAGTTGATGTCAATGTTTCAGAATCATAGTAACAACAAGGTCAAGCACATGTTTCTAATTCTGCTGAATTTTGTTTTGCTTCAATCATCCTTGTTTTGCAATCAGATTCAAATCTGAACATTGAAGAATTTTCCCGACTTGCAATCAGAAACCAGATTTGCTTGTTTAAAATCACATTTAGCTATTTTTATTATCAATTTAGATTAGTTCATGAGTACAAATCAGTCTTGTTGTATTTACAATTCTTGATAATTTTTATTTGTTATACATGTAGGTGCAAGTTTAGGGGCTCAAATCCACTTGTTGCAATGAAAGCAAAAAGGAAGAAGCTAGCTAAACAGGCTAAACAAAAAGGAAAGCTCCTGAAACCCAAAGCCAAGAAGCAAACTAAAGAGAAAGGAAAGAAGGATGCTGTGTTATTTGAAAGCCCTGCAATGGGCACAAGAACCAAAAAAGTTGATCCTTGCAGCCCTGTAATGAGCACAAGAAGCAAAAGAAGGCTTAGTTTGTGATTTATCATGTTCTGGACTAGTTGTCTTATGTATTAACACAATTTGTGGAGCTGTATGTAAACATGTATGTCATGCAATCCAAGTAAAGTCACTAGAAGAAATGTTTTGATCAATGACGGTCAACTTCCGTCACAAAAGCCTCAAAAACCGCCACAAAGTGTCATCTTTGGACTGTTTCAGATTTCATCATGGATTGAGTGTCATGGATGGATATGCATGACGGATTTATTAAATCATCACAGATTGACTCAATCTATGACAGTTCTAAGCCATCTCAAATTTGCCTTAGGCCCAGTTAGGTCTAGCCCAAGCCCAGCAATAGTGACGAAAATAACCATCACAGATTGAATGACCATGTTATCATGAGACACATGGCTACTGATGTGGATGCTAACTGCTATTGGAGTTGATTCAAATCAGCAAATACTCCCTTTGGCCTTCGCCTTTGTTGAGAGTGAGAATAAGGAAAGCTGGCTATGGTTCCTTAGGCATCTTAAGATCGGTGTTGTGCAGGACTGCCCAAACATTTGCCTCATTCATGATCGGCTTGCTATCTTATTGTCAGCAATTAATTCCATGCATGAGGATGGAGACGAGCCGGTAGCTGGGCCTGATCTGCAGAGTAGGTGGTGCATGCACCATATGACCACAAATTTCTAATGTCAGTTCTGGGTACTACGCAACTTTCAGGAGGGCGAGAGCTTCCTAAACAAGAACACCAATTGTGAGCCATGACTTCAGTGGAGTGGTGCTTCTGGCGAGTGTTGACGCTCCTTAGAGCGCCAATTTACGTACCGCAAGCGTACGGATCGTGTAGCTTTTCCCTTAGAGTATTCCCCCAAGGTTTATCAATCCAAGGAACAAGTGTATTACTATGCTTAACTAAGCACTAATGATATTGGTAAAAGATCTATATTGAGTGTATGAGTGTGAAATAGATCTAATCTAACCAATCTAATCTAATCTAGACTATTGAGCAATGGTAGGTGTGTGCACAAGATATGAAGAGCATTTGTCCATAGGGTCTAGGATCACTAGAGATGTAATCGCCAAGCAACGAAGAATGGATCTAATCTACCAAAGGTGTGTTCCTAGATCAAAACCTTTCCCTCCCGCATACTGTCACTACACGAGGATAATCGGTAACGAATCAACAAGAGCACGATAGTTGATGTAATCTAAGTAAACCATGCAAGAGCAAAGCAAACCCAAAGCCAAGTCGCGAACTATTAGGCATCAAAGCATCATCAACAAGAATCGTGATAGATCAATCTCATAAAGAATTCGGCAATTACAACTCAAGATCTCCTTACAACCCCGTGAACAAATGAGGACTTTACCCCATGAAGCTAAGCGAAGCGTAGTCGATCATGGTGATGAAATCTCCGGCAAGGGATGGATCCCTTGCTGTCCTCCAATTTGCAGCGGCGCCGAGGGACGATGAGGCCTCCGGTGTCACCTTTCTCTTGTGTCTAACTCGAATGGATCTCTGAAGCTCGTCTCTAGATGCTTCCTCTCTCTGCGATCCTCTAGATGCCCCCTCTTTGACGGCGGCTTCGGGGTATTTATAGGCAGATATGGTCGGTGGTTTTGGTAAAACATAGATTAGGGTTGATGCATACTTCGTGCTGAAGAAAACTGAGACCGATTGGGCTCCGAAATGGGCTAGGCCGGCCGGCCTGGGCCCTTTCTGGCCCCTTTCGGTCCCATCTTTCGCGTGTGGCCTCTTCCTCTTATTCCTCATCTTAGCCCAGTTGTAACCATGCGTCAAAACATCTCCGAAAATGTCCAATTTCCTGTCAAAATGCAACATGCTCCAAAATCCAGGACAAAATCGAAAACGGTCAAGTTCGGGTGCCAAGTGGCGGGTTAGTACATGAATCATCCCAAAGAATTTACCAAAACAACTCCTAATCATATAGTAAAATGGGTACTTAAGGAGCGCCAACAGCGAGGCCTCTTGCCCACCTTTTATAGACACATGAGGCATCACTAGATAACGACCCATGAATGCTATGGACGCAGCAATCACAGGTGTAATAGTGCAGATTCTCTGCACAGTGAATGCCCATGTGAGCGCACAGTAAAGAGATAAACATCCCGGGTTTTATTTTCGAGGATATCACGGGTGCAATCAGTGTGGCATATCCAATCATATCATTTTTCTGGGATACTTCCCAAAAAAGAGATCTTTTCGGATATCAGATCTAATTAAACTTGCTTCGATTTTGGAATAAAATTAGATGCCACGAATTAGATCCTTAATTCCAAATCTTGGCTCAGGGGCTTCCCACAAGATACGGGATTTTGATTTAAGGCTCAGGGACTGCGGGATATGTGTCATTAGAGATTTATTTTTCAATTTTTTTTGGAAAATAAAAGAAGGAAAAAGACTGAAGTGACCCTCAGCCTGATTCTACGATTCAACCTAAGGCTCGGGGGCTACTCCATATGGAGCGTAAGTACTTCGCGCACTATATATGATCAAGATTTTGGAGCTTGAGCACCTCACAGCCTCGAAGCATCCGGAAGTACTTGGAAGACTACTCGATGTACTCGAAGGAAGATCCAGAAGCAACCAGAAGGATGTTTGGACTACTTGAAGTACTCAAAGATACCTCGCCAAGTACTCAACGCCTGCAGGACTCGGCTACGAAGAGCTCGGGGGCTTGTCAGACCCGGGGCAGCGGGACTGCTCATAGGCATAGATTGTTCTAGAGTAAGGAATAACGCATGGATGTACCTTACCTCTTTTGCAACTATCCGAATAGGCGTAGAACTAGCTGCAGTACAAGGAAACTACCAGACTGGGTTGTAGTAGAACTCCAACTGTACTCGGTTAGGACTTTCCATGTAACCCTGTCCCCCCAGAATATATAAGGGCGGGCAGGGTCCCCCTCAAAACACATCATCAGCTAAGGAAATACAAGTAACCACACAGGACATAGGGTATTACGCACCTCGTGACCCGAACCTATCTAAATCCTTGTGTTCCTTGCACCATCGAGTTTCAGAGCTAGTCGTTCCCTACCTACAATCCTACTGCTAAGGGTATCCCTGAGCAGGCTTGGCGGTAAACACCGACAAAGCGTGACTTCAAAAGATGTGATGCTAGCATAAAAGTTATTCCATGTCATTCCTCATACCCGTGGATTTTTGAAGTGTCTACCATGTCGCCTTGAGCGGTTGAGAAGTGGAACAGCTTAGACACCTAGGCATCACTACCCAACTTTGAAGCATACTTGGAGTTTTTTTTGCAAATGAAAACATAGCTTGAACTTCTCCTCAAATGGTACTCTCAAATCGCTCAATGGTGTTTTCACCCTCACCAAGGCTTTGATAATTTGCCTTTCGTTCCTACTTCTAATAGGCATATGTGGAACTCTAGGTAGGGAAAGAGTAAGGCAAACTTGCATTGTATATATTGCTAAGTCAAACAATGGACCCAATTGAGAAATATGTCATACTCTTAGATCAAGATGTGCATGTGTGTGAGTCTAGGTGGAGTATTTGGTGGCCAATGTATTTCTACTATGCTCATTAAAAGATATCTCTCTCTTCATTGGCACTTGGAAATTTTTTTTGTGATAACATGGTCTATCTTTATTCTCAATTTTCTCTTCCCCCCTTTTTTTTCTCTCTTTTCTTTATTTTATTCTTTCTTTCTTTCTCCTTCTTTTTTTTTGATAGCCTCATGCCTCTTTTCACAGCAAAACTTTTGAGAGAGATATCAATAAGGATTCACAACATTTATTTTGATGGAACCTAACAAGCGTATTTTTGTTCACTACTAGTGTAGGAGTAGAACATTTTTGGGTGGATCTAATGAAAGGCATGTTTTGCGTCTACTCCTAGTGTAGGAGTATTGCATTTATTTGGTGGAGTGTACGTGATCTTGATCTTGAGTGCATGATAAATTTTCAACACGGGTCAACAAAGTTTGATAAAGCTCAATACAAAAAAAAACAAGCAGCATATATGGAAGCTTTATATCATAAAACACATTTGGCCTTGGTAGGAATTTTCACCAATGAGGAGAAGTAAGTGTTACACCCCGGCCCAGGGCTTAATAGGGTTAATAGGATACTCATACCAACAAGTTGCAACTTCTTTTCCGGAAGCCGGTCTCGAAAGAACTCCGAAGTTAAGCGTGCTTGGCTCGGAGAAATTTCGGGATGGTTGACCGACCGGGAAATACTTCCCGGGTGCGCACGAGTGAGGACAAAGTGTGCATAAAAGATATGTGTTGGTCTATTAGGATAGTCTGTGTCCTAGTTAATGTGCAGAAAAGGTATGTACATTGACTTCGCTAATGTTTGGCATGCGGTTGGATATCCAGTTTCTTTAAACATTGCCGGAGGAAGCTAAGGGTGTTTGTTGACGGTCACTAACGACCCATTTTGACCAATAACTCCTGCACCAAATTCAACCATAATGTGGAATAAATGTTAGGATAGGTTGATTTATTAACGAATTCCATAGATGGTGCTTGAGAATGTGTGCAGGTGATTTTGAGCCAATTTCGCAGGGTGCAAGCATACTTTGGCCCGACAGAAAATCACAGAAAATATCGGAGCACAGAATCAGGCTCAAATGGATCAAGTGTAGCCCAAGAACCAGAGCAAATCCAGTTAAGACAGGTCGTGCCACAACTTTTGGACAAGAGGAAGCCCAGACAAGCCCAACCCGCAGCAGTTGGGGGCGGTTGGAGCCGTGGGCAGGCCGGCCGACCTCCTGGTCGGCCGACCTGGCCCATGGGCCCCACCTCCTCAACTTTGCCACGTGGTGCTTCCTCACTGGCTCCCAAAGTCGGTTCTGCAAGGAAGAGCTGCATTCCCGGGGTGGCTCCCTCCTATAAATACATTGGGAGGAGGTAAGGAATGGAACAACACACACACAACACACCACACACCACATCATCTCTTCTCTTGAGTCCTCACTTGAGGTGAGGAGTTGTCTTAGGGAGCTTAGGAGTAGTGGTACTCAGGAGGGGCACCGGCAATGGCGCTCTTCTCCAAATTGTACCTCTATGAGAGTGAGGGAGATAGTCGGGGGATGTGCCGGGATTGTCGGCGCTCTTCTCTGCTTGTACCTCGACGGATGCTTATTCGGTTGTAAGTGTTCGAGACTTTCTTTGCTTATTTAGAATTAGAGTCTAGATCGCAAGTTATCATCTCTGCCTTATATTAGTTGATGTGTATGCTAGCGAGTAGCATTTGACTCTAGAGTGGGCTCCGGATAGAAAAGGATAACCCTGTACGCCTCTAGAGTTAGTAGGGAAAGGCGTAGACGTGGTGTCTAGGATGGACTATACCACTCAGTTGTCTGATAGTCCCACGGTTTATTGAGGTAGCCGGCAGGTGGTGACAGCCCTGTTCGAGCCTTTTAGTAATCCTCCACGTTCGGATATCAGATAGAGCACATATTGGAACTATCGGCTTGTATAAGCTGGTCGATACCTTTAGCTCGAAGTATAACGGCAACGTGATCTCTTCTTCTAAGCATAGATTCTTGATCTTAGAAAGTCCTCTCCTTCCTATCCTCCTACACCAGTGTGTGTGTTCTTGGACAGCCTGAACCCGTAGGTAGTGTACTCACGTTCCTTAGTGGATACGATACCCTGGAATACTCTTGGGTGAAAGCTACAGCGGTATCCGTGCGCTTGCGGATTTTATTCGTGACGTTACAAAATACCAACAAGCTTTCTGGCGCCGTTGCCAGGGATCGGCATCTACATTATCTTCGAACTCAGTCGTCATCGTATCTTTTTCCTTTTCTTTCCTTCTACCTTTACCCCCGCTACCCTTGGAGCAGCTATCCTTTCCCTAGCTCTCTACCCCAATGGGCGAGTTCTTTGAGCCATCACCATCTTCCTCTTCTAACCATGAACTCGACCCTAGCTTTATAGCCATGGTTCTAAAGCGACCCTTCTCTGGAGAAATTCATGAAGATCCCAATGAGCGTTCGCTAGAATTCGAGGAACTGTGTTCGGGTCTAGAAATCCTAGGCATGACACAAGAAGCCTTGCGGTGGAAATTGTTCCCCTTCTCTCTCATAGAAAGGGCGGAGCAATGGTACACCCGCACGATAGGAAATATGAGCGGTGATTGGGAGGAGCTTCGAGATGACTTTTGTTACTCGTTCTCCCTCACCGAACGCATAGACTCCCTACCGATCGATATCCTCGATTTTGAGCAATTAGAGAAGGAGCCCATAGGTGCAGCATGGGCTAGATTCTCGCGCCTTTTGGCATCTATCCCAGACATGTCTATACCCGATGAACTATCGTTGGAAGTTTTCTACTCGGGTTTAGACATGGAAACTGCCCTAGAGCTTGACGACGCCAGCGGAGGATGGTTCGCACACACAACTCCGGAAGAAGGAAGAGACATCCTAGATAGTTTCTTAGAAGACTCTTTCTTCTCTACCGACCATAGTGAACCCCGCCGGGAGGAATCCGCGTCGAGCCATGAGAGCCTCTCACCACCCGAATCTGAGCCTTCATCTTCCATATCCCAATATTCGTTTGTTGAGCCCTCTCCCGAACCACGAACACCGAAGGAAGAAGAAATCCAACCTTTGCAGTTCTCTTCTCGATTCGAGGATGACCCTTCAGGGAACATAAAAAATACCTTGAATCATCTTAGGCACGAGGAGCCTATGAAATCTATGTGTCTTTATGAGACCCTTGATATAATTTCCCGCCATACACCCGCAATTGATTGGTCAAAGGAGGCAAAGCGTGCTTCTGAAGCGATTCGGATTAGCCCAACCTCTGCAACCATCACTTGTTCTATGAAGGGAAAAATCATAGAAGCTCTTCATGACCTTGCTGCTGAGGTTTGCATCTTACCCGAGTACCTTTTGGACACTCTTGTGGGTAACAAGCCTTTAACCCCGACCGACAGATACTTTAAAAGTCCATCCGGACTGTACTTTGAATGTCGAGGGATTGCAAGGGATGTGCCTATCACCATAGACAAAATTGAGGTGCATTTAGATTTTTATATGTACGATATCCTCGATTTTGATCTTCTCCTAGGCCTCCCGCAAGAAAAACTTCTGGCATCTCATGGGAGCTTAGATGAAAAGCTTAGGGAATCCGGCTCGGCCACTACTACTCCTCACCTGGAAAATCTTCTGGCCAAGCCTCTTCCTGAGCAAAACCTGCTCAAGGAGACGATGCATACATCTCCGTTCATATCATCCGAGCCCGTTCTCTTGGGAGTTCTAGAATCCTCTGAAGAATACGACTCGGAAGATAGCCTTCATTTTTGTGAAGAAGAACGTTCATCCTCACCCTTGAACGAGTTTGAGCCTCTTCCTATTGGCCTATAATATGTTGTTCTCGACCTTAATCGAGAATCAACATCAAGCTTTCACGATGAATCTCTTGAGATGGAGAATCAATGGGCCATGGAATTTTGTGAGGCGCCGACTCTGGAGTCCGAAGAAAAGGACTTCACAAATGAGCAAGGGAGTTTTACTTTTGACATACCACGAAAGCCATGCTCATTCAATGCAACTCCAGAGTCAGGCATGTTTAGTGTGCCGTGCACACACGAGGACTACAACCAACTCAAGGTCCTCCTCTGCAAAATCTTCAGAAGGTTGGTTGTAGATGTATATGTTTATCGTAAACATTGCAGATTTCGTGGGTGCACCATGGCACTAACCTTGTAGCTAGCTTCAACGATTGGTGGTGAAACATAACCCATCACCAATGATGGCTGCAAGAGTTATCATGGTCGAGCTTATGACCCAAACAAAGCACTGCCGGGAGATAGCCCGGACTATTATATATTTACTTATTTATTTTCTTTTCAATAAAAAGCAAGAGCATGTCCTAGGATACTGTTTTCCTTCGGGTATCTTTGGTCGCTAACCATTCCAGGTGGAAATCAAAGAGAACGATGGATAGGCAACACCTATGAACATGAGAGCTACACCGACTACAACACCTCGATATGTTTTGATGGAAGAACAATCACTAAGGAGATTTGAATTCCATACACTTGAAGTTTGGCAAACTCCAAGTGTGGGGGAGGTATGTGAGTACCCCGAAGTAAGTTCTTTTCTCAATTCATATCTTGTCTTGGAATTGGTGTATGTCCTCGTATATTGCTCTATAAAAAAATGAAAAAAATGGGAAGAGTTGCCATGGTGACAATATTATCTCCATCAACAAGATGCCGTGGTAAGTACTCTCAATGTTCTGCTTTTGACATTAAATAAAGCCCTACCAGGTGGTCGCCCGAGGATCACCAGGTTCGTGCTCATGCCTATCTCTCTTTGAATAAAGCTCAATCATACTTCATGCTTCCTTTATCTGTCCTTGTATGTATGCTCTAGTTTGAATGTGTGTCCGGAAATACATTCATAGGTGTTTTAAATTAAGCATGGTGCTTGGGTTAAAATGTCCTCTTCAGTCAAACTAGACCTTGTGTCAAGTTTGATTGATTAACCTCAGAGTTGATACTTGTATAGATATTGGTTGCTTGTGCGGACTAACCCTTGCAGGAATCTTCAAATCCAATTGGGTGAGTCATTGAGCTGAATTTGAATGGAAAGGTAAGCAAAGGTTTTGGATTAATGTTGCCCAACATACTCATGTTGATGCAATGTTGATTCAGCCTTGCTTGAGTAAGTATAATGGTGAGATTAAATTTTAGTTTCAATAAATTTTAGGAGCTCCCTGGTTCTTAAAACAAGTAGAGCCATTAGTTTGTTTCCTTCTTTTTTGTTTTTGAATAAGCACCAGGTACAAGAATAAGTATGGGGGAGATCTCTCGGAACTTTCAAGCATATACACTCGAGATCTCCCACAACACGTGCACAACACCAAATGAACCAACATGCAAAAGGCCAAGACGAACTGGTGCTACCACCATTCGTTCTTCATCGCAACAGTTTGTGCACTCTACCCCTCATACTCTCCCTAACTTATGAGTTTAAATGAAATCTTTGATCAATCACTAAAATTAAACTCAAGGTATCCTCTGGTTCTGTGCTTCTCAATGATTGGCTTGCATACCTTTTATTCTTTGCTGAATCTGAGCTTGTGAATCATATCTTAGAGAACCCATATTTGTTAAGTTGTTGACTAGTGAGATATGGTTTGATGGAAGAATCCTTGCTTTATCTGCTTATGTGTCTGGGAAATTTTTATCAAAAAGAAAACCTCCATAGCTTTACAACTCCACGTGTTTGTCCTACCAAGGCCATATGATGATCTTCGTGATACAAATCTTTACACATATGTGCCTTGTTGTTGCTTTGAGCTTCTTCAAACTTTGAGACCCTAGTGAGATGTCTTTCATACATGTTTGATCAAGATCATGTGCACTCCACCAGTTGAACTTCTACTCTGGAAGTTAGCTATGCCATTCCATCCATCCACAAAACAAACTCCATGTTTAATGATCTCTCTCTCTAGTATCCTTCAAATGAGGCATGGGCTATCCAAAAAAAAAGAGAAAAGATGGCATGCCCAAGAAGCATGACCCAAAAAAAATGGACACATCAATGTTCATGAAAAAAAGAGAAAAAAAATATAGCCATGCCCTCATGTTATCCAAATAAAGGAGAGAGAGATTCATAAAAGGAGTATTTCATTCCATCATCCACCTTCCACATATGTGCACAATCTTGATCAACTTGTGTGATTTGTCATATCCATGGATCCTTTGTTTGATTTTGCAATATATGTGACACAAGTGCATGCTTCCATTTCCCTACCTTGAGCTCCACATAAGCTATCTTTAGAAGTAGGGTGAAAAGAAGCAAAGCCTTGGTTAGGATATATACACAGTGAGCGACATGAGAGATCCTATGGAGAAGTAAAGCTATGGTTGGTCTTTGAAAAAATATTTCTAAAACCCCAGTCATATAGTAGGAAAGTGGAGGAGACTGAAGTCAACACCGTTCCACTCTTCAACTTCCCAAACAATTCATGGTAGACACATCAAAATTCACAGCAAAAGGTAAGGCTTCGAATAATCTGTATGCAGGTGCCATATCATATGAAGTTGGGTCCGCCTTAGTTCTTGCTTTTACTCGAGGACGAGCAAAGAACTAAGTGTGGGGGATCTTGTTGATGGTCACTAACGACCCATTTTGACCATCAACTCCTGCACCAAATTCAACCATAATGTGGAATAAATGTTAGGATAGGTTTATTTATTAACGAATTCCACAGATGGTGCTTGAGAATGTGTGCAGGTGATTTTGAGCCAATTTCGCAGGGTGCAAGCACACTTTGGCTCGACAGAAAATCACAGAAAATATCCGAGCGCAGAATCAGGCTCAAATGGATCAAGTGTAGCCCAAGAACCAGAGCAAATCCAGTTAAGACAGGTCGTGCCACAACTTTTGGACAAAAGGAAGCCCAGACAAGCCCAACCCGCAGCAGTTGGGGGCAGTTGGAGCCGTGGGCAGGCCGGCCGACCTCCTGGTCGGCCGACCTGGCCCATGGGCCCCACCGCCTCAACTTTGCCACGTGGTGCTTCCTCACTGGCTCCCAAAGTCGGTTCTGCAAGGATGAGCTACATTCCTGGGGTGGCTCACTCCTATAAATACAATGGGAGGGGGTAAGGAATGGAACAACACATACAACACACCACACACCACATCATCTCTTCTCTTGAGTCCTCACTTGAGGTGAGGAGTTGTCTTAGGGAGTTTAGGAGTAGAGGTACTCAGGAGGGGCGCCGGCAATGGCACTCTTCTCCAAATTGTACCTCTACGAGAGTGAGGGAGATAGTCGGGGATGTGCCGGGCTTGTCGTCGCTCTTCTCCACTTGTACCTCGATGGATGCTTATTCGGTTGTAAGTGTTCAAGACTTTCTTTGCTTATTTAGAATTAGAGTCTAGATCGCAAGTTATCATCTCTGCCTTATATTAGTTGATGTGTATGCTAGCGAGTAGCATTTGACTCTAGAGTGGGCTCCGGATAGAAAAGGATAACCTTGTACGCCTCTAGAGTTAGTAGGGAAAGGCGTAGACGTGGTGTCTAGGTTGGACTATACCACTCAGTTGTTTGATAGTCCCACGTTTTGTAGAGGTAGCCGGCAGGTGGTGACAGCCCTGTTTGAGCCTTTTAGTAATCCTCCATGTTTGGATATCAGATAGAGCACATATTGGAACTATCGGCTTGTATAAGCCAGTCGATACCTTTAGCTCGAAGTATAACGGTGGCGTGATCTCTTCTTCTAAGCATAGATTCTAGATCTTAGAAAGTCCTCTCCTTCCTATCCTCTTACACCAGTGTGTGTGTCCTTGGACAGCCTGAACCCGTAGGTAGTGTACTCACGTTCCCTAGTGGATACGATACCCTGGAATACTCTTGGGTGAAAGCTACAGCGGTATCCGTGCGCTTGCGAATTTTATTCGTGACATTACAAAGTACCAACAGTGTTCATTTCCGATTCTTTGGGAATGAATACTACTATGCTTGGCGAGATTTCAGCCACCTCCTTGGTTTTAGTAACCGCCGTTTGCCAGTTTCCCTTGAAAAATCTTGCCACGGTTTTAATCGATATTAGTTATGGGGTTTGATTTAGGGTCAAATTGTTCATGGAAAGTTTGCACCCCGGTGCAATGACATTCAGAATCCGACTCTTTGTTTAATGCACAAGTGGGTGGCCATCACTCTCTTTCCAAGAGATGATCCATGACCAGTGTGGAATGATGAGTTGATGATATTATATGCCATGGTCAATAAGATCCGAGTCTCCCCCGCAAAAGCAATGGCTTACAAATTTTAGGATGACGGGTCCTATTGAGTGCACTTCTTTGGTTACACGCATCATATCAAACATGGGCATCATAGAGGGGAGCCCCGTTCCTTTCATTGAGGATGACCATGTCTTGATCGATGAATTCTATTTGGTTCATGGCCACAGACTCAAGAAAGGCCTGAATGACTCCTTGGTTTTCTTTTCCTTAGGTTATGCAAATGAAATTCCATTGCCAAACGCGGGGTATCATTTGTATAACTGCCATTCGCTAACCATACCTCTTGTTCCGCAAGAGGAAGCCCGTTGGCATAGTATTTCTGGTTTGCCTGGCAGGACTACACGAAGTAAGGCTAGAAGGGAAGAGATGCAGCAGCCACAACCACAGTCTCCCCATCAACAAGAGGCTGGTGGTTCATCATGGCAAAGTGCTAGCTCAAGAGTGTGGGCACGGCAGGCCCCCGGGCGCCGGTCCACCAGTTCCAGCTCCAGCGGGATTCCACCTACTGCTCGACATTCGGCTTCATCCAGAGGGTTCAGTTCTCTTACTCAGCAGCTGGGCGAGTTGAACATCCGCACCAACAACATCGACGAGTCACTGGGCCAGCACATCCAGTCCACTCAGGACTGGAAGTGACACACAGGTGAAAAGATCCACAACATGGAGCAGCTACTGTTGCAGCTACAGGAGGAGAGGAGGGCTTACTACCGTTGGGATGGTGTTGGCATTTCTTGATGTCGCCACTAGGAGGGGTTAGTTCCTAGCAATGCCGCCAAGGGAATGCCGGGTTGGTATGTCTTAACATTTACAGAAAGATCCGCAAGCGCACGGATATACCGTTGTAGCATTTCACCCGAAAGTATTCAGGGTATCGTTATTTATATTTTCCCAAGGGATGGCGAGATTGTGTAAAGATGATTACTAGTTACATAACCATGACATTATGAAATACGGTGCAGACTACTGCTTATACAGGGGTAAGTGATAAATAAAGATAATCAGGGGTAATGTGACACACACAGAACAGCCAACTCTCATGAATAAAGAATAAACAAGCACACCTAAGGTTAGTGGGAGCATAGGCAAAAGATCCTAGTATACTATTCATGTTAGCAGATAAGTTACGTTAGCCATATGCTTAGAGCTGCAGGTGCCGGGAAATTAGGGACATCGGGGAGAATGACTCGCATTGGAGAATATCCAGTCCCGTTTCATCTTTGCATGAACTCCTACACGATACCGAACGTCGGGAGTACGCTTACTGAGAAGCAGCTTCCCGGCGGACCGACAGGGTTGTCACCACCTGCGGTCTACCCCAGTCAAACCGTGGAGCACCATCATATCCGAGGGATCCCGCATGCCCGGGCACCATGCTCGCATATGAGGTCACTACCTTAGCACCCCCGGGTCCCCCACCCTCCGGATGGACAGGTAAGATGCTAAGGCAAGCCCGAAAGCACAACGAACCGATATCCTTACCCATATCATCTGGTCTAAGCAAGCAACTAGTATAACTTGATAAAGCACAGATCAAGGCTAAGAAAGCTAAGAACATAGCAAGATAACCAAGAACGAACTCACTATAAATAGCATAACAAAAGTTGGAATACAAAGCCATACCGGAGGCCGAGGATTGCTCGCCGACCCCGGGGACGACTAGATTCGCTAAGAAGATGAAGTACTAGCCTAGCTCCACTACCCTAAGGAGTACAAGTCACTAGAGAGTGTGTGAGAGAGGCCTTCAAGTGGAGTGTGTGGATGGAGGCCCCTTATATAGTGCCTTGAGGTCGGTTCCCGCCAAAACTATATATGGAAACACTGAGAACCGCCTTCAGGAGGATCAGCACCGCCTTCCCGCTAAAATGCACCTAGGTGGGAGCCAGGGCAGGTTCGACCGTACCCATGGTTCGGCCAGCCCCACCTTGGCGCTCCTGGCCACCACCTTTCTTCGTGTGACTGCCTGGTGGGCCCTGATGTTGGTACGTCGGTGCCGGGGTCCAGTTGGTCGGTTTGGTGTCATGTGGGCCTCCTTTGCATGTGTTACGCAGGACGCGATCTTCTACGACTTTATCTGCATATTCTTCGTGTTTTTTTCTTATTCCGGACTTGTGCTCCTGAAAACATAAATCTTCGAAAACAACTGTGGAGCTAGGTTAGTGATACAAATATGCGAGTAAGAGGTATGGTTTTCCTTCTTTTATGAGTATAGTTGACGGTCATATTTTGCATTTAACGACCGTCAACAGCTGGGTCTAATCCCAACCAACAACAGTGAGTTTGAAGCTAGTATATGGGAGGACCCCCATGGGAGGTAACTTGTATCAAACTCTATCTTTACCGCTTTCATAACCTTGCATGAAACAAAATAAAAAATTGCAAAATCTAGGAAATCCATAAAAACTTGCATAACTAAAATCAAATAAAAATCTGCAAAACTTAGAAAACCCAAAAATATTTACTTGCTTTCCAATATGTGTAGTAAGCATGTGTAGTTTTTCGTATTGAGATGATGAATAGTTGCTCTGTCAATTTCTTTTATATGCCTAGTTACAACCTTATGCTTTACCTAGTTTGGAGTTTGGTGGCTAATATTCAAACCTTAAGCTTGAAACTTGTGGGTAGCAAATAGCAGAACTAAGTCTAGGTTGTTGTGGGCTATGATATGATTAAGTAGAGTTGCTATGATCTCCTCCTACATGATGCTTGACATCCGGAGTATATGTTTTCAAAAATACAAAAATAAAATAAAGTTCCTCAATGTTATGAAATTCCCATCCAAAGCCATATGAGTTACAAGTTTAAAAAGCCTTTCCATATACGCAACTTGTTTTCTCATTGAACTTTATCAAATTTTTGTGACCCTTAGTGATTCATTTCATACTCCCATGATCAAAATCACGTACACGTCCACTACCATATGCTGCACTTCTACACTGGAAGTTAGCAATACATCCACTCATGCATCCACCAAATAAAAACTCCATGTCACCGTGTGACATCTCTCTCTCATAAAGTTATATAAAGGATATGGGGCTATACAAAAAGAAATAAAAGATGCATACCCAAAGAAGGTATGCCACATGCTTTGGCATGTCAAAAATAAAAGATGCATACCCAAAGAAGGTATGCCACATGCCCACAAGGCATGTCAAAATAAAAGAGAAAAAAAAGAGATAGCCCCTATCCAAAGAAAAAAGAAAAAGAAACAAGAGAGAGATGATTCATACAAAGGAGTACATCCACCATCCACCAAAAATTTCCACACACTTGCACATCTTGATTAAAATTTATGACTTGTTTCTCCTTTGGATCTGGTTTTTGACTTGGCAAAATATGAGAAGCAAGTTTGCCTTTATACCCTCCTTAACTACAGCTCCACCAAAAAGAAGCCTTAAGAGTAGGATGGAAAGAAAGGCACAAAAGTAGGCCTTGGTGAGGAATAATGCATAAATGAGCGATTCGAGAGATCATTGAGGAACTACACTTTTCTTTTTAAAAATTCTATAAAACCTCCGGATTGACGGTTGAACAAAGGGGTAAGAAAGTGGCACTCTACAAGATCGTTTTGGCCCTCAACCGCCAAAGACAAGGTGATGCTATAAGCCCCATAGGAGTATGGTGAAATGTAAGAACAAGGCCAACTTATTCAAAATCAAGGTAAGAAGCATTTGGTTGTGCCTTGGGTATATGTCAGGAATGCGACATTGTAGCAACTCCTGATCAACAACCTAAGTCTAAAACTTTGCTCGGGATGAGCAAAGGGCTATCTTGGGATTTTTTTGACGGTTGTTAAGTGCTAAATTTGACCATCAACAAGACTCGATAATAACGGAAAACTATAGGCCTTACTCGCATATTTGTATCACTAACCTAGTTCCACAGCTATTTTGGAGTTTACATGATTTCATATGAGCAAGAGTGGAATAAGACGAAAACACGATGAAAACACCATGCAACTACACAAAAGATCATGTTCGGCGTCATACCCTTACAAAGAGGGCCCACCTGACAGAACAAACGGGGGCGCCACGAAACATGCACAAGAGGATAAGGATGAGGATCCACGTGTCAGCCAGCATGCAAAGGATAAGATCAAATGGCTGACAGGTAGGGTCGGCCGACCCTAGGGGTCAGCCGAACCTAGCCACCATCCCGACCAGGTGCACTTCGAGGAGGAGTAGCTGCCAAGTCTCCTGATTACCTTCCATATGTGCAGATGGCAGGAACCGACCTCCACTAGTATAAATAGGGCCCCTCTCCCTCTCATTCAACACACACACACACACACACACACACACACACACACACACTCACCATTTCACACACCCACTCTCTCTTGCTCTCTTGCTTAGGTAGTGGAGCTAGGCTAGTTTTCCTTTAGTGAAACAAGTTGTCCTTGGAGTCGTTGAGCGATCCTCGACTCTCGGTATGGCTTTGTATTCTATCTGTCAGTACTCTATTCATAATATAGAGCTTGATCATGGTTGCTTTACTATTTTGATAGTTTATCAATCCTTGCTTCTGTTTATCATGAGTTGTGTGATGAGTATGGTTAGGCCAGATGATCCGGGTACGGATATCGGTTCGTTGTGCTTTCAGGCTTGCTCTAGTGTTTTACTTATCCATCCGAAGGGTGGGAGACTCGGGGACGCTAGAGTAGTGACCTCATACACGGGCGTGGTGCTCGGGTATGTGGGATCCTTCGGATATGACCGTGCTCCATGGTGTGATTGGGGTAGACGGCAAGAGGTGACAGCCTTGTCCGTCCGGTGTAACAGCTGTGTTGCGTTTAGTGCATTCCCCGATGTTCAGGTTCGGAGTAGGAGTTCATGCAAAGAGGTAACGGGACTGGACGTTCTCCAGTGCGGGACCTTCTCCCTGCTATCCCAATTTCCTGGCACCTGCGGCCCTAACCATGTTCTAACTTAACCTTTGCTTTGAATAGATACACTAGGACCCCTAACCTAGCCTAAGCTCTAGCTAACTTAACATAGGATAGTTTAGTTCGTTCTTTCATTCTTTTGTTCTTTTATTATTTTCTTCCTTGGGTGTTGGTTGTGTGCTTGTGTCACATTACCCTGATTTATCTTCTTTATCACGACTTACCCTTGCTAGAGTTTTGCCTATTACTTGAGGAACAATGTCATGATTAATGTTAAGTACAATACCTTTACCACTGCCATCCTTTGGGAAAATATAAATAACGATACCCTTACTCTTCGTGTGAAATGTTACAACAGTATATTCGTGCGCTTGCGGATCCCATCTGTAATCGTATAGACTATACCACGAGAGTGGCATTCCTTGGTGTAGTTGCTAGGTATGGGCTTCACACCCCATTCCTAGTGATTACTCTAAGGAAAGTCAATACGCATTTTTGGCGTCGTTGCCGGGAACTAACCCCTCCTAGTGGCGACATTAAGAAATGCCAACAACCAGTAGGCCGGTGCAGTCCTATGATGGATGGGATAGACCGGTGTAGTGCCAATAGGACGAGTAGGCCGGTGTAGGGCTGTGTATAGGCCGGTGCAGGGCAATGTAGAGGCCGCAGCATGGGCACTATGATGGGTATCTGTTAAACTGAGTCTGTGATGTCATAACCATCTCTGTTGGTAGTGCCTATATATATATCCCCAGTGTTGGATGCATTGATACTTGCTTTGATAGCACCGCCTCGCTTCAGTAGTAATGTCTAGAGGGTCATCCAGTGGAGAGGGTTATGGGGCAGGGCGAGGAAAGGGAGTACGAAAGGGACCTCCGATTGTGTGGGAGGGTCCTCTTGGTCCTGATTTCTATCCAGAACCAGTTCTTGCTTCAGTAGTGCAGATGATGGCCGAGGGGGCGGATGGAGGCCATTGTTTCTTCAAATGCCCACGAGCATGGGTTACATTGACTAATGTTTGTTTCTTACATGTGTCCCAGTTCTTTTGTGTTACTTACCCCATATACATATTCACTCTTCAGAAGATCTTGTCTGATGCGGGTTCGTCAGGTGGGTGGATCTTGCTCCTATTCATCCGCATCAGGAGTACATTTGAGGACCTGTAGAATCGTATCTTCGATCTAGAAATGAATCTAAGTGCCAGTTACAATGACGTGGAAGATGATGACAACAACAATGCTGCCATTTCACAGGAGATAGTGTGCAATGATCCATATTGTAACTGCCCTTGTCACAAGAAGGATGGGCATCAGCCGCCGCCGCCACTGCCACCTACAATGGGAGGTTACTGTCATGAAATTGCCACACAATTTGCTATGTGGCCACACTATTAGGTGTAACCTGTATTAAAACCCGAAAATCTAAATCCCCCATGGCATGTTAGGTTTAGAAATGACACTCATTTACGATAGCAAGGTGCCCCACATGCAACTGCAAAATTTGTTAAAGTTTTGCATGCGTGCTGTCTGAATGTCGCTTGATGTATCATAGAGGTAGACATGTAGCACAGGACTAAGCTCATGGTAGGTTTCAGTATGTTTATGTATTGTCTTCACTTGTTTAATGTTGTTTGAATGCTGGGGAATCATTCAGTGTACATTGCTTTATAAGCTACGGGTTATTCATTCAGTGTTTGAACCCAACCATTTTCGATAGATAGGACGCTGTCGGTGTTTAGTCGCCAAGCCTACTCAGGGATACCCTAAGCAGTAGGATTGTAGGTAGGGATCGACTAGCTCTGGAATTTGATGGTACAAGGAACACAAGGATTTAGACAGGTTCGGGCCGCGAGGTGCGTAATACCCTACGTCCTATGTGGTTATTTATATTGCCTTAGAGGTTGACATGATGTAATCTGTTTCGAGGGGGTCCCTGCCCGCCCTTATACATTTCGGCGGGACAGGGTTACATGGAAAGTCCTAGCTGAGTACTGTTGGAGTCCTACCTCAACAGGGTCGGGTAGTTTCCTTGTACTACAACCAGTTCTACGCCTATTCGGGCAGTTACAATAGAAGCAAGGTACATCCATGCACTATCACTTATTCTAGAACCTTCTATGCCTATGAGCAGTCCCGCTGCCACGGGTCTAACAAGCCCCCGATCTCTTCATAGCCGAGTCCTGCAAGCATTGAGTACTTGTAGAGGCGTCTTTGAGTGCTTCGAGTGCTCTGAACATTCCTTCAAGTGCTTCTGAGCTTTTGTCGAGTGCTTCGGATAATCTTCCCATTACTTCTGGTTGCTTCGAGGCTATGAGGTACTCAAGCCCTGAAATCTTCTTTTTATATTGTGCACGAAATACTCGCGCTCCATATGGAGTAGCCCCCCTGTGGCGGAACCACCCAAAATACTGGGCCCGGGTGCACTAATCTTCGTTGCTAGGCAACTCTGACCCAATTCGGCACGCACCGGTAGTTCCTCGAGTGAAGCCTCGATTAAAGCCACGCTCTTCCAGGATCGCACAGACAACACTCACATGAAGGTGAGCCCAGAGATTACAACACAGACCATTTCATACATCATCAGAGTTGCTGCGGAAAGTAAATTTATTACAAACCAAATTCAGAGTAGTAAAGTAATATAGAGTTCCAACTACTCAAATTATTCGAGTGCCATAGTCTCAGCGGAAGCAGTAAAAACATCTAACAAAAAATATGTGATGCATCGATAAAGCCTGTACGAAACACGTCACTCATTAGGAGGGTGGTCAGCACCAGCTAAAGGGCCATCCCACTCAACAGACCAGCCCGGTGGCAAAGTACACGGCCAAGTCAGACTCGCAATCATATCCTCGAAGTTAGTACCTAAAAGTAGTGCCACAAGCAAGGCTGAGTATACTAATACTCAACAAGGCTTACCCGTCACCAGATATACCTTAGTCCGATAACTAGATATGCAAGGCTTTTTGGTTTTTGGGGGTTTATTTTGCCAAAAACACCTCTAAATGTTGATCCTTATTTTCAGATTTTAACTTTGCCATATTCTACTTGGATTAACCGTTCTAAGTTTGCATCTAACTCTACTCAAACATGGCAGAGCAACCATTTCTTTAACCAGCAGTATTACCCATGCATCACTGCTGCTAACTTCAGATAGGTGTTACATAAATCCGAAAAAGGGGACTATAGCATAACTCTTCTGCCTCGTCTGAGAGATTCTAAAATTCTCTTGTACTATCTGTAGGCCGGGGTGTCACATCCCTACCCCCTTACAGAAACCGACGTCCTCGTCGGTGAATCCCTGGATACCATTATGTAACGTCCCGCCTCCCTGAGGCCGGGCCCGCTTACATCTGGCAGCTTATCTAGGATATAGGCTGCCCTCACAGACCAACACAAGTCTTTTCTGCACACTTTGTCCTCACTCGTGCGGGATACCATTATGTAACGTCCCGCCTCCCTGAGGCCGGGCCTGCTTACATCTGGCAGCTTATCTAGGATATAGGCTGCCCTCATAGACCAACACAAGTCTTTTCTGCACACTTTGTCCTCACTCGTGCGCACCTGGGAAGAACTTCCCCATCGGTCACCCATCCTCAAATTTCTCCGGGCCATGCACGCTTAACCTCGGAGTTCTTTGGAGATTGACTTCCGGAAAAGAAGTTGCAACTTGTTGATATGAGTATTCTATCAATCCTATTAAGCCCTTGGGCTGGGATGTCACATCCTCTTTGCACTATCCTTCTTCTCAACAAGCAAGACAGGAGAAACCCAAGGTATGATAAGGTAGAGGGAAACAGAGTGCATGGTTTAACCCCAACGATCTAACTCAGTTTTATTAATTGATTAAACTTTAACTTAGGAACTGATTTTCACTAAACAAATTTAACCACTAAGCTATGCAATCAACCAAAGATCCAAATCAAACATTTGCATAATAACAAGCATATAAATTTTACACTTTAGTCAAGGTTAGCACACGACTCGACTAACATAACGCGTCGCAAAACGGTCTATCGTGCTGAGGTCAGGGAATCCTAGACTGAAAAGGGTCGGTGAGATACTTCAGGGCCAAAGCTACGGAAACTAATTCTATAGAGAAAAAAATCAAAGGAAGATGAGTAAGAAATTTAGAATTCAAGGAATATAATAGCAAAATAATTTCAGCAACCAAGGATAGAGAGAAGAATACCTAAAACTTGACCAGTTCCATCTAGGCTTTCATCCTACAGTCGATATAGCTCTGATACCACTCTGTAACACCTGGTTTACAAAAGGACATAAACTGAGCAGTCATATACGTGCTAGGATCAAGTCACATGTATATACAACAGAATGAACAGTATATCACAGCACATATCACGTAAAAAGATATAATAAAATGCGTACGAATGTTATTTATTACATTAATGATAAAATATCTGATACAAAGTATGCGGAAGCGTAAAACAAGTACGAAACTCAGAAGCTGGGCGCCATAGGGACGTCGACTGGGAGACGACCGCCTAGAAGTCCTCGTACTCCTGGTAGCTCTGGGTGAACTCCTCCGTGTCGCCGGGTACTGAGCATCAGTAGGGTATTCCCAAAGAGAACAAGAGGAAAAGAGTAGAGTAGGCAAGAGTGAGTACACAACTTGTACTCAACAAGTATAACACAAACTATGAGGCTCTAAGGTTGGCTTACTCAACTGCATTAGCTTTTAATCATGGCAAAATTTTATCAGAACTAATTACTACAAGTTGATGAAATTACCATAACCCAGTTACATAGTAATTAATCAAAATTAAATTATGATACTACTGAGAACCAAACCGAACCAAACTAAACCACCCGGGGAACCCCCTTAATCAAAAGGAGATAACCCCACTAATCAAAAGGAGGATCTGGGCCGCTCATGACCGTGAGTACGGCTAGTATACCAGTTTTACACTCTGCAGAGATTGCACATTTTTACCCACAAGTCATGAGTTACACTAGTTGTTCATCACACTTCCTTAGGTGAGATGACTAGCAAACACACTACGAGGCCGTTACAAAGAATCTCGTTGGTAAGGCGTAACTGCGAAGGGTTGGATCAGCGACAATGGGGCCCACCTCACGGGGGTACAAGCACGTAGCACAGACCAAGCCGGAGGAGCAAGGACCATTGAAGCTTACCACCCTTGCCCCGCAGGTAAGTTACTCCAAACCAAAAAGACCTAATTAGTAAGCCAAGACCGTCCCATTCCAGTCTTGTGGTAGCGCTGTTGTCCCAAGTTGTCGTTCTATGAACCGGTCCTTAGGGAGAGTGGCCAACCAAGCACTAAGCACCGTGCTGGCCCCCTAAACCATGTTTCTAGAAAAACCCATTTTAACGAGACGTGAGCCACTCAAGTACACCGCACAGAGGGCCACTCTCAGAATTAAGTTGCATATACCATTAATCAAATTAATTAAAAAGGACCAAGTGTGTTATAGCGCGGCACCTAGCACAACTAATCAAAATGCAACCCAAAGGATATATATAAAGGATATAAGTGGCTAGGAAAGTCCTTATAGGCATACAGTATTAAAATGCAGTATGAAATTGTATTTAAAGGTGATAGGAATGTTCATGTTATACTTTCCTTCCTCAAGCTACTCCTATTGCTCGAAGTGTCCCGCGGAGGTGGCTCCTGGTACTCCTCCGACTGCTCAACGTCTACTCATGATCGCAACGCCAAAACAAAGTCCAGCACATACACATACATGCAAACAAGGCAAAAACTAAGAAACAATACAACATTACATGAAAATAGCAAACAAAACAGAGCTAGAACTATTCTACATGTTGCAATGATCGCGTGGACATATAGAACACCTAAAACGGAGCTAGAACGCGAAATCTAGGGCCAAAACAAGGTCCAGGGACTAAATTACGAGAAAACTGGAACTACAGGGGGTTCTGCGCAAAAACTAGTGACTAAAACATAATTAAAGGTTAGATCTAGGGTCTAACATGCAAAAAGACAGGGGCTAGATGGTGGGTTCAAAAACTGGAAAGCTCAGGGGCCTAAACGCTAAAAACAGGGCTGATCTGGAATTATTTTTGAACTGCAGAGGACTGCGGGTTGATTTCAAAGAAACTCAGGGTCTCTTTAGCAAAAAAGCCAGGGCTGACCGGTACGCATCCAGGTCAAATGGATATGGGCTGCTGGATCGCGATCGTGCGATCCAGAGCGAAGCGGTACGCCGATCTAATCTCGTGCGTCGGTTCTGGATCGGATGGCTCAGGACAATTGGGCGCGCGGGCGGTGGCAGCGTTGTCGCCGGTGACCATCTCCACAGCGGCGCATCGCCGGAGTGCGCCGAACTCGGTGCTCCGGGCTGGGATTCGAGCGGGGATTGGGTCAGGGAAGATCAGCGCAACACGCGTGATCCACCTGGGCCTGAAGCGGGTCTCGGCAAGGCTCTGGGCTGCGCGCGCCATGGTGAAGGCGGGTCTGTGCAGCGGGGCATCGCCGGCATGCGAGCATTCGCACTGCTCGGGCTCGGAACGGGTACAAACAGGGGCTGTGTGCGTGCGCGGTGTTAAGGCAAGCCAAAACAGAAGCCGCGCGTGGCTGTGCTGTGCCGTAGGAGGTCCACCACGGCGGAGCCGCGGCGTGTGTCGCCGGCGGCCAGTGTTCTGGCCACGCGGGTGCATCCTAGACCATGATAGCCAGTCTAAAAGGAAGGGGAGGTCGGGGCGGTGCTCACCAAGAGCTTGAAACGGCCGGATGTGCAGGGCAGAGAACCGGCGGTGAGGTAGCGGCCAGCGCTCGTGGAGGTGGACGTCGAGGTGTGCTCCGGGAGTCCTGGTCCCACGGGTGGATGCGCGATCGGGCTGCGAAGGTGGACAGGGGGGTTAGGAAGGCTGGTGATCGCCGGAGGCGGGGAATTGCTGGTGGATTCTGACCTTACCGTGCGGCGGCTCTGGGTGGAATTCCCGAGCAGGCGTGGAGCAACAGCCCGGGAAAGAGGCTGGTGATGTTCCTGGCCTGCAGGTGAAGCTTCTGTGGCAGCTCTCGGTGGCGGAGGTGGTCTGGGCATGCGTGTGCACGGCGGCGCAGAGAGCTCTGCGCGGCGGAGCAGGGCAGAGCGGCTGCGTCTAGGGTTTGGGTAGCGGCTGCGGGGTGGAGATGAGGGCGCAGAGGGGTGCGGGGGCGTTTAAAGGAGGGTACCGGGGATCTCGGCGTGCGTGCCCGGGGAAGGCCACGGTGATCGCGGCCGTGATCTGCTCTAGGAAAGTGGATCTGCCTGGGGAAGATGCTCAGGGAGGCTGGCCGGTGGGTCTGGCAGGGCAGGCGGGGTCCACACGCAGGTGAGGTGACCGGGGTTCATGGTGGAGTGGGCGGAGCAGAGCCGCGCGGGGAAGAAAGAGCTGACGCGTGGGGTCGCTCGGTCAGCGGGCGTGCGCTCTGCGGGCGAGCGGGTGGGCTGCGGCTGACGAGCGGGGTCGGTCTGTTAGAGAGAACGGGGCGCGCGAGCGGGCTGCTGCGTTGCTGGGCTACTGGCTGCTTGGTCGATCCGGATGGGCCGAGCACGGGGAGGGGAAGGAGAGGGACTGGTCCGCGTGCGGGATTTGCTGGGCCGGGGAAAAGAAGGAAGCCGGGTTGGGCTGGGCTTTGCTGGGCTGAGAACTGGTTTTCCTATTTCCTGGTTTTCCTTTCTCTTTTCTTTTCAACTAACTCAAATCTAATAGAATTCAAATCAAATTTGAATTCCAACCCTATGCACTCAACCAAATAAAACTTATGCACCAGCATGTATGCACAAACATATTGAACCTAGAAAATTTTAATTACTTGTGAAAGAAAATTAAATTAAATGCAAAGCTAAGCATAATAAACCTTAGAAAATTAAATAAAGCCAATTAAATTTATTATTAAATAGGAAATTTAAATTAGGGTGTTACAAATATCATCATCATGTTCTACTTGTTACTCTATGTGACCGAAATTGTTAAGCAGTCTCATGCTGTGAGAGGCGGACGATTCCGAATCGAATTTCAACTTGGCCAGGGGAACCTAACGCACACGCATGGGGATCGACCTCACTTTCACCGACGCTATTGTTCCCCTTTCTTCTCCGGTCCATGGACACGGGGTACCCTCCCCGACTATAGAGTTGGACCACTCTGCACCCATACGTCGCGACAAAATTAAACCATACTTCTACAAAGAGGGTACCAACGTTCCACGTGCTGGTCCGATCAGGTACTTAAGCTTACCGATTACCATATTTCTCGGCATGTGGCTAGTACTTTCTAAAGCTTGACGAAATGAGCCACACACCGCGACCTTAATCATTTTCGACTACACTAGCCGGTATCACAACTACACAACCCCACCCGTTGTCATTATATTTCAGCAGTAATTAAAGTCAGTCAAAACCTATATTCTTGCGAAAGGCAGGAAACCTCTCGACTTCTACCGTTTCTAGTTAGCGGGGCAACTAGTCGATAAAAAGATCCAGAGTCAACCACAGGTTCCTAGGGATCATGCATCTAAGGTTTTCGATCAGCGCCTAGAAAACGTAAATGCGTAAATAAAATTATTACAACACATACAAATAGTTAGATGAATAACAACGCGGAAAATAATGGGTTATGCACTGGGGCTTGCCTTCTTGGACACTGTCAAACTGAGAGTCCTCTGGGGCTTGGCCCAGGTCTTGGTTCACGTTAGTACAGTTAAGATCAACAGACTCTGCAGTAATCGAATCCGAAGGAACCAACTCGTAATCACCGTCAGCGAGATTAATCGATTCTATATGCAATGCAAAGATTCATTATTACAACATGATATGACTTTTATTTCCTTCATGTTATAGTTGCAGTTCATCAAAATGTTAATTTAGTGATGCTCTTGTGAGGTCATTTCATGGGCAGTCATTTATGGAGTAGAACTTATAATTACTCTACTTCATGAATGAGTGTGTTGTGGTGTGATTAATCTAGACTAGAATCATAAGCATAAGTTAACAATTTTATAACAAAAAATTTACATTGAGCAGATCAGATAGTATAGTTTCTATTGTAAAATTTTCAGCTTTTAACAGCAAGGCATCTAACCATGAAAAATTATGTAGACAGATTAACCTAGAAAATTCACAAATTTTCACAGGTTGATAGGCATAGTTTCTGGAGCTACACAATTTATAACAACATTTAGATGTAACATACTCAATACTGTAATTTTTCCAGAATTTATTTACCCATGAAACAGGAGTTATAAAATTAACAAAACTAACATGCCAGCAAAAAAATTAATTTACACAGGGAGTTCTACCAAGTTTATGGATCTCAAAATTTTACCAGAGCCTAGAAATAGCCTAAACATGCTTCAGAAAAATTATTAAGCATTAATTCTACCAGATTAATTACTTATGCATTAAACTATACATGAACTTGTATATTTATTCAAGATTCAAGATGACAAGAACTGCATATCAAAAGTTTAAGACAGAAAATATTCATACTAAATAAGAACATATCCAAATATTTTTGCCAGATATAAAATATTGCATTCAGAACGAAATTAACAAATCTAGGCACGATATAAAAAGCATGATTTATAACTGGAGAAATACTCAGTAAATGGTGTTCAAACTTTGCGAGCATGATTACAGGACTAAAACAGAGTTCCAGAAATAAATCTAGATTTTTCTAAGCACAAGAACTATATATCATGAATTAAGTTCATAAAACAAGCATTAAAAATAATATATAGCAAACTAGATCTAAAATTTCTCAAACTTGCGCAACAGTAGTTATTTAGTGACATGCATGCATGGAAAAAGGTTCATACACAAATTCCTAATATTTGTACCAGCATTAATACATGAACCAAACTAGTAGATCTAGGAATCTTGGGTCTTTGAGCAAGTTAATAATATCCCTTAGGGTTCAAATTTTTACCAGGCTCTAGAAATAGTGTAAGATGCATTCTAGCCAACAATCACCCATAGTTGATGAGCACAACTCCTAGAATAAATATGAGCTATTTAAACTAACTTTATTTGTGGATTAAAATAGGAGCAGAAAATGAACATGTGACTGTAACAAAAGTTGTAGGGATTAGTTTAAAGATTCCAGAACAGTTGAGTTTGCCTTTTTACAATTTCTTTGTAATTTGTTATGCATTTTCAAAGTTCACTGCAAAACTCAAGAAAATTCGCACTTAACCCCTTAAACGAAAAAAAATTACAACCGGGTCCTTCGTCGGCCTTCTCCACAGCCGCGAGCTTGCCGGTGGTGTTCTGCTGCGCAGGGCTTACCGGAGCTGCAACTGGGAGGCACATGGGGGTAGAGGAGTGTGAGAGCTACCTACCAGTATCGGTGTTCGAGGCTGGGGTGACCGGAATTGAGCTCGCCGGTGTGAATGGCGGCGGCGGCGTTCGGGTCATTGGCGTTGTGGACGAAGGAGGACTCGGGGTGGCCGAACATCGAGCGCACAAGCACCGTGAGGGCCTGGGGAAGCTGCTGGGGTAGATCTCGTGCTCGAATGTCACCGGAATCGGCCGGTCGACGACGCGTCGGTGGCTTTGGATGGCTTTTTGGGAGCATGTGAGCTTCACTGGAGCTAGGGGGTACTGCTGGTGATGTTGGATTGAGGAATGTGGGTCAGACGTGGCCTGTTCGCGTGAGTTCATTTTCACCGGCAATGGCGGACGTCGGAGCGGAGGGGAAGAAAAAGAGGAACGGCAGCGTAGCGACCTTGGGGTCCTATTTATAGGCACAAATTCTTCGGGACGAAGCGAAAGCGCACCCTGGGAGTGGCTCTAGGGGTCGGACGGCACGGCGACGACGTGTCGACACCGGCGACGGCGCTGTGTGCATGGACGGGCGGCGTGTCAGCTCGCCAGGAGGCCTGGGACGCGTGGCAAGTGAAGGCACGGCCATCTGGGGTGGTAGGTGGCGAGTTTGGGGACTCATGGGGGCCCGGACGGCCGCAGATCCAGAACAGAGAAGGGAGAGGTAGGTAGGGGCGGTTTGGTAATTTTCAAAATTCCACGGGCCTCTCTGTAATCTAAAATTTTCTCCTTCTTAGAGGACTCAAATGAAAAACTTTTGAATACCAAACTTATTCATTTTTTGAAGATCTACAACTTTTATTTTATGCACATTTCATCTAAGCAACAGAAATTTAATCATTTTAAATTTTCAGATTTGCATAAAAGGGCCTTGTTTTTAAATCCTATTCTTGGGCTGAAATTGGCAAGTTCCCTATTAGTCACATGTCACTAATGGTACTAGTTTTTTATGTAGAATATTTTGGTGGGGGTTTTTGTGCCATGTCCACATTTAAATTTCATCTCTTTTCTCATGATATGATGAGTTCATCTTTTTTGGAACTAGATTTAAAATAATTATTTAAATGCCTTTTGTAAGTAATTTGTTTTACTTGCCCTTAATCTTGTCAATTCAGTTTTCAACACCTAGGGTGTCACAGTCTACCCCCCTTAAAAAGAATCTCATCCCGAGATTGGATGAATGAAGCAGGGACAGAGATAAATGTACCTGAGGTGGAGCTAAGAAAACCCGGGAAATGCCGTTGAGATAGTCCTCCGTCTCCCAGGTGGCTTCTTCTTCAGTGTGATGAGTCCACTGAATTTTATATTTTCACCACCTTTAGACGAGTGCCTCTTTCTTTCTGATCCAATACTCTGAGTGGACATTCGACATATGAAAGATCTGGTTCCACAGAGACTTCTTGTTGATTGATGATTTCGGTTGGAACTCGGACAGATTTCATGAGTTGGGATATGTGAAAAACATCATGGATGGCTGTGAGTCGTGAAGGAAGTCGCAGTCGATAAGCCACGGGTCCACATTCTTTGATAATCTCATAAGGTCCGACGTAGCGAGGTGTTAAGTTGCCTTTGACTCCAAAGCGTTGAGCACCTCGAGTTGGTGAAACTCGTAAATAAACGTGATCACCCACATTGAATTTCAAAGGTTTCCTCCGCTTATCAATGTAACTCTTTTGCCGGGATTGGGTTGCTCTGAGATTTTCTCGTACCACTTTTACTTTCTCCTCGGCTTCGACAACTAATTCGGGTTCGAATATTTTGCGTTCTCCAGTCTGGGACCAACTCAAAGGAGTTCGACACCGTCGACCATACCAGGCCTCAAATGGTGCCATCTTCAGACTTGCCTGATAGCTGTTGTTATAAGAAAATTCAGCCAAGGCTAAACATTTGTCCCAGTTCTTGTCATAATGGATGACACACGCTCGAAGCATGTCCTCAAGAATTTGATTTATCCTTTCGGTCTGTCCGTCGGTCTGTGGATGATAAGCTGAGCTTCAAATTAATTTAGTTCCGAGAGCCTCTTGGAGCTACTCCCAAAACCTTGCCACAAACTGAGTACCACGGTCAGATATAATGGTTTTAGGTACGCCGTGTAGATAGACAATTCGATCGATATAGATTTCAGCATATTTCCTGGCCCAATATTTCGTATGCACTGGAATAAAATGAGCGGTCTTTGTGAGCCTGTCAATGATAACCCAGATGGAATCATGATGTTGAGAGATATTGGGTAAGCCCACAATGAAATCCATACTGATATCTTCCCATTTCCAGGACAGAATTGGGAGAGGTTGGAGAGTTCCAGCAAGTTTCAAATGAGTAGCCTTTACTCTCTGACATGTGTCACACTTTGCGACATATTTTGTAATTTCTCTCTTCATGCGAGTCCACCAGAAATTTTGCTTGAGATCCTGATACATTTTGGTGCTACCCGGATGAATGGAAAATTTAGAGAGATGTGCTTCGTCCAAGATTTGTTTCCGCAGCTCATGATTTTTGGGAACGACTAAGGGATCCTCGAACCACAAGATTCCCTTATGGTCCACATGAAAGCACTTATATTTATTTTTGCCTTCTGATACTTTATGTTTGATGATTCCGACACTCTTGTCATGTAATTGTGCCATGATGACTTGGTCGTAAAGTGTCGGTTCCATAGAAATATGAGTCAGAGAACCCTGAGGAATGATTTCCAATTTCAGCTTTTGCATTTCAACACACAATGTGTCATTATACGACTCCACTGAAAGGCAATTGCAGTGAACCTTGCGACTGAGCGCATCGGCTATGACATTAGCTTTGCCCGGATGATAATGAACTTCCAGGTCATAGTCTTTGATTAATTCTAGCCATCTTCGTTGCCTCATATTCAGCTCACTTTGGGTGAAAATGTATTTGAGACTCTTATGGTCGGTATAGATATTGCAATGAGTGCCCATAAGATAGTGTCTCCAAATCTTGAGAGCATGAATAACCGCTGCTAGCTCAAGATCGTGAGTGCGATAATTTAGCTCATGCGGTCAAAGGGCTCAGGAAGCATATGCAATAACCTGATTGTCTTGCATTAACAAGCAACCAAGACCAGTACTTGACGCATCAAAGCAAATATTGTAGGACTTGCTGTTGTCAGGTTGAGCTAAGACTGGTGTTGTGGTTAGATGTGCTCTCAACATATGGAATGCTTCATCGCACTTTGCATCCCATTTAAATTTGACGTCCTTCTTTAGTAGTTCCGTCATTGGCTTTGCAATTTTGGAGAAGTCCGGAATAAATCTGTGGTAATATCCCGCCAAGCCGAGGAAACTGCGAATCTGATGAATGGAAGTAGGAGGTTTCCAGTCCATCACTTCTTGAACTTTGCTGGGGTCTACTGATATACCTTCGCTAACTATAGTGTGACCCAGAAATTTGACTGTGTCCAGCCAGAATTCACACTTAGAGAATTTCGCGTACAGCTTGTGATCTTTGAGATGTTGAAGAACAATGTGCAGATGCTTCTCATGTTCCTCCTCATTCTTGGAATAGATTAGAATGTCGTTGATGAAAACCACGACAAACTTATCAAGTTTCGGCATGAATACCGAATTCATGAGATACATAAAGTAAGCGGGTGCATTTGTGAGACCGAAAGACATTACCAAATATTCATAGAGACCATATCTAGTTGAGAATGCGGTCTTGGGAATATCACAAGGTCGGATTTTAATTTGATGATACCCCGAATGAAGATCAATCTTGGAGAAGATCTTTGCTCCAGCCAATGATCAAAAAGTACGTCAATGCGGGGAAGTGGGTATTTATTTTTGATAGTAACCACATTGAGAGGACGGTAGTCGACACTCAACCTCAGACTGTCATCCTTTTTCTTTATGAACAATGCTGGATAGCCCCAAGGTGAAGCACTTGGGTGAATAAAACCCTTGTCCAGGAGTTCTTGTAACTGGATTTTCTGTTCAGCCAAATCTTTAGGCGGCATTCGGTACAGCCTTTTTGAAATAGGTGATGTACCAGGCTGTAGTTTAATAACAAATTCGATATCCCGATCTGGTGGCATACCGGGCAAGTCGTCCAAAAAAACATCGGCATACTCACAGACTACGGGAATATCTTCGATATGAATGTCTTTCATGGTATAAGCACAAGAGTTTACACATTCTAGATGAGGTAAATATAGAACCGAGTGGCCATGGATGGGAGAATTTATTTCAACGGCTCGGGAAGAGATATCTAACAGTCTCCCATGTCTATTCATTAATTCCATTCCTAGGATAACATCCATTCCTTCTAGTGATAGCAGGATTAAATTGGTTGGAATTGTTTTGCTACCCAAATTAAGCGATACGTTTCTAACAATTTGATTTGATGCGACTTTACCATCAGGAGTAGAGATCATGTATGAGCCTTTGGTGTGACAAAAATCTAACCCAACTTTTGCTCCAAATTTAGAACTAATAAAGCTATGAGATGCACCAGAATTGAATAAGATAATTGCGGGGTGATGGTTTATAGAGAATGTAACCGACATAATTGGTGCTCCCTCGGGAAGATCAGCCAAGTTGGTGAAATTAAGTTGGCCCTGCCTGACTTGAACGGTTTGTTTCTTGCCCTTGTTCTGATCATTGCGGCGGGAGACTTGCCCCAGAGGTTGTCCCGCTTGAGGGCACATCTTTGCAAAATGATTCGGACTTTCGCATTTGAAACAACGATTATTGTTGTCAGGGCGAGCGGACTGCTAAGTATTTAGCCTAGGGCCGGTCTGCTGCTACTGCGGTGGTGCAAAATGAGCTTGCTGAGGTGGCACAAATCGAGCCTGCTGCTGCTGAGGAGGCCGAATAATCCAACACCCTGGCTGAGGGGCTTTCTGAGAGGGTGCGGTTGGAGTATTCGGCATGATGCGATACCTTGGTGCAGAGGCACTCAAGGGTCTAGCAGGTGCCTTGCACTTCTTTTCAGCATGATGGGCCATAATAAGATCCTCCTAAGTGATGGCAGATTTACCAGATCATTGAAAGAGTCCGCACGCACAAGATTAAGCCTCTCCTGTAACTTGGTACTAAGGCCTCGACGGAAGCGTTCACGCTTCTTAGCGCCGCTATCCACATGATGACCAGCATACTGACATAAGTGATAGAAGGCCTGGGCATACTGCAATACATTATGAGTGCCCTGAGTCAATGCCAAGAACTCATTGAGTTTTCAATCGAGAAGACCAGCCGGAATATGATGAGCCCGAAAAGCATCCTTGAATTCATTCCAATTAACCACATGATCAGCCGGTAGCATTCCGTGGTAATGATCCCACCACATATGAGCGGAACCACAAAGTTGATGTGCGGCATAACGAGTCTTGTTTGCTTCAGCACATGGAACAGACAACAAAGAAAACTTAGATTTGATGGTGCAAATCCAAGCATCAGCATCCAGTGGTTCATCCACCTTGGTGAATAGCGGGGGCTGCGTACTGAGAAAGTCTTGGTAGCTCGCTTCTTGCGGTTGATGAGCATGATGCCCACCTCTCTATTGCTACTGGGCTTGCACCAGCTGCCGCAAGATCTCGGCCTGAGCAGCCAAGATCTCCGCAATACCCTATGGTGGAGGTGGTGGATTGCCATTTCCTCCGTCTCCAAAGCCACTGGTGCTACCATGAGTTGATTCAACCATCTGAAACGTGAGTAGTTTGCATTAGGCACAACATTTTCAACATCTCAAATGGAAATAAACAACTCAAGACATGAATGGAAAAATGAGTATTGCATCAATCGCGTTACACAGAAAACTGTCGATACGAAAAAGCGCATAATGGAGCTATGGAATGCCCACCGGCATTTCTGGCGCCGTTGCTGGGAATTAACCCCTCCTAGTAGCGATGTTAAGAAATGCCAACAAGCATTTCTGGCGCCGTTGCCGGGGATGGCACTAGGTGTAAAGATTTTACTAATGCATAAACATGGCAATATGAATAAGAGGTAGCTACTACTTATACAGGCTAATATGCTTTTTGTTTTCTCCTAATTGGATGAAAACAGGGTAGTGTATGTCTGGTTTCTCCTTGCCGACAAACTTTGTTTAAAATCCTCAGAAGCTCGTGAGAAGGGTCCGACCTCATGTCGTCCCTCCTCAGCTCTCGCTGTCGACGAGCGAACTAGCTCTCCCATGGCTGAGAAGACTCTCCGCGACTTCTCTGTCCCCTTAGCTGCCAACGTGGCAACTGGACCCAATAATGATGTTGGGGACATGAATTTTGAGCTGAACTCCAGCCTCATAAACATGGTGTAGGCTAGCCCATTCTGTGGCAAGCCAGACGAGGACGCCAACGCCCATCTCCAAATCTTTCTGGAGTTATGCAAGACCGTGACCATACGGGGCGTTACGGCTGATGCCATCAGGCTCCGTCTATTTCCTTTCTCCCTCCTGGGGAAAGATAAACAATGGTTTTATCAGAACAAGGAAGCCGTCAGTACGTGGGACAAATGTTCCATGGCATTTCTTGCCAACTTCTTCCCGCTAGGCAAAACAAATGCCCTACGTGGAAGAATACCAAGTTTCCAGCAGATGGGGATGGAATCCATCCCAGAAGCTTAGGAGAGACTCCAAGAGTACATACTCGCCTGTCCTCATCATGGGATGGACTAGTGGCTCGTGCTCCAAAGCTTCTACAATGGGCTAATGACCACATCAAGAGCCCATCTGGATGCTG
Source organism: Panicum virgatum (assembly GCF_016808335.1). Classification (NCBI taxonomy): domain Eukaryota; kingdom Viridiplantae; phylum Streptophyta; class Magnoliopsida; order Poales; family Poaceae; genus Panicum; species Panicum virgatum. Next base: position 18,300,753 of record NC_053146.1, on the reverse strand, counting down.
CTGCTGGACGAGCCTATTTGGACCTCACGATTGCTAAGGCTACGGCCTTAATTGAAAAGATGGTCTCCAACCAGGACTGGAACGAGGAGCGTTCCCAGCCCAGAATGAAAGGCAAAATGATACCATCAAGGAGACGGACATGCTCGCCGCCAAGCTGGACCTCCTATTGGAAAAGCTTGATGAAGGGAACTGGAAACAAATGCTCGTTCTCGTCCATGCCATGAAGTCGTACTCAATGTGTGAGGTTTGTGGTGACGGTGGACACTCAGTGAATGACAGGCTCGAGACCCGTGAAGAAGTGGCATATATCAACAACAACAACAACGGGTTCCGTCCACAAGGAGGCCAAGGGTGGGGTCAAGCACACCCACCATTCCAAAGAGGAGGTAACAACTTTAATTCCAATTTTAATTCGAATTTCAATTTGAACCAACCCTCCTTGAGAGATCTGGTCTTTGGCCAAGCTAAAATAAATGAATCTCTAAATAAAAAGCTTGCTGCCAATGATAAAATTTTGGAAAACATAAATGCTAAAGTTGAAACTCTTTCTTCTACTCTTAAAAATCAATTAAGTTTCAACAAAATGATAGAAACTCAATTAGCTCAAATTGCTGCTATAGTTCCTGTTTTTAAGTCCGGGAAAATTCTGGGGTAACCCGAATCTCCCGTTGAAACTGCAAATATGGTGTCTACCAGGTGGGGCAACCTTCCCCGGCAGGCTCCCCGCACTAGCCTTGTAGGCAGATACAATCCCCCGAAGAATGATACATGGGATGGACTGGTTGTAGCAGTTCAAAAAGACCCAAGAGTCCCCATGATCAGCTGCTCCATCTTCGATCAATACTATGAGCATGCGCTTTGTGATCTAGGGCCAGTATCAACATTATGCCCATGGTAATATATGAAAAACTTTTATACCATGCTCTCTCCCCAACATATATTTGTGTGCTACTCGCAGACTCTGCAATCTAGTATCCCGAAGGTATAGCCAAGAACGTCTTGGTCCGCGTGCGAGACTCCTTCATCCTTGCTGACTTTGTGGTAATGGATATAGAGGGCAACCTCGGAATCGAGCTCATTCTTGGGCGACCATTCCTGAGGGACGCCTGGGCAAGGATCGACGTAGGAAGAGGAGAAATCCGCTTTCGCGTCGGAAAGGAAAACATGTTCTTCAGATTTTAGCAAAGGATAGAGCAGCGCATCCTAAATCAATAGGATGACGAAGGGCACGCACTTTGGGATGCATCAGAATCCCAACTTCAGGAGCCTACGACCACATGATCAAAAAGAAGACATGTGAAGAAGGTGTGGCATAAGGTTGAGAGTTCATCCTCGTCCATTTCTCCAGGACGAGACGAACAATGGTAACAAAAGCAGGAGAAATGTCCCGCTCGTCAGACTCAAAACGACGAGCCCTTGCCAAAGTTAAATCGGTACGTTTCTCATATTTGATTTCCGCCAATTTTTCTTTTCTCGACTTTTTGGTTTTTCCCACTGCATGTTTCAACTTTCAAAACACCCTTGCATGCTAGAATCTTTTCTAGCACATTTTCTATTTTTACAAAAATCAAAAAATATTTCTAAGCATTAAAATTCTTTGAAAAATAATTTTGAACATCTTTCGAAGCAATGTTTGGCCGGCACCAAAGTTCAAAATGCTTATGACCGTTAGAGAGGCAGTGGGCCCTGGCTGTCAGCAGGGTGGGCCACCTAGGGTTCGGCCGAACCCTAGGGTCGGCCGGCCCCTTGCCAACGGCTAGTGGGCCCATCTTTCTCGAACGGTCACTAGCCATTGAGGCTTGTCTCCTCGAACGGTGCCCGGCCATTCTCCCTATAAATAGAGGCCGAGGGGTGAGTGTTGAGCTCTCACACTCAACTCTCATTTCACTCACTCCCTCTCAAACTCTCTCAAACTTTGCTCTTGGGTTTTCATTGGATTTCTTGCTCGAATTTGATTTCAAGAAACCTCTATCTCATTTCTTTGCTACAAGAAAAGAAGGACTACAACTCGCGGGTAAGAATTTTCATTTCGGTTTCAATAACATAACCCGTTTCGAGTTGCACGTGTTTGTCTTGTCCAATCATGAAGGGCATAGGGCGGAAGGTTTTCGGTGCGTTCAAGAAGATGTCGGGCGGGGGGGGGATGTTCATCCCATTCTTGTGGTGGCTCGAGCTCGCACACTCCCAAACCTACAAGCATGATGGACTATGAAGAAGAACAACACAAAGAAGTACAAGCCGAACCGCAAGCCGAGGCCATGGAAATTGATGAAGATGAAGCTCCCTACCTTGACTTGCGCGACGCTCGTGAACGACAAGGCTACGCCATTCTCAAGAACTGAAGCTTTGTCCACACCTGAGCCTTCGATCCGGAATTCCTCATCAAAACAGGTATGTACGAAGACTTCGCTAATGTTTGGCATGCAATTGGAGGGGATAACTTCGTTCCCATTGAGGAGTATGGTTCTCAACTCCTTACCATCTAATTTCTTTGCACTCTTCGAGAGGTGGAAAACGGGGTTTACTTTCGACTTTTCGGGAAAGAGTATTTGCTTTCTTGGAAAGCTTTTGCTGGCCACCTCGATTTCAACAAACGCTAGCCAATTTCTCTTCAGCAAGCTTGCCGTGGTTTTAATCATCATGAGTTTTGGGGCTAGATTTTGGTTCAAGTTGTCCATGGCACGTTTGCACCTCGGTGCAGCGATATTCATAATCCAACTTTTTAGTTGATGCACATGTGGTTAGCCATCACCCTCTTTCCAAGAGATGATGTCCGACCTGTGCGCAACGATGAGTTGCTCATACTATATGCCATGGTCAACAAGATCAAAATCTCCCCCACGCAAGCTTTGGTTAAGCAATGGCTTTTGAATTTCAAGATGACGGGTCCTATTGAGTGTACTTCTTTGATTACTCGTATCGCTACACATGTCGGTGCCTTAGAGGGGAATTTCATTCCTTTCATTGAAGGCGACAGCACATATATCGATGAGGCCTATTTGATCCAAGGTCACACACTCAAGAAAGGCTCAGATGACTCTTTGATTTTCTTCTTCTTGGGCTATACAAATGAGATTCTGTTACCCAATGCGGAGTTCCATTTGTATAATTGCCGTTCGCTAACCATCCCTCTTGTTCCACGAGAAGGGGGTGTTGACGGCCATTATTTTCCATTTTGATTGTCAACTTCTCGGGAATAACATGAGCTTTACACCATGTTCCATATATATTTTGCTTATTTCTAACAAGTGCAACAAGTTTTGGATGAGTTGTGGTCGCAGGAACTAGTGTACCAAAAATTAGGAAAAATGAACAAAATACCAGGCCGACCGGCCTACCTTAGGCCGGCCACCCTGGCACCTCAACATACCATGCCACGAAACTTTGCCAGAGTGATCATAAGCACAAATCCAAGCCAATCCAATTTGGTTCCATCCAAAATTCACAAACAAAGACCAAAAGGCTTGAGCAATGGACGGTTGGGTCTACTTTCAGTGTCCAAACACAGTTTCAAGACCTAAACCGCCTTGAGCAAGAATCTGCAACCGTTGATTGATGTGTCGGTGGAACGGAGGGCCGAGAGGAGCCAAACCTAGGCCGGCCGGCCTAACAATCACGTGCTTTGGACCCAATCCTCTTCCACCGACTTGTAGGAGACAATCCAAGCCGTCCACAAAAAGTCGGTGGCCAGATGGTGGGATCCCCAAGCCGGCAGGCCTAGGGGAGTCTAGCCGGCCCCACTTTGCGGTGTCTCGAGCTCATCTTCACGTGGAAGCTATGTCAACTGACCTTCTTGCGTACAACCGACGCCTCGGCCAAATACCGACCTCTAGCTAGTATAAATAGGACCTCAGCCCTCACTTGTGACACACACACACACACACAAAAGGAGCTCTCTTCTCTCATTCTTAGTTTCTAGAGTAGGTTAGGTAGTCTGGGAGTTAGAGTCGAGTCGAGCTTGTCTCGGGATTCCGGAGTCGTCATCGGAAGTCGGGTATAAGCTCTTGTATCTTTTCCTTTGACATTTATCAATATAAGTTATTTTCTTTATCTTTTCAAGTCACCTTTACTTCCCGCATTTATTTATCTTTCCAAGTTATCTTAATTGTGTACGGAAGTAATTCTCTAGCTTAGGCTTTATACCTATCTTGTTTATCGGGATCTTACCTTACGGATTTTCTCGCCCGTACTAGAGTATCTCAAGTTAGTGCTCTAGGTTGAGGGGGATTTCTCTTGTTTGCGACAAGAGAAATCCTAACACCGAGTACGGACGTGGTGTCTGGTTTTAATGTTAGCTAGAAAGTGTGTTCCACCCCACGGAACTATTGTGGTAGTCGGTAGGTGGTGACAGCCCTATCCGTCCTTTGTAGTCCACCACGTTCAGGTGTTTTCATAGCAGTAGTTGCAGGTTGCCGTTGGACTCCCCTCTCATCCCTTTCTGAAGTCTTTCCTCTCCTAGCCGCCGAAGTAAGCTCTAGATTCCCGATAACTAGTAAAGTTTATCATTCGATTCTTCGATACGCTTTATCCATAGTGCTTCCCTGTGGAAATATACGATACCCTAGAATACTCCAAGGTGAAGTGCTACAACGGTGATTCTGTCTGCTAGCGGAATCCATATTCTATTGAGCGTAAGAAACGCCAATAAGCATTTCTAGCACCGTTGCCGGGGAAGCAATTGGCTAAAGATTTCGTTGAAAAGTTTGTTAAAATTTACTAGTTTGTCACCGCTAAATTTAGCGGGATTACCATTGCCCTCGGTATCTTTGCGATTTCTACAGAGCAGTGCAGGACCAGATTCGATCTACCATATCACTTCAACTCAGATCCAGAAATAATTGGGTGAATTATTTGACGCATAGTAGTCCAATCAGAAGAAATTTTCTTAGGATCAAGGTTTAACAACACAAGCTTCACTACCCATGGCTCAGAAGACACTCCATCAATTCTCAGCCCCGTCCATTAGCCATATCCCTACTGGACTGAACAATTACCAAGGCACTGATGGCTTTGAGATAAAGACTGGGCTTGTCAACATGGTTCAAGCAAGTCCCTTCTGTGGAAAGGCATCAGAGGATGCCCACGCTCATCTATAGAATTTTCTGAAAGTGAGCAGCATAATCAACCCAAGAGGCACTACGATGGATAATGTACGTCTTCGACTGTCCCCATTCTCTTTGTTTGGGAAAGCAAAGACGTGGTTCTACACCTACAAGGATGCGTTCGACATTTGGGATGCGTGCTCCAATGCTTTTCTGGTCAAGTACTTTCCGGTGGGCAAAACCAATGCCCTTCGGAATAGGATTTCCAGTTTTGAACAACTCCAGGACGAGACAGTCCCGGAAGCCGAAGAACGTCTTCAGGAATACATTGCAGCATGCCTACACCATAGCATGGAAGAGTGGCTTATCATTCAAAACTTCTTCCATGGCCTGAACCAGCGATCACAAGATCGCCTGGACGCAGCAGCGGGAGGAGCATTCCTCTCCCTCGATGTTGTAGGAGCTAGAACGCTCATTGACAAGGTTGCTTCCAACTAGAGTTGGAAGGGAGATAGGCAGCCGGCCCATGCAAAAGGACTACATAAAATTGACAGTGTCAATGTACTGGCAGCCAAGATGGATCTTCTCATGGAAAAGCTGGAATCTCCACACCAGGAGGTTAACCAGACTATGGAGCCTCAGATGACATGTGAGAAATGTGGCAACACTGGACGCTCGGGCAAATCTTGCCCATTCACTCAAGAGGACGAAAACTCCATTGGGAACAACACTCCCAATGAATCAGGCTGCCGTCCTCAGCAAGGTTGGAATTCTAAGCCTGGCCTCCCCTTTGGCCAACAGCAAGGTATCAATTTTAATAAAAATTTTCAGCCCTCGCTTAAAAACTTCATGAACAGCCAAAAACAAATGAATGACAACATTAGTGAGAAATTTCTTGCTTATGATAAAATTCTTGAGTCTTTGGCTATGCAACTAGAAGGGTTTAACTCTGTTATTAAACATCAGTTGAGTTTCAACGAATTGTTAGAAACTAAAGTAACTCAAATGGCCTCATCCTGCCTTAACCATGACACGGGGAAGCTCTCCGGGAAACCGAAAGTGACCCTGAAAGAAATTGTCAGAGCGGTAGCTGTGCGGGCAAGACAATCCGCACAGAAACCACATCTTCCGCATGATGCAGGTATACCATCCTGCCTTAACCGAGACACGGGGTAGCTATCCGGGCAATCGGAAGCAACCCCAAATGAAAGTGTGAGTGCGGTAGTGTTGACGCTCTTTAGCGCCCCGATTTGTATACCGCAAGCGCACGGTTCGTGTAGCTTTTCCCTTAGAGTATTCCCCCCAAGGTTTATCAATCCATGGATCGACAAAGAACTACCTAAGGTTTTCCATCTAATCTAATGGATCTATCCTAACATGAAGCATTGATTGCATATAAAGGGTAAACCTTTAATAGATATGAGTGATATGTGAAGGTTGATCTCATCCTTGAACATAGGCTTAATCATAGCAAAACCAAAGATATGACTAGGCCTATCGTCATCTAGTTGTAGTTCAAGCTAACGAGCGGATAAATCATGCATCTCAATCAAAAGCATCTTTAAACTCAAAATCTCCAATCCGATCCCTCGATACTCCACCTACTTAGTGGCAACGGCATGTCACGACGCCACCCCTTTCGACAAAAGTACCCTGAAACAAGTTGAACCCCCTTTGGTAGTTCCGCCATGAACCTCTAGCCACCATGACTACAAGATCATGCTAAGCGATCTATCTCGATAATAGATCTAGGATGAAGCAAACCCAAAGAGAAGAACGAAATCGAAAGAGAGAACATGATCGCTAATAGATTCGGAAGACATGACTATCATTACTCACATAATAGATTTGTTTGGATCATCACCGCCATGTGCACACCATCGATGAATCCAACTAGATCTTGAACTCCGCCATGGCACAACCACGCAGGGAGGCCACGGCGGCTAGGGTCGGCCTAAGCCATCTCCTAGACAACCTCGAAGACTTGCGGCGGCCGTCGTCTCCCTCCGGTCTTGGCCCTAGGTTTTCGTCGAGTTCTGGGTGGGTGGATGCTTCGAGTTGTATAAGGTGCGAGCTATTTATAAGCCGAGGAAGCCACCAGTCGAAGGGGAGGTCGAACCGACCTAAAAAAGGGCTGGGCCGGCCGGCCCAATGGGCCTAGGCCGGCCGGCCTGGCTCATTCCTTCGCTGTCTCATGTCCTCCTTTCGCGTGCAGACTCCTCGCATCTTCTAGAGTTTATGTCCTTCACGATTGCACCCCTTTGGATGTCGTTATCTTGGAGATATCTTCGAGGAAAGGATGGGATAGAGAATCCTTCCTTAAATCTTCATTTGCTTTGCTTAATCCCGAAGTATCTTGATCTCATCTTCGTGGGCTCGGTCCTTTGGGCTCTCTTGGAGGATGGATGTGCGTGAATGGGCTTCGAATCAACATGGGCTTTGGTCCTCCCTTTGGGCTTTGGCCTTCGTCTTTCCTCGTGTTAGCGCTCGATCACGGGTCTCGTCATTTCATGCTTCAAAATAGGCCAAAAACCTGCAAAAACGAAGTTCCTCCAAAATATATGTGCAAGTGTGAAAATGACCAATAATTGGGCCAGGGTTAGGACGGTGTGTGATTTTGATATTAAATTCATGCCATTATGAAGGATAAACAAGGGATAAAGTGGGTACTTTAGGAGCGCCAACATTCCCCCCATGCTTAAACCTTGCTCGTCCTCGAGTAAGTCTAGGAGCTTTGCTTATAAAGAAATCAGCGTTGCCCCCTCAATGTCCTCTTTGCACTTAGTCATACATAACAAGACATATTGCTCTCTCAAGTATTTAGCATTTAAGTTCATGTTGTGACCGGCTACTTTTTCATTATGGAAGATAGACTAGTAATTAAAGAACAAGCCACAATAATAAATAAATGCAATGCTCTCAAACTTAAGCAAACTTCAAACCTTTACCTTGTTTCTTCGTGAAGAGTTTCAAAAGAATGCATATCAAACATAAGTGAGGTTCTCTTGCAAAAGATCATGGAAATACTCATCTCATCAAGTCGCTCAAGCCTACGTTAGATTGTCTTCAACCTATTCTACTCATATATAAAAGTGGAAGGCTTATGTGGAGCTTGGTAGGTAAAAACAATCCTAGCAAAACATTATATCTGAAATATTGTCAAACTAAGAGAGAGATCTATTGGATTTACTGAGACTAGTCAAAAGGCCATTGGAAAATAATGTTGGAGAGGGAGAAAGATGAAACACACACATTTAGATAGGTGGACATGTGCAAGTGGCAAATGGATGATCCCGAGACACAAATGAAGTTCTCGTTATCAGATTGCACATGGTTGGAAGATTTGAGTATGGAATAATTCTTCAAAGTAACTTGGAAAATTAATAAAGCCAAAAAGAGCTAAGGAGCATTTTATTCTTCTCTTTTTTTTTCTTTCATTTTTCTTTTCTTTTCTCCTTTTTTTTCATTTTTCTATTTTTCTCTTTCTTTTTTTTCTTTTTCCTCCTTAGAACTTTTGATAACATAGAATACTTACCCAGCCACCCCCCCATGCTTGAACGAATGCTCGTCCTCGAGTATGAATAGTGGGAGAACCAGCTAGCTAGGGTAAGTATCTCAAATTCACCTTCTTCTTCGTAGAACCTCTTGAATCTCCGGTGAGCCTTGTCTCCCAAAACTTTTCTTTATATGGTGCCATTGATTCTTTTGATTCCATCGAAATGATAATCCATACTCAAATTGGGTTGTGGTCAAGGAGGTAATCACAAAAAGATATTTTTGGTTTAGGGTGGATATCCAGCAAGGTTTGCAAAATTCCCGAAGTAGAAACTCTTCTTAGTCTCATACCAAAGAAATCAATCTTAATCCAACTCATCAAAATATAAGTTTGCAATCTAAAGGTTTCATCATGAAAGAATATGTATGTATAGGCTTTGGTAGGTAGAACTTTGCAAGAGATTCACAAATGTAGATAGCATAGGAATTAAGTTTTCAAATTAAACAATCACAAGGTGTAAGGTCATCGGTAGACTTAATTCAAAGAGCAACATAGAATATGTGGGTTTAGAATTTAGTTATTTAACCTCCACAAATAAAAGAACCGGTATTTAATCATTTTAATTCCATTTAATTGAGAGCAAATGGTTAAGTCATATACAACATAGCGTAGGTAAAACAAAGCAGCAACTTTCATCATTTTTCCATAAGCATAAGACATTGCCAAAATGTATCAATGTGGTGAGCGCAAAGTGATAGTGATCCTACACTTATTGAAAACAAAAACAAAACTAGGTTGTCCTCCTAGAAGCCATGTGATAGGTTGAGAGATATATACAAAGGTTGCATCTATGGTTGAAGGCATATATGTACAAGTATTTAGAAAAAGAGAGAGTTGAGGAAGAATTACCGTCCTTCTCGATGCTCGTAATGAAGTGTAGCGCGGCCTCCCCCATACTTAAGCATTGTGCTAAGCATGGAAGAAGAATCATGAGCATCTTGTGGCAACCGTGATTATCTTACTTCATGATATCTTTCTTCTTTGTCCACGAAATCCTCCCCCATGCTTAGCATGATGCTAGGCGTGGAAAAGAAGATGGACCATCTTGAAATTCTTGAAGTCCTTCCCTCATGTGTATGAATATCATCTTCAATGTGTCTTCAACTTTGTTGCCTCAATTTCCTTCAACTTCTTCTTGTACTAAGTCATGGTCCCAATCCTTGCTTCTCATCGTCGTCGCCTCCTTCAATTCCTCGTTGTCCCATTGCTGCCTCAACTTCACGAATTTTTCTTTCAATTTCCAGAACATAACTTATACTGAAACATTGCTCCATTGGGAAGTGCACGAATTTTTCTTTCCAATGAGTCCTTATTCGCCCAAAATTGATTCCGAACAAGAGAGTTATGTCCATTTTATCCCAGCGCTGCAATCTGTTCCGAATTTCAGAACGCGCAGCGTCCAAAGTTTTTGTCATATCTCCTTGTACGGGTCTTCAAATTCATTGATCTTGGATGTGTTGGAACGGGAATTTCATGGAGCTTCTGAATATCAACTTTTTCTTCCTTGTACATCTCTGTCCATGTGCAAAATTTGATGAAAACAGCGGGGCTTGCTTTCGAACTTTGGAGATGTTGACGAATTTGATTTCTTCTTTGATCACGAATTCATGGGAACACTTTATCATGCCTACAAAACAATTCAAGTGCACAATCTACCCCCAAGGTGATAGTCGGGAGTAGAGACAATCGCCAACAAACCTACCATTCCTAATATCTCAATTTGTGGCATAGCTAGCTTAGCGAAAAAAAATAAAAACCTAGTGAGTTTACGTGTGTGCTAGTGTAAATGCAAATGAGATGAAGGTATATAAACAAAGACAATGTTTACACCTAGTTCTAAACACCATGTTTACAACTAGGTTGCCGAACTTCTCCATAGCCACAAAGACTTATTTAACCAAGGTCAAAACACCATGTCTATCCCAAGATCAATAGGCCTTCATAGCACAAGAAAAAAAATAAAGCGCATTGCAAAGCTTATAAACCAACCAAATGCAACCTCATAGCTTGGTTTATAAAACTAAATGATGATGGTCTTCAATCATGTCTAAACACCATGTTTACACAAGATTGCAAAAAGGAAAATGCTCACGTCAAGCATTAACATGGATATGAAAGCTTTCATCAATAAAGTTCTTCCGAAGGATCAAGCTAACAAAATGAAAGTGAGGACAATGAGGTGGATGCAAAATGTAAATGCAAAGTTAGCAAAAACAAGTGTTAGCAAGGTTGAAAGGACTTTTTGATGTTGTTCCGCAACTAGCTTATTCAAAAACAATTGCTAAGAGTGACAAAAAGCCTTCGCGACACTTCATAAGAAGTGAGGCTTTTGTCAATGAAAAGGTTATTTATCGAAAAGGACCAAGCAACCGAGCTAACAAGGTTTTAGAAGTAGATTTATGGGTTTCCTATATTTTTTTGGCTTAAAACAAAAATTTTGAAGAGAGAGTGTTGGGTATAGAAATTCTATCTAAAATGGTTTTTAAAAAAAAAACTAGAGAGAAATAAAAGTTTGATTTTTTTTTGAATGAAAAATATAACCTATGGTTTTAGGATTGCTCTATGAGTGGTTTTCCTAAATGTTTTAGGATCTCAAAAGCGAGGTTGTTCAATGTTTTTAGAAAAGGTTTTTTTAAATGCAACATGCAATGCAATGCAAGGGTGAGACGAACAACATGGTATGCAATGCAACACGGGGTGGGTGAACAAAATGATATGACATGATGAGGTGGTCTAAAACAAAACAAAAAGTTAGCCTAAGTTAACTAGCCACAAGTTTAGAATCAAAGGGTGGTACAATGCTTCATAAATCTCTCTAAAAGGGACACAAAGAAAAAGACTCTAAACACTAATAGGCACACAAAAAGGTCTACAAGTTTTCCAAGATCAAATAACAAAGTGCTCCCTCAATAACATTTAGAATGAACAACATGAAGTTGTGGTTTTTATTAGAGCAATGGTACAATGTTAGTTGATATTCCAATTAAAGAGTGCAATGTAGACGGTCATATTAATATATATAAAATAAAAGATCGGGTTGCCTCCCGCAAAGCGCTTCATTTAGAGTCATAGAGCTCGACTTTCTTACATACCTTCTCATTGATGCGAAGCCATGGTCCTTCATGCAAGAGGTGAAGGTGTTCCATGCAGCTCTTATTCCATTTCCCATGTTGGACATGATCAATCACGCTTAATGGAAAACTTGCCCAATCGTCTCTCACATCATGGTCACCTCCTTCTTTGTTGTCCTTCGTCGCTACCTTTCTTTTCACGGATTTTCCTCTCTGTACAGATTGGGAATTGCGCCAAACAATTGATCCAATGCAAGGTGCATGAAATCTTCTTTACAACAAGTCTTCATTTGCCCAAAACACATTCCAATTAAGGGAGTTATGCCCCTTTTTCCCCGTCACTGCAATCTGCCCCGTGCTGATTTCAGCACATGCATCTCTGATGTTTGAGACATAGCTCCTCCCGTGGGTCTTCAATTGTATCGATTATGGATGCGTTGAACCGAGGACTTGATGGAGATCCTGAATATTCAACTTTCTTGCATTGTAAATCTCTGGACTTGTGCACAAAATTGATGAGGCTTAGCGATGTCCGTTCTTGAAACTTGAAGATGTTGATGATGGTGTTCAAAATTTTGGGCATGGTTTCCCTCCTCATCATTTGAGTTTCATGTCCTGCATGGTTAGTGAAATTCGGGGATTCTCCCGACATGTGCTCTTTTAGGGTCATGAGCTTGACCAAGCGCAAAGCAAGATCGAGATTTGCAATTATTTGTAGACATATGCAGCATAATCACATCCTCAATTAAATTTCATCAACAAGGCATGGTGTAATTAAATGCAGCATGTGTTTCTTGCATAGCGCGGAGCTCATTATTAGGCAGAGGTTCTTTAAGGATGAAATCAACCTTCTCAAGAAACTCTAGCCTATCATCATGAAAAGAACAAGAAATAGAATTTAAACTTTTATTCCGACTATTGGTTCGAGCATGAGATTTTTAACGATTATCAACAAAACCAATAGAAGCTTGAGAATTCACTGTATACCTTAGCCTCAGAGCTTTTTCATACTCATTGGAGTCGTGGTGCTTTGTGCGAGATGTCATCTTGATGCACTCCTCGTGGTCCGTCGTGATTTGCTTTTCACGTCTCCATGTGTTTGAATGTTGCGCTCTTGTAATCCGTCGTGGTTTGTTTGCAACATCCTCGTTTGTCGAAGGTCGACCGCTTGTGCCTTCATTTGCCAATGTCATTGGGGTTCTTCCTCTACTCCAAGCTTCTGAATTTTATTATGTACGCTTGATGAAAACATCGCCCAAGCTCGCCTTCATTGTTATCATCGTCATCTTCTCTATCTTGTTCTCATCGCGTTGCTCCTGCCTCTTCTTTGTGGAATCTCTTCTGTATACTCAAAAGAACATATACCAAAATATAGATCTATTGAAATATTTATGAAATTACCTTTCCAACGAGTGGTCATTCGCTTTAAACGGAGTCCAAACGAGGGAGTTATGCCCGTTTCACTTTTGGCGCTGCGTGCTGTCTAGAAATTTTCAGAGTGCACAACCTTCAATGTTTTGGCCATACCCGCTTGTAGGAATCTCCGATTGACTTGATTCTTGATTCATTGGGACGGGAACTTCGTGGAGCTTTTTAATATCCAAAAATATGCTGCTATTTTCTTATGAGGTTGAGCAGAATATTGATGATAACAATGACTTCTTACGAATCGATCCGAAGATGTCGATGATCTTGATCTTGTGGTCTTCGGAGCGTCTTGTTATGCATCCTTGGCTTCAAGGTCATCACCATTGATTCACCAGCGAGTAGCATGGCTCCAATGGTCTATCTCCATGGTTCTTGCTTTGCCTAAGGTGTCGGGATCGAAGGAGGCTCCCGTGCTTTGTGTCGATGATCAGAGCGGTCTCTTTCTTTAATTGCACTCGACTAGAAGCTTCTTGAGCATCCCATGGAGAAGATGGGTGGCATCATGGTCCCTCTAATATTGTTGCCTCTAGCGTTGGTCAACTTCAAAACATAAACTTTTGTGCACAAGGTTCTCCAAACATCTTGCGACATCGTCATCACTTTCTCCATTGTTTGTTGCTGCCTCTTCTTCGTTGAGTTCCTTGATCATCCTGCACAGAACATGTACCAAAATTCTACTCCATGGAAAGTCTTATGAAATTACCTTTTCAGCGAGTGGTCATTGATCCCAAACGGACTCCAGATGAAGAAGTTATGGTCGTTTTACTCCGGCACTACGCTCTGTCCCGAGACATTTCAGAATGCGCAGCGTTGAAAGATTTTACCATAACTCTTCACACCGATCTCCAAAATTCACGATTCTTGATGCGTTGGAAAGTAGATTTGATGGAGCTTCAAAATAATCTATTATTTGCTCATGGTACTTCTCTAATCTTGGATGAAAAACTCATTACAATAGTAACACTTTGGAGATGATGATGATCTGATCGCACGATTTTCTTCGCGGGCATGCTTCATACCTATTGCTTGAACAAACAATTTTTTTCCAAAAACATTAGTCTTTAAAATCAATAGACACGGCGGTGTACCTTATTTATTATCTTTTGTTTTGGGGAGTGGGGACTCGATAGCGGATGCTGGGCCACTAACAAAAGTTAGCACCTACCACTAAAGAGCGGGTCTTCACGTAGCCATCAACTTGCTTGAGTGAGATTGGACTTGTCAAAGTGCGGACATTGAGAACTTCTCAATCGCTTTGTGTCTAGGGTTTTACCTGCATTCATGGACACAAACAAGAAACACAGGATATATGCAATAATAAGATTAGGGTTAGTCCAAAAACTAGATAGATCGCCCTAGGGTTCGTGCTGCCGATCCCCGGCAACGACGCTAGAAAAGCTTGTTGACGCTCCTTAGCGCCCCGATTTGTATACCGCAAGCGCACGGTTCGTGTAGCTTTTCCCTTATAGTATTCCCCCCAAGGTTTATCAATCCGTGGATCGCCAAAGAACTACCTAAGGTTTTCCATCTAATCTAATGGATCTATCCTAACATGAAGCATTGATTGCATATAAAGGGTAAACCTTTAATAGATATGAGTGATATGTGAAGGTTGATCTCATCCTTGAACATAGGCTTAATCATAGCAAAACCAAAGATATGACTAGGCCTATCGTCATCTAGTTGTAATTCAAGCTAACGAGCGGATAAATCATGCATCTCAATCAAAAGCATCTTTAAACTCAAAATCTCCAATCCGATCCCTCGATACTCCACCTACTTAGTGGCAACGGCTTGTCACGACGCCACCCCTTTTGACAAAAGTACCCTGAAGCAAGTCGAACCCCCTTTGGTAGTTCCGCCATGAACCTCTAGCCACCATGACTACAAGATCATGCTAAGCGATCTATCTCGATAATAGATCTAGGATGAAGCAAACCCAAAGAGAAGAACGAAATCGAAAGAGAGAACATGGTCGCTAATAGATTCGGAAGACATGACTATCATTACTCACATAATAGATTTGTTGGGATCATCACTGCCATGTGCACACCATCGATGAATCCAACTAGCTCTTGAACTCCGCCATGGCACAACCGCGCAGGGAGGCCACGACGGCTAGGGTCGGCCTAAGCCATCTCCTAGACAACCTCGAAGACTTGCGGCGGCCGTCGTCTCCCTCTGGTCTTGGCCCTAGGTTTTTGTCGAGTTCTGGGTGGGTGGATGCTTCGAGTTGAATAAGGTGCGAGCTATTTATAAGCCGAGGAAGCCACCGGTCGAAGGGGAGGTCGAACCGACCTAAAAAAGGGCTGGGCCGGCCGGCCCAATGGGCCTTGACCGGCCAGCCTAGCTCATTCCTTCGCCGTCTTGTGTCCTCCTTTCGCGTGCAGACTCCTCGCATCTTCTAGAGTTTATGTCCTTCACGATTGCACCCCTTTGGACGTCGTTATCTTGGAGATATCTTCGAGGAAAGGATGGGATAGAGAATCCTTCCATAAATCTTCATTTGCTTTGCTTAATCCCGAAGTATCTTGATCTCATCTTCGTGGGCTCGGTCCTTTGGGCTCTCTTGGAGGATGGATGTGCGTGAATGGGCTTCGAATCAACATGGGCTTTGGTCCTCCCTTTGGGCTTTGGCCTTCGTCTTTCCTCGTGTTAGCGCTCGATCATGGGTCTCGTCATTTCATGCTTCAAAATAGGCCAAAAACCTGCAAAAACGAAGTTCCTCCAAAATATATGTGCAAGTGTGAAAATGACCAATAATTAGGCCGGGGTTAGGACGGTTAGTGATTTTGATATTAAATTCATGCCATTATGAAGGATAAACAAGGGATAAAGTGGGTACTTAAGGAGCGCCAACAGGTAGCTATGCGGGCAAGACAATCCGCACAAAAACCACATCTTCCGCATGATGCAAGTACACGGTGGAAGACCGTAACCGCCAGGAATACCTATGCTGAAGACGGAGTGCTGGAGGAGGCCGAAGAATCCAACACCATTGCCACCCAGGAAGACCCTGTGGAACCCCCTAGAACTTCATGGGACTATCACAATACAACCGCCTTACCATTTCTATAGCAAAAAAGGAGGCCGGCGGCCGACAAGCAATTCAGCAAGTTCGTCGAGGTAACTAAGAAGTTTTATGGCAACATACCACTTCTTGATACTATGCAGGTTCCCACGTATGCCAAGTATCTCAAGGATATCCTTGGCAATAAGAGGGTCCTGCCGACTACCGAGGTCGTGCAGCTTACAGATGAGTGTAGCATAGCTATACTCAATCCTCTCCTGGAGAAGAAGAAGAAACCAGGATGCCCCACCATCACATGTTCCATCAGAGCTCAACACTTTAAGCACGCTCTTTGCGATCTGCAAGCAAGCATCAGCGTCATGCCAAAGGTAATTTATGATAAACTTAACCATCATGCGCTTGCCCCTACTGCCATGTGTTTGCAGCTAGCAAACCAATCAGTTCGTCATCTCACGGGGATTGCCAAGGATATTCCGGTGAAAGTACGGAATTTCTTTGTCCCCGTAGATTTTGTCATTCTCGACATGGAAGTCGACACTGAGATCCCTCTCATATTGGGGAGGCCATTCTTGAGCATGACAACTGCACACATTGATGCGGGATTTGGAGTAATCCAACTCAACATCAATGGGCAGAAGGAGAGATTCGGTTTCAAACCAAAGGATGAAAGATGCTCACAGATCAAAAGCTTCAACCGCAAGGAATCCATGAAAGAGCTGGAGAAGCCGTATTCCCTCATCGAATTCGTGGAGAATCTTCGAACTCGAGAGGAGATTAAGGTGTATAACCAACGGAACGCAAAGCGGAATATCCAATGTAAGAATTTTCTGGAATTTGGGAAGAAAGAGATCGAAGTAACGATGCCTACACAGAAGGTGTAGCAGAAGAAAGCGTCGCCACCAATGTCTCCATCAGGTGACGACGACCGAACTCAAAGTATGGGTAGTCTTGCTCAGGACGAGAAACTCGAGCCCTTGCCATGAGGTACGTGGTAGTTATCCATTCCTGCATTTGCATATAGGATAATTTATATTCTTGCATAGTCTTCCCTTTCTCATCATAGCATGTTTAAATTTTCGCAAATGCATTCTTTTGATTTTACACTGCATAAAAAAAAATCGGCCAAGATGGCAGACCTACTGAGCTTCATTCAAGCTTGGGGGGGGGGTGCCGATGTTTCCAGGTAAGTCATCCGACCTATCCTTTTGTCTTGTGTCCTAAAAAATAAATAGTTAGTTTAAATCATTCAAAAACTCAAAATAAAAGTAAAAGTATAAAATAAAGTAAAACAAAATAAATAAATTAAAACACAAAAAAATGTTTCATGCTTTGAATAAAACTCCCAACTCATATGTGTGGAAATCCGTGTAAGCTCTTATCATGGAAATGATGAATAGTTGCTTTGTCCATGCTTTGCAAGTGCCTCGTATATAACTGTTTACTCTCCTAGTACTTGAACTAGTTGGCACATAAGTAGTTCCACTAAAATCTGGTTGTGTGGGAGCATGAGCTTGATTTCCAAGTCTAAGTTGTTGTGAGATTTGAGATAGCTCGAACCGGAATAAAACTACATGCTCTAGTAGGAACCTCTCGGAATTTCTTTAAAATAAAGCATGGTAAAGAATTCCCTTTTGGTTTACATGTCCTACTCAGAGCCATATTGTTTTATCATATGAACCGATATAAGCTATCTTGAGTTATTTTGAGCTTTGTCGAATGGTGAGTTCATTCGTGGAAGGTACTTACCATCTACCGATCTTTCTCCTTTGCGTACCCATTGTTTTGATAGCCTCAAAATGTCTGGCATGTCAATTACCTACTCCGAGTATTGATATCCACCTTCGCCAGACAATTCCCCTCACAACAAAACCCAAAATCTCCATAGTGAACCTATCCATCTCGAATGGTCTATCCAAGTAATGCTCCCTTCCAAAAACTCTATCATTATGGAGTGTGGGTCATCTTTCTTATAAAAAAAACTGGGCAGAAGCAATGAAAAAAAAAGTGAGAGAGAGAGACAAGACCCATACCTCCACTCAAAAGAGTTGAAATAAGGGGCTCAAATAAAAGACCAAAAATTCTCTAAGTGTGAGTCCGTTTCCTCCCTCTCCCCTGAACATTTTACCTTCCATAAGATTGGGATTTGATCGAGTACCAACCTCTTGTGAACCACTCTTCAGCTTGGCAATATAGGTAGCCAAGGTATGCTCTTCCTACCCAAAACTCCACATATCAGCCTTAGAGTAGGAAGAAGATGGTCAAATTGTCCGACCATGGTGAGGACCATACACCTTAAGCGACTTGAGAGTACCATCGGGGAATCCTAAATCACTTTTGAAAAACATGCAAAAACTCCGAGATAGGAACCTGAACAGGAGGCAGGAAATATTCCGGTAAAGGTTGTTCAATCTCTCAACCGCCCAAGACGAGGGATGCGAGTAAGCCCCATCTCCAGAAACCAAGGTATGAGCCAACTTATTCAAAGTACATATGGGTTAGAGTATTATGTTGTGCATAAGGTTTCCGCAGGGTTTTAGCATTGATGCAACTCCTGATCCATCAAGCCCCAGGTTTAGCTTTGCTTGAGGACGAGCAAAAGTTTAAGCTTGGGGGGGGGGTGTTGACGGCCATTATTTCCCATTTTGACCGTCAACTTCTCGGGAATAACATGAGATTTACACCATGTTCCATATATATTTTGCTTATTTCTAATGAGTGCAACAAGTTTTGGATGAGTTGTGGTCGCAGGAACTAGTGTACCAAAAATCAGGAAAAATGGACAAAATACCAGGCCGACCGGCCTACCCTAGGCCGGCCGGCCTGGCACCTCAACATACCATGCCACAAAACTTTGCCAGAGTGATCATAAGCACAAATCCAAGCCAATCCAATTTGGTTCCGTCCAAAATTCACAAACAAATGCTGAAAGGCTTGAGCTATGAAAGGTTGGGTCCACTTTCAGTGTCCAAACACAGTTTCAAGACCTAAACCGCCTTGAGCAAGAATGTGCAACCGTTGATTGATGCGTCGGTGGCACGGAGGGCCGAGAGGAGCCAAACCCATGCCGGCCGGCCTAATGGAGGCCGGCCGGCATAACAATCACGTGCTTTGGACCCAATCCTCTTCCACCGACTTGTAGGAGACAATCCAAGCCGTCAACAAAAAGTCGGTGGCCAGATGGTGGGATCCCCAGGCCGGCTCGCCTAGGGGAGGCCGGCCGGCCCCACTTTGCGGCGTCTCAAGCTCATCTTCACGTGGAAGCTACGTCAACCAACCTTCTTGTGTACAACCGACGCCTCGGCCAAATACTGACCTCTAGCTAGTATAAATAGGACCTCATCCCTCACTTGTGACACACAAACACAAAAGGTGCTCTCTTCTCTCATTCTTAGTTTCTAGAGTAGGTTAGGTAGTCTGGGAGTTAGAGTCGAGTCGAGCTTGTCTCGGGATTCTGGAGTCATCATCGGAAGTCGGGTATAAGCTCTTGTATCTTTTCCTTTGACATTTATCAATATAAGTTAACTTCTTTATCTTTTCGAGTCAGCTTTACTTCCCGCATTTATTTATCTTTCCAAGTTATCTTACTTGTGTGCGGAAGTAATTCTCTAGCTTAGGCTTTGTACCTATCTTATTTATCGGGATCTTACCTCACGGGTTTTCTCGCCCGGACTAGAGTATCTCAAGTTAGTGCTCTAGGTTGAGGGGGATTTCTCTTGTTTGCGACAAGAGAAATCCTAACACCGAGTACGGACGTGGTGTCTGGGCTTAGTGTTAGCTAGAAAGTGTGTTCCACCCCACAGAACTATTGTGGTAGTCGGTAGGTGGTGACGGCCCTATCCGTCCTTTGTAGTCCACCACGTTCAGGTGTTTTCATAGCAGTAGTTGCAGGTTGCCGTTGGACTCCCCTCTCATCCCTTTCTGAAGTCTTTCCTCTTCTAGTCACCGAAGTAAGCTCTGGATTCCCGATAACTAGTTAGAGTCAAGTTTTAGTCTAGAGAGGCTAGCTCGATAGTTTAGAAGTGTTTTAGGAGTCTTTCTCGCTCGTTGTCCTCCCAGCTACCTACCTCTCTAAGGATTAGAGTCTCCTGTGTCCGACGGTCATCGTTGGCCATTACCCTACCTATCATATCAGGCTTACCCCCACTAAGTTAGTTGGTTGATATCCCTAGTAAAGTTTGTCATTCGATTCTTCGATACTCTTTATCCATAGTGCTTGCCTGAGGAAATATACGATACTCTGGAACACTCCAAGGTGAAGTGCTACAATGGTGATTTTGTGCGCTTGCGGAATCCATATTCTATTGTGCGTAAGAAACGCCAACAGGGGGCCATAGGCGTAGCTCTTTTGGTGAGCTGCAGGTGTAGAGTGACAACATTCAAGATACGCTGCGCCAACACATCGAGACATCCTAAGCATGGCAGTGTCACACTTGCGAGAGAGTCCAGGACATGGAGCAGAGGCAGTTGCAGCACCAGGAAGAGTGGAGGGCCTACTGCCGTTGGACGGGTTTCAACCCCGACCAACCGTAGTAAGCCTGAAGCTAGCTTGGGGGAGGACCCCCCCGAGAGGTAACTTGTATCTTGTATCTTTACCCCTTTCCAAATCTTGCATGAAACCCATAAAAATTTGCAAAACCTAGAAAATCCATAAAAATTTGCATAACTAAAAATAAATAAAAATTTACAAAACTTAGAAAACACCAAAAATATTTCTTTAATATGTGTAGTAAGCATGGTGTGAGTTTTCCTTGTTGAAATGATGAATAGTTGCTCTGTTAATTTCCTTCATATGCTTTGTTACAATTTTATGCTCTACCTAGTTTTGAGTTCATTAGCTAAAAGTTCAAACCTTAAGCTTGAAACTTGTGGGTAGCAAAAAGCATGATCCGAATCTAAGTTGTTGTGAGCTATGATATGGTTAAGTAGAGTTGCTATGATCTTCTCTTTTTTGATGCCTGATATCTAGAGTTTTTAATTTTGAAAACACAAAAATATAATAAAGTTCCTCGATGATATGAAATTCCTATCCAAAGCTATATGTTGTTTTCATTGGAAAAACCTTCCACATATGCAACTTGCTATCTCTTTGAGCTTTGTCAAATTGTTGTGACCCGTAGTGAGATTCATTTCATACTCCCATGATCAAGATCACGCACACATTTCCAAAACATGCTATGCTTCTACACTGGAAGTAAGCAAACATCCATCCATCCACAAAATAAAACTCCATGTTGATGTATGGCACCTCTCTCATCAAAAGTTACATCAAGGATATGGGGCTATGCAAAAAGAAATAAATAGATGCATACCCAAAGAAGGTATGCCACATGCTTCGGCATGTCAAAAAAAAGAGAAAGATAAAAGATGCATACCCAAAGAAGGTATGCCACATGCTCAGGCATGTCAAAAAAAAGAAGAGAAAAGATAGCCCCTTATCCAAAAGAAAAGAAAAAAAAAGAGATGGTTCATACAAAGGAGTTCATAAACCATCCACCAAAAAAAATATCCACACACTTGCACATCTTGATCAAGGTTTATGACTTATTTCTCAATTGGATCCGGTTTTTGCCTTAGCAAGATATGAGAAACAAGTATGCCTTCAATTCCTCCATACCTACAGCTCCACAAAAACAACCATTAGAGATAGGTTGAGGAAGAAAAGGCACAATAAAAAGCCTTGGTAAGGAATTATATACATTGAGCAATCGAGAGATCATCTGAGGAACTTTATAAATTTCTTTTGAAAAACATTACAAAACCTCCGGATTGACGGTTGAGTTAAAGAGAAAGAAATATGAGCACTCTATAATACCACTTTGACTCTCAACCGCCAAAGATAAGGTGAAGCTATAAGCCCCACATGAGTAAGGTAAGAGGTAAGAACAAAGGCCAACTTATTCAAAATCAAGGTAAGAAGCATTTGGTTGTTCCTAAGTATAAGTTGAAAATGCAACATCGTAGCAACTACTGATCAACAACATGAGCCAAGTTTTGCTCAGGACGAGCAAAAGGCTAGCTTGGGGGTGTTGTTGACGGTCGTTAAGTGCAAAATATGACCGTCAACTATACTCACTAAAGAAGGAAAACCATACCTCTTACTCGCATATTTGTATCACTAACCTAGCTCCATAGTTGTTTTGGAAGATTTATGTTTTCAGGAGTACAAGTCTGGAATAAGAAGAAAACACGAAGAATACGTAGATGGAGTATCAGAAGATCGCGTCCTGCGTAACTTATCCAAAAGAGGCCCAAATGTCAGAGCAAACCGACCAAACAAACCCCGGCACCGACGTATCAGAGAAGAGGACCCATAGGGCAGTGTACCGGAGAAGGTCGGTGGCCAGAGGTGGTGAGGTGGGGTCGGCCGAGCCCATTGGTCGGCCGAACCTGGCCCACTTCCCGTCCAGGTGCATTTTTGCGGGAAGCTTGATATGATCCTCCTGAAGGTGGTTACGAATGTTTCCATGTATAAACTTGGTGGGAACCAACCACAAGGGCTATATAAGGGGCCTCCCACCTGTTGACGCTCACTAATGATCATTTCTAGGTGTCAACTTGATCAGAAAATCATGATAGTTTGCATTTCTTGCACGTACTTATATTCAATAAAGTCCCTAAACAACACTTTACCTTCCAGAATATGCAAGTTGTGCTTTTGAGCTAATATGCAGGTTGCAAGCACACTTTGGCCCAACAGAAAACACAAAAAATATCAGAGTACCAATTCAGGCGCAAATGGACCAAGTGTAGGCCAAGAACCGAAGCAAGATCACTCAAGACAAGCTCTACCTCGGTGTTCAGACCAGGCCAGGCCCAGACAAGCCCAACCCCCAGCAGTTGGGGGCGGTTGGCGCCACTGGCAGGCCGGCCGACCCCTTGGTCGGCCGACAGGCCCGTGGGCCCCACCGCCTTAAGCTTGCTATGTGGCAGCATGGCATTGGTCCCCGACGTCAGTTTGCGGAGGATTAGCTGCAGAAACCCCGTGGCTCCCTGCTATAAATACAAGGGGGGGTAGAGAATGAGAACACACACACACCACACCACTCACCTCTCCTTTCTTGCATTCCTTGCATAGTCTTTAGGCTTAGTGGAGTTTAGGAGAAGTCTAGGAGTCATCGAGTCGCCAGTGTTGCTCGAGATGGTATGGGTTCATCTCTAGCTCTCTCTTGTAATATTCTATCGTTTGTAATAGAATTAGACTATGGTTACCGATATCTGCTTGAAGTATATTCTGAGTTATCGAGTATATGCTTCTTGTCATGGTTGCGTTATCATTCTATGCTTGCACTGTATGATCGCCCTGTGCTGGAGATGGTTAGTATTTTGTTCTTAGAACTCTATCAACTACTCCAGTATTCGTATGATTGCTCTAGTGTGATGTCTGTCCATCCGGAGGGTGGGGGCTCCGCGCGGGACACTAGAGTATCCCTTACTAGTGTAGACATGGTGTCTAGATTAGCTAAGTGTTGCTGGATGTCAACTATATCCACGTTTTGTAGAGGTAGCCGGCAGGTGGTGACAGCCCTGTTCGAGCCTTTTAGTAATCCTCCACGTTCGGTATGGGGGGTAGGAGGTATATAAAGTCGCCGGGGTGTACGGGCTCCTCCCGTCGCTTCGATTGCGATCTCCCTGTTGTGTAGTTTAATCTCTGACGAGCTAACCAATGAGAAAGTGTAGATATAGCTAGCCTAGCACAGCTGACTCGAGCTCTGACTTTTACCTTGCTCCCGGCCTAAAGCAATCTTTATCATTTATTTATCCGAGAGGGTAGATTGTGTGTGTGTGTCACACTACCTCCTACCATGTTATTATCTTACCCCTGTTTATGCAAGAGAATATCCAATCTAGATAGAGTTCACCCACTAATCTATATATTCTCTCACTCACCACCTCCCTGCGGAAATATAAATGACACCCCAGTATACTCCCGGGTAAAATGCTACAGCGGTATTCCGTGCGCTTGCGGATTCATTCGTGGTTCATGAAATACTGCCACCCCAAATTGGCGTCTGCGGGCGTCATCGCTGGTAACGTTGGTAGACGCCAACAAGCATTTTTGGCGCAGTTGCCGGGGAAGGCACAGAGTGAAATATATAGATAAAAGTTGTGAACAAAATTGAATTGGTATTCGCTTGCTAAATAGGCTAACTTGGCTTTGTTTTCTTGTCTTTGTTGATATGAAAACAGGGTAGTGTATGACCGGTTTCGATCTGCCACAAAACTTTCATTCCGATCCAGAGTCACTTTTGAGAAGAGTTTGACCTCGTATCATACCTCCTCAGATCTCACTCTTGGCAGTCGATCCAGTCATCGCATCATCGTCAGCTCCTAGAGCTATGGCCCAGAAGACACTCCGTGATTACTCTTCTCCGTCTGCTAATCAGGTCCCTACCGGGACCGAGGTTAAAACCGGAGGAGAAAATTCTGAGATCAAGACAGGTCTCATTACGATGGTGCAGGCCAGCCCATTCTGTGGCAAGGCCAATGAGGATGCCAGTGCTCATCTCCAGCAGTTCCTGGAGCTCTGCAGTACTTTTGTTATCAAGGGTGTATCGCAAGATGCTATCCGGCTCCGTCTGTTTCCGTTCTCTCTCTTGGGGAGAGCGAAGCAATGGTTTTATGCTAACAAGGATGCTGTGGATACTTGGGACAAATGTGCCAAGGTGTTCCTCTCGAAGTTCTTCCCGACGGGAAAAACCAATGCTCTTCGTGGTCGGATTTCGAATTTCGAGCAGGCGTCAAATGAGTCAATTCCGGAGGCTTGGGAGAGGCTTCAGGAGTACATTCTAGCGTGTCTGCACCATGGAATGGATAATTGGCTCATTCTACAGAACTTCTACAACAGGTTGACATAGTCATCCCGTGATCATGTGGATGCCGCTGCGGGTGGAGCTTTCTTCTCGCTAACCATTAAAAGAGCTACATCATTGATCGAGAAGATGGTTTCCAACCAAGGTTGGAGCGATGATAGCCTCCAACCGCGCCAGCGAGGTATGCACTCCGTTAAGGAGGCCGACATGCTCACTATGAAGATTGATCTCCTCCTCAAGAAATTTGAGGATTATTCCCAAGATAAGGCTCAATTGCAAACACTTCAAGCCTTGGAGACTCGCATGACGTGCGAGGTCTGCGGGAATGTTGGACATTCGGGCGATAATTGCCCAGAAACCCAAGAAGAAGCTCTATTTCTCAATGGCAGCAATGAGTTTCGTCCACAAAGAGGTCAGGGGTGGAATCAACCACGCCCATACTACCAAGGAGGTAATGGGAATTTGAATTCTTTCGGTCCTAACCAGCCTACCTTGCGAGATCTTGTCTACGGCCAAGCGAAGATCAATGAGTCCCTTCAGAAGAAGTTGGCTGCTATAGACAAATCTATGGAGACCATCCATGCCAAGATGGACGGATTCTCCACGGCTATGATGAACCAACTGAGTTCCAATAAGGCGCTAGAAACTAAATTGGCTCAATTAGCTGCTGCTACACCTGCTGCTGAACTAGGGAAGATTCCAGGGCAACCCGAGTCTACTCTAGAAAGCGTGAATGTCATTAATGCTATGTGGAAAGAACCCCTTAGCAGGACAACCCTCAGCTACGCAGAGAAGCTCACACGCCCAAGAAGAGGTGCGTGGGGCGAGTTAGCAGCCACAATACGAGAAGATCCTGGAACCCCAGTGATCAGCTGCTCAATCTTTGATTATGAATTTGATCACGCCCTTTGTGACCTTGGAGCTAGCGTCAACATCATGCCCAAGGTAACTTTCAAGAAGCTAGGCTATCCGTCAATTTCCCCTACCACTATGTGTGTTCAGCTGGCAGATTCCACGATAAGATATCCAGAAGGAGTTGTGGAAAGGTTAATGGTACAGGTCAAGAATACCTACATATTAGTGGACTTTGTAGTCCTTGATATGGAAGGAGATCTTGGAATTCCGCTCATACTTGGGCGACCATTCCTCAAGGATACAAACGCCAGAATTGATGTGGGGACAGGAAGAATCAGCCTCCGTATCATGGGAAAGACCATGAAATTTAAGTTCCAGAACAAAAAGGAGGTATTCCTGATTCATGAGGATAGTGAGAAACAAGGGCTGTGGGCAGAGCTAGGTTGGGATGGTCAAGATTATCATCCCCCTTCCAAGCCAGCTTGGGAGGATTGGGAAATTCATACTCCACCAACTGAGCCAGTGGAAGACGACCAGAAGATCCCCAACTTCATCACCAACACAGTATGGGAAGATCTGGAAATTGTCTATCCTGCATCCGAGGATCATGTTCCTGCGCCGCCTATGCCACCAAAGAAGATCAAGAAGGTGTGGCGCAAGAAGAACAAGACGTCATCGACCGCTACTACTTCTCCAGGTACGGACGAAATGACATCAACCTAATCAGGTATGGAGAAAGGTCCTGCTTTTCGACCCTAACCAAGAGCTAGCTTGGGGGAGGTCCCCTCCCTTAAGTCAACTGTATCCCTTTATTTGCTTTCAATAAAATTTGATAAAAAAAACTTTCAAAAACAAAATAAAAATTTACTGCTTTATTTCCCTTTTTCATGATGCGCGATAAGAATGTTTTAACTCCTTTTGATAAGTTGAAAGGATGAGTTTTGCTTTGCTCTATCATGTCTGTTGTGCCTAGTTTGAAAATAAGAGTTCTCTTGAGTTTAAATCTGCTGGTTATGCAAATATGTTGTCAATAAACCTGAAAGTTCCGTGGGTTGCATATGCTTGATTCAAGTCTAAGTTGTTGCGAGTTCAGATATGGTAAATAAGGTTGTGCAAGCTTGTTCTAGTGATGCTTGAAGTCTGGAGTTGTTTTCAAAAATTCTAAAAGAGGCAAGTTCCCCAGTGATATGCAATGTCCTACCAAAGCTATATGTCATATTCCATGAAAAACCCTTTACACATATGCTGCTTGATATTCTGTTGAGTTTTGTCAAATTGTGTGACCCTAGTGAGATGCTTCTCATGCTTTCTCGATCATAATCACGTACACGTCCCATCCAATTGCTTCATTCCTACACTTGGGATTTGTACCACCACCTATTCATTCCACATAATAAACGCTCCATGTCTTGGTGATCTCTCTCGTAGAACATCCCTGAAATAAAATAAAGTCAGATTATGGTTGCCCCAAAAAGAGAAAAGATGGCATGCCAAAGAAGCATGACCCAAAAAAAAAGAGAGAGAAAAAGGGGTAGCCGTGTCTCAAAAAAAAAAGAGAGAAGAGACATAGGGATGATTCGAGAGAGAAAAGCCATTACCTCAAGGAGTAAGTCATATCCATCCATCCATCCATCTACTCATACACTTGCACCTTTTGATCGAGATTGCATGACTTGTTTCTCCATGGATCCTCTCTTTGACTTTACAATAAATAGAATACAAGTGTGCCCTGTTCTTATCCTACTGTAACACCCTAATTCAAATTTCAGCAATTAATAATAAATTTAATTGGTTTATTTAATATTCTAGGATTTAATTTGCTTAGCCTTGCATTTATAATTTATTTTTGCTTCATAAAGTAATTAAAATTTATTTTAGGGCTAACTTGTTTGTGCATTCATGCTGGTGCATAAGTTTTAATTGTTTGAGTGCATAGGAGTTCGAATTCAAATTCGATTTGAATTCAAATAGATTCCAGTGTTGTTTGGAAAAGAATAGGAGAAGAAGCAAACCAGCCCAGCATGCCTCCCAATCCAGCCCAAAACCAGCTTGCAACCCGCTCGGCCCAATCCCGCGTGAACCTCGGCCGCAAGACCCAGCCACGCGCGCGCCCTTGCTCTGCCACCCGGGGCCCACCTACTAGTCCCTCTCCCGCACTAGTAGCGCGCGCCCCTCTCTCTCGGCACCACGACCCCACCTGGCAGCCAGCACCAGCAACAATGCTCGGGCCCGCTTGCAGCCGCTCAAGCTGCTGCTCAGAGTGAGTGCTATCTCCTCTCCGAACCACACTCGGCGCCCGCCAACCCGACCCGTCGTCCCCACACGCCAGTGGCTCAGCCCCTCCTTGCGACCTCCACCGCGACCTGGCCCACCTGCCGGTGCTTCAGCGTAGACGCTCGCCCAACCAGCCTTGGCCCATGTGTCAGAGACATGGTAATCGTCCCGCGTGCCCGCGCCTCCCTTTCCTTTCTGACGCTGATAAACCGGCCCCACACGCCAATCCTTTCTTTCAGAACCTTGCACCGGCTCCGTTCGAACTCGCCGCCGTGATCTCCACTGCAGCCTGCTGATCACGCACGCCGAGATTCCGGCACCACCTCTTTAAACGCCCCCAGGAACCGCCCCTACAGACCTGCGCCCCCATCTACCCGAGGCCGGCAAGCCCTGCGTGCCCTTGGCCTTGCATGCACTCCGCCTGCTGCTGGCTTCTCGATGCCTCACGTCGCCGATCAGATCACCACCGCCGCCCAGTCCTGTTAGCATGACCACGAACAGAAACAAGCCATCACCGGCCACCGGTACAGCATCTCGCCAAAGCAAGCGCCACTGCCCAGGAAGCAGAAACAGAAGCCATCACCAGTCGTGCCGTGTCGGAACGTCGTCGCCCACGGAACAGATCGCCACCACTGCCGTCGGCCTCGATTCCGGCCATCCCGAGGACCCCCGCCGCCGGTTAGCCCCGAAAATGAGTTTCCCCCATCATCCTCTCTGTTTTCCCCATATCGCCATGATCTCTCGTGCTCTTGAATGCCAACAAAGGAAAGCCTCTACAGCGACCACCTCCGCGAGCTTTGCGTCGACCTTGCCGCCAGAAGGAACCGCCGCCGCTCGACGTCGCTTGTTGTCGCCATTCTAGGAAGTTCCCAGTTCGAGCTCTCCACTTCCCGAGATCAGCCCGCGCCGTCGCAGCTCTCCCCAGTGCCCTAGGTCAGATCCCTGTGCCGAGAGCTTTCCGTTTTGCCGCTTCCGGGCGTTTTCCGTGAAGCGTAGAGTGATCTAGGGTTGTAGCAAGGAGCTCTGTACACATGTTCTTGGAGTATGCACCTGTTCATCATGTTCTGATGACCAGAGGTAGAAGAAGGACTATGAGCCCTTGGATCTGAAATCTATGGTCCATAATAGATGTGTTTCATACCCCTTCGTGTGGACCCGGTTCACCGTAGACTGCAGTTATAGCTCTCTGGTCCATAGATTCCGTAGACCGAGTTCACAGCACAGTACACAACCATATCCCCACGTGAAGGCTGCTGTACACATGCCACTTTTGCGTTTCAGTCCCTGCCCTTAGTTGTTATTGCGGCACAACTTTTCTGTATCATGCTAATATTTCCTTCTAGCCCCTGAATACCTTGTTAATCACTGTTTTGACCCTAAACCTTGTATGCTAGACACCCCAGTACATCTTTTGTATTATTTTCGGGTACTTTTTGTGCTACAGTACGCCCATTATAGTTTAATCCCTGTTATTTGCGCAGTATTTCAGATAAACCCTTGTATCTTATAACGCTTATATCTTTTTATTTATAGCTCCGTTTTTATTGGTTCTTGCACTCACGCGATCGTTGTAACACGTAGAATAGTTCTAGCTTAGTTTAGTTTGCGGTTTTGATGTATTGTTGTACTGTTTCTTAGTTTTTGCTATTGTTTGCAAGTATGTTTATGTTGTGTATTGTCTTTGGCCATGTGTTCGTGAGTAGACGTTGATCCATCTGAGGAGCCCCAGTACCAGTAGCAGGAGCCATCTTCGGATCAGTTTGAGCAGCAGGAACAGTTTGAGGTAGGCAAGTATAACATGAACACCACCTATCACTTTAAATACAATTTCATACTGCATTTTAATACTTTATGCCTATAAGGACTTTCTTAGCCACTTTATATCCTTTATATATATCCTTTGGGTTGCATTTTGGTTAGTTGTGCTAGATGCCGCGCTATAACACACTTGGTCCTTTTTAATTAATTTGATTAATGATATATGCAACTTAATTCTGAGAGTTTCTAGAAAAACCAAGTTTCTAGAAAAACCAATTTTTAACGAGACGTTTCTAGAATTAAGTTGCATATACCATTAATCAAATTAATTAAAAAGGACCAAGTGTGTTGTAGCGCGGCACCTAGCACAACTAACCAAAATGCCACCCAAGGGAGATATATAAGGTAATAAAGTGGCTAGGAAAATCCTTATAGGCATACAGTATTAAAATGCAGTATGAAAATGTATTTAAAGTGATAGGTGTTGTTCATGTTATACTTGCCTTCCTCAAACTACTCCTACTGCTCAAAGTGCTCAGAAGGTGGTGGCTGCTCTGGGTACTGGTACTGGGGCTCCTCCGGTAGCTCAATGTCTACTCACGAACACATGGCCAGAAACAAGGCAGCAACATAAACATACATGAAAACAAAGGCTAACACTAAGAAACAGTACAACAATACATGAAAACAACAAACAAAACCAAGCTAGAACTATTCTACGCATTACAACGATCGCGTGGACATAAAGAACGCCTAAAACGGAGCTAGAACGTGAAAACTACGCTTAAAACAAGATCTAGGGTCTTTTCTGCAAGAAAAACTAAGTTTCCAGGGGTTTTCTGCAGAAACCAGGGACTACGACGTAATTAACACTTTGCTACAGGGGCTAGCGCAGAAAACTGACCATCCAGGACTGCGGGTTCTAATTCTAAAGAGTACAGGGGTAAAACGCTAAAAGCAGGACTTAACCGTAAATTCTTTTGAACAGGCTTGGACCGCGGGTTGTTTTCAAAAGAGTTCAGGGACTCTTTAGCAAAAAGCACCAGGCCGAAAGGGTATCTTCTAATCAGGGCCGTCGGTTTTGGATCTAACGATCCGGACCCGATCTGGATCTGATCTAATCTCGCCCGTTGGGTTCTAATCGGGCTCAAAATGATTGGAGGTGAGGGCGGCGGCGCTGGGCCGCCGGAGCCAAATTCCACGGCGACGCTGCCCGGGGGCTCGCCGGCGTTTGCCAAACTGGCGTTCCAGGGCTCGTTTCAGCCTGCGGTTTGGCCTGGGAGGTAGTACGCATCACGCGTAATCCACCAGAGGGTTGAGCCGGGTTCAGGGAGGCCTTGGGACGCAGTTGCGACGGCAGGGGCGGTGCTGGGCCATGGCGCCCGCCGGGGTGTGGCGTGCCGGCCGAACTAGGGTGGAAATGGGTGCGAAAAGGGTGTGCGTGCGCGTGTTGAGTGAGCGCGAACCCGAACCAGGGTCGCGTGGTGGCTGTGTTGTGCTGCGGCGAGGTCCGCCGTGGGAGATCTGCAGTGGGTGCGGCGGTGAGACGCCGGCGTGCGTGTTCCGGGCTCGGATGCGGCCTACGGTCTAAGACAACAAGTGCAAAAGGAAGAGGGGACCGTGCTTGTGCTCACCGAGGGCCTTGATTGGGCGGAGTCGTAGCGCAGGATGGCCGGCGGCGGGATCTGGGCGGCGGGGCGTGGCGGAGCTCGCAAACGAGCTACGGTGGTGGTCCTCTGGGCCTGCTGATCCGTCGAGGAAATCCGTGCTGGTCCTGTGCGGGTGTGAGGGGTCAAGGCGGTCCGAACGTCACCGACGGCGAGTAATCACGGCGGCGCAGAGTCTCAACTGGGACGGATGTCAGGCGCAAATTCGATGCCGTGCAGGGCCGAACTCAAGGAACAGGAGCTCTGCGAGACTCTAGGTGCCAAGGCGGAGCTGTCGCAGGGGTTTGCAGGGTCTGGGAAGTGGTGGAGAAGCGGGTCTATGGCGGTGCAGACCTCTGCGCAACAATGGCATGGTGGAACGGGCTAGGGTTTGGGCGTGGCGGCTGCGGATGGGAGCAGGGAGGTCCACGGGGCGGTTTAAAGAGGGCGCCAGGGATCTCGGCGTGCGCGCCCAAGAAGGAAACCGGCGAGTTTCTCAGGCGGGGATCGCGGCTAGCCGTTGCGCGGCCAGGAGAGGCGGGGAAGACGAGCCTGGCTCGTGGGCCTGGCTGTTAGTGAGAGGAGGCACACGGGCGTTGCTGCAGCTGAAGTGTGGCGGACCAACCCAAACTAACTGGGCCCGGGTGCACTGATCTTTGTTGCTAAGCAACTCTGACCCAAATTGGCACTCACCGGTAGTTCCTCGAGTGAAGCCTCGATAAAAGCCACGCTATTCCAGGATCAGCAGACAACACTCACACAAAGGTGAGCCCAGAGATTACAACACAGAACATTTCATACATCTCAGAGTGATTGCAGTTGAAAAGAAATTTATTACAAGCCAGGTTCAGAATAGTAAAGTACTACAGAGTTCCATCTACTCAAATTATTCAAGTCTCATTGTTCAGCGGAAGCATTAAAAGATAACTAGCGAAATAACGTGACGCATCGATAAAGCCCATACGAAAGCGCCACTCAGCAGGAGGGTGGTCAGCACCAGCTGAAGGGCCATCCCACTCAACAGACCAACCCGGAGGCAAGGTACACGGCCAAGTAAGACTCGCGAACAGATCTTCAAAGTTAGTACCTGAAAAACAGTGCCACAAGCAAGGCTGAGTATACTAATACTCAGCAAGACTGACCCGTCTCCGGATATAACATAGTCCGATAACTAGACATGCAAGGCTTTTTGGTTGGTGGGGTTGTTTTGCCAAAAACGCCACTAAGAGTTGATCCTTATTTTCAGATTTTATTTAGCCATCTTCCAGTTGGATTAACCATTCTAAGTTTGCATCTAACTCTATAGAAACATGGTAGAGCAACCATTTAACCAACCAGCAGTATTATCATCATCATGTTCCACTTGTTACTCTGTGTGACCGAAAACATTAAGCAGTCTCATGCCGTGAGAGGCGGACGATTCTGAATCAAATTTCAACCTGGCTAGGGGAACCTAGACCACACGTATGGGAACCAAGTCGCCCACACAACTTTCCCCCTTTCTTTCCAGTCCGTGGATCCGGCACACCCTCCCTGACTACAGAGCCCGATGTCTCTGCACCCGTACGTCCGGACAAAAAAATAAACCTACTTCTAACAGGAGGGTGCGAAATCGTTCCACTCGCTGGTCCAATCATGTACTTAAGCTTACCGATTACCATATTTCTCGCCATGTGGCTAGTACTTTCAAACGCTTAACGAAATGAGCCACACATCGCGACCTTAGCCATTTTTGACTACACCAGCGGGGTATCACAACTACACAACCCCGCCCGTTGTCCTTATATTTCAGTAGGAATTAAAGTCAGTCAACTCCTATAATCTCGCGAAAGGCAGGAAACCTCTCGACTTTTACCGTACCTAGTTAGCGGGGCAACTAGTCGAGAAAAAGATCCGGATAACAAACATAGGTTCCTAGGGATCATGCCCCTAAGATTTTCGATCAACTCCTAGAAAACATAAATGCGCAATAAAAATTATTACAATATATACAAATAGTAAGATGAATATAATGCGTAAAATAATGGGATTATGCACCGGGGCTTGCCTTCTTGGGCACTGTTCAAAAGTAGCCTTGGGCTCTTCCGAACATTGGTTCGGGTCTTGATTCAAGTCAGTAAAATTAAGAGAGACACTCTCCGGAGTGGTAGTATTCGCGGGCAACAACTCGTAATCACCGTCGAGTAGATTTACCGTTTCTATATGCATGCAGAAATGATATTGTTACAACATGATATAAATATATTTCTTTCCTTCACTATAAAGTTGTAGTCCAGTATAGCATGTGTTTGTTGTGGTGGTCTTAGTTAACTTTATTTTTCTGGGCAATCGTTTATAGAGTAGTTCTTAAATTCACTTTACTTCATAAAAGAGTTGTGTGGTTTGGTTTTCATTTTTATCATTAAAACATAGCATGCTTTCACTATTTCCTAGCAACCAATTTACTCATGAGTTAGTGATGAAAAACTAAAGTAACTCAGATCTCAAACTTTAACATCTATGGTATAAAATTCAGCATCTAACCATAAAGCAATTTAACATAACTATTCATGTAAGTAGATTATTCTAGTTGCTTCACCTGTTTGCACAGAACGTTTGACATGGTTTTTGGTGCTACAAATTTTACGGGAGCATCTACAAAGCATCTACTCAGTAATGGAATTTTTCCAGATTTTATTCACTTATACAGCAGAGGTGACAAAAAGAACAAATTTAGCAAGCCATTAACTAAGATTAATTCCACAGAGAGTTATACTCGGGATATGGTTCTCAAATTTTTATGAGAGCCTAAAAATGGACTAAACATGCTTAAGTAAAATTTTCAGGCATTATT
Source organism: Panicum virgatum (assembly GCF_016808335.1). NCBI lineage: Eukaryota > Viridiplantae > Streptophyta > Magnoliopsida > Poales > Poaceae > Panicum > Panicum virgatum. The sequence goes on along the minus strand of NC_053146.1, from coordinate 18,266,449 downwards.
TCGTGAAGATAAATTACTCATGCATTAAACTAGCTATGAACATGCATATTCATTTGGACTTTAATATGACTAGTACTGCATGTGAAACTTTTACCAAAGCTAGTTCTCATTCTAACTAGTATCCTATCCAAATATGAAGACCATATATGACAGATTTCTTCCAGAACGAAAATAGTAAAACTAAGCATGATAACTCAAGCATGGATTATAACTGTAATAATATTCAGTAAAAGGTGCTCAAACTTTGCAAGCGTGGTTAAAAGACTAAATCAAAGTTCCAGAAACAAACCTAGATTTTTCTAAGCACAGTAACTATATATCATGGATTAAGTTCATAAAACAAGAAAGAAATATAATATATAGTAAACTAGATCTAAAATCTCCCAAACTTGTACAACAGCAAGGATTCAGTACCATGTTCTTACAAAAAAAGTTTCATAACTAAATAATGTCTACTCCTACCAAGATTAATATGTGAAGTTCACTAGTAGATCTAGGAATCTTGATCATTTGAGCAAGCAAACAATTTTAAACAGAGCTCATATTTTTACCAGGTTCTTCTAACTATACTAAGTTCAACATATCCAAAAATCAAGCATAGTTACTGAACCAAACTCCTAGAACATTTATGTGCCATTTAAACTAGTCTTTTTCTTAGATTAAAATAAAAGCAAAATATGAACATATGACTGTAACAAAAGTTGTAGTTCTTGGTATAAGAATTACAGAACAGTTGAGTTTATGTTTTTGTGATTTTTCTACGATTTTATAGGCATTTTTGAAGTTTGTTGTTTTGAGTTTATTTGCAACTTTTCATTTGGACCCCTAAACTTTTGTTTCTTCTCAAGGGAGGTCCTTAGCGGAAGTACAGAACAGGGGAGGGTAAAGGCGGCCGGATTCCGGCGAGTTTCCTTGCCGGCGGTGAGGGGAAACAGGGGGAAAAGAGAGAGGGGGTCAGGGCGGACCTTAGGGTGGTCTCGGATGGGTCGGGGGGAGCCGGGAGGTGGGTCACCGGCGATGTACAGGGGCGGCGGCCATGGGAGCTCAACTCCGGCGGGCTCGGGTGAGGTAGGGAAGCGACGGTTGGGCTTGGGAGCATCAGCATTATGAGAGGAATCCATTCAGGGTCTCGGTTGGAGCCGAGGGATGGTGGATGGGGGTTGTCCACGGAGCTCCGTCGGAGGCCGGCCATGGTGGTGGCGGCTCTAGTTTCCTGGGCGCGCGAGAGGCTGGGCTCTGCCCTTTATAGGCAAGGGCGGAGGGGGAGGTCGAGCTGGGGGCGAGTTTGCTGGGGAGGACGGTGCTGGGGGAGGCGACCGGGATGGCGTGGGCGCATGGCCAGGGAACGGCGACGGCCGTCGACGTCGTGGCGAGCAGGGGCGCGTGTGGGGGTGCGTGGCAGCTCGACGCGGAGCCAGGGAGAAGCGGGCTGGGGGAGCTCATGCTGGGGAAGGTGCGGAGCTAGCAGGGCGCGGCGCGTGGCCGGCCAGGTGGCGCCGGTGGCGTACGGCGCCGTCGTGGGCGTGGTGCAGGGAGGCGAGAGGTGGAAGAAGCTGGCAGTGGCAGTTCTGTAATTTTCTCGAAGTTCAAAATCCAGTTATGTAAACTCTAATTTTCTCCTCCATCTTGGCCTCAAATGAAAAAGTCTTGAATACCACTTTTGTTCAGTTTTTCGAGATCTACAAGTTTCGTGTTATGCACTTTTTCATTCGAGCAATGGTTTGAGAGTTATTTAATTATTTCAAAACTGCCATTTAAAGTACTTATCATTTCATGTGAATTTTGGCATTTTTACTCCTAGGCTTCAACTAGGCTTTTGTTTAACACAACATGGTGAATATGCCTATTCATTTTCATAGGCTTCTTTACATTGGTTTGAAGTTATTTTTAACTTCCTTATTACTAGAAATTGAACTCTTGTTTATTAGAATGTTTAAAACTTGAATTTGCCAAAAAGTCTTTTAAAATTAAACTATGTGTCACAAAAATATGAGTGTGTCTTTTAACTACATTTTTATGACAAGTTAAGCATGAAAGTTCAAGAATATTAAAGGGACAAGTTTTATATCCACACATACTCATATACAAGAATGCATTATTGTTTTGTATAAATATTTGACATTATGTTCTAAAGGAATGTTTAATCCTTTGTTCGAATTTTATTTTGTTTAAACTAGTAGCTCTTCATTAATCAAATAATGGTTTCATTGATCTTTGCATTTGAGGACTTTCCAGTTTGGATTTCATTTGCATAGAAAGTTTATAGATCATTATGAAAGGTGTACTTTAGTGTGTTATTACCACTCATGTCAAGTCAAGTTTAAAAGGGTACCAATTATTGTTTTTCAAGCACATTGCACTCATACATTTACACACAAGTTTGCAAGAACTAGACATAGGGTTCTTATTTAAGTTTTCTTAGCTCATTTGTGTGTGAAGTTATGTTAATTGCCTGGCTTTGGTTAAACTGACACTAGAGGTGTCACAGCCTACCCCACTTAAAAAGAATCTCGTCCCGAGATTTATGTGAATATGCTAAGTGTGGACAGTGTGTGTGCCTTTGGTTGGTGAAACCAGAAGGTAGACATTATTACCGACTTCGAGTTGCAAAGATTTTCTTATTTTTATCCAAATAACTCATTTGGCTAGAGTGGTCGGCTCTAAGATTTTCTTGTATTATCTTTGGTTGTTATTCTGCCGAATGATCAAGTCTGGTCCAAATATTTAGTGGTCTTCAGTTTGTGACAAACTCAGTGGAGTTTGACACCTTTGATCATACGATGCTTTAAATAGTGCCATTTTCAAGCTTGCTTGATAGGTGGGTGAGAACTCTGCTAAAAACGGGTATTTGTCTTCATGGTTGTCATAATGAATGATGTAAGATCTTAGCATGTCTTTTAAGATTCGGTCCACTTTTCAGTTTGGCCGTCGGTTCGAGGATGATAAGCTGAACTTCGGATCAGTTTGGTGACAGGAGAAGATTGCAAGGGATTTCCCAAAAAGCGTGCTAGGAGTTGAGCATCACTATTGGAATTAATTGTATGTGGTGCAATATGTAGACCACAATGTGATCAAGTTGAATACCGGCACACTTCTTGGTAGTATGAATAGTGTGTAATTGCAGAAAAGGTTTTGATTGTCGATAATGATCCAAATGGAATCAGGCCTTGGAGAGGTGCTTGGCAAACCAATCATGAAATCCATAAGCGGCAAAAATTGGAGTGTAACGGGTATTTATAAGTGGTCTCAGTATAGAATTATGAGATATAATTAGCGAGAAATTTTGCCTAGGGTCTTGATATATTTCGTTAATACCCAAGTGACTGGAAAGCTTTGGAAGCGGTGACCTATCAAGAATTGGTTTTCAGAGATCACGATTCAGTTGATCCACTATGGAGATTCAAACCATACAACTCTATCCTTGTCGCAGTAGGCTTCTCCACTCTTTAAGAGAGCTTGTACTTGATGATTCTTTTGCAAAACAGATTCTGGGTAGTTGATAGAATTGATCATAACTGAGGAATCCAAGGTCGAAAAATTCTCAAATTTTTACTGGGGTGCCTAAGATAATTGTGATCATTTTCTCTAGTCAACTCAAACTCAGAAACAGATCTTAAGATAGTCAAATCATTAAGTGTTTGCCTAAAGGTTGACCCAGATTTCAGACTGAACAGAGGGCTAGTATTTTGACTATAAGTACCAAATATAATGACTAAAAATTCTCAAAAATTTTCAGTAGCTTCTAGACTCAGTTATCCACAACATTCATGTTGAACGTTTTCTCAGGAAAAGCTTTAAGTGGGTCTAAAAATTCATGTGGCCAGACTACTACAAGTTGACAGGATTATAGGGGTTTGCCAAAAGACTGAATTTTGAGGGTTACACTTCTCTAAAAATTTTCAAATTTTTACAGCAGTAAGGAGATTTGTTTTAATACATTTGATTCCACAGGCTCAACTTATTTCGAGGTAGTTTATCAGGTCTAAAAATTTGGGTTTCTCTTCTGTACCCGCCGGTCCACTTATATCTGACAGCTTTCTAGTATGGAGATCTTATTCTTCGGTAGAAACAAACTTTTCTCAAGACATTCTTGCTCACGATGATTTAATGGAGTTGGTACATGTTTTGAGAAAAATGCACACTAGTTCAATGTCATGATGTATGGTGGAGATGCCAACATGTCATGAGATTGGTGATACACATTGATAAGTTAGGTGCAGGTGTTTGGATGTAATGAGGCAACGCACCTAGGTAATATATGTGTGGGGGATGCACTGCATAGATAAAATGATCTATGCATTGATGACATGATGCACATGGCATGATGCCTTTGTCATGATACTATTGAATGATGGGTGTTTTCCTGGTGTATAACTTCTGATGCACATGGTTTTCATGCATGATGGGGTATATCTATTTGGTAGGATGATCATGCATGTGGGCATGCGGTGCTCAGGTTGCAATGCAGATTAGCTACTGGAAGGTCAGGCAAGTACTCTTAATTTTTTTTTGTTGAACCAAAATAGAACTCAAACAAATCAACACATTATTCAGGTTGCGAGAAAATAGATTGCCACGGAGTCGCTATCACAGACCAAGATACCAGCATGCACCTAGTAGCACAATCGTGTTGCGGTAGCACACACGAGGCCCTAGGTTCCGTCACGGCACCTTAGGTTAGTGACGAACACCACGACAAGGTAAAAACATAGCAACCCAACTAATGCTCGTGGCAAGAAAGGGAGATGAAGAGCCAGATAATATTCACAATTCCTTCCCAGATGCATATGTGATTTAAATCGTGGGAATGTAATAACAATGCATCGGTAGTACTTTTGCTACAAGTATTGCATGAATGTTGCAGTCATGATTATGCATGATATTCTAGCATTTTTGTGCACCTATTTTTAGTTTTCAAAAGACCCATTTGAGCAAGAAGGGCAATGAGACTTCCTTCAACTCGTCCAAGTAATTTCAGTCATCCCTTGTGTCATTCTTCTTTTTGCTGAGCTATTGATAACCAGCATCCTGAGGTTGGAGAACATTGTGCTTCAACAATATGGAAAGGTTAACACCAGAAATATGGTCCCTAACATTGGTATGATTCAAAGGATAGATGGGCAGATGAGTAGAACTCGAAAGGCATGGTTAACCGAACGTGCAAGAAGCTGCAGGTTATGAGAAAACTCATAACTCGCGTTCCGTTCATCAGAATGCCTTGAAATTTTGAAAGGAGTTAGATAATTTCATGTGCTACAGCTTTGGTAGTCAACTCAGAGGCTAATTCTAAGAGTAAGATGGTCGAAAAATTCCATTACTACACCTCTGGCTTTCTGAACAGGTTCTCTGTATTTAGACCATAACTCCTACTATATACATCTAATGAAGTTGAAATTTTGTAGGCATGTATCTTAATATGTTTGGAGCAACTTTGGTATTCAACCCCAAGGCTGGAACAATGGTTAAGATGGTTGAAATATTCAGTGCTTCTCTGTTCTGGCTGTTTTCAGCAGGCCGGCGATAGTGTTTTGTCTATAGCTTGGAGTATACTAGTCCTAAGAAGTTGAAAATTTGTGAGAACCTAGATCATGTAATTTGTGACCACTTTGGTATTCAACTCATATCCAAGAAGAGTCATCTACAAGGGTGAAAATTTCAGCAATACCCCGTAGGATATAAATTGGACAATCGGGGTTCATTTGTTCTAGATGTAACTTTAGAATTTCATAACTCTAGATTTAGAAGTCCAAAAATTTTCAAATATTTATTGGGCATTCCTAATATGATTGTACACAATTTTGTCTAACCAAGCCTAGGTCCAAATTAGATTTTAAGGTGGTCATATTCTCAAGTTCTCAACTTGCTGTCTACCCAGAAAACTCAGCAACCAGAGGGCTAGTATTTTGTTCACCAGGGACAATCTACTTGGCATAAAATTCTCAAACTTTTATAGAAGATGCACAAGGTAGTGAGGAACATTTCATCTAGTCAACACTATGTCCAGTTCAGATCCTAACAAGGTGAAATCCTAAAGGTTTTGAAGTGATGTCAAACCAGAAAATAGATTGTCCAGAGAGCGAGTAATTTGACCATATCTACCAAATTACTTGACAAAGATAATTCAAAATTTTACAGTGAGTTCTTCATCAAGTTCCCAACGACTTTTGTGTTGAACGATTTTTCAGATAAGCATCTTAAGGTGGTCGAAAAAATTTCGTTTGGACGGACCGCTCCGAGTTAACAGATTTGCAGAAGATTACTATAAATTCGAAAACACTAAGGTAGGAAGCTTCAAAAATTCTAATATGTTTACAACAGCTTGGAAATTTATGTAGATACATTTCACCTTACAGACCAAACTCATTTTGAGATAATCTTCATATTTTTAAAATTCGAGAAAACCAGAATTCCAGATTTTTACAGATTACCTAGATGATCCTTAATGATGGGTTTGTAACCTTTTTGATTGGGATTTCCTTTAAACATTTCTTTGCTAAAGGTTTAGGGATGAATGCAGATCCTAATCGTCCTCACCAAAGAAAAGAATTGCCAAGTAACCTTGGTCTTACGCAAATGACTTTGGTGGCATACATATTACGTCTCTCACTATGTAGCTACTCGATATAGCTAGATAGCCTAGGATTCGATTTCGAGTTAGCGTACTTGCAGAAAATTGACAATACATAAATTGAACCTTTTGTGCCAGCACTCACGAAAGCGTTTCCATTCATTACCAATCACTATAGAACCGACATCCATACAATTACCGCCGTATGGACAACGTTAAGCATACGTCATTAAAACAACGTATTGACTGAGTGCCGTCTTTGACGGGGAATTGAATTCCAATTTCGAACCATTACTCCCCATATAATCAACCGGAGTTGGTATATGGGTAGCAGCTCAAGTAGGCCACTGCTTGAGCTCCAGCGTTCGGCTCGCATCACCGAAGGGAAGGTCAGACTCCCTCAGCTGACTGAGTAAGCATACCTCCGTGGCGACGATGTAGTTGCAGAATTTAAATTACAGAATTTAAATACAGAAGAGTAAAGTGCTGGAAGTTAGCCATACAATATAAGCCACCTGATTATACCCATAAGATCCCCTAGGGCTTTACGTCCTAGACTTGTCCTTGGAGATCCTAGACTCTTTCAAAAACTTTAGTAGTTTTGAAGTCAAGTTTTAATTTGTTGTTTTGAAAACCGAGGTTGCCATCTCTGGTAGGTTGCCTGCGAGCTCTGATGCCAGCTGTGGCGGAACCACCCAAACTAACTGGGCCCGGGTGCACTGATCTTTGTTGCTAAGCAACTCTGACCCAAATTGGCACTCACCGGTAGTTCCTCGAGTGAAGCCTCGATAAAAGCCATGCTATTCCGGGATCAGCAGATAACACTCACACGAAGGTGAGCCCAGAGATTACAACACAGAACATTTCATACATCTCAGAGTGATTGCAGCGGAAAAGAAATTTATTACAAGCCAGGTTCAGAATAGTAAATTACTACAGAGTTCCATCTACTCAAATTATTCAAGTCTCATTGTTCAACGGAAGCATTAAAAGATAACTAGCGAAATAACGTGACGCATCGATAAAGCCCATACGAAAACGTCACTCAGCGGGAGGGTGGTCAGCACCAGCTGAAGGGCCATCCCACTCAACAGACCAAACCGGAGGCAAGGTACACGGCCAAGTAAGACTCGCGAACAGATCTTCAAAGTCAGTACCTGAAAAATAGTGCCACAAGCAAGGCTGAGTATACTAATACTCAGCAAGACTGACCCATCTCCGGATATAACATAGTCGGATAACTAGACATGCAAGGCTTTTTGGTTGGTGGGGTTGTTTTGCCAAAAACGCCACTAAGAGTTGATCCTTATTTTCAGATTTTATTTAGCCATCTTCCAGTTGGATTAACCATTCTAAGTTTGCATCTAACTCTATACAAACATGGTAGAGCAACCATTTAACCAACCAGCAGTATTATCATCATCATGTTCCACTTGTTACTATGTGTGACCGAAAACATTAAGCAGTCTCATGCCGTGAGAGGCGGACGATTCTGAATCGAATTTCAACCTAGCCAGGGGAACCTAGACCACACGTATGGGAACCAAGTCACCCACACAACTTTCCCCCTTTCTTTCCAGTCCGTGGATCCGGCACACCCTCCCCGACTACAAAGCCCGACGTCTCTGCACCCGTATGTCCGGACAAAAAAATAAACCTACTTCTACCAGGAGGGTGCGAGATCGTTCCACTCGCTGGTCCAATCAGGTACTTAAGCTTACCGATTACCATATATTCTCGGCATGTGGCTAGTACTTTCAAACGCTTAACGAAATGAGCCACACACCGCGACCTTAGCCATTTTTTACTACACCAGCGGGGTATCACAACTACACAACCCCCGCCCGTTGTCCTTATATTTTAGCAGGAATTAAAGTCAGCCAACTCCTATAATCTCGCGAAAGGCAGGAAACCTCTCGACTTTTACCGTACCTAGTTAGCGGGGCAACTAGTAGAGAAAAAGATCAGGATAACAAACATAGGTACCTAGGGATCATGCACCTAAGATTTTCGATCAACTCCTAGAAAACATAAATGCGCAATAAAAATTATTACAACATATACAAATTGTAAGATGAATATAATGCGTAAAATAATGGGATTATGCACCGGGGCTTGCCTTCTTGGGCACTGTTCAAAAGTAGTCTTGGGCTCTTCCGAACATTGGTTTGGGTCTTGATTCAAGTCAGTAAAATTAAGAGAGACACTCTCCGGAGTGGTAGTATTCGCGGGCACCAACTCGTAATCACCGTCGAGTAGATTTACCGTTTCTATAGGCATGCAGAAATGATACTGTTACAACATGATATAAATATATTTCTTTCCTTCACTATAAAGTTGTAGTCCAGTATAGCATGTGTTTGTTGTGTTGGTCTTAGTTAACTTTATTTTTCTTGGCAATCGTTTATAGAGTAGTTCTTAAATTCACTTTACTTCATAAAAGAGCTGTGTGGTTTGGTTTTCATTTTTATCATTAAAACATAGCATGCTTTCACTATTTCCTAGCAACCAATTTACTCATGAGTTAGTGATGAAAAACTAAAGTAACTCAGATCCCAAACTTTAACATCTATGGTATAAAATTCAGCATCTAACCATAAAGCAATTTAACATAACTATTCATGTAAGTAGATTACTCTAGTTGCTTCACCTTTTTTCATAGAACGTTTGACATGGTTTTTGGTGGTACAAATTTTACGGGAGTATCTACAAAGCATCTACTCAGTAATGGAATTTTTCCAGATTTTATTCACTTATACAGCAGAGGTGACAAAAAGAACAAATTTAGCAAGCCATTAACTAAGATTAATTCCACAGAGAGTCATACTTGGTATATGGTTCTCAAATTTTTAACAGAGCCTAAAAATGAACTAAGCATGCTTAAGTAAAATTTTCAGGCATTATTTCTAGAAGATAAATTACTCATGCATTAAACTAGATATGAACATGCATATTCATTTGGACTTTAATATGACTAGTACTGCATGTGAAACTTTTAACATAGCTAATTATCATTCTAACTAGTAACCTAGCCAAATATGAAGATCATATAAAACAGATTTATTCCAGAACAAAAATAGTAAAACTAAACAATGATAACTCAAGCATGGATTATAACTGTAAGAATATTCAGTAAAAGGTGCTCAAACTTTCAGGCATGGTTAAAAGACTAAATCAAAGTTCCAGAAATAAACCTAGATTTTTCTATGCACAGTAACTATATATCATGGATTAAGTTCATATAACAAGCAATAAATATAATATATAGTAAACTAGATCTAAAATTTCCCAAACTTGTACAACAGCAAGGATTCAGTACCATGTTCTTACAGAAAAAGTTTCATAACTAAATAATGTCTACTCCTACCAAGATTAATATGTGAAGTTCACTAGTAGATCTAGGAATCTTGATCATTTGAGCAAGCAAACAATTTCAAACAGAGCTCATATTTTTATCAGGTTCTTCTAACTGTACTAAGTTCAACATATCAAAAAATCAAGTATAGTTACTGAACCAAACTCCTAGAACATTTATGTGCCATTTAAACTAGTCTTTTTCTTAGATAAAATAAATGAAAAATATGAACATGTGACTGTAACAAAAGTTGTAGTTCTTGGTATAAGGATTCCAGAACAGTTGAGTTTATATTTTTCTGATTTTTCTATGATTTTCTAGGCATTTTTGAAGTTTGCTGTTTTGAGTTTATTTGCAACTTTTCATATGGACCCCTAAACTTTTGTTTCTTCTCAAGGGAGGTCCTTGGCGGAAGTACAGAACAGGGGAGGGTAAAGGCGGCCGGATTCCGGCGAGTTTCCTTGCCGGCGGCGAGGGGGAAATAGGGGGCAAAGAGAGAGGGGGTCAGGGTGGACCTTAGGGTGGTCTCGGATGGGTCGGGGGCAGCCGGGAGGTGGGTCACCGGCGATGTACAGGGGCGGCGGCCATGGGAGCTCGGCTCCGGCGGGCTCGGGTGAGGTAGGGAATGGACGGTTGGGCTTGGGAGCATCAGCGTTCTGAGAGGAATCCATTCAGGGTCTCGGTTGGAGCCGAGGGATGGTGGATGGGGGTTGTCCACGGAGCTCCGGCGGAGGCCGGCCATCGTGGTGGCGGCTCTAGTTTCCTGGGCGCGCGAGAGGCTGGGCTCTGCCCTTTATAGGCAAGGGCGGAGGGGGAGGTCGAGCTGGGGGCGAGTTTGCTGGGGAGGACGGTGCTGGGGGAGGCGACCGGGATGGCGTGGGCGCATGGCCAGGGAACGGCGACGGCCGTCGACGTCGTGGCGAGCAGGGGCGCGTGCGGGGGTGCGTGGCAGCTCGACGCGGAGCCAGGGAGAAGCGGGCTGGGGGAGCTCGTGCTAGGGAAGGTGCAGAGCTAGCAGGGTGCGGCGCGTGGCCGTCCAGGTGGCGCCGGCGGCGTACGGCGCCGTCGTGGGCGTGGTGCAGGGAGGCGAGAGGTGGAAGAAGCTGGCAGTGGCAGTTCTGTAATTTTCTCGAAGTTCAAAATCCAGTTATGTAAACTCTAATTTTCTCCTCCATCTTGGCCTCAAATGAAAAAGTATTGAATACCACTTTTGCTCAGTTTTTCGAGATCTACAAGTTTCGTGTTATACACTTTTTCATTCGAGCAATGGTTTGAGAGTTATTTAATTATTTCTAAAACTGCCATTTAAAGTACTTATCATTCCATGTGAATTTTGGCACTTTTACTCCTAGGCTTCAACTAGGCTTTTGTTTAACACAACATGGTGAATATGCATATTCATTTTCATAGGCTTCTTTGCATTGGTTTGAAGTTATTTTTAACTTCCTCATTACTAGAAATTGAACTCTTGTTTATTTGAATGTTTAAAACTTGAATTTGCCAAAAAGTCTTTTAAAATTAAACTATGTGTCACAAAAATATGAGTGTGTCTTTTAACTACATTTTTATGACAAGTTAAGCATGAAAGTTCAAGAATATTAAAGGGACAAGTTTTATATCCACACATACTCATACACAAGAATGCATTATTTTTTTTATAAATATTTGACATTATGTGCTAAAGGAATGTTTAATCCTTTGTTCGAATTTTATTTTGTTTAAACTAGTAGCTCTTCATAAATCAAATAATGGTTCCACTGATCTTTGCATTTGAGGGCTTTCCAATTTGGATTTGATTTGCATAGAAAGTTTATAGATCATTATGAAAGGTGTACTTTAGTGTGTTATTACCACTCATGTCAAGTCAAGTTTAAAAGGGTACCAATTATTGTTTTTCAAGCACATTGCACTCATACATTTACACACAAGTTTGCAAGAACTAGACATAGGGTTCTTATTTAAGTTTTCTTAGCTCATTTGTGTGTGAAGTTATGTTAATTGCCTAGCTTTGGTTAAACTGACACCAGAGGTGTCACATGAAGTGTGCGGGTGGTGTGCGGGTGGAGCGGGCCATGGAGCTGGCGTGCGGACCGTGAGTGGAGAGGAGGCGAGCTGGGCCGCGTGCGCTGGGGAAAGGCTGGGCCACGCGGTGGGAGCTGGGCCGCGGGGAAGAGGAAGCGGGCCGGCTGGTCTGGGATGAGGTTTTGGGTTTCTTTTCTCCTTTCTATTTCCTTTCCTATTTCAAACTAACTCAAACTAAAACTATTTGAATTCAAATTCAAATTCGAAATCAACCCTAGCACTCAAACAAAAAGAACAATGCACCAGCATGAATGCAACAACAAAATTTTAAACTTAGACAAATTTTATTTACTTGTGGAACGAAAATTAGATTAAATGCAAGGCTACGCATAATAAACCTTAGAAAATTAAATAAAGCCAATTAAATTTATTATTAAATATTTAAATTTAAATTAGGGTGTTACAACCTTGAGCTCCATAAAGGCTTGTAGTAGTAGGGAAGATCAAAGACAGATACTGCCCAGGTAAGGAAATACAAGATGAGTGCCTTGAGTGAGTTATCCTAGGAGCTTTGCCATATTTTCAAAATTCTTTCAAAAAAGTATCTCCAGATGGATTGCGGATCTATGAACAAGTAAGTATCACTCTATGCACCGTTCTGACTTTCAACAGCCCATGACAAGGAGATAGCTAAAAAGCCCCATGAAGGAGTAAGGTAATTGAGCTAGGTATGCTAACCGACTTATTTAAGCTTATAGATGAATTCCTTTGCTTCAGACTATGAAATGACAGGTAAGGTACGAGTCAAAGTGATTTTCTGATCAACAACCTGATTTGTCCTACTTTGCTCGGGACGAGCAAAGGACAGTTTGGGGGATCTTGTTGACACTCACTATCGATCATTTCTATGTGTCAACTTGATCAGAAAATCATGAGAGTTTGCATTTCTTTCACGTACTTATATTCAATAAAGTCCCTAAACAACACTTTACCTTCTAGAATATGCAAGTTGTGCTTTTGAGCTAATATGCAGGTTGCAAGCACACTTTGGCCCAACAGAAAAACACAAAAAATATCAGAGTACCAATTCAGGCTCAAATGGACCAAGTGTAGCCCAAGAACCGAAGCAAGATCACTCAAGACAAGCTCTACCTCGGTGTTCAGACCAGGCCAGGCCCAGACAAGCCCAACCCCCAGTAGTTGGGGGCGGTTGGCGCCACTAGCAGGCCGGCCGACCCCTTGGTCGGCCGACAGGCCCGTGGGCCCCACTGCCTTAAGCTTGCTACGTGGCAGCATGGCATTGGTCCCCTATGTCGGTTTGCGGAGGATTAGCTGCAGAAACCCTGTGGCTCCCTGCTATAAATACAAGGGGGGTAGAGAATGAGAACACACACACACACCACACCACTCACCTCTCCTTTCTTGCATTCCTTGCATAGTCTTTAGGCTTAGTGGAGTTTAGGAGAAGTCTAGGAGTCATCGAGTCGCCGGTTTTGCTCGAGAGTCTGGTATGGGTTCATCTCTAGCTCTCTCTTGTAATATTCGGTCGTTTGTAATAGAATTAGACTATGGTTACCGATATCTGCTTGAAGTATATTCTGAGTTATCGAGTATATGCTTCTTGTCATGGTTGCGTTATCATTCTATGCTTGCACTGTATGATCGCCCTGTGCTAGAGATGGTTAGTCTTTTGTTCTTAGAACTCTATCAACTGCTCCAGTATTCGTATGATTGCTCTAGTGTGATGTCTGTCCATCCGGAGGGTGGGGGCTCCGCGCGGGACACTAGAGTATCCCTTACTAGTGTAGACATGGTGTCTAGATTAGCTAAGTGTTGCTGGATATCAACTATATCCACGGTTTGTAGAGGTAGCCGGCAGGTGGTGATAGCCCTGTCCGAGCCTTTTAGTAATCCTCCACGTTCGGTATGGGGGGTAGGAGGTACATAAAGTCGCCGGGGTGTACGGGCTCCTCCCATCGCTTCGATAGCGATCTCCCTGCTGTGTAGTTTAATCTCTGACGATCTAACCAATGAGAAAGTGTAGATATAGCTAGCCTAGCACAGCTGACTCGAGCTCTGACTTTTACCTTGCTCCCGGCCTAAAGCAATCTTTGTCGTTTATTTATACGAGAGGGTAGTTTGTGTGTGTGTCACACTACCTCCTACCATGTTATTATCTTACCCCTATTTATGCAAGAGAATATCCAATCTAGATAGAGTTCACCCACTAATCTATATATTCTCTCACTCACCGCCTTCCCTGCGGAAATATAAATGACACCCCGGTATACTCCCGGGTAAAATGCTACAGCGGTATTCCGTGCGCTTGCGGATTCATTCGTGGTTCATGAAATACTGCCACCCCAAATTGGCGTCTGCGGGCGTCATCGCTGGTGATGTTGGTAGGCGCCAACACCACAACTCACGCAACAGACACCACTTGGAAGCCTTTGTCTCACACTCTCTTGTGACTTGTACTCCTTAGGGTAGTGGAGCTAGGTTAGTACTTCATTTCCTTAGCGAATCCGGTCGTCTCAGGGTCGGAGAGCAATCCTCGGCCTCTGGTATGGCTTTGTATTCCAGTTATCGTTATGCTATACATATATAGTTCATTCATGGTTATCTTGCTATGTTCTTAGCTTGCTTTGTCATGTTCTATTCTTCATCAAGTTATACTAGTTGCTTGCTTAGACCAGATGATCTGGTTAAAGATATCGGTTCATTGTGCTTTCGGGCTTGCCTTAGCATCTTACCTGTCCATCCGAAGGGTGGGGGTTTAGGCATCACGCTGACACTGGCTCCCAGGTCACTCAAAGCATGGCCGAAGTGTTGTGCCCCGATTGAACACGTGATCGTTGGGCACCCTGGATCTTTCTTTTTCTCCAGAGGCTAGTAAAGTATAGCTGCGCTGCATTCCTCCGTCAGCTTGACAACCTCCGTGGAGGGCAAAGGTCGCTTGTTGTTGATGATGTCCTTGATGTAATGGGCGTATGTTGGTACATGCATCACGTCCAACAGAGGGGCGTTAACATGTATCTTCTGGATCATCTCAACAAAGCAAGAGAACTGTTCATCCACGGTTGTCCTCCGGTTACGAGTAGGAAACAGCAAGAAACTAGTATCAGTGTAATCCTTGGAGGCCGTTTCCTTCTCGGATTCTCTGGTGTCTTCTTGTGTCTCTTCTTCTAGAGGGGCTGTTACCTTTTCTCCCTGGAATGGTGGACGCGGCTGGTTCCACCCCTGGCCTCCTTGTGGTGGACGATACCCGTTGCTGCTGTTGAGGTATGTGTAGTCTTCATGGGTCTCGGGGCAGTCGTTCCCCAAGTGTCGATCGTTTCCATAGACTTCGCACGTGAAGTGCGAACCCATGGCGTAGACGGGAGCCTGAATCTGCTGTTGGCTCCCTTCTCCCAATTTCTTGATCAGGAGGTCTAGCTTCGCGGCAATCATATCCGTCTGCTTGATGGTATGCATACCCTTTGTCCGGGGTTGGAGTCGTTCTTCGCTCCACCCCTGGTTGGTGACCATTTTCTCGACCAAAGCTTTAGCTTTTGTTATGGTCATGTCGAGAAAAGCTCCTCCAGCAGTAGCATCAATATGGGCTCGTGATGTCGTTGTTAGCCCATTGTAGAAGCTTTGGAGGATGAGCCATTCGTCCATCCCATAATGAGGACAGGCTGTGATATATTCCTACAGCCTTTCTCAAGCTTCTGGGATGTATTCCATCCTTGTCTGCTGGAAACTTGATATCTTCCCGCACAGGGCATTCATCTTGCCCAGCGGGAAGAACTTTGCGAGGACCGCCTTGGAGCATTTGTCCTAGGTGTCGATGTCTTTCTCCTTATAGAACCACTGTTTCGCCTTTCCCAGTAGGGAAAAGGGAAACAACCTCAGCTTGACAACATCGGCGGCGACGCCCCGTATCACTACGGTGTCGCAGAGCTCCAGAAAAATCTGTAGATGAGCATTTGCTTCCTCGTTCGGCTTGCCACAGAACAGGCTAGCCCGCATCATGTTCATGAGGCTGGATTTGAGTTCAAAGTTCACATTCCCAACATTGACAATGGGTCCAGTAGCCACATTGGCAGTGGAGGGGACGGAGAACTCGCGGAGAGTATTCTCAGCCATAGCCTCAGGAATAGTTGGTGCCTCTGAACTGGGTTTCTGTACCGAAAGAGTAGTGGGAGGAGGAACAACGCGAGGTCATGACCTTCTCACAAGCTTCTCTGGATTTTCTGTGTAGTTTTCCGGTAGGGAGAAACCGGTCATACACTACCCCTGTCTTCTTTCAAATCAAAAATAAAAGAAGACATAAAGTGACATTAGCCTAAAAGAGTAATGACTATATCTTGAGTACGAAGCCTAGATTAATATCAGCACAATAACTTTGTTCACATGCCATCCCCGGTAACGGCGCCAGAAATGCTTGTTGGCATTTCTTAACGTCACCATCAGGAGGGGTTAGTTCCCGGTAAAGACGCCAGAAATGCGTGTTGACTTTCCTTAGCGTAATCACTAGGAACGGCGGTGTTAAGCCCATCCCTAGCAACTGCACCAAGGACTGCCACTCTCGTGGTATAGTCTATACGATTACAGATGGGATCCGCAAGCGCACGGATATACCGTTGTAGCATTTCACCCGGAGAGTAAAGATATCGTTATTTATATTTTCCCAAAGGATGGTATTGGCAAAGGTACTGTACTTAACATTAATCATGACATTGTTCCTCAAGTAATAGGCAAAACTCTAGCAGGGGTAAGCCATGATAAAGATGATAAATCAGGGTAATGTGACACGATCACACATCCAGCACCCAAGGAAGAAAAGAAAGAAATAATAAAAGAACAAAAGGACGAACTAAACTATCCTATGTTAAGTAAGCTGGACCTTAGGCTAGGTTAGCTATTCTAGTGTATCTATTCAAAGAAAAGGTTATGTTAGAACATGGTTAAGGCTCAGGTGCCAGGAAAATGGGATAGCGGAGAGAAGGTCCCGCACTAGAGAACGTCCAGTCCCGTTACCTCTTTGCATGAACTCCTACACCGAACCCGAACGTCGGGGACTTCGCTAAACGCAACAACTATTGTTACGCCGGATGGACATGGCTGTCACCTCATGCCGTCTACCCCTATCACACCATGGAGCATGGTCATATCCGATGGATCCCGTATACCAGAGCACCATGCCCATGTATGAGGTCACTACTCTAGCGTCCCCGGGTCTCCACCCTTTCAGATGGACAAGTAAAACACTAGAGCAAGCCCAAAAGCACAACGAACCGTTATCCATACCCGGATCATTTGGCCTAACCATATTCGTCACACAACTCATGATAAACATAAGCATGGATTGATAAACTATAGAGATAGCATAACAACCATGATCAAGCTCTATATTATGAATAGAGTACTGACAGAAAAAATACAAAGCCATACCAAGAGTCGAGGATCACTCAATGACTCTGAGGACGACTTGATTGGCTAAAGGAAAACTAGCCAAGCTCCAATACCCTACACTATGAGCAAGAGAGAGCCTTGAGAGAGAGAGAGGGTGTGAAATGGTGTGTGTGTGTGTGTGTGTTGAGCGGGGGGTGGAGAGGCCCTATTTATAGTCTTGGAGGTCAGTTCCCCCCATATGCACACATGGAAAGCAATCAGGTGCCTTGGCAGCTACTCCTCCCCGAAGTGAACCTGGACGAGATGCCGGGCAGGTGCGGCCGTCCCTAGGGGTCGGCCGGCCCCACCTATCAGCCGTTTGATCCTATCCTTTGCATGCTGGCTGACACGTGGATCCTCGTCCTTATCCACTAGTGCATCTTCCTTGGCGCCCCCGTTTGTTCTGTCAAGTGGGCCCTCTTTGTAAGGGTGTGACACCGATTGCGATCTTCTGCGTAGTTGCGTGGTATCTTCGTCGTGTTTTCTTCTTATTTCACTCTTGCTCCTCTAAAATCATACAAACTCCAAAATAACTGTGGAACTAGGTTAGTGATACAAATATGTGAGTATGGTGTATAGTTTTCCGTTATTAGTGAGTTTAGTTGACGGTCAGAAATGGTACTTAATGACTGTCAACAGCGACAGGGGCCTGCCCTTCTTCAAACTTCTCAGGAAGTCTGACAAGTTCGAGTGGAACGACGATGCCTCCAAGGCATTCTAGGAGCTCAAGGAATTCCTCACGACACCACCCGTCTTGACCGCACCAGAAGATGGGGTAGTCCTTCTCCTCTACATCGCTGCCACCACCCACATGGTGAGCACAATCCTGGTCATCGAACGAGATGAGCCAGGTCTCGTCTACAAGGTACAGTGCCCGGTCTACTTCATCAGTAAAGTACTCGGCGAGTCAAAAGGGCCCTACCCTCAATTGCAAAAGCTAATGTACGCCATTCTCATCACATCAAGGAAGCTTCGGCACTACTTCCAGGCTCACAAGATCAAGGTGGCCTCCTCCTACCCACTCAGCGACATTCTTCACAACCGCGACGTCAACGGCCGGGTCGTCAGATGGTCAGTAGAAATTGGCGCCTTCACAATCGAGTTTACGCCATGATGTACGATCAAGTCTGAGGCCCTGGTCGACTTCATCGTGGAGTGGACTGAGATCTAGGCCCCACCGCCTGACACGCGACGATGCTCTTGTTGACATTTCTTAGCGCAATCACTAGGAATGGTTAATCCTTAGCAACAGCGCCAGAAATGCCTGTTGGCAGTCCTTAGTACAATCACTAGAAATGAGGGCGCCGAACCTATCCTAGCAACTGCACCCAAGGGGTGCCACTCTCATGGTATAATCAATACGATTATAGATGGATCCGCAAGCACATGGATATACCATTGTAGCATTTCACCCGGAGAGTAAGGGTATCATCATTTATTTGTGTCCCAAAGGATGGCAGTAGCAAAGGTATTGTACTTAACATTAACCATGACATTGTGCCTCAAGTAATAGGCAATGCTCTAACAGGGGTAAGTATAGATAGAGAATAAGCCAGGGTAATGCGACACAACACACATCCACACTCCAAAAGGAAGGAATAAAAGAGAGAAACTATAAAACAAAGAACTACTCTATCCTATGTCAAGTCAGCTGGAGCTTAGGCTAGGTTAGGTGTCCTAGTGCTTCTATCCAAAGCTGGAGTCATGTTAGATCATGGTTAGGACTGCAGGTGCCAGGAAAATGGGATAGCGGGGAGAAGGTCCCGCACCGGAGTACATCCAGTCCCGTTACCTCTTTGCATGAACTCCTACACCGAACCTGAACATCGGGGAGTATGCTAAACGCAACACCACTATTACACCGGACGGACAGGGCTGTCACCACCTGCCTTCTACCCCAGTCGCACCGTGGAGCACGGTCATACCGAAGGATCCCACATACCCGAGCACCACGCTCGTGTATGAAGTCACTACTCTAGTGCCCCCAGGTCTCCCACCCTTCGGATGGACAAGTAAAACACTAGAGCAAGCCCGAAAGCACAACGAACCTCTATCCGTACCGGATCATTTGGCCTAACCAAGACCGTAGCATAACTTATGAACGAACTAAGAATGGATTGATAAACTATCAAGATAGTAAAGCAACCATGGCAGAACTATATATTATGAATAGAAGTCTGACAAGTCGGATACAAAGCCATACCAGGAGCCGAGGATTGCTCAACGACCCCGAGGACGACTTGCTCGCTAAAGAGAACTAGCCTAGCTCCACTACCTAGCTAAGAGAGCAAGAGAGAGGAGAGCCTTCTTGGAGAGAATGGAATGAAGTGTGTGTGTGTGTTGAGAGGGGTGAGAGGGGGCCTTATTTATACTAGTGGAGGTCGATTCCCGCCAAATGCACGTATGGAAGGTAATCAGGAGACTTGGGGCCGACTCCTCCTTGAAATGCACCTAGACGGGAGGCCGGCCAGGTTCGGCCGACCCAGGGGGTTGGCCGGCCCCACCTAGCCGCCTCTCGTCCTTATCCTTCTCTGGCAGGCTGACATGTGGGCCCTGATATCTTTCCTTGTATGCATTATGTGTGGCGCGCCCGTTTACTCTGCCAGATGGGCCCGCCTTGTAAGTGGGTGATGCCGGACACGATATTCTGTGTAGTTGTATGGCATCTGCTGTGTGTTTTTGTCTTATTCCGCTCCTGCTCATCTGAAATGTACAAAACTCGAAAACAATTGTGGAGCGAGGTTAGTGTTACAAATATGTGAGTAAGGCATGTGGTTTTCCTTTATTATTGAGTATAGTTGACGGGTGAAAATGGCACTTAAGCACCGTCAACAGCTCTCAACCACAACGGAGTTGGCGCCGGGGTCCTCTTCATCTCCCCAAAGGGTGAGAAGCTCAAGTATGTTCTCCAGCTACTTTTCAAGGCTACAGACAACTCTGCCAAGTACGAGGCTCTCATACACGGTCTCCGGATCACTATTACACTCGGCATCAAGCGCCTGCTCGCCTATGGCGACTCCAAGGTCGTCATACAGCTAGTGAACAAGGATTGTGAGTGCATGTTGACGGCCATTATTCAACGTTTTGACCGTCAACTTCTCAGGAATAAATTGAGTTCTTGCACCATGTTCCATACATATTTTGTTTGTAATTCTAATAAGTTCCACGAGTTTTGGATGAGTTGTGCTTATAGGAATCCACTATCCAAAGATGGTCGAAATCAGAGAAGATTCAGGCCGCCCGGCACATTCTGTGCCGACCGGCCTGACACCTCCACATACATGGGTCCGATATTTTTACTAGAGCAACGTGACATGTTCATAAGGCTCCAGAACAAGGCGAACATCTCATATCCTGTCGGTGGACCCGGAAGCACAAGGTTCAAGCCAAAGACCCACATGCCAGTGCCAAGAACGTCAAATGGGGAAACCACCCATCCCAGAGGCAATGTGGAGTGTTGATTTGCAACGTCGGTGAAACGGAGGGCTAAGAGGCTCTGGAGGCAGGCCGCCCGGCCCCAGATTCCAGCATCCGAGGAAGATACCCGAAGAACCGATGTCCTGGAGAGATCAGGAGCCATCCACGAAAGGTCGGTGGCCAGGTGGCACATTCCTAGGCCGGCCGGCCTAGGATGGGCCGCCCGACCCCACCTTGTAGTGTCTCGGCTCCCGACTTCGTGTGGAAGTTAAGCACCACCTCTATAGTTGAGTGCACCGGGCGCTACCTGAATTACCGGCCTTCTACCGACCTTGGAAGCCTATAAATAGCACCCTCACTCTCACATGTAAACACACACTCAAAGGAGCAATTCTCTCTTCTCAAGTCTAGAGTAGGTTAGTAGTTGGGAGTTAGAGTCGAGTCGAGCTTGTCTCGGGGATCCGGAATCGTCATCGGAGCTCGGTATAAGCTCTTGTATCTTTTCCTTTGACTATTTTAATATAAGTAATATTCTTTATTTACTTGAGTCAGCTTTATTTTCCACAAGTTATTTATCTTCCCAAGTACTAGTACTTGTCTGCGGGAGTAGTTTACCTCTAGTTCAGTTTAAGTTATCTTTCTTGTCTTGTCGGAGCTCGTCTTATGGATTTTCTCGCCCGTACTAGTGTAACTCAAGTTAGTTCGCTAGGTTGAGGGGGATTTCTCTTGAAGGCCTCAAGAGAAATCCTTGTATCGAGAGCAGACGTGGTGTCTGACTCGGAACTAGGTAGGAAGTGTGTTCCACGGTTCCACCCCACAGCACCGCAGTGGTAGGCGGCAAGTGGTGATAGCCTTGTCCGTCCATCGTAGTCCACCACATTCGGATGTTTTCATAGCAGTAGTGCCGAAGGACGTCGGGCTCCCTCCTCATCCCTGTCTAAGCCCTTCTCTTAGGCCGCCGAAGTAAGCTCCTGATTTTGACATCAAGATAGAAGCTTAGATTAGTTCTAGTGAGGCTAGCTCAGTAGTTTAAAAGTGTTTCAGGAGTCCTTTCTCGCTCGTTGTTCTCCCAACTGCTACCTAAGGTATAGAATCTCCTGTGTGTCCAACAGTCATAGACTGGACAGTTATCCTTACCCGTTATCTGGCTTACCCCTGCTGAATTAGTCAGTTGATAGATTTAGTAAAAGTTGCCACTACGATTTACGATACACTTTACCATAGTGCTTCCCTGAGTATTTTACGATACCCCGGAATACTCCGTGGTGAAGTGCTACACCTGTGATTTTGTGCGCTTGCAGAATACCTATTTAGATTGAGCATAAGAGACACCAACAAGCATTTCTGGTATCGTTGCCGGGGAATTAATTGGCTAAAGTTATCGTATAATTGAGTGATGAACTTTACTATTTTATTACCGCTAGTTTTAGCGGGCTTACCATTGCTCTCTCTCTTGTTTATTCGATGCAGAGCAGTGCATGGCCGGTTTTGATCTATCGTCCAACTTCGATCCGAATCCCTAGATAATTGGGCGAATTGTGAGACGCCACGTCGTACCACCCTAGATGAAACCCACTTGGAACCCTCGTTCATCCGTTTCAGCACCACCCATGGGCAAGACTCTCAGGCGGTACTCGTCCTCGTCCAGCAGCCACATCCCTACTGGACTGAACAATGACAAAGGCAATGATGGCTTTGAGCTCAAATCGGGACTGGGGAACATGGTTCTAGCAAGTCCATTCTGTGGAAAGGCATCAGAAGATGCCAACGCTCACCTCTAGAATTTCCTGGAAGTGAGCGGCACTATCAACCCCAGAGGTACCACGATGGATAATGTCCGTCTTCGGTTGTTCCCATTCTCCTTGCTAGGCAAGGAGAAGACGTGGTTCTACACCAACTAAGCAGACTTCACCACATGAGATGCCTGCTCCAATGCATTCCTGATGAAATACTTCCCGGTGGGCAAAACCAGTGCCCTCCGAAGAAAAATCTTTGGATTTCAGCAGCTGTCGGATGAAGCCATTCCGGAAGCTTGGGAGAGATTCCAGGAGTACGTTGCAGTATGCCCCCACCACGGCATGGAAGAATGGCTGATCATTCAGAGTTTCTTCCATGGCTTGAACACGCCAGCCCAGAACCACATTGATGCAGCATCAGGTGGCTCATTCCTTTCGCTCAGCGTCAACGCAGCGAAAGCGCTGGTAGAGAAGATTGCTTCCAACCAGAGTTGGAAAGGTGAAAGGCAGCAACAGCCCCGCAAGGGAATTCATCGTATCGACAGTGTTGATATGCTTGCTGCCAAGATAGACCTTCTCATGAACAGGATGGAGTCTCCGCACTAGGAGGCCAACCAGGTTATGGATTCTCGCATGACATGCGAGACTTATGGAGAAACTGGACACACGGGCAACTCTTTGCCGATCACCCAGGAGGAAGCTCACTTCGTTGGATTGAATAACTCCAACAACTCTGGCTTCCGTCCTCAGCAGGGTTGGAATTCAAAGCCCGACCTCCCCTTCGGTCAACAGCAAGGTATGAACTTTAATAACAATTTTCAACCTACTCTAAAGGACCTAGTTTATGGCCAGAAGCCGATTAACGACAACATTAGTAAGAAATTTCTTGCTAATGATAAAATCTTGGAATCTTTAGCCGGACAACTAGAGGGCATAAATTCTGTTATTAAAAATCAGTTGAGCTTCAATAAAATGATAGAAACTTAGGTAGCCCAACTAGCCTCATCTTGTCCTAACAATAACTCGGGAAAACATCCTGGGCAACCGGAAGTTTCTCCTAAGGAGAGTGTTAGTACAGTGACTACGCGGACAGGTAAGTCCATGTAGGAACCATCATATCCCAAAGATGAAGGATCTCGGCGGAAAGCCGTACCCACCAGCAATACCTCTGCTGGAGACGAAGATCAGGAGGAGGCCGAAGAATCCAACACAACTGCTACCTAGGAGGAAACCGTGGAACCCCGTAGAACTTCATGGGAGTTTCATGACTCTGCTGCCTTACCATTTCCGGAACGGATAAGGAAGCCAGTGGCCGACGAATAATTTGGCAAGTTCGTCGAGGTAATAAAGAAGTTGTATGTCAATATACCACTTCTTGACGCTATGCAGGTCCCGACCTATGCTAAGTATATCAAGGATATACTTGGGAACAAGAGAAACCTGCCCACCACCGAGGTCGTGCAACTCACAGAGGAGTGTAGCACAGCTATACTCGATCCTCTCCTGGAGAAGAAGAAAGATCCAGGATGCCCCACAATCACATGTTCAATTGGGAGCCAACACTTTTCGCACGCTCTTTGCGATCTGGGAGCAAGCGTCAGCGTCATGCCTAAGGTAGTTTACAATAAACTAAATTATCATGAGCTTGCCCCTACTGCCATGTGCTTGCAGCTAGCGGACCAGACGGTTCGTTACCCCGCGAGAATTTTGGAGAACGTCCCGGTGAAAATTCGGAACTTCTTCATTCCTGTTGATTTCGTCGTCCTCGACATGGAAGTCGACACCAAGACGCCTCTCATTTTGGGAAGGCTGTTCTTGAGTACCGCAAATGCACACATTGATGTTGGAGCTGGAGAAATCCAACTCAACATCAATGGGCAAACGGAGAAGTTCGCCTTTAGACCGAAGGTCAAACAATGTTCCCAGGTCAGAATTTTTACCCAGAAGAAATCTGAGAAAGAGCAAGAGAAGCCATCAACCCCTACAATCGATATCCTTGCCGAGCTCTTGGAACGACCGAGAATCGACAAGGAAATCAGGGAGCATAAGTACAGGAACGCCAGACGAAGAATCCTTCATAGAGAATTTGAGGAATCGGAAGCGAAAGCGATCAAAACGAAACCCGCCACCAAGAAGGAATGGCAGAGAAAAGTGTCTTCGTCAAGAACTCTGTTGACGGTCATTAAGTGCAAAATATGACCGTCAACAATACTAATAAAAGAAGTAAAACTATACCTCTTACTCACATATTTGTATCACTAACCTAGCTGCACAGTTGTTTTCGAAGATTTATGATTTTAGGAGCACAAGTCCGGAATAAGAAGAAAATACGACGAATATGCAGACAAAGACGCAGACAATCGCGTCCTGCGTAACACATGTAAAGGAGGCCCACAAACCAGACCAAACCGACCAACCAAGCCCCGGCTTTGACCATCTAACATCAAGACCCACCAAGCAGCAACCCAGATGAAGGCGGTGGCCAGAGGCAGCCAAGGAGCTCATTCTCCGCGGCGGCGCGGTGCCGAACGTCGCTGGACTTCATCGAATTCGATGCTCCGGGGTCAAATTGGCCGGGGTTTTGGGTCAGGGATGATCTACGCTGCTTGCGTAATCTAACTAGGCTAAAAGCTTGGCTCAGGGAGGCCGGTGGAGGTGGAATCGCGTGCGGTGGCGGATCGGCGCGGCGGAGCACGCCGAAGTGCACGTGTTCATGCGGGTCTGGGCATAGGAAAGAGTGTACGCGGGGTGGTGTGTGTGCTTGGTGCTAGGGCCAGCCCAAGAGGAGGCCGCGCGTGGCTGTGGCACGCTGCAGGAAGCCTGCCATGGCGGAGCTCTGGCGGTGGAACACCGAAGATGGTGTTCCCGCTCCTGCAGTGGACTACGGGTCCTAGGATCTAGCGCAAAAGAACGGGAAGGCGTTGCTGGTGCTCACCGAGGCTTGGATTGGACGGATGCGAGGTGCAGCAGTGCCGGCGGCGAGGTCGAGTGGCGGCGCACGGGCGGAGCTTGGGGAAGAGGCCGCTGCTGGGCGTTTCCAGGCTCCTGGATCCATCGAGGAGATGCAGGGTCGTGCTGCGGAGGTGCGGAGGGGGTCAGACAAGCTGGAGAGCCACCGGCGGCGAGGAATCGCTCGGAAACGAGCTCACCTGCGGCGGCGATGTCAGGAGACAAATCCGGCGAGACACGGGCTGAGCTCGAGGCAAAAGAGTTTGGAGAGGTTCCTGGTGCACGGGCGAGGCCACTGCGGTGGTTTGCAGGGGTTCCGGTGCGGAGGGGCGGCGAGAGCACGGCGGCGCAGGGGTTCTGCGCGGTGGAGCAGAGAGAGTGGGTGGAGCTAGGGTTTGAGGCGGCTGCGGGGTGGGTGATAGGGCGCAGGGGGTGTTTAAAGGGGGCGCCGGGGATCTCGTCGTGCACACCCGATAAGGAAGGCCGGCGAGATCACGGCCGGGGATCACGGGTTCCGTTGCGCGTGCGGGTGAGACGGGAGGAGGGGGATGACCGGTGGGGTCGCTCGGTCAGCGACAGGAGAGGGTGCGTGCTGTACTGCGCCAGTGAACCGGAGGAGGTGGGCCGAGCGGAGAAAGAGCGGGCCGGGCTGACGCGGCGAGTGGGAGAGAGGAAGCTGGGCAGTGGGCGCTGGCTTGCTGGGCTACCTGGGGGGTTTGGGTTGTTGGGCTGGGTTGGGTTGGCTGTTGGGCTGTTTCCTTTTCTTTTCTATTTCCTTTGCTATTCTATTTCTAATACAAACCAAACTAAACCTATTTGAATTCAAATTTGAATTTGAATTCAAACCACACTCAAACAAATAAAATTATGCACCAGCATGTATGCACAACATGTTGACCTAAGAAAAATTTTATTTACTTGTGAAACAAAATTAGATTAAATGCAAGACTAAACCTAATAAACCTTAGAAAATTAAATAAAGCCAATTAAATTTATTATAAAATAGGGAAATTTGAATTAGGGTGTTACACTCCTGATCAACAATGAGGGCCTTATTTTGCTCGGGACGAGCAAAAGGCTAGTTTGGGGGTGTTGTTGACGGTCGTTAAGTGCGAAATATGACCGTCAACCTCTTACTCATAAAAGAAGGAAAACTATACCTCTTACTCACATATTTGTATCACTAACCTAGCTCCACAGTTATTTTTGAAGATTTATGATTTCAGGAGCACAAGTCCGGAATAAGAAAAAAACACGACGAATATGCAGACAAAGTCGCAGACGATCGCGTCCTGCGTAACACATGCAAAGGAGGCCCACAAACCAGACCAAACCGACCATCTAACATCAGGACCCACCAGGCAGCAACCCAGACGAAGGCGGTGGCCAGAGGCGGCCAAGGGGAGTCGGCCGACCCCACCTGGAAGCGGCTCACGGTGAATTTTGGTGGGAAGGCTGATCTTATCCTCCTAAAGGCGGTTTAGCATGTTTGCATACAAGGAGATGGCGGGAACCAACCTCTCAAGCTATAAAAGGGGCCTCCCACCACTCTCACCACACACATCACTTGAAGGACTCTCTCTCGCACTCTCTTGTGACTTGTACTCCTTAGGGTAGTGGAGCTAGACTAGTACTTCATCTCCTTAGTGAATCCAGTCGTCCTCGGGGTCGGCGAGCAATCCTCGGCCTCTGGTATGGCTTTGTATTCTGACTTTCGTTATGCTATTCATATTGAGTTTGTTCTTGGTTATCTAGCTATGTTCGTAGCTTGCTTAGCCTTGATCTATGCTTCATCAAATTATACTAGTTGCTTGCTTAGACCAGATGATCTGGGTAAGGATATCGGTTTGTTGTGCTTTCGGGATTACCTTAGCATCTTACCTGTCCATCCGAAGGGTGGGGGACCCGGGGGTGCTAGGGTAGTGACCTCATATGCGGGCATGGTGCCCGGGTATGCGGGATCCTTCGGATATGACAGTGCTCCACGGTGTGACTGGAGTAGACCGCTGGTGGTGACAGCCCTGTCGGTCCGCCGGGAAGCTGCTTCTCGGTTAGCGTACTCCCCGACGTTCGGGTATCGTGTAGGAGTTCATGCAAAGATGAAACGGGACTGGATGTTCTCCAGTGCGGGTCATTCTCCCCGATGTCCCTAATTTTCCAGCACCTGTAGCTCTAAGCATGTGGCTAACATAACTTATCTGCTAACATAACTTATCTGCTAACATGAATAGTACACTAGAATTTGATGCCTATGCTCCCACTAACCTTAGGTGTGCTTGTTTATTCTTTATTCATGAGAGTTGGCTGTTCTGTGTGTGTCACATTACCCCTGATTATCCTTTATTTATCACTTACCCCTGCATAATCAGTAGTCTGCACCTTACTTCATTATGTCATGGTTATGGAACTAGTAAATATCTTTACACAACCTAGCCATCCCTTGGGAAAATATAAATAACGATACCCTGAATACTTCCGGGTGAAATGCTACAACGGTATATCCATGCGCTTGTGGATCTTTTTGTAAACGTTAAGACATACCAACACGGCATTCCCTTGGCGGTGTTGCTAGGAACTAACCTCTCCTAGTGGCGACGCTAAGAAATGCCAACAAGCATCTCTGGAGCCGTTGCCGGGGATGGCACTAGGTGTAAAGATTTTACTAAGCACATAAACATGGCAATATGAGTAAGAGGTAGCTACTGCTTATACATGCTAATGTGTTTATCTTTTTGTTTTCTCCTGATTGGATGAAAGCATGATAGTGTATGTCTAGTTTCTCCTTGCCGACAAACTTTGTTGAAAATCCCGAGAAGCTCGTGAGAAGGGTCCGACCTCGCGTCGTCCCTCCTCCGCTCTCGCAGTCGACAAGCGAGCCAGCTTTCCAAGCACCATCAATAATCACCGAACCCATGGCTGAGAAGACTCTCCGCGACTTCTCCGTCCCCTCAGCTGCCAATGTGGCAACTGGACCAACATTGATGTTGGGGATGTAAACTTTGAGCTAAAGTCCAGCCTCATTAACATGGTGCAGGCTAGCCCATTCTGTGGCAAGCCGAATGAGGATGCCAACGCCCATCTCCAGAACTTTCTGGAGCTTTGCAAGACCGTAACTATACGGGGCGTTACGGCTGACGCCATCAGGCTCCGCCTGTTTCCTTTCTCCCTCCTGGGGAAGGCGAAACAGTGGTTTTATCAAAACAAGCAAGCCGTCAGCACTTGGGACAAATGTTCCACGGTGTTCTTCGCCAAATTCTTCCCGTTGGGCAAAACAAATGCCCTACGTGGAAGAATTACAAGTTTCCAGCAGACCGGGATGTAATCCATCCCAAAAGCTTGGGAGAGACTCCAAGAATACATACTCGCCTGTCCTCATCATGGGATGGACAAGTGGCTCGTGCTTCAAAGCTTCTACAATGGGCTAACGACAACATCCAGAGCACATCACGACAGGCAAGAACCTCCCATCAGGCAGGCACATCCCGCCAGGCAGGAACATCCCGCCAGCCAGGAACTTCAATGCAGGCCCATGCTTCTCAGGAAGCCGGACCATCACACGCTGCACCCTCACCAGATGCCTCAGCACAGCCTCGCCCAGACACAACATAGATGAGTTTCGAGGAGGCCTACGGGTATTACACCCAGGGTGGCCAGACCTCGCACCAGCCTGAGGGTAGCATGGGGTACGGGCACGACCAGGGGTTCTACTACCCCACGGGCATGGGAGCCTCCCATGGCCCACAGGTCGGCCCGTCCGCGTCAGCACATTTTGAGTACGACAACCCGCTCACATGGAGGCTGTCGGATCTCACTGCCCGAGTGAGTGCCATGGAGTTACGACAGGAGGAGATAGGACACAACCTCGATCACAACACCAGTCTCACACAGGAGAGTCGGGGGATGATATCCTCCAAGTCCTACGATTGGTACCACGGTGCGTACTACCCCCCGCCACATCCAGACCAGTAGCCCTGAGCTTCGTTGAAGCTTGGGGGAGAGATCATCAGTGCCCAGATAAGTCGTCATACCCGCTCATTTAGCTTTCCCATGATAATAATAGTAGTAGTTAAAAAAGAGAGAGAGAGAGAGAGAGAGTTGCCATGCTTAGAATAAATGTGTGGAAATCCGTTCAAGCTCTTATCTTGGAAATGATGAATAGTTGCTCTGTTTGAGCTTTGCATGTGCCCCGTTTACATCTTTTTACTCATCTAGTACTAGAGCTAGTTGGCACATAATAGACACATTCTAAATCTATTTGCATGGGAGCATTAACATGATTTCTAAGTCTAAGTTGTTGTGGGATTCGAGATGGCCTACATTGGAATTAAAACTGTATACCTTAGTAAGGGAAATTCTCGGAATAAAATCTGAAACATGGTAAAAGGATTCCCTGTTGGGTTACATATCCCATCCAGAGCCATAATGTTATATCTTACATGAGCTACCGTAGGCTATCTTGATTTACTTTGAGCTTTGTCGAATGGTGAGTTCGCTTGAGGAAAGGTACTTGTCATCTGCCAGTCTTTCTCCTTTGCATACCCATTTCTTTGCTAGCCTCAAAATGTCTGGTACGACAATCACCTACTCCGGGTATTGTCATCCACCTTCGCTAGACAAATCCACCACAACTTCAGCCCAAAATCTCCACTGTGTGCTTATTTATTCCAAAAAGGGTCAAAAGTTCTTCATAAATTCCCTCTGAAAGTACTCATATCAGGAAGGACAAGGAGTAATCTTCTTTATTTAAAAAAACAAGAGAAAGAAGAAAGAGAAAAGAGAAAGAAGTACCCATGATCCTTAGCAAAAAGAGTTCAAAAAGAGGAGTTCAAATAAAATGGCCCAAAAATATTTCCAAAAGTGTGAGTCCATTTCTCCCTCTCCCCTAGACATTTGTGATTCCATAAGATCGGAACTTGATCAAGTACCTACCTCTCGCGAACCACTCTTCGGCTCGGCAACACATGTAATCAAGGTATGTCACACTCTTCCTACCCAAAACTCCAGATATCATCCTTAGAATAGGAAGAAGTTGGTCAAGTTTCGACCATGGTGAGGATCATACACCTTGAGCGATTGAGAGCACCTTCAGGGAACCTTAACCATATTTATGCATACCTGTGAAATATTCTGAGAATGATCCTGAATAGGGAAAACAGGAAAATATTCCGGTGAAGGTTGTTCAGTCCTCCAACCGCTCAAGACAACGGATGAAATGTGAAATAAGCCCCATCAATCAGAGCAAATAGGTATGAGCCAACTTGCTCGATGTACATACGGATAGAGTAATATGTTGTGCGCAGGGTACCTGCAGAGGGCAAACATTGACGCAACTCCTGATCCACCGAGCCTCAGAATTGAGCTTTGCTCGAGGACGAGCAAAAGTTTAAGCTTGGGGGGGTGTTGACAGCCATTATTCCATGTTTTGACCGTCAACTTCTCGGGAATGAATTGAGTTCTTGCACCATGTTCCATACATATTTTGTTTATAATTCTCATAAGTTCCACGAGTTTTGGATGAGTTGTGCTTACAGGAATCCACAGTCCAAAGATGGTCAAAATCAGAGTAGATTCAGGCCGCCCGGCTGGAGCAACATGACATGTTCATAAGGCTCCAGAACAAGGCAAACATCTCATATCCTATCGGTGGACCCAGAAGGCACAAGGTTCAAGCCAAAGACCCACATGCCAGTGCCAAGAACGTCAAATGGGGAAACCACCCATCCCAAAGACAGTGTGGAGTGTTGATTTGCAACGTCGGTGAAACGGAGGGCTGAGAGGCTCCGGAGGCAGGCCGCCCGGCCTACCCCAGGCTGCCCGGCCACAGATTCCAGCTTCCGAGGAAGATACCCGAAGAACCGATGTCCAGGAGTGATCAGGAGCCATCCACGGAAGGTCAGTAGCCAGGTGGCACATTCCTAGGCCAACTGGCCTAGGATGGGCCGCCCAGCCCCACCTTGCAGCGTCTCGGCTCCCGGCTTCGCGTGGAAGTTAAGCACCGCCTCTATAGTTGTGTGCACCGGGCGCTACCTGAATTACCGGCCTTCTACCGACCTTGGAAGCCTATAAATAGCACCCTTACTCTCACTTGTAAACACACACTCAAAGGAGCAATTCTAACTTCTCAAGTCTAGAGTAGGTCAGTAGTTGGGAGTTGGAGTCGAGTCGAGCTTGTCTCGGGGATCTAGAGTCGTCATCGGAGCTCGGTATAAGCTCTTGTATCTTTTCCTTTGACTATTTTAATATAAGTAATCTTCATTATTTACTTGAGTCAGCTTTACTTTCTGCAAGTTATTTATCTTCCCAAGTACTAGTACTTGTCTGCAGGAGTAGTTTACCTCTAGTTCAGTTTAAGTTATCTTTCTTGTCTTGTCGGAGCTTGTCTTACGGGTTTTCTCGCCCGTACTAGTGTAACTCAAGTTAGTTCGCTAGGTTGAGGGGGATTTCTCTTGAAGGGCTCAAGAGAAATCCTAGTGTCGAGAGCAGACATGGTGTCTGACTCAATACTAGCTAGGAAGTGTGTTCCACCCCCACGGCACTGCAGTGGTAGGCGGCAAGTGGTGACAGCCTTGTCCGTCCATCGTAGTCCACCACGTTTAGGTGTTTTCATTGCAGTAGTGCCGAAGGACGTCGGGCTCCCTTCTCATCCCTGTCTAAGCCCTTCTCTTAGGCCACCAAAGTAAGCTCCTGGTTTCGACATCAAGATAGAAGTTTAGATTAGTTCTAGTGAGGCTAGCTCAGTAGTTTAGAAGAGTTTCAGGAGTCTTTTCTCGCTTGTTGTCCTCCCAGCTGCTACCTCTCTAATGTATAGAATCTCCTGTGTGTCCAACGGTCATAGACTGGCCATTTATCCTTACCCGTTATCTGGCTTACCCCTGCTGAATTAGTCGGTTGATAGATTCAGTAAAGGTTGCCACTATGATTTACGATACACTTTACCATAGTGCTTCCCTGAGGATTTCACGATACCCCGGAATACTCCGTGGTGAAGTGCTACACCGTGATTCTGTGCGCTTGCATAATACCTATTCATATTGAGCTTAAGAGACACCAACAGTGCACCAAAGAGAAGATGGACACCTACTGCAGGGAGATTCGCAAACTTGAGGCCAAGTTCTATGGTCTCAAGTTCCACCACGTCCCCAGGGATGACAACGTGGCAGCTGACGTCTTGTCGAAGCTCAGATCAAAGTGGGCCCTTGTCCCTGCAGGTGTATTCGTCCAAGCGCTCAATAGCCCTACAGTCAAAGTCGAGGAGGAACCTCCCTCAAAACCTGACTTGGTGCCGGCTCTAGGCAGTAGGTGTTAACCCTTGACACCGACTAGCAGTCTCCCATCATCGACTTCATCAAGAACAACAAAAAGCTACCCCAAAGGGAAGGAGCACGAGAAGCTTGCACGGCACGCAAGCAATTATGTCATCATTGGATCTGAATTGTTTAGTCACTTGGTGTCCTCGAGAACCCTGTGCAAATGCATTGCACAGGATGAAGGAGTCCAACTCGTCAGCGAAATCCACTCGGGCATCTGAGGAAACCATGCAGGAGCCTCCACCCTCGTGGGCAAAGCCTTCCGATCATGCTTTTACTGGCCCTCGGCCCTGGCTGACGCCCGGAATCTCGTCAGACGATGTCCCGGGTGCCAGTTCTTCTCCAACCAGCAGCACATCCCGGCTCAGGCCCTACGGACAATACCACCCTCCTGGCCATTCGCCTGCAGGGGGCTCGATTCAGCAGGACCCCTCAAGATAGCTGTCGGCTGATACAATCACATATTCGTGGCGATCGACAAATTTACAATGTGGATTGAAGTCAAACCCGTGACGGCCACCACAACAGCCAAGGCAGCCGAGTTCATCGAAGAAATATCCCACCGATTCGGAGTGCCTAACTGGATCATCACGGACCTGGGTACTTCCTTTACAGGTGTTGATGGCTGTTAAGTACAAAATAAATGCCATCAACTCCTGCATAACCACTTAAAGATTGAACATCAACAACAGTGGTAGGGGTTATTACTGACGAATTTCACGAGTGTTGGTGAATTATTGATTACAGGGACGCAAGATGGGAATAAAATGAAAACACATAGAGAACGCATAAGAAATAAACAGAAGATCATGTCCTGCGTCTCACTTAGAAGAAGGGCACACAAACCAAAGCAAACAGGCATGCCACGCAAGATGCACCCCGAAACCAACATAAGGAGCCCACAAGGAACACATCGACCAAAGATGGTTCGGAGGGGCGCCGGCCTGTCGGCGCTCTTCTCCGGTCTTGTACCTCTACGGATGCTGGCTTCCTCTGGTATGAGTAAGTTAGTATTTATGTTTCCTATATTGCATAGTACTTTTGGTTGAGTGAGATCAGTTCTCTTACTCGCAGGTTCATCGCTCCGTATTTATACGGAGTGCTGTAGTTTGCTATGGGTTAACAGACGTAGTTAGACTACAGTAATAACAAGTAGCGTAGACATGGTGTTTGGACTAGTGGTTACCTTCGTTTGCCTTATATCCCACGGTATGTGAGGTAGGCCGCAGGTGGTGATAGCCCTGTCGGTCCTTCGTAATCCTCCACGTTCGAGTATAGCATAGAGCCGTTGGCCGGAGTCTCCTGACCATTTCAGGGGTAAGCCAGTGCCCAAAGCAAGTATCTTGCCCGAGAGATCGACCTTAACTCATCTCTAGTGCTACCGCATGAATCCTCTCCAGCCTTGCCACTTTATCTTGGTGTGTCCTTGGACCGACAAAGTTAGGAGTTAGTGCACACACGTTCCCTGTGGAAATGATACCCTTGAATACTCACGGGTAAAAGCTACGAGGGTATCCGTGCGCATGCGGATTTATTCGCATCATTAAAATACCCAACAAGCTTTCTGGCGCCATTGCCGGGGAACGGTTGCTGTTCTAACTTCGAACCTAGTTGATCCTCATATCTTTTTATTTTCCTTTCAAAAAAATATTCTCTTAGTCTTAACCTTTCCTTACCTCTACCTTCACCCCTTCTACACTTTCCATCATCGTATCTTTCTGATTTCTTTATCTCTACCTCCACCCCCGCTACCCACGAAAGGTTTTCCTTGTCCATACCTTTCGACCCGTTGGGGTGAGTCTCTAGAGCCATCCTCTCTGGACCTAGTTCCTCATTCGGCTACGAGATTCATCCCTCACTCATAGATCTAGTTCAGGAAAACTCCTTCTCAAGGTTAAAGCTGAGAGCTTCCCTATCGTCATCTATGAGAGGAGGAGAATGCTTTGACCAACTGAGGACTTTCATCAGCAGAATTCAAGCTTTCATCTCGAGTATGCCTAAACTTCTACTGAAACGAACCTCTCCTGAACAGCTAGAATCTTGGGGAAAGAGCGCTTCATGCAAATCCTACCACCTAGATTCGTTCATGGTGCATTATTCTTAATTTTCCTCAAGACCATGTCTCAAGGGAAGTTGAGGAAGGAGTTGTTGGAAGAAAAGGGGTCATTCTTTATGACTCATCTATTTCGACCACAACTCCCTAGAAGAGGTACCATATGAAGCCCATCATATTCCCGTGTCAAGGCAACCTCCGAGGTGTTTTCACCGAGGAATATGCCTTGACCTTGACCACCGTATTATAAGTCCATAGGACTCACCTTTTTGGTCAAGGGATCATAGGGCCAAACTGATCGAATTGATTGAAAAAAAAATCACATCCTCGATTACCGATCGATGCAAATCAAATCAAGTGATTCAAAACTCACATCTTGTTCCTTGATTTTGATTGATGCCCAATAGAAGTTATGCTCACCCTTCACTTTAAATGAACTTCTATTGGAAGCTTAGGATGGATTGCTTTGCCTCCATGCAAGGCTTTCATCCTATGGAGGGGCTGTGTTGAAAAATACTCATTCTCCTCATGATTCGAACTCAGAATCGTTCCAGTGGCCCACAGAATACACATCCTCTTTCATTATGGGCTATGAACATTCTTGAGTTGCTCTATTCAGAGATAAAGCCCCTCACTCCATGAGCATGAAGTTCTGTTCTGATTCATCACAAAAGCCATGTTCATCCTTGATTTCTTCGAGATCTTCTATTGTGCCAAGTCACTACGAGCCGTACGATCATCTTAGGGCTTCCTACCATAGATGCCCTTTAGGATGTTTGTTTTGGGTTTTGCTTATCATAATATCTATGCGGGGCTCGTTGTTGCATTTGTGCACTAACCTTGCAGCTTGAACAACGGTAAATCAACAAATAGTGGTGAAGATGGGAACTACATCACCATTGATAGCTGCAAGAGGAATCCCCATGGTCGAGCTTACAACCATAAACAAAGCACTGCCGGGAGATAGCCCGGAGCAACCTAATCTTTCTCCTAAACAAAAAAAGGAAAGAACATGTTTTTAAGCATAGTATGCACCTTCGGATATTCTTGGTCCTAACCATTTCAGGTAACGATTAAGAAGAACAGGGGACATACGATGCCTGAGAACATGAGGACTGCATCAGCTGAACACTTGGATACTCTTTGGAGTTGGAACACACTCAAAAGGAAAACCCAACATTGCACACTTGAGTTTCACACAAAAGTCCAAGTGTGGGGGAAATCGATGAGCATCTCGCTGCAAGTTCCAACCATCCAAAGGAGTTTCCTTGTTTCAAGAAGGTGTCAGGCCTAGCTTGCTAAAAAAAAAGAGGTGAAAAAAGGAAAATATAAAAATAAGGAGAGATATATAAAAAAAATAGAAAGGGAAAAAAAGAGAGAAAGGAAGAAGGAAAAAGTGAGAGAGCAATGGCTCCACAAACTCACGCACACAAATCAAGAGGCTGCTCCTCTTCCTTTCCAAGCCTTTGCTGCTCCACTCAGATCGACCAGGCCTCCAAAGAGCATTGCTCCCATTCACGAGGCAAGAGTATCACACGCTATTGCTCCAACAATTTTGAGACATCCATCTAGCGGTAAGTATACTCTGGTAAGAAAAGGTATGGTTCACCGATCCCTTACTCATATTTATCTTCATAGAACTTGATCATGCAAATTCTTGCTTCCTTTGTTTACATTTGTATGCTCTGGTTTGGATGTATTTGCACAATGCATCTATAGGCTTTTTAAATTAAGCATGGTGCTTAGGTTAAATAGCCTTCTTTAATCAAATTCAGCATGGCGTTGATTTTTGATTAATGAACTTTTGAGTAATACTACCGTAAACTTTGGATGCATATCTTTTTGGACTAACCCCTGCAAGAAACTTTTCAAATTTGTTGGGTAAAGTCCTCAAGTTTATGATGGAGATAAGACAAGGCTCAGAAGCGCCTCAAATAATAAAATTTGCACAACATACAAAGGAGGCAAAAATCGCTTTCCAAAAGTACACTTTGTGCACAATATCAAATGCCTCTTTGTTTCGTGCAGTTTTCATCTCGGCCTTGTTTGAGTTTTGCTAAAATGTTAAATAAATTTGGTGAACAAACTCTTTTTGTAAAAAAAAAGAAGAGACTCTCTCTCGAAAAAAAAAAGATGAAATAAAATGATGGCAAGCATTTCGGGATCCATGCTAGCTTACATGTTTGAACTTGATTTTTTTTCCTTAAAGCATGGATGTGAACAGCAAATCTCAAAAATTAAAACCCTTTCGAAATCTTATGCATCCCTCGAGTATTTGTTGTCCACTAACCTTTTGCAGAGAAGAAAATAAAAAAAAACAAAGAGCAGCGTACATAACTCCAGCTTCATCACAATGCTCCTTGGTCCCAAGGGAAGACAGATGCACGAGGAACCAAGATGAACAAATGCAAAGCTTTGCTTTGTGTTTGTAAAGCTTAACTTTTGCATTTTTATTCAATGCTTGGTGAGTTCTTCCATGTAAGTATCCCACACACCTCGTGCATCCTTATTTCATATCTCCACCCTGCTATGTTACCCATCTTGTTTAGCTTGCCATGAAAAATATATATAATAAAATAAAAAGAATAAAATATCAACAACAAAATTTATAAAAATAAATAAAAATAAAATAAAATAAAAATTAGTGCTCCATATAGTGTTGTTCTTTAATTCAATAAAGTTTAAACTCCCCGATGTTAAAACTAGTAGAGTCCCTTCTTGTTTCCACTTTTGTTTTCTTTGAATAAAGACAGGCACAAGAATAAGTGTGGGGGAGATCTCTCAAAATCACCAATTTCAAATTCGTTCAAGATCTCTCCCCAAACATGTTGCACATCATCGACGGTTCAGCACGCTAAAGAACAAGACAGAAGGAATCCAAGGAGGGATGGTCGAACTTTCAGTTCGACTAAACCACCTCTGTCTTCCTGCAGTTCCTTCTTCTTCCTCTTCAGCAATGGTATGTGCAACACGTCCCTCACAAACTCCCTAAGTTCTTGAGTTTAATCGAATTTATTTATTGATCACTAAAACTAAACTCAAGGAACCTTGCCAACCCACCTTATGCACTCCAAGCGCTTCCATAAATGAACTTGCATACTCTTTATTCCTCGCATTCCTTCCTAGTTCTTGTGAGCATATTTCTTCATAGGGACCCCATGCTATCTAAGTAATTGACTAATGTGATATGATTGGATGGAAGAAACCATGCTCTTCCTAGCAAAGTACTTGGAATTTCTTTTCAAAAAACAACATCAATAGCTTGTCTCCTCAAATTAATGAAAATTTCTACCAAGGCCAAAGTTAGATTTTCATGTTCAAACCTTCTTACGTAGTTTGACCTTGCTTTGAGTTTTGTCAAATTCTTTGACCCTTGTTAGAGACTTGTCATACTCTCATGATCAAGATCACGTACACGTCCACTCACATGCTATACTTCTACACTAGAAGATAGCAAACATTGTCATCCACCCATAAAATAAAACTCCATGGCATACCATGACTCTTTCTCTCTAAAGTGACCATCAAGGATGTGGACTATGAAAACAAAAAAAATGATAAAAGACGCATACCCAAAGAAGGTATGACACATGCCCAAAAGACATGTGAAAACAAAGGAAAGAAAAAGATGCATACCCAAAGAAGGTATGCCACATGCCCACAAGGCATGTTAGAAAAAAGGTATAGTCCACATCTAGGAAAAATAATGAATAGAGATGGGTCATGCAAAGGAGTTCATCCATCCTCCACAAGTAAAAAAAAATTCCACACACTTGCACATCTTGATCAGATTGTAGGACTCGTTTCTGCTTGGATCTTGTTTTTTGACTTAACAATATATGCAAAGCAAACATGCCTCTTTTACTCCTACCCTGAGCTCCACATAAGACTAATTAGAAGATAGGAGAAAAGAAAGCAACAACTTTGCCTTGGTAAGGGTCTAAAACAAAAGAGTGATTCGAGAGAATAATTTGAGGAGCAAGACTATTCTTTTGTTTCAAAATTATAAAAACCTAAGTTTCTAAGCAGGAAGAGCTAGGAACCAAATATCCTTATTGTTCCATTTTTCAATTACCCAAGAAAGCATGGTAGCCACTCCAAAGTTCACAGGAATGGAGAAACCTTGGAATAACTTGTATGTAGGTTCCGTCAAGGAGTTGCATCCACCTTAGTCCTTCAAACTTTACTCAAGGACGAGCGAAGGACTAAGTGTGGCGGTGTTGTTGATGGCTGTTAAGTACAAAATAAATGCCGTCAAATCCTGCATAATCACTTAAAGAATGAAAATCAATAGTAGTGGTAGGGGTTATTACTGACGAATTCCACAAGTGTTGGTGAATTATTGATTGCAGGGACGCAAGTTGGGAATAACATGAAAACACATAAAGAACGCATAAGAAATAAACAGAAGATCATGTCCTGCATCTCACTTACAAGAAGGGCCCACAAACCAAAGCAAACAGGCATGCCACGCATGATGAACCCCGAAACCAACATAAGGAGCCCACAAGGAACATGTCGACCAAAGATGGGCCAAAACGGCCTCAGCAAGGGTGTGGCCGACCCCCTGTTGGGCCCAATCAAGCCCAGCTTTCTCCAGCAGTCTCCCACGGCTCCCCTACATCTATTTTGGATGTGCATAATACCACCTCGTGAGTCTAACCATGGATCCACCCTTGGAGAGGCTATATAATGAGGAAGAGTGCCCCCATTCAACACACCACCAACATGTAGCACTCCACTCCGATGGAGAGGCCCTGCCTAGGCTAGTGCTTAGAGTAGGAGGAGGGTGAGGAGTAGTTCGGAGGGGCGCCGGCCTGTCGGCGCTCTTCTCCGGTCTTGTACCTCTACAGATGCTGGATTTCTCTGGTACGAGTAAGTTAGTATTTATGTTTCCTGTATTGCATAGAACTTTTGCTTGAGTGAGATCAGTTCTCTTACTTGCAGGTTCGTCGCTCCGTATTTATACGGAGTGCTGTAGTTTGTGGGTTAACAGACGTAGTTAGACTGCAGTAGTAACCAGTAGCGTAGACATGGTGTCTGGGCTAGTGGTTACCTTCGTTTGCCTTATGTCCCATGGTATGTGAGGTAGGCCGCAGGTGGTGACAGTCATGTCGGTCCTTCTTAATCCTCCATGTTCGGGTATAGCGTAGAGCCGTTGGCCGGAGTCTCCCGACCATTTCAGGGGTAAGCTAGTGCCCGAACCGAGTATCTTGCCTGAGACATTGACCTTAACTCATCTCTAGTGCTACCGCAGGAATCCTCTCCAGCCTTACCACTTTATCTTGGTGCATCCTTGGACCGACAAAGTTAGGAGTTAGTGCACACACATTCCCTCTGGAAATGATACCCTTGAATATTCACGGGTGAAAGCTACAATGCTATCCGTGCTCTTATGGATTTATTCGCATCGTTAAAATACTCAACAACGGGTTCCGAGTTCTTGGACTTCTTCCAGGAAAGCTACATCGACGTCTACTACGCCTTTTTTGCACACCCCAGGTGTAACAGCCAGGTCGAAAGGGCTAATGGCTTGATCATCCTGGGGCTCAAAGCTAGAATTTTTGATCCAATCGAAAAATACAGTTTCAAGTGGCTCCAAGAACTACCTAGAGTAGTTTG
The DNA here is from genome assembly GCF_016808335.1 of Panicum virgatum. NCBI lineage: Eukaryota > Viridiplantae > Streptophyta > Magnoliopsida > Poales > Poaceae > Panicum > Panicum virgatum. The sequence goes on along the minus strand of NC_053146.1, from coordinate 18,225,984 downwards.
GGGACTCCGCACACAGAAAAGTCGGGCTACCGGCTACTCATCATTCTTCATGGTGTACGGTTCTGAAGCAGTCTTGCCATCGGACATAGCATTTGGTGCTCCACGCATCCAAAACTACGACAAAAACAAAGCCAAAACAACTCGGCGGACCGATATCTACTCGGCAGAGGAGCACCACCTGACGGCATCCTTACAACATGCCAGATATGAGCAGCAGCAACGGCGCTCTCATGAGCGAGACTTCAACATTGGTGACCTGGTTCTGTGACGAATCCAATCGACCACCGGTGCCCACAAGCTGTCTTCACCTTGGGAAGGACCCTCCATCGTTAGCAGGGTCGTGGCTCCAGGAACCTACTGCTTACAGCGCGAAGATGGCACTGATGTAGGCAACCCATATAATATCGAACACCTATGCCGCTTCTACCCGTAGAAGCATAGGAAATGCAAAGCTATGTATCCATCTACTCAGTCAATAAAATTTTGTTTCATGTTATTCCTAAAATCTAAGATTCCTTGTTCATTACCGAGTCATTTTCAACATGCTCGGGGCTGAGTCTCAGCCACCTAGCCAGCCCCCACTCGGACTCCGACCAGTCGGATAAGAACAATCCGGTCTAGTATTTATGAACACAGCCAAGTACATCCTGGAACTACTCTGTGTCACCCTAACACATCGCGCACATTGATGACCAGCTCTCAAGTGCCGACATAAAGGGTTCAAAGTCGACTTCCTAACTACTCGGCAAATTCACAAACTACTCAGAACGAGGGCTTTTCTAAAAAAAGCATAACATAAACAGATAATAATAAATATTATTTATATAAACTTTGTCCAAAAGTGGCCCACACTGACCAAATTATTTTGCAGCAAAATAAAAATAACCAGGGTGGCGGCCTACAGATTCATGTCGGCCACGATACGCTCGGCGATGCCACGGACGCTGGTGTGGTTGGCCTCCCAATCTTCTTCAGAGCAGTCGAGCGGGACACCGTCGCCTACCGGATCCAGGTCCGCCTCCGGGAAGTGGGATTTCACCAGCCCCATGGTGTACTGCACAGCGTCCTCGGCTGCTCCCTTGTCCAAGGCCTCCAGTCGGCTACGGGAAGCCTCCAGCAGCTCCTGCAGTCTTTTCGCCGCGGCCACGCCCTCCGGCTCGAACGCCCCCAGGAGTGCATCCAGCTATCACTGAGGCGATCCAGTGTCGCCCAGGCCTCGGTCAGTTGGTCCTCCGCCTTTGCAGAAAAAGAACTCGGCTCCATAAGCCCAAGTGCCAAACTCAACATACTTACCATACGTATGATTTCTAAATCATACCCCGCCGAGCCTAGCGCTCCAGGAGGAGCTTCTCTTCTACAGCAGCCTCCCAGGCCTTGGCCGCCTCCCAGAGCTTGTGCAGCTCGTCGTTGGCTTTGGTGCAAGCCTCCAAGCCTGAAACACAAACAACTCAGAGAACCAAAGTCCAAAAAGGACTCGGCAAGATCCAAGGACGACTACTTACCATGCTTCTCCTTGCGCAGAGCCTACTCGGCCTCTGCCTCCTCGGCCTCGAGTCGGTGGCTCTACCCTTCCAGCTCGACCACGCGAGCCTCGAGCTCCGGCATTCGGCCGATCGCCACGCTGCCCTCGGCTAGCTCCTGGGCGGCCAGCTTGGACTGGTGCACCAGACCCTGCAAAACAACACAGCGTTAAGAGACGACCACAACAACAACAAGTCGGACAAATAGGAAAAAGGCAGGAACTTACCCCGACCCATTCATGGGCCAGCTGGGTGGCTACGATGAGACGGCCAGTTACCGTCCCGTCCCCTTCCTGTTCCTCCTCCTCCTCCTCCGGCTGGGCTCCGGCCTGCGCCGAGGACTCTGCCTGAGTCCTCCTCGCCTCAATGGCCGGGACCTCCTCAGCCGTAGGAACCTCCTGCGCCGCCACCTCGTCCTCGGGCAGCTCTTGCATCTCCACGTCCTGAACAGGGAGAGGGGCCCTATCGCTGGCCGCCTCCTCCTCCTTCTTATCTTCCTCGTTGAGGCAGGCGCGGCTCCTCGCCGGGCTCACCTACGGCAAGGTCAGCCTCGCCAACTCCTTGGAGTCGCCCCCGGTAGATGACTCCTCCGTCTTTCTCTTGGCACCGCTGAGCGACGCTTTCCTGCAGATCAGAATGCAAAGGCACTCGGCATGGCACCAACAAGGAAAGTAAAGCAAAAATTCAACCAAGATCCAAGATACTTACCGGCCATTCCGACGCAGCGTGAAGTTCAGCTTCAGTGGCGCGGCCGGCTTGGCCCCAGGCCCGGAGCACGGGGGCGTCACTTCCCCACGTATCTGGTTCAGGCCCTTAGCGGCCTCCTTCTCGGCTTGGGGGTCGGCCGCAGCCGACCCCACTCCAGCACTAACGGGGGGCAGTGATGCCCCCGAACCTTGCTTGCACCCTTGGGGGCGGAGCTCCTCAGTGACCGCTACGCCGCCGTCATCCCCGCTTTCGACAGCGGGATCTTCTTCACGGTGCAGCACGTCTTCCAATTCGGGGCAGCCACGGTCGGTGGCCCCGAGGCCCTAGTGATCTCCACATCTGACTCACTCCCTACGGAGGAGTCGGAGGAGAACTCCATCTCTTCATCCGCTGGCTTCCGCAGCTCGGCGGGTCCGGCAACTTCCTTGCCAGGGTCCCCCTCAAGCAGAGGACCAGGGGACCAGTACTCCAAGACATTGGCCTGCAAATATTACGAGTTGTGTTGCAACCCAACGGGTGCAGTCAGAATAACACAGCAAAAACAAAGGAAACAACTCGAAATTAAAGAAAAACAACTCGGACTAGTCAAGAACACTTACGATGTTGGTCGGCCGCTTCAGGTAGAGGACTTTCAGGTAGCCCTTGTCCCGAATCTACCCGCCATGATGCGGGCGACCCGGTTCGATGCCTCCACCTGGGAGACCTTGCGGTTCTGCCCCCGGGTAGGGTCTCCACGACTCTAGTATTCGTAGTCGGAGTGGACCCTCTCCTGAATCGGCTGCGTCAGCCGCTTGCAGAAGGAGAGGGCCACCATGGCCCCTATCAGCTTCCGAGTTGTCAGCTCGGCAATCTCCGCTAGGAGACAATCCACCTGGACCATCTCCTCCGCAGTCGGCATCTCCTCCCAGCATGCCTTGTACCCTATGCATGCCGGGAGGCTGGGCGCCAGGTTTGACACCACGAACCAGTCCTTCGCCCAGACCTTATTAGTGTCGTGGAGCTCGAACTCGGGGTAGACGCTCCCCTAGCGCAGAGAGAAGGCGGCCCCATCCACTACATTCCACTGAACGTTGGACAAGTACACGTTGAGGCAGTACAGAGCCAGCCACAAATTGAAATGGGGTGCGATCCCCAAATACCCCTCGCAGAGGTGAATGAAGATCGCAATCTATGCAATGGAGTTGGTCTTGAGGTGCGTTACCTCCAGCCCGTAGAAGTGAAGAAGCCCGGGGAAGATGCCCCCCGCGGGTAGCGTGAAGCCCTTCTTGTAAAAGGACCGGAACACGACGGTCTCGGTCTGGTCCTTCGTCGGGAACTCCTCGCCGTAGCAGCATCTCCACCCGGAGATCTACTTCTCTGGGAGGACATCGCACTCCACCATGTCCTGGATGTCCGCCTCCTGTAGCGTGCCCTGCTGCCTTGACTCTGACGGTGGCGGGACCTCCCCGGCACCTCCTGAGGTCGAGGAGGAAGAAGCAGCAGACGAGGCGGCCTTGGCGACAATGACGAGGCTTGGACGGGAGGAAGAGAGGGTGGTGGACGCGAGGAGAAGAAGCGCCGAGAGCTCTGGAAACAGGGCGAGTCAGCAAGGCGGCGGAAGGCTCTGGAATGCTTGGGAACAGGGTGGGCACGCCGCGCTGTATCCATTGTTTAAATACTCGAGGGCCCTCAATGGTCAGATCCGAAATCAACGGCTGATTCCGAATCGGCCAGGAATCATACGGCGGAAGGTGCGCTAAGAACGGTAACTTTCTTTTTACCGTTGCCTCTAACAACCTCCCTCCCCTTCTGCCGCATCAAATCCGTTCAGAAGATAACGGTTTGATTTTTTACCAAGTTGGGAATATGCTCTGAATATCCCTGAGGAAACGCCTCGGCATGTCTTAGTGACCCAGCCAGGGCTCCAGGGCCCGGACGCCATGACAACTTAGCGCGTCTCTGTGACTCCGCCAGCGACCCCGCTCTGGGGCTGGGCGCCACAACCACTCGGCGTGTCTCAGTGACCCAGCCTGGGCTCCAAGGCCCAGACTCTGTGAGTACTCTACATGTCTCAGTGACCCAGCCAGGGCTCCAGGGTCCGGACGCCGTGACTACTCGGCGTGTCTCTGTGACCCAGTCAGGGCACCAGGGACCGGACGCCGTGATGACTCGGCGTGTCTCAGTGACCCAGCCAGGGCTCCAGGGCCTAGACGCCATGACCACTCGGCGTGTCTCAGTGACCCAGACAGGGCTCCAAGGCCCGGACGCCGTGACAACTCGGCGTGTCTCAGTGACCCAGCCAGGGCTCCAGGGCCCGGACACCGTGACCACTCGGCGTGTCTCTGTGACCCAGCCAGGGCTCCAGGGCCCGGACGCTGTGACAACTCGGCGTGTCTCAGTGACCCAGCCAGGGCTCCAGGGCCCAGACGCCGTGACCACTCGGCGTGTCTCGGTGACCCAGCCAAGACTCCAGGGCCCGGACGCCGTGACTACTAGGCGCGTCTCCGTGACTCCGCCAGTGACCCTGCTCGGGGGCTGGGCGCCACAACCACTCGGCGTGTCTCAGTGACCCAGCCAGGGCTCCAGGGCCCGAACACCGTGACTACTCGGCGTGTCTTAATGACCCAGCCATTGATCCAGTGCCCGGACGCTGTGACTATTTGGCATGTCTCAGTGACCCAGCCAGGGCTCCAGGGTCTGGACGCTATGACCACTCGGCGTGTCTCAGTGACCAAGCCAGGGCTCTAGGGCCCGGACGCTGTGCCCACTCGACGTGTCTCAGTGACCAAGCCAGGGCTCCAGGGCCCAGACGCCGTGACCACTCGGCGTGTCTCAGCGACCCAGCCAGAGCTCCAGGGCCCGGACGCCATGACTACTCGGCGTATCTCCATGACTCCGCCAGCAACCCCGCTTAGGGGCTGGGCACCACAACCACTCGGCGTGTCTCAGTGACCTAGCCAGGGCTCCAGGGCCTGGACGCCGTGACAATTCGGTATATCTTGGGATCCTCTGAGTGCCCGAGGTCTGGCATCCTTCAGGAACTGGTGAGATGTAAATGGCTACTAACAGAGCTTGTGCCCCAGCTGGTTGCATCAAACAGTCAGGCACATTGACAGTTTGTCGAGTGCTCAGGCACTCAAGTTACTAAAGGCCAGGGAACAGTTCTTTGACCCTTGAAATGCTTCTCCGAAACCTTCTGAGGCTCGGGGGCTACACCCAACGGGTGCGCCTAGGGGCGCATCCCGTTCGTGATCTGCTACAACTATGGATATCTTCAAAGAGCACCAAAAGACCTCCTCCAGTACGTCAAGGTTCGACTCGGCCCTCCAGCGCTTGGGGCTTGATGGAGGTAGATCTATGTACCTCCCTGCCGAGTAGAGTCCCCGTATCCGGGTGACTACCCTGCTCGGTGACTCAGCTGCAACTACCCGGCATGCAGGGACTTGGCTGCATGAAGGAAGGATCTCCTGTAGATCAGGATGAAGGCTCCAGCTAGACGCCCGGATATTTAGGGATCTTAACCGACCTTCTTCCTTGTAAACAACCCAAGCATATCTTACTTGTACCCCACGACTCCTAGCCTATATAAAGGAGGCACGGGTAGTCCCACAGAGAGACTTCTTCTTCGCATCATTCCACAAACCCTAATACAACACCGAACACAGGAAGTAGGGTATCGTCGGTGTGCGATGTTCTAAGGGTTCCAGGGGCTACGGCCGACAAGTTCTAGCGCCAAAAGGACCGGGGAGGGCTACGGGTGCTCACCGAGGCTTGGATTGGACGGATGCGAGACGCAGCAGTGTCGGCGGCGAGGTCGAGCGGTGGCGCACGGGCGGAGCTTGGGGTCCGGCCGATGGCGTGCTCCTCCGGTCGTCTGGGCTCCACGGGAAGGTGCACCGTCGAGCTGTGAACACGAACCGAGGGTCAGTGAGGCACAGGGCTCACCGGCGTCGAGAAATCGCCACGGCGGATGGGGCCTCACCTCCGGGTGGTGCAGAAGCGATTCCGGTGCTGCAGGGGCCTAGGTCGAGCGTGGAGGCCCCGAGAAGCTTCACAGCATCGAGGCAAAGCCTCTGCGGGTCTACAGGGCTCGGGGTGCGGCGGAGCAGCGCGGCCGCGGTGGAGCGGGGTGCTCTGCATGACGGAGCACGGCAGGGTGGTGCTAGGGTGCAAGGCGGCGGCGGTGTGGCTAGGTAAGACGCAGGGAAGGTTCGCAGGGGTGTTTTAAGGAGAGGTTCGGGGATTTTGGGCGTGCGTGCCCGTGCGTGATCCCGGCGAGGATTGCGGCGGGTCATTACTGCGCGAGCGCGGAGGTTGCGCTGCTCGGTGTGATCCCGAGCGGGCTTCTAGAAGGAGGGCGCTGGGCGGGCTGGATGATGGGTCCTGTGTGGTCAGGGCGGTCCATTGGGCAGCGGAGAAGCGGCGCGGGCAAAGTGGAGCAGCGCTGGCGTGGGGAGGAAGAAAGGATGGAAGGAGGAAGACGATGGCGCCAACAAGTGGGGTCACGGCGTCAGTGGGGGAGTGCGCGCGCGGAGCGGGCCGAACGGGTGAGCGGTGCCGGACTGAGAGCGGGGCGGGGCGCTGGTCCAGAAGGGGAGGAGGGGCGCGTGCGTGACGCGGCTGGGCCGAATGCGGAGGGAAAGGAGGAGCTGGGCTGCGGGTCAGTTGGGCCAGGAGGGGAGGAGGGGGTGACGCGGCTGGGCCGCTGGTTTGGGTTGGAGCGGGCCGCCGGGTTGGGTTTGGGTTTTCTAGTTTCTTTCTCCTTTCCTATTTCATTTTCTTTTTCTAACTCAAACCAAACTAAGCCTATTTGAATTCAAATTTGAATTTGAATTCAAACCACACTCAATCAAATAAAATTATGCACCAGCATGAATGCACAACAATTTTAAACCTAGAAAAAAAATTTAATTGCTTGTGAAACAAAATTAGATTAAAAGCAAGACTAAACATAATAAACCTTAGAAAATTAAATAAAGCCAATTAAATTTATTATTAAATACTGGAATTTAAATTGGAGTATTACAAACCCTACCCCCTTATAGGAATCTCGTCCCTGAGATTCAGCTGGACTGGCTAGCAAAGAGATCTGGATATGTCTTCCTCAGCTCATCTTCTCGCTCCCATGTAGCCTCAGCTTCACTGTGATGACTCCACTGAACTCTGCACATCTTGATGCGCTTGTTCCGTGTAACCCTCTCTGATGTCTCCAGAATCTTCACCGGATGCTCTGTATAGGTCAGATCTTCCTGCACATCTAACCCATCCAGTGATGCCTGCTCCTCAGGTACTCGTAGACACTTCTTCAGCTGAGAAATATGAAGACATCATGAACTCCGGAGAGGTTGCTAGGCAACTCCAGGCGATAATGCCGTTCCTCTCTAGCACCTTGAATGGACCAATATACCGAGGTGCTAACTTCCCCTTCACATTAAACCTGCGGATTCCTCTCATCGGGGACACCTTCAGATATACATAATCATCAACGCTGAAGGTCAGGTCCCTCCGTTTGCCATCTGCATATCTCTTTTGCCTACTCTGTGCAATCCTCAGATTCTCCCGCATAGCCTGTACCATCTGTTCTGCATCTTCTATAATGTCAGGGCCAAAGAGCTGCTTCTCACCAATCTAATCCCAATAAAGAGGAGTCTTGCACTTTTTGCCATACAATGCCTCGAAGGGGGACTTCTTCAGACTGGTCTGGTAGCTGTTGTTATAGGAGAACTCAGCGTACGACAGGCACTTATCCCAACTAGTACCATACTGAATAGCACAAGCTCTCAGCATATCCTCCAACACTTGGTTGGTTCTCTCTGTTTGCCCATCTGCCTGAGGATGATAGGCGGTACTGAAGCGCAGCTTCGTATCAAACGAATCATGGAGCTGCTCCCAGAACTGTGAAGTGAACTGTGATCCTCTATCAGATATGATCTTCTTGGGCACACCATGCAAATAGACAATCCGAGAGATGTACAACTCTGCAAGTCTAGCACCGGAGTAAGTAGTGTTCACTGGAATGAAGTGAGCAACCTTCGTCAAACGATCCACTACTACCCATATAGAGTTGTACCCTTTCTGAGTACGAGGCAACCCAACAATGAAGTCCATGGTGATTTCCTCCAATTTCCATTCTGAAATCTTCAATGGCTGTAACAGACCTGCTGGCCTCTGATGCTCAGCCTTGACACGCTGACATGTGTCACAAATAACCACGTACTCTGCCACTGAACGCTTCATCCCATACCACCAGAAGCATTCCTTGAGATCATAGTACATCTTGGTACTGCCCGGATGAATAGAGTAAGCTGTATCATGAGCCTCACTCAAAATCAACTTTCTGAGATCCTTCACATCTGGCACATAGATCCGGTTCTTGTACCACAAGGTACCCTGATCATCCTCTCTGAAATGAGGAGCATTGCCTTTCTTGAGCAACTCGCGGATCTCCTGCAGCTTCTCATCTTCCTTCTGATGCTGCCGGATCTCTGCCTCTAGAGTGGGCACTGCCTCGAATGCTGCACTCGAAGTATGATGCAAGAAACTCAGACTCAACTGCTCAAACTCCTCGCATAACTCTAGAGGCATCTGGAAAGCAACGGCCATGTTGACATAGCTTCTTCTGCTCAGAGCATTTGCCACAACATTGGCCTTACCCGGATGATAGTGAATCTCAAGGTCATAGTCCTTGACCAGCTCTAACCATCTCCTCTGCCGCATGTTCAGCTCATTCTGCGTGAAAATATACTTGAGGCTCTTGTGATCAATGTAGATATCACACTGCTGCACATACAAGTAATGCCTCCAAATCTTCAGAGCATGCACAACTGCGGCTAACTCATGATCATGAGTGGGATAGTTCAGCTCATGCCGACGTAACTGCCATGAAGCATAAGCAATCACTCTGCCCTCCTGCATCAGAACACAACCAAAACCATCCTTCGAAGCATCACAGTACACCGTGAACCTCTTGCTCTAGTCTGGCAGAGTAAGGACTGGCGCCGTAGTCAACCTCTTCTTCAGCTCATCAAATGCCATCTGACGCTCATCAGTCCATATGAATCCTGCATTCTTCTCTAGCAAAGAAGTCAAAGGCTTCACGATTTTGGAGAAATTCTCAATGAACCTCCGATAATATCCTGCTAAGCCCAAAGAATGACCGGACTTCCTTCACCATCTGCGGTGTCTCCCACTCGAGCACATCCTTCACCTTGCTCGGATCAACTGCAATACCTCCCTTGGAGATGATATGACCGAGGAATGGAACCTCATCAATCCAGAACTCGCACTTGCTGAACTTAGCATACAGCTGATGCTCCCTCAATCTCTGCAACACTAGCTTCAGATGAACTTCATGCTCTGCCTCTGACTTGGAAAAGATAAGAATATCATCAATAAAGATCACCACGAAGACATCCAGATAATCCATGAAAACCATGTTCATCAGGTGCATGAAGAAAGCCGGGGCATTAGTCAGGCCGAAAGACATGACCGTGTACTCATACAGCCCATACTTGCAGGTGAATGCCATCTTCGGAATATCCTCGGGACGGATCCTCAGCTGAAAATAGCCCGAACGCAGATCAATCTTCGAGAATACACGAGCACCTCGAAGCAGATCAAACAGATCCTCAATACGGGGCAGTGGATGCTTGTTCTTAATGGTAACTGCGTTCAGCTCCCGATAATCGATAGACATTCTCTTCGAGCCATCCTTCTTATCTACTAGCAACAATGGAAAAGCCCAAGGAGAAAAGCTGCGACGGATATAGCCCTTGGCTAGCAACTCATCAATAGTCTTCTTGACTTCCTCATGCTCTATAGGTGCCATATGGTAGGGCCGCTTTGCAATAGCAGCTGTGCCAGGCAAGAGATCAATAGAAAACTCGATGTCGCGTTCAGGCGGCATACCTGGCAAATCATCCGAAAAGACATCCGAGAATTCAGACACCACGCGAATACCATCCGTGGGTCTAGCCTCCATCTGATGAAGAAATCCCGAGGGCTCTGAAGCACTGACTGTCACATCTTGGCCATCAGATGCTGACAAGTGAACTGTCCGCTGAGCACAATCAATACAGACTCCCCATCTAGTAAGGGTCTCCATGCCCAAAATCACATCTATCCCTGAGGAATCAATGACGATCAAACCAGTGCGGAATTCTACCCCCCTTATGACAATACTAACTCTGGAGCATATAGAGCATGTGTGTATCTGGCCCCCAGGTGAGGTAACTACCATAGCTGTCCTCATACAAGAAACTGGTATACGATGCTGCTCGGCAAATGACTTGGAAATGAAAGAATGAGTAGCACCGGTATCGAAAAGCACTGTAGCTGGATGAGAGTTGACCATGAACGTACCAATAACCACATTAGGAGCCTCGGTCGCTGACTCGGCCGTCACGTGGTTCACCCGGCCCTGTGCTGGTGCCCTGGGCTGAGCTGGGCACCCCTGCTGTCCCGCCTGCGCCTTCCGGGGGCAAGAGTTGGCGTAGTGCCCCGGCTGGCCGCAGTGATAGCAGGTGCGAGGGAGTCCTGGAGCCTTCTGTCCAGCAGGAGGAGCTGCCTGCCGTGGAGCCTGAGGTACTGACGGAGCTGGTGGAGCAGCACGAGCCGGAGGTGCCGGAAACCTCTGGCCCTGGCCCGCCTGCTGCTGCTGTCGAGGCTGGTACTGCTACGGCCGCTGCTGGTACTTCTGGGGCGGCTGGAGGCGAGGACAGGTGTTGCTGATGGAAGCAACAGGAGTGATCTTCCTCTTCTTGTCCTCCATCTCCCGGTGCTTGTGCTCCGTATTGAGCGCGCTGTCAACCAGATGGTTGAAGTCATCGAAGCGGAGGTTGAGCAGCGCGTACTGGATGTAGTCCTCGAGACCCTCCATGAAGTGCTCCTGCTTGTCGCGGGCATCCGCGACCTCGGCAGGGGCGTAACGAGCGAGCTGAAGGGAACGATCACGATACTCCGTGACCGTCATAGTCCCCTGAAGTGGAAAAAGAAAGATGTATGATGAATGATTTGCTCCTGTTTCAGAAAGATAGAATAAGGGAGATCTTAGCTCAAAAGGAAATGCTGAAAGATTATATCTAATTTTACCTGCTTAAGCGCAAGGAACTCCTTCTTCTTGGTCTTCATCACGCCCGCGGGGACGTTGTGGCTGCGGAAGCGCTCCCGGATCTGGATCCAGGTGAAAGCCTCACGGTCCTGAACCCAGTGGGACTCCAACCAGTCCAAAGCTGCCCCTCTCAGCTGTCCTGCTGCGTACAAGACATGCTCCCGATCATCGCACTGGGCGATGTCCAACTGGCGCTCCACTGCCGGAGCCAGTCGTTCGCCTGGAGTGGGTCTGACATGTGGGAGAACGTCGGCGGCTGACCCCTCAGAAACTCCGCATGCCTGTCGCGAGGCTGTTGTGGTGGAGGCGGAGGCGGCGGCTGAGCGTGGACCTGCTGCAGTGCCTGAACGGTGTTGTTCAAGGTAGCCATCATCTGCATCTGGAGCTGGAAGAACTGCTCCGGAGTCAAGGGTGGAGGCATCGGCATTCCGGTACCCTGGTTGTTCTGCCCCTGCTGGCCAGAACTGGAACCGGTGCTCCTGGTGTTCACCATCTGATTTGAACAAAAGATGTATGAGCAAAGATATTGCATAAATAATTTCAGACGGATATGATATTTTTCTGCAGGAAAGACTTAGGCATGATAAAGTAGATAGGATAGAGTGCATGGTTTTAACCCCAACGGTCTAACTCATTTTATTAATTAATTAACTTTAACTTAAGACTAATTTTCATTAAATAAATTTAACTACTAAACTATGCAATCACCCAAAAATCCAAATCAAACATATAGCATAATAACAAGCATACAAATTTCACAACTTAGCCGAGTTTAACACACGACTCGACTAACACAACGCGTCGCAGAACGTTCTATCGTGCTATTATAAAGGGGTTAATTAGCTTACACCTATGATGGTCAGTCAACTTACTTCAGGCCAGAATCTACGAAAACTGTTCTATAGAGATAATCAAGGCAAGACGAGTAAAAATCTTAGAATTCAAGGAATATAATAGCAAAATAGTTTTAGCAGACAAGGATACAGAGAAGAAGACCTAAAACTTGACCAGTTCTATCTAGGCTTTCGTCCTACAGTCAATATGGCTCTGATACCACTCTGTAACACCCGGTTTATAAAAGGACATAACCGAGCAATCATATACGTGCCAGGATCAAGTCACACATATATACAACAGAATGAACAGTATATCACAGCACATATCACATAAAAAGATATAATAAAGCGAGTACGAATGTTATTTATTACATGAATGACAAAATGTCTGATACAGCGGAAGCGTAAAAACATATACGTAAACTCTCGTCGAAGCTGGGCACCACAGGGACGTCGACTGGGAGACGAACGCCTAGAAGTCCTCGTACTCCTGGTAGCTCCGAGTGAACTCCCTTGCGTCGGCAGGAACTGAGCAGCAGTAGAGTATCCCCAAAAAGGACAAGAGCAAAAAGAGTAGAGAAGGCAAGTGTGAATACACAACTTGTACTCAACAAGTATAACACAAACTATGAGGCTCTAAGGTTGGCTGACCTAACTGCATTAGCTTTTAATCTTGGCAAAATTTTATTAAAGCTACTTACTACAAGTTGATGAGTTACCATACCCCAGTTACATAGTAATTAATCAGAATTTATTATGATACTACTGAGAACCAAACCAAACCACCCGTGGAACCCCCTAATCAAAGGAAGATAACCCCACTAATCAAAAGGAGGATCTGGGCCACTCATGACCGTGAGCACGGCTAGTATACCAGTTTTACACTCTGCAGAGGTTGCACATCTTTACCCACAAGTCGTGAGCTACGCTAGTTGTTCATCACACTTCCGTAGGTGAGATGACTAGCAAACTCACTACGAGGCTATTACAAAGGACCACGTTGGTAAGGGGTAACCGCTAAGGATTCAGGCTCTGCAACGATGGGGCCCACCTCGAGGGGGTACAAGATAACACAGACCAAGCCTCGTAGCGCAGGGACCATTGAAGCTCACCCTTCCTCTTGCCCCGTCGGTAAGTTACTCCCGAACCAAAATGACCTAATTAGTAAGCCAAGACCGTCCCATTCCAGTCTTGTGGTAGCGCTGTTGTCCCAGGTTGTCGCTCTATGAACCGGTCCTTATGGAGAGTGGCGAACCCAGCACTAAGCACCGTGCTGGCCCCCTAAACCATGTTTCTAACAAAACATATTTTAACGAGACGTGAGCCACTCAAGTACACCGCACAGAGCGCCACTCTCAGAATTAAGTTGCATATACCATTAATCAAATTAATTAAAAAGGACCAAGTGTGTTATAGCACGGCACCTAGCACAACTAACCAACATGCAACCCAAGGGATATATATATAAAGGATATAAAGTGGCTAGAAAAGTCCTTATAGGCATACAATATTAAAATGCAGTATGAAAATGTATTTAAAGGTGATAGGTGTTGTTCATGTTATACTTGCCTTCCTCAAACTACTCCTGCTGCTGCTCAAACTGCTCTGAAGATAGTGGTTGCTCCGGGTACTGGTACTGATGCTCCTCCGGTAGCTCAACGTCTACTCACGAACACATGGCCAAAAACAAGGCAACAACATAAACATACATGCAAATAAAGGCTAACACTAAGAAACAGTACAACAATACATAAAAACAGTGAACAAAACTAAGCTGAAACTATTCTATGCATTACAACGATCGCATGGACATAAAGAACGCCTAAAACGGAGCTAGAACGTGAAATCTAGAGCTAAAACAAGGTCCAGGGGCTAAACTGTGAGAAAACTGAAAGTTCTAGGGGTTCTGTGCAAAAAACAAGGGACCTAAACTGTATTTAAACCATAGCTGCAGGGGTTACCGCGCCAAACTGCCAAGGGTGGATGGCGGGTTCTAAATCCAAGAAGCTCAGGGGGGTCCGAGCAAAGATCTGGGCCGATCTGGAAATATTTTTGAACACAGCTGGACCGCGGGTTGATTTCAAGGAAGCTGGGGGGCTCTTTAGCAAAAAGTCTAGCGAACTGGTTCGCCCATTCTAATCTGAGCCGCCTACATCGAATCTGACGGCACAGAACAAAACGCACGCGCGGAGGCGGCGGTGCTCGACGCCGGCAACGGTTTCCGCGGCGGCGTAGCTCGGGAGGTCGCCGGAGTTCGCTGAACTCGGCCTTCCCGGGGTCAAAACAGAGCGGGCTTGGATCAGGAAGGGACTATGTGACATGCGTAGTCCACCTGGGGCGTTGGTTGGGTACGGGGAGGCTCAGAGCGTGGAGCTCGGCGGTGGAGGCGGCTCGGCGTGGCGGTGCATCGCCGATGTGCGATGTTCTAAGGGTTCCAGGGGCTACGGCCGACAAGTTCTAGCGCCAAAAGGACCGGGGAGGGCTACGGGTGCTCACCGAGGCTTGGATTGGACGGATGCAAGATGCAGCAGTGTCGGCGGCGAGGTCGAGCAGCGGCGCATGGGCGGAGCTTGGGGTCCGGGCCGATGGCGTGCTCCTCCGGTCGTCTGGGCTCCACGGGAAGGTGCGCCGTCGAGCTGTGAACACGAACCGAGGGTCAGTGAGGCACGGGGCTCACCGGTGACGAGAAATCGCCACGACGGACGTGGTCTCACCTCCGGGTGGTGCAGAAGCGATTCTGGTGCTGCAGGGGCCTAGGTCGAGCGTGGAGGCCCCGGGAAGCTTCACGGCGTCGAGGCAAAGCCTTTGAGGGGGTCTGTAGGGCTCGGGGTGCGGCTGAGCAGCGCAGCCGTGGCGGAGCGGGGTGCTCTGCACGATGGAGCATGGCGGGGTTGTGCTAGGGTGCAAGGCGGCGGCGGTGTGGCTTGGTAAGACGCAGGGGGCGTTTGAAGGAGAGGTCCGGGGATTTTGGGCGTGCGTGCTCGTGAGTGATCCCGGCGAGGATTGCGGCGGGTGGTTACTTCGTGAGCGCGGAGGTTGCGCTGCTCGGCGTGATCCCGAGCGGGCTTCTAGAAGTAGGGCGCTGGGCGGGCTGGACGATGGGTCCTGTGTGGTCGGGGCGGTCCACTGGGCAGCGGAGAAGCGGTGTGGGCAAAGTGGAGCATCGCTGGCACGGGGAGGAAGAAGAATGGAAGGAGGAAGATGATGGCACCGACAGGTGGGTTCACGGCGTCAGTGGGGGAGTGTGCGCGCGGAGCGGGCCGAACGAGTGAGCAGAGCCGGACTGAGAGCGGGGTGGGGCGCTGGTCCAGAAGGGGAGGAGGGGCGCGCGCGTGACGCGGCTGGGCCGAGCGCGGAGGGAAAGGAGGAGCTGGGCTGCGGGTCGGTTGGGCTAGGAAGGGAGGAGGGGGTGACGCGGCTGGGCCGCTGGGTTGGGTTGGAGTGGGCCGCCGGGTTGGGTTTGGGTTTTCTAGTTTCTTTCTCCTTTCCTATTTCCTTTTCTTTTTCTAACTCAAACCAAACTAAACCTATTTGAATTCAAATTTGAATTTGAATTCAAACCACACTCAATCAAATAAAATTATGCACCAGCATGAATGCACAACAAGTTTAAACCTAGAAAAAAAATTTAATTGCTTGTGAAACAAAATTAGATTAAAAGCAAGACTAAACATAATAAACCTTAGAAAATTAAATAAAGCCAATTAAATTTATTATTAAATACTGGAATTTAAATTGGAGTGTTACAGAGAGTGAGGGTGTTGCTCTCTATTTATAGTGCTCCATGGTCGGTATTTGGCCTAGCATCAGTTGTACGCAGTTGTGGCGGTTGTGCTTAACTTTCACGCCAAAGCTGAGCTTGAGACACCACAAAGTGGGGCCATCCGGTCTCTCCTAGGCCGGCCGGCCTGGGATTTTGTCTGTTTCTCGCTGACCTTCTCGTGGACGCTCCTGATCTTGTCTAGATTGTGATGGAGGGTTGCGTCGGTTTGAAGCTCATGCTCCCACTCAAACCAGATTTTAGTGGAACTACTCATGTGCCAACTAGTTCAAATACTAGGAGAGTAAAAAGTTGTAAACGAGGCACTTGCAAAGCATGGACAGAGCAACTATTCATCATTTCCATGATAAGAGCTTACATGGATCTCCACGCATAAAAGCTGGGAGTTTTATTCAAAGCATGAAACATTTTTTTGTGCTTTAATTTATTTATTTTGTTTTTGTTTTTATTTTAATTTATACTTTTACTTTTTTTATTTTGAGTTTTTGAATGATTTAAACTAATTTTGATTTTTTAAGACACAAAATGAAAGGACAGGTTAGATGACTTACCTAGATACAATGGCACCCCCCCCCCAAAAGCTTGAATGAAGCTCAGTAGGTCTGCCATCTTGGCCGATTTATTTTTGTATGCAATGTAAAATCAAAAGAATGCATTTGCGAGAATATAAACATGCCATGATGTGAAAGGGAAAAACTATGCAAGAAGATAAACTATCCTATATGCAAATGCAAGAATGGATAACTACCACGTATCTCATGGCAAGGGCTTGAGTTTCTCGTCCTGAGCGAGACTATCCATACTTTGGGTTCAGTCATCGTTACCTGATGGAGACGTTGGTGGTGACACTTTCTTCGCCATAGGCAGAGTTACTTCGATCTCTTTCTTCCCAAATTCCAGAAAATTCCTACGTTGAATATTCCGCTTCGCGTTTCGTTGGTTATACATCTTAATCTCCTCTAGAGTTTGAAGATTCTCCACGAATTCGATGAGGGAATATGGCTTCTCCAGCTCTTTCACGGATTCCTTCTGGTTGAAACTTTTGATCTGTGAGCATTTTTCATCCTTCGGTCTGAAACCGAATCTCTCCTTCTGCCCATTGATGTTGAGTTGGATTACTCCAACTCCCGCATCAATGGTTGCATTTGTCATACTGAAGAATGGCCTCCCCAATATGAGAGGGATCGTAGCGTCGACCTCCATGTCAAGAATAACAAAATCAACAGGGACGAAGACATTCTGTATTTTCACCGGAATAGCCTCGGCGATCCCCGTGGGATGATGAATTGATTGGTCTGCTAGCTGCAAACACATGGCAGTAGGAGCAAGCGCATGATGGTTAAGTTTATCATAAATTACCATTGGCATGACGCTGATGCTTGCTCGCAGATTGCAAAGAGCGTGCTTAAAGTGTTGAGCTCCGATGGAACATGTAATGGTGGGGCATCATGGTTTCTTCTTCTTCTCCAGGAGAGGATTGAGTATAGCTGTGCTACATTCATCCGTAAGCTGCACGACCTTGGTGGTCGGCAGGACCCTCTTACTGCCAAGGATATCCTTGAGATACTTGTCGTACGTGGGAACCTGCATAGTATCAAGAAGTGGTATGTTGCCATTAAACTTCTTACTTACCTCGACGAACTTGCCGAATTGCTCGTCGGCCACCAGCCTCCTTCTCCGCTCTAGAAACAGTAAGGCGGTTGTATCATGACATTCCCGTGAAGTTCTAGGGGGTTCCACGGGGTCTTCCTGGGTAGCAATGGTGTTGGATTCTTCAGCCTCCTCCAGCACCCCATCTTCAGCATCGGTATTCCTGGTGGCTACGGTCTTCCACCGTGTACCTGCATCCTGTGGAAGAGGTGGTTTCTGTGCGGATTATCTTGCCCGCACAGCTACCGCACTCACACTTTCTTTCGGGGTCACTTCCGGTTGCCCGGATAGCTTCCCCGTGTCATGGTTAAGGCAGGATGGTATACCTACATCCTGCGGAAGATGTGGTTTCTATGCGAATTGTCTTGCCTGCACAACTACTGCATTCACACTTTATTTTGGGGTCACTTCCGGTTGCCCGGATAGTTTCCCCGTGTCATGGTTAAGGCAGGATGAGGCCAGCTGAGTTACTTTAGTTTCTATCAATTTATTGAATCTCAACTGATGTTTAATAACAGAGTTAAACCCATCTAGTTGCACAGCCAAAGACTCGAGAATTTTATCATTAGCAAGAAATTTCTCACTAATGTTGTCATTCATTTGTTTTTGGCCGTACATGAAGTCTTTAAGCGAGGGCTGAAAACTGTTATTAAAATTGTTACCTTGCTGTTGGCCGAAGGGGAGGTCGGGCTTAGAATTCCAACCTTGCTGAGGACGACAGTCTGAGTCATTGGGAGTGTTGTTCCCAATGGAGTTCTCGTCCTCTTGAGTGAATGGGCAAGATTTGCCCGAGTGTCCAGTATTGCCACATTTCTCACATGTCATCTGAGACTCCATAGTCTGGTTAACCTCCAGGTGTGGAGATTCTAGCTTTTCCATGAGAAGATCCATCTTGGCTGCCAGCATATTGACACTGTCGATTTCATGTATTCCTTTTGCATGGGCTGGCTGCCTATTTCCCATCCAACTCTGGTTGGAAGCAATCATGTCGATGAGCACTTTAGCCCTGCAACATCAAGAGAGAGGAATGCTCCTCCCGCTGTTGCGTCCATGTGATCTTGCGATCGCTGGTTCAAGCCATGGAATAAGTTCTGAATGATAAGCCACTCTTCCATGCCGTGGTGTGGGCATGCTGCAATGTATTCCTGAAGACGTTCCTAGGCTTCTGGGACTGTTTCGTCCTGGAGTTGTTCAAAACTCGAAATCCTATTCCGAAGGGCATTGGTTTTGCCCACCGGAAAGTACTTGACCAGAAAAGCATTGGAGCACGCATCCCAAGTGTCAAACATATCTTTGTAGGTGTAGAACCACATCTTTGCTTTCCCAAGCAAAGAGAATGGGAATAGTCAAAGACGAACATTATCCATCGTAGTGCCTCTTGGGTTGATTATGCTGCTCACTTCCAGAAAATTCTGTAGATGAGCGTGGGCATCCTCTGATGCCTTTCTGCAGAAGAGACTTGCTTGAACCATGTTGACAAGCCCAGTCTTTATCTCAAAGCCATCAGTGCCTTGGTCATTGTTCAGTCCAGTAGGGATATGCCTATTGGACGGGGCTGAGAATTGACGGAGTGTCTTCTAGGCCATGGGTAATGAAGCTGGTGTTGTGTTGGCGCTCCTTAAGTACCCATTTTATCCCTTGTTTATCCTTGATAATGGCATGAATTTAATATCAAAATCACTAACCATCCTAACCCCGGCCTAATTATTGGTCATTTTCACATTTGCACATATATTTTGGAGGAACTTCGTTTTTACAGGTTTTTGGCCTATTTTGGAGCATTAAATGACGAGGCCCGTGATCGAGCGCTAACACGGAGAAAGACGAAGGACAAAGCCCAAAGGAAGGACTAAAGCCCATGTTGATTCGAAGCCCATTCATGCACATCCATCCTCCAAGAGAGCCCAAAGGACCAAGCCCACAAAGATGAGATCAAGATACTTCGGGATTAAGCAAAGCAAACAAAGATTTAAGGAAGGATTCCCTATCCTATCCTTTCCTTGAAGATATCTCCAAGATAACGACGTCCAAAGGGGTGCAATCGTGAAGGACATAAACTCTAGAAGATGCGAGGAGTCTACACGCGAAAGATGAGACCGAGGCGGGCCCAAAAGAGGGTAGGCCGGCCGGCCTAGGCCCATGAGGCCGGCTAGCCTAGCCTGTTTCCGAGGCGGTTCGTCCTCCCCTTCGACCGGTGGCTTCCTCGGCTTATAAATAGCTCGCACCTTATTCAACTCGCGGCATCAATCCACCCAGAACTCGACGAAAACCTAGGGCCAAGGCCGGAGGGAGACGACGGCCGCCGCAAGTCTTCGAAGGTACCTAGGAGATGGCTTAGGCCACCCCTAGCCGCCATGGCCTCCCTGCGAGGTTGTGCCATGGTGGAGTTCGGGAGTCATCCCCAACAATCGTCGGGGTATGTACACACACAATGGTGATATCAATCTACTCTTTATTCTAGTTGTCTCGACTTTGGTCTACTTCAATGCATGCTTTCTTTCTCATATGTGATGCATCCATATGTTCATAGTAAGATTAGATCTATTCGTGGTGATTAGTCTATATCTTGCGGATACATTGAGGTAGCGTGTTTTAGCTAGTTGGTTGATTACACCGGTGTGGTGATAGCATGGCGGAGGGAAAAATTCTAGCGATGACATGATGTGGAATAGGATCGATGGCGAGTACCATGGGAGTCATTGCGCGGCCACCAAGAGGAGGAGCTTCGAGTAAGAGCACTTGGTGGGCGTTTGGGATAAAGCTTTGGGAAACCTTAGGCATTAACACGCACCTCGCACCGGCGACCTTGGGAAAGTAGGCCGCTTGTGAGCCGCCTTTCTAAGAGATGATTTCGTGTACCTTTAGTTGAGATGCAATCTATGTTTTGATCACCTTTTTTTACTAGAACTGTACCTAGAGACGATAGGACCTAGCTCCTTGGTTGTGTTATCTCATCTACGGTTGTGGGTGTGATGAACACTTATGCTTCATTCATATCTATCAAGTGTTCAGTTTATATGCAATCTTCGCTTCATGTTTAGGATTGGTTCGATAAATTAGATGGTAAACTCTAGTCGGTTCGGTTCCGATCCACGGATTGATAAACCTTGGGGGAGTACTCTAAGGGAAAAGCTACCACGATCCGTGCGCTTGCGGTACGTAAATTGGGGCTCTAAGGAGTGTCAACATGTTGTCAAACCTTGATCCTAAGAAAATTTCTTCTAGAAGGACGACTATGCGTCAAACAATTCACCCAATTCTTTCTGGATTTGAGTTGAAGTGATATGGTAGATCAAAACTAGTCATGCACTGCTCTGCAGAAATCACAAAGATACCGAGAGCAATGGTAATCCCGCTAAAATTAGTGGTGATAATCAGTAAATTTTATCAAACTATTCGACGATATCTTTAGCCAATTGCTTCCCCGGCAACGGCGCCAAAAATGCTTGTTGGTATTTCTTATGCTCAATAGAATATGGATTCCGCAAGTGCACAGAATCACCGATGTAGCACTTCACCTTGGAGTATTCTAGAGTATCGTAAATATCCTCAGGGAAGCATTATGGTAAAGAGTATCGAAGAATCGAATGTCAAACTTTACTAAAGATTTCAACCGACTAATTTAGTGGGGGTAAGCCTGATATGATAGATAAGATAATGGCCATGATGACTGTCTGACACAGGAGACTCTAATCCTTAGAGAGGTAAGCAGCTGGGAGGACAATGAACGAGAAAGACTCCTAAAACACTTCTAGACTATCCAGCTAGCCTCTTTAGACTAAACATTGCTTCTAACTAGTTATCGGGAACCTACAGCTTACTTCGGCGGCTAGAAGAGGAAGGACTTCAGAAAGGGGTGAGAGGGGAGTCCAACGGCAACCTGCAACTACTGCTATGAGAACACCCGAACATGGTGGACTACAAGGGACGGACAGGGCTGTCACCACCTGTCACCAACCACAACGGTACCGTGGGGTGGAACACACTTTCTAGCTAACACTGAGCTCAGACACCACATCTGCTCTCGGTGTTAGGATTTCTCTTGCAGCTAACAAGAGAAATTCTCCTCAACCTAGGGAACTAACTTGAGCCTCCCTAGTCCGGGTGAGAAAACCCGTAAGGTAAGATCCTGATAAACAAGATAGGTACAAAGCCTAAACTAGAGGAATTACTTTCGCACACAAGTAAGATAACTTGGAAAGGTAAATAAATGCGGAATATAAAGCTGACTCGAAAAGACAAAGAAGATAACTTATATTGATAAATGTCAAAGGAATAGATACAAGAGCTTATACCTGACTTCCGATGACGACTCCGGAATCCCGAGACAAGCTCGACTCGACTCTAACTCCCAGACTACCTAACCTACTCTAGTAAACAAAAGTGAGAATAGAGAACTCCTTTGGTTTGTTGTGAGTGAGGGTGTTGCTCTCTATTTATAGTTCTCCAAGGTAGGTATTTGGCCTAGCGTCAGTTGTACGCAGTTGTGGCGGTTGTGCTTAACTTCCACACCAAAGCTGAGCTTGAGACGCTGCAAAGTGGGGCCGGCCGGCCTCTCCTAGGCCTACCGGCCTGGGATTTTGTCCGTTTGTCACCGACTTTCTCGTTGACGCTCCTAATCTTATCTAGATGGCGGTGGAGGGTTGTGTCGGTTTGAAGCTGACAGTTGGTAGGTCGGCCGGCCTCTCCTAGGCTGCCCGGCCTAGGTTTGGCACATCTCGGCCTCCCGTTTCTCCGACATCTTGATCCAAGGGTGCATGAAATCCATAGTGGTGGTCCGGGCCAAAAGATCTCGGTAAGTGCTACAGATGGGTCGTTTAATCCATGTGCTAGGCCTTTCGGTCATATCTTTTGTATTTGCTTGTATATCCAGTGAATAGGGGTACATTGGAGGCCCCCTAATGGTCTTGTGACAAGGCAAGATGTGTTTGGCAAAGATGCTGGGCCGGCCGACCTAGGTGAGGCCGGCTGGCCTGCAGCCTCTGCACAACACGAGTCCGAAACTTGTAATTTGCATAACTTTTGCGTCCGGACTCCGAATTGGGTGAACCAAAATTCCAATTCGATCATCTCGACGATCTCTTCAACATGGCAATGTCAAATTTGGCATTTGACAACGTTTACAATGGTGTCATCTGATATCCATGTTTCACCATCCTTGTAGATGCTCCATTTAGTGTTGTTTCTTGCATATTCTGGGCATAATCCTGCAAAACATCTCAAACCACCAAAACTTGTGGAATTTGTTAGAAATAGGTAAAATATGCATGGAACATGGTGCAAGGCTCAATTTATTCCCGAGAAGTTGATGGTCAAAATGGGAAATAATAAACGTCAACACTGCCGCAACCTTCGCCTCGTGCTAGGTGCACCACCCTCATTGGAGCAGAAGGGACTGAGCCTGAGCTTGTTCAAAAAGATTAACCGAGAGTGGCCACAGGCCCAGGCCGGCCGGCCTTTCCTAGGCTGGCCGACCCCACCTGTCAGCCAACCTCTGGCCCCCTTTCGCGTACGCACGGTTTGCCACTTCTACTCCATGTTCCTTTCTGGTTTCGTGCAATTTCATTCAAATTCATGCTAGTTAAAATCAAATCAAATACTTGAATGAAATGACTAGGAAGAGTTGGAATCTTTTCACAACCATGATATACTAAGATTTATTTCTTATGCAAGTACCGAAATGCCTCCAGAACTCATGTTTAGGATCACTTGATTGCTTACTTATTGCTTTCTATGATATAATGGCGTGGAGTTATGTTAGTTCTTGCCTCAAGGTCTTGGAAGTTTTCAATTTGAAAATACAAAACTAGGCAAAACTCTCTTGCTCATACCCATTCCCGAGCTATACTTATGAAATCCAGACACATAGCTATCCTATGCATTGTGAGCTTGCTCAAGTTTAGTGCCTCCAAATGATTTTAGATTGATTCATCTCGATGGGATCATTCACGTACACATCTATCAACTCAAAAATCCAAGAAGTGTGGATGCCAAACATGTTACACCCCCCTGAAAAGAAAGAAAAGGATGAACAAAATTCATACCTTGTCTCAAAAAAAAAGAAGAGCAAGAAGGGGGAGGTGTGTAATGCTATGCATAAAACCACCATGGATTATATCTTCATCTATCACTTGCACTTGACCCATGAGATGAGCATCTAGATTCCTAAGAGACACCGGGTTTGATCTTGCAATACAAATGTTATGGATAAGCAACACCCTTCAACTAGCTCCACATACTCCCTGTGGGAGGATTAGTGAGGAATGAACAAAATTAAGTGAATGAGTGACTTGAGCAAAAAGAGTATACCTTAGGTTTATTTAAAAATAAAAAATCACTCCAAGTACTACGTGGCAAGGCTAATCATTATCTTCATCGATTTATTCTGGAGATCAATAGGTGAACATGGAAGTGTTAGCCACCCAAAATCCGAGGTATGAATGGAAAGCTCTGAAATAACTCTTATGCACACTAGCGTTCGTGAACCCTGGACTTTGCTTGATCCTCAGGAATCTTTATCGACCCCTTTTTGCTTGGGACGAGCAAAGTCTAGGTGTGGGGGTGTCTTAGCGGTCGATTTCGATGATTTTTACCGCCAACATTCCCTAGGATTTCATTCAATTGGAACTATATTTTTAAGATTTTTACTAACATTAACGAGTTCCATGATTTTTGATGTTTATTTGAAGTGAGGAGCATCATGTACAAATCTGGGCCAAAATGGGGCAAACCCCAGGCCGACCAGTTAAGCCCTACCACATCTGGCCATTAAACTTCGTGGAAAGTCACTTGAGCTCAAGGACAAGTCATAGCAACATGGGCTCTGCAAATCTCACAAGAAAAGACCGAAAGGCCTAAACCAAGTTGAGTGGAGGGCAAAACCCGTGACAACTCAAGGAATCAAAGCCCAATTCAATCGGAGAAGCAACATGGGCCAAGTGATCAACATGTCGGTGCAAAACGAGCCTAAGCCGAGCCAGAGCCAGGCCGGCCGGCCTAGGAGAGGCTGGCCGGCCTCTAACTATTGCCGTTGGAGCCACGCAACTACTACCGACTTCCTGAGAGGATCCAGAGCATCTCTGCAAAGGCGGTGGCCACGTGGCCACATCCCCAGGCCAGCCGGCCTAGGGGAGGCCGACCGGCCCCACATGGCAGTCTCTGCTGCTCTCCCTTGGCGTGGAAGACAAGCTCAATGAACTTACCTACGTGCAACTGACGCTCAGTCAAGTACCGACTCTGAAATAGTATAAATAGAGCACCATACCCCCTCTTGTAACACACACCATTCCATAGAGAAGAGAGTCTCTTGTACACTTGTTGAGTAGAAAGAGAGTGAGGTGAGTGCTCTGGTGAAAGCCGAGCTGAAAGGAGCAGACTCGAGTTCTCTCAGTCTTACTCCACTTTGTATCCGCCTCGGAGGAATTTAATTGAGTAAGTTCCTTATCTCAACTTCAGTTTCTCGCTAGCTTTACTTTCTGTCTTAGTTACTAGTTAAGTACTTACTTTGATCTGCGGGATCCTGAGTCTACGTAAGTAGCAAGTTCTACTTATTTGAGGTTGCTTTCTATCTATGTACACGGTAGGAGCAAGTAGCTCGAAGGCTATGGGCATGGTGCCCAGGCCTGGTAGTTACCTTAGGTTGTGTTCCACCCCATGGAACCGTTGTGGTAGTCGGTAGGTGGTGACACCCCTATCCGTCCTTTGTAGTCCACCACATTCGGGTGTTTTCATAGCAGTAGTGCAGGTTGCCGTTGGACTCTCCTATCCCTTTCTGAAGTCCTTCCTCTTCCAGCCACCGAAGCAGATCAAGTTAGTAGTTAGCTTGTTAGCTAGTCAGAGTAGTAAGTTATCTGGAGTTAGGCCCTCTTCCCGTATCTTCTTCTCACTGGTTGTGTCCGCCTGACGATCTTTAAGTTTGGTTGAAGCTTTACCATTCCTTGGATTCGATATCCCAGGTATACTCCCTGGTGAAATCTACATTCGGTCTCTATGCGCTTGCGGAGTAATTAGTTAGGCTAAGGAGTGCCAACAAGCTTTTCTGGTGCCGTTGCCGGGGAACGGTAGCAACACTAGGCTTAGAGCTAATCATTCGTATGACTTTCCATCCATCCATATGGATTATTCTCCTAGTTATCCGTCAGTTCCATCTCGCGGGTATTTGGAACCACCACTATCCTTCCATCCCATACTATCTGATGGTTACGAGATCCGTCCCAGTCTCGTAGCCATGGTTCGTGCATAGTCTTTCTCTGGAAAGAAAGACGAGTGTCCCTATGCTCACTTGTAAATCTTCGAAGAGAATTGCTCTCTTCTGATTATACCCGGTATGTCCCAAAACACCTTACGGTGGAAGCTATTCCTGTTCTCTCTGATGGGGGAAGCCAAGTTCTAGTACAACCGGACGGCAAGGAGAGTCGGAGGAGATTGGATACAACTGAAGGATGAATTCTGCTTATTCTTCTATCCTATCTCCATGGTGATTCCCCATCGGAAACAGCTCCTCTCATTCGAGCAAGGAGATGAATCACTTGGAGTAGCCTGGGCTAGATTCATGCATTTAGTAGACTCCGGGCCACCACATCAGATGCCGGAGGAAATACTTATGCTACATTTCTTCTATGGCCTTAAGCCGGAAAGCGCACATTTCATGAATGTAACTTCCGAGGGATCCGTCATGTATAAAATGGTGGCTAATGTCAGAACTCTGCTAGAGAAGGTTCTGAACAGCACTGAGTACACCGGTATCTATGACGATCGACCTGAGCCCTTAGAACAGCCCAGCGAGACACAACAACTTCGAATCCTCTCAGCCACATCCTCTCCACCTCCACCACACATAGAGGAAGTAACCGAACCACCAAAGTCACCAGATCATGAGCCCTTCATTGAAGATATGCCCATATTCGTACCCGACCTCTTCACCGAGGATGAGTATTTGGAACTCGGCAATGCGACAAGCACGCCGAAGGAACACAAGTGCATTTGCTCAAGATCTGAGGTGTTCATTCCCAAAGTTTCATCGCGGATAGAGGATCTTTCTGCGATTATAAGTAAGGAATGGACAGAGGAAGCCGAGGCCAGCAGTAGTGTTGTTCAGATCTACTGTAATCCTAGAGTGCTCCTCTGCACTATTGGGGACACTGAACCACAAGAAACTTTTTACGACCCGAAGGTCGGGGTGAACGTGATGTCCAAAACCTTGGCAGATCACATTTCATCTGAGCCCCTGACCTTCTCTCGTAAGCACCTGAAGTGGATCGACAGCCAGATCATGGAAAGTAAGGGAATTCTTCATACTATGTCCCTGAAGATGGGACGTAACAAGGTTTTCCTGGATTTCCACATTTTCGATATCCCGGAAGGTGAGGAGTTCGTCTTGATTGGTCAGCCAATAGAGCCCCTTGTCAATCCGAATGGAGACCGAGCTACGCTCGAGGTTAAGGTTGGAAAAGAGAAAGTCCCGGTCAGCCTAGTTCGCTCATGCAACACCATTGCTGAGGCTAGGCCGGAGCAAGACCCATTGGAGGATGCAGTGAACATCGGCCAAGAAGAGCTAACTCAGCCCATTCTTGAGGAAGATGTCTCACACTGCGCCCAGGAAACAAATCCGGCCGGCAAAAGTAGGCTTGACGGAGAGGAGATACCGCAACCTCCTCTACCTGAGCTGAAGCCGCTGCCTCCTGGTCTGAAGTATGCATTCCTCCACAACAATAGAGCCACTCCAGTTGTCATCAGTGACAAGCTGACAAAGAGTGAAACTCGGCGGCTCATTGCAGTCTTAGAGAAGTATCGGTCCGTCATAGGATACTCTCTCCAAGACTTGAAGGGGATCAGCCCCAATCTTTGCACCCATCGCATTCCAATGGAGCCGGAACATAAGCCGTCACGAGAACATCAACGACGGCTTAATGATGCGATGAGGGAGGTAGTCAAGAAGGAGGTACTCAAGTTGCTGCACGCGGGCATTATATACCCCGTGCAAGATAGCGAGTGGTCAGCCCAGTCCAAGTAGTCCCAAAGAAGGGAGGCATGACGGTAGTCCGTAATGAGAGGAACGAGCTCATACCTCAATGGACAGTGACCGGATGGAGAATTTGTATCGATTACCGGATGCTCAACAAGGCAACCCGGAAAGATCACTTCCCTCTTCCCTTCATCGACAAGATGCTTGAACGGTTGGCAAAGCACTCGTACTTTTGTTACCTCGATGGATACTCCGGTTATCATCAGATTCCTATCCATCCCGATGACCAGAGCAAGACTACCTTCACCTGCCCCTACGGTACGTTCACCTATCGGCAAATGTCTTTTGGTTTATGCAATGCACCAGTGTCATTCCAAAGGTGCATGATAGCAATCTTCTCAGACATAATTGATCGAGCACATTATGGAAGTGTTCATGGACGATTTTTCCATCTATGGCAAAGACTTCACTCAATGCCTTGAGAACTTAGAAAAGGTTCTCAAGAGGTGCCAAGAGACACACCTAGTTCTTAACTGGGAAAAGTGTCACTTTATGGTTAGAGAGAGAATTGTTCTCGGACATAGAGTGTCTGAGCAAAGGGATAGAAGTGGACTGGGCGAAAATCGATGTTATCAAACAATTGCCACCCCCGACCAATGTCAAGGGAGTCAGGAGTTTCTTGGGTCATGCTGGTTTCTACAGGAGGTTCATTAAGGACTTCTCCCGTATAGCCAGACCCTTAACCAACCTGCTGGCAAAAACCGCCACGTTTAACTTTGACGAGGAATGCCTCGTGGCCTTCTACACCCTCAAGAAGGCACTCGTATCCGCACCCATCATTCAGCCTCCCGATTGGAAGCTTCCTTTCGAGATCATGTGCGATGCAAGCGACTACGCCGTAGGCGCAGTGCTCGGTCAATGTAGAGATAAGCAACACTATGCTATATCCTACACAAGTAAGACATTGACCGGACCTCAACTCAACTACGCCACAATGGAAAAGCAACTCCTGGCAGTAGTATTCGCCATGGACAAGTTCATGTCTTACTTGGTCGGTGCTTAGGTGATTGTGTACACGGACCACGCAGCACAAAAGTACCTTCTAACCAAGAAGGACACCAAGCCACGACTTATCCGTTGGATTCTGCTCCTACAAGAATTTGATCTGGAGATAAGAGACAAGAAAGGAGCAAATAACTGTGTGTTAGACCATCTCTCAAGGATGCAAATATAAGGGTCGGACCTCCCGATCAATGATTACTTGAGAGATGACACTCCCCTGAAGGTCACCTCATCTTGTCCATGTTACGCAAACTTAGTGAACTTTATGGTGACTGGGTACATACCTCCGGGAGAAGACAAGAAGAAATTGATTCACCTCAGCAGATTCCATTTTTGGGATGACCCATACCTGTTCAAAGTCTGCGCAGATGGTTTACTCTGCCGTTGTATCCCATTATGTGAGACCCGCAAGATCCTAGAGCGTTGTCACTCCTCACCCTATGGAGGACATTACGAAGCTTTCCGGACCCATGCAAAAGTTTGGCAAAGTGGATTCTTTTGGCCAAACATGTATGGAGATGCAAAGGAATTTGTGCGGCGTTGCCCAAGATGCCAAAAACACGGGAATATCAATTCTCGAGACGCAATGCCCCTGAAGAGCAATCTTCAAGTGGATATCTTCGATGTTTGGGGAGTCTACTTTATGGGTCCCTTCCCAATCTCGGAGCAATGCGAATACATCTTGGTAGCTGTGGACTACGTGTCCAAATGGGTCGAAGCACTTCCTTGTGTTGCGGCCGACTCGAGGAGCTCTAGGAAAACATTTCAGGAAATTATATTTCCTCGCTTTGGAGTTCAAAGAGTCGTGATCAGCGATGGAGGCTCACACTTCATTGACAGAACCTTCAGGAAGTGCCTCAGCGAGCTAGGAGTAGACCACCGGGTCGCGACACCATACCATCCCCAAACAAGTGGTCAGGCAGAGACGTCTAATAAGCAAATCAAGAATATCTTGCAGAAGATGGTCAATGGCATGGGGAAGGGTTGGAAAACAAACTACCTGAGGCACTACGGGCTTATAGAACGGCTTACAAATCGCCGATTGGTATGACACCGTATCAACTAGTCTATGGCAAGACCTGCCATTTGCCAGTTGAACTCGAGTATAAGTCACATTGGGCTATTAAGATGTGGAACATGGATCTCCAATCAGCCAGAATCAAGAGACAAATCCAGTTGGCTGAATTGGATGAATGGAGGGAGAAGGCCTACCATAGCTCTAAGCTCTACAAAGAGCAAACAAAGAGATGGCATGACAAGCGTATCAAGATCAAACAGTTCAAGGCAGGGGACAAGGTACTCCTTTTCAACTCTCATGTTCGCCTGTTTGGTCATGGTAAGCTTAGGAGCAAATGGGAAGGCCCCTTCCTAGTTTTGAACGCCGCTGACCATGGCGCCATAACCCTCCAGGACGATGACGGGAATGTTTTTAAGGCCAATGGCCATAGATTGAGAATATTCCTCGAGCCCAAAATTCCCGAGCTCGAAGAAGTAGATGTCTACGAGCTTACCGAGATAGAATAATCATCTACAGTCGTCACATACCTAAAACGTGCCTTATCTTAGGATAGATTTCTCTTTCTATTTCTTTCTTCCCATTTCTGGACAAAACCACCTACACACCCGATAAGGGAAAGGAATTAGAGAAGCCTCTAGAAGCTCGGGGCCCACACCTGACAGGGTGGGGCCGATCGGCCTACCCCAAGCCGGCCGGCCTAGCTCCGCGGCCGATCGGCCTCATCCTTTCGTGCAACATCGCCTAAGGTTCAAATTCTTTGATCCTAAGTGTTCGGAGGCCGATGAGGTGATTTAAACCGAAAGGTTCCCCTCTCTTCCTCAGTTTAGAGCCATTCACTAGTTTCCATCCTGAACTCCATTCCCTTCTCTGAGATCACCATCATGGCCTCGCAAACTTCACCCAAAACTCCCAGATCCGAGGCCATGGACACACCCACTCCCAAAGTTCCCTCCAAATCGAACCAGACCAGGGTCTCATCAAGCAGCATTCGGATTTTGGAGCCGGTGGAGATCGCCGCGTTCTCGCCATTGTCGCCGGCTGGCCAGGGGCGCCAGCCCCAGGCCGGCCGGCCTATGGGGGGCCGGCCGGCCTCACCTGAGGCCATTCATCCCCCAGTTCGATGGAGTGCTCGGTCCAGGGCCCGGTGTCGAGGGCCCTCGTGCGCTCCCGCACGCGCAGTCCGACACGACCTACCACGGGGGTTATTTCCCCTAGAAAGGTCATGACAAAGCATGCGGGGACGTCGTCGAGCGGGGCACGTGTCGCACAGGTCGTTGCACTACAGATGGTGCAGCAGGACATGTCGACGTACTCCCCGGAGTACACTCCCGCTAGCCCAAGCCCCCCACGCCACTGCATGACAGGGGCAAAGGTTGGCAGGGGCAAGGTGCTCACTCCCCTGTTGGACCGTACCGGCATGGATCTCCCGCCGAGTTCGGTGCGCTGCCACATCCGACCACCACCGATCCGTGGACTGATCGAGGTCCACGCCTACACTGACTCCGATGACGACGACGACGAGGAGGAGGAGGAGGAGGAGGAGCCCAATGACGTTGCCTCTCTCCGTGAGCAGCTTGCTACTCTCCGGCTACGCCTCAACAACATGCGCGTAGCCGAAACGGAGATAGATCGAATGGAGTTGGGGGATAGCGTAGACACCCTTCGCAAGGCGGTCTGTTCCAAGATCAAGCGCCTTGCGAAGGCGACCGGGAACGAGGATCTCTATAGATCCCCGGATCCCAAGTAGGTGTAGGTTTAGATTAGGTTTAGTCTTGGGTGCTTTCATTTCTATATTTCCTTCATTAGTTTAATTTTATAATCAGCAACACCCCCATTTCCCTTTCGAATAAAATAAAGTTTCAAGTTTTTTCTCCTTGTGTTTATGTGGTTGGTGCACATGTGTGTGCCAACCACACCCCTTGCTCTCATGTCTCACCATTGTGTAGCAAGATCAAACACGGAAGATGAGCACAAGATGTCAGAAAAATTCAAATAAATTCTAGAGGAAAATGCAAGCCGGGCGGCTCAAACTAGGCCGGCCGGCCTGAGATTTTTGGAGAAACTACAAAACCACCCTCATTGGAGCAGAAGGGACCGAGCCTGAGCTTGTTCAAAAAGAGTCACCGAGAGTGGCCACAGGCCCAAGCCGGCCAGCCTCTCCTAGGCTGGCCGGCCTCACCTGTCGGCCAACCTCTGGCCCCCTTTCGCGTACGCACGGTTTGCCACTTCTACTCCATGTTCCTTTCTGGTTTCATGCAATTTCATTCAAATTCATGATAATTAAAATCAAATCAAATACTTGAATGAAATGACTAGGAAGAGTTGGAATCTTTTCACAACCATGATATACTAAGATTTATTTCTTATGCAAGTACCGAAATGCCTCCAGAACTCAGGTTTAGGATCACTTGATTGCTTACTTATTGCTTTCTATGATATAATGACGTGGAGTTATGTTAGTTCTTGCCTCAAGGTCTTGGAAGTTTTCAATTTGAAAATACAAAACTAGGAAAAACTCTCTTGCTCATACCCATTCCCAAGCTATACTTATGAAATCCAGTGTAACACCCGGTTTACAAAAGGACATAAACCGAGCAATTATATATGTGCCAGGATCAAGTCACACATATATACAACAGAATGAACAATATATCACAGCACATATCACGTAAAAAGATATAATAAAGCGAGTACGAATGTTATTTATTACATGAATGACAAAAATGTATGATACAATGGAAGCATAAAAAACATATACGAAAACTCTCGGAAGCGTCCTGGGCGTGCACGCTCGGGCGTGATCCCGGCGAGAATCGCGGGCGGCGATCATGGCGTATCCGCTCGCGGAGGAAGCTGATCGTGTGCAACTGCTTGCGTGATCCCGGGCTCTGGCTGCTGCTTCTAGAAGGCCGGAGCATGCTCGGGTGGCTGGCAGGTGGCTACGGGGTTGGGGTGGTCCACAGGACAGCGAGGTGAGCGGGGTTCTCGGCGGAGCGGAGCTGCGCAGGGAAGAAGAAGGAAAGGAGGACAAAGGGGCGCCGACAGGTGGGCCCGGCTTGTAAGGGAGAGGGCGCGCTGCGCGGCCTGCGGGCTGGCGTGAGGGAGGAGGTGAGTTGGGCCTGGCGCGGGAGTCTGGGCCGGTGCGGGAAAGGGAATGGAGTGGGAGCGGGCTGGGCCGAAGCAGGGTAAGGAACTGGGCCGGGCTGGGGAAAGAAAAAGGAAAGGGCCGGCTGGGCTAGAAGCTGGTTTTTCCTATTTTCTGGTTTTATTTTCTCCTTTCTTTCTCAAACCAACTCAAAACTATTTGAATTCAAACTCCTATGCACTCAACCAAAAATAAAATTTATGCACCAGCATGAATGCACAAACAAGTTAAACCTAAAATAAATTTTAATTCCTTGTGAAATAAATTACAATTAAATTGTAACACCCTAATTTAATTTTCAGTATTTAATAATAAATTTAATTGGCTTTACTCAATTTTCTAAGGTTTATTGTGTTAGTATTGCATTTAATCTAATTTCTGTTCCTTAATTAATTAAAATTTTCCTTAGGATAAACTTTGTTGCTGCATTCATGCTGGTGCATTGTTTTATTTGTTTGAGTGCTAGAGCTGAAATCAAATTTGAATTTGAATTCAAAGGGCTTTAGTTGAGTTTGTTGAATAGGAAATAGATGAGAAAAGAGATAGGAAATAGAATAGGAGAAGAAAAGGACCAAAACCCACACCAAACCCAGCCCGGCCCACACCCCTCTCCCCTTTACCTGTGCCGGCCCAGCAACTCATCCGGCCCGGTCCGCTCTCTCTTCCTCGGTCGGCCCAGCGCGGCCCAGGACCCCACTTCCTCTCTCTTCCGCGTCTGGCCCACTCCAGCGCAGCCTGCACCCGCGCGCCTTCCCGCTCAGGGGACGGCCGCGCACACACGTTTTCCCCCTGCCGCGCGGGCCCCGCAAGTCAGCGCAGCCAGCTCCCCTCCTTTCCCTGCACGGGCCTTCTTTCCCTCTCCCACGGCCCAGCTCCCGCACCTCGGCCTGCCCCCACTCCTCCCGCGCATCGGACCCGAGCGCCAGCTCGCCTTCCCCGCTCGGCCCAACCGCTCGCGCGGCCCGCTTCTCCCTCTCCCGCACCCAGGCTCCGCTCAGCCTAGCAACGCAACGCGCTTAACCACCGCTGCCCCTGGGTCCTGCTCGCCAGCGACACACCCCGAGCCAGTATCGCCCCGCGTTGCGCCCGCGCTCACCCGCTGAACTCCGGGCCCCACCCGTCATCCCCCACCTTCCTCCCCGCTTTCCCCGGCTACACAGCGGCCAGCCCGAGTTTCGCCGTGATCTCCGCGCCGTGTTAGCATCCCAGGCACGCACGCCTAGGTTCCTCCGCCGATAAATAGGATCCGCGAATCCCCCTTTCCCATATCCTCACGCCAACGCCGCCGTAAACCTAGCACCGCCGCCTGCCAGATTCTGCGCCGGAGACCGCCACCGTAGGTAGACAGTTTTCCCAGCAATTGCCACCGCCGGCGACCCCTGCAGCTCCCTGACCCCTGGACCACCTACACAGGGCCCGCACGGACCTCGGCGGCCGTTCAGCAGGCCCGGGAGGACTACCACAGCAGCCGTTCCCGAGCTCCGTTCCACGACCCGCCACCGGAGCTCGCCGCCAACCCCGCTGCGTCACGCCGCCGACCATCCCGAGCCTCGGTAAGGATCTCCAACCCCTCTCTGTCGCTTTGGCGCTATCTGGGGCGGGTCATAGCCCCTGGAATCGCCAGGGCAACGCACACCGGCGAGCAGCGCCGCACAGGACCGCCGCCGCCCTTGCCCTCCCCGCTCCAGACCTCTCAGAACCCCAACAACCCCATGGGTGGATCACGCGTTCAACGCTGATCCTCCCCGGCCAAACCCTGGCCCAAAACGAGTCCGGAAGTCCCCGCCTCACCTTCTCCGGCCGCGCGCTGCCGCGGAATTGGTCACCGGCAGGCGAGCGCCACCGCTTCCCCGCGCGGGTTGAACCCCAACCGTCCGATCCTAGATCCATGGTCCAAAACAGATCCAGCCCGAGTCAACCAAATCCAAATACCGGTCAGCGCCTCCACTCTTGCACAAAAGCCCTTGTTCTTCCTTGAAATCAACCCGTGCTCCGTCCAGTTCAAAAGAAATTCCAGTTAAGTCCAGATTTTAACGTTTAAGCCCCCGACTTTTCTAGAAATCGAACCCGCCGTCCAGCCTTGGTGTTTTTGTGGGTTAGACCCTGAAGCTTTAGTTTAATTATGTTTAGGCCCTCGGTTTTTGCATAAAACCCCCAGAAACTTAGTTTTTCTCGCAGATAAGCCCCTAGAACTTGTTTTTAGCCTAGATTTTACGTTTTAGCTCCGTTTTAGGCGTTCTTTATGTCCACGCGATTGTTGTAACGCGTAGAATAGTTTTAGGTTAGTTTAGTGTGCTGTTTTTATGTATTGATGTACTATTTCTCAGTGTTTGCCTTTGTCTGCTTGTATGTATTGTGCTGGACTTGTTTTTGGCCATGTGTTCGTGAGTAGACATTGAGCTACCGGAGGAGCATCAGTACCAGTGCCAAGAGCCATCTTCAGAGCAGTTTGAGCAGCAGGAGAACTTTTGAGAAAGGCAAGTATAACATGAACAACCTATCACTTTTAAATACAATTTCATACTGCATTTAATACTGTATGCCTATAAGGACTTTCCTAGCCACTTTATATCCTTTATATATACCTTTGGGTTGCATTTTGGTTAGTTGTGCTAGGTTGCTGCGCTATAACACACTCTAGTCCTTTTTAATTAATTTGATTAATGGTTTACTTGAACTTAATTCTGAGAGTGGCCCTCTGTGCTTCGTGCTTGAGTGGATCACGTCTCGTTAAAATATGGTTTTTGTAGAAACATGGTTTAGGGGGCCAGCATGGTGCTTAGTGCTTGGTTGGCCACTCTCCATAAGGACCGGTTCATAGAGCGACAACCTGGGACAACAGCGCTACCACAAGGCTAGAATGGGATAGACTTGGCATAATAATTAGATCTTTTTGGTTTGGAGTAACTTACCTACGGGGCAGGGGCGGTAAGCTTCTATGTCCCTCGTACTGAGTGGCCTCGTCTGTGCTTCGTGTCTTGACGCCCACTAGACCTGCTCCATAGTCGCCGATCCACCCTCGCGGTTACTCCCTACCAACGAGATTCTTTGTAAAGGCCTCGTAGTGAGTCGCTAGCCATCTCACCTAAGGAAGTGTGATGAACAACTGGCGTAGCTCACGACTTGTGGGTAAAGATGTGCAACCTCTGCAGAGTGTAAAACTAGTATACTAGCCGTGCTCACGGTTATGAGCGGCCCAGATCCTCCTTTTGATTAGTGGGGTTGTCTCCTTCCGATGAGGGAGGTGCCTCTCGGGGTTACCTTGGTGGCTTGGTTTCGGTTTGGTTCTCAGTAGTATCATGATTAAATTTGACTAATTACTATATAACTGAGTTAATGGTAATTCATCAACTCGAAGTAAATAGCTTTAATAAAATTTTGCCAAGACTTAAAAGCTAATGCAGTCAGTCAGCCAACCTTAGAGCTCATAGTTTTTGTTATACTTGTTGAGTACAAGATGTGTACTCACTCTTGCCTCTTCTCTACTTTTTCCTCTTGGCTACGCTACTGCTGCTCAGTTCCTGCCGACACGAGGGAGTTCGTCCAGCGCTACCAGGACTACGAGGACTTCTAGGTGTTCGTCTCCCAGTCGACGTCCCTGTGGCGCCCTGCTTCAGCTTCGGAGAGTCCTTATCGTATTTTGTACTTCGCTTCCGCTGTATCGGACATCTTTGTCATTAATGTAAGAAATAACATTCGTATTTCGATTTATTATGTCTTTTTACGTGATATGTGCTATGATATACTGTTCATTCTGTTGTATATACGTGTGACTTGATCCTGGCACGTATATGATTGCTCGGTTTATGTTCTTTTATAAACCAGGTGTTACAGAGTGGTATCAGAGCCATATCGACTGTAGGACGAAGCCTAGATAGAACTGGTCGAGTTTTAGGACTTCTTCTCTCCAATCCTTGCTTGCTGACACTAATTTGCTATTATACCCCTTGACTTCTATGACTTTTTACCCGTCTTGCCTTGATTTCTCTCTCCGAAGAATAGTTTTCGTAGATTTGGCCTGAATCAATCATCTGACCACCATGAGTATTAGCTAGGTGACCCTTTTATAATAATACGATAGCACGTTCTGCGACGCGTTGTGTTAGTCGAGTCGGATGTTAAACTCGGCTAAGTTGTGAAAATTGTCTGCTTGTTATTATGCTACATGCTTGATTTGGATTTTTGAATGATTGCATAGCTTAGTAGTTTAAATTTGTTTAAAGAAAATCACTCATATGTTAAAGTTAACTAATTAATAAAATGAGTTAGATCGTTGGGGGTAAAACCGTCCACTCCATCCTCTCTACCTTATCATGCCTTGGGTTCTCCTGTCTTGCTCGTCGAGAAGAAGGATAGCGCGAAGAGAAGGTGATATCTAGAGATTCACCGACGAGGACGTCGGTTTCTGTAAGGGGGTAGGGATGTGACACCCCGTCCTACAGTTAGTACAAGAGAAGTTGAAAATCTCTCAGATGAAACAGAAGAGTTATGCTCTAGTTTCTAGTTCCCGGATTTATGTAACACCTACCTGGCGTTTTTCTCTTTTCCTTGACCTTACCAATCTGTATTTCCTTTTATCCCAGCTCAGATGTCGGCAGAACAAAAAGACCTTGGAGACAGTGCAATGGGTGATGGTGAGAAAGCTTGCCCGTGTTGCTAATTCTATGGCGTTCCTTGTCGTCAAGTTCAAGCGACCGAAGATGAAGCCACAACTAGGAGCAACCAGAGGTTGTTCTCCAGTACAAAGAGAAAGATGTCCCATCAAGAGCAGCTAGCAGAGGATTCCCTTTTCCTTGACTCCCCATCGGTCGAAGAGCTACTGTAACACCCTAATCTAAATTTCAGCATTTATTAGTAAATTTAATTGGCTTTATTTAATTTTCTAAGGATTTAATTTGCTTAGCTTGCATTAAATCTAATTTTTGTTCCATAAATAATTAAAATTCATCATAGGTTAATTTTGTTGTTGCATCATGCTGGAGCATCTTTTCTTTTGTTGTGTGGTTAGGTTTTGAATTCAAATTAGTTTGAATTCAATTAGTTGTTTTTGGTTAGAATTAGGAAGGAAAAGAAATAGAAGTATAGAAGAAAGCCTTAAACCCAAACCCAGAAAATCCAAAACCCAGTCCGGCCCACTACCTCAGCCCAAACTCGCGAGATCCCGCCCAACCCGGCCGGCCCAGCTCGCCACCCCGCTCCTCTCCCCGCGGCCCAAGTCCCCGCTCAGCCCGCTCGCGACTGCGTCGCCCCGCTGCCACCTGGACCCCACCCCGCCAGCGACCCACCGCGTCCCCCTCCCTGACCGTGCGGGCCCGCTTGGCAGGCCCGTCTTCCCCTCCGAACCACCCCTCTGTTCCGCTCCGCGAGCTCTGGTTCCCGCTGCCCGTGGCCCCGCTCCGCCCCGCGCGCGCGCACGGACCCGCTCTATCCAGCACTCGCGCACGGGCCCGCACGCCAGCCTCGCCCGCGCCCTTCCCTTCTAGAAACCAGCCCGGGATCGGATGAGGATTCGATCCCGAATCACCGCCGCGTTCCTCGCCGGACTTTCCCTGGGCGCGCCTCCCCGAGATCTCCGGACGTCCCCCTTTAAACCCAACCGAGACCCTCTGCCTCCTCATTCTACCCCGCCGCCACCCCAAAACACTAAGCCGCGCCGCCCGTGTTCCCGGAGTCGAAGCAGAACCACCCACCGGTGAGCTTTTCCTCTCACGATTTCTTGCCGCCGGCCTGGCTCTGGCCACGCTGACCCCCTTCCAACCTCGCAGGCACACCCCGCAACGACCCGCACCGCCCTGACGCCCGGAGACGCCCTGCAACGGTCCTTACCCGAGCTCTACCCGTGCGCCGCCGCCGGCCACCGTCGACAGCTACCCCTGCGCGGCTTCCCCGACCGACCTGCACCTCGGTGAGCACCAGTTAATCCCCCTGAACCTGTTACGCTAGTTGGTTAGCCCTTAGCCCGCTCCCGAGGACCCTGCACGCCGCGCCCCGCGCGAGGTTCGCCGCCTGCGCCGCCGCACCCATGTCCCGAGCCCCGAATCCTCTTGCCTGAGCACACCAGTGTCCTACGCATGCCTCATAGGTGCTTCTAGACCCCAGCCCCGCTCGAATCCTCCACGGGAAGGCCGAGTTTGGCTTGCGCCGGCGATCCCCCACCGCGGAGCTCTACTCCGGCGACAGCGCCGCCGCCTCCCGCGCACCCAGATCCCCTGACCCGCTCGATTAGGGCCCAACGGACGCGATTAGAACAAATCCAGCCCAGATCCGAGCCGT
The DNA here is from genome assembly GCF_016808335.1 of Panicum virgatum. Lineage (NCBI taxonomy): Eukaryota > Viridiplantae > Streptophyta > Magnoliopsida > Poales > Poaceae > Panicum > Panicum virgatum. Next base: position 18,186,939 of record NC_053146.1, on the reverse strand, counting down.
CAGATCCAAAACCGGCGGCCCAGATTAGAAGATACCCCTTCGTGCATTACTTTTGTTAAAGAGGCCCTCAATTTTTCTTTATTTAACCCGCCGTCCTGAACTGTGTAAAAGTATTTAGATTTCAGTCCTGATTTTAACGCTTAGCCCCCTGAGCTTCTTTAATATTGAACCCGCCGTCCACCCTTGACAGTTTTACGTGTCAAACCCTGGATCTATAGTATAATTACGTCTAGGCCCTCGGTTTTAGCAGAAAAACCCCTGGAACCCTGTTTTTCTTACAAATAAGCCCCTGAACCTTGTTTTAGGCCTAGTTTATGCGTTTTAGCTCCGTTTTTAGCGTTCTTTATATCCACGCGATCGTTGTAACGCGTAGAATAGTTTTAGATTAGTTTAGTGTGCTGTTTTTATGTATTGATGTACTGTTTCTTAGTTTTTGTTAGTGTTTGCTTGTATGCTTATTTATCGTGCATTGTTTTGGCCATGAGTTCGTGAGTAGACGTTGATCCATCTGAGGAGCCCCAGTACCAGTACCCGGAGCAGCCGTCTTCGGAGCAGTTTGAGCAGCAGCCTGAGCAGTACGAGGAAGGCAAGTGTAACATGAACAACCTATCACTTTTAATTACATTTACATACTGCATTTTAATACTGTACGCCTATAAGGACATTCCTAGCCACTTTATATCCTTTATATATACCTTTGGGTTGCATTTTGGTTAGTTGTGCTAGGTTGCTGCGCTATAACACATTCTAGTCCTTTTTAATTAAATTGATTAATGGTTTACTTGAACTTAATTCTGAGAGTGGCCCTCTGTGCTTCGTGCTTGGGTGGCTCACGTCTCGTTAAAATATGGTTTTTGTAGGGGCCAGCACGGTGCTTAGTGCTTGGTTGGCCACTCTCCATAAGGACCGGTTCATAGAGCGACAACCTGGGACAACAGCGCTACCACATGGCTAGAATGGGATAGACTTGGCGTAATAATTAGATCTTTTTGGTTTGGAGTAACTTACCTGCGGGGCAGGGGCGGTAAGCTTCTATGGCCCTCGTGCTGAGTGGCCTCGTCTGTGCTTCGTGTCTTGACGCCCACTAGACCTGCTCCATAGTCGCCGATCCACCCTCGCGGTTACTCCCTACCAACGAGTTTCTTTGTAAAGGCCTCGTAGTGAGTCGCTAGTCATCTCACCTAAGGAAGTGCGATGAACCCCTAGCGTAGCTCACGACTTGTGGGTAAAGATGTGCAACCTCTGCAGAGTGTAAAACTGGTATACTAGCCGTGCTCACGGTTATGAGAGGCCCAGATCCTCCTTTTGATTAGTGGAGTTATCTCCTTCCGACGAGGGAGGTGCTTCTCGGGGTTTCCTTGGTGGCTTGGTTTTGGTTTGGTTCTCAGTAGTATCATGATTAAATTTGACTAATTACTATGTAACTGGGTTAATGGTAATTTATCAACTTGTAGTAATCAGCTTGAATAAAATCTTGCCAACACTTAAAAGCTAATGCAGTTCAGTCAGCCAACCTTAGAGCCTCATAGTTTGTGTTATACTTGTTGAGTACAAGTTGTGTACTCACTCTTGCCTCTTCTCTACTTTTTCCTCTTGGCTACGCTACTGCTGCTCAGTTCCTGCCGACACGAGGGAGTTCGTCCAGCGCTTCCAGGACTATGAGGACTTCTAGGTGTTCGTCTCCCAGTCGACGTCCCTGTGGCGCCCTATTTCAGCTTCGAAGAGCTTTTATCGTATTTTGTACTTCGCTTCCACTGTATCAGACATTTTGTCATTAATGTAATAAATAACATTCGTATTTCGATTTATTATGTCTTTTTACGTAATATGTGCTATGATATACTGTTCATTCTGTTGTATATACGTGTGACTTGATCCTGGCACGTATATGATTGCTCGGTTTATGTTCTTTTATAAACCGGGTGTTACAGCTACAGACCATCCAGAAGAGAAAGGATCCTAAGTGCTCTAGAGATACACAGGTTGAGAATCAAGCTCTCCATGATTATGTTGATGGGTTGACTATCACTATGAATGTGATTCAACCACGCGGTCGCAAGGAATCCAAAGAGCAAGCAGCAGAAATGATGCAAGATGTGATGCCAAGTTCAAATGGAGGTCAACCAAGAAGCGCCATTCACCACCACCGCATGTGCTACCAATGCGAGCAAAAAGGTCACTATGCCAAAAGTTGTCCACAGAAACGCCTTTCACCGACTCCACGGCAGGCAGGACAGCAGGGGCGCCCAGCCCAATCCAGAGCACCACGACAGGGGAAGGTGAGCCATGTGACGGCCGAGTCAGCGGCCGAGTCTCCGAATGTGGTTATTGGTACGTCCATGGTCAACTCATATCCAGCTACGGTGTTTTTCGATACTGGTGCCACACATTCCTTTATTGCACAGTCTTTTGTCGAGCATCACGGTATTCGCACTAACACATTAAAGAAGTGCATGTTAATATCTTCACCTGGAGGACAATTGAGGTCTCATATCTTCTGCCCCAGAGTCAGTGTTTCCATAGAAAGAGTAAAGTTCATTACAAATTTGATGGTGATAGACACCAAGGGTATTGATGTGATTCTGGGAATGGATACTCTTGCCAAGTGGGGAGTCAGAATTGATTGTGCTCAGCGGTCAGTTCACTTGTTAGCATCTAATGGCCAAGAGGTGACAGTCAGTGCTACAGAGCCTTCTGGTTTTCTTCATCAGATGGAGGCTAGACCCACGGATGGTATTCGCGTGGTGGCTGGATTCCCATATGTCTTTCCGGAGGATTTGTCAGAAGAAGGAAGAGGAGTTGATGAAGACCTATCCTGATCTCTTTGCTAGCCAGCCTAGAATCTCGGGACGAGATTCCTGTAAGGGGGTAGGATTTGTAACACCCTAATTTAATTTTCAGTATTTAATAATAAATTTAATTGGCTTTACTCAATTTTCTAAGGTTTATTGTGTTAGTATTGCATTTAATCTAATTTCTGTTCCTTAATTAATTAAAATTTTCCTTAGGATAAACTTTGTTGCTGCATTCATGCTGGTGCATTGTTTTATTTGTTTGAGTGCTAGAGCTGAATTCAAATTTGAATTTGAATTCAAAGGGCTTTAGTTGAGTTTGTTGAATAGGAAATAGAAGAGAAAAGAGATAGGAAATAGAATAGGAGAAGAAAAGGACCAAAACCCACACCAAACCCAGCCCGGTCCACACCGCTCTCCCCTTTACCTGTGCCGGCCCAGCAACTCATCCAGCCCGGTCCGCTCTCTCTTCCTCGGTCGGCCCAGCGCGGCCCAGGACCCCACTTCCTCTCTCTTCCGCGTCTGGCCCACTCCAGCGCAGCCTGCACCCGCGCGCCTTCCCGCTCAGGGGACGGCCGCACGCACACGTTTTCCCCCTGCCGCGCGGGCCCCGCAAGTCAGCGCAGCCAGCTCCCCTCCTTTCCCCGCACGGGCCTTCTTTCCCTCTCCCACGGCCCAGCTCCCGCACCTCGGCCTGCCCCCACTCCTCCCGCGCATCGGACCCGAGCGCCAGCTCGCCTTCCCCGCTCGGCCCAACCGCTCGCGCGGCCCGCTTCTCCCTCTCCCGCACCCGGGCTCCGCTCAGCCTAGCAACGCAACGCGCTTAACCACCGCTGCCCCTGGGTCCCGCTCGCCAGTGACACACCCCGAGCCAGTATCGCCCCGCGTTGCGCCCGCGCTCACCCGCTGAACTCCAGGCCCCACCCGTCATCCCCCACCTTCCTCCCCGCTTTCCCCGGCTACGCAGCGGCCAGCCCGAGTTTCGCCGTGATCTCCGCGCCGCGTTAGCATCCCGGGCACGCACGCCTAGGTTCCTCCGCTGATAAATAGGATCCGCGAATCCCCCTTTCCCCTATCCTCACGCCAGCGCCGCCGTAAACCTAGCACCGCCGCCTGCCAGATTCTGCGCCGGAGACCGCCACCGCAGGTAGACAGTTTTCCCGTTAATTGCCGCCGCTGGCGACCCCTGCAGCTCCCTGACCCCTGGACCACCTACACAGGGCCCGCACGGACCTCGGCGGCCGTTCAGCAGGCCCGGGAGGACTACCACTGCAGCTGTTCCCGAGCTCCGTTCCACGACCCGCCGCCGGAGCTCACCGCCAACCCCGCTGCGTCACGCCGCCGACCATCCCGAGCCTCGGTAAGGATCTCCAACCCCTCTCTGTCGCTTTGGCGCTATCTGGGGCAGGTCATAGCCCCTGGAATCGCCAGGGCATCGCACACCGGCGAGCAGCGCCGCACAGGACCGCCGCCGCCCTTGCCCTCCCCGCTCCAGACCTCTCAGAACCCCAACAACCCCATGGGTGGATCACACGTTCAACGCTGGTCCTCCCCGGCCAAACCCTGGCCCAAAACGAGTCCGGCAGTCCCCGCCTCACCTTCTCCGGCCGCGCGCCGCCGCGGAATTGGTCACCGGCAGGCAAGCGCCGCCGCTTCCCCGCGCGGGTTGAACCCCAACCGTCCGATCCTAGATCCATGGTCCAAAACAGATCCATCCCGAGTTAACCAAATCCAAATACCGGTCAGCGCCTCCACTCTTGCACAAAAGCCCTTGTTCTTCCTTGAAATCAACCCGCGCTCCGTCCAGTTCAAAAGAAATTCCAGTTAAGTCCAGATTTTAACGTTAAAGCCCCCGACTTTTCTAGAAATCGAACCCGCCGTCCAGCCTTGGTGTTTTTGCGGGTTAGACCCTGAAGCTTTAGTTTAATTATGTTTAGGCCCTCGGTTTTTGCAGAAAACCCCCAGAAACTTAGTTTTTCTCGCAGATAAGCCCCTAGAACTTGTTTTTAGCCTAGATTTTACGTTTTAGCTCCGTTTGAGGTGTTCTTTATGTCCACGCGATCGTTGTAACACGTAGAATAGTTTTAGGTTAGTTTAGTGTGCTGTTTTTATGTATTGATGTACTGTTTCTAAGTGTTTGCCTTTGTCTGCTTGTATGTATTGTGCTGGACTTGTTTTTGGCCATGTGTTCGTGAGTAGACGTTGAGCTACCGGAGGAGCATCAGTACTAGTGCCAAGATCCATCTTCAGAGTAGTTTGAGCAGCAGGAGAACTTTTGAGAATGGCAAGTATAACATGAACAACCTATCACTTTTAAATACAATTTCATACTGCATTTAATACTGTATGCCTATAAGGACTTTCCTAGCCACTTTATATCCTTTATATATACCTTTGGGTTGCATTTTGGTTAGTTGTGCTAGGTTGCTGCGCTATAACACACTCTGGTCCTTTTTAATTAATTTGATTAATGGTTTACTTGAACTTAATTCAGAGAGTGGCCCTCTGTGCTTCGTGCTTGAGTGGATCACGTCTCGTTAAAATATGGTTTTTGTAGAAACATGGTTTAGGGGGCCAGCACGGTGCTTAGTGCTTGGTTGGCCACTCTCCATAAGGACCGGTTCATAGAGCGACAACCTGGGACAACTGCGCTACCACAAGGCTAGAGTGGGATAGACTTGGCATAATAATTAGATCTTTTTGGTTTGGAGTAACTTACCTGCGGGGCAGGGGCGGTAAGCTTCTATGTCCCTCGTACTGAGTGGCCTCGTCTGTGCTTCGTGTCTTGACGCCCAATAGACCTGCTCCATAGTCGCCGATCCACCCTCGCGGTTACTCCCTACCAACGAGATTCTTTGTAAAGGCCTCGTAGTGAGTCGCTAGCCATCTCACCTAAGGAAGTGTGATGAACAACTGGCGTAGCTCACGACTTGTGGGTAAAGATGTGCAACCTCTGCAGAGTGTAAAACTGGTATACTAGCCGTGCTCACGGTTATGAGCGGCCCAGATCCTCCTTTTGATTAGTGGGGTTGTCTCCTTCCGACGAGGGAGGTGCCTCTCGGGGTTACCTTGGTGGCTTGGTTTCGGTTTGGTTCTCAGTAGTATCATGATTAAATTTGACTAATTACTATATAACTGGGTTAATGGTAATTCATCAACTCGTAGTAAATAGCTTTAATAAAATTTTGCCAAGACTTAAAAGCTAATGCAGTCAGTCAGCCAACCTTAGAGCCTCATAGTTTTTGTTATACTTGTTGAGTACAAGATGTGTACTCACTATTGCCTCTTCTCTACTTTTTCCTCTTGGCTATGCTACTACTGCTTAGTTCCTGCCGACACGAGGGAGTTCGTCCAGCGCTACCAGGACTACGAGGACTTCTAGGTGTTCGTCTCCCAGTCGACGTCCCTGTGGCGCCCTGCTTCAGCTTCGGAGAGTCCTTATCGTATTTTGTACTTCGCTTCCGCTGTATCAGACATCTTTGTCATTAATGTAAGAAATAACATTCGTATTTCGATTTATTATGTCTTTTTACGTGATATGTGCTATGATATACTATTCATTCTGTTGTATATACGTGTGACTTGATCCTGGCACGTATATGATTGCTCGGTTTATGTTCTTTTATAAACCGAGTGTTACATAAATGCAAGGCTAAACAAAGAAAACCTTAGAAACTTTATTAAAGCCAATTAAATTTATTATTAAATACTAAAATTTAAATTAGGGTGTTACAAATCCAACCCCCTTACAGGAATCTCGTCCCGAGATTCTAAGGGCTGGCTAGCAAAGGGATCAGGATAGGTCTTCCGCAGCTCATCTTCTCGATGTGGTCACTCCATTGCATTCTGCACGCCTTGATCTTCCAGTTCCGTGTAACTCTCTCTGATGTCTCCAGTATCTTCACTGGATGTTCGGTATAGGTCAGATCTTCTTGCACATCCAATCCTTTTCGACGGTGCTTGTTCTTCTGGCACTCTCAAGCACTTCTTCAACTCAGATCTGCATAACTCTTCTACCTCGTCTGAGCAATCCTCAAATTCTCCTGTACTATCTGTAGGCCGGGGTGTCACATCCCTACCCCCTTACAGAAACCGATGTCCTCATCAGTGAATCCTGGAATATCACATCCTCTTCGCGCTATCCTTCTTCTCAATAAGCAAGACAGGAGAAACCCAAGGCATGATAAGGTAGAGGGAAACAGAGTGCATGGTTTATCCCCAACGATCTAACTCAGTTTTATTAATTAATTAATTAACTTTAACTTAAGACTAATTTTCATTAAACAAGTTTAGCTACTAAGCTATGCAATCAACCAAAACCCCAAATCAAACACTTTGCATAAGCACAAGCATACAAGATTTCATACCTTAGCCGAGTTTAACACATAACTCGACTAACACAACGCATCGCAGAATGTTCTATCGTGCTATTATAAAGGGATCATATAGCTTACACCTGTGATGGTCAGTCGACTTACTTCAGGCCAGAATCCACGGAAACTATTCTATAGAGAAAAATCAAGGCAAGACGAGTAAAAATTTTAGAAATCAAGGAATATAATAGCAAAGTAGTTTCAGCAGACAAGGCTTAGAGAGAAGAAGACCTAAAACTCGACCAGTTCTATCTAGGCTTTCGTCCTATAGTCGATATAGCTCTGATACCACTCTGTTGCACCCGGTTTACAAATGGACATAAACCGAGCAATCATATACGTGCCAGGATCAAGTCACACGTATATACAACAGAATGAACAACATATCACAGCACATATCACATAAAAAGATATAATAAAGTGAGTACGAATGTTATTTATTACATGAATGACAAAAATGTATGATACAGCGGAAGCGTAAAAAACATATACGAAAACTCTCGGAAGCTGGGCACCACAGGGACGTCGACTGGGAGATGACCGCCTAGAAGTCCTCGTACTCCTGGTAGCTCTGGGTGAACTCCCTCGTGTCGGTAGGAACTGAGCAGCAGTAGAGTATCCCCAAAAAGAACAAGGGAAAAAGAGTAGAGTAGGCAAGAGTGAGTACACAACTTGTACTCAACAAGTATAACACAAACTATGAGGCTCTAAGGTTGGCTGACTCAACTGCATTAGCTTTTAATCTTGGCAAAATTTTATTAAAGCTATTTACTACAAGTTGATGAAATTACCACAACCCAGTTGCATAGAAATTAATCAAATTAATTAAGAACTTCTGAGAACCAACCGAAACCACTAAGGTAACCCCACTAATCAAAAGGAGGATCCGGGCCGCTCATGACCGTGAGCATGGCTAGTATACCAGTTTTACACTCTGCAGAGGTTGCACATCTTTACCCACAAGTCGTGAGCTACGCTAGTGGTTCATCACACTTCCGTAGGTGAGATGACTCGGAAACTCACTACGAGGCCGTTACAAAGAATCTCGTTGGTAAGGATTAACCGCAAGGGTTGGATCGGCGACTATGGAGCAGGTCTAGTGGGCGTTAAGACACGTAGCACAGACAAGGCCACTCAGTACGAGGGCCATAGAAGCTTACCACCCCTGCCCCGCAGGTAAGTTACTCCAAACCAAAAAGACCTAATTAGTAAGCCAAGACCGTCCCATTCCAGTCTTGTGGTTGCGCGGTTGTCCCAGGTTGTCGCTCTAATGACGTACGGTCCTTATGTAGAGTTGCTAGCACAAAACACAGTGCGAGCCTCCTAAACCAAGTTTCTAGAAAAACCAATTTTTAACGAGTAGTGAGCCACTCAAGCACAAATCACAGAGTGCCACTCCCAGAATTAAGTTGCATATACCATTAATCAAATTAATTAAAAAGGACCAAGTGTGTTATAGCGCGGCACCTAGCACAACTAACCAAAATGCAACCCAAAGGATATATAAAGGATAAATGTGGCTAGGAAATCGTTATAGGCATACAGTATTAAAATGCAGTATGAGATTGTATTTAAAGGTGACAGGTGTTGTTCATGTTATACTTGCCATCCTCAAAGTTCTCTTGCTGCTCAAACTGCTCTGAAGATGGCTCCTGGTACTCCTCAGATGGATCAACGTCTACTCATGATTGCAACGCCAAAACAAGTCCAGCACATACACATACCTGCAAACAAAGGCAAAAGCTAAGAAACAGTACAACAATACATAAAAACAGCAAACAAAACTAAGCTAGAACTATTCTACGCATTACAACGATCGCGTGGACATAAAGAATGCCTAAAACGGAGATAGAACGTGAAAAATAGGCCTAAAACAAGATCTAGGGGCTTTTCTGCAAGAAAAACTAAGTTTCCAGGGGTTTTCTGCAAAAACCAGGGGCTAAAACGTAAAAACTGGAAAGATCCGAGGATTATATCTTCATCTAGCACTTGCACATGACCCATGAGATGAGCATCTAGATTCCTAAGAGACACCGGGTTTGATCTTGCAATACAAATGTTATGGATAAGTAACACCCTTCAACTAGCTCCACATACAACCTGTGGGAGGATTAGTGAGGAATGAACAAAATTGAGTGAATGAGTGACTTGAGCAAAAAGAGTATGCCTTAGGTTTATTTAAAAATAAAAATCACTCCAAGTACTACGAGGCAAGGCTAGTCATTATCTTCATCGATTTATTCTGGAGATCAATAGGTGAACATGAAAGTGTTAGCCACCTAGAATCCGAGGTATGAACGGAAAGCTCTGAAATAACTCTTATGCACACTAGCATTCGTGAACCCTGGACTTTGCTTGATCCTCAAGAATCTTTATCGACCCCTTTTTGCTCGGGACGAGCAAAGTCTAGGTGTGGGGGTGTGTTAGTGGTCGATTTCGATGATTTTTACCGCCAACATTCCCTAGGATTTCATTCAATTGGAACTATATTTTTAAGATTTTTACTAACATTAACGAGTTCCATGAGTTTTGATGTTTATTTGAAGTGAGGAGCATCATGTACAAATCTGGGCCAAAATGGGGCAAACCCCAGGCCGGCCAGCCAACCCCTGCCACATCTGGCCATTAAACTTCGTGGAAAGTCACTTGAGCTCAAGGACAAGTCATAGCAACATGGGCTCTGCAAATCTCACAAGAAAAGACCGAAAGGCCTAAACCAAGTTGAGTGGAGGGCAAAACCCATGACAACTCAAGGAATCAAAGCCCAATTCAACCGGAGAAGAAACATGGGCCAAGTGATCAACATGTCCATACAAAACGAGCCTAAGCCGAGCCAGAGCCAGGCCGGCCGGCCTAGGAGAGCCCGGCCGGCCTAGGAGAGGCCGGCCGGCCTCTAACTGTCGCCGTTGGAGCCACGCAACCGCTACCGACTTCCTGAGAGGATCCAGAGCATCTCTGCAAAGGCGGTGGCCACGTGGCCACATCCCCAGGCCGGCCGGCCTAGGGGAGGCCGGCCGGCCCCACATGGCAGGCTCTACTGCTCTCCCTTGGCGTGGAGGACAAGCTCAATGAACTTACCTACGTGCAACTGACGCTCAGTCCAGTACCGACTCTGAAATAGTATAAATAGAGCACCATACCCCCTCTTGTAACACACACCATTCCATAGAGAAGAGAGTCTCTTGTACACTTGTTGAGTAGAAAGAGAGTGAGATGAGTGCTCTGGTGAAAGCCGAGCTGAAAGGAGTGGACTCAAGTTCTCTCAGTCTTACTTCACTTTGTATCTGCCTCGAAGGAATTTAATTGAGTAAGTTCCTTGTCTCAACTTCAGTTTCTCGCTAGCTTTACTTTCTGTCTTAGTTACTAGTTAAGTACTTACTTTGATCTGCGGGATCCTGAGTCTGCGTAAGTAGCAAGTTCTACTTATTTGAGGTTGCTTTCTATCTAAGTACACGGTAGGAGCAAGTAGCTCGAAGGCTGTGGGCATGGTGCCCAGGCCTGGTAGTTACCTTAGGTTGTGTTCGACCCCACGGAACCTATGTGGTAGTCGGTAGGTGGTGACAGCCCTATCCGTCCTTTGTAGTCCACCACGTTCGGGTGTTTTCATAGCAGTAGTGCAGGTTGCCGTTAGACTCCCCTCTCATTCCTTTCTGAAGTCCTTCCTCTTCCAGCCACCGAAGCAGATCAAGTTAATTGTTAGCTCGTTACCTAGTCAGAGTAGTAAGTTATCTGGAGTTAGGCCCTCTTCCCATATCTTCTTCTCATTGGTTGTGTCCGGTTGACGATCTTTAAGTTTGGTCGAAGCTTTACCGTTCCTTGGATTCGATATCCCAGGTATACTCCCTGGTGAAAGCTACATTTGGTCTCTGTGCGCTTGCAGAGTAATTCGTTAGGCTAAGGAGTGCCAACACACGGGAAGCTAGTGCTATCCTCGAGCCTCTGAACTTGTTAGGAAGAACCTCCGACTACTCCCCTAGCAGGAGTACTCGGGCAGCATGATTCCTATTGAGACGATCTTCCCTTTGTTTGGAAGCGCCTCTGTAACACCCACTCCAGCAGGTACACGGGAAGCTAGTGCTATCCCTGAGCCTCTGAACTCATCGGGAAAAACCTCCGACTACTCCCCTAGCGGAGTACTCGGGCAGCATAACTCCCATCATGATCATCAAGACGGAGCTCACCCCCCACCCCTTGGAAGCGCCTCCGGAACACTCACTCCGACTGGTACACATGAAGCTAGTACTATCCTTGGGTCACTAACAACTAGGTGGTACGCAACTCCGATTACTTTTCTAAATTGGAACTCAGATAGCATACACCACAAGCATAGAGAGCCCTCAAACATCAAGTGAATGGGCCATGCACTAAGCTAACAAAAAGTTATCGCAGGGACACAACTCCCTCCTAAGGGGAAGACCCCTCTGGTCACGAGCAATAGCCAAACAATGGCACAAAATGGCTAAGCACCAGAAAAGTATTAAGGACGCGCTAAAAGAACATCATGTTTATACAATAGTGAGAGAAGTCTGTAAACCAGAAACACAACTCACACGCTAAAGAGCACTACCCGCCAGTTGACCTCTTCACCCAAAGGGTCCTCAGCCACTCGGGGACATCTTTCAGGCGCTTAGCGACCGACCGAGAATCATGTTGACCTTGGTGAAGTGGTTGTACGATGTCTACCATAGCATGGCCACCTCCTCCAGGTCCATGATCTCCTGGTCCCGCCGGTCAATGTCCCGTTTGAGCTTTTGGATGGTCTAGAGTTGTTCAGCGAGCTTCTTGTGGGCCTGCTCCATCTGTTGCTCCATAGTCTTCTTGTACTCGTCAAGATCAGCATTCAACTCACAGAGTTGAGCCGACTCTTGAAGGGCTTGATCTCTCTCCCCTGTGAAGGAGAAAAAACTATGGCATCAGACTCAAATTTCTATGACAGAATGAAACAAACACAAAGAAAAAGACTACTTACTTCTCAGTTGGGCAAGCTTTTTATCCCTCTGGCTGGTAGAACCAGTCGCGCTCTCACGCACTGCAGCCAATTGCTCCGCCAACGAAGCAATCAAATCATCCTTCTACTCGAGCTTCCGCTTGAGAGCAGGAAATTGCTGAAGTTGCTCTAACTTTACAGCTAGAGTGGATGATTTAATCTGCTATCTCCGAGTCAGCTTCTGCACAACATCAAAAGCAGAAAGCCATCAACCCACACTTTCAAAAAGAAACGAGTAGTCGACTCGACTACATCAAAGAAAACTTACCACAACATAATTGTGCACCCGCTTGAGCGAGTCCCACATCTCCTTCATTAGCTTTCCCTCCAATAGATTGTCATTAATGAGTCCATCAAAGATCTCATATGACATCTTCGGGGGAACGACTCTAGGAGCTCTATCCCGAGCCGGCTCCGCGTTCGGCTCCACCGTAGCGGGCTCTTCTGCAGAAACCACTCGGTGGGCCTCTGCATCACCATCGTCAGCCTGCGCCCCAATCGTACCTTTAGTAGCCGGAGGTGGAGAAGGGACTAGGACTTTAGCAGTCATGGCAGGGCTGAGTCGACCACTAGCACGACTGGTTTGGGAGAAGGCTCTCTAATTGGCGCGGACTCTTTATTCCCCGCCTCCTTCCTACCAGTCGGGTCAGAAGAAGGGGCAGTAGCCAGAGCCCCTACACCAGCGCCAGGCACGGAAGCCACAGTGGCTGACTCGTCCTTCCGACCCTCCGTAGAAGTAGTCGATGCAGGAGCCCTCGCTCTCTGCACCGCCAAACTCAAATCGGTAGCACATATAAAAAAGCTAGGGGATCAGGAAATCAAGTCAAAACAAAGTCAAGACTCAAGAAGTAGGGCACTTACATCTTTGCCTTCTTTACTAGAAGCTTCTTCGGAGCTTTCAACCCTTTCCACGAGAGCACAGAGCTAGTGGCGGGGGCGGCTGGCTGTTGGCGCATACTAACGTCACCTAGCGATGACGCCCGCAGACGCCAATTTGGGATGACAGTATTTCATGAACCACGAATAAATCCGCAAGCGCACGGAATACCGTTGTAGCATTTTACCCAGGAGTATACCGGGGTGTCATTTATATTTCCGCAGGGAAGGCGATGAGTGAGAGAATATATAGATCAGTTAGTGAGCTCTATCTAGATTGGATATTCTCATGCATAAACAGGGGTAAGATAATAACATGGTAGGAGGTAGTGTGACACACACACAAACTACTCACTTGGATAAATAAAAGAATAAAGATTGCTTTAGGCCAGGAGCAAGGTAAAAGTCAGAGCTCGAGTCAGCTATGCTAGGCTAGCTATATCTACACTTTCTCATTGGTTAGCTCGTCAGAGATTAAACTACACAACAGGGAGATCGCTATCGAAGTAACGGGAGGAGCCCGTACACCCCGTCGACTTTATGTACCTCCTACCGCCCATACCGAACGTGGAGGATTACTAAAAGGCTCGGACAGGACTGTCACCACTTACCGGCTACCTCTACAAACCGTGGGTATAGTTGACATCTAGCAACTCTTAGCTAATCTAGACACCATGTCTACACTAGTAAGGGATACTCTAGTGTCCCGCGCGGAACCCCCACCCTCCGGATGGACAGATATCACACTAGAGCAATCATACAAATACTGGAGCAGTTGATAGAGTTCTAAGAACAAAAGACTAACCATCTCCAGCACAGGGCGATCATGCAATTCAAGCATTGAATAATAACGCAACCATGACAAGAAGCATATACTCGATAACTTAGAATATACTTCAAGCAGATATCGGTAACCATAGTCTAATTCTATTACAAATGACCGAATACTACAAGAGAGAGCTAGAGATGAACCCATACCAGACTCTCAAGCAACTCCGGCGACTCGATGACTCCTAGACTTCTCCTAAACTCCACTAAGCCTAAAGACTATGCAAGGAATGCAAGAGAGGAATGAGAGGTGTGTGGTGAGTGTGTGTGTGTGTCCTATTCTCCACCCCCCCTTGTATTTATAGCAGGGAGCCACGTGATGAAGCCTGGACAACCGACGTAGGGGACCAATAGGGAGGCGCCACATGCCCTGGCTGAGGCAGTGGGGCCCACGGGCCTGGCCGGCCGACCAGGTAGGTCGGTCGGCCTGCCCGGGACGCCAACCGCCCCCAACTTCTTCTAGCAGGCTGTGTTGGGCCTCCTTGTCTGATCCACGTTGGGGTTGGTTGGCCTGTCTTGACTCATTTGAATTGGGTTCTTGCATCACTTTTGGTCCATCTGAACCTGAATCGGTGCTCTGATAATTTCTACGATTTTATGTCTGGCCAAAGTGTGCTTGCAACCTGCATATTAGCTTGAAAACACAACTTGCATATTCTAATAGGTAAAGTGTGATTTAGGGACTTTATTGGATAAGGATGCGTGTAAGAAATGCAAACTCTCATGATTTTCTGATCAAGTTGAGGCCTGGAAATGATCATTAGTGAGCGTCAACAAGAACCCCCAAGCTGTCCTTTGCTTGTCCCGAGCAAAGTAGGACAAATCAGGTTGTTGATCAGAAAATCACTTTGACTCATACTTTACCTGTCATGTCATAGTCTGAAGCAAAGAGATTCATCTATAAGCTTAAATAAGTTGGTTAGTATACCTTTGCTCAATTACCTTACTCCCTCATGGGGCTTTTTAGCTGTCTCCTTGTCTTGGGCTGTTGAGAGTTAGAACAGTGCATAAAGCAATACTTACTTGTTCATAGATCTGCAATCCATCTGGAGACACTTATTTGAAAGATTTTTTAAAACATGGCTAAGCTCCTAGGATAACTCTCTCGAGGTACTCATCTTGTATTTCCTTACCAGGGCAATGTTTGCCTTTGATCTTCCTTACTACTACAAGCCTTTGTGGAGCTCAAGGTAGGATAAGAACAGAGCACACTTGTATTCTATTTATTGTAAAGTCAAAGAGAGGATCCATGGAGAATCAAGTCATGCAATCTCGATCAAAAGGTGCAAGTGTATGAGTGGATGGATAGATGGATGAATACAGCTTACTCCTTGAGGTAATGGCTTTTCTCTCTAGAACCATCCATGTCTCCCTTTTTTTTGAGACATGGTTACCCCTTTTTCTCTCTCTCCTTTTTTTTGGGTCATGTTTCTTTGGCATGCCATCTTTTCTCTTCTTTTTGGGGCAACCATAATCTGACTTTATTTTATTTTAGGGATATTCTATGAGAGAAATCACCGAGACATGGAGCATTTATTGATGTGGAATGGATAGTGGTGCTAATTCCTAGTGTAAGAATATAGCAAATGGATGGGACGTGTACGTGCTCATGATAGAGAAAGCATGAAGAGCATCTCACTAGGGTCACCCAATTTGACAAAACTCAATAGAACATCAATTAGCATATGTATAAGGTTTTTTTTTCATGGAATATGACATATGGCTCTGGTAGGACATTGCATATCGCTGGGGAACTTGCCTTTTAATTAATTTTTTTTCCGAAAACAACTCCAGACTTTAAGCATCACTAGAACAAGCTTGCATAACCATATTTACCATATCTAAACTCACAACAACTTAGACTCAGATCAAGCATATGCAACCCACGGAACTTTCAGGTTTATTGGCAAGATATTTGTATAACCAACAAATATAAACTCAAGAGAACTCTTATTTTCAAACTAGGCACAACAGACATGATAGAGCAAAGCAAAACTCATCCTTTCAACTTATCAAAAGGGAGTTAAAACATTCTTACCGCGCATCATGGAAAGGGAAATAAAGCAGTAAATTTTTATTTTATTTTTGGAAGTTTTTATCAATTTTTTTTATTGAAAGCAAATAAAGGGATACATTTGACTTAGGGGAGGGAACCTCCCCCAAGATAGCTCTTGGTTTAAGGTCGAAAAGCAGGACCTTTCTCCATACCTGATCAGGTTGAGGTCGTTTTGTCCGTACCTGGAGAAGTAGTAGCAGTCGATAACGTCTTGTTCTTCTTGCGCCACACCTTCTTGGTCTTCTTTGATGGCATAAGCAGCACAGGAATAGAATCCTTGGATGCTGGATAGACGATTTTCAGGTCTTCCCATACTGTATTGGCGATGAAATCAGGGATCTTCTGATAATCTTCCACTGGCTCGGTTGGTGGAGTATGAATTTCCCAATCCTCCCAAATTGGCTTGGAAGAGGGGTGATAGTCTTGATCATCCCAACCGAGCTCTGCCCATAGCCCTTGTTTCTCACTATTCTCTTTGAATCAAGAATACCTCTTCCTTGCTTTGGAACTTAAATTTCATGGTCTTTCCCATGATACGGAGGCTGATTCTTTCTTTCCCCACATCAATTCTGGCATTTGTATCCTTGAGGAATGGTCGCCCAAGTATGAGCGGAATTCCAAGATCTCCTTCCATATCAAGGACTACGAAGTCCACCAATATGTAGGTATTCTTGACTTTGACCATTAACCTTTCCACAACTCCTTCTAGATATTTTGACTCGTTTGAATTGGGTTCTTGCATCACTTTTGGTCCATTTGAGCCTGAATCAGTGCTTTGATAATTTCTGCGATTTTATGTGGGGCCAAAGTGTGCTTGCAACCTACATATTAGCTTGAAAACACAACTTACATATTCTAATAGGTAAAGTGTGGTTTAGGGACTTTATTGGATAAGGGTGCATGTAAGAAATGCAAACTCTCATGATTTTCTGATCAAGTTGACGCCTGAAAATGATCGTTAGTGAGCGTCAACACTGGCCTAGCAGCAGCAACATCTGTCGAGGTGGGTACAGCGGGCCGGCCCAAAGTACTCGGGCTGACGGCCTCATCCCCACGCCTCCGCTCAGTGGGTGTCTCAGACGACCCCGAGCTATCAGAAGACCTACACCACCAAAGCTCAAATCAAAAGCCATTGAGATAGGGCAATAATCAACAAGGATATGACACGATGATTACCTTCGATCGTCGTTCTTCCTCTTTTGACCTTTTCCCCCAGCAGGAGAATCCTCGCTAGAGGATGTCCGGGGAACTTCCTCCCCATTAGCAGAAGATTTAGGCCAGAATCCAGCTGGGCGTGAATGAAAGTCATTCAACCCAGCTGGCCTTACAGAGCCTGGGGGCGAAGGATCACTCTTATACACCCTCACATCAGCCTACGAGGAACAAAGACAAGAGTAACATGTCAGTGATCAGAAATAAACGACTCTACTAAAGCAGTCGGACAAGAAAGAAGACCTACCTCTGCAGGAGGGTTCGATGCCCTGAAGAGCGTGGGCACATATGGGATAGAGAGTTGATCCGGAAACATTCTGTGGATCACCCTAATCCTAGCTTCACGGTCAATCGGCTCTGCAGACAACCAATCAACATCTTTAGTGCCTTGGTACTCAAAGCCAAAAATGGACTCGCCTCTGTAATGGCTGGATCTGGCATTGAGTATAATTCCAGACAACAGAAGCACCTGTCATGCCCACTTCTGAAAACGGATGATGCGCTCTGGGAGCTCATCAACTTGCGCAGGCCACCCAGCTATGGATCCAATGTACCAGCCGTACAGCCAATGGGCTGGCTCGGCGCTAAAGGGGGGAAGACCACTCGAAGGATTTCTAATGTAAAACCAGTCGTAAGGCCAATGGGAATCCAGAGCGATCCTGGGGAACTCTAAGTACTTTTCGAGTACTTTTTCTTGAAGCTCTAAATGTGCACACTCTACCCTACTCATCCCCTGAGCAAAAGGGAGCGGTGTCGTTTTGTAAAGGGAGCTGAAGAACTGGAAATGAGGTTCGATGCCAAGAAAAGCTTCACAAAAGTGAATGAAAATGGAAGTGTGCAGAATTGAATATGGAGTGAGGTGATGGAGTTGGATCTTAAAATAGTAAAGAAGCCCCTCCATAAAATTACTCACAGGCATGGAGAGATCGTGCTCAAGGAAAGAGGAAAATAAAACAATTTCGAAATCCTTGGGGGTGGGAAAATCTTCGCCCTCAGCACTCCGCCAAGGGCATTCCCTATCCGACCGCAAAAGAAATTGGGTCTCTAAGATTTTCAAATCATTGGAAGAACACTTACTCTACGGCCACGGAGCATTTTCCGCTGGTTTCCCTTCGCCTTTCCCTTTTTCCTTCCCCGCCGGAGTTCGTGGGCTTCTCCATCTCAACCTTCTTGCGAGTCCTTGACGCTCGGGGGCTACAGATTTGGAAGGGGACAAGTAACCTAGCTAGGCGGATTGAGAAGCGGATGGGCGGCGGCGGAAAACGGCAAAGGAGGCCAAGGTAAATTCCAAAAGCTACCGAGTTGGAATTTATAAAACCCTAGTGGTGGCAACTCCGTAAATACAGGGGACGGCGTAAGGGCGGGCCCCTATTTGGACGCAAATTACATCCCAAATTTGTGGAGTCCTAACCCTAAACTGTTACCAAAAACCTTTCAATGCACGGGAACCCTCTTCCCAAAACTTGGAATGGGGTAAAAAGGCTCGGGGCCTACATGCCACCAAAAATAAATTCAGAAATAATTTATTTGGAATTACATTCTGGATAAAAGAGTGGAAACCCGTATTAGGGAATACAACAACTCGACCCTGGAAAACAAGATAAATTACAGGGGATACACCGGCTACTAGCTGTTACAAAGCTTTAATGCTTGTTATTCCCAACTTGGGAATAAGAATTTTCATACCAAGAAGGAAGAATATTAAATGCAAGGAGACAGATTACAGCAAGAGCCTCGCAAGTTCTCTTCTTGCATCTTGGCAAGGAATTTTCCCTTCCATCTGGATATGTTGCAACAAGATCCAATCAACATACCGGGCATGTCACCTCTTGAGACTTTGTTTCCACTCGAAAACATCTAAGAGTATGACACAACCAGACTGGTAGCCTTCTTGAAGTTTCTTCCACCCTTGTCTCTACAAGTACAAGATGCCTAGGATGGCGATGATGGGAGCTGCAAGAAGGCAGCCCTAGGTAAAGAAGATCACCCTTGTTTCTCACAAGTACTCTTCTAGCATCAGCTACGGGAGAAAAACTACTCATATTAGGAGGGCGAGAGCTAGTAAGAGAGGAACACCAATCTAAAGCCATATTTTGCTTTGGTGGGTGTTGATAAAAGAACCTTAGAGCTCTATTTATAGAGACTGAGGGCAAAGCATCGACCAACCTATGACACTACCGACACAATAGTCATGGGTGTAGCCAGGTGGACCTTTTACAACAGTAAAAGGACATGTGACTGATTTCAGGTTTGATCGATGTGTCATATCCATCTGAGTTACTTTTTCAGGGAAGTTTTCACGAAGTAAGAAACCATTTAGGTACCGAATTTGATTCACTTGTTTATTCCATCAAAGTAAGACAAAAGCCACGAACTAAGATACTTAATTCCAAATCATGGATTTGGAGTCAAGTCTCAGGGGCTGCGGCATGCGTGTCATAAATGATTTACTTTTTAAATCCCTTCAAGGATGAAGACTGAAGATTAAATTTGACCCTCGGACTGATTCTTTAATTCAAACTAAGGCTCGGGGGCTACTCCATATGGAGTGTGACTACTCGTTGCACCCATATTTAAATAATTTTGAACACTATAGAACCACTCAGGCAAGAGCACCTCACAGCCTCAGTGCTGTTCTTGAAGTACTCAGAAGAAGAGATCTACGCAAAGTTCAGGACGCACTCGATCGACAAGGAGTACTCGAAGACCTGCGACTACTCAGCTATGAAGAGCTCGGGGGCTTGTCGGACCCAGGCCCACATAATATGTCATGTGGCACGGTCCTGTGCGAGATATAGGGTAGGAGATATCGCATGTAACATATAACAACCTGTAATATATCTTGTACTAGTCGGATTGGTTAGAATCTACCCGGAAACTACTCGGGATAAGATCTATGAGATAAACCGACCTAGGACCATCCTTGTAACCCTGCTCTCCCGGCCTATATAAGGGAGGGCTGGGACCCCTCCATTCAAGTCATTACTCACCAAGGCAATACAAACCATACAGGATGTAGGGTATTACGCAACATCTGTGGCCCAAGCCTGTCTAACCCTTGTGTTGCTTGCACCATCATGTTCCTGATAGGCATAGAATATTCTAGAGTAAGGGATAGTGCATGGATGTACCTTACCTCTTTTGTAACTACCCGAATAGGTGTAGAATTAGCTGTAGTACAAGAAAACTGCCTGTCCAGGTTGTAGTTAAACTTCAACAGGACTCGGCTAGGATTTTCCATGTAACTTTGTCCCCCCATAGTATATAAGGGCGGGCAGGGACCGCCTCGAAAAACAACAACACCTAAGGCAATACAAGCAACCACACAGGACGTAGGGTTTTACGCACCTCGCGGCCCGAACCTGTCTAAATCCTTGTGTTCCTTGCACTATTGAGTTCCAGAGCTAGTCGATCCCTTGCCTACAATCGTACTGCTAAGGGTATCCCTGAGCAGGCTTGGCGGCTAAACACCGATAGCTAGCGCGCCAGGTCGGGGATTCGGCGAGTTCATCGGCGAATTCAATGGCCACTTTCTTTTTCAACACCGTGACGCTTGCTCAAGGCGCCACCTTCATCTTCGGCTCATGGATCTGCATCGCCAAAGGTTCGGGTGGCTTCGACAGCCACCTGAACAACCCCATGGGGCCGGAGGCAACCTTGTTGGAAAGCTGCACCGCCAAATCAAGCAATCTCGGCGATATGCTGCTTCCTGACCTCGCCCAGGAGATCGAGCAGAAACTCGACATCAACCCGAGTTCTACTAGAACTCAGATTGATTTCAACCCGAGTTCCACTCAGATTGGGACTGTTTGCGCTCAACCCATGTAACGTCCCGCCTCCCCGAGGCCAGGCCCGCTTACATCTGGCAGCTTTCTAGGACATAGACTATCCTCACAGACCAACACATGTCTTTTTTGTGCAGGGACTAAAACATAATTAAACCTTAGATCTAGGGTCTAACGTGCAAAAAGACAGGGGCTGGACGGTGGGTTCGAAAACTAGAAAGCTCATGGGCCTAAATGCTAAAAACAGGGCTGATCTGGAATTATTTTTGAACTAACGTGGACTGCGGGTTAATTCCCGGAAAGTCCAAGGTCTCTTTAGCAAATAGAACAGGGCGAAGCGGTATGCGCGGATCTGATCCGTTGGATCTGGATCGGGTGGACGAGATCAAATCTAGGCACGTTCTAATCTCGATCGCCCATGCTGGATCGGACGGATCAGGGATATCGCGACCGCGGCCGGCAGCGCGAGTCGCCGGAGATGGCTCCCCGCGGCGGGGCTCTCGGCCATGGTTTGGGCTCGGGTTTAGTCTGGGAGATAACCCATGACATGGCTGATCTATCTGGGCACTCAGGTCTGAGGATTAGGGCTCGGTCGGGGCTCGCCACGGCGAGGGGCGGCACTGACACGCCGGTGAGCCACGAACTCGCGGTTCTGGCCTCGGTTTGGCTTGAGTTATGGCACTGGAGGCTACGCGCGATGCTACAAAGCTACTCAAGTGCTCGGGTCGGGCTACAGCACAGCGGAGGGCATGGCGGCGGGGTTGCGGCGGAGCTGAGCGGCTCTGGGTTGCCAGCGTGCTGCGATCATGCGGTACCGACCCCGATTAGGGCTGGGATCTGCACTAGAAGCATCAGCGCAGCAAGGGGAAACTATCCGCGGGATCTGATCGGGACAACGGCGAGTGGGACAGGGCCTCCGCTATGGCGTGGTGGCGCTGCCAAACAATGGCGAGGAATCCTCACACGCGCAGAGAGAGAAGAAAATGGGAAAGGGGCACGGCGTGATTGTTACCCCCTCGTGAAGCTGTAGCCGTACGCAGATGACGAAGATTGGTGGCACCGAGATGGAATCGTGGTGGCGTAGGGGCGGCTCGACGGAGCTCCTCCACGGGAATTCCCGAGCGCAGCGTGGCCGAGGTCGGAGAAGGAGAGCTCGGCGATGTTCCTGACCCCGAGCTGAAACTCCGGTTTCGGCTTGCGGTGGCTGGGGTGCGGCGGAGAAGCGGGTCCATGGCGGTGCGGCGGAGCTCCGAGCTGCGGAGCGTGGCGAGGGCGGCACTAGGGTTCTGGGCGTGTGTGGCACGGTGGCTTAGGGTTTAGGGGAGCCACGGCGGTACTTATAGGGTGGCTGCGGTCAACTTGGGTGGCCGTGCTAGGCGGATCGAGGCGCGGAAATCACAGCGGAGCCGTTCAGCACGGGCATCACGGCGGGGACGATGGATCTGACTGGTGGGTCCAGGCTGTCAGCGAATGGAGGAGGGCGAGCAGCTAACGGGCGCGCGCGTGTGGGAGAACGGCTGATGTGCGATTCCCGCCTGTCAGCGGCTGAGCGCGGGACGCGGGCTGGAGAGCGAGCGGGAGAGCGCTGGGCCGGGAGGGGAGGTGGGGCGCGCACTGGGCCGCGCGGCCAACGGGCTGGGTGTTATCGCCATAAATTAACCGGGTTAATTTATGGGCCGAAATCAAGATGGGCTTAAAGCAAAAGATGAGGAAGACTTGTAAATCGGCTCCTGCATGAGCATATGGGCTACATTGCCCATGTATCTTTAGATTTAGTTTAAGGTTAGAGATAGAGTCCAATCGGGACAAAATTAGTTTAGATTGTTTCCCAAGTCTCCGGACTATAAATATGTATCCTTTGTTATTCGTAAAGAGAACGTCATCACGACTCACAAACAACAACTCTCGGCGCATCGCCACCCCTAATCCTAGGGTTTCATCCAAGTAAGTGCCATGCTGCCCTGATCGCTTCTCGCGATCAGGGCAGTATTGTTCTTGCTTTTACCTTGGTATTACTCGTGCTGAAGCGTTTTTGATGGCGAGTAGTACTAGTTATCATGATGTTCGTAGCATGACTTTTAGTAGATCTTTTGTGCTTTGTTGCTTATCATCTGCGAATATCATGTTGTCTCTGTACAGTCACGTTTCAATCTCTTGCTAGTTCTTATCGCATAGAATTAGTCGCACAGGGGCAACACCCTGCTTCTTTCATGTTTAGTAGATCCGATCTGTTATGGTTTGCTCTTATCTTAGGAGTTGGCATAATATCTGCTAGGTTAGGCCTTGCAAACGGATTGGATGATCCGGTGGCGTAATAGATGCTTTATCTTAGCCTTGATAGGGATTGTTCCGGGAATCGGCTCTTGCTAGTTCTTAGGCCTCTGTTTTAGGTTGTGGTTTAGTTGTCTATTACGTTCACTAGGCCTAGTCACGTGTAGGATATTCCGATCTAGCAATGAAGCTATTATTATCGTGGATTAGATCAATTAGATTTAATTGAAGCAGTTTTATAGTGATTTGCTCTATTCATCATATTCGGGTACAATCAGATCCCGTCTGACACCGGGACTCGATCGGCTCTTCAAAGCCGATGCAAGAGTCGTCCCGGGGAGCCGACCATGGCTCGGACTTACGTTTACACGTGTCTTTGTATGCAGGAAACTGTTCGGAGCACGTCTGCACCCTCCTGATCGGGTATAGGTCAGGTGGCACGCCCGGTTTTCACACATCCTCCGGGCGCGTGACGGAAATTGCGGGCCGTCGACGAGGGAGCAGTGCCTCTAGCGCCCTAGCAACCTCCCGGCTCTTCGTGTTGCCCGTCGTTGCTCGCCGGTGGGTTTCGGTCGACAACACATTCTGGCACACCCGGTGGGACACTCGGCAACAACATCCACTGCAATGATGACCGGAGCTCAAGATCAAGAACCCGCTCCCAAGCCCGTCACATATGAAGAGCTTCCTCCTGAACACAAGAAGAAGTATGATGAGATCAAAGCTCTGCTGGAAGCTGATCTCATCGGCTCTTTTGAGAGGACTCGCAACCATGGCATCAAGTGGAAGGGGTTCTCACCAGAAGGCGCTCTGGACAATGTAGATCTGTCTGTATCATCTGAAGAACGCACCAGAGCCCTGCGTCAGGAGATGAACTACATGGTGGCCCATGCGCTTCATCGGCACTCTCAGAGCTTGATGAACGAACTCAAGCGCATGGCGCATCGCGTCATCCAGGAGATAATCAAGAACCAGTACTCTCCATCGGGGCCAATCCTGGGGAGTCACACAGAGGAAGCTGCACTGCATTCTAGGCCGCAACTGCCATTCTCATTTGCAGCTCCCAGACCACACAGCTCGCCGATCTACGTCGTCCACAAGATCGGCGGTGATCCTGGAGAAGGCCAGTTCCTCACCGAGCCACCTAAGGAGATTCCGCACGGCTACACGTGCGCCTACATCCCTGACAGCGTCAGTCCAGCACGCTCGGTGCAGATGGTGAACCCAGGAGCTCCTGGAGCAGACGCAGAAAAACAAGCGTGGCTGGCAAAGTACGCTACTGGGCCGAGTGCTGAGCCATCGGCCCTAGGAGTTCTTAGTGTGGAGCAGGTCAGTGCAATACTCAGAGACCAGTTCGGCATCCTGCCCAAGAGGAAAGCAATCGGCTATTCCAAGCCGTATCCAAGCGACTATGACTTGATCCCACTGCCACCCAAGTATCGGCTTCCTGAGTTCACCAAGTTCAATGGATCAGAGGGAGCCAGCTCCATCGAGCATGTGAGCCGATACTTAACGCAGCTTGGGATGATCTCAGTGTCGGATCCATTGAGGGTCCGGTTCTTCGGCTAATCCCTTACAGGCCCAGCCTTTGGATGGTACGCGTCACTAGCTCCGGATTCGATTCAGACTTGGAGGCAGCTTGAAGATCAATTCCATACCCAGTACCACTCGGAAGCTGCAAAAGCTGGAATTGCCGACCTCGCCCAAGTCAGGCAGAAGCGAGGAGAGACCGTGTCAGAGTACATACAGCGCTTCAGGGAGGTCAAGAACCGATGCTACTCATCACGCATCACAGAGAAAGAGGCAGTCGATCTGGCTGTCCTGGGACTTGCTAAGCTGATCAAGGATGCGGCTTTTCAGTTGGAGCTTACGTCTCTGGCGCACCTTGTGCAGAAGCTTACCGCATACGAGCATTATCATCCTGAGCTGTACCAGAACAAGTTCAAGCGCCATGTAAACATGGCACAAGCTGAAGAATCTGACGACTCGGGTGAAGAGCAAGAAGTGGCCGTGGCAGAGTGGACTCGGGGGCAAATCCTGTCCCATGCAAGTGGATCAAGCAGCAGGGGCTTGTGAAGGGCTTCGACTTCAACGTAACCAAAACAAAGCAGATATTCGACCTGCTCCTCAAAGAAAAACAGCTGAAGCTCCCAGAAAATCACAAGCTGCCGACGGCACAAGAGTTGCAGGGAAGGCTATACTGCAAGTGGCACCACTCGTTTACTCATGCCACTGGTGAATGCAAGCAGCTGCGTCACCAGATCCAATCGGCTATCGAGCAAGGCCGATTAATCCTGGCTCAGCACACTATGAAGGTGGACACGAAGCCCTTCCCACAAGCTAACGTGGTGGAACTGTCAGACTTCAGGACCAACGGCCAGGACTTGGCATTACACATCAACATGGTGGGACCTATGCGCCGCCATGACAAGCAGAGGAGAGAGGCCGCTTCTGGCATGTGGCCGCAGAATGAACGCGAGTTGGAACAGCAGCATGTGACTGAAGAGCAAGTACGTCACATCCGCAATCAGCTTCCAGCTTCTAATCGGCTTCTGGAGAAATACCAGTACCAGTACCAGCTACGCCGCCGATACGAATCGGAGGAAGACGAGTACGAGCACCGCTCAGGAAGGACATTGGGCAGGCGCCAGGCTATACGCGACCACTGGCATTGCCCGTTCTTCAGGTATTGTTGGAATTCCGACATGAGCCGATTACCTACTATAGATGATTGCTTGGAGTGCAGGCCTCGAGGGCACCAACAGGACAAGACATCGGTGTTCCGGCGTTTGGGGCCCAGAACACGTCAGGACGACCATGTGGGGTGCCCATCCGGAGGTGATTCAGAGCTAGAGGAAGAAGACAGGTACCATCGCCCACGGTGGTGTCCTGACGGGCTCAATCGGTCGCAGAAGCGCAGGGTACAGCGCTTGCGCAACCTCGAAGACGCAGAAGCAAAGTATCTCGACGTGTTGAGGAAAGCGCGTCCGGATCTCGTGGAGCAAGTTAGGCGACCGCAGAGGGAAGAGAGGCGCCCCCCGAGGATGGAGTGGCGCCCCAAGCAGACAAAAGCCGATGAAAAGCCATCGGCTGACGTGAACATGGTGTTCGTGCTCCCGTCGGAGTTTCGAGCACCCCAACCGGAGGAATTGGCCATCGTGCAGCTGGATCTCGGCCCACGGCCAATCATTTTCGAGAAGCCCAAGGAGAAGAGCTACAAACACTTGAAGGGGTTATATCTCAAGGGCTTCATTGACGGCAAACCTGTGAACAGGATGTTGGTCGACACTGGTGCTGCAGTTAACCTGATGCCATATTCTGTGCTGCGCCGATTGGGTTGTTCTTCTGCCGATTTGATCAAGACCAATGTGATGCTCAACGACTTTAATGGACAGCCATCAGAGGCGATGGGGGTTCTTAATGTGGAACTGACAGTAGGCCGCAAGACTGTACCGACATCGTTCTTCATCGTCAACAGCAAGAGCACATACACGGTGCTGCTTGGAAGAGACTGGATTCATGCCAACTGTTGTATCCCTTCCACAATGCACCAGTACCTCGTCCAATGGGATGGCGATGAAGTAGAGGTGGTCCCTGCAGATGATTCCAGTGAGGTCTCGGTCGCAGATATGAACGCCTCGGATGCGGAAGGACAAGAGCCGATTTCCGGGATCGCCCTGGAAGACTGTGATCGGATTGAGGCGACAAAAAACGGACTGAGGCTGGTCTTATCCACTGGCCTCACAGAATAGATGCACCCTGGCTAGCCACGGGGTGTAATGAAAATAGAGAGGCCGATCCCGGCGATTGGCCCTGAAAAATAGAAAAATTCTGTTTTTGGTCGGAATTGTTACATCATGTACACATGATGGCCTCCTCTAGCAGTTGGCTATCTATTGACTATTTGGCTCTGAGAAATAATAGAAGTATAGAAGCGGCCAGCCCGTGCGGTTGGCCAAATAATTTTTCTTGTCATCTCCCTGTGTTTGCTGCTGACATTGTGGATAGTGAAGACTCGCTCGCATTCGCGGCCGATTTTTCAGATGACGGCAAACTCGGATACAGATTCACATCAGCTGATGATTTGGAAGAGGTTGACATCGGTCCTGGGGATAAGCCACGGCCGACATTTATCAGTAGTAAGTTGGATCTGGCTTTGCGAGAGGAGATGATCACACTGCTAAAAGAATACCGGGATTGCTTTGCATGGGACTACACGGAGATGCCTGGATTGGATAGAAGCATAGTCGAGCATCGGCTCCCGCTCAAGAAAGGGTTTCGGCCGTTTCAGCAACGAGCACGTCAGATGAAGGCCGAAGTCCTAGAAGAAGTTAAGAAAGAGGTGGAGAAGATGCTGGATGCTGGGTTCATCAGGCCGTGCCGGTATGCAGAATGGATCTCCAGTGTGGTGCCGGTACAAAAGAAAGATGGCCGATGGCGTGTCTGCGTCGATTTGAGAGATCTCAACAGAGCAACTCCGAAGGATGAATACCCAATGCCTGTTGCAGAGACGTTGATCAACGCCGCTGCTGGCCACCAAATGATGAGTTTCATGGATGGCAACGCCGGTTACAACCAGATCTTCATGGCCCCAGAGGACGTGAACAAGACTGCGTTCAGAGTACCAGGTGCAGTTGGCTTGTTCGAGTACTTGGTTATGACCTTCGGACTGAAAAATGCCGGTGCAACGTACCAACGTGCTATGAATTACATTTTTCATGATCTCATCGGCAAGCTGGTAGAGATTTATATTGATGACGTTGTGGTCAAGTCCAAGTCAGCTGCGGGGCATTTAGAAGATCTGCGTCAAGTTATGGAGCGGACTCGAAGGTTCGGGCTCAAAATGAACCCAAAGAAGTGTGCCTTCGGTGTATCGGCCGGTCAATTTCTGGGATTCCTAGTGCATGAAAGGGGAATCGAGATCGGCCTAAAAAGTCAAGAAGCCGTGAAGATGATGAAGCCACCTACTACAAAGAAGGAGTTACAGAAACTTATCGGTAAAATTAACTTTGTCAGGCGATTTATTTCTAATCTGTCCGGACGCATTGAGCCGTTTATGGGTTTAGTAAAGATCAAATCCGATGATGAGTTTCGCTGGGGGGCAGAACAGCATCAAGCTTTCGATGAAATCATAGAATATTTGTCAAAGCCTCCAGTATTGGTTCCTCCTCAGCAAGATAGGTCGTTCTATGTGTACCTATCCGTTGGTGACACTTCCATTGCTTCGGTGCTAGTCCAGAAGCATGACGGCCAAGAGAGAGTGGTTTTTTTACCTCAGCAGACGCATGTTAGACGCCAAGACCAGGTATCCTGAAATCGAGAAGCTTGTCTTTGCTTATACTTTACATGTGCAAAGCTTCGCCATATTTTGCTCTCGGCGGAAACAATTGTCATATGCAAATCGGATGTCATAAAACATATGCTATCGGCCCCTGTCCTTAAAGGCCGGCTCAGAAAATGGATGTTTGCATTATCAGAGTTCGATATCCGATACCAGCCTGCGAAAGCAGTCAAGGGACAAGCACTAGCAGATCTTGTTGCGGATAGGATCAGCATTGATATTGCTGCGTTATTTATTCGTGCTTGGGCTATGTTCTTTGACGGATCGGCTTGTGATGATGGATGCGGTGTGGGAATTCTGTTGGTGTCGCCTCGAGGGGTGACTTATTCCTTCTCCATCAGAATGACTGCCCCGTGCACCAATAATCTGGTGGAATATGAAGCCGTTCGCAAAGGGATGGAGTTGCTTCTCGAAGCCGGTGCAGAAGCGGTGGAAATTTTTGGAGATTCGAAGCTGGTGATTTCTCAGCTCACAGAGGAATATAGGTGTGAGAGCGAGGCTCTTTTCCCGATATGGATGCAGTGCCGTGAGTTGATGTCACGATTCAGGTACATCAATTTCCACTGGATACGCAGGACTCTGAACAATGAAGCCAATGATTTGGCACAGATGGCTTCTGGCTACAA
Source organism: Panicum virgatum (assembly GCF_016808335.1). NCBI lineage: Eukaryota > Viridiplantae > Streptophyta > Magnoliopsida > Poales > Poaceae > Panicum > Panicum virgatum. The sequence goes on along the minus strand of NC_053146.1, from coordinate 18,157,792 downwards.
GGAGACAGCCGATGGAGTCGAGGTGGAGGTCCAGTTTCTAGAACCCGGAGACTGGAGAGCCGATATCTTCAATTACTTCAAGGATTCGGCTCGGGGGGCACCCAGAAGGATAAGGCTCAAGGCCATGAAGTATGTTCTGATAGGGGACGATATGTTCTACAGGACCTTGGAAGGACTATTACTTAAATGCCTGGGACCTTCAGAGTCAAATCGGCTCTTGCATGAGGTACATGAAGGAGCCTGCGGTACTCACCAATCGGCTCACAAGATGAAGTGGCTGATTAGGCGGTCGGGTTATTACTGGCCCACTATGCTCGAAGATTGTTTCAAATATTACAAGGGATGTCAAGCGTGTCAGAGGTTTGGCAAAATTCAGATAGTGCCAGCATCAGTGATGAACCCTATCATCAAACCCTGGCCATTTAGAGGTTGGGGCATGGACATGATTGGACAGATCAACCCGTCGTCTAGCAAGGGTCACCAATGGGTCTTAGCTGCCACAGATTATTTCACAAAGTGGGTAGAGGCAGTACCCATGAGGTCAGTGGCGTCAAGAGATGTGATCAGCTTTGTCAAAGAACACATCATTCACAGGTTTAGGATCCCCCAGACCATTACGACCGATGGAGGATCGGTCTTTATATCGGAGGAGTTCAGAAAATTTGCCGATGATATGGGGATTAAGATGATCAGATCATCTCCATATTATGCCCAAGCTAATGGACAGGCTGAAGCATCCAACCAGAGCCTCATCAAGCTCATAAAAAGAAAGATCGATGAATATCCTAGGCGCTGGCATGAGGTGTTGTCAGAAGCTTTGTGGGCATATCGTATTTCGTGTCATGGGTCCACCAAGACGTCGCCGTACCATCTAGTCTACGGCCAGGATGCTGTGCTACCATGGGAAATCACGGCTGGATCAAGGCATGTTGAGTTTCAGAATGATCTATCTGCTGAACAGTATGCAGCCTTGATGAACGATAATGTGGAGGACCTGACAGAGCTAAGGCTTTGGTCGCTGGAAAAAATCAAAGAGAACAAAGCTAAAGTTGCCCGTGCATACAACAAGAAGGTCAAGCCTAAAGATTTCCGAGTTGGAGATTTGGTTTGGGAGGCGGTATTGCCATTGGGAACTAAAGACAAAAAGTTTGGTAAATGGTCTCCGACTTGGCATGGGCCGTACAAGGTTGATCAGGTTTTCCCTGGGAATGCATACATGCTCGAAGAATTGGACGGCGTCAAGTTTCCTGTTGCTGTCAATGGTCAGCATCTCAAGAAGTATTTCCCGAGCATGTGGGAAGGCGAGTAACGAAAAGCCGATGAGATCCATCTGACTGCAGTGTAATAGGCCAACACGTTGAGTTGGCCGCGCAAAAAAAAACAAAAAGAGTCATGAAAGGCCAACACGTTGAGTTGGCCAATAAAAAAAATCATGACAGGCCAACACTTTGAGTTGGCTAGTGAAATATACGAAAAGCGAACAGCCGATGTGTGACCATCGACTTAAGATGTTTTTAAAGGACAGTTACAAATCTCAAGTTAACAGGCGGTACTAATTCTATCTTGAGCCTATCTACTGGTTCAGGAATTCTTCTATGGCGTGGATGGCTTCAGTACGGACAGCATCTGCACATGCTACAATCGCTTCGTCATCCTTGTCGTTGCCTGAAACTATTTGCCGACTCAAGGTGCTGATCTCTGCAAACTCTGCTTGTATTTGTTCAGATATCTTCCGGGTTTCTTGTTTGGAGTTTGCAATGGAGATTTCCTCGGCCTGGATGAGTTCTTTGGTGGTGCGGACCTTTTCTTCGAGTTCCGCCAGTTCTTTCTTCAGGAGGTAGAGTCGGTTCATGTTGGCAGACATGTCAGCTTTGATATCTAGAGTTGCTTTCTTCTGGTTGAGGGCCTTGCATTTTTGGGTAATGTCAGCTTTCAGAGAAGCTTGAGAGCGACGTGCATTCATCCTTCGTTGTGTTTTACTGACTTCTATCCGAAAGAATGGGAGGTTGCTGGCTGACCAGAGCTTGATTTCCAATGGCTCCGGGAGTTGGGGTTCTATTTGCTCAAAGATGTTCTTTATGTTGCTGGAATCATCAACCAGAGTGGTGATTGGAGCAGATAGAAAATCCCTGATGAGTCGAAGCTGATGTGACAAGTTAGCCGATTGCTGCAGAGGTAATGCTTCTACTCCAGGGACAATCAGACCCATTGATGCCGGGTCGAAGGAAAGTAAACCTGAAATGTCAAAGCTCTATGGACATCTCTGGAGTTAGAACAATATACATTTATGAAGTTATCGGCTGGTTCAGAATTGGTTTTATGATGTTACCTATTCTGAAGAAGAAGTGTTGGTCGGTTCGAGAGCAATCGTCCTATCAGAGCTGGTGTTAGCGTCAAGAGCCTCGACTGTATCTGTTTGTTCTTCGCTTGTATCCATCAGTGCATCGGGAGTTGCAGCCGTCTCATGTTGATTCAGGCCTTCTACATTGGAGGTTTCTTCAGCTGCATCCTGGAAGTAGGATTATAGTCAACCAGAGCATATATGTCTGAAATAAAGAAGAAGGTTTTGAAAGATGAGTTACCTGGTTGGTGTTGAGCTCTGATGGACTCGGAGATGCTGGTGCTGGTTTCTTGATCACTCGCCTTGTGATCATCTTCCTTTTCTTGGTCAAGACTCGGGGGGCAACGCTTGCGGAAGTTTGTCTTCGCTTGGAAGCCGACTGAAGTAAGTCTGGCTGAACAGACATTATCACTTTCTTCATTGGCGGTGATCCTTTGCAGAAGAGTACATCAGGAGCAGTTGGAAGAAAGTGAAATGGCTCCCCAGTACTGGTCGTGGGTTCTGGACCATCTTGTTGCTGCTGACAGGATGAGCAGGTTAAGCCAAGAGAAAGGAGTAGAGGATTTAAAAGGATGAATGTATAAAATCAGTACCTCCTCCTCGGGGATTACATATTCAGGATCAATTTGCTGCAGTTGAGGGCCTAGAGCTTTTCTGAAGACATGTGTTGTCCACATCCTCCACCAGGTATCAAAACCGATTGATGAAGAAGTGAAGGACAGATTGGCTGGTATTGGAATGTGGAGGTCATCAAACATGCTGTAGCATCTCGAGCTAGTAAGAACGTCAGGCAGATCGGCTCTGCTCTCCACCAAGTGGTGAATATGGAAGTGGGGAGGGACCTGTCCTAGGCCAAATTGCCGAGCTACTATGACTGGCTGGTAGGATTCATAGCCTGGCTTGATAATTCTGTTAGAAGTACTGATGCCAACGGGGAGGAAGCCAGGTCGAATCATCAAAGAATACAGATGCCGAGTGCTGTCGTCATCGTCAAAGTTATCTAGTCTGAAGGTAGTTGGGTTCTCAAAGGATTCAGATTCAGTAAACGGAAGGAAGAGAGGATTATCTAGTCCTTTGTAGAAGACTCTGAACCAGTTTGTTGCATCTGCTGAATTTAGTTTACTGCCAGGAAGACTGAATAAAGCTTGGCCATAGCTTGTACATCTAATTGGTTTGCCACTCTCATCAGGGAAAGAGTTCTTGGTCAGGCCTTGGAAGTTGGGAATATGATGCTGGAAGTACAGTTGTGCCCACAACTGAATAAACCACCAGGGACCTCCAGTTCTCAGTTTCTTGTGGTTGAGCAAGTTAGATGTCATTAAATGGAGATATTTGTATGTTTCTCCGAGAAAAAGTTTGCCTAGGCCGGTGTGATTACCATGGGCCAGGTGGTAGGCCAAGGGGAGATAGTTCTTAGTTGGAGCTAAGGAATGGCCACAGAAGATGAAGTGCTCTAGCCAAAGATTTAAGAAGGCTGTGTGTTCCTTCTCAGTCACTGGACCTTTTGTTTTCATGTGCTGATTCATGTAAGTACCCCAATTTGTGCAGTTGACTTTGGAAGAAAGTTTAAAGGGGACTTCTGTCATTTTGTGAGCAGCAGGGTTGGGGGAGCTGATGTCTAATCCGGTGATCATGACAACATCAAGCAGAGTGGGAGTCATGGGTCCATGACCAAAAAGGAAACAATTCAGAGCATCAGACCAGAAATAGCCGATGGTTTTCAAAAGATTTTCATCTTTGTCAAGGGGTGACAGTGATAAGCTAAGTGCATCGGCTATGTTCAAATCTTGCCACAAGGGCATGTGGGTTTTTGCTACTCTGTTATACCATGTTATCCAGCTTTCAGGTGGATTAGGCCAGGCTCTTAAGCAGTCGGCCCAGAGGTTCAAATCGATGTTTTGACTCACAAAAGGAATCCTATTTGCTTCACAAGAGATCAAATCTGTGGGGGTTTCATGGGTTTGTGGGCCAAGACTGAAAGATTTTGGATTGGAGGGATGCGGCAGAAGGATGTCTGACACTTGGAGTTCAGAAATTCAAAAGTATGTGTATGGTGTCACATTTCAGAGTTTCAGTTTCAGAAGCTTAGTGAGCTGAAGAAAACTAAAAGATTAGGCCGAATATTACCTTCAGGCCATGGATTGCCGCATCGTCGGAGCTTGTTGTCTGAACTGCAGAATCCGCCATGGCCACAGATCTGTTGACTTAGGGTTTGATTGCTGGAGATTCTGGTTCGAATTCCGGCTGCCTGGAGAATTCTTGCTCGGATTTGTAGAGCTTGTTTTTCGAGTTACACTCGAATTTGAGGGTACGTCGAGTTCGGTTCAAGCTGGAAGCGATATTCTACTCTTGTGCGGGTTGCTTCTAGTTTGAATTTCGTTGGCTCTTGGATATTTATGGAAGCCTGATGCGTTGCCATCAGCTTTTTAAGAAATAAACGAGGACATATGAAATTGGGGAAACTCGATTTCATTAAAAAAGGAAGTTTCTTACAAGGAAAGCCGATTTTACAAAGGAATCAATCCTTCGGCTTTTTGATTCTACTCCTACGATACTACTACTACTATTCGTAGGTACCTAGTACCTACGACGCTTGGGGCTTCGGGCTGGCACATCCCCGCTACCGTCGTCGTCGCCGTCGCTGCTGAAGGCGCTGCTACCGCCTTCAGACCTAGAGTCGCTCCAGCCGCCGTCGTCGCCACTGACCTCCTCTTCGCTGTCCTCCTCGGAGGACCCGAGGAACCGAAGGGCTTTCCGCCCATCGGCTCATCGTCATCAGAGGGGGAGTCGATCTCCTCTTCCGAGGAAGAGTCGACTCTATCTGACGAGGGGTCTTCTTCCTCGTCCTTCTCTGACTCTTCTTGGAACAGGAGTCGGAGGTCTTCTCCTTCAGTCATGGGTTCGTCCTCCTCGGAGGCGACCCCGAAGTCGAACTCCTCTGCGTCCCAGTGCAGAGGAGCCAGCGCCTCGCAGGCTGCTGTTGGGTCCCACTCGGGGGTCGGCTCTCGACTCTCTGGGATAGAGTCGATGGAGGAAGCCGAGAGGGAGGAAGAAGAAGAAGGGGAAGACAAAGAAGAAGAAGAGTCTCCGAATGAGTTGGAGCCGGAGGAAGAAGAGATGGCCATGGCTGCTGGAGGATTGGGGTGGTTTTCTGCGTTACTGGCTTTGGGAGGAAGAAGGAGTTTTCTGTGGAGAAGAGCCGATTCGGGTGAGATTAAATAGTGAGGAGATGGAAAACGGATCGGCAGTTTCACATTCTACGAGGAGCCAGTTGCAGAGACGTTGCGTCTTCCTTGGTGGTTGCAGTATGTTTAATGAGCATTAACGGGAAGATGAGGCAACGGATTGGTTTTGGAACTATCATTGCCAAAACCAGGGGGGCATGTGTTATCGTCATAAATTAACAGGGTTAATTTATGGGCCGAAATCAAGATGGGCTTAAAGCAAAAGATGAGGAAGACTTGTAAATCGGCTCCTGCGTGAGCATATGGGCTACATTGCCCATGTATCTTTAGATTTAGTTTAAGGTTAGAGATAGAGTCCAATCGGGACAAGATTAGTTTAGATTGTTTCCCAAGTCTCCGGACTATAAATATGTATCCTTTGTTATTCGTAAAGAGAGCGTCATCACGACTCGCAAACAACAACTCTCGGCGCATCGCCACCCCTAATCCTAGTGTTTCATCCAAGTAAGTGCCATGCTGCCCTGATCGCTTCTCGCGATCAGGGCAGTATTGTTCTTGCTTTTACCTTGGTATTACTCGTGCTGAAGCATTTTTGATGGCGAGTAGTACTAGTTACCATGATGTTCGTAGCATGACTTTTAGTAGATCTTTTGTGATTTGTTGCTTATCATCTGCGAATATCATGTTGTCTCTGTGCAGTCACGTTTCAATCTCTTGCTAGTTCTTATCGCATAGAATTAGTCGCACAGGGGCAACACCCTGCTTCTTTCATGTTTAGTAGATCCGATCTGTTATGGTTTGCTCTTATCTTAGGAGTTGGCATAATATTTGCTAGGTTAGGCCTTGCAAACAAATTGGATGATCCGGTGGCGTAATAGATGCTTTATCTTAGCCTTGATAGGGATTGTTCCGGGAATCGGCTCTTGCTAGTTCTTAGGCCTCTGTTTTAGGTTGTGGTTTAGTTGTCTGTTACGTTCACTAGGCCTAGTCACGTGTAGGATGTTCCGATCTAGCAGTGAAGCTGTTAGTATCGTGGATTAGATCAATTAGATTTAATTGAAGCAGTTTTATAGTGATTTGCTCTATTCATCATATTCGGGTACAATCAGATCCCGTCTGACACCGGGACTCGATCGGCTCTTCAAAGCCGATGCAAGAGTCGTCCCGGGGAGCCGACCACAGCTCGGACTTACGTTTACACGTGTCTTTGTATGCAGGAAACTGTTCGGAGCACGTCTGCACCCTCCTGATCAGGTATAGGTCAGGTGGCACGCCCGGTTTTCACACATCCTCCGGGCGCGTGACGGAAATTGCGGGCCGTCGATGAGGGAGCAGTGCCTCTAGCGCCCTAGCAACCTCCCGGCTCTTCGTGTTGCCCGTCGTTGCTCGCCGGTGGGTTTCGGTCGACAACACCGGGGTCGGGCCCCGGTAGGAGGAAAAAGGAAGAGGGCGCGGGCTGGGAACTGGGCCAAAACGGGCCAGCTGGGCTGGTTTGGTTTTTTATTTCTTTCTCTTTTCTATTTCCTTTTCTTTTTCAAACTAACTCAAATCTAATTGAATTCAAATAAAATTTGAATTCAAACCCTAAGCACTCAACCAAAATAAAACTATGCACCAGCATGTATGCACAAACATGTTACCTTAAAATAAATTTTAATTACTTGTGAAAGAAAATTTATTTAAATGCAAGGCTAAGCATATAAAATCCTAGGAAATTAAATAAATCCAATTAAATTTATTATTAAATACAAAAATTTAAATTAGGGTGTTACAACTCCTACCCCCTTACAGGAATCTCGTCCCGAGATTCTGAGGGCTGGCTAGCAAAAGGGATCAGGATAGGTCTTCGTCAGCTAATCTTCTCGGTGTGGTCACCCTATTGCATTCTGCACGCCTTGATCTTCCGGTTCCGTGTAACTCTCTCACTGATGTCTCCAGTATCTTCACCGGATGCTCGGTATAGGTCAGATCTTCTTGCACATCCAATCCTTTCAACGGTGCTTGTTCTTCTGGCACTCTCAAGAACTTCTTCAACTCAGATCTGCATAACTCTTCTACCTCATCTGAGAAATCCTCAAATTATCCCATACTATCTGTAGGCCGGGGTGTCACACTGAGCCTCTCCTTCAGCCCCCAAGCGTCAAGTAGAAGATCAACTCGTGACATCAAGATGGCCACTAGAAAGTCCAAGGGAAAGTCGCAAGTTGAAGAAGTTCCTGATCTTGCAAAGGGCTGGAAGAAATGCAAGATGACAGAAGCTGATGTGCAAGAGTTGGAGATTATGAGAATGCTGCAGAGCCGTGCCATGTAACACCCGGTTTATAAAAAGACATAAACCGAGCAATCATATACGTGCCAGAATCAAGTCACACGTATATACAACAGAATGAACAGTATATCATAGCACATATCACGTAAAAAGACATAATAAAGCGAATACGAATGTTATTTATTACAATAATGACAAAAATGTCTGATACAGCGGAAGCGAAGTACAAAATACGGTAAAAGCTCTCCGAAGCTGAGCAAGGCGCCATAGGGACGTCGACTGGGAGACGAACGCCTAGAAGTCCTCGTAATCCTGGTAGCGCTGAGCGAACTCCCTCATGTCGGCAGGAATTGAGCAGTAGTAGAGTATCCAAGAGGAAAAAGTAGAGAAGAGGCAAGTGTGAGTACACAACTTGTACTCAACAAGTATAACACAAACTATGAGGCTCTAAGGTTGGCTGACTGGCTGCATTAGCTTTTAAGTCTTGACAAAATTTTATTAAAACTATTTACTAAAAGTTGATGAATTACCATTAACCCGGTTACATATTAATTAGTCAAATTTAATCATGATACTACTGAGAACCAAACCGAAACCAAGCCACCAAGGTAACCCCGAGAGGCACCTCCCTCGTCGGAAGGAGATAACCCCACTAATCAAAAGGAGGATCTGGGCCGCTCATAACCGTGAGCACGGCTAGTATACCAGTTTTACACTCTGCAGAGGTTGCACATCTTTACCCACAACTCGTGAGCTGCGCTAGAGGTTCATCATACTTCCTTAGGTGAGATGACTAGCGACCCACTACGAGGCCTTTACAAAGAATCTCGTTGGTACGGAGTAACCACGAGGGTGGATCGGCGACTATGGAGCAGGTCTAGTGGGCGTCAAGACATGAAGCACAGACGAGGCCACTCAGCACGAGGGCCATAGAAGCTTACCGCCCCTGCCCCGCAGGTAAGTTACTCCAAACCAAAAAGATCTAATTATTACGCCAAGTCTATCCCATTCTAGCCTTGTGGTAGCGCTGTTGTCCCAGGTTGTCGCTCTATGAACCGGTCCTTATGAAGAGTGGCCAACCAGGCCGTAAGCACCGTGCTGGCCCCCTAAACCATGTTTCTACAAAAACCATATTTTAACGAGACGTGTGCCACCCAAGCACGAAGCACAGAGGGCCACTCTCAGAATTAAGTTCAAGTAAACCATTAATCAAATTAATTAAAAAGGACCAAAGGGTTATAGCGCAGCAACCTAGCACAACTAACCAAAATGCAACCCAAAGGATATATATATAAAGGATATAAAGTGGCTAGGAATATCCTTATAGGCATACAGTATTAAAATGCAGTATGAAAATGTATTTAAAAGTGATAGGTTGTTCATGTTACACTTGCCTTCCTCGTACTGCTCCTGCTACTGCTCAAAGTGCTCAGAAGACGGCTGCTCCGGGTACTGGTACTGGAGCTCCTCCGGTAACTCAACGTCTACTCACGAACACATGGCCAAAACAATGCACAATAATAAGCATACAAGCAAACACTAACAAAAAGCTAAGAAACAGTACATCAATACATAAAAACAGCACACTAAACTACTCTAATACTGTTCTACGCGTTATTACGATCGCGTGGATATAAAGAACGCTAAAAACGGAGCTAAAACGCATAAACTAGGCCTAAAACAAGGTTCAGGGGCTTATTTGTAAGAAAAACAGGGTTCCAGGAGCTTTTCTGTAGAGACAGAGGGACTAACATGTAATTAAACTAAAGCTTCAGGGTCTAACCCGCAAAAAGAACGAACCTGGACGGCGGGTCCTATTTTAAAGAAACTCAGGGGGCTAGGTGTTGAAAACGGGACTAAACTGTAATTATTTTTCAAAGGCTATGGACCGCGGGTTGATTACCAGAAAGCGCGGGGGCTCATAAGCAAAAAGGCCAGCGAACCGTTATCTTTGATTTCCAGCCGTCGGATCTGAATCGCGAGGCTCACAACAGACCGGATCGGGATCTAATCTAGGGCGTCGGTTTCGAATCGGATGGACGGAGGGGGTTTGGGCGCGCGGGCGGCGGCGGGACACCGCCGGCGACGAATCCCGTGGCGGGAGATCGCCGGAGAAAGCGAAACCGGGGCTACGGTGCTCGGTTTGGACTGCGGTTTGGCCGTGGAGGTTCACCAGGGAACGCATAATCCACTGGGGCGGCTAGCTGGGTTCGGGGGGGGTTTGCGGGGTTCGCCATGGCGCCGGGCGGCGCTAGCTCGCCGGCGAGCGGCGTTCCAGTGCTTCCAGGGGCTACGGACTACCACGCCTAGCGCCAAAAGAACCGGGGAAGGCTGCAGGTGCTCACCGGGCTTGGATTTGGTCGGAGTTGTCGCGCAGGGTTCTCGGCGGCGACGTCCGGCGGCGAGGGTGGCGCGGAGCTCGGGCAGGTGGCGCTGCAGGGCGTGCTCCGGTTCCTGGAACTCGTGATTCGGTCTGCACGGGTCCTGTGAGGGTGGTCCAGGGGTCAAATCGGACGAAGGTCCATCGGTGGCGAGAAATCATGCGGGCGGCGCGTCTTACCGGAGATGGCTTCGGGTCCAAATCCGGCCGCTGCACCGGCTGAGATCGCGAGCAGGGACCTCGAGGAGTTTCCTGGCGTCGGGGCGAAGCTCGGGCGCAGCTCCGGTGGGGCTTGGGCACGGCGGAGCGGCGGGGCCGTGGCGGCGCAGATCCTCTGCGTTGCGGAGCGAGGTGGTGGCGGCGCGGCTAGGGTTAGGGGTGGCGGCGCGGATGGGAGGAGATGCAGGGAGGCGCAGGGCGCTATTTGTAGGGTGGCTCGGTGATCCTAGGCGTGCGCGTCGGGGTGGAAAGCCGACGAGATCGCGCCGGAGATTTCGGGCGCGGCGGTTGCGCGGGCGGGGAGGGAGGAACTGACAGGGTGGGACCGGCCTATCGGTGACGGGTACGCGCGAGCGGGCGTGGGTCAGGCCGAGCGCGGAGGGGGGTGAGCGGGCCGCGAGACGCTAGCGGGCCGGGGTCTTGCGGTCGCGTGGTGGCGCAGGCTGGGCCGTGGGAGAGAGGGGTGGCCTGGGCCGCTACGGGAGGGAGGCCGGCGGAGGCTGGGCTGCGAGCGGGGTGAGGGACTGGGCCGCGGAGGAAGTTGAAACGGCCCAGAGAGAGCAAGGGCGCGGGCTGAGTGCTGGGCTGGGCTTGGGGTTTAGGGGTTTTGGGCTGGATTGGTGTGGGTTTTGGGTTGGTTTGGGTTTTCTGTTTTCTCCTTCTCTTTTCTATTTCTAAACAAATCAAATCTAATTGAATTCAAACCAAATTTGAATTCAAACCCTATGCACTCAACCAAACAAATAAAACTTATGCACCAGCATGAATGCACAAACAAGTTTAAACCTAAAATAAATTTTAATTACTTGAGGAACAAAATTGGATTAAATGCAAGACTAACACAATAAACCCTAAAAAAAATAAATAAAGCCAAATTAATTTATTAAAAAAAACTGAAATTTAAATTAGGGTGTAACAGACCCTACCCCCTTAAAGAAATCTCGTCCCCGAGATTTAGCTGGGCTGGCTAGCAAAGAGATCTAGATAGGTCTTCCTGAACTCATCTTCTCGCTCCCAAGTAGCCTCAGCTTCACTGTGATGACTCCACTGAACTCTGCACATCTTGATGCGCTTGTTCCGAGTAACCCTCTCTGATGTCTCCAGAATCTTCACCGGATGCTCAGTATAAGTCAGATCTTCCTGCACAACTACTCCATCCAGTGGTGCCTGCTCCTCGGGTACTCGCAGACATCTTTTCAGCTGAGATATGTGGAAGACATCGTGAACTCCTGAGAGGCTGAGAGGTAACTCCAGGCGATAAGCAACTTCGCCTTTCCGCTCTAGCACCTTGAATGGACCAACATACTGAGGTGCTAACTTCCCCTTGACATTAAACCGGCGGATTCCTCTCATCGGAGACACCTTCAAGTATACATGATCACCAACACTAAAAGCCAGGTCTCTCCGTTTGCCATCTGCATAGCTCTTTTGTCTGCTCTGTGCAATCCTCAGATTTTCTCGCATAGCCTGAACCATCTGCTCTGCATCATCTAAGATCACAGGGCCAAAGAGCTGCTTCTCACCAATCTGATCCCAATAGAGAGGAGTCCTGCATTTTCTGCCATACAATGCCTCGAAAGGGGACTTCTTCAGACTGGCCTGATAGCTGTTGTTATATGAGAACTCAGCATAAGACAGGCACTTATCCCAACTAGTACCGTACTGAATGGCACAAGCTCTCAGCATATCCTCCAACACTTGGTTGGTTCTCTCTGTCTGCCCATCTGTCTGAGGGTGATAAGCCGTACTGAAACGCAGCTTCGTATCCAATGAGTCATGGAGCTGCTCCCAGAATCGAGAAGTGAACTGGGACCCTCTGTCAGATATGATCTTCTTGGGCACACAATGTAAGCAGACAATCCGAGAGATGTACAACTCTGCAAGTCTAGCACCGGAGTAAGTAGTGTTCACTGGAATGAAGTGAGTAACTTTCGTCAGACGATCCACTACTACCCAAATGGAGTTGTACCCTTTTTGAGTACGAGGCAATCCAACAACGAAGTCCATAGTGATTTCCTCCCATTTCCATTCTGGAATCTTCAAAGGCTGTAACAGACCTGCTGGCCTCTGATGCTCAGCCTTGACACGCTGACAGGTGTCACAAATAGCCACGTACTCTGCCACTGAACGCTTCATTCCATACCACCAGAAACGTTCCTTCAAATCATAATACATCTTCGTGCTGCCCGGATGAATAGAGTAAGCTGTATCATGGGCCTCACTCAGAATCAACTTCCGGAGATCATTCACATCTGGCACACAGATCCGGTTCTTGTACCACAAGGTACCCTGATCATCCTCTCTGAAATGTGGGGCCTTGCCCTTCTTGAGCAACTCATGGATCTCCTGCAGCTTCTCATCATCTTTCTGATGCTGCCTGATCTCTGACTCTAGAGTCGGTACTGCCTCAAATGCTGCACTGGAGGTATGATGCAAGAAGCCCAGACTCAACTGCTCAAACTCCTCACATAACTCTGTAGGCATCTGAAAAGCCACGGCCATGTTGACATAGCTTCTCCTGCTCAAAGCATCTGCTACAACATTGGCCTTACCCGGATGATAGTGAATCTCCAGGTCATAATCCTTGACCAACTCTAGCCATCTTCTCTGCCGCATGTTCAGCTCATTCTGCGTGAAAATGTACTTGAGGCTCTTGTGATCAGTGTAGATATCACACCGCTGCCCATACAGGTAATGCCTCCAAATCTTCAGAGCATGCACAACTGCGGCTAACTCAAGATCATGAGTGGGATAATTCAGCTCATGCTGACGTAGCTGCCGTGAAGCATAAGCTATCACTCTGCCCTCCTGCATCAGAACACATCCAAGACCATCCTTCGAAGCATCACAATATACCGTGAACCTCTTGGTCTGGTCTGGCAGAGTTAGGACTAGCGCCGTAGTCAACCTTTTCTTCAGCTCATCAAAGGCCCTCTGATGCTCATCAGTCCACACGAAAGCCACATTTTTTCCAGCAAAGAAGTCAAAGGCTTCGCGATCTTGGAGAAATTCTCAATGAACCTCCGATAATATCCAGCTAAGCCCAAGAATGACCAGACTTCCTTTACTGTCTGCGGTGTCTCCCACTCTAGCACATCCTTCACCTTGCTCGGATCAACAGCAATGCCTCCCTGAGAGATAACATGACCGAGGAATGGAACCTCGTCAATCCAGAACTCGCACTTGCTGAACTTAGCATACAGCTGATGCTCTCTCAATCTCTGCAACACGAGCCTCAAATGCTCCTCATGCTCTTCTTCTGTCTTGGAAAAGATCAGAATATCATCAATGAAAATCACCACAAAGACATCCAGATAATCCATGAAGACAATGTTCATCAGATGCATGAAGAAAGCCGGGGCATTTGTCAAGCCGAAGGACATGACTGTATACTCATATAGCCCGTATTTGCAGGTGAATGCCGTCTTCGGAATATCCCCAGGACGGATCCTCAGCTGAAAATAACCCGAGCGAAGATCATTCTTCGAGAATATACGAGCACCTCGAAGCAGATCGAAGAGATCCTCAATACAGGGCAGTGGATGCTTGTTCTTGATAGTGACTGCATTCAGCTCCCGATAATCCACACACATCCTCTTCGAGCCATCCTTCTTATCTACCAGCAATAATGGAAAAGCCCAAGGAGAGAAGCTGGACTGATATAGCCCTTGGCTAGCAACTCATCAATAGTTTTCTTGACCTCTTCATGCTCTATAGGTGCCATGCGGTAGGGCCGCTTTGCAATTGGAGCTGTGCCAGGCAAGAGATCAATACAAAACTCAATGGCGCGTTCAGGCGGCATACCTGGCAGATCATCCGGAAAGACATCCAGGAATTCAGACACCACGCGAATACCGTCCGTGGGTCTAGCCTCCATCTGATGAAGAAATCCAGAAGGCTCTGAAGCACTGACTGTCACCTCTTGGCCATCAGATGCTAACAAGTGAACTGTCCGCTGAGCACAATCAATACGGACTCCCCATCTGGTAAGTGTCTCCATGCCCAAAATCACATCTATCCCCGAGGAGTCAATTACTATCAGGCCAGTGCGGAATTCTACCCCCTTTATGACAATACTAACTCTGGAGCATATAGAACATGTACGTAACTGACCCCCAGGTGAGGTAACTACCATAGCTATCCTCATACAAGAAACTGGTATACCATGCTGCTCGGCAAATGACTTGGAGATGAAAGAATGAGTAGCACCGGTATCGAAAAGCACTGTAGCGGGGTGAGAGTTGACCATGAACGTACCAATAACCACGTTAGGAGCCTCGGCCGCTGACTCGGCCGTCACGTGGTTCACCCGACCCTGTGCTGGCGCCCTGGGCTGAGCTGGGCGCCCCTGCTGTCCCGCCTGTGCCTTCCGGGGGCAAGAGTTGGCGTAGTGCCCCGGCTGGCCGCAGTGATAGCAGACGCGTGCAAGTGTCGAAGCCTGCTGTCCGGTAGGAGCTGCCGGACGTGGAGCCTGCGGTGCTGGCGGAGCTGGTGGAGCACGAGCCGGAGGTGCCGGTAACCTCGGGCCCTGACCTGCCTGCTGCTGTCGAGGCGGGTACTGCTGCAGCCTCTACTGGTACTGCTGGGGAGGCCGGTACTGCTGCTGCTGGTACTGCTGAGGCGGCTGGAGGCGGGGACGAGTGTTGCTACCAGAAGCAACGGGGACAATCTTCCTCTTCTTGTCCTCCATCTCCAGGTGCTTGCGCTCAGTGTTGAGCGCGCTGTCAACCAGATGGTTGAAGTCGTCGAAGCGGAGGTTGAGCAGCGCATACTGGAGGTAGTCCTCAAGGCCCTCCATGAAGTGCTCCTGCTTCTTGCGGTCATCCGCAACATCGGCAGGGGCGTAGTGAGCAAGCTGCAGAAAGCGATCACGATACTCCGTGACCGACATAGTCCCCTGAAGTGACAAAGACAGATAGATGTCGAAAGATTAACTCAAGATTCATAAGGATAGAACAAGGGGCTTTAGCTCAAAAGAAACCGCTGAATGATTATATTTAAGATTACCTGCTTCAGTGCAAGGAAATCCTTCTGCTTCATCTTCATAACGCCCGCGGGGACGTTGTGGCTGCGGAACCGCTCCCGGAACTGGAGCCAGGTGAGAGCCTCGCGGTCCTGGACTGGGTGGGACTCCCACCAGTCCAAAGCTGCCCCTCACAGCTGTCCTGCTGCGTACAGAACTCTCTCCCGATCATCGCACTAGGCGATGTCCAGCTGACGCTCCACTACACGGAGCCAGTCGTCAGCCTGAAGAGGGTCGGACGTGTGAGAAAACGTCGGCGGGTGACCCCTCAGGAATTCAGCACGCCTGTCGCGAGGCTGCGGTGGTGGAGGAAGCGGAGGCTGAGTGTGAGCCTGCTGAAGTGCCTGAACAGTGTTGTTCAGGGTGGCCATCATCTGCATCTGGAGCTGGAAGTACTGCTCCGGAGTCAAAGGCGGCGGCATCGAGATCCCGGTCCCCTGGGTGTTCTGACCCTGGTTGTTCTGCCCCTGCTGGTCAGAACCACGCCTGGTGTTCACCATCTGATTTTTGGACAAAAGATTTCACGAGTAAGGATATTGCAGGAATAAATTCAGATGGATATGATAACTCTTTGCGGAAAAAGACTCAGCCATGATAAAGTAGATAGGATAGAGTGGACTGTTCTACCCCCCAACGATTTAACTCATTTTATTAATTCATTAACTTTAGCATGAGAGTAATTTTCTCTAAACAAATTTAAACTACTAAGCTATGCAATCATTCAAAAATCCAAATCAAACATGTAGCATAATAACAAGCAGACAATTTTCACGACTTAGCCGAGTTTAACATACGACTCGACTAACACAACGCGTCGCAGAACGTGCTATCATATTATTATAAAAGGGTCACCTAGCTAATACTCATGGTGGTCAGATGACTGATTCTGGCCAAATCTACGAAAATTATTCTTTAGAGAGAGAGAGATCAAGGCAAGACGGGTAAAAGTCATAGAATTCAAGGTGTATAATAGTAAAATAGTTTCAGCAAGCAAGGATTGGAGAGAAGAAGTCCTAAAACTCGACCAGTTCTATCTAGGTTTCGTCCTACAGTCGATACGGCTCTGATACCACTCTGTAACACCCGGTTTATAAAAAGACATAAACCGAGCAATCATATACGTGCCAGGATCAAGGCACACGTATATACAATAGAATGAACAGTATATCATAGCACATATCACGTAAAAAGGCATAATAAAGCGAATACGAATGTTATTTATTACAATAATGACAAAATGTCTGATACAGCGGAAGCGAAGTACAAAATACGGTAAAAGCTCTCCGAAGCTGAGCAGGGCGCCACAGGGACGTCGACTGGGAGACGAATGCCTAGAAGTCCTCGTAATCCTGGTAGCGCAGAGCGAACTCCCTCGTGTCGGCAGGAACTGAGCAGCAGTAGAGTATCCAAGAGGAAAAAGTAGAGAAGAGGCAAGAGTGAGTACACATCTTGTACTCAACAAGTATAACACAAACTATGAGGCTCTAAGGATGGCTAACTGACTGCATTAGCTTTTAAGTCTTGACAAAATTTTATTAAAACTATTTACTAAAAGTTGATGAATTACCATTAACCCGGTTACATAGTAATTAGTCAAATTTAATCATGATACTACTAAGAACCAAACCGAAACCAAGCCACCAAGGTAACCCCGAGAGGCACCTCCCTCGTCGGAAGGAGATAACCCCACTAATCAAAAGGAGGATCTGGGCCGCTCATAACTGTGAGCACGGCTAGTATACCAGTTTTACACTCTGCAGAGGTTGCACATCTTTACCCACAAGTCGTGAGCTGCGCTAGAGGTTCATCACACTTCCTTAGGTGAGATGACTAGCGACCCACTACAAGGCCTTTACAAAGAATCTCGTTGGTACGGAGTAACCACGAGGGTGGATCGGCGACTTTGGAGCAGGTCTAGTGGGCGTCAAGACACGAAGCACAGACGAGGCCACTCAGCACGAGGGCCATAGAAGCTTACCGCCCCTGCCCCGCAGGTAAGTTACTCCAAACCAAAAAGATCTAATTATTACGCCAAGTCTATCCCATTCTAGCCTTGTGGTAGCACTGTTGTCCCAAGTTGTCGCTCTATGAACCGGTCCTTATGGAGAGTGGCCAACCAGGCAGTAAGCACCGTGCTGGCCCCCTAAACCATGTTTCTACAAAAACCATATTTTAACGAGACGTGAGCCACCCAAGCACGAAGCACAGAGGGCCACTCTCAGAATTAAGTTCAAGTAAACCATTAATCAAATTAATTAAAAAGGACCAAAGGGTTAAAGTGTAGCAACCTAGCACAACTAACCAAAATGCAACCCAAAGGATATATATATAAAGGATATAAAGTGGCTAGGAATGTCCTTATAGGCATACAGTATTAAAATGCAGTATGAAAATGTATTTAAAAGTGATAGGTTGTTCATGTTACACTTGCCTTCCTCGTACTGCTCCTGCTGCTGCTCAAAGTGCTCAGAAGACGGCTGCTCCGGGTACTGGTACTGGGGCTCCTCCGGTAACTCAACGTCTACTCACGAACACATGGCCAAAACAATGCACAATAATAAGCATACAAGCAAACACTAACAAAAAGCTAAGAAACAGTACATCAATACATAAAAACAGCACACTAAACTACTCTAATACTGTTCTACGCGTTATTACGATTGCGTGGATATAAAGAACTCTAAAAACGGAGCTAAAACGCATAAACTAGGCCTAAAACAAGGTTCAGGGGCTTATTTGTAAGAAAAACAGGGTTCCAGGGGCTTTTCTGCAGAAACAGAGGGACTAACACGTAATTAAACTAAAGCTTCAGGGTCTAACCCGCAAAAAGAATGAACCTAGACGGTGGGTCCTATTTTAAAGAAACTCAGGGGGCTAGGTGTTTAAAACGGGACTAAACTGTAATTATTTTTCAAAGGCTATGAACCGCGGGTTGATTACTAGATAGCGCGGGGGCTCATAAGCAAAAAGGCCAGCGAACCGTTATCTTTGATTTCCAGCTATCGGATCTGAATCGCGAGGCTCACAACAGACCGGATCGGGATCTAATCTAGGGCGTCGGTTTCGGATCGGATCTAATCTACGGTGCTCGGTTTGGACTGCGGTTTGGCCGTGGAGGTTCACCAGGGAATGCGTAATCCACTGGGGCGGCTAGCTGGGTTCGGGGGGGTTTTGCGGGGTTCGCCATGGCGCCGGGTGGCGCTAGCTCGCCGGCGAGCGGCGTTCCAGTGCTTCCAGGGGCTACGGACTACCACGCCTAGTGCTAAAAGAACCGGGGAAGGCTGTAGGTGATCACCGGGCTTGGATTTGGTCGGAGTTGTCGCGCAGGGTGCTCGGCGGCGACGTCCGGCGGCGAGGGTGGCGCGGAGCTCGGGGAGGTGGCGCTGCAGGGCGTGCTCCGGCTCCTGGAACTCGTGATTCGTTCCGCACGGGTCCTGTGAGGGTGGTCCAGGGGTCAAATCGGACAAAGGTCCATCGGCGGCGAGAAATCGTGCGGGCGGCGCGTCTTACCGGAGATGGCTTCGGGTCTAAATCCGGCCGCTGCACCGGCTAAGATCGCGAGCAGGGACCTCGAGGAGTTTCCTGGCGTCGGGGCGAAGCTCGGGCGCAGCTCCGGTGGGGGTTGGGCACGGCGGAGCAGCGGGGCCGTGGCGGCGCAGTTCCTCTGCGTTGCGGAGCGAGGTGGTGGCGGCGCGGCTAGGGTTAGGGGTGGCGGCGCGGATGGGAGGAGATGCAGGGAGGCGCAGGGCGCTATTTGTAGGGCGGCTCGGTGATCCTAGGCGTGCGCGTCGGGGTGGAAAGCTGACGAGATCGCGCCGGAGATTTCGGGCGCGGCGGTTGCGCGGGCGGGGAGGGAGGAACTGACAGGGTGGGACCGGCCTGTCGGCGACGGGTACACGCGAGCGGGCGTGGGTCAGGCCGAGCGCGGAGGGGGGTGAGCGGGCCGCGAGACGCTAGCGGGCCGGGGTCTTGCGGTCGCGTGGTGGCGCAGGCTGGGCCATGGGAGAGAGGAGGGGCCTAGGCCGCTACGGGAGGGAGGCCGGCGGAGGCTGGGCTGCGAGCGGGGTGAGGGACTGGGCCGCGGAGGAAGTTGAAACGGCCCAGAGAGAGCAAGGGCGCGGGCTGAGTGCTGGGCTGGGCTTGGGGTTTAGGGGTTTTGGGCTGGATTGGTGTGGGTTTTGGGTTGGTTTGGGTTTTCTGTTTTCTCCTTCTCTTTTCTATTTCTAAACAAATCAAATCTAATTGAATTCAAACCAAATTTGAATTCAAACCCTATGCACTCAACCAAACAAATAAAACTTATGCACCAGCATGAATGCACAAACAAGTTTAAACCTAAAATAAGTTTTTATTACTTGAGGAACAAAATTGGATTAAATGCCAGACTAACACAATAAACCCTAAAAAAATTAAATAAAGCCAAATTAATTTATTAAAAAATTGAAATTTAAATTAGGGTGTTACATGCCATAATCTAGTGGCGTCGTGCCGAAGGAGAAGACCGCCTATACGAAGGTACCCATGAAACCATCCTTTTCCGCGATTTCATGGAACGGGGCCTTGCTGTTCCCATATCGGATTTCCTTCACGCTCTCCTGCGATTCTGGGTAATTATACTGCATCACCCTCAATTGATTCTCCATCTTGCCATCTTCACACATTTGTGTGAAGCTTTCATTGGCGTCTTGCCGCAGTTCCACTTCTTCCAGCATTTCTTCTATCTTTGCCCAATTCCCAGTGCAAGCAAGCCTACCGAGGTTGGTGGAGCTGAGCTGGTGCTCCGTCCTGAGAGTAAAAGCGAGTACCTCTCCTATCAACCTTCTGGCAAGGGAGTCGAGTGGAAAAGCCACTGGTTCTATGTTGGAAACTTTGAATCCCCTCTTCCAGAACGTGCTCCCGGAGCTCCAAAAGCACAAGCAACTTGGATGAGCGCCGGTCCTAGCGGGATTCAACTTGAAAAGCTTTGTGGTGCCCTTGCAAAATTGAAGAAAAGGGGGTAACTGGAGGAACAATAGTCTACTCCTTTCTTGGTCATCGAGTATAGCCGCTGCAGCGGAGGGTGCATCCGGGATTCAGATATGAAGGCCTAGAAGATCCATCTAGATTTTCTCCTGAGAAAATCCACCATGCTGATTTGTTTAATAGTTGCTGTAGAGTACTCGACGATTTTGAGAGAGTGCCAGACCTCCCTCCTTTGTTTAGTGCTGCTAATCCGCCTGAGAATGCCTGGGTAAGTAGTCGATAGTCTTGTTTTGAGTACTTTCCTTGTTTCCTTTCTTCAGCTTTCTAATATGATCTTTTTGCAGGTAAACTACAAGGTGTGGTACTGTATGCCACCACCTCCTCCTGAAGCTGCTTCCTCTACTGATGGCCGGTCTGGTGATGATAATCAGACTCTGATTGCCGCTCTTGGTAGGAAGCGAAAGGAGAGCGCACGGCCTTCTCTGTTGTAGAGGAAAGCCATCTGCACCTATAGTGTCGAGTAAGTATCTTGACCTCCTCCCAAAAATACCAAATCATGTTTGGTTTCTTTGTGTTGATTTGGCTTCAGGATTCAACACCTTTCTGAGCATGAAAAGGCTCAAATCCAACATTTGCGCAACTGGTGTGAAAGCAATCCAGAGTCTTCTTCTCCAACTACTCTCGATTCACCAATATTGGGATTGGTTAAAGATTCTACTATTGCTGATACACAGGGAATGGGTACTTCTGCAGAGGCAGAAAAATCTACTCCAGCTTCAACTGATAAAGCAGGAGCATCTCCATCCTCAGCTGCTGTTGGGGAGGCTGGAGGGTCAGGTAGTACTGGTACTTGAATAATACCCTTCCAGTCTCTCCCTATTTCTGTTCAAGAGGAACTGGGCACAGAGCTTTTCGACGATCCTTTGCTCACTTCTGAAAACATGAAGAAGCTGCAGGATAACATGAAGTGGAGCTTCAAGTATATGCAAGTAAGTTCTAGTCTGCTCAAGTACTTTCTTGTATCGAGTAACTTTATAACTAAGATATCCTCCCCTTTGTGTTGGATGTTGCCAATTGGTTTTTCTTAAAGTCGAGTGCTCTGTATAAGACTTTGGACAACCGAAAACTTCTTGCTTAGGAAGATGCTTTGATTGCCAAGTGACTGGATGAGTATCTCGATATGCGAAATAAGTTTTATGATGCCAACCAAAAGCATACTCGAGAAACTTATCTTCTCAAGCAACAAATCAAGGGCCTGGAAGAGGAGAAGGCAAAGTTCGAAGAACAACTGCAATCTGCCAAAGTGAGTAAGTACTCGAATCGCAACTGGTTGCTTTTACGAGTTGTCCTCAGAATTGATGAATTTTTTCTCATTGTCTAGGTCCATCAAGTGAGCATGAGAGACTTGTAGCTGCGGCTCAGATAATTATTGATATGGTGTATTCGCAAGAGGACAGGACATCGAGTGACAAATCTTTGGTCGAATGCTTGGAAGAATGTAACACCCGGTTTATAAAAGGACATAAACCGAGCAATCATATACGTGCCAGGATCAAGTCACACGTATATACAACAGAATGAACAGTATATCATAGCACATATCACGTAAAAAGATATAATAAAGCGAATACGAATGTTATTTATTACATTAATGACATAAATGTCTGATACAGCGGAAGCGAAGTACAAATACGGTAAAAGCTCTCCGAAGCCGAGCAGGGCGCCACAGGGACGTCGACTGGGAGACGAACACCTAGAAGTCCTCGTAGTCCTGGTAGCGCTGAGCGAACTCCCTCGTGTCGGCAGGAACTGAGCAGCAGTAGCGTAGCCAAGAGGAAAAAGTAGAGAAGAGGCAAGGGTGAGTACACAACTTGTACTCAACAAGTATAACACAAACTATGAGGCTCTAAGGTTGGCTGACTCAACTGCATTAGCTTTTAAGTGTTGGCAAAATTTTATTAAAACTATTTACTACAAGTTGATGAATGACTGAGAACCGAACCAAAACCACCAAGTAACCCCGAGAGGCACCCCCTCGTCGGAAGGAGCTAACCCCACTAATCAAAAGGAGGATCTGGGCCGCTCATAACCATGAGCACGGCTAGTATACCAGTTTTACACTTTGCAGAGGTTGCACATCTTTACCCACAAGTCGTGAGCTACGCTAGAGGTTCATCACACTTCCTTAGGTGAGATGGCTAGCGACTCACTACGAGGCCGTTACAAAGAATCTCGTTGGTAAGGCGTAACCGCGAGAGTTAGGTCAGCGACGATGGGGCCCACCTCCGGGGGTACAAGCACAGGAGCGCAATCCAAGCACAGACCAAGCCGGAGGAGCAGGGACCATTGAAGCTTACTACTCTTGCCCCGCAGGTAAGTTACTCCAAACCAAAAAGACCTAATTAGTAAGCCAAGTCTATCCCATTCTAGCCTTGTGGTAGCGCTGTTGTCCCAGGTTGTCGCTCTATGAACCGGTCCTTATGGAGAGTGGCCAACCAAGCACTAAGCACCGTGCTGGCCCCCCTAAACCATGTTTCTACAAAAACCATCTTTTAACGAGACGTGAGCCACTCATCCACACAGAGGGTCACTCTCAGAATTAAATTCAAGTAAACCATTAATCAAATTAATTAAAAAGGACCAGAGTGTGTTATAGCGCGGCACCTAGCACAACTAATCAAAATGCAACCCAAAGGATATATATAAAGGATATAAAGTGGCTAGGAAAGTCCTTATAGGCATACAGTATTAAAATATAGTATGAAAATGTAATTAAAAGTGATAGGTTGTTCATGTTACACTTGCCTTCCTCGTACTGCTCCTGCTGCTGCTCAAAGTGCTCCGAAAACGGCTGCTCCGGGTACTGGTACTGGGGCTCCTCAGATTGATCAACGTCTACTCACGAACACATGGCCAAAACAATGCACGATAATAAGCATACAAGCAAACACTAACAAAAACCAAGAAACAGTACATCAATACATAAAAACAGCACACTAAACTAATCTAAAACTATTCTACGTGTTACAATGATCGCGTGGACATAAAGAACGCTAAAAACGGAGCTAAGACGCAAAATCTAGGCCAAAAACAAGTTCTAGGGGCTTATCTGCGAGAAAAACTAAGTTCCAGGGGGTTTTCTGCAAAAACCGAGGGCCTAAACATAATTAAACCTTAGTTTTAGGGTCTAACGTGCAAAACTGACGGCTCAGGACTGCGGGTTCTAATCTGAGAAATGCCAGGGGCCTAAGTGAATAAAACAGGGCCTGGTTGGAATTTCTTTTGAACTGGATGGAGCGCGGCTTGATTTAAGAAAAACTTAGGGGCTCTTTAGAAAAAAGGCTGGCCGAAATGGTATCTTCAATTCTGGGCCGTCAGATCGCGATCTGGCGGATCAGATCGGATCGGCCCACGTTCTAATCGGGGCCGTTGTTTCGGGATCGGGCGGCCCAGGGAGGTTGGGCGCGGTGCGGCGGCGCTGACCGCCGGAGCTGAAGCTCCCGCGGCGGCGCGTCGCCGGAGCAACGCGCAAACGCGTTCTCGGCCATGGCTCGGGCTCGGGTTTGGTCCTGGAGAACGGGCGCGGCATGGGTAATCTACCTAAGCGCTCAGGACGGTGGATGGGGATTCGGCCGGGGTTCGCCACGGCGAGGGCGGCGCTGCTAACTCCGATGAGCCATCCCACGCGCAACAGAGGGAGGAAAAAGAGGGGAAACAGGCCCGGCGTGTGCGTTACCCCCACGTGAAGCTGTGGCCGGCCGTAGGTGACGACGAGCGGCGGCGCAGAGGCGGAATCGGGATGGCGCAGACGCAGCTCGACGGAGCTTCTCCGCTGGGATCCCCGTGCGCAGCGGGGCCGGGGTCGGAGAAGGAGAGCTCGGCGAGGATCTTGGTCCCACGGCGGAGCGGCGGCAGTGCCTCGCAGTGGCGGAGGTGCTGCGGGACGCCGAGTACATGGCGGCGCAGTGCGGCTTCCGCTCCAAGCTCCAAGATGCGGTGGCGGCTAGGTTTTGGGGCTGTGCTGGAATAGGAGATGAGGTTCAGGGGTCGCGGGGGTGCGATTTAAGGAGAGCGGCCGGGGTTTCCTGGGCGTTCGTGCCGTTGAGCGCGGGAGGGATGCTCGGCGGGGATCTCGGGTGAGTGGGCGCGCTGAGGGAGAGAGAAAGGAAGGTGATGACACCTGGGGCTGGGCCGTCAGCGGAAGGAGAGCGAGCCGACTTGCGGGCCAGGCTTGTCAGCCAGGGGAGGGTACGCTTGCGGGGTGACGCTGGCGTGCGGGGCCACTGGCAGGAGCGGGGAACGCGTCGCGCGGAGCGGCCCGAGTGCGCGGGAGAGGGGGTGCGACGGTGCTGGGCTGGAGCGAGGTGTTGGGCCGGGCGAGCGCGTTCGCGCGGGCTGAGGCGAGCTGGGCCGGGCGCTGTGTTGAGCGCTTGAGGCGGGGTTGAGCTAGAGCGGGGCGCTGGCTGGTGGAGCCGGATGTGGGAGCGGGGCGCCGATGCGTGGGCCTAGGCGCGAGTGAGGGCTGCTGGCGAGAGAAGGAAGCGCGCGCTGCGGAGCGAGCGGGAGGTGAAGGCAGGCCGGGCCGTGAGGGAAAAAGGATGGGCCGAGGAAAAGGGAACTGGGCCGGACGCGGGAGGGAAGGGAGGAGAAGGCGGGCTGGTTGCCTGGGCTGGCTTGGGCCGGTGGGGTGGGCCTGGCGCAGAGAAAAGAAAAGGATGTCCATGGGCCGGCTGGGGTTTGGCAGTTTGGGCTGGGTTGTGTTTCTCGTTTCGGGTTTGGGCTGGGTCTTCTTTCTCTTTTCTTTTGCAAACCTCACTCAAGCTATTTGAATTCAAATTTGACTTTGAATTCAAACCACACTCAATAAATTAAAAGTATGCACCAGCATGAATGCACAAACATATTGACCCTAAAATAATTTTTAATTACTTATGCAACAAAATTAGATTAAATGCAAGCCAAGCAAATTAAATCCTAGAAAATTAAATAAACCAATTAAATTTATTATTAACTAGGAAAATTAAGTTAGGGTGTTACAAAGAAGCTCCCAGGAAGATCCTCGTCTACCTTTCTGCCACCACCAAGAATTATGTTGCTCACTTGATTGGAATTGTAAAATCATATTGGCCCCAACATGACTTGGCTCCTTTAGCTTTAGGAATCACCTCTGAGTGCCTAGATGAAGACTGCCTCCGGTACCGTGATGAAGAAGAGCCGATTGCTGAAGAGATCATTAAGAGCTTAGCAAACTAGATTGTTGTAAGAGCTCTTAGTTTTGGTGTAAAAAATATATTTTATTGATGTATAAATCAATTTTTGTCCTGTTGATGTATTGTCATAGACTTGGTCTGAAATCATAGGACTTATGAATTAGTAGTCCATTAAACCTACTCGAGCAAGCGAGTAAGGTGTCTTTCTTGAGAACTGGAGTAACCTCCAAAGTTTATCAGTTAGGATGAACCCCGTCGAGTTACCCAAGTAGAAAAACTTCTTGGAGGTATCCGAAATCTACTCGAGCAAGCGAGTAGGATGTCCTATTTATAGACTGGAGTAACCTTCAAAGTTGACCAATTAGGATTAACCCCGTCGGTTACCCAGGTGGGACTAACCTTAAAGATATACAAAATCTACTCGAGCTAGCGAGTAGGGTGTCCTATTTATGGACTGGAGTAACCTCCAAAGTTGACCGATTAGGATTAACCCCGTCAGGTTACCCAAGTGGGACTAACTTGAAAGACATCCAAAATCTACTCGAGCGAACGAGTAGGGTGTCGTACTTGAAGACTGGAGTAACCTCCAAAGTTGACTGATTAGGATTAACCCCGTCGGGTTACCCAAGTGGGACTAACTTTAAAGATATCCAAAATCTACTTGAGGACAAGGATGTGTCCTGTATACTTATCCGGTTAGGATGAACCTTATAAGGTTACCCTAGTGGGAAAAGCTGTGTAAGACATCCATGCTGGGTTATTCAGGTTGGTGTGAATCCTATAGGATTACCCTGGTTGGAAAAACCCCTTTGTTTGACTTTTAAGTAGTCAATCATGAGGGTATCAGCCTTATTGCCTCTTTGAAAGTAGTCGATAGGTATTGGAAACTATTACTTTATTAAAGAAGACAACTAAAACCTTTATCGTACAGCTGAATCAAGGATAAAACTTGCACAAGTGTTCGATATTCTAGGAATTGGTTACTTCATTGCCATCAGCATCTGTAATGCTATAGGATCCTGGCCTTGTAACCTTAGAGATAATGAAAGGTCCTTCCCATATGGAATTGAGCTTGTGCAGTTTCATCTTGGATTCGTCGTAGTACCAGATCTCCCACATTGAAAGATCTTTGCTGGACATTACGATCATGATAGCGTCTGACTCCTTGAAGATACCTAGCCGACTGGGTTAAAGCATTAATCCTTGCTTCTTCGACTGTATCTAGCTCAAGTTGTCGAGCTTCATCTGCTTCTCCCTCTTGATAGGCCTCGACTCTTGGAGATTTCCACATTATGTCAGCAGGCAATATGGCTTCTGATCCATATGTGAGGAAAAAGGGTGATTGTCCAGTAGCATTGCTAGGCTGGGTTCGCAGCCCCCAAACCACATGAGGTAGCTCTTGAATCCATTTGCCACCTTTCTTATAATTGGCATCATGGATCCTCTTTTTTAGGCCGTCGAGTATCAAACTATTGATGCATTCCACTTGGCCATTGGCACGTGGATGGGCCACTGATGTGTATTTGACCTCAATGTAGGAGTTATCATAGAAATCCCAAAAAGATTGTGAGGTAAATTGGAACCCAAATTTGTGATGATTGTGTGCGGAAAACCAAACCGATGTATGATGTTGGAGATGAAGTCCACTGATCTGTCTGATGAGATCTTGACTATTGGCTTGTACTCAATCCACTGGTGAACTTGTCGACTGCCACCAATATGTGATTAAATCCTCCTGGCGCTGTAGTTAGAGGTCCAATCATGTCCAACCTCCAACATGCAAATGGCCATGGCGGAGGAATTGTAATCAAGTTGTGGGCTGGAACATGAGTTTGTTTGCTGAAGAATTGGCATCCATGGCATCTCCTGATGAGGTCTTCCGCATCTGAAACGGCTGTTGGCTAGAAGAAGCCTGATTTGTATGCTTTTCCAACCAGTGTTCGAGATGCGGCATGGTTGCCACAGACTCCTTCATGAATTTCCCTTAGGATATCCATGCCTTCCTCGAGAGTGACAGACTTCATGAGGATACCCGAGGCAGAGCGTTTGTACAAGTTGTCGCTGACCATGATGAATCCTTTGCTTCTCCGGATGATGCGGGTGGCCTGCGCACTTTTTGCCTCAATGCCTGGTGGAAGCTTAAATTCCTTGATGAAGTTGATGAAGGGAATCCTCCAGTCTTCCTCAATCATTAGGACCTCCCTGACCGTGGCCGTGGCCTCCATGTCGGTGGTTGAGTGATTTGGAATTTTGACTGCGGGATGGTGGAGTTCTTGTACGAAGACTCTGGGTGGTACATTGGCTCGAGTAGACCCAAGTCTGGAAAGGATATCAGCTCCCACGTTGTCGTCACGATCAACATGGTGGATTTCCAATCCTGAGAACTTATTCTCAAGTTTCCTGATTTCTTCCATGTACGCGTCCAGTGTTGCCTTGTTGATGTCCCATTTTTTGTTGACTTGATGAACAACAAGTAGTGAATCGCCGTATACCAGTAGTCGCTTGATACCGAGTGAAACCGTCAGGCGGAGCCCATGCAGGAGTGCCTCATATTCTGCTTCGTTGTTGGAGACTTTAAATAGGATCTGGAGCACGTACTTGAGCTATTCTCCTTTAGGGGAGATGAATAAAACTAACGCACCACCTCCTTTGAGCTTGAGTGACCACCAGCCATAGTGGTCAAAGTACATCACCCAATGCTCTGGAATATTAGGGGGTGCTGGGACATGATTTTCCCGCCACTCAGCTAAGAAGTCGACTAGTGCTTGCGACTTGATGGCTTTCCTGGGTTATAATTTGATCTCAAGAGCTCCCAGTTCTACTGCCCAATTGGAAATCCTTCCAGTGGCATCCCGATTGTGGAGTATATCCGCCAATGGGAAATCAGTAACAACTAAGACCTTGTACTCGTTGAAGTAGTGGCGGAGCTTCCGTAGAGAATTTTCTGAATTGAAGGGTACCTGACCTTTGATTCAGAAAGTACTTCGCAGATGAAGTAGATCGGCCTCTGGATGCCATAGGCGTGACCTTCCTCTGGTCGTTCCACCACTATGGTTGTGCTAACTACGTGGGTAGTCGCAGCAATATAGAGGAGTAATTCCTCTCCAGGTAGTGGAGCTGTGAGTATTGGCGGTGACTGAAGGTGGTGTTTTAGGTTCTCGAGTGCTTCCACCACCTCTGTGGTCCATTCGAATTTATCTTGTCATTTTAGAAGCTTGAAGAAGGGTAAGCCCTGTTCACCAAGTCCGGACAAGAATTTGTTTAAGGCTGCCATGCAGCCTGTAATTTTCTGAATGACCTTGATTATTGCTGGAGCATCCATGGACATGATGGCATTGATCTTCTCTGGGTTGGCTTCGATTCCTCGATGGCTCACGATGAATCCGAGTAATTTTCCAGAGGGTATGCCAAAGACACACTTGGTTGGATTGAGCTTCCAGTGGAATTTGCGGAGACTGTTGAAAGTTTCTTCCAAATCAGCAATGAATTGATCTTGGCTCTTGGTCTTGACAACAATGTTGTGACACCCTAGGTGTCTGCACAATAAAAACTGCATTTGTTTGTTATGCTTCATGTGTGAATTGTTTGAACAAGGGCTTAATTTAAATTTATAAGGGCCTTTGTGTAATTTTGAATTAATGTAGGGTCATTCTTAGAGTTTTATTTGAATTGAATGTGTATTTGTTACTTTTGTGGAGGGTTTATTTGCAAAATTCAGTGCATTTATTACATGGCAGCAAATTTTTGCTTTTAAGTCTAAGTTTAAAGTGAATTTGCATTGAAAAAGACAAAATTCCTTGGAATTCAAAATCCCTCCTACATTTTCAAAAATAGCTCTTGAATATTTGATCAAATAAATTTTTGCACAACATCAAAGTTGTAGATCTTGAAAAATTGAGCAACTTTCATGTTGGGCACTTTTCCATCTCAGCCCTAGATTAAAAGTTATCTTTGTTTTATAGTTGGGTCCCCGGAATTTTCTGAAATTGCAAACTAATCCTCTTTCTCCTTCCTCCAGCCTGTTTCTCTGTTTCACCCCCGCCGCTGTTCAGTGCGCCGCCCGCCGTTGCTCAGGGCCCGCCGCGGCCACCTCCTGCTCCTCGTGGCCACCCACGCGTCATGCCGGAGTTCCTCACCGCTTTTCCCCTCGCGCTGGAGCTATCCTTCCCATGCCACGCACCCCCCGCAGTCTCCCCGCTCGACACGCCGCCGGCCACCACCGCCCTTTTCTGTTTCCCTCGCCCAAACCCGCTCGCTCCTCTCTCCACCGAGCCCAAACGCTCACCCTCATTCCCTTCTACACGCTCGAGCCCAAAGCACTGAGCCACTCCCTCCCCGCTCGCCCAGAACACTGCCGCCTCCACCATGGCCGCCGCTCCCCCTTCTCCGTGGAGCACCCCCATCCAACTTCTTCGACCCCAATCAACCACACCATTGGCTTCACCTCGCAATAGAGAAGCTCCCAAGCCCACACATGAGCTCTCTCTCTCTCCACAGAATCACCAGTAAAGCATCGCCGGACTTCCATTGCGCCCCCGCTCGCCGGCCTCACCGTGGAACTCCCTACTCCGGCCATCCACGCCTCGATCTGACCCCGGGAACGGAACCCCCTCATCCCCGTGAAGCTTTCGAGCCCATCCACCACCTCCCCCCTCGCATCGGAGTGCCGCCACGCCGAGCAGTCAACGCCGCCGGCCGCAGGAGCACGCGGAGCCGCCGCCACAAGCCACCCCGAGCCGCCCCGAAGCCACCTAGAGGTGCTCCTGGACCGCCTCTTCCTTTCCCACCCCGGGCCCCTCGCCGCCAGCGACCTGCGCCATCGGAAACCGGCCGGCGAGCCCCGCCGGTGCCCTTCCCTTGTTTTGGTCCGGCCAGGGACCTCGGGTGAGAAGACACAAAAAAACCAGGGGGTTATTTGAATAGGCCGTGACTCAGATGAATAGTAGCAGCAAGGGCTCCTTTGTAATTTTTGTAGTGAACTTTGAAATTCAGTAGAAATTCATAGGAAATTCGTACATTAGCAAATCCAGTTGATCTGGAATCCTTGTGTCAAGCACTATCCAGTAGAATCAAAATATGATAGATGTTTGTGGAAAGTTTTTGCTGGAAAATTAGATTTGTGTCACTAGGTACATAAAGACTAGATGTTTTATCTTTTTCTTAAGTGATGATTGAAGCCTTGTACTACAGTGAAATTTTTGTGGTAGTTTGTTCTTGTAACACTAGTATTGCTATAAAAATTTCGTCCTCAGTTCTCTTGTGTAGCTATTTACTAGATTTAATCCATGTTTAGTAGACTTTAATTATGATAAATAGTTTATGCTGATGTTAAATCCTGAAAATATTTCTGAGTGATCTTTTCTAATAGTTTAGCTTGTAAATAAAGTTTGAGCCCTAGTTCATGACTAAAACAAGAGCTAAAAATGAATCTTGTTAATCTGATGTATGTTTTGTTTATTTTCTCAGAATTAATTATGTGCAGATAAAATCATTAAATATTCACAGTAGCTAACTCATCCCTATGTAGGTCTGCTGTTAAATTTTGAGCTTCTGTTTTGCTCCATATTAATTTGTGTAATTCAATCTTGTTTTAGGTGTGGTCTGAATGATTGATTTGTTATGATTAAATGGCTACATGTTTTGGCATGAATTTTACGGGATAGCTTAATCTGTTCATGTTCTGTTTAGGGTATTTTTTGCTAAATTTATTACTGTCTGTGCTTTGAGTTGTTTTTTTATTAGCAAACCTTGAATTAATTGCTATAGGAATCAACCACCACTCACTTTATGAAGTTAGTATAGCTTTCTTGTGCTGTTGATCATGATGCCTAGTGTAGTTAGATTTGTTAATTAACTACTCTATAAATGTTTGCCCATGTGTGTTTTAATTTTGTTTGCTTAGCTTCACCACATCGTGAGTGTGTTTATAATACTGTTCTTGCATTACATATAGATACGACTGCTTTGTCGGACGGGACGTACGAGCTGATCCCGGATTCCGAAGGAGGTGATCTCGAAGCTCAAGCGAACACCGCCGTACTAACTGAAGCCCCGGACCAAAGTTCAGAAGAGCCTAGAGCTGAAATAGTTAGCGACTACCGAGAAGGCAAGCCCCGGACATAACCCATATTTCAAATTATTATCATTTACTGTTATTATTTGCTTATGCATTTACAGTTCTTAGGATTTGAATTGAAACCCTAGATGCATGATCCTAGGAACCTATGTACTGAACACTAGACTTGAGTTCGACTACTTGCTAAGCTTATAGGACCGGTAAAAGTCGGGTGATTGCCTGTCACTCGCGAGTTCTATAGGAATTGCTTGTTTACCTTTCTGTTATCAATATAAGGACGACGGACGGGGTTGTGTTCGATATCATGACCTTTTGTGAGACCCCGTCTGTGTTGATGAACGTACTAGCCACGTACCATAAATATGGTACGCGGTAAGCCTAGTAACCGATTGGACCGGGGAGTGGATATACCTGACACTCTCTCTTAGGGATAGGTTTTATTTTTATGTTGCGCAACACTACGACTTCGAGGGACAAGGTTCGGCCTTGGAGCCCTGTAGTCGGGGAGAGTGTTCCTATCCACAAGCCGGAAAGAAAGGCAAACGGTAGTTTGGGAACGACTCGACGGTGTTCTAGACGTGTGTGTTAGGTTTGCCTGGCCAGGTTAAGAAATTCGATTCGAATCGTCTGCTTCTCACAGTTTGGGACTGCTTGATCCCTTTGCCACACAGAGTAATAAGAGCAACAATATTATTTATCAATCTTGATGTTTGCTTAGTTTTCTACCATGATTGGGTAGTAGTTGCTTACATAGAATGGTTAATCAACTAGAATCTTGAAAGCTAAAACTTGAAAGTAAGGATCTACTCTTTATTGCTTTTCAGCAAAAGGAAAACTAGAGCCTCACAAAACCTTGCATAGTCTAGCTAAAGTGGGCTACTTATACCCGTTGACGGTTAAGTCTTGCTGAGTATTAGAATACTCATCCTTGCTGTTGAAACCCTTTTTCAGGTATGAGTTTTGAGGAACAGATCGCTAGCTTGACCTATCCTTGCTCGTTGCCTCCTGGCTGGTCCATAGAATGGGATATGTCTTCGGCCAGCAATGACCCTGATGAGTGATACCATGCTTGGGCTTGCCTGGTATCCTTTTGCGACGTGTTGTAGCCATCGTGTTTTATCTTCCGCTGTCTAAACTCTAAACTTAAGTTATGGCTTGTCTAACTGTTTTACCAAAGTTGGTTCTGTAATAATGGTTTGAACTGGTTTGTAATCATTATTATGCATGTGTTGTAAAATTATGGTTGTAATATCTCTGGACTCGCCTTCGTGCGGGGTATGCTTGTTCGATCCAAGAACCGGTGGTTGTATCGGGACGTTACCCGACAGACCAAGAATTGTTCCATTTGAAGTGCGTTTGAGCCGGTGTTGCCTTTATGGTGATGGCCTGCGCACTTGAGCCGGGATAATTCAGGTGGTTCTGCCACAAACGTCGTCAACGTAGACTTCAACGTTGCGATGTAGCTGATCAGCAAAGCATAGCTGTATCGCACGTTGGTAGGTAGCTCCTACGTTCTTCAACCCAAAAGACATGGTCTTGTAGGCGTATGCCCCGTACGGGGTGATGAATGACATTGATTTGATCTTCTTCTTTGAGGGCAATCTAGTGATAACCCGAGTAGCAATCGAGGAAGGATAGCAGAATGCATGCTGCTGTGGAGTCGATTACTTGATCTATGCGGGGTAGCCCGAAAGGATCCTTTGGGCAATGCTTGTTCTGATCGGTGTAGTCGACGCACATCCTCCACTAGTTGTTATTCTTCTTCTGGAAAAGTACCGGGTTGGCCAACCATTCAGGGTGGTAGACCTCCTTGATAAACCCTGCTGCGAGTAGTTTTGCCAGCTCTTTCTTTATGTCTTCTCGTTTGTCAGGGGAGAACCGTCATAGTCGCTGCTTCTTTGGTGTGGCTTTAGAGTCGACTTTTAGTGCGTGCTCGATCAACTCCCCTAGCATATCCACTGGTTTCCACGCGAATACATCTCGGTTGGCCCTAAGGAAGTTGACGAGCTCGAGTTCCTATTTGTCGTTCAGCCCTGCTCCAATGATAGCAATTTTAGAATCATCTCCCTCTTGTAGCTGTATGGTCTTGGTGCCGACGTCCCCGGCTGGTTTAACCAACGACTGGCTTGGCTTCTTGGAAGGCATCGAGTCCTTGTTGAGGGATAGCTCTTTGGCAGCTGCGAGTATCTCGCTCATAGAACTTGGTCCCCGAGTGATAAAGGCGTGGACAATTGCCTTCTTGTCGCATTCAAATGATTTGAGGAGGTCCCCGCGTAAGGAGAGGACACCTGTATTTGCTGGCATCTTGAAGAGTAGGCAGACATAATGAGGCACGACTCTAAACTTAGCCAGTGCTGGTCTTCCCAAGATGGCATGGTATGAGGATTCAAAGTCGGCTACTTCAAATTTGATGTGCTCTCTCCGGAAGTTTTGCTCTGTACCAAACGTGACCGGGAGAGTAACCGAGCCAATTGGTGTAGAGGAGTTTCCTGGGACAATGCCATAGAAAGGAGCTTGGCTTGGGGTAAGTAAGCTCATGTAGTTGAGACCCATCTTCCTTAAGGTGCTTGCGAATATCAAGTTGAGCCCACTTCCACTGTCGATGAGTACTCGAGTGAGTTTGGATCCCTGGACGACTGGGTCGAGTACTAGTGGAAATTTTTCTGGTTAAGTGAAGCTAGTCCATTGATCCTCCCTAGATGGATCGGGCACTTCTTGTTGTGCAAGATCTTGTCGAACTGATCCTGAGGCTTTCCTGCCTTTTTGCCTCGCGGGTTGCGATCAATAGCCCCAACGACATCGTCTGGCTTACGTTTGCGCGCGGGATCCCGCTGGTTACTGCTGCCTCCACGATCATTGTTGCGCTTCCCATTATTGTCGTTGTTGCGGCGTGGGAAGCGGCTGCGCTCTTGTTCCTCTTCGTCTGCCCATCGCTGCATCATATCGCGAAGCTTTACCACTGTTTCCAGACGGTTTCGTCTGAAATCATGGTAAAGAGACTGTGTCGTGAGGCTCTCGTGGAAGTAGTAGATGATGTCCTCATCGCAGACGTTGGCAATGGTTGCCCTTGTGTCGAAGAAGCACTTGACGTACGACCTTAGGGTCTCTACGGGCTACTGCTTGCACATTGCGAGGGCATGGCGAGTAGCCACCCGGTGCAAGGACCCTTGGAAGCTGTCGATGAAGACTTTCTTGAGGTCGTCCCAATAGTGAATCGACTCTGGCTTCAAGCTCTCGAGCCACGTAAGCGGTACAGGCTCCAGGACCATCGGGAAGTAGAATACTTCGGTGACGGTGTCCCCTCCTACAACATTGATAGCGGTCGAGTACTAACGTAACCATTGAACTGGGTCTTGCTTACCGTCGTATTTTTGGAGGTTCGTTGGTTTGAAGTCTTTGGGGTAGTCGGCATCGGTAAAGGTGCTACTGAGGGCTGGATAGCGATCAGCATTGTTGGAGAGGCATCCTTGATGCTTTGCGTTGATGATTTGTCGAGCATCGATCCCAGAATCGGCTACTTCTTCGTTGTTGGGTCCACGACCATTGTTCTGGCCGCGATTCGGCTAGTTTCTTGGAGCCTGGTTTCCTGCGTGTCATTCGTCCCTAGGGCGTTGGGCACTGGCAACCTCTTGCTCCTCTTTGATTCTCTATTGTTGTTGTTGACGGCGATGGCAACCCGGAGTGCGGCTAGCTTGCGGAGCTGCTGACGTTGTGGCCCTGTACGGTGCACCGTGTATTGAAGACAAGGGATTTTGTCTCTCAAGCTGTTCAACAGCATTACAGGCGAGCTGAATTATGCGCTCTATCACTGGATTCCTGGGCATCTGCATGAGGCGGATGGTAGCTCCGGCCATCGCAGCGATGGGAGTATTGAAGATTGCATCTGCTGCAGTGTTGAAGTCATGGTTGAGATCATGTGGATTAATGCACGCACGTTCAGCTGCCCGGATTCTGTGTTGTTTCCTTCGCTCATTCTTCCTCCTACGAGCTGTTCACCTAGCTTGATCCTCATCTGGTGGAGCATTTGCGGTCAGGTCGTCTTCCGAGATCTAATCTGGAGTCTCATTGGGATCATGGCGACTGATGATGTCCTGATCTTGCTCGTTGAGGAGAGTTACATAGATTTGGTGTTCTGGGGTGTAACTGTCAAGATCCGACCCGTAATCAGCTAGTTCTGTTCCCCCAGAACCTGTCTCCCGCACGGGAGTAAGAGGAGTACCATGTTGGTACGGCAGGCCATCAATGCTGGCAACTTCTCGCAAGTGGTCGAGTAATTCTGCGGATACATGATCACTACCGGGCTTGTTTTGGAGTTTTGCCAACACATCAATGATTAGATCCAAATTATCATGAGATGACTCATCTGAATCTGAGTATACGTCAAAAATAGGTGCCTCCCGGCTAGCGGTGGCAATAGAGTTTTTGACGTGTGCAGTCTGCTCCAAGCTCGCTCCGTAAGAGGAGTAGATGGAATTAATCGCCTGCTGGTAGGCAGATGCTGAGTTGCGTAACCCAAAGGCGGGTTGTAACATCCGGTTTACAAAAGGGCATAAACCGAGCAGTCATATACGTGCTAGGATCAAGTCACACGTATATATAACAGAATGAACAGTATATCACAGCACATATCACGTAAACAGTTATAATAAAATGAGTACGAATGTTATTTATTACATAAATGACAAAATGTCTGATACAAATAAGAGGAAGCGTAGAACAAGTACGAAACTCTCTCTAAAGCTGGGCGCCACAGGGACGTCGACAGGGAGACGACCGCCTAGAAGTCCTCGTACTCCTGGTAGCTCCGGGTGAACTCATCCGCGTCGCCGGGAACTGAGCAGCAGTAGGGTGTCCCCAAAGAGAACAAGAGGAAAAGAGTAGAGTAGGCAACAGTGAGTACACAACTTGTACTCAACAAGTATTACACAAACTATGAGGCTCTAAGGTTGGCTGACTCAACTGCATTAGCTTTTAATCTTGGCAAAATTTTACTAAAGCTAATTACTACAAGTGGATGAATTACCATAAACCCAGTTACATAGACATTAATCAAAATTAATTATGAACTACAGAGAACCAAACCAAACCACCCGGGGAACCCCCCTAATCAAAGGAAGATAACCCCACTAATCAAAAAGAGGATCTGGGCTGCTCGTAACCGTGAGCACGGCTAGTATACCAGTTTTACACTCTGCAGAGCTTGCACATCTTTACCCACAAGTTGTGAGCTACGCTAGTTGTTCATCACACTTCCTTAGGTGAAATGGCTAGCAAGCACACTACGAGACCGTTACAAAGAATCTTGTTGGTAAGGCGTAACCGCAAAGAGTTGGATCGGCGATGATGGGGCCCACCTCACGGGGGTACAAGCACGTAGCTCAGACCAGGCCGGAGGAGCAGGGACCATTGAAGCTTACCACCCTTGCCCCGCAGGTAAGTTACTCCAAACCAAAAAGACCTAATTAGTAAGCCAAGACCATCCCATTCCAGTCTTGTGGTAGCGCTGTTGTCCCAGGTTGTCGCTCTATGAACCGGTCCTCAAGGAGAGTGGCCAACCAAGCACTAAACACCGTGCTGGCCCCTAAACCATGTTTCTAGAGAAAAAACCAATTTTAACGAGACGTGAGCCACTCAGGCACAGAACACAGAGGGCCACTCTCAGAATTAAGTTGCATATACCATTAATCAAATTAATTAAAAAGGACCAAATGTGTTATAACGCGGCACCTAGCACAACTAACCAAAATGCAACCCAAGGTACATATATAAGGTAATAAAGTGACTAGGAAGATCCTTATAGGCATACAGTATTAAAATGCCGTATGAAATTGTATTTAAAAGTGATAGGCGGTTCATGTTATACTTGCCTTCCTCAAACTGCTCCTGCTGCTCGAAGTGTCCCACGGAGGGTGGCTCCTGGTACTCCTCCGACTGCTCAACGTCTACTCACGATCGCAATGCCAAAACAAAGTCCAACACATACACATACATGCAAACAAGGCAAAAACTAAGAAACAGTACAACATTACCTAAAAACAGCAAACAAAACAGAGCTAGAACTATTCTACACATTACAACGATCGCGTGGGCATAAAGAACACCTAAAACGGAGCTAGAACGCGAAAACTAGGGTTAAAACTAGGTCCAGGGACTAAACTGCGAGAAAACTAAGGTTCCAGAGGCTTCTGCGCAAAAACTAGGAACTAAAACGTAATTAAACCTTAGATCTAGGGTCTAACGTGCAAAAAGACAGGGGCTGGATGGCGGGTCCGAAAACTGGAAAGCTCAGGGGCCTAAACGCTAAAAACAGGGCTGATCTGGAATTATTTTTGAACTAACGTGGACTGCGGGTTAATTCCCGGAAAGTCCAGGGTCTCTTTAACAAAAAGACCAGGGCGAAGCGGTATGCGCGGATCTGATCCGTTGGATCTGGATCAGGTGGCCGGGATCAAAACTAGGCACGTTCTAATCTCGATCGTCCATGCTGGATCGGACGGATCAGGGATATCGCGACCGCGGCCGGCGGCGCGAGTCGCCGGAGATGGCTCCCCGCGGCGGGTCTCTCGCCGGAGAAATGCGTACATGCGTTCTCGGCCATGGTTTGGGCTCGGGTTTGGTCTGGGAGATAACCCACAACATGGCTGATCTATCTGGGCAATCAGGTATGAGGATTAAGGCTCAGTCGGGGCTCGCCATGGCGAGGGGCGGCACTGACTCGCCGGGGAGCCGCGAACTCGCGGTTCTGGCCTCGGTTTGGCTTGAGTTATGGCACTGGAGGCTACGCGCGATGCTACAAAGCTACTCAAGTGCTCGGGTCGGGCTACAGCAAAGCGGAGGGCACGACGGCGGGGTTGCGGCGGAGCTGAGCGGCTCTGGGTTGCCGGCGTGCCGCGATCACGCGGTACCGACCCCGATTAGGGCTGGGATCTGCACTGGAAGCATCAGCACGGCAAGGGAAAACTATTCGTGAGCTCTGATCGGGACAACGACGAGTGGAACAGGGCCTCCGCTATGGCACGGCGGCGCTGCCAAACAATGGCGAGGAATCCTCGCACGCGCAGAGAGAGAAGAAAAGGGGAAAGGGGCACGGCGTGATTTTTACCCCCTCTTGAAGCTGTAGCCGTGCGCAGATGACGAAGATTGCTGGCGCCGAGATGGAATCGTGGCGGAGTAGGGGCGGCTCGACGGAGCTCCTCCACGGGAATTCCCGAGCGCAGCGGGGCCGACGTCGGAGAAGGAGAGCTCGGCGATGTTCCTGACCCCGAGGTGAAACTCCGGCGTCGGCTTGCGGTGGCTGGGTACGGCGGAGCAGCGGGTCCACGGCGGTGCGGCGGAGCTCCGAGTTGCGAAGCGTGGCGAGAGCGGCACTAGGGTTCTGGGCGTGTGTGGCGCGGCGGCTTAGGGTTCAGGGGAGCCATGGCGGTACTTATAGGGCGGCTGCGGTCCACTTGGGTGGGCGTGCCAGGCGGATCGAGGCGCGGAAATCACGGTGGAGCCGTTCAGCGCGGGCGTCGCGGCGGGGACGATGGGCCTGACTGGTGGGTCCAGGCTGTCAGCGAACGGAGGAGGGCGAGTGGCTAACATGCGCGCGCGTGCGGGAGAGCGACTGATGTGCGAGGCCCGCCTGTCAGCGGCTGAGCGCGGGACGCGGGCTGGAGAGTGAGCGGGTGAGTGCTGGGCCGGGAGGGGAGGAGGGGCGCGCGGCCAACGGGCCAGGGTCGGGCCCCGATAGGAGGAAAAAGGAAGGGAGCGCGGGCTGGGAGCTGGGCCAAAACGGGCCAGCTGGGCTGGTTTAGTTTTCTATTTCTTTCTCTTTTCTATTTCCTTTTCTTTTTCAAACTAACTCAAATCTAATTGAATTCAAATAAAATTTGAATTCAAACCCTAAGCACTCAACCAAATAAAACTATGCACCAGCATGTATGCACAAACATGTTACCTTAAAATAAATTTTAATTACTTGTGAAAGAAAATTTATTTAAATGCAAGGCTAAGCATATAAAATCCTAGGAAATTAAATAAAGCCAATTAAATTTATTATTAAATACTGAAATTTAAATTAGGGTGTTACACTCAGGGAAACGGAAAACAAGCGAGGGAAAAATTGGGGAGATTGGATCTGAAAATGACGGCGGCCAGGAGTGAAAGGGGTAAAAACCCTAAGGAGTCACCGCGTGGTTAAATAACCCTGTGGGTGGCAATTTGGTGAATTGTCAGAAGACCAACGGACATCCCTTGTTCCAATCAATTCTGAGCGATTTCCAAAAAATCATCAGAATATGGTTTCTTGCCACGAGTTTTGGATCCTTAAATTTAAAAATTAGAGTTTACATTCAAGGCATGGGGGCTGCGGGATATGTGGCATCAGAGATTTATTTTTCAATTTTTTTAGAAAATAAAGGTAGAAAGAGACTGAAGTGACCATCAGCCTCATTCTGCGATTCAACCTAAGGCCCGGGGGCTACTCCATATGGAGCACGAGTACTCCGCGCACCATATATGATCAAAATTTCGGGGCATGAGCACCTCACAGCCTCGGAGCAACAGGAAGTACATGGAGGACTACTCGAAGTATTCGAAGGAAGGCCCAGAAGCAACCAGAAGGATGTTCTGACTACTTGAAGTACTCGAAGATACCTCAGCATGTACTCGATGCCTGCAGGACTCAGCTATGAGGAGCTCGGAGGCTTGTCAGACCTGGGTTAGCGGGACTACTCATAGGCATAGAATGTTCTAGAGTAAGGGATAGTGCAAGGATGTACCTTACCTCTTTTGTAACTACCCGAATAGGCATAGAACTTGCTGTAGTATAAGGAAACTACACGACCCTGTTGAGGTAGGACTCCAACAGTACTCAGCTAGGACTTTCCATGTAACCCTGTCCCGCCGAAATATATAAGGGCGGGCAGGGACCCCCTCGAAAAACAACAACACCTAAGGCAATACAAGCAACCACACAGAACGTAGGGTATTACGCACCTCACAACCAGAACCTGTCTAAATCCTTGTGTTCCTTGCACCATTGAGTTCCAAAGCTAGTCGATCCCTTGCCTACAATCCTACTACTAAGGGTATCCCTGAGCAGCCTTGGCGGCTAAACACCGACTCCTGTCTAACCCTTGTGTTGCTTGCACCATTGTGTTCCTGATCTCGGGATTCCCCATGATCATCTCTCTACCTAAGGATACCCCTAGGTAGACCCGACGATAAAACACTGACAGATGACGCGCTCCACCATGTCATGAATGTCTGCCTCTTGAAGGGTACTCGGCACCCACGACTCTGATGGCAACAGAATCTCCCTGGAGCTCCTCGAGGTGGAAAATGAAGCGGCGGCGACAATTTTGGCCATGGCGGTTGCGACGGTGAGCTTGCGCAGACTGGGAGGAGGGATTGGCAGAGAAGGCGAGAAGCAGGGTCGACAAAGCAGTGGAGACTGGGGGCCGGGATGATGGCGGCAAGCTCTGGAAGGATCGTGAACAGGGTAGCTGGAACAGGGCTGGGTCAACTGCCTAAATACCCTCAGGCACCCAACGGGCAGATCCGAAATCAACGGCCCTTTCCAAACTGGCCGCGGAATCATGCGGTAGAAGGTGCACGTCAAACGGTAACTTTTATTTTACCGTTGGCTCTGACAGCCCCACTCTCCCTCTGCCGTAGCTGGAAATAGACAGAGGATAACGCTTCGACTTTACTAGAAGGAGGAATATGCTTAGAATATTCCCTAGAAATTTACCAACCATTCGTATCTGCGTGACTCCACCAGTGACCCTGCTCGGGGACTGGGCGCCGCTATGACTCGGCGCATCTCCGTGACTCCGCCAGTGACCCTACTCGGGCGCTGGGCGTCGCTACGACCCAGCGTGTCTCCATGACCCTACCAGTACCTCCGGGGCTGCATGACATCACCACTCAGCGTCTCCATGACTCTGCCAGCGACCATGCTAGGGGGCTGGGCGCCCCTAAGACCTGGCGTGTGTCCGTGACCCTGCCAGTACCTCTGGGGCTGGACGCCATCACCACTCGGTGTGTCTCCGTGACTCTGCTAGTGACCTGCTCAGGGGCTGGGCGCCACTACGACCCGTAGTGTCTCCATGACCCTGCCAGTACCTCCAGGGCTGGACGCCATCACCAACTCGGTGCATCTCCATGACTTTGCCAGTGACCCTGCTCGGGGGCTGGGCGCTGCTATGACCCGGTGTGTCTCCGTGACCCTGCCAATACCTCCGGGGCTGGACGCTGTCACCACTCGGCGCGTCTCCATGACTACGCCAGCGACCCTGCTCGGGGGCTGGGCCCCGCTACGACCCGGCGTGTCTCCATGACCCTGCCAGTACCTCCGGGCTGGACGCCGTCACTACTCGGTGCGTCTCTGTGATGCCGCCAGCGACCCTGATCGGGGGCTGGGCGCCGCTACGAACCAGCGTGTCTCCATGACCCTGCCAGTACCTCCGGGGCTGGATGCCGTCACCACTCAGTGCGTCTCCGCAACTCTACTAGTGACCCTACTCGGGGGCTGGGCGCCGCTACGACCCGGCATGTCTCCGTGACCCTACCAGTACCTCCGGGGTTGGATGCCGTTACGACTCGGTGCGTCTCCGTGACTCCTCCAATGACCTTGCTCAGAGGCTGGGTGCCGAGACAAATCCGGGTACCTCCGTGGACCTGAGAATCGATTCTCCTTGGGTGTCATTAGTACCGTGATGGAGTATGGGCAGGACCTGTGACCTGGCAGGCTGCTTCGTATAAGTAGCCAGTTATTTCATTAGTTAGCCAGATGTCCAGGCATCCGAATAATGGAAAGGAAGGGTTATTTCTTTGACCCTCGAAATGTATCTTCGAAACCTTTTGAGGCTCGGGGACTACACCCAACGGGTGCGCCCAGGAGCGCATCCCGTTCGAGACTTGCAGCGACTCAAAACATTCTCAAGAGCACCAAAAAACCTCGTCCAGGATGTCAAGGTTCGACTCGGCCCTCCAGCGCTTGGGGGCTTGATGGAGGTAGATCTGGGTACCTCCCTGCCGAGTAGGGTCCCCGTGTTCGGGTGACTACCCAGCTCGGTGACTCGGCATCAACTACCCGGCATACAGGAACTCGACTACATAACGGAAGGGTCCCCTGCGGACAGGATGAAGGCTCCAACAAGATGCCCGGATTCTTAGGGATCTTATCCGACCTTCTTCCTTGTAACAGCCCGAGTAGATCCCGATATACTTGTACTCCACGGCTCCCAGTCTATATAAGGGGGACGTGGATAGACCCATAGGCACGTCATTCAACCCATACGCTTTCTTTTCCACGTTCATTGTAAACTCCACCGGAAACCCTAATTCCACACCAAACATAGGACATAGGGTATTACGCTCATTGCGGCCCGAACCTGTCTAAGCCTCTGCGTCTTGGTTTACCATCAAGCTCTTGGTTCTGAGATCCCTGTCCTGAAACTCTACCGTCGGGGTACACCCCTGGTGGACTTGCCGGATTAGCAATCAGACACTCCAGTAGACCAAAGGTTCTTCAAAATACACATATTTAAGGAGATAAGAACAAAAAAAAACAAAAATAAATTTATTTGATCAATTTTTTCAAAGAAATTTTATACAACCAAAAAAATTATGGAACAACTATAGCAAACATAATGCGTATCATAAAAAATTGTTTAGAAAAATGTCAAGCAACATATCTAAGTCACCGAAACAGCAAAGTTAGAAATGTTGAGTCATCACAATTAATTATAAGCAACTCCAAAGAAATGTTGAGTTCACAAATAAAATCTTAGAGATCACCAAAAAAAGGCTGAGTCAATACTTTTATAAAACGTGCAATCAACATAAAATGGTGTGCTGATATTTCTGTAAAATACAGAACAAAGGTAAAGTGATAGTTGAATTGTCACAAAAGTTAGACCAGATAGGTGTATTTTCGGTTAAATCACATTATCTGGGCCTAATCTATCAAAATACCCTGAACACTAATAAAAAATAT
Source organism: Panicum virgatum (assembly GCF_016808335.1). Lineage (NCBI taxonomy): Eukaryota > Viridiplantae > Streptophyta > Magnoliopsida > Poales > Poaceae > Panicum > Panicum virgatum. The sequence continues at coordinate 18,114,141 of NC_053146.1, read as the reverse complement.
GGAAATTGAAAGCCCCACTCAAGGTTAAGATTTTCCTCTGGTACCTCAAGCGTGGTGTTACCCTTACCAAAGATAACTTAGCGAAGCGAAACTGGCAAGGCAATCAATAGTGATGCTTCTGTCATGAAAATGAAACGATACAGCATCTGTTTTTCGACTGCCATTTTACGCGAATAGTATGGGCCTCGACCTATGCGGCATGGGGCATACCCAAACCGCGTAATATATCTAACATGTTTGGGAGCTGGCTAAATAGAGTACCTAAAGATTTCCAACCACTTGTACTTGTAGGCGCGGCAGCCTTGTGTTGGTCTGTTTGGTGCTGCAGAAATGGTGTGATGTTCGATAACAAACAATTTTCTTTTTTGCAGGTTATCTTCTCAACTACGCATTGGCTCCGCACGTGGGCTATTCTTCAGCGGCCTTCTTCCTAGGAGGTGCTTGTGGAGGCATCTCATTTTTTGGCTTAGGTAGCCAAGGATTTTTTTTGTCCGAGCACATGGGTGGCGGTCTAGTCTTAGGATTGATGGCTATTAGAGTGTCAGGCCTTTTATCAAACTCTTTTAGGCTGTGTGTTGTTCTGGCAGAGGCCGGGAACATTTCAAGACGATGTATCACCTCGATGTATCTCTCTTGAAATTAATAAAGTTTCCCTTTTCTAAAAAAACAAAATGTTGCATTAACATTTTTCAAAAATGTTGAATGACCAAAAATGTCATCAAGTCTTCAAAAATGTTGAGTACAAGAAACGTTGGAAACCATTGATTGTTCATTTTACAAACTGTTTAATCATCTACAAAATGCAGGACTAATATTTCAAGGAAGTATCAAATAATTGAAAATAAAAGTGTTTCAGAGAGGCTGAATCGTCATAAATTGTTCAGTTAACATTATTTAAGAAATTGTCAAGTCAATACCTTTTGCCAAAATATGAAGTAACTAAAAGATTATATTCCCAAAATAGAGAATTTCTTTGAAGAAGGAAAACTTTAGAAACAGAAATGGCTAAAACTGTAGAAAATTTTGAATTGATAAAGAAGGAATGATGCATGGCTGGATGTTCTTTTGGAGAGAATGTATTGTAATACTAAAAAGGCCATTATGCCCCCAAAAAGAGTTAAAGTAAAAGATAAGCATGCCCCTCCTCAAACCGTTAGAAGCAGCAACCCAAAAATATAAAAAATGTTATTTTGATGTTGGATGGCAAATGTAATACTTAGGGTCGGTGAATCTTGTCCACAACTTAAATAAAACTGGCCTGGTGCACCACTGTACGTTTAGCAAAACCCGATCACAGATCATGATGATGGGAGTGCCGGTGACAACCGGAACTTGCACCGACGACAGTGATACGATGTATCAAAAGCTCAAATAAAACAGGGCCGTAACATCTTATTTAGTTGAAACCAAGTATGAATGATACATGAGGTATTAGATCCTGGCGTGCAGATAGTGGTCTCTTGAATGAGACTACTACGGACATGTGAATAAAACAGCACAGCTAGCTGATCTGGAAAGGGAGAAGGGAATAAAGTCTAAAACAAAGTGTGAGTCACTTGCTGCTTAAGTAATGCCATGATTGGGACACACGCATGCAGACCGGCAGACATCCATTCACGGCCAGTGAGATGCTAAATATGTATAGCTGCGTGCAGCCGCTCCCTCAGCTATATATATAAATGCATGGAGCTCTTTCAGCCCATGGCCCATGGGCATCGACGATCACCTAGCAGAGCAGTATAGAATGGAGCCCGGGGCAGCGGCGAAACCGCCACAGAGCAGTAGCCGCAGTAGCAACCAGCAGCAGCCGGAGAGCAATAAGCCGGCGGGCACTAGAACCAGAATATGCTGGCTCTTTCACGTCCCAGACGAGCAGAATCTGGGATCAACGACGGAGTACATGCTGAAGAAGTACCTGCTGATGCTGGCGACCCTGGTGGCTACGGTGACCTACGCGGCGGGGATGAACCTGCCGGGGGTTCCTGGCTGGAGGACACGCCGGGGGGGCCGGTGGCCGGCGACTCCATCCTCCGGGAGACCAACTACAGGCGCTACATCGTCTTCTACTACTTCAACGCCATCTCCTTCGCCGCGTCGCTCCTGGTCGGCCTCCTGCTCCTCATCCTCCACCAGGATGGCAAGGGCTTCGCCAGCTGGCTCGTGCTCCAGATCGTGCGGGTGGTGATGCTGGTCGACCTGTTCGGCCTCATGGGCGCCTACGGCGTCGGCAGCAGCCATGACGGGTTTACCACCGCCTGCGGCTCCTCCCTGCTGGCGTCTGGCATCGCAGCCTACGGGGCTATTATTGCTTTCCTCGCTTTCATACTCAAGAATCCACCCGTCAAAAAAAATACTCAAGAATCCAGAGAATCATCCCCTTTTAACGAAATACGTGCTCAGGCACGGTTGCGAAAAAAAGAAGAAAATCCAGCTGAGAATCAGGCGGCGGGCAAGCAGCTCGAGAAACTCGAGATCCTGCTCGTGCTCGCAATCTTCGCAGCGACGAACGCGTACGTGGCAGGACTGAACCCGCCAGGTGGCTTCTGGCGGGGCACCAAGTCCGAGGAGGGCCACCACACTGCCGGCGACCCGGTGCTGCAGGGCCTCCATCCTAGGCGCTACAGGGCTTTCTTCTTCTTCAACACCACCGCCTTCGTCGCGTCCCTGCTCGCCACCATGCTCATCATAAGCTACGACAAGCTGGAGGAGCCGTTCCGGCGGAGGATCCCGGTGAGTGCAGGGAAGCTGGCGCTCTATGGGCCCTTGGTCGTAGCACTTCTGGGCCTCGGGGGAGCTTACGCCTTCGGGAGCTGCAGGGACAGCAAGCATAGCACCTATGTTGTCGGCCTACTTGCCGCGGTTGCTGTGGCCTCCATTTTTCTCCAGACTATTGCGAACCAGTTTGCACTCATATCATGGGGTAATAGCATCAAGAACCTTCTCAACGGTTGTAACCCCAGCAGGTATGTAGTATTATTGGTATTCATAGTTCGATTATTTTAAGACCAAGTTATTTTCTTAGCTTCTCTGCATCCATCCTGTGCGCGTATGTTTTCTTAATTTGCATAAATTTAAATACACGTTCAAAATCTATCTTTGATCTTTACTATTAATAATCAGTAAACACAAGTTTCACTAAAAAAAGGAACTTTTCTTTAGTCAACCTATGCGCTCCCTTAAGTGGTGCATCCCTTTTTCCATCCATATTTATTTGATTGTCTTTAAAGATGATTTTGCATTAATCCATTTCTTAGACCAATTTTCACTGCTCTCTAGATATTCAAACATAAAGGTCAAACAGTCTAGAGTTTTACATTACTACTCAGTCATGACAGTATGGCTTTTTGTTTAGAGAGTCCTAGCTTTTCATTATTGAAGGCATGCTAGGAGATTTGGCATTCACTTAAGAAGGTGACACAAATTTATTCACGTTATAATAATATTGAGTAGACATAGTATAATTTTTTTTGCGATCAGGAGACATAGTATATAGTTAGGACAAACGGTTTAGTTACAAACTTACAATTAATATGCTACAATAATTTGCGGCTGACAAACTATAATACCAAGGAAGAAATAGTTCAGCCGCAATCACATACCATGGTCAGTAATATTTTTCATTGACATATTGTGGAGATATGGAGATATACTATATAGCATGTTTGTCACAAATAGTATTCCGTATCAATAGGGTGGAAAAAGTTTAACTGAGAGAGCAGTTGCCTAATAATATAATATTCCGTAGCCATTATTATATTATAACAGTTGTTTTTTTACTGGCTCCTAAACATATTGTCACCGATGGACACTGTGCCTTGGCGAGTACAAAATAGCTTAGTCAAAATTAAATTGGTGGAACTATATAATAGTAAAGAAAAAATAGCCCAGTCACAATAAACATGGTGAATATAGTGACATAAAAACAGTCGTGGTATAACACTTTACCGCAATTAACAGTGAAAAAAACAATGCTTTCTCACAAATGGCCAGGGGCAGAGCCACAAGTTCATGAAGCGCGTGTGGGGGGGGGGCTGGGTGCTTGTGTTGTGACTCAATAGGTGCGGAATCATTCAAAATTCATTGCTTAAGTGTTCTTAGAAGTATTAATACATGATGATTGTTTAATTAAGTACATGGGCCAAGGGGGTGCTGCAGCACTGGCAGCACCTGCCCTGGCTCCGTCCCTGCAAATCGTCTAATATATACAATATAGGACATTCTGGGGTGCAAATTTTGTACCTAAATATAGGGCATTCTAGGGTCTCTTAGACAAGAATTAAAAGGTTTATGTATGTACCTACCTTATCCCCCCCCCCCCCACCCCCAACCAATTACTAGGAGTAAATGATTTGCTTGGTTAGTGCTGCGGGAAATGTGAAAATGGTTATCCAATTTTTTTGCATCCGTATCCGTATCTGCACCTAATATGGATATCTGTATTCGATTTTAATGTGCGACTAAAGTGGAAGTATCTGAATTTATTTTTTCTCATTTTTTTATCCGATTCCACATATGTATTCTACAATATCCGCAACATCATATTCGAATAAGAATGAGCACATAGGAAACTATTAAAAAATTATATGTATAACTAATGATTACTGATATTAATTTTAATATTAATAATAATATATTTAGCGGAACTATTTAAGAGCGATCACGACTAAATGACATGTGCTACTATGTTTAATATTACTAATGATATATAAATTATAAGTTTAATTAATTTAACAGAATTTTAACAATAATAATAATGTAGTATTTAGTAAAACTATTTAAAATTAAAGTGATCATGACAAATGACTGATGCTACTCGTTTTAATTGTTTTAATATTACTAGTGATATATAAAGATTAAGTTTAATTAATTTGATTATAGTTAACTATATTTTGATATGACTAATCATATTAATTTTAATTTACTTTGGTTTATCCACTTATTGATGAAATTATAAATATACTCCTGATAACTATCAATATTTCTATTAAAATATTTATTCATTTGTATTTTATATCTTTAAATTATAAACTATTTAAATATTTATGGATAAATATATTTTGATGAGATGTCTTTTCTTAACTACAATCCTTATTGTATAATGATTTAGCAATACCTTCGAAATATGTTTATAATGAATAAAACAAACGAATATAGCTATGTTCCAAATCAAGTAAATACCCGAATATATATCTGAATTCGAGATATACGTTTTGCATCGTATCCGACAACATCCGAATCTGTATCCGAATTCGAGACATAGGTTTTGCATCGTATCGGACAACATTTGAATTTGTATCCGTATCCAAGTTAAAATATGGTAAAAAGTGTTCCATCCGTATCGGTCCAGATTCCATCCTTAGCGGTAACTGAACAGCAGCCATGATTTCAGGATATTAACAATCAAAGCATTAGTTAACTAGGGGTATATAGGTCATTTGTTTTTTTAATCTGTCCTAAAATTGCTTGAATGCACAATATTACAGGGCAGAGGGATTATTTTCTAGGCTTTGTTGTTCTGCGGAGGCTGATGGCAATAAGGAAATAGTTCATCTGCTGGAAAAGACACGTGAAGAGATTCAGTTGCTTGCCATTCTTGCGGCAACCATTGCTTACCAAGCAGGAGTGGACCCACCTGGTGGCGTCTGGGCAGAAAGCGGGGAAGGCCACAAGGTCGGAGACCCAATACTCCTCACAACGCACCCTGTCAGGTACAAGGTCTTCTTCTACTTCAACTCGGCATCCCTGGTGGCATCCCTAGTCATCATGGTGATGCTGCAGAGTGAGCGTCTAGTTCGACGCCACGCGTTGGAGGCGGCCATGGTACTGGATCTGTTTGGCCTCATAGGCGCGTACGCTGCCGGAAGTGGCAGGGACACAAGCACCTCCGTCTACACCGTCGCATTGGCTGGTGGTGTCCTTATCTATGTGGTGATCCACATTGTCTTCTTCACGCTAGACAGCACGCCTCCTGCAGACAGCAGTGATAAGCTGCAGAAGATCAAAGAAGAACAAGACAAGTTGCGGAAGATCAAAGGAGAACAACACAAGTTGCGGAAGATCAGGGAAGAAGAGTTGCAGAAGAACGAGGAAGAAGAGTTGCAGAAGATCAAGGAAGAAAACAAAATGCAGAAGAGGCGTGAGGTGCTGCTGCTGCTATCAGTGCTGGGCGCGACGCTCGCGTACCAAGCCGGCTTGACCCCGCCAGGCGGCTTCTGGGAGGAAGATGACAAGTCCGGGCACCGCGCCGGCTTCCCGGTGCTCCTAGAGAAGTACCCTCTCCGTTACAGGATATTCTACTACTGCAATGCGGCAAGCTTCATGGCGTCCGTGGCACTCATTGTCCTCCTCATGAACCAAAATCTGTATAGGCCGGGCATACGGTGCTATGCGCTCTATGTCTGCATGATCGCCGGCATGTTCGGCCTCATGGGTGCCTACTCTGCTGGAAGCTCCCTCCATCTGCGGACCTCCATCATCGTGCTGGTATTGGTTTCCACATTGACTATTGCATCTTTTACTGTTGCAATCTATGCGAGACACATCCATAAAAATAAATACAAGAAGAAGGAAGAAGCCAAGAAGAGTACAGAAGACAAGAAGAAGCAGGATGAAGCAGTACAACATAATAACAACCAAGATGGGGATGGGCTGCCTTCTATAGTAATTGTTGCAACAAGCAATGGGCAACCACATGCCACCCAAGCTGTGTCTACAGTGCAGGACGAAGCAACACGGGAAGAAACGGAGAAGAAGAAGAAGGAGGAGGAGGAGGAGGAGGAGGAAGAGGACAAGAACAACATGATGTACCTGATGCTGGTAGGAATACTTGGCGCGAGCGTGACATACCTGACGGGCCTGAAACCACCTGGTGGTATGTGGAGGGATGACGGCAACGGGCACTCCGCTGGCTACCCCGTCCTCTACGACACCAACAAGCACCGGTACAATGTCTTCTTCTACAGCAACTCCACCTCCTTCATGGCGTCCATCGGCATCATCGCCTCGCTGCTTTCACGGATGATCATATCGAACTCGGAGAGGAAGAATATTGTTCATCTTTGGCCAATCCACTCAGCCATGGTGCTGGACATGCTCGCCCTCCTGGGAGCCTACGCCGCAGGCAGTGCTCGGAAGTGGGGCACATCAACCAAAGTCGTCCTGCTGCTCGTCCCCATACTGCTAATCATTTGGGGGGTTATGTTCCTCTGCAGGGAACAGAACAAGAAACATGAGGAGAAAGAAGGGAATGCTGCAGCCTAATTTGGAGTTTAAGCATGGTCCATATTTACGTTTATAGTCGTCACTCTGCTACTAAATAAAAGTGATGACAAGGTGTGTGGTTTGTTTGCTTATTTAAGCTTTTGTTATGGACGAGTAGGATCCAAGTCCAATGTTTGCGTTGACAATCACATATATATCTAACCTTTGTACGCTCCTCTCATATTTATTTTGGAAAAGGGAACTTTATTGATTTCGAGAAGTTACATCAAGGTAATACAACGACTTGAATCTTTTCTAACCTATGCCAAACGGCACATAGCCTGAAATAGTTTGAAACACAAAAGGGCATATACTAATGACTGTCTATATGTGTCGCTACTCTTTGTTTATCTACAAGTACTGAATAAAGGGTTTCGCTCGATGTCGATGCGTGCACTACTGAAAACCCCTGTTTGCCGAGTGCCCGATGATTTGCCGAGAATATTTTCTTGGGCACTCTGCAAACAGGCCAATTGCCGAGTGCACCTAGAAAAACACACGGCAAGCAGGCGGCACTCGGCAAATCAAGTATTTGCCGAGTGCAAGAAATAGGGCACTCGGCAAATCAGGTATTTGTCGAGTGTCACTTAGAATACACTCGGCAAATAGTGGCACATGCCCGCCACGTGCACACGGCCGTCGTGTCCAGCGCCGAACGTTAGTTGTTTGCCGAGTGTCTGTTAGTGGCACTCGGCAAAATAGGCATTTGCCGAGTGTCTTTTTTGGTGCACTCGGCAAACGCAGGATTCACCGAGTGTCTTTTTTAGCCCTCGGCAAATTTTTTTAAAAAAAACTTCCTCTTCTGCCCTCCGAACTTTTTGCTCTGTTCTTATACTATATGAAGTACTACATATTAAAGTTTGGTATATTTCACATTAAGTTTGCTATATATTATTAATTTATTTTGTTAAAAGGATATTTTGGAGATAATTCAAATTTGAACTGCAAGTGCTTCGAAAAATGGAATATAATTAATGAAAAAATAATATTGAGTCCAATGTAAGGCATTGTCGTGAATTGAATGGAAAATTCGAACAACTGGTTCACGAAACATAACCACAAACGTGTGGCTGAATAGTTTTTGAATTCTATAAAAAGCAAATGAAGTGTGAATATCAAGAGATTTGTCATGATATCATGATATCATATGTGGAGGTTGTGGAAAAAGATTGGGGAGGTTTCGCAAAAATTGACATGTGTGTTGCTTACAAATCGAAGCATCTCCGAAGAAGTTCCAAAGAGTTGTGAAGGATTTGTTAAGATTTGGAGTCAAAGTGACGGATGAATTGGGGTTTGACTTCAAAACTTTTTGTATAGGCAATACATAACTTGGATTCTTTCATGCCAAATTTTGCATATTTTTTGGATCTGTTTGATAATTTAATTTTTTTTTACAATTAAACATAGCCTGCAGCGTTGTCCACTGGCGGACCATCCACTGTCAAGAACTTCTTGAACGGCGGACGGTCCGCTTTTGGGTAGCAGACAGTCCGCCGGCGAAACCAGACGCGAATCTGGCACGACGTCCATGTCATTGATCCAGCGCGGAGTCCACATCTTTGATCCGCGCTCCCATGAACCAATCGTGTGCCACGATGGATCCCTTTTCTCCCCCACCGCCCTCCCTTCTCTTCCTCGTCTCCCTCCCCGCGGCCCTTCCCCTTCTCTTCCACGTCTCCCTCCCCTGCCACCCCTCGCCTTCTCTTCCTTCCCCGGTGGCCGCAGTGGCCTAGTGGCGTGCGGGTCTTCGGCGGCTCGAGGCCACGGTGGCCGTGGTGGCTCGGGGCCGTGGTGGCTCGTCGAGCGGCGGCCGCACGAGCAAGGGGCGGCCATGAGCATGGTGGCAGCATCCAGCACGGTGAGGCCAGCACGGCGGCTTTTTTTGTTTTTTCATTTGACTTCAAAACTTCTTTCAAGATTTCAAAACATTAGCCGGCGGACCGTCCGCTATCCATCTGCGGACCTTCTACCTTTCAAGACATTCGGACATCCGATCTCTCAGCATTAAGTTTTCTGACGTCCCAACTTCTTGAACGGCGGACGGTCCACTTTTGGGCAGCAGACGGTCCACCGCAGCAGCGCAAGCGCGTGGACCTATCTTTTTTTTTATTCCATCTTTGCCGAGTGACCATGGCCTGGCACTCGGCAAAGCTTGAATCTTTGCCGAGTGCCTTACCGTTATGGCACTCGGCAAAGCTGCGTCACCGTCAGTTGGCCGTTTCTGTTGCTTTTTTTTCGAGAGCCCTCTCAGCACTTGGCAAAGGCTTTGCCAAGTGCCCGATAAAAAACACTCAGTAAATTTAGCTATGCCGATTATTTTGTTGCTGTTTGACGTATGAGGTGGGTGACACTCGGCAAAGCCTTTTTGTCGAGTGCATTTGGGTCTTTGCTGAGTGCCCTAGGCACTCGGCAAATAAGACGAATCCGGTAGTGGTGGGGCATATTAGATCTCAGTTTTGTGTAACTGGTATTGTTATTTTTCTCTAGAATGGTATTCCATGGACATTTTTGTTGTAAATAATATTAAGGGGTGATCTCATCCCTTAGTCAAGTTAACAGGTAGTTGACTCTTACCATATGGACACACCCCTCCGAGACCGAATAGATGTGTCCCTTTAGGGGACGGTTACTATGTAGCCTTGTATAAATATAAAACTGATCAATGGAAAGATTTACTGGTTGATTGCCATTCATTCTGTTCTACTCGCAATTACTTGTTACACGCTATCAAGCACTTTGCTTAACCACTGAGAAGAAGAAGAGAACGAGAAATAGCGGAAAATCGAAGGGAATCGAACTCGACTTCGACATCCAGAGGCAAATCGATCCCCGTCGATGAACTTTCGGCGACTTGACGCAAGGTACAAGGCCGATGTTGACAGTTGTTAAGTACCATTTCTGACCGTCAACTAGACTCATTAATAATGGAAAACTATACACCTTACTCGCATATTTGTATCACTAACCTAGTTCCACAGTTATTTTGGAGTTTGTATGATTTTAGATGAGCAAGAGTGAAATAAGAAGAAAACACGACGAAGACACCACGCAACTTCGCAGAAGATCGCAACCGGTGTCACGCCCTTACAAAGAGGGCCCACTTGTCAGAGCAAACGGGGGCACCAGGGAAGATGCACTAGTGGATAAGGACGAAGATCCATGTGTCAGCTAGCATGCAAAGGATAGGATCAAACGACTGACGGGTGGGGCCGACTGACCCCTAGGGTCGGCCGCACCTGCCCGTCCAGGTGCACTTCGGGGAGGAGTAGCTGCCATGTCTCCTGATTGCAATGCAATAGATTGATTCTCTATTTTTTGGAATAATTGTTCCATTTTCTTAGATGTTAGTCATACACGAGGGGGAATCTACACTATGTTTCTACATAGCAGCTATTCCCAAGTGAGATTCCAACATAGAATTTGGACAAAGGGATTACACCATCCTTGGTGATTACCATGAATTCAATTTGGAAATTGAATTCGTATTGGCCTACATCAAATTAGAGATTACCTTGATTCATTTTCAAATTGGTCATACACAAGGTAGCATCTCTATACTACTGTGAGATCTACACTATGTTCTACATTGTGACTATCCTCAACGTGTGTATCCAATTTTGAATTTTGAGTTTTAAGGTCTACTCTATGCTGATGACTGGCATCATAATTATCTTAAATTGAGAATTTATTGCTAGAATTCAAGTTTGTTGAATTCGCATTGGAATTTATTGCTGGAATTCAAGTTCTTTGAATATGCATAAACAATTCGCATTGGAATTTATATTTGGCATTGGATTTTGTAGGAAAAATGACTGCCAGAGAGTTCGAGGTTCTCGCACTTGATGGGTCTAACTTTCCTCAATGGGCGACGGACATCAAGGTTAGTCTATCGACCCGTGACTGTACCAGTGTTTGACTCCACCTAGTACAAAAGATACACCAATACCGGATGCAATGAAGTATGGAGCCTTATATATTATAAGGAACCATATTCATCTAGACTTAAAGTCTGGGTACATGTTGGAGATGGACCCACTGAAGTTGTGGGACTCCCTGAAGCAAAGGTATGAACAGCAAAAGACGATTGTCTTTTCTAAGGCTTCCTATGAGTGGAACCAGTTGCGCATCCAAGATTTCAAATCCGTGGATGCATACAACCATGCTGTTTATAAAATAAGCCATAAACTCAAGTTCTGTGAGAAGGAGCCCTCTGATGCCCATAAGATTGAGAAGACATTATCCACAATGCTTCCAATAGAGCGACTCACACCTCAGCAGTACCGTGAGAAGGGTTTCACAGTCTACGCAAATCTAATACAGACTTTGCGTCAGGCAGAGAAAAATCATGACCTCACTATTTGGAACTCACAGTAGTGACCTCCGGATACTGCTCCTCTGCCTGAAGTGTATGTCACTCAAATGACTGGGAGGGATGGCTCTAGCAGTTATCCTAGAAACCATTCTGGTGGCAAGCGGAAAAGGTTCCGTAAGCCTCGGGGGAACTTCAACAATAAGGGGAAAGGCATTTCTAAGCCCAAAAGCAACAACAGCAATAAGGCTTGTTTCAAATGTGGTTGTTATGATCACTTTGCTAAGAAATGCAAGACCCCTCAGCATCTGGAGGATCTGTATCAGAAGTCCACAGGCAATGGGTAGAAGGCTCAAGGCAAGAAGTATGAAGCACACTTCGTCACTCATGAGCATGAGGTTGGCACTTCGGCCCAGGGCTCAAATGGAGCGGGACCAAGTGAGACCAAGACTCCCCATCAGGGGGAGAATTCTTCGGGTGATCACAAGATGATCGTGGAGTACGAGTCCAACGACATCTTTGGGATAATTTGATTTGCAGAACTTGTAATATTGTTGACATGATGATGTCCTTACTTTGGTTGCACTAGCACTCTGTTTACAATATCTATGACATTCGTATGTGTTTCTATATATTTGCATGAGTTTTTATATTTAAATTCTGCAAATTATATAGATTTTCTACGAGAGTCGATCTGATGGAGGAAGAGATCTTCCTGGTGGACAGTTGTTCATCAAATAATGTGCTTAGGGAAATGTTTTAACCATCGCTGGACGCGATGTTATGATAGTGGGTTCTGAACGAGCCACTATTATACTCACTATGGGTATGCATATAACAATCGAAGAAGCATTGTTATATCCTGATGCGACTCGTACCCTCCTAAGTTACAAAGATATCCGTTGTAATGGTATTCATATTGAGACACATGAAGAGAATAAGGAGGAGTTTCTCTTATTCACCAAGGACAACGGATTAGGCAAAGAAACACTAGAGAAGGTGTTATCTCTTCCATCTAGATTGTACATAAAGCCCGTACCGCATGTTGCATATAAAGTGATTTTCCTAAATGTCGATGCATTCCAGGTTTGGCTTGATTGACTTGGGCATCTCAGAGTTGGGATGATGAGGAAAATCATAGGAAATTCTATTGGTCATGATTTGAGTAGTGCTAAGTGTTGGCGCCTTTCTGGGCCAACACATGGTCGCGCTAGCTCGCGCGGCACGAGGAGGGGCTCCTTGCAGCACCTCCTGTGTGGAGCGGTCAGACTGGTTAGAGGGACCGATTAGACCAGTCGCCGTGCAGAACGACGACGATCCAACGAACGCTCACCCGGGAGGGACCCCGTCGGGGCAAGCGTGCGTAGGGTTCCCATAGACTCGGATTCCTCATGGACCGGTCGGACCGGTCGGGCTCCTGCCGGATCAGCTACAGCACCAGACTGGTTAGACCGCTTGGTTAGACCGGTTGATGCCAATTTCGGATGTCAACATATGCCCCCCTGTTTTTTGGTAAAGCTTGCTCGCCAAAAAACATTGTTCTGAACCAAAATTGTCTAAGGGCGACGATTAGCAACGCATCGGCCATATATTATCTGTAAACATGCTAAAAATAGCTGAAATAAGAGAACTAGCAAATGTAAGAATTTCTAGCTTAGGATCAGCAAACTATTTTAGCTTTATATTCCTTAGCATCTTCAATAATACAAATCTTGACACGGCCAATGTGGCCGATTATTCAAATCATGACCCTTTGGTAAGACATAAGTATGAGATTGATAGTCATAATATGGTAAACAAGGATTATACCAAAACTATGGATTGTAATTGAGTATACCTGAATATGCAATCCATGGCACATGCATTGACAGAATAAATGATGAAGACCAATACGATGATCGTTCATGCTTTCTTGATCTTGGTGGTGAAGAATTCCTTCTTTATTTGCCTTCCAATTGATTGCTTTGTTATTGTTCAGACATCTTCTTGTATTTATCCAGAAGCTCCTCAAAGGTTGGCATGGTCCAATTTTTTGCACCACCAGGTCTGACGAACCGGTCAGACCGGTCCTGTCAGAACCGATATGGTTGCTCTTATCTTTTCCCCCGGCCGAACTTGAACATTGTTCGACTATATTTTTTGAATCATGATCATCATTGGGGACAATTTTACTAATTGAGCTATCCGATTGCTCTTCAACAACCGGTTTTTCTTTATCTAGTGTCAAATCTGAATCTTTATTTAATTGTCCATCTTTTTTTACACGATAAACTTGCTTGATCACCTTGTATTTCTTTTTCTGTATAGACCGATCTTTTTCATCAAAATGGTCATTAATGGGAGGTGATGGTTTACCAATTGCCGGCTCCCTATAAGTAATATAATCTGGACACAAATATCTAGTAAGAGACGGCATACATGAATTATAATACCATGACGGATAAAAACAAGGCATGCTGTAATAAGATCCGCATGGCATAGGTATAGGTGACCTATGTGATGAAAACGGCATTGAATTAGAAAAATTATTCCGTTGCCGATTCCAATCATGGAATTGCTGTCTTGGAGTAGATCTTGAGTGTTTTGGATGCTTTGGCCAACTAGCATCATTATTTTGTTTTTTGGATTTAGCCAGAAGATCTCCAATAAAGGGCTTCAACTTTTCCTTTTGATGCTTGTGACGGCCTTTGGATTCAACAATTTTCCAAACACCAATCTCGGGTTTTTTGGGCTTAACCATCTTAGGTTTTGATTTATTTTGCAAAACCCTAGATGAGCCTGTTAGACCGGTCTTGGAACCGGTCAGACCGGCTGCAGTGCAACTAGCATCTTTGCCTTTGTTTTGTTGCCCCCCGAGCGTTGAAGTACTAGATTTAGTTTCTGTGCTCTTACCAGGAGATTTTGGTTCGACAATTTCGGCTTGAGACAGCCGAATTGTATCTTGACTAGCAACATCAAGCAAAGTTTCGCAAGGATTAGTAGCCGGCTTTTCAATAGCCGACTTTTGAATAATAGGAACTTGAATTGAACTATCTTCTTGATCAATCAAATACTGGACAAGATCAGATAGAGCATCGGATAAAGTATCTGAAGATTGTACCTCTTTTAATAGATCAATCGTGGATGGTGGCTTCCACTCCTTTATCTAGATGACGCCTTGCTCTATTTTATAATAACAGGATAGAAGCAACCTTTCATCCACCTGATCGCACTCTCGCCGATACTCCTGAAGTAGTTCCTCATGTGACGATATATTTCTAGGGTTTGACGGATCGGCCATCATAGCCTAATTCTCGTCCCCAGCGGAGTCGCCAATTTGTGTTGGCGCCTTTCTGGGCCAACACATGATCGCGCTAGGTCGTGCGGTGCGAGGAGGGGCTCCTTGCAGCGCCTCCTGCGTGGAGCGGTCAGACCGGTTAGAGGGACCGGTCAGACCGGTCGCCATGCAGAACGACGACGATCCGACGAACGCTCACCCGAGAGGGACCCATCGGGGCAAGCGTGCGTAGGGTTGCCATAGGCTCGGCAGGCTAGCTAGAGCGTCTTCAAACACCATGGAGATGAGGGAAGAACAGCATGTCGAGGTTGCAAAAATAGGTTAACGAGGAAGAAAGGTAAAAATGTTAAAGATAGATTGATTTTGTAGATTCGATTTGGTTGTATCCTCAATCGGCCATGACCCTTTATATTTATAAGGTGGGGAAGACTTACCCCGCAAGAAATCTTGTTTACAGATCTAAATCTATAAGATTTTCTAATTGTACTCGAATTCCTCATGGACCGGTCAGACTGGTCGGACCGGTCGGGCTCCTGCCGGATTAGCTACAGCACCAGACCGGTTAGACCGCTTGGTCAGACAGGTTGATGCCAATTTCGGATGTCATGTGCATTTCATGTGCTAATGGGAAATTAATTTTGAGACCGTCTTATCTCAAAATTAAGGAAGAGCCCTTCAAATTCCTTGAGCGTATCCAAGGTGATATATGTCGACCAAATCAGTCATTTGGTCCCATATGTTCACATACAGAATGGATTGATAGAAGCTTTAATTAAGAGGATTAAGCTTATTGCTAGACCAATATTGCAAGGTTGTAATCTTCCAACAACATGTTGGGGTCATGCAGTTTTGCACGCTGCGGACTTGATACAACTACGACCAACTGCTTATCATACAGTTTCCCCATTGCAAATGGTACGAGGTGATCCTCCAAGTATTTCCCATCTGCGGAAATTCGGTTGCGCTGTATACGTACCAATCTCACCACCCAAGTGAACATCGATGGGGCCTCACAGGAAATTGGGGATCTATGTGGGATTTATATCTCCGTCGATCATAAAATACCTGGAGCCCCTAACTGGGGATTTGCTCACGGCCCGGTTCGCTGATAGTATCTTTAATGAAGATCATTTCCCGACTTTAGGGAGAGAATTTAAGTACCATGCTGAAAGCCAGGAAATAAACTGGGATGCAGGGGGCATCATCAATGAGGATCCTCATACTCAGGGATCAGAACTGCAAGTTCTAAGGATTCTGAATTTGCAAAACATTGCAAATAATCTGCCAAACGCATTTACTACTGGCAAAGACGTCACAAAGTCCTATATACCTGCAAGGAATGTGCCAGAAAGAATAGAGGTACCAAAGAAAACTATTCAGCTTCCTTCTTCTGGGAAGAGTGGAAGAAGTACGGCTATTCCTGCAGGTGCGGCTTCTCGTAAGCGCAATAGGAAAGAGAAGGATACCCTTTCCAGACCAGCAAATGTGACTCAACAGTCAGTTGAGAAAAGTAGAGTGGATAGGAAAATTCCACATCCCGCATCAACAATGCACACCTTTTCTGATGTTGGGATTTCGGAACGCCCTGATGGGGTCGTATTGGGAAATGATAAACCGTCGAGAGGGGTACAAGAAATTTCCATAAATTATCTTGATACTGGAGAGACATATGATCGTAAGGCTACAGTTGTCGACATATATTTCTCCAAATCAATTGCTGAGAATCTCCATAAAGATCCAGAACCTAAGTCCATGGCAGAGTGCAAGAGGCGCTCAGATTAGGATAAATGGAAGGAGGCAATTGTTGTGGAGTTAGCCTCGCTTGCTAAGAGAGGGGTATTCTCATCAGTGATACCTACACCTCCTAAAACCTTTCCTGCGGGTTTTAAATGGGTTTTCATTCAGAAACGGAATGAAAACAATGAGGTGGTGAGATACAAAGCAAGGCTAGTAGCACAAGGGTTTACGCAGAGACCCGGAGTTGATTTTAATGAAACATAATCTCCAGTTATGAGTGGAATTACGTTCCGATATCTTATATCATTGGCAGTACAAAACAGTCTTTCTATGCAGTTGATGGACGTAGTGACCACATATCTCTATGGGTCACTTGATTCGGATATTTACATGAAAGTTCCCGATTGGATTTCTATACCGAATCAGGGCGTGAATCGCAACATGTATTGTGTAAAACTGAAAAGGTCTTTGTATGACCTTAAGCAGTCGGGTGGAATTACGTTCCGATATCTTATATCATTGGCAGTACAAAATAGTCTTTCTATGCAGTTGATGGACGTAGTGACCACATATCTCTATGGGTCACTTGATTCGGATATTTACATGAAAGTTCCCGATTGGATTTCTATACCGAATCAGGGCGTGAATCGCAACATGTATTGTGTAAAACTGAAAAGGTCTTTGTATGACCTTAAGCAGTCGGGACGAATGTGGTACAACTGAGTGAGTGAGTACCTTATGAAGAAGGGTTACTCTAATAGTAATGATTGCCCGTGTGTCTTCATAAAAAGATTCTCGTCAAGATTTTGTATCATATCTATGTATGTTGACGATATCAACATCATTGGTAATTCACAGAATATTGATGAAGCTCGCAATCATCTTAAGATGGAGTTTGAGATGAAGGATTTGGGTAAAACCAAATTTTGCATTGGATTGCAAATTGAGCACCTTCATTCAGGAATCCTAGTGCACCAGTCTGTCTATATCTAGAAAATATTGGAGAAATTCAATATGGATAAGTCATTTCCAGCCATGGCTCCCATGGTAGTAAGATGAATTGATCTCGAAAAAGACGTTTTTCGACCACGAGACGAGGGAGAAAAGATTTTGGGGTCAGAATTCCCTTATCTCAGTCTCATTGGAGCACTTATGTGATGAAGACTAGGCCTGATCTTCCGAGAGGTAGAGCTAAATTCGATTGGTGGAGTATGTGACATTGGCGATTCAGCTTCTAATTAGCATGATTCGAAGTCAAGCAACCGTTACACTAGTGCTCTATTGGTTATCAACCAAGCACAACTTGATTGACCTCGCCGAGAATGCTTTTCCTGCAATCGAATCGAAGAACACAAGCAAGAAGATGTAAAAATGCAATCTGATATTGCAAATATGAATGAAGCGAATCAAGAGGGGTTCGAGAACTCGATTCCAAAAGACAAATCGACACAGTGGAGGAGATCAAGAACGGGGCCCTGGATCACTGTAAAAGGACTTGTCGCCACAGTTACAACAAATCAATCTCTGTTTCTCGAAGGAAAACACAAGAACTAAACAAAACCCAAGTCTAAACGGCAGCGGCTACTGAGTTTAAAGGAGAAGGGGGCGTCCTAGAGTTGGGGGCGACCAGGGGGGCACCCACAACTTGGGCTTAAGGCCCGACACGATACAAAGCCTGAAAAAGACCCAAAACAGGTGTTGCAGCACCTTCCCGTGGTCACACAGAATGATCCACAAGGCTTCTGGAGCTGGGACCAGAACCAAAAGAAGCGTCCCGTCGTCACGATTCCAATGCATCCAAGATCACCTCATTCCGACTTCGTATGAGGGAGATATCGCCGAAACCGTGTAGGGGTGTTGGCTGAATCCGAGATGAACGTGAAAACCGAGTTGGAGTCGACTTGTAACTTGGAGATGAGGCCGGTTCGTGCATGTCCAGCGTTGCGATGTCCTCATCATTATGTATCACGCGAATAGCACCAGGCCTGATATTGCTTTCACGGTGAATTTACTTGCAAGACATAGTGTTGTTCCAACGAAACGTCATTGGGTAGGAGGAAAGCAGATCCTCATATACCTGAATGGCACTAAGGACTTGGGTTTGTTTTATCAGAAAAAACCAAAATCCTACGTTGGTTGGATACACTGATGCTGGCTATTTATCTGATCCCCATAATGCCAGATCGCAGACATGATTCGTTTTCTTACATGGTAGAACTGTCATTTCTTGGAAATCGTCTAAACAGACATCAGTGGCAACTTTCACAAATCATTCTGAGATAATTGAACTTTATGAAGCATCACGGGAGTGTGTATGGCTTCGCAGAATGATTAACCACATACAGCGGTCATGTGGTATTGGTTCTATGGAATCACCTACCATTATCTATGAGGATAATGCTGCTTGTGTTACTCAAATGCAAACAGCCTACATTAAGAGCAACATCACGAAGCATATTGCTCCTAAGCTGTTTATCCTCACGAACTCCAATAGAGTGGTGAGATAAGCATCTTGCAAATAAAGTCTTGTGATAATCTTGCTGATTTATTCACTAAGTCCTTACCTGCCTCAACATTTGAGAAATGTGTTCGAGGAATTGGTAGGAGGAGGCTTCGGGATTTGCAAAATTTAGGGGGAGATGTCCCGAGTAGTATGCCTTGTTAGAACGCATCACATTATACTCTTTTTCCCTTTATGAGTTTTTCCCATGGGGTTTTCTCAGTAAAGGTTTTTAATGGGGCAATATTAACACAAGTATATGTCAGTATTTCTAGTTTTCCCAACGGGGGTTTTTCTAGAAATATAGAGGACATAGATTATTCTATTGAACGCGTTGAGTTAATGGATTAATCATCAGATAGATATATTCCTCTTTTTTCCCACAGGGTTTTTGAGGAATTTACAAGCTCATTGATCAAGAGGATTCGATCAAGGGGGAGTGTTGTAAATAATATTAAGGGGTGATCTCATCCCTTAATCAAGTTAACAGGCGGTTGACTCTTACCATATGGACACACCCCTCCGAGACCGAATAGATGTGTCCCTTTAGGGGACGGTTACTATGTAGCCTTGTATAAATATAACACTGATCAATGGAAAGATTCACTGGTTGATTGCCATTCATTCTGTTCTACTCACGATTACTTGTTACAATTTCTACCAAGTATCCTTGTAGTGCGTTTAAAAAGAAGAGCACGAGGGTTGAGTCGTTTCTATTTTCATTCTTACCTGCAGCTGTGGCATGCTTATTGAAAAACAGGTTTGCGTGCACGGCCTCGTATTTCCACAACGTTCCCTTTGTAATTGATATTTCCACAACCTTTCCACAACATGTCGGTTTTCTTGCGAATAGCATAGTTATATGAGTTGATATTTTTCCGCACTGCGCAACTTCGCTTTCGCCCTCTTCCCTTCAAAGAACATGTGTCAATCTGTTGATGTGTTCCATACACCTCTGAAGTTCGATCATTGCCTTCCTAAGCAAGATCGAGATCCTCTCTGACGTACTATGCGTGTCACTGCACGCGGGCCCAGGTCTACACATCAGTGACGTGGCATTACATCAGAGGAACCTCGTCCCCTAAGGCATCCACCTTTCTATCGGGCACACGATTTGAAACTTCGTAGTATTGCGTAACAAAACGAACTCATAATATATGATAATTGCGAGAGGTATATAGCGCACCCAGTACACTTTTATATATGAAAAAAAATCTTGAACAAGGTATATAACAGGTTAGAGAAAAATGGATCAGTATTGTTACAGAAAGAAATAGAGAAAAGAAATGGCATTTGTGCGTGCGCACACCCCACTCCTGACGACGCTAAAGATGAACTTGTCACCATCAACCTTCGGACGACGACGCCTCAAATCCTGAACGCATGTGCCCTTCGAGTACCACCATTATACGTATATCCATCGATCGCCGCATGATCCTTACTAATCGGGCTCAGAGTACTCTCTGCAGCAATGCTTGATTCGGTTCCCGGCCCAAAACGACGCCAAAGTTTGGATCCTAGTCGTCGGCCACGGGGGGTAGGGGCGCCGCCGCCTCCTCCTCCGGCGCGGCCGCGGCAGCGCCGTCCTTGGCCGCCGCGGCGCCGGTGCCCTCGGAGCTGCCCTTGCTTTTCCGGCGGTTGGACTTCTTGGGCACGGCGGGGAGGTCCTGGCAGGTGGCGGCCGCGCCGTCTTCGCCGGCCGATGGCTTGTCCTTGTCCTTCTTGCGGTTCTTGCGGATGCCCTTCTTGGCCTTGTCCTTCTTCTTTTCCTCGGTGCCCTCGGCGCCCGTGACATCCATGGAGGAGGTGGCGGAGCCCCGGGAGCGGTGTCGTCTCGACCGGCGCGAGCCGGGGGACAGTGGGGAGTCCTCCCCGCCGGCGTCGCCGGCCTCGCTTTTCGTGTCCCGGAAGGAGGTTTCGCCGAGGCTTCCTCCATCAATGACTATTTCTGACAGAGAAAAAAAAAAAGAGATTTCAGTTTGGCAGGTGATGTCGTCTTATGAATTTATGATCATCATTCTATATGCATTCCATCACATTTCAAACCAAACCTGGCTTTGTTTTCTGCTAACAAATCTCCTCTCCTTTTTTCTATTTCTTGAGCAAAACTCCTTTTCGTATATTTCGTATATAGGATTCTTCTTTAATGCGTTTCGCTTGCAACTCCAGCTCCCACATGATTATTTCAGAGTTCGCAACGAGAGGATCCCGTAGATGAAGGAATTATTCAGGCAAGGAAGAAACAAACCTTGAGAAGCCCAGGGATTTGCAGCAGCTGTGCCTCCACTCTCACTCCTAAAAGATGACGAGTCCAGCGGTGCCGAGTGGTAATCCTTCATCTGGCAAGTCCAACATTTTTGTCATGCCACAATATCCACTGTTACGGTTGAATTATCTCATCGTTTCCATGTCCACAAGGAAGCCATTGACATCAAGTAGACACAAAGCTCGTCTAGTTTAAACATTTGATGTGCTTTATGCCAATGACAGATAATGTTGCCAAGCTTACCCAGCTAGGTGCTCCTCCAGCATTGTTGGTGTTATTGGCGGCGCCAGGACCGTCCCAACCGATATGTGCCACATGTTTTACATCCGTTGGGAACCCGATTTGCATTTCAGGCTCCTTACCATCTGGTTGCGACAATTCAGTATGAAAAGGATTGAGGATGTCAATGCCGGTGTCCCCCTGGTATGAACAATCAGCCTTAAGCTATTGAATGAACAACAAGATCATGCATACCCATCATGTTTGAGATGTAGCGGAACGGCTTTAGGATTCCCTTCTTCATCTTTGTGCCCATGTTGTTTCCCCTAAGCTTTGTTTATGTATGTGGGTGCACGCACACTACTTGAACTTGCAAATTGCTGAGGGGATCAGTCCACAAAAAGTTACAGTGAAACGATGCGGTTGAACAAAAAGAAATGAAATGCCTACATTCATATTAGGATGTTCAAAGTGCACATATAAAATTGAACAGAGTGCCATATTGGAATGCTTACTCTGTTGAGAACCTTAGACTCTGTTAACAAGATTGGCCAAATGTTAGCAATTCTTGTTAACCGGTTCTCAACCTTCTTCAGTGGGCCAATGCCATGTCTCTCCCCTCTCAATCTCTTTCTCTGTAAAGGCTAGCTCAATATTGTCTAGCCTCGGGCATTGCCACAATATGATTCAGAAACTTACACTGACCGCAGTGGATGGCCCCCTTGCGGTCAATGCTACTTCGAGGGCAAGAAGAGGAGATCTATCTTATGCCTAATTTTTTGGAGGGTCAAGAACCCTTTGAGCTTCCTCCTAATATTATTCAACCATGCGTGGGTGTAGGAAGAGGCTACCTGTCCTTTTTGTGGCTATTTAAGGAGAAGACGGTTATGGGAAACTGGATGGAGGATGCAGAGGAGTTTATCTAAAGATAGCCATATGGGCAAAGATGTCACTCGAAATGATACGTTCTTGTTTATACCTTGAGTTCACATGATTTCTGCATTTTGACTTTTGTGCACATGTTCCGCCTGTCCTAATGGCCAAATTTATGCAAACTTTCAAAGGAGGTCAAGTAATCTTGAGAAGAGTACACCTCTAGCTTGTTCAAGTCATATTTGATTGTTCTTGAAATTTATCTTGTTGCAGTTGCAATCACCCGTAAAAATTACTGGGCAATTGAAACCCATTTGACTTTTATCAAATATGGCAGGTAAACTTTCATAAATATGAGTTTTAAGGTGATATATTCTGTGGTCTAGAATGAAACCAAGTTGAGCTTCATCAAATATGCAGGTAAACCCAATTTTGCATCTTTGTTTTTAGTTGAGTTGAAGGCCCCCTCAAAAGTCAAAACCAAGCTGGAAGGTTGCATTGCTAACTCAAGGTTGATTTCCCTGCCATACATTTAGAAATTGAGGGCTCACTTATGTTCAACACCCCCCACCCCCCCCCCCCCCCCAAAAAAAAACATCCAAACAACACGTTCACTCACAAGGGTAGTTCGATCAGGTGCCCCAGCACCTTGAGGTGGTCCCGTACTCTACCATTAAAAAAACACACCAAAACGTGCATGAAAAATTAAAACAAAAATATTTGAGAAATTTTACAATGATTGAAAAAATAGGAACTGTCCATCTGATAAAATCTTACGATGGTGAAGGTAGAAAGTACCTAGGATAAAGTACCTGGTACTTCCAAAATGTGGAACCAAGTACCAAAAATAGGACCAAATACTAATTTAATTTAATATTTATAAATACTTTCCATAGATCAACAACTAGAAAAAAGTTCAAGGTAAAATTACCTGAAAGTATACATTGGTACTTTACAATCATTGTAAAAGAGCTCAAAATATTTATTGATAGAGGATAAATGATTTATATTATTCATGCAAATTGTGAGGTTCAACAAGTGTTTATGCAAGGAGAAACAAAAAAGAAAAAACAAAACCAGCATGTAATCAAAGGCACTGTTCATCTGGACCGCGATTCGCTCTTTTCATTTCCCAATTTGTCTTTTTTGTTTCTTCTTACACATAATTTTGTTCAACCTCAAACTTAGCATGAATATAGATTGTTGCATCCTTTATATCCACACAGATTTTTTATTCATTTTTTCGTGCACCTTTTGGTGTATTTGTTTATGGAGTACGGGAGAACCTGAAGATGCTGGAACACCTTAATTGTTCTCGCTCGCTCGCTCGCTCAATCAGCCACTCTTAAATTTCTTCACAAGGCTTAGTAGCTTCTACTACCATAGAAATGGTTTCATCACAGCTGGGTAGTAAAGCCCCCATCCTAGATGGATTAGCTGACTTCTCACTTCTGGGTATGAGGGTTGGAGACTAATGAACTTCTTCAATAGCAAGTATTTCAGACGTGTTTGTAGATGTGTCCATCTGTGATAATTCCTTCGTTACAACTTACAAACAAACTTTACAAACTTTTCCATCAACCATCTATGATAATATTGTTATCCTAGATGTCCATGTACGTTTAGGATAACCTATGAATTTCTATAAATTCCCATGTGCGATGATTGTACCTAAGTTTCTCGAAGCAGAATAAGTTGCAAAGCAAATCTCATCCATTGAAAATTGACACGGTCAGCCAAATGGTATCCTGTGTTCATGATATTTTGATCGAACTAATCAAAATACTGAGGCAAACAAACGTTTAAACATGGGTGCAATAAATATTAAATTTAGACACAGCAGAGATTCATTATCCTCATATACAAATTCAACAACACATGATGCTTGTTTCTGTGTAAACTTGGCACCGAGAATGTCGAATGATAAACGAGTGTACTGCATCAAGACGCCTTAAGATCGTCCATGCCCACACTGGCCTGTAAGTACACAGGTGCATCATAAAATTGTTACCTTCAGAAAATGTTGGGTTGGTCAGCCCAAAAGTACAATAGTTTGGACTGAACTTACCAGAAACTTGTGGTTTTCTTCCAGAAAAGGGGAGAATGTTGAGCAAAACTTCTCAATGTCTGCGTTAATGTTGCCTGAACCACTGATGATCTCCATGAACTTCTTCCTGTCTGGTGCAAGCTTTATGGCAACCTGAAATAAAAGAGCATTAGTATGTACATGTACATTTCAAGCAGTAGAGTGAAGTGTCCGCTTTTAGCTGATGGCACAATCAGTAGTCACTGAAGATACCATGTTTTGCTTTTCACTAGCAAACTGAAAATTAAACTTTACATCATCGGTAATTACTGGACGGTTGACAGATTATCAGAAAGTATAACTTTATTCAGAGCTTAGATAAGGAATAGTACCGAAAAGCTCGAACTCGCCAGCCAGCCATGCCATTTCTTCAGTGTTTTGCTATATGCGTCATTGCAAGCTTGTGACATTTGCCACTCTGGTTGCTGTACCAAATTATGGAACAGCGCAACCAAGAAGTCCATGGCTCTGACGATCAAATGCACAACACAGTCACAAAACTTATAAAACACTGAAATGTACGGATTTTGCTGGGTTACCTTGTCAGCCAGAGAAGACCGTTAGTACAGCTGCTTGAACTTTTGGCAGTCTTTGCACTAACTTCTACTTTCACCAGGCTGTGCAGCTGTTCATACTTTGTAGGATCAGATGCATATTTTGTCTCCAGCCTCTGCACAAGAACAGAAAGAATGTGTCGCCATAAACTGCAGTAAGAACCAGAAATAAATCAAAGGTAGCAGAATTTTCTTTGACCATTTTGTCAAACCACACTAAATTTTCGTTGGCATGGCTTAGATTTTTGTTACCCTATCATCAGTCAGATGCATATGGAAACTCTGATGTGGAATGGACTTCCCTTACCGTGATATTGCCTCCTATATCAGTCTTGACAATAGCCATGGCTGACCCCAATTTCTCTGCAATGATCCATGATCAGAAAGACATTGCTGTAACCACATCAAAGTATCTGCTAACTGGGGAGAAGTTCCCTAAATTTATTGCAGGAATGCAAAACATCTCTCCTGTTTACCTAGCACAGGAAGGATGTGCTTGCACACTTCGAGAAACGGCTTGGTCAGTATCACGCCGCTCTGACTTGACATGCTTCATTCCCTCAAGGGAGGGCGTGAACACAGTCCCCGCCATTTGTGTGTCTGCAACCCAACAGAGAACACGTCACGGCTACAGATATTAAGGAAAATAATCAAGAACAGGTACTGCATCCCAATCATCTTGGATGAGCAGAGCAACAAGGCACCATAATCAAACTAACTTCATCGCAGTTGCTAAACGACCAGGGATTCACACTTAGAGAAAAGATCAGACGGCACCTAATGTTCCACGTCGAACCGAATCTCGTCACAAGAAAACTACAGGTTGTCTGAAAAAAACAACAATCCTGAACACTGTTTCTGTTTCTGATCCTATTTCCTTAAGAAACCAGCAAGCTTCCTACTACTTTGCTCCTAATGCACAAACTGTAAAGAAACCACATCAAACAAGCTCTCAAAACAATTTGCACCGCCAATCGAGGGCATAATTGCCTTGACAGAAATGATTAGCAAATGTTCAGGCTCCTACCAAATATTCAGTGTATACAAGCATCTGAACAAACCGTGCAATCCAAATTCGCAAAGCACACTCACCTGTTCAGGACGGAGGAATTGACGACAGAACAGAACGGGGAGGGAGTTTGGGTGCAGAAGAAGAGAAGACCTGAGAAAATGAGGAGACGTGTGCCTGGATGGCCGAAGTGGGGGAGTTGTGGGATCCGATAAACTGGGCTTCATGGTGGGTTATTTATAGCAAGGGACGGCCTCTTATCGGCTTCCTCGTTTTGCACCATAGACGTGGGCACCAGAGTTGGCTGACACCTCGATCAAATTGCAGGCGGGCACGTTATCGATCATGTTTGTAGAATAATTATCCTCATACTGCCTGAAGGCCCTGATTCGAAGACAGTTCAGTTACATAGTCCTACAGGAGTACAGTACAGGAGTACAGGGGGTACAAATTCATTATGTATTGCGAACGGGCCTGCGACCGGTTGGCCTCAGTAGCGCCCTCTCCTCCGGTGGAGGTCCCCGGTTCGATTCCCTGAGGGGGACGAATTTCGGTGGATTTTTCAGGATTTCCCAGTGGTCTTCAACACATACTGGGAACTGGTGTCTGAGTCCATCTCTTCAAGGCAGGCGTGTGGGTGTGAGTATAGGGTGTAGATCTTAACTTGCGCATAGGTGGTGTGTGTGCGGAGTGTGTGAGTGTGGTGTGTGTGGGTCTATGTGTAAGTTCAGATGCTACAACTTGTACTTGAAGTAAGACCAGTCACGAAAAAAAATCATTATGTATTAAATATTTATTTTCAATTTTTTATAGCTTTTTTCAACCATTATCTTTCAACCACTAGGATATCACCGCCCAGCGCACCTGTGGCGAGATGACTGCTGCACCCGTCAAGCGCGGCAAGAAGGCCGTGGAGGGGGTACACCACCGCATCAAGCATCCCGATCCATTGTCTAGGTCGACGCTGTCCTGCTGCTGCCATGGCCACCCCCACGCTGTCAAGCACTCAAGCTTGACGGGTTCTTTCTTCGGAAAAAAATTCAATGGGGACAGCCCTCAAAACTGCATCCATGAGGACCCTCCCCCAAGTACCGCCACGTGTACACGAAGAGGATCGGACGGCAGCAGCTGTTATGGACTCCCATGCAGGCTCCGCTCGGCTCACCGGAATTTCAGTGTCGACCGCTACAGTCACACCTAGGGACCACATGGCAAATCGTGAAATAATTCTAGGATCCCTAATGCAAAAAGACAAGGACCAGTCTGTAAAGCCTTGTTTCAAGTCTTGTTTTTCAAATCTGCAAATTTATGAAATTCATTAAAGATAATATACTACAAGAGGTCTGTTGATCTATGATCAATTTTTCGTGACGTATTAAAAAAAACATCACAACAACGCACCAACTATGACAATTCTCTGATTTTCGTCGTTGATCTAAAGTTGTGGGTTCTATGCCCAAAACATAGTGATGTTTATGATTTTATCCATTTCGTCAGAATTTGACCCACAAAATAGTGATGTTTCAACGAATTCGTCACGATTAATAAATTAAAGTTGTCATGTGCTTATGGCCCCATTTGGCAAGGGGAGTGACTAGACAACATTGGAGTAAATAGAGATACTAATAACATATAATTAATTTTTTGAAACACGGTTTTGATGCTTCAAACTAAAGGAACAATATGAAATTAGTATGGTTACCTCAAATAAGAGCCAAACTCGAACAACTCGACTAATAAAAATATTTAAGTGCTTTAAAAATATTCTTCGAGTGTTTCTTGCAAATCAACAGATCTATCATCCCGTTCTCATGTACCTTTTCTAACACTTAAATCATAAAAAAGTAAATATTATAACTGAAATTTAAAATTCTAGCAAATAATTAAATTAGCAATCCCGTCACTATCATGCATGAGCATGACTCGAGAGGCCTGCTGGCCTGGTGCTGCAGGCGGCCGGTGGCTTGGTGCCCGGGGCGCCATGCAGTCAGCGCTCGTGGGCCGGCTCGCTCGAGCATAAGCATGGCCTGTTTGTTGCTAGCGTGGCGAGAACAGGGCCAGATCATCAGCCCAGTCAGTAGAGCAACCTCATAATTTTTTCCCAAACATTGTGTCACACGGTGCAATTGAACCCGAAACCTGAGCCTAAAACCTCAGCAATCCTTACCACTGCTTAGTTGTATATGTACCGAAATTTTTCCTAAAAGTTGCGTCACACTCGGATGAAGGGTCTTTTCTGATCAGGTCAGCTTAGTTCAGAAAAATGCCATGCCTTAGAAGATTCGAACCTGAGACCACTCCTGCCCGCTGCATCACCGTCCACGAGCTTATGGCAGCAACACACTGCCACCTTGCTTGTTTCCAGGAAACTAAGCTACGTCCATGGGGCTTTCGCGGCATTCTTAAGCGGTTACAAGCTCAACCGTTACGCGCATAAGCCAGCACAGGGCACTAAAGGCTGCATCCTCCTACTCTGGAATGATGACCATTTAAGGCTGTCTCCAACGCTACCCCGTAAACGTCCCCCTCCCCCTACATTCAGTGCACAGAGCACCCCCTCTCCCCTCCAATGGCGCCCCCCAATCGCTCCCCCCACGTCTGGTGAGCGGCTTCGCCTCCGCAAATGTGGAGGGAGGTCGGCGTCCCTGGACGCGCGAGCCGTTGCAACCTCCATCTCTCGCGCGCAGGGAGCGAGCCCGTGGACGCGCACGGTGGCGGCGGGGAAGTCGGGGGCGCCGGCCGCTTGGCTGCCCCACGGGAGGTCGGATCCGCGAAGCTGGAGGTGGGGAGCGAGGTGGGTGAGGTGGTGGCGGTAGATCTGGTTGGCGGGTGCGGCGGGAGGTCCGGCGAGGTGGCGGGCGTGGAGGGCCGGCATAGCGGGGGAAAATCCAGGAGCTCGTCGCGCGCGGGAAGCAGATCCGGAACGCGGGGGAAGAAGCAGAGCGGCGGCATCCGGCGGCGGTTGCAGAGCTCGTCGCCGAAGCCTCCCTGGAAGAAGGCCCGATCTGCAAGGTAAGTCAAAGTGCAATTTTCGTTTTTCGAAAATCTCCATGGTGCTCTGCAGTTGGCGTTGATTCCAGTTTATGAACCTTTGATTGTGCAACCTAAATAGGGAACGTATCCTAGATCTAGGGACTGATTTAGCTTACGTTCTTGGAAAAATCCAGCACATGAACATGTAGATCTCTAGGTACTGATCTAGGGAAACTTGTGAGCTCATTTGTTCTCTGTAGTGTTATGAGTTCGATGAAATGCAAATAATTTTTCCTTGTACTGTGATAGAAATATGCAGCGATTGTTATTGTTCCTTTATTGATCAGCACAGCAGTTGCATATAGGAATGCTGAGGAATGTTGAGTACTCTATCCTGCTTGTGATGAGTGAATTGTCAACCGTGCGGTGTGATCGTGCGCTTGGTCTTTGGATTGCAGGTACACGGGCGTCGAGTGTCGACGGGGAGCTGTCGTGGAGGTGCTGTGGCCGATGGACCGTGCGGTGGACGGCGGTGAAGGGCAGCCGGGACCGGAGCTCGGACCGGGCGGCAGCTGTGGCGTCCACTCCTGGATCGAGGGCGCAAGCGGCGACGGAAGGCGGGTTTCTTGGTTTGTGCCACAAAACCAAGGAGACGGACGGCGGTTGAAGACGCCAAGTCGTGGAGGCACGGGCGTCGGTCTCGGGACTGACGGAGGTGACGGGCGTCGATGGCGTCTAGGGCCTCGCTGCGGGCGAGCAGGTCACGGGCGTCGGGCGGCGTCTAGGGCCGTCAGAAGGCCGAGGCGGGAACGGCGTCTAGGGCCACGGCATGGAGGCGGGAATCTTCCCGCGCGTGAGATTTTGGCGGTTTTCTCAAAACCGGCCACCTACCCGGGTTTTGCGGACCCTCCAAAACCGTGGACTGGATCTTCATCAAGACGGCGGCATCGTGGAGAAGACTTCGTTCCGAAGAAAGAACCTCGGCCGTCGGATGAGATCGTGTACAGGGGGTGCTGCAGGCCAACCGGTCTGACCGGTCCCTGGCACCGGTCTGACCGGTCCAGCGTACCGGTCTGACCGGTCCCGCGGGTATAAATACCCCTTCTCTTGTGTTAGGTTAAGGGCGGCTTTTGTAATCTGTTCATGGACTCCTCTGTTCTCCAGGCCGCCGCCCCTGTGTTCCTCTCCCTCTGTTCCTCTCTTTAGAGTAGGATTTGTCCATGGATGTGTGAGACTTTGTATTGGATTAGATTGGGAAAGGAGGCATCATCCTCCTTGTGCCCTCTGGGCTTTTGAATCAATCCAATTCTGTCCCTCTTGTGCTTTTTGTGATGGATTTTCATTTCGTTTTTGATGCACTTGATTGCGATGGTTCGTAGAGCTTTTTGGAGTGATTCCTGTGCTCCTAGCTTCGTTCTAAACCCTCTGGAATCACGAGCTCTTCAGAATTGGAGTTCTTGAATTTTGAGAAAACCCCAATCCCTCTTGATCTCCCCTCGAATTCTCAAGATTTGTTGATCTTTAGGACGAGATCTTTTAGGGATATGTTCACGGAGTAGGGGCGAAGCTATCCCCCAAGTTTCATCGATTTTCGTGGTCGTTTGGTTGAGATTCATCGTTTGAATCCAAGTTTTCGGGGTTTTCTGGGTGCCACCGGTCAGACCGGTAGGCAAGACCGGTCAGACCGGTCTGTTAGTTTTTTAACAGACCCGACCGGTCAGACCGGTCCAGCGCACCGGTCAGACCGGTCCAGGCAGATCAGTTCTGCAGTTTTTCTGATTCGCTTCCGATTTGCTTCGTGGTTTCGCTCGCTCGTTCGAGGCCTTTTGTGTTGGTCTAGCTTTTCCATAGCTATTCCAAACTCTGGTCAGAACGCTTGAGGGCTTGGGTGATTTTCGGGATATAGGCCGACGATTCGAATTTCGAAGAAATTTTGATCGGCTCCCATTCACCCCCCCCCTCTGGTCGCCGGCTTCGGTCCCTCAATTGGTATCAGAGCTCGGTTGAGGTTTTCAGTATCTTAACCGGTTCGAAAACCACTCGGTGACCATGGCGAGTCTTGGTAAGATCCCAGTGTTGTCCGGCGAGGACTATGCCTACTGGAAGGTTCGCATGAGAGCCTTTCTGCAGAGCATGGGAGCCGATGTCTGGGAGATTACCACGAACCAGCTTTACGAGGTGCTTGCTGTTCGGGCCACGCCTCTTCAGGTGACCCAGCACGAGGCTAATGCCAAGGCCGTCAATGCCTTGTTCGCTGGTGTTTCTCGTGCGGAGTTCTCACGCGTCCAGGGTTTTCAGGAAGCCCACAAAATTTGGACGTGTCTTGAGAACTACCACGAGGGTACACCTCAGGTGAAGGCCAGACTGTTCGAGACTCACCGGCGTGAGTACGAGAACTTCACACAGGAGCCGGGTGAGAGCATTGACCTGGTGTTCAGTCGTTTTCAGTCGATTGTGAACAATGTCAATGCGAACAGATCTGCTGGTGCCCTTGAGTACACAGAGCACGAGAAGGCCTTTAAGTTGCTTTACGCGCTTGATCGCTCTGTGTGGGATCTCAAAGTGAACACGATCATTGAGTCTGCAGGCTATGAGACTCTGACCATGAACGAGCTTTTCATCAAGCTCAAGGCCACGGAGGTGGATAACCAGACACGAGCCAAGCTCAATGGTGCCCCTCCTTCCAAGAGCGTCGCTCTTGTGACTGGCCCAGGTGGTGGATCGGGCTCTAACGCTAACTCTGCTCTTGGCTTTTTCTCTTGCCTCTTTGCCTTCTGTTTCAGATGAGCAGCTGGAGACGCTGGGCGACGACGACTTGTGCCTCCTGATCAGCAATTTCCAGCGCGTCTACGACAACAGGCAGAGGAAGAAGAACCCCGGGTGCTACAACTACGGCGATCTGAACCACTTCGTCGCCGATTGCCCCAAGAAGTCCGGCGGTGGCCAGAACAACTCCTTCGACTACTACCGCCACCGCGACCGCGACGAGGGAGGCTCCAACAAGGAGCGTTGGCGCCACAAGCACCGCAGTCGTGACCGGGGAGGATGCTTCGACAAGGAGTCGCTCAAGAAGCGCTTCCAGTACAAGGCCAAGAAGCGGGAGAAGGCCTTCCTGGCGCAGCTCAGCGACCTCGACAAGAGCTCCGACACCGACTGCTCTTCTTCACCGACCTCCGACGACGACGACAAGAAGAAGAAGAAGTGGGACAAGGAAGCCGCCGGCTTCATCGGCCTTTCCTTGGAGGCCGGTCGGCGCAAGAGCTTCTGCACCATGGCGGGCGAAGCTGATGGTGCTCGTGCGTCTTCGGGTGGACATGCTACACCGACGCACTCCGGCTCTTCTCCTGGATCCGAGAGCGATTCAGAGGTAAACTCCACGATCGACCTGCTTAATACAGAGGTTAGGGAGTTGTACGCCGCTCTCGACAACCAGAAGAGGCTGCTTAAGGAAGCAGATAGAGAGCGTAGAAAGTTTAGGGCTGAGCTGGCTTGTGCTAGGGAGAAATCTAGTGAGGATGAGTGCGCTGGCTGCATATATCACATGAATGATCTTGTTGCTCTCCGTGCCAAGCATGATGAGAACGTCGCGAACTTAGATGTTGCTAAGACTTCGCTCTCTGACGTATCTCACGAGCTAGCCAAGGCCAAGCATGAGCTTGAACTTGTCAAGGACGCTCCCATTGTTAGTGATGTGCTTGAATGCGATGAGTGTCCTATCTTCAAGTCTGATTTAGCTTCTTTGCAGTCCAAGTTTGCTACTGTTGTTTGTGAACTAGAGGAGCTTAGATCTAGGCCTGCTTTGCTTGGCGCTTGTAAGCTTTGTCCCACGCTTAGGTCGGAGCTAGAGGAGAAGAACGCTTTGATCAAGTCTTTTGGAAATACTAAGGTCATAGAGTCTAGCCCACATATTGACTGCTCTGTTTGCCCTGGTTTGATTGCTGATTTAGATAGTCTTGCGGTAGAGAAAGCCAACTTGTAAAATGAGAACACATACCTTAGGGCGATTCTGAGTTCGGTTTCTAGCAGTGAGCCGCAGTTGGGCATGATGATTAAGCAGTTCAAGTGTGGTGATGGGTTTGGGGTCGGTTACACATACACGAAGTCAGACTTTGACAGGTTGTATGGTAAGATTGGCAAGGCTGCTGAAAACACTGCTAGCACAAGCACACAGCCTTCGCTTGTTGACCCCGCGGATGGTGTGCTTAAAGAACCACCGAAAGCACCTCCGCAGAAGCAGGTTTGGGTTCCAAAGCCCAATGCGCTGAGGAACCCCCTCGACATGCTCCCTGTTGCCATAGCCCAGGTTGCCCAGAAGAAGAGGGCTGCTCCTCCCCGTCCGCAGGCTAGGCCTCCACCTCCCAAGCGTGAGGTGAGGTACCACTGCGAGTTCTGTGACAGGGAAGGTCATCTGGAGGAGTTTTGCTTCAGGAGGAAGCGGGCTGTGAGGAGAGAGAAGGAGAGACGGAACGCGGACATGTACTCTGCTCGGGTGCATGGTCCTTCTCGGCGTGGTGATAGGCGAGATGCTAGGGCGCGCCATGTAGGTGGAGGTCAGGGAGACGGTGGTGGTTACCGTGCTCCAGCGGGTGGTCGCTTTGCCAGTAGTGCTCCTGGTCGTTTTCAGTACGGCTATGGACCATGGGACCGAGGCTTTGGAGGAGGTTTTGATGCTCCACGCTTTTCTCGCGGTAGTGTTCGTCAGTCACGCGGTAGACGGGACGGGGG
Organism: Panicum virgatum; assembly: GCF_016808335.1. Classification (NCBI taxonomy): domain Eukaryota; kingdom Viridiplantae; phylum Streptophyta; class Magnoliopsida; order Poales; family Poaceae; genus Panicum; species Panicum virgatum. The sequence continues at coordinate 18,080,353 of NC_053146.1, read as the reverse complement.
ATACGCTTTGTCTGGTTTTGCTAACCCTTCTGTAGAGCAAATGGCTCGACACTGGTTTACTTCTCACTTTGCTAACCCCAGTGTTGAGACATTTGCTCACCCTTTGTCTCACTACTGATGTGCAGGTCGGAGGCTTGGAGAACAGGTGGATCATGGACTCCGGTTGTTCGCGCCACATGACCAGTAATGACAAATGGTTCTCCAGCCTCACCCCGATGCGCTCAAAGGAGTACATTGTGTTCAGGGATAATGGAAGAGGAAAGGTACGTGGACTTGGCGCTGTTCGAGTTTCTATTTGCTTTACCTTGAGAGAAGTTGCTTTGGTTTCGAATCTTAGCTTTAATTTGCTCTCTGTGTCGCAACTTCTTGATGAGGGGTTTGAGGTTCGCTTTAAGGAGGGCTGTTCGCGTGTTCTTGATTCCAGAGGAGACTTGGTTTGCCGGATTACACCTCGCGATCGAGTTTTCTTGGTTGACTTCTCTGGAACTCCTTTTGGTCCTTCTCATTGCTTGATGGCTGGCCCTTCTTCTGATTTGTGGAAGTGGCATAGGAGACTTGGACATTTGAGCTTCGATTTGTTATTGAGACTGAGCTCACTTGGCCTGATCTGAGGATTGCCCAAATTGAAGTTTGAAAAGGACCTTGTTTGCCATCCGTGTCGCCACGGGAAGATGATTGCCACTTCACATCCGCCTGTTAATCAGGTGATGACCTCTCACCCTGGAGAGTTGCTACACATGGACATTGTTGGTCCTTCTAGGGTGATGTCTGTTGGTGGGAAGTGGTACGTGCTTGTGATTGTGGACGACTTTTCTCGCTATTCTTGGGTCTTTTTCATGAGAACCAAGGATGAGGCTTTCGAGTTTGTTCGAGACTTGATCTTGAGGTTGAAAAACGAGTTACCCCAGGCCATGAGAGCGATCCGTAGTGACAATGGCACAGAATTCAAAAATACTCGTTTTGACGCCTTTTGCAGTGATCAAGGGCTCGAACACCAGTATTCTTCTCCCTACACTCCACAGCAGAATGGAGTTGTAGAGCGGAAGAATCGGACACTGGTTGAGATGGCGAGGACGATGCTCGATGAGCATAGGACTCCTCGCAAATACTGGGCTGAGGCGGTTAACACCGCTTGTTACGTGTCCAACCACATTTTCTTGCGTGCTTTCATGCACAGGACTTCTTATGAGTTGCGGTTTGGACGCCAGCCCCGTGTTGACCATCTCAGAGTTTTCGGTTGCCGGTGCTTTGTGCTGAAAGATGGAAATATTGATAAGTTTGAGTCTCGCTCGTCTGACGGTGTTTTTCTCGGTTATGCTTCTCACTCTAGAGCGTACCGTGTGCTGATTATTGATACTAACATCGTCAGAGAGACTTGTGAGGTCACTTTCGACGAGACTGCACCGTGCAATTCTTCTGTCTTTGAAGTTGCAGGAGATGATGAGCTCGGCACCTCCATCTTTGAAGATGAGGAGGAAGAAGCTGCAGATGGCGATGCTGAGGCTACCACGCGTGCTGTGGACCCAGCTATCTCTGCTACGAGCTCAGACGATGACGACGGCCCCGATCCGACTACGTCTACTTCACAGGGGCTGTTCGAGGAGGTGACTCAGGCTTCACCAGCTGCACCTGAGGAGGCACTAGCTTTGGTTGAGGAGGAGGCGACTTCGACACGGGAAGCACCGCGACACATTCAGCGCCGCCATCCACCTCAACAGATGCTAGGTGATCTCAACGAGCGAGTCACCAGGTCCAAGGTAACAAGTATCACTGGCTTTGCTCATTCAGCGTTTGTTGCCTCTTTTGAGCCCAAAGATATTGGACACGCTCATTCTGATTTTAATTGGGTCAATGCCATGCATGAGGAACTTGAAAATTTTGAAAGAAACCAAGTTTGGGTTTTAGTCGAGCCTCCACCTGTTTGTAATCCCATCGGAACGAAGTGGGTTTTCAAAAACAAGCAGGGTGAGGATGGTTTGGTTGTTCGGAACAAGGCTCGTCTTGTTGCCCAGGGATTTTGCCAAAAAGAGGGTATTGATTTTGAGAAAACTTTTGCCCCTGTTGCTCGTTTGGAAGCTATTCGAATCTTTCTTGCATTCGCTGCTTCCAAGGGTTTTAAGGTTTTCCAAATGGATGTGAAATCTGCCTTCTTGAATGGTTTTATTGAAGAAGAGGTTTATGTGAAGCAACCCCCTGGTTTCGAAAATCCCAAGTTTCCAAACCGTGTTTTTAAACTTCAGAAAGCTCTTTACGGTTTGAAACAGGCACCTAGAGCTTGGTATGATAGATTGAAAACCTTTTTGCTGGCTCAGGGCTTTAAAATGGGATGTGTTGATAAAACTTTGTTCCTCATGCGATCAGGCACTGATTTTCTGTTAGTTCAGATATACGTGGATGATATTATCTTTGGTGGCTCTTCTCACGCTCTTGTCTCCAAGTTTTCTGAGCAGATGTCCAGGGAGTTCGAGATGAGCATGATGGGTGAGTTGCAGTTCTTCCTCGGGCTGCAGATCAAGCAAACTCCTCAGGGCACTTTTGTCCATCAAGCCAAGTACACTAGAGACTTGCTGCAGAAGTTCGACATGAGTGATTTGTCTCCTCAGTCGACTCCGATCAGCACATCTACGGCGCTTGATGAGGACTTGGACGGCGAGGCAGTGGACCAGAAGGAGTACAGGAGCATGATCGGCTCTCTCCTGTACCTAACGGCGACGCGACCGGACATCCAGTTCGGCGTCTGCCTCTGCGCGCGGTATCAGGCTTCGCCGCGCACCTCTCACAGGCAGGTGGTGAAACGCATCTTCAGGTATTTGAAATTCACCCCTGAATTTGGTCTTTGGTATTCTGTGGATTCTTCTCTGGTTTTGGTGGGCTTTTCTGATGCCGATTTCGGTGGGTGTCGGTTGGATCGCAAGTCGACATCCGGCACTTGTCAATTTCTCGGTACATCTTTGGTGTCTTGGTCCTCTCGCAAGCAGGCTAGCGTAGCGCTTTCTTCCACAGAAGCTGAGTATGTTGCCGCTGCTAGCTGCTGCTCCCAGATACTTTGGATGAAACAAACCTTGCAGGATTATGGCTTGAGTTTCGGTAGGGTTCCCATCTTTGTAGACAACATGTCAGCCATTAGCATTGCAAAGGACCCTGTCCTACACTCCAGAACCAAACACATAGATATCTGATTCCATTTCCTGCGAGATAACCATGAGAGAGGACACATAGACTTGAACCATGTCCCTTCAGAGAGGCAAACCGCAGATATCCTAACCAAACCTCTTGAGCAGGACACCTTTGCTCGCTTGCGAGGAGAGCTTGGGGTTTGTTACCCCTTTTGATCGCTGACTTTTCTTTGGTTAGCTTTGTAGGTCTTGTTTGCTCTTCTTTTTGTTTTCTAGGTTTGGTAGTTGCTTTGTGCATATGCATTGTACATGTTCGCATTTTGCATTGTCTCACTTGCACTAGCATTCTTGTATACATTGCTATGATCTTCTAGTGCCTGCTAGTGTGAGTTGATAAACTTGATCATGTATAGCTTGCTCCATTGTGTATATGATATCATCTGAGTTAAGCTATTTTGATTTGAAAAATCTGAAAACATGATCACCCTGTCTTGGCTACTAGCATGTTAGGGTGTGTTGATATGCTTTGCTATCTTATTCATGCTAGTGTGGTTTTTCGTTCAGCAATTCATACTTGAAATGATCTAAATCTGATAAAATTGCTTGAACTGTTCTGGAAATGGATGGAAAAGATCCAGGTGGGATTGCTTGTCGCACTGATCGAGCTTTTGGGACGGCTCACTTTGCACTTGTGAGAACCCGGGCAAGGCTGTGCATGACTGAAACGAGTGCTTTAAGCTTCTGATTGTCTTTTGGCATAGGCTTGGCCTCGTTGCTAAGTAAAGCATGACAAGCTTTCAACCTCTGGCACTAAGAATTGCTTGATATAAAATTTGATTGAAAAATAATTGTTGGCAACTTGTTTTGGCTGATTTGGCTCACCTGTATGAGTTTGAGTAGCACTGCTTTCCATTTCCTACTTGTTAGTGCTAGATCATGGGTGATGCTTTTATTTCTCCTAAACTGAACTTGCCTAGCTTTAGACTGATTTGATATACCCTGTTGAGCTAGATGCAGGTCCGGTTTATGGATGCACACGTGCTTGTGACTAGATGTTGCTCATATCCTTGTATCCCTGAATGCTTTCACTTACACCTCCTGCATTGCATTCATTGCATAGCATCTGTTCAGGGGGAGTCTCTGCTTCAGGGGGAGCTTTAGGTCTTTTTAGGCTTGATGTGTGCATGTGCCAACAAGGGGGAGAATTTTGAGAGAAGTGATCGAACAAGGGGGAGACTTGTTTGATTTTTTTAAAAAAAAACTTGTTGTGCACAGGGCTTTGAGAGTGCATCATTTTGGGAGAGTTGCACTTGTGAGAGGGAAAAACTTTGCTTGGGAAGTTTCTACTTTGGTTTTGGCTCCTGTTTTTCCTCGTTTTCCCTCTGCTTCTTGTATGACTGCGTCGAGGATTACCTCTGTCTTTGAGGAGTCATGTTTTGGCTTTTGATCGATTGCGTCGAGCCTTTGCCCTTGTCTTAGGGGATCGATTTTGCTTGAGTGAGTGACTGTTCCTGCCTTTCTGAGCCTTTTGTCACTTGCTTGTGCTTCTTTGTTCTTTTCTGGTTTCACTTCTCTTGGTTCGTTTGTGGTGTGTTGACAATGCACTCATCAAGGGGGAGATTGAGGAATGTTGAGTACTCTATCCTTCTTGTGATGAGTGAATTGTCAACCATGCGGTGTGATCGTGCGCTTGGTCTTTGGATTGCAGGTACACGGGCATCGAGTGTCGACGGGGAGCTGCCGTGGAGGTGCTGTGGCCGATGGACCGTGCGGTGGACGGCGGTGAAGGGCAGCCGGGACCGGAGCTCAGACCGGGCGGCAGCTGTGGCGTCCATTCCTGGATCGAGGGCGCAAGCGGCGACGGAAGGCGGGTTTCTTGGTTTGCGCCACAAAACCAAGGAGACGGACGGCGGTTGAAGACGCCAAGTCGTGGAGGCACGGGCGTCGGTCTCGGGACTGACGGAGGCGACGGACGTCGACGGCGTCTAGGGCCTCGCTGCGGGCGAGGAGGTGACGGGCGTCGGGCGGCGTCTAGGGCCGTCAGAAGGCCGAGGCGGGAACGGCGTCTAGGGCCACGACGTGGAGGCGGGAATCTTCCCGCGCGTGAGGTTTTGGCGGTTTTCTCAAAACCGGCCACCTACCCGAGTTTCGCGGACCCTCCAAAACCGTGGACTGGATCTTCATCAAGACGGCGGCATCGTGGAGAAGACTTCGTTCCGAAGAAAGAACCTCGGCCGTCGGATTAGATCGTGTATAGGGGGTGCTGCAGGCCAACCGGTCTGACCGGTCCCTGGCACTGGTCTCACCGGTCTAACTAACCGGTCTGACCGGTCCAGCGTACCGGTCTGACCGGTCCCGCGGGTATAAATACCCCTTCTCTTGTGTTAGGTTAAGGGCGGCTTTTGTAATCTGTTCGTGGACTCCTCTGTTCTCCAGGCCGCCGCCCCTGTGTTCCTCTCCCTCCGTTCCTCTCTTTAGAGTAGGATTTATCCATGGATGTGTGAGACTTTGTATTGGATTAGATTGGGAAAGGAGGCCTCATCCTCCTTGTGCCCTCTGGGCTTTTGAATCAATCCAATTCTGTCCCTCTTGTGCTTTTTGTGATGGATTTTCGTTTCGTTTTTGATGCACTTGATTGCGACGGTTCGTAGAGCTTTTTGGAGTGATTCCTGTGCTCCTAGCTTCGTCCTAAACCCTCTGGAATCACGAGCTCTTCAGAATTGGAGTTCTTGAATTTTTGAGAAAACCCCAATCCCTCTTGATCTCCCCTCGAATTCTCAAGATTTGTTGATCTTTAGGACGAGATCTTTTAGGGATATGTTCACGGAGTAGGGGCGAAGCTATCCCCCAAGTTTCATTGATTTTCGATGTCGTTTGGTTGAGATTCATCGTTTGAATCCAAGTTTTCGGGGGTTTTCTGGGTGCCACCGGTCAGACCGGTAGGCAAGACCGGTCAGACCGGTCTGTTAGTTTTTGAACAGACCCAACCGGTCAGACCGGTCCAGCGCACCGCTCAGACCGGTCCAGGCAGATCAGTTCTGCAGTTTTTCTGATTCGCTTCCGATTTGCTTCGTGGTTTCGCTCGCTCGTTCGAGGCCTTTTGTGTTGGTTTAGCTTTTCCATAGCTATTCCAAACTCTGGTCAGAACGCTTGAGGGCTTGGGTGATTTTCGGGATATAGGCCGACGATTCGAATTTCGAAGAAATTTTGATCGGCTCCCATTCACCCCCCTCCTCTGGTCGCCGGCTTCGGTCCCTCAAATGCTTGACTTGGTATTTCGATGTCTGTTTGTAGGGGGAATAGATGGGTTGGGAAAGAAATTTCTAAAGTTATAGTGTTGCAGCACTAATTTTTCCTTGAATCGGAATGCTGCGTGCTATTGCTGTTATTTTCCTTCACTCCAATGCTTTGGAAATTGCAATGATTGTTCAACAATGCACCCCAACATGTTGTTCAGTTATGTCTTAGGCTTGATCAATAATTATGATTGTAACTTATCACAACTAGTAATTTTCCAATCTTTTTGTGACTCTGCATGCATGTTTGTACAAGTAAAATGTTACATTTTTAGTTCTTCTTATTGTTTTTGACAGATAACATCAAAGAACATGCATAAAACTCCCTGAACGGGTGTGCTCTTGATAGTACTGAATTTAATATGACAGCCTAAACCCCTTCAATGAGTGTGGTCTTGACAGTATTGAAATTTGTTGATAGTACTGATTTTTTTGACAGATTAGATCATAGACAGATAAGCACAGCCTGCTAGGTTACTAACACTGCTTTGCATGGGATTAGATGGACCCGCAGATTGCCGCTCTAATGAAAGCAATGGCCTCGTTGATGACCATGGTTGAGAATACCACCTGTCAGGTACGGGCCTTTGCCATGAAGGATTCACCCCTGCACTCGAACCTGAGGCCAACCTGTTGACCCTCATAGCCATAGACGATTTGTCCACCGACTTGGAGAACGCAACCATGGACTGTCTTTTGCGGATGGAGCTGTCCTTTGGTGTGCAGCGGGAGCAGAGTGCAGAAGAGCACAATGTTGACCCCAATGACATTGTGCCCGTGGATTTCTCGCCCCCGGACTCGGAGTACGAGCTTGAGCCTGAAGAAGAGTACCACTACATCGGCTCGGATCGTGATATTTAGTACTCTGCTTTCATGTTATTTTATTTGAACTACCGTAATGTATGAACTATTTGGTACTGAGGGTGTACTAGTACTCCTTAATATGTAGTGCGTGTATGAACCACTCTTAATTTCGAAGGAACTGCTTCTACTCAGTCATGTATTATGTTTCATTTCGGCTGTGATTTAAATGTGCAATGTTATTTGTGCCTACTTAATTTGAATTCTCTGTGCTGCTGCTTTTATTTTCCTGGTTAACATGCTTGCGCTATGTTAACTGTGAGATATCTTGGTTCCTTTTGCATCTCATAATGGCTGAGCAATCCTGTTTTTGTCATCAACGCTTTGCATGCTTCTTTTGCAGGGCCAGGGATGGCGGGTGGGACTTCCATACGGGCCTCCCGGACCTCTCTGGTCCCTCCTGCAGTGTGTGAACTACTATAACTTGTACCGGGCTTTGTCGTCGGATTTGTTCTGAACTATTTCGTTTGGACTCGTGTTCTGCTGTGAACTACGTCCTGATGTTGTCAACTTTTTAGTTCCGACTTGCTATATGTTACGAACTACTCCATATTGTTTTCAACTATTTCATCGAAGTACCATTTTCTCTGTGTTGGGAATGTTAAAACAGCACTGACAATAAACACGCGTGACTTGCATTCATAAGGCCTTAAGACAATTCGGAAAAGTACATAACAACTTCGAACGTAACAAACACATGGAACATCAACTCTCAACATGAAGACAACAGATGACTACGTTATTGAAATACAAGCCTAAGGTACTTCATATGTAAATCCGAAGGAACTAGAAGACATCATACAGCTAAGAAGACCCAAACAAGGACCAAATATGCTCGATGTGGTCGCGCTTGAGCTTGTGTGCCGTGTCACTGTCACGAAGCCTATGGTGGGCCGCGATGAAATCAGTCTGCTCGCGAGTACCAGACCGGAAAGGCTGCACCGGTGGACCATTGCTGTCGTACACGTACGGTAGGTTCTCACCGCGCTCGTCATCAATTATCATATTGTGCAAGATGATGCACGCCATCATGATGTTCTTGAGCCTGTACCGGTCCCAGCCGTAAGCAGGTCCACGAATGATCGCCCACCGAGCCTGCAAAACTCCGAAAGCACGCTCGATGTCCTTGCGTGCCCCCTCCTGAACCTGGGCGAACCGACAATCTTTGTTCGTCATGGGGTGACGAACAGTTTTAAGAAAAGCTGACCAATCAGGGTAAATCCCATCCGCTAGGTAGTACCCCATATTGTAGGCGTTGCCATTTACGGTGAAGTGCACGGGGGTGCCTCATCCCTAATCTGCCTACGAAATAGAGGGGACCTATGCAGCACATTTATATCATTGTTACTACCGGGCATCCCGAAATATGCATGCCATATCCATAGGTCATGGGAAGCCACTGCCTCTAGCACCATCGAGGCTTGCTTCCCACGGCCAGTGAACATGCCCTTCCAAGCGGTTGGACAGTTCTTCCACTCCCAATGCATGCAATCTATGCTCCCCAACATACCCGGAAACCCACGAGTGCTGTTGAATGCAAGGAGAGCCGCGACATCCGTCGCAATAGGTGCGCGGAGATACTGCTCCTCAAAGAGCTCAATCACCGTTGCGCCAAACCGGTTCAGAGCCTCCAACGAGGTGGACTCTGCGATGCGCACGTACTCGTCAACCGCATCGGCTGGAACACCGTACGCTAGGATGCGTAATGGCGCGATGCACTTCTAGAACGGGGATAGACCCATTTTCCCCGTCGCATCAGGCCAGCAAGAGAACCAAGGGTCCCTCGCCGTCACGCTTTCCATGATGCGAAGGAACAAGGCACGCCTCATTCAGTACCTACACAAATAGCATGAGTCAGCAAACAAACCTTTTCCCCCTACACACAACGAGAACAAAAAATGACAAGTACCGGCGCGGAATTGAGCATCAGTGTACACCGGGTTCTCTACAAAGTAGTCCGCCATGATCCTTGCATGCCCAGAACCATGTTCCCGATCGATCACGATGTGACCGGGAACGGAACCACGCCTCCCGCCTTCCCGGCGCCTTGCTTCTTCTTCGTGGATCATGTGACCGACGACGGCGGTGTCGTCATCGTCGTCGATCAGTAGCCTGGCTCTACTCCTGCTCACCCACTGGAAGATCGCGGCGGTGGTGAGGTTGTCATCTGCCATAGTGTTTGTGGTTCACAACAGATAGGATCAACTCAACAGATAGGATCAACTGAGTGGATCAATATGTTTGGGTTGCCCAGCGTCGATTATATAGCGGCTACAAGCTTGCGATGGAAGAATCTTCCTCCGCAAGATTCAGCCAAGCTTCTGTCACAAGCCTCCGACTTCCTTCCAGCACAAGCTACTCCCGTATCATGACAAATGCACAGCAGAACGGGTACGATTCTTCCACCACAAGCCTCTGAATTACATAATTAAATTTTAATAGGAATTAAAAATTAATAACAAATTAATTGTAATGCCAATATTAAAATGCATGCCGAAATTAAAATTGTTACTGTTCATTTATACAAATACGCATCGCGTATAGTCCATATACGTTGTGTTCGAATGAGAAGTTAAAATGAATAAAAAAAGATGGTAGTTGGTTTAGGAGGAGCGTATAGAGAGAATGGTTGGAGAGGAGGAATTATAGGGGGAGGAATCTTTTAGGGTGAGGTAGTAAAAAATAATAAAAAGTACATTTAGGGGGAGTTGGATGGGGGGAACCGTTGGAGGAAGCCTTAGACCTAAGTGATATTGTGATCAGGTGATTCTCGGTAACAGCCACTGTTTCCATCGTTGAGTGTGGGACTACCTTCTCCATCACGGTAGTCTACGGCCCGGCACGGGACAACCGCAAACATGCTTTTTTGCGTGAGCTGTGAAACTCCAAACCATCTGGAGATGTCGGGTGGCTTGTGTTGGGTGACTTCAACCTAATCTACCAAGCCAGGGACAAAAGCAATCGGAACTTAAACTTGCATAGAATGCGTCAATTTCGGGCAGCATTTTCCTTCTGCGAGCTGAGAGAAATTCACCTCCAGAACCGGAAGTTCACCTGGAGTAACGAAAGGAGGCGGCCCACCTTAGTCAGACTAGATCGTGTGTTCTGCAATGAGCGTTGGGACCTCGTATTCGAGCAGCACGGCTTACAGGCATTGGCCACGGCTCTCTCCGACCACTGCCCTCTAATGCTCTCCAGTCTTGCGGGCCCTAGAATGCCGTGACCATTCCGTTTTGAGAATTTCTGGACAAAAATCCCAGGATTTTTAGACGAGGTGCGAACGGTCTGGCAAAGGCCGTCACCGCATTCACAACCAATCCGAATCCTCCACCACAAACTCTCCTGTACAGCACGGCACCTGCGTAGATGGAGATAATCCATACTGTCGGACGCAAAAAAGAAATTATTCATGGCACTAGAAGTGATCAAGAGACTTGACATTGCTCAAGAAAGTAGGGCCCTTTCTGATGCCGAGCTCACACTTAGGCGGGGCCTCAAACGGCGAGTAGTGGGACTCTCCGTGGTTGAAAGAGCTAATAAAAAGCAAGCATCAAGAATCACAAACCTAAAGGAAGGGGACGCCAATAAAAAATTCTTTCACCAAAAGGTGAATGCCCGCCACAGGAAAAACAACATACAACGCCTGCAACATCAGGGGGGATGGGTCACCACACACGAGGACAAGGCTTTGATAATACAGGACTACTTTGCGGTGGCAATAGGGCTACCACAATCGCAGGCTAGGGACTTCAACTGGGAAGTCCTAAACACTCAGCGCTTTGACCTCGAGGCCTTAGCGGCCCCGTTCACCAGGGACGAGATTTTGAAGGCCGTTTCACTCACACCCTATGGAAAGGCGCCTGGGCCAAATGGGTTCACCGCGAACTTCTTCAAATCCTGCTGGGAAATCATTAGCGGCGATCTTGTAACGGCGCTAAACACTTTCCATGACCTTCGTTGCTTGAACTTCGACCTCCTCAACACGGCGAACATCGTGCTACTTTCTAAGAAGGAGGGGGCAGAAAAAAATTGGAGACTATAGGCCGATTAGCCTCATTCATAACGTTGCGAAGCTACTGGCAAAGATCTTGGCACTGTGGCTTGCTCCAGCAATGCAGCAGATCATCTCCAAGAGCCAGAGCGCCTTTATAAGAGGTCGTAGCATCCACGATAATTTCATGTATGTGCGGAATATGGCGAGGCGATTCCACAGAAGCAAGACCTTAATGCTACTTATAAAGCTCGACATTTCGAAGGCCTTCGACTCGGTACGCTGGGAATACATCCTTTCCCTTTTGCAACATATGGGTTTCCAGGATAGATGGAGGCACTGGATCGCCGCTAGCTTCTCAAAGGCATCATTGCAGGTCCTACTTAATGGTATTCCAGGACAGCACATCGCCCACGGTCGAGGCCTGCGTCAGGGAGATCCACTCCCCTGCTGTTCATCCTTGCAATTGACCCCTGCAACGTCTGCTCAGCTTGGCCACTAAGGCTGGTATCCTCACCAGGGTCGCAAGGAACCGCACAAGACTGCGAGTTTCCTTATATGCGGACGACGCCATTATTTTCCTACGACCTATCAAGCACGAGGTGCGAGCCTGGCCCACCTTTTGAACCTCTTCGGGCAAGTTACGGGGCTACACACGAACATCCACAAAGTCCTCGATCGCCCCAATTCGCTGTGAGGGAATTGACCTTGACGATGTCCTTGCGGACTTCAGAATGGCCTTAAACACCACGAAGGAGGTCATGGAATCTGTTGATAGGCTCCGAAAAAAGTTTCTTTGGGCGGGAGATGAAAACCTTACTGGGGGAATGCAAGATCAATTGGCCCACAGTCGCAAGACCGACGGACATGGGAGGGGCTGCCCTACTAGACCTAGAGAGATTTACTCGAGCGCTACGCCTACGCTGGTTATGGCAGGAGTGGACGAGGTCTGAGAAGCCTTGGGTCGGTATGGGCACACCTTGCAGTGAGACTGATAAATTACTCTTTGTGGCCTCCATTGAAATTCGGATTGGGGACGGGCAAAAAATTTACTTCTGGGAATCAGCGTGAGTGGCCGCCCACCGCCCAAGGGACATTGCACCGGATCTTTACTCCATGACCAAAAGGAAGAATAGGAAGTTGCATGAGGCCTTGCCAGACAACCAGTGGATCCGGGATATTACGGTTGGCCCGAACTTTAGCCAGCACCATTTACAGCAATTCGTAGAACTCTGGTTGGCCTTGAGGGAGACCAGCCTTAATCCGGGCATGGAGGACACAATCAAGTGGAAATGGATGGCCAACGGAGAGTACACTGCAGCCTCTGCATATCGGGCGCAATTCCTCGGATCAATCAAGATGGACCTGCACCTGCTGATTTGGAAACCGTGGGTGCCGCCAAAGTGTAAATTCTTCGCATGGCTCATTATCAAGAACAGAGTTTGGACGTCCGACTAGTTGGCGACCAGGGTCTGGCCGAGAAACGACGTGTGCCCCCTCTGTCGCATTGAACCATAAACGACACATCACCTACTTGTCACGTGCCGTTTTACAAAACGAGTGTGGAGTCTAATCGCTGAGTGGCTGCACTATTAGCAGCTGCACCCAAGTTTGTGGGGCATCACACGCTCGGTCACTGAGTGGTGGCACTTCATGGGAGAGCTTCCGAACGTTCCGAAAAAGGCTATTAAATCACTCTTACTGCTGGTAAATTGGGAGTTTGGAAGGAAAGGAATGCAAGAACCTTCGACCGGTGCGAGGCTTCGACTTTATCGCTGGTGGGAAAAATTAAGGAGGAAGCAAGGGCGTGGGGAATCGCGGGAGCCAGACACCTGGCGAGTTTCGTTGGTGGATAGTGGCTGGCCCGAGCCATCCTTTGTATAGTTTTTTTTGTTCCTGTGTTCTTTGTCTCGTTTAGAGGAACCTTCTGTGGTTCCTCGCCGTGTACCCTTCTTTATTAATAGAAATAAGCACAGTCTGTGCTTGTTCGTTAAAAAAACATCAGATGCCTTACCAACACATTACTTGTTATCTTTTGAGGAATGTTTTATTTCACCCTAATTTTCACATAATCTAATGAAACACTTTATTTTAATTTTAAATATCCATAAAATGATTCTATGTCAATTTCCAAAATTTTCGGAGAAGTTTTTAGATAATATTATCATTATTTTTTTATTAAGATTGCAAGTAGAAGTTTAAATTATCCCTAACAAAATCATAACAATACAAACTAATTTGTTACCTTCCTTATGATGAGATCTATTACTTTTATTACAGACGCATCTTTAGTTATATAACATTATAATTAAAAGATAAATTTAATATATTTCTCAAAAATAAATGTGTGCCGCATGTAACACACCCAAACAACGCGAATATGGGTTTGGGTATGGATAATGGGTACACAACGGCATCGTGCATTTATGTTGATCTAAGTTACGAGATAGCAGTGATGTTTATCATGATACACATTTTTGAAATTTATTTTGAATATTATTTTAATTAATACTTAATCCAGTATACTTTTGAATTAAAATCTAATTAGGTTTTTTAAATTACGCGTGTATCGCACGTACATCTATGCTAGTTCTTATAATAGTTTTTATGCAATGAATTGAACCACTAAAACGTTACATGCAAGTACTTTGGAATTTCCTTTGATCTGCAAAAAGGTGATCATTGATCATTGTTCATCATTAACCCTCGCTCATCCCAGATTCTCTTCGAGCTGACCCTACGGGCTCAGAACTTCAGAAGTAAACTAACCTCTAATTTAATAAGTATCAACATGCTCTGACACTCCTCCTGTACTACTTCTAGACATGGCGAGCACCCGTTGCATGTTACGGGCGTAGACGTGATGGGCAGTGAGAGCATCATCTCCGTTCATGTGATTGTGCTTCGCCAATCACCAGTCGCAGGAGGGATTGATGGTCAATAGGCCTGATGGCAAAGTAGTGGTTGCCCAAACGGGTATCTGCCGATCTAGACCCACACCGACAGTGTGTGGTACAATCATTATGGAAGAAATTGGCTTAATTTGTCTTTTTGCTAATATAAAATTAAGGTGCAAAAAAAATCACGTAGTGGCTCTAAAAAAATTGGTAGTCATATGCACATCATGTAGGCCACTGCTTTAAAATTAAGCCCTCTCTCCAAATTATTATGTTGAGATTATTGCACGAATATTGCAAATAATTAAATAGCGTGTTGGATGGCTTTATGCACGAAAGTCTCAATTTGTTTGAGCTGAAAAGTTCATTTGACTAAGCTCAGATGGTTTTGGATTCAAATTTTAGTCTATTACATTTACTTGGGTGTAACCAGGAGAAATTGAGGTGAAAGCGACTCTGTGTTCAGGTTTGGTTTTATCTAAGGGTGTGTTTAGTTCGTGAAAAAGTTTGGGTTTTGGCACTGTAGCACATTTTGTTGTTATTTGACAAATAATGTCCAATCATGAACAATTATGCTTAAAAGATTCATCTCGTTGTAATCAGTTGAACTATGTAATTAATTATTTTTTTCAACTATATTTAATGCTCCATGCATGTGTCCAACAATTCGATGTGACAGATATTGTAGAAATTTTTTTGGAAACTAAACACCCCCTAAATGTGGGTTCGTAAGTTAATGCTGTGGCCAGTGGGCTCAAAGTGTTCATGATAATAAATTTACACTGCGCCGACAATTCAAAGATCGTACAGGGGTGTTCAACAAGGAAAGCTGAGTGGATTGGCTTCCCGTGGTTATCCCAAAGATTATACATGATCACGAGCTATCCGGCCCGTTCGAAAAAATCCAACCCGACCCAACCTGACTAATGCGTGGGCTGGGCACAGACCAAATTTTTTGACCTAAAACTCGGCCCGACTTGAATTTTACACAAAAAATCAAATTTGATACAATTCGACCCGAACCTGACCCAACCAGACCATGTGACTAGTCAGGCTCGGGCCAACAAATTCAGCCTGATGGTCAGGTCGGGTCAAAGAAAAAAGTGCTGGGTTTTGTTTTTTGACCCGACCCGACCCGATAAATGATCAGGCCTACCCAAGATGAATGACATGGAGGCTTATGAATCGACACGTGGACATTGCATACAACTGAAAAAAAAATGGCGAGTTTTCTGAAAAAATGGGGAAAGGCAATCCCTCCACCAGGAAGGAGACAAAAATTATTACTCCATCCTAAAAAAAAAATAAACTCGACCAGACTTATAAACATGTGATTGACATATAGTTTAGGATGGAGGGAGTAGTTAAAATAGAAGCATCCCTTCTAGCGCCAAGAAGTTGAAAATTTTCAAATTGATTACTATGCTAAACCGGTCGAAACCTGAGAAAATGCAAAACAATTCGTCAATTGCTGCGACTAATATGCGGGTGGGCTTGGGTCCACATTTCAGCCACCAGGTAGAACGCTAGTGAAGGCCCAAAATGGCCCCCCAGCTGATATCGATGAGACATGTACTGCAATAGATTCAAGTATATATGCAGGGTCTTTTTGTAAGTTAGAGTAAATATATATGAACTAGAAACCGAATAAAACTATCTTTTTTAGCTTCATCGGTGAAGACGGTTTGAAAAAGTCCTCTCAAACAGCCCCGTAACGTACACCCTCATTCTTTCCAAGTCACAAACCCTGCCACGCATAATGAATTAATAGCTTGTTCATCAACCAAATACGAGCGCCTGACCTAGGCCAGGAACGAGGCAAGGGACGGGACGGGGGCGTCGTCACGAGCGCTCGTTACATTCCACAGAAGTACATCACGCACCACTCGATCTCCATTTCCTCTTTGTTTGCTCGCTCGTTCGCCGCCGGTCGGTCGCTCTATCATTGTTTTAGATTTCCAAAATCCGATTACGTGGTGTGTGGAATCCGCCCAGAGCAGCTGGTCTGTCCGTCCTTTGTACTCTGCCCTGCCCTCATCGATTTACAGGCTTGTCTGGCTGGGAATCCTAGGCGCTTGCCCCCCCCTCTCTCTCTCTCTCTCTCTCTCTCTCTCTCTCTCTCCCTCCCTCCCCCCCCTTTTTCACGCAGCACCTTGGACTACTTAAGAATTCAGCTAATCACACTGTCCTAGCTAATCTTCGAGTTGTGCTATAGCTAGGGTCACCCAGAAGCCACAAGCTAGAACTAATGATTGCATTGGGGTCTCTAGATCGATCTCACATCGATGCATCCGGGGTGGCGATCGATCTCACCTGCGTGGAACCGGAGTGGCCACATAGACTATGTGAAAGAGGTGCCAGAGTGGATGACCATGGAACAAGTCAACCACATGTTACTGTGACCTTACATTATTATTACTCAGCTCGTAATCAAACTGCAAGCGGGCCATCGAGTCCGCGATCTCTCGTTGACATTTTGTTCTTTTTTATAAGTGGTGAAAGAATCTGCCCAATCTTAAGTTTAAGGAATTTGAGCCCAACGGGAGCATAAATTTGTTTCCATACTGTGTAATGTGAATGGGGAAATGTGTATGTACTGAATCATTGAGGGCTTGTTTGGCTCCAGGATTTTTTTCAAAAGTCCCTATCACATTAAAAGAAATTTTACTATTTTATAGTATTAAATAAAATCTGTTTATAAATGTTTTTTTGACAGCTGAGTGTTTTTTCGCGAGACGAATCTAATGAGCCTAATTAATTCATAATTTGCTACATTGATGCTACAGTACCATTCGCTAATCATAGATTAAGATACCTCATTAGATTCGTCTCGCAGTTTAGCCCCAAGATTCTGCAGTTAGTTTTATAATTAACATTTATTTAATATTTATAAATACTAAAAAATTCCAGGGACTTAAAAAAAGTCCCTAGAACCAAACAACCCCTGATTCTAGAAAGGTGGCTGATCGACCACGATATGGTAGGTTGTTATCAGAGGAAGTGTTAATTGTCGTACTTGGGATGTTGTTAACGTGGCAGCATGTTCCATATGCCATTTTCCGATTGGACAAAAAAAATGTGGTCACCATTTTGACATTATTTGTTCAATTATCTGAATCTTATACATCGAGGAGTGATATGACAGCCCCGCCGTTTTTCATTAACCGGAAGCGACTCAGCTTCCCGGCCGAGAAAACCCCCCAAACCTTAGCATCTCTTGCTAGCGAGGGGGTTTTTTTTATCTGCACCAGAAATTTGCCCCCTTGAGGGTTAGAACCCACGACCTGCAGGGTGCCGCCGGCTTCGCTCACCACTCGGGCTAGCAACCTTAGACTGATGACTGTTATTTTACGTGGTACACATAAAAATATTGATATAATCCTTTAATGAACACTACATGCTGGTTATATCATAGATCAAATGCATTATAAACCATCTAAATTACAACTTGCCGGCATCTCATCGTACTGCTTAATACTATTTGATGAGTATAGGTTGTTGCAGCATCTGGTAGTCGTGCGTGGCAATGGCAATGACAACTTGGCAAGAACAGCACAAAACCACGTGAGACAGCTTGGACCGAGCCCACCCTGCCACGGTGGAAAGTGGCCATCGACTTGATACAACTGTCGGTACAATAAAAAAATGATGAGGCAAACCAAATCATCTTAAAAAGAATGAAAGGTACCTTTGGCTAGTTTTTAATTCATGCTCAATAGTATCCTACTACAGTGCCTCACTCGGGGACCAATAATGTAGTATTTTTGTTTTTGTTGCTGGACATCTAAACAGAAAAAGGAGATGTCCAACTGGCTATTATTTTTTTTCTTTTATACCTATTTGCACAACCTGTTCTGTTTTGTCGGCAGCTGATGCCATCAAAATAACCGATAAACTGCCCTCTCAATCAGTTTCGTGAGCACTGGTGTTCCTAATCCTATGTTAAACTATACTCGTTACGTAACAATCACACATTTGCAAATGCTATATATTAGAAAAATAAAAAACTATGATTTAAGATTTAAGTGATATTGACCTTATTTCACTCATAATAAATCTTGGATTTCATGTGACTTATTAGTAATCTTATGGACCATTGAGCTTATTAACATTTTATATATTGGTGGCTGAATAAATTTAAAATTGTCGCAAGCCATATTGATGGACCCCCACCAAGTTTTCTATCTAGCTTTTCCTTGAACAATCCAAATGGAAAATAGACTAAAATTTTCAGGGGGAATTTTCGCACGCGATCACAAATTTGCTCAATCAGTCCGCAAACATCACAAATCACAGACATCTAGAAAAAAATATTATCAACGTTTCAAAACAATAATCTAAAGACAAAACATCACAACAATGGTTTGGCACTCCCGGCAAGCACCTACCTTGACAGTGCTGTGACGCTAGGACAAAGAAGAAAAGAAGGTCGAAAAGACTCGTTGCTCGCTGGCCAGTGTAAATTTTCTTAGGAAAAGAAGCCCTCTTTGTCAGGTCCCTTTCATGTCAAGCTCTTCTCCGGCTGGCAGATCGCAACGGTGGTTGGAATGGCACCCTCGCCAACATGGCAACATGCCGCAGGCCGAGGCTGAGTGCAGTCTCCCTTGCAAGCATCGGCAAAGCACCACGTTATCTAAAATAAAAAGCACTTTAAGTTCAAAAAAAAAGCACCACGTTATCTAAAATAAAAATGTGCAAAGCACCAAGCTTTCATGGGATTAGTGCTAGTACCAGCAACAATACAACAAAAGTGGAGGGCTCAAAGTAAAAAAGGCCATGATTTTCCAGCCAATTTATTTTCTGCCCATAAGTAAATGCCACTGCTGGCAACAGCAACGGCAACGCCACCTCCTCCCTCCTCCCCCTCTCCCATTCACAGTTTCACACTCACCCAGAGCAGCAGCCAGCAGCAGCAGCGCACACTGTTCTTGTGCCGAGGAATTATTTATTGCCACCGCATCGATTCTTAGTACCGGGAAATTGATTACACAATCCCCTCTGGTTCCTCCATCCACCCCATGTTCCTGAATTTCTCAGGATATTTTCCTCCGCTCCGCGCCAGGGCAGCATTTGCTCGAGATTTATAGCCTCCCCCCGCTTTTGCCGCTCCCTTCTGCTTGTCCTCTTTTCCCCCACTGGGGAGGTTAGCATCCGGCACAAGCAAAGCGCCGGTTCTTGTTGCAGTTTCTGTGCTCTCCCTTTTTGGCTGCAAGATCTGATACAAGAGGAGAGGGAGTGCCGGGAGAGGAAGGGAGGTTCTTGTGGAATTCTTCGGCGATGAGGCCCGACGCGCGGCTGGATTCGGTGGTCTTCCAGCTCACTCCCACCCGGACCAGGTGAGAGAGCATCGTAGATCTGATCATGAAGCGGCTTTGATTCGGTGGATCGTTCGTTCCTTTGTTGAGTTTTAGTTTCTTTGAATGGTGGCAAGAACTGATTTATTATTATTATTATTATTATTATTTTGCGGTTAGAAAGTTTGGTCTTGGTGACGGTTCGAGTGCCGTGCATTTTATAGTTTGGTACTTGGAAGCTTGCCATTTGAAGAACAGTTATTTCAAAAAAAAAAGAGAACAGTTCTGTGTGGTTGCACTGTACTAAGATGATTTTGTACCTACCAGGACTGAAGAGAGTTGTATAATCTTGATGCAATTTGACTGAGCAAATTATTTCATCTTTGCTATTGTTTTGTTGGGATTGGTGATCTCCCGATAACCACTCAGTTGCTGTTTTATCGATGTTGTCTGACTGAACTTGTCCTGGTGCTGTTTTCAGGTTCGATTTGGTGCTGATAGCAAATGGCCGGAAGGAGAAGTTTGCATCTGGCTTGCTGAAACCGTTTCTGGCGCACCTGAAGGTTGCACAGGATCAGATTGCCAAGGGAGGGTACTCCATCACGCTCGAACCAAGCTCAGGGTTTGATGCGCCATGGTTTACTAGAGGCACTGTGGAGAGGTTAGCGTCTAGATTTCTACAGCGGTGCTGGTACAGTCACTTCTGGCATTGCCTGTTGGGTCATTCTTACATCAACTCTTTTCAGATTTGTGCGTTTCGTGAGTACTCCGGAGGTTCTTGAGCGAGTCACAACACTAGAGTCTGAGATCCTGCAGCTTGAGGATGCCATCGCTATCCAGAGCAATGATAATCTTGGATTAAAATCTGTAAGTGGAGGATTGTAACTTATGGGCTACTGCTTGTATTTTCCAGAAAGATGACATATTCTTGCTTCCCATTTGAAAGGTTGAAGACCATGGAAGAAAGTTGACTGAAAGTAATGAAGGTAGTTTGACACTGCACCAAACTTGATTGCTTTTGTGAGCATGTTGTATAGTATAGTGCTTGCCTTTAAGGACGTATAAATCTCTAACAGCATTTCCTTTGGCCACCAAAAAGAAAAAGCAAACTGCAATCCACTCGATTATCTTAGAATATAGCCATCATGGAGTTTGATGCGACATCACATCAAGGACCATTATTAAGTTGATACTTATTATTCAACTCCGAAAATGTTAGGGATGAAGAGCTAATTTGGGTCATTTGATTGAAAGGAGACCTTTTCTATCATTAATGTTGTGGAACAAGTAGTTTGAAGCTACCATGGGATCAATCCATGGTTCTTACGGCGGTAAGGCAAGGTGTGGCGAGTCACCACCGCCCAGCTGCCTAAGCAGGCTAAGGCGACGCCTTAGCCCAAAACAAGGGGAGCGCCTTGTAGCCTACGATGCCATGGAAACCATGTATCAATCAAAGCGACTTAGATATGAGCTTTTGTTTTTAAACCCTCACCATTTGGTAATAGGATAAATCTACAGTATGCCATCGAATAGCTCTTGGAATCCACAATATGCCACTGGATGTCAGGATGACATGCGGGACCTGGTCCCACAGGTCAGGCTCACATCAGTGGTGTATTGTGGAACCGTGTAGTTATTTAGTGGGATATTACAGAATCTCCCGTTACTAGGGGATTCGGGATGGTATTATGTTCCACATTTAGGGGAGGACTGAAATGGATCGTGCGTTTCATCCTTTTATTTGTCTTACCTGTCGGCTGTCACCCCTTGGCTTTATTGTGCCTGACACTATTTGTTCACTAATAGGTGGCCGGACAAATTCTGATTCTGATGCAGCCACGGCAATTGTTGTCTACAAGGTATGATCATATGGAGAAGCCATATTTTGTTCTGTAAATGTGTAGTGGTCCAACACTCAATCTGAGTTAGATGTTTGGTTGATGGCAGCCTGGGTCACATTCAACGCCACCAGTTCAGAATGAAACAGCAGCGCAGGAGGAGAATTCAAAGTACCTATACATCTCGATTTTCTATAGTATAATGTTTTATTACTCTTCACATTTTCTGGCAAATACTTGACCAACCTACGAGAAAACAGGTGGCATTGTAAATAAGAGGAATAAGTCACCTGAATTCGAGTTCAAGAGGACTCCAACTTGGGGGTGGAGGTGTATGACCACACCTCCCACTAACTGAGCTAGGCTCAGTTATGTAAATAGAGCCGTAAAGTCATACTTTACAAAATCAATAATAAATTAAGGATATTAGATATGAGAAGATTAGTATTCATTCACTGTTTGTTTCAAAAAAGTATTCATTCACTGTTTGTTTCACGTGTACTTCTGAGATCACATTTGGTTTCTTACTATTGTAAGTATTTTCTACACTAGAAAGCTGTTAACAGAATTACATTTTTTTTTTTGGCATTACAACTTTTGCAGAGTTCAACTGCTCAGAGTGCTTGAAACCCGCAAAACTGTCTTGAGAAAAGAGCAGGCAATGGCTTTCGCCCGTGCTGTGGCGGCTGGGTTTGACATTGACAACTTGGGTTACCTGATTGCATTTGCAGAGCGCTTCGGCGCTTTACGTCTGATGTAAGTATAACATTACCATTACTTGGAGTGTTTTTTTTACTCTATTGGATATGCAGGAGAGGAGAGTAATGAATGATATCATTAAAGAAGAAAGATATGGTACAGAACCGGTTCAAGCCATTACTAAATTACATATGGTGAACCACGTGCTAAACATGAACACAACCAACACAACCCAGCTAACATAAGGCTAGCAGCCTAAGACTGGAAGCTCCTGCTGCACACCATAAAGAAGCCTCCCCTAGTACCTCTCTACCTTAAGGAGATGTCTAAAGCTGGAAACATATTATCCATTATCTAAAAAAAGAGTACCCCTCTAAGAACAATACTAACAAAGGGGACTCCCCATCGTAAACACACCCATTGTGGTGCTTCCAAATTTCCCAAGCAACATAATGAGAGTACCTGGTGTTTTTGTATGAGGGACTGAAGTAGTTATTTTATATCTTGAGTGCTTTTGGCTTGGCCTTGGGGCTCCAATCCATGTCGCTTGTATCATCAGTTTCCTTTATTCGAGCATGTCTTAAAAATCAGGATAGTGTGGGTACCTTAGATGTTTAATAAGATTTTTGCAGATGTGAAACATTAGCTGTGAACAACTGTACAATTTCATGCTCCCTGTCTTAATATTTTTCTTGAACATTGTTCATTGATTTGTACTACGGCATAAGTTTAGTCATTTCATCGAACTAATAACATCTTATCAAGACATGTTGCATGCTAACCGCCTCAATTTTGCCAACTGAACAGGAAGGCATGTTCCCATTTCGTTGAACTGTGGAAGCAAAAGCACGAAACTGGACAATGGATTGAAGTTGAACCTGAAGCAATGTCTACACGCTCTGAATTTCCTCCATTCAATGCATCTGGCATTGTGTTCATGGGAGACAACATGAAGCAAAACATGGAATCAGGGTCTGTTAATGGGGAGGCAAATGGCGAGGATGGAGCTAAATCTGGTATATGCTGTTGCATTTTCCCAACAGAAAGCATGTGAATTCAATTCTGAACCTTGGATGAAAGTACTCCACCAAAAGAATATCTTTTCATATATGCTAAGCATGTTACTGATAAGCATATACTAAAAGTACTACTAAATGAAAGTTATGTTATTCTATGTTTCAAGCCTTCTGGCCATGAGAATGGGAAAATGAATATTTTGAAATATCAGCAATTTCATATATAGTACCATTTTTTAGGCGGATGTGCTATCATATTTTTCTTCTTCAAGAATGAAATGGATTGTAATTTCTCTTAAGTCTGGTAATGCCTATCTAGTTTGTTGTTAATCAAAAGTTCTTTCATGCACTCAGAAAAAGTTCATTTAAATAGTAAGCAGAGTTATACTTAAATATCAGTCATAGGTTTAGTTTATGTTGTCACTCTCTTAAGCACCTTAAATTATCCCTTTACTACTAAATTTAAGAAGTTATTTGCTTTCTGCTTCGCAGACCAGAAGTCTGGCCAACAGATGGGATCTCAGGCAGCATATCCCCCATGGGCAATGCATCCTCCATCTGGGGCAGTTGTTTATCCACCTTACCCAATGCAAGGAATGCCTTTCTATCCTGGGGTGAATCTGTACTACCCTCCATATCCTCCGATGGATGATCCCAGGTACCACTACTCTGGAAGGAAATCTTCGAGGAAGCACTCCTCGGATAGCAAGGACTCAGAAACTCTGGATGTTGAAAGTGACCATAGCAGTTCAGACAGAGGAAGTTCTCATGGCCGCAAGTCACATAGAAAGGGTAAGAGGTCAGGAAAGAAGAAGCCTAGTGTAGTTGTTATCAAGAATGTGAATGTAACATCTAAAAAACATGGCTCATCAGAGAGCGAGTCGCAATCAAGTTCTGATGGGTCTGGGGACAGTGACGATTCACACTCAAAATCAAGAGAAAGGAAGCATAAAAGCTCAAGTTCGAAGAAAAAGGAGGGTAGGAAAACTACTGATTCAGGAGACGAGTACAGCAAGGATGAAACATCAAATGGTCAAGATGCAGATCAAGGTAACTGGAGTGCATTCCAAAACTTCTTGTTAAGAGCAGAAGAAAAAACAAGGTCCAGTGATGCAGACATGTTTGCTGGTGAAAAAGAACCCCCATCAAGGAGGAAAAAGAATGTAATCACTGCTGATCCTATTCTTTTAGCTGAGAGAGATTCTGGCAATGTCCATGAACGTAACACAGTTGGTTTTGATTCAGCCAATGGGAGGAGGACTAGAGCTATCCGGCTTATGTCCAATGATGAACTTGTTATGTCTGGGGAAGGGAGAAGCTATATTGATGGTGAAATGAAGGAGATAGAAGCTGGTGGTGGAAGGTACAGGAGAGGGACAGGTGATGACTTCATGGTTTATGGTCAGGAAAGTCAGATAGACAGAAGTAATCTGTTGGATCCTCTTGCAGAGGCCCGTTACAAGAATCCTGCTCAGCAGGAAAAGAAAAGGAATGATGTGGCAGATGAGTCCTTTATGATTCCTCTTAGGTCCAGCTCACAGGATAATTTTGGAGCAGAAAGCAGAACTACTATTGACATAGACGTTGAGCTTCCTACTAGCATTCATAAAACAACAGATGAAAAGGCTGGACATCAACTTTACTATGAGCCAGATGAATTGGTGCCAGATCGTGGATTTGAAGATGTTTCATTTGGATATGATCCAGCAATGGATTATGATAGCCACATGCTGATCCAGACTACTGTGAAGGTGGAAGATGCAAAAGCAGATGATGTCTTACCGGTTACTGATGGTGATTTAAAGAAGGCAGATAAAGAGAAGCTAAGGAATGCAAAGGATGGTTCGGACAAAAGAAGGAAAGATGCCCTATTGAGGAGGCTATCAGCTCCAAGAACCCCACTGAATGATGCACAAAAACGTGCACAGAACCTGCGGGCATATAAAGCAGACCTTCAGAAACTGAAGAAAGAGCAGGTATCACACATTTTATTCCATTCCCCATTCTCTGCATTCAAAATGGCTAAAATATATGCAGCATTTGTATTTTGGGTCAGCAGGCTTGGGTTCTGTTTCTGGCTACCACAACTTACTTCGGACAAAAAGGGTTGTTCTATGATCATTCCTTTCAAATGGCCAACCAGCTAGGTTTAAACATAACTATGCAGTTTCTTAAAATAATACATTTCTGCTGGCAGTTCTTGTAAGGTAGAATTTCTATTAGTTAAGCTGTGTGCAATAACTTCCCATATTTCAGAAATCTTGTGAACTTTTCTTATGATGTAATCTACATCTAGAAAACAAAGAGCAGATATGTCCTATTCCAGAACATTTTATGCAATTGCGATTACTTTTTTAATTTGAAAATCTGCCTATTTGATCATTTATGGTTGTTGAAAATGCTTAGGGAAACAGAGCATGCGATCTCTTTCCTGGGCACATGTATTTGTAGCTGAGTTTATCGGACATTGTTTGATTCTTACGTGCTATGTAAATCTTATTGACAAATTGTACCATCTGTGCATTTGAATTGCTAGTAACTTTTCTTAATTTTCAGGAAGAAGAGCAAATAAAGCGACTGGAGAGACTTAAATTAGAGAGGCAAAAGAGGATTGCTGCAAGAGGAAATGGGAAGGGTCCAGGGAGTGATACTCCTAAGGCAAACGGCACCAATGGACTGAGTAAATCAGTTCCATCCTTCACTGGGGTGAAGAAAGAGAAAAATGGGACAACTGAATCCTGAATCATTCAGTGATCGGCTGAAGAGACTTTCTGAACCCAAAAGCATTGCTGGGGTGGAGCATTCCTCGAATCCAAGGTCAAACGGTGCAGAACATTCACGGAGACGAAGCATGGCATGAGTTGACGTGAGATAGAGAACTGAATATGTTAAATCTATCATGCAACTTTAGCCCATCAACCTCACTAGAACCCGGAACATCATCTCGAAAGGCTTCTTGTACAGGAAAAGGAAAAAGGCTGGTATTGGAGCATTTCCTGCTTCAGAGATTGTGATAGAAAATCAAGTTATCTTCAATGGCATGGCATTGTACTTTCAGTTTAACATAATTATTTCATTCTTTAATTGAGGGTGGCTTGTAATAGCTGTAAACCTGTTTTTTTTTGGCGATACCGTGCTATATTGTGGGTGTATTTATGGTATGGACTGATCGGTGCTCAGGCTTCGAGGTGTGCTGTGGTTTGATGGCATGAGATGGGCGATCTAATTTATACGGTAATAGAATGAATGCGTGATATGCTACAGCTGCATTCTGAATGTTTGAAGGGCCTATTGATCAGCATAGTAGGTTGACCCTCAATGAAGGCACAAAATATTTGCACTCTACATTTTTTAAGAAAATGCATTTGAGAAAGGGAAACTATCAAATATCAAATTGATATTCATGTAGCCCTTCAAATCTATCTAGATATTTAATGTTGTCTTACTTTTGCTCAGTCCACCGTTATCATATGGTGCCTGCTTTTGTCAAATTTAAGAGCATCTCTAAGAGTTCCCTATATTTTCTTTTCCAAATTTGTTGTTTGACAACTCTCTAAATAGGTATGGGGAAGAAAAAAAAGACATCCATCTCTAATAATTCTCTACTTTTACTCCAAAAAAAAAAAGAATTGTGGCACGAGAAACGTGTTCGCGTTCGCTCGCCGTTGCTGAAGCCTGCCGTCCGCTGCCCCCCTTGGCCCCTGCAGCCTGTTAGGAGATGGAGAATTAGGATAGAAAACTATTGGAGATGTTTTTTTTCTTTTTTTTTCATAAAAACACAAATAGGAAAGAGGGATATAGAACTCTTAGAGATGCTCCAAAACTTAAGCTTGGCCTTTTCTCTGTAGTGCTTGCAAGTCAGAGTTAACATAGCATGAATGTCAAACCCTAAAAATTTCAATTTCAAGATGTGAATATATTTTTGAAACCATCCATCCATCTTCTAGGTTTTCTCGGGAATTGACTGGATTTTTCTTAAATTTGTTCCCATTTTCTTTCGGAGCTAATCTAATTTTTGAAGGTAGCTTGAAATCTTTTCATCAACTTCGGATGTTTTTTATTGGTTTCAGTTCCTCATGATCCAAAATATCCATGAGATTTTTTCCGAAATTTTGGAATGATTCTAGATAGTTTTCTCAACTCAAAATGCTTTTGTTTTGAACTGTAAAATAAATATCAGAAAAAAAAGAGAAAGGAAACCCTAACGCGTCGACCCGGCCCAGCCAAGCCAAGCCCAACCCGGCCTACAACCGCTGTCCCCTATAGCAAGGTGGTGAGCCCCACCGCAGGTACCCACGGGTAACGTGCCTAACAATTGAGAATATGGATATGAAATCTCGCCTGCGGGTATGATCGAATCGAGTACCTAAAATGAGGTGGGTCCGATACGCATATCCAATCTTACTTGAGGGTACCTAATGGCTACTCGGAATGTAAGTATTGTAACCTAGAGAATCTATATTATTATCATGTTTAGTCTCATTCTAGTGTAGATTATATGAACAACATAGAATTAATATATGAGATTGTATGAACCACAAATGAGAAGTGAGATTTTGCTTAATTATTCGTTAGCAGTGTACTTTGTCATTGCTTGTTGCTTCTCATATGAAATACTCCCTCCATATTTTTATCAGTGTTATCCCAAACGCTAAACGGTAAACAGTCGGTCACCTACCGTTTAGCCCATTATTCGAGCAAAACGGGTGTTTAAACGAGAAAAACAGCTGTTTAAATGGTGAAAACAACCAATTAAACAGAAACGGTGTGCCACTGTGTAGCGTTTAAACGGTGTTTAAACGAGCTAAACGACCGTTTAGGCGAACAATGATTTTTATAATTGACATTAGGACACAAAATTGCAGTTCAATTTAGTGCAAATCTATGATCCGAAAAGTCAATTATTTGCATATGCAGGTAGTACTTGATTAAAAATTTGCTTGCATGCAACTACAAAGTATAGACTCCAAAGATAAAAATAAATCTTGTTGAACGGAGTGTTTAGATCTTTGTATTATGAAGGTTTGGATTGACTTGTATGGGTGATATATTCAAACTAAATTTATTTATATCATTAGAATTTAGAATAACCTCCTAGGTTTTCTAGATTGTTAATTATGTCTTCACTTGTAACTGGTGATGAACTTTGGCGTAAACAGTGCTAATGTGACCGATGCACGCAGACACGGTCCCTAATGCATGTCTTCACTTCATTCACTATTTTTTTTTTCATTCATGCATCAGTTATCCTTGTGAGGAATATCGCAACGGCACTCCAAGAATCAAGAACACATGTCTTCCTTGCTCGCCCTGCAAGTACTTTTTGCCGTCCGCACACGCCAAAGCATACGCGACGTGCCGACGGGAGAACCCGTTAACACTTGGCCACGTCGCCGCCGGCCGGCGAGGAGGCTGGTGGAGACGTGTGCTCTGCTAGTTTTGCTCTCCTCACCGGAACCAATCCACCCGGCGGAAAAGGGTCAAAGGGGAAGAAAGATTTCGGTATTCGAGAGAACAGGAGCGCTGCTGATCTGGCGCGCGCGCGGCCGCAGTCCACTCGCTAGATAACAGTCTAGCCGTCCCGTCCCGGCGACCCGAACTGCAGCGACAGCGACCGCCGGATTGTAATCAGCCGAGACGGGGCGTCGTCTTCGTTTGTTTTATTGAAAAAGAAATAAAATATAAAGGTTAAAGCTTTCTCGTAGCTTCCCCCCTGAACACGCCGGCGATTCTCGTGGCTTTCGCTGGTCCAGCTCGAGGTTCTCCCCCATTAATTCCGTCGAGCTGGAGCCCGTCGTCTTTGGCTGCTGCTGCTGCTTCTCATTCTTTCCTTCTGGTTCTGCCGGTCCTTTTCTTTTATTGGTAAAAACATCGTGACGATTTTATTTGGTGTGATTTTGGGCGCTTTTACTAGCATAGGTTCCGCTACAGACGTTTCATCTCCTCTTTCAATCTGTTGGTAATCTCGGTTACCTCTGGTTCCGATTGGGGGGTGGGGGGAATCGTACTCTTAAATTTGTCGCTACTTTCCTCGTGTCGTTCGCTCTTCCAACACTAGCTCTCTACTTGCAAAGAACACGAGATTTTCCTCCCAGTTGAGTTTTTCATCGAGTTGGAGTTTGACTCTTTGCTTCGCTGGGACCCTAAACTTGGGACTTGGGCCGGTCCGGCGGAATGCCGAGCGGGAACTTGCTTTCCCGCAGGAGGCGTTCGTGGCGTGCCAATGAGCTCGTGAGCAGGAGCACCCTGCAACTGGTAAGACTGTTATCCCTCCTCTTCCTTCAACTGGTCCTCAGACCGTTCTTGGCTGGAGATATTGCCTCGCCTACTGGGGGGAAGTGGCAAAACTGTAATATCTGCCTCGTTACTAAATTCGATAACATAGAGGATTTGATCGGTAATGTTGATTCTAGTGAGCTAAGTCTATTTTCTGATACCTTAATCTGTTATCTTGCTGCTTATGGTGATTGTGTATTCAGAATCACCTAGAATGGTTTCTCCAAAAATATACGTTCAAAAAGTTGCATTTTTCTCTATTGTTCAGAGCTGTATTAAGAATTTCGTTGGCTATACTAAAAAAGTCACAGCAAATTGCTTAACCATCTGCATTTGACCAAATCATCTTGTCAAGAACTTTTGCCATTTGATTTGGTTAAATTTAAGGTAAAAGTATGTGCATCGTCCAGGGTATGACATGGAATTCTGTTGTAGCTGGCTTCTTTTGCCCCTTATTAATCATTTTCTTTGGCAACACTCAGCTGGACTTCGACGATGGCTCACCACCAGAGCATGCATGGAGGAGGAAACTAAGTAGTCATGCTAATAGATTGAAAGAGTTCAATGTTACATTCAGAGAAGCAATTAGAATGGTATGGAAAAGAAATGCAGCTTTCAGCTTTCCTTGTTCATAGAAGTTGTACACTTGTACCTGTCTTCTCTGTATCTTCAGTCTGCTGAAGTCCTGAAGTGATACATGATTACATCAAGAACCAGCATCATAAGTACGCGTTTTTCCCTAACTATCAGATGAAACTTGGTCTCCGACTTTGGTCATATATTCGGGAGGAAGCTTCTCATGGAAGGGTAATATGCTGATTTCACGTTTCATATATCTAATTTACGTCATAAGTTCATTGCTGTTTTTTATTCTGATGGTTCACTTTTAGCTTGACAACTTACCAATTGGCAGAAAGCACCAATTGATCCCTTCACTAGAGAGAGCAACAGACCCTCAGCCTCACAAGGAGTACCTCTTGGTGGGATGGGGTGTGTGTGATATTGGTTTACAACCAGCCTTTCTGTCTTTCTGTTTTCAAGAACATTTACTGTGTACACTCAATCCTTTCCTCTGCAGGAGTGGTAGCATTTCTAGAGGCTTTAGGGGAGAATTCAAGAATTGGCAGATAACTCCTGGTTATTGTGAAATGTCTCCTGTGATGGCCAATCAATTTTCGGTAAGTCCGGGAGCTTGTCACTCTTCTGCTGTATCTTAAGATTCTGCCAACTAGAGGTTCATGGTAATAGAAGCTTGATGAAACTGTATATTTTACTATGAAAACTCGTGGGAACCAGATATGAAAGTTTCAAAATGTTTCCATAAAAATACTAGCTGTACCGGAAGGCAGGTTAAAACTCAACACGTTCTCTCATTATATGAAAACGACATAGTGAGACCTTTGTCATGAAGAATGTGCCTTTTTCAGTTTTTTGCAGTATTCGACCTTGAAACATTTCATTAGGTATTGAAGATGGACTACATCACAATTAGCTTGCCAATTTTCTGAAGCCTTCAGACCATTTTTTCAACATGATGTCCCTCCTTGTTCTGCTGATGTTTCTGAGAAAAAATAGGAGACTTTTTTAATGAGGCTTTTCTGGTAATTGTTCCTATAGTTCTTTCCAATCAGATAGTTGATTTGAAACGTTTAGTATTTCCTCAAAACAATTGATCAACACTCTTGTTGTAACACCCACTTGGTAGATAGGAATATCACTTCTAGTCAAAATAAACTATACTGATGAATTTATTGATTATGAAAGAATTGAAATGTGAGAGCATATGTCATTGCTATCTGGAGTGTTGACTAAGCTTCCTGTGCCTAAGTTGCTGATATGGTAGATAGAACTAGGACAAGATAAACTAGTTCGCCCTCCCTTGGAGGCTCTGAACTATTTTGGGTTTATAATCTTGCTTGCCCTCAACTGATACAAGGATCTCTTCTATTAGAGACGACTAACTTGACCCCTAAGCCAATATCTTAACTGTATAAATCTAAGGTTGGCTGGTTGTGGCGTGGTCAGGTCCATTGTTTCTTTTTTTTCTGTAATAGTTTTCACACGAGACCCCTACAGCCCTCACTCAGTTCCAAGGTGAGGTGCTGTTCATTGTAATTGGACCGCTCTTTTACTCTCTTAATGCAAAATTACAAAGATACGCAGCTCTCCTGGATGTTCGAGAAAAAAAAACTTATCTCTATCCTAACAAACTAACTGGTCCAAGCACTGTTCACGAGCTACAGTACCGCGTGAACAGAAAACCTTGTGCCTTCTAATCCTGGTCCTACTACTATAACAGTTGCTGCTTGTATATTTAATCAAGCAGTGCAGGTTTTTGCTATGAAGTCTAAATTTTGACTGACAAGCACATCATGTTTATTCACTACGTTATTTGATTATTGCAGATCTTTGTCACTAGGGGAGGAAACAAGAAATATGCTTCAGTTTTGGCCCCTGGCCAACTTGATGGTTTGAAGTATGATTTTCTTCTTTATTCTTTTCTCATTGGTACCATAATTCTATTTTTTGTGTTTATGCAAGTCACATGTAACCTAATCATTAATCATATTTGTAATCTTTATTTATCGTTACTATTTGCAACAAGGATACGCCAGATATTTTATTTTTCTCATAGTAAATACTTTGAGATTTTCTATATATTATGAAAAACCATATTACCCAGCATGTTGAGCTCAGCTTGTACCACAATGTCTGCACCATGCATCTATGCCGTTGCCTCTGTTGCTTCATGTAGCAATGCCTTGCCAATATGTCACACATGGCTTATTTTGCTGTGCTCATATGTGCTACATTTCTACTTATAGCCAAATTTGGCCAAATCGAGATAGGGAAAGGTGGCCTCACATGACAATGACCATTCCAGGTTATGCCAGAGTCTTTCTGTAGCTTTGTTCTGTGGTGTTGACTAGTATATTAATAGGATGAATAGGGGGATAGAATGACATCATGGTAAAAAATTTATGTGAGATAAAGATAAAAGGGCTGGCAGTGGGGGCTTCTCCAGCTGTATAGCTTTTTTTTTTAAAAAAAAAGATAAAAGGGCTGCTAGGAAAAGTATAAGACTATATTTTGTTATGAATTGATATGTTTAATTCCAGTGCTGGATTTTTGTTGGAGGCATTTTAGGAAGGTGGGTGCGATAAGTAAGAGTATGGTGAGGAAGGGTATAGTATGTTTAGGAATTCGGGAGAAGAGTATTCTTCCACTCTTGTGGTGGTATGGCCCACATGTGCAGTAAGGGTGTTTAGATATTGCTCTAGTTTTGACACTTTTAATATTCAGTCAAATTATTCTTGCTTAAAACTTGATCGAGCTTTCTTATTTTATTCTCATTTTCTAGTAATAACTCAACTTTAAATTATTCACTGTTCCTTTTTCTGGTTCTTCCTATAGGAAATCTAGCGATGATGGTATATCGTCCTGGGATTGGAAATTAAAGGGCGATCGTTCGACATACCATGCTTTGTTTCCTCGGGCATGGACTGTTTATGATGGTAATATTAGTTATTGTTTCTGAGAAAAGTTTTCTTCTGCTATCAGCTTGACCTATAATCTCCATTGTAACAATCCCAAAATGCTTACTCTCTCTTTTGCCACTGCTAATTTCTTTGGACCATTCCCATTATGTCTATACCATCTGACTTTAAAAAAGTAGACATACAGAATATAAAAAATATTAGAACACTATTGAAAATTGAGAAAATGAAAGATGATACCCGAAGCCAACCCCTGAACAGTTGATGATCATTTTTGAAGGATATTTCAAGAAGTTTTGAAAAATATTGGGAGAGGATGAATAATGATCTAATCTTGCCTATCTTGTATGTAATATTCTCTATTTTTCCAATTATAAAAATACTTTCAAACCTTTTCTCCCTGATTTTCACCTCTTTTCTTATTTTTTTCTCCAATTTCTATAGTGCTACGGTACTTTTACCTTTATTCTTCTGTGTTCTCATTTTATCTCAACTGTCAAACAGTTTGACCTTGGGAAGTCGCAAAAAGGTAAATGGACATATGCATGAACAGAGACAAGGGGTATTTTTATATTTAGTAGATTAGAATCCTTTTTCTATTTAGTAGGTTAGAATTCAAACCAGTTGCAGAATACATATACTTTGATAATTAATATCGATGTTCCGTATGCTAAACCCGCAGTGCTAGATAAGTCCAATGTATAACATTCAAGTTCGTGATGTATGTTTGCTAACTGTTTTAATAAGCAGCACATCATTTGAAATTTCCAAACAAGCAAATAAGGTTTTCTGTTGATTTGAAGGCGAACCAGATCCAGAGCTGAAAGTATCTTGCCGTCAAATATCGCCATTTATTCCACACAACTACGAAGAGAGCAGTCTTCCTACCTCTATTTTTGTATACACTGTAAGTCTTCATTGCTTTTCAGATTAAAGTTTACAGAAACCAAAATTGAATTTGTGTTTTCATATAGCTGTGGATCTAACTCTTTACTCTTAATATTCGAAAGCTTCTGTCCATACTGTTTACTCTTAATATTTGAAAGCTTCTGTCCGTTCTATCCTTTTTATGTTCATGGTATCAGTGAGGGTATTCGTAGCACTTTTTAACTACTGTGGCACACTGGCATTATCAGTAACTCTGAGACTGTTGTTATAAGATCACCTGTTATTTACTGCATGTTTGACATGCATCTTATTATGTTTTTTTTCAATAATTTAGCCTTTGTGGTATTCATATGCTTATGTTGTTTCTGATATTTTGCAGCTAGTGAATACCGGAAAGGAAAGGGCAAAAGTTAGCCTATTGATGACTTGGGCGGTATTAGCTACTACGATCTGGTGTTTGGAGCTTTGCGCTGAATTTGGATTTTTATGATATATTAGATCTAATCACGTTTTATTCTTGATTTTCTACTAGAATTCCATTGGAGGACTTTCACATCATACTGGTGGCCATGTAAATGAGCCATTCATGTTAGTATTATTATATCACAAGTGTAATAGTATGTTGTCTATTGCTTGTGCTCGATGCAGTGAAATATTTGTATTCTGTTTGGCACGCAGAGGAGAAAATGGAGTTTCTGGCGTTCTTCTACATCACAAGCAAGTCATCTATTGATCGCTCCTTTTGCTATTGTTGTTTTCCTAAGACATTTTTATTACTCCAAGTTGAAAGAGCTCGTAGCAGATCTAAAATCGCCTATATTCTTTGCCTTAAGAAGGAAGAAAT
This sequence comes from Panicum virgatum, assembly GCF_016808335.1. Classification (NCBI taxonomy): domain Eukaryota; kingdom Viridiplantae; phylum Streptophyta; class Magnoliopsida; order Poales; family Poaceae; genus Panicum; species Panicum virgatum. Next base: position 18,045,840 of record NC_053146.1, on the reverse strand, counting down.
TATGGCTCCATATTGATGTTCTCTGCATATATTATAACTTCTAACATACTATCGCTTTTGTTTCTTATGAACTAGTGTTGGAGTATATTGAGCCCATGTGTATAGTGGCCCATCTAGAGGCCCATGTATAAGTTCTATATATACCCACCCATCTAGGGTTAGAGGAATACATCAACAATTCCCGTCATTATGGTATCAGCTTAGGTTTAGGTTTTCACCTCTGTTTCCAGCCGCCGGTTTCTCTGCCGCCTGCCGCCGCCGGCTTCTCTGCTGCCTGCCGCCGCCGGCTCATGGCCGGCCGGCCGCCGGCGCCGCCGGCCTCCGCCTCCTCCTTCCCACCCCTCACTTCCTCTGCTCCCTCACCCTCCTCTGCTCCCGCTCGCCCGGATCTGGGCGCCTGGGCCCCCGGCGCCAGGCCGCCGCCGCCCGGGTTTCCTGCCGCCGCCGCTCGGCCATGGACACCCACGGCCGCTGCGCTCGTCCTTGCGGGCGCGCCAGTCGGGGACGCCGCCGCGGGAGCCGCCGGCTCGGGCGCCGCCACTGGAGCCGCTGGCGCGGGCAACGCCGCACGCGCCGCAGGCGCGGGAGCTGCGGGATCCCCTGCTCCGGCTGATCCTCTGCTCCAGGCCGCCGCGGGAACCTCCGCTCCAGGCGACGCTCTGCTCCAGGCGCCGCGGGAGCCACCGCTACAGGGGCCGCCGCCCGCACTGGGCCCCCTGCAGCCCGCCCTGGCCCCCCTGCAGCTCGCCCTGGGCCCCCTGCAGCCCGACGCCGCCGCTGCCGCCGCAGCTACGGGCGCGGGCGTCGGGGCTGCGGGGCCCCAGCAGCGCGCCGCCGTCGATCAGGCCGCCCTGCGGGCCGCAGCGCAGCTGCTGCAAGCCGCGGGTGCCGATCCGGCCGCCCTGCAGGCTGCAGCGCAGCTGCTGCAGACCGCGGGCGCCGATCCAGCAGCCGCCGCTGCGGCCCACCGCGCCGCCGTCGCCGCCGGGAAGCAGCCCACTGACGCCGCGCCCGATCCCGCGTGGTCGTGCCTCGGGATGTCTCCCGCGGATGCGCCGCTCGCCGCCGCCGCCATACGCGGGCAGCAGGCCGACACCGCTCTGGCTGCGGCCCTCCTCACCGCCAAGTCGGAGGCTTCGGCGGCCCAGGAGCGGGTCCGCGTGGCTGCCCTCGCCTGGGAGCGCGAGCGCGCCACGGCCGACGCTCTCGCTCTTCGGGTCGCCGAGGCGGAGCGCTTCTTCCGCGTCTCCTCCGGCCAGCCTGTCGACCCCGAGCACGGCGCCTCGTCCTCCCACCAGGCCCCGCCCACTGGATCTGGAGCCCGGTACGACCCGACCGACCCCATGGTCGCCCAGCTCCACCTCCAGGCCGCCGGCGTCCAGAACATCAGGGCCCTGGTCTTCGTCCTCCTCGACCCCGCGTCCTCCTCCTACGGCCGTTGGCGGGACCAGGTCCTCCTCACACTTCGCCGCTACGCCCTCGACGACCACGTCCTCGTCGACTCGTCGATCGAGACGCGGGACGTGACGTGGCTGCGCCTCGACAGCGTCGCTCTGTCCTGGATCTTCGGGACCATCTCCCTAGATCTGCAGGACCTCGTCAGGACCCACGGCGGCACCGCGCGGCAGGCTTGGGTGGCGCTCGAGGGCCAGTTCCTCGGCAACGCCGAGTACCGCGCCCTCCAGCTCGACGCCACCTTCCGGACCTTCGTGCAGGGGGACCTCTCCGTCGGTGAGTACTGCCGGCGGATGAAGAGCATGGCCGATGCTCTTCACGACCTCGGGGATCCAGTGTCCGATCGGGTCTTGGTGCTCAATGTCCTACGGGGATTGAGCAACACCTACGACCACCTGAAGGGCTGGATCGCCCGCCAGAGGCCCTTCCCCACCTTCCTGCAGGTCCGGGACGACCTCGCCCTCGAGGAGATCACCAGGGGTCTCGCGCCCGGATCGTCCTCGCCCACCCCCGCCGCGCTCGTTGCTACTCCACCGACCTCCACTGTTCCTCCTCCCGTTGGGCAGACCGGAGGAGGGGCGGGCCGTGGACGTCGCCGGAGACGGGGTGGTGGTGGTGGCACTGGTGGCCCTGCTTCTGGGAGCACCGGTACCGGTGGGGGCCGTCGGGGCAGCGCGCAGACACCGGCTCCGGCTCCCGCCCCCTCCCCTACTGCTGGAGGTACGCCCTGGCCATCCTTCAGCAACCCATGGTCAGGGCGCATCTCGATGTGGCCGTTCCAGGGTCCGGGAGGGGGGCCTCGTCCTCAGCTCCAGCCGGCGGCCATGTTCACTGGCGCTGCTCCACTCTTCGCGCCTTCCTGGACCCCGACCGTTCAGCCCAGCCAGCAGCCGACCTGGCTGGGGGGTGGGACCAGGCCGCTCTGGCGCAGTCCTTCAGCACCATGGGACTGACGCCGCCGACCAGCACCGAGTGGATCGCCGACTCGGGCGCCTCGTTCCACACCACTCCCGATGCTGGTATCCTCTCTTCTGTCCGATCCCCACATCCTTCTTGTCCTTCTTCTATCATGGTTGGTGATGGGTCTTGCCTTCCTGTCACCGCCGTGGGTTCTGCTCCTTGTCTTTCTCATGTTCTTGTTGCCCCTCAAATGGTTCACAACCTTCTTTCTATTCGCCAGTTTACTGCTGACAACTCCTGTTCTATCGAATTTGACTCTTCTGGTCTTACTGTGAAGGATTCGGCTTCCCGGCGTCCTCTTCTCCGATGTGACAGCCCGGGGCCCCTTTACACTCTTCGGCTTCCTGCTTCCGCTGCCTCACCTTCGGCTTCTTCGTCTTCTGCTTTTGCCGTGACGCCTTCTTCCACCACCTGGCACCGCCGGCTTGGTCACCCCGGCCGCGACGTTTTGGCTCAGCTCCGCCGTAGTACCGATGTTCCATGTACTAGGACTCCTGCCGAGCACCTCTGTCATGCGTGCCAGTTAGGTCGTCATGTTAGACTTCCGTTTTCTGTTTCTTCTTCGCATGCTGCGCATGCTTTTGATCTCATTCACTGTGACCTGTGGACATCTCCTGTTCTCAGCATGTCTGGTTATAGATATTATCTGGTCATTGTTGATGATTTCTCTCATTACTCTTGGACTTTCCCTTTGCGCGCTAAGTCTGAGACCTTCCCCACCCTCCTCCACTTCTTTGCCTGGGTGTCCACTCAGTTCGGCCTCACCGTTAAGGCCGTCCAGTGTGACAACGGGCGGGAGTTCGATAACTCCACCTCCCGGTCTTTCTTCCTGTCTCGGGGTGTTCAGCTGCGTATGTCTTGTCCGTATACCTCTCCTCAGAACGGCAAGGCTGAGCGGATGATTCGCACGACGAACGACGTCGTGCGCACCCTTCTGATCCAGGCTTCTCTCCCCCCGCGCTTCTGGGCTGAGAGCCTCCACACCGCCACCTACCTGCTCAACCGCCTTCCGTCCACTGCTTCTCCTGCTCCCACTCCACACCACGCTCTCTTCGGTACCCCTCCTCGCTACGACCACCTTCGGGTCTTCGGGTGTGCGTGTTACCCTAACACCTCCGCCACCGCTTCTCACAAGCTGGCGCCCCGCTCGACTCGTTGTGTGTTCCTTGGGTACTCCCCTGACCACAAGGGGTACCGATGCTTTGACCTCACCTCTCGCCGCGTTCTGATCTCCCGACACGTCGTCTTCGACGAGTCGGATTTCCCCTACTCCACCTCCTCCACACCTTCTTCTGATCCCGAGCTCGCGTCTCTATTTCCGACTGACCCGGTGGTTCAGCCACCATTACCTGTCTGTCCTTTTCCTGCAGGTTTTCCCGGCGCACCGGCACCACTTCCGGTGATCCCTGCTGCGCCGCGCGCGGCCCCGGTGCCCGCGGTCGCGCCACGCACGGCCCCCGGACCTCCGGTCGTGCCGCGCACGGACCCGGTGTCTCCCGCTGCGCCACGCGCAGCCCCGGTGCCTTCCACTACACCTGAGCGGTACGCTCAGCCGGTGCAGGTGTACCGGCGTCGTCCGGCGCCGAACCCGGCGCCACAGCGGTACGCTGAGCCGGTGCAGGTGTACCAGCGTCGTTCGGCGTCGACACCGGCGCCGCCTCCTGCTCCGGAGGCTCCTGCGACGCCGACACCAGAGCCGTCGCCGCCGCCGCCAGCTCCGGCTTCCTCTCGAGCCGAGCCGGAAGTGTACCACCCGCCGGTCATCCATCGGGATCCTCGACATATCCATCCCATGGTGACTCGGCGGATGGCGTCCCAGGCCGCGACTCTCTCCGCCACCGAGGGAGAGCCGCGGGTCTCTCCGGTACCCTCATCTGTCCGCAACGCCTTGGCGGATCCTCACTGGCGTCGCGCGATGGAAGAGGAGTATGCGGCTCTTCTTGCCAACCAGACGTGGGATCTCGTGCCGCGTCCGTCTGGTTGCAATGTGGTGACTGGCAAGTGGATCTGGACGCATAAGCGTCGGGCTGACGGCACACTAGAGCGCTACAAGGCTCGCTGGGTTCTCCGGGGGTTCACTCAGCGGCCTGGTGTGGACTATGATGAGACTTTCAGCCCGGTCGTGAAGCCCGCTACGGTGCGCACAGTCCTCTCACTTGCGCTCTCGCGCACTTGGCCTGTGCATCAGCTGGACGTGAAGAATGCATTTCTTCACGGCACCTTGTCAGAGACTTTTTACTGCTCTCAGCCAGCGGGATTTGTGGACTCGAGTCGTCCGGATATGGTCTGCCGGGTCAACAAGTCTCTCTATGGACTGAAGCAGGCTCCTCGGGCTTGGTACTCTCGGTTCGCCACGTTCTTGATGACACTGGGATTCACCGAGGCCAAGTCTGACACGTCTCTCTTCATCTACCGCCGTGGGGATGAGACGGCATATCTGCTGCTATATGTCGATGACATTGTGCTCACAGCTTCCAGTCAGCAGTTGCTTCAGAGTGTCATTTCCTCTTTGCAGCAGGAGTTCGCTATGAAGGATCTTGGTCAGCTCCACCAGTTCTTGGGCGTCACTGTTGAGCCTCGCCCGTCTGGTCTTCTTCTGCACCAGCGGCAGTACGCCCTCGATATTCTGGAGCGGGCTGGGATGACTGATTGCATGCCCTTCTCCACTCCAGTCGACACTCAGGCGAAGCTGTCTGCTGATCTGGGTGATCCGGTGGCTGACCCTACAGCCTACCGGAGTCTGGCCGGCGCTTTGCAGTACCTCACCTTCACCAGGCCGGACCTCACCTACGCTGTTCAGCAGATCTGTCTCCACATGCATGATCCCCGGGAGTCACACCTTGCTGCGCTGAAGCGTCTCCTCCGGTACGTCCGTGGCACTTTGGACCTCGGCCTGGTACTTCACCACTCGTCCACTGCTGAGCTGGTGGTCTACACCGACGTTGACTGGGCTGGCTGCCCGGACACTCGTCGTTCCACCTCTGGCTACGCCGTCTTCCTGGGCGGCAACCTGATCTCCTGGTCGTCCAAGCGGCAGCAGGTTGTCTCCCGCTCCAGTGCCGAGGCGGAGTACCGGGCTGTCGCTAACGGCGTGGCAGAGGCGTCCTGGCTGCGACAGCTCTTGGCGGAGCTCCACAGCCCGCTCGCCAAGAGCACGCTCGTCTACTGCGACAACGTCAGCGCCGTGTATCTCTCCACCAATCCTGTCCAGCATCAGCGGACGAAGCATGTGGAGATCGACCTACACTTCGTGCGCGACAGAGTCGCCATCGGCGATGTTCGGGTACTCCATGTCCCGACTACCTCCCAGTTTGCTGACATCTTCACGAAGGGGCTGCCCTCGTCGACCTTCTCGGAGTTTCGATCCAGCCTCAACGTAGCCGGTGGCTAGTTGTGGTTGCGGGGGGTCTTAGCCCTTTTGTGCTCTACTTGTTCTCTCATGTTGTCCAGTCTTGAACACCGCTGCGTCGGTTGTTCAGACTGTGGGGGGGGTGTTAGCTTTCTTGTTGTCCAGTCTTGAACACCGCTGCGCCGGTAGTTCAGACTGCGGGGGGGGGGGGGGGGGTGTTGGAGTATATTGAGCCCATGTGTATAGTGGCCCATCTAGAGGCCCATGTATAAGTTCTATATATACCCACCCATCTAGGGTTGGAGGAATACATCAACAATTCCCGTCATTAACTAGCATTGATTTTCTATTGATAACATCACAGGACAGCCAATAATAATCCTCCTGTAACATTTGCAATTGCGGCATGTGAAAACCAAAATGTAAATGTCACAGTATTGCCTGTTTTTGGGCTTTCTGGAGAAAGTTCTGTTACTGCCAGGGGAATGTGGGGCACAATGATCCAGGTAAATTTTACATTTTCCCTTCCATTGTTTTTCTTACCTGTAACTTCCTTTCTATGAGATTATTGTATTCTACTGCATATCTTGTGTGGAACTAATTTATTTTTTGGAATAACCAAATGATTGTCATTTCAATGACTGAGACTGCATATCATACCATCTGATTGTTTCATTGTGTAAAGGATGGTTCCTTTGACCGAGATAATTTCAATGCTGGTGCCAGCATGCCTTCTTCACTGGGTGATACAGTTTGTGCAGCAGTTTCTGCTTCCACCTGGGTTGAACCACATGGAAGATGTACAATTGTATTTGCGTTGGCTTGGTCTGCTCCTAAGGTTAAGTTTAAAAAGGGAAGTACATACTACAGGTAAATTCTTTATTCCTAACTTTTACATGGTGCTATCATGACACATTCAAATTGGGGTTGACACAACTCATAGTTGTTAAACATACTTCTTGATTCCTTAGTTCAAACCTTGAAGTTTTTGTGGGACAAAGCATTTGGGAATAGTCTGCACTTTGTTAGTCGTTTCCTTCATCCACATTTCAACTTGTACTATAACTATATACTGACCTGTTTGACTGAAGAAACCTATATTTAATCAGATTATCTTTTCAGAAAAGCTAATACTTCTATCTTTGGTTAAGCTCTCCTTAGTGATATGATTTGTATTATTGATAGCAAAAAAATCCTGGATTCCAAGCTTTCTGTTACTACAATAATATATTTTTTTTCTTGCTCTGCTGACAGGAGATATACAAAGTTCTATGGAACTTCGCCAAGATCAGCTGTAAATTTGGTACAAGATGCTTTGATGAGTATGTTCCTGTAAACATCCATTGCACAACATCTGTCTTTATTCCCAACTTGTGGTATAAGTTTAACGTATGATGATAATACTTATTAGCTTTCTTCTCATATTTGAATATCATATTTTGATTCATTCATTGTTTATTTCTTCCATTCATTCTGAGGTATTTATTTCTCTATCACCCAAGAAGATTTGGTTATTATGTGCTTTCCAGAGTATAAACATTGGGAAGAGGAGATCGATAAGTGGCAGACCCCAATTCTCCGTGATGAGAGGCTTCCAGAGTGGTACATCCTTTACTGTGCATTTCTTACACTTATTTGACTGCTGCTGATATAATTTTACTTCCTTATTATCAGTTACTTGGAATTCATGAATGCACTTCATATTTCTGTAGAGATGTTACGATTTAATTTGATATTCTTAGATTCCGATATGCTTGATAAGTAAAGATGTCCAGACTTTATCATATTTATAACTCTTGCAGGTACAAGATTACTCTCTTTAATGAACTGTACTTCCTAGTTGCTGGAGGAACCATTTGGATTGGTACCAATCTCTGCATATGATGTTACTATTTTCCTTTTCTACTCCATGTTATGTCTGCAAGTAACACAAAGAACTTGAAATTTTGGATATACACGTTACTAGAATGCAGCAATTAATTTAGCATTTTCTTCTCATCCTCTGTTTACCAAGCTTGAGTGGTCTCTTTTGGAGACAATATAAAATCAATATGCAATATGCACATTAAGCTTATTCATTGGTCCATAATCACAAAAAGATCTTTATGAAGTTCTTTCTTCTGTGTAGAAATAGTTCTATCACATGGTGAAGTTGTTTTGTAACAATGAAAGCATTTCTTGCAAAATTTGTGTTGTGCATGTTGTTGACATGTAGAGTCTTTTTTAATAATCAAATTATTTTGGAATGAAGTAAAGAAGAATACAATACTAGATTGACTGAGGAGCACACTACCTCAAAGCATATAAGTCCCGTTGTTCTAATATCTGGTCTGAGTATATCTTCTCTCACAGAAGGTGATAATACCAAAATGATATTTATTTTTTACATATGAATTTTTACAACTACTAATCTTATGATCGTTTTACAACTTTTGGTATCTGTATGCTATATTGTTGTTACAACGAGATAATGTGTCTTTTTATTTCTGAACACGACAGATAGCGAATCCTTGGTGGTTGATGCTGATACCAAGTCGAATTCAAGTCCCCTTGAGGATAGTGATTCGCCACTTAATGACAGCACGAGCAATTCTACAGTTCCCCTAATCGGTTTTGACCCACATGAGATTGATGACAAAGAAAACGTTGGGAAGTTTTTGTACCTGGAAGGAATAGAGTACTTCATGTGGTGCACTTATGATGTACACTTCTATGCCTCTTTTGCTCTTTTGGATCTGTTTCCTAAGATTGAATTAAGCATTCAACGTGATTTTGCTAGAGCTGTTCTGCGGGAAGATAACAGTAGAGTCAGATTTCTTGCTGATGGTGCCTGGGGTATTCGTAAAGTAATTGGTGCTGTCGCCCATGACCTTGGAGCACATAATCCGTGGCATGAATTGAATGCTTACAACATCCACGACACAAGTAGATGGAAAGATCTTAATCCCAAGTTTGTGCTTCAGATTTACAGGGATTTTGCTGCAACAGGTGATATGTCATTTGGCAAGGATGTCTGGCCAGCAGTTTGTACTGCTATGGAATATATGGAACAATTTGATCATGATGGTGATGGTATGATTGAAAATGATGGATTTCCCGATCAAACTTATGATGCTTGGACTGTTCGGGGAGTAAGTGCATATTGTGGTTGCCTTTGGCTTGCTGCCCTTCAAGCTGCAGCGGCACTGGCCCGCAGCCTTGGACATGATGACTATGCTGAGAGGTGTATGACAAGATTTGCAAAAGCTAAATCCGTATTTGAAGCCAAGTTATGGAATGGTTCATACTTCAATTATGACAGTGGAACAAGTTACAATAGCCGTTCCATCCAGGCAGATCAGCTGGCTGGACAATGGTATACTGCTTCGTCAGGGTTGCCTCCTCTATTTGAAGAGGATAGGATAAAATGCACGCTTCAGAAAATATTTGACTATAATGTGATGAGGGTGAAAGGAGGACGTATGGGAGCTGTGAACGGTATGCATCCGAATGGGAAGGTAGATGAAACCTGTATGCAGTCAAGGGAAATATGGACAGGAGTGACATATAGTTTAGCTGCAACGATGCTGCTCCATGGAATGGAGCATCAGGCCTTTACTACTGCAGAAGGCATTTATATTGCAGGATGGTCTGAAGAGGGCTATGGGTACGTTTCTTGTTTGCTTCACTACATACAAGTTCAAGTCCTAGCATCATTTACCCAATGATATGCATAGAAATGTGAATAGTCCTATATATTAGTTCCTTTGAGATGACAACTGCGAAGTAATGTGAGACCGTCATAAGGGTTAGATGTTACTGTACATTGTTTATGTAAAGTTAATGGCTGCATAAAGCTCAACATAGCTGCCCTCTAGTTTCTCCTAAAACTGCTATGGTTATTCCTGGCAATAGATGTAGTTCTTTTACGATCACACTGTCCTGGACTCAGTGCACAGTCATCAATTTGTTTCGTAAGTCGTAACATAAATGGAGCTGCAGTATTCAACCTATTGTGCTAATAATTAATAATCAATTTCCTTGAACCAATTCAGGTACTGGTTCCAAACTCCAGAAGCATGGACGGTTGATGGCCACTACAGATCACTGATATATATGCGCCCCCTTGCAATCTGGGCAATGAAGCAGGCCTTGTCCCCTCCAATGTGGATACTCGAGGCGCCGAAGGTAAATACAATGGACAGGGCTCACATTTCTCCGGGCACATTCCAGTTCCTCCAGGATAGGGTCAGGAAGATGACGCCCAAGAATGGTTGTTTTGGAAACACTGTATTTAACTGGGATTGTTGATGTGATGTTAGAGCTTCTATTTCACTGTTGTCCATTGTATTTCTCTGGGGCACCTGATGTAGAAATTGCAGAGTTTGGGAGGTGCGCAATCTTCTCTTGTGTAAGCTCGGAAGTGGTATGGTGTTCCTCTGACAGTGAGCCGAACTTTGTACACGGTTGTACAGAAAATGTATACTAGTACAGATTTGTGCATATAGTATTTTAAAGGCATCGTAGCCGAATTCATCCATGAACTATAGCGCTTGGTTTAGTTTCATCCCTCAACTATGAAACGTCCAATTCAGTCCTTCAACTATCTAAATTGGCTCAACATCCATTTACTGATGTGGCATGCCTCGTTGGCTTGTCTCATCAATGCCTAGTCAGCTTAGAGTTTCAACTCCTATGTCCTGTCCTCGTTTTGAACAGACAGTTGACACAAAATTGCACCAACACACACAAGTGCGTTAGAACGCGCGATTAATCGTCAAAATGACCAGAACTAATGAAACTCAGGCAGACACCAGTCAGACCGGTGTGGAGCAGAGAATCGTGTAAACCTAGGAACGTGAACTTGGGAGGGACTCCGTCGGAGTTCGCGCAGCTAGGGTTGCTCTGAGGTCGGCAGGCCACTCAGAATGCCTTCAAACGCCGGCGAGACGCAGGAAGAACAACAATTAGGGTTGGAAAAGCTAGGGTTTGAGAGAGCAAAAAGTAGATGTAAATTGTGGTGATTCGATTAGGAATAAACTCAATCGGCCTTAGCCTTTATATTTATAGGCCGGGGAAGTCGTACCCCTTTCAAAGTCGATTTATATAAGGATTCTAAACAAAAAAACGAAATCTACTCGGATTACACAGGACAGACCGGTCTGACCGGTCGACCTCTGAGCCTGTCCAATTTGGCTGTCAACAAAGACCTGCAATATCTCATTTTTAAACCGACCCGAGTAGTCTACAACATCTCGTTTTGAACAGACAAATTGGCATAGACTAAACAAGTCAGCATCATCTCGTTTTGAACAAACCAGTTGGCATATTGAGATGCTCTTGGTCTGTTCAAATCGAGGACGGGTAAAATGGTCATTATAATAGGAGTTGAAATTCTAAGGTGATAGGGTGGTGATGACTGATGAGGTGAGCTAACATGGCGTGCCACATCAGCAAACGGAAGAAGTTGGGCTAATTTGGGTAGTATAGAGATTGAAGTGGACAATTTCATAGTTGAGGGATGAAATTGAGCTAAGCACAATAGTAGTTCAGGGACGAATTTAGCTATTTTGCTTATTTTAAACAGAGTAGTTTGTTTCATGGGCTTCCTCAGGTGGTCTTCGTTTTATTTGCCGGTACTGTTATCGTGAGAATGGAACTTGAAAATTTCAATTATGATGTTTGGAATACGTGGTAGAACCTCTATGTGTATCCTTTTTTTATAGGAAAATGGCATGCTTTGGACCATCTATCATTGAAGTCTTAGTACTAGTTGAGTCTCGATATACTATATACTTTTTAAAACATAAAGTAATATTTACAAATATACACACGGAAATCGTTAATCATATTATTTAAGCTGACTCCCAAATATTAACAAAATTTAGAAAACTAGTAAAGTGTACGTGCGAGACGCACAAATTTTTAAAACACTAACATTCATTATCTATTGAAAGAACATCATATTAAATTCTAAAATAAACTAACTGTGACATGTGTTTTTTTAAAAAACTTACTAAAAAGTATTTATATTCATAAGCAATTTTATAAACAATAATTCCATATTTATGGCAAAAGATGTACTTTTAGAAAAATATAGAGTGATATATTACTAATTGAGATATGAAAAATCTATAATCAATTTGGCTCATATGGAAATGAATCTTTGCAGCACTGATGAGAAACAGTCTATTAAGAGCATCTCTAGCAGTTCCCCAATAATTTTTTTTCCAAATAACCGGTATTGGGAGATATCCGAATAGCAGCTTTAGGATTATTGGGAGAGTTACTTTTGCAGCCTCCCAATACTCTTGTCCCAACACAACAACATATTGGGAGAGCATGAACCCTCCCTTTATTTGAGGAGAGATGGGGTGAAATATTGGGACATCCCAATAGTTATTAGGGAAAGAAAACTGTATTGGGGAACTGCTGGAGCACATTCTTTTTCCAACAATAGAAGTTGGAAATAGGGGACTGCTAGAGATGTTCTAACATAATTAACATACATGCCCCTCTTTAATGTTCCTTGATCGTGAAAGTTCATAGAACTAACTATTAATTCAGAAAGTACACCTATAATATCTATATGAGTCAAGTTACGTGCAGTTACTTATCTATAATAAATTAAAATATAACAAGGTGGCCCGCACGGCACGAGCATGCATTGGTTGATATAACAATTTAAATGAATATGTCAAAAAGTATCACTTCTAACGTTATAATTTTTTTTGTTTATTCAAGTATTTTTTTTGAATGAACCGCACAAGACAGTGCGAGTTTCTATTGATATAGTAGAAAAAATAAAAGACTACAGTCCTGGAAGACCGTAGACAGAAAAACAAAAGAAAGAAAGAAAAACAACAGCTACTCGCCCGGTTAGATTGGGGCATCAACACGTGTAGTACAAACTCAAGACCACCATGACTGACCGGTTGGATTGGGTCCTCAACCTAGCCGCACCACTCCACCCTGAAGCGGAAGCCAGAACGAGCCTAAACACGACGCCCACCAACAGACTCACTAACATGAAGTCGCCGAACTTCCGCCAAGACCCGCGTCAACAGGGACCCGAGAGAAGACAGACCGCAGTACACCAAAAGGACCGCTGCTATGCGGGACCCCTCGCCATAGTGCCGTTGCGACACCGCACTCCACCTGACAGAGTGAAACCACCAGATCTGGACCTCTCGCGGGCTGCCTCGTAGTCGCCACCACGACAACACAAACGCACGGGGGCCACGCCACACCCGTCGCTGGACTCCAACTCCCTCTCGTCGCCTCGAAGAAACAATGCATGCGGGGCCTCGCCACATCCGCCACAGCACTCAACATCACGGATCCGTTTCAAAAATCGCCATCAGAATGGAAGGCAGTGCTACCCCGCTTCCTAGAGCCTCCATCGAAACTGTCGAGCCGCCGTCGAAGGTCGACATCACCTCGTTGCTCCACCCGCGCACAAGGCCTCCGCCGCCGATCCAGCAAACCAAAGAAGTCGCTTGCGCCGTCTTACGACGATGTACTGCACCGACATAGCTCAGCTCCGCTGAGCCACCCGCCGCAGTACGCTGCAAACCAAGTCATCCCACGATGTCGTTGCCGCAAGCGCCGTCTACCGACGCAGTCCCACACCGAACTGACAGTTGCCAGGCAACGCCAGCCACCATGGTCCGCTGCAAGCAGCCAACCCGACAGAGTGTGACAACCTCTGGCCGCTATCAGAGCTGCGATCGCCTCCACGTGAGCTTGACAACCCCAAGAAGCTCGCCACCCTGCACAAAGCCAACCTGCTCCACCACCGAAAGCAGCCATCCATGAACTGTGGTCACCAATAATGCCGAACGCCGAGTTGGGTCTCAAGAGGCGACGCCTCCAAAGAGGGGATGACGCCGGTGGCGCCGCCGTCGCTCGTCCAAACTGGACAGGGTTTTCACCCAGAGACCCTTGTAGCAGGGATAGGGCTCCAAGATGACGTCCCCAACGGGGAGAACGACGCCCAAAAGCGCCGCCGCCATCGTCACCAGCAAAGTTGCTGGCAAAAGCTTTCGCCCGGAGCAGCCCATCCCTACCACCACACAAACTCAGACCGGCACTACTAGGACCACCGCCATGGAAGCCCTTCCGGGGAAGTGCCGCCAGCTGTGCCTCCCTGCGCCTTGCAAAGATCTCCTTCCTATTCCCGCTGCTGTCCTTCACCGCCGCATGCAGTCGCCGCTGCGCCGCTGACCACCTCGCTTCCATGGCGACACGCCGGCCAGATCTGCAGTGTCGAACCCGTCGGGGCGCCTCCACCCCGCGCGCCCAGTCACGGCCGGCGCACCGCGCGGTCCCTCGCACCTCGCGTAGGCCCCGGCCACCCGCACGGCCGCCGTGTCGCCTCCAGCTCCGTGTGGCCCCATGCGCCGCCGGCCCGGCGCCGGCACGCCGTCGCGCAGGTGCTCCCTGCGCTTCAGGATCACGACGTTCTCCATGGTGCGCCGGCGAGCCGGCCCCGGCCGCCGGGGTAGACCGGCGCCTGCGCAGCCGCCCGCTGGCGTTGCTCGCCCGTCCGTGCGCCGGCCGGGAAGCCGCGGCCTGAGACTTCCGCTGCTGCATCGGTCAGAGAGGAGCCTCGAAGGATGCGCGGGCGGCAGGTGCAGATCCGCCCCAAGAGGCAACGGATCCGTCGCTGGGGGCCATGGATCCGGTCGAAGGTGCACTGGAGCGCCCGCCAGTTTCGCCGGAGAAGAGGGCCGCCACCATCCGCACGGCGTGCTCGCTCGCTTCCCGGGCGAGCTGCCCCGCCGCCGCCCTCCTCGCTGGTGCCGGACTTCCAGTCCCCAGCTCGGGCGACGGCGAGGAGGAGGGGAGGGAGGGGGGGGAGGAAGCCTGGCGGCGGCCCGGCGAGGTCCCCCGTGGAGGGGGGGGGGGCTCACGTGTCTTATTCAAAGAATACCGAGGCCCTGTTTAGTTGAAGCGCAAATTTTTTTTGGTTGGAATCTTACTAATTTGAAGGACTAAATGAAGTCTATTTACAAAACTTTTTGCACAGATGAGTTGTAAATCGCGAGACGAATCTAATGATGCTAATTAATCCATGATTAATTAATAATTAGTGGGTGGTTACTGTAGCATCACTGTTGCAAATCATGGATTAAGTAGGCTCATTAGATTCGTCTCGCGATTTACAGCCCATCTATGCAAAAAGTTTTGTAAATAGACTTCATTTAATACTCCATGCATATGTCAAAACATTCGATGCGACAGATTTTTTGCATTTACGAGATTTATGAGGTGGAAACTAAACAGGACCTGATTGTCAAAAGTAACAACTGATAATGCCTCCAACACGTCTTGGTAGTACCACCGCTCGCCCTCCGTCACCACGGTCGTCTCGCCGGCGGTCAGGCATATGAACTTGCGGAAGTTGTACTCCAGCCTGCACGGGCAAATTCAGAGGACAAACGTTTGCTGAATGTTCACCCACGAAACCTGAGGAAAAAACAAAGATCAAAGCTTTCGTCACCAGGCAATCAGTCCTTCCTCGTGGTGGGAGACGTTGAGAAAGTCCATTGTGTGCGACTGCCCCTTGACGAATGAAGGTGGCCGTGGGCAGTAGCATGTTCCTTACCAGCTCGAGCTCGTTCTCCAGGACACCCAGGTGCGCCATCGGCTGAACAGAGAAAAATAAAAGAACAGAGATGCAAGCAACGTCAGTTTCGTTTCATGGCGACTGAAAATCATTGTCCAAGAACTGTTGCAAGCCTGCAATCCTGCAGCAGAGATAGATGCTTTACTCTGGTCCATCCGATGCTACAAGTTGAGGTTCTCCTGGAAATCCTGAGGCGTGACGACCACGGTTAGTTGAAGATCAAGTTCGTTCATGCTCCCCAAATTGACAAACTATCGGCATGCAGTAACTTCATCTTGGAATGGATGCACTACAGCAACGAGCCTAATCAATCAATTTATTTTGCTGCATCGCAGAACAATCCCTTCCCAAAACAAGCAGAGCAAAAGATCGACCAAGAACACATCACAGATCAATCGAACTCTGAAGAACGGGAAAAAGACTGGCCGGAACCAAAAGGAATCTGAGAGCGGGGTTCTGAATCAAGGCTAGCACATACCATCAGGAAATCTGCGGGGACTCGTTCCTCCGGCCACGACGCTGGGCCGACGACCCCGACGCGTTCCGGTCGGAGCGGTTCAAGGCCGGCCCGTGGAGTTTAAGGGGGCCGACTTCAAGCGCCCTTCGGCGCTGGGCGGGAGGCGCCCGGGCGCCCGGCGTGGTCGACCCCGCGGAGTTCGACATGGCCGAGGCGTTCGGCGTCACTGCGAGGCGAAGGCCAATCTCCTTCTCCGATCTATCCTCCGCGTATTAAAAAAACACAGACATGATCACAGGAGGCGTAATCGACAGGGACTGAGGCACCGAGCAAAGACGGCAGGCGGGTACGAGTAGCGGGCGGTGACAAAAGAAACTAGTATTTGCAGAAATATCTTTTAACTATGAGTCTCCACTCTTTTTTACTTTTTTCGGCTCTGACAGTGGGTTCGACGTGAGGGTAAGACGAACTCAATATAAATAAAAAAATTTCAATTATTTTTTATTTTTATAGTATAGATGGATAGATAAATATAAATAAATAAAAAATGGTTCCCACCGATTTCCCTCGAACAGGGAGAAAAATTCACTTGGGACGGTCCCCCATTCATCTCCTGTGCGAACCTATTCTGGATGGCTGACGCGTGGAGATCCATGACTGCCAACGATCATGCTGACGTGCGGTTCCTGCTCTCGGGCTCTCGGCTCATGTTTATGTGGCCGGTCGGCTTCAGCTCGAGGCGATCTTGGCTCCAGCACTAATAAGAAAAAGATTTTTAGGGCGGGTATAGGATCCGCTACTGATTTCGAATCTAAAAATACTATTTGCATTGACGAGTAACATGTTGCTCTTAAAAAATTATTTCTAGCAGCAGGTCATCTCTCATTCACCCAGGAAATCAATTTTCGGGAGTAGGTGGTGATAAGAACACAGCAACAATATTCGTAATTTGGTCCCAATCATTAACGGTACAGATAGTAGGAATAAAGCTTCTCTCAATTTTACCCAATTGATAACAGTTGTTCAATTAAGAATACAATAGTATTAATGTAATACCAAGGCTCAAGCTTTCCACGACTAGTAACAATAAAGAGAATAATTTATTCTCTTAACCATTGGCAGCTGCAGCAGCAACTAGAAGCTAATAAATCTCACGATGATATTACTAATGCAAACTGGGCAGTGGTATAATCCAAGTATAGAAAAAAAATCCGATTTGATCAACCACGCACACAAACTGTGGTAAAATAGAGAGGAACATATCAGGTGTAAACCAATCTCTCCGTGCCAACTCCAATCTAAGCCACCGAAGCAATATCCAAGGGCCATGGGGGATTGAGTAATTTTACAATTAACTGCTCGCTCTTGGATTGGGTAATCACACTTTGCACATCCCCCGGCCCTTCCACTCCCTCTGCGCCCTCCTTGGATGTTGATCCGGTGGTCCAGATTGGAGTTTGCACGGTTTGCACATGATATGTTCCCAAAATAGAGAGGTTAGGCTTTCAGAAGATGCAATCCAAACCTAGATAGGTCTTCCGCCTGTGGCCTCGACGAACCACAATCAGAAGAATGTGATCCCATTAGGAGTCCAAGGCGTGCCCTACTTACATGGGCTCCATCACACACTTCACCCAATCCGAGGTGGAGGAGAAACCCTTGGCAGAAAACCAATCACCAAAAATATATTTTCTGGACTTCTCTATATTCTCACATAAGTTAGCTCCAACAAATTTCATCTTGGCTAGAAAGTAGGCACAGTCGAGAGTATTTTCTTCAAGTTCTTGCCATATTTTCCATCAGAAGATAAAGTACTAAACTGCATAATAGGGCTTGCAAAGAAGGTTTCCGACATCAATGCTCAACTGAATGAGCCATCAAAGCATGATATAACAATTAAGGGGAATTCTTCTATGATTATTGGGCCAACGGCTATATGTGGCTGAACAGGGTGACCGGTTGAACCGACTTCCACCCAAGCAGAGCGTCGGTTCAACCAACACTACTGAATTTTTATCTAGCCATTGGAGCAATGGCTCTATGGAGTTGTTGGGCTATATAAGGGCCTCACCCCGGGTCATTTGAGGTTGCTGGAGTCTTGAGGAGCCCATACACACTAGAGAACATCTCCAAGCACCCTTTAGCTTAGTGATCACATCTATAGGTTTGAGCACAAGCTTTGTGAGTGTTAGTGCTAGAATTATCTCTTGAGAGTGTGAGAGCAAGGTGTTGTTGCCTTGCGTGTTGTGCTTGAGTGAATCTCAAAATTGTATCTCGGTGAGCCGGCCCCTTGAGTCTTGGACTTGTCGGCACATCTTCGACCCTCTAGCTTGGTGTGGAGCGTCGATGACAACTTTGTGCAGGGGACGTGGATACCCCCATCCTTCATGGAGAAGCTCCTTAGTGAAAAGCAGGATTAAGGTGACCAGGAACTTGGCGTGAGCCTTGGTAGCCTAGCCTTTGTGTCAAGTTAAGAGGCCCCCCGAAGAGACTTGGTGGCCGAGAAACAATACTCTTATTGAGTGCTTTAACAACATGGACTAAGAATGACTTAGTTCCTACCGATACTACGGGATACATCATCGCATCAAGAATTCGCTTCGCTTCATCCCCTCTCTATATTTCTGCAACTCTTCTAGCAACTTGTGTGCCTTTTTATTCTTAGAGTAGCATCAAACTCTTCTTGCAACTTGTGTGCCCTTTCATTCTTAGAGAAGTGTTGACAGCCAAAATTGGCACCAACCGGTCTGACTGGTCCAACCGAGCGGTCTGGCCGGTCGAGGCACTGTGGCCAGTCCGACAGGGACCGACCGGTCTGACCGGTCTAGGAGGAGTCCGAGTCAATTAAATATTTTTGTAGATCTAGATCTGTAATAGGGATTTCTTGCGGGATAAGTCCACCCCACCCTATAAATATAAAGGGTTACAGCCGATTGAGAATATCCAATCGATCAAAATCAATACAACTTCTACTTTTTATTGTCTTTATCTTTTCTCCAAACCCTAGCTTTTCCAACCCCCATCTGCTGTTCTTCTTTCGTCTCCGCGATGTCTGAAGGCGTTCTAGGCGGTCTGCCAATCCTAAAACAACCCTATGTGCGCCTGCCCTGACGGGGTCTCTCCCGGGCTAGCGTTCGTCGACCGTCACCAATTTCACCCTGGCGACCGGTTTGACCGGTCCCTTATACCGGTCTGACCGCTCCACGTAGGAGGAGCTACATCGAGCCCCTCCTCGTGCCGCGCGACCTAGTGCGTTTGTGTGTTGACTCATAAAAGGCGTCAACATACTTTTTGGAGACTCCACTAGGGAAGAAAGATTTTGGTTAGCGAAACTGATCTAATCTACCCCAAAGAAGATGGGCTCCGACGCCGAGATTGACAAGAACAACATCATCCCTGCGACATACGAGCATCTTCCTGAGGACGTCCGCCTGATGCTGGAGGAGCGCAAGAAGAAGCGTGATGAAGAAGATCTACTAGCGGTGCTTGCGAGTATCAAGGTCTATCGATGAGGCAAGGTTACCAAGATCAAGGAGATCGACTTCGCTTCTACCTCCTCAGATGCATCTACTGAGGTAACACCTGCTGCAAGTGCTCCACCTTCTGGTGTTACTATGGAACAAATTCAGAAATTGCTAGCTGAGGGTGATGTTTATTGGGTTAATTGGCTTAGCTCTAAGGAAAGAGAATCGGTTGGTAAGAAACCAGAGACAGTTGATGAACCTCCATATGTTTCTACTTCTGAATTTTATGTTCCTAATCCATCGGCAGCATCTCCTATGAGTCAACCTCAATATGGGATGCCGATGAACTATTTCAGTGGTCAAACTGTGACACCCACGTACACTGATCCCATTATGAGTATTCCTGTTTCGGCCAACATTAGCCGAACAAATGAGATTCTTTTGTATATACCACCAGAACCTCCCAGGAACTCAGTGCCACACATCGGTCCTATCTCAGATGAGATGTTCGACCGATACGTGCAGTGTTGGCAAAACCGGTAGAGACCGGTCAGACCGACATACCAGTCCGGTCAGACCGGTCCCCCCCACCGGTCCGACCGGTCCATCCGGTCAGCTAATTTCAAATCAGCGCGAAGGGTCTACATCCACACAGCCAAATTCTTCGAGTCACTTTGACAAAGCACTTGCTAATTATAAGAATGATTTGGCTAATCTTCTTAGAGAAAGCTTTGGAGTGGATGTTAGGAGCAAAACTCGCACATACCAAAAACCGTATCCTATTTCGTTTGATTCGGTTGCATACCCTGCTGGTTTTAGGTTACTTGAATTCTTTAAGTTCAGTGGGTAAGATACTAGGAGTACTTTTGAGCATATTAGTCAGCATCTTGCCCAATTAGGAGAAACTGATTCAATAAACGAGTTGAAAGTGTGTTTATTTTCTTTATCTCTACCTGGAACTGCTTTCTATGATTTTCTTCTTTGGCACCTAATTCCATTGGGTCATGGGAACAATTAGAGCAGAAGTTCTATGAGCACTTTTTCTGTGGGCATGATGAGCTTAAATTGTCTAACTTGACATCGGTTAGACAATCGCGTGATGACTCTGTCAATGATTATATAGGACGATTCCGCGATACAAAAAACCGATGCTTTAGTGTGAATATTGTAGAAAAAACTTAGCTGATTTGGCTTTTAATGGCTTGCGCTATCACATTAAAGAAGATTAGAGGGCTATGATTTCTTTACTGTCACTCAGGTGCATCTAAGAGCTTTGGCTATAGAAAGCCGAAGCAAAGAGTCTCAAGAATCCCATAGGCATCATCGTTCTAGTGTGCATACTTTAGATTGTACTTCAAATTATTCAGACGATGAGTCTAATGATGTATATGCTGCTGAGTTTGCTTGGCCATCTCAAGCCAAACCGTTACTTGTTCTGCTCTTAAGACGATTCATAAAAATCGGCAAGACGAAAAATTTACTTTTGATGTATATAAGTGTGAGAGGATATTTGATGAGTTATATAGGATTGGATACATCAAGATGTCACATACTGTACCGTCGCTTGAAGAGTTGAAGCGGCGAGCATATTGCAAATTCCATAATACTTTTTCACATGATACCAATGATTGTAATGTGTTACGTAGACAGATTCAATCGTCCATTAATGAAGGACAATTGGTTATTCCTACTATGCAGGTTGATCAGAATCCTTTTCCGGTGCATATGTTGGAATTGAATAATCCTAAAGTGCTAATTCGGCTGAGTCAAGCCGAATCAACCAAGGGGAAGAATGTAAACATTGGAGATGAAAGACCTGAAAAAAAGCTGACATTGAAGACCCCTCAAGGCACAAAAACACTCGGGGGGCAAGACAAGAAGAAGAAGGCCGACAGCAAGTCGACCGGTCTGACCGGCCACACCGGCGGTCTGACCGGTGCGCCCAGTAAATCTAGGGATTCTTCCAAAAACAAGGCAAGACAGAGTTTTAAGAAACTCTTGGCCAAATATGAGAAAGAAGGAAGTGCTCAGAGACAGAAGGGGCAACCAAATGAAGTCAAGTATACAAAATCATCGTCGAAACATCAAGAGCAATCGAGTCAAGGTAATTATGCTTCGTCTAGTGGACCGACTGCTCCATGGTATTGCTGGTATCCTTACCTTTATGCACCAATGGATTATAGTAGGATGCATATGCAGTCATATTATATTCAATATCCTCTTATATATCCAAATCATGCATTGTCATGAAGACCGATTGTTGCTAGCAATAATCTGGTCCAGCAAGATGTTGATTGCAGCAAGGAGAAAGAGAAGAGCAAGAAGCAAGACTCAAAGTATTTACAGCCGAGGTGGTGTCCCTCAGGCTTGTCTTATGCTTAGAAGCGGAGGCTGCAACGTATGCGCAAGAAGGAGGCAATAGAGCAACAAGTGGAGGTCGTGCCAAAGATGTCAGCAACCATAAAGAAGATAGAATCTTCGAAGCTAGAGGTAAGTAGACTCCTTCAGAACCATCGGGATTTGGAAATCCAATCTTTGCATAAAACCAATAAAGCTCCCAATCATCTTCCCATTTGTTCTTCTGCTAGTGGGAAATCTCAACCCCCTCGTTTCTCAAAGTCCTATTGTTCCTTCGAGGAACGAAGGTGCAAAAACCACTTTGAGCTAGCATTGTAGACCTGGTCGCCACCCTTGAAAGAAATTTTCCGTCCTTGAGGATGCAGTTCATAAAATCTACAAAAGGCATTGGCCAAAATAGGTCCTTCGAAGGTCCTTACTGCCCAAAAAACTTGGAAAGCTGAATGATGGAAAGTGAAGGATGGCAACAAAAAAAATCCTTGAACACAATGGTCCCCCCCCTTTGCGAGGATCAGGCTTATCCTCCTCTTCAGGAGCTCGGCAAACCCCCGCGTCAAAGTAACCCTTATCAAAATATGAGTTAACAAGGGACTCAGTAAACAGCGAAGAACCAAAGCGCAAAGTCATCCTTGGCTTCTAGCGACCCATCAATTTCGAAGGGTCCGCGTCGACCTGAGAAATATCCCTGAGAAATATCTTCCTCCCCCTCTACCAATTTTGGATTCTGATCTACAACTGACACGCTATGGCAACCTTATCTGTCACCTTCAAACGAGCCATGCTTTAAAAGAAAGCCATTATGACCAAGAGCCTTATCGTCCCAAAAAAAACTCACAAATCACTTCCAATGTTACGGGCAACAAGTCTCTTTCTCCCTCGCGAAGGTCTCACCAAGGTGTCGATGAACCAGAGGATGACATGTGTTGCAAGAAAACAACAAGCGAAGGTTGGCAACCGAACAGTCATGTGAAAACAATAGTCACCCCTTCACTTTTATAAGGGGGGGGTGAACTGCACAGTAACGACCGGTTCCAAAACCTAGGGGAAGTTGAAGCTCCGGCCAATCACAACACAACATGTAAACCAAATACGACCTTCGGCTCATGCCAATCCCAGATGTTTGGGGAGACATTTTTAGAAGAGGATTAGGCAATCAGTTTTTTTGAGGGTTCAGTCCATTCGAGTTGGACCTCATCCACGAGGTGCTACTGTTGGGGATCACCATCTTCGAATAGGCACAACCGAAGGATAGTTGATGAAGTATAAGAAGCATCAACGATTAAGAAGAGTGATGGCCACTTCTGGTTAGTCGAAGGTACCTTCAATCGTCATTCAAGGGCTTGGCACCTCACGGGGACCTCATTGGAGGTGACTGGAGACCCTCAGGTGGACGCAGCAGAACGACTTCAGAGCATAACCATCAATGGTTAACAAAGGTTGGTGAAGGATCATCCGAAGGTGACAACCACGTGAAGAATGAAGCTCTGGAGGTGTACCTTCGGGTTCACATGGGAACGTGATGATGTATGAGTAGGCAATTTGTACACTCCAACCTATGGAAATGACTACTTGCCCAGGATATCCTTCAAATAAAGAGGGCAGGTAGGGGTATTTTTGGAATCATGTAGCTGAGGTTTGGGGTATAGTACCCCCTCTCACTTCCACTATACAGGTTGATTCTTTTGGGAATATATTGCCATTTGTCCACAAAAACCATTGAGCTTTCCGTTTTCCTCTTTTCTGTTTTGAGGATCACAACTTAGATCCCAACAATGAGCATGAACTTGGTCTTGGTGGCGCTGCTGTACTCACGCTACACGGAGCTGGCGGAGAATGGCCTGCTCCTGCTAGCGCTCGAGGTGGAAGACGAAGGGAAGATGGTCAATGTGGCCTGGGGTTAGCTGCCATTTGTGGCAGTGGCACTGAGGGTAGAAACAAGAAAATGAACCAGTGGCTCCTAAGGAACAAGAACATTTTCCGTGGTTGATAAGGAATTGCCAACTTCTCTAGTGGCAGGTAGGGAATTCTCTCAATTTTGTACCATTCTAGAGTTGATTGCTCTTCCTGACATTGTAGTAATTATCATGTATAATGAATCATTTTATATGAAATGCATGTGGGTTGTTTTAAAATATAAAACATGATTGTTTTATATTCTAGAAAAATTCTGAAAAATGACAGGTTTGTGAAGTATGCCAACTATGTTGCTTTTGCTAGTGAACCTAGAAGACAATATAAGATAGTTATGCTAAAACCATAGCAAACAGTAAAGATTGTTCATTCACAAAGTAAACATTGAAGATCAAAAGTCAATGTAAAATGTATGGAGAGCTATTTGCTGAGCACCACTTTGTTTCTACTCCCCGTTGTGTTCTAGAGCATGCACAGAAGGTACTATAGGCAACGAGAGGATACCGATGTCCATCTCCTAGCCGCCACCTACCATGATGGCTGCTGCAACAGCAGCTGTGTCATCTAGGGAATCTTCTCTTGCCATGGCTCTGCTTCACGGATGTGATATATGAGAATGCAAGCGAAACATATGCGTCTTGACACCGCAGGCGGGAAGGGCTCCTTTCGTCACATGGTTCTAGCCTTCAGAAATCTTAAGCCAGAGCCAAGATCCTCCCTGGCTTCCTACGTGGAATTGAGCCGAGCGTCCTCCCAGCCATAGCCCACAGGACCCGAGCTGAGCTTTTAAACTTAGAGCAGGGAATCGCTGGATCGATGGAGTCCACGCGGAAACAACTAGGGGCGGGAGGAGCTTCTGACCATGGGAGGATGGCCAAGCTCTCCCCCTACGAGAGTCCTGAGTAGGCGCTGCAGAGTTCGCTGGTGACTACTCAACGGAGTGGCAGGCATGAGGATGATTCCTCAGCAGGGAGGGCATATCCGACATCTGGGCCCCGCGGGGAGGCGGTGCACGACGGTTTGAGTCCAGGGAGCGGGAGAATCCGCCCAAACCTACAACCTCCCCCTGATGATGGGCCGTGGAGGTCAGTTGGGGGGAAGGGAAACGGTGGACAGATGTGAATTGGATAAAGCTCCATCTCTTCCGTCTTCCTCCGTGAGATTCGCACATCCAGGATTGATTCTAGTAGAGTCGCAGGTAAACCCAAACTTTCCTCACATGGGGAGCCCTTCGCGTTCCTCGGGTGGGCGCAAAGCATACCGCTGGGATCCCTCTGAGATCTCAGATGGGGGACTATGATTCGGAGGTGTCCAAACTCATGAAACATCTATGGAGTCGCAGCAGAGGGGTGGGTCTTTGTGAGTGATTTCTGTTCCGGATTCAAATTCGCCTTCTTTCTCGTCATCTGCCTCTTCTGCGCCCCTCCGTGGTGCGGATTTGATACAGTGGTCAACTCTTGTGGGTGATACTAGATCTTTTGCACAGGTGCTTCGATCCAAAACTAGGACTCCAATGTCGGATCAAGGACGATTCGGTGGGTAGAATTTCCCGAGGGGAAGTGGTCAGGGTCCTAACTTCGCTGGTGGGAGAGCTTTTGAATCTCAGGGCCAAGGGCTTCGCTCCAGTCAGAATTCCTGGGAGAATAGGGGTCAGGGTCCTAACTTCGCTGGTGGGAGAGCTTTTGAATCTCAGGGCCTAGGGCTTCGCTCCAGTCAGAATTCCTGGGAGAATAGGGGGATTTCAAAGGGGAGGGAGGGGTCCGAATTTCCAATGGTAAGAAAAGGAATTGGGTAGGTAGAACTTCAACAATCAGCAGTTTGATGTGAGGGAAAACCTGAATCAGGGGCAAGAGCAATAGTTTAAGCTAATGGAGGACCGGAGAAGGAGGGGAGAGGATATCTAGGAAAGAGAGTATCAGGCAAAGTTGCAAGAGGAGAGGCAATAGAAAAAACCTGCAAAACTGAATGAGACAATCCAATCTAGCGTGGATGGGACTTCTAGGGGGGTGGGAGTTGTAATGTAGACTAGAAGAACTGGGGGAGAGGATCAATCAATTCAGCATGACAGACTCAGACAACAAAAAGAGATCAAATACCTTGATTCGGGGTGCAATAGGTGTGGCAAGTTTGGGCATAAGTCCGAGGAGTGCAAGAAACCTGTAGTTTGTCCTAGGTGCAGAAGAGAAGGACATGTTCAGAGGGCCAGCACAAAGATAATGCCTTGGGAATGTCTAGGTCCTTTCTGTGGTTTGGCTGCTCAAGGGCAAGGATTCCACCTGATTATGGATGGAGATCAAGATCAGGGAGAAAGGGAAGTGGCAAACTGTGCCCTAATCACAGTTCTTGATGGAACATAATGAATGCTAGACATATTGAAAATGAATTCAGAGTACAGAAGGCTGGGCTTTCCTCAACTTGGAGGTGGTATGCCAAGAAAATGTCAGAAACCACTTATCGGATGAGATTTCCTACAACAAAAAAGGTCGAGGACCTATCTTTCTTTATAGGAATGCATATGAGAACTATGCCAGAAGTAACTCTTAAAGTGGAAAAATGGAACTCTAATGTTGGTGCTAAAGCTGAGATCAATACAACCTGATTCAGGATCCTTGGAATCCCACTTGAAAAAAGAACCATCAAGAAAGTCAACATGATTGGATCCTTAGTGGGTGTACCCTTGGAGGTTGACTCGGCAAATTTGAAGAGGTGGGACTTTGTCAGGATTAGAATTGGGTGCAAAGACATAACCAAAGTACCAGCTGTGGTGGAAGGGTTACTGGATCTCCATTTTTATGACTTCCCCTTCCAAACGAAAGTTCCCCAAGAAGGTACAACTAATGCTGCTGGAACAAGATGGCCAAGAACAACTGATAGACCTTCTGGTGATGCACCATCACAAAAAAAACCCAGATGGGGACAAGGAACTTCAAGGTAGGGTGATAGTGATGGGGCATGGGATGATCAGAATGTGTCACACCCGGTTTCGAAAATAAGATCAGACGTATCACATATATGCATCAAGTTTACACACATATGAAGGACGTTTTAAGTGAATATATCAAAGACAATGTTCAACAATGTAAACAAATGGAAATAAGTACTTTATTACACATTCTGAATAATAGGCACGAAGGTCTTAGCGTTCCACCGATAACCTATACGAGATCTTCAACAAAGCTTCATTAAATCCCACAGGAACTTTGACTGGTGAACGTGCCTAGAACTCCTCAAAGTCACTGAAGTACTCCACTTCATTGTTCTCTTCTGAACATCAATTAGGCAAAGGTGAGTACATTTATAGTTGGTACTTAGTAAATGGGGGAAGATGCAAGGTTACCAAGGAAAGACTAAGGTTTAAAGCAGTTATCATTTTAGTTGGTCAAATTTTATTAGCAATCACCTAATTACTAGTTTATACCAACCCACTTAAGCATAAGCATAAGCATAAAGGAACCAACATATAAACCAAGGAACCACAAGTTAATTATTCTTCAAGTTCAATTATCATGTGAGGGTCCACGCCGCTCATGACCGTGAGCACGACTGATATATCAGTTTTACACCTTGTAGATCTTGTACACTTTCCCCACAATTCGTGTTCCCCTATATCGTTCGGATTTGCAAAGCCCTTAGACACTTCCTTTGGTGAGTGGCGAGGGGTCCACTACAAAGCCTATACAAAGACACGCAGGAAACCAACAATCTGCTAGAGTTTCAGTAGCGGAGTGGACCATAATCCTCCCTAATGGTCACCACCTTAGCAAAGGCTACTACCCCAAGAGGACCGGGCTATAACCCATCACCGACCCCCTCCTTGCCCTTTTGGTAAGGCCATCAGTCAACTACACACCTAATTAATTGGCTAAGGTTAGAGCCATGTGACATTATGGTTGTACGGTTATCTTGGGTGGTTCTCCATGTTCCAATTAAACAAAGTGATCTTGTACATTAACCATAAATTAATAGTAACTAAAGTTATGATTAATATTCCAAAGATTATAACCATAACCATCCCAAGATAAAGCATCTAAGCAATTCTACCCAACAAATTTATTTTAAACACAACAAAATTTTTTCATGCCATGGCAACTGTCAGTTATAGGAGAAATGCTATCTCATCTCTCAGGGATGAGGGGTATAATATTATTATTGATCTTGAAGGTAAAGTTGCACTGTTTTATTCAGCTTTTAATGGCAGAATGGGTGTATCAAATCAGCCACAAATGCAGTTCGATTTACATGGCTTGATAAACATAAATATGGATCTGAGTTCCTTAGTGCAACCTTTTACTAAGAAAGAGATTGATCTTCTGATCAAAAGGATTCCAATAGACAAAGCTCCTGGGCCAGATGGGTTCAATGGTATGTTTGTAAAGAAATGCTGGCTGATTATTAAGGAGGCCTTTTACAAATTGTGTGATGCTTTCTACCACTTAGATGTGAATCTAGAAAGTATTAATAACTCCTTCATCATGTTGGTGGCCAAAATTAACAGTCCAGAACCTGTAAATGATTATAGACCAATTTCCCTACTCAATATGGATATTAAGCTTCTGACAAAACTTCTAGTAGATAGATTGCAGTTGGTCATCTTACAGCTACTTCATGCTAACCAACATGGTTTTATTCGTTCACGCACTATTCAAGATTGCCTTGCATGGAGTTTTGACTACATTCATCAGTGTCACTAAACCAAGAAAGAAATGATCATTCTCAAGCTAGATTTTGCCAAGGCCTTTGACACAGTTGAACATGAAGCCATTATTTTGATGATGCAACACCTTGGCTTTCCAGACTTGTTGCTTGAGTGGGTGAGGTTAATCCTAAGTTCTGGTTCTTCTTCCATTATATTTAATGGGGGTGCTAGGTAGACATTTTAAATGCAAAAGAGGAGTTAGACAGGGTGACCCACTCTCACCCCTTCTTTTTGTGCTTGCGGCTGAACTGCATCAATATGTGGTTAATGATGCATTACATCAGGGTCTAATCAGATTGCCACTTGCTCAGCCAACTAGTGACTTTACCATCATCCAGTTGCTGATGATACTATCTTGGTAATGGAGGCAGATGTCAACCAGCACATTCAGTTAAAAGGAATTTTGCAAAAATTTGCCATCTCTACATGTTTGGTGGGTAAATACAGTAAATCAAGTATGATCCCAATAAATGTGCATCCTGAAAGGCTAGATGTGCTTGCCTCTGCCTTTGGTACCCATGTCTGTTTTCCTTTGTAAGAGACCAAAGAATTTCAGTCAAAGATGTCATCGAGATAGAGGATCTTGATACACTCTTTGACTCCCTCTCTCAGATCAAGCTTTCAACCAGCTACATGCTATGCAAATGGAACTGATCTCAGTACCATATAATGATGAACAAGGAGATAGATGGGTCTTTATGTGGGGCTCTCATGAGTGTGCTCCTCACGAAAATTTTATGCTCTGGCTTTCAGGAATATGCACACGCCTCTCTCCTTCACTTGGCTCTGGAAATTGAAATGCACTCCCAGAATAAATTTTTTTGGCTGGTTACTATTTGTTGATAGATTGAATTCATGAAATATGTTGAGAAGGAGACATTTCCATATTGATTATGGCTACACATGTATCATGTGTAGTCTTGGTATTGAAGAGGATATCCACCACTTTTTCTTTGACTGTCCCTTTGCCAAAAGCTGTTGGCAATCTCTACAGGTGCAGTGGACAATGATAATGATATACATGCAAAACTCACTTATGGAAGGTCTAATAACACACATTTGTTCTTCATGGAGATTTTCCTGGTGGGCACATGGGAAATCTGGAAATTAAGAAATGACAAAATCTTCAATCAAGGCTTGGTTAGTAGAAATCGCTGGATATTCAACTTCAAGAAGCAAGTGCACCTTCAGCTCTTAAGGGTGAATGAATCTTTTCATCCCCAAATTATTCAATGGCTAGATACAATTGTATAGAGCTTTTGCTTTTTTTTTACTATCATTTCTACCTCCTGATGTACTTCTATAAGTTTTCTGTACCCTATGCAGTTTATTTTTTCCAAATTTACAAAATTGAAGTGCTGTGGGGGAACTCCTCCATTCCCTTAAAAAAAGGCTAGGTAATATCCTTACTAGGTTTCCATCAAGTTTATGCAATACAACAATAAAGTAAAGTGAATTAACAACATATTATTTGGACAAAACTAAATAGGCAGATGGGGAAGGCCACTTGCCTTCCTCGCCATATTGTTGTTGCTCTTCCTCGAACACTTGCTCTTGATCACCCTCGAACGACACGTCGTCTACACGATCACACAAGAAAAAACATGCACAAAATAAGAAACAATGCATAAAATAGTATAAACAGAACCAAATAAGTTGAAAAAGTTGTAGAGCATGATGCAAGGATCGCGTGAATGTGAATCACTTAAACCGGAGTTAAAATGAACAAGATATGGCCAAAACGAGGTTCCAGAGGCTTATTTGTGATAGATTTGAACTTCCAAGGGCTAAACATGAAGGAACCAGGGGCTAAAACATAATTAAACTTTAGATCTCGGGGCTAGCTTGCAAAAAGGAAGGTCATGGACGATGGGTTCAAAATTTAGAAAGATCAGGGGCTTAAATAGAAGAAAAAGGACCTAAATCTAATTACTTTTGAACAACAAAGGAGGTGGTGTGTTAATTTTTATAAAATAGAGGGGTTATTTTGCAAATTAGACAAGGGTTGACTGGTATGGGGTGGGTTTGACCCCTGTTTGACTGGATCTCATCCGTTGGATCTCGATCCAATGGCTTTGGGAGGTAGGGGCGGCGCTGATGGTGGCGAGAGTCGCTGGCGGCGGGTCGCCGGAGTTCACCGATATGACGTTCCGGGTGCCAGTTTGGCTCCAAAAAAGGCTGAGGAGGGAGAGGGCACGTCGGCGAGTGCGCTGCGGGCCTCGGTATGGAGCTGGCGATGGCACAAGGCGCCGGCAGCCTCGCCGGACTTGGCCAAGATGGCCATCTGGGGTCGATTCAGGCTGGGGTTTGGCCAGGAGGCTTGCGTGCACGAAGGGGATGATGATGGCGACGTTGGCAAGGGTGTGTAGTGTCGGGAGGGCAGTGCGCCACGGTGCACAGCGGCGGAGCTCACCGGGGTGGCTGAATCCGGCCACCCGAGGCTCGATTTCGTGCACAGAGAGGTCGAGGGGGGGGGGGGAAGGGGGCTATGATGCGCTCCCAGAAGGGCTCGGGGCGGCGGTGTGGTGACCGGAGGAGGATGCTCGGTGGAGGGAGGGTGGCGAAATTGCTTCGGCGAGCGATTCCCGGTGAGTGAGAGCGAGAGAGAGTGGGGCGGGGGTGGGGACTGGTCGGCGGCAGTGCTCACCACACGGCGAAGCTTCGATGGTGGCATGTCGTCGAGGAAGAGCGGCGATGCGGTGGATCGACGGTGACTCGAGCTCGGTGACAAGGTAGCGGTGGTGCAGCAAGGCAGGGGAGCATGGCGTGAAGCAGGAGAGGGGGTGCGATGTGGCTCGGGTGTGTGCTTTATAGGGCAAGGGAGGAGCGGAGTGCCCGACGAGGGGATGGATGTGGCGAGCTTGATAGCCGGACATAATGGCCGTGATGGTGGGGTTTACGGTCTAAGGAAGGAGGGGGTGCGGGGGTGAGTGATAGCGGCTCATCATGAGCCTTGATGGTGCTGTGAAGGGGGGGGGGGTGGGGGGCTGGGACATGAGACGCACATAAAGGAAACGGACGAGCGAGGCGTGCGGCACAGAGGAAAGATGGCCGGAGGTACGAGATGCCACCGACAGGCGGGCTCCACCTGGGAGAGAGAGAGAGAGAGAGAGAGAGAGAGAGTGTGTGTGTGTGTGTGTGTGAGAGAGAGAGAGAGAGAGAGAGAGAGAGAGAGAGAGAGAGAGAGAGAGAGAGAGAGAGAGAGAGAGAGGAGGCTAGTAGGGCTGCTGGGCCAGCTGGAGTGATGGGCCGATCGAAAAGAGGGAAAAAAGGAAGAAGAAGAGAAGAGAGGTGGGCTGGGCCAGGAAAAGAAAGGGAGGAAGTTTTGTTGTTTTTTAGCTCAAACGACATTGGAATAAAATGTTTTGAATCCAAATGAAAAAATTAAATTTTGGTGTTACAAATCCTACCGCCCTTAAGAAGAATCTCGTCCTTGAGATTCGGATAGATTGGAAATTCTGCCATAAGCTCATATTCTCTTTCCCAGGTAGCCTCATCTTTTAAATGTCGACTTCACTATACTTTGCACATTTAGATTACTTTGCTCCGTGTGACTCTCTGTGATGTTTCCAATATCTTGACTGAATGCTCTGAATATGTTAAATCATCTTGCACATTGAGCTCTTCTAGTGGTAACCGTTCCTCAGGCACTCTCGAACATTTCTTCAACTGTGATTGAAAGACCGGATCAAGTGCTCTAGCCTAAGAGGGGGAGGGGGTGAATTAGGCAAGCAAAAACCTTAATCTATGGCTCCAACTAAATTACACAATATTAAACTAAAACATGCTATCTATATGTGCAACTATGGCTTTCCTAGTGTGAAACCCCTATCCCAAGAGAGTTTAGCAACCTATGATCTTTCCTATCAAGATACTACTATATAAAAGTAAAGGCACACAAGAAAGCTAGTATAAAATGCGGAAGCGTAAAGAGTGGGATAGAAGGAAGCAAACTCTCGATGCAGGTGTTCATCCCGTGGTTCGGTTAGCCACAAAGGCACACCTACATCCACGTTGTTGAAGCACTCACTAAGAGTATTGCTTCTCGGCAATCAAGTCTCTTCCGCGGACAAAACCACGGGCACCTTGATCCCGATTTC
This sequence comes from Panicum virgatum, assembly GCF_016808335.1. NCBI lineage: Eukaryota > Viridiplantae > Streptophyta > Magnoliopsida > Poales > Poaceae > Panicum > Panicum virgatum. Next base: position 18,013,480 of record NC_053146.1, on the reverse strand, counting down.
CACTAAGTATCTTGTCCATGAAGGAAGGGGGTCTCCACATCCCCCGTACAAGATTGTCGTCGCCGCTCCATACCAAGTCGGAGGGTCGATGACGTGCTGGCGAGCCACCAATGCTCCAAGGGGCGGCGCACCGAAATCTTCTTTTGGTTCACTAAAGAACCACAGCACAAGGACACAAGGCCTTGCTCCCTCACTCTCTAAGGAGCTAACCTTTCACAACACTCTCAAATGTGTGCTAAGGACTAAAGATATGATCACTAAGCTCTTGGATGGCTTGGAGATGTTCTTGGGTGTGGGTGTGATGTTCCTGAACTCCAGCAACCTTGAAATGCCCGGGGGATGGTATATATATAGCCCACCAAGTCCATAGAGCCCTTTGTAGCCGTTGGGACTTTTCTGCGCAGAACACCGGTTAGACTGGTGAGGGGGCACCGGTGCAACCGGTCACTCATGGCTCTGCACTATCCGTTGGCCTTCTGACAGCTGACGTGGCTATCACTGATTAGACCGGTCCATTGCACTGGTGATCACCAGTTCAACCGGTCCTGAAGGAATTTCCAGCTTCTGACGGGGAATTACACCGGTGCCTTGCACTGGTGCACCTCCGGTTCATCCGGTGCTGAAGAAACTTCTTCTCGGCCAATTGACATGCTCTCTGGTCAATAGCATGGTGCTTGCACCGGTGCCTCAATTTGGCACCACCGGTTCAATTGGTGCTACTTGAGCTTCTTTACTCTGCACAGACAAATTGCACCGGTGCCTCAGCATCTGTATATCCGAACCTGATCGGTTAGACCGGTCCATGGTCACCGGTTCAACCGGTGCCACTGTTTCTGCAGAACTCGTCCAATTCAGCGTTTCTTCTTTCTTCGTGTTTTGCTTTGCTTGGCCTTTTTGCTTCATCCCTGGTATCTAGAAATGTTCACTTGATGAACTTATTAGTCCCATGGGTTGCGTTGTTACTTGATCACCAAAATCTAACAATCGTGCAGGTAGTTCCAACTGATAAGCCACTTCACCCTTATTTTCTACAATCTGAAAAGGACCGCTGAAGCGCGGTGACAGCTTTCCTTTAACCTTGAATCTGCAAAGACCTCTAATAGGTGATACTTTGAGATACACATAATCTCCAACTTGGAATGATAATTCTCTTCTCCGTGTATTGGCATAACTCTTCTGTCGTGACTGTGCAGTCCTGAGGTTATCCCGAATTATTTAAACTTGTCTTTCGGCTTCCTGAAGAATTTCTGGACCAAATACCTGACTTTCTCCTGTCTAACTCCAATACAATAGTGTTCTGCACTTTCTCCCGTATAAAGCTTCAAATGGGGCTATCTTGAGACTGGCTTGATAACTATTGTTATAAGAAAATTCTGCATATGGCAAACTCTTATCCCAACTGCCTCCATGCTTCAAAGCACAAGCTCTTAACATATCTTTTAAAATTTGATTGGTTCTTTCAGTCTGACCGTTTGTCTGTGAATGATATGCGGAACTGAAATTGAGCTTCGTACCCATTGATTCATGCAACTTCTGCCAGAAATGTGATGTGAATTGAGTACCTTGATTAGATACTATTTTCTTCGGAACACCATGTAAGCATACTATCCGTGACATGTACAACTCTGCTAGCTTAGCTCTGGTATAAGTTGTTTTGACTGGTCTGAAATGAGCACCAACAAAATTTTACTGATATGTGATCGAGAGATATCCTTAACAAGCTTTGGTCGTCTATATTTTTATTCTAAACAAAAAGATTTCTAATTGGTTAGGACTAGATAACCGTCCTAAATTTGCTAAAGAAGAAAAATTAGTAAGGTACACGGACTCTAATTTCCTTTTGTAGAGTCCTTACTAATAAAGCTTTCTTCATCGAATTATTAAGATACACGTGTCCTTCCTTAACATGCATCTTGGAATCAGCTGTCTTCAACTCAATATTCATCAAAGGGGTATAATGACCAACATAAATTATATGAAGATTGTCTCCGCTCCTCTAAACTACTCCCTCCTTCCCTGTTTATAAGGCATGGTGGAACATGACACGGTCTTCTAAACAACACTTTGACCATTTATTTATTATATATTATATCACTTTTGATTATAAACTTATAATCATTGTAAACTATAATTGATTATGAATCCAATCATATGAAATTTGCATTATAAAAACAAAAATTTAATAGTCAAATTATTGGTCAAAAATGAGAAGGTTTGAATCTTGATATACGTGTATGCCTTATAAACGGGGAAGGAGGGAGTATGTGATACGGGAGAGAAGAAAAACACCACACCCACACACTCCATGCCTAACCTCGCCGGCCTAGGCTGGGCGAAGGGGACGCCCGCATGGCACCTGTGTGAATGGTCTATTGAAATCCAACTCCTTGCCTTCCGATGGCGTGGCTTCCTTTTGCAATTTTGATTTTTTTGTAACTTGAGCTCTAATAATGCAAGATCGTGTTAGATCGGTTAATCAGTATGTTTCTCTATATATACAACCTATTGGCCTCCATTAAGTAGACATCTAATCGAAATAGGATTTTGCCTCTTCTTGCTGCTGCGCCAGCACTGCAACCTTCTCTATCCAGGTGCCGGCATGCACCGGCTAATGAGAGAGAAAACTCTGAACCCTTTATCTCTAGGATTATGCACCGGGAAAGACGAATAAGGTTTTCGGAAAGCGGTTCGCATGAATCCTCAAGGTCTTCATCATGACGCGTCTTCCGGTCAACTCCGTCACCTCACGAGCCAACCGCTTTCATCGTCTCGAGCAGCGGCGGTTCGTTGTCATCAACCCTCCAACCACGGCTCAATACATATACTGTGATCTGATCTTTAAGCCTGTATCCTGAGATTCTAGTTATTCTGTTATTTTATTTCTGCACGAGGCCAGCTAACCACGGCTTGTTTCTGCACTTATGATGATTTATTTCTTACAAGATTTAATATTACGATTGTCTAATTGCTAACTGGCAGGAGTACCGGCCGCGGACGGGAGCTGCAAACCCGCCACCCCGCCACGGTAGACGAGGCCCCGCTGGTGGCTGAGGATGGTGAGCAGGCTGCCGCCATCTCCGAGCAGCAGCATCACGGCAAGCACACATGGAAAAGGGGAAGGTGAGAAGGTGGAAAAAATGACGTGAGGTGAGGAGATGGTCAGCGAAAATTGCTGAACGCGGATCTCAGCTTTGTTTCCAGCAAGCCAGGCTAGCACACCTCCGCTGCATTAGCTGGCCTCGTGCAGGAATCCAAACATGCTGAAGCTGCATAATGAAAGCCTGAATAAGGATTTCTAGCTAGTTCTCGAGCGTACCTCAGGGGATTCCCAGCTATCGATTTCCAACAACACCAAAGTTTCCTTTTTTTAGAAGTTTTATTTTCAACAGTTTTCCAATTTTTGAAAGGTATAAAGTTGTATATAACTTCTATGTATAATATTTATGTCCCAATGTTTTTATAATATCTTTTTAGTGAAATTGTTGTTAAACAAGTTTTGATCAAAACGTTTAGGCATAACTTATCCATATATTGTTTTTAGAATAACTTCTTAGAGTGATAACCTTTCGTCATGAGTTCACATGGGAACAATGCCAATGCATTTTACGAGTAAAATTATACTGAAAACTTCTTTCCATAACTTTTTACCACAACTTTTATAAATAACTTGTACAAGTAATCAACATCATCGTAAATTCATACGCATAGCTTATTCTGCACAACTATTTGTGCATCTAATAAACTTTTCAAACATATGAATTTGAATAGCCATAGCTAACGGTTGTGCTACCCACACGTTAATTAAAGGGATAAGTCTATTAAACTAAATAAAAAATTATGAATTATCATATTTTTATTTCATTTTTATCAAAGGTTTAGCTAACCCAAAAATTCAAGGAATTTTGAATTCTACCAATTTTTAAAATTTTATAATTCAAATTTCATTATGTTTAATGTATCACATCTAGCCAAAATAAATTCCTTGTCTTTTTATCTACCTCCCAAAAAAATATCATGATTTTTAGACAATATTAACTATGCTTTCTTTATTATTTAATTGAGAGGTGTGAAATTCCAGAAATTCGGAAATGTTACTGTAGCAAAACCACCCTCAAAACAGCTTGCTACAGTGATTGAGGGGGTGATTCGGACGGTTTTGCCAGTTCGAGGGCCTATGTTACCCGGTTTCGTAGTTGGAGGTTGAAAAACGGACTTCTTGACTAGTTCGAAGTTGTAAAATAGACTTATCCCTTAATTAAATATAAGAAAGACACGGGAAAATGCACATGCTACATGTAAGGAAGATACGCGAAAATAAAAGGAAAGAAAATAGTAGCTCTAGTGCGAGCGATCGCTAAATTGAATTCGTAAGTCTGAACACCTCATGTTTCCTGCAAACCAAACGTTAGGATCGGAACAATTTCTTTTTTTGAACCGTATTCCGACAAAAATTCTCCAAAAATGCAATCCTTCAGAAAAAAAACTTAGTTCTCTAATGAAGTCTAAGAACTCCTTACGTTACATATTGTGTCATTAAAATTCTGAGTTGCAAGGCCATGTAAAAGTGTAAAACTAAAAGGAAAATACCACAGGATGCAAGAATTGGCATCCTGATCTATTTCTCGAGTCAACTACTGTGCTTCAGATCTAGCTGCTGACACCACCATATGATGTGACCATGTCTAACTATTTGCGTCCCTAGAAACGAAATAAAGGTTGACTCAGTATAATAAAGTCCTCGTCAACACATCACCAGTTCTTCATCTTCTCTCCCCCACAGCAGCAGAGCGGAGACCATACTTCCCAGCAACCTTTTATGCCCAACTAATACGTAAGTAATTTTCCGTTCTTCAGTTTGTCTCTTTTTTCTTGCACTACTAATTGTAGAGACAAAACTCAAAGGTACCAAATGAAATTCTGCAGGAACCAGGCTTTGACGTCATTATCATTAGTGCTTTGCTGATTGCTGAGATGATTCCAGTCCCTGTTCTCACTGCCATTGCCACAGGTGTGGGCAACATTTTGGGCAACGTGATTCGTGCAGAGATCAACAAGCAATTGTTTGTCAGGACGGAGGTGAAGAGGCTTAAGATCAACTACGATCAGATCTTGGCAATGATCAAGACAGCTGAGCAGACAGCAACAGTCCTCGATGAGGATACCATCCACTTTATGAAGAGGATAAAGGATCATATGTATGATGTTGACGATGTTGTTGATACCTGGATGATCAACGACAAGAAGCACTCAATTATGCAAGAGGGGTGTGAAACGGTAATTTTCCTATGATCTTCTGTAATGTTCTCAGCAATATAGATGCAAATTTTATTATGCTTTTGGTTCACCGTATGCATTTTCCATATGGAAACTAGAGGAAAAATTGCAGCTACTTTCTTACTTTGGACATACTGTGGTTATTTCCAGTGAGCCACTCTTTCTGTGATTCTGTGAACCTCATAACCTTTTTGGATGATAGTACTGATTCCCTTTTCAAATTTAAAGGGCTAATTGCTATATATTCAGCTAGCAAGAGATTCTATGCATGGCAGTACCCTACGTTCTTTCAACTAATTAGAGAAAGGTTAACTTTTTTCAAAGCATTACGGAAAGGTTAAGTAAATCTTGTGAACACTGCAAATGAATGAAGACATTTGATTCTTGCAAAATGCATCATGGATTAACTTAGGTGGCATTACTGATAGAAGTAGGAAATAGATGTAGGTTGTGTGGCTGTATCTTTTCCCAAAAATTCTTTAATACCAAATTTTTTATTTAATAAAAAATATTTCTTAATCCTAAGCATTGTTAAAATGTATGGAGAGAGAGAGATTAGATAATTTTTTATGTGTATAGATACTATGAATCAGATATCATATAATTATGTGGTTTAGACAATCTCTAGTGCCCTTCATCTTTCTCCGGCCAGCGATATGTATAATGAAGCCACCAGCAACAATGCCAGCAACGACTCCTCTCTGGTGTTTGGTTTAATAATTAAGAAACCAGCACAACCTGGAATGTGTTAGGTCCAACATGGGATCATCCCATGATTTTGATGGGATAATTCTAGTCCTCATTTCTATAATGGATAAGCACTTGTCAAGAATAAGATGGTGATGGACCAACCAATTGAGTTCCCCTAACAAACCAGTCCATTAAAGTGGTAAACATGAAAATCCTGCATGCTAATCTTTGGATCCAGTGTGCTACATGTTCACATTCTGTCCATGATGAGGTACTTGCACCTTCAAGGATGCGAGTACCATTAGGAATTTCTTTATGATATTGATCTACTAGAGATTACAAATTTAGTGATTTGGAGACAGATTTTGAGTGTGGGCGTTCATGAATTATTGTCTACAAGTTTACACAGGAGCTAATGAATGTTTCAGTTAGGGTAACTTGTAAAAAAAGATGAGATATTGTTTCATTAAAAAAATCTATAGTGGAGTAACCATGTAAAAAAAGAGAAGGAACAACAAACTTTCATATTTTTCTCATTTCTGTTTTTTTGGTTATCTTTTCCTTTATTTTGTTTGGAATTTGGATTTCGTGTATAGTGCTTACTGTATAACTTTTCAGTTCATCCTACATATATGATTTTTTTACGAGTGTGATGGATATTAAGGGTATTAATCATTTTCTTATGTCTGTTCTGAAATTCAGAGGCTTTCATTCTTATATGATAATTTCCAACAAGTTCCCCTTGAAAAATATAATTCAGTTACGTTGTATCGTTATATAGAAGTTTGCTTCATAACTTGAAATGTGATACAACATAACTGAAATTCAGCATAACCTCTGAATTATTGCTTGTGAACTTGCATAAGAATGATGCCTGTGGAGTGTGATTGCTTGTGAACTTGCATGATGCCTGTGGAGTGAAAGGTCGAATTTTATATCTTGAAATGCTATATTCATGCATATGTTTATCTCATACTAAAGAGACTGCTAGGACAACCTTGGTGAGAACACTGTAGGTACGTGTGCCAGCCCTGTATGCTTTCATGTAACCTAGTTCCTAAGGGCATCGCCAGTACTGGTTCGAACAGAACTACACGGGTGGGCCCATTAAAATTGACTTGGTTTTCTATTCGATGCCTTCTCCCGTGCTTTGTTCAATTCATGGGACCCATGATAAAGTAAAAAAGAAGGAAATTATCATATGTTCTTCCTCCTCCTATAGTTATTTTTTATTTATTTCCATCCCCAAACATCGAACATAGTTCAAGATGCGAACAGAGGAATCTTTTCCCTCTGTTCAGTTGCTGCAGCATTGAAATCGACCTCTATACTCCTATTTCTCTCTCCTCATGGATCGCTTTCGCACTACACTGGAGCTGCTATATATAAGTATGCTTTGAGCAACTGTAATGCATCAGTATTGAAAGCAGCATGGCCAGGAATTGGTAGATTGATTATGGAGACACAACCTCATGTACATATATAGGCAATGATGCCCTAGAGTTTTTGTTTACATAAGTAGCATCAATTGGAGGGGGGGGGGCACCATCCACTGAGGCTGATTGTAGGCCATGCCCGTGGGCCCAAAGGGCCTGCCAAACCATCTCTTTTAATATGCCCCCACAGTCTAATCGTCAACGCCGCGGACGTTTAGACTGGACTAAAGCTCCATGAACACTGATCATGGCAGCCATTTGGTGAATATATCTGCACAATGAGAAGATATCGACACATGCATAATACACACATCACTATGTGTAACACGCTCCCAAACAAAGTGAAGGCCAATCTCCATGTGCTTGGTGCGCTAATGCTGGACTAGATTGGAGGACATCTAGGCGGCCCTAATGTTGTTACAAGAGACCAACAAAGCATGGTGCACAACAAAAGCATGGTGCAGAGGGGTGTGAAGCTGAAGGAGAAACTGCGTCAACCAAGTTGTCTCATCAACGGCATTAGCCACGACATTATACTCAGCTTTGGCACTAGACCTAGAAATGGTGTTATGTTGCTTCGAGGACTAGGAAATCAAGTTGTCCCCATGGAACAATGCATAGCGTGATGTGGATTTGCGAGTGTCGGGACAACTTGCCTAGTTGGCATCGAAGTACACAATCAAATCATCGTATGAGAATGGTCGCATGACTAATCCAAAATGAAATGGGCCACATATGTAGTGAAGGATGCACTTCAGATCAGCAAGATGAGGCTCCCATGGATCATCCCTACAAAGTCAGACCTGCTGAACTGCATAGGCAATATCTGGCCTAGTGAATGTTAGGTACTGCAAAGCTCTCGCAGGCTACAAAAATCCAAGGCATCTTGAACTTGGGGATCATTAGTAGATAGCATGGGCTTGGTGTTAATGGGAGTGGTGCACAGCTTGCACTCATCCAAGCTAGCACGGTCCAAGATGTCCGACATGCACTGTCCTAGGGACAGAAGTGGACCATCACCAAATCATAGAAACTGCTTACAATGATGAAGCTGATGAGGAAGCTGTAAGGACAACATTATCAACATATAAGAGCAAATAGATAATGTCGGAGCTGTGATGGTAGACGAACAGGGAGGCATTTGATTTGGCTTCCACAAAGCCAAGTGTGGAGGCATTTTGATTTGTCTTCCACAAAACCAAGTGAGAGCAAATAGGATGCAAACCTACTGTACCATTCACGTAGTTCCTAAAACACATAGAGCAACAAATTGAGGGGACAAATGAAGTTGGAATGAGTAGTGTCTTCAAATCTAGATGGCTGGGTGCAGTAGACAGTCTTGGGCAAGGTGCCCTGAAGAAAAAAGCATTCTTCACATTGAATTGATGGATGGACTAGTGGTAGAAGATTGCCAATGACAAGAAGGTGCAAATAGTGGCGGACTTGACAACTAGACTGAAAGTCTCATTGAAGTCCACACCTGATCGCTGGATGAAGCCACATAGAACCCACCGAGCCATTTACCGTTCAAGGCTTCCGTCTAAGTATAATTTGTGCATGATAATCCACTTGCCGGAGATAACATTGGCTCGCAGTGGGCGTAGAACCAAATCCCAAGTGTGGTTCTATAGGTGGGTAAAGTGATCGTCCTTCATAGTCGCCCATTAATTCGGATTAGCGAGGGTGCTATGGAAGGTCTTGAGAATAAGGGACAATGGCGTCATGTGGAGCAGAGTGGGGACACAAGCCGTGCTTGTCTCGTGTCATCGTCAAGTGTTAGTTCTCCACTGGATGCACAGACACTGCAACCTTGGGAAGGTGAGGCGAGCCAACAGGGGGGATGGGAAAACGGGGGAGTAGCGTGTGGATGGTTGCATGTGGCTATGCATAGGCCAGCGTATTTAGACTAGGTAGATGTCCCAAGCTAGAAGTTGAGCAGATGTGGCCGGGGAAGGTGTAGGTGCTGGAGTGGTCGGAGATAGGGCATGGTGGAAGTCGGACATTGAGGCCGGCGCAGCTGGACTGAGTACCGAAGTCATCGGCACAACTTGGGCTAGCCATCAATGCAGCTAGGCCGGGCACTAGAGTCTTTGAGGGCGGCATGCTTGGGCCAAGCGCTGATGGGGAACGTGCCGGGCACAAAAGCCTGGGCACTGGGCATGCATGTCACATGGGCCGAGGGCACACAGGAAACCACGGTTTCCTGCGCAGGACCACACGTGGTCATGCAGGAAGGAGCTACTAACTCGGCTGGTGCTCCAAGTGGAGGAGACAGGGAACATGGGCACCTAGACCTAGGTCTGGGATGAGGACTTGCAGGAACAAAAGGCTGAGTCGGTCCAATAAGAGTGGTCACATTGTTAGAAACATCATCCATGAACTTAAAATTTGCCGGGGATAGTAGAGTGGTATGCTCAGCAAAGGGAAATGAGGATTCATCGAAGACGACATGATAGAGATAATGACTTTGTTGGATGAAGTGTTAAGGAAGTTGTACCCTTTGTGATGAGTTGAATAGCTTAAAAGGGCACACATGAAAAACTGAGGTGCAGGTTTGTGGCAGACAAGTTGGGGTAACATTTACACTAGTAGACACGAAGACGGTCATAGCAAGGCGTGGTGCCATTAAGGGTAGGGTGCAGGATGGCGAACTGGAGCGTCTTCATGGATAATATGTTGAGGAGATATGTGAGTATGTGATAGTGTTGAGAGCTTGAACCTAGAAAGACGGAGGTATGCAAGCTGTAAACAGAAGTGAGTGTATCAAATTTGTTAGTGGTACGAATCATGCGGTCGACTTTCAATTTTCAGGTTCGGTATAGGGGCATGACATGCGAAGATGAACACAGGCACCAGAGTTGTCTAATTAACGGCCATTGTTGTGCTAAACTATCTTAATGGTGGTGCCATATTGAGTCTTCACACAAGAAAAGAAATTAGTGAGAGTAGCAAACGCGTCAGACTTTAGGCGTAAGAGAAATGTCCACAAGTGGTGCAAGCAATCATTTGAGGATGACCAAATATTATTGAACCCAAGACACTAACAAGAGGATGTCATATTACAATGAATAAGATCAAAGTTGCTAGATGCACGAGGAGGACATATGAAAAGGTAGCCGAGTATGACATCCTAGTTGACATGCATGGAAAATAGAAGTGCTAATTTCTTTATTACATGACGGGATTAGGGAGGCAAGCTTGGAGAGAGCTTCATGACCAGGATGACCAAGGCAATGGTTCCATAGTGATGACGCAAAACTGGAGATGAAAGTGTGGCACTAGGGACGTGCAGCGGGTAAAGCAGTCCGGAGCTATTGCACCTGACGATCACTTTCTAAGATAGTAGATCCTTCATAGAACAACCCGATGAGTCAAATTCAACACAACAATTATTGTCAAAGGTAAATTGGACCACAAATATTAGATTCTTAATTTGTTTTGGTGAAACAAGAACATTATTAAGATGAAAGTAACTAGGACGATGAGTGTGCCAGTGGTGCAAAGTGATAAAGATCCATTACCGACAACAATAGACGAAGGTGAAGGGTACAACAGAACAAAACTATAACAAAGAATACCAGGGGTGCAATGCAAGTTATACAAGAAGTAACACGGTCACCGGGACCTACACTGGTGGGCTGGTGTAGGGCGAGATGGGACTGCTATATATGCATGGTCCTGTTGTGGCTGAGTTTGTTTGTTGGGCCTCGGTTTGCTGGGCTAGCAAGACCTAATGTGGAGGTCGGTAAGCCCTAGCGAGGGTGCTGTGGCATTGTAGTGGGTCGTGCACCGGGCCACATCTTAATAGACCCGGTGCACGAGTTGTACAGGGTGGGCCATACGCCAAGTGCACTAGGGGCAAACTCTGTGTGATGTCACTGGTCCCACCGCCACTAGTGGTAGACAACATGCCTCTTGACTAAATATCGTGGCTGTCGCGCTCGCCACGGTGATTCTTGGAGCTACCACCGCCCCAAGAACTGGAGCGGGAGCCAAAACCGCTATCGTTATTGGTCTGCTATGGCAACTGGGTGGAGGTGCACTATGCCGAAGAAGATGAAAACGATGAGCTGCCCTTGCCCTCGCCTCCGGAGAGCTCGTGATGATGAGAGCGGTTGACATCATTAGATGGATGGTTCACTAGGGTGAGTTCCTCCTGGAGCAGATCCCTATGAACCTCAGGGAATGATGGGAAGGTATGCACTTGCACTTCATGTGTCTTGCAAGGGCGGTGTTGAGGCACCGGATGATGTTGAGCACAACCGTGCAATCGGAGACGTGCTCGCCAAGATTGCAGAGGGCATCTGCCATGTTCATGAAATGCCCACAACATTCCATAATAGATAGATCACCTTGAATGAAGTTGCAGAAATGAGTGTGGAGGAAGAAGGTGTGGGTCTCTTGATTCCCCAGGAACTGAGTTTCGATGCCATCCAAGCGGAGTGTGTGGTGGAGTCTCTCTAGAGATGGCTTCAGCCACATCATTGTACATCATGCTGTAAATCCAAGATTGGATGATGAAGTCCATGCATGTCTAGTCAGGGAGGTCAGTGCTGTAGAGGATGTGGTCATGGAGGGATCACTTGCCAGTGGTGAAGCAAACCAGATTCCATATGTTCTGGATGGCAACGGCTTGAGCGTGGAGGTTCAAAATAGTAGCAGCTTCAAGAAGTAGGGCATCTTGAATGGCACCATCGGGATCGTCATGGGCGTGGGACTTCCTGATCTCAACATCCTCGATGGGAAGGGTTGCAGTGCTAGCAGCGCACTCGTTGGCAGCATGCGCCTGCATGCACCAGGGCCGCCTTAGTGGCCTCCTTCTCGGCAGCAGTGTGCGCTTCCTGAGAGATGCAGAGGCGTTCCGCTCGCAGGGCCTCATCAGTGTCCGCGTGCTGGCTAGTGGAAGCAACCCGTGAGGTGGGGGGTGGGGGCGGGGGAAGTGTCCCGACTATGGAGCTAGAGCAGCAGAAGATAAATGGGATGATGGGCCCAGACTCGTGATACCATGAAATCAATATGGCATGAGAATTAGTAGATTAATTATGTAGAGACAAAGCTCGTGTACCTATGTATATAGGCAATAATGTTCTAAGGTTTGGTTTACAGTGGTTGCACCAATTGGAGAGATTCTGTCCCAAAATAAAGCTATCCAACTAACTCCTGAAAAGGGGCTCATGCCCGTCAGCCCAAAGGGCCTACCGAACCATCTCTTGCTAACAAGCATTTCTCAGAAATTGAAACTGGAGGCCGAAAATGACAATTTTTTTCTTTTTGTTTACTTGTATTTAGAAGTTTTCTTTATTATTTTTTCTGGCTATATCTGATCTTGTTTTTTTTTTGCAAAGATGATGTATTACAACAGCGTTTTCCATTTTTTTCCTGTTATAATATTGGACGAGGTTCTTTCATATGACAAGTAGTTTTTGTGTAATTGCTGTTTTTCATAATTTTCAATTGCTGACAGCATGACCTGCAATTAATAGTGTAGCGCTGCATTATCTGCTTGTCTTCTAATATTAAAGAAACTTATGACTTAAAGTTTGGTCTAGCTTTATAACTGAACTCTATGTCCTATCAGCATATTTTAACATCCTAATTTGATGCCTAACGACTCTGTTAAATACGTACAAAACACTTACCAGTCGCATAATTCAATAATTTGCTAAGTACACAAGTCACACATTTCAATAATATAATTGAACAATTAACTGATTAGTTCACTTTTTTTAAGTGCAGGAATCTCTCCAATATACTTTTGGCAAATGCAAACATATCTTTATGAAAAGCAAGATATATGGTGCTATAAAAGTTTTGAATGAAGACTTTGATCAAATCTTGAAGCTAAAATTGGAAAAAATGCCTGATGATCGAATTATTAGGTCATATGGGAAGACAGCGCCAGATTATAATGCCGACATTGTAGGATATTATGTAAAGAAAGACTGTGATTCCTTAATTCATCAGTTAATAACAAATCAACAAAATACATGTCGTCTTATTGCAATTGTTGGAATGGTGGGAATTGGTAAGACCACTCTTGCTCGCAAGATATATCACAATATCTCTACCGGGGAGGATGAGGTTTTCAATATAAAAATATGGATACGTTTCTCCAAAGATTTGAGTTCGTTGACAATGTGGTCAGACAGAGACAGCCGCAAGGAAGATGCAACTAAAGCTCAACTTCAGCAGTTGGGGACAGAAATAGCAAAAAAGAAGTTCTTCTTGGTCATTGATGATGTCTGGACAGAAAATATTTGGGAGACGCTGCTGGAGGGTCCTTTGCAGCATGGCAATCATGGCAGCAAAGTGATTTTGACTACAAGACACAAACATGTCGCCAAAAGAATTGGGGCGGGCCATATCCACTATGTGAGAAGAATGAATTTTGTCGATGCATGGAGGTTGCTTTGCCAAAGAGCTTCGGTCAGTCAAAGTGATGAAGAAGAATTGAGGGACATAGGAGATAAGATTGTAAAAAAATGTGATGGTCTTCCTCTTGCTATCAGGAGTATAGGTCGGACCTTGAGGGGTCGAGAGCCCACTAGACATGACTGGGAGAATGCCTGGCGAACTGCATTTCAGGACCTTTCACCTGAGGAGCAATACATCATCAACTTGAGTTTTCAGGATTTACCATCCTACATGAGACAATGTCTTCTTTACTGTTCTATTTTACCTGAAGGACATTCAATCAAGAAACGGTATATTACTTGGCATTGGATCTCTGAGGGTTTTATTGAAAAGAAGAAAAAATCTACCTTTGAAGAGATTGCTGAAGATTGCTTTGATGACTTGATTGGGAGGGGCCTCCTGCAGGTAGAAGTTGGGCTTGATGGCAAGGCAAGAGTCACTATGCCTATCATCATCCGCTCCTTCGCAAGTAATTTGTCTGATCAGGAGAACTTCTGCAATGAATTAGAGTCTGCAGATAACCTCCTTGAGGCACGCCGCGTGTGTATTATTGTTAAAAACACTAAGACCAACCACCGGGATAATAGTAACATTGCAAATGAAGAGAGTTATGATATGAGTGCAATACTAGAAGGAACTTCAGGAATGAATGAAGCAAATCATACTAATGAAGAGGACAGAAATGACCCAAGCAATGGAAGCAGTGCAAGGTTTGACGATAGTTCTGTAAATAATGAGGAAAGCAACCAGATTGAAGTGGTACAAAGTGATGTAAACAGTGGTGAGGTTGATATATTTGATGGAACTGTGGGAAATAATGAATCAGTATCAAAAAACGGCAACAGAGAAGACGATGGAAATTATGCAAACAATAACATGAGTGCACTAGATAGACTTGGAAGCATGACCAGCCTAAGGACCTTGATACTATGTGGCAGCGAACTAAGAAAAGGATTCCTGGCACACATCTTGGAACGACTGACGCTTCTTCGAGTCCTTGACCTTCACAAGACAGAGATTGAGGTTCTCCCAAATACTATTGGAAGGCTTGAGCATCTTAGATACTTGAACATATCTGACACACAAATAAAAAGAGTTCCAGGAACAATCAAGTCCCTGAGGATGCTCCAATACTTGCTCCTCAAGAACTGCAAACTAAAAAGGTTTCGGAAGGAAATCGAGCTATTGCGGAATTTGAGGAGCATCGACATTTCAGGCACTGGCCTTGAGGATGTTAGGTGGAACTTCGATCATATGCAACAGCTTAGCTCTATCCGTGGCTTCTACCTCAAAAGAGACGGTGTGCAGAAATTACTGAATCTCAAATTTCCTAAGACACTCAAATCTCTCCAGATTGTGAATTTGGAGGAAGCTGTAGAACTTCCAGCTGGAAAGGAACCACCCCTAATTAAACTCCAGCTGAAGGATCTTGAGCTTTGTTATACAAGTAATAATGATAAGCCATATACCTCGGAAGCGGAACTACAGAAAATGGTGATTGACAGGCTCTGTCCTCACAGGCGCCTAGTATCACTCAAGATTATGAACTACTGTGGAATACTTTATCCATCATGGATATCAAGGCAGGCACTCCGTAACCTCCAGCGGCTCCATCTCCAGAACTTCTTGCTGTGTGAGAAGCTCCCCACATTGAGAGATCTACCACAGCTCAAGTTACTAGTTATAACTGGTTTTGATAAGTTGCGCACACTTGATCGGGATCCCAAAGCCAATCAGACGGTGGCATTTCCAAAGCTTGAGCAACTCCAAATTAGTAAAATGAAAAAAACTGCACTCCTTGCTAGATATCGAAGGTCAACATCTGCCAAGCCTTCAGAGAATTAGTATATCCGAATGTCCAGAACTGACTACCATCCCTAGTTGTCTCAAAGAATCAATGGCCCTAGCCAGATTTGAAATTGATGAAGAAAGCCATGCTGGGGTCAAGAATATGTTATTAGCCTTTCGTGAGGGCATAGTGCTCAAGGTGAGAGTGGGATGCCGAGGACAATCAATGAATGAAACAACAAAAATGCCAGAGGCAGCACGGGATTTAGAACCAGTGCCCATTGCACGCATCAATGTTACTTCAAATGATGGGGATCATGTTCTTTATGAAGATGCAGGCACCAATGCCGGTGCTTCTGGCGACAATGAATCTATGCTTGGTGCCATTCTGGAGGGTGATATCAATGATGCTGGACCTATGGTTGCAGTTGTTAATGAAGCTGCTTTAGGTAACGGTGACAATTTGATTGTTCATCAAGCTGTTGCCGGTGAACATAACCTGGATGACGTTGGTGATAAAGCTGCACCTGGCATTCAAATGGATGGATATAGACACCATCTGTTCCGATACTTCAACAAATCATCAGCACTTCTTGCGTTCGTTGCAATTTCATTCAGTTTTGCAATTGCATTCAGTTTAAGGCTAACAGCACAGAGATGTTCCCTTGGATTTGGGCCTCCCACTCCCAGGGACGGGTTCGACTAGACTTAGCTTCTGACTAAATATATCTGTTAATCTGAAAATAAAATTTCAAAGATCCAATTTTAGCGCATTTGGAAGTACACCACTTACTAGTTGATGGTGTTTATGAATTATGAGACCTGTTGCATCCAGGATTCAACCCCCCCCCCCTCCAAAAAAAGGTCTTTCACATCTTGCTATTTGCAAACTTGTACATTACATGGTATCCATACTTTTCCCTTGAAGCCAACATGCAATTTGTCACTGGAGTACAATAATCTGGGTGAATTTAATTTGTTCTGATCTTTGCTAATTCGGACTGTAAATGTACTGTGTGCTTTCCTTAAGTCTGCATGAAAATGCATTAACTATTGCAAAACCACTTGTTGTTTTGGCTGTGTACATCCACGGATGTATAGGCCGGATTCGTAATCCTTTTTTCTAAAAAATCTTTGCAGGAATCGTTTTTTGAAGGCAAGTATCTTTTGATCTGAGATCCCGCCTCATAGAGTCATTGGGTATCACATATGTTTACTCATGGCTTAATAGAGAATTGACATGAAAATCAGAGACAATTTATTGTGGGGAGGGGCTCTCTTCAATGGGCACTTTGCTCAGCTGAATGTTTCTTCGATTTAAAAATATTGATCTCTTGTATATAGGTATTATTCAGGACACGTACTGGACCAAGTTTCTCTAACTCTTAAAGGAGGAAATGAGAGTAGTCCGCTGGACATGCCCTGTATGTCGTTGGAGATCCTCCAGTTCACCACTATGCAATGATGGAAGACTACTAATAGGACTTGTAACTCTTGAGACTCTTTCCATTCTTATTATGGACGGTGATGATTGGTTTGCATGAAGGCAAACCATGCAAATTCATCCTCAAACTTTTATCCAAGGGTCAACTTCATCCCTCAATTCTTGAAAAGTCCAATTTAGTACTCCAACTTTAGTTTTCGATTCAATTCCATCGTTCATCTGATTCAACTTATGTTCATGCTAGTAGTTCTTGGTAGTAGTTGTCGGTGTTTCGAACCGCCGGCTAGTGAATTTGTGTTTGCTTGTCTGGCTCGAATGGTGTGCAAAGTAGACATAAGGATGTATACTGATTGGGGCAAAATGTCCCTACATCTAGTTCTGGCCGCTCGTGTACCTTGCACTGGTTTGTAATAGGGGTTACAAATGGGCGAGAGAGGGAGCAGGTCCCAAGTCTCTGGTGATGGGTGTTTCATGGAGTCATGCTGAGAGTTCAGAGTTCGGTCACCCGTGCAGGAGGTCATCCCTTCCCTATTTTAGGCTAAGAGAACGGGGCAGATTACACGAGAGAGAGAGAGAGTAGGCCCCCAGCAATCTTGTTGTCCTCCTCCCTTGTATGTGGGTCCCATCGACCCTGTTGTCTCCTCGCTTCTCCACCGCGCACAGCTCCTACCGAACCTGCCTGTTCTGCAAACCATAGGGGGAAGCATGCGCATGTCGCCCCCGGCACGGTGGGAAGCACGCGCTCTCCGTTGTGGCCCGTCCTATCCATAGGCCGTGTAGGGGCGTGCCTACCCCTGTCCCCGTGCTAGAGGCCTGACCTCAGGCTCGGTCTTCTACATCCACAGCGGTTAGGAGTTGTAACACCCTAATTTAAATTCCAGCTTTTAATAATAAATTTAATTGGCTTTATTTAATTTTCTAAGGTTTATTGTGTTAGACTTGCATTTACTCTAAAATTTTGTTCCATTAAGTGATTAAAATTTTGTCTAAGGTTAAAACTTTGTTGTTGCATTCATGCTGGCGCATATTTTGTTTATTTTGGTTGAGTGCTAGGGTGTTTGAATTCAAATTTGATTGAATTCAAACTTTGTTTGCTTTGGAAATAGAAATAGAAAAGGATAAAGAAAACCCAAAACCAGAATCCAACCCAAAACCCAAAGCGGGCCCAACCCAGCCCAGCTCCTTTTCACTCTTTCCCGCTCGGCCCAGCAAACCCCGTGCGCGGCCCAATCCCGCGAGGCCCAGCGCGCCCGGCCGCTCCCTCTTCGCTCAGCCCGCGAGCGCGTCGTCGCATCCCGCTCACCCGCCTGCCACCTGGGCCCCACGCGTCAGACGCTCCTCTCACTCCCGCGCGTCACCCGCGCTCGCTGACCGCCTGGGCCCGCACTCGCCGCGTCCCCGCCTCGCCCCGCTGACCAACCGGGCCCGCTTGCCAGGTCCTCCTTCCCCGACGCGCCCGCGCTCAACGGCCTCCCGAATCACGGCCGTGATCCTCGCCGTGATTCCCCTGCCCATCCCGCACGCCCAGATCTCGGGCCCCCTTCTTTTTAGCCCGCAACCGCACCCCCAAGCTCGCCCTCACATCCGTAGCCGCTCAAACCCTAGCGCAGCGCCACCGCCATCTCCCCGACGAGCAGAGGTGCTCCGCCGCCTCAATTCCCCCACCGCCCGTGCCACTCCGGCCGCGCTGCCCAGTTCTCCAGCACCGCCCGAGGCCGCTGCGTCTGGCCATCGGACCCAGAAGCCCCGAGGTGGCCTTCTCCGACCCCTCCGCGTGCGCCTCCCCTTCTCTGCCGCCGGTGAGAAGTTTCGGCCGCCATGCAATTTCTCGCCGCCGGTGGCTCCCCGGCTTGCCTGACCACCTCCACATCTCCGCAGCACGTCTCCGCATCTCTTCGAGGGGATCCTAAGCTCGGAGGAGCGCCCCGCACCCGGACCACGAAGCTTCGCCCAGCGCCTCCGCACGACCTCGCCGCCGACGGCACTCCGTTGCAACTCCGACCACCCCGCGCCCTTGGTAAACTTCGTCCTGCCTCCCTGTTGTTTTTGCGCTAGACCTTAGGACCGTAGACTGCTCCAGTGGCCAGAACCCGCACGCTCCGGCGAGCTCCGTGGCCGTCGAGCCGCCCTCGCCGTCGAGGGGCCCGTTCCCAGCCCCGAGCCGCCTCCTTGTGGCCTCCAGTGCGTTACGCACGCCACGGCGGAGCTCCACGGCCAAGTCCCGGCGCGAATAGCCCCCTGGAACGCCGGATTCGGCTTACACCGGCGATCCCCCACCGCGGGAGCACGCCGCCGGCGCGTTTCGCCGCCGCCCCGCGCCCAGACCCTCCTGCGCCGTTAGATCCCGCGTGGACGCTCCCGATTAGAACCCGATCAGAACAGCTCTGAACCGTTAGATCAAGATCCGACGGCCCTAATCCGTGCATACCGGTTCGGCCTTGATGTTTTGTTAAAGAGCCCCTAGCTTTTTCCTGTTTCAACCCACAGTCCTGAGTTATTCAAAAGAAATTGCAGTTTAGTCCTGTTTTTAGCGCATAGCCCCCTGACCTTTCTAGATTTAGTACCTGCGGTCCAGCCCTGGTTCTTTTATGAGTTAGACCCTGGAGTTAACGTTTAATTACGTTTAGGCCCTCGGTTTTAGCAGAAAAGCCCCTGGAACCCTATTTTTCTTACAAATAAGCCCCTAGAACTTGTTTTTGGCCTAGATAATGCGTTTTAGCTCCGTTTTTTAGCGTTCTTTATGTCCACGCGATCATTGTAACGCGTAGAATAGTTTTAGACTAGTTTAGTGTGCTGTTTTTATGTATTGATGTACTGTTTCTTAGTTTTTATTAGTGTTTGCTTGTATGCTTATTTTTGTGCATTGTTTTGGCCATGTGTTCGTGAGTAGACGTTGATCCATCTGAGGAGCCCCAGTACCAGTACCCGAAGCAGCCGTCTTCCGAGCACTTTGAGCAGCAGCAGGAGCAGTACGAGGAAGGCAAGTGTAACATGAACAACCCATCACTTTTAAATACAATTTCATACTGCATTTTAATACTGTATGCCTATAAGGACTTTTCTAGCCACTTTATATCCTTTATATGTCCTTGGGTTGCATTTTGGTTAGTTGTGCTAGGTTGCTGCGCTATAACACACTCTGGTCCTTTTTAATTAAATTGATTAATGGTTTACTTGAACTTAATTCTGAGAGTGGCCCTCTGTGTGGATGAGTGGCTCACGTCTCGTTAAAAGATGGTTTTTGTAGAAACATGGTTTAGGGGGCCAGCACGGTGCTTAGTGCTTGGTTGGCCACTCTCCATAAGGACCGGTTCGTAGAGCGACAACCAGGGACAACAGCGCTACCACAAGGCTAGAATGGGATAGACTTGGCTTACTAATTAGGTCATTTTGGTTTGGAGTAACTTACCTGCGGGGCAAGAGTAGTAAACTTCAATGGTCCCTGCTCCTCCGGCTTGGTCTGTGCTTGGATTGCGCTCCTGTGCTTGTACCCCCGGAGGTGGGCCCCATCGTCGCTGACCTATCTCTCGCGGTTACGCCTTACCAACGAGATTCTTTGTAACGGCCTCGTAGTGAGTCGCTAGTCATCTCACCTAAGGAAGTGTGATGAACCTCTAGCGTAGCTCACGACTTGTGGGTAAAGATGTGCAACCTCTGCAGAGTGTAAAACTGGTATACTAGCCGTGCTCACGGTTATGAGCGGCCCAGATCCTCCTTTTGATTAGTGGGGTTGTCTCCTTCCGACGAAGGAGGTGCCTCTCGGGGTTACCTTGGTGGTTTCGTTGGTTCTCAGTAGTAACATGTTTAATTCTGATTAATTACTATGTAACAGGGTTAATGGTAATTCATCAACTCGTAGTAAATAGCTTTAATAAAATTTTGCCAAGACTTAAAAGCTAATGCAGTCAGTCAGCCAACCTTAGAGCCTCATAGTTTGTGTTATACTTGTTGAGTACAAGTTGTGTACTCACTCTTGCCACTTCTCTACTTTTTCCTCTTGGATACGCTACTGCTGCTCAGTTCCTGCCGACACGAGGGAGTTCGTCCAGCGCTACCAGGACTACGAGGACTTCTAGGTGTTCGTCTCCCAGTCGACGTCCCTGTGGCGCCCTGCTTCAGCTTCGGAGAGCTTTATTCGTATTTTGTACTTCGCTTCCGCTGTATCAGACATTTTGTCATTAATGTAATAAATAACATTCGTATTCGCTTTATTATGTCTTTTTACGTGATATGTGCTATGATATACTGTTCATTCTGTTGTATATACGTGTGACTTGATCCTGGCACGTATATGATTGCTCGGTTTATGTTCTTTTATAAACCGGGTGTTACAGAGTGGTATCAGAGCCGCATCGATTGTAGGACGAAGCCTAGATAGAACTGGTCGAGTTTTAGGACTTCTTCTCTCCAATCCTTGCCTGCTGAAACTATTTTACTATTACACCCCTTGACTTCTATGACTTTTTACCCGTCTTACCTTGATTTCTCTCTCTGAAGAATAGTCTTCGTAGATTTTGGCCTGAATCAGTCATCTGACCACCATGAGTATAGCTAGGTGACCTTTTTATAATAACATGATAGCACGTTCTGCGACGCGTTGTGTTAGTCGAGTCTTTTTGCTAAACTCGGCTAAGTTGTGGAAATTGTCTGTTTGTTATTATGCTACATGTTTGATTTGGATTTTTGACTGATTGCATAGCTTAGTAGTTTAAATTTGTTTAAAGAAAATCACTCAGATGTTAAAGTTAACTAAATAATAAAATGAGTTAGATCGTTGGGGGTAAAACAGTCTACTCTATCCTGTCTACTTCATCATGTCTGAGTCTTTTTCCGCAAAGAGTTATCGTATCCATCTGAATCATTTCTGCAATATCCTTACTCGTGAAATCTTTTGTCCAAAATCAGATGGTGAACACCAGGCGTGGTTCTGACCAGCAGGGGCAGAACAACTAGGGTCAAAACACTCAGGGGACCGGGATCCCGATGCCGCCGCCTTTGACTCCGGAGCAGTACTTCCAGCTCCAGATGCAGATGATGGCCACCCTGAACAACACTGTTCAGGCTCTTCAGCAGGCTCACACTCAGCCTCCGCCTCCTCCACTGCCGCAGCCTCGCGACAGGCGTGCTGAGTTCCTGAGGGGTCACCCGCCGACGTTTTCCCACACGTCCGACCCTCTTCAGGCTGATGATTGGCTCCGTGCAGTGGAGCGTCAGCTGGACATCGCCCAGTGCGATGATCGTGAGCGCGTCTTGTACGCAGCAGGATAGCTGCGAGGGGCAGCTTTGGACTGGTGGGAGTCCCACCCAGTTCAGGACCGCGAGGCTCTCACTTGGCTCCAGTTCAGGGAGCGTTTCCGCAACCACAACGTCCCCGCGGGCGTTATGAAGATGAAGTAGAAGGAGTTCCTTGCACTGAAGCAGGGGACTATGTCGGTCACGGAGTATCGTGATCGCTTTCTGCAGCTCGCTCGCTACGCCCCTGCCGATGTTGCGGATGACCGCAAGAAGCAGGAGCACTTCATGGAGGGCCTTGAGGACTACCTCCAGTACGCGCTGCTCAACCTCCGCTTCGACGACTTCAACCATCTGGTTGACAGCGCGCTCAACACTGAGCGCAAGCACTTGGAGATGGAGGACAAGAAGAGGAAGATTGTCCCCGTTGCTTCCGGCAGCAACACTCGTCCACGCCTCCAGCAGCCTCAGCAGTACCAGCAGCAGTACCGGCCTCCTCAGCAGTACCAGCAGAGGTCCCCGCAGCAGTACCTGCCTCGACAGCCGCAGGCAGGTCAGGGCCAGAGGTTACCGGCACCTCCGGCTCGTGCTGCTCCACCAGCACCGCAGGCTCCACGTCCGGCAGCTCCTACCGGACAGCGGGCTCAGGGACCTCCCCGCACCTACTTTCACTGCGGCCAGCCGGGGCACTACGCCAACGCTTGCCCCCGGAAGGCGCAGGCGGGACAGCAGGGGCGCCCAGCTCAGCCCAGGGCGCCACTTCAGGGCAGAGTGAACCACGTGACGGCCGAGTCAGCGGCCGAGGCTCCCAACGTGGTTATTGGTACGTTCATGGTTAATTCATATCCAGCTACAGTGCTTTTTGATACTGGTGCTACGCATTCCTTCATTACTCAGTCTTTTGTCGAGCATCATGGTATTCATACTAGCACATTAAAGAGGTGCCTGTTAGTATCTTCACTGGGAGGACAGTTGAGGTCTCACACTTACTGCCCGAGAGTCAGTGTTTCTTTGAGGGGAGTAGAGTTCTGTACTGATCTGATGGTGCTAGACACCGAGGGCATTGATGTCATTCTGGGAATGGAGACTCTGGCCAAATGGGGAGTCCGGATAGATTGTGCTCAGAGGACAGTCTTGCTATCAGCTTCCAGTGGCCAAGAGGTTGTTATCAGTGCAGTAGAGCCTTCTGGTTTTCTTCATCAGATGGAGGCTAGACCCACGGACGGTATTCGCGTGGTGTCTGAATTCCCGGATGTCTTTCCGGATGATCTGCCAGGTATGCCGCCTGAACGCGCCATTGAGTTTTGTATTGATCTCTTGCCTGGCACAGCTCCTATTGCAAAGCGGCCCTACCGTATGGCACCTATAGAGCATGAGGAAGTCAAGAAGACTATTGATGAGTTGCTAGCCAAGGGCTATATCCGTCGCAGCTTCTCTCCTTGGGCTTTTCCATTGATGCTGGTAGATAAGAAGGATGGCTCGAAAAGAATGTGTGTCGATTATCGGGAGCTGAATGCAGTTACTATCAAGAACAAGCATCCACTGCCCCGTATTGAGGATCTCTTTGATTTGCTTCGAGGTGCCCGTATATTCTCGAAGATTGATCTTCGTTCGGGATATTTTCAGCTGAGGATCCGACCTGGGGATATTCCGAAGACGGCATTCACATGCAAGTATGGGCTATATGAGTACACTGTCATGTCCTTCGGCTTGACTAATGCCCCGGCTTTCTTCATGCATCTGATGAACATGGTCTTCATGGATTATCTGGATGTCTTCGTGGTGATTTTCATTGATGATATTCTGATCTTTTCCAAGACAGAAGAAGAGCATGAGGAGCATCTGAGACTCGTATTGCAGAGATTGAGAGAGCATCAGTTGTATGCCAAGTTCAGCAAGTGCGAGTTCTGGATTGACGAGGTTCCATTCCTCGGTCATGTTGTCTCTCAGGGAGGCATTGCTGTTGATCCGAGCAAGGTGAAGGATGTGCTAGAGTGGGAGACACCGCAGACAGTAAAGGAAGTCAGATCATTCTTGGGCTTAGCTGGATATTATCGGAGGTTCATTGAGAATTTCTCCAAGATCGCGAAGCCTTTGACTTCTTTGCTGGAGAAAAATGTGGCATTCATATGGACGGATGAGCGTCAGAGGGCCTTTGATGAGCTGAAGAAGAGGTTGACTACGGCGCCAGTCCTGACTCTGCCTGACCAGACGAAGAGGTTCACGGTATATTGTGATGCTTCGAAGGATGGTCTTGGGTGTGTTCTGATGCAGGAGGGCAGAGTGATTGCTTATGCTTCACGGCAGTTACGTCGGCATGAGCTGAACTATCCCACTCATGATCTTGAGTTAGCCGCAGTTGTGCATGCTCTGAAGATTTGGAGGCATTACTTGTATGGGCAGCGGTGTGATATCTACACTGATCACAAGAGCCTCAAGTACATTTTCACGCAGAATGAGCTGAACATGCGGCAGAGGAGATGGTTAGAGTTGGTCAAGGATTATGACCTGGAGATTCACTATCATCCGGGCAAGGTCAATGTTGTAGCAGATGCTTTGAGCAGGAGAAGTTATGTCAACATGGCCGTGGCTTTCCAGATGCCTCCAGAGTTATGTGAGGAGTTCGAGCAGTTGAGTCTGGGCTTCTTGCATCATACTTCCAGTGCAGCATTCGAGGCAGTACCGACTCTAGAGGCAGAGATCAGGCAGCATCAGAAAGATGATGAGAAGTTGCAGGAGATCCGTGAGTTGCTCAAGAAGGGCAAGGCCCCTCATTTCAGAGAGGATGATCAGTGTACCTTGTGGTACAAGAACCGGATCTGCGTGCCTGATGTGCATGATCTCCGGAAGTTGATTCTGAGTGAGGCCCATGATACAGCTTACTCTATTCATCCGGGCAACACGAAGATGTATTATGATCTGAAGGAACGTTTCTGGTGGTATGGGATGAAGCGTTCAGTGGCAGAGTACGTGGCTATTTTTGACACCTGTCAGCGTGTCAAGGCTGAGCATCAGAGGCCAGCAGGTCTGTTACAGCATTTGAAGATTCCGGAGTGGAAATGGGAGGAAATCACTATGGACTTCATTGTTGGATTGCCTCGTACTCAGAAAGGGTACAACTCCATTTGGGTAGTAGTGGATCGATTGACGAAGGTTGCTCACTTCATTCCGGTGAACACTACTTACTCCGGTGCTAGACTGGCAGAGTTGTACATCTCTCGGATTGTCTGCTTACATGGTGTGCCCAAGAAGATCATATCTGACAGAGGGTCTCAGTTCACTTCTCGGTTCTGCGAGCAGCTTCATGATTCGTTGGATACGAAGCTGCGATTCAGTACGGCTTATCACCCTCAGACAGATGGGCAGACAGAGAGAACCAACCAAGTGTTGGAGGATATGCTGAGAGCTTGTGCCATTCAGTACGGTACTAGTTGGGATAAGTGCCTGTCTTATGCTGAGTTCTCATATAACAACAGCTATCAGGCCAGTCTGAAGAAGTCCCCCTTCGAGGCATTGTATGGCAGAAAGTGCAGGACTCCTCTCTATTGGGATCAGATTGGTGAGAAGCAGCTCTTTGGCCCTGAGATCATAGATGATGCAGAGCAGATGGTTCAGGCTGTGCGAGAAAATCTGAGGATTGCACAGAGCAGACAGAAGAGCTATGCTGATGGCAAACGGAGAGACTTGACCTTCAGTGTTGGTGACTATGTGTACCTGAAGGTGTCTCCGATGAGAGGAATCCGCAGGTTTAATGTCAAGGGAAAGTTAGCACCTCGGTATGTTGGTCCATTCAAGGTGCTAGAGCGGAATGGCGAAGTTGCTTATCGCCTGGAGTTGCCTCTCAGCCTCTCAGGAGTTCATGATGTCTTCCATATATCTCAGCTGAAGAGGTGTTTGCGAGTACCCGAGGAGCAGGCACCCCTGGATGGAGTCGATGTGTAGGAAGATCTGACTTATACTGAGCATCCGGTGAAGATTCTGGAGACATCAGAGAGGGTTACTCGGAACAAGCGCATCAAGATGTGCAGAGTTCAGTGGAGTCATCACAGTGAAGCTGAGGCTACATGGGAGCGAGAAGATGAGCTGATGAAGACATATCCAGATCTCTTTGCTAGCCAGCCCAGCTAAATCTCGGGGACGAGATTTCTTTAAGGGGGTAGGGTCTGTAACACCCTAATTTAAATTCCAGCTTTTAATAATAAATTTAATTGGCTTTATTTAATTTTCTAAGGTTTATTGTGTTAGACTTGCATTTACTCTAAAATTTTGTTCCATTAAGTGATTAAAATTTTGTCTAAGGTTAAAACTTTGTTGTTGCATTCATGCTGGTGCATATTTTGTTTATTTTGGTTGAGTGCTAGGGTGTTTGAATTCAAATTTGATTGAATTCAAACTTTGTTTGCTTTGGAAATAGAAATAGAAAAGGATAAAGAAAACCCAAAACCAGAATCCAGCCCAAAACCCGAAGCGGGCCCAACCCAGCCCAGCTCCTTTTCACTCTTTCCCGCTCGGCCCAGCAAACCCCGTGCGCGGCCCAATCCCGCGAGGCCCAGCGCGCCCGGCCGCTCCCTCTTCGCTCAGCCCGCGAGCGCGTCGTCGCGTCCCGCTCACCCGCCTGCCACCTGGGCCCCACGCGTCAGACGCCCCTCTCACTCCCGCGCGTCACCCGCGCTCGCTGACCGCCTGGGCCCGCACTCGCCGCGTCCCCGCCTCGCCCCGCTGACCAACCGGGCCCGCTTGCCAGGTCCTCCTTCCTCGACGCGCCCGCGCTCAACGGCCTCCCGAATCACGGCCGTGATCCTCGCCGTGATTCCCCTGCCCATCCCGCACGCCCAGATCTCGACCCCCCTTCTTTTTAGCCCGCAACCGCACCCCCAAGCTCGCCCTCACATTCGTAGCCGCTCAAACCCTAGCGCAGCGCCACCGCCATCTCCCCGACGAGCAGAGGTGCTCCGCCGCCTCAATTCCCCCACCGCCCGTGCCACTCCGGCCGCGCTGCCCAGTTCTCCAGCACCGCCCGAGGCCGCTGCGTCTGGCCATCGGACCCAGAAGCCCCGAGGTGGCCTTCTCCGACCCCTCCGCGTGCGCCTCCCCTTCTCTGCCGCCGGTGAGAAGTTTCGGCCGCCGTGCAATTTCTCGCCGCCGGTGGCTCCCCGGCTTGCCTGACCACCTCCACATCTCCGCAGCACGTCTCCGCATCTCTTCGAGGGGATCCTAAGCTCGGAGGAGCGCCCCGCACCCGGACCACGAAGCTTCGCCCAGCGCCTCCGCACGACCTCGCCGCCGACGGCACTCCGTTGCAACTCCGACAGCCCCGCGCCCTTGGTAAACTTCGTCCTGCCTCCCTGTTGTTTTTGCGCTAGACCTTAGGACCGTAGACTGCTCCAATGGCCAGAACCCGCACGCTCCGGCGAGCTCCGTGGCCGCCGAGCCGCCCTCGCCGTCGAAGGGCCCGTTCCCAGCCCCGAGCCGCCTCCTTGTGGCCTCCAGTGCGTTACGCACGCCACGGCGGAGCTCCACAGCCAAGTCCCGGCACGAATAGCCCCCTGGAACGCCGGATTCGGCTTACGCCGGCGATCCCCCACCACGGGAGCACGCCGCCGGCGCGTTCCGCTGCCGCCCCGCGCCCAGACCCTCCTGCGCCGTTAGATCCCGCGTGGACGCTCCCGATTAGAACCCGATCAGAACAGCTCTGAACCGTTAGATCAAGATCCGACGGCCCTAATCCGTGCGTACCGGTTCGGCCTGGACGTTTTGTTAAAGAGCCCCTAGCTTTTTCCTGTTTCAACCCGCAGTCCTGAGTTATTCAAAAGAAATTGCAGTTTAGTCCTGTTTTTAGCGCATAGCCCCCTGATCCTTCTATATTTAGTACCCGCGGTCCAGCCCTGGTTCTTTTATGAGTTAGACCCTGGAGTTAACGTTTAATTACGTTTAGGCCCTCAGTTTTAGCTGAAAAGCCCCTGGAACCCTGTTTTTCTTACAAATAAGCCCCTAGAACTTGTTTTTGGCCTAGATAATGCGTTTTAGCTCCGTTTTTAGCGTTCTTTATGTCCACGCGATCGTTGTAACGCGTAGAATAGTTTTAGACTAGTTTAGTGTGCTGTTTTTATGTATTGATGTACTGTTTTTTAGTTTTTATTAGTGTTTGCTTGTATGCTTATTTTTGTGCATTGTTTTGGCCATGTGTTCGTGAGTAGACGTTGATCCATCTGAGGAGCCCCAGTACCAGTACCCGAAGCAGCCGTCTTCCGAGCACTTTGAGTAGCAGCAGGAGCAGTACGAGGAAGGCAAGTGTAACATGAACAACCCATCACTTTTAAATACAATTTCATACTGCATTTTAATACTGTATGCCTATAAGGACTTTCCTAGCCACTTTATATCCTTTATATGTCCTTGGGTTGCATTTTGGTTAGTTGTGCTAGGTTGCTGCGCTATAACACACTCTGGTCCTTTTTAATTAAATTGATTAATGGGATACTTGAACTTAATTCTGAGAGTGGCCCTCTGTGTGGATGAGTGGCTCACGTCTCGTTAAAAGATGGTTTTTGTAGAAACATGGTTTAGGGGGCCAGCACGGAGCTTAGTGCTTGGTTGGCCACTCTCCATAAGGACCGGTTCGTAGAGCGACAACCAGGGACAACAGCGCTACCACAAGGCTAGAATGGGATAGACTTGGCTTACTAATTAGGTCTTTTTGGTTTGGAGTAACTTACCTGCGGGGCAAGAGTAGTAAGCTTCAATGGTCCCTGCTCCTCCGGCTTGGTCTGTGCTTGGATTGCGCTCCTGTGCTTGTACCCCCGGAGGTGGGCCCCATCGTCGCTGACCTATCTTTCGCGGTTACGCCTTACCAACAAGATTCTTTGTAACGGCCTCGTAG
This sequence comes from Panicum virgatum, assembly GCF_016808335.1. Taxonomy (NCBI): domain Eukaryota; kingdom Viridiplantae; phylum Streptophyta; class Magnoliopsida; order Poales; family Poaceae; genus Panicum; species Panicum virgatum. The sequence continues at coordinate 17,984,322 of NC_053146.1, read as the reverse complement.
TGAGTCGCTAGTCATCTCACCTAAGGAAGTGTGATGAACCTCTAGCGTAGCTCACGACTTGTGGGTAAAGATGTGCAACCTCTGCAGAGTGTAAAACTGGTATACTAGCCGTGCTCACGGTTATGAGTGGCCCAGATCCTCCTTTTGATTAGTGGGGTTGTCTCCTTCCGACGAAGGAGGTGCCTCTCGGGGTTACCTTGGTGGTTTCGGTTTGGTTCTCAGTAGTAACATGTTTAATTCTGATTAATTACTATGTAACAGGGTTAATGGTAATTCATCAACTCGTAGTAAATAGCTTTAATAAAATTTTGCCAAGACTTAAAAGCTAATGCAGTCAGTCAGCCAACCTTAGAGCCTCATAGTTTGTGTTATACTTGTTGAGTACAAGTTGTGTACTGACTGTTGCCACTTCTCTACTTTTTCCTCTTGTATACGCTACTGCTGCTCAGTTCCTGCTGACACGAGGGAGTTCGTCCAGCGCTACCAGGACTACGAGGACTTCTAGGTGTTCGTCTCCCAGTCGACGTCCCTGTGGCGCCCTGCTTCAGCTTCGGAGAGCTTTATTCGTATTTTGTACTTCGCTTCCGCTGTATCAGACATTTTGTCATTAATGTAATAAATAACATTCGTATTCGCTTTATTATGTCTTTTTACGTGATATGTGCTATGATATACTGTTCATTCTGTTGTATATACGTGTGACTTGATCCTGGCACGTATATGATTGCTCGGTTTATGTTCTTTTATAAACCGGGTGTTACAGAGTGGTATCAGAGCCGTATCGACTGTAGGACGAAGCCTAGATAGAACTGGTCGAGTTTTAGGACTTCTTCTCTCCAATCCTTGCCTGCTGAAACTATTTTACTATTACACCCCTTGACTTCTATGACTTTTTACCCGTCTTACCTTGATTTCTCTCTCTGAAGAATAGTCTTCGTAGATTTTGGCCTGAATCAGTCATCTGACCACCATGAGTATAGCTAGGTGACCTTTTTATAATAACATGATAGCACGTTCTGCGACGCGTTGTGTTAGTCGAGTCTTTTTGCTAAACTCGGCTAAGTTGTGGAAATTGTCTGTTTGTTATTATGCTACATGTTTGATTTGGATTTTTGACTGATTGCATAGCTTAGTAGTTTAAATTTGTTTAAAGAAAATCACTCAGATGTTAAAGTTAACTAAATAATAAAATGAGTTAGATCGTTGGGGGTAAAACAGTCTACTCTATCCTGTCTACTTCATCATGTCTGAGTCTTTTTCCGCAAAGAGTTATCATATCCATCTGAATTATTTCTGCAATATCCTTACTCGTGAAATCTTTTGTCCAAAATCAGATGGTGAACACCAGGCGTGGTTCTGACCAGCAGGGGCAGAACAACCAGGGTCAGAACACTCAGGGGACCGGGATCCCGATGCCGCCGCCTTTGACTCCGGAGCAGTACTTCCAGCTCCAGATGCAGATGATGGCCACCCTGAACAACACTGTTCAGGCTCTTCAGCAGGCTCACACTCAGCCTCCGCCTCCTCCACCGCCGCAGCCTCGCGATAGGCGTGCTGAGTTCCTGAGGGGTCACCCGCCGACGTTTTCCCACACGTCCGACCCTCTTCAGGCTGACGACTGGCTCCGTGCAGTGGAGCGTCAGCTGGACATCGCCCAGTGCGATGATCGTGAGCGCGTCTTGTACGCAGCAGGACAGCTGCGAGGGGCAGCTTTGGACTGGTGGGAGTCCCACCCAGTTCAGGACCGCGAGACTCTCACTTGGCTCCAGTTCAGGGAGCGTTTCTGCAACCACAACGTCCCCGCGGGCGTTATGAAGATGAAGTAGAAGGAGTTCCTTGCACTGAAGCAGGGGACTATGTCGGTCACGGAGTATCGTGATCGCTTTCTGCAGCTCGCTCGCTACGCCCCTGCCGATGTTGCGGATGACCGCAAGAAGCAGGAGCACTTCATGGAGGGCCTTGAGGACTACCTCCAGTACGCGCTACTCAACCTCCGCTTCGACGACTTCAACCATCTGGTTGACAGCACGCTCAACACTGAGCGCAAGCACTTGGAGATGGAGGACAAGAAGAGGAAGATTGTCCCCGTTGCTTCCGGCAGCAACACTCATCCACGCCTCCAGCAGCCTCAGCAGTACCAGCAGCAGTACCGGCCTCCTCAGCAGTACCAGCAGAGGCCCCCGCAGCAGTACCCGCCTCGACAGCCGCAGGCAGGTCAGGGCCAGAGGTTACCGGCACCTCCGGCTCGTGCTGCTCCACCAGCACCGCAGGCTCCATGTCCGGCAGCTCCTACCGGACAGCAGGCTCAGGGACCTCCCCGCACCTGCTTTCACTGCGGCCAGCCGGGGCACTACGCCAACGCTTGCCCCCGGAAGGCGCAGGCGAGACAGCAGGGGCGCCCAGCTCAGCCCAGGGCGCCACTTCAGGGCAGAGTGAACCACGTGACGGCCGAGTCAGCGGCCGAGGCTCCCAACGTGGTTATTGGTACGTTCATGGTTAATTCATATCCAGCTACAGTGCTTTTTGATACTGGTGCTACACATTCCTTCATTACTCAATCTTTTGTCGAGCATCATGGTATTCATACTAGCACATTAAAGAGGTGCCTGTTAGTATCTTCACCGGGAGGACAGTTGAGGTCTCACACTTACTGCCCGAGAGTCAGTGTTTCTTTGAGGGGAGTAGAGTTCTGTACTGATCTGATGGTGCTAGACACCAAGGGCATTGATGTCATTCTGGGAATGGAGACTCTGGCCAAATGGGGAGTCCGGATAGATTGTGCTCAGAGGACAGTCTTGCTATCAGCTTCCAGTGGCCAAGAGGTTGTTATCAGTGCAGTAGAGCCTTCTGGTTTTCTTCATCAGATGGAGGCTAGACCCACGGACGGTATTCGCGTGGTGTCTGAATTCCCGGATGTCTTTCCGGATGATCTGCCAGGTATGCCGCCTGAACGCGCCATTGAGTTTTGTATTGATCTCTTGCCTGGCACAGCTCCTATTGCAAAGCGGCCCTACCGTATGGCACCTATAGAGCATGAGGAAGTCAAGAAGACTATTGATGAGTTGCTAGCCAAGGGCTATATCCGTCGCAGCTTCTCTCCTTGGGCTTTTCCATTGATGCTGGTAGATAAGAAGGATGGCTCGAAAAGAATGTGTGTCGATTATCGGGAGCTGAATGCAGTTACTATCAAGAACAAGCATCCACTGCCCCGTATTGAGGATCTCTTTGATTTGCTTCGAGGTGCCCGTATATTCTCGAAGATTGATCTTCGTTCGGGATATTTTCAGCTGAGGATCCGACCTGGGGATATTCCGAAGACGGCATTCACATGCAAGTATGGGCTATATGAGTACACTGTCATGTCCTTCGGCTTGACTAATGCCCCGGCTTTCTTCATGCATCTGATGAACATGGTCTTCATGGATTATCTGGATGTCTTCGTGGTGATTTTCATTGATGATATTCTGATCTTTTCCAAGACAGAAGAAGAGCATGAGGAGCATCTGAGACTCGTATTGCAGAGATTGAGAGAGCATCAGTTGTATGCCAAGTTCAGCAAGTGCGAGTTCTGGATTGACGAGGTTCCATTCCTCGGTCATGTTGTCTCTCAGGGAGGCATTGCTGTTGATCCGAGCAAGGTGAAGGATGTGCTAGAGTGGGAGACACCGCAGACAGTAAAGGAAGTCAGATCATTCTTGGGCTTAGCTGGATATTATCGGAGGTTCATTGAGAATTTCTCCAAGATCGCGAAGCCTTTGACTTCTTTGCTGGAGAAAAATGTGGCATTCATATGGACGGATGAGCGTCAGAGGGCCTTTGATGAGCTGAAGAAGAGGTTGACTACGGCGCCAGTCCTGACTCTGCCTGACCAGACGAAGAGGTTCACGGTATATTGTGATGCTTCGAAGGATGGTCTTGGGTGTGTTCTGATGCAGGAGGGCAGAGTGATTGCTTATGCTTCACGGCAGTTACGTCGGCATGAGCTGAACTATCCCACTCATGATCTTGAGTTAGCCGCAGTTGTGCATGCTCTGAAGATTTGGAGGCATTACTTGTATGGGCAGCGGTGTGATATCTACACTGATCACAAGAGCCTCAAGTACATTTTCACGCAGAATGAGCTGAACATGCGGCAGAGGAGATGGTTAGAGTTGGTCAAGGATTATGACCTGGAGATTCACTATCATCCGGGCAAGGCCAATGTTGTAGCAGATGCTTTGAGCAGGAGAAGTTATGTCAACATGGCCGTGGCTTTCCATGCCTCCAGAGTTATGTGAGGAGTTCGAGCAGTTGAGTATGGGCTTCTTGCATCATACTTCCAGTGCAGCATTCGAGGCAGTACCGACTCTAGAGGCAGAGATCAGGCAGCATCAGAAAGATGATGAGAAGTTGCAGGAGATCCGTGAGTTGCTCAAGAAGGGCAAGGCCCCTCATTTCAGAGAGGATGATCAAGGTACCTTGTGGTACAAGAACTGGATCTGCGTGCCTGATGTGCATGATCTCCGGAAGTTGATTCTGAGTGAGGCCCATGATACAGCTTACTCTATTCATCCGGGCAGCACGAAGATGTATTATGATCTGAAGGAACGTTTCTGGTGGTATGGGATGAAGCGTTCAGTGGCAGAGTACGTGGCTATTTGTGACACCTGTCAGCGTGTCAAGGCTGAGCATCAGAGGCCAGCAGGTCTGTTACAGCCTTTGAAGATTCCGGAGTGGAAATGGGAGGAAATCACTATGGACTTCATTGTTGGATTGCCTCGTACTCAGAAAGGGTACAACTCCATTTGGGTAGTAGTGGATCGATTGACGAAGGTTGCTCACTTCATTCCGGTGAACACTACTTACTCCGGTGCTAGACTGGCAGAGTTGTACATCTCTCGGATTGTCTGCTTACATGGTGTGCCCAAGAAGATCATATATGACAGAGGGTCTCAGTTCACTTCTCGGTTCTGGGAGCAGCTTCATGATTCGTTGGATACGAAGCTGCGATTCAGTACGGCTTATCACCCTCAGACAGATGGGCAGACAGAGAGAACCAACCAAGTGTTGGAGGATATGCTGAGAGCTTGTGCCATTCAGTACGGTACTAGTTGGGATAAGTGCCTATCTTATGCTGAGTTCTCATATAATAACAGCTATCAGGCCAGTCTGAAGAAGTCCCCCTTCGAGGCATTGTATGGCAGAAAGTGCAGGACTCCTCTCTATTGGGATCAGATTGGTGAGAAGCAGCTCTTTGGCCCTGATATCATAGATGATGCAGAGCAGATGGTTCAGGCTGTGCGAGAAAATCTGAGGATTGCACAGAGCAGACAGAAGAGCTATGCTGATGGCAAACGGAGAGACTTGACCTTCAGTGTTGGTGACTATGTGTACCTGAAGGTGTCTCCGATGAGAGGAATCCGCAGGTTTAATGTCAAGGGAAAGTTAGCACCTCGGTATGTTGGTCCATTCAAGGTGCTAGAGCGGAATGGCGAAGTTGCTTATCAGCCTGGAGTTGCCTCTCAGCCTCTCAGGAGTTCATGATGTCTTCCATATATCTCAGCTGAAGAGGTGTTTGCGAGTACCCGAGGAGCAGGCACCCCTGGATGGAGTCGATGTGCAGGAAGATCTGACTTATACTGAGCATCCGGTGAAGATTCTGGAGACATCAGAGAGGGTTACTCGGAACAAGCGCATCAAGATGTGCAGAGTTCAGTGGAGTCATCACAGTGAAGCTGAGGCTACATGGGAGCGAGAAGATGAGCTGATGAAGACATATCCAGATCTCTTTGCTAGCCAGCCCAGCTAAATCTCGGGGACGAGATTTCTTTAAGGGGGTAGGGTCTGTAACACCCTAATTTAAATTCCAGCTTTTAATAATAAATTTAATTGGCTTTATTTAATTTTCTAAGGTTTATTGTGTTAGACTTGCATTTACTCTAAAATTTTGTTCCATTAAGTGATTAAAATTTTGTCTAAGGTTAAAACTTTGTTGTTGCATTCATGCTGGTGCATATTTTGTTTATTTTGGTTGAGTGCTAGGGTGTTTGAATTCAAATTTGATTGAATTCAAACTTTGTTTGCTTTGGAAATAGAAATAGAAAAGGATAAAGAAAACCCAAAACCAGAATCCAGCCCAAAACCCGAAGCGGGCCCAACCCAGCCCAGCTCCTTTTCACTCTTTCCCGCTCGGCCCAGCAAACCCCGTGCGCGGCCCAATCCCGCGAGGCCCAGCGCGCCCGGCCGCTCCCTCTTCGCTCAGCCCGCGAGCGCGTCGTCGCGTCCCGCTCACCCGCCTGCCACCTGGGCCCCACGCGTCAGACGCCCCTCTCACTCCCGCGCGTCACTCGCGCTCGCTGACCGCCTGGGCCCGCACTCGCCGCGTCCCCGCCTCGCCCCGCTGACCAACCGGGCCCGCTTGCCAGGTCCTCCTTCCCCGACGCGCCCGCGCTCAACGGCCTCCCGAATCACGGCCGTGATCCTCGCCGTGATTCCCCTGCCCATCCCGCACGCCCAGATCTCGACCCCCCTTCTTTTTAGCCCGCAACCGCACCCCCAAGCTCGCCCTCACATCCGTAGCCGCTCAAACCCTAGCGCAGCGCCACCGCCATCTCCCCGACGAGCAGAGGTGCTCTGCCACCTCAATTCCCCCACCGCCCGTGCCACTCCGGCTACGCTGCCCCGTTCTCCAGCACCGCCCGAGGCCGCTGCGTCTGGCCATCGGACCCAGAAGCCCCGAGGTGCCCTTCTCCGACCCCTCCGCGTGCGCCTCCCCTTCTCTGCCGCCGGTGAGAAGTTTCGGCCGCCGTGCAATTTCTCGCCGCCGGTGGCTCCCCGGCTTGCCTGACCACCTCCACATCTCCGCAGCACGTCTCCGCATCTCTTCGAGGGGATCCTAAGCTCGGAGGAGCGCCCCGCACCCGGACCACGAAGCTTCGCCCAGCGCCTCCGCACGACCTCGCCGCCGACGGCACTCCGTTGCATCTCCGACCGCCGCGCGCCCTTGGTAAACTTTGTCCTGCCTCCCTGTTGTTTTTGCGCTAGACCTTAGGACCGTAGACTGCTCCAGTGGCCAGAACCCGCACGCTCCGACGAGCTCCGTGGCCGCCGAGCCGCCCTCGCCGTCGAGGGGCCCGTTCCTAGCCCCGAGCCGCCTCCTTGTGGCCTCCAGTGCGTTACGCACTCCACGGCGGAGCTCCACGGCCAAGTCCCGGCGCGAATAGCCCCCTGGAACGCCGGATTCGGCTTACGCCGGCGATCCCCCACCGCGGGAGCACGCCGCCGGCGCGTTCCGCCACCGCCCCGCGCCCAGACCCTCCTGCGCCGTTAGATCCCGCGTGGACGCTCCCGATTAGAACCCGATCAGAACAGCTCTGAACCGTTAGATCAAGATCCGACGGCCCTAATCTGTGCGTACCAGTTCGGCCTGGACGTTTTGTTAAAGAGCCCCTAGCTTTTTCCTGTTTCAACCCGCAGTTCTGAGTTATTCAACAGAAATTGCAGTTTAGTCCTGTTTTTAGCGCATAGCCCCCTGACCTTTCTAGATTTAGTACCCGCGGTCCAGCCCTGGTTCTTTTATGAGTTAGACCCTGGAGTTAACGTTTAATTACGTTTAGGCCCTCGGTTTTAGCAGAAAAGCCCCTGGAACCCTGTTTTTCTTACAAATAAGCCCCTAGAACTTGTTTTTGGCCTAGATAATGCGTTTTAGCTCCGTTTTTAGCGTTCTTTATGTCCACGCGATCGTTGTAATGCGTAGAATAGTTTTAGACTAGTTTAGTGTGCTGTTTTTATGTATTGATGTACTGTTTCTTAGTTTTTATTAGTGTTTGCTTGTATGCTTATTTTTGTGCATTGTTTTAGCCATGTGTTCGTGAGTAGACGTTGATCCATCTGAGGAGCCCCAGTACCAATACCCGGAGCAGCCGTCTTCCGAGCACTTTGAGCAGCAGCAGGAGCAGTACGAGGAAGGCAAGTGTAACATGAACAACCCATCACTTTTAAATACAATTTCATACTGCATTTTAATACTGTATGCCTATAAGGACTTTCCTAGCCACTTTATATCCTTTATATGTCCTTGGGTTGCATTTTGGTTAGTTGTGCTAGGTTGCTGCGCTATAACACACTCTGGTCCTTTTTAATTAAATTGATTAATGATTTACTTGAACTTAATTCTGAGAGTGGCCCTCTGTGTGGATGAGTGGCTCACGTCTCGTTAAAAGATGGTTTTTGTAGAAACATGGTTTAGGGGGCCAGCACGGTGCTTAGTGCTTGGTTGGCCACTCTCCATAAGGACCGGTTCGTAGAGCGACAACCTGGGACAACAGCGCTACCACAAGGCTAGAATGGGATAGACTTGGCTTACTAATTAGGTCTTTTTGGTTTGGAGTAACTTACCTGCGGGCAAGAGTAGTAAGCTTCAATGGTCCCTGCTCCTCTGGCTTGGTCTGTGCTTGGATTGCGCTCCTGTGCTTGTACCCCCGGAGGTGGGCCCCGTCGTCGCTGACCTATCTCTCGTGGTTACGCCTTACCAACGAGATTCTTTGTAACGGCCTCGTAGTGAGTCGCTAGTCATCTCACCTAAGGAAGTGTGATGAACCTCTAGCGTAGCTCACGACTTGTGGGTAAAGATGTGCAACCTCTGCAGAGTGTAAAACTGGTATACTAGCCGTGCTCACGGTTATGAGCGGCCCAGATCCTCCTTTTGATTAGTGGGGTTGTCTCCTTCCGACGAAGGAGGTGCCTCTCGGGGTTACCTTGGTGGTTTCGGTTTGGTTCTCAGTAGTAACATGTTTAATTCTGATTAATTACTATGTAACTGGGTTAATGGTAATTCATCAACTCGTAGTAAATAGCTTTAATAAAATTTTGCCAAGACTTAAAAGCTAATGCAGTCAGTCAGCCAACCTTAGAGCCTCATAGTTTGTGTTATACTTGTTGAGTACAAGTTGTGTACTCACTGTTGCCACTTCTCTACTTTTTCCTCTTGGATACGCTACTGTTGCTCAGTTCCTGCCGACACGAGGGAGTTCGTCCAGCGCTACCAGGACTACGAGGACTTCTAGGTGTTCGTCTCCCAGTCGACAACCCTGTGGCGCCCTGCTTCAGCTTCGGAGAGCTTTATTCGTATTTTGTACTTCGCTTCCGCTGTATCAGACATTTTGTCATTAATGTAATAAATAACATTCGTATTCGCTTTATTATGTCTTTTTACGTGATATGTGCTATGATATACTGTTCATTCTGTTGTATATACGTGTGACTTGATCCTGGCACGTATATGATTGCTCGGTTTATGTTCTTTTATAAACCGGGTGTTACAGGAGTGGCTAAGGACTATGGGGGTTCCACATCCCTCAATCAGGTGCGGCTGAGTTCGAGACCTTGGGGATGGGCAAGGCGGAGCGTTCCCGTTGGAGGTCAGGTGAAGTTGGGTCTGTATCCTCGAGGTTGGTCGAGGCGGATCCTTCATGTTGGGGGTCGGGCAATGCGAGCCTCATGCTCGCGCGTGGCGCTGTCGGTCGGTTGGATACCGCATGTCCCATACCCGGGCCACTGTTTGGTCATCTGGACTTCATTCTTCTGGCGGGCTGGTCGTGGATGCATGTCTGCATGACTATGCTAGGATGTTGCGCCATTGGGGGGTGGGGGCGCAACCCCGCGATTGGATCCGTAAGGGCTCCACTTTGAGGTACCCATAATATCTAACCTTATCAGTAGCCCCTGAGCCTTTGGGCAAACTAGAGATTCACGTAGAAGGCGAACCAACAAGCATTTTTGGTGCCGTTGCCAGGAACACAAACTATGGCAGAACCGCATGAATGAATCCGGCTCAAGTGCACTAACCATCACCATTAAGGCAATCAAGGCTAACTCACACTTCAACGGAGTAATTCGATAGTCTGTTGGGTAATATCCCTTTGCAACCACTGGAATTTCGATTGAAACAAAGCATACATAAAGCTCACACGAAGGTGAGCCCATAATTTACATCATTCAACAAATTTTACATCATAGAGTCCAACATTGAATTATTATTACAAACTGAGTTCAAATTCATAAACAAAGCACTTCTGAGTTATCGGTGCTTAGCCTCCAAGCCTACTCAGGGATATCCCAAACAGTAGGGTTGTAAGTAGGGTTTCGCCGAGGTCCGGAATCAATGGTGCAAGGAACACAAAGCTTTAGACAGGTTCGGGCCGCGAGATGCATAATAACCTACGTCCTAAGTGTTGCTTGTATTGCCTTAGATGAGATGATGTTTCGAGGGGGGCCCTGCCTGCCCTTATATAGTCTAGGAGTACAGGGTTATATCGAAATCCTAACCGAATACTACTCAAGGAGTCTTTCCCAATATCTATCGGGTAGTTTCCTTCTATTCAACTAGTTCTACTTCTGCACGAGTAGCTACAACAAGATAAGGTACATGTCATGCACTATCCCTTATTCTAGAATATTCCACGCCTATGAGCAGTCCCGCTGCCCCAGGTCTGACAAGCCTTTGGGCTCTTCGTAGCAGAGTCTTGCAGGCGTCAAGTACTTTTGAAGGCGTGTTTGAGTACTTCAAGTGCCCTGAATATCCCATCGAATGCTTCTGAGCTTTCCATCGAGTTCTTCTGAGCTTCTAGATGAGTGCTCCGAGTAGTGTTCTGAGTACTTCCAGCTACTTCTGTTGACGGCCAAAATTGACAGCAACCAGTTTGACCAAGCAGTATGACCGGTCTAGGCATTGTAGCTGGTCTAGCAGGAGCCGACCGGTCTGACCGGTCTATGAGGAGTCCGATTACAATTAGGGATTTTTGTAGATTTAGATTTGTAATGGGGATTCCTTGCGGGTTAAGTCCATCCCACCTTATAAATATAAAGGGTCACGGCCGACTGAGGTATCCAATCGATCAAACACAAATACAATTACTACTTTTATGTTCTTTTGCCTTTTTTCCCAAATGCTAGTTTTTCCAACCTCCATCTGTTGTTCTTCCTTCGTCTCTGCGATGTCTAAAGGCATTCTAGGTGGCCTGCCGATTCTAGAACAACCCTGCGCACGCTTGCCCTGATAGGGTCCCTCCTGGGCGAATGTTTATCGGTCGTTGCTGGTTTTCACCGGCGATCAATCTGACCGCTCCACGCAGGTGCTGCAGCGAACTCCTCCTTGCACCGCGCGATCTAGCGCATTCATGTGTTGATCCCTAAATGACGTCAACACATTTTTGGCGACTCCGCTGGGGAAAGAGAGGTCTTGGTTACAAAAACCTATCTAATCTACCCCAAACAAGATGGGCTATACTACCGAAATTGACAAAGATAACATTATTGCTACTATGTATGAGCACCTTCCTGAAGATGTCTGCCAGATGCTGGAGGAGTGGAAGAAGAAGCGTGACAATGAAGATTTACAAGCGGTGCTTGCAAGCATCAAGGTCGATCGACATGTCAAGGTCACGCTTCATAGGAGATGCTAGCCAACCTCAATATGGAATGCTGATGCATTATTTCAGTGGTCAAACAGTAATGCCTACATATACTAACCCTATTATGAGTATCCTTGGTTCGGCTAACATCAGCAAACAAAAATGAGCTTGTTCTACACGTGTCACAGGTACCACCGAGGAGCTCTATACCACCTATCGGTCCTATCTCAGATGAGATGTTCGACCAATATGTGCAGCATTGGCAAAACCGACATAGATCAGTCGGACCGACTTCCCAATCCAATTAGACTGGTTCCCCTCAGCAGGTCAGACCGGTTGTAGCAATCGGTCCGACCGGTTATACTGTTCCAAACTAGTGCGAAGTGTCTACATCCACATAGCCAAATTCTTCAAGTAATTTTGATGAAGTTCTTGCTGAATAAAAGAATGATTTGGCTAATTTGCTTAGAGAAAATTTTGGAGTGGATGTTAGAAGCAAAACTCGCGCATACCAAAAGACGTATCCTACTTCGGTTGATTCGGTTGCATATCCTCCTGATTTTAGGTTGCCTGAATTTGTTAAATTCAGTGGGGAAGATAATAGGAGTACTTTTGAGCATATTAGTCAGTATCTTGCCCAACTAGGAGAAGCTGGTTCTATAAATGAGTTGAAAGTGCGCTTGTTTTCTTTATCTTTAACTGGAACCACTTTCTCAAGGTTTTCTTCTTTGGCACCTAATTCCACTGGATCATGGGAAAATTAGAGTAGAAGTTCCATGAGCACTTTTTCTGTGGACATAATGAGCTTAAATTGTCTCACTTCACATCGGTTAGACAGATACGTGATCAATATGTCAATGATTACATAAGGAGGTTTGGTGATACAAAAAATTGATGCTTTAGTGTGAATATTGCAGAAAAATATTTAGCAGATTTAGCTTTTAATGGCTTACACTCTCATATCAAGGAAAGATTAGAGACCTATGATTTCTTTACAGTAACTTAGGTGCATCAAAGAGCTTTGGCTATTAAAAGCCGAAGCAAAGAATCTCAAGAGTCTCATAGGCATCATCGTTCTAGGATGCATACTCTGGCTTGCAATTCAGATTGTTCGGACAATGAGTCTAAAGATGTATATGTTGCTGAGTTCATTTGGCTGTCTCAAGCCAAATCTTTTACATGTTCTGCTCTTAAGCTGATTCATAAAAATCGGCAAGAAGAGAAATTTACTTTTGATGTATCCAAGTGTGAGAAAATATTTGTTGATTTGTACAAGAATGGATATATTAAGATGTCTCATATTATACTGCAACTGAGGAATTAATGCAGCGAGCTTATTGTAAATTCCATAATATTTTTTTGCATGCCACCAATGATTGCAATGTTTTGCATAGACAGATTCAATCAACTGTTAATGCTGGGCGATTTGTTCTTTCTACCATTCAAGTTGATCAGAACCATTTCCTGGTGCACATACTTGAATTGAGGAATCCTAAGGTGCTAGTTCAGCCAAGTCAAGCTGAATCGACAAAGAGGAAACATGTAATCATTGGTGACGAAAGGCCTGAGAAGAAGTTGACACAGAAGGATACCCCTCATGCTGCAGCAAAAACTTCAATGCTCGGGGGGCAAGGCAAGAATATGAAGGCCGGCAATAAGACAACCGGTCTGATCGGTGCCCCGATCGGTCTACCGGTGCGTCTGGTGAACCTGAGAGTTCCTCCAAGAGCAAGACAAGGCCGTGTTTTAAGAAACTCTTGGCCAAATATGAGAAGCAAGGGGCTACTCAGAAGAAGAAGAAGAAGTAGCCAGATGGAGCCAAGGATATGAGATAATCATCGAAACATCAAGAGCAATTGAGTTCTTGTCCACACCAAGGTAATTATGTTGTTGCGCATTATGGGCTGATTGCTCCCTGGTTTTATCCATACTTTTATATGCCCATGGATCATAGTAGCATGCATATGTAGTCATATTATATTCAATATCCTTCTATGTATCCAAATCATGCTTCACCGATTGTTGCTAGCAATAATCTGGTTAGAAAAGATCTTTATTGCTGCAAGGAGGGTGAGAAGAGCACGAAGCATGATTCAAAGTACTTAGAGCATCTCCAACAGATTACTCATTCCTCTCCCCAATACCAAAAAATTGATGTTTTGGTGATGGAGGTGCTCCAGCAGATTACCAATCCGATCCCCATTACCTGTAAGTTTTTGGTAATCAGCAAAACACATCTCTCTCTCACCTAAATGAAGGGGATTTCCCCTCTACCCTATTCTTGGTGATTGGATTTTGGTAATCTGCTGCAGCAACCATTACCTAAAAAACAAAAGTAGCTATTGGTAATGGAGAGAGAGACTATTTAGGGTATGAGGTATGAGTAATCTGTTGGAGATGCTCTAGCCGTGTATGCGCAAGAAGGAAAAAATGGAGCAACAAGTAGAGACCGTGCCAATGACATCAGCGACCACGAAGAAAGTGTGGCGATCGAAGCAAGTTGTTTCAACATCTGCTTGAATAGAGCAAGTCAATAGCCGATAATTGTTTATCGCCCTTAGCACGAATAAATGGTCGATGTATTTTGAATCATCGTCCTTAGACAATTTTTGTCCTGAATATTGTTTTTGGCAAGCAAGTTTTACCAAAAAAATAGGGGGGTATATGTTGACGGCCAAAATTAGCAGCAATCGGTCTAACCGGTCCGACCAAGTGGTCTGACTGGTCTGGGCATTGTAGCTGGTCTGGGAGGAGCCGACCGGTCTGATCGGTGGGTCCGACCAGTGTGACCGGTCTATGAGGAGTCTGAATACAATTAGGGATTTTTATAGATTTAGATATGTAAATGGGATTCCTTGCGGGGTAAGTCCATCCCACCCTATAAATATAAATTGTCACAGCCGATTGAGGTATCCAATCGATCAAACACAAATACAACAACTACTTTTATCTTCTTTCACCTTTCTCCCAAACCCTAGCTTTTCCAACCTCCATATGCTATTCTTCCTTCATCTCCATGATGTCTGAAGGCATCTAGGTGGCCTGCCAATCCGAGAACAACCCTGCACACACTTGCCCTGATGAGGTCCCTCCCGGGCGAACGTTTATCGGTCGTCGCTAGTTTTCACCGGCGATCGGTTTGACCGCTCCACGCAGGAGGTGTTGCAGCAAGCTCCTCCTTGCGCCGTGCGATCTAGCACGTTCGTGTGTTGATCCATAAAAGGCATCAACAACTTCGAGGTTGTGAGGTGCTCAAGCTCCGAAATCTTCTTTTATATGGTGCACGATGAACTCCCGCTCCATATGGAGTATCCCCCGAGCCTTAGATTGAATCAAATAATAAGTCTGAGGGTCAGTTCAATCTTTTTTCATGTCTTCCAAAAATTTGAAAAATAAGTCATCAGTGACACGTGTCTCGCTGGCCCTGAGCCTTGAATCTAAATCCCTAAATTTGGAATTAAGGTTCCAAAAGTCGTGGCAAATATTTTATCCTGATAGTATAGATGGGTACATCAAATCTGATACCTAAAAACCCCTTTTTTTGGAATATAATCCCAAAAAATGGTTAAACAGATAACAATATCAAAAATCCTAGAATTACCGCTCAGAAATAAATTAATATGTGGGTTGCCGCTTGGTCTTCAGTTATTTACCCAATTGCCACCACCATTTACTATTTAACCGCATGGTAACTTAGGGTTTTTTTACTGCATCTGCTTCTACCACTCTAGCCACAGTTTACCTTCTTTTCTAAGAGTAGATCTATTCTTCAGCTCATTCATTGCGCCCAGTTCTTTCCTTGTTCTTGAGCCCGTCGCCCTCCTTGAAAACTAGCGGAGCCCCCAAGTGCATGCGCACAAAGCGACTGGTGGATTTCCGCATGGCTCCCATGAAATCCGCCAAGGGGAAGGAGAAGGATGTCCCGAGCACGATGATGGGTGACAGACGAGTAAGTGCTCCAAAACCCATCACGCTTCTTACGTCGAAGAAGGTCTTCTTCAACTTCAAGTGATGATTTAGTGGCACTCCGCCCTGGGACATAGCCGTCCATACGAACAGACGGACGAAGTCATTTGTTTTATTCCTTTTCTTGAATGCAGATTCGTTGTCCCTGTTTCTGATTTCTTCTCTGGTCTTCTTTTCTACTGGGGAATTCAAGTACACCACTTGACCCCAAAGTCCATTCTTCACATTTCTATCTTCGTGCACTTGTGCGAAGCCTTTCTGGGCTTCGAGCCCAATTTTGATCTCTTTCGCTATCTCTTCCATATGAAACCCCAACCAAGCGAGAAGGAAATCATTGTTGTTGGTGACGCTGAACACCAGCTTCATCAGGGGATGGAAAAAGTGTACCCGTACAAGCTATCTGGGAAGGTGATCGACTGGAAGTCGAAATGGTTTTATGTTGAAAACCATGGCTTGACATTGCCCAAGAGGACAACTGGGCCTCCCAAAATCAAAGGAGAATGGATACATTCCAATATCAATCAATTCCAAGTGCCCGAGCTGTTGGACTGGATCTATGACTTGAGAAATGATAAGCTAACTGGAGCAGTTATAGTAATGGACTAGATGCAGCGACAGATCCAACTTTGTAGAAGCAGAGCCGCTTCAGCTTTCAATATCTTGGAATCAAGGATCCGTCGCGCTTCTCTTCCAAGGAGATATACGAGAAAGAAACTCTGCGTTGAGTCCAACGATTTACCAAGTGCTCCAAGAATCCCATATGCCTTCACCAATGATAATCCACCAAAAGGGGTATGTGAAAGTAGGTGATTTGATGAAATCGAGTACTCACATTATATGTCTTGCGAGCTGAACCTTTGAACTCTAGACGCATGATGATGTAAATATATATCGAAGCAAAGATGTCTATGTCTATTCCAGAGGCCATATGTCTATGTCTATTCCAGAGGCCATCTGTCCCACCCATCTTCTCCTAAGTGCGCGTAAGAGGAAATATTTCTATTGGGCAAGCAAAGATCCCAATGCAATAGATGCTTTGCCAGACATTGAATCTGACGATTACTCCCCATCTGCAGGCATTGAGGAGGAAACTGGCTCGGGTGAGCAATACCAAAGTCCCAGCCTTGGGGGTGATTCAAGAGCTGGGCACCCCAGGGCGCCACACACAACCACGCGCAAGTGCAAGGCGTCAACCCTGACTGGTGATGCCAGGTATGTCTTGTGACTTCCACTTGTGAATTGAGGCTTCATCAAGTACTTTGGTTTTCATCGAGTTGCTTTCTCTTCTTCTTTCTCGATTTCAGCCCAAAGGGCAAGACACCCGAGACCGCACCATCTGGGAATGATGCTGGGGCAGGAATGCTCGTATCCTCTGACCTAGTGGATCCTTCAGGAGATACTAGAGCAACTTTTTCGAAGCCCACAACACTAACGAGTGGTTCTGAGGAAGCTCCCCTGCCCGACCCTCAAGCGGCAGGAGGTGAAGAAACTCCCCCCGCCCAGCAGAACATATCTGCAGTTTGAGAAGAAGAAGTAAGCCCCCAGAGGGGGCTATCAATACCCACTACTACAACAGCAGTGGTGTTGAGTGCTTTGGAGACCCTCCCAGTCCCAAAGTTGCTCAGGGGAAGGAAACTTCCCATAATGAAGGTGAGCCAGTAACTCTTCTGCCTTGATCTGACATTCTTGGGTCTTTCTGATTCTGGGTTTTCTGGCTTTTTTGAGTGCTTTACTCTGCCATTTGTTTTCAGCAAAGCAGATCTGGGACTGGGGGACGTAACCGAGGCTGTCTCATCCCCAGCCCCTGGACCTATTCCTATGGCAGCGACAGCGCCGCCACTCATCCTCCAAGCATCGGCTAATCCAATGGTTCCCCCGATCAGTGAAGCTCCTGCGCAAGGTGCAGAGGAAGCTCCAGATGGAGGAGGTGGTGACGACACGCAAGTTCACCTTCTGGGCCTGGAAATTCCTTCAGGTGAGCCGATTTTGCCACCTCTCTTGAGCTGCGACCATCTTCCTGTTCTCGACCTATTCATTTGGAAGAAGCGGCAAGTCCAGTGTCCCTGCAAGAAGTGGCCCTGGAGCGCACCATCAAGGACGTTGGCACAGAAGATGTGGAGGCACGTCCATTGGTGACAAAAGAGTCTGCCCCTCCTGTACCTGCATAAGAGCCACAGTTGCCAGTGGACAATATAAGATTTGTTCAAGAGAGCATGGCGCAATGCTAGAAGTTTTTGCAGTGAGTACATTTAATCGAGTACTTATCTGTGAAATCGGTAAGTTGACTTATGCTTTCCAGCTGCTGTAGGATATTGCCGATCAAGAAGCTGCCAGGTCCCAGGAGTTCGAGAAGTTCAGGTTTGAACAAAGCCAAGAGAATCGACTCTTGAAGGAACAGATGGCCAATCTTGCGAAGGACAAATAGGCTCTCAAGGAGAGATACAAGTCTCTACAAGAAAAGAACAAATCAAGCACCAAGGAGATCAAAGGTAAAATACTTATCTTGCCTGGTTCTTGATTGTTGAGTGGTCGAGTACTTTTCCTTCCATCATGTTCAATACTTATATTCTTTTCATATGCAAGTATAACTCAAAAAGTTGTTAGAAACTCAGGAAGATCTGATGACTGACTTAAAGGTTCTTATGTACCATAATGTACATGAGATAGAAAAGTGACCAAGATCAAGAAAGATGCTGATCGATAGAATCCATGCAGCAGATCAAGGATTTGGCTGCAGAAAGATATCTTTGCAAGAAAGAACTCGATGACCTAAAGGCTGCTGCTCAAGCTGTGGTGGATATGGTAGATCCACCCGTGGAAGGTACTAAGCCATCAAGGACTGTTGGAGCAACTAGAAGGGGTTCCACAGGGTATCATGAAGTACCTCTCGGATACCACACGTCAGTACATGTTTCATGTACTCGGGTTGGTAAAATCTTATTGGCCATAGGCGAATATGACCCCACTCGGAGACGACATGTCCATTGAATGCACTGAAGAGAAATTTGCTGGTCTCGTGGAGGAAGTGAAGCCAGTAGCTGATAAGATTGTGGATAGCTTGGAGTAGGAGCCCTGAACAGCCTGATTATTGTAATGTCTTTGTGTATGCCTGGATACATTTGACTTTATGTTACAGATCCTGTTGATGGATGCGAACTGATGTCTGCGTTACAAATCCTGTTGACGGATGCGAACTGATGTCTTCTTAAGACATAATATATATCATCGTAGGATCTATGTGCATAAGCGACTGCTAGATGCGATCATCATAGGATGTAGAAGTCCTTAACTGCCGACGAAGTGTAGCTTGGTCTTGAACATGATAGTACTTGTGCATGAGGATGCCATGTACTAGGTTTTTCTTGCCGTGATGCCATAGGTCTGCTTGAATCTCCTGAACTCCTTTTACAGAGAAGTGAGTTGGAGTAGTGGATAGGATGATATCGTGATTAAGCATATTTGCCTTGGATCCACTTGATTGACTGCATGTTTTTGTCTTTGCATGGCAAAGATAACTTTATGCTCTCGAGTAAAAGATTTTGCATGTAGGCCTGACATATTTAATTCCTTTCCTTTGAAAGATTTAGATGTACGATGTAGTGAAGGGAAATATGTCCTAGTAAACATGATAGCCTATATCTACTCGGCTTTTCTTAGACCTTGTATCGTTGCGATGCAAAGTGAGGATAAGCAATCGAGTAGATAGTCCTTTATAAGGACAAGGGTTAATCACGTAGGATTACCCGGGTAGGCGTGGAGCCTACAACTACTTGGTCGGTACCCCTGATCTTTCTTTTGAAAGATTGGGTGCTCGAAGTATTTGGTGGGAAGTACATCCCAGTAGGCATTGTAGCCTACATCTACTCGACTTTTCTTAGGTCCTTTATCTTTGCAATGCAAAGGAGGATTAAGCTATCTAGTAGATAGTCCTTGACAAGGACAGGGGTTAATCCCGTAGGATTACCCAAATAGGTGTTATATCCTACAACTACTCGGTCATTACCCCAGATCTTTCTTTTGAAAGATAAGGAGCTCGAAGCAGTTAGAGGGGAATACATCCCGGTAAGCATGGTAGCCTACATCTACTCGGGTTTTCTTAGATCCTTTATCTGTGTAATGCACAGGAGGAATAAGCTATTGAGTAGATAGTCTTTTACAAGGACAAGAGTTAATCTCGTAAGATTACCCGAGTAGGCGTTGTAGCCTATAACTACTTGGTTGTTACCCCAGATCTTTCTTTTGAAAGATTGGGAGCTCGAAGCAGTTAGAGGGGAATACATCCTGGTATGCATGCTAGCCTATATCTACTCGGCTTTTCTTAGGTCCTTTATCTTTGCAATGCAAATGAGGAATAATCTATCTAGAGCGCTTCCCGAGCCCGCGGAGCCTGAGGAATGCCGTGAGCATGACAAGCTCCGCATTTTCCTGGAACAAGCGGCGCAGCAGCAAGCTGAGAGCTCGATTTCTTGATGATGTGATCTGAGCCTGGGTCAGCCCTCATGGCTAGGGTTAGGGATCAGGAATGTCATGGTCAACCAGGCGCAGTCCGATGCTCGGACGCCCCCGCGGGCGCCGGTTAGGAGCCGCCTTGGTGCCCACCGCGATGCGCGCCACACCATCAATGCCCGCAGGCACAAAATCACTCGGGACAAGGTCGAGGTGAGCCGCACGCCACACCCGAGACACGGTGGGTGATCCGACAGCACAGAAGACAGGAGCCTGAGCCCTAACGCACCAGGGCCCAGGGTGTTCGGGTCACGCATCCGCAACGTTCCATTGCCGTAGCAGTATCGACTACCGATGAACATCACGAGATATGCCAGGGAAACGAATCCCAGCCTCTGGCTTGAGGATTACCAACTCGCCTGCCGAGCCGGTGGCGCAGACAATGACTACTTCATCATCCGCAACTTGCCATTTTTCCTGGCCGACACGGCATGAACATGGCTCAAGCATCTCCCTCCCGATCGGATTTAGAACTGGTCGGACTGTTCACGGCCATAATTTCACATTCTAAGCCATCAACTTCTCGGAAATAACATGAGCTCTACACTATGTTTCATTCATATTTTGTTTATTTCTAATGAGTTCCACGAGTTTTGGATGAGTTTTGATTCCAGGAATAGGTGTACCAAAAATGGGCAAAAACCCAGGCTGACCGGCCTCCCCTAGGCCGGCCGGCCTGGCACCTACAAAGACACAGCCCCGGCTTCGAACCAGTGGCAATGTGACACATTCAAGGGGCTCATAGTCGAGGATTGGGCCTTGGTTCAATTGGATACACCGAAAGGCTTCAACATCCATCCAAAGGTTCACAAGGCAGCCCAAGGTCACAAATATTTCAAGAACCCACGTCCCTAGAGATTGTACAAAGGCAGAGCGAAGTCCCGGAAAAACTAGAGGCCGAAATGGGCCAGAGGGAGGCCGGCCGGCCTAGCAACTACAAAACCGGCACGAACCCAACTGTCAACCAACTCCAGGGAGGGATCAGAGCCGTTGTCTAAAAGGCAGCGGCCACGTGGCGGCAACCCCAGGCCGGCCGGCGTAGGGGAGGCCGGCCGGCCCCACATGGAGGCCTCTCAGGCTGAGGTTTGGTGTGGAAGTTGAGCGCAACAAGATTACCTGCTTCCAACCGACGCTACCTGCAGTAACTGCCAGAACCGACCTTGTGAGGGCTATAAAAGGAGGCACCATCCATCACTTCAACACACACCATTGGAGCTCTTCTCTTCTACTTGTACTTTCTAGAGTAGGTTAGTTGCTTGGGAGTTAGAGTCGAGTCGAGCTTGCTCGGGATTCCGAAGTCGGGATTTCGAAGTCGGGGAAAGTAGGGAAGTCCTCGATTGTGGCAGAACCACCTGAATTATTCCGGCTCAAGTGCGCTGGTCATCACCATAAAGGCAACACCGACTCAAACGCACTTCAAATGGAACAATTCTTGGTCTGTCGGGTAACGTCCCGATACAACCACTGGATCTCGGATCGAACAAGCATACCCCACACAAAGGCGAGTCCAGAGATATTACAACCATATATTTTACAACACATGCATAGTAGTTATTACATCGTGTTCAAAGTATTATTACAGGTCCAAACTCAGTAAAACATTATACAAGACATAAGTTTAAAGTTCAGAGTTAAAACAGCGGAAAGATAACACGACGGCTACAACACGTCGCAAAAGGATACCAAGCTAGCCCAAGCAAGGTATCACTCGTCGGGGTCATTGCCGGCCGGGGACGGATCCCATTCCACGAACCAGCCAGGGGGCAAAGAGCAGGGCCAAGTCAGACTAGTGATCTAGTCCTCAAAACTCATATCTGAAACAGGATTCAACAGCAAGGCTAAGTATACTAATACTCAGCAAGACTTAACCGTCAACAGATATACTTAGTCCACTTAGCTAGACTATGCAGGGTTGGCTCTAGTTTTCCTTTTTGCTGAAAAGCAACAAAGAGTAGGTCCTTAATTTCACATTTTAGCTATCAATGTTCTAGTTGATTAACCATTCTATGTAAGCAACTACTTCTAATCAACCATGGTAGAACTTTAGTCAAACATCAAGATTGATCATAATGACATTACTCTTATTACTCTGTGTGGCAAAGGGATCAAATAGTCTCAATATCCGCGAGAAACGGATGATTCGAATCGGATTTCCAACCTTGCAAGGTAAACATAACACACACGTTTGGTACACCGTCGGGTCGTTCCCAAACAACATTTGACCTTTCATTCCGGCTTGTGGATAGGGTCACTCTCCCTGACTACAGGGCACCAACTTCCTCCCTTCACCCGTGGTGTTGCGCAACATAAACATAAATAAAAACCTATCTCTAAGAGAGAGTGAAAAGTATATCCACTCACCGGGCCGATCAGCTACTAGGCCTACCGCGTACCATATTTACGGCATGTGGCTAGTATGTTCAAACACTTAACCACCGCTACCACACACTGCGGCCTTATCAAGTTCATCAACACAGACAGACTTCAACAAATCCGCCCATGATCTTTATAGTGATTACAGGAAGTAAACAATCAACTCCTATAAGCTCGCGAGTGATAGGCAATCACTCGACTTTTACCGGTCCTATTAGCATAGCATCTAACTCGGACTCAAATCTAGTGTTCAATCAGTAGGAACCTAGGATTATGCAACTAGGGTTTTCAATCAATTCTAATAACTTAAATGCACAAGTAAAAAATAACAATAAGTGGCATAATTTGAAATACTGGGTTTATGTCCGGGGCTTGCATTCGCGGTAGTCACTAGCTAATTTAGCCTTGGGCTCTTCCGGACTTTGGTCCGGGTCTTCAGTCAGTGTAGCGGCGTTCACCTGGGCTTCTTGTTCACCTCCTTCGGACTTCGGAATCAGCTCGTACGTCCCGTCGGCTAGAACAGTTGTATCTATATGTGATGCAAGAAACGGTATTACAATCATACACACTTCGCGATAAAGTTGCAGTCTAACAACTAGCAAACATAACTTAGCATATGGGTAATTGTTTATAGAGTAGTTATTTAATATTTCTTACTACACAAAACAACATTATTAACTTCACAAAACAACTTGACTATCTTCACAAAGTCAGTTTTAGTTGGTTCACATAGCATGTAAATCATGGTTTGCTAAGAATTAAGCAACTCAGTACACAACCAGTATTCAAATTCAGCAAAATTACTTCAAATAGGAAGTACAGAGAGCAATCTATTATGTAAATTTCATACCATTTCATACAGCCAATTATTCAGAATAAAACATTTACTCAGACAGCACCTAGAAAAATATTAAATTCTACAGACTAAACTAGAGCAAAATAGAGGCTATAAATTTAACAAGATATCGACACCGAGCTAACACAGATACTGTAAATTTTTCATGATTTTATCTGCACAGAATTAATTCTGAGAAAATAAATAAAACAGACAGCAAGATATCAATAATCATTTTTAATTTTTGTTATGGACATGAACTTGTGCTCAAACTTCATGGACAAGCTGAGCTATTCAAAATAAACACTCATAAATATTTTCTTGATTTATCATGAATAAAAATTATTTATATGATTTAGTCTATGTAGGAACTCATAAATTTATAACTTAAGATGAACAGAGCTTTAAGCTCTCAACTTTTTACTATAGCTAACATGTAAGCAGTGAGACCTAGCATAAAAATTAGAGCTTCACAAAGCAAAAGAATCATGCTCAAATAATTATCATGAATATAAGTAGCATATAACCAAACCTAAGTCATAGGTTTTAATATAGGCATGTACTAGAGTTCATGTTTTGACACAAGAACTCACATGACAAGTAGAGTATCTCTGCAAAAAGACACACCCAGCATAGCTATGGAACTCAAGTTATAAATAAAAGAGCATTTACAAAGTATTTAACATACACATAAAAATTTGCAGTGACAAGGCAAAGTCCTTTTACAAAGTGATAGAGTTCTAAACATAGGATCCATGGCCACTAAGTTCAGCCTAGAAACAAAAAGAAAAGAACTGAAAACTTCAGATAGGTCCCTAGAAAGAAAAAGAGGCTTGCAAAATGGCCCTTGGCCGGAGTCAAAGGTCAGGCGGGGCTTGACCGGCCGATTCCGGCGGCTCTGGGCTTCGGCGGCGAGGGTGGAGGGGCTGGGGAGCTTCAGGGCGCCAAGCGCTACCTGCTAGTGGGGTTGGGTCGAGGAGGAGGCGGCCGGAAGATGTTCGTCGACGTGCGGCGGCACGGCGGTACGGAGGAGCTCGACGGTGAGGGGGCTTTGGTGGAAGATAGGTGACGAGGAGAGGCCGGTGAGCTGTGCGAGAGCGAGGTGGAGCTGGGGGCGGGGTCTGCACGGGCGGAGCGGCCGTGGAGGAGTGGGGCGACGGTGGGCTCAAGCTCGCCGGCGTTCGGGCGGGCGGTGGAGGCGTTCTGGAGGTTCGGGGCGGGGGACTGGTGAAGGAACGAGGGGATTGGGATGCGGTGGTTCCCCTGGTGCTGAAGCGCATGAGAGGAGGGGAGCCGAGGCTCTTCCTCGAGCTCGCCACGGTGGCAGCGATGTGGCTGCCGCGGAGACGGTCGGGGCAGTGTGGTGAGGTGAAAGAGGGCTCCAGCGCGGGTGGGAGTGGGGCCAGGGGGTTGCAGGGGTGCCGCGTGTGGCGGTGGGGCAGCAGGAGGTGGCTTCCCGGCCTTCCTGAGCGGCGGCGGCGCCGCTCTGCGCTGGCAGCAGAGGAAACAGAGAGAGAGGAGGAGGAAGACGATAGGCTGGACCTGTTTGCAAATTCAGAAAAGTTTAGGGGTCCTACTGTAAAACAAAAATAACTCCTAAACTAGGACTCAAATGAAAAGTGCCCAACATGAAAGTTGTTCAACTTTTCAAGATCTACAACTTTGATGTTGTGCAAAACTTGATTTAACCAAAGGTTGAAAAGTTATTTTGAAAACATAGAAAGGATTTTGAATTTAATGGACTTTCGTCTTTTCCAAAACGAATTCACCTTAATTTTAGACTGAAAAGTAAAATGTCCTGCATGTAATGATTCTACTAAATTTTACCAAGAAACCCTCCACAAAAGCAACATTCACCCATCTTATTCAAATTAAATTATAGGAAGGACCTTGCATCAAATCATATTTACACAAATAACCTTATATTTTTAAAATAAGACCCTTGTTCATGCAATTTAAGCACATGATGCATAGAATAAATGCAGTTCTACTATGCAGACACCTAGGGTGTCACATCGACAAAATCTTGGACAGAACCTCTTTCGTTTGTATCCACGAGCCAGTCCCCACAGAGCCCGAGATGCGTCAAGTGGAGCCTTTAGAAATCGAATCGGAATCCCCTGAAAGCCAATCAGTAGATTCGATCTATGAGACCGCCCCTGAACATAAATCCGAAAGATCAGAGGAAGAAGACCCTCTACTTCCGGAATTTCTCCGAAGTATCGAGCCAGATGTCTTTGAAGATTTCGGCAACACCTCAAGATACTTCTGCCAGAAGCGACCACCAAGCCCTGTCACTCTTACGGATCCCTTAGAGGAGAACTTTCTTCGGGAGACAGTTCAAGAGTTGACAAACATTGATCAGCAACGAATGGCTGCAGGAAGGAGAGTCATCCATATCTCCAATTTATCTAAACTCTCCCTCCGCATCATTCCGTTGCCGTCTCCAAAATCAAAATGTGGACGCTCTCTATAGTCCTACTGTCGGAGCTAATCTCATGTCCGATGAGTTTGCCTTAGCTTTTCTAGGCAATTACAAACTCACTCCGACAGACAGATAGCTCAGGAGACCTTCAAGTTCCCTTACGAGCAGCTACGGGATAATCACCGATGTGCCATTATGGCACAATGATGTTAAAATCCGTCTGAACTTCCATATCTTCGAAGATCTCAACTTCGACTTCTTGATAGGACATCCCCTTAAAGCTCTCTTTTTGGATGTTCCTAAGGACGGATGTTTAAACATCAAGTTAGGGAAGGACACGTTCCACATCCCCGTGGATTGAGCATTGACATGCTCAGTGGAGGATCTCCCTATTCCAGAGCCGATCGAGGAAATAATGGTCACTTCCACCTTCGAGTTTTTTGACTTGGGCCTCGAGGAGGATATCGAAGAAATGCCGGAAGAAGTCAGCGATGCAGAAGAAGAATCCGGTGAAACTTCTGAACTGCTCGCGACTGAGAAGCCATCACGACCTCCGATTGAGCTAAAGCCTTTACCTTCAGGGCTTAGATACGCCTTTCTGAATAGCGATGTAGAGTCTCCCGTGATCATCAGTGACAAACTCTCAGAAGAGGAGACGAATAAGCTCATCGCTGTTTTAGAGAGGCATCGATTGGTCTTAGGCTATACCCTACAAGACCTCAAGGGCATCAGTCCTGCCCTCTGCACCCACTGAATCCCATTGGATCCCGCAATAGCACCTTCTAGGGAACCCCAAAGAAGGTTGAACAATGCTATGAGGGAGGTGGTAAAGAAGGAGGTTCTTAAACTCCTAGATGCCGGAATTATCTATCCTGTTCCGCATAGTGAGTGGGTAAGCCCAGTCCAAGTTGTTCCCAAGAAAGGAGGCATGACGGTGGTGGAAAATAGCAAGAACGAGCTAATTCCCCAATGAACCATCACGGGATGGAGGATGTGTATAGATTACAGGAAACTCAACAAGACCAATAAGAAGGATCACTTCCCACTACCTTTCATCGATGACATGTTGGAGCGGTTGGCGAAGCACTCCTACTTCTGTTTCCTTGATGGTTATTCTGGTTACCATCAAATACCCATCCATCCCGAAGATCAGAGCAACACCACGTTCACACATATGCCTACCGACGAATGTCGTTTGGGTTATGTAACGACCCGCGTCATTCCAAAGATGCATGATGTCCATTTTCTCCGACATGATCGAAGAAATTATGGAAGTTTTCATGGACGACTTCTCGGTCTATGGGACGACCTTCGATCATTGTCTAGAAAATTTAGACAGAGTCTTGCCGAGATGCCAAGAAAAGGACCTGATCCTCAACTGGGAGAAATGTCAGTTCATGGTCCGTGAAGGCATCGTTTTTGGACACTAAGTGTCCGAAAGAGGGATAGAGGTGTATAAGGCGAAGATTGAAGTCATTGAACAACTTCCGCCTCCCATCAATGTGAAAGGAATCAGAAGCTTCCTTGGCCATGCCGGATTCTATCAAAGGTTTATCGCAAACTTCTCCTAGATTGCTAGACCCCTCACAAGTCTCCTAGCCAAGGATGTCCCTTTCCAATTCACAGATGAGTGCCATAAGCCTTTGAGACACTCAAAAAGGCACTCATCTCAGCTCCAATCATTCCACCCGCAGATTGGAAGCTCCCGTTCGAGATCATGTGTGATGCTAGTGATTACGCGGTGGGGGGCCGTGCTTGGTCAAACCAAGGATAAGAAGCATCACGCGATCGCGTACGCAAGCAAGACACTTACTGGAGCTCAGCTCAATTATGCCACAACAGAAAAAGAGCTCCTAGCAGTTGTCTTCACTATCGACAAGTTTAGATCCTATTTAGTGGGTACCAAGGTCATCGTCTATACAGACCATGACGCACTCAAGTACCTCTTCACTAAAAAGGATGCTAAACCGAGGTTGATCAGATGGATTCTTCTACTCCAAGAGTTTGATTTGGAAATTAAAGATAAGAAAGGAGTAGAGAATTCGGTAGCGGATCATTTATCGTGTATGACCAATACGAATACCCAAGACCCGCTGATAAATGACTTCCTACGGGATGATATGCTTCTCAAGGTAACAACTTCGCACCCCTGGTATGCGAATATCGTAAACTTCATGGTTTCGGGGTATATACCCCCAGGGGAAAGCAAAAAGAAGTTAGTGCACAAGAGCAGAAGCCACTTATGGGATGCACCATATCTGTACCGAGTCTGTGCAGATGGGTTACTCAGACGTTGTGTACGCACGGCAGAAGGATAAAAGATCATAGAGAAATGCCATGCGGCACCATATGGAGGTCACTATGGTGTATTTCGCACTCAAGCGAAAATCTGGCAGAGTGGTTTCTATTGGCCATCTATGTATGAAGATACAAAGAACTTCATCCACAGATGTCCAAACTGCCAGAGGCATGGAGGGATCACAGCTCGTGATTCAATGCCCCTGAACTACAATCTTCAGGTCGAACTTTTTGATGTCTGGGGTATTGATTACATGGGACCTTTTGTAAGATCCCAAGGATGCGAGTATATTCTGGTCGCCGTAGATTACGTCTCCAAATGGGTCGAAGCCATGCCATGCAGAGCCGCTGATGCAAAGCATGCCCGTAAGATGTTCCATGAGATTATCTTTCCAAGGTTTGGCACCGCACGAATGGTAATCAGTGACGGAGGGTCACACTTCATTGACTCAGCCTTCCGGAACTTTCTCAAGGAACTAGGGACAAGGCGGTCAAGCAGAAACATCTAACAAGCAAATCAAGAATATTCTGCAGAAGACCGTGAATGAGATGGGGAGGGGATGGAAGCTGAAATTACCGGATGCACTGTGGGCATACCGTACAGCATACAAGACACCCATTGGAATGTCACCCTATCAGCTTGTCTACGGGAAAACTTGCCACTTACCCGTAGAGCTGGAGCACAGAGCGCATTGGGCTATCCGGAAGTGGAACATGGATCTTAAAATAGCCGGAGAATACCGAAAATGTCAAATCTCGGAATTGGAAGAATGGAGAGACAAAGCTTATCATAGTGCCTCGATTTACAAAGAAAGAACCAAGAGATATCACGATAAGCGATTGAAGCCTAAGAACTTCAATCCCGGAGACAAGGTATTGCTCTTTAATTCCAGGGTCAAGTTATTTGGTCATGGGAAAGTACGAAGCAAATGTCAAAGACCGTATCACGTCATCGACACATCACCACATGGAGCCATCACGATACAAGATGACGATGGTAACACCTATAAGGTAAACGGTCAACGACTCAAGCTTTTCCTAGACCATAATAAAGCTCTTGATGAGGAGATAGACATGATTGACTTAGTTGATCCCGTACTTACATTCAAAAAGAGCCATATAGGCCAAAAGGGCAGGTGGGCCCATCCTACCTCTCAAACTTATAACCCCACCAGTTGACCCGCGCAAGCTGGGGCCCACTGGGGCCTAGCTTGGGCCGGCCGACCTATAGGTCGGCCGAATCTGGGCCAGCCCCAGTGAGGCCCAGTTTCGGGGCACAGCCTCCTTGACCCACCTAGAGTCCAACTCCGTGAGGCATGATGGCGTTTCGCAACGAGAAAAGGAGTCTCGTACCCTTCTTCTTCTCCTTAGAAACCCTAAACTCCATACCTTGTTTCCATCTATTCCCCAAAATCTTCATCAGTTCCACCAGCATCTCATCACTATCAACCCATGGCCGGCAAGGGAGAATCCAAAACCGTAGCCACCACACCAGCCATGACTCCTCCAACGACTCTTCCAGCAATCAATACCACAACTCCTACAACTGAAGCATCGATGGAAGACGTGGTGACCTTTGTGCAGCCCCTGGCCATGATCCCGGCCGAGAGGAACAGCGGAGGACCGGTGGGCGCCACCCTCTGGTTGGCCGACCTACCTAGTCGGCCGACCAGGGGGCGTGACATCCAGCGCCCCCGCTCTGCTGCACGTTCTCCTTCGCCTCTCAAGATTGCAAGATCTAGGGGACGAGCGCACAGTCCCTATGGAAGGCCGTCCAGAGAAGCTCCGGCCTCATCAAGTCCAATAGTACAGCAGCTCTTCAAGGATGGAGCGGCAACAGAATCACCAGTGCTACCTCAGACTGCACGGGTTGCTCCTGTGCCACAGAAGAGCGCTCCAGAGGCTGTACAGGGGGCAACCTCAACACGGACTTCAGACACTCAGAGGAAGAGTGCTGCCGCCAGTCCTTCGCCAAAGAAGGCCAGATCTCAGTCGTCGCCTACAAAGCCCAAGGACGACATGACTTCAGAGGGACCCACCATCGCCGACCTCACCGCGATGGTCCAGCAGCTACGCCTAGAGAATAGGCATCTCGAGAACTAGCTTGCAGAGAGGAAGATCGAGGTGGAAGAGCTTTGGGATGACTTACGTCTTCTGCGGAGGGGGTTGAGTGCTAAGATGAAGCGCTTGTTTGAGGCTACGGGTCACAAGGAACTCTATTAGGAGTCACTCCTTAAGAAAGGTCATTATCATAGGTTTAGTTAGGGCGCTAGTCTTAATTGAGTTGTTTAGGTTTAGGTCAATCTAGTCGCGCTCAGGTCTTTATTTCATCAAGATTTGTGAACTTTGGCTCCCCGGTGTTAATGCCGGCAGAGCCCCATTATCTTTCATATTTGGTTTGTTTTGTCTATGATCGAAGAGCAGGTCAAAAACAAGTGTGGGGGGAGATCCCATGACGCTACACATCTACGATCACATTCACACATCATGTGCACCTCCCGCTCTGACTCATAAGTTTGCACTACCTCACTTGATTCCTCCCTTTAGCGTTTCTAAACATGAGCATATCTTTTCAAATCCTTGAACCTGTTTAAGAAATTTGCTAATAAGAGCTCTTGATAGATGCCTTGCATAAATGTTTTTTATACCACGCTTAAGTTTGTGAACCATATTTTATAGGACCCATGATGCTTAGTTGTTGACTAACGTGACATGTCTGGTTAAAGTTGTTCGTCTCTTTCATGTTGACCAGTCTGGGATTTTTAGTTAAAAAAAACGAGAACTAAGTTCTTGGTCTTATCTCTTTATCCACCATGGTACCAGAGCCATATAAAAATCCCATGCTATGTCTCTCGACTACATGATTGAGCTTGATCAAATTTTGTGATCCATCATGGTTCTGCTCTATTTATGCATTTGATTTAAGGTTTTATGTTCAGATGAATCTTGTGCTCCTTAAACACTGTCTGACAATGTTATCGAGAAAAAAGAGAGGGAGATGAAAAGAAGGCATGCCAAAGAAGCATGACCCAAAGAGAGAGAGAGAGAGAACATGGCATGCCAAAGATGCATGACCCAGGAAATAAATTCAGACATGAAAAGGAGCACATATTTATCTGTGCACTAACCTGATCAGTCGTAAATATGAGTATACACCTGTGGATCCAATCTTTGATCTTGCGACAGATTTGGGCCAAGCAGACGACATTCTACCTCATCCATCGAAACTCCATCCAAACCATCAGAGCCGGTGAGGTAAAATAAGGATAAATGCTGGTAAGAGGCTACGAGCGACTCTAAGAGACCCATGGAGGAGAGTAAGACCATGAACAATTTTATAATAATATTTTTCAAAATCCCCAAGTCTGGCAACATGATAGGATGACACTTGAAGCCAAGATCATTCTGTTCTTCAACAACTCAAGATATCATGATAGACACATTCAAGTTGAGAGGCAGTGGAGGCCTGCTCCTTGGTGTGATGAGTGATTGCCAACACATGGAGTGGACTAACTGTGTGTAGTCGCGACTCTGTGGAGATTGCGCCAGTTCTTGGTCTGTGGTGTGCAGGTACACGGATGGCGCGGTGGCAGCGAGATGGTTTGGACAAGAGCGAGGCACGTGCCAATGCACCATGCGGCGGCGTTGCGGTGGCAGGGAGCTCGACGACCATGCGGAGGCGGGAGACCTTGCGGTGGCGTTGGAGGCCCGACCGGATGACCGTGCGGTGGAGAAGGGCGGCCCAGATGCTTGGGCCACTGCTGGGCCGTGTTGCGATCCACTCCTGGTGCCAAGGCGGGACGGCGTGGAGTTTGTTGGTAGCTCGGGAAAAAACAACGGCTAGGATGCGTCGACGTCGGCCAAGTCGGAGAGGGTCCGGCGGGAGGTCGGACACGTGGCGACATCGGGCTTGGCGGGTGTGCCGGAAATATCGCGTGGGAAGGTTTCGCGGTTCCTCCAAAACCGCCCCCGAACTCGGTTCCGGCAGTTTTTCCAAAACTGCCCCCGTGAAGATTCCAGAAGGACGCGTGGCGACATCAGAGGGTTTGCGTCGGGTCGAAGCAAACTGCTCCAAGTCGTCCCAGCCATCGGATGGTCTTCATTGGTAGATCATGAAGTACGAGATTGACTTGGTTCCTTGAGCTCTTTGACGTGGTTCTAATCCCTCTTGCCTAGCGCAAAACCCTTAGGAATCACGAGCCGTTTAGTAACCAAGTTCTTGAGCTTTTCGGTTTTTAGGGAAAACCCCGTTCTTGTTTGCCAAATCTTCGATTCCTTCCAAACCATGGATTGACTCGTTGATTCCTTCCGTGGGATTGTTCTCAAGACCCTTGTGATCCTTCCTGCGTAGTATTGTTTGATTTGAACTCGTTTTGATCCGCGATTCATCGAGTTTTGGATTGAGCCAAGAAAAATAGAGTTTCTGGGCTCGGGGTGAACGTTCTCCTTTCACCGGTTAAACCGACGCCTCAAACCTGGCGCATCGGTTCAACCGGTGAGTAGGAGCATCGAGGTTTAGGGTCTTTGGGGTTTTCTGCAGTTGCACCGGTGCATTGTTTTCAACTTGCATCGGATTAACCGGCGCTAATACGAGATTTTCGGTTTTGGGCGTTTGACCGACGGGGTCAATTTTCCCATCACCGGTTTAACCGGTGTTCAGTCAAATTCTTTGTACTGCTTCTTTGGACAACTGCACCGGCGTAATGGAGTTGATTTCATCGGATCAACCGGTGCTCAGTAGTCCATTTTGAGTCGTTTTGTAGTGTCTCTGGACAACTGCACCGACGTCAGGTTGTGATTTTGTCGGTTAAACCGACGCAGGTTCACCGGTTGAACCAACGCAGTTCAAAACCTTGTATCGGATCAACCGGCGCTCGCTGTTTACCCGCTGCCGGCTCTGTATCACCGAATAGACCGACGTACTCAGCTGTATACGTCGGTTCAACCGGTGATAGTATACCGTGCTGTTATCGAGCTGATTTCGTGTGTTTGCTTCCGCGCTCGATTTCACTTGTTCCTAAGGTTTTTAGTGTTCTTGTAGCTCTTCTATAGGTACTCTGCACTACGCCTAGGACTCTAGGGTTGGGGTGCGCTTTTGGATCTTGAGCCGAAGTTTTCGATTGTGATAATTTTCGAAGGCTCCCATTCACCCCCCTCTGGTCGCATTACTCGGTCCTACACAAGTTCACAAGCAAGAGCAAGGTATTAAATAACTTTTATGCAGGATATTCTATCAGG
The DNA here is from genome assembly GCF_016808335.1 of Panicum virgatum. Taxonomy (NCBI): domain Eukaryota; kingdom Viridiplantae; phylum Streptophyta; class Magnoliopsida; order Poales; family Poaceae; genus Panicum; species Panicum virgatum. The sequence goes on along the minus strand of NC_053146.1, from coordinate 17,951,291 downwards.
AAGCTATCGGCTCACCTTAGTCCTGACCTTCGGGACGAGCAAAGGGCCAAGTGTGGGGGATCTTGTTGACGGTCATTAACGACCAATTTTGACCGTCAACTCCTGCACAAAAGGAAACCACAAAGTGGAATAAATGCTAGCATAGGGTTTATTTATTAACAAATTCCACATATGGTGCTTCAGAATGTGTGCATGTGGTTTTGAACTAATTTCGAAGGTTTCAAGTACACTTTGGCCCGACATAAATCGCAGAAATTATCAGAGCACCGATTCAAGCTCAGATGGACCAAGTGTAGCCCAAGAACCTAGTTCAGACCACTCAAGACAGGCCAAGCCCAACTGGGTTAAGACAAGGAGGCCCAAGACAGCCTGCTGGATGAAGCTGGGGGCGGTTGGCCCACCTGGCAGGCCGACCGACCTACTGGTCGGCCGACTAGGCCCATGGGCCCCACCGCCTCGGCTTCGACACGTGGCGCCTCCCTGCTGGTTGCTTAAGTCGGTTCTAGGTGCTTCAGCCCGTGGCTCCCTCCTATAAATACAAGGGGAGGGGGTACAGGAATGGACACACACACACACATCACACCCTCTCAACTCACCTTTCTCCCTTGGAGCTTGAGGCCTTCATCCTAGATGCTTAGGTAGACTAGGAGGTGTAGAAGAAGAGGAGGAGAGTGAGGAGGAGTCGGGCGAAGTGTCACGTCTGTCGGCACTCTTCTCCGCTTGTACCTCGACGGATGCTTATTCGGTTGTAAGTGTTCGAGACTTTCTTTGTTTATTTATTTGGAATTAGAGTTTAGATCGCAAGTTATCATCTCTGCCTTATATTAGTTGATGTGTATGCTAGCGAGTAGCATTTGATCTTAGTTTAAGACCCCGGATAGAAAAGGGTAGTCTTGGCCATGGCTAAGATTAGTAGGGAAAGGCGTAGACGTGGTGTCTAGGCTGGACTATACCACTCAGTTGTCTGATAGTCTCACGGTTTGTAGAGGTAGCCAGCAGGTGGTGATAGCCCTGTTCGAGCCTTGTAGTAATCCTCCACGTTCAGATATCAGATAGAGCACATATTGGAACTACCGGTTTGCATAAGTCGGTCGATACCTTTAGCTCGAAGTATAACGGCGACGTGATTTCTTCTTCTAGGCATAGATTCTAGATATAGAAAGTCTTCTCTTCTGTCTTCTCCACACCAGTGCATGTATCCTTGGATGAGCCTGAACCTGTAGATAGCGTACTCACGTTCCTCAGTGGATACGATACCCTGGAATACTCTTGGGTGAAAGCTACAGCGGTATCCGTGCGCTTGCAGATTTTATTCGTGACGTTGCAAAATACCAATAGTTATCTTCTTTACTTTTTTGAGTCAGCTTTACTTTCCGTAGTCTTTTATTTACTCAAGTCTGTGGTTCAGCTTGAGCATGGAAGTTTTCCTTTAGCTTAGGCTAAGTTATCTCTCTTAGTGATCGGGAACTTATCTTACGGGTTTTCTCACCCGGACTAGAGTATCTCAAGTTAGTGCTCTAGGTTGAGGGGGATTTCTCTCGAAAGCCTCGAGAGAAATCCCAACACCGAGTGTAGACATGGTGTCTGACCTTAGTGTTAGCTAGAAAGTGTGTTCCACTCCACGAAACCGTTGTGGTAGTTGATAGGTGGTGACAGCCCTATCCGTCCTTTGTTGTCCACCACGTTCGGGTGTTTTCATAGCTGTAGTGCAGGTTGCCGTTGGACTCCCCTCTCATCCCTTTCTGAAATCCTTCCTCTTCCAGTCGCCGAAGTAAGCTCTACTTTCCCGAGAACTAGTTAGGTACTTAGTCTGATCTAGAGAGGCTAGCTCGATAGTTCAGAAGTGTATCAGGTGTCTTATCTCGCTCGTTGTCCTCCCAGCTGCTACCTCTCTAAGGTTTAGAGTTTCCGTGTGTCACTCGGTCATTGCCTGGCCATTTATCTTACTACGTATTTGGCTTACCCCCGTCTAGTCAGTCGATCGATTAAGCTAGTACCGTTATCATTCGGTTTACGATACTCTTTACCACAGTGCTTCCCTGAGAAAAAATACGATACCCTGGAATACTCCAAGGTGAAGTGCTACAGCGGTGATTCTGTGCGCTTGCAGAATATCAAATCTAATCAGGCATAAGAAACGCCAACACAGACCTCAAGGAGGTGTTCGTGGGGAACTTCCAGAGCACGTACGAATGCTTTGACAACCCCTGGGACTTCAGGAGCCGCAAGCAGAAGCAAGGGGAGTCTCTCCGCGAGTGCTGGTATTTTGTAACGTCTACTCAGATACAAGGTCGTTCAGCCTAATTCCTGTAACGACATTAGAAATGCTCGGCATCGGCGCCAACAATGCATTGACATTTCATATAGCTATTACTGGAAACCAAACTATCATGAACCATGAATCATTCCGCAAGCGGACATACCGGTGTAGCATCTTACCCAGAGAGTATTTCGGGGTGTCATTTATATTTTTGCATGGAAGGCGGCGACTAAGTATTGTAGGTAGGCAAAACGAACTAATCTCAATGGAATATTCAAATGCATAAATAGGGGTAAGATAAATATGGATGAAGGTAGTGTGACACACAAGTGAACTCAGCTCTGATAAAGGTAAAAAGAGGTAGGGAGCTAGGTAGAAGTTAGTTAATCAGGTCTCTCTAATGTTCTTATAGCATTTATATAGTTTACTAGCACTTCATACTTTGGACAAGATATGGTTGGCCTCTATCTAGTTGTTCCTAATACAAGGGAGAACTGTGCATATGCCAGACAAATATGACTGTTTAGCTATCACAGCATTTTATAACCCTCCTACCCCCCAACCGAACATGGAGGATTACGATGGCACTAAACAGGATTATCACCACCAGCAGGCTACCTCTAGAAACCATGGGAAAGTGCAATATCCAACAACACTTAACTAACCCAAACACCATGTCTACACTAGTAAGCAATACTCTAGTATCCCGCGTGGAGCCCCCACCCTTCGGATGGATAGACATCATACTAGAGCAAACATACGAATACTGGAGCATGTAAAAGTTATCTAGAACTAAGTCTCTAACACAGCAAAACATATAGTAACAAAGCAAACTAATCATGAATTCTATGTCTGACACCGTAGAGCATAAATCATGCAGATATAAATAACTGTAAGATAAGTCTATTACATAAGACCGAACATTACGAAAGAGAACTAGTAGCGAACCCATACCTATTCTCCCAAGCACGTCTGGGGCCCGACAACTAGATTAACCCTTTCTAAATCCTATGTCATTTCCCACGACCATTGAATTAGGGCAATCCATGACCCAATGCCTAATTTACATGCACATATACTGGGCTTTTGAATGCAAAACATTCATGGGCTAGATTTGAATAAATCCATAAAGTGTCTAACAACATTTGTGATGTTGATTTGCATTTACTATCTTGGAGGATGTCTCCCCCTATTTCCGCGGATGCTTATATTAAGTTGTATTCCTAACTTGTGACCATACTTCTCCCCTTCTTATTTTGATATGGGAGTTGAGTGACATTTCACTCTTTCTGGCACATTAATTGTAGGAATTTTATTTGATGACACTTTTGATCAGTAAATGCACTTGGCAGGCTTTTTGTAATGTGTTGCAAATATAATATGTTCTGAACTATTGGTTCAGACATTATTTGTGTAGACGTGGATATGAGGATCAAATGCGATAATATTCTTCTAAAGTTTATAATTCCTGGCATTCTATGTGTGGTATTAGTCTCCCCCTAATGCCTGGAATTTTCCTCAAAATGTAGTCAGCATATAGGCTTGTAAATGAATGAATTAATCCCTTATGAGTGATCCAAGATATTTTATGAATGACGGATAAATATCTTATGTGGATCCTCAATGCCCATGGATATATGATGCGGTGGTGATATCAGTATGTGTGAAATATAACCGACATGCAGATGGAAAATATTTGGCTGAGACCAAGATTCCACATACTTACTGCAACGGGGGGGGTGCCATTATGATTGCAGTTGGATGAATTTGAATTAAGTTTACGGTGTTTAAAACCGTATGATACCAACATGATATTGGTAATTTGCAATTATAAGATAATGGTCTGTGAATTAAATTACTCTCTATATAAGAGATTTGGCTTAATCCATTTTGTGTATGTATGAGTATAAAGATATTCCATATTAATGCCTAGAGCCATACAATAGTGATTGAAGGCTTTTGAGGAGAATTTAGAGGCATTGTTAATCCTGATGGATTTTATTGTGTGTTTCGGACAATGCGCTCTTTAATTTGATAGTTTGAGCAAATAATCATGCAAAAGCATGATTTCCTGTGGATAATAAACACATACGGAACCATCTTGTTGATGCATCAATAAGTACCATGAAGTACCAATTTGGTCCGACTAATGGATGAATTGACCACAATTTTCTCTTTGAATGCATTCAAGGAACTGTAGTGGTTCAGGCTTGATCTTAAGATAAGAGGTTTTTAAGATTAATTTTCCCATGGCACAAGCGGTGCACACAAATATGAAGATTTGGAATGTTTTTGAAATATTTATGTGGTGACAATTGAATTGCCGGTAATTTTTTTTATGTCATCCATATCCTAGGATGACTAAGGCAATGATGCCATATCATGAGGATATTAAGATTCTAAAAATTATCTTGTACGCAACATTTCTACGGGTTTGGTGTATGTGATATACAATCCCGTTGATGTTGAAGAAATTCATTTCAAGCATTAGCTTGATATATCCATGATTTTTATGATGAATTGATATTCATTATTCTTGTCATTTTGTGTTTCCACATGGAAACCATTGTGGCGGATATTTCTGTAGCTCAATAGGGTGAGATATTAGAGTGTGTCCTCAATTGTTAATTGGTACTTGTAGCGAAAATGGCCTCTCATGCCATATTTCAATATAATGTTTTGGCGATTGATGACACACACAACACTTGGACTAATATATGTGTTAAGATGATCATTATTAGGCTTATAGGTCCAAGGGATGAAAAGATACAAAATCCCGAAGAAATCAGGTCAAAAGGACCAAGACAGAGGTAATTTTCACTCACCGGTTAAACCGGCGTGAGGCAAATTACACTCACCGGTGCAATGGGCTCAGAGAAGACTCAGTTAGCAGAGTGCACCGGATGAACCGATGAGGAGCAGAGTGAAGGCGTCGGTGCAATAAACCAAGAAGCTGAGGCTAGGGTTTTGCATTGGTTGAACCGACAATGCCTGAAGATATACGTCGGTGCAGTTGTCCAGAAGGCTGGAAACTGGAAATACACTCATCGGTTGAACCGACGATGAAGATATTGAATACGTCGGTGCAACGGCAGAAGAAGACCAAGGAAAATGCATACATCGGTTGAACCGATGATGCACCGGTCAATTACGTCGGTGTAGTTGTCCAGAGAGTTGGTTTTTTAGTTGATCAGAGGACAACTACGTTCACCGGTTGAACCGACGCTACATCGGTTAATTGCTCGTACAAGTAACGGCTAGTTTTTCAGTCGGGCAGATCACATTCACCGGTTGAACCGACGATGGTTATTGGGGGAGCGTCAGATTAACCGGCGTTAGGTACTTTTCAGGCAGCTTTTCTCCAACGGCTATATTTGCTTGTGCTGCCTATATATACCCCCATGGCCGGTTGTCACACATGGTTGGAAGCCTCAAGAGCTGAAGAAAGTGCTGCCCAAGCAAAGATCCATCACCAACCATCCTAGAAGTGCTTAGTGTCATATCTAGCTTGTCAGAAGCTTTGAGAGAGTGCTTTGTGCACTTGTATAGGCTTAGTTCTTGAGAGAGCTAGCTTAAGAGAAGTCTTGCTGAGGCAAGCAAAGCATTCCCGTCGACGACCCTCTGACTTGGTGTGGAGCGGTGCCGACACTTTGTACGGGGGAAGAGGAGACCCCCTCCTTGGTGGAGAAGCTCCGTAGTGGATTTCGGCCGGGTGACCGAGAGAGACGGTGGCGGTGCACGAGACTCGGTGTCTTGTGGGCATTTGCCTTTGATTGCCGGTGCGCCTTGGTGGCCTAGTGCAAGACGGTGATCGGAAGAGCCTCGGTGTCCCGTGGACGTAGGCGTTTCAGCCGAACCACGTTACATGACCGTGTCTACTCGGGAGTTTGCACCCCTCTTGCACTTACCTCTTTACTTACCGCATTACGTTTCCGCACTTACTCTATCTTGCGTGCCTTTACTTTCCTAGTTAGTTTGATTAGGATTGGCTATAGGTTGCAAGTCTTTTGGGGGTAAGTAGAGAGTAGCATAGATAAACCTTAGTCATAACTAGCATGTGTAGGACGTGTTAGGTTTATCTTATGCAAGTATATTGAGCCCTATGTTAGAAAGTGAATTAGCGACCCTATTCACCCCCTCCCCCTCTAGGGTCGGACACCCCGATGATCCTTATAGTACCCATTGGGATAATTAATGTGGCTGACCAAAACAATGGTCAACAATATCGCAGCATGCGATTTGTGTGAAATTTCATTTACTCTTTGTGAGAGTTTGGAAGTATTTTAGTTTCCCTAAATATGAGTGTTAGTGGTACCATGTCTACTAAATAGATTCCTTCTTTGATTTGGATTGTTCCTGTAGGATAATCCTTGACAATAAATATTCACAACACAATATAAATATGGCTTGGTAATCAAGGATCTGGGTATTATGGAGATTAAGATGTCTCCAAATATATTGTTTGAATTTGAAATTTCAAGACCATTTCGACAGTGCTCAATATGTTGTTTCATGTAATGGGTTCTCCTCATTATCATGTTCTGTAGAACATATTTATTGTGTTTCATAGGAACATCTTCAGAGCAACTGATGTTAGTAGGTTAATTGTTGAAGTGAGCTTCAAATGTGTTCCCTTAAACTTGTTTACCAACTGATTTCAATAATAAGTCAACCAAATGTATGGCAGTGAAGCACTTTTAGTGATGTGATTGTGATAATCACAACTTTTGACAAAACTTGAAAGTTATGTTGAATATTTTTCTAAAAGTGTCTTTGCCTTTGTTAGGACCCATGTTTTTGTGATGATTCTTAGTTTTTCCTTGAAATTCATTTTGAGTTTCATGCCACCAAATTTTGATTTGGTATTCTGATCATTACAGTGATTTACTTGTAGTGGTTGTTAGGTTTCATGCACCAACCAGATGAACCCAAAAGCTTAAGCTCTTGGGAGGAGGTGGGCAATCTACTAATATTTCACAACACTCCCACTCACATGCAGCCGGAACAAGGCGCAAATGTGGAAATAAAGAAGGGAGCAGAGGACTTAAAATATGCCTCTACTAAGACTCGAACTCGAGACCTTTGGCTTTGATACCATGTTAGGTTCCATGCACCAACTAGATGAACCCAAAAGAGCCCTGCAGGGTGTAGATGATGGTTCTTTATTAAGAGCTCATCATATTTTCAGCTTGGAGTAAATCATGTATAATATCATAATATTTGGCGTAGTTGTACCAACGGTATTGCTGTTGCAATAACCTATTTGAAAGGAAAAAATATAGATAATGTCTTTTCGATCATGTCTACGTTATCTTTAAGTTGATCACAAAGCTGGAGCTTGCAACAGATCTTTGGTACTGTAGAATTGTATTCTGTGATAGATTTGAACTTCATAAGGCGAAGTAGTGACCATTTGCGTCATGCTTATCATAGTATTCTTTGAGTGCAACCCAAAATATATGTAGATCCTTTTCCATAATTCTTGAGATTTAGGTACAAATGATGTCTCAAGAAAAGGGCTTTTGGATAAGGTTTATTGATGTTATCAATATAACCTTTTGTTGTTAGCAATATTTTGACATTTATAACCCATGGCAGATAGTTGTTATTATCTACTGCAGTGTCAAAGAAATCTTTGTTCACTAATTGCCATTTTATACTTGAAATATCATGTATATGATTAATTTACTATGGTAGATTTAAAATTTATTGTGTGTAAATTTATGCAAAATATTGAAATCAAAATGATTCTTGAATCATAATTTAAGATATATTGGTTTAATAGTGTAACTATTTTTATAATATTCCTGCAGGAATAAATGACTTGATAGTCATATTTATACAAATTTAATTGTATAGAATATTTTAGATATACAAATTATAGGTAATCATCATAAGATATAGACCTTTAGTAATGGACAAGTAACTTGTTGCCTAAAAGCATGGTCTCAGGCCAAATAAATTCTTAAAGAATTTATCGCAGCCGATGCCTAGGTCTCCAGTACCTTGTATTTTTTTCCAAAAATTCAAATTTATATACCTTAATTTAATTTTGCATATCTCTACATGATGTAGAATATAAATAAAATACTATATTCGTAATGATACAAATACATATAAGATAAATTGCAAATGAAAAGATTGTTCTAAAATAATATTTGCATAACCAATGTGAGATCTGCGTATCACATATGTACAATTACTGCAGTTTTGACAAAAATCATATTACATTGGTGGTAGCATACAAGATTGATAGTCTTGCAGCTATTTACAAGAATTATGCAAATCCAGGATAATTTAGAGGCTAAAACAGAACAATCTAGGCCATAAATATAAATATGCATAGCTGAAATATCTAAAAACATAAACATATAATGTTCTGGGGGCAAATTCCAATTTCATAGAGGAGAGAGGAGAAATTTGCTTGGTTTGGTTGGGCGGCCTAGCAGCGGCCTGCTGGCAGCCCCTTTGGCTTGGCTCAGCGGCCTGTTGGCGCGCAGCCAGCGAGCGAAGCCCGTGGACGAGAAAGGCCCGTTAGGGGCTTGCAAGCCGGCCTGTTTGGCCCGGGTTAAGGGGGCAGGGGGCACTTAGGGTTCGGCGCCCCTACCCCGATCCCTTTGCCATCGCCTTTGGCCCCTGGGGGCGCCGCCACCGGGCATGTCGTGTGTTGTCGCCGCCCCTTGGGCGCCCCGCCGCCGGCCCTTGTGCTGCCCACGCCGGTGCCGAGCGCCGCTGGCATCGTAGCTGGAGTCGAGCGGCCCGCGGAGAGCCCCAGCACCATCATCCCAAAAGAGTTATGCAACATATATCCAATCCTATCAAGATACTACTCTAAGAAAGTAGGGCACACAAAGATACCAATAAGTAAATGCGGAAGCTTAAAGGAGGGATGAGAGGAAGCAAACTCTTTGACACGAGGATTTATCCCGTGGTTCGGTTAGCCACATAGGCACACCTACATCCATGTTGTTGAAGCACTCACAAAGAGTATTGCTTCTGGCAATCAAGTCTCTTCCATCAACACAATCACGGTCACCATGATCCCTCTTTCCATTAAGGAGCTTCACCATGAAGGGTGGAAATCTCCACGTCCCCCACACAAAGATGTCGTCGCCGCTCCACACCAAGCCGAAGGGTCGAAGATGTTGCTGGCGAGCCACCAAGACTCCAAGGGGCCGGCACACTGAGTACAAGAGGTGGTTCTCTCCTAGAACCAAGGCAAGGCGCACAACCTTGCTCACTCACTCACTCACTCAAGAGTTAATCTAGCACTAACACTCACAAAGCATGTGCTAAACCTAAGAGTGTGATCAGTTTGCTCTTTGGGTGACTTGGAGATGTTCTTCAATGTGTACGAGGTGTCTCTGGCCTCCAGCAACTCTAAAATGGCCGGGGTGAGGTGCTGAAAGAGCCCATCAACTTGAACTAGCCATTTGTAGCTGTTATGCCTTTTTCTGCGTAGGCGTCTGTTGATGGTCGTTAAGTGCAAAATATGACCATCAACTATACTCATGAAAGAAGAAAAACCATACCTCTTACTCGCATATTTGTATCACTAACCTAGCTCCACAGTTGTTTTCGAAGATTTATGTTTTCAGGAGCACAAGTCCGGAATAAGAAGAAAACACGAAGAATACGCAGACAAAGTCGCAGGCGATTGCGTCCTGCGTATCACATGCAAAAGAGGCCCACCTGACAGACCAAACCGACCAACGAAGCCCCGGCAATGGCGTAGCAAAATCAGTTGTCCTTTAGCTTAGGCTAAGTTATCTCTCTTAGTGATCGGGAAATTATCTTACGGGTTTTCTTGGCCGGACTAGAGTATCTCAAGTTAGTGCTCTAGGTTGAGGGGGATTTCTCTCGAAGGCCTCGAGAAAAATCCTAACACTGAGTGCAGACGTGGTGTCTGACCTTAGTGTTAGCTAGAAAGTGTGTTCCACCCCACGGAACTGTTGTGGTAGTCGGTAGGTGGTGACAGCCCTATCCGTCCTTTGTAGTCCACCACGTTCGGGTGTTTTCATAGCAGTAGTACAGGTTGCCGTTGGACTCCCTTCTCATCCCTTTCTGAAGTCCTTCCTCTTACAGCCGCCGAAGTAAGCTCTACTTTCCCGAGAACTAGTTAAGTGTTTAGTCTGATTTAGAGAGACTAGCTCGATAGTTCAGAAGTGTATCAGGTGTCTTATCTCACTCGTTGTCCTCCCAGCTCTACCTCTCTAAGGTTTAGAGTCTCTGTGTGTCACTCGGTCATTGCCTGGCCATTTATCGCATCATTTATCTGGCTTACTCCCGTCTAGTCAGTCGGTCGATTAAGCTAGTACGGTTATCAATTGATTTACGGTACTCTCTACCATAGTGCTTACCTGAGGAAAAATACGATACCCTGGAATACTCCAAGGTGAAGCGCTACAATGGTGATGTTGTGCGCTTGCAGAATATCTATTTTAATCGGGCATAAGAAATGCCAACAAGCATTTCTAGCGCCGTTGCCGGGGAAGCAATTGGCTAAAGATATCGTAGATAGTTTGATAAACTATACAAGTTTGTCGCCGCTAACCCTAGCAGGCTTACCATTGCTCTCTCTATCTTTTGATCGATGCAGAGCAGTGCATGACCGATTTCGACCTACCAAATAACTTTCATCCAAATCCAGAAAGAATTGGGAGAATTGTGAGACGCCACGTCGTCCCACCTCAGAAGAGACTCACTTGGCCGATCAGTTCACCCTCCACCTCAGCATTCTCATCCATGGCTCAGAAGACTCTCCGTCAATTTTCTGCCCCATCCAGCAGCCACATTCCTACTGGATTGAATGTCAATCAAGCCGGCAATGACGGCTTTGAGCTGAAGACTGGACTAGTGAACATGGTCCAAGCAAGTCCGTTCTACGGAAAGGCATCCGAGGATGCCAACGCTCATCTCCAGAACTTCCTGGAGGTGAGTAACACCATCAACCCCAGAGGAACTACTCTGGATGACGTCCGTCTTCGCCTGTTCCTGTTCTCACTGCTCAGGAAGGCCAAGACGTGGTTCTACTCCAACAAGGAAGCTTTCACGACATGTGAAGCTTGTTCAAATGCATTCCTAGCCAAGTACTTTCCAGTGGGCAAGACCAATGCCCTCCGGAACAGGATCACCGGAATTCAGCAATTACCGGATGAGACCATCCCGGAAGTCTGGGAGCGTCTCCAGGAGTACATATAGGCATACCCACACCACGGCATAGAAGAGTGGCTGATCATTCAAAACTTCTTCCATGGCCTGAATCAGCAAGCCCAAGACCACGTTGACGCAGCTGCGGGTGGTTCCTTCCTTTCTCTCGATGTTGCGGAAGCAAAGGCGCCGATTGACAAGATAGCTTCCAACCAAAGTTCGAAAGGAGAAAGGCAGCCAGCCCGTCCCAGGGGCGTGCATCAGATTGACACGGTCGACATGTTAGCTGCCAAGTTGGAAGTTCTGATGAAGAAGCTAGAATCTCCGCACCAAGAGGTTAATCAAGTTTCAGAGTCTCGTATGACATGTGAAACATGTGGCGAGACTGGGCACTCGGGCACTTCGTGCCCATTAACTCAAGAGGATGCGAACTTCATTGGGAGCAACAACAATCCCAACTCAGGATTTCGTCCTCAGCAGGGTTGGAACTCCAGGCCCAACCTCCCCTTCGGTCAACAACAAGGTACGAATTTCAATAACAGTTTTCAGCCCACATTAAAAGACCTAGTGTACGGCCGAAAGCAAATAAATGATAATATTATTATGAAATTTCTTGCTAATGACAAGATCCTAGAATCTATGGCTGCACAACTAGAGGGATTCAATTCTATTATTTAAAATCAACTGAGCTTTAATAAGATGATAGAAACCCAAGTACCTCAGCTTGCATCTTCATGTTCTAACATTAATGCGGGGAAACTACCCGCACAACCGGAAGTACCCTTAAAAAATGTTAGTGCGGTGACCACGCGTGGTGGTAAGACCACGCAAGAGCCACCTTTCCCAAAGGATGCAGGAAAGCAGCGGAAGACCGTAACCGCTAGCAGTACCGACATTGAAGACGAAGAGCAGGAGGAGGCCGTCGACTCCAACACACCTGCTACCCAGGAAGACCCCGTGGAACCCCTGAGAACTTCACGGGACTATCACGACACAACTGCCTTACTATTTCCGAAGCGGATAAGGAAGCCAGTGGCCGACGAATAATTCGGCAAGTTCGCCGAGGTAATCAAGAAGTTATATGTGAATATACCACTTCTTGACGCTATGCAGGTACCCACGTATGCCAAGTATATCAAGGATATTCTTGGAAACAAGCGGACACTGCCCACCACTGAAGTCGTGCACTTAACGGAAGAGTGTAGTGCTCTGCTATACTCGATCCTCTCCTGGTGAAAAAGAAAGACCCAGGCTGCCCCACCATCACTTGCTCGATCAGGGCTCAACATTTCTCCAACACCCTCTGCGACTTGGGAACAAGCGTCAGTGTCATGCCCAAGGTAGTTTATGACAAACTTAACCATCATGCACTTGCCCCTACTGCCATGTGTTTGCAGCTAGCGGATCAAACGGTCCTCTATCCCGCGGGAATAGCAGAGAATATCCCGGTGAAAATCCGGAATTTCTTTATTCCCGTCGACTTCGTCGCGCTCGACATGGAAGTCGACGCTAAGACGCCGCTCATCTTGGGCAGGCCGTTCTTGAGTACAGCAAACGCCCATATCGATGGGCAGCAGGAGAAGTTCTCCTTCAAGCCGAAGGTCGAACAATGCAATCAAGTCAAAGAGGTCCGTCGGAAGAAGAAACCCGAGAAAGAGACGAAGAAACCCTCGCTTCCAAACATTGAAGCCCTCATCGCATTCGTGGAGAATCTGCGATTCAGGAGGAGCTACGACTTCAAGAGGAAGCGAAGCAAATCAAGCTTCATAATTAGAGGAATGCCAAACGTTGAATCCAGCATAAGAAATTTCTGGCATCACAGGAAGTGAAGGTCGAAACGCAACACGCACCCAAGAAGGTGTGGTGGAAGAAGGTGTCATCGCCCAAGACTCCATCTGGCGACGACAATCGAACTAAAGGAATGGAGAGTCCGGCTCTGGACTCAAAACCCGAGCCCTCGCCATGAGGTACGTGGCACATATCCATCACTTGCATCGCATATAGGATAGTTTAAATTTTTCCTTGCATAAACTTCTTTTCAACTTGCATAATCATGTTTTGAATTTCAACCAACCCACGTTTAAAATTTGAAACTTTTGCATCATTAGAACTTCACAAAAAATTTTGAAATTTTTTGGCCGAGCTCTAGGCCGGCCGGCCCCACCTCTTCTGTGCTTGCCAGAAACCAGCAGGGAGCAGAGACTTTGATTAAGCATGAAGCAAAGGGACAAAGGGCGAGCACTCAATGATCTGGAGGCAGGCCGAGCAGCCCCATACAGGCCGGCCGGCCTCTGCCCTCCACTCACATCCCGTCACCACAGACGAGGGGCATTATCACCAGCATCTAGGGGCATAGACCGAGGACGTGGCTCAACGGCCGCCGTGCAGGAGCCGCCCGGCTTGCCCTAGGCGGCCAGCTTTGCCCGGGCGCGCGGCTATAAAAGCCAGCCAGGGCGATGTCCCTCGGTGCACTAGAAGCTCAGGTACTCATGTCCCAGCTCGAGCTCTTTAATCCCTTCTCACTTCCTTGAGTTTCTTGCCTAATTGAGCTCTTTTGAGTTGATTAGGAGAAGAACTCAAGTGCTAGCTCGCTTCAAACAAAAAATCTGAATAGTAATTAGTGAAGTTCATAAACCAGAAAACACAACAATATTTCCCTTCTTAATTCATGGCACGCTGAACGTTGAACTTTTGTGGTGGTTTAACGCGCCGCAAGAACGACTAACAACTAACGACTAACGGCTAACGGCTAATGCTAACCCTTCTCTTAACTTCTTGTTTCCTTCGGGTATTGTTCGTGTTGACCTTTCGCAGGCATCATGATAACTCGAGCAAAGGAGAAGGTCAAGAAGGCGTTCTCGAGAAGGTCGAGAAGCTCGCGGAGTTCCTCTTCTTCTCGGAATAACTTGTCGGTCGACTCCGGTCACCGCTCACATGCATCCCGGGAAGAAGAAGAAATTCCCGTAGTCCCACGCAGCCGCTTCCGCATCAGGATCTTGACGATGGTCGAGCAGATCGTCTACAAGAATGACTACGAGCGGCAAGCACTCGAGCTACTGAAGAGGCGGACCTATGCCTATGCCGAGAGGTTCGAAACCCGCTTCCTCATCATGACGGGACAATTGCAAGACATGAACCAAGCTTTCACCGCCGTCGGATGGGAGAACTTCGCCGACATCGTCGAGCCAGGTTCGCATCTCTTGACCATGGAGTTTCTTATGTCTCTTACCGTTGAAGAAACCAGCACCGAAACTAAAGTTTACTTTTGTTTCTTTAACGAACAATTTGAAATGACTCTCCAACAATTTAGTGTTGCACTGGGCTTTAATAAAAGATAGACCCCAACACACTTGTTGAGCGCTATCAGTATGACCGTAGCTCTTGGTGGAGTGAAATATATAATGAACCCATGAGTAGTAAGAACAGCATAGATTCAATTCATAATCCTACTCTGAGGTTTCTTTCCAAGTGGCTCGCCATGGTTGTGCATTCTCGCACAGATCTTCGCCTCTACAGCTTGCCCGAGCTGTAGTGTCTGTACGCTATGGCAAATAAAATTTGCTTCTCGCCCGTCCAGAGCATGCTTGCTCATTGGCAGAAGATGATTACGGGTAAAATCCCCATCGACATCACCCCACTGGTCACCCGTGTGGCGAGGTATGTCAAAGAGATGGAGGGTGCCAAAGTCACCTTCTTGCTTGAGATGGAGGCGTATAGATACGAGGTTGGTCTTGAGTATTTTGTGCAAGGGCACATGATGCGGGAAGGACCAGGAAATTCTATCTTTATGTGTTACCCCGGGTACAATAGGGAAATCGAGCTTCCATGCTCGAAACTCTCTCTCTCTTCTCGGTGAAAAGTCTAACATTGCATATGGAGAAAAGAGAACCTGCACGATGGAGTGTTGCAGGTCCACATACGTGGAGCAGGACACGGCGTGGACAAGCCAAAGCAGGTCCTTCATGACGGACACCCCCAGTTCATGCTTCGGCACAACCGGGACCATCCACGGAGAACATGAGCTTCGAGGAGGCGTATGAGCACTACAACTATGACCCGTACCAGGCTGGCAGCAGCGGATTTGCTGGTGGACAAGGACCGTACTACCCCCGCAGGTATGCCTTCATCCTATGGTCTACAAGTGGGTCCCTCATCGTCTGCACTCTTCAACTATGAGGACCCGATTCTTCGGAGCATCGCGAACCTTTCGAACCGTATCAGCACACTTGGTACGCAGCAGCAGGAGATGCAGGACACGATGACACACAACAACTAGCTCACTCAGGAGAGCTGGGGGGTTGACCTCTGCTTTGCAGTGCGATGTCTCGAACGTCTTCATCCATCTTGGGCTGGACTATCAGCAGTCCCAGCCGTACCAGCAGCACTAGCCATACCAGCAGGAGAACAACGACGACGAGGAGGAGAACAACCACAACAACGACGAGGAGGAGGACAAGGACGACGATGATGAGGACCCCGATGAGGGAGAGAAAGACTCCGATGAGGAGGACTAAGATTCATCGAAGCTTGGGGGGAGTCACACCGCCAGGTAAGTCATCGCACCCGTACTTTCTATTCAGTAGCCATGCCAAAAAAACAACAAAAATAATAGTAGTAGTAATAAATAAATAATCTCTTAACAAAAATCCCAAAAATATTTCCATGCTTTGAATAAAATATATGAGTGGAAATCTGTGTGAGCTCTTACTTTGGAAATGATGAATAGTTGCTCTGTTTAAACTCTGTATGTGCCTCGTTTATAGCTTTTTACTCTTCTAGTACCTGAACTAATTGGCATATAGTAGTTCCACTGAAAATCTAGTTGTGTGGAGGCATGAGTTTAATTTCTGAAAGTCTAAGTTGTTGTGGGATTCGAGATAGCCCAAACTGGAATTTAAACTGCTGCTCTAGTAGGGAACCACTCGGAATTCTTTTAAAACTGAAATTTTGGTGAAGGTTTCCCATGGTAAAAATGACTCATCTAGATCCTTATATTGCATAAACCATTTTGAGCTATCTGAAGTTACTTTGAGCTTTGTCGAATGGTGCATCCACTTCAGGAATGGTACTTGCCATCTACAGATCTTCATCCCACAAAAATCCACCATTTGCTAGCCCAAACATAGCTGGCCCGTCAGTCACCCACTCCGGGTATTCACTCTTGCCAGCTATACTCCCCTCAGAATCCACTCTTGCCAGCTATACTCCCCTCGGAATCCACTCTTGCCAGCTATACTCCCCCGCAATCACCATCTCATATACCACAAGTTCATAAAGTTTCCCATTCAAAACTCCAAAGAAATTTAAGATATTCCAGCAAAGGATAGTGGAGTTATCTTCTTTTAAAAAAAAGAGAGAAAAAGAGAAGCCCACTCTACATTTCAAGTTGCAAATTATGGAGTTCAAATAAGTACAAATGGGAAGCCATCCACTCCATACCCTCCAAAAACCCCATGTTCCATGAGACCTGAATTTGGCAAAGTACCAACCCCGGCTTGGATCACCCTTCGGCTAGGCAATACAGGTAACCAAGGTATGCATACATCTTCCTACCCATAAACTCCACATATCAGCTTTAGAGATAGGAAGAAGATGGTCAGATTCTTGACCATGTGTGAGGATCATACACTTTGAGAGACTCGAGAGTACCATTGGGAAACCTAAACCACTTTTGAAAATTCTTGCAAAAATCCGAGTTGGGAACCTGAACAGGTAGCAGGGAATATTTCGGTAAAGGTTGTTCAGTCCAACAACCGCTCAAGACCGAGGGATGAAAAACTAATACGGGGTCTTCCAAAACCTTAGGTATGTGCCAACTTTTCATAAGTACATACGGGAAGAGTAATATGTTGTGCACAAGGTACCTGCATGGGGGTAAACATTGATGCAACTCCTAATCCACCAATCCTCAGTTTAAGCTTTGCTCGAGGACGAGCAAAAGTTTAAGCTTGGGGGGGGTGTTGACGGCCATAATTTCACATTCTAAGCCATCAACTTCTCAGAAATAACATGAGCTTTACACTATGTTCCATTCATATTTTGTTTATTTCTAATGAGTTCCATGAGTTTTGGATGAGTTTTGATTCCAGGAATAGGTGTACCAAAAATGGGCAAAAAAGGGCAAAAACCCAGGCCGACCAGCCTCCCCTAGGCCGGCCGGCCTGGCACCTCCAAAGACACAGCCCCGGCTTCGAACCAGTGGCAATGTGACTCATTCAAGGGGCTCAGAGTCGAGGATTGGGGCTTGGTTCAATTGGATACACCGAAAGGCTCCAACATGCATCCAAAGGTTCACAAGGCAGCCCAAGGTCACAAATATTTCAAGAACCCACTTCCCTGGAGATTGTACAAAGGCAGAGCGAAGTCCCGAAAAAACCAGAGGCCGAAATGGGCTAGAGGGAGGCCGGCCGGCCTCCCCTAGGCCGGCCGGCCTAGCAACTACAAAACCGACGCGAACCCAACTATCAACCGACTCCAGGGAGGGATCAGAGCTGTTGTCCAAAAGGCGGCGGCCATATGGCGCAACCCCAGGCCGGCCGGCCTAGGGGAGGCCGGCCGTCCCCACATGGAGGCCTCTCAGGCTGAGGTTTGGCATGGAAGTTAAGCGCAATGAGATTACCTGCTTCCAACCGATGCTACCTGCAGTAACCACCAGAACCGACCTTGGGGGGGCTATAAAAGGAGGCACAATCCATCACTTCAACACACTGTTGACGCAAAAATCAACACACTGGAATCCGAGGGCAAGTGTTCGCCGAGTCACAGAAAGTCAACCAAGCGTGCCAGTCAATTTGACCTGAAATTGACAAGGGAGAAAACAAAGTCAAATTCGAGAGCGTATCGGCTGGGATTCCGAATATCTCTCAGATGGGCGTATCGGCAAGCTTTGCCGATACTACATACGACAAAAAGGTATTAAATGCAAGCGCGTAGTAAACGAGCGTATCGGCAGGATGCCACAGCGATGCACCCGGTAGCTAAAGCTCAAATATACTTGGTAAAATGAAAACTCACCAGCAAATCAAGTCGCTCGAATGTGAGGCGTCCTTGATCAACTTGAAAGAACTCATCGAAAAAAGAAAAGAAAAGGCGAATTCGTCGAAAAAGTACAAAGGAATTGTAAAGTTTGTTGTATTGGATGTGTATCAAGTTTTTTCGGTCCCTTACAAATGATATATATATAGCCTAGCACTATCAAGTCCTAACCGATCACGGAAAACATTACTTGACTAAAAATAAAAGACTTTCTAAAAGGCAAACTACTTAAAATATTACAACCGAATCATCAAGATTTTCGTAGAGTCCGGGTCCTCTTCTCCTTCCTTGACTTCATCGGCAACTCCCCATCGGCCGAGTACTAGAGCGGACGAGACAGCATCTTCGAAGCATATTCCTCTGGTCCATCGGACGGACTCCATCGGCCGATTTCAATACTGTGCATCTTTTGGTTTCTTTCGAATCGTCCGCCTTCCCTTCACAAGAATCACCTTCCTTGATATGTGTCAAAAAATGGTGTCAACACATGCCCCCCCCCCCAGTTTCAGAGTAATTTGTTTTGCTCCGAAATTAACTCTAATCATGCTTGCCAACGTTTAAACGGATCTCTGTCTCCTAAACAAATAGTGCACCGAATCCCCATTTTGCCCTTGGGCAAAGGTTATAAATATCTGCGTCTCCTCTCTCGCTGGCACTTCTACTGTAGCATTCTCTGCCTCCTTCTCTGCTCAAGAACACATCTGCTCCACCGCCGCCATCGCAGCCAAAACACCCTCTACGGTTTTAAAGATTCAAGTCCAAGAACTGCTCCTCCGGCAATGGCGTCCATTTCCGAGATCCCAGAGGTACGTTTCTCCTTCCCCACCTGTATCTCTGCTTTCTATTCCCCTTCTGATTTCTTCAGTCGTGTCTCTTATCTCCGCCTTTTTTCTTCCAGAATCTTAGGGGCAATATGATTATTCTACTAGAGAACCAACCCAGCATGATCTGCCTAGGCCCCATGGGAAATCCAGATCCGACTAGTATAATTAATCTAAAAACCAACAGGATTCCCCTTAAATCTTCTGACATGAATCTGGATTGGACTCAGGCCTTTAGATCTTGGCCGAGCATTACTCCTGGGTGGAGAAATTGGTTCTGTAGGATAGCCAACTCTTAGAGAACCAATTGGGAACAGCATGATATCAGCCAATGTCTGAACTTATCTTTATCGGAGATGATTAGAAACGAGCCAATGCTCATATCGGCCTCTTACTTTTGGTCTGACGCCGTCAACGCATTTATGTTTAACCATGGGCCAATGACACCTACCCTGTTGGATGTTGTAATGCTCACTGGCCTGAATATCCATGCTCCCGATAGATCTTTCCATTTGCTAGAAAAGGCATCTTTCAAGATTGAAACAAAAAGCATCGGCGGATGAAAAGGATATATCGGCAAGAATATGAAGACTGGATCAGTATCTGTCAGAGAGCATACTGTCTTTCTCAACATGTGGCTTGAGAAATTCATTTTCTGTGGCAAAGCAGTCGGCCCAACAAATAATAATCTTAAACTGGCAGAAATTCTAGCTACTGGCAATCCTGTCCCTCTCGGCAAACATCTTCTGGGGTCAGTTTACCACCTGCTTCATCAAGTATCATCCAGACTCAGAAAGAACCAGCCAATTATCAACTTGGGAGGCCCCTAGTGGTTTATTCAGTTGT
Organism: Panicum virgatum; assembly: GCF_016808335.1. NCBI lineage: Eukaryota > Viridiplantae > Streptophyta > Magnoliopsida > Poales > Poaceae > Panicum > Panicum virgatum. Next base: position 17,931,179 of record NC_053146.1, on the reverse strand, counting down.
GGCTACACATGTACGTGCATAAAACTATGATAGTTGAATTGTCAGAGATAGAATTCCCATCAGAAAACTTCTCTAAAGAAGAAGAAACCGTCACTCGCCGATGCACATCATTTGGTGAAGAAGCTATCATGATTGCCAATGATCCCAAGACCCTTGGCATTACTGACTTTTTCAAGTCTTTCTACAATGGGTTCCTAGAAATTTTCACTATCTGGTTTGCATATCAGGATGAAAAAATCATGTATGAAAACCCCTTTAAGCTCCAGCTTGACTCATGGAAAACTGATGAAGAAGTCACCAAGATCATGAAGGAAATAATCTCCCCAAGAATTCTGCCAATTAATTTAACAGCTGGCAAAGATATCCCTAGTTATGAATTCTAAAATCCATAAGTGGCAGCCAGACAATTAGGATTTGGCCAAGTGCCCCCTTCTCTCTTCTTCGTCGGTAAAGTCCAATTTAGAGGAGCTCTCAATAGTACTCTCTCTTATAGTCGGCTGAAAGATCTGGAGCCTGATGTAGATATGACACTCTTAGCCGATTGGCAGATTGCACCTTTTATTGCTACCCCTTTCATCCAATTGTGGTCTGAATGGCAAGAGCATATCTTCTGCAAATCGGCCAATCTGTATTGCACGGCATTGAATGAAAATTATCAGGCAGCTGATAATGAGGTATAAGATCAACCCTGTTCTCCATGTTGTACCATAATATTCTTTACTTGTATCTAATGTCCATCTGAACAGGATAACGGTAATGATCCTCCAACGATTAGCAGAAGCGGTCAGCCGATCAACTATGCCTTGCCAGCCGATAAGCCAAATATCGGATATGGTGCTCCAACTCTAACAGATGTGGCCACTGGGAGAAAACGCAAGGTATCTTATACCAAGGTAACAACTCATAAGAAAAAGAAATCTCCAGGCCAATCTTCAACAGCAGCAGAACTCCAAACAGACACTCTGATCGACCTTCCCTCCTCTTCTTCAGAAGGTAAAAGCCTGAACCCCATGTCTTCACTTTATCTGAATGCTGATCACATCCTTGCTTTATAATTAAGATGCCCCTGAACACCAATTTGGAGAAGAAGACTCTAGTACACCTCCTCATACATCATCAAATGTTCATGTATTATTCTGCTAACTCAGCAAGTATTTAAATTCTCCCATGATCCTGAATTTGGCATCATTTTTCTTTGATTTTTATCAGGCACATCATTCACCTTCGGCTCCCAAGAAATGCAAAGCAAATTCTCCATTGATACAGGTATGACTTCAGAGCTTGCTCATAAATACATTATGTATATTCTGACAATCATCCTTCAGCTTGCCAAGCATGCGCTATTGGGCCAACCGGACATTACAATCCCGAGCTCTTTATCGCAGTTCCTCGTCCCTGCTGGCTCCAACATAGAGGAAATACACCTGAAGCAAGTAAGCATCCTTCCCCTTGGCCGATTTCATCATCCCTTTGCCTTCATCGGCCATCCTAATCACATCTCCCTGTCAGGCACAAGAATCTCTAGACAATAGTCTGTTTTCTTTTCAAATTGGAGCCACTCCCTAGGAAGAAGGAGAAGAAGCAACATCGGCCGATCCAGTTGTGTTGTCGAATGAAATTAAGGCCAAACTCCAAGAATCCCTCCAATTCCTAAATCAAGACATCGGCCAACTGATCAAGAATGCACAGCCAATTCGCACCATTTTAGAAGAACTGGAGGGCAAGCTTCCAGAATCAATTGAAGAAGCATTAACTCATGTAGCCTTCATCGAGAGTCATCATGCACAATTCAACAAGGCCCAGAAACAACTTGCCGATCGTCTTCAGCAGGAAAAAGTCATCAAACAAAGGGACGACTTCAAAGCTTTAGCAGAATCGGCCGTTGGTGAAATCAAGTCCCTGAATGACACCCAGGCTAGCATCTTGAGGAACAAAGCTAAATTGGAAGCTGAACGTGATCGTCTTCTGCAAGAACTTAATCGAGTAAACCAAGCAATAGACATTGCAGATCACGATCTTTCTCAGATTCCACCGACCATCACCAAACTCCAAGAAGACAAGCAGAAATACGCTCGTCAAGCATATCAACTCCATAAGAGTCTGCAGCCGATTTCTAGCTCACCAGTGGATAATAATCAAGTGATCGCAAACATTGATCAAATTCGCCTGCGTGCGATAAAAGTAATCCAAGAAGCTCTAGGATTACTATAAAGGCACTCCATGTATTGTAATCTCCAGGAATTGCAAACACATGATCCAATTCCAGAAACTCTGTCTTTGTGCTTTATTGCTCTAAGGGCGACTCATATCGTGTCGGCAATATTACAATCGATGCATCCAACTTGCGAATCGGCTTTTACATATTTTTTGCACTAAAGGCAACACTTTCTAGTATTGGCTATAACTTATAAAATCCGGCTGATACTACAATTGGCCATATCCCTCATTGATCAAGACTCTTCCGAAGAATCTCCTGACATTTCTGATGTAACTTCGTAATCAGCCATTCGAAAGAAATCCTTCTCCCATGCTTGACCAGAAAGACAATTCATCCGATCATAACTCACTATATGGGCTTCAGCCGACGCCACACTGAATGGCGAATCGGCCGATACTATTTCAACAGTATCGTCAACCCACTGAATCAAACATTGATGCATAGTAGATGGAATGCAACAATTGGCATGTATCCAATCCTGACCCAACAGTAAACTATATGAACCTTTGCCATTAATAATGAAGAAAGTAGTGGGAAGGGTCCTACTGCCAATTGTGAGATCGACGCATAATGCCCCCAAAGCAGGGGACACGACTCCTTCGAAATCCTTGGGCATCATATCAGTCTTCGTCAGATCATCTTGATTCTTCCCAAGCTTGCGTAGCATAACATAGGGCATTATATTCACAGTTGCACCTTCATCAACCAACATCTTCGTAACAGCCTTGCCATCAACGAATCCCTTCAGGAACAGTGCCTTAAGATGCTGCCTCTTATCATCTTCTGGCTTCCCAAATGTTGCTGGCAATGGCTCCAAATTCAATAGTGCCATGGCTTCATCTAATTCTGGTTCATGATCTTCGTCGCCTGGCGCCATAAACTCTTTCGGCATTATGAAAACCATATTAATCGGCGCAGCTGATGATCCAGAATCTTGACCACTATCAGCTCTGTGCTTAGCACGCCAAACTTGTGACTTGTTCCCTTTCTTGTGCAGAATCTGTTCTCGCTCCTCCTCAATGATCTCCAGCTGGCGTAGCCTCTGAACACGTCGCTTCTGAGACCTGGTCAAACCTCCAAGACACCACTGAAATTGATCCATGTGATCAGGCTCATGTTCTGGATCTCTTCGCATCGGCTGATCATCTTGTGCTCTTCCATCGGCCATCTGCTCTAGCCGATCGTGTGCAGGCACTCTTCTCCTAGCAGGATCACATAGCATTATCCTGCCCCCCCCCCCAGTCGATCATGCACCGATTCCCTTTTTCCTAGCCGATCATGCACAGGAGTGCGCTCAGGCCGATAGGGCTCATGACGTGACCTTTCATATGATCGGCTGCCTTGACCATTGCATTCGGGACAATCATATGCCGATGGCAATGTCAACCCTTCTTCCCAGTAGTAGACAAAGAAAGGACACCTCCAATGATCTTGCTCGCATCGTTCCTCTTCTTCTCTACGCTGCCGCCTTTCATGATCACGCTGAAACTTGTTCAACAGCATTTGAGACGTTACACGTCTATGTGGTACCGATGAACGTTCAGCATCCTTCATCGGACCCTTTCCTTTGACCTCATCGGCCTCTATCTGTGCTTTAGGATCAACAGCTCCAGATTTCTTGCCCGATGATGACGTCAGAATCTTGGCTTGAGGAGAACCTTCATCTCTGGCCACATCAACCATGTTCGTGGCGAAAGGATGTCCGTCGATCTTCATCGACTTCTTGGGAGCCTCAAATTTCAATCTCCCTTGTTTAAAAGCCATCTGAATCTGCTGTCGGAAGACCTTGCACTCAATTGTATCATGCGATGTGGCGTTATGCCACTTGCAGTACTTCATATTCTTGAGCTCGTCCTCCGATGGAATCTTGTGATATGGCTTCAACTTGATCAACCCCTCTGACAATAACAAGTCAAAGATCTTGTCGGCTTTGGTGATGTCAAACCCATACGACTCAGGCTCTTTCTTTCCAAATGGACACGTCACCGGCTTTTTACTATTCTGTATCCACTCAGCCGATGCGACCGTTTCTTGCTCCTCTTCAGACTCATCATTAGCATAATACTCCACATAGTTGATCTTCTTCTGAAAAGGCTTCTTGGACTCGTAGGATCGAGTCTCTCCTGTCATCCGACTTTCGATCTGGCTAATACTTTCAAACTCTTGCGATGCATATTTATCTTTAATGTGCGGCAAGAGCCCATTAAATGCTGGATCGGCCAACTGCTGATCGGACAGAACCAAACTGTAACATCGGTTCTTGACATCTCTGAACCTTTGGATAAAAGTAGCAACCGATTCATCGTTTCTTTGTCTCAAGCCGGTCAAATCGGTCAACTTTAACTCAGTAATCCCAGAGAAAAATAACTGATGAAATTGTCTCTCTAGATCGGCCCAATATAATATGGAGTTTGCCGGCAAAATGGTGAACCAAGCAAAGGCTGATCCAGACAAAGACAAGGAGAACAAACGGACTATGAGTGCATCATGGTTTCTCGCTTCTCCCAACTGTAGAAGGAACCTATTAACATGTTCCATCATAGAAACTTCTCCCTGCCCTGAGAACTTCGTGAAGTCAGGCATCTTGTACTTGTGTGGGATAGGAAACTGATCATAAGCCGGAGGATAGGGAGTCTTGTACATGACGGATTGTTGCTTTGGCTTCAAACCAAACTGCTCCCTCATCACTTCAGCTATCTTTATGCTCCAATCAACTTGCGGTTCAACTATTGGCATTTGCTGAGGGGAAATCGTGCTCGCTGCATTGGACATCATCGCAAGTTGCTGAGCTACATGGTTCATCGGTTGTCCAGCCGATTGCATCTGTTGTGCTTGCTGGGACATCTGATTGGGTATCTGCTAAGTCATCGTCGACTGTGTAGCTAATGGGTTAGCCGATTGTTGACCAGTAATATCCATGTACGGCACATTGACATACCGTATCTGTCCAGTTGCTTGATTATGGAATACCCAGTTGACTCCCTTCTGATGCGGAGATTGCGACAACAACACTTCTGAAGGAGACTGGGGTTGGAGCAGGATAGCAAGATGCTGCTGTGGGGTCATCGGCGGTGGTGCTGATGCATTAGCTTTTGCCATCTATTGTGGACTCCATGCGCCTTGTGCATTCAGCTGTGTTGCCAATGCATCCTGTTGTGCACCCATCGGCTGAACGGCCGATGGATCAGGCTGAGAAGCTATCGGATGAGAAGCCGATGCATTAAACTGCATCTTGGGTGGCGTAGAAAAGAAATCCGGATGCATACCATACCCAGTAGCAGGATTCCACCCTTTAGGAAATACGGACGCAGATCCATCTTGGACAGTTGTAGCAATCGGCGGCATGGTTGAGTAGATAGGATCTGCTATACCCGCCGATGCTGCAGTAGTCATCTGGGGTGGAATTTGACTGTTGCTTGTTCCTGCCTGGCTATCTTGAGCCAACAGGGCTGCTGCCATAGACACCTCCAAGGGAGTATATTGCATCTGATCTGGTTGTATATAGCAAGGACCCATGCATCCTGGCAACGTGCCTTCAGCAAAAGTCTTGAACACTGCATTGTGCACTGTGTTGCCCATGACTGTTGCACTCTTGATGAAGGCTTGTGTCACAGCTTGGCCAACTGCGTCTATCATCTTGCTTTCACGTTGAGCCTCCGTCAATGGCTGGAAAGATGGAAGATTAAACTTCTTGATCACCTCACCAGATCTGTTGACGCTGTATGACTTGAGGCATTCACGTTTGAATTTCTCCACCAGCTCTTCATATTCCTTCTTTTGTTCTTCTTTGAGCTTGTCTTCAGGAACAGGAATCTGGTTCTCTTCACTGACCGCAGATTTATCAGTAATTTCCAACACACTGAAGTTTTTGGTCCCACCGGGCATGCCAAAAGATGTGTTGACGCAAAAATCAACACACTGGAATCCGAGGGCAAGTGTTCGCCGAGTCACGGAAAATCAACTAAGCGTGCCAGTCAATTTGACCTGAAATTGACAAGGGAGAAAACAAAGTCAAATTCGAGAGCGTATCGGCTGGGATTCCGAATATCTCTCAGATGGGCGTATCGGGAAGCTTTGCCGATACTATAGACGACAAAAAGATATTAAATGCAAGCGCGTAGTAAACGAGCGTATCGGCAGGATCAGCCGATACACTAAACGACAAAACCGGCTTTGAACAGCCGATCGTGTGTGTATGACAAGATCTAAGATACGAATGTGTAACTTAGATGATGTGAAGCTAAAAACAGATCTAAACCGGCCCTTGAGAAAACAAAAGTGTTACTCCAAAACCTAAAGCGGATCTAGTATGTTTTTAGATGTGATAATGGCCAAAAATCATAGGAAAACCTACAAATCTAGCCGATATCGATAATTGGTGAATAAATCTAGACGAGACAACAGCGATGTGCCCGGAAGTCAAAGCCTAGATAATCTCGAAAACTTTTGAATAGATTTGAACGAAGCCACAGCGATGCGCCCGGTAGCTAAAGCTCAAATATACTCGGTAAAACGAAAACTCACCAGCAAATCAAGTCGCTCGAATGTGAGGCGTCCTTGATCAACTTGAAAGAACTTGTCAAAAAAAGAAAAGAAAATACGAAGTCGCCGAAAAAGTGCAAAGGAATTGTAAAGTTTGTTGTATTGGATGTGTATCAAGTTTTTCTGGTCCCTTACAACTGATATATATAGCCTAGCGCTATCAAGTCCTAACCGATCATGGCAAATATTACTTGACTAAAAAGAAAAGACTTTCTAAAAGGCAAACTACTTAAAATATTACAACCGAATCATCAAGATTTTCGTAGAGTCCGGGTCCTCTTCTCCTTCCTTGACTTCATCGGCAACTCCCCATCGGCCGAGTACCAGAGCGGACGAGTTAGCATCTTCGAAGCATATTCCTCTAGTCCATCGGATGGACTCCATCGGCTGATTTTAATACTGTGCATCTTTTGGTTTCTTTCAAATCGGCCGCCTTCCCTTCACAAGAATCACCTTCCGTACACGTGTCAAAAAATGGTGTCAACACACACACCATTGGAGCTCTTCTCTTCCACTTGTACTTTCAAGAGTAGGTTAGTTGCTTGGGAGTTAGAGTCGAATCGAGCTTGCTCGGGATTCTGGAGTCGTCGGAAGTCTGGTATAGCTCTTGTATCTTTCTTTTGACTTTATTAATATAAGTTATCTTCTTTACTTTTCTGAGTCAGCTTTACTTTTCGTAGTCTTTTATTTACTCAAGTCTGAGGTTCAGCTTGAGCACGGAAGTTGTCCTTTAGCTTCGGCTAAGTTATCTCTCTTAGTGATCAGGAACTTATCTTACGGGTTTTCTCATCCGGACTACAGTATCTCAAGTTAGTGCTCTAGGTTGAGGGGTATTTCTCTCGAAGGCCTCGAGAGAAAACCTAACACCGAGTGCAGACGTGGTGTCTGAGCTTAGTGTTAACTAGAAAGTGTGTTCCACCCCACGGAACCGTTGTGGTAGTCGGTAGGTGGTGACAGCCCTATACGCCCCTTGTAGTCCACCACGTTCGGGTGTTTTCATAGCAGTAATGCAGGTTGCCGTTGGACTCCAACTCATCCCTTTCTGAAGTCCTTCCACTTCCAGCCGCCGAAGTAAGCTCTGCTTTCCTGAGAACTAGTTAGGTGTTTAGTCTGATCTAGAGAGGCTAGCTCGATAGTTCAGAAGTGTATCAGGTGTCTTATCTCGCTCGTTGTCCTACCAGCTCTACCTCTCTAAGGTTTAGAGTCTCCGTGTGTCACTCGATTGTTCCTGGCCATTTATCTCATCATTTATCTGGCTTACCCCCGTCTAGTCAGTCGGTTGATTAAGCTAGTACGGTTATCAATCAATTTACGATACTCTCTACCATAGTGCTTCCCTGAGGAAAAATATGATACCCTGGAATACTCCAAGGTGAAGTGCTACAGCGGTGATTCTGTGCGCTTGCAGAATATCTATTCTAATCTGGCATAAGAAACGCCAACACAAGCCAAATAAGACGCCAACACCCATCTCCAGAACTTTCTGGAGCTTTGCAAGACCGTAACCATACGGGGCGTTACGGCTGATGCCATCAGGCTGCGCCTATTTCCCTTCTCCCTCCTAGGGAAGGCAAAACAGTGGTTTTATCAGAGCAAGGAAGCCGTCAGCACATGGTACAAATGTTCCACGGCGTTCCTCGCTAAATTCTTCCCACTAGGCAAATCAAATGTCCTGCATGGAAGAATTTCAAGTTTCCAGCAGACAGGGATGGAATCCATCCCAGAAGCTTGAGAGAGACTCCAAGAATACATACTCGCCTGTCCTCATCACGGGATGGACGAGTGGCCCGTGCTAATGACAACATCCAGAGCCCACCTTGATGCCGTTGCTGGAGGAGCCTATCTTGACCTGATAATTGACAAGGCGACGGCCTTAATAGAAAAGATGGTCTCCAACAAGGGCTGGAACGAGGAGCGTTCCCAGCCCAGAACCAAGGGTGGAATGCATACCGTCAAAGAAAAGGACATGCTCGCCGCTAAGCTGGACCTCCTACTGAAGAAACTTGATGAAGGGAACCGGCAGCAAATGCCTATTCCCATCTATGCCATGAACTCGTACTTAACGTGCGAGCTTTGTGGTGATAGTGGACACTCGGGGAATGATTGCCTCGAGACCCAAGAAGATGCAGCCTACATCAACAACAACAACACCGGGTTCCGTCCACAAGGAGGCCAGGGGTGGGGTCAAGCATGCCCACCATTCCAAGGAGGAGGTAACAATTTTAACTCAAATTTCAATTTGAACCAACCCTCCTTGAGAGATCTAGTTTTTGGCGAAGCTAAAATAAATGAATCTTTAAATAAAAAGCTTGCTGCCAACAATAAAATTTTGGAAAGTATAAACACTAAAGTTGAAACTCTTTCTTCTGCACTTAAAAATCAACTAAGTTTCAACAAAATGATAGAAACACAACTAGCTCAAATTGCTGCTGCTGTTCCTGTCTCTGAGACTGGGAAGACTTCGGGGCAACCCGAATCTTCTGTTGAAACTGCAAATATGGTGTCCACCGGGTGGGGCAACCTTTCCCGGCAGACTTCTCGCACTAACCATGCAGGAAGAACCACGCATCCAAGGATGAATGCATGGGGCGGGCTGACAGCGAAACTACATGGAGATCCAGGGGTGCCCATGATCAGTTGTTCCACCTTCGACCAATCCTATAGACGGGCCCTCTGCGACCTTGGGTCAAGCATAAACATCATGCCCAAGGTAATCTTTGAACAATTACAGTATCCTGCTCTTTCCCAGACCTGTATGTTCATACAGCTTGCAGATTCCACAGTCCGACATCCCGAAGGGATAGTCAAAAACATCTACGTACGAATTCAGAACTGCTTCGTCCTCGCCGACTTTGTCGTCCTCAACATGGAGGGGGGCTTGGGTCTAGATCTTATTCTCGGACGCCCCTTCCTGCGCAATGTGAAGGCTAGGATCGATGTCGGATCTGGAGAAGTCCAGTTCCGCATTGGGGTCGACAACATATTCTTTAAATTTCTCTACAGGAAGGAGCAGATGTTCGTGATCCAGCAGGTTAAAGATGGGAGTCCACTCTGGGGTGCACCCACACCCCAGCCAGAAGAACCTACGACCACACGATCAAAGAAAAGACGTACAAAGAAGGTGTGGCGTAAGGTCACAAGTTCGTCCTTGTCCAATTCTCCAGGACCAACCGAACAATGGTAACCAAAGCAGGAGAAAGGTCCCGCTTGTCAGACTCTAAACGACGAGCCCTTGCCGAAGGTAAATCGGTATGTATCTCATATTTACCTTTCACCATTTTGCTTTTCTCGATTTCTTTTTCACTGCATATTTGAATCTTCAAAACACTCTTGCATGCTAGAAACTTTTCTAGTACTTTTTCTGTTTTTCACAGAAATCCAAAAATATTTCCGAGCATGAAAATCTTTTGAAAAATAATTTTGAACATCTTTCGAAGCAAAGTTTGATCGGGCACCCAAAATTTCAAAACTTATAGCCGTTAGGGAGCCCCTGGGCCCTGGCTGTCCGCTAGTGGGCCCACAGGGGGGCCGGCCGAACCCTACAATCGGCCGGCCCCACTTGACAATGGCTCCCTACCACCTTTTTTCAACAGCTAGTGGCCGTTGTGCTCAGCTCCTAGCCATTGTGCCCGGCCATTCTCTCTTTAAATAGAGGCTGTCGTGGGATTTCTAGGGTACCCACAGCCGGGTGGCGGAACGCACCCACCTATTCCCAGAGAGGGAGTGCTCGGGGAGGTACTAGGAGATTGGGCTGATCTAGCCCTGAGATAAGTACACAAGAACACACGATCTAGAGTGGTTCGGGCCGCCGGAGCGTAATACCCTACGTCCACTGGGAGAAGTTTTGATCTCTGTTGTGTATGAGTCTATCCTCTGTGGGGCCTTGGCTCTCACCCAGCCTGAGTTTTCCTTCTAGCGGGCGCCCCCTTTTATAGACCAAGGGGGCGGATACTTAGGACGTTGGGGCCCCGACAAGTGGGCCCAACGTGACTGCGCAGCATACTACACAGAGTATTTAGATGGGTACAGTGGTTACGAATCTTTCCTCCGATACGCTCCCACGCCCTGCTAGCGCTACAGTGGTCTTCTCTTGTCCCGTCACCAAGGTGTCCGTTGGGGGAGCGTAGCTTGCGGCATAGTCTGTGGAGGCTATTATGTAGGCATCATAATGGGCGAAGCCGAGCCGTCGTATCCATCTGTTATGGCAGACTTGGTAGGCGCGGCGTGGGCGGCGCCAGCAGCTCCACTATCTTGGTAATACGCGATCAATAGTGTCCCCTGGTCAAAGTATCGCCTTGGCTTCTGCTACATTAATGCGGATGTCCTCCTGTCAGTAATGAATGCCGCGGTAGGTGAGCCTTAATAAGGAGACCAAGCGGCCTTATATACGTGTCTGGGCCTGTTGACACGTGGTGGCCCCGGACCACCCCGAGGCGGGGTGATGATTCCTTTCCTTGGAGAGGGGTCCGGTTACTATACAGGGGTCCGGGATTCCATGGGGATCCGGTCCCCTTCGGGAGGAGGTCCGGAGCTTCCAGCCATTCGGGCTGACCGCCAGCTTTTTCCGGGACACGTGGTGCTCCCGGACCTTTCCTAACCAGGGGAAGGTCCGAGACCGCTGTTGGGTGAGCGGGGCTCCGGACCGCAAGGGTCCGGCTGCTGGACGTAGTTAAGGATAACTACAAAGCTCTTGCCTAGGCGCAGCAAGAGGGGGTACCCCAGTCCTGGGGTACCGACAGAGGCCGAGAAGTGGGTGTTGAGCTCTCACACTCAACTCTCATTCACTCACTCCCTCTCACACTCTCTCAAACTTTGCTCTCGGGTTTTCATTGGATTTTTGCTCAAAAATTTGATTTCAAGAGACCTCTCTCTCTCATTTCTTTGCTGCAAGAAAGAAGGAGCAACTCACGGGTAAGAACGTTCATTTTGGTTTCACTAACGTAACCCGTTTCGAGTTGCACGTATTTTGTTCCATCATGAAAGGCTTAGGGCGGAAGGTCTCCGGCGCACTCAAGAAGATGACGGGTGGAAGTTCATCCCATTCTCGGGGTGGCTCAAGCTCGTGCACACCCGAACCAACACCTACACCAAGCACAATGGACTACAAGGAAGAAGAACAATACGAAGAGATGCAAGCCGAACTGCAAGCCGAGGTCATAGAGATTGACGCAGAAGATGCCCCCTACCTCAACTTGCGAGATCATTGTGAACGATAAGGCTACGCCATCCTCAAGAACCGAAGCTTTGTCCATACCCGAGCATTCGATCCGGACCTCCTCATCAAAACAGGTATGTACGAAGACTTCTCTAACGTTTGGTATGCAATTGGATGGGATAACTTTGTTGCCGTTGAGGAGTACGGTTCTCGACTCCTCACCATCCAATTTCTTTGCACTCTTCGGGAGGTGGAAAATGGGGTTTATTTTTGAGTTTTTGGGAAAGAGTATTTTCTTTCTTGGAAAACTTTTGCCGGCCATCTCGATTTCCACAAACGTTGGCCAATTTCTCTCGAACAAGCTTGCCGCGGTTTTAATCTTCATGAATTTTGGGGACAGATTTTGGGTCAAGTTGTCCATGGCAAGTTTGCACCTCGGTGCGGCGACATTCATAATCCAACTCTTCAGGTGATACACAAGTGGTTAACCATCACTCTCTTTCCAAGAGATGATGTTCGACCCATGCGCAACGGTGAGTTGCTCATTCTTTATGCCATGGTCAACAAGATCAAAATCTCCCCCGCGTAAGCTTTGGTTAAGCAATGGCTTTCGAATTTCAAAATAACGGGTCCTATTGAGTGCACTTCTTTGATTACTCATATCGCTACACGTATCGGTGCCTTAGAGGGGAATTTTATTCCTTTCATTGAGGGCGACCGTGCGTATATCGATGAGGCTTATTTGATCCAAGGTCACACACTCAAGAAAGGCCCGAATGACTCTTTGATTTTCTTTTACTTGGGCTTTACAAATGAGATTCTGCTGCCCAATGTGGAGTTCCATTTGTATAATTAACATTCGCTAACCATCCCTCTCGTTCCACGAGAAGGAGGTCGTAGGCATAGATCTTCTGGTTTGCCTGGCAGGATGACAAGGAGCAAGACCAGAAGGGAAGCAGAGCCGACACCACCGCCTCAGCAGCCACAACACTCACATCAACATGAGGTCGGTGTTTCATCATGGCACAGTGCCAGCAGTGAGGAGTGGGCACAGTAGGCACCAGGCCGCCAGTCCACCAGTTCCAGCTCCATGAGCCCCGAACCTCATCAGACGGACGGTCTCGTCCCGAGGTTTCGGTACCATCACCCAGCAGCTAGGTGAGTTGCGGGTGCAGAGCGACAACATTCAAGAGACGCTGAACCAACACTTCGATACATCTCAAGCATGGTAGCGTCACACTGGCGAGAGACTCCACGACATGGAGCAATTGCAGTTGTAGAGACAGGAGGAGTAGAGGGCATACTGCCGCTGAACGGGTTTCAACCCCGATCAGCCATAGTGAGCCTAAAGCTAGCTTGGGGGAGGACCCCCACGAGAGGTAACTTGTATCATTTATCTTTACTGCTTTTATAACCTTGCATGAAACCCATAAAAATTTGCAAAATTGGAAAATCCATAAAAATTTGCATAACTAAAAGCAAATAAAAATTTGCAAAACTTAGAAAAACACCAAAAATATTTCTTTTAATATGTGTAGTAAGCATGGTGTAAGTTTTTCTTGTTGAGATGATAAATAGTTGCTCTGTTAATTTCCTTCATATGCTTAGTAACAACTTTATAATCTGCCTAGTTTTGGGTTCAAACCTTAAACTTGAAACTTGTGGGTAGCAAAAAACATGATCTAAATCTAAGTTGTTGTGAGCTATGATATAGTTAAGTAGAGTTGCTATGATCTTCTCTTATGTGATACTTGACATCCGGAGTATTTAATTTTGAAAACACAAAAATAATAAAGTTCCTCAATGATATGAAATTCCTATCCAAAGCCATATGTTGTTTTCATTGCAAAACCTTCCACATATGCAGCTTGCTATCTCATTGAGTTTTGTCAAATTGTTGTGACCCTTAGTGAGATTCATTTCATACTCCCATGACCAAGATCACGTACACGTTTCCACCACATGCTATGCTTCTACACTAGAAGTAAGCAAATATCCATCCATCCACAAAATATCCAAGTCCATGTATGACACCTCTCTCTCAAAAATATATCAAGGATATGGGGCTATGCAAAAAGCAAATAAAAGATGCATACCCAAAGAAGTTATGCCACATGCTTCGGCATGTCCAAAAAGAGAGAGAAAAGAAAAGATGCATACCCAAAGAAGGTATGCCACATGCTTAGGCATGTCAAAAAAAAAGAGAAAGAGAAAAGATAGCCCCTTATCCAAAAAGAAAAGAAAGAGAGATGGTGCACACAAAGGAGTTCATACACAATCCACCAAAAACATTCACACACTTGCACATCTTGATTAAGGTTTATGACTTGTTTCTCCTTTGGATCCGGTCTTTGACTTAGCAAAATATGAGAAGCGGGTATGCCTTAAAATCCGCCATACCTACAGCTCCACAAAAATAGCCATTAGAGATAGGTTGAGGAAAAAAGGCACAATAAAAAGCCTTGGTAAGGGATTATACACAATGAGCGATCCGAGAGATCATCCGAGGAACTTTATAAATTTCTTTTGAAAAAAAAACTTTGCAAAACCTCTGTATTGACTGTTGAACTAAAGAGAAAGAAATATGAGCACTCTATGATACCGTTCTGACTCCCAACCACCAAAGATGAGGTGAAGCTATAAGCTCCACAGGAGTAAGGTAAGAGGTAAGAACAAAAGCCAACTTATTCAAAATTAAGGTAAGAAGCATTCGGTTGTGCCTAAGTATAAGTTGGAAATTCAACATCGTAGCAACTCCTGATCAACAACAAGCACCATATTTTGCTTGGGACGAGCAAAAGGATAGCTTGGGGGTGTTGTTGATGGTCGTTAAGTGCAAAATATGACCGTCAACTATACTCATAAAAGAAGGAAAACCATACCTCTTACTCGCATATTTGTATCACTAACCTAGCTCCACAGTTGTTTTCGAAGATTTATGTTTTCAGGAGCACAAGTCCAGAATAACAAGAAAAACGAAGAATACGCTGACAAAGTTGTAGGAGATTGTATACTGCGTAACACATGCAAAAGAGGCCCACCTAACAGACCAAACCGACCAACAAAGCCCCGGCACCGACGTATCAACATCAGGGCCCACCAGGCAGTGTACCAGAGAAAGATGGTGGCCAGAGGCGGCAAGGTGGGGCCGGCCAAAACCCCCCTGAAGGCCATCCAGGTGCATTTTGGCGGGAGATCATGTCTTACCCTCTAGAGATCGGTTAGGGATGTTTCCATGTAAAGAGTTGGCGGGAACCGACCTCAAGCACTATATAAGAGGCCTCTCACCACTCTCTCTCACACACACCACTTAAAGGCCTCTCTCTCACACTCTCTTGTCACTTGTGCTCCTTAGGGTAGTGAAGCTAGGCTAGTACTTCATCTCCTTAGCGAATCCAATCGTCCTTGGGGTCGGCGAGCAATCCTCGGCCTCTAGTATGGCTTTGTATTCCGACTTTTGTTATGCTATTCATACTGAGTTCGTTCCTGGTTATCTTGCTATGTCCTTAGCATGATTAGCCTTGATCTGTGTTTTATCAAGTTATACTAGTTGCTTGCATAGACCAGATGATTTGGGTTAGGATATCGGTTTGTTGTGCTTTCGGGCTTACCTTAGCATCTTACCTGTCCATCCGAAGGGTGGGGGGCCCGGGGGTGCTAAGGTAGTGACCTCATATGCGGGCATGGTGCCCGGGTATGCGGGATCCTTCGGATATGACGGTGCTCCACAGTTTGACTGGGGTAGACCGCAGGTGGTGATAGCCCTGTCGGTCTGCCGGGAAGCTGCTTGTCGTTTAGCGTACTCCCCGACGTTCGGGTATCGTGTAGGAGTTCATGCAAAGATGAAACGGGACTGGATGTTCTCTAGTATGGGTCATTCTCCCTGATGTCCCTAATTTCCCGGCACCTGCAGCTCTAAGCATGTGGCTAACATAACTTACCTGTTAACATGAATAGTATACTAGGATATGTGCCTATGCTCCCACTAACCTTAGGTGTGCTTGTTTATTCTTTATTCATGAGAGTTGGCTATTCTGTGTGTGTCACATTACCCCTGATTATCCTTTATTTATCACTTACCACTGCATAATCAGTAGTCTGCACCTTATTTCATAAAGTCATGGTTATGGAACTAGTAAATATCTTTATACAACCTCGCCATCCCTTGGGAAAATATAAATAACGATACCCTGAATACTACCGGGTGAAATGCTACAACAGTATATCCGTGCACTTGCGGATCCTTCTGTAAATGTTATGACATACCAACACGGCATTTCTGGTGCCATTGCTAGGGACACCCCTGTTCCTAGTGATTGCGCTAAGAAATGTTAACAGCGTCGGATCATCCGATCAGGGCTGTCGGATTATCCAGTCTCTCACAGACCAAACGGTAGCTGTTATACTCTCACAGACTAGACCGGTCAGACCGGTCCCTCTCTGAGTTTTGCAGTTAACTCTCTCTCTCTCTTAGTCTAATCTCTCTAGGGAGTTGCTATGAGCACTTTTGGTGTTGTCAAAACCCACTGATGTTGCATCCCTCTTGATAGTACGGCATACCTATACTCAAGTGCATAAATGAAATATACAACAGTCACAATCACCACTTGAGCTTCGCAATATGATCATGCCAACCTTCGTTCGAACAATACCGTGAGGGTATCAATATTTTCATTCTTTGAGCATACCCACTTTGAGCTAGTGACTTTGAATCTTTAATTTGCATAGTAATGAATTCCAACATTGATTCACAAGTCACCTTCTTCACTTGAATAATGACACTCTTCAACATATAACTCTCTATGACTCTAGGATCTCCGGCCTTTGACCCATATCGGTTTCTTTGCTCCCCCCCCCCCAAGCTGTCGCTTGCGTAGCCTCTTGTAACACGCCTCTTGGCCCTCTACCTTTATCCTAGCCGTCCATCTTGAACTCATGTTGATTTATGTCATGCATGAAATCTTCTTTATCAATTTGAATTCTCAATTCAATCTAATATGCAAGCTTTCCAACTTGAGACATCATATATGCATAGTATCATGTCTCATTTATTTTTGCCTTACTTGCTTCTTTTGTTAATCATCATTTATGACAAGTTCTTTCCAAACTTGAGACTATGCACAAGCATATCATGTCTCATTCACAAAACCTTTACTTGTTACTTTGAATGTTAGAGCCTTTGTATCGACCATGAATACCTTGCTCTATTTTTCCTTTCTGATTTGGCTTGTCACCTATATATATAATACCAATGGGATAAACACACTTGCTTGCAATATATAAGCCAACTCATTTAATACTAATTTTACAATTAAATTCCTACTCATAATCTCATGCAAATAAGTTAGTCCTTTAATCATGTTGTTAATCAATACTCCAAAACCCACTAGGGGCCTAGATGCTTTCAATCTCCCCCCTTTTGGTGATTGATGACAACCCGATTAAAGCTTACAAAAATATATTCAATAAAACTTTTGAATTCTCAGATTTAGTTGGAGCTCCCTCTCAATATGTGCACATGAATGGAATTCATCACAAGTTGGCCTCACATGCCAAATTACACATATTGAGCAAAAATGAGACTCCCCCTAAATCTCAGCATCCGTGGGGTGCAACAAGTGTGTGTGAACATCATAAATAAACCCGTGATGCAATATGACATATGATCCAAACAATTAAGCAACTACTCAGTGCTGTTGCCACAGATCGGTCAAACCGGTCCTGGAGACCGGTCAGACCGGTCCACACCAGGCAGCACACAACACGGCTTAGACCGGTCAGACCAGTCCCTCTGACCGGTCAAACCGGTCAGAGACAACCAGCACAGCCCAAGGCTGAAACAAAAGCATCACATCTCATAAAAATTTCACACTATCACAAAAGTCTCTTATGCATTTAAAAACAAGATGAATACACCCAATAGCACACAATACAAATGTCTCAAGTCCACAAGTCCTTAATGCGATAGAGATAGATATGTTTTTACAAGATGAGACAAGAATACACAAACATATCCATACACATCCACATATCCTTTCTTCTCCCCAAAGCACGACTCAACACAAGCATATCCGTGCATGATATCCATCCATACATGATAAGATCTAGTTGATACAAGATGATCTCAACACACACGTCACATCTACTCTCATCTACACGCTCAGCACACACACATACTAGATAAGCTTTAATCCACCTTTCTTCTCCCCCTTTGTCATCCATCAATAAAAAGCGCACAAGAGGAGAAGAGTGTGCTACCGTCAGAACTCATTGTCTACCCGAAGAGAAGCCACCAGAACTACCCGGATAAGCAAAGATGGAATCACTTCAGCTGGCCACTGTCGCCTCAACAGAGTCAGGAGCTGGAGAAGGTGAAGGTGATGTCCCTGCATACCCCATATCTGGTGAGGACAAAGTCCCTCCAAGCCCAAAGTGTGGTGGAGGTGCTGAAGCTATAGGAAATGTCGCCGACGATCCTAGAACTGTCGACGAACTGACGTAAGTCCCAAACTGAGCTGTTGCACTGAACGGTGGAATCTGCCCCACAAGGCTGGAAGTGAACGACGGGGGCCCTAAGTACGGTCCAGCAAACTGAGAACCTATCTGTGGGCCTGAAGCAAATATCTGGGGACCTGGATGGAACTGTGGTGCAAAGTGTGGAGGAGGTCCATGTCCAAACTGCTGAGCTGAAGACGATCCACCTGGCTGACTCTCCTGATCAAAGAACATCCTCTCTCCCAGGTGGTCATACTGCCCAAAGTCCATGTCCTGAAAGCTCTCAATCATCTGCTCTACAGAAGGAATCATTGTTGCCTCGGGCTCTAGAGAAATAGGTGAAAGCAGTGGCTGGAGTTGCATAGTAGTGTGCATCCTCTTCTGGTTATCCCTCAATTTCTTGTTGTTCATCCTCTCTCGTTCCTGATTAACTAGGATGTCTCTCTGGTTCTTGATCATGCCTGTAAAAGTCCTGAACATCAGTATGAAGGAACAGGAAGACCTGCGAGGAGGGGAAGCATCTCTACCCTCATGAGGCACATAGCCTCCAGCTGGTGCCTGCTGCTGAGGTATATCCTCAGCGTGCTAAAACTGTGCATCTGCATCCTCCTGAGCCTCATCATATCTGCCCTCGGATGGTACTCTCACATGCTTAGGATGCTTAATCCTAAACGGCTCATGCTTCACATCCATCCCGAAGTTCCTCCTAGTGACCTTCAGTATCACCCTCATGATATACGGTGCATACCCACATGTCTTCAAGGGACTCTCAGAAATATGCTTGATCTCCTCCCAAATGAAATCACCAACACTGAAGTCACTGCCTCTTGGATCGGGCTGCATCTGGCCAATCAAATTCTTGGCATGTGCTAAGATGTCACTGGGATTCCCATCCCGGAGTGTTAGTGTCTTCCTGAACAGCCTATTCAGGACAGAGTAGTAGGTGTACAACCTTGTGACCTTGCCTACACTGCCAACCCTATCCCTCGGATACATGAATGTCACATGATCGGCTATCAAGGGTAGGTCATAGTGAATCTTAGGATGATCCACGTCCTCTACAGCAAGTCCCAAGTACCGACAGAAGGAACTGGTAGAGCTGTCCCTCTATCATCTAGTAAATGGTCCTTTCATTGTCATTCTGTGCATCATGCCCAAAGTAGACTGTGGCGTAGAACTGGGCTATTAACTCCTTGTTCCAATCATGCTGGAACCCCATGATGTCCTTGATGTGTCTGTCCTAACACATCTGAGCCACCTCATCACAAATCATATTTCTCAAATTTGCCATATGAGTCCAATCAACCCACTGGGCCTCTGAGGCAATCCCTGTCTTGCCTAGAATAACAGACTGGTAGAAATCCTGCTAGAAATGAGTGTGAAACCTATAGTCCACTGTGTCCTTTGGGACATCCAAAGGACTCTGTCACCTCGACAAACATGCAGCTGCTGTCATCCCAGTGTTATAGTAACTGACCATCGCTACACTGGCCCGCCTGACAGGTACCTGAATAGCAGGGGTCACTAGAGGACCTTCCAAGTCTGAGCTGCCTGCTGCACTCTCCTCAGATCCATCATTACTATCACCATCATCATCATTCTCATCATCCTCATCCATATCATCTCTCTGAGTCTCAGCATCTGCGTCTGCCTCACTATCTTCTGCAATCTCACGAGGATCTCTTAAACAGGGCTCATCCTCCTCTGTGTCGTTGCCAGACGACTCATCAACATCCATCTGCTGAGCATCTGTCCTGGCCTTTCTAGGCCTCAACTCTCACTGACTAGGAGCTGTTGCATGATATGGTGAAGCTGACACAACTATTGCTGCCTCGGTACCACCATTGCTCGAGGCACCTCCAAGTACTCGTGCATCTCGATCCTCATTGCACTTGCTTCTCTTCTCACGATTTCTTGTAAAAAGATTCTTGTACCGATTCATGATCTCCAACCTGAGATAGGAAGTATTTATGCTGGGATTAGATTATGAGAAGCAAACCACAAGATCTGGATAGAAAGTGTTTGAAATGCACTTGAAACAGGGATTCTTCTACTCTGTCAGCCATAGACCAGTCAGACCGGTCGGATTGACCGGTCAGACCGGTCCCTTACAGAAACAGGACAAGACTTGAATTTGTAAGACTGATACTAGAATAAATTGCTAGATAAAGATGATGAGCAATGTAATTAACACCTAGCAACATTTAGGAACAGAAAAAGACTTAAATCTGAAGATTTTGGTTCTGGCCAGACCGACCGGTCTGACCGCTCAGGCGGACCGATCGGGCGGCGCCCGAACCCTAGGTTTTGATTCTTAGCAATGTGCTTCAAGAAACATTTTGATCTCTTAGAGGATTGTTCCTAGGCCTAGCAGGAACTACTTGACCAAAGGAATTGAAAAGATATGCACGGTGCTAAGAGATCGGGCGTTAGGAACATTTGATACCTTGGGAGAGAGTGGAACTCGTGAAGAACTTCAAGATCGGCCACATCAACGGTCGATCCGCCCCTCCAAGCCCCATCACACTTGATGGAGCAATCAAAACGGGAGGTGGAACTCTGAATCTCCAATGGAGGAGAAGGGGAAGGTGAGAGGCGGCGCACAGGAGGAAGAAGAGTGGCTGTCGGTGGCAAGAGCGTAAAAAGTTAATAGTTTTTGACAGTTTGACCCCGGGGAGGGGTAAACGGCCGTTAGTTCTCCCGACCGGTCAGATCGGTTGCACACTGAGTGTGAGAAAAGAAGTCCAGAGTATCCGGGAAAAATTCTGGAGAATCCGGACTAGGTCCAGACAATCCGAGCTGAATTCCAGAGTATCCGGGATTTTGTCATGAATAATTTTCTGGGAGATAAATCTTTGATAAAATGGCTAAGCACTTCCAAAGTTTATATTTTCTGACCTTATGTGCTAACCATAAGATGAGATGGAAAGAAGAGAACTAATTAAGGAGCATTTTGATAGTGAACAATATTCCAAACATGAGCTCCTTGTTACTTCCAAGGAAGATATGATATTTCCAATATAACCAGTCCTTTGATGAGAGATGTGAGAAGGATAAAGATCTATGGACTTGAGAAAGTCTCACCACTTGTGACTAGCCATCAAGCAATCAATGAGAACAATAGTCATAAGTAGCTTGATACGGTCACGGAGACCAAGATCCAAATATTTCAAATTTGACACACATCCTATCATGCTAGTTGAGTTTTTTTTGAAAAAAAAAACATCTATCCTATAACACTCATAGCATGCAACAAGTCAAGCTATCACCATACTAGAGGATTTAGCACAAACCTTACACAATTTTACACATGGTTGACACTTAGTCACAAATAGGAAGGTTTTAGCTAAATATCTAGGTGACAAGATTTCTTGAACTTGATGCACACAAATGCACACACTAGCAAGAACACGTGGCCTAGATGCTCAAAGGTA
Source organism: Panicum virgatum (assembly GCF_016808335.1). NCBI lineage: Eukaryota > Viridiplantae > Streptophyta > Magnoliopsida > Poales > Poaceae > Panicum > Panicum virgatum. The sequence continues at coordinate 17,909,335 of NC_053146.1, read as the reverse complement.
AAGATATCAATAAGTGAGTAGAAAACATACCTTTGCCTCTTAGCCACTTAAACTTGTGCATAAGACTTTTTAAAGCCAACACTAGCTCTCAAGGATGAGACATAGTGTTCAACATAGCACAAGTACTCATGATTATGCTTAGTCAATCAATATTTGATCCATTGGATGAATAAACTCACATTGGATCCATAAAGAGCATAATCAACACCATGAGAGACTACAAATTCACTCGAAGAAAATGTTAGTCCCAAAGACACAAATTTTAAAGTGATCTCCCCCTAAATAGGTGCATAAGAGTTTTGAATTTCTTTTAGCTGCACTTAATCCATATTAAGGGACGAGGAGAAATTACTTTGACAATTTGGTCATAAAAATATAAAAGGATATTTGAGTGAAATTGTGTTAGATTTTCTTACTGCCTGTAGTACATGACCCCATGAGATGCCTCTTAAGTATATGCACTGAGAAAATACCTTTTGTACACGGCTTTTTTCTCGTTTCTTCTATCTGCTGCAGTTTTCTGGTTCAGACCGATTAGACCGGTCACACCAGGCAGAACTGCAGTAGGCCTTAATTTGTTCATGTCTTGTATCCTTGAATGGTTGGCTAGATAAATTTTCTTGTCTGCACTAAAACAAGACATTGCTCTACACAAGAGCCATTAAACGCATTTCACGGCATACGGGAAGTAACTCAAAAGAAAGTGCCTTAGTCACTATTAGAATGTCACAAGCTCCACACAAGTGACACACTTGCACTCACCATGAGTCAAGTGACTAATGCAATTTGAAATTAGAAACGAGTTAACGAGATGACATTGGATGAAGATATGCAAAATGATTCCTTGAACTTGGTCAATAACTTTAATACACAATACACTTCAATGAACCAAGCTCCCCAATGCATCTCCATGTACCTGCAATCTTTTTAAGTTTTCTTTCGTGCCCAACTCTTGTTGGTCCCTACAATGTTAGCCACAATAGACTTGGGGACCCAAATAGCCCTTATGCTAACATTGGGTGATTTGATCACCTTAGTAGCATAAGTACTCATCTTGTCCTTCCAAAGTTTAGCAAAATCATATTGAACAAGTTTTGAGTTAGGCAAATTACCGTTTGGGCAATCCTTACTCATATGACCTTTTGCTCGACAAGTGTAGCAAATACAGTGTTTAAGCTTGACAAAGGTGCTCTTGACTTGATTCTTGTGCTTCTGAGCATCAATGGACTTCTTGAGCGGAAAAGTTGGCTTTGTGGGCTTCTTGATGGGTCCTACAGCACCACTGGCCTGGACCAGTCTGACCGGTCGGGTCCGACCGGTCTAGTCAGACCTGAACGGCTGAGGACAACAGTGAACCATATGCCCTATTTTCCTACAACCAAAGCACAATCTATTTTCTAGAAGCTTTCTTTGACTTCTTGAAAGTCGCTCTTTCTCATCGGGCTTGATTTGACAATTTCTATAGCACTTGATGTGCCCTAGAGACTTCTTTCTTGAAATCTTGTGTTTGATGCTCTTTTGATCTTGTTGAGGAGTTGAGATAGTGATGTTTGAACCCTTCTCAAGCTTCTTCACCACGGAGTCACGGTTATCTTGAGAAGGTCTCGCTTTCTTTTTGCCCTTCAACTTGATCACTTCTTCTTTGAGCTTTTTTACTTCATGCATAAGTTCTTCATTTTCTTGCGCTATGAAGTCATCACAAGATTCTACAAACACTTGCTCAATGCTAGATTGGCTTGCTTGAGAACAACATGGTGTAGTGCAAGTCAAATCAATTTGAACTTGTGAGCATGTGCAAGTGTGAGTTAGAGGTTCATAGGATTTTATCGTTGTAAGCATAACCTCATGAGCAAATTCAAGTGAAACATGTGAGTCTACAAGTTTCTCATAGGATTTTTCAAGTCCAGTATGAGTTCCTTGCAAAACCACATGCTCACTAGTGAGCTTCTCCAACTTGGCTTTGAGCGCTTGATTCTCCGTCTCTGAAAAGTCAATACGAGATAAGGAGTTAGTAGATAAGCTCTCTGATTTTCTTACCAAGGAGGCATAAATGATCTTGAGTCTATCAAGCTCTTCTTTGAATTTTATTGCTTGATTAACTCCTTGACTATCTTCTTTCTTGCTTTCGGCAGTCAAGCACTTGTGATCAACATCACTCGAAGATGTTGAATCATATGAAGCTTGCGCTTGCCTCGATCGCCATCGGGAGCACTTCTTGCTCTCTTTGCACCTTTCCCTAGTCAGATCGGTCTAACCGGTCACACAGACCGGTCTGACCGGTTCCAATAGGGAACCAGTAGACTTCTTTTCTTTTCTTCCTTGATCATCAGAAGTAGCCACAAGAGGATAAGTATAATTCTCTGAAGTGGTATACTCCTCTAGTGACCCTTCATCTTCTTCTTGATCTTCGTCGTCACTATCTTCTTTGCATATTACCTCGAGGAGTTGCCAAAGGCGATATGCATCAAGACGTATCTTTGAAAATTTATTCTCCTCTTGTATAGAATCTACAAAATCTTTGTCTATGCTTTCAAACAAGAGGTCAATAACATGATGATTACACAACAAGCATTGTTTTTCTTTATTTGACAAATTGTTGAGATCTCTAGGTAGAATGCTAGTTTTAATAGCTTGCTCAAAGGAAGGACTTATGGTCCTTAAGACATTACGAATATGAGCGGACCAAGAAATGTAGTTTGAGCCATTCATACCAAGGGGCTCAAACGGTACCTCGCAAAATGTCGACATTGTGATTTTCCAAGCGGTTAGGCTTCAATCCGGAGACCAAAACTTTGATATCAATTGAAAGGATCTTGATCACACGATGTCGTAGCCTAGAGGGGGTGTGAATAGGCTTTTCTTCAAATTTCAGCACTTAACCCTGCTGGGACTACCTGGACCGGTCAGACCGGTCTGAGCTGGCAGATAGACCACAGCAAGGAGTTGTTCCCTTTCTCGAGCTTGAACCTATATGAAACATGGAGTGTATATTTTGCAAAATATTTCTATCAATATAAATAGCTCCCTGCACACCGAAGTTCAGATTCACCCCATGTACCCATGTGTGAATCCTACTCTCCGTTGAGAAAGCTTATGGCGATCGCAAGGTCAAGCTATCTCCTCTCTTCACTATATAACCATGCACCCTCGTGGCACACAATCACTGCTGCAACAAACTTTCCGCTGCTCACCACAACCTTGGGAGCTAGCCGGTGACGCCTAGCCGTCTAGGAGCCAAGGCTCCAAGAGTAACAAATGCTTCAATCGAGTAGGCCGACGCAACCGCAAGTGCTCAAAAGCTAGGGATCAAACTCTCTTAATCAATTGACTCTCTAGGAATGGAGTCACTCAACCCAACTCAAGGATTCAACTTGAATCAAGCAACTCTCACAAAGAGATGTTGGGGAGGACTCTCCAAGTGCTCACAAGGCTCTCAAATGTGTTCTGAATGGAATGGCATCAACCCCCACGAATGGGTAAAGTCAAATGGTATAAATACCCCTCTCTCAAAAACTAGCCGTTGCCCCTGTCAGTGTTAGACCGGTCAGACCGGTCACTTTTGAAAACTAGCCGTTGCAGGCTCTGCCTACCCAGACCGGTCAGACCGGTCCCTCTCTGAGTTTTGCAGTTAACTCTCTCTCTCTCTTAGGCTAATCTCTCTAGGGAGTTGCTATGAGCACTTTTGGTGTTGTCAAAACCCACTGATGTTGCATCCCTCTTGATAGTACGGCATACCTATACTCAAGTGCATAAATGAAATATACAACAATCACAATCACCACTTGAGCTTCGCATTATGATCATGCCGACCTTCGTTCAATCAATACCGTGAGGGTATCAATATTTTCATTCTTTGAGCATACCCGCTTTGAGCTAGTGACTTTGAATCTTCAATTTGCATAGGAATGAATTCCAACATTGATTCACAAGTCACCTTCTTCACTTGAATAATGACACTCTTCAACATAGAGCTCTCCATGACTCTAGGATCTCTGGCCTTTGACCCATATTGGTTTCTTTGCCTCCCCCCAAGCCGTCGCTTTCTTAGTCTCTTGAAACACGCCTCTCGGTCCTCTATCTTTATCCTAGCCGCCCATCTTGATCACATGTTGATTTATGTCATGCATGAAATCTTCTTTATCAATTTGAATTCTCAATTCAATCTCATATGCAAGCTTTCCAATTTGAGACATCATATATGTATAGACTCATGTCTCATTTACTTTTGCCTTGCTTGCTTCTTTTGTTAATCACCATTTATGACAAGTTCTTTCCAAACTTGAGACTATGCACAAGCATGTCTCATTCACAAAACCTTTACTTGTCACTTTGAATCCCATTATAAATCGAACAAGCTTTTGCAAATGTTAGAGCCTTTGTATTGACCATGAATACCTTGCTCTATTTTTCCTTTCTGATTTGGCTTGTCACCTATATATATATATAATACCAATGGGATAAACACACTTGCTTGCAATATATAAGCCATCTCATTTAATACCAATTTTACAATTAAATTTCTGCTCATAATCTCATGCAAACAAGTTAGTCCTTTAATCGTGTTGTCAATCAATACTCCAGAACCCACTAGGGGCCAAGATGCTTTCAGGCCGACCTAAGGGCCGGAATCAGTGTTGCTGTCCATTTTCGCTGTCGAGGTGAGTACAAGGCTATGTGTGTATGCGGCGTCGCCGTTCTAGTTCGCTCAGAGGAGGAACTTCCGGCACTGGCGGCCATTACTTAGCGTGATGCAGGCGTTGAGGGGCCAAGTTGATGTGGCCTGGTCTCTGGTGGCGAGGGTGTCCAGTGGAGGAACGGCGGCCGTGACCACCACGGAAGTGGCGACCACGGCGGCCTCGACGGCGACGACCAGTGCAGTCAACGATTGGGAAGATGACAAATCCGTCCCCAAGTGCAAGGAATCGAAGGTCAGTGGAGTCCATGCCCAGGGAACGTGAAGTCTCCTTGTTGCAGGAAGTCGGTGAGTGTCTCTCTTGTTGTTGCCCTCTTCTATTGCCCAGGGAAATCGATAAGTTGCCTGGAGTGGCCTTCTCTAGCGCTCAGTGCAGAGGCGTGCGTGATAACGTGTTGAGAGTGGAAAGTTTAGAGAGGAAAGGATTGAGGGAATGAATGTGAATGGTTGTACTGTTTCTATTGATTGATTGTGCTTATATACAAGATCAAGAGACATTATCCCAAAGGACATGTCCCTTTGGGATGACCCCTTCGGGGCACCGTTTGGGGTGGTAGTTCCCCAAGTGGGATTTATCCACTAATTACAGAATTAGATAAATAATTACATATTGATCACTAACTAATCTATTTTTCTTCTAATAGGGGATACTTTTTTTATGTCTGGAAAGATATCCAAATCCTCTACAATCGTATGAAGGTTTATTATATTTTTTACCATTAAGATAATGTAAAATTGACATTAACAATGTGTTACATATGGTCAAATAATTTGGACAATGTCCATTTTGTGCCGTGAGAAAACTCATTTGTTCCTTGGGTCAAACAAGGAAAGGAATTTGTTGGTGTTTGGACCCTTCTTTCTATCATGAAAAATCAACCAACTGTTCTCGGTATCTCCCTATTCTACTCAAGAAAGAGAAAAATTAATTGATGTAGCAGATTAGCCAGCTGCCGCCTTTGAAAATAATGACGCGGAATAGGCTGTTGCCGGCCAGTTGGCTGTGGCATGCGCTGCAATTTATATATGGGTTCAAGATGCCATCAGAAGAATCTAACCTCATCTGATTGCTTTGACGCAATTAATGAACCAAAGTTCTAAAACTCTACTAGCTAGTGGGAGGCACTAAAGCCAATTAATGAACCTCATCTTGGCTGTTTGCTTTGAGGCGTTGAATCACATTTGGAACTTGATTGTTTGGACAAAAAGGTTGACTTGTAACCTCTTTAGTTTAGCAAGCTATACATGGATCCGCTGGACCACGTAGGTGTACCAATTGGCTACTTTGCAGCATGGTCATTGCGGGAGTCAAGGCTACAGATGGTTTGCAAGGCATGAAGTTCGTGACCGATCGAAGTTGGCCAAGTTTGGCCTATATGGTAGCATTGGACTGGTAAGAAGGGGGAAGCAACACTGAGTGACTTTGTCTTTATGGTACCAGGTTCGGTACTGATTCCTTGACTCTGGGAAGAAATTCTCAGATCTGACCTTAACTGGTTGTACTTGGCAATGGCTTTGCTGAAGACATTGTTTGGATTCCGAAGAATTGCTCTCTAGAGGGTGAAAACCTATGATCTGGCCTTAATTGGTTAGATCACTGCAATGAAGGTGCGTGTGCGTGTCATTTCCTCGTTGGAGGCATTGTCTCTAGGAGCCTTATTCGCAGTCCAGGTGTTGCTATGGTTGTGAAGACATTGAAAATGAAGTCACATGTTGTAGTTTTCTGCATCATAATTTTTTTGGTCATGGCTTTCTTTGTTTGCTTTAATTTTCAAAGGCTATGTGCATCCTAGCTATGCAGAGGTCGGGTTGGATCTTAGTATGATTGTATCACTTTGATGTAATTGTCTAAAATTAATAAAGCTTCCCATTTCCAAAAAAAAATATAGTACTACTTCATAAGTACTTAAGGGCAAGTACATTAGTATCTTCTAATAGGCAATCTAATATAATGCAATGACACGTCATTTTAAGATGGCTTAACAGACAACTACAAAATAGATTGTTCTTTTTCTTTGTATATCATATCCCTTAACTATGAGTAGTATGACAACAACAACTCGTACAATAGGTAGAAAGCAGTCTTATAGTCCTTAATAGTAGCTTTTAAGGTGTTTGTTTCGCAAAGTAACCACCTCATTCTCTCTTCTCTTCATCTCTCTTCCACATCATCAAAAAACTTATGTGGAACTACATGCGACAACCACCAATATTAGGTCGCTGATGTGGAGCAATGTACTTTACCTAATAAAATTACTATTTTTGCTGCTATTATATCCCTATTTAATTTGGTCTTCTTAATAGAAGAATTTCAGCGAGAAGAGACATGTATTACCCTTTTAAATTTCAGATCTCTGAGCAATCAACGTGAGGTGAACCTTCTTGCGCCAAAAAACAATCCGTAGAAAATATTTCAATCGTTGGTCAGATCTCGATCGGTCATCCAATCAATAACCCACATGGACCATTCTATAAACAAAGTCAAAGCATGTGAGCCAGTAAAACTAGAACCAAGTAATCAAGCTTTTACAAGGTCTTTTATTCATATTTGTATTAGGTCAATGTTTTGCTTTTATTCAATGAGCGTCGATAACTTGCCATATGTTCCTGCCTGGGTCGTACAAGCTGTAAGCAAGCTTGGTCACAGCCTTCATAGTTGCGTAATTAGATGTCTATTAAGTTTATTAAGCAATTACATTTGCAAGTAGTATTGGTCCCAGCCTTCATAGTTGCGTAATTAGATGGCTATTAAGTTTATTAAGCAATTACATTTTCAAGTAGTATTGCTGAATATTAAAATTCCGAGTATAATAAAACATAAGAAGCACATAAGTACGGATCGGGCCAACCCAAACTCTACAGTCCACAAGAATTGAACACAAGACCTCTAGTCGTGCGCATAGCTTCCTAACTACCCCAACTATATAGTACATGTTTAGATAGGATACTTTTCTTTTAAACTAGTCGTGGAGGGTCCTTTTGTCCCGAGTAACAGCACCAACCGTGCCTAGAGAGTCCTTTAGTTCCAATTGATAGCACATATCGGGACTAAAGAGTCCCTCCTTAGTTCCAGTTGGGACCCTAGCCGTTGGACCCGGGATTGATACTTACATTAGTCCCGGGGCCAACAACCACCGGGACAACAGCCATCGGGACAAATATCAAAGGCGGGTACAACTAGCCTAGTACGTAGAAATTACCGGGTTTGCAAAAAGAACTTAGACTGTCTAGGGTTGGGTAAGGATGGTCTCTTAATCCCTTCCTTTTTCTGTCAATCGGAGTTATTTCCTAGGACTTGCCATGATAAAGGGGAAAAGGGGAAAAAAGCACAATTGAAGAGCGCAACACTCAGAGTATGCAGACTAGAAAACTGTGAGACGAGCGAGTGCACTTACCTGGTGCAAAATATACCTTAGGCCCAAAGTTGGCCTGCGAGATCAGCGAGTGCACTTACGGTGTTTTCGCCGACGTGCAAGTGCGCGTTTTGGTATTTTCTCTCTCATCATATCGTATAATGAGTTCATGACTTAGCGGGGTGGTGAAAAGAATCGGGTGCTCGTAGCCTAAAAGGAGGGGGTGAATTAGGCAATCTAAAACCTTAACTTATGGCTCCATCTAGTTTGCACAAAACATAAAGTAGATCGTGCTATCTAGATGTGCAACTATAGTTCAACTAGTATGAAACCCTCGTCCCAAAACAAGTTTTGCAACCTATAGCCAATCCTAACTTGATGGTACTCTAAGAAAGTAAAGGCACACTAGTTGCAAATATGAAATGCGGAAACGTAAAGGGGATGAAAGGAAGCAAACTCTTGACACGAAGATTCATCCCGTGGTTCGGTTACGCACAAAACCACTCCTACTCCATGTTGTTGAAGCACTCTATCGAGAGTATCTCTTCTCGGCCACCAAGTCTTTTCCGAGACTCTTCTTGCCTCGCCACCAAGACTTCAAGTCACAACGGTCATCTTGGCCCTGGGTTCCACTAAGGAACTTCTCCACGAAAGATGGGGGTCTCTATGTCCTCTGCATAAAGTTGTCGACGCCGCTCCACACTAAGATGGAGGGTCGAAAACATTGTCGGCGAGCCACCAAGACGCCAAGGGGCATGCACACCAAGTACATGTGGTGGCTCTCTCCTACAACCAAGACACAAGGCACGCAACCTTGCTCACTCACTCACTCAAGAGCTAATCTAGCACTAACACTCACAAAGCATGTGCTAAACCTAAGGATGTGATCAATTTGCTCTTTGGATGGTTTGGAGATGTTCTTCAATGTGTTTGGAGCATCTCTGATCTCCAGCAAGATGAAAATGGCCGGGGTGAGGCGTTTATATAGGCCACCAACTCGAACTAGCTGTTTTGTAGCCGTTGTCCCTTTTTCTATGTAGGCCATCAGAACTTCCGATGGGGCATTGGAACTTCCGATGGTAGGGCGTCAGATCTTCTGGTCAGACTGTCCTGATGTAGCCGTTGAGCCTTCTGATAGCTAACGTGTTTGCTCCGATCCATTGCTCCGATGGGCATTGGAGTTTCCGGTGCTGAAGAGATTCCTGATCAGCTTCCCTGAGGTGCTGACGTCATTGCTCCAACGCCTTGCTCCGATGGGCATCAGACTTTCTAGTGATGAAGGATCTACTGCTGCGTCCTTGACATGCTCTCTGTGTGAAAGTCATGTGCTTAGTCCGATGCCTAGTATTGGGGGCCATCCTATCTTCTAGTACTATAGAGGATTTTCAACTGTTTCAAAACCACTAACAATTGGCGCCATAGTAAGGCGTCGGACCTTCCGGTCAAGGGGTCATCAAATGATTCAATGGCCCATCAGAATTTCCTTGCACTTGTCCAACTCGTCGCAGGGGTCATTTGGACACTCCAAATATATTCTCTCTGCTTTTGCACTGCGACTGAAGTGTCTCGACGGTGGATTGGACGCCTCGACGATGAATTAGACGTCTCAGATATGGTTTGGACATCAATAATGGGACCTAAAAATTCCTACAAATATGGTCTTGCAAATGTTTTAGTCCCATTAATTGTATTGTCACTCGATCACCAAAATCACTCGAAATGGCCTAAGAGGGACCATGTTCGTTACAGGTGGAATGGAGGGCCGTGGACATTTTTCTTCTAATTCAAAAGACATATAATAAAAAGCTAAATGCTACACAGAGAGCTCTCTCCATTTAGGACTATCTGGAGAGCCATCTTCTTACCTTTATGAATATACACAAGGAAGTAACAAATTAAAAGGGGAGAAGAAAGTAACTCTGCTACATTTCTTCTCTCCGGCGAGCACCTTCTTCTCCGGCGACCCTCTCCTCTTCCCGCGGGTAGCTCATCTTCTCAGGTGAGCTCCATTCAGGTTAGAGTTTAGGGTTAGGGTTAGGGTTTTGGGTTGGGGAAAGGAATGGTGTCTGCCGGATCTAAATGAATGCTCGGGGAGGCCGCCGGACCAGTCGTGGTCACGGGTTGTGGGTGGTGAGGCTGGCGGTGTGGAGGATGGCAGTTGGGCGGTCCCGACGGCGGAAGCGAAGGCGGAGGTAGGTGGCGGTGCTGGCGAGATCGAATAGCTTAGAGGATGGGGGAGGGCTAGGGTTGGAGCAGGGCGGCGCAAGCGGTGGGGTAGGGGCAAAGCAGGTTCAGGTGACAGGGTGGGCATGCACCACGGACGACGCGAGGTAGCGGCGGGAGTGGTTAGAGTTGGAGACGGTGGCTCTAGCTAGCAGCATGGCCGATGCGGGAGAAAATCATGCGTGGCGAGGAGGAAGCTGCGGAGGAAGAAGATGATAAAGTATGGGGCCCACATAGGATTTAATGTGGTGGGGTCTCATTTAATGTTGTGGGGAATCTTGTGCTAGCGCAATACAGAGGGGCTCTCAGCATAATCGCCTCTAAAAATATAATAATAACGTCCCTTATGTCGCAAGCAGGAATGCAGGATGTTGTATGTTGATGATGTATATGGATATTCTTGCACGTCACAAACTCACAATAATTTATTCGGCACGTCACAAACTCGTCGCTGTAATTGGTTATTATATAGCAAAACCAATAAATTATCCTTGCAAAATCAACAATGGAATGTAGCAGGCATTTCTTTTTTTTAATATAACTTGGCGCAGTATGCTGAGGGCATGGTTGCATTGAGAATGCCACCTGGCTACCTCGATCGGCCAGTTATATGGCCTCGTTTGGTTCGCGTTAGGATTTTAGCGTGCTATGAATAGTGACATTTTGACCGCTAATTACGGTGTCAAACAAAGGCAGTTTACAAAACCAACTCCAGAACCCCCGCGCTAGTGACTTTGAAGAATCTAATGAGGCCTTTAACCGCGCGATTAGAAGATGGTACTGTAGCATCACTGTAATCAATCATCGATTAATTACCGTCATAAGATTCATCGCAAAAAGTTACACCTATCCCTAAAAATTTTTTTTCAAATAGACTTCATTTAGTACTTCATGCATGCGAGATTCTCTTTTCGGGAAATGTGCGCGTTATTTTTGTAGAATGCCAAACCAGACCTATACATGTGAGCTCTAGCTGCGTGACAACTAGTGCATGTAATAAGTCAACCACCTAATAACCACAACCACCAAGGCAACCTCGCCGAAGACCATGGCGATGGTGATGAGCGCCTTCGTTCCGGTGCTGATCGGATCGCTGGAGGCAACGCTCAAGGACTGGCGGCTCCACGGCTGGTCGGCGGCTGCCCGCAACGAGGCCCAGGAGCTCAAGAGGCTGATGGAGGCGGTGGAGAAGTTCCTGGAGGACGCCGAGAACAAACGGATCCAGGACAGGTCCGTGGACCGGTGGCTGGCGAGGCTGCGGGAGGCGGCGTACGAAGCCGACCATCTGCTGGAATCTTTCAAGATCGAGGCAGAAGCAGCACCGCCGTGGAAGATACAGGTGATCAGAAATTCTACTTTGTTCATTTCTCCTAGCACATCCAACTCATAGTCATGGCCTAGAAACTACTACCAGAGATCAAAGACAAGTCCCTAAAATTTAATATTCCATCCGTTTCAAATTATTAGTTATTTTGTTTTTCTAGCTGCATAGTTTTTGTTATGTACCTAGATAGATGTAAATGTTATGTCTAAGTGTATAGTAAAATTTATGTATTTAGAAAAACTAAAATGACTCATAATTTGGAATCAGTGGGTGGATTTTTATGCTTGAGATTCTTCATATACATATGTTTGCGCTTCAATGTTGTTATTTGTTGACCTTTCAATTTAATTTCATTTGAAACCTATGGCTAAAACTTTATAATAACAGAGAATAGGTGCATTATTATGCCTACGTAGGAGTACAAATCTCTCCGCAATACATTCGAATAATTAAACGTTTCACAAGTAGTGAATTAAATTTCTTGGCAATAGCTAGTGCTAGCTATCTAGTCTGTTGATGTGGAAGTTGGAGAGAAAAAAAACTATTTATACTATTGGAGCCCTATGAAATTGCTCAACTATTTACTCGTCGCTAGTGACTACTCTCTCTTCTATTTTTTTATTGTCACATCAGATCTAGCTATGTAAATAGCTAACAATTACGGAGGTCCTAGGTACCCACAAGCTGAACCATCTCGCGAGCAACGCCACCTCAGGCCCTGTTTGGATAGCTAGCACGAGTAGCACGCACATTTTCCGAAAAAAAATCTTACATGCATGGAGTACTAAACGAAGTTTATTTGCAAAACCTTTTCACGACGAATCTAATGACAGTAACTAATCAATGATTGGCTACAGTGATGTTACAGTACCATCCTCTAATCGTGTGGTCAAAGGCCTCATTAGATTCGTCTCGCGAAGTAGTGCAGGATTGTGGAGTTAATTTTACAAATTATCTTTGTTTAGTACCCCTAATTATTGATCAAAATTTTTGTGCTGCTTGTACTACCAAGCAAACAGGGCCTCAGCTCTCTGGCGCTGCCTAGCTGGAGCCGGTGCGGCTGGAGTTATTATACTCGCGGCTAGCTAGGCTCTTCTCGACCCTATGCAGATCAGGGACCTTTTCTCCTTTTAGACCAGAGACCATCTGGCCCAGCTTTACTCGAAAGCATAAAAATATACTGGGTCGCATAGGTAAGACAGTATCCATAGCGCATAGGCTTGGAAAGAAACACACCAGCCCCTCTAAACTCCCTCTAACAGAAGTAAACTAACAACAGGGCGCGTTTAGTTCCCAAACTAAAAATTTTTTGTTGTCAAATCAACAGTTTGACCAGATGTCGGGAGGATTTTTCGGACACTATTTAAAAAACTAATTTCAGAACTCACCTGAAAATCGCGAGACGAATCTTTTGAGGCCTTTGACCGCATCATTAGCACAAGTGAGTTACTGTAGCACTTATGGCTAATCATGCACTAATTAGGCTCAAAAGATTCATCTCGCCGTGTACATCCAAACTGTGAAATTAGTTTTGTTGTTTAACTACATTTAATACTCCATACACATGTCCAAAGATAGAGGCACAAATTTCGAGGTGAAAATTTTTGGGAAATAAACGCGCCCAGAAAAGCAGCAGGAAAAGCAAATTTTTTGAGACCTCTCGCCACGCCAAGCATCTCCAAACGAAGGCTAGCTGCCGTCTGCAAGGATGATAGGCGTACTAGCAGGCATCGAGTTCTCACAGGCAGGCAAAGAGCTCTTCGTCATGGATCCCTCGCAACTTGATTTCAATCATGGAGTGCGCTTTGCAGCAATGGTACGGCAATTGTTCTTCTCGCCAGTCGCTTCATCATCCCCGGATGAAGCGTCCAGCTTTTGGCTCCGCTTCTTTCAGTCGGTCGAAATTTTGACTGAACAGTGAATATGTCAGTCTGATCCTCGCTTCCGTTCTAGGAGGAGAATCCTCTCTCCTGTTAGTGGTTGAGATCGATCAATGGGTTTTCAAATTCTGTGTGGCTTCTTCCAAAGTGGGCTTTATGATATATGCTCTTAAATCTTTCGCCTGCCTGGATTTCAAGCTCCATTTCTTTCTCTGGAATGAATCTGGTCTCTTCCTAGCCAAAGCTACTGTTAAGGTTGATCACACCCGTGATTTTCAGTGGGTTGAAGTTCAAACAGAAAGCACAAAAAAATCCCTCTCCTCTTTTGCTCGTTCTGGTCTTTTCACGGGAGGTAACGTTGTCCCTCTAGGATCTCGGAATTTGCATTCTTCTCGATCCAAGCCTTCGGTTTTTGGTCGTCTCAATTCTTTTTTATCTTCTTCGGAATGCTGCTCGTAATCGTTCTGGCTCCTCTCCCGTTATGCAAAAATCCCTTCTCGCTTGCCCGCGAAGAACACGGAGATGTCTCCTGCTTGGGCCAGACGCAAAAAGCGCCCCATTCAAATTTGGACTTAAACCTGTCCTTGAATGGCAAGTTTGGCCTTCCTGATAAAACGCCAAAGTCCTGGGCCTCTAGCCAAAATCAAGGGGTTGTTCACGTTGCCTTTACAACTTCCATCAAAGGCCCATTTGCAGAAATAGAGTTCGCTGCGCCTCTTGCTTCAAACTTGATCACATCGTGGTGCATTGCCGGTTCTTGCCTCGTTTCCCAGACTTGCCGCTGACAGGATCTTTACCTTCCTTTGCGTGTGCAAAGTACCCTGTGAATACATCCTTTGCCACCTGGTTCCGATCCCCAAGCCCGCTGACTTCGGGGGCTGCCTCCTCTTGTCCACCCTGATTCACCTCCTTTGGTCATCTCAGCTACGCTCTCTTTAGCCTGACTGCTGCCGCCCCTCCATCTTTCATTGCCTAGAGAACTCCGACCTCCGGCTCCACTCCTCAATCGCACCACCTCAATCACTGGTCCACGCAGCTTCTGTTGTGGTTCCTCCATCGCCGACAGACCAAATAACTAAGGCCACCCCGGCTCCTCGGAATGAAAGCAAGAAAACCCCAGTCGAAGCTACACTACATCCTCCCTCTCGCCATCAATCGCCGTCACCTGGTGAGATCATGGCCTTCCGCTTTGTTGATCCGGCGTCGTTTATGCCACGGGGTTGTACTCGTGTCGCAGTCAATGGTAGAAAACTGATGAGCAGAGCTGTCCTAGGAGGCTTGAGGGGCAGGAACAGTGATGTGGCCATTGTTACAGTCGACCCTCTGCCTAAAGAACATGTCTCCTTTACTTCAATCAGAGATTTGCTTAATGATTTTCTGAGTAATCATCAACGTGTGGGTTATCATTCCATTCAACCTTAACCATATGGTCAGGCATATGTTAGACTGAGTCACTTCCATGATCATCATTTCTTGGTTGCAAATAGCCACATAATTATGGCAATTACCATATCACTTTCAAGCCCCACAACAAAGGATGGAACAACCGCTCAACAACCATGAACTATGAGGTTTGGCTGATGCTTCTGGGCTACAATATTGATTTTTGGGAGACTCATGATATAGAAAAAAAAACTATTGGTGAGTTTGGAAAAGTGCTCCTGGGAAGAAGATCCCACCCACTTAGCCAGGATTACTGTAAAGGCTAGAGTAAAGGCTAGAGTAGTAGACTTTTCTGAAATCCCCTTGTTTATAGTTTGCTCAAAGGGGGAAAGCTTTGAGGGAGAGTCATGGACATGTCAATGTGAGATTCTGCAAGCAACTCTCCTTAGTGGTGGTCCCCCCGATGAGGATGAGCCCCCAAATGGACCTGATGACATCCAGCCAAATCTCTTTGAATTTTTTGGCTTTGGTTAGCCAGGTGCTGGGCCAAATGGTGGTGTTATGGGTGGTGATGGCCTAATGATCCCAATGATGGTGATGGTCTTGGGCCAAATGATGGCCCAAATGGTGGCATTCAGATACAAGATAACCAGCAGGCACCCAATGCTGAAGGGTGGGGTCTGTGGCCACCACAACAGGAGATGGACATAATTAACATTCCAGTTGTTCAAGCTCTTGAGGCCTCTCAACCAGGTGAACCCTTTCTAGAATTAAATGATCTCCAACCTGCGCTAAACTTGGATCTGAATGAAGCACTTGCAGAAGATCTGGGAGGTATTGAGGATCTTGTCCAAATTGCCGAGAATTTGGCATAACATGATAATGATGATCTTCATGTTGCAGACAATGTGATTGTGGCTGACTCAGATTCTGATGACCCTGACATTATCCCTCCCATTGCTCAGAATATTGATATCAATGTTGAGGTCTTTATCCCTGAAGACCAAATATGGCTGACGAAATAAATGAAAATGATCTGATGAATGAGGATGAGATGCAGTTGGATCAGAATGAGGTGGGTCAGAATGATGAGATTCAGCTTGGCTTTGTCCAGCTTATGGAACCTAACATGGAGAATGTGTTTTCTGGATTGTTTGCTAATCCACCATCCTCCCTGTCAAAAAAAATGTTGAATTTATTAGAATTTGGGCAAAACATTTGGCACCAGGTCTCTCCAAGTCCTCTGTGGTGATTCCAGAGAATTGGGCCAACATTTTCACTACCATGTTAGTGAATCCCTCCAGCTTCACAAGGGCCAAGCAATTTCTCTCATCACCTACCTGGTCCAATTTTGCTGATCATATGGCTCCAAGAATTGCTTTCTCTCTTCCTGAGAAATGCCCACCTGTGCAGCTGCCATCATGTTTATCTGGATTACCCAATGCAGATGATCTCTGCAATTTGTATGAAAGCTTGGAAATTGATGCATCTTCGACTGATGGAAAAGGCAAAGGGATTGCAGAAGACACCTCCCCTGTCACTCCCTTTGAAGACTTGAAGCAAAGAATCTCCTCTTCACCTGGCCCTTGGTCCAAATCCTTCCTTGCCACGGCTGACCAGGATAAACACTCTTCTGTTCTGGAAAATCCCAAAGCCAGACGCAGTCTAAGGATGTAGAATCTCAAGAAAGGTTTCAAAGATGCTCCTTGTTCCTCTAGGAGCTGTTTAGGTTGCAATGTTACAGCCCCATAACTCTCTCCTTCAGTAATCCGCAATCTGGGTGCCACCTTTTGCAAACTAGATGAGCCAGATCTAACAGAGAAGTCACTGAACAATAAGAAAAAGGTTTCTGCACCTGGTGCCAAGAAACTTGTCAAAAAGAAAGCAACAAAGGAAAATGATGTCGAGGCCAACAAGAAACACAACAAGAAACCCAAGAAGTAATGCGTGGTCTCAACATGGGTCTGTCAAGCCACTTTTGTTTCCTGTTGGCTTGTTCATTTTGGATTGTAACAACATTTATCAGTCTCCTTTTCAGTACTTTCATCTTTTCCTAGAAACCATGTCCCTTTTCACTCTGGAACTCTTGTTTCTTAACAACTGGCGTCATGTAATGGTGGAGCTGGTTTATGTTATTCCTGCTTCTATTGGTTCATATGGCTAGTTTCTCCTCATTCAAAAATTAGAATATCTTGTGCTGGAATATCAGAGGTCTTAATTCTGACAAGGAATGGAACTCTATTAAAGCTAAAATCACTGAATGTAGATGTGATGTCATCTGTCTCCAAGAAACTAAAAAAGAATCTTTTGATCTCCAGTTAATCAGAAAGTCCTGCCCACCTAGCTTTGATGCCTTTGCCTTCCTACCTTCAGTAGGTGCCTCAGGAGGTGTCATCACCATTTGGAAATCACATCTTTTCTAGGGTAATTTGGTGTTCAGTAATGAGTTTGGGATTACTGTGGAATTTAGTTCAAATCACAATGCAGTGGACTGGGTGCTTACAAATGTTTATGGCCCTTGTACTTCTTCTGGCAAACAACAATTCACCCACTGGCTCAAACTCATACAGATGCCCAGTGAAGTGGATTGGCTTCTCCTTGGTGATTTCAAACCTCCTCCGGATCCCTGAAGAAAGAAATAAGCTAGGTGGTGACATTTCTGAAATGTTTCTCTTTAATGATGCAATCGGTGCTTTGGGAGTAATGGAATTACCTCTCTTGGGAAGGAAATAAACTTGGACAATTAAATAGTTTGAACCTCTTATTGAGCATCTAGACTGGTTTTTTACATCAGTCTCTTGGGCAGCAAACATTCCTGGAACTCTAGTGACCCCTCTAGTAATGGAAACCTCTGATCATGTTCCCTGTTTCATTTCAGTCAAGACTGACATTCCTGCGAGCAGAATTTTCAGATTTGAAAACTACCTAATGGAGCATGAACATTTTCTACAAGTAGTGCAACATGGCTGGTCTCTTCCTCATCAACAGTCTGATCCAGCAAAGATCATCTCTGGAAAGTTTAAGAATCCAAGAAGAGTCATCAAGCAATGGCAGAAACATCTCTCTAGCCTTAAGGCTAACATTGCCGGTGTGAAACTGGTTCTATCTTTTATTGGTTTTGTCGAGGAGTTCAGAGACCTGTCACCGCAGGAGTGGAATTTCAGAGAACTACTAACACAGAAACTCATCTCACTTCTTAGGCAGCAAAAAATTTATTGGAAGCAAAGAGGTACAATTAAGTGGGTCACCTATGGAGATGCTAGAACAAAAAAATTTCATGTCAAAGCAACAATCAGACACAGCAGGAAGCTTATCACTTCTCTAGAAAACCCTGCTGGTGACCTGATCTATGATCATAATGCAAAAGCAGATTTACTCTGGGAATCTTACAAAGAAAGGCTGAGCCTAACTGCCTATGAGTCGATGTCACTAAATCTGGATTCTCTACTCCAATTCAATGCAGATCTGAACTTTTTAGAAGACCCTTTCAGTAATGAGGAAATTGATCTAGTGGTTTCTAACATGCCATCTGGTAAAAACACTGACTTCATCAAGTCCAAAGCATCAATGGCTCCTTTATCACATTGATACCAAAAGTGGATAATCCAACAAAAGCATTTGATTTTAGACCCATATTTCTCTTGAATACATCTATGAAAATCATCACCAAACTCCTGGCCAACAGGTTACAGTAGGTTATTCAGTCATTAATCCACAAAAAGCAATATGGTTTCATCCAATTAAGGACAATTCAAGATTGTTTAGCTTGGGCCATTGAATACCTACACATGTGCCACCAATCCAAAAAAGAACTTATTATCTTGAAGCTGGATTTCACAAAAGCCTTTGACATGATAGAACATCAAGCCATACTAGAGGTCATGAAAGCCAAAGGTTTTGGAGATAAGTGGCTCACCTGGATGAAGCTTATTTTCAACTCGGGCACATCTGATGTCCTTCTCAATGGTGTTCCTGGTAAAACACTTCATTGCAGGCGAGGTCTCAGGCAAGGAGATCCCCTGTCTCCCCTTCTTTTTGTCCTCACTGCTGATATTCTCCAGTTAGTGCTTAATCATGAAAGATCATTGGACAATTTTAATCTACCTATTCCCCTCAGCCACGGTTTGGACTTCTCAATTCTGCAATATGCTCATGACACCCTGATCATTATGGAGGGATACATTAGGCAAGTTTAGTTGTTGAAAACCATCCTTCAATCCTTTGCTGATTCTACTGGCTTGTGTGTTAACTATGCTAAATCTATGATGGTGCCAATAAATGTTGAGGACTCCAAAATGAGCTCACTAGCAGAATCTCTTGGTTGCAGTATTGGTTCCCTTCCTTTCACCTACTTAGGTTTACCATTGGGCCTTACAAAACTAAAAGTGGTGGATTTTCTACCCCTAGTCACAAGATGTGAGCGTCGGTTTACCTGCACATCCTCCCTCCTTTCCCAAGCTGGACGCCTGGAGGTGACAAACTCAATTTTCACCTCTTTTCCCATGTTTTTCATGAGCACTTTTCAGCTGCACAAAAGTGCCATCAAGTAGGTGGATAATTTCAGAAAGCACTGTCTTTGGCAGGGTGCTGACATCAATGCTAAATCTCCCCAAAAAGCAGCATGGGAAATGGTATGTTTGCCTAAATCTGAAGGTGGACTAGGTGTGCTCAAGCTCCAAACCCAGAATGAGGCTCTTCTACTCAAAAACCTGCACTAGTTTTTCAACAGACTGGATATACCTTAGATCCACCTTATCTGGGAGAAATACTATAATGATGGTTCTCCACCATCTTCTAGGAAAAAGGCTCATTCTTGTGGCGTGATAATCTTAAGCTCTTGGTCTCCTTTAAAGGAATGGCACATGTAAGTATTCAAGATGGCCACAGTTGCCTCCTTTGGGATGACCTCTGGGACAATAGGGTTCCATTGCACATGTATCTAGAGCTCTACTCCTTTGCTAAATCCACCTTCATATATGTCAGAGTTGCAATTGAGGCTAGTGGGCCTCATATACTTTTCCATCTACCTTTTTCCCAAATTGCCTTTCAGCAACTCGAAACACTTGCCCGTAGTTTGAATAATTTGCATATCTCTCAGGATTCAGACATATGGACTTATATCTGGGGGGTCTCCCTTCTCCTCCTCGTCAAAGGACTATAAACACTTAATTGGACATATGGTGACACCTCCGATTTTCTCATGGCTTTGGAAATCATGTTGCCAAAACAAACATAAGGTTTTCTTTTGTCTGCTTCTCAAAGACAGACTAAGCACAAGAGGTCTATTCAAGCGTCGTAATATGATACTCCCCTCTTATGACTGTGTTTGTTGTCTTTCAAATGTGGAGGAAGATCTAGCACACCTCTTCATCACTTGCACCTTTGCCAAAGAGTGCTGGGCATCTATTGGTCTAATGGTTTATCACTATAACCCCTGTACTGTCTTTAACTCATTAAAGGGTCAATTCAATGTGACATTTTTCATGGAGACCATCATCTTGATGAGCTGGTGCATCTGGATGCAGCAAAATGATCTTATTTTTAGGGGTCTTCATAATCATCCATCGAACTGTAAGCTCCATTTTAAGAGAGCATTTGCTCTGGTTGTCCATAGAGCAAAGGCACATCACAAAGAAGCAATGTCATCATGGCTAGAAGCTCTGTTGTAATCTTTTTTATCTTTTTGTTTCTTTTTTCGTTTCTTGAACCATAACTGTAAAACCAGTGTCTCTAATATTTATTTAATCAGTAGGGGATAACCCCCTCCTGTTTAATAAAAAAAAGGATGATAGGCGTTGCTTCATTCAATGACATTCGATCACGACTATCGCTGCATATAGGAAATAACACGGTACAGACAAACCTCAGGTGAGGAAACCACTACATCATTAAAGACCATGTCATTCCTGATCAGCCAAAGGCACCAAGCTGCGCAGCCAAGAAAGAAAATATAAACATGACAAACTTTTCACCTCTATGATTTCAGCCTGAAAAGCTGGCACACTATCGGGGACAATCGCCCAACCAAAAACTTCTCGACCAAAGCACCAGAAAAAATGAGCCAGAACACACCCATAAATAATGTGATAAGTAGATTCTAGTTGGCCACACATTTTGCACTCTATAGAACTCCTGCCAGTTACGTTTCTTTAATTGTTCCACAGATTTTATCTTGTTATTGTAAACTTGCCAAAGAAAAATCGTGATCTTCAACGGTAGATCAGCTTCCCATAAAATCACCATGTGTTTGTTAGTGTGACCATGGAAGAACAATTCTCTATATTAAGCTGTTGGAATCACCTCTCTCTATTTTAAAAATCCATTTAGCTAACAAGCATTTATTCATCACTCTTGTGTTTGTGAAGCCTAACCTGCCAGCCAATTTCTGGACCATCAGGTGCTCCCACTTAGCCATATGTTTTTTTTTCAAACTTGGGAGAGACTTCTTCTCTTCCTCCTTCCTCATCCTCTCTATCTCCTTATCCTCTGGACTGGCAGCAGCCTACGATGGCTGCACCGGTGAAGCGTGTTATATATGCATGCTCCCCTCCCTCATCTATGTAAGAGGGATAAATCCTCCAGAATTCTTCCCCATCGGGGATCGACGAACCTGCAACCTCTTGGGCCGAGGTGCTACTGAGATCTTTGCTGACCAACCCGGTGACAGACCAATTAGCATATATGGTTTTTGAGTTGTATATGTTGATTTTATTTAGTGCACAAGTCTTAAACTTCTTTCCTTTAATGTTTCACTGTTGAACTTCTTTCCATTTAT
Source organism: Panicum virgatum (assembly GCF_016808335.1). Classification (NCBI taxonomy): domain Eukaryota; kingdom Viridiplantae; phylum Streptophyta; class Magnoliopsida; order Poales; family Poaceae; genus Panicum; species Panicum virgatum. The sequence continues at coordinate 17,887,704 of NC_053146.1, read as the reverse complement.
AGTGGTTCTATGTATAGGCCTATTGCTGAGGGGAATCTTTTTCAATATAGCTTTGTTGCTGCAAAATTCGGCGCAATGAATCTTACGAAGCACGACACGCTATGGCATGGGAGCTCTTTCTTCTATCTAAAATAAAAGAATTATCTCCAGTACTGCTCTTAGAGGTTCGCGGCATGTCAGTCAATTTAATCTCCAATTTATATTCAAGAAGTTTAATTAGTAATTAACAAAAAATTTATTGGCTAGTGTTCCAAATAGTTCTATAAAGAGTGATATCCACACGATCGTTGGCTATAGAGCCAATTCTCATATGACAACTGTGGCTTAAAACAAACTCGATTAGAAAGAAATGCATCTAGCTTATTAAATTTAATTTACTGTCACCATTAGTTGGATAGGACCTAATCGAGACAGCACTAATAGTCAGGATGATAAATTAAATAAAATTTACCGATCAATCTGATTATAAAAGAATTTATTCCTAACTCATAATTGCGATCGGCTGGAATAGCCTATTGATAACTCAAGTCATCATGGATCGAATCAGACTGATGAAACTCGATCATACCATTCAAAGATTTGACCTAACCAAGGTGGTAAGACCAAATTAAACGGATCAGCCAATAAAATTGATTACGATAAGGTACAAGATTTCATCAATGTAGTTGCAAACAAGGACTGCTAAATCTGTCGGCTATCAAGATCCTGCAGATAAAAGGGTAAGAAAGCATCTGATAGATCCGTAACCATCATGGATAAATTGTAAAATCTAATAAAATCCATAACAGATTGGATCTAACCAAAACAGTTTATTATGAGCAAAAATTGATAACGGGTAGATAAACTAATGAAATCATAATGATGTGTCCATAATTAAAGCTTAGCAAATCTGATAGGGATGATAATTGCGAGCAAACCGAATGTCAGACCTAACCGATGCAGCACTATTTACCGAAGAAGTCGCCGAGTTCTACTCTATTCCTACTCCTATGATTTTGGCATGACGTCGAAAAGAGATGTATTGATTGATCAATTATCCTTTTTCAAAATCCTTAGGTATACTATTTATAGCCCGAAGTCAGGACTCCTAACTTAACACGGCTTCAACAAATTTGACCGAAAAGAAATAGCTAAATCTACTATATTTACAAGATAGTTTCCAAAATAATCGAACTCCTGAATCTTCTGATGATGTCATCCTCTCGTCCGAATTGTGGGTTGCTGCCGAGCCACCTTTAAGTGGACCTTGACCGCACTTTTGACCGTGCTTGCGCCAGCACCGACAAGGTCTTCTAACAACATGGGCCGAATAGGCCAACGGCCTTCCCTAAGATTTTTCATCGGCTCCAATTTTCTTACCAAAATTATAATTGCAAAATTTTGGTGTCAATGAGCTTCTTTCTTCTCAGAAGTAGTATAGCTTTGAGAAATTTTCGAAGTGAAATCTGGTGGTTTTTGCGACGCTTGTGAAGCTGGGACACAGTAGAATATGCAGGTGTGGGTTATTGCTAGTTCTGCAGTACCCTTTCTACAAAATTTGTATAAAACCGTGTAATGCTGTATTTTCTTTTCTTGCTGCATGCTGCTACTGTAGTTGCGTGTTTCTCTCTTGGAGAGTCCTTAATTCAGTTTGTATTGCTGATAACATGACGCCTAGGATTTTATAGATATGTTTATTATACTCCTCACAAACTCGGTTGTTGAACCACTGATTTATCCAATAATTTTTCCTTAACATGCGCACTTAATTTTTCCAATAATTTCAGCCTCTCAGTTCTCTTATCAACACATTGTTCTGTCACACAGATTGCACAATATTTTGGGCCAATTGGTACTCTGAAGACCGTGAAGAGAAATATAGCAAGATTAAATCAGATCATGAGTGACATAAACAAAAGCATCCCTACAAAGCTAACTGCAATAGACAAGAAGGCAGAGCAGCCCCGTAACTCATTGGTTGAGAAGCTCCATGGACCTGATGTTAGTATTGAGATTTCATCATTGGTGGAGAAGTTGGTAGAAGAGGACAGACTTCTTGTCCAAAGGAATAAAGAAGTGGACGGACGACACCCTGTTCTTCTACTTGCAGTTTGTGGGATGGGTGGGATTGGAAAGACAGAAATTGCACGAAAAATATTTCATGACCAGAGGATTAAAAGTGCTTTCAGCACCTGTTTGTGGGTGCCGGTTCCCAAAGGCTTTGCTCATACTGATGTACTGTCGGCAACAATACGTGCTGCAGGAGGGGATCTCAAAGGATCAGAAACAGTAAACGAACGCATGAAGCTTTTAGCCGAGTTTGTCAGAGGAAAGAGAATCTTCTTAGTTCTGAATGGCAGTACCTCCCCGAGGAAAGCTCACCTGGACACAGAGTATGCCAAAATGCATCTAAGCCTGATGGAAACCCTTCATATCTTGTGTGCTAGTGCTGAAGGCAGCCGTGTTCTGATGACTACTAGAGATGAAGATGGGGCTGTTAAGTTAGTTCAGAAAGAGAATTCATTGGGCGAAAGGCTTGTTGTCTTAATCCACCGGATACCAAGGTTGACAGTTGACCATGGCTGGATGTTGCTGCAGAAGGCAGCTTGTCTGAAGCCACTAAAGAGTATTGAAGATGCATCGGAAGTCGAGATCACAACTGTTAAGAAGTGCAACGGGCTTCCTCTTGCTGTCAAGATTGTGGGAGGTGTTCTTCGGCGAAAGAACTACACATTTGAAGTATGGAAGTCAGTGTGCGAAAGTGAGGCTTTCTCTTTCAAGGATCTCCCAGAGGGAACTGAAGGGCTGATGGGCAGCATTTGTTTGAGCTACCAAGATGCACTGCCTCAAGTAAAGCAATGTCTTCTCTATTTATCGCTGTTCCCTATGGACTTCTCTATCGATCATCACTTCATTACGCAATTGCTGATTTCTGAGGGTCTCCTTCATACCAGGGCCACTGGTGTTGAAAACAGTCATTCTTTGGTGGAAAGGACCGACAGTTGTTCATTGGAGGAGAAAGTGGACAATTATTTCAAGGAATTGCTGGAGAGGAAGCTTCTCCAACAAAGGCAGGATAGGAAAGGATATATGATGCATGAACGAGTTTGGTCGTTTGCACAATACTTAACTAAGGATGAGGTTCGTGTTGGCAATCTCAAGCATATGGATGAACTACCGGCTAGTCTTCGCCGTATTTCTTTCATAAATATGGGCCTGACATCTGTACCTGGAGAAATTGGAGAGCTTAGGAGCTTGAGGACACTAATCCTATGTGGAAATCCGCTCAATGACGATGGTCTGGATACAATATTCATGAACCTGAAATTTCTGCAAGTTCTTGACCTTACAAATACAGAAATCAAGTGCATTCCAATAACTTTAGGAAATCTGGTGCACCTTAGACACCTAGATCTCTCTCAAACAAGAATTGAAGGACTTCCTGAATCCATCAGTCGCCTCCGGAGGCTGCGTTTCTTGGGTATGCGGAGTTGCGAAAATCTTGCTTCACTTCCAATAAATATGCAAAAGCTATCAAAGCTTGAATATCTCAACCTTCGAGACACTAAAATACCTAACATCCCTCCTAGATTACGGGGTTTGAAGCATATCACCTTTCTTCATGGTTTCATCGTGGTCGATAACTCTTCATATGGTTGGCCATTGGACGAGCTGGATAATATGAGGAACTTAAGAAGTCTCCATCTGAAGATAGAGAAAGGTGTCGACAAAGATTGTGAAGTGCTGAAGAACATGCCTAATCTCAAGAGCCTTGAGCTTTATTTCGCTATTGAAGGTTTGGTTCAGCAAAGTGCAGAGAAAATATTCAGAAACCTTCATCCCCAGCTATGTTTACAGTCACTGAAGATCCATGGAGACTGCGGAAGTGCCTATCCAGAATGGTTATCTGCCACAGCACTTCCAAATTTACAGTGACTTAACCTGCTACACTGCAAGCTCCTTGGAAGCCTTCCACCCCTTTGCCAATTTAAGAACTTGAAGTTCCTCAGTTTGACGGGCATCTCCAAGCTGCAAACCATTGACATGCAAGGAAGTGATGCAGCACCTTCACTTCTTAAACTAGAGGAGTTACGCATTGAGGACATGCAAGAGCTGGAATCCTTGTCAGCAATTGAAGCCGGTGGCCTGCCACTCCTTCAAAAGCTTGCAATCATAAATTGCCCGAAGCTGAAGCTCCTTCCGGGTGGATTACAACACTGCAAAACGCTAACAATGATGGAGTTACGGAGCGCGGAGCTTCTGAAAGTAGTTGAGAACATCCTCTCACTTAAAGAGCTGGTCGTAGAGCTGATGCCACATCTAACCAGGCTGTCAAATCTTCCGCTGCTCAAAGTGCTCACAGTCATCGGGTGCCCAAACTTGGGGCAAGTCACCGGAGTGAGCTCGCTACGGCACGTCCACATAGAAGATGAACGGCTTGTTCAGCTTCCGAAATGGCTGGAGCATCTTGCCGCAAGAATAGAGACACTGGATGTAGTGGGCACGGCGGATCTCCTGAGCAGGTGCGAGCGCAACATGCATGACTGGTACATCGTTCGTGAGATCGCTCATGTCTACGGATACTTGCCTGGAAGATGGTCAGTCTTCCGGTATACCCGGAGTAACGACTTCTTCTGCAAACACCGGAGACAGAGAGCACACGAGCATGATGGCCGTCCTTCCGCGCCACCAGCTGGCGTAGACAAAAGAGCTGATGCTGGTGGTGTAACATCCGGCCCCGCATCCTCCAGACGAAACAACAATGCACCACCGCGGCATGCTCGATCACATCAGACTTACAGGCCAAGTGCCTTGGCGGGGCAGCTGCTTATTGGTGTTATCCTTATGGTGAATATCACTGCCTCTCACCGTGACCCGTTTGAAGAATTCTGCCTGGTTTGTTTGTACTTCTTCGCTGCATTTTCTTTGTTTTCTGTAAGATGGCGTTAGTAACCCGAATTGGATACTATAATTTTACCGCACTTTATATTACTACTCTTTTATGTTGGACTGAATAGGAAAGAGAAAGGAGTGGGAGCACCTTGTATCAGACGCTTGTGACAACAGGATGTATTCTTTGCTTCTTTTTGCGAACGAGTATTTCGTACATTTAGTAATTGGTTAGGTGTGTTAATTCATAATCCATTTATGGATGGAATAATGATTCTAGATATAGAAGTACCCCTGTGTTCGGTTGCATATGTCAGTACTTGGCGAAGTTTATTTGGCGATGGGTCACGCAAACCTAAAACAACGCGACCGTACGGCGGCCAAGCCACGATCTGCTATACACGCATTTCATGCCTCCTTGCTGTGGGACCAGAACTGAGCCTAAAGAGGAGGTGAATGGGAGTCTACAAAAAATCTCTCCGAAAAGATGGCTCCAATTCACTACTCGAAACATCTCTCTTCTAATCGCCAAGATGACATGAGTCAACTGGTGACAAGCTTATTGTAGGAACGATTAATAATTCTTGGCACATAGCAGAAGTAACGCGAAAAGCACGGCAAAGAAAAGCTTGCACCGGAAGAAATGCCAAAAATCATCAAAGCCACCCTAACTAAGCATGCATGTATTAATTAAGGCAAAGTAGTGATTAGCAACAAGGAGCAACTAAAGCTAAGCAGAACTAGAATGAAAGGATTAATTAAATGAATAAAATCTAAGCCAGATTAGCATTTAGATTAACGAATAAGCATGCAATTTTTGAAAGAGGAATAAACAAAGGAAAACAAAAACAAGGGCCACGTACCTGCTTGCTGACTTCTCACGCCCTGGGTTGGTTGCCCCGAGGCTGGGCCAGGTGCACTGTCCTCACGTGAGCCTGCCTCGGCCACTAGCTCCTTGGACTACTGCTGCGCTTGGGCGAGCTAGGCCGGCCTGCTCACCTGAGCCGCCTTTGCCTGAGCAGCGCTAACCCTGGCCTGGGCCGCGCGTTGGGCTGTGGGCCGAGGGAGCGCAACGCTGGCCCGTTTGCCTGGGCACGCCACGTCGGAGATTCCTGTCCATCTTCCGGAAGAAATTTACTTATCCATCTTCCACTTTATAATTCGCATGCAATCAGTTGGACGAACGAGACGGGCTGAGCCTGAGCGGCTGGCCCATCAATAGGAGCACGTGGGAGCACGCTGGAGGCTAGTCTGGACAGGGTGGCAGGCTATTGCTAGTGGATGGATAGTTTGATTTCTAAAATTCAAACGTGATTTCCTCTCAAAATGTGCATCCAATTTTAATTTTATTTGAACCATTGCATTCTTCAGAAATATTCTAATAAAATGAGGTCCAATATGGTCATATTTTGTTTTTCTATTTTTATATATTGGTTCAACATTTTAGTGATTCTACTTCAATATTTTAGATATACTATTGCAACATTGCCATATAAATGTTGAACTAGTTGATTCAAAACGTTGAATCAGATTTGAAGAAATGTTGAATATAGTGTTTCAAAATGTTGAACATAATAGATCAACATAACTCATTTTTTTTGCCGGTAGTCCAACATAACTCATGTTAAGTAAATTATAAGGATATATAATGAGAGGGAAAAATTACCATAAGTTCATGAATGTGTTGATGGGCTCATGGTCGCATTGTACAAATTTATTAGCTCCAGTAGTTTCACATACTTTTGTAGGACCATCTGTTGTCTATGCTAGTGTGTGGTTCTCCATTGGCCATTAGGGCCTTAGCACTCCGCTAGTAAGCAGCAACAAATAACAAATCAGGCACGCCTTTGTTTTTGTTCCGTGGAGGTTCGTGGACTGCTATGGGCCTATCAGATATATTAGTTGGGCTGCTGCTGGATTTAAGATGGATAGCCTATCTATCTACCAGAAGATATATAGGAGCTCTCCTAGCCACCAGTTAGCCAATGGTGTCTGGGTGCAGGATTCCTATATATTTTTTGGAAGATATTTATTTACATATCTTTCGCTTTAAGATTCACGTGTAATATTATTTGGATGGGACGAGACGGAATGCATTGGCACATGGACGGAGATAGGACGTTCGTACGCTGTCCATACACGCCAGTACCTATGCCGAGGTGTATTGCTGGACGATTTGTACTTTTGCTTCTCAAATTCCAAAATTGATTTTCTCTCTAGTGATTCATCCAAATTTAATTCCATTTGAACTACGGTGTTATTTAGAACTTTACTAACAAAATGAGACCCAATATGACAACTTTATTTTTTATTTGCTAGTGAAACATTTTATATAATCCATTTCAACATTTTAAATATACCATTTCAACACTATCATGTAAAATGTTGGACTATATTTGCCAAAATGTTGAACAAGATTTAATGAAATGTTGAACCCAGTGTTTGAAATGTTGAATATGATATCTCAACATTTATACATGTTTTCATTTGCAAAAATAAGATTAAATACCACCCATCAGTCCATCACTAGTTTAGTTTTAAGGATATGACAAGAGCGACAAAGAGGATTAAGAAAACGAGCAATAAAAAAAAGTACCTGTTCGTGTGACGATGGGCTTATAGTATATTTATTAGCCGCAGAAGTTCATGCAAACTTTGCAGTGTCATCGTAGTAGCAAACCATATTATTTTTTTATTGCGCACATAGAAAAGGCGTAGCAACTCTGATGCATTTGAAGTTTCAAAAAAAAACTCTGATGCATTTGTGCTTAATGGGCTGTTCTAGATGCACACTTGGGCCACTGATGGATCAAAGATGTATAACTAACTATCTAGCGGAAGATAGATAGAGACCCCCCGCCACGTCCGCAGTTGTGCGACAGTGCGAGCGCCGCCGCCGCTGCAGCAGCGTCGCTGCCGTCCGCCGGCTACTCGAGGCGCCGCGCTTCTCCGCATAAGCGCGCGCTCCCGCTGGGACCCCAAAATCCTTGAGCCGAGGACAAGATAAAGCACAAAATGAAAATCAAAAGAACAAGAGAGAGATTTCAAACTGTAAATCAAAATTTTTCCCTCAAAGGATTCAAAACAAACTCGAGACATAGGTCCCCAACTCAAGGATTACCAGATCCAACAAAAAAGTTTGCGGAAAATCGAGTAAAACTGGCAAATAAAAAATCGTACGAAAAATACCTGAAAATAGCGTAAATAGGAAAATGCTCGGAGCACAAGATTAAACAAAAATTTAATTTTTCGATTACTCTACGAGATCCAGTTACAATGTACTCTTGAGCACTACAAAACTAGGACGGTAAAAAAAATTAAATCCAAGATCCACTCTCCCTCTCTCTCTAACCCTCTCTCTCAGCAAAATGAGAGAACCTTAAAATGAGAGATTGACAAAAAAGTGGGCTGCCCATGTAGCCCCTCACCTGGCCAATAAACCAAAATGCTCTTATACGAAGTATACAACCGTCCAAGTTTTTACCATACTACTGGACGGGTACACCGGCTTCACGATTTCACTTCGCCTCGATGCAAATTTCAAGATGACGCCATGTGACCTCCATCACCGCCATCCAGTCGCACTGGATGTGTTCCTGGTTTTGAGGCCCAAATCGGTAAATCTGCATGTGCCTGGTTTTGAGGCACAAACCGGCAAACCTGCCAACTTCGACGTCGACGTGTGTCCTGCCTGCGCCAAGCATCGACGCGTTCAAGTCTTTCACGCTCCCGCCGCACAGGCAGCCTACTCGAGCTTGCCATTGCCTTCCTCCTTGGCTTGGCCGACGTCATCTTCATCACCATCTCGCTCTCCATGTATCTTGTTGTGACCGTGTCTCTTTTGGGTATCTCTTGGTACCTCCTTATCTATCGGCCGTCGGATAGAACAACGTGAGCCATCCATTTCCCGCCAACCATTATAAAAAAGTTAATTGAAAAAAAAATCAACCTCGACGACCCCACCAGGTCCACGCGATGCTGCACCTGTCCTGCGCGCCCGTCACCCCACGCCGCTGCTCCCGCCAGGCATGCCTGCTGACACGTGCGCACGTGCGCGGCCTCTGCTCCCGCATGCCGGCGCGGCCGCTACTCCCGCTGGTCCCACATGCCGGTCCCATGCGCTTGCGGCTTCGGCATGCCCCGCCAGTCCCGTGCGCCTGCGGCTCCGGCACGCACGCCGGTTCCGCACACTAGCCAACCCCGTGCAGCCGCGGCTCGGCACGCCCGCCGGTCCCGCGCACCCGCGGTCGCGGCTATCACACGTCGGCGCGGCCGCTGGCCCCATGCTGTAGGAGAGGCGGAGGGGAAAAGGGAAAAGAAGGGAGGGGAAGAAGGGAACGGAGAGAACCGCGGAAGAAGAAGAAGGGAGGGGACGGGATGACCGGTTCAAGGGATCGAGAGAAGGGTAGATGAGGAGGAGAGAGAGGGGGGATGAGAGGTGAGGACACAACAACGAGAGCGAGAGGGAGAATAAACATGAATGAAGTAAGATTTCGGATCTGGACTCCAATCAAGGTAATGGGTTTTTTATGTGACCCGTTACTACTGTTATCAGTAATGGACATTATTAATATCCATTACGAGTGAGCCCTCATTGGTAACGGACTTTCAATGTGGCCCGTTACCACTGTTATAGTGGTCAGATCAGGCATGACCTGCTGTACTCATTTGTAACGTGCGTTTACCAAGGCTTAATACTGTTGACATAGCTTGTAATGGTTTTTATGAGCCTGTTACCAATGCCGTGTTATCTATTTTGGGTTTTCACGTAGTGAATGGGAGAAGAATTGAGGGGGAGGAAGAGGAGCAGCAGGGGAAGAAGGGAAGGGAGGGGTGGGGAGGGAATGACCAGTTTGGGGAATTGAGAGAAGGAGAGATTAGGGAGAGAGAATGGCGGGGTGGAGGAGGGGGACTACCATTGGATCGTATTTCAAATCAATACTGGCAGTGATGCTCGTAAAATTTATCACCACCAGTTCGTAATACGACCTAAAGGTGATATTCACTATCACCGGCGGTTTGCGATGACCTATATGTGATGAGCGTTTGCGATAACTTCTATAGTAATGTGAGGTCCAACAGACCACACCCGTGGCTGGCTACCCTGGATGGCTTGGGTAGGGCCTGGCAACCTTGCCGTCGCCCGGAGATGTTGACCACTGTGGTAGAGCCAGAGGCAGCGGCAGCTTTTCTGACGGTTATGTTTAGATTCTAAAACGCAAAATATAAAATTTTTATAAATCACTTGCATGGTGTACTAAATATAGTCGAAAAATAAATCGCATTACACAAATAGATTATAAATCGCGAGACGAATCTAATGAGCTTAATTAGGACGTGATTAGACACTAAATTGCTACAATAATGCTACAGTAAACATGCTCTAATGATGGATTTATTAGGCTCATTAGATCCGTCTCGTAGTTTACAGAAAGATCTGTAATTAGTTTTGTGATTAGTCTATATTTAATACTTCAAACGTTGAAGATTTTCATCCAAAAATATAAAAATACAAAATACAAAATGAACTAAACAAGGCCGTAGTATATATAGGGGATGGGGTTAACATGTTGCGAGGCTAAATTATTTTAGAAAATATAATAATTGCAAATGAAAATTAAACGATAATACACTATGAATATTTTAAACGACGATGATAAAACATCATCATCGGTCTTATGTTTTACCAACGTTTTCATATATTAATTGAGAAAAAGGTACAGGGTGTTATGACGACTTGTATATTCTCTGGATGCAATGGAGTCTTTTTTTTACATTCACTTTTACATTTTTTATTAAAGATTATAAGATGGAGACCTAGACACCCAGCGAGTGTTCTTGCATGAATTTTTTTCACGAAAAAAAAAAGAGTGTGTTCGCATACACAAGTACATCGCACAAATTGCAAAGTACAGGCGTATATAAATGTTGTTTGTAACTTTGGTGAGTGAAGTAATTAATTCCTTCACATGCACGCGCCTCCCTGAAAATAGTACGGCTCTCAGCCTTACTACAACTCGGGAACTAGTCGAGAGATCCCCTGCGAAATTTTTTCCATCAGAAATTCATACACAGCAGCAAACAAAGGTGTTGTAACAGCCAGTATTAACTTTTAACTAATAACTAACGCCAGCGCAGGAGAAAAGAAAAGACAACCCCGGTGGCCAGCGGCGTGGTTCGCCGCCGCCACCGGGTTTTGGAAGTGTCACACCCGGTTTATGAAGGAAATCGAATGTATTCTCATATATGCGCTAGAATCAGTTTACATACATATGATAGACAATAAAGCGAATATCATAACAATACCATAACGAAAGAGAGTATTAAAAAATTTATTACATAACCCAATGTCTTAATCTTAAGCGAATAAATAGTGTCTCAGAGTAACAGCAGAATCTTCAAGCACAGGCAGTCGACTGGGAGACATACGCCTAGAAATCTTCGCAGTCTTCTGGATACTCCGGACAATTGTTATGTTGGTCTGAACAACGTTATGCAAGGGTGAATACACTTATAGTTGGTACTCAACAAGTGACAAGAAAACAACTATATATTACATGCAAGGCTGAATCAAGGAATAGCTGACATGGTTTAACTGCGATAACCACTTTTAATTGATCAAGTTTTATTTAGCAAGCATTAACTACATGTAAGTTTATACCATTAACCCACAAATAAGTATATGAAGTAACCATCATCAACAACATAAATAAACATCGATTTAGATAATCTTCAAGTTCAATTATCATGTGAGGGTCCAAACCGCTCTTGACCATGAGCACGGCTAACCAGTTAGTTTTAACTCTGCAGAGGTTGTACACTTTCACCACAATTCGCGTAAAATTTCCGAATAACTTTGAACCCAACCACACATGTGTTGATCAAACACAATACCACACTTCCGAGGTATGGTTGCATAGGGACGCTACGAGGCCTTTACAAAGATTCCCTAACAAATGACAACCCGCTAAGGTTTCAAGTCAAAGCAGAGCATAACCCTCCCTAATGGTCAGCTCCTTAGCAAAGGCCGCTATCCCAAGAGGACCGGGCTATATCCCTTCGATACATCCCCTCTTGTCCTTTTGGTAAGACTGTCACAAGCTAGAGTTTCTAATTAATTAGCCAATACCAGATCCACGTAGTATTGTGATTGTACTGTTTTCCTGGGTGGTTCTCCATGTTCCGATTAAAACATATGATCTTGCTTAACAACATTAACCATAGAACATGAAGTATCATATATATGTAGCATTTGTATCAAATATCTCTAACCATAATCTATGTATAAGCAACTAGCAGTACTACACAACTTAATTAAAGTACCTGGGTTGATCAAGACATGGATAAACAATCTAGGTAAAATCCTTAATTGGGTTCCCATCATATTATAGACACATGCATGCAATAAAGTAAATGTGAATAAATTGTGAATTATTTGGGACAAAAGTATGATCAAGGGGCCACTTGCCTTCCTCGAACTACTGCTGCTGGCAAGCGTCTTCAAAGTCTTGCTCTTGCTGACCCTCGAACTGCGCGTCGTCTATGCATCACACGAGCACATACAAGCAAACACATGTAACAAATAAGAAACAGTACATAAAATAATATAAACAGTACAAATGAGTATATAAAACTATTCTACATGTTGCAAGGATCACGTGAGCACAAGAATCGTTGAAAACGGATTTAAAACGGCGAAGTTATGGCTAAAGCAAGGTTCTAAGGGCTTATTTGTAAGAGCTTTAAAACAACAGGGGCCTAAATGTAAAGAAAAGGACTAATCTGAGTTTATTCTTAAAAAGGCTTGGATGGCGGTTTAATTTTGGGAAAACAGAGGGGATTTTTAGCAAAAACTCCACAGTTGACCGGTATGGGTTGGTTTGACCTGGGTTTTGGGACAGATCTGGATCGTGGGATCTAGATCTAAGGGCTAGGGTTGAAAGGGGCGGGCGGCGGCGGCACAAATGCCGGCGGCGAGGTTAGGCGGCAGCGAGCACCGGCGAGTTCGCCGGCGATGGCCAATTTGGCCATCTGGGCTCGGGTTTGGCTCGTGGAGGAAGTACGCGAGACCGCGAACTCGTTTAGGGGCTCGGGACAGGGCGTAAGGGCGGCAGTGGGCTTGCGCGGCGACGAGGCGCTCGGCGGAGCTCTGGCGAGCTAATGTGCAGGTGAGAAAATGAGATAAAAGAGGGAGAGGGAGTGGGCGAGCTTCCTCTCACCACAGAGAAGCTCCGGAGCGGTGATGTCGTCAAGGAGGCGGAGCGGAATGGCGGCGCGGCAGTGAGCTCCGAACTCGACGTAGGCGGCGGCTATGGGAGCTAGGGTTTGCGGTGTAGAGGCGGCGACGGCTAGGGTTGACAAGTCCAGAGGGTCCCAGGGTTCCTTTTATAGGGGGGCCAAGGGGCCTCGGCGTGCGGGCCCAAAAGGAAAGCCAGGGCAAGGTGGGCGGCGGCCGGACTCGGACTCGCTCCGAGTCCCGGTCGGAACCGAGGAAGGGGACGCCCCCTGACGGGCGGGCCTCACGTGGCGGTGAGTGATAGAGGGCACGAGAAGGACTGGGATGGGAGAAAGGAAGGAAGAAGCGGGCCGGCGTGGTGATTCTGGGCCGCGGGAAAGAAGGAAAGAAGGAAATGGGCCGCTGCGGGAAAAAGAAAAAGAAAAGGGAGATGGGCCAGAGAAGAGAGTTGGGCCGAAAGAGAGAAGGAAGAAGAAAAGGATTATCCTTTTTCTTAAAACTGATTCAAACATATTCAAATTAAATTTGAATTCGAGGATTCAAATTTGAACTGAACAACAAACAATAAAAGATGCAAAGCGGCATGAATGCTCACAACCTATTTTCCCTATATTTATTTTAAGGCTAAATATATTATTTAATTCTCGATAAATGCTCTAAAATGTAAGATAAAACAAATAAAATCTTATCGGCCTATAACAAAATCAATTAAATTAATTTGGTTTCCTGATTTGAAATTTAGTGTGTTACAAACCTACCCCCTTAAAATGAATCTCGTCCTTGAGATTCAGCTGGGTTAGCAAAGAGCTGCGGAAGTTCTGCGTCTAACTCATCCTCTCGTTCCCAAGTAGCCTCATCCTCTGTATGATGACTCCACTGAACTTTACACATACGTATCCTCTTACTCCTGGTAATCCTTTCCAAGGTATCCAAAATTTTAACCGGCTATTCAGTGTAAGTCAAATCATCTTGCACATTCAATTCCTCTAGTGGCAGCTCATCCTCTGGCACCCTCAAACACTTTTTCAACTGGGATATGTGGAACACATTGTGCACATCTAACAACCGAGATGGTAACTCTAGCTCATATGCCACTTCACCCTTCCGAGACAATATCTTGAATGGACCAATGTAGCGAGGTGATAGCTTCCCTATGACCTTGAATCTGCGCAAACCTCTGATGGGTGACACTTTAAGATACACAAATTCTCCTTCTTCAAATGTCAACTTTCTACGTCGAGTGTCTGCATAACTCTTCTGTCGAGACTGTGCCACCTTCAGATTCTCTCTGACAATCTGCACCTATCGTTCGGCCTCCTTGATGATCTCTAGGCTGAACAACTGGCTTTCTCCTGCCGCACTCCAGTACAGCGGAGTCCTGCACTTTCTGCCATACAACACCTCAAACGGTGCCATCTTCAAACTAGCCTGATAACTGTTGTTGAAGGAGAACTCTGCATACGACAAACTCTTATCCCAACTGCCTCCATGCTTCAAAGCGCAAGCTCTAAGCATATCCTCTAACACTTGATTGGTCCTCTCTGTCTGTCCATCCATCTGCGGGTGATAAGCCGAACTGAAGTTCAACTTTGTATCCATAGACTCATGCAGTTTCTGCCAAAACCGAGACGTGAACTGAGTACCTCTGTCTGACACAATCTTCATGAGCACCCCATGCAAACATACAATCTTGGACATGTACAGCTCTGCCAATCGTGTTCTGTGTAAGTAGTCTTCACTAGAATAAAATGAGCTAAAGTCAATCGATCCACAATGACCCATATCGAATCATAACCATCCTTCGTACGAGGCAATCCCACAATAAAATCCATACCGATTTCTTCCTGTTTCCACTCTGGCACTTTCAAAGGCTGTAGCAATCCAGCTAGTCTCTGATGTTCTGCCTTGACTCTCTGACACACATCGCATAGGGCTACGTGAGCGGCAACATCACGCTTCATACCGTACCACCAATATCTCTGCTTCAGATCCTGGTACATCTTGGTACTACCAGGATGGATTGAGTAAGCTGAATCGTGAGCCTCTTTCAGAATCATGTCACGAAGATGCTCTACATCTGGCACACATATCCTCTTTCTGAACCATATTTTTCCCTGTTCATCCTCTGTGAACTCAGGTGCCTTGCCTATTTCCATCAATTCCTTTATCTCCTTGATTTTGGCTTCCTCAAGCTGACCTTTCCATATCTCTTGCTCAAGGGTCGGTTCTACTTCTATAGTGATCCCCTCGGTATGAGCAACGAACCCAAGATTGAGTTTCTCAAATTCCCAACACAATTCTTGAGGCATTGGCTAACTCTCATTGCATTCACGTGACTCTTGCGACTTAGAGCATCAGCAGCCACATTAGCTTTCCCTGGATGGTAGTGTATCTCCAGGTCATAATCCTTTATGAGCCCCAACCATCTTCTCTGTCTTAGGTCGAGATCATTCTGGGTGAATATGTACTTCAGACTCTTGTGATCTGTGTAAATCTGACACCTGTGTCCCAACAAATAATGTCTCCATATCTTTAAGGCATGCACCACGGCATGTGTGGGATAGTTCTGCTCGTGCTTCCTTAACTGACGAGACGCATAAGCAATCACATGTCCCTCTTGCGTCAGCACACAACCAAGTCCCTGACGAGATGCATCACAATATATATCAAAACTCTTGGGAATGTCCGGCATAGCCAACACTAGAGCTGTAGTCAACCGCTTCTTTAATTCTTCAAAACTAGCCTGGCAGTCCTCTGACCACACAAACGCTTTACCTTTCTCTAGTAGTGAAGTAAGGGATTTCACTATCTTAGAGAAGCCTTCAATGAACCTCCTGTAGTAACCTGCGAGTCCTAAGAAACTCCGGATTTCAGACATTGTCTGAGGTGGTTCCCACTTCAACACATCTCTGACCTTCCCTGGATCAACTGCAATTCCTCCATTGGTGATGACATGACCGAGGAATGAAACTTCGTCCAACTAGAATTCACACTTGCTAAACTTGGCATACAACTGATTCTCCCTGAGCTTCTACAAAACAAGCCTCAAGTGTTCCTCATGTTCCTCCTCATTCTTGGAGTACACCATAATATTATCGATGAACACCACTACGAACTTGTCGAGGTACTCCATAAACACCTTATTCATCAAGTACATGAAGTAAGCTGGAGCATTGGTCAACCCGAATGACATAACTATATACTCATAAAGCCCATATCTGGTAGTGAAAGCGGTCTTGGGAATATCTGATGGCCGTATCCTCTACTGATGATACCCTGACCTTAAATCAATCTTGGAGAATACCTTGGCTTCTCTTAACTGATCAAACAAATCCTCAATTCTAGGCAACGGATACTTGTTCTTGATGGTGACCTCATTCAATGACCTGTAATCCACACACATCCTTTGTGTACCATCTTTCCTATCAACAAGGGAAATTTGTATGTAGCACACTCTGAAAGAGCGGTTTTGTGTGGAGCACACCGTTAAAGCTGAAATTGTCTCCAACACATCGTAAAATTGCAAGTTTGTCTCCAACACACCACGCTGAGTATAATAATCAATTTTAGCTTAGAGATGGTGTAAAAAGACCATTTTGCCCTTGGGCCCACTTGTCATCTTCTTCCCCTTCTCTTTCTTCATCCTTTCTTCTTCGCTATTCCCTCCCTTTCGCCGCCACCTTCCCTCCCTCTTCCCGTGCCACACTTCCCTCCGACCCTCCCCGCCGCCACCTCGTGCGCTCCTCCCCTCCTCCAATCCTGCAGCGGCTGGCGTGCAGGGAAGCCCGCACGGGGGAGCGGCATGGTCGGCTCGCGCGAGGCGCCGCTTGCCCAAGGGTACGGTGGCAGCCACCGCGATGGAGCCAGCGCGTGGGAGCGGTGGCAGCCGCTGTGAGAGAGCAGGCGCGGCGAAGCGATGGTAGCCGCCGCAAGGGAGCCGGCGTGGGGGAGTGGCGGTGCTCGGCGCGTGGGAGAAGGTGCGAGGGACCGGCGGTGGTGCGCGGACTGGCGTCGAGGGCTAGCAGCGGCGCGGGCTAGCGGTGACTCCTCCGCCGCAAGTCGCGCGTGGCACCGCACCTCCTCCCTCCATGTGGCAACCTGGGCTAGCATCGAGGGGCGGCGGCGGCGCGGACTAGCATTGAGGGGCGGCGGTGATGCGGGCTAGTGGCGGCGCAGACCGGCGCGAGGGAGCAGGTGCGGGGGAGCGGCGGCGGTCGACGTGCTAGAGCGGGCGTGGGGGAGCACCGGCGGTGGCCTGCCGGAGGGGGAAGAAGAAGATGACAGGTGGGCCTGAGGGCAAAATGGTCTTTTTGCACCTTCACTCTGCTAAAAATGATTAATATACTTGGCGTGGTGTGTTGGAGACAAACTTGCAATTTTACGATGTGTTGGAGACAATTTCAGCTTTCATGGTGTGCTCCACACAAAACCACTCTTTCAGAGTGTGCTACATACAAATTTCCCTATCAACAAAGATAACTGGAGCTCCCCAAGGTAAAGAACTAGCACGTATAAATCTCTTATCTAATAGTTCCTTTAACTATTTCATAAGTTATTCTAATTCACCAACTGACATTCTATATGGTCTCTTAGCAATAGGTGCAGTACCAGGTAAAAGATCTATAATGAATTCAATGTCGCGTTCAGGCGGCATACCTGGCAAGTCATTGGGGAACACATTTGAATATTCGCACACCACTCTAATGTCCTCTATCAAGTCAGCCTTCATCCAGTACACTGTACTATCTACTGCTGACGGAAGCGTTGCCATGAACTCAAACCGTTCTCCTGATGGGCTGGTAAGAAGTACTGATTTCTTGGCACATTGAATGACAGCATCCACCTTACTCAACCATCCCATTCCAAGAATGACATCGATACCACTAGAATCCAATACTATGAAATTGGCACGAAACTCTCTATCCAAGATCTTGAAACTAACACCAACACAGTGGTACATGTCTTTCATGTCTCCCCCAGGTGGACTAACTAGCATGTGATTTGGTAAAGAATGCACAAGAATACCATGCTTCGCTACGAACTGAGCAGAAATAAAGGAATGCAATGCTCTAGAATCAAATAAAACAGATGCAGGAGCTGAGTTAACCAAGAACATACCAAACACAACGTCCTGGGCCTCCTGTGCGGTCTCCGCAGCTACATGATTCACCCTGCAACGAACAAAGTTCTGCTGACCCTTGTTCTGCGAGTTCTGGTTATTGTTTCTTTGCTGCTGTGGCTGCTGCTGAGGATTCCGCCTCTGCCCACTATTGTTGAACTGACTCGGTGTGTTCTGTACATTCCGTTTAGGGTAGTTGTTAGCATAGTGCTCGGTTTCACCACACCTATAACAAGTGTCCTTACCAACAGGAGCAGAGTTGGGATTCCTCATGGGTGTACTGGCGGGACTATTCTGGCGATTCTGATGGAAATTGGGGCGGGGCGCCTGCTCTCCAGTGCGCGGAGTTTGCGGAGTCTGCTGATTCTGGCGCTGGTACTGATTCTACCCATAGTTAACATTCTGGCCTCCAGAACGGAAAGGTGTCCCCTGTGGAGATGCAAAGCGAGGCCGGCTGCTGCTTGACTGTCCTTGTGAGTCCATCTTCCTTTTCATCTCGCCCATCTCCTTGCGAGCATGCTCCACCTTGATGGCATTGTCTACCAGCTCTTGAAAACTCCCAAAAGTGTGACACAACAGCTGATACTTGATGGCTCCACTCAGCCCATTCCTGAAGTGATCCTGCTTGTCTTCATCATCTGCAATATCTGCTGGGGCGTAGCGAGACAACTCAATGTACTTGTCTCGGTATTCAGTCACTGACATACCTCCCTGCTTGAGTCCAAGAAATTCCTGCCTCTTGAGCTTCATGAGGCCCTTGGGTATATGGTCCTCCCTAAACTTGGTTCTGAATTCCTGCCAAGTGATGGTGTTAGGAGCATTATGGGCTGCGGTGTATGCATCCCACCAAGCTGCAGCAGTACCCTCCAGTCTTCCTGAAGCATAAAGAACTCTTTCCCGATCAATGCACTGGGCGATGTCTAGCATCTTTTCAATGGTCTTGATCCAATCATCCGCCTGGAGAGGATCTGGTGCATGTGCGAAGGTAGGGGGCTTGTAACTCATGAAGTCATGATGACGGTCCCTCTGCTGCGGCGGTGGTGCCTGATTCATCTGTGCCTGCATGTTGGCCATCGTCTGGGCCATGTTGGTGAGCAACTGCGTCTGAGCGGCAAGGAACTGCTATATCCCTGCAGGTGGTGGTGGAGGTGGCGCCTGGTTGTTCTGCTGGTTCTGGGGTCCCTGGTTGTTGTTCTGCACATTGCCGGAGTTGATGTTATTATTGCCTCCTCTCTGTCGCTGATCTGGTGGCTAATCAACTCATGAACTGGACCTTGTGTTCACCATCTGATCGGTTAGACAAGTGACACTCATGAATATATCATGGAAACTCAATAGGATAACAAGGATAAAACAAGGCAATAAAATAAAATAGATAACCCCAAAAGCTTTACTAAGCTAATTAACTTTATTAAAACTTGATGTAATTGTGGTAATCACTCTACAATTCCATCGCAATCATTACAAAAAAGCAAATCACGTAGTTCTCACAATAACAAGCATAAAAACCACACTAATTAAAACTAATACACGCTAAAGAACGTTCGAACTAACGATTACAAACCGACTCTGACAAGACTCTCCTAAGACTCTTAAGCCTAAACATCTAGAGGTAGTGGGTGCGGTAGCCGGGGTCTCCATATCGAACGCGCTTGCATGCTGGTGAATTTGCCCTGCGAATCTCCTGCTCATCATCATCTAGTGGGGGTGGTTCCTATTCTCCCAGCTGACGAGCCACCAAGATCTGGTACTGGCGACGTAGCTTCCTCAACTCATCCTTGACTTCACCCAGTTCTACTCCTGCTGCGTCCCGATCAGTGCTGAGAGCGGCAACCATCCCTTGTGCAACATCCATAGTGGGGTTCCTCTCCTCAGGGGGTGGACGAGGAATCTGAGCACTAATATTTTGCAGCATGTATCAAAAAAGAAGACAAAGTGATAGAGAATGAACAGGTAATTGTCTCAGGTAAGAGCTCTCTTGATGTGCTGAAATTGTCCACCACTCATGCTACAATAGAGCAACATTTAGTGGACACCAAATCTGAATTGACTTTGTCACATGATGAATATTCTACTAATTTTTGTGATAAAAATGAGTTGTGTGATAGTTCTATATTTATCCCTATGACACAACTTGTGAAGGAAACTGATCCTTTTGTGTTGGAACCAAAGACTTGTGCTAAAAATAAACATTTGATTCCAATTGCTACTAAAAAGGATGAACATAAATTGTTGTCTTCTTTAAATACTTTGGGTTATATAGAGTTCGATACTTTGTGTGATCTAAGTAGTTTGGAAGAGAAATTTAAAAGTGCTGAATTGCCTTGGTTGTCTAGATGCACATATCACTTTATTGGCAAATATAATTGTAAAGGAGATTGCATGATACACTGAGTTTATATTTGTTCAAATCTGAATTCGCCTTTTAGCGTGCATCAATATGACCAAATAGAGGGTTGCAATATCGATAATAATATCATGTGGAGATTCCCTAGTTTTGCTTTACAGAAACATGTTAAATTTCAAGAAGGAGAGCATTGTTGGCTACTACCCACAACATGTCCTCCAACTAAGCTCAAACCGAGGACGGTTTGTTGTCAAGAAGACGAGGATGATGAGGACATGACACCTTCGGATACAACCATTGCTTATAAGGTGAGCTTGCTCCTACTTTTCTATAGTGATTTTTGGCACAGTTCACATGGTTCCACATGTACATGTCATTATTTGCTTGTAGGTGCAAATATTTCTCAAAGTGCAAGTCCATCAAAATTGCTATGTCATTGTCACGGACTAGTTATTCATAATTGGGACCCTGGCCCAAGTTGGAGCACACCCCATGAAGATGGAGAACACGTCAAGAAAGTCTTTGGACGTCCTCCACCTTGGCCACCTCCTTAGGAGGCTAGCAAGGGCGTCCAACCCAAGTTGGAGGCCCAATCGAATTCGAGCTCGAGTCTGTTTCGGACTCCAAGAACAGCCCGCACTAAAATGGACGCCACGGTCGCATACGAGCACTTTACATGGTTGGAAAGATAATTCCAAGACACTTCCAATGGCATAGGTCTCAGGCCCAAATTTGTTCGCAATCGACGGGAATCGTCCGAGGAATTTGATGTCCAGAATCTGTCCCGGTGCTGCGTCACTGTTTTTGGGCCGATGGTCCATGTATCGTGTTGGAGCCCGATAGGGGCGCGTCCAGGGGTCCCTTGACAACCCTAGGGTCTTCATTAGCAGCCGCCACCACATCGTTAGGGCTTGGGTTTTGATTAGATTCATTCTGTCAAGAACAGTTATCGCCGTTCATCGGTTTGTGAAACCCCAACTCGTGAGATTAATCATTCATCTGCAGAGTCACTTCTATCGAGCTGCGTTCTTTTGAGTTCTTGCTTGTGTTCTTCGTTGCACTTGCAGGGATTAGCCTTCTTGGCGAGGTCAACCGGATTGTGACACGGTTGATAACCAGAGAAGTTGTGGTGCTAAAATTGCTGGATTCGGGTCTTAGGATCTGAAGCAGGATCGGTGTGTCTCGCTCCGCCTAGAACAATAGTTATCAAGAACCTGGCGGAAGATCGGGAACCCACGTCCCCATCATTTGGTAATCAGAGCTTCAGGTATACCGTCAGGTTTACATCCATCCTTTAGTTTGAGTGTTTTCGCCTTCGTCCCATAGTCCACCTCCATATTTGTTTCCTACCTAAAACCATCCGCGCCATAGCCTTTGCATATTTCAGTTTCAGAGTTCATAGTGTTGAGTTTTTGTCCTAGGTCAAGGTCTTTCTGCTGGTTTAGATCATGTTTCAGCCTAATTTGTGTGTTTCCCCTTTTGCTTTCCATCAACCCTTGCCATCACCATCCATTAGATCCGCATCTTTCGTCCATATAACATTTTGATTCGAATGCCTTCCATAAAACAGTCATAACTTTTGCGTCTGAATTCGAAAAGGTGAAAACTTTATATCTACAGAGATCTACAAAAAAATTTAGATCAGTTTCATCCTAGACTTGCTAGGTTCGCAAAAATTAGAATTGCGAAATTCGATCAGGAAAACTAAGTTTCGGGGCCGACAAGTTTGGCATGCATTTGAGAACACAATCCTGATTTTGCATAGACCACATCTTTTATCCAATTGAGCTCATATTTTTTGTGGTTTGTTCTTGTGTGCTCCTTGCTGGAAAAAATATATATCAAAAGTATAAGAGCAAAAAAAAGTTGAGAAAAAAAAGTGAATTAAAAAAACAAGAAGAGAGGAGCACATAAGCAATAACCAATAGCTCTATTTGTTTGTGGTGCCTTTTGCCATGTCCTTGTTCGTTGCTACCTATCATACTTGTTTCTCCCTCTTTTTATCACAAATTGGTGCTAGGAACACGTATTGACCAGTAACTAGGACAAGTGCTTTGGACATTTATTCAATATTGCTATCTGTTACTGACTTGTGTGCCACATACATATATTTATTTATTTATGTGCCTCCCAAGATCCACATATTACTTCAGATCAGTACACCCAGAGGATCTTGCAATCTTGGTACCACTTCCTCACAGGTATCACGAACCAGCCACCGGTTGTACCATCCACTGCTAGTGCTGGTAAGAACCTTGTAAGGGCTTGGTAAGACGCTTCCTTTTGCTGTGTTGAGAGGCACCACTATCCACTTTCGTAGTAGTTGATAGGGATAATCTTTTGTTGCCTTTTCTCCTATTGCTAACCTTTTGCAGGACAACATGAGTAATGTAGCCCATCAAGTGTTCAGTTTACAAATGGAGAAGGCAGAGAAAAATGAGTGCAACCATTTATTCCAGACTTACTTTGCTATGAGGAATCGACGTTGCCATGTCATCATTGACCGTAATACCAACCGTAACATTGCAAGTTTGGAGTTTATCGAGAAGCTTGATTTAACCACACAACCACATCCATGTCCGTACAACATCCAATCGGTAAATTCTTGTGACAATATATTTGTAGATAAAATTGCACGCATTGAATTTTTCATTGGTACTTATAAGGATAGTGCAGAATTTGATATAATACCTATGCAAGCATGTCATTTATTGTTTGGTCAACCTTGGCATGATATAAACAATATATTGCATAATACGGTTGCCAATAAATGCTCTTTTAAATATAATGGTAGAAAAATTACTCTTATAGCTATGACCGCTACTGAAATTTTAGAAGTGATCTTGAAAGAGCAAAGAGAAGAAAGAATGAGCCTTTTAGAAAAGAATGGATTATTTCAGATGTTACAGTGCCTTCCTCTAAATCTGATTTTGTACAAAATGAAGATATCGCTTTATCTTCTGTTGGAACTAATATTTTGCAGCATGTATCCAAAAAAGAAGACAAGGTGATAGAGAATGAACAGGTAATTGTCTCAGGTAAGAGCTCTCTTGATGTGCTGAAATTGTCCACCACTCATGCTACAATAGAGCAACATTTATTGGACACCAAATCTAAATTGACTTTGTCACATGATGAATATTCTACTGATTTTTGTGATAAAATGAGTTGTGTGATAGTTCTATATTTATCCCTGTGACACAACTTGTGAAGGAAACTGATCCTTTTGTGTTGGAACCAAAGACTTGTGCTAAAAATAAACATTTGACGTCCAATGGCATTGGTCTCCGGGCCAAATTCATTTGGTGTCGACAGGAATCGTCCGAGGAATTTGATGTCCAGAATCTGTTCCGGTGCTGCGTCACTGTTTTTGGGCCGATGGTCCGTGTATCTTGTTGGAGCCCAATAAGGGCGTGTCCAGGGGTCCCTCGACGACCCTAGGGTCTTCGTTAACAGCCGCCACCACATCGTTAGGGCTTAGGTTTTGCTTAGATTCATTCTGTCAAGAATAGTTGTCGCCGTTCATCAGTTTGTGAAATCCCAACTCGTGAGATTAATCATTCATCTGCAGAGTCACTTCAATCGAGCTACGCCCTTTTGAGTTCTTGCTTGTGTTTTTCATTGCGCTTGCAGGGATTAGCCTTCTTGGTAAGGTCAACCGGGTTGTGACACGGTTGATAACCAGAGGAGTTGTGGTGCTAAGATTGCTGGATTCGAGTCTTAGGATCTGAAGCAGGATCGGTGTCTCTCGCTCCGCCTACAATGATAGTTATCCAGAACCTGACGTTAGATCGGGAACCCACGTCCCCATCATCGAGAGAGCTCTCCGTGCAGCTTTACTGACTCCTGCCTCCAGTGACCTCCTCATCACCTGGTCGTTGACTGCATGGACCTCCCTCTGGGTACCATACCTAAGATCCTGTATGGTGATCACAGCTGACACACGCCACTCCCCCTGCTGGTCGGGGTCCTCATTGCGGTATGCTTCAAAGTGTGGCCTCTGGGTGGCGCCAATGATCTGCAGTACTTCCCACAGCATCCTCGGGTAGGGGCCTTGAGCGTCATCAATGTAGTGGATCTCTCTCTGCACCCGGAACTCAGGCGGCTCTCGTGCAACTCTGGGTGGCGTTGGGGGGTTCACTGAGTTCTCATCTCCACCATCTGGGGTGCCTGGTCTACCTGTCAGCTCCAGGGGCTCTTCTTCTGCGTCGGAGTCATCCCACATGCCTCCACGGTAGTAGCCGTCATACTGGATGGAATCCTTCTCTTCATCTTCATCATCCTCCATCTGGGGCGCCTGGCCTCCTCTAGCAGCGGCAGGTACTGGATCCTCTGGTGGTGGAACTGGGTCTTCCTGTGCTGGTGTTGGCGACGGTAGCGGAGATGTCATGTTTCCTTCTTCATCAACCTCCAAGATGCGGCCACTCTCATCCTCAGCGAAGAAGTAGTCCCTCCCTAGTACTTTCTCATCCTCCTCCTCTGACTGAGCTGGGGCGGGCGAAGGAGGTGCAGGTGCTGGGGCTGGCTCAACAGGTGTGCGACGAGTGAAGACACGTCCTCCGGTGCTCTTGCGGGCAGTCTGGTAAGTCCTGACCATCTGTAGCGGGGCAAGATACAGAGATTTTTATTTAGCAAAAGCATACTTGAAAGAAGTAAAACAAGTATACCACCAAGGATAGGATAAAAAATGTCATTATAAATAAAAATTAAGCAATTTTCAAAATAAGCGAGAGCAGAAAGATAGATAAAGACTTGGCAACTAATTATGATCTTAATTGCGACCATTCTAACTAGGCTAACGTCCTACAATCAACACTGCTATGATACCACTTCTGTCACACCCGGTTTATGAAGAAAACCTTATGCATTCTCATATGTGCGCCAGGATCAGTTTACACACATACGATAGACAATAAAGCAAATATCATAATAATGTCATAACGAAAGAGAGTATTAAAAACTTTATTACATAATCAAATGTCTTAATCTTAAGCGAATAAATAGCATCTCAGAGTAACAGCAGAATCTTCAAGCAAAGGCAGTCGACTAGGAGACATACGCCTAGAAATCTTCGAAGTCTTCTGGATACTCCGGACAATTGTTATCTTGGTCTGAACAACGTTATGCAAGGGTGAGTACACTTATGGTTGGTACTCAACAATTGACAAGAAAACAACTATACATTACATGCAAGGCTGAATCAAGGAATAGCTGACATGGTTTAACTGCGATAAGCACTTTTAATTGATCAAGTTTTATTTAGCAAGCATTAACTACATCTAAGTTTATACCATTAACTCAAAAATAAGTATATGAAGTAACCATCATCAACAACATAAATAAACATCGATTTAGATCATCTTCAAGTTCAATTATTATGTGAGGGTCCAAGCCGCTCTTGACCGTGAGCACGGCTAACCGGTTAGTTTTAACTCTGCAAAGGTTGTACACTTTCACCACAATTCGCGTAAAAGTTCTGAAGAACTTTGAATCCAACCACGCATGTGTTGATCAGACACAATACTACACTTTTGAGGTATGGTTGTATAGGGACGCTACGAGGTCTTTACAAAGATTCCCTAACAAATGACATTCTGCTAAGGTTTCAAGTCAAAGCAGAGCATAACCCTCCCTAATGGTCAGCTCCTTAGCAAAGACCACTACCCCAAGAGGACCGGGCTATACCCCATCGATGCATCCCCTCTTGCCATTTCGATAAGACTATCACAAGCTAGAGTTTCTAATTAATCAGCCAAGATCAGAGCCATGTAGTATTGTGGTTGAACTGTTTTCCTGGGTGGTTCTCCATGTTCCGATTAAAACATATGATCTTGCTGAACAACATTAGCCATAGAACATGAAGTAACATATGTAGCATTTGTATCAAGTATCTCTAACCATAATCTATGTATAAGCAACTAGCAATACTACACAACTTAATTAAAGTACCCGGGTTGATCAAGGCATGGATAAACAATCTAGGTAAAATCCTTAATTGGGTTTCCATCATATTATAGACACATGCATATAATAAAGTAAATGTGAATAAATTGTGAATTGTTTGGGACAAAAGTATGATCAAGGTTCCACTTGCCTTCCTCGAACTGCTACTGCTGGCCAGTGTCTTCAAAGTCTTGCTCTTGCTGACCCTCGAACTGCGCGTCGTCTACGCATCACACGAGCACATACAAGAAAACACATGCAACAAATAAGAAATTGTACACCAAACAATATAAACAGTACAAACGAGGATATAAAACTATTCTACATGTTGCAAGGATTGCGTGAGTGCAAGAATCGTCGAAAACGGATTTAAAACGGCAAAGTTATGGCTAAAGCAAGGTTCTAAGGGCTTATTTGTAAGAGCTTTAAAACAACAGGGGTCTAAACATAAAGAAAAGGACCAATCAGAGTTTATTCTTAAAAAGGCTTGGATGGCGGTTTAATTTTGGGAAAATAGAGGGGCTTTTTAGCAAAAACTCCACAGTTGACCGGTATGGGTTGGTTTGACCTGGGTTTTGGGACAGATCTGGATCGTGGGATCTAGATCTAAGGGCTAGGGTTGAAAGGGGCGGGCGGCGGCGGCACAAACGCCAGCGGCGAGGTTAGGCGGCGGCGAGCGGCGGCGAGTTCGCCGGCGATGGCCAATTCGGCCATCTGGGCTCGGGTTTGGCTCGGGGAAGATGTACGCAAGACTGCGAACTCGTTTAGGGGCTCGTGACAGGGCGTAAGGGCGGGGGTGGGCTTGCGCGGCCGCGAGGCGCTTGGCGGAGCTCTGGCGAGCTAATGCGTAGGCGAGAAAATGAGATAAAGAGGGAGAGGGAGTCGGCGAGCTTCCTCTCACCACAGAGAAGCTCCAGAGCGGTGATGTCGTCAAGAGGCAGAGCGGAACAGCGGCGTGGCAGTGAGCTCCGAACTCAACGAAGGCGGCGGCTATGGGAGCTAAGGTTTGCGGAGTAGAGGCGGTGACGGCTAGGGTTGACAAGTCCAGAGGGGTCCCGGGGTTCCTTTTATAGGGGGGCCAAAGGGCCTCGGCGTGCGGGCCCAAAAGGAAAGCCAGGGCAAGGCGGGCGGCGGCCGGACTCGGACTCGCTCCGAGTCCCGGTCGGAACCGAGGAAGGGGACGCCCCCTGACGGGCAGGCCTCGCGTGGCGGTGAGTGATAGAGGGCGCGAGAAGGGCTGGGCCGGGAGAAAGGAAGGAAGAAGCGGGCCGGCGGGGTGATTCTGGGCCGCGGGAAAGAAGGAAAGGAGGAAATGGGCCGCTACAGGAAAAAGAGAAAGAAAAGGGAGATGGGTTGGAGAAGAGAGTTGGGCTGAAAGAGAGAAGGGAGAAGAAAAGGATTTTCCTTTTTCTTAAAACTAATTCAAACATATTCAAATTAAATTTGAATTCGAGGATTCAAATTTGAACTGAACAACAAATAATAAAAGATGCAAAGCGGCATGAATGCTCACAACCTATTTTGACCGGGTAATTCTTTCCAAGGTATCCAAAATTTTGACCGGGTATTCAGTGTAAGTCAAATCATCTTGCACATTCAATTCCTCTAGTGGCAGCTCGTCCTTTGGCACCCTCAAATACTTTTTCAACTGGGATATGTGGAACACATTGTGCACATCTGATTTGACTGGCTTTCTCCTGCCACACTCCAGTATAGCGGAGTCCTGCACTTTCTGCCATACAACGCCTCAAACGGTGCCATCTTCAAACTAGCCTGATAACTGTTGTTGAAGGAGAACTCGACATATGGTAAACTCTTATCCCAACTGCCTCCATGCTTCAAAGCGCAAGCTCTAAGCATATCCTCTAACACTTGATTAGTCCTCTCTGTCTGTCCATCCGTTTGCGAGTGATAAGCCGAACTGAAGTTCAACTTTGTATCCATAGACTCATGCAATTTTTACCAAAACCAAGATGTGAACTGAGTACCTCTGTCTGACACAATCTTCTTGGGCACCCCACGCAAATATACAATCCTGAACATGTACAGCTCTGCCAATCGTGCTCGGTGTAAGTAGTCATCACTGGAATAAAGTGAGCTACTTTGGTCAATCGATAAATGCTAAATATTTATTTTCCCTATATTTATTTTAAGGCTAAATATATTATTTAATTCCCGATAAATGCTATAAAATGCAAGATAAAGCAAATAAAACCTTATCGGCCTATAACAAAATCAATTAAATTAATTTGGGTTCCTGATTTGAAATTTAGGGTGTTACGAAGATGCGTCATGTACGTGTTTCTCTGTTTGTGATTAACACTACTACAAAAATTATTTTTAGGGGCGGGTAAAACAGTATTTGTAGAGATGGGCGCGATACCTGCGCCTGTCTTCCGCAGCTACAAATCGTCTTTTTAGGGGCGGGTAAAGGACCTGCCCCTGTATGCATTTCCAGGGACGGGTCATCCCCTCACCCGTCCCTGAAAATCGATCTGTAGGGACGGACCATGAGACCACCCGCAACTAAAGATGTATCTTCAGGGGCGGACCACGGGACTACCCGCCCCTGCAAAACGATTAAATTTTTTAAAAAAAAGCCATCGCGAGCCGTGCACCACGCCGCCCGCTCGCGCCACCGCCCCCCCCCCCCGCTCGCGCTGCCCGCACCCGCCGGCCAGCCACCGCACCGGCCGCCGCCCCGCCCGCTCGCGACACCGGCCGGCGACCGCGCCGCCCGTGGGTAGCCGCCAGTGGTCCGCAGCCCCCAGATCCGTGGCGCTCTGGCGAGGATCCGTGGCCCAGATTCACCGCGAGCTCCACCACAGGAGGTGCTCCGAGCTGCTCGAGGTCGGCACCGAAGTAGCGGCCCGCGCGCCGCAGGTGGCCGCAGCGCCGCCGCTGGAGGCCGCCGCGCGCCGGTGGTGGCCACCGCTGGATGCTCGCCACTGCTGGCCACCGCGAGAGACGGGCTGGATCTAGCAGAGGACGCCAGGACGGGCAGGAGGGCGAGAGAGGGCCGGACGAATTGATAAGGCTCGCACGGGGGAGAAGGGAAAAGAGGCAGGGAGCAGGGAGGTGTGGGCCCGTTGATCCTTGGTGCAGCCAATAGCGTCACCGCATTTGGAAGCACACGGATCATCACCATCCAATGCACACACACCGTGTTTTCTCACCTGCATTTTCAAGGGCGGGTGAGGGGTGACCCGCCCCTAAAAATAAATGTCATTTTTAGGGGGAGTCACCCCCACCCGCCCCTAAATATGGACTATTTTTAGGAATGAGGGAGGGGGTGACCCGCTCCTAAAAATGTATTTTTAGGGGCGGATCGTTTGATAAAGTGGCTCAATTCTATTTTTAGCAACGGGTTAAATTTTGATCCGCCTCTAAAAAAATTTGAGGTGTTATTACAAATCATTTTTGTACTAGTGGAAAGGACAGCGAACGC
The DNA here is from genome assembly GCF_016808335.1 of Panicum virgatum. NCBI lineage: Eukaryota > Viridiplantae > Streptophyta > Magnoliopsida > Poales > Poaceae > Panicum > Panicum virgatum. The sequence goes on along the minus strand of NC_053146.1, from coordinate 17,857,742 downwards.
TCCTGTGGGGCCATTGATGCCACCACTCGATCTCCAGCTCGAGTTCATCATCTGAGGGAAACCGAGAACGTGAGCGGCCCGCCGCCACAGCCACAGGTAGCTGGGTGTTAATGAAGACTGCCGACTGACGAGAGCCGATCGGCCAGATTTTCCCATGGTCTGTTCCGTGATGGACTTTTTCTTCCCGATATGATCCGTCGTCTCCTTTTGAGCTGGCATCTGATTCCAGTTAGACACACACACTGTATATTAATTAAATGAGCAAGATGGATCGGCCTTGAAATTAAAGAACCTTTAAGCTCTGTAATATTGTACTAGATAGTGTGTACTGAGACTGGAACTATGGGTGAGTGGTTGGGTGCATCTGGATCGGAGTAGTGGTCATCTCTTCTTCCTTGAAGCTGATGAACCAGAGGAGATCGGAACTACTAGCGGTGTTGCTGACATTGACGCTGACGGTGGGCCTCTCGGCCGCCGCGGGCTCCACGCACACAAAGTCAGATCGAGCTAGAAGAGAGCTTCCATTCCAAACCATGCATGGCGCCCTGATGTTGAGTTTACATTCGCCACTTTTACAAATCACGGTCGATCCGATCGCTCCACCCGCTTCTTCCTTCTCTTTCCCCCACTCCTTCCTTCTCTTTTCCCCTTCCTCCTCCTCCTATTTTCCCCCTTCCTTTGACCACGGGGAGAGGCGGTAGGGCAGCTGGCTCCCTGCGGCGGATCCGAGCGGTGCCGCCAGCCCCCGGCGCCTCCCTGAAGCAGTTGTGCCTCCCCGCCGCTGCCTCCCCGGGCCGCCGCGTGTAACAGAACCGCCAAGTTAAACAGTTTAATTAAGCGTAATGGCCATCATTTGAACGCATCAGGCGCATTAGCTTAATTAAGTGTAACCTGACAGCCTGTTTCCAACCCACAGGCCGATCGAAACACACCAGAAGTCTCGCGCAACGGCGAGTACAGACGGTACCAGCATAATATAATTTCACAAAATAGATAATAACATAAATATTTACAAAACAACTTTAAATTTAGAATTTATATAAAATAAATGATAGCAGCGGAAGAGAATATGACGTGAGAGAAGGAAATTTGATTTGAGAACCAATAAAATAAAATGATAACTATGAACATGTGAGGACGTCACATCGAGCCCACTGATGCGAATCCTGGTTAGCTTCTATACCTGAAACAGGGTAAACAACAAACCCTGAGTATACTAATACTCAGCAAGACTTACCCGACCAGTGGGTATAACTTAGCCCACATATCTAGACATGCAAAGCTTTCTGGCTGGTGGATTTATTTGCAGAAAAGCATCTAAGGGTGGATCCTTAACTTCAAAATTTTAGCTCCAAATTGTAACAATAAATTGGCTAAACATCTATGATTTACATATCTATAGCAACCAAGGTGGAAACATAATTAATTAGATAACATCAGCATTTATCAACTCGTGTTGTTTCATTTCCTTACTACGATGTGACTCGGAGATCAAGGTGCTCATGTCCGAGAGCGACTGACGGCGAATCGATCCGATTTAACCTTGCAAGGTGGACCTAACCAACACGGCACGTATTTGCCCCGTCGGACAATACAAACCAACCATTTCCCTCCCCGCCTAGAACTACAGAACCGCCCCACCTGCATATAGTCAACCGAGCCCTATGAGAGACCACCAAAAATAAACATATGCATCCCAATTCTCCGCGGCCACTCGACTGCCCTAAGGGGTGGGTAGAAGTTCTGTATTTTCGAAACAAGGCAGTACTCGGCTTACCGGTTTCGACTACCTCCTACTCCCGGTATGCGGTTAGTACAAATCAAACATGATCAGCAGGGCCGACAACGGTACGGTCCTTAACCGACACAGACGGGGCTAGACAGTTCCCGTCCGGTCTCCAATTCTTTTTCCTTTCCTCCATATTCCAATATTCCATAATCAAATCATAAAGACATCCTATATCTCACGAGTAACAGGGCATTACTCGACTTTTACCGAATCCTAATTTTAGCATGGCAAGGATAACGACATATACATACTAGTATTCCGACCAAAGGAACCTAGGAATCATGCAACTAGGGTTTCATCCAACGCCTAGAAACTTAATGCATAAGCAAGTAAATACATATATAACAATTCATAAGTTAAAATAATAGATTATGCTCCGGGGCTTGCCTGGGATGAACACTGAGTCAGTGTTAGTTAGATGATACTCGCTTGGCAAGTACCTTCCTTGGGATCATGCACATCGGGATCCATCCATCCATCTTCTAGACGTGTCCACCATTCACCATCTTCTGGCTCGGCTTCAACATCACATCCTTCACGTGATACATCTATCGTACCTAAATGAAATGCAGCAATGCATATGTATGAATGCACAGTTCTGAGTTGCTCAACAATATAGATGCTATTATTTTTTTCCTTCACGATAAAATTGTAGTCTAACAAGTAGCAAACAATCATATCACATGGCAATCGTTTATAGAGTAGTTAACTACATTTCTAACTACCCATGGCATCATGATCAACAGCACAAAAGAACTATACTAACTTCACCAAGCAAGTTGTAGTGGTTTCCTATAACAAGAAAATCATGGTTTATTAATAAATCAACAACTCAGCACACATACCGTAGTAAATTCAACAAAAATTACATCAAATATAAGGTAAACAGAACTACCTATCCTGAAAAATTCATCCCAAAACTTGTAGCCAATTACCAGAACAATTCATGCAATCAGACAACTCCTAGAACAAGATTGAATTATACAGGTTAGACCAAAGTATAAAAGAATCTGAAAATTTAACATGAGGTCGACACAGGGATGAATTAGCTACTGTGAATTTTTCATAATTTTATCTAAACAGAATTAATTCTGAGAAAATAAACAAAACAGACATCAATCTAACAAGATTCATTTTTAACTTCTGTTCTAGTCACGAACTGGTACTCAAACTTCATGGACAAGCTAAGATATTCAAAAAGAACACTCATAAATATTTTCATGATTTATCATGAATATAAACTATTTACCATAATTAAAGTCTACTAAAAAAGCTTTAAATCAAAGAAATAGGTACTCATGAGAACTGACCACGAAATTTTTATAACAACTCTAGTGTCACATGAACAAACCACCATAAAAATTTCAGAGCATAACAAGGCTTCAAGAATTAATTAAGAAAAAGAATAAACAACTAGCCTTTATGCACCTAGTGACATAAATCTAATTTTCCAGCAAAAAGTTTCAACTAACAACCAGCATATTATGATTCTACTGCATAGAGCTTTACACAAGGATTCCAGAACAACTAGATTTGCTAATTTACGAATTTTCTACGAATTTCTACCGAATTTCAAAGTTTACAGCTAGAAATTACAAAGAAGTCCTTAAAACACTATTCATCCGAGTCACAGTCTATTCAAACAACCCCCTGGACTTTCTTGAATTTCAACCCGAGGTCCCTGGTCGCGAAACAGAGCAGGGGCGGTGATTTCGGGCTCGATTCCGGCGGCAGGGCTCAACGTCGGCATGGGGGAAGTTGGGGAAAAGCTAGAGGGACTCGAGAGCTACCTCTGGGTGGTCTTGGAGCGCGAGGAGGTGGTCCGTGGTGGCGGTTGCACGGCGGGCGCCGGCCGGCGGCGGTGCTGTGCCGCTGTGGCGGCGTTCCGGCGAGGTGTGGAGATGATGGCCGGGCCCGGGAGCTTCGTTGGGACGAGAGCAAACGGATTTGGGGGTTGGTGGGCGTCAGCGCTGGCTCGAGCGGCGGCTCGGCGTGGATGGGTGGCCATGGCCATGGCGGCGTGGCGGTGTGGCGAGACGGCGTGATGCATGTGGCAACAGCGAGCGGAGGGCGAAGGCGTGCGCGTGGCGAACGAGAAAGCGAGCTCGAGAGAGTTCGGGAGCGGACGACGCGGCGCTTGGCGTGCGCACGGACGGCGCCGTGGCCAATTTGTCCACGGTGACCACGCTCGGAGAGGAGAGAGCTACACGTGTGGCTTGATAATTTTGACCAAATTTGAATCTTCAAATCGTGTTTAGCACTCCTAATTAAGGAGTGTTACACCGCGCCTCCTTGCCGCCACCGTCGCTGGGTTGTGCGGCGGGGATGTGCGGCGTGGCGGGCCGCCGGCACGGATGCGCGGCGCGGCGGGCCGCTGACAGGGAGGCAATGCCGCTGGCCGGCAGTGTCGGCGGGCGAGCGGGTCGGTAGGTTTTTTTCTTTTTCTTTTTACTTTTTGATATTACAAAAATTTTACTGATTGTTTACTTTTGAATGTACAAATTTTTCTCCTCAATGTTTTTAATTTATTTAGTAAAATTTTCTCTTTTCAATTTTTTTCTTGTCATTTTTTCTACGTCTCCAAAATTCTTTTCTAAATTTTTTTTTGCCTTCCTTAAATATTTTCTTAAAAATTTTACTATCTTAAATATTTTCTAAAAAAATACTAAAATGAAAAAAAAGTGGTTGTAAAATCGACCGTAGGGAAACACTGCTACGATCGACCGTAAACTAGTGAACCCTGCATGGCACTCCGATCTCTACCTACCTCTCCCCGAGTCCTTTGTACATGCACACGTACGTGCACTTAATTGCTATAGATGGTAGCGCGGGCAAACCTGGCCCGGCCAGGCTGCCTACGTCACCTGTTTTGTTGTGGCCGTCTGATTTAGATCGGATGCTTCCGCGCATGCTGCGCTTGCTGTTCCCGCTGGGGGAGACGCGCAGGAGTCAACAATGGGTCCGCGTTCGCTCAGGCCCGCCGCTCCCGCCGACCGCCGGGTCACACGCGCCCACACTTTACGACTATGGCACGCCCCCCGTCGCTTCGTGGGTCGCGCGTTCCACTGTGCAGGCCGGGAGGTCTACGATTAACATCCTGTTTTGCTGCGGCGCCCCTATGCGCCCCGTGAGCCCATGGTCCTCTTACCTCCTGCCGCGTCCCTATCCGGCCGTGCACCTTCGCGCAGACGCTCCTCCCACGCGGCCCTGCTCAGCTGCTGCTCCCTCGCCGCTCGAAGACGCTGCACTAGGACGCCGCACTCGCTGCTCGCAGACACCGGGCTCGGACGCCGTGCTCGCCGACGGCGCACGCGCCACCGCTGCGGACGCTCACCTCCGAGCGCAGCTGCGGTGGGCGAGCAAGGTGGGGCGCAGCGGCCGTCCCTGGCCCGGCAGGCGAGTGCGGTGGTGTCTCCCCGAGCTCCGGCGGCGGCCTCCGGATCCGACCGGAGCGGAGCTCGAGCGCAGTGCAGATGGCGTCCATGCCCGGCGTGGCCCTCCTCCCTTCCCCCCTCCCTCGGCGACGTGGGTCCATAGCCTCCCTGCTCCCTCCTGCGGCGGCTTCCATGGCCGGCGCGGCAAAGACGGCGTCCATGGCCGGTTCGAGTCGCCGCAGTGCTGCCTCCGGGCGTGGGCGGGAGGTCTGAGGGGCGGCGTACGCGCAGCTGCAGCTGGCGCAGCACCCCTACGACGCCGTGGTGATCCAAGCTAGCGTCGGCGCCACCGGCAAGCGCTCGCCGAGTTCCACGCGGCGCACTAAAAAAATCCGTTGATCAAAGATGATTAAATTTCATCACAAATTATTAAAACAGTATCTATGACGATCTCAAATTGTGTCATTTATTGAGCATCACAGATTTCATCTCGTGACGTTCCTTAAAATTTCATTACAGATTGTTTGATCCATGACGCTTTGAAACCGTCATAAAATGTCTCCGGGCCCCTAAAGCCCAACTCAAGCCCATTTTCTATGATGAAAATAAACATCACAACCAGTATAATTTTTGTGACGGATTCAATTGCCATGTCACACATCAATGACATGGAGGATGATGTGGCTTTTGACATGGCGATGACATGTAATTTGACGTGGCCGATGACATAACTGCTGACATGGCAGTGACGTGGAAAGTGGTGATGACATGGCACCACATGGATGCTGACATTGATGTCACATGGCACGTTAGCCAATTTGGGCCTCATTTACACAGCCCATATAAACAACATGATCATTTCAGCCCAACCCAAAATATATCAAACAAGAAATTAACATCTCATCACATAAATAAAGTTTGATCGAGCATTTCATCACATGTCAAATGTCAAATCACAGAAAATTTTTCATCTAGAATTGCAATGAGCTATATTTGAAAGCTAACATGCAATGGCAATCTGTACATAAGGTGTATAATTTCTCTTTTTTCTGTAGAGGCACTCAAACAAATTCGATGCACTTGGTCCTTGATCTTTATACTTCTCTTCCTGAAAATTGCAAGCATGCAATAAACTTAATCTTTTTTAAAAGGAAAAATAGAGAAGCCATTTGCAAAGTTAGACTAATTGAGATACAAGAATTAGTTTCCGCAAGAAGCAAAATTCTCTGCATATGTGAAACCATGCTTTACAAGCAATCTGATAATGTCTAAGTTAGTTGTAAACTTGTTCTACAGATCAAGTAATTGATTTACCTTAGTTTGGCTCTACACATTTTGAACAAGCAACACAGGAAGCAAACTAAAATTGAGCATAGTACAGACTAGTAATTTTCAAATTGGATTTAATCTATAGGTGAGTCTTTATCAAAAGAAAATGTATAATGCTAGCTCTGGATTGAAGATATAAATCGCATTTACCACTCTAGGATTTGCATCACTCACCATATCAATCAGCCTGTCCACTTCAATGGTCTTCTTGAGGGATTCTTCATGAGCTTTATCAGCTACGCATATAAGTACAAACACAGCTGCAGTAGTAACCAATACCTGTACAAATCGGAAGCACATAAGGCTATATCCTCAGTGGACTTTTCGCATGAACTATGACTAGTCCACACCATCGAGATCTAAATCAAGCGAGAGGCAAAGAGAGCTCCATTTGAGACAAAAATCAAACAAAAAACCTTACATATATTTGAAGGGGTGGGTCAGGGTGTGAACTGCCTCTACAAATTGTGTTTATAGGGGTGGATCGCCCCCCCCGCCACCCCTAAAAATGGAGCTATTTGTAGGGGCGGGGGGGGGGGGGAGCCGCCCCTAGAAACACCATTTGTAGGGGCGGCTCAACCCTCCCCCCCCCCCGCCGCCCCTAAAAATGGATGCTATTTTTAGGGGCGGGTCGGGAGGGTGAGCTGCCCCTACAAATGGTGTTTTTAAGGGCAGGTGATGTGCTACAGTACCGAGGCCTATTTGTAGTGATGGGTTAAATTTAGATTAGCTCCTAAAAAAATTGAGCCATCCATACAAATCGTTTTTGTAGTAGTGTTTTTTTTATCTGTACGAAAAAATGCAAGGTCTAAATGCCCTGGCAGGCATGGTCTCTCTCCTCCGGGTGTGCATCTATGCAATGCACATGCACGTCGTCAAAACCTACACTATATTTTTTTGGGAAATGAGTTTTATTGGATTGTAACCATAGTTTGACTAATGGTTTATTATATTATGATCTGAAATATTTGGGCTGAGTTGGTGTGTGGTGGTGGTGTTTTGGAGTGGAGTGGGTAATATTAATTTTCCTCATGAGAATGTATTAATTTGGGTATAGTTTAGTATCCAACTCATTTGCAGGGCTAGCAGTCAATGAATGCGCTGTAGTGCGTGGTAGAGGGGATGAGATTAATAGGTTGTGATATCAAATTAGTTCAGAAAATATGATAATTGAAAACAAAAATTAGACGATATTATATTATAATAATATTTTTAGCGGTGGAGATAAAAACACCATCAACCTTATGTTTTAGATTAATGCTACATCATTTTCATCTATTAATTGACAAAGATATAAATTTTATGACTTATAAATGTTATAGTGACTCGTATATTTTTTGGATGCGATGGAGTCATATTTTTTTCCGCAATTACTTTCACATTCTTTTTTTAACGAAAGTTAAAAGATGGAGAGCTAGACACCAACCGAGTGTGTTGTTGCATACACAATACACAAGTACATAGCATAAATTGCAAAGTACAAGCGTATATAAATGTTGGTTGCAACTTTGGTGATTGAAGTAATTAATTCCTTCCTTCCATGCACCTCTCTGAAAATAGTACGGCTCTCAGCTTTACTTTGCATAAGAAGGAACTAGTCGTCGAGAGATCCCCGTGCTTTTTGTTTTCTTCTTCAGAAATTCATACACAACAGCATGGAAGATAGTTGTAGCAGCCAGTATTAGCTTTTAACTAAGATCATGTTTAGTTCGCGAATTTTTTTGAATTTGACTATTGTAGCACTTTTGTTTTTATTTGGTAATTAGTGTCCAATCATGAACTAATTAGACTCAAAAGATTCATCTCATCATTTACCGTTAAACTGTGCAATTTATTATTTTTTAAACTACATTTAATTTTTCATGCATGTGTTCAAAAATTTAATGTGACAAAAAATCTTGAAAATTTTCGTAAACTAAACATGACCTAACTAACGCCAGCGCAGGAGAAAAGAAAAGACAACGCCGGTGGCCAGTGGCGTGATTCGCCGCCGCCACCGGGTTCTGGAAGAAGACGCGTGTTGTACGTGATGTCTCTGTGTTGAGGTGAAAGGAAAGCGAACGCTCCAGGGGGGGCGTTTCTTAGCCTTGTTTGGTTCTTTCCGCGCTACTCGCGCTACAAAAGAATTTTGCATGCATGAAATATTAAATAGAATTTATTTGTAAAATCTTTTCAGGGATAGATGTAATTTTTCATGACGAATCTAATGACGGTAATTAATCGATAATTAGCTACAGTAATGCTACAGTAACCAATCTCTAATCATGCGTCAAAAGGCTCGCTAGATTCGTCTCGCGAAGTTGCGCAGGAGTTATGGAGTTAATTTTATAAACTATTTTTATTTAATATCTCTAATTATTAGTCAAAATTTGTGCTACCTATGCTGAGAGAACCAAACAAGGCCCTTCTTTCCCCTAGGCCGGGACAATTTCGAGCTCATCATCAGAGGGAACCACCGATCGTGAGCGGCCCGCCATAGGTAGCTGGATTTTAATGAAGGCCGGCGACTGATGAGAGCCGATCGGCCAGATTTTCCAATGGCCTGTTCCGTGATGGACCTTTTTTCCGATCAATATGATCCGTCTCTTTTTGAGCTAGCTGGCATCTGTTTCCAGTTAGACACACAGTCTCTATCATGTTTAGACAAACAAACAGAATAGTTTTTATCTACATAATGGAGCGGGCAGCGGGAAACGAACCTGCATCGTTAGCTTGGAAGGCTAAGCGTTATAGTCGACGTTGGTTGATTCTTTTCAACGTCTCTAATTCAAACCCGAACATGAAGTTTTGATTTAGTTAAGTCTACTACTTCGTATACATGAAGAAGGTATGATAGGGCAAATGTAGTAGTACTGGTTCCCAATAATATATTAGATTGCAACAATACCAATTCCTTTTATTCCAAGATGCTTATGCCCTTTGCTTATAAAAGATGAACAAACAGACGAAAAAAATCTCTCTATTCCAGCATTTTCTATTCAGGACAATATCCCTTACTCTTTTTAGGGAAAAAGCTATGCATCATATTTATAATTAATGCTCTCCAATTCTACCAGAAATCATATAAGAATCTGTTAGGAGTAAATTTCTTTAACAGATTCATCTATAGTTTTAGGGTAGAATAAAATGGTCTTTTGACTTTGTACCCTTGATTCTATTATGATTATTTATCAATAGTAGAAGAATTCCTTCATAGAAATAGAAGACATAATCTGCATGAAAATAGTAAGTCTCGCTTGGGTTCATTTCAACCGGGAAAAGCCACCTCTTTCCCCACAAACAATGTCTCTGTCACTTGATCCAGGAGCCTTTTAGGATCAGCTTTGTTAATTAAATATTGAGAACTATCGGATAGAGTATTAGAATGCAAAGACATTAATTATATAATTAAGAACCTATTAGGGTTCTAGCCTATTCTCATTTCTAAATCAATAATTTGTAGTGCTTTTATCTTTCTTGGGTACTCCTGGGGACCAGTTGCTAGCTATATGTTTAGGAGGCTTCTTTCTCCAGATACCGCTACTAAGCCACTTTGCCATCTCTTCATCTTCATCTGCAAAGAATTCTCAACGTGAAATAAAACACAGAGACAAAAGTTTGTTCTTTGAATAGGAAAAAAGAATGGATCCGAATGGTCCTGAATCAATTTGCCTATTCAAAGAAAACTTCTTCTTTGAAAGATATGTATATCCGATCCCATGTGGTAAATGTCAGTTCGAGTCTGATTAATCATCTCCAGGCTGCGAACTATACTGATTAAGATTATATTCGGCTGGCTTGTTAGCCAATCAGCAAGATGGGTTGAAATTAAAGGACCTTATTTGAGCTCTGTGATGTTGTAGTAGTGTGTACCGAGACTGGAACCACGCAATAGTGGGTGTATGTGCAGTGCAGTAGTGGTCATCTCGTACGTCTTCCCTGATGAACCATGCAGAGGGTCGGAAACAACTAGCGGAGTTCCTGACATGCATCCATTGACGGCGCTGACGGGTGGGCCTCTCCGCCGCGGGCTCACGACTCGAGTAGGTCGTCGGTGGGGGTGATCGTTGTCCTTCTGGAGAGAGTGGCGCCGGTGGGGGTGATCGTTGTCCTTCTGGAGAGAAGGGCACAACTCGAGTAGGTCGTCGGTCCAAAAAACCTAGTGCTTTTCATAGAGCAGCGCTCCGTTATTTGGAAAAAGAATATAGAGAATGCATGGCAAGGGGCGAGGAACCTCCGTTTGATCTTGAGGATTTATTGCGGCGTTACGGTTCGTCACCACCAAACTCGGAGGTTTCAGCTCCGCCATCTTATTCTGCGCCAGCAAGAAATCCGTTAGAGCATTCTGCGTTCCAACGCAAGGACGGTTGAAAACCTATGTGTTGTTAACCGAATTTTTAAATTTCATGTATAGTACTTCTTTGTTAAGTTTTGTAATGGATTAAGTACTCCTTTTAATTAATCAAGATGTATGATGGATATTGCATATCTTTTAATTATTCATGTTATGTTACATTTAGTTTAATTTAGGTTTGATATATTTTATTTATTCGATACGTGTAAAGAATTCAAATCGATTTATTTAAAATGCAGATGGACCGGCAATGGATGTACAATGCTGACCGACGTTCAAAAGAATTCATTGATGGCCTGCATTATTTTTTGTCTGTGGCTGAGGCAAACAAGCAGAATGGTTTTATGTGCTGCCCGTGTGTTCATTGCAACAATAACAAGGATTACTCATCTTCAAGAATCCTACACAGCCACATTTTCGCAAATGGTTTCATGAAGAAGTATGTTTGTTGGACGAAGCACGGAGAACAGGGGGTTACCATGGAAGACAATGAAGAAGAAGATTTTGACGACCACTTTTCCGGGAATGCTGGAATCGGTGCATTCGATGACGATATTCCCATGGAAGAGCCCGAAGTAGATGTAGCAGAAAATGATCCCAGCGACGATCTGGGGCAGGCATTGCACAATATGCAGGCAGACTGTGAGAGTGAAACGGAGAGGTTGAAGTTCCAGAAGTTGTTAGAGGACCACCATAAGTTGTTGTACCCAGATTGTCAAAATGGATTTAAGAAACTTGGCACCACCTTGGAGTTGCTGCAATGGAAGGCGACAAATGGTGTATCTGACAAGGGATTTGGTGAATTACTCAAACTTGTTAAAAAAATGCTTCCTAAGGACAATGAATTGCTTGCCACAACGTATGAAGCCAAACAACTTGTTTGCCCTTTAGGACTGGAAGTGCAAAAGATACATGCATGCCCCAACGACTGCATCCTCTATCGAGGCGAGTACGATAATTTTCATTCAATAATGGATTACTCAACTAATTTTATTTATTTCATGAAATTACATTCACATTAACACACTATACTCTCTCACTAACACACACAATCTCACTAACACACACTATCTCTCAAACTCACATGTACACTACTCATTAATATCATGAAATTGCTTCATTTTAACTAAAATTCACTTTTTAAACGTTAATATCATGATAGAATCCACTTTCTGTCGAAAAGCAACAGTTTGAAAAAAAAATTCACCTAATATATTTTTGCATGGTCAAAATAACAAATATGATTTCAAAAAAGTTAGATATTTCATTGACCCAATCACTTGAATGAAAATTAATTATTATTGTTGCGTGTATCAAGTTTATATAGAGATAAGAAATTTTGTTCCAATAATTTTTGGAATCATAATTTTATTAACTGAATTAACAAATGAAAGCCGATTTTAAAAGAGAAGTAAAAAGAAACAAAAACAAACATAACATTAGGCGAGAACGAGGGAAAACGGGCCCCTTTTGTCCCGGGTGGTAGATCCACCCGGGACTAAAGGTGGGCCGCGGGCTGGGAATTTTCCCGGCCCGCCCAAAAACACCTTTTGTCCCGGGTGAAGCCACCACCCGGGACAAAAGGACCTTTTGTCCCGGGTGGTGGCTTCACCCGGGACAAAAGGCCCCCCCCATATATTTCCTTCCTCCCTTCCCACAAACACTTGTTTCTTTTGGTGCCGCCGCCGTCCCCTACTCCCCCCACCGCGCGAGCCCACGTCCCCGAGCACCGCCGCCGTCGACGTCGCCGCCCAGAGCCCCGCCGCGCGAGCCCAACGCCACCGAACGCCGTCGTCCCTGCGAGCGCCGCCGTCGTTGACGTCCGCCATCCCGGCCCCGGCCCCGTGCCACCTCGGCTTCGCCGCCCCGGCCTCCACTCCGCGCGCACGCCCTCATCTTCGGCCCCCCCGGCAGCCTCCACTGCACGCCGCCGCGCCGCCACCCTCTCCGTTGCTCGCCACCGCGCCGCCAGCTCACCGCATCGTCATCCAGGGCCGTGCCGCGCCCCTAGGTTTCCCCGGCCCGCCGCCCTGTGTGAGTAGTGTGGCCGGCCGCATTTTCTTTTTTCTTTTCAAATTTTATGTTTATGTAGCATTCAATTATTAGAATTCAATTATCATGTATGAGTAGTGTTAATTTAATTTATTATATATTAAGTAGAATTCAATTATTAGAATTAGGTGAAAATTTTGTGCAAATGTTATTAGAATTCAATTTTGGATATATTATTAGAATTCAATTATAGATATATTAGTAGAATTCAATTATGGAAATATTATTAGAATTCAGTTTTGGAAATATTATTAGAATTTAATTAAGGAAATATTATTAGAATTCAATTTTGGATATATTATTAGAATTCAATTTTGGATATATTATTAGCAACAAATTATGGATGTATTATTAGAGAGAATTTCGAGAGAAATAGAGAAGGAAATATAGAATTAGAGAGAATTTCTATTATGATGTATTCATTATTTAATTATGTCATTCAAAGACTTTAATTCATCATGTATTTATTATTTTTTATGTCATTCAAAGAGTTCAATTTATCATGTATTTATTCTTTAATTATGTCTCGAGCTCGCAAACTCGCGCTAACACACAAACATTTCCGATAGTTTCCGATCGTTACCGATCCCGACCGAATCGTTTCCGATAGTTTCCGATCGTTACCGATACCGACCGAATCGTTTCCGATCGTTACCGATACCGATCGAATCGTTTCCGATAGTTTCCGATCGTTACCGATCTAAATATGTGGACTATTTAGATAATATTTTTAAGGGTTTTATTTGTATTCATATTTTAGTTACGATGGACCTGCGACACACAGACGCGGAAGACGAACAGTTCCTGTTGAATATGATTGGCGAAGGTCAAGGAGATGTCGCTGAACAAGCTGATGATGGCAGCAATACCGACATATATTTGAATATGTCCGGTGATGGAATTGAGGCACCATCTATTCAGGATGACGCTGCTGCTGAACAAAGTGCTAATGTACATATCACAACTATACTTATTTGTAGTGACAATCATATTTTCATCTGAATCTATATGAATACTATGAATGTTTTTTTATAGCCGTCTGGATCATCGTCGCAGCAGAAAAAGACGAAGCGAGGCCCAACAAAAAAACTGGAAGGGCGGTTCATTATAACGGAAGTTGGTCCAGATGGCGAACCGATCGCTCCAGAAGCTACCGCCAAAAAATTCATAAGACAATCCGGATGTATTGTCAGGGACCACATCCCGATCAGCTTCAGGCTCTGGAAAGCTTCCAATCCAAGCGAGGAACGGGATGCGGTACCCGAAAGAGAAAAAGAATGGTGCTGGCGGGAGCTTAAGAAAAACTTCACGGTTCCAGCTGAATCCGAAGAGATATGCAAGCGCCGGACCCTGAGTAAGATGGCCGAACAGCTGCGACCATTCAAGAAAATTTTGACGAAGAAATATATCAAGACCGGGACCACACCCGTATTTACCGGCGAGCTCGAAAAACTCAGGGGTCACTGGGATGCATTTGTGGAATACAAGTCTTCAGAGCTTGGGCTTCAGAAGGTGCAGAAGGCCAAAGACAACGCCTCGAAGAAAGTGTACCATCACACTCTAGGCCAAGGAGGCTACAAGCTTGCAGTACCCAAATGGGAGAAGATGGAGCAGGATCTGCTTGACAGAAGCATCCAACCTGCGACCATGAACTGGCCTGAAAGGTCAAGGACCTGGTTTTATGGTCACGGGGGAAGCTTGGACCCATTGACTGGTGACTGTATCTATGGGCCAAACATCCAGCGAGCAGCCCAGAGACTACAGGAGGCCATACAAGCAGCGGCCGAGGGAACATTCTAGCCGGATAGAGAGAGGGACGAGCTGACTTACGCCCTTGGGAATCCAGAGCATCCGGGCCGCACAAGAGGCAAAGGCGTGGTTCCGTGGAAGTATGGGTTCAGGGATTACATTGATTCATATAGAAGCCGGCAAAGAAGAAAGAATGATGAGCGGGAGCACTTGCGAAGGCTAGAGGAACGGCTCATGTCACATGATCAAAGACTGGAGGAAGAGGTTCAACGCCAAGTGGCCGTAGCAATGAGCCAGCAACAGAAAGCGCAAACGGTGCCTCTAGAGCCTAGTGTCGCAGCCGATCACCTGTCTCAGCGGAAAAGCAGCTGCGCTTCCACAGACGTCGCCGTCACCGAGCCAACGGGGATCCAGGCCGCAGTTGAAGCGTCGCCCCCGCAGCGATTTCCAGTGGATGAGATCACCCACCGGACACCTTGTGACCTGCAGACTGCCGTTAAGAACTTAATGTTCACTGTTGCGTACGGTACTGCCATACCAACCGAACTAGGCGACGTGTACCACGGGCAGCAAATTCCGCCTAGATACACAAGAGTTGGCGTGGAGTAGGTGTGCCAGGGTTGGGAGACGCTCGAGCTTGATATTCCTGGAGGCGATGGGGAGAGGACACTAGCAGAAGCCATTCATGTCTACATCCTATGGGATAAGCGCTACATTGTCCTAAAGTCAGATGATCAAACACCAAGACCGGCATCTCAGCATGCCTCTCCAAGACTGGCATCTCCGCAAAACTCCCCAAGGGCAGCACTGTCTCGGCAAGGTTCACCGGCACATTCTCCATCACCATCATCTCATGCGCTGATGAACACTCAAGCGTCACCGTCGCCTCCATGGTCACCCCCTCCGCCGCCGGCAATGAAGCAGAAACGGCCGCCAGCAAAGAAGATAGCTGCACCGGCTAAGGAGCCTCCAAAGAAGAAGGAAAAGGAGAAGAAAACCAAGGAGGCTCCTATTAAACCCTGGGACATGAGCCATGAAGAATGCGATCGGATAACTCAAGAAAGAGTTAAAGAGCACTTCAAGCCGAAGCCGAAGCCGGTGCCCGAGAAAGTGATAAATCCGATAGATTTGAAATTTTTTAAGGGAATGTGCGAAGCAAATAAGAGAAAATTCATTCCGAGAGACCCCCCTTCAGACTACGAACGCACAATTATCAAAACTACTGAGAAAAAGAAGAGACAATCAAAGTCGTCGTCGTCCGACGTTCCACAGCTCGGAGCCCAAAAGAAACAATCAATAGAGCCTCTCGTAGTGGGACAGACGACGAAAGAACAAGACTTTGTTACATTTTTGAAAGAATCAAACCTGACGGCCGCTCAGATTGCAGGGGGAGAAGATATTCCAAAGGCCGATGTGGTCGTCAAATGGACGTTTGAGATCGGCAAAACTCTTGTACCCCCCGAAGTAGTGTCTGTGCTTCCAACGCAAATGTATAAGCTGCACCAGCACTACATGCGTGCGATGGCCGATTGCATTTTCATGCAGGGCGCAAAGATTAAAGATAACGATTTCTTACGGGGGGGAGGCCATTATATGGATAAACTGGGAAGAAATTTACCAACTATTCCATCAGGAGGCCCTCGACATCTCTATGGTCGGCTTGTGGGTTCTGTAAGTATTTTACTCTCCTTACGTATTGTTTTGCATGATCTCAACATACTGATCTCTTGATTTATTCGGTATCATGTAGAATGGAGATACATACTTGCAGAAGAAAGGGATACTCTCACCTCGGCTTCATCGACCCAATTACTTGTAATTGGAGGCTTCTACGTGACAATACTGATGAGATATTCCAAAACTTGTTCAAGTACATAAGCGTTCATCACAACAAGCAAATGATATTGTTTCCTTACAACTTTGCGTGAGTGATTCCTTCCGTCTAACTCTTTCTATTCTGTAATCGAATTGTTTAAACCTTAACTACCAAGAACTGCCTCCGTATAATCTTACAGTGAACACTTTGTCCTAATTGTCATAATTCCCGAGAAGAGCCTACTCGTGGTTATGGACTCATTGAGGAGACCTCCAGAACAATACGAAAATCTTCTTAACATGATGAAAAAGTAATTCTACCACTACTCCGTCGATGACCGATAATTTGAATCACTTTGTTACTTGACTATAATTGTTCTAATCATGCACAGGGTTTGGAAAGAATTCGCTAAAAATCATCCAGGCAAATTTGACAAGAAATTGAAGATCAAGACAGATTTTCCGGTACGCACTTGGATGATTCGTTGCACGATTCATTAGTTTTATTATATATTCATGTAAATACCTGATAATTTCTTCTCTCTTAAAGTGTATGAGGCAGAAACCAGGCACTGTATTGTGCGCATACTATGTATGCGAGAACATCCATGGTCTGGTAGGTCCTCCATAGGGCTGGACAGATTGGGAGGAGGAAGTAAGTAAAAAACTTGTTAATATTTGAACTCGTATTTTAATTAGTCGAAATTAATTATCCCCTTTTTCCATAGGTCGGAGAGATGCGCGATAAACTCATACCGGAGGAAAAGATTATGGCGATTCAAGAACAATTCTCCGGATTTATTGTTGAGCAAGTCCTCGATCCAAAAGGCGAATTCTACTATGATGGAATATCTAATATTGACAATCACAGCAAATATGACAATATACGCGTATATATGTAATTAAGAACGAATATACCTATGTAAATATATATGTGTCTATGTATTAAATTTCTATTTATGAGTATGTATGTATGTATTAAATTTCCAGAAGGCGAATTCTACTACGTAATTAAGAACGAATATACCTATGCAAATATGATGGAGTATGTATGTATTATATATATAAGCACTCCAATAATATATATGTGTATATATATATTTATATAATATTGGTCCTAGACATTTTCATATGTAAAGGAATTCACATGTATAGATATGTGTATATATATATATAAGTGAATTAATTTATATATGAAAACTATCTAGGACAAATATTATATAAGTAACTATATATATATGTATATATTAGTGGAGATCATACACACTGAATTCCAATACATAAGTTTAATTGAAATGCAAAAGTATAATTGAAATAGAAAAAGAATTGAGAAAAGAAAAACATGAAAAAAAAGAGACCTTTTGTCCCGGTTGGTGTTACCAAACGGGACAAAAGGTCCTCTTTTGTCCCGGTTGCCAGACCCGGGACAAAAAAGCACCCCCTTTTGTCCCGAATTGGCGTTCCCGGTTGGGAAACCGGGACAATAGCGGTTTCCCAACCGGGACAAATCAACGTTTTTTAGTAGTGGACATCAAATTGATATACTATGAAAATATAACTAATAAAGAATCTAATGATACTTAATTGGTATCGTAAATGTTATTATCTTGTTGTATAAATTTGGTCAAACTTGGAAAAATTTGACTCTCAAAGATTTTTAGAATGACTTATAATTTGGAACGGATGGAGTAGTAAGCATACAGCTGGCCAGCTGGGAGTACATACGTACGGAGCAACGATGTATTTAATTTACTATGTATATACTATATATATGTAGCAGCACGTACGTGCGTGCGTATACCGGTAGATCCAGCAGTAGCAGGAGTCCGTGATCTGAGTTTTCCATATACACGGCACTCCTCGATCGCTGTTTCTTCATTCTACTAGAAAGGCCGCGCGCGAGGCCTAGTTTTTACCATTTAATTGAATTATATGGAAAAACGTAATTAGATTGATACAAATTTTTTTCTAAGGTTGCAATGTACTCAATTAGGCCTGGAATATGTGAGACGAGTTGGTCAATTTGTTATGTCCGCAATTTTTTTATTTGTTTGCAGGTTATTGCTGCACTAACTGTTAGCAGGTTGAGTAACCTGTGCAGTGGAGCAACTGTATAGCATTAGCATATAAGGGTATGCCGCAGGCTAATCTCTCTTTTGGGCATCGGGGTCACGCGGGGTGTGTGTTTTGTCAAATTATTACAATCAATGGATTTTTATTTCTTTTGTTGAGTACTATTTGTACATCTAGCGTCTCTTCTGAATATCATCGAGATTCTTTACTTTATATGAATTCCCCGTGACTACCGGTTGTGGGACTGATGTGTCAGTTTGTTTTATCCTTTTTTCCCTCTCCCCTCAACGACGCTCCCCTTTCTCGTCCTCGGTGGGGATAGGGTTGTCCCCACGCCTCCTCCCTACTCCCTCCCGGCGCTCCCCACTCCCTTGCGCTCTCCCGGCGGCGGAGCCGAGGACAGCCAGCAGCGCGCGAGGCCAGCAGCGGAGGGGCGCGGCGGCGGGACTCTTGCGCAAGGTTCTCTTTTTTTCTCTCTCTTTCTTACCTTTTCTTTTCTTTTCTTGTTTTCTCTTTTCTTCTTTTCTATTTTTTTTCTCTTCCTCCCTTTTTCATTTTTTTCTCTCTCTCTCTCTTTTCTTCTCTCTTTTCTTTTTTCCCCTCCACCCCCAGCCACTCCTGCTTCTTCCTCCTCCATGGCGCCTCCCTAATCCCTCCCTCCCCTGCTCCTCCGCCGCCCCCATGGCACGGCTCCTCCATGCCGCGCCGCCCCTACAGCTCGACGACGCCGCGCCGCCTCGGGTGCTTCGCCGGGAGAGAGGCGTGGAGCTCGCTTGCCCGCCCGCCGCCGCCGCTGCAGGGAGAGAGCCGGGACCGCCGGCCGCCGCGGGCCGCCCCTGCTCGCCACGCCACCACGGCCGGCGTGAGCGGAGGGAACCGGGGCTGCGGCCGCCGCGCACGCGCGCCCGCCCCTGCTCGCCAGCGGGCTGGAGCAGGAGGGAGGAGGGCCGGCACCGCTACGCGGCCCGCCTCGCTGCTCCCTGCGGTGCGGGTTCGGCCAGCCCTCGCCAGCGGAGGGAGCGGGACCGGCGCGGAGGAGGGAAGGGGCGCCGGCCGATGCGGGACGCCTGCTCCCTCGAGGCCGGCGGAGAGGGCTCGCCAGCGCCCAATCTGGCCGTCGCAGCACCTCGTGGCGGCGGATCCGCCGCCTCGACCGCTCCCTTCCCTCGGTTCCTCTCTCTCTCTCTCTCAAGGCGGCCGGAGGTCGGGCCGGCGCCGGCCAAGGCCTCGCGGCGCGCGGGCGGGCGGGGCGCGCGGCGGTGACCGGCTAGCAGGGCACGCGGCGGCAGCCGGCGCATGGTGGCCAGCCGGAGGCACAGTGGCCCGGCAGCGCATGGTGGCCGTTCGATCGCCTGATCCGACGGTTGCTGCTTTTTCGGGTGACGTGGTTCGATGATGTTGCAGAGAATCGCCCTCGCGCGGACGCGCTTTCGTGTTTTAGAGATTCCGATCCCGTTCAAAGGATCGAAACGAAAGCGGCCGGAAAATTAAAAAAGAAGGCCGGCCGGTAGGCATGTAGCACTCTGAACCAGCGGTAGCTACAGTATCCTATTGACCCTCTGAGGGCGTCCGCAATACAACAACAACAATAACAACAACAACATAGCCTTTTTTCCCAAGCAAGTTGGGGTAGGCTAGAGATGAAACCCGAAAGAAATAAGTTCAAGGTTCAGGCACATTGATAGCTAGTCTCCAAGCGCTCCTATCCAAAGCTATCTCTTTAGAGATATTCCAATCCTTAAGGTCTCTTTTAACCAACTCATCCCACGTCAGTTTAGGTCTACCTCTACCCCTCTTTACATTATCGACCCGCTCAAGAACCCCATTACGCACCGGCGCCTCAGGAGGCCTTCGTTGGACATGTCCAAACCATCTCAGCCGATGCTGAGTAAGTTTCTCCTCAATTGGTGCCACCCCGACCCTATCCCGAATAACTTCGTTCCGGACTCTATCTCTCCTTGTGTGCCCGCAAAACCACCGCAACATCCGCATCTCTGCTACACTCAGTTGCTGCACATGTCGCCTTTTTGTAGGCCAACATTCAGCACCGTATAACATCGCCGGACGAATTGCTGTCCTATAGAATTTGCCTTTTAGCTTTTGTGGCACCCTCTTGTCACAAAGGATGCCAGAAGCTTGCCGCCATTTCAACCAACCAGCTGAAATTCTATGCCTAACATCTTCATCAATGTCGCCATCCTTTTGTAGCACCGATCCTAAATACCGAAAAGTATCCTTCTGGACCACCACTTGCCCATCTAGACTAACGTCTCCCCCCTCATGCCTAGTCGCGCTGAAATCGCACATCATGTACTCGGTCTTGGTCCTACTAAGTCTGAATCCTTTCGACTCTAACGTGCGTCTCCACAGATCTAACTTTCTATTAACCCCTGCCCTACTCTCGTCAACTAGCACCACATCATCAGCAAAGAGCATACACCAAGGGATCTCACCTTGTATATCCCTTGTGACCTCATCCATCACTAAAGCAAATAAATAAGGGCTCAATGCTGACCCCTGGTGTAGGCCTATGTTAATAGGAAAGTTAGTGGTGTTGCCATCACATGTTCGGACAAACGTCGTCGCATCCTTGTACATATCCTTAATGAGGGTAATGTACTTAGTTGGGACTTTGTGCTTCTCCAAAGCCCACCACATGACATTTCTCGGTACCTTGTCATATGCCTTCTCAAGGTCAATGAAGACCATGTGCAAGTCCTTCTTCTGCTCCCTATATCTCTCCATCAATTGTCGTATTAAGAAAATCGCCTCCATGGTTGACCTTCCAGGCATGAACCCAAATTGATTTTGGGTCACACTTGTCACTCTTCTTAGGCGATGCTCGATAACCCTCTCCCAAAGCTTCATCGTATGGCTCATCAGCTTAATTCCACGGTAGTTAGTACAACTTTGAACATCGCCCTTGTTTTTGAAGATAGGTACTAATATACTTCTCCTCCATTCTTCAGGCATCTTGTTTGACCGAAAAATGAGATTAAAAAGCTTAGTTAACCATACTATTGCTCTATCTCCTAGGCATCTCCACACCTCAATGGGAATACCATCAGGGCCCATCGCTTTACCTCTCTTCATTCTCTTCAAAGCCTCCCCGATCTCTGCCTCCTGAATTCTCCTCACAAAACGTCTGTTGGTATCGTCAAAAGAGTCATCTAACTCAAGGGTAGGGCTCTCACTCTCTCCATTAAACAACTTGTCGAAGTACTCTCTCCATCTATCCATGATCTCCTCATCCTTCACTAGCAGTCGATCTGTCCCATCCTTAATGCATTTGATTTGGTTGATGTCCCTTGTCTTTCGCTCGCGGATCCTAGCCATCCTATAAATGTCCTTCTCCCCTTCTTTCGTGCCTAGCCGCTGATACAGGTCATCATACGCCTTACCCTTTGCTACACTCACAGCTCGCTTTGCAACCCTATTCGCTAATTTATAGCCCTCGATGTTGGCTGCACTCTTGTCAAGATGGAGGCGCTTGAAACACTCCTTCTTCTCCTTAATAGCCCTTTGCACCTCATCGTTCCACCACCAGGTGTCTTTCCCCTCCTGTTTGCCTCCCCTACTCACGCCAAACACCTCTGAGGCCACCTTCCGAACACATGTTGCCATCTTTAGCCACATGTCATCTGCGTCTTCTCCTTCTTCCCAAGGCCCCTCACCTAGCATCCTTTCCTTAAACGCTTGTGCCGCTTCCCCTCTAAGCTTCCACCACTTTGTTCTCACGATCTTGGCACATTTGTCCCGGTGGACACGTACCCGAAGACGAAAATCCGCCACCACAAGCTTGTGTTGAGGGACAACACACTCCCCAGGTATCACCTTACAAACTAAGCAATCACGTCTATCCTCCCTCCTAGTAAGGATAAAGTCGATCTGGCTCGAGTGTTGTCCACTACGAAACGTCACAAGATGGGATTCCCTCTTCTTAAACACGGTATTCGCTATCAACAAGTCGTAGGCTAACGCGAAGTTCAACACATCCTCCCCCTCTTGACTCCTGCTACCATACCCAAAACCCCCGTGCACTCGCTCGAACCCTACATTAGTCGCACCCACATGGCCGTTGAGATCTCCTCCTATGAAGAGTTTCTCGCTGGTAGGCACGGTACTAACCATGCTATCTAGATCTTCCCAGAACTGCATCTTGGTGCTCTCACTAAGGCCTACCTGAGGGGCATAAGCACTGATCACATTCAAAATCGAATCTCCAACTACCAACCGGATTAGGATAATCCGGTCGCCTTGCCTTCTAACCTCT
Source organism: Panicum virgatum (assembly GCF_016808335.1). NCBI lineage: Eukaryota > Viridiplantae > Streptophyta > Magnoliopsida > Poales > Poaceae > Panicum > Panicum virgatum. The sequence continues at coordinate 17,834,955 of NC_053146.1, read as the reverse complement.
ACGACTCCATCCTTAAGGCTCCTATCAATCAAAATGCCTACACCATTCCTACCCGGAGTTGCTCCCGTGTACCAAAGCTTGAAGCCAGTATCCTCAACCTCCTTCGCCTTCTGGCCCTTCCATTTAGTCTCCTGAACGCATAGAATATTTACACGCCTCCTAATTGCTACATCAACTAGCTCTCGCAACTTACCCGTTAGGGACCCTACGTTCCAGCTACCTATACGAATCCTAGTTGGCTCGGCTAGCTTCCTTACCCTTCGCACCCGTCGAGGGAAGTGCGAAGACCCTTGCTCATTTTTCACTACACCCGGGCGTAGATGTAGCGCGCCATTCAGGTGACGACCTGACCCTTGCTCACTTATCATCGTACCCAGGTCATGATACGACGTGCCCTTGGGGGGATGGCGACCCGGCCCTTGCCCATTTATCACCACACCCGGGTTCCGATGTAGCGCGTCGCTAAGAGGGTTACGCCCCAACGATTTTCTTGTGAGTTTCAAATCCATTAGAGTGGCATTTTTTATGCTGGTTTGCCAAAACCTAACGCAACCCTCCTCCTTTACCCGGGCTTGGGACCGGCTATGTTGAGACGACTCAGGAGAGAGAGTCTTCCAGTCAGCATAGGCGGAGTTTGAGGGCGTCCGCAATAATAATAATATTTGATGTTCGTTACGTAGTCTAATGACGTGGATATGAGATGTAAAATTTAAAACTATTTTTTACTATTAGATCTATATGTTTCTCTTACATGTTCTTGGACTATGTGAAATAGATCAACTATTTGCTGATTGCTAGTGACTATTCTCTTCTATTTTTTTTCTTACCATATCGGATCTATAGCTAAATAAATAGTTGTTGGGGGACGTTCTCAATCGAATCCTGATGGTTGATCGATCACCCTCATCCATCCTCATTAATTGACCGGCAGCACATGATGCAGATGCGCACGTTACACCACGGCCGCCGCGCTGTGCCATGCCCAGGCAGCACAACTAACGTAGACACCTTTCCGCACGCTGCCACCAAAGCACGCAGCTATATATAGCGAGCCGGCCACGTAGATGCATCATCCTGTAACCCCCATTTAGGCTATTTCGAGTGATTTTATTGATTGTGTGACAACACAATCAATGGAACTAATGAATTTATAAGATCATAGTTGTAGAATTTCTTAGGTCCCTTGGATGACGTCCAAGTCATATCCGGGACGTCCAATGCACCGTCGAGACGTGATGTCCAATGCACCGCTAAGACAAGATGTCCAATGCACATCGAGACGAGATGTTCAATGCACTGTCGAGACGAGACGTCCAATGCACCGTCGAGACGAGATGTCCAATGCACCGTCGAGACGAGATGTCCAATGCACCGTCGAGACAAGACGTCCAATGCACCATCGAGACGAGGTGTCCAACCCACCGCAGAGATATCAAGTCGCAGTGAAAAAGCAGAGTTGTCCAAATGACCGCTACGACAAGTTAGACAAGTGGAACAAGAAACAGGAAATTTCTAGTGGGGTCGGATAATCCGATTGTGCCAGGTCGGATAAACACTTCAAAGCAGCCGGATTATCCAACGCGTTAAAAATACAGGCTCGAATTTTGAAGTAGTAGTATTACTCAGAGAGCATGTTTCAGGGGATGAAAATTTCCTATGGGTCGGATTATCCGACGCTAGGAAAACTAAAGATCGGACAAAGGCTTAGGTGATTCTGCAAAGTTTTCTTGAGATGGAAAATATCCTTCAGGGTCGGATGATCCGACATGGTAACTTGGAGCGTCAGACTAATTGGCCAGGTCAATGATCGTTACCGTTGTTCTGGAATTCAAATTTACCGTTGCACCGGATGATCTGACGCCTTAGTCAAGAACGGGTTGGATGAACTAGTCGGATAAATGACGTCAGCAAAAGTTGCAGAGGGTAATGGCTACCGGGGAATCTCAGTGGGGTCGGATGATCTGACGCCCTAGGGTCGGATTATCCGACGCCTACGTAGAAAAAGCGGTAACGGCTCAAAACGGCTAGTTCGATTTGGTGGTCTATATATATGGGTTCCCTCGGTCATTTGAAACTTGCTGGAGTTCAGAGAGACCGTAGACTCATTGAAGAACATCTCCAAGCCAACCAAAGAGAGAATTGATCACATCTTTAGGTTTAGCACTAGTTTAGCTCTTGAGTGAGCGAGTGAGCAAGGTTGTGTGCCTTGTGCCCTGGTTCTTGAGTGAACAAAAGTGTATCTCGGTGAGCCGGCCATCCTTGGAGTCTTAGTGACTCGCCGGCACGTCTTCGACCCTCTGACTTGGTGTGGAGCGGCGACGCCAAGCTTTGTGCGGGGGACAGGGAGACCCCTTCTTTGGTGGAGAAGCTCTTTAGTGTAACCCGGGATCAAGGTGACCGTAGATTTGGTGTCTTCGGAAGAGACTTGATTGCCGAGAAGCAATACTCTTTGTTAGTGCTTCAACAACGTGGATGTAGGTGTGCCTTTGTAGCTAGCCGAACCACGGGTTAAATCCTCGTGTCACAAGAGTTTGCATTCTCTCATCTCTCTTTAAGCTTACGCATTTACTTATTGCAATCCTTGTGTATCTTTACTTTCTGTAGTAGAATCTTGATAAGATTGGCTATAGGTTGCATAACTCTTTTGGGATGAGGGTTTTCACACTAGAAGAACACTAATTGCACATCTAGATAGTATGTCTTAGTTTAATTTATGTGTAAATAGTTGGAGTTTGAGGTTAAGGTTTTTAGTTTGTCTAATTCACACCCTCTCCCTCTTAGGCTACGAGCACCCGATTTCTTTCACATGCATGTGACGATGCCCGTTAGGATCGGAGCGTGGCTGCATGACCTTTGTATATACATAAATAATAGAGGAAAGTAACTATATATATATATATATATATTTTACAGTTTCACACATGTATGTACAAGCCCAACCATGAGCAGCGACACTCCAACGTACGTAATAACTTAGTCCAACACTAACAAAGATAGAGCGAATTGAAGAGGGTTGCACTTACTTACACATAGTTGAGTCGTGGGGATGTAAATATGATGAAAATTTAAATATAATTATAGTTTTTTCATTTTTAAGGGGTGCTAAAATGCACCCGACCCCTAATAATCAAAATATAGCTTCGAATTCGCCCCCAGTCCCCAACACAACACATTGTTTATGGGGGATTCTAATTTACGGTCGCCCGTGAGATTCGCTTCATACGATCAATTTTCGATAACTATAACCTTTCCCTTTTTGGCATGTGTATATCCTTCTAATTCATTCTCTTTCCAGAAAATATTTATCATTTTTTTGATAAAAAGATTTTGGACAAATTTTTCAAGGAAATATTTGGAGAGAACTGGAAAACTTTGATGAGAAAAAATAGAAAGAGAAAATTTTGAGAAAAATTGAAGAAAAATTGAAGAAATTTTTTTTACATCCAATATAAAAAAAGTTTGGGAAGAAAGTTTTGTAAAAAATGTTCAGTGAAAGTAGTCGCTCCGCACGGGAGCGCGTCACCGTCGCCGAGGAGCGCGGCCACTGCTGCTCCCCTGGAGAGCACACCGCTGCCGTCTCGGAGCTCGCCTGGAGGAGGGTCGCCGTCGTCCCTCCCAGGGAGCGCGCCGTCGCCGCCAGGGAGCCCCTTTTGCTGCCTGCGGTCCGCGCAAGCCGCTGTTAGGTCGCCGCATCCCATCCCACCCCCCTCTGCCAAATCTGAGGAAAGGAGCTTGGGATGAGAAAGGAGATGAAAGAGAAAGGGAAGGTAACCAGATATTGAAAAAAAGAAAGGAGAAGCCGCTCGGTGCTGGTTGAGGACGGCTAGGTCGCAGAAGATAATAATGATGTAGTTGTGGGATCCACGCACTTGAATCAAGTGGTCGAATTGACCGTGAGATTATGAACGCCCAGTCACCTGTAGAATCGGGATTGGGATCGTTTAGGGCACCCGTAATGGTTGTAGAGAGCAAGTTCTCTATAACTCATCCAACTCATTTATAGAGAGTGTCTATAGATTACCCACCTAACAGGTTGACTATATTCCATCTCAGTGGATCCCACGAGTCACAATTTTTTTGATCCTCATCCTACTCCTCTATTCTCTCCCTCGTCTCCCTCACGCCGGCAGCCACCTCCACATTCAACTCCGGCCGCTCGTATTCCACGCTTTTCATGGCTTCATTTGCTTGCGCATCTTTGCGACAGCAAATTGGTGTTGCGCCGTAAGCTTCGGCGCCGCCGGCTTGTCCACGCTCCGGCGGTGGCACGCGAGCTTCGGCAACCCGCGCCTCCTTCGCGTGCCCCAGGCAGGAGCTCCTCTCGTGCGCTGACGACGCCACACCCCCCAGCAGCTATGAGCCCGCACTACCGATGTCACGCCCGCCGACCGCTCCTACCCCACGCCCGCGCTGCATTTCACCTGCGACCGTGGCCGCGCGTTGCCCCTGATGCCTCGTCCCGCCCTGCCTCTTGCCGATAAGCTCTGGTTAGCGCTCGCAGTGGCGGAGCGTGCAATGAATCTAAGGATGGGCCATTTGCTACAGTAAAGCCATCTCGCCAACGGGCGAAGCACCAAAGCAGTAGATACGTGCGTGCTAGCTGGCTATTGGCTAGCAGCAAGGAAACATATTCGCTATATTATCTTCTTCCTCATCTATATTACCCAGTTGCGTCAGCGAGGACAACAGGCGACCCACTCGGATGCCGAACAGGAACTGCTAGGCGAGACGCGAGAGCGAGAGTCTGAGACCATCAGCGGCTTGTGTGCTCGGATCTTCAGAAACTTTCTGTAAGGGGGGCCGGAGCCCACTATGACCCCAACGTAGCTCCGCCAGTGAGCGCTCACCCCGCTGACCGCGACGAGCACCTCAAGCTCGGCTGTGGTAGAGGCCGTCGGCGATGCTCATCCGCATCCTCCTGGAGTCCTGATCCGTAACACCTGGTTTATAAAAGGACATAAACCGAGCAATCATATACGTGCCATGATCAAGTCACACGTATATACAATAGAATGAACAATATATCACAACTCATATCACATAAAAAGATAGAATAAAGCGAGTACGAATGTTATTTATTACATTAATGACAAAAATGTCTGATACAGCGGAAGCATAAAGTACAAGTACGAAACTCAGAAGCTGGGCGCCACAGGGACGTCGACTGGGAGACGAACGCCTAGAAGTCCTCGTAGTCCTGGTAGCACTGAGTGAACTCCCTCGCGTCGGCAGGAACTGAGCAGTAGTAGAGTATCCCCAAGACGAAAAAGAGTAGAGTAGGCAAGAGTGAGTACACAACTTGTACTCAACAAGTATAACACAAACTATGAGGCTCTAAGGTTGGCTGACTCAACTGCATTAGCTTTTAATATTGGCAAAATTTTATTAAAGCTATTTACTACAAGTTGATGAATTACCATAAACCCAGTTACATAATAATTAATCAAAATTAATCATGTTACTACTGAGAACCATAACAAACCAAGCCACCCGGGGAAACCTGCCTCGTCAAAGGAAGATAACCCCACTAATCAAAAGGAGGATCTGGGCCGCTCATGACCGTGAGCACGGCTAGTATACCAGTTTTACACTCTGCAGAGTTTGCACATCTTTACCCACAAGTCGTGAGCTACGCTAGTTGTTCATCACACTTCCTTAGGTGAGATGACTAGCAAACTCACTACGAGGCCTTTACAAAGAATCTCGTTGGTAAGGCGTAACCGCGAAGAGTTGGATCGGCGACGATGGGGCCCACCTCACGGGGGTACAAGCACAAGTGCGCAAACCAAGCACAGACCAAGCCGGAGGAGCAGGGACCATTGAAGCTTACCACCCTTTGCCCCGCAGGTAAGTTACTCCAAACCAAAAAGACCTAATTAGTAAGCCAAGACCGTCCCATTCCAGTCTTGTGGTAGCGTTGTTGTCCCAGGTTGTCGCTCTATGAACCGGTCCTTATGGAGAGTGGCCAACCAAGCACTAAGCACCGTGCTGGCCCCCTAAACCATGTTTCTAACAAAACATATTTTAACGAGACGTGAGCCACTCAAGCCAACACAGAGGGCCACTCTCAGAATTAAGTTGCATATACCATTAATCAAATTAATTAAAAAGGACCAGGTATGTTATAGCGCGGCACCTAGCACAAGTAACCAAAATGCAACCCAAGGGATATATATAAAGGATATAAAGTGGCTAGGAAAGTCCTTATATGCATACAGTATTAAAATGCAGTATGAAAATGTATTTAAAATGATAGGTGGTGTTCATGTTATACTTGCCTTCCTCAAACTGTTCCTGCTGCTCGAACTGCTCAGAAGATGGCTCCTGGTACTGGTACTGGGGCTCCTCAGATGGATCAACGTCTACCCATGAACACATGGCCAAAAACAAGTGTAAGCATCTAGGCCATCAAGGTATGTTTCGGTGATTAATGACAACCATTATTGTGACTAATGAGTTTGTGCAGCTTAATAGATCATTATCGCTCATTTGGTAATATGTCAAAAGAGGCCCCTCAATTTCGTTATTCAAAAAGTCGATCTTGGTATTCATCTCAAATATATAACAAAACTAAGGATCTTTCTAGTCCTAAGTGTCGTAAGGTTGAGAAGGACACTTAGATTAGTATATGTTTTATAGTTTTGTAGTGATCGCACTATTAAGAGGGGTTAAGGTCAAGTAACTTGAGCATGGACATGGTCATTTGAAAATGGATGCACACTATGGCCACTCAGGTTTCTAGAAGTTCAAATAAGTGGTTTTCAACTTATATCTCAAGAATATTTGGATTTCACTCAAGACTCAAATCAGAAAAGGCAAAATCAGAAAAAGTCTATACACCGGATTAACCGACGCTTCCACTTTTCTATACGTCGGTTAAACACAGTCAGCAGAGTCTGGACAGGTTCTATACACCGGTTAAACCGATGTTGTTTGAATTAACGTCGGTGCATTAGTCCAGATTTGGTTTTTCCAGGGCATTTCAAGATCAATACACCGGTTAAACCGACGCTGTTTGAAATGAGACGTCGATGCAATTGACCAGTGAGATGGTTTCTTCAGAGATTTCAGAAGTTGTACTCACCGGTTAAACCGACGATAGATTTGAGTTAACGTCAGTGCAGTTGTCCAGAGACTTGGTTTTCAGTTGATCAGTGGACAACTACACTCACCGGTTAAACCGATGATACGTCGGTTAATCTGCCTGAGTTGTAACGGCTAGTTTTCAGAATAGGCAGTTTACATTAATCGGTTAAACCGACGCTGGCTATTGGAGGATCGTCGGATTAACCGGCGCTACACAGTTTTCTGGCAGCTTTTCTCCAACGGCTCTATTCGTGTGAGCTGCCTATATATACCCCTCCAATGGGTCATTTTGCACTCTCTTGACACCAGACAACATTCATACACTCATATATTGTTGAGAGCCATCTTGAGCTTCATCATTCACATATTTGTTTTATTCAATCATTCAAGAAGCAAGACTAAGGACTTGAGTAGAGATAAGCTTGTGTGCATCTGTTCTTGGTGATCGGTTTTTGCTCAAGTGAAGACCCTAGCTTGTTACTCTTGGTGATTGGCAGCACCTAGGCGATCTTGGTGATTGAAGGTGTTTCTTCCGGAGCTTGCCAACAATTGTGGGAGCCCGAAGAAGGTTGTACGTGGCTTGAGCTCCACCACGCCGGGATGGTGAACGGAGACTCTTAGTGAGCGCCCTCGTCTCGGTGACTTAGGAGGTGACAAGACTCTTAGTGAGTGTCACAATGTGGATTAGGGGTGTGTGCCAACACATCGACACCACGGGAAAAAATCCGGTTGTCTCTTGCCCACTCTTTACTTTCAAGCACTTACTTTCATGCAATTATTCATGTGATTGACCTTAGAGATCATAGCTTAGCTCTACCTTGCTTAGTTTTATATCTAGTTATATCTTCATAAGCTTGTGTAGTTTGCTTAGTTAGCCGGTTGGTGAATTGAGACTCACTAGTATTGCATAGGTTAAGGTTGCTTTACTTTGTTTTAGAATTTTGAAAAAGGCCCAATTCACCCCCCTCTTGGTCCATCGATCTTTACAATTGGTATCAGAGCCTCGTTGCTCATTTGGATCATTAGGCTTCACCGCCTAGAGCTATGGCCAAGATGGGTGGTTCGCCGCCTCACTTCGAGGGCAAGAACTTTGCTTATTGGAAAGTTCGCATGGCCGCATACCTTGATGCGATTGCCCCCGAAGTGTAGTTGGCAACTAAGACCGGATTCACCGGAACTCCCACCACGGAACAATTAAAATGGAATGCAAAGGCTAGAAATGCAATTTTCGAAGCCATTAGTGAGGAAGTCTTTGCTAGAGTAAATGGCATGGACTTAGCAAGTGATATTTGGAAAAAGCTAATTGAAATTCATGAAAGCTCTACAAAAGTTCGTGAGCAAAAGTATCACTTGTTTAGAGCTAAATACGATTCCTTTAAGATGCTAGCTCATGAAAATTGCAATGATATGTATTCTTGCTTGAATGTCATTGTCAAGGACATTAATGCGCTTGAAGTTTCTAAAATTGACAGTGCCTCCATCAACCGCAAGATTCTCATGCTCCTACCAAAGCCCAAATACAATATCATAAATGCTATGCTTCAAAAGGAGAATCTTGATACAATGGAAGTGGGAGAGCTTGTGGGTGAAATCCGTGCTCATGAAATGGGGATCCTTGGTATGTCCGAAGAGCCAACTACAAGCAAAATAATTGCTCTCAAAACCAAGGCCAACAAGCACCGCAAGCTCAAGATGGTCAAGCAAGAATCAAACTCAAGCAATGAAGAAGAAGATCATCATGAAAGCTCATCCGATGAAGAAGATGATGGAGAACTTGCTCTCATGATGAGAAAGTTCACACGATTGAATGACAAGATCAACAAAAAGGGTTTCAACTTTGACCCTAAAAGAAGAATGTTCTGGCCATGGGGAGATGTCAAGAACAAAAATTGTTACAATTGTGGAGAAAAAGGTCACATTGCTCCAAATTGCCCCAAGCCGGACAAGAGAAAGAAGGGCAACAAGAGCAAGCATCGCCATGTTTCAAGCGATGATGATGAAGATGAGAAGAAGAACAAAAACAAGAAACTTGGGAAGAAGAAGAGCCATGACAAGAAGACCAACCTCTTCCCAAAGAAAAAGGGCAACACCAAGAGAAGCTTCTTGGTAGAAAAACAAGAATGGGTGACCGATGTCTCATCAAGCGAAGAGTCAAGTGATGAGGAAGAAGATATCGTCACCATCGCCCTCACCATGAAGAATCATCGCTACCTCCACCTCCCATGTGCCTCATGGCAAAAGGTAAAACAAAGGTATGTGAGGTGGATAGTGATAATGATAGTGATGAAGAGCTTGACCCTTATGAGTTCATTAACCTCATTAATGAGTATACATCCGTTATCAAGAGGGAAAAGGGCAAAGTCAAGATTCTTGAGAGCACTCATGCCAAGTTAGAGCTTGCCCACTCCGATTTGCTTGGCAAGTATAATGACTTGCTCAAAAAGCACAATGAGTCACTTGTACTTGCTAAACAAGTTGAAGAGAGCCACAAAAAGCTCAAACAAGAGCATAGGGAGTTGGCTCACAAATATCAAGAACTTGAATTTGCCTATGAAGCAATTGACCCAAGTCTTGAGAACTTTATCAATGAAACTATTGAAAAGGTCAATGCTTCTACTTCATGTGATGACGTACTCACTAATGCAAATTCCACTAATATTGTGCCCGAGCTTGCTCCTTCTAGGGAAAAGGAATTGATGGATCAAGTGGCAAGCCTCAAGAGTAGTGTGGAGAAGCTCTCAAGAGGAGAATACATCCACAAAGAAATTCTCTTCAACAATGCTCGTGACTATGGGAAGAGAGGTCTTGGTTTATTTCCGGAGCCAAATCAAGGCACTACTCCTTCTCCGGAGATCAAGACTAGTTTCATCAAGGAAGTTGGTTCATATTGTCAACATTGCCAAGTCACCGGGCACCACACTAGGGAGTGCACCTTGCCATCACGTCCTTTCACTACTTTACCTAAGAATTACTCATCAATGTTTCAAAATAACCATTTTCTTTTGAGTAAAGTGAAGGGCAAGGTGAAGGCAAATTCATTGGCAAAATCACTAAGGAGTCAAAGAAGAAGCTCCCCAAGCAACTTTGGGTCCCAAAAACTCTTGTCACACATGTGCAAGGCCCAAAGCTTGTTTGGGTTCCTAAAACTCAAAAGTGAATTCTCATGTGTGTAGGTGAACTACAAAGCCGGTGAAAAACATTGGGTACTTGATAGCGGTTGCTCTCAACACATGACCGGCAATGATAGCATGTTCACCTCTCTTGAAGTCCTCGGCGATCATGAACATGTCACCTATGGTGATAACTCAAGGGGGAAAGTCTTAGGTTTGGGTAGAATAGCTATTTCTAAAGATTTATCTATTTCAAATGTCTTGTTTGTAGAAGCACTTAGTTTTAATCTTATTTCTATTGCTCAATTATGTGATCTTGGACTAACGTGTACCTTTGACAAGAATGGTGTTATAGTAACTCATGAAGAAGACAAGTCATTGGTATTCACGAGGTTTAGGCATGGCAACATTTACTTGGTGGATTTCTCTTCAAAGCAAACAAGCTCCATGACATGCCTCTTCACCAAGTCGTCTCTTGGATGGCTTTGGCATAGAAGAATTGCTCATATTGGCATAAGCAACCTCAAGAAAGCCCACAAGAGAGGGATGATCACCGGCTTGAAGGATGTCACATTTGACAAGAACAAGCTATGTAAAGCATGTCAAGCCGGGAAGCAAGTTGCAACACATCATCCCATTAAGACGATGTTGTCTACCTCCAAGCCACTCGAGCTACTACACATGGATCTCTTTGGTCCAACTACATATAAGAGTATTGGTGGTAACCTCTATTGCCTAGTAATTGTTGATGATTTTTCACGTTATACTTGGGTCATGTTTCTAGGCGATAAGGGTGAAACTCCGGAAGTCTTTAAGACATTTGCAAGAAGAGCTCAAAGGGAGTACAACTCCCCAATTGTGAAGATCCGGAGTGACAACGGCACCGAGTTCAAAAATATGAAGATTGAAGAATGGTGCGATGAAGAGGGCATCAAGCATGAATTCTCCGCCACCTACACGCCTCAACAAAATGGAGTGGTGGAAAGAAAGAACAAGACACTCATCACTCTAGCAAGAGCAATGTTGGATGATTATGGCACGTCCGAGAAGTTTTGGGCGGAAGCAATCAACACGGTGTGTCATGCATCCAACCGAGTGTATCCCCACCGACTCCTCAAGAAAACTCCATATGAGCTCATCACCGGGAAGAAACCAAATATATCATACTTTCGAGTCTTTGGTTGCAAATGCTTTATCTATAAGAAGAAAATGTTGGGTAAGTTTGAGAGTAGATGTGATGAAGGTTTCTTTCTTAGTTATGCATCAAACTCCAAAGCATATAGAGTTTTCAATCAAACCTCTGGGTTAGTTGAAGAAACATGTGATGTGGAGTTTGATGAATCTAATGGCTCCCAAGAGGAGGTTGTTGGCTATGACAATGTAGGTGATGAGGAGATTGACGAAGCTTTGAAGAAGATGTCCATTGGGGATATCAAACCGAAAGAGGTGCATGAAGGCAATGATCAAGGGGGAGGACCTTCCTCATCTATACCAAGCACCTCCACAGCACCCCAAGTGGATGAAGATTAAGAAAAAGATGATCCACAACCTCAAGAAGATGTGCCAACGCCAACACCCCAAGTCCAAGAACAAGAAGAGCAAAATGTTCCACCACAAGCACAAGTCACCCATAATCCACCCCAACAAGCATCCATGCATGTACCGCTAGTGAAGCATGGTCGAATCACCAAGGATCATCCAATTGACCAAATCATTGGTAGTCCTTCCAAGGGAGTAAGAACTCGCTCCAAGCATGCTTCATTTTGCAAACATTACTCGTTTGTTTCTTGTATTGAACCCACTAGCATAGAGGAAGCACTTGAGGACTCGGATTGGGTGATGGCCATGCAAGAAGAATTGAACAACTTCACCCGCAATGAAGTTTGGGTCCTCGAAGCTCCTCCGAAAGACAAGAACATCATCGGCACTAAGTGGGTCTTTCGAAACAAGCAAGATGAACATGGGGTGGTGATACGCAATAAAGCAAGACTTGTGGCAAAAGGGTTTTCTCAAGTCGAAGGTTTGGATTTTGGTGAAACTTTTGCTCCGGTCGCAAGACTTGAAGCTATCCGCATCCTTCTTGCTTACTCTTCACATCATAATATTAAGTTATATCAAATGGATGTGAAAAGTGCATTCTTAAATGGTGTTATTAACGAACTTGTTTATGTTGAGCAACCTCCCGGGTTTGAAGATCCGAGGAATCCTAACCATGTTTATAGGTTGCACAAGGCACTCTATAGGCTCAAACAAGCTCCAAGGGCTTGGTATGAGAGGCTTCGTGACTTCCTAATCATGCAAGGCTTCAAGATTGGGAGGGTGGACACCACATTGTTCACAAAAGACGTCAACGGGGATCTTTTCATTTGTCAAATTTATATTGACGATATTATCTTTGGCTCAACTAATGATTCACTAAGCCATGAGTTTGCTACCATGATGTCTAGGGAATTTGAGATGTCCTTGATTGGCGAATTAATCTTCTTCCTTGGTTTTCAAGTCAAACAATTGAAGGAAGGGACATTCATCCATCAAGAAAAGTATACTAAAGATATCTTGAAAAAGTTCAAGATGGATGAGTGCAAGCCAATCAAGACACCCATGGCAACCAATGGGCATCTCGACTTGGATGTGGACGGTAAACCGGTTGATCAATCCCTCTATCGTTCTATGATAGGGTCTTTGCTTTACCTTACCGCATCTAGGCCCGATATAATGTTTAGTGTGTGCTTGTGTGCCCGCTTTCAAGCAAACCCAAAGGAATCACACCTCTCGGCTATGAATAGGATCCTTCGGTATCTCAAGCACACCCCTAGCATAGGCTTGTGGTACCCCAAAGGTGCTAGCTTAGATCTCTTGGGATACTCGGATTCGGATTTTGCCGGAAGCCGTGTGGATCGCAAGAGTACCTCCGGGGGTTGCCACTTGCTTGGGCGTTCTCTAGTTTCTTGGTCGAGTAAGAAGCAAAATTCCGTGGCTTTGTCCACCGCGGAAGCGGAATATATAGCGGCCAGTGCATGTTGTGCCCAAATCCTATATATGAAGCAAACCCTTTTGGACTTTGGTGTGAAACTAGATAGGATCCCACTCCTTTGTGACAATGAAAGTGCCGTAAAAATTGCCAAAACTTCGGTTCAACACTCTCGCACAAAGCACATTGATATTCGTCATCACTTCTTGCGTGATCACGAAGCTAAGGGAGACATATCTCTTCAAGGTGTGAGATCCAAGGAGCAATTGGCGGATATTTTCACAAAACCTTTAGACGAGAGTACTTTTGTAAGGCTAAGGAATGAGCTTAATGTGTTAGATGCGGCAAACGTCATGTAAATTGCCATGTCATATAGAAAAATGCATACATATAGGACACTTGTCTAACCATGGTAAGATAGTGATGAGCAAGGGTTTAGCTAGAGGTGGTGGTCCACTTGTTTCCCTCTAGGCTTGTAGAAAGGCTCATCATGAAGAAGCTTCCTGTGGGTTCAAACTTGACAAGTAGATCTTAATTTCTTGTTATGCATTTCTTGTCATATAGATATGCACTTCATGTTTACTATTCTTTCGCATGTGGTTGTAGTTTGCATTATCATTGCATGCGTAAGGGTCACAAAGGAGATCACTTGATGAAAATGAGACTTGTTTCATATACAAGATCTTAATTCATGAAAAGTGAAAAGAGTAAAGTGTTAGGTGCATTATTGCCTAGTGAGTCATGTCATGATGAATTTGAAGCTCTCTATCTTCAATATTCCTATGACAAGGCTCATACTTTTTTTTTGGCGCTTTGTCTCGCTTTGCAGCTTTTCCTTGTGTTTGAAAAGAAAATTATTTAAGCTAGTGTGCTATCCTATTTTTTTTAGGGGTAAAGTCGCCTATGCAAGTCCATTAACTTGAGTTTATTTGTTTTTTTATAAGTTTATTGGACTTAGCATAGAAGTGTGAGCTGAGTGAAGGTTTTTGGGTTCACCGGTTAAACCGACGCTTAAAAGTATTTAACTCATCAGTTTAACCGGCGTTACTAAGTTTCTGTCTCAGCTCAGTCAAACCAGGCGTTCAACCGGCGTATACAAAAGTAACAGCATCGGATCAACCGGTGAACGTAACTCAGATCTGACCCATCAATCAACCGGTGTTAGAAGCGTTCAACCGGCGAGTTCAAAATTGTGTATCGTCAGATCAACCGGCGTTCAGATGAATTTCTGCTGCAGTCTCGGGTGAACTACACCGATGCAATCGACCGGCGTTCTAAACCTAGTCATCGGTTTAACCGGCGTTAAAAAAATTCGCGGGGCCCACTTGTCATATATGTGTGTTGTGCGGGTCATCGATTCCTCTTTTCCTTCTCTGTTTCGCCCGACTCCTTCCGTCTCATGCCGCCACCGCTTTGCACCCGCCTCCGCGCCGCCACCACTCGCCGTCGCCGCTCCGCCACAGCCGCCGCGCCCTGCAAGTTCCATGCACCGCGCGTCACTCAAGCCGCCTGTGCACCACCTGCACGCGCCCGTGCCGCTCTCCTCGCACTCCGCCCGCGCGCCGCCAGCGCCGCCCACCTGCGCCGCGCGCGCGCCTCCGCCGCCAAACGCCGCCCGTGAGCCACCACCACTGCTACTCCACGATGTCGCCGCTCCCGCACGCTGTGCCGCCCTCGCAGCCGCACATCCACGCCAGTCACACCGCAGCCGCAGCCGCAGCCGCAGCCGCTCCGCGCTCACCTGGTGCTCGAGGTATTGCCTGATTGAGATGGGTCGCAAGAAGAGGAAGGGAAAGGAAGTCGTGGTCGAGAAGCCCGTCCGCAAGCGGACTCGCGCAGAGAGAGAGGCCGAGAGGGCCGAGATGGTGGCCAAGGCCGCCGAGGAGCAGGCGTCAGGCCGTGCTCGCCCGTTCGCGATCAGAGAGCAGCCAGCTAGGTGCAGGGGCAGAGGCCAAGGTATGGGCAGGGTCAGAGGTGCCAGGACCACCAGGGCCACTACACAGCAGACCGAGGGTGATTCGTCTGAGGGGGAGCCGACAGCTGCAGAGTCAGATCACTCAGTTTCAGATGCAGATTCAGATGCAGCGCAGTCAGAGCAGACTCAGGGGCAGAGCACACAGGGGTCACCGACTCTACAACGTTCTAGTCGCACTCGGCAGACGACCCTAGCAGGAGAGTCTTCGCCAGTGACCGAGCGTCGCACTGGACCGAGGACGCGAGGAGGTCACCAGCCACAGGAGCCTCACAGGTCCGCAACAGCAGCAGCAGCATCCCGTAGAGCCGAGGCCCTAGAGGCCGAGCGCGCAGTGTTCCGTATGGACACTGTTGTGCGTCTGGAGCCAGGTGTGCTGCTCCAGAACTTGACCAAGGCCAATGCGGCGAAGGTCAAGAGGCTCAGGTGGAGTGTTGGAGAGGAGGACTAGTTCCCCGTGACCCATGACAGCAGGGTCGACTGTAGGTTCTGGATGCTTCTTCTGGCCAGTTTCTACGAGACCTACCAAAGGCGGGGGCACAGGATCTTTCCGCACAGGGTGCTTGACTGGGTTTCTCTGAGGACAACTACAGGGGGAGCAGATATCAGAGAGCACTTTGCACAGTTCAGAGGTCTGCCCAGGCTACTTCAGATGGAGCAGAACAGGTACATAGAGGACTGGGTCAGAGTGTTTTATGCCACAGCCTGGATCGCTCCCGAGCGTAAAGCAGTACACTTTGTTTTTGGAGGCCAGGTCTTTGGTCTGCCCAGGGTGACTATAGCAGGGATTCTTGCAGTTGACTTGGTCGACGTCTCCCTGCACGAGATGGTATATAGAGACGCAGATCCACCGCGCAGAGCTATGATTGGCGGGATTGCACCTTCTCACGAGGCGATCTCTCAGTGCTTCCGCTAGCCGTTTCCAGCATCGTATGCCAGAGTACCTAGCTTGCTGACCCCAGAGGCGTACGCTATTCATATGGCACTCCGGAGGACTCTGTTACCGAGGAGTGGCTACCCAGAGGGGTTTACAGGGCAGTAGCAGCTACTACTTCTACACATCCTCACTCACGAGCCTTTTGACATTGTTGACTTCATTTTGGCTGAGATCGAGGATGTGATCACTGACAGGATGGGTGTTGTGCGTCAGTTTCCTTATGCTCACTGGATCAGCTATATCTGTTCTATGATTGTGCCAGCTGAGTCACCCATCAGTGCAGTTTACTGTCAGGATGAGGCTCCCCGGTTCCCAGTTTACCGTCCGACAGCTCCCCAGGACCGAAGGAGAGGCAGACAGGCAGAGAGAGCTGCCATGGCATAGTTGTCACCTGAGGCACAGGCCCGAGTGGCACAGGAGGATGAGGCACTGCTAGCTACCGAGCACAGCTTCCCGGAGGAGATGATGAGATACACTGGTCTGAGCTTGAGTCAGACTCCTCCGAGGATGCTGAGTACTTTCCTGCAGCACCCGCCAGTCACGACCACGAGGAAGGAGGGTCCCGAGAGCCAGCTCCAGAGTCACCGCCAGCGGATACTGTTACAGAGTCCCAGGTGACTCAGCCGTCCGAGCTTACCTCTCTTCTTCAGCAGCTTGTCACTCAGCAGCGAGAGGATCAGATAGCACAGGAGGAGGCCAGGAGAGCCCATGAGGCCCAGCTAGCAGCCATTCAGAGAGAGGCTGCCCGAGAGCATGCTACAGCGGAGGAGCGGTTTGTCGGGCTTATCGACAGAGTCTCTCAGAGGACAGACGCTCAGTTCCAGCAGATGCAGCAGGGCATCATGGCGATGTTCGGGATGATTACACAGCTTTACACTCACACCGGACTCGCCCCGCAGCAGCCAGGACAGCCAGGCCTTCAGGGTGTTGGAGCACCTCAGCTTGCAGTCACTCCAGCTCCAGCCCTTACTGCAGCCCCAGCTACTACAGTGACACCGGAGACCACATTCTCGATGTCCGCACTCCTTGGGTCTACCGGTCGTCCGCTCTTCTCACCACTGCCAGCGACTACACTCTTCCAGGATTCACCGTCGGCAGTACAGTCAGTCGCTCTCCCCGTCGTACCACAGACACTACTTTCAGGGGGAGGAGGAGAGGAGTCCTTACTTCAGCAGTCGACACAGCCGGCAGCTTCAGCACTCACTACTTCAGATGTTGACACATCTTCTACTGAGCCGATTACCACGTCTACGGACCCTCTTCCAGGCAGTGCTAGCACGAGAGCCTCGATGACAGCTACACCCCCAGTCAGCTCCGACTAGCAGCTTCCGTCTGTCACCGAGGGTTCACCATCCGACGACGATGACGACCCGGACCGCTTCCTTGCCGTGCCACGTCAGCTGGATCAGTAGCTCGCCTTTTGGTGCTTTGATGCCAAATGGGGAGAGAGTCAGGGGGAGTTGGAGTCAGGGGAGGGTAGAGATAGAGAGAGCTCGTAGTTATCAGGACTTTGATATTTTATCTCATTTGATGTTAATTCATGGATATGTACATTTGTCGCTTGAGTATGCTGTGGTTTGAGACATATCTATGGATTTCGTTTGAGCCGTTGAGCTCTTTGGTCTTTTTTTCGAGTTTGCTTGTGTTTATCCTATTTTATCTTTCTCGTTCTCTCGTTATTTATGTTTGTGTTGTCATCAATCACCAAAAAGGGGGAGATTGTAAGCATCTAGGCCCTCAAGGTATGTTTCGGTGATTAATGACAACTATTATTGTGACTAATGAGTTTATGCAGCTTAATAGATCATTATCGCTCATTTGGTCATATGTCAAAAGAGGCCCCTCAATTTCGTTATTCAAAAAGGCGATCTCGGTATTCATCTCAAATATATAACAAGACTAAGGATCTTTCTAGTCCTAAGTGTCGTAAGGTTGAGAAGGACACTTAGGTTAGTATAGGTTTTATAGTTTTGTAGTGATCGTACTATTAAGAGGGGTTAAGGTCAAGTAACTTGAGCATGGACATGGTCATTTGAAAATGGATGCACAATATGGTCACTCAGGTTTCTAGAAGTTCAAATAAGTGGTTTTCAACTTATATCTCAAGAATATTTGGATTTCACTCAAGACTCAAATCAGAAAAGTCAAAATCAGAAAAAGTCTATACACCGGTTTAACCGACGCGTCCACTTTTCTATACGCCGGTTAAACGCAGTCAGCAGAGTCTGGACAGGTTCTATACACCGATTAAACCGATGTTGTTTGAAATAACATCGGTGCATTAGTCCAGAGTTGGTTTTTCCAGGGCATTTCAAGATCAATACACCGGTTAAACCGATGCTGTTTGAAATGAGATGTCGGTGCAATTGACCAGTGAGATGGTTTCTTCAGGGATTTCAGAAGTTGTACTCACCGGTTAAACCGACGAAAGATTTGAGTTAACGTCGGTGCAGTTGTCCAGAGACTTGGTTTTCAGTTGATTAGTGGACAACTACACTCACCGGTTAAACCGATGATACGTCGGTTAATCTGCCCGAGTTGTAACGGCTAGTTTTCAGAATAGGCAGTTTACATTCATCGGTTAAACCGACGCTGGCTATTGGAGGATCGTCGGATTAACCGGCGCTACGCAATTTTCTGGCAGCTTTTCTCCAACGGCTCTATTCGTGTGAGCTGCCTATATATACCCCTCCAATGGGTCATTTTGCACTCTCTTGACACCAGGCAACATTCACACACTCATATATTGTTGAGAGCCATCTTGAGCTTCATCATTCACATATTTGTTTCATTCAATCATTCAAGAAGCAAGACTAAGGACTTGAGTAGAGAGAAGCTTGTGTGCATCCGTTCTTGGTGATCGGTTCTTGCTCAAGTGAAGACCCTAGCTTGTTACTCTTGGTGATTGGCAGCACCTAGGCGATCTTGGTGATTGAAGGTGTTTCTTCCGGAGCTTGCCAACGATTGTGGGAGCCCGAAGAAGGTTGTACGTGGCTTGAGCTCCACCACGCCGGGATGGTAAACGGAGACTCTTAGTGAGCGCCCTCGTCTCGGTGACATGGGAGGTGACAAGACTCTTAGTGAGTGTCAGAACGTGGATTAGGGGTGTGTGCCAACACATCGACACCACGGGAAAAAAATCCGGTTGTCTCTTGCCCACTCTTTACTTTCAAGCACTTACTTTCATACAATTATTCATGTGCTTGACCTTAGAGATCATAGCTTAGCTCTACCTTGCTTAGTTTTATATCTAGTTGTATCTTCATAAGCTTGTGTAGTTTGCTCAGCTAGCCGGTTGGTGAATTGAGCCTCACTAGTATTGCATAGGTTAAGGTTGCTTTA
Source organism: Panicum virgatum (assembly GCF_016808335.1). Classification (NCBI taxonomy): domain Eukaryota; kingdom Viridiplantae; phylum Streptophyta; class Magnoliopsida; order Poales; family Poaceae; genus Panicum; species Panicum virgatum. Next base: position 17,815,537 of record NC_053146.1, on the reverse strand, counting down.
CTTTGTTTTAGAATTTTGAAAAAGGCCCAATTCACCCCCCCCCCTCTTGGTCCATCGATCCTTACAACAAGGCACAACATAAACATACATGCAAATAATAGCAAAAACTAAGAAATAGAACAACAATACATGAAAACAGCAAACAAAACTATGCTAGAACTATTCTACGCGCTACAACGATCGCGTGGACATAAAGAACACCTAAAACGGAGCTAGAACGTGAAAACTAGGCCTAAAACAAGGTTCAGGGGCTTAACTGTAAGAAAAATAGAGTTTCTGGGGGTTTTCTGCAAAAACCAGGGACTAAATCATAATTAAAGGATAGATCCAGGGGCTAACGTGCAAAACCGAGGGCTCTGGACTGTGGGTTCTATTTCTATAAAGATCAGGGGTTTAACTGAATCGCGGGTTGATTACAAGGAAACGCAGGGTCTCTTTTGCAAAACGGCCAAGGCGAAGCGGTATGCGCGGCTCTGATCCGTCGGATCGGGATCTCGCGGCTCAGATTAAAAGGGTTAGAGATCTAATCGGGGCTGTTGGTTTTGGATCGAGTGGCTGAGATGCTTCGCGCGCGGGAGCGGCGGCGGTAGGTCGCCGAAGCTCTACTCCGCGGCGGGGGGTCACCGGGGTTGGCCAAACCGGCGCCCCAGGGGTCAATCCGACCCGGATCTGGGTCTAGGATGGACTACGCGCCATGCGTAGTCCACCTGGGGTCTTTGCAGGCCTCGGGGTGGTCCGCGGAGGCGCGTGCCGCGACGGCGGCGGGTCGGCGCGGCGGTGCTCACCGGCGTGCCAGTGTTCTGGTGTTTGGGGTGTTCTACCAATCCTAATAGCTAGCGCAGAAGGTAGAGGAGGCCGAGGGGTTGCTCACCGAGGGTCGGATCGGGCGGTGCGGCGGTGCAGGGAGGCCAGCATCGAGCTCGAGCGGCAGAGTGACGTCGGGCTTCGCGGGAAGATGAGGTGGAGGCGGCTGCAGACGTCCAGACCCGGCGGCGGAGCTCCGGGCGAGATCTGTGAACCTTCCTAGCGTAGGCCTGCGAGTGCATGGGCGTCGCAGAGGGGCAGCGGAGCCCCGGATCCACGGCGGTGCGGCGTCCTCTGCTCCAACTGCGGGAGTGCGGCTGGCGCTGGGCTAGGGTTTAGGGCGGCGGAGGTGAGGGCGAGCTTGGGGGCAGCGGGGCTATTTATATGGCGGCGGAGGTGATCCTGGGCGTGCATGCCCAGGGGAACCGCAGCGAGATTCCCGGCGAAGATCGGGTGCGGCCGCTGTGCGAGGAAGGAAGGGAGGAGGGGGATGACAGGCGGGCCCGAGCAGCCAGCGGGAGAGCGCAGCGCGGTGCGGGCGAGCGGGCCGTGCGGGGCAGGCCGGGGGGCGCGCGTGCGGAGGGATGGGCCGTGTGCGCGGGTAGGAGCAGGCCACGCGGTGGGAGCTGGGCCGAGGGCGTGGGCCGCGACCTGGGCTGAGCGCGTGAAGTGGGGCGTGAGACATGGGCCAAAGGGGAAAGGGTGGGCTGCTTCGAAGGATGTTCTTGGTTGTCTCACGCCTTTCCCCTTCGGCCCATGTCTCACGCCCCACTTCACGCACTCAGCCCAGGTCATGGCCCACGCCCACGCCCTCGGCCCAGCTCCCACCGCGTGGCCTACTCCTACCCGCGCACGCGGCCCATCCCTATGCACGCGCGCGCCCCGGCCTGCCCCGCACGGCCCGCTCGCCCGCACCGCGCTGCGCTCTCCCACTGGCCGCTCGGGCCCGCCTGTCATCCCCCTCCTCCCTTCCTTCCTCGCACAGCGGCCGCACCCGATCTTCGCCGGGAATCTCGCTGCGGTTCCCCTGGGCACGCACGCCCAGGATCACCTCTGCCGCCATATAAATAGCCCCGCTGCCCCCAAGCTCGCCCTCACCTCCGCCGCCCTAAACCCTAGCCCAGCGCCAGCCGCACTCCCGCAGTTGGAGCAGAGGACGCCGCACCGCCGTGGATCCGGGGCTCCGCTGCCCCTCTGCGATGCCCACGCACTCGCAGGCCTACGCGAGGAAGGTTCACAGATCTCGCCCGGAGCTCCACCGCCGGGTCTGGACGTCTGCAGCCGCCTCCACCTCATCTTCCCGCGAAGCCCGACGTCACTCTGCCGCTCGAGCTCGACGCTGGCCTCCCTGCACCGCCGCACCGCCCGATCCGACCCTCGGTGAGCAACCCCTCGGCCTCCTCTACCTTCTGCGCTAGCTATTAGGATTGGTAGAACACCCCAAACACCAGAACACTGGCACGCCGGCGAGCACCGCCGCGCCGACCCGCCGCCGTCGCGGCACGCGCCTCCGCGGACCACCCCGAGGCCTGCAAAGACCCCAGGTGGACTACGCATGGCGCGTAGTCCATCCTAGACCCAGATCCGGGTCGGATTGACCCCTGGGGCGCCAGTTTGGCCAACCCCGGCGACCCCCCCCCCCCCCCCCCCCCGCCGCGGAGCAGAGCTCCGGCGACCTACCGCCGCCGCTCCCGCGCGCGAAGCATCTCAGCCACTCGATCCAAAACCAACAGCCCCGATTAGATCTCTAACCCTTTTAATCTGAGCCGCGAGATCCCGATCCGACGGATCAGAGCCGCGCATACCGCTTCGCCTTGGCCGTTTTGCAAAAGAGACCCTGCGTTTCCTTGTAATCAACCCGCGGTCCAGTTAAGTTCAAAACTATTTCCAACCGGACCCTGTTTTATTCAGTTAGACCCCTGATCTTTATAGAAATAGAACTCGCAGTCCAGAGCCCTGGGTTTTGCACGTTAGCCCCTGGATCTATCCTTTAATTATGTTTTAGTCCCTGGTTTTTGCAGAAAACCCCCAGAAACTCTGTTTTTCTTACAGTTAAGCCCCTGAACCTTGTTTTAGGCCTAGTTTTCACGTTCTAGCTCCGTTTTAGGCGTTTTTTATGTCCACGCGATCGTTGTAGCGCGTAGAATAGTTCTAGCATAGTTTTGTTTGCTGTTTTCATGTATTGTTATATTGTTTCTTAGTTTTTTCTATTGTTTGCATGTATATTTATGTTGTGCCTTGTTTTTGGCCATGTGTTCGTGAGTAGACGTTGATCCATCTGAGGAGCCCCAGTACCAGTACTAGGAGCCATCTTCTGAGTAGTTCGAGCAGCAGGAACAGTTTGAGGAAAGCAAATATAACATGAACACCACCTATCATTTTAAATATATTTTCATACTGCATTTTAATACTGTATGCATATAAGGATTGTCCTAGCCACTTTATATCCTTTATATATATCCCTTGGGTTGCATTTTGGTTAATTGTGCTAGGTGTCGCGCTATAACACACTTGGTCCTTTTTAATTAATTTGATTAATGGTATATGAAACTTAATTCTGAGAGTGGCCCTCTGTGTTGGCTTGAGTGGCTCACGTCTCGTTAAAATATATTTTGTTAGAAACATGGTTTAGGGGGGCCAGCACGGTGCTTAGTGCTTGGTTGGCCACTCTCCATAAGGACCGGTTCATAGAGCGACAACCTGGGACAACAACGCTACCACAAGACTGGAATGGGACGGTCTTGGCTTACTAATTAGGTCTTTTTGGTTTGGAGTAACTTACCTGCGGGGCAAAGGGTGGTAAGCTTCAATGGTCCCTGCTCCTCCGGCTTGGTCTGTGCTTGGTTTGCGCACCTTTGCTTGTACCCCCGTGAGGTGGGCCCCATCGTCGCCGATCCAACTCTTCGCGGTTACGCCTTACCAACGAGATTCTTTGTAAAGGCCTCGTAGTGAGTTTGCTAGTCATCTCACCTAATGATGTGTGATGAACAACTAGCGTAGCTCACGACTTGTGGGTAAAGATGTGCAACCTCTGCAGAGTGTAAAACTGGTATACTAGCCGTGCTCACGATCATGAGCGGCCCAGATCCTCCTTTTGATTAGTGGGGTTATCTTCCTTTGACGAGGCAGGTTTCCCCGGGTGGCTTGGTTGGTATGGTTCTCAGTAGTAGCATGATTAATTTTGATTAATTATTATGTAACTGGGTTTATGGTAATTCATCAACTTGTAGTAAATAGCTTTAATAAAATTTTGCCAAGATTAAAAGTTAATGCAGTTGAGTCCGCCAACCTTAGAGCCTCATAGTTTGTGTTATACTTGTTGAGTACAAATTGTGTACTCACTCTTGCCTACTCTACTCTTTTTCCTCTTGGGGATACTCTACTGCTGCTCAGTTCCTGCCGACGCGAGAGAGTTCACTCAGCGCTACCAGGACTACGAGGACTTCTAGGTGTTCGTCTCCCAGTCGACATCCCTGTGGCGCCTAGCTTCTGAGTTTCGTACTTGTACTTTACGCTTCCGCTGTATTAGACATTTTTGTCATTAATGTAATAAATAACATTCGTACTCGTTTTATTCTATCTTTTTACATGATATGAGCTGTGATATATTGTTCATTCTGTTGTATATACGTGTGACTTGATCCTGACACGTATATGATTGCTCAGTTTATGTCCTTTTATAAACCGGGTGTTACATATCAGGACTCTAGGAGGATGCGGATGAGCATCGCCGACGGCCTCCACCACAGCCGAGCTTGAGGTGCTTGTCGCGGTCATAGTGGGCTCCGGCCCCCCTTACATCAGGAAAGTTTCGGAAGATCCGAGCACACAAGCCGCTGATGGTCTCAGACTCTCGCTCTCACGTCTCGCCTAGGAGTTCCTGTTCGGCATCCGAGTGGGTCGCCTGTTGTCCTCGCTGACGCAACTAGGTAAGATAGATGAGGAAGAAGATAATATAGCGAATATGTTTCCTTGCTGCTAGCCAATAGCCAGCTAGCACGCACGTATCTACTGCTTTGGTGCTTCGCCCGCCGGCGAGATGGCTTTACTGTAGCAAATGGCCCATCCTTAGATTCATTGCACGCTCCGCTACTACGAGCGCTAACCAGAGCTTATCGGCAAGAGGCAGGGCGGGACGAGGCATCAGGGGCAACGCGCGGCCACGGTCGCAGGCGAAACGCAGCGCGGGCGTGGGGTAGGAGCGGCCGGCGGGCGCGGCATCGGTAGTGCGGGCTCATAGCTGCTGGGGGGCATGGCGTCGTCAGCGCATGGGCGGAGCTCCTGCCTGGGGCACGCGAAGGAGGCGCGGGTTGCCGAAGCTCGCGTGCCACCGCCGGAGCGTGGACAAGCCGGCGGCGCCGAAGCTTACGGCGCAACACCAATTTGCTGTCGCAAAGATGCGCAAGCAAATGAAGCCATGAAAAGCGTGGAATACGAGCGGCCGGAGTTGAATGTGGAGGTGGCTGCCGGCGTGAGGGAGACGAGGGAGAGAATAGAGGAGTAGGATGAGGATTAAAAAAATTGTGACTCGTGGGATCCACTGAGATGGAATATAGTCAACCTGTTAGGTGGGTAATCTATAGACACTCTCTATAAATGAGTTGGATGAGTTATAGAGAACTTGCTCTCTACAACCATTACGGGTGCCCTAAACGATCCCAATCCCAATTCTACAGGTGACCGGGCGTTCATAATCTCACGGTCAATTCGTCCACTTGATTCAAGTGCGTGGATCCCACAACTACATCATTAATATCTTCTGCAAATGACTGTATCATCACTGTTGCAAATTATGAATTAAGTAGGCTCATTAGATTCGTCTCGCGATTTACAGTCCATCTATGCAAAAAGTTTTGTAAATAGACTTCATTTAGTACTTCAAATTAGTAAGATTCCTTCGCAAAATTTTGTGTTTTTTCGTTTACGGGGTGGGAACTAAACAGGCCTAAAACTCCAGGATCTTGTGATTTCGTTGCTTTAAGTAATGAGATCAGGGAGGTACGTACGTTTCCTGTTGTGGGGAAAAAAATGTGCATATGCAACCTAGGAATTCCTCCGTGCCAATGGTGCAGCAGAGACAGTACGTCCTGAGTTTCCGACACTGCAAACCGTGGTGGGGTGTGTTTAGATGTGCGAAAATCTGGTAGAAAAGGTCATATCGGATACTGCAGTATTTTTCGTTTGTTTAAGATAAATATTGTTTTATTATAGGCTAACTAGCCTCAAAAGATTCGTCTCGCAATGTACATCTAAACTATGCAATTAGTTTTTTTATTTACCTACATTTAGTACTCCATGCATTGGTCATTTGATATATTTAATGTTTCGTTGTGATTTCAATGTGATGGAAAGTTTGGAGGAGTTTGGGGGAAGTGAACACAGCCGTGAACATTTAGTCGTGACGCTAGCTGCACATTTATTTCCCCTTGTTTAGTTGTAAAATTCAAAATTCTAAAACTATTCGAGGAGAAATTTTACATGCATGGAATATTAAATCTAAACAAAATAAAAAAAATAATTGCATAGTTTTCTTGTAAATTACTAGACGAATCTAATGAGTCTAATTAGACCAGATTAGACACTAAATTCTATTTCAAAAATTTTACACGCGCAACTAAATTTTACACGCGCAACTAAATGTGATTAGTCTATGTTTATTCACTCTTCTGCAAGCCGATCCCATGCTTTGTTCTCATTTTTTTTATCTGTACGAAGAAAATGCATGGTCGAAATGCCCTGGCAGGCATGGACGCATGGTCTGTTCTCAAGCCGATCCCATGCTTTGTTCTCATTTTTTTTATCTGTACGAAGAAAATGCATGGTCGAAATGCCCTGGCAGGCATGGCCGCATGGTCTCTCTCCATCCATGCAATGCACATGCACGCGTCGCCAATGGCGCCGAACACGCCGAGGACAAATCCGTGACAAGTTTTAATGCCAAAGCTGCGTGTAGCAGCGCCCTTCTTCTCCGTCCAAGGCCATGTTTGGTTAAAACCACGAAAACTTTTGCACAAAAAGACGAATGCATGCATGAAGTACTAAACGAAGTTTATTTGCAAAATCTTTTTAGAAATGGGTGTAATTTTTCGAGACGAATCTAATGAGCCAAGTTTCATCATGATTGGCTACAGTGATGCTACAGTAACTCCTCTCCCTAGCTCATCCGTCCACCCACCCACCCGTCCACCCACCCACCAAACATGGCCCAACCCATCTGCCAATTTGTCGACCCACCCCTCCCGCCATTGCAGTAACTCCTCTCCCTAGCTCATCCGTCCACCCACCCACCCAGCTGCGCCTGCCCTCTTTTATTGCGCCACCGCCTTGGCCGCCGTCCTCCCCCACCACATGGCCAGCCCAGTGCACAGGTACCCATCACTTAGGCCTGTTTTCCACTCTGTAAATACAAAAACGCAAAATTTTACGAAGAAATCTTACTAATTTGAAGTACTAAATGAAGTCTATTTACAAAACTTTTTGTATGGATGGGCTGTAAATCACGAGACGAATCTAATGAACCTACTTAATCTATGATTTGCAACAGTGATGCTACAGTACAATCTGCTAATTATTGCTTAATCATGGATTAATCAGCGTCATTAGATTTGTCTCGCGATTTACAACCCATCTGTGCAAAAAGTTTTGTAAATAGACTTCATTTAGTACTTCAAATTGACAAGATTCCTTCGCAAAATTTTTTTCAAAAACATGTAAAGGGAACTAAACAGGACCTTAATGCTCTGCTCCTCTCCTGTAGCTTCACTGCTGTGCCGCTGCGGCGGCCGGCGGCTACGGCTATATAACCCGCCGCGCTGCGAGGCCACTGCACCGCACCGCAACGGGCTGGCTCGAGCTAGAAGAAGCATCTTCTTCAGGAGTAGCTAGCTAGCTGCTGATAGCGATAGTAGCCATGGGGAGCAAGGGAGCAGCGCTCGCGCTGCTGCTCTGCCTGAGCAGCGCGGCCGTGGGCGCGTGGGCTCGCCCGTTCGCCACCACCAAGGACGCCGCCAGGGACGAGAAGTTCCTCTGGCTCAAGAAGCACTTAGGCACGGGCCTCGGAGGTGGGATCGGGAAGGGCGGTGGCGGCGGGTACGGTGGAGGCGGAGGCTATGGCGGAGGAGGAGGAGGAGGCGGCGGGTACGGTGGAGGAGCCGGGGGTGGGTACGGCGGTGGCGCTGGGATGGGCGGTGGCGTGGGCCACGGCATCGGCGGCGGGTTTGGAAAAGGTGGCGGCCTCGGCCTCGGCGGCGGTGCTGGGCTTGGGCACGGCATCGGCAAGGGCGGCGGCCTTGGTGGAGGGTACGGGAAAGGCGGAGGGCTCGGCCATGGCATCGGCGGCGGGTACGGCAAGGGTGGAGGCCTCGGCGGCGGATACGGCAAGGGTGGTGGCCTTGGAGAAGGGATTGGCCACGGCATCGGTGGCGGCTACGGGAAGGGCGGCGGGCTCGGCGAAGGAATCGGCCACGGCATCGGCGGCGGCTACGGCAAGGGCGGCGGCATCGGTGGCGGCTACGGAAAGGGCGGTGGTCTTGGTGGTGGTTACGGCAAGGGTGGCGGGCTCGGCGAAGGAATCGGCCATGGCATCGGTGGAGGCTACGGCAAGGGCGGTGGCCTAGGCAGCGGGATCGGCCACGGTATTGGTGGCGGCTTCGGTAAGGGCGGCGGAATCGGCCATGGTGTCGGCGGCGGCTTTGGCAAGGGCGGCGGCCTTGGCGGATCAGGAGGCGGTTACGGCGGTGGTGCTGGCAGCGGCGTCGGCGGCGGTGGCTTCGGCAAGGGCTTTGGGTTTGGGTTCGGCAACGGCGGCGGTGGAGGTGGCGGAGGCGGTGGCGGCGGCGGCGGCATTGGCGGTCACCACTGATAGAGATACGCCGGCACGTGTTTTCCCCAGTTCCATCACTTGAGCTCTACATACCTCAGAGCAGATCGTGTTTGGTCGTTGTGTGTCCTGTGCCCTCCGGTTTGTTGGAGGGATTTGTTCGTGCATGCTTTGTATGATTGTATCTTTTTGTCATTAATTCCGGTGATGGTGATGCCAGTCACAATATTATGCAAGTACGTACGTGATCCATGTAACGCTCCCTGAATGATTCGAGAAATATAAATGAAGCCAAGCTTTTGTTGAACGTGGTCACCAATCCTGCAGAACCGTCCGTGTATCTTCAGTAAGTTATTTTTATCTGAATAGGGGTGCAAATCGGTGATCTTTAGATGTATATTTAATTTTTTTTTAATTCAAAATTTTGTACTAGTTCTTCAAAATGAGATCTCAATAATTTTGTACTAATTCTTCAAAATGCGATTTAAATTTAAAAAATTAGTATAAAATTTTAAACTAAAAAGGATTGGAGGGTCACCAATTGATACCTCTAGATCTCAATATTCAGGATGATGAACTTAATTTGCAGGCCTGGTGGACATTCGTAGCCATTTCCTCTCACAAAGCAAAGATGAGTGGCGGCTATCTTGATGCATGGTCACCGCGCGCGTGGAATATCTGGAATGAAAAAATAAAAACTGGAGAGTTTAATTTCGACAGCAAGTTACTGCAGCCGAGGTGTTTGGGTTGATCAAAGCCCAAGTTTGTGCAGCGTGGGGCGGCCCGTGGAAGGCCTGCGTTTCCGTGTTTTTTTTTTTTTTGACAAAAGGCCTGCGTTTCCATGTTAGTTTCTTTGGTTTCTGTTCTGTTGCCTGTTCTTCTGCGAGTTTAATTGTTTTATGTAAATATCACACCTGTAAGACTCTTTCTTTCCTGCTTTCTTCCTCAAACAAATGAGCAGTGCTCCTACTTATGTTTCCAAAAAAGAAATAGAAAAAGTTCAGTCTGAATGGATCGAAGATTGCTTCATCCACTAGCGTTTTGTCCTACAAACTTTCACGGCTTGACAGTAGAATTTGGTTTCGGAGGTCTAAATTTTAGCCCTATCAGATCAAGGATAAACTTGCAATTTAGGAATATTAAATAAAGTTTTATTATAAAACTAATTGCAAACCGCTGGGCTAATTCGTATCACACCAAAGAGCATCTTGCTATCTAGAAGTATTAAATAAACCATAATTATAAAACTAATTGCAAATCCTAAGCTAATTAGTGAGACAAATTTAACAACAGTAATTAGTCCATAACTAGTGGATTCTTACCGTAATTAGCATCTACCTATGCAAAATGTTTTATAATTAGATTTTATTTAATATTTTCAAATAGCAAAATTCACTTTGATAATATAACAGAGTTAAAATTTAGCACCCTGGAAACAAACACAGCAGGAGAGGCAACACCAAATGCCAGAGCTAACGTGCCAGGTTCTGGGTTCGTCCATACACCTACCTGCTGCAGCCTACTGGTTGCCACTTGCTGCTCCCTGCTCCCTCCGCCATCCAGCCCCTGTTTTACGCTCTCCAGATTAGAGTTCGGACCCGGTGGCACAGGGGGGCCGGCAGCCGGACTCCTGCGCTGCTGCCTGCTTCTGTGGCTGCCGGCAGCCTCCGTCTGCTTTTGCAGCCGAAAATTGATCGGTACCGTTCAGATACGAAGGATCTTACCATGTCCCTTCATCTCGCGATCGAGGGTTAGATTTATTTCGTATATGAGATGTATTTTATTTTTTAAAACTGTATATCATCTTTTACCCAGTCTGATGGTGATATAAAGATATTTTACAGCAAGCCAACGCGACTTAAGGTCTGATTGGTTGCCTGCAAAAGGCTGAACCTGGTTGTGGGGATGCATGCACCGCTAGTTTGGTTGCCTGCTTCAGCTAGCGGGCCAGGCTCCGAGCATGCAAAATCAACCCGCCAGCCAGGCTCTGGAGGAACGGGAGAATCGGCCGTTTCAGCCAAGCCTGGCTGGCTCGGTGCCAGCGGCGGTACAAACAGGTAAAATTTGGCTTATGGAGCTGCATGAGCAGGCAACCAAACACCATTTCTATGTATGCAGACTCCGAACAAACAGACAACCAATCAGTACCCATTTGCATGTACCGAGCCTGGCTTCAGGGAGCTTGGCTGGCTGGTGCGACCCAGGATGGGTTCATACATGATGGAGGTAGATCTATATACCTCCCTACCGAGTGGGGTCCCCGAACCCGGGAGACTACCCTGCTCGGTGACTCGGCTACGACTACTCGGCGTGCAAGACTTGGCTATGCGCAGATGAGATCCTCAGTGGATTAGGATGAGAGGCTCCAACTAGTAGCCCAGATATCTAGGGATCTTAACCGACCTCATTTCTTGTAAAACAACCCGAGCATATCATTCCTTGTACCCCTACGGATCCTGGTCTATATAATGGAGACGTAGGCCGACCCATAGGGAGACTCTTTTTTCTCGAAGCATTCCACAAACCCTAATACAACCCCGAACACAGGACGTAGGGTATTACGCTTATTGCGGCCCGAACCTGTCTAAGTCCCTCCGTCGTCGTGTTACCATCGAGCTCTTGGTACTGAGATCCCCATTCTGAAACTCTACCGCCGGGTACACCCCTAGTGGACTGTCCGGAATAACAATCTGACAGTTGGCACGCCAGGTAGGGAACTCAGGGCTCATCCGTCGAGTTCAATGGCAGCCAACACAGGCGTCGTCTTCTCCGCCAGCGTCACCGCCCAGATGGAGGCGACAGTCGGCTTCTCCTTCGCCTTCGGAAGCTTCCCGAAGGTCACGGTTCCCAGAAACCCCGCTTCCGGCTTTCCCACCACCGGAGGCGGCGTCTTCACTGGGGTTAGATCCGATCTAACTCCCCAAGCATCCGCCACCTCTCGGATTCCCGAATCTGAGAACTTCGACGTGGCGACCACGCCAACCAGGGTTTCTCATCGCCCTGTCGAATCTGCTGACGATCTGATCTTCCAGATAGATCGCGTCGGCAGATCCATCGCTGAGTGTATCCGACTCGGCGAACTCGCGCTTCACCACCGAGACGACCCTGACCGTGTTCTCCAAGAACTCGGCAGCATCTCAGCCAGGACCATATCCGATCTGGCCACTCCGAGATCTACCACGCCTCTAGTTCCCGAACCCGAGGCGGACTACACGACGCTTACTCCTTCCAGGACGACCCGTCGTCCTATCAGATCTGCTGACGATCTTATCTCTCAGATAGATCGAGTCGGCAGATCCATCGTCGAGTGCGTCAGGCTCGGCGAGGATGCACTTCGACACCGCAACGACCCGGATCGGGTCCCCTTCGGACTCCGCAATGCCGCTAGGACGTACTCGGATCAGATCTGAATGCAACTCTCCGACCCGGCTACCCTAGGCCAGATCCGATCTGACCTGGCTTTGGGAGAGGAACTTGGCTTCCAACATGCCTCGTTCACCCTCCCACCCAACTGCTCTTCGACGACGGAACATCGCCAGATCTTCGTCGTCTCCGACGACTCCGACACTCGTGAGAACGAGACCGACGAGGAGAAGGCGCAACGACGAGGCCATTGATCGGGCCAACCGCGACCTGGAGAACGCCGACCGTCACAACCCTAGGAACCGGCGCTCACCGCACCGGGCCTGTAACCTCGAGGCCGACTTCGAACTCGACTACAACGGCCAAGACGTCTTCGCCACGCCGTCGGCCAACCTCGCTGCGGTGTTCCAGGTGCTCGAGGGACTCCAGGAGACCCCCGAGATCGTCAAGGCTCGCGCCCGTCTACATGTGGCTGCCACGCAAGCCCAGCAGCTGCGCGAGGACATCTCGGGCTACCGCACCCAGTCGAGCCACCACTCGACACGACCTCACAGCGACGATGGAGAGGTCAACCAGAACGACCTCCGCCTCCAACTCAACCAACGAGACCTACGTCAGCGCATCAACAACCGTCACCACCAACGCGACGCCGCCGAGCGCAAGCGACGTCGCCAGTACAACGAAGAACATGGCGCCTCCGACGCCGACCACCAGAACCGCGGCCGCCGGGGCGACAACCATCCACGACGACCCCGTCGCGACTACGAACCCGGCAACGACCTTGATGGCTTCTCTGCCTTCTCTAGCCGGCTTCGGGTCATTCAATGGCCCGCCACCTTCAAGCCTACCAGGATCGAGAAGTACGACGGCGAGTCGGACCCCAAGACATGGCTGTGCAACTACTCCATCACCGTTCGAGCTGCGCGCGGCGACAACGACATCATGGCCACCTACTTCCCGGTCATGATGGGTCCCCACGCCCTCAACTGGCTCGAAGCGCTCCCTGCCGGCTCCATCAACACCTGGCAGGATCTCTGCAATGCCTTCGTCCAGTACTACCAGGCATCCTGCCCGGGTCCCAAAACCAGATGGGATCTGGCCAGTGTCAAACAGTAACCGGACGAGTCCCTCCGCGACTATATCAAGAGGTACTTTGCTAACCGTAATACCGTTACAGAAGCTGATGACAGGGACGTTATCTACCACTTCAACGAAGGCCTCCATTACATCAAACTATGGAGGAAGATGTTCGAGAGCAACTCCAAGACTGTAGGCGACATGATGTTGGTTGTCAACAAGCACACTGACATGGAAGATGCCGAGCGAGCTCAATGCCGGCACAAGATCCAGAACGACTCCTCTGAGCGTCCCCCTTAGCGGGACAATCGCTCGGAATGTTGACATGACGATCGCTCACCTCGTCACGGGAAGAAGCACGACCGTGCCGAGTTATCCAAGAACCGGGACCGCAAGCGTGGTCCCGAGAACACCGTCGCCGTCGCCGAAAGATCCCAGTTCTGCTCCACCCTCAACCAAGCGGACCTGGATCGGCTCCTGGATGGCAAGTGTCCTTAGCACATGGACGCAAACCACACTGCTCGGGAGTGCCGAGCACTCTCCAACAGCGTCATCAAGGACGACGACTCCAAGCGACCCCGCCGCGATGACCGCGACAGGATAGGTGGTTCCAGAACCACCCGGGCGCGCCCACGGAGGCGTAACTCGCCCAGGCGAGATGACGACGAGCAGAGGGAAGATTCCCCAGGGAACTTCCAGGAGGAAGACAGGGTCGTCAACTTCATATACGGCGGCCCCAGCAAGCCATCATGCCGGCGCAAGCTCAAGCTGGATGATTGCGAAGTCAACCTGGTGTTCAAATACCCGGTTGAACCCCTCAGGTGGTCGGAGACGCCGATCACCTTCGACCGCCGTGACCACTGGGTCCACTTGCCCAGGCCGGGTGCCTACCCCCTCGTGGTTAGCCCGGTGGTAAGCCAGGTCCGCGTAGCCAAAGTACTCGTCGACGGTGGCAGCGCCCTCGACATCATCTTTGCCAGCACATTGGAGATCATGGACTACGACATGACTTCCCTGGTCCCATTTGATCAGGCCTTCTACGGCATCATCCCCGAGCCGGGTCGACTCCGGTCGGCCGGGCCACCCTACCGGTCACCTTCGGCACCCGCGACAACTACCGCACCGAGTACATCAACTTCAAGGTCACTGAGTTCGAGACCTCCTACCACGCCATCCTGGGAAGACCCTCCCTCACCAAGTTCATGGCGATCCACAACCACACGTATCTTCTCCTGAAGATGCCAGCTCCAAAGGGGGTCCTTTCGGTCTATGGAGATCTGCAGACCTCCTATGCGTGTGAGGCCAAGAACATTGAGCTCTCCGACACCCTGGAACCATCTAGGAACTCAGTTCTTATTGCCCAGGCAGCAAAGAACCTTCCGGCGGACCAGCAGCCGATCCCCGCCAAGGAGTCAACTTCCGAGTCACAACTTGCACCAGCCGTGGCGACCAAGACCATCGTCCTCCGGGACGATGAACCGCATAAGACCGCCGTGATCGGGGCCAGCCTCGACTCGGCGTAGGAAGGCGCGCTCACCTCCTTCCTCCGGGAGAATTGGGACATCTTCGCATGGAAACCATCTGACATGCCCGGAGTCCCAAGGGAGGAGGCTGAGCACTCCTTAGATCTGGACAAGAAGGCGAAACCCATCAAGCAACGGCTCCGCCACTTGGTGCAAGATCGAAAGGAGGCTATTAGGGTAGAAATAACCTGGCTCCTAGCCGCCGCTTTCATCAGAGAAGTCGCACACCCAGATTTGCTGGCAAACATAGTCCTTGTAAAAAAGAAAAATGGTGAATGGAGAATGTGTGTTGACTATACCGACCTCAACAAACACTGCCCTAAGGACCCCTTTCCTCAACCACACATCGATCAGTTCGTCGACTCGACGGCCGGGTGTGTTCTCCTTTCTTTTCTTGACTGTTACTCAGGGTACCACCAGATAGCCCTCAAGGAGTCGGATCAAGAGAAGATGTCTTTCATCACCCCCTTCGAGGCCTACTGCTACAACACCATGATGTTCGGCCTCAAGAATGCCGGCGCCACCTACCAAAAGGCCATCCAGAGATGCCTCCAGGTGCAAATCGGGCGCAACGCCGAGGCCTATGTCGATGACGTCGTCGTCAAGACAAAGCATAATGACCAGTTCATTACAGACCTCTCCGAGACATTTGAAAATCTCAGGAAATTCAAATAGAAGCTCAACCCGACCAAGTGTGTGTTCGGTGTAACATCCGGAAAACTACTCGGCTTCATAGTCAGCAGTCGGGTCATCGAAGCTACACGAAGGTCAACGCCATTAGGTTCATGAAGCCTCCCAGGAGCAAGAAGGACCTGATGAAGCTTACAGGGTGCATGGCCGCCTTGAGTAGGTTCATAAGCCGACTCAGCGACAGAGGCCTACCCTTCTTCAAACTTCTCTGGAAGTCCGACAAGTTTGAGTGGAACGACGATGCTTCCAAAGCATTTCAGGAGCTCAAGGATTTCCTCACCTCACCGCCTATCCTAATGGCACCAGAAGACGGAGAAGTCCTCCTCCTATACATTGCCGCCACTACCAGCATGGTGAGCACTGTCCTGGTCGTCGAGCGCAACGAGCCGGGTCACATCTACAAGGTGCAGCGACCCGTCTACTTCATCAGTGAAGTACTCGGCGAATCCAAGGCACGCTACCCACAAGTGCAGAAGCTGCTGTACGCTATCCTCATCACGTCAAGAAAGCTCCGGCACTACTTCTAGGCTCACAAAATCAAGGTGGGCTCATCATATCCACTCGGCGACATCCTGGACAACAAGGATGCTAATAGCCGAGTCGTCAAATGGTCAGTAGAACTCGGCGCATTCACGATTGAATTTACGCCACGGTCCACCATCAAGTCTTAGGCTTTGGCTGACTTTGTTACTAAGTGGATCGAGATCCAAGATCCTCCACCTGATACTAGATTCGAACACTAGATCATGTACTTTGATGGCGTCCTCAACCGTGATTGAGCCGGCACCGGAGTCCTCTTCATCTCCCCGAAAGGTGAACAACTCAAGTACATCCTCCAGCTACTTTTCAAGGCTACCAACAACGCTACCGAGTACGAAGCTCTCATCCACGGTCTCCGGATCGCCGTCACACTCGGCGTCAAGCATCTGTTGGCCTATGGCGACTCCAAAGTCGTCATATAACAAGTCAACAAGGACTGGGAGTGCACCAAGGAGAAGATGGACGCCTACTACAAGGAGATCAGGAAGCTCGAATCCAAGTTTTATGGTCTGGAGTTCCACCACATCCCCAGGGACGACAACGTAGTGGCCGATGTTTTGCCAAGCTCGGATCCAAGCGGTCCATCGTACCACCCGTCATGTTCGTTCAAGCACTCAACAGCCCTACGGTCAAGATGGAAGAGGAGCCTCCTACAAAGCCCGACTTGGTCCCGGCCATAGGGCAACAGGTCCTAACCCTCGACACCGACTGGCGCTCCCCAATCATCGACTTCATCAAGAACAATAAAAGTTATCCAAAGGGAAAGGAACACAAGAAGCTTGCTCGCCGGTCAAGCAATTACGTCGTCATAGGAATCGAGTTGTTCAGGCACTCGGCTTCCTCAGGAACCCTGTGCAAATGTGTAACACAGGATGAAGGAGTCCGACTCCTTAGCGATATCCATTCGGGTATCTGCGGCAACCACGTGGGCGCCTCTACCCTCGTGGGGAAAGCCTTTCGATCAGGCTTCTACTGGCCAACGGCCCTGGCTGACGCCAAAAACATCGTCAGGCGATGTCCCGGGTGCCAGTTCTTCTCCAAGCAGCAGCACATCCCGGCTCAGGCCTTACGGACTATACCGCCTTCCTGGCCATTTGCCTGCTGGGGACTCGACTCGGTGAGACCCCTAAAGACGGCCGCCGGCGAACACAATCACATATTCGTGGCGATCGATAAGTTCACGAAATGGATCGAAGTCAAGCCAGTGACAGCCACTACAGCAGCCAAGGCAGCCGAGTTCATCGAGGAGATATCACATCGATTCGGGGTGCCTAATCGGATCATCACAGATCTGGGTACTTTATTCACGGTCTCCGAGTTCTGGGACTACTGCCAAGAAAGCTGCATCGACATCTACTACGCCTCCGTGGCGCACCTCAAGTGCAACGGCCAAGTTGAACGGGCCAACGGCTTGATCCTCTAGGGGCTCAAAGCCAGAATTTTCGACCCGATCGAAAAGTATGGCGCAAAGTGGCTCCAAGAACTTCCCAGAGTAGTTTGGGGACTCCGCACACAGAGAAGCCGGGCCACCGGTTATTCGCCATTCTTCATGGTGTACGGTTCTGAAGCAGTCTTGCCATCGGACATAGCATTTGGTGCTCCGCACATCCAGAACTACGACGAGAATGAAACCGAAGCAACTCGATGCACCGACATCGACTCGGCAGAGGAGCACCGCCTGACGGCCTCCACTCAGCATGCGAGATATGAGCAGCAGCTCCGGCACTATCATGATCGTAACGTCCACGAGCGCGACTTCAACGTCGGCGACCTGGTTCTGCGATGAATCCAGTCGACCACCGGCACTCACAAGCTGTCTTCCCCATGGGAAGGCCCCTTTGTAGTCAGTGGGATAGTGGTTCCCGGAACCTACCACCTATAGAGGCCAGACGGTACAGATGTGGGCAACCCATGGAATATCGATTACCTGTGCTGCTTCTATCCGTTGAAGCATAGAAAATACAAAGCTATGTACCCGTCTACTCATTCAATAAAGTTTGTTGCATTTTACATGTTGCATTCTACCTATTTTAGTTCTTTATCGAGTCATTTTCAACACGCTTGGGGGCAGCATCTCGGCCACCCAGCCAGCCCCCACTCGGAGTCCGACCAGTCGGACAAGAACAACCCGGTTCGCTTTTACTGAACACAGCCGAGTACGTCTAGGAACCACTCTGTGTCACCCTAACTAAACACGCACATTGATGATCTGCTCTCAAGCTCTATCAAAAGGGCTCAAAGATCGCTTTCCACCTACTCGGCAAATTCAGAAAAGAACTCAGACTGTGGGCATAACATTAACATCAAATAAAATTAAAGCATTATTTACATAAATATTGTTTTAAGCTGGTCCATTCTGACCAACTTTCCTTACAACAAAATAAAACAAACTCCTGGAGATTGGCGGCCTACAGCTCGGCTACGACGCGCTCGGCGATCTCTAGGACGGTGGCGTGGTTGGCCTCCCATTCTGCATCAGAGCAGTCTTTGGGCACGCCGTCTCCCACAGGGTTCAGATCTGCTTCTGGGAGGTGGGTCTTCACCAGACCCAGGGTACGCTGCACGGCATCCTTGGCAGCTCCACTTATGAAGGCCTCCAGTGGGCAACGGGAAGCCTCCAGCCTCTCAGACAAGATCTCGGCAGCCGCCACACCCTCAGGCTCGAATGCCCCAAGCAGCGCCTCCAGCGGCCTGCTCAGGCGATCCAGTGTCGCCCGGCCCTATGCCGCCTGCTCCTCCGCTTCTGCAAAAAGCACCCGGCTAGGTCAGCCCAAGCCAAAGAAAATGACAGAAAGAACATAGCAGTATGATCTCCGGATCGTACCTTGCCGAGCCTGCTACTCCAAGTGAAGCTTCTCCTCGGTGGTGGCCTCCCGTGCCTCAGCCACCTCCCGGAGCTTCTGCAGCTCCTCGTTGGCCTTGGTGCAAGCCTCCAGCTCTAAACAAAAGCAAGTCAGAGACAAAATGGCGCAAAGAACTCGGCAGACATTGCTCCGACTCCTTACCGTGCTTCTCCTTGTGCAGAGCATCCTCAGCCTTCACCTTGTCGGCCTCCAACCGGCGGCCCCATGATTCCAGCTCGGCCACCCTGGCCTCGAGCCCCACCACCCGACTGATGGCGGTGCTCCCCTCGGCCAGCTCCTGGGTAGCCTGCTCTGATAGCTCCACCAGAGCCTGAAGAACTACTACGCATTACAAAGACAACGCATGCAAGAACAAGTCGGCTACATAAAGGGAGCAAGGCAGGAGACTCACCTCAGCCAGTCCCTGGGCGAGCTTGGCGGATGCCACGAGTTTGCCAGAGATCGTGCCGTCAACCTCCTCGTCCTCGTCCTCCTCGGCCTCCTCCTTCACCAGTGGGGGCCTGACCCCCTCGGTGGGCTCAGCCCGGGTCCTATCTGCCTCGATGGCCGGGACCTCCACGGTCCTGACGACCTCGATGGCCGGGACCTCGAGGGCCCTGACCTCAGCGTCCGCCGCCCCTTCGTCGTGGGGCAGATCCTGCATGTCCACATCATGGGGAGGGTGGAGACCCTGTTACTGGCCTCCTCCTCCTTCTAATCCTCCTCGCGGTGGGCGCGGCTCTTCGCCGGACTCGCCCGCGGCGAGGTCAGCTTCGCGGCATTACCAGAGCCGCCCTCGTTGGACGACTCCTCCGCCTTCCTCTTGGCGCGGCTGAGCGACGCCCTCCTACACCAACGATAAGGGTGCTAAGAACAGCTACTGGGAGCAAAAATCAAGAAAGAACATGATCAAGATTGGGAAACTTACCGCCACTGTGACGCAGCAGGAACTTCAGATTCAGCGGCGCGGCCGGCGGAGTCCCAGAGCCCGCGCGCGGGGGCGTCACTTCCCCCGTGCAGTTGGCCCAGTACCTGGGCCGCCTCCTTCTCGACTTGCTGGCCGATGCCGACCTCACTTCAGCAGTGGCTGGGGGCGCCGATGCCCCCTGGACTTTGCTCGCCCCCTTCCGGGTCGAGCTCCTGAGTGTCTGCTGCGCCACCGCCAACCCAGCCTTCGATAGCTGGATCTTCCTGGCGGTGCGGCGCGTCTTCCTCCTCAGGGCGGCCGACGGTGGCGGCCCCGAGGCCCCGGTGATCTCCACCTCCGGCTCACTCCCCACGAAGGAGTCGGAGGAGAACTCGGCCTCCTCCTCCGCTGGCTGGCGCAGCTCGGCGGGGGCGGCGGTATCCTTTCTAGGGTCCCCCTCAGGTAGAGCAGTGGGGGACCAATACTCAAAGACCTTAGCCTGCTGAAGATCCGAGTTGTGTTACAACCTAATGGGTGCGCTCGGAAAAACAAAGCAAAAACAGAGGAAACAACTCGGAATGTTCAAAACAACTCGGAATGTTCAAAACAACTCGGAAGATTCAAAAGACTTACGGCATCGGTTGGCCGCTTCAGGCAGTGGGCTTTTGGGCAGCCCTTGTCCCGGATCTGCCGCGCCATGATGCGGGTGACCCGGTTCGCGATCTCTTCCCGGGGGACCTTGCGATCTTGCACCCGGGTTGGGTCCCGATGACCCCAGTACTCGAAGGCCGGGTGGACCCTCTCCTGGATCGGCTGTGTGAGCCGCCTACAGAAGAAGATGGCCATCGCAGCCCCCGTCAGACCTTGCGCCGACAAATCGGCGATCTCCTTGTGGAGGCTCTCCACCTGCGCCATGTCCTCGGTGCGCACCGGGAGGCAGGGCGCCGGGTTCGCCACCACGAACCATTCCCGCGCCCACCCCTTGTTGGTGTCACGGAGCTCAAAGTTGGGGTAGACGCTCCCCTAGCAAAGCGAGAAGGCGGCTCTGCCCACAACGTTCCAGCGAACGTTGGACGGGTGCCCCTTAAGGCGGTACAGAGCCCGCCACAGATTGAAATGGGGGGCGATCCCCAAGTACCCCTCGCATAGGTGTATGAAGATGGCAATCTGAGCGATGGAATTGGGCTTGAGATGAGTTACCTCGAGCCCGTAGAAGTGAAGAAGTCCATGGAAAAAGGCCCCCGCGGGCAGCGCGAAGCCCTTCTCGTAGAAGGACTTGAACACGACCGCCTGGTTCGTGTCCTCCGACGGGAACTCCACCCCATAGCAGCACCGCCACCCGGAGATCTGCTTCTCCAGGAGGATGCCATGCTCGACCATGTCCTGGATGTCGCTCTCTTGGAGCGAGCATCTCTACCAGGACGATGACAGCGGCGCGGCCTCTTTGGAGCTCCTAGAAGTCAAAGATGCAGACGCGGCGGGCGAGGTGGCCATGACGGTGGCGGCGAAGCTCAGGCGAGGGGAGGAAATTATAAGAAAGACAAAAGCCGAGAGCTCTAGAAACTTGCCGAGTTAGCTAAGGCAGCGGAAAGCTCTGGAGCGCTCGGGAACAGGATGGCCGATCCGCGCCGCCTCCCCTGTTTAAATATTGGAGGCCCCACAACGGGCAGATCCGAAATCAACGGCCGGATCAGATCAGGCCAGCGATCTCACGGCGGATGAGGCGGGATAAACGGTAACTTCCTTCTTTATCGTTGCCTCTGACAACCCTGCTCCCTTGCCAGCGGCGACAGATCCGTGCAGAGAATAACGTTTGGATTTTCACCTTAACACGAATATGCTCCGAATATTCCTGGAAACTATCCGGCGTGTCTCCGTGACCCAGCCAGGGCCTCTGGGCCTGGACGCCGTGATGACCCGGCGTGTCTCCGTGACCCTGCCAGGGCCTCAGGGCCCGGACGCCGTGACGACCCGGCGTGTCTCCGTGACCCAGCCAGGGCCTCAGGGCCTGGACGCCGTGAGGAACCGGCGCGTCTCTGTGACTCCGCCAGCGACCCTGCTCGGGGGCTGGTGGCCATCTACAACCCGGCGTGTCTTCGTGACCCAGCCAGGGCCTCTGGGCCCGGACGCCATGACGACCCGGCGCGTCTCCGTGACTCCGCCAGTGACACTGCTCGGGGGCTGGGAGACATCTACGACCCGGCGTGTCTCTGTGACCCAACCAGGACCTCTGGGCCCGGACGCCGTGAGGACCCGGCGCGTCTCCGTGACTCCGCCAGTGACCCTGCTCGGGGGCTGGGCGCCATCTACGATCCAGCGTGTCTCCGTGACCCAGCCAGGGCCTCTGGACCCGGACGCTGTGACAACCCGGCGCGTCTCCGTGACTCGGCCAGCGACCCTGCTCGGGGGCTGGGCGCCATCTATGACCCAGCGTGTCTTCGTGACCCAGCCAGGGCCTCTGGGCCCGGACGCCGTGACGAACCGGCGTGTTTCCGTGACTCCGCCAGTGACCCTGCTCGGGGGCTGGGCGCCATCTACGACCCGGCGTGTCTCCGTTACCCAGCCAGGGCCTCTGGGCCTGGACGCCGTGACGACCCGGTGTGTCTCTGTGACCCAGCCAGGGCCTCTGGGCCCGGACGCTGTGACGACTCGGCATGTCTTCGTGACTTCGCCAGTGATCTTGCTCGGGGAAAGGGCGCAATCTACGACCCGGCGTGTCTCCGTGACCCAGCCAGGGCTTTTGGGCCCGAACGCCGTGGCGACCCGATGCGTCTCCGTGACCCAGCCAGCCACCCTGCTCGGGGGCTGGGTGCCATCTACAACTCAGCGTGTCTCCGTGACCCAGCCAGGGCCTCAGGGCCCGGACGCCGTGACGACCCGGCGCGTCTCCGTGACTCCGCCAGTGACCCTGCTCGGGGGTTGGGCGCCATCTACGACCCGGCGTGTCTTCGTGACCCAGCCAGGGCCTCAGGGCTCGGACGCTATGATTACTCGTTGAGTCTCCGTGACTCAGCTAAGGCTTCAGGGTTCAGACGTTCGGACTACTCGAAAAGTCTCAGAGACTCAACCCAGGGCTTTAGGGTCGGGGTAACCGAGTCGGGTTCGGTCACCGTGGCAACCTCGAGGTGGCTGAAGGCTGATACCCTCTGGGGATCAATATGACAAGGATATTGGCTGGACGCTCAAGCATTCGGACAAACAAGAGTTAAAGATCATTTCTTTGACCCTCGAAAAGCTTCTCCGAAATCTTCCGAGGCTCGGGGACTACACCCAACAGGTGCGCCCAGGGGTGCATCCCGTTCTGGATCTGCAAACAACGATGGACACTTATCAAAAGCATCGAAGAACTTCGTTCGGTACAGCAAATTTGACTCGGCCCTCCGGCACTCGGGGGCTTGACGGAGGTAGATCTATGTACCTCCCTGCCGAGTGGGGTCCCCGAACCCGGGAGACTACCCTACTCGGTGACTCGGCTACGACTACTCGGCGTGCAGAACTCGGCTGTGCGCAGATGGGATCCTCAGTGGATTAGGATGAGAGGCTCCAACTAGAAGCCCGGATATCTAGGGATCTTAACCGACCTCCTTCCTTGTAAAACAACCCGAGCATATCATTTCTTGTACCCCTACGGATCCTGGTCTATATAAAGGAAATGTAGGCCGACCCATAGGGAGACTCTTTTTTTCTCGCAGCATTCCACAAACCCTAATACAACTCCGAACACAGGACGTAGGGTATTACGCTCATTGCGGCCCGAACCTGTCTAAGTCCCTGCATCTTCGTGTTACTATCGAGCTCTTGGTCATGAGATCCCCATCCTGAAACTCTACCGCCGGGTACACCCCTGGTGGACTGGCCGGAATAACAATCCGACAATACAGTCAACCAATCAGACCCTTAAATTTTGCACAGAGCCGAGAGCTGCATAAAGCTGTACCGCCCCTTCGTATTTTTTTTACTGGAGAAAACCACCCTGCCGTGTCCAAAAGTTACCGTTGTAAATATTTAATAATGTTGTACATAGGTCTGATTCTTAATTTTGACTGTACCCTGTTTGTTTCAATATACCTTGTGGTACTTTTTTCAATTAACATCATGGTACCGCGCATAAACAACATTTGAAAATGTTGCTCACGAATCGCACATAATAATACATTATGTTTTGTGGATTTATAGAAAACCTACTCTCTATTCCCCACCTATCATATTTATTTTTATTTATCATGAATACATGGCCTCACTCTCATTGCACAACCTGAAGTATCTAGTGTATAGGTTTTGGCATTGACACTGGATCTTGCATGAGAGCATGGCCAAGTAGTTGGCTATAAACCAATATACAATAACAGTCTTTTTATTTATCTACATGATATTATTTAATTCATACCTTACATTCTCTTTTCGATTCACCCTCTCACATCTACTCCTACTTGGATCCACCTCATGCTCAGCTTATTGCTTGCATGAGAGCCAAGCTATCTTCTTTCTTCTTCCTTCTCTCCTCCACATCAACAAAAATGATGACTGGCTGGGCTATAAGCCCATTGTATGATCCAGTTTCTTTGTCTCTTTGATCTCTCATTTATTATAGTGCCACATAAACTAAAAATCTTATGTGGTTCTATACTTAATGCAATGAAAAACATCCTACATGAAGGGTTGGAGATGCTCTTAATAACCACCCCTAACTGAAAATTTGTAAGGTTAGTATTTCCAAACTAAATATTGTTCCCAATCTCCTATGTATCACTATCTAAATTTAAGCTAATATTTTGAACATTCATCTCTCGATAGACCTCATGCTTTGGATTGGGGTAGTCCCTGACTACGATCTATTTGGATGGGCTAAAGTTGAAGGCTAAGCTTTAGCACCTATTAGCACTCATATTTTTGCTAAATTTTTTGAGTCTTGACTAAAATTTAGCCAACCCTATTAGTACTCTTGTTTTGATAGTGCTAAATTTTAACATTTTCACTCATTAGCATTTAATTTGGATCTGAACGGACCTAATCTTATTGTACAATTTTTTTTCTTCTTGGCTAGGCGAAGAAAACCATGGGTTCACATGTATCTAGGTGCCATTTTTGATCGACAACATTTGTCGATTTATTTAGAGAAAAAAGAATGCAATACTCTCACTCACTTCATCTACAATAATTATGGATCGGGGATGGGCAAATACGTCAATCCATTGATCCACTCTTGTTCAACTTATTTAACTATCTTTTGATTTATTTAGCTCAAACGGAAAAGTTAGTTAATTAGGATGCCATCCTTAACCATAAGGTCAGTCCTAGTGGGGAGCGTAGATTATCCTTTAATTAGAAAAAGCATGTTTCTCCGATAGGCAGTATTTCTATGTTTGCAGCTGCTTGTGTAACATTTAGGCCCTGCTTAGTTCCCAAAAATTTACCTACAGTACCCATCACATCGAATATTTGGACACATGCATGGAGTATTAAATGTAGTTAAAAAATAATTAATTAGACAGTTTAACTGATTAGCACGAGACAAATCTTTTAAGCCTAATTACTTTATGATTGGATATTAATTGCTAAATAACAACGAAAGTGCTACAGTACCAAAATCCAAAAAAATTCACGAACTAAGCAAGGCCTTAGACTTATGCCATAATAAAACTTGTATCCACGCATGCTGCTCCTCACTTATTTAGTGACATAACTTATTTGATTCATGTCATTATTGGAAATGGTACCGCATTAGGTAGTAAAGATTTTATTTATATATCAGTGAGGTGGATATCTAATTGATACCAGTGAAACTGTGCATTGGCCGTCCGTTACCTCGGGCACCACCCATTTTTTTTTCGCGCACGTATGTAATTTGAGAATATCTTCCTTTTTTTAAGTGAGGTTCTTGCACTGTCGCTGCAGGAAATTGGCGACTACTAAACTACTCGATTGCTTGTTTGTTGTGCGCTTGATCGGATATGGTCTATCACGCAAAGACTCGATGATTTAGACTGGTTCGAGCCGGAAATGCCCTACGTCCAGTATGGGGGTGGTGTTCTTGCTCTATTACTCTCGAGTCCCGGTGCTCAAAGTTCAAAGGGGAGCTTACAAGCTGAATCTAGCAGTGTCGAACCTCTAGGAGCCGAACTCTTTCCTACGTGGGGGGCTTTCCATTTTGTAGTCCAAGGTGGGGCCCCCATTTACATATATTTTATCACTGTGTTTTGGCTCCGTCTGGGAGTCCTTCGTCCTTTTCAGTCGTCGAGGCCCACTCGATGATTCGGGAGTGGGAGGCATGAGTCTGGTTGGTTTTCTTGGGCGACGGGCTGTCCAAGCGCTGTCCCATCCTTGTCACTCGGATGGTCGCTCAGGGATCATCTCCGATCTTATCCACCTGGGTCTATATTCCTTATCGGCAAGGCTACCCCACGTCTCCCTTGCGTAGCCCCTGCCGGTAGGATAGCACGCCCGGTGAGGGGTGCCTTACCGAGGCCAGGCAGGGGACGTCCGGTCACACTTGCTGGTGTAATGGAGTGGTGTGCAGGGGAAACCATCATTACGGCACAGGAGGCGACGTCTGTTGACGCCCTCTCCCGTAGTGTCACGGGGCCCGTGCGGGTGGCGCTGTCCCCTTATCAGATAGCCATGTAGCCTATGTCTATGCCGCAAGATAAGGGGAGAAGCTGTCGTGGAGCCTGTAGGGGGCCTGCCTTGACCGGCACGCCTGTCAGGGAGAGAGGCGTTCTTGGGGCGCACGGCCCGGGTCGTCTGTCATGGCTCTGACCCAGGGTGCTAGGTCGGGGAGCCTCCACGTGTCCCGAGAGGTCGGGCTCCTGGATGTGATGGCTTATGAAGGAAGATAGCCGCCCACGCCGGTTGGTGGGCCGCACCGCATCCGGCCCAGGAGACTTGCTAGGCTGCCGTTTATACGAGGCGGGCCTATTAGGGATCCCGGGTTTACACCCCCGTCATGCACGCTCTGAAAAATAACTAACTTTCTATTTGGCTAATAGAGACTAACATTGTGCACACATGGTGGACAAAATTAAATTAGAGAGAATGGAAACATGTAGTTAAAACCTAAAAGCATCTCTAACAATCACTCATATCTTATACCTAATAAAACACACTTTCTCTTCATTACCAATAAATATTTTTTGTGTTTTTTAATGATTACTGCAGCAGACTACCAAAATCCAATCACTAAGGATATGGTAGAAGGACAAATCCCTTTTAATTAGGTGAGAGGAGTGGTATATTTTGTTGATTATCAAAAAATTTTAGGTAATAAAGATTGGATTGATAATCTACACGAGCATCTCCAATTATCAAAACATCAATTTTGTGATATTGGAGAGATGGATCAATTTTATTTTTGATAACAGAAAGAGAGATCAGTACTGTTATAGATGTAGTGCATTTGCAATCAAGTGGTCACTAATATCACATGGGAGGGAGACATGGCTGTGTTTAGTTCCAAAATTTCTCTCTCCAAACTTCACTATTCACCTATCACATCAAATCTTTTGCCTCATGCATGGAGCATTAAATATAGGTAAATAAAAAAACTAATTGCATAATTTTGATGTACACGACGAGACGAATCTTTTGAGTCTAGTTAGATCATGGTAGGACAATAATTACCACAAATAAACGAAAAATGCTATAGTATACTACAGTGCCCGATGTGACTTTTTTACCACTATTTTACAAATCTAAACACAGCCAAAAAGAGGCTGATCGGTTGTCCAGTTTTACCCGAGCTAGGCTCTCGGAGTGCAACGGGCGTAGGGCCTGGCTGGTGTCAGGCAAGATTTCCATCTCGCTATGCGACAAAATCCTCCATTTCCACCGGGCTAAGGCCCCGTTTAGATTGTGCTGTGCCAGAGCGTGCTAGTGAATAGTGATATTTTGATCATTAATTACGGTATCAAACAAAGCCAGTTTACAAAATCAACTTCAGAACCCCACGCTAGTGACCCTGAAGAATCTAATGAGGCCTTTGACCGCGCGATTAGAGGAGGTTAATGTAGTATCACTGTAGCAAATCATCGATTAATTACCGTTATTAGATTCTTCGTGAAAAGTTACACCCATCCTTAAAAAATTTTTGTAAATAAACTTTATTTAGTATA
This sequence comes from Panicum virgatum, assembly GCF_016808335.1. Lineage (NCBI taxonomy): Eukaryota > Viridiplantae > Streptophyta > Magnoliopsida > Poales > Poaceae > Panicum > Panicum virgatum. The sequence goes on along the minus strand of NC_053146.1, from coordinate 17,787,863 downwards.
CCATGCATGCAAGATTCTTTTGTAGAATAGAATGAAACAAACAAGACCGAAGCTGAAGTGAGCATACGAGCAATGCGGGAGTAGAGAGGAGCCGTGCAGACATGATGTGAAAACTGACATTACCGCAAAAATCATTTTCAAGGGGCAATATTTGTAGGGCGGGCACGATACCCATCCGTCTTTGCAGCTAGAAATTGACATTTTCAAGGACAGGTAAAAGGCACGTCCCTGTCAGAAGAAGGAAGAAGCTGCGCCCAAATATTTAATGGACTTTTGAGGGGGTGATCTCGTTACCCGTCCTTAAAAATGTATTTCCAAAGTCAGGTGGCAGTATCAGCCGCCTTTGAAAATGGCAGGGGCAGTTGATGCCGCCACCCGCCCCTAGAAATCTCATCTTTTGGAGCGGGTGGCGGCATCACCTGCCTCTGAAAATGAGCTCCATTTCTAGGGGTGGCTGATGCCGCCACCCGCCTTTAAAGATGTATTTCAAGGTGCGGATTAAATGCTACAGTAGCTCTACTTTTTTTATAAGAGCGGAATACATTTGGACTCACTCCTAAAAAAATCGGGCGTTGTATAAATTGTTTCTATAGTAGTGTGATTTTATGAGCTGTGCTGTAAAAATACTACTTACAGACAATCAATCAACTGGACTTTGCATGGCATCGGCCTGCCCGGGTGGTGCGGGAAAGGCTGGGACCATGCGAGAAACCAATCACGACCAAAGCAGCTGACCATGTTCACTTTTAGGAAGACAATTGGGGCCCAAGGCTAATTCCAATAGGATGTTTCATTTTGTTGTGTTCCAATAGTGCCACATCACCAATATACAAATGAAATTTGTATGAAACTCACTCCACAATGCATTGTTTCATATTTACTCATAGGCTCTCATCCCATTTAATCCTGAGACTCATCAAGACTTGGTAACCGGGCATACATAGTTTCATCTAGATGAAACACATTTCATCTCTCTCATTAAATTAGTGACACATCATCTAAAATAGTGATATGACACCCTATTTAATATGCATAAAACTCTTATAAAACTCACATTGAGTGTGCCCTAATTAGTTTCTTTTATGTCATCAGCATGGCTGGTATCTGCGAGCCACGCTCATCTCACCCAAGTTGACCAAGTTAAGTGTACTAGTCTATCAACCCGTGCTCCTGCACGGGCTAATTAGAATTAATATAAAAATGAGATCAATAATTATAATTATCTATCTCACGCCCTTTTTGTCATTTAAATATTCTAACACCTACTCTAAAATATATATTTATCATTATGTAGTTACAATATATTTTATTTTACATCATACCTCCATATATATTCAATATATTTTAGTTGAACTATTTATTTGTGAATTGTTATTCTTATCTCTTCCATCATGCATGAATATATGATGACATATATCATGGGTAGCATTTTATATAAATATTATATTAATAATGATGGAAATAGTAATTTAGAATTTTATATTGATGCACTTTAATATATTGTTATAATTGTATAATTTAGATTCAGATTTATGAGTAATTTAACTTGTAATAATAATAATATAATTGGATAATTTATACGTAAATTTAGGGGAGTATTTGTATTATTTTTATAATGGCATATGTGGGTAATTTACACAAAAATTAGAGGGTTACTTTAGTATTTTTTATAATGGCAGAGGTGGGTAATTTAAATATATGTTTAGGGGGTTACTTTAGTCTATTTTCATAATGGCAGAGGTGGGTAATTTATTAGAAAATAACAGATCCTATGGTTATTATTATAATTAGAATTGTTGGATTGATGGTTGGATGTTTATGATTTTTGTGAGAATTTATAGGATTTCTCTATTTTTTCAGAGTGTCCACCTAGGATCCTATGTGGCTTCATGTGGAGGCTCCAAAGAAGCCTCCAATTAGTCTATTTATATATACTATAAAGATTGAAAATAATTGAAAACGTTTATAACCTACTTTGGGCCCATGGTAGCCCTCATGCTGGACCCACCTATCAGGCTTGAGGGAGGTGGGAGAGAGGGGAGACCCATAAAAATTCACTCTGTTCGGCATGCTGGAGCTGGAGTTCTGTGAGAGAAAAACACTGTTACCTGACTGGAGGCTGGAGCTGGAGTTGTGTGAGAGAAAAATACTGTAGCGCTGGAGCTGGAGGCTGGAGCCGAATGCAGTGATTAGATATTAGAGAGCGTTTCTGCCAAAAAAAATAATTGTTTTTCTCACCGCTCGTCCGCCTTACCCGCCAGTCGTACCCACGGTACCCAACTCTGTTTCTTTTTGCTAAACGCCCGCGGACTCCTCGCGTGCGTCGAGGGGAAGGGGTGGGGGAAAGCTATTCATCGCGCGCGCGGGTAGCAGCGGAGCTGTCGCAGAAGAGGGGAGCTCCCTGTTCATCTTCCCCGGCGAGCTCCGGCCAGGGTTCGGGCCCTTCGGGGTTCCGGGTTGCCGGGTCCTGTGGCCTCCGGCGGCCTTAGAAGAAGGAGGAGGGGGGGTAGGGAAGCCCGGCGGTGGAGGCGGGTTGTGGGCGGCGGCGGTCGGCGGCGGGGACGCCGCCGGCCGGGGGCGGCGGGGAGACATGCGGTGGGCCAGGCACCGGGCGGGGGAGCGCGGGTCCGAGCTGATTAGTGTCGGCGGCGGCGGAGGGCAGCGGCGGAGGCGCCGGCGGCGGCGCCGGAGCCGTGGGAGGCGGGGGAAGGCGGGGGCGCGGCGCCGGGAGCCTCTGCGACGTATCGACGGCAAATCGCATAAAGCGATGAATAGACACCCCCGAAGGGGTGCGGCACCCCGGGGACAAGACGCAGGCGGCGACTGCAAACTTCGCGCGTGCGTCAAGGGGGAGGAGGGGCTTCGCCGGGAGACGGGACGCCGCGCGCGAGTTGAGGAGAGGAGGCGCTGCACTGCGAGAACGAGACGGCGGCGGCCGCCGTGAGCTCCGCACACGCACGAGGGAAGGGGTGCATCGCGAGTCCAAGTCCAAGCAGCGCCCCGCGGACTCAGATCTGCGGCCGGTGAGCAGCTCGTCTCGTCGGCGACCTCACCTAGGCCTGCAATGTAGCGGCCTCGTGCAATTGCAGTCCAATCCGTGCAGTTGTATTTTATTTTATTTCTTTTTAAGTGAGAGGGAGAGTGGATCCAATATGAATCACTTGATTTAGCCATATAGAATCACGCGAATTGCATTGATTTGGCCTCTCGTCTATCAGCAAGACACGGCGGGGGCATAGATGATGGCACAAGGCCTTGTGCCAGCAGCACGCCTAACGGGAGCAGCTTGCTGCTGTTGTGATTGGTCAGCCGTCGGAGGAAGAAGTTAACTAGGGGGTGCAAACATCTCGTGCACTCAGAGACAGGGAGGGTGTTGGGCAAACTGGCCACGCCCGCGAGCCGTGAGGAAATTTTCATTTCGCCATGTGTGCTTTGGGTGAGAGGAACAACACCAAGAAAGAGATAGGAGAAGGCAGGGTCATAATCGCATCATGCATCCACACTGGCAATCCTCCGTGTCTTGCCATGTCGGTGAAAATGGCAAAAATAAACGTAGCTTCCTCTCTCTCCGGTGGTAAAAATATAGTTGTTATTCTAAAATTAAATATTCTAGAGATTGAGGGGGCGGCAATTCAGCTCAATACAGAGCAGGATAGCTCGGGATCGCTAGAGGATGGCCGATGGTACCTCGAACTGCTTGGTGTTGGACTGAGTTTCAGGTTTAGTTTACTCAGTTACTTGAGTCTGAGCTCACTCTACAGACATACTTGCAGTTTTAAGTTAAAATGTGTTGCTTGAGATAATGATATTTCAGTTTAATACTGCAATATGTCAACAGATATGCTACATAAGACTTCAGAAAAAGGATATATGTTAGTGATGCAGAGACATGTTTTGCCTACATGGTGGGCAGACAACATTTAAAGTCTCATATGTTGCTAGCTTGCTCTTTAGATTTAGGTATGTTTAATAGATTATTGAAATATTATTTTTTAATAAGTTTTTAAAATTACGTGCGTGTCGCAACCCGTGCTCCTGAGCTAATTAGAATTAATATAAAAATGAGATCAATAATTATAATTATCTATCTCACGCCCATTTCGTCATTTAAATATTCTAACACCACTCTAAAATATATATTTATCATTATGTAGTTACAATATATTTTATTTTGCATCACACCTCCATATATATTCAATATATTTTAGTTGAACTATTTGTTTGTGAATTGTTGTTCTTATCTCTTCCATCATGCATGAATATATGGTGACATATATCATGGGTAGCATTTTATATAAATAATATATTAATAATAATGGAAATAGTAAATTAGAATTTTATATTGATGCACTTTAATATATTGTTATAATTGTATAATTTAAATTTAGATTTATGAGTAACTTAATTTGTAATAATAATGATATAATTGGATAATTGATACACAAATTTAGGGGAGTATTTGTATTATTTTTATAATGGCATAGGTGGGTAATTTACACAAAAATTAGAGGGTTACTTTAGTTTTTTTTATAATGGCAGAGGTGTGCAATTTAAATACATGTTTAGGGGTTACTTTAGTCTATTTTTATAATGGCAGAGGTAGGTAATTTATTTCAAAATAACAGATCCTATGGTTATTATAATTAGAATTGTTGGATTGATGGTTGGATATTTCTGATTTTTGTAAGAATTTATAGAATTTCTCTATTTTTTAGAGTGTCCACCTAGGATCTTATATGGCTTTATGTGGAGGCTCCAAAAGAGTCTCCAATTAGTAATAGTAAGATACGAGCGTGTTATGTTTGGTTATTTGTATGATTTGAGCCTAGTTCAGAAAAGGTAGTGTTTGGTTGCCCGCACGAACCATGTTGCATAAGCTAAAAGTTGTTAAATAATCGTCATTGTTATATTTATTTTGCATGGTTATTCTGCAATAGCCTTGGACCATGTTTGTATGAGGCTGAAATTTTTTCCACTAATTAGAGGTATTAAATAAAATCTAATTACAAAACAGACTCCACAACTATGTACTGTACCATGTACTGTAGCTAATGAGGTCTTTGACCACACGATTAGCAGATAATTAGAGGAAGGTTACTGTATTATTACTGTTGTAAATTATGGATTAATTAGTCTCATTAGATTTATCGTGCTAAACTGCACTCGTCTGTGAAATTTTTTTATAAATAACCTTCATTTAGTGCCCATGCATTAAAGATTCCTTAGGTGAAAAAAATTTCGGGCTCCAACCAAACACAGTCTTCAATGCATCTTATTAGAGACTATAATATAATATTCTTTAAAACATTAGTATACTTTAATACATAGTAATCATAGTGTTAATCGTGCCATTAGCTATAACGTACGAGCTAGGCTCGCGGAAACGCCCGCTTGCATTGCTGCCCTTTTCGCGAGCCAGGCCTTGCATCTGCAGAGCCTGATTGTGATGGAAACCAAACGGACGGACTGCATATGCATCGAGGGGCCTGACTGGTGGGCCCCACGGGCAACCAATCAGCATTTTAGGCCGTGTTTAGTTTCAACGCAAAAAAATTTTTGCGATGGAATTTTACAAATTTGAAGTACTAAATGAAGTCTATTTATAAAACATTTTCCACAGATGGATTGTAAATCGCGAGACGAATCTAATAATGCTAATTAATTCATATTTAGCGGATGGTTACTGTAGCATTACTGTTGCAAATCATGAATTAAGTAGGCTCATTAGATTCGTCTAACGATTTACAGCCCATTCATGTAAAAAAATTATAAATAGAGTTCATTTAATATTTCATACATATGTCAAAATATTCAATGTGATATTTTTTTTATATTTACAGAATTTATGAGTACAGCCTGAACCCAAGACGAAGGTCCAACCCAAGTCCCCAACAAGAAGACAAAAAGTCCAAAAGCTCGCGGCGCGAAATCCCCAGACTGCCCCTGGAAGCCCGCACAGAAACCTGCTCGTCCCCGGCCCGTCCCCCCCCCTCGCTCACTTTCTCCTCTCGGCGGAAAACCCCACCCCCGCCGACCGGCGATGGCCGCGGCGAAACCCCATTTCCTGCCGCACGCCGCCTTCGCCAAGCCCGCCGCCTCCTCCTCCCCCTCCGCCGCCGCGGATGCCGAGGCCGGACTCGCCGTCTTCCGCCTCCTCCTCCCGCCGTCCTTCTCCGACGCCGACACCATGCGCCTCTACGCCGCCGTCAACCCGCTGCGCCGCCGCACCGCCGCGCTGCAGGTCCGCGTCGAGCCCCTCGACCCCGCCGCCGCGGGCGGCCGCGTCGTCGCCGCCGTCCTCGGCCCCGCCGCCCCCGTCCGCCGCGCCGAGGCCTGCTCCTCGTCCGGGGAGCCCCTCGCGCTCTCGCCCGCGCAGGAGGCGCTCCTCGCCGTGCTCGACGCCAACGCGGCGCTCTACCGCGCCGAGCAGGAGGGGCACCGCGGCGGGAAGGGCGGCCCGTCCAGGTGCGCCGCGTGCCTGCTCCTCGTCGACGCCGAGCGGCTCCAGGCGGCGACCGCCGGCGGGGCCGTCCTGGGGAGGATCGCCCTGGAGGCCGGCGCCTGCGTGCGCGTCGTGCCGTGGGAGGAGGCCGCACCGCAGCCGCAGGGCCAGCCGCCCGAGGAGGTCGTGGAGGTATACCACCGATCTCTCTTCTACGATTTGTCTATGCTGGTAGCTGTACGTGCTACTCTTGATGCTTCCCTCAATTGCTGTTGTGCTCTGTGCATTGGAATGCCTCCCTTTTATTGTGGGAGATGTGTGGGTTACATACGGGACGTGAGCTCACGCGTGCGACCTAGTGCACTGTCGGTGTGATTTAAAATGTTTCAATGGCTTTGTTTTACACTAAGGGAGAGCGGAGACATAACTACAACATTGACATGTGGACCTTGTTGAAAGGTGTAGCTTGCTCTTTGCTTTCGTATAATATGGGACTGTTGTTTGCCATGCAACATGAACTTTGTGGGATGATCTGCTGATAATTGCACGATGTGAAGCCATGGAATTGGTTATCACACAGAGCGCATGTATGGTGTGTAGCTATGCCCATGAGCTTCTTTTGCATTTGACATGTGCGTTTTACCCAGTGTGATTCCATTTCGTTCTCATTGCACGGTTTCTTATATGCTCTTTGGTTATGTTGATGTGGACTGCTATATTATCAACTCCAAATCACAGATAACAGGTTCGGTAGATAAGATCAAACCCTAACTCGCCCTCACGCAGGAGGCTCTGAGTTCTAAAGGCTAATCTTCTCCTTGCCAAGACTCTTCCCTCTTCCTGAATATATAGAAGCTATCTTAACAGACCTCCTAGATTTAAGGCTAGCAAACCGAAATCTACCAAACTAGGCGCCTAATCTGTTGTGGACGCCTGCACCTTGCGCCTACGCTGGTACTTCTTGCCAAATATCGTGTCCACAACCCCCCCCCCCACACCAAAAAGCTCGTCCTCGAGCTTGAAATCAGGGTGACGTTCCTTGAACTCCTGTAATGGTTCCCAAGTCGCCTCTGCAGTGCTGCGCCCCTCCCATTGAACCAACAAATCCCAAGAGTTCCGGCTGGGCATCGCTCGGAGGATCTTGGCCGGAACAGGCACTGCACGACCATTTGCGATGGGCGGCAGCGCGCCCATGGCTGCTGGTGGATCACCATGATGCTTCTTGAGGAACACTACATGGAAGACGTCGTGGATTCTGGCCTTAGGAGGCAGGCGCAGACGATACGCGACGGAGCCGATCTTCTCCACCACCTGAAATGGCCCGTAGAAACGCGGAGAGAGCTTGGACTTGGAACCATCGGTGATGCCGGATGCAGTGTGCTGATGCAAACGCAGCCACACCCAATTGTTCACCTGGAACGAAAGGTCCCGATGAAGCTTGTCATGGGACGACTTCATGTAATCTTGTGCCTGAAGTAGTCGTTCCCGAATCTCCGTCAAGAACACGTCGCGGTGCTGAAGCTGCTTGTCCACCGCGACAACGCGTGCCATGCCAGGATCGTACTGCACCAGCGACGGGGGAGGCCGACCGTAGACAACCTCAAACGGCGTAGCACGCAGAGCCGTTTGGTACGACGTGTTGAAGCAATACTCCGCCCATGGCAGCCAGCGAAGCCAGCTGCGCGGCCTGTCTCCAGCCAAACACCGCAGGTAGACGGCGAGAACACGATTGGCCACCTCCGACTGGCCATCAGTTTGCGGCCGGAACGCAGAACTGAGGCGTAGCTTCACGCCAGCGAGCGAGAAGAGCTCCGTCCACAGCGTGCTAGTGAAGACAGGGTCCCTGTCACTCACAATGGAGCACGGGAACCCATGTAGGCGTACAATGTTGTCGAAGAATGCCTGCGCGACGGAGAGAGCCGTGTAGGGGTGGCCGAGAGGAACGAAGTGGACCATCTTGGAGAAGCGGTCCACCACCGTGAGGACGACCGACTTGCCGCCGACTTTGGGAAAACCCTCGACGAAGTCCATGGCGATGTCGCTCCACACGGACGATGGCACCTCTAGGGGCTGGAGCAGTCCGGCCGGATGCAGATGTTCCGTCTTGTTCCGTTGACAGATGAGGCTCTGAGTTCTAAAGGCTAATCTTCTCCTTGCCAAGACTCTTCCCTCTTCCTGAATATATAGACGCTATCTTAACAGACCTCCTAGATTTAAGGCTAACAAACCGAAATCTACCAAACTAGGCGCCTAATCTGTTGTGGACGCCTGCACCTTGCGCCTACGCTGGTACTTCTTGCCAAATATCGTGTCCACAACATATGTATTCTTTCGTCTTATCACTTGGAATTATAGCATGAGTCCATTTCTATATTTATTTCAATGTTGCAAGAAAAAAGTATGCAAGAACTAGAAGGCTAGCTAGTATAGGTTTGTAGAATCTAGGACAATGAATCACATAGATAAGGAGCAGCTTGTTCTTGTTCCACCTAAAAACTTTGTAGCACTGAGTAAATCAATTTGGCTTCTGGTTCTTTTGCTGCAAAACGAACTAATGTAAAATGGTTAGGCACATTATCAGGGATTCCTGTAATGACCTTTTGGTTCATAATGTCTAGTCTGTGCATAATATAATCTGACTCTTCTGAGAGAAAAAAATTATTGTTGTGATTTGCTACTCTACAGGTTTAGTTAGTGTCTTGTTTCTGTTTATTTTTCAGATAACTGGAGATAGGACTGCTGTAAGGAAAGCTATAGTTGCTTTGTCTAGCTGTCTTCAAGGTGATCAACCAGTTGATGGCTCAACAACTCCTGTTAACAAAGATGGTTCAATGCTCCCATGGGCATCTTCAGAAGTGCTTGAGCCTAATGTGGCAATAGTGTGCTCAGAGGCATCCACAGAGTTTGCACAAGGCAGTGTCCCTAAGGCTGATTGTCCAGAAGGTAATACAGGACAGGTTCAAAGAAAAGGTCTTGAGCAAGTTTCATTCAGACTTCTCTTGCCTACCTATCTTGCTGGAGGTTTGATTGGTAAGAAGGGCTTGATTATCAAAGGTATTGAAGAGGAAACTGGTGCTTGTGTTGATGTTGGTGCTCCTGTTACTGGTTGCAGGGAGCGTGTGATAACAATTTGTGCCCTAGAGGTTTGTTTTTGAACGCTAAAAGCTCCTTTTACCATTACTATTTTCTCATTTAGAGCCATGTTTAACTGTTTGGTAGATTAGATAAAATAACAGATTTTTGCAATGATGAAGTGGCTATTCTATATTTTCTCTATGAATCTAGAAACTTTGCTCGTATTATACTTCTCTTAAATCATATTTTGCATTTCATTCACTGTATATATTTGATTTTGGTTCCTTGTAGAGCCCAGACTCAGAATATCATATAGTGCAAAGTGCACTGCTACTCATATTTGACAGAATGATGGAGTTGGAAAGCAACACACGCTCCTCCACATTTGAGAAGACATCTCAATTCTCGGCCAGGGCTCTTGTGTTCAAAAACCAATGTGATTGTTTAGTTGGTTTAGGGGGTTCTATAATCAAGGAAATGGTGAATGAAACAGGAGCAAGAATTCAAATATTGGATGATACAGATGTTCCTGAATGTGCCTCAAGCTTTGAACTAGTTGTGCAGGCAAGCATTTTTTTCTGAAACAAAAGCAAAACAAATATATGCAGCTTTGAAGTGCTTGTTTCTTCAGTGCCTTGTAATTAATTGAATTATGAACAAATAGCAGCTATTGTTAATGAACTCAACCTTTTGATTCTCTGCTTTGCTCATTTGGTATTTGTGGCACATAGTTTGCAAATGGGATGCTGATGTGTTTACGTATTACAATTTACAAACAATTTGCACGTCCTGATTTTCTTCTCCTTACAATGGGTATGATATGTAAATAAACTTCTTTTGGACAACCAGACCATAAGAACAATATCAATGCAGTAGTTCTGATGTTGATGTTTGACTCGGGCAAGATCTTAGTTTTCTATGAGTACTTGGTCGTCCACTTCTGTCTCTTTTTTAAATGCCCCCCCCCCCCCAACACACACACACACACACACACAAAACCCCCTCTTTCAAGTCATGATCTAGGCTAATCTGTGATTCTGCTTTTCTCCTGCTATGTGTTGGACAGCTTCGTACTTATTGAGATTTATCTTTGCACCCTACAGATCACTGGGAAGCTAATGAATGTCAGGCATGCATTATGCCTTGTTTGCTGGAAACTGCGTAATCATATTTTCTGCTCCAATGGAACCGACTACAACAATGGCTATATTCCCTCAGATATTGCTGAATCAAATGCAACCAGCCAGGCAAATATTTATTCAACAATCCAATATTCAATGGACAAATCCCATAAGGTTGATCATGAACCTTCTGTCAGCTATGGAATGGACTCTGTGGAAAAGACTTTCAGTTCCTTAGAGCTTAGTTCTACAGAAATTCAGGTTACATTTTAATAAAACTATATTATATGCTTATCCATATTGAAATTTCTCCTGTCTTGATTTGCTGTATGCATGTCTATGCTGCCTGTTTAGTTGGTTGCAATTATCATAAGTGAGTCGAAATATAGGGGATGTGGGGTTATTAAGTTTCTTGTTTGGTTCCTGAAGCTTGGGAGTTCAGATGTGAAGGGGATTGGAAGTTAGAAAGTCAACTCCAACCATTTTAAAACTCATGGGAAGGCTGGTTATCGTAGGGATTTGCTATTTAAATAAAGATGAATAATTCTCAGCCCTTTAGGGAAATTTGTGCTTGCTAATTTTGTGAACTACGAATCATATTTCCTATAATTTCCCAACTCTTTTGCCAAACAAAGTTTGAGATTAGAATTTGTATCCCATGGCTACTTCCACCAGGAACTCCTGCTTTGAACTTCTATTCCCTATATCAATTCAGGTTATGTGTTTATCTTCCATGGAAAAGCAATGCCCAATGGCTCTCTTAGATGTACATGTAATAGTTAGCTTCTTGTTTATCCCTTCTTTTCATATGCACACACCTGTATACCTGCCCATTTGGGCCTTGGAATGGAATCCGACCTGCATGTTGATGATGACAGCATCATTACATAGCTTTGATCCTTACTGACAGGCAAATGCATGTTGGGCATATTCTCATATTTTAATCTTTCTGCTGCATGATAAATATCCAATTTTTTTTTCATATTATGACTTCTCTCCATCCTTATGGCACCTGATTGTTTCACTATTTCTTCTGAAATTTATAAAACTGAATCTAAATCAGTGTGAACTCAACCACTTGCTGCCAAGTTAACCTAACTGACCTGGCCAACACCAAGTCTGATTGGTAGCTGTGTTAAATTGATATGCTATTGGAGTATTGGTAGCTCCACTTCAGTTCTGATGGATATACAATTGATATTTTCATTCCCGACATCTCCTGAAGTAGTGGAAAGGTGTGGTTGGGTGGGTATTTTTGTGGTATATATATATATATATATATATATATATATATATTCATTTACAGCGGTGATGATACATGGGAACCACTTATGGGGAAAGTGGCAACAGGTTACATGTGTGATCTGTCAGATCAAATGCCCTTTTAAGTTTTTCCCCCTCAAATATTCATTTTTTGTTTCTGAAGAAGATATTTGAAAATCTCACGCAGTTATGCACAAAGCTTATACTTTCTATTTCTTGAATGCTACTAGAGCTCTCCTTTCACTTGACAGGCTTATACTCTACTGTATGAGCTATTTGTATTTTTGTATTGCTCTCCATCTATGTTCATAATCACTAATTTTTGTGGCACTACTAAACAAATATTTGATAGCAGAAACGTGATAACGGGAATACTGCCATGATCGACAATTCAGATAATGGGATTCAGAAACCTACTGAGCCGAATGACATTGCAGTCAACAATTTGAATCATGGAATTATATTTCCAGAGGAAAACAATTTTGCGAGGTATAGTGTTATCTTTGTTGTTTGTTCTCTAGTGATACAGTACTGTGATATTATCTTTAGAGATTGACGTCTGCAAGGCATTATGATTACTTGATGACAGAAATGATATTGGTACTTTGCTTTTAAATCAAAATCAATAATTTATTCTATGCATCAATGTATTACCTTTAGAGATTGATATCTGTGCTATTCTTTTTTGTGTTGTTGCAACCACAAAGTTCTTTTCCTGTTTCGATATTTGTTACCTAGAAGAAAATTGCGTCCCAGGAAACAAATTAATAGTAATAGCATCTAGATTTTCCAGACATGCAGAGCCGTCCTTATTTATGTTATTCTAATCACAAAGTGGTGTTTCAACTTTAGCATTTGAGTGTAATATCTATGTCATAAACAAGTATTCTTCTGTATTTACCAGTATGATGGATACACCGTACATTTTTCCTGAGGTTTTGTTCTCAATGCACTGATAATTCTTCAATCATAAAAATCTTTACTTCTCTTCGTGATTTTCTACTCTAAACTATGTACATTGATTATTACAATCAGAAGTGATCAGGTTGCTTCAACTTTCAAAAGTTTCTTTTTATCTGGATTGTTTTATTGCACCATTTGCTTTGCCCGTTACATTAACATGGGCGAGTTGATGATTATTTTTGTCGTCTAGTAACTTGTGTTTCTGATTTCAGGGAAGTTCAGCATGCTGCGATAACAAGAATCACATACGAAACTGCTGTTTCTGGGAGCATCCTAAATCTTGTCTATGGAGATGGAAACAACCTGGCCCAGCTTACAGAGGTCTTGCTGCATGACTTTTTTAACCTTATATGTTTGTTATGATTGCATTATATTCGACTCAAGAGATTTACGTAAAATCTTCATTGACACTTTTGAACTTTGTACGTTGAGTTATAAAAAAAACAAATGATTTCAAGATGAACGAAGACACTACAAAATTCTGAGATTTATAGTTGACCCTCTTGATCATGGTTTTTTTTTTTTTGAAGAATATGCCTTTGCATTAATATTACCAGTATTTTTTTGTTTCAGTTTGTTGAACCACGAAGTGCATTGGGCTCTCCTTGATTTACAAAATTTGACCCATGAATAGAAAACTACTTACATAGCTGTTACTAGCAGTTCACAACTGATTGCTTTAAAATATGGTTGGTACTTCAGTCTATTCGATTTTATAACTATTTCTTGCATCTCTGGGCCACCTGTTCCATTGTCTGATTATGGTTTCTTATTGCCGTTTCGGAAGTTATAAAACCACTAAATTCTCTATATTTTGTAATCCACATAACGTTTAGCATCCTAACCATTGTTTTTTGAATTTCATAACATTTGTACTGTCCATGTGAATTCAGATCTCTGGTGCAGACATTGCCGTCTACGACCCACCTTCTGAGGGGAATGAAGCTATGATCGTTGTTTCCGGACCGCCAGATCAGGCACAGTCCGCTCAGCGCATGCTCGTTGAGTTGATCCTACAGGGACAATGATGAGCGACTGGAGCGACCGCCAGCAGACCTTTGCGATGCCTCTTGGCGTGATAGCTAACGATGACGTGAAACAGTAGTTCCTGACATACACATTGCTGTTCCAAATTCCAATGTATGGCGAGTGGGCTATACAACGATGGTGGAGGTGCAGACTGTTTTTTTCGCTGGGCAACTGATGTTATGGATGGAATTTGTAAAGCGTATTTAACTACTTGTCTCTGCATCTGCATTGGGAGTTTAGACCATTGCAATCCGCTATGGACCCTTTATATGTAGAAATAGTGTGCCACCTGAAAAGGTATCCATGTGTCCATTGAGTAGGTTCCAGCTGCATAGATGTTACGAATGGAATAGTTCCGTGGGATCTATTATTGGCATTAGCATCTGCCGTGCTGTTTGATGCTCAGTTTTGACTAAATGCCTGAAAACCCTGTGTCATCGATACTTGTAATTCATCAGTGAGCCCATATCGACCCATAATTCTGGCTTCTGTTTGATGCTAGATGCATGGTGACCTCTTTGTTTGGTTCGGTAAATCGTACCATTACATACGCTTTTACCGCAACATAATCAAACTTGTACACATTTAACTCTGCAGTCGGATCCAACGACAGAAGCATTCAGGTAACTCGGCGATACATAATAAGTTCACACACAATACATGTCTCTATGTTCTGCAGGTCACTCGGCGCCAGCATCACACAGGAACACCAGCAAGCGTCCTTGGGGCACGCAGCTGCGGATTTCACGGTGGATATCTTCGCTGGCTGGGCATGCTTGAGAATTTTATGAACACGGTTTGAAGCACGCTTGAGCATCGGAAAATGAAGTAGAGGAGATCAGTTTCACTGGCTGCGCCCATGAAGCCATAGAATGCCAGTTCTTACTGTGACTCGAAGCGGGTAGTTCCATCTCCAACCTGCGGCTGGCTGACACTACGATTTGTAGTACTCATCAAAAGTAATATAAAGGTGGTTAGCGGATGAGCATGGTATATAAGCACTGTAATTATTAACTTTTTGCTAATATAAACATTTGCCATTTATCAAAATTAGCCTATGAATATGTGTACATCTGAATTTGTCTGAATATATTTATCTCTTTGTCACAAAACGAGAGCGCCAAGGAAGTGTAAATTCTTCATGTGGCTGGTGCTTCATGATCGCTGTTGGACAGCAATTAGGCGAAAGCGGCATGGCCTGCAGAACGATGATACATGTGTTTTGTGTTGTCAGCTTTCGGAAACAATTGATCACCTAATCATAGGTTGCTCCTTCTCACGAGAAGTCTGGTTCAAAGCTTTGCAATGGATGAGATGGGAGGCTGTTGCACCTACAACACAAACAGCTGGTCTGGCGGATTGGTGGACGACCGCAAGAAAAATAATCCCCAAGGATGAACGCCGATGCTTTGATACCTTGTTGATATTAATTTGCTGGCTTCTATGGAAAGAAAGAAACAGTAGAACTTTCGACCGACAGGTGCTAACGGTTGATGCTGTACTAATGAGGATAGCTGATGAGGTGTCGTCTTGGTGTCAGGCAGGGTTTAGGCAGCTACTTCAGGTCTCATGTGCTTTAGGAAATTTGGCCAGTCGCGACAACTTAACCGTGTAGCCGTATAGGGCGCGAGTCCGGGGGTGGTTCCCCCGGCCATGTAACTAACCTCTAGTTATCTTGTATTTTCTTGCTTCCCTCTTAATGAAAAACGTGCTCAGGCACGGTTGCAAAAAAAAATATTTATCTCTTTGTCATCGCATCTTCTGCAATCAAACACAAAACAAAATCACCAGAATCATCACCATTTCGATAGCAGTGGCATTATGCTAGTCATCTCAAACTCACATCAGGCCAACACATATTCATTCAGATCTCCCACAAATCAGAATACAACTCATACGTGGGCTCAACTGTTTGAAGAAAGCAAATACAGAATTGATCTACAGGTCTAGATGAAACTCTTGGGCATCTTCAGGGGTGAAGACACAATAACTTTCCCTAGTGCACATGCACCATGGTGAATAAATTTTTAGTAGTTGACTTAGGGTGTGTTTAGTTGGTGAAAAAGTTTGAGTTTTGGTACTGTAGCACATTTCGTTGTTACTTGACAAATAATGTCCAATTATAAATTAATTAGACTTAAAAGATTCACCTCGTGCTAATCAGTTAGACTGTGTAATTAGTTATTTTTTCAGCTGCATTTAATGCTCCATATATATGTCCGAAGATTCAATGTGACTGGTACTGTGCAAATTTTTTTAGGAACTAAACATGGCCTTAATTTTGTTCTATATAATGGAGAGTGCAATAGCTGCGCCGGTGCCGCCTTCCCTCACCATTGCTAGCACCACTGCAGCCTTTTGTTGTTGGTTCAGAGAGGGAAGAGAGAGAGAGGGAAGAGGGAAGAACAGTGAGGCAATATTGGTTCAGACAGGAGGAGAGAGAAGGGAGAGCAGTGAGTGGATGGAGCGGGATGTTTTGGTTCCAGGTCGCGTGCCCCTCTCCCAGCCCCCTTGTGCCACGCGTCCCCATGCGGAGGGCCTCGTGAGGCGTGAAATGCGGACAAGCGAGGGAGGGGCAGCTTTCTTTAAGAAACCCAATATTCCGGTTTTTTTTTCAAGAGTGGATCAAAATAAAACTCTCTACAAAAATAGCGAGGTTAATGTAACCGTTGATCCGCCGGATTTTTGGAGCGGGTAACGTGCTCACCCCTGTAAAGAGATTTGTACAGACGGGTCATGTGGCAGAACCGCCTAAATTAATCCGGTTCAAGTGCGAACCATCACCATAAAGTCAATTCGGGCTAACATGCACTTCAAATGGAGTAATCTGACAATCTATCGAGGTAATATGGTGATGCAACTAGTGAATCATGATCGAAACAAAGCATACAAATTAATAACACAAAGGTGAGCCTAGAAATTACAACATTCCATAGTTTATAGCACAGAGTCTAATACAAAATTATTATTACAAACCGAGTTCAAATTACTAAACAAAGTACTTCAGAGTTTAAATGCAGCAAAAAATAAACATTTCTAATGACAATACAAGATGTCGTGATGAAGTTCGTACATGACATCACCCAGCACGATCGTCATTGTTGGCTGGGGAAGCATCCCATTCCACCGACCACCGAGGAGGAAGAATACACCGCCAAATCAATCTAGCAACCATGTCCCCAAAAGTCTCACATGAAAAGGAAGCAACAAGCAAGACTGACTATACTAATACCCATCAAAGCTTACCCGCCTATTTGTATATACTTAGCCGACTCCTAAAATGCACAACTCTAAGACTTGAGGGGTTTTATTTTGCTAAAAAGCAACAAAGAGTAGGCCTTTAATTTCAGATTTTACCTTTCAAGATTCTAGTTCGATTAACCATTCAAGATGAGACACTACCAACATCACACATAGTGGAATAATTAATTTAATCATCCATCAATATTAATCATCATCATTGTTTCGTTTCTTTATCTATGTGATAAAAAGAGTCAAGCTGTCTCTATGTGATAAAAAGAGTCAAGCTGTCTCAATGGCCACGAGAAACATACGATTCGAATTGAATTTCTTAACCTTACAAAGCAGATGTAAACACACATCACGTCATTACTCCCAGAGTCCCACGAGCAACTTTCCCCATCAATTCCCATTTCGTGGAACAGGATCAACCCCTCGAGTAGAGAGCCCAGCTCTACACTCACTGTTGGGGAAGCCACCTTCGGCCCCGCGCCGAAGGCCTGTGTACGAAGACACACCCCCGAAGGTGAAGCCTAGGCCTAACCGAAGGAAAGAAAGCATCGGCCGAGGTGGGCCGAAGACCCGGCGCCAAAGGGTTCGGGCTACGAAGCTCTCTGGCGGATGGTCATCCGGCCCGCCCGAGCGCCGAAACCGAAGCCCATCAAGCGAAGAGACTGTACATCGAAGTCCATCAAGTGAAGAGACCGATCATCGAGTAGACGAAGACCATGTGGGCCCCACACGGGACCGCAAGCGAGTGCAAGTTGTAATCCATGATTGTTTTAAAATTACCTGTGTGCCCACGGTCCACGGATATTCCTAGAATCTAGCCATTGGAGGGCAAAAAGGTATAGTTAGGCGAGAGAGTAGTTGGATCGACGCCTATAAATACCCGGTACGTTTCCCGTGATGGGACATTCAATACAAAGTTATTGCCGCACCATTACTGTGCATTCATTGTGTGTTCCTTGTTTCGTGTGTTGTTCCGTTTCCGAGGGAGTCTTCGTTTCCTATTCTGAGCTGTTGTGATACTCCTTCGCTCCGAAGAGTATCCTCCACCAATAATTTTGGCACCTACCCATGATTCGTTCCAACACACCACATGACAGCAAAAAAGAAGGGCACAGGCAGCACTTTGGCGGATGCTCCGACATATCCGAAGAAACGGCTGCCGGACTGCGCCATGGCCACGCAGGCCCAGAGCCACCGGAAGAGTTCTGCCACTCCGATGTTCTCCCCCGAGGAGAGCTCCATGGCGTTCAGCCCGAACCTCGCGAGGAGCCGGTGTACATCTTCTTGAAGCGATTCGGCCCCGGCGTGGATCGCTTCGTGGTAGACGGAGATGGTCTCCCTAGCTTGGAGACGCCGCGCTTCGTGGACCTTGGCCTCCTCCTCCGCAGCCGCCGCGCGTTGAAGGGTTTCGGCGGCCTCCCCCTCGGTGACTTCAGCCCGGCTGCGGGATTGGGTGGCATCCGCCTCGGCAGCCTTGGAATGTTCGTGGGCTTCGCTGAGCTGCTTCAAGGTAGCTTTGGCCTCGGCAAGCATGGAGGAGAGGGGAAGCCTCCAATCTAGCCTTTTCCCTTTTGAGCTGGGCAATCCGCTCCTCCATCTCCGCCGACCGCGAAGCCTATTCCCGTTCAACTTCCAGCTGGCGGCGGGCACACCGCGCAGCGACAAAGGA
Organism: Panicum virgatum; assembly: GCF_016808335.1. Lineage (NCBI taxonomy): Eukaryota > Viridiplantae > Streptophyta > Magnoliopsida > Poales > Poaceae > Panicum > Panicum virgatum. The sequence continues at coordinate 17,769,049 of NC_053146.1, read as the reverse complement.
CTTTAGGTCCAGGTCTTCGGTGCACTGCAGTGCGTTGCTGGCACCAGTCCTCATCAGCCTCCGCTCCATGAGCGGGAAGCAGAAGGCATCGCCGGCGGTCGCAAGGAAGCCTCGCTCGCGATCGCCGCTTTTGAAGCGAACGCTCCCTACCACCTGGCCGCCGATTAGCTTCGCCTCGGAGGCGCCAAGGGCTGCCGCGACTTCCACCGGGTCTGAGGCGCTCACCAAAATGCTGCTGCTCTCCGAAGTGCTTGAGCTTGCATAATCTTCGCCTCTAGCCCCAACACTTGCCATTATCTCCGCCTGCCTGCCGCCGAAGGGCAGAGGAACCATGGAAGCACCTTCGTTCGCCTCGCCCTCTTCTTCTTCGGAGGAAGACGAAGCGGCGGCAGAGGACCCTGTCTTCTCATGCGATGTGACAGCACCTGCAGGGGCCTCGACGTAAGAGCCGTCTAGTCCACAGCCTTTGTGGCGGGTGCTGTACTTCGTCGTCGCTCTCCAGCTGAATTCCAGCAACAGAGCGTGCCTCGCCGAAATGGGAGCCGCAGCAATGGCCCGAGGGCCTGAAGGATTGTCGCTCGCGCTGGCGGCGCCCTCAGAGTCGCCCTTACTACGAAGAGGGGAGCCGCCCATGATCTTCTCCAGCAAGCGGGGGCGCTTCGGCAGATTCACGCTGGCTCCCCTATCCTTCCTCCTCTTCTTCTTCTCGAGCATACCGATAACAGCAGTGTTACCAGCACCTCGCGGGGCAGTGGACGCCCTGGTTTTCTTCATTTTCTTCTTCTCCTCGGCCTCGAGATGATGAACCTCGGCAACACGCCGAGGGGCTTCGATGCCGAAGAAGCGGAATGCCCGGTTGCTCCGGGTGCCGCCCAACTTCGCTAGTAAGAGCTGGTACTCGTTGTTTGTCTAAGAGCCAAGGACCTCATCGGCCAGGCTCTCCACAGCTACCGCTTCCACATTTGCGAAGACAGATCTCACCTTCTTTTTCAATGCCAAAAGAGGTGGTGAAGTTCGGCATGGGAATACCGCCCACCCATATGTCTTGGGCTGCCCAAGAAGAGACGGACCACCCCTCCCTCACCGGGAAACACCGGCACGCAGTATACTCCTCGACGATGTCACGGGTCCCGAAGACCTTTGACACCTCTCGAAGCATTGATATGAGGGCTTCGTGCTCCGGCTTCTCGTCGACCACCACATCCGGAGTGTCCTCGAGGTTGTGGATGCTATCCACAACCAGGGGGTGACTCTTCGTCACCGGGTCGAGGGGGACCTTTTGATAAAACCAGAATGAGGCCCACAGTCCCTCGACCACTTGTTCTTGTACGTGACGACGGGGTTGGGCGTGGTAAGCCGAAACGCGAAGGTGTAGACGACGAACTTGGGGCTCCGCCTCTGCGCTCAGGCCTTCGGCGGTCTGCACGGTCACGATCTTCGGTTGGTAATGGCAACGGATACATATTCAGGCGTAGGAAGGAGGTGGGTGTCATCTGGTGAAGGAAGACCTTGAATAGCTTGAATATCTCCACCACAACGGGGTCTAGTGGGAATCGAAGGCTCGCGGTGAAGAAATTCCGGAAGACAATAACTTCGTCGGGCCGCGGCTTTGCAGACATTTGCCCAACCAATGGCGCTCAGGCGAAGCCCGGTGCGAGGACACCCTGGACCTCCATGTCTCGCACTATTGCCTCCGTCATGCTGCACTTCCCAAGGGAACAGGTCGGAGGAGCCTTCGTTCGCTCTCGTGGCGCCGTCGTTGAGAAAGCCGAAGACCAGAAAGAATTCCCCGAAGGCGAGTCGAGAGAAAGGGTGCTCTAGTGGTGACGAGTCGGCAAGATGGCTGAATGTAGCATGGGGCTAGGAGGACCATGCCCCCCTATATATAACGCGTACTCATGCATCGATCCATGTGCAAATGCATGAAAAGACGCCTCTGCCCCCGGCCGGACGCAAGCACGCATCCATCGAGCGCTAATTCGTCATTTCATCCTCTAAACCCAAACGCCTCGTCTCCGCCCAACAAGCCTCCCATTCATTAAATGTTATCTCCCGCATTTAAATAACTCCACTAATAGTAGAGACCTTCGAGCGTTTCTCTACGGACGGTCGCGCGCAACGGTCCGAAGGGTGGCGCTTCGGGCATCGTTGCACATGCCATAATGTCTAGGCTCCGGCTCTTCCAAGAAAAACCCGCAGCCTCGAGGGGCTACTGTTGGGGAAGCCACCTTCGGCCCCGCGCCGAAGGCCTGCGTATGAAGACGCACCCCCGAAGGTGAAGCATAGGCCTGACTGGATGAAAGAAAGCGTCGGCTGAGGTGGGCCGAAGACCCGGCGCCGAAGTTTTCGGGCTACCAAGCTCTTTGGTGGAGGGTTATCCGGCCCGCCCGAGCGCTGATGCCGAAGCCTATCAAGGGAAGAGACTGTACGTCGAAGCCCATCAAGCGAAGAGGCCGACCATCGAGCAGGCGAAGACCACATGGGCCCAATGCGAGACCACAAGCGAGTGCAAGCTGTAATCCATTATTTTTGTTAAATTACCTGTGTGCCCACATATATTCCTAAAATCTAGCCATTGGAGGATAAAAAGATGTAATTAGGCGAGACAGTAGTTGGATCGGCATCTATAATACCCTGTACGTTTCCTCGTGATAGGACATTCAATACAAAATTATTGCCGCACCATTACTGTACATTCATTGTGTGTTCCTTGTTCCGCGTGTTGTTCCGTTTCCGAGGGAGTCTTCGTTCCCTTTCTTGAGCTGTTGTGATACTCCTTCGCTCCGAAGAGTATCCTCCACCAACACTCACCATGAGCGAAGTCAAGAGAGTGAGGATAAAGTCCACGCACAAGTTCAATTAGATATTTAGCTTACCGATTACTATATTCTCGGCATGTGGTTACACAGAGAGGGTCTCAATCATCAACATGAATATCATAATACAGCCCCGCCCGTCAACCTTATAATTCCAACATAAGTAAACAACAACTCCTATATCTCGCGAGTGACAGGATATCACTCCACTTTTACCGGAGTCCTATTAGCATGTTAATCTAGCGAAATTTACAACTAGTGTTCATAGCATGGGTACCTAGGATCATACAACTAACCAACTCCTAAAAACTCAATGCACAAGTAAATAGAAGTATAATGTTGCATATAATTGAAAAATAGGATTCATGATTCGGGGCTTTTCTTCATGGCTTGGGCTCTCTGAACTTTGGTTCGGATCTTCAACGACTTCAGTTAGATTAAGCTAAGCTTTGCGCTGCTCACTCTCGAACTCAGGCACCAACTCGTAGGTTCCATCAGCGAGAGCAGTAGAGTCTAAATGTAATGCATTTGCATGAGTTATTTCGATGGTAGAGATTTGTCACTTATTTCACTATAAGGTTGTAATCCAACAAAACTCAAATTTGATTTGTAAAACATTTCATTAGGTAGTCATTTACTAAGTGTTAACTAGATTTTCTAAAAAAGGTAAACACAAGGCAAATATGTGATACTCTTAACTACTGTTAGACATAGGTTCTGTTCTTGAAATTTTATGAAGAGAACAATTTATAGTGACACATCTGCTGTAAAATTTGTAGCTATTTTTATGCAGCCAGTTAATCATGAGAAATAAAGTAAACATCTACTGCTAGAACCTAGATTTATTTGTGCAGAACAAACCATACAAGAAATGACGCTCAAAAGTTTACTGAGTACTCATAAACCTATGGTGACCCTAATATGAATTTTTAAAAATTTTATTTTGCAAGTTCCAGAGCATAGAAAATTCAGCAAGATACATCTACACTATTAATGATTCATTCTTATCAGCAGATTTACTGAGCTTCTGTACTTCAAATTTATGTAGCATGAACTACTACTCACATATATCCTATAGCAAAAATTTCAGGCTTTTTCAAGTTCAGTAACTATTTATTTAGATTTAGTGAACTTATACATTGACAAATCGAAGGAGCATGATAGACAGTAGCAATGGGACACATAATTTTACACTTATCATTCAAGCAACAAGTATAACCTACTGTATAAGTTTCACATGCATATATACAGTACATTATCATGAACAAGCACATCTAGCAATTTATTGCCCAAAACAAGATTATCAAGAACTATTTCTAGGGACCCGTACTAGCCCTGAAATCTCTACACCAAACCAGCACCACATGTATATGCTACCATAAAAATTTCATGTCATTTAAAAGCACTAAATTGCAGTTATGATAAAGACAAGTTCAACTAGCATTAAGACACTATTAAACATAAATCCATTTTTACATCAAAAATTTTAAAATAAACACACAAGGATTCCAAAAAGTTCTCATTTACTATTTTTGGATTTTTCTGCAATTTTATACGGATTTTACAAGTGAGAACTTTTGAAAATAAAAGTTAACTTGAGTTCTCGCAGATAGGTCCTTGGATCTAGCAGAAAGAACCCTAGAAGTTTTGCAATCAAAGCAATTGGGCCCCTAGTCACTGTTCACGGCGGGGGAGGGTCTGTCCAGCCGAAATCCGGTGAGCTCGCTCGCCGGCGGCAATGGAAAGGTGGGGGAGGAGCAAGAGGAGCTCCGGCGGTGGTGTGGCTCGGGTCTGACGAGCTCCGGCGGCTGTCTAGCACCTCGTGGAGGTGGAGTGGGTGGTGGCGAACTTTCCTGAGTGGTTGTTCTAGGCTGAGAGAGACTCAGAGGGGAAGCTCGACATGTGGGGGCGGGTTGGCAGCAATGGCGCCCGGTGGTGGAGGTCGCGTGCGAACAAAGAGTGGTGCCAACTGTCCTTTATAGGTGAGCAGAGAAAGGGAGGGGCGAGGCAACAAGGCGAAGCCTCACATAGTCACATCCCATTGGCGCGGCAGAGTGGTGGCCAGGCACGCAGGGTTGGCCGGGCAGCCGTGGCGAGCGCACCATAGCTGAAATTTTGAACAGATTTGAGATAAATTTAAGAAGTTTGGTGGAACGTCGGCCAACACTGATTTTTCAGAATGTTTTGATTTTTGGCCAGACTTCTGCTGAAATTTTGAACACCTTCCACTCATATTTAAGAAAAGTGCAAATTATGAAAGTTTCTCTATTTTAAAAGATCTACCACTTTTATTTTGGCCAAAATTTAAGTTCCATATTACTTTTGATTTTATTTGACTTCCAAATGAGCATCATTAAAAAGTAACCTAACACCGAACCATTTTAATTTCTCTCTTATTTGCTTTATAATTTCTTTTGATTTGGCCCCTAATTTTTTAGATGTCACAGATCGCCCCATCACCACCCCTAGAAATTGATTTTCAGGGGCAATGAGCATATCTAGTATCTAGAAAATAATAAAAGTTAGAAAAAATTGAAAACATCAAAATAAAAAGGGGCATTTGTGTTCTTACCCCTACTTTGAAGTGTAACTGTATGTTCATCCTCATTTTTTCTAACTTTGTGATTTGCCCTTTACTATTCACAAATTAGTACGACTTTACCCATAGTCAACCGTCAAAACAAAGGCAAATACACAAAGACGAAGGGCAAAATTGCAATGATGTATGAAAGATAAAGGGCAAAATCACAAAGTAAAAAAGGGCAAAACAATTGCAAAGCAGGAGCAAGAACACAAAAAAATCAAATAAAAAATAGAAAAAACATCCCAGCCAAGGGCGCCACCACCACAAGCCCCTCTACTATCGATTTATAATTTTTGATAAAATATGCACACTCCTTAACTGAAGTTCCAACCACTTACCTGAAGTCTCGTGTGCACCCTCCTCTCCACCATAATCCACAGTCACTTGTGACTCTAAGAGTTATACTATGTTTTTTATTTTGACTCTAAAATTGATTTACAGGAGCGGATGACACCAACACATGCACCTACAATTATTTATTTTTTTCTTTTTTCTTTTAAAATATAAACATTTCTGCATATACTCACAAATGATATGTGATACATATCTCAAATATTTTTTTAAATGGTCAAAATATCACGATCCCCAACATATGTTCAAATTGCTTTCACATTCAGGTATACTAAATTCATACTATGTAGTACAACTCACGTGCTATAGAGTACAACAATTTAATCTTGTGATTCTAAACGGTCTTAAATGAATAATATATAAAGTATAAAATTCTAGGTCTTATCATTACAATTTTGATATGAAGCTACTCTACATCCGAGGTTGTTTAAAACAAATTAAAAAATTCTATATGTTAAAATTAAAAAAACTTATAATAATTTTTTAGAAAATTAAATAACCTTAAATGAAAAAAGTTATTAGCTATAAAATTTTAGGTCTTGTCAATCTCTACAATTTAATATAAAGTTTGACTTCATCCAAGATCATATAAAAAGGTTCTGAATTTATTTGCGTAAAACCATTATTGTAGATGCAGGTGATGTTATCACTCATCCCTAAAAATTATTTTTAGAAGAGACTCGCACTGTAGCCCGCTTCTGAAATTTTTTAAAGACTGGTGATAGCGTTACCTACCCTAAAAATACATCTCCAGAGATGCCTTGAAAACGGAGTATTAGAGCTGGAAGTGGGCCAAGGGGCTCTAGTGTGTGGTACTAGAGAGATCGTAGAACGTGGAACCTCTAGACACCACACACATCAGTACGGTCCTAAGCCTAAGAAGTCTGCTAACAAAGCTCTCCACGTGTGCAGATTAGTCCCCGGAAATAGGATCTCGGTCGTCCTAAACTTGGCAAACTTGACACACGGCTGATGGACCGATCCTCTCGGCTAAAGCCAGTACGTAGTAAGTGGCAGGAGACCGGCGACAACGCTCGTTCCTGATGCCTAGCTCTCGCGTTGAATATTCCCGGTCCATCCTCGACGACCCAACGGAGCTGGGAATCTGCGACCGGCGATCAGCCGCCGGCGCCCCCATCGCGCTGCCAAGGGCATCGCTGTTCAAGCAGCAGGAAACAAGCACTTGGTCGAGTTTGCTTGAGAGGTAAGTGAGGATGTGCTCAGGCTTCATCGTTATTTGCACAAGGATTATTTCCCCATTTCCACAATTAACAATGGTCCATAATTTTCATCTGAGGCATGCATGATTGGCAAAACAGCTTTGATATTTCAAAATTTTCTCAAGTGTAAAGACACATGGCTAACATGAGCCGGAACCGACCCATATGCATCCTAGGGAGAACAACCATCCTTCCTGTTGCGCCATTACCAACTTGTTCACACCTCGTTAGTCCTGCAAAGTATCTAACTTAATCGAAACAAAAATTTACAATGTCTTAGAGCATCTCCAAGAGCTATTCTAAAATCTACTCTCTAAATCGTCATTTGGAGAGTCATTTGAGTAAAAATCATTTTTCATACATTTATATTTTTCAACAACTTTTCTATATCTTTTGTGTAGTAGTTATCCTTGCTCTCCATCTTCGGCTAGCATGAAATCTGGAACAGAGAATATCTATATTTGGATATTCAATTGTGGAGGCTATTGGAGGGTAAATTTTCAACAAAATCTCTATTCCTATAAATTAGAGTAGATATAAAGAGTCTCTTGGAGATGCTCTTACAAAGTAGATTTGATCCTTAGTTTCTCTTACAGTACAATGTCTAAAGACTCAATATAGTTTCAAAATCATCCTCGGTATAAGTATATTGATGCAAAGTTTATACACTAAATATACATAGAGTTTAACCAATATTGATCAAAGTTTGTAAAATTTGAATTTTCACTAGTTAAAATGCATCTTACTTTTCTGAACAACTTATTGTACGATATATGGCCTGAAGAAAAACTCCAAAATTCAGACACGACCTCCCTAATATAGTCTACTCTGTTCTTCGTGTTGCTTGCTACAATTTTTCAGGATTTTAATCTGCGCGGCATGGAAGGTGGTATCCACAAAGCAGAGAGCACCGAGTTCAGGGACTTGCTCTACCTGACGTCAAAGCAGCCCTTCATACTCCGCCTCGCCTTCTCCGCCGGTATCGGTGGCCTCCTCTTCGGCTATGACACAGGTCCGTCTAAACTCTCAACTTTCTTGCATTGTGCTCCAGGAAGTCAGCAATTGATACTAAATGCATTGTTATGCTAGGAGTTGTTCAGAGCTCACCATGTCGTAACTAAAATGTGTGCATACCATAGACTCTTTTTGGGATGATGAGCAGAGCTGATCAGTTGCTTTCTTTCAGATAGAAAGACCCATTTCATCTGCCTCTAATGTTCAATGCAACTAGTCTAGTGCTAGTGCATTTCGTCTTGATTTCTTCTCTACGCATGCAGGCGTCATATCAGGAGCTCTCTTGTACATTCGGGACGATTTCGAGGAGGTCGAGAAGAGCACCGTGCTGCAGGTTCGTTCTTGATTCGACTCTTGCTCTTCCAATTCCTCGCGGTTCACAAGCTAATGGTGCCCGGGATGCTGCAACAAACAGGAGACTATAGTGAGCATGGCGGTCGCGGGGGCGATCGTCGGCGCGGGCGCGGGTGGCTGGATGAACGACCGGTTCGGGCGGCGGCCGTCGATCCTGATCGCCGACCTGCTCTTCCTGGCCGGCTCCCTGGTCATGTGCTTCGCGCCGGCGCCCGCGGTGATCATCGTGGGCAGGGTCCTGGTGGGCCTCGGCGTCGGGATGGCCTCCATGACGTCGCCGCTCTACATCTCCGAGGCCTCCCCGGCGAGGATCCGGGGCGCGCTGGTCAGCACCAACGGCCTGCTCATCACGGCGGGGCAGTTCCTCTCCTACCTCATCAACCTCGCCTTCACCAAGGTGAGCGGGACGTGGCGGTGGATGCTCGGCGTCGCCGGCGTGCCGGCGCTCCTCCAGTTCCTGCTCATGCTCGCGCTGCCGGAGTCGCCGCGGTGGCTCTACCGCAAGGACCGCAAGGCCGAGGCCGAGGAGATCATGCGCAAGGTGTACCCGCCCGACGAGGTGGAGGGGGAGATCGAGGCGCTCCGGGTGTCGGTGGAGTCCGACATGGCCCAGGAGCGGTCCCTCGGCGGCGCGGGCCTGGCCGGCACGCTCCGGAAGGCGCTCGGCAGCGTGGTGGTCCGGCGCGGGCTCACCGCCGGCGTGCTCTGCCAGGTGGCGCAGCAGCTGGTGGGCATCAACACCGTCATGTACTACAGCCCGACCATCGTGCAGCTCGCCGGGTTCGCGTCCAACAGCACGGCGCTGGCGCTGTCGCTCGTCACCTCGGGGCTCAACGCCGCCGGATCCGTGGTGAGCATGTTCTTCGTCGACAAGGCGGGGCGGCGGCGGCTGATGCTGCTCAGCCTCGCCGGCATCGTCGCGTGCCTCGCCATGCTCAGCGGCGTCTTCTTCGCCGTCGACAGCCACGCGCCGGAGGTCAGCCCGGCCGGGACGGCGCTGTTCGGCGCCAACGGCACGTGCCCGGAGTTCGCCGGCGCCGGGGCGGGGTGGACCTGCACCCATTGCCTTCGGGCCGCCTCCGGGTGCGGCTTCTGCGCCGACACCGACAAGCTCCTCCCCGGCGCGTGCCTGGCGGCGTCGGACGAGGCGCGGCGCGCGTGCCGCGGCGGGCGGCGCGAGTGGTACAGCCGCGGGTGCCCGAGCTCCTTCGGGTGGCTGGCGCTGGTGGCGCTGGGCGCGTACATCGTGTCCTACTCGCCGGGCATGGGCAGCGTGCCGTGGCTCATCAACTCCGAGGTGTACCCGCTCCGGTTCCGGGGCATCTGCGGCGGCATCGCGGCGGTGGCCAACTGGACGTCCAACCTGCTCGTCACGCAGACGTTCCTGAGCCTGACGCAGGCGCTGGGCACGGCGGGCACCTTCCTTCTCTTCTGCGGCGTGTCGGCGGCGTCGTTCCTGCTGCTCTTCCTGCTGGTGCCGGAGACCAAGGGGCTCCAGTTCGAGGAGGTGGAGCAGATGCTGGGGAGCAAGGACTACAAGCCGTGGAGGAAGTTCGACCCCAAGGCATAGCTACCCCGCTCTTCTTCTTGAGCAACCACAATATAGCTAGCTAGGGCGTAAACCAAGTAATCCGGTTAGACATTTTGGACAATATATGGGTCATAGTTTCAGAAATTTGGCTGACATTTGAAAAAGTATTTAGTAGCTTGAATACAAAGACCAAACTTTTTAGAAGACTTCAGAATCCATTGTTGCTTTGTAACTTCAGAATCCACATATATGTTTGTTCGAGTTATTTAGCTTTAGAAGACTTCAACACACATGAATTTTAGTCGCTTATAGCTGTGCTTGGTGATGGTGAGTACATAGGTTCCAAAAAATTGCAGTGTTTTGTATCCCGTCAATGCATAACTCTTTTCTTATACATTATTAAAGGAGTTTATTTTGAAGCTACAATTTATTTACACATGAATTCAAGTCACTTTACAGGTGCAATTATTTAAAAAAAAAGATAGTGTGGTGAAAGTTATGGTGCTGAAACCTTCCATAGCACCTGTTAATCACTGCCATTTACACTGCCTTCACAACGCGCGCGGTGACTGCTCATGCCTCAAAGAGATCGTACTGCTACACGTCCATGACTTCAAATAAACTAGAAAACACTGGGTTCATTTTTGGTATGCATCATTCGATACTATCCGTAAGTATAATGCATTCATGGTATATTCTGTGTTTCGCATCCAATGGTAAGAAAGATGCGATGCGAGTAATATTGATGTAGCCATGTCTGTCCACATTCGAACAGGTCACCCCAAATCCTCTACTATCATTCACGAGAACAATTCTCCACCACAGCGATCATCCAACAGAACCGAAGTGCGGCCCATGATTCTCATACAAAGGTAATACATCCTTGATCATATTTGGGTACCATGCTATGTTCTAAACAAAGAGAGGTGCTGAATATTATTGTGAATACTTGGATTAGCCCATAATCAAATGCCTAGCAGATGCCACTTGATCCCTAACAAAGGAGAAAAAGGCAAGAATGTCAAATTCCTGACAATTGTGCTTGCGCTGTCTTCTGAACCCTACATCATCCACATAGCACGGGATTCATCGGAACCGTGATGGTGGGTACTGTACAACTAACGCCTAGTTACACGCACTTGGCCAGGCTTCGCAAAGTTGTTCATATCTGTTCCCTCGAAAGGACAAAAACGACTTGACTTAAGCTTGAAAACAACCACACCCATTTCATGGCCAGGTTGGGGAGAACCTGCTTGCAACTTCATTGGGTATCACCTGATTCTGAAACAAAAGGCCGGAAACCATCAGTTATCTATGCCTCCTCATCACAAAATCAGTATCACCACAAGTGGAAGCCTTTCTTAGATGTGCATACCTGTTTGCTTGGATGGTCCATTTTTACTGGTTTCTGGAACTTCCTTCACAGCAGAAGGTTCTGGAGTCTCGGAAGATAACTTCGATCCTTCTGCTGAGGTTGAAGCATCAGTTGCCTTTTCTGTCCCTGGTATACACTGCTGTTCCAGCATCATTTGAAGGCATTTCCCCTGTTCCTCAATTCTTAGCTGCAAACTTCTTTGAATCTGCATTCCATGTAAACATGAGGGTGAAATTCAGCAAGACAGTAGCCGTGTTTGGATCCTATTGTTAGTGTTAGTGTTAGTTTTTAACCCCTCCAAATAATCCTCCAAAGAAATAACACTTACTAGTTTGGATCCTAGTGTTATTTAGCATTTAATGGTACTTAAAGAACCAATGCTCTTTTTTTTCAGTGGGCCCCCCAGAAGTAACACAATAATCACCCCTTGGAGGGGTTAGAGTTTTGGGGTGTGTTAGTGCCAAATAACACACAAGTCTGGCTCTCAAGTATTATTTGGGGTTATTTGGGGTGTGTTACTAAATAACACATGGATCCAAACAGGGCCAGTATGTCGTGTACATTGTTACCAGTCATTTTTCAGGAACATAAAAGCAATAAGCCTGCACAAGGCTGTTGTACATATTTACTGTATGTTGTTCAAGTTCATCAGAACTACTCTCACTGGAACAACCGACTGTTTGCTGGCTCAAATTTGAAACCGAAGTGGTTAGTGGTTATCATCAGAGATGCACAAGCCAGCATTGCTAAACCTAGCATATTTTTGACAGTGAAATTGTAAAACTCATTGCCATCTAGTGCTTACTGCTTAAGGCTTTTCGCCCAATGAACCCACTACTATCATATTAGTTGTGCCTAGAAAAAGATGCAAACCATAAAAGAAAATGGAGGTTAAATCTCCTCACCACTCTAACATGCTATGTACACATGTACTTCAAGACTTGGCTAAATAAGAGTTTATTGCACTAAAACTATTGTTTTTAAAGATAGCATGACTATTACCAATATGACTTCAAAATTGAAGTAAATTAAAACTGTAGCAGGCTGATGGGAGAATTGTTTTGTTGCAAAGAAAAAGAATAGTACAATAAAGTAACTGCATGCACCACCGACTCCGAATTACACAGATTTTAGACCCTGCTGATCCTCCTTCAGATATCAAAATCAAAAGCATTAAAAGAGCAAGTATAATAATACCTCAAGCTGTTCATGAAGCCGCTTTTGAAGTTCTAACTGGAGACGAAGTGCTTCAGTGAGATCAAAACTCCTGCAGCACAATAAAAGAACTAATTCTCAGGAACCCCTAATATGAACTATGTAATTTTGAATGTCCATATAACTTGGCTAGAATGTTAACAGGTTCCCATAAAAAAAATAATGGCATTTGCAACAAAACGAATATCAAACAACCATAATTACAGGGGACGCTGCAACTGTTTATCAGAAACAACTCTTGTAGCACAACAGAAGAACTGAAGTTCAGGACCCTGTAACCAAGTAATTTAGGATAGCCGTACAACTTGGCTAAAATTGCAAACTATTCCATAACTAAAAGGTAAAAACAATAAACAAGAAAAGAGACTAGCGGTTGGAATGAAGGCCAAAAAACTGTTATTGTTGTGGACACTGCAGCGACTGCAATATTCATCAGATCAGAATATCAGATGCAGTTATGTGTTGGACATAGAACACATCCAATCAACGGTAAAATCTGTGGAACTAGATATAGAACCTAGATTCACTAGGGAGCAGGAATATGAAGTCCATGAATATCTGTTTACATACAGCTCGGAAATAGTGTTGAAATTGGTTGCAACTTATAACCAGATTGATGTGCAAACAAATCATCTATGTTTGATAATTTGCCTATTAACTATTTGTGCTTTTGTTCCTGAAAACAATAAACTTCAGTGCTATCATTCATGTTTTTGCTCAAAATATGATTGTGACAATATGCTAGCTTCCAGATCAGGCATTTTATTTAAAGTAAAACACAAAATGTACAGTTTTCACACTGTATTGACATCAATAACATCAAAACAAACTAAATGAGTTTCATGCGAGTTGCACGCTTACCCTTTCAAATCAATAGATGGTATATCTTCTTTTGATGCTACCTTCTTTTCTGAAGAGCCTGAAAATTTGAAAATTTTCAAATTGCTGATCATGGTAAAACTCTTGAAGAAATTACAGCAAGTACAAAGAAATAGAACACATTGCAAGCGGAACATGACAGACCTTCAAATAATTCTGGTCTGTATCGAGCTGTTCTGTACTTCTGAAAAGTTAAGTTACATCAAAATCAGATAGCTGATACTTTTTTTCCTATTTTCAGTAATAACCAGCAGTAGGGCTAGCTATCAGACCTGAAGGTGACTTTTTACATGATAAATGGTCAAATTGTCTGCCTTCATCAGCTTCAGCACACCCTTAGGAGTTGCTTCTGCAATAGTTTAAGAGTAATGTCATAATGAAAATATTCAATCACGGTAGATAGAAGTTGTCTTCAAACAATACACACTTTCACTGCCACCAAGTTGATTGACAGCATCTACAAAGCGCTCATGAAGTTCAGGAGTCCATCTCATGCGTGCCTTGGCAGTATTGGAGCCAGCACTGGGTGAGGGTGCCACAACTGCCAAAGGTTCTCCAGATTGAGATGAAACTGTTTGTTGGGTAGCTGATTGGTGAACTGAGATGGATGATTGAGCAGGTGGTCCAACCTATGTGAGGCATAAATTAAGCAATGTCCAACCAAAGTAACACATATAGAGCTGAATAAATTCGCATAAAGATTTATAAACAAAGAGCATAGTGCAGTTTTGGTTAGCAAAGAGAAGTGACCTAGCCAAGACAAGTTTGACGCTTTCACTGGAAATTGAATGTTTCATAAAATAAGAAAATTTATGCCTGATTTCAACTTCAATATGAATTTCTTGAACTCAACTTGAATAAATTCATACAAAATTCTGCATGTTGCATTGCTAAAATTGAACCCCAGTGCAGGAAAAAGTACAAGCCGATTCAAGCAAAGCAACTTGGCCGTTTGTGTTCTTGTCATTTGCAAACACAATAGTTCAACCCAGAAAACCTGGAGCCTGCTTCATTTTCTTACGAAACTCCTAAATAGGAGATTGTACAAAAATGATGCTAAAGCCACTAGTGCATCATAGCCAACTCAAGCCTGTCTGAGATCGCTTGAGATGATTCAGCTTCACACTAGATGCAGTTTAGTCATCATGCTTGTTGGTTGTTGCTAGGTTATAACTAAAAAGCAACCGACAAAAATATCAGGCAGCTCCTGACAGCATCTCAACTTGTGATGCAAACTGCAATATCCATATTCTAGCATCTGAGGACACTATAGATGTCAAAGAAAAAATCGGTATAAATACACACAATTGATAATCCTTTCTTAGTCAAAGTCTAGTAAAATACAACAAAATACAGAAACTATTTGGAGACCACTTTGAGGCGAAGGCGTGAAGCTGCTTCAAATTTAAAAAGATCACCACTATCTTTGAATTGATATAATTAGTGAACAAGCTTTGTAAGACTTCCAAGTACATTAATTTATGTATCACATATAAAATATGAACAAAAAAGCATGGCAGACAATAAGATTGCAAAGCATCTGACACGACTTATAGAACATCAGCAGTATGATTGCAGACTTATTGGTTCATCATCAACTAGCTGGCAAGGACCAAGACTCAATGAACCGATTATTCAGTTAGGTAAGGATTAGCACAAATGAGAGTCCGTGTTTCCATGTTTACCTGTTGAGTTTCTGCAGACGCTGGATTATCACCAATCTCCTTCCAATCATCATTCATAAGTTCAGTCCACCATTCAGTTTGCTTAGTAAGATCATCTGAAGCTCCAATGGAAGTGCTCCCAGTCAAATTATTTCCAGCAGGGACATCACCAGAGTATCCAAGAATGCTCTCAACTGGATCAGAGCACCAGGCTGGTTCGACATCACTAGGAAAATCAGTTAAGGATGGTCCAAAGCCTCCATACTGTGATCCATAATTCAACGTTGAAGAACTTGCAGTAGTTGGTGCCTGGGAATTGTAAGGAGCGGGATTGGAGTATTGCTCAGGGTTTGAAACCGACGAGAACCTTACAGCCGGGGGCGAACACAAAGGCCCGACAGATCCAGTACTTGAGTGAAACTGGCTGCGGATAGGAGCAACAGTGGTTTGATGAGTTGCTGTGTTCCTCATTTCTCTCTCTATCAAAACATTCTGCCCATCCGGAAGCCTTGGGAAGCTCTCTTCCAGAGAGGCCGGTATAGAAGGCAGAGATGTTGGCACAGTTACAGGAACTCCAGAACTGTAGAGCTTGTTGGTGCTTAATCTCTCCATCTATGAATGTGCAGAAACCTCAGCTACCACCAACACAATGTTCCTCCAGCGTATAATGCCCTTTCTGTCTTGACTCCTGAATATGCTCCTCGCCTAGGATTATTGCATCTGCAATGAAGTAAAACCATTCATTTTTGTTACAACAAGAATCCTTGATCTCATAACTTGAAGGATAAACAAGAAACTTATGAATCAAAATTTCGTTAATCCGCCTACCATGGAAGGTCAACGCTAAAGTAAAAGCAACCTACGTGTACATGACTTTTTAGGCAAATACAGCTGACCAGCAACTAGTGTAGTGTGCATAGTCCATAGTGTATACAGGCTGTGGAAAGACACTAGTTCTGGGTCCTTCCACGGTAGAAGGAAAGCCCCATGACACATAGCCTGATATTCTAGATGGTCAAATAAGTTGTTTACTCAGGCAGTTATTCTGATTCTTCGCCACGGGACTGTAACAAGAAGCATGGTAGTACCTCAACTATCATAAGTAAGGGAACATATCCAGTGCAAACCCCGTGCAAACCTACTAAAAAATATTTCAAAAAATTCTGAAAAAATCATGAATGTGCTTCTCAGCTTACCTCACCTATATATAAAATTTCATGGTCAAATTCATTTTACCCTAGAAGTTACAAAAAAGACAAATTTGGGGTGCATTTGAACCATTACTGTTTGTCAGAAAATTTGTCTTTTTTGTAACTTCTAGGGTAAGATGAATTCGACCATGAAATTTTATATATAGATGAGGTAAGCTGAGAAACACATTCATGATTTTTTTCAGAATTTTTTGAAATATTTTTTAGTAGGTTTACACGGGGTTTGCACCAAAACTTGGTTTGCACTGGATACGTCTCCCAAGACAATCTCGAAAACACTGATAATTACTTTTCTATCTATCTTATAAACGATACTACTCAAAGCGCCACCTAATCGTGGACACTCCGAATTCCACTCCCCCACGAGCCCACACCGGCATGCTGCCTCGGACAATTTCACGCCTCATAGGAATCCACCCGCCAATCTATACCAAGGCAAATCGCAGCTCCCAGGACGCGCCAGCCGCACAGCACATAACCTGATACCCCCGCGCCAATTCCTGCCAGACGGAAGCATCGAATCCCGATCCTAACCAAGCGCGCACAGGGCGACGGGGAGCTCGAACCCGGGGGGAACACTCAGGCGGAGAGAGCGCGGGCCTCACCTCCGCCGCGGCGGCGCTGGCGAGATCGGCGGGCGGGCCGAGGACGACGACGACGTGGAGGAGCTCGCGAACCAAATCCCTCGCCTTGGCCTGGCCTCCAACGCAGAGAGCGAGAGCGAGACGGGGGGGGAGGGATGAGATGTGACGAGCCGAGATGTGAGGGGGAAATGGGAGGCGGCCTTTCGCATGACGGACCGGCGCGCCCACCCGGGCCAGGGGGACACCACGCACGACACCGACAGGGGGGGCCCGCCTCGCGCGGGGCCGCGGCCGCCGTGGGAGGGGGTGGACGAGGCGGCGTGCGGGCGAGCGATTCGCTGATCGGATGGGGAAATGATTCTGTCAACTTGGTTGGGGGCGGGGGAGTGGGTGGACCGGGTCCACGATGGCGCAGCGTGGGCCGGCCGGTGCGGGAGTGGGAGGTGGGGCCGCGCTGGCAGTGGGGGAGGGTGCAGTGGGCCGGGCGCGGGGGGTGGTTGACGGGCGGGCGGGGGTGATGCGCTTCTGGGTTCCGTCTCGGCGTCCACAATTGGGACGGGCCGAGGAGGCAGAGGCCGGAGCTGAGGGGAGGAGGGGCAAGTGGGCCACCGCCGGCAATGCCACTTGGACCGTGAGTGGCCAAGGTTACGGCGCGCACGAGCGCCGCACGAAATCTGATGGGTTTTTCTCCATTAGAGTGCGGGCAACGACTAAATTCTATACCTGCGGGTTTTTTAATGGGATAAACTTTGTATCCGTCGGGTTTGCGGGTGCGGATTTGTTCTTCAAGTACCCAAACCCGCAAACCCGTGGGTACAATAAACCCGACAACATATAACCTAAAATACTAATGTCACAAGGTCTTGTATCAAAATAAGGTCCAATCACATGCTAAGAGAGACTTAGGCTCATGTACTTCTATTTCCATCGATGATTACCTATTCATAGACTCATTTAGCTATAATGCATTGTGTATTTGTTTATGTTTTCTATTAAATTTTGTTGCTTCTTCTATCGGGTACGGGAAACACGCGGGTAAAAAAACCCGCACGGGTACGGGTACGGGCATGAAATCATACTCGCGATGGGTATGAGTTTTTTAACAAGTACGATTTTATTCTGGCGGGTGCGGGTTTGGGTTAGTGATACCCGACGGGTTTGTACCCGTTGCCATCCCTAGCCGCATCGCTGCTTGAGGCGGCGCCGCGCCGCGCCGTTGCGCTGCTTTGCAATTTGTTTGTAGCTTCTGCAACTTCTAGCTCGTTTTTCCAAACCCTGATATATAATGTCACGACCCGTGGCCGCCGGCGATCGCCGTGGCGTGAGAGGATCTAGTAATGGCACAAAGACGGTAGAGGGGACGGGCGACGAGCCCTGAGTCCCAGCAACTTGTTTCTCAAGAAGATGAATAATGTTCACGATACAGAGGAGCTCGGCCTATATGCGCGAGTCCAGACACTGACACCAGGTCCCCATTACAGACAACAATACTGGTAGAGTAAAAAATGCGAATCACACATTCGATGGCGTAATGTAGGTTCCCGCTTCCTCCGTGTGCGTTACATATAAACACATACATGTTCCACAAAACAGAAAACATACAGATATTGAATCCTCACAGTTGTAGCCTAGCTCGTGTAAACTTGCTTTACTAGTCCAGTTTATAAAACAATCCCTATACCCTGCATGTGGTATAGGCAATTTTCACGTAACCGCGCTAAACTTAACGTGCAAATGATTGAATTTTGAGTCTGACCATTAAAAATTTTAGAAATTTCAAATAAATCTCAAAGATCTATGTGTGTGCATGAGAAAGTGAGCTAGTGATACAATCTTTTAGTCTCACCTTACTAGTTGAAGTGGAGTATGACCAATATAAATATGGAGGTTGTCTTCACCTCTTCAAACTATGTATGTGGGGAGAGAAGGAGAGCTAAACACACGCGTGCGTGCTTACCCTGTCTCGCTGCTTCCTTTTGCTGTTTTTAATTTTGGTTACTTGACCTTTAAATCTACGAGATATGAAATTCTAATCAGCTGTTCTATTTGAAGTTTTATTTGATTTAGTGTTGTATATATGTCCAAATACTTTGACCAAACATGCGTAGGATGGGTGAAAGGACCTTAAGATGTCTAGAGGGGGGTGAATAGGCAATCTGCAACTCAAAGACACTTAAAAACTGTCAGACACAGACTCAGCCCGGATACTCCGGGTTTTGTGGTCCGGAGTATCCGGAGCTATAACCAGAGTCTCCGGGTATGAACAAATTGAAAAAGAAACTGTAGGAATCTATATATGAAAAGTAGATCGAACTAAAGTACGAGTACCAGGGGTTCCTTAAGGTTGATATCCAACAAACAAAACTCACTAGAAACTCGTGAGTGAGTAGATCGAGCTCAAACCCTAGAAAAGAAGACTCACAAGCAAATAGCAATGAAATCAAGTAAATTAACACGAAAGAGACAAGGATTTATTTCCCGAAGTTCACACCCGAAGTGATGAGGACATGACCAATACGCATATGACCAAGGCCCAAGCGAAGATAGAGTTCAAAGCCCACTCCACATTGAAGTCCGATTTATTCGCGAGTCCGGTTCGGACTGCAGGAGCATGCCTCACGAAAACGGACGCCCAGGCCACATACGGGCTCCGTTTTGGGCGTTCTACATATCGTTGGAAAGCTAAGGAGATAAGCTTTCGAACCCAACTGATCCCATATCAAAATACGCTCGGAGTCGACGGGAATCGTCAAAACAACATGACGACCAGAATCTGCCTGGATGCAGCGACGCCAGTTTTTGGGCCCGAAGGCCTTGTACTCCCTAGGGTTGCCCGGCCACCCCCTTGGCCGCCCCCCTAGCCTCTCTCTTATATATACACAGCAGCCGCCATTAGGTTATTTGGGTTTTGCTTAGATTATTCTGTCGAGAACAGTTTCGCCGCCGTGTCGGTTTGTGAAACCCCAACTTGTGAGATTAATCATTCATCTGCAGAGTCACTCTATTTGAGCTGCGTTTCTTTCGAGTTCTTGCTTGTGTTCTTCGTTGCGCTTGCAGGGATTAGCCTTCTTGGCGAGGTCAACCGGGTTGTGACACGGTTGATAACCAGAGGAGTTGTGGTGCTAAGATTGCTGGATTCGGGTCTTAGGATCTGAAGCCGGATCGGTGTGTCTCGCTCCGCCTACAACGAGAGTTATCCAGAACCTGACGGAAGATCGGGAACCCACGTCCCCATTATTTGGTATTCAGAGACTCAGGTTTACTGTCAGGTTTCACATCTATCTTTAGTTTCATCAATTTCGCCATTGTCCCACAGTCCACCAAAAAGCCCTATAAAATTTTGTGTTCGTGCTGTTTTCCCATCCCATTAGCCCTTTTAAGCCATTGCATATTTTGATATCGGAGTCCGCATCATTGAGTTTGTGTCCATAGTCATGGTCTTGTTGCTGGTTTAGATCGAGTTCTTAGATTGGTTTGAGTTTTGCATCGTGTCACCGTGTCCTTTTCCATCCCGTCATCACGTCCGGTTCGGACTTGTCTCTGTCCAGTTCGGTATTTTGTTGATATCTCTCGCATACAAACTCGGATATTTGTGTTCTAGTACTTTCTGGAAAGCTTGTGAAATTATCTACAACTTTATCAATTGTGAGAATTCCAGAAAACATAGTTATCTGCGCCTAATCTGTTTTGGAAGCCAATCTGTTGGTTACCCAGAAATTTCCGAGTAGTCTGTATTTCGGGGTCAATATCTTCTACTTCCTTTATCCAAAAGAGACTTTCCATATATTGAAAAGAAAGAGAAAAGGAGGATCTACAACTTTCGTGTTGTAAGTTTTCGTGTTTGGGGTCTCTAAATTTATCAAACAGCCTGTATAAGTTTGTGTAGCAAATCTGTAATTTACAGACAACAATTTTGTGATAGTGTGGAGTTGTCTCTTGCTCTTGTGGCACTTTTGAATAGAAAAAGAAAGAAAGAAAAAGGCAAGTGCATAAAAAAGAGCCGCACAAAAAAAAAGAAAAAAAATCAGAAGTGCTTGCATCCTTTTGTGTCCTTTGTGCTTGGTATGTGTCGCTTGCTTGCTTGAACTAGTTCTAGGAACACATTTAGGCCAGCAACATTGATAAGTACTTTGGATATTTATTCAATTTTTGCTATCTGATTTTCAATTGTGCTAATCCTTGCTACTAAATAAAGCCCCCGAAGCTCCACATATTACTTCAGATCAGTACACCCAGAGGATCTTGCAATCTTGGTACCACTTCCTCACAGGTATCACGAACCAGCCACCGGTTGTACCATCCTCTGCTTTGCATTGGTAAGAACAGTTGTAAGAGCTTGGTAAGACGTGCGAATTGTGTTTCCACCATCCACATCCACATATAGTAGTTGATAGGGATAACCTTTTGTGTTTTCTCTTGTCTACTTACTAACAATGTCAGGAAACACTGAGATTGCTCAACGAGTGTTGAGTTCTCAAATGAAGAAAGTGGAGCAAAATCAATTCAACAATTTGTTCCAGACTTTCTTTGTCGTGATGGAACGACGTTGCCGAGTCATCATTGATGGTGAGACTTGCAACAACCTTGCAAGTTTAGAGCTGGTTGAGAAGCTTGGTCTGACCACAAAGCCGCATCCACATCCATACTACATGCAATGGGTAAATTCTTATGATAAGATTAAGGTAACTGAAATTGCACATATTGAATTTAGCATTGGTTTTTACAAGAGTAGTGCTGATTTTGATATAGTACCCATGCAAGCATGTCAATTATTGCTAGGAACGCCATGGATTAATATAAATGATGTGGTACATAAAAAGGTTGCTAATAGATATTCTTTCAACTACAATGGAAGAAAAATTACACTTAAATCTATGACCGCAACTGAAATTTTAGAAGCCGATCTTGAAAGAGCAGAGAGAAGAAAGAATGAGCCTTTTAGAAAAGAATGGATTATTTCAGATGTTACAGTGCCTTCCTCTAAATCTGATTTTGTACAAATTAAAGATATCGCTTTGTCTTCTGTTGGACCTAATATTTTGCAGCATGTATCTAAAACAGAAGACAAGGTGATAGAGAAGGAACAGGTAATTGTCTCAGGTAAGAGCTCTCTTGATGTGCTGAAATTGTCAACCACTCATGCTATAATAGAGCAACATTTAGTGGACACCAAATCTGAATTGACTTTGTCACATGATAAATATTCTACTGAATTTTGTGATAAAGAAGAGGTGTGTGATAGTTCTATGTTTATCCCTGTGCCACAACTTGTGAAGGAAACTGATCCTTTTGTTTTGGAACCAAAGACTTATGCTAAAAATAAACATTTGATTCCAATTGCTACAGAAAAGGATGAAAGGATATTGTTGTCTTCTTTAAATACTTTGGGTTATATAGAGTTTGATACTTTGTGTGCACTTAGTAGTTTGGAGGAGAAATTTAAATGTGTTGGATTGCCATGGTTATCTCGATGTACATATCACTTTATTCACTTTATTGGCAATTATAATTGTAAAGGAGAGTACATGGTGCATCGTGTTTATATATGTTCAAATCTGAAATCTCCTTTTGCTGTGCAACAATTTGATGAAAAAGTGGGCTATTTTAAGACTAATCCTATCACGCAGAGTTCCTCTTGTTCTTCTTTGTTTGTTTTGTCACAACAGGTTCAATTTCAAAAAGGGGAGCAATGCAGGATCATGTCAAGAATGGGAACAACTACTTCCGCAAGCATCAGCGACTTTGAGTCGAGGACGACTCAAAACAAAGAAGGGGAGAATGATGAGGACATGACCAATACGCATATGACCAAGGCCCAAGCGAAGATAGAGTTCAAAGCCCACTCCACATTGAAGTCCGATTTATTCGCGAGTCCGGTTCGGACTGCAGGAGCAGGCCTCACGAAAATGGACGCCCAGGCCACATATGGGCTCCGTTTTGGGCGTTCTACATATCGTTGGAAAGCTAAGGAGATAAGCTTTCCAACCCAACTGATCCCATATCAAAATACGCTCGGAGTCGACGGAAATCGTCGAAACAACATGACGACCAGAATCTGCCTGGATGCAGCGACGCCAGTTTTTGGGCCCGAAGGCCTTGTACTCCCTAGGGTTGCCCGGCCACCCCCTTGGCCGCCCCCCTAGCCTCTCTCTTATATATACACAGCAGCCGCCATTAGGTTATTTGGGTTTTGCTTAGATTATTCTGTCGAGAACAGTTTCGCCGCCGTGTCGGTTTGTGAAACCCCAACTTGTGAGATTAATCATTCATCTGCAGAGTCACTCTATTTGAGCTGCATTTCTTTCGAGTTCTTGCTTGTGTTCTTCGTTGCGCTTGCAGGGATTAGCCTTCTTGGCGAGGTCAACCGGGTTGTGACACGGTTGATAACCAGAGGAGTTGTGGTGCTAAGATTGCTGGATTCGGGTCTTAGGATCTGAAGCCGGATCGGTGTGTCTCACTCCGCCTACAACGAGAGTTATCCAGAACCTGACGGAAGATCGGGAACCCACGTCCCCATTATTTGGTATTCAGAGACTCAGGTTTACTGTCAGGTTTCACATCTATCTTTAGTTTCATCAATTTCGCCATTGTCCCACAGTCCACCAAAAAGCCCTAGAAAATTTTGTGTTCGTGCTGTTTTCCCATCCCATTAGCCCTTTTAAGCCATTGCATATTTTGATATCGGAGTCCGCATCATTGAGTTTGTGTCCATAGTCATGGTCTTGTTGCTGGTTTAGATCGAGTTCTTAGATTGGTTTGAGTTTTGCATCGTGTCACCGTGTCCTTTTCCATCCCGTCATCACGTCCGGTTCGGACTTGTCTCTGTCCAGTTCGGTATTTTGTTGATATCTCTCGCATACAAACTCGGATATTTGTGTTCTAGTACTTTCTGGAAAGCTTGTGAAATTATCTACAACTTTATCAATTGTGAGAATTCCAGAAAACATAGTTATCTGCGCCTAATCTGTTTTGGAAGCCAATCTGTTGGTTACCCAGAAATTTCCGAGTAGTCTGTATTTCGGGGTCAATATCTTCTACTTCCTTTATCCAAAAGAGACTTTCCATATATTGAAAAGAAAGAGAAAAGGAGGATCTACAACTTTCGTGTTGTAAGTTTTCGTGTTTGGGGTCTCTAAATTTATCAAACAGCCTGTATAAGTTTGTGTAGCAAATCTGTAATTTACAGACAACAATTTTGTGATAGTGTGGAGTTGTCTCTTGCTCTTGTGGCACTTTTGAATAGAAAAAGAAAGAAAGAAAAAGGCAAGTGCATAAAAAAGAGCCGCACAAAAAAAAAGAAAAAAAATCAGAAGTGCTTGCATCCTTTTGTGTCCTTTGTGCTTGGTATGTGTCGCTTGCTTGCTTGAACTAGTTCTAGGAACACGTTTAGGCCAGCAACATTGATAAGTACTTTGGATATTTATTCAATTTTTGCTATCTGATTTTCAATTGTGCTAATCCTTGCTACTAAATAAAGCCCCCGAAGCTCCACATATTACTTCAGATCAGTACACCCAGAGGATCTTGCAATCTTGGTACCACTTCCTCACAGGTATCACGAACCAGCCACCGGTTGTACCATCCTCTACTTTGCATTGGTAAGAACAGTTGTAAGAGCTTGGTAAGACGTGCGAATTGTGTTTCCACCATCCACATCCACATATAGTAGTTGATAGGGATAACCTTTTGTGTTTTCTCTTGTCTACTTACTAACAATGTCAGGAAACACTGAGATTGCTCAACGAGTGTTGAGTTCTCAAATGAAGAAAGTGGAGCAAAATCAATTCAACAATTTGTTCCAGACTTTCTTTGTCGTGATGGAACGACGTTGCCGAGTCATCATTGATGGTGAGACTTGCAACAACCTTGCAAGTTTAGAGCTGGTTGAGAAGCTTGGTCTGACCACAAAGCCGCATCCACATCCATACTATATGCAATGGGTAAATTCTTATGATAAGATTAAGGTAACTGAAATTGCACATATTGAATTTAGCATTGGTTTTTACAAGAGTAGTGCTGATTTTGATATAGTACCCATGCAAGCATGTCAATTATTGCTAGGAACGCCATGGATTAATATAAATGATGTGGTACATAAAAAGGTTGCTAATAGATATTCTTTCAACTACAATGGAAGAAAAATTACACTTAAATCTATGACCGCAACTGAAATTTTAGAAGCCGATCTTGAAAGAGCAGAGAGAAGAAAGAATGAGCCTTTTAGAAAAGAATGGATTATTTCAGATGTTACAGTGCCTTCCTCTAAATCTGATTTTGTACAAATTAAAGATATCGCTTTGTCTTCTGTTGGACCTAATATTTTGCAGCATGTATCTAAAACAGAAGACAAGGTGATAGAGAAGGAACAGGTAATTGTCTCAGGTAAGAGCTCTCTTGATGTGCTGAAATTGTCAACCACTCATGCTATAATAGAGCAACATTTAGTGGACACCAAATCTGAATTGACTTTGTCACATGATAAATATTCTACTGAATTTTGTGATAAAGAAGAGGTGTGTGATAGTTCTATGTTTATCCCTGTGCCACAACTTGTGAAGGAAACTGATCCTTTTGTTTTGGAACCAAAGACTTATGCTAAAAATAAACATTTGATTCCAATTGCTACAGAAAAGGATGAAAGGACATTGTTGTCTTCTTTAAATACTTTGGGTTATATAGAGTTTGATACTTTGTGTGCACTTAGTAGTTTGGAGGAGAAATTTAAATGTGTTGGATTGCCATGGTTATCTCGATGTACATATCACTTTATTGGCAATTATAATTGTAAAGGAGAGTACATGGTGCATCGTGTTTATATATGTTCAAATCTGAATTCTCCTTTTACTGTGCAACAATTTGATGAAAAAGTGGGCTATTTTAAGACTAATCCTATCACGCAGAGTTCCTCTTGTTCTTCTTTGTTTGTTTTGTCACAACAGGTTCAATTTCAAAAAGGGGAGCAATGCAGGATCATGTCAAGAATGGGAACAACTACTTCCGCAAGCATCAGCGACTTTGAGTCGAGGACGACTCAAAACAAAGAAGGGGAGAATGATGAGGACATGACCAATACGCATATGACCAAGGCCCAAGCGAAGATAGAGTTCAAAGCCCACTCCACATTGAAGTCCGATTTATTCGCGAGTCCGGTTCGGACTGCAGGAGCAGGCCTCACGAAAACGGACGCCCAGGCCACATACGGGCTCCGTTTTGGGCGTTCTACATATCGTTGGAAAGCTAAGGAGATAAGATTTCCAACCCAACTGATCCCATATCAAAATACGCTCGGAGTCGACAGGAATCGTCGAAACAACATGACGACCAGAATCTGCCTGGATGCAGCGACGCCAGTTTTTGGGCCCGAAGGCCTTGTACTCCCTAGGGTTGCCCGGCCACCCCCTTGGCCGCCCCCCTAGCCTCTCTCTTATATATACACAGCAGCCGCCATTAGGTTATTTGGGTTTTGCTTAGATTATTCTGTCGAGAACAGTTTCGCCGCCGTGTCGGTTTGTGAAACCCCAACTTGTGAGATTAATCATTCATCTGCAGAGTCACTCTATTTGAGCTGCGTTTCTTTCGAGTTCTTGCTTGTGTTCTTCGTTGCGCTTGCAGGGATTAGCCTTCTTGGCGAGGTCAACCGGGTTGTGACACGGTTGATAACCAGAGGAGTTGTGGTGCTAAGATTGCTGGATTCGGGTCTTAGGATCTGAAGCCGGATCGGTGTGTCTCGCTCCGCCTACAACGAGAGTTATCCAGAACCTGACGGAAGATCGGGAACCCACGTCCCCATTACGAAGGTGCTACGTCTCCGTTGAGGAAGGATTCGAGAGACGGTGCTCAAGAACCCCTATGCTCCTCTCCCAAGGGCGAGATCACCTCTTAAGCCCAAGGTCACTTACTATGGATTCCTCGGCGAGGAATGGAGCTTACAAACTTCTTGTGCAGCTCACAACCTTGATTGAGCAGTAACAAGCACGCCTAGCCGTCTAGGAGCACAAGGCTCCAAGAGTAACAAACTTGAATCCGCGGGCTTGACCAAAACCATGTGGTCAAGAGGTGGGAATGAGGCTCACTAGCATGAATCCTTGCTCTGGCTTGCTTCTCACTCAAATCTCTCAAAGGAATCACTCAAGAATGAAGAGAGGGGAGTGAGAGAGCTCTCTTTTGGTTTTAGGAGGAGTTCAGCTCGAAGGAATGGCAAGAGTGGGTGAACTGAAGGAGGGGAGGGAATATTTGTACCCCTTAACCCAAAAAATAGCCGTTGGGCGAATAGTTACCCGTAGACTCCGGGTATATGCCTGGAGACTCCGGGCAACCCTAATTTTTCAGCCCGAGAACAGCACCCGGACACTCCGGGCAACGGGGTCCGGAGTATCCGGGTTAGACAGGATGAAAGCTAATATTTTGCTCTTTTGAGTGTATTTTGTGGCTCACAGGTGTCTGTCTAGGTTCTCTTGAGCACAAGATTTAAATCGAACCCCTTGAATCAAGTCCCTCTTGATAGTATGGCGTCCCTATACTCAAAATTCAAATATAAAATCTAACATCATGAGTACACTTAAACACCGCCTTTTCATTTCCTTTTTGGGGGCCATACGTCATCATTTGATTCACCTATACATATTCATCACATGCACACATGCTCAATTACACAATTAAATATACATATGTTTTGTCATTATTCACCAAAACCCACTTAGGGGCCTAGATCACTTTCAATCTCCCCCTTTTTGGTGATTGATGACAACCCACATGTAACTCATTTGATTAACATAAAATAATAAACATCTAGCATATAAGTGCTCCCCCTTAATATATGCCATGAACTTTGAATTTCAATTTTGACTTAACATGTCAACAATTGACATATATCAAGAGAACCACAAAAATTCTTGTATGTTTAACAGTAGGGTGAATAGGTGCGTGCAAAAACATGAGTGATGCATATGACATGTTATCAACTCAATAAAAAGTGTGTCTGCCAGCGAGACCCGGAGACTCCGGTCAGGGAGTCCGGAGAATCCGGCCTATAGACCGGAGTATCCAGCCCTTCTGAACCATAACACAGAAAAACAGTCACCAAGTCAGAGAAATAATTCTCACACTAGCACAAATTCCTTAGAACAGAGACAAATACGACAGCTAAGCACAGAGTAGCACACATTACAAATGTTCTCACACCACATAGTCCTTACAAAGATCAAAGGAGTTCGAAACGAAATGGAAACAAGTTCAATACAAGTCGATACAAGCCCAAATGAGTACATAAATGACACCTTCACTCCCCCTTTGTCATCAAGTGCCAAAAAGGGAATGAAAAAGAGCATGAAGTCCATCTACTCATCATCTTCATCTTGGGCGACGTCCTCGGAGGTCTCCTCATCTTCAGCTGAATCAGGGTGCTCGCGGTAGTCGAGGGGCGCGTCTTCCTCGGTCTCCTCTTCCTCATCAAAGATCTCTTGGCCACTTGGAGGAGCACGGCGAGAGGAAGTAGAAGCACGGCGACGAAGAGAACGGGCTTGGCGACGAGCACGAGGAAGTGGAGCATGAGCAGCAGGAATAGCAGCCTCATCGGCGGCATCCCACTCAACAAATGGATCATCGAAGGCCGGGAGCTCGCGGTGCGAATCCAAAGGAAGCCCCATGTGACCCCGAATCTCATTGATCGACCTTGCGTTCTCATGAACATTTTGTGCAATGTTCCTGCACATTCCGAACAAGCTGCAGAGGGCCCTCTTCACAAAAGAGTCATGGTGACGGTGACGAGACGATGAAGAGGCACCCAAAGAAGATGGAGCAGGATCATATCTTGGGTTTCTTGTTGCACCGGCATGAGATGGAGGAAGAGGTGGTGCATCACCAGAGCGGGCACGAAGGTGAAGAGGTTCATGCTTGATCGTCTTTGGAAATGTGACCTTTGTCACCCTCTCAATCATGTACATGATATACGGTGCAGCAGGAAGTGACTTCTTGGCCTCAATCATAGTCCTTCTTAGCTCATTCCAAATGAAGTCCATGATGCAAAAAGGTTTTCCACTAGGCAAAGCACGGGCTAGAAGGTTTACTGCATAGTATCTAAGTGCCACAGAATCACCATCCTTTGCATCAATGGTGGCTCTAAAGAATTAATTCATTGCATAGTATACCGGTAGGAGATAGTTTGTCTTTCCTTCCTGAGCGCAAATAGGATTGAAGAACAAGGTAGGTACTTGATATGGCTTGAGTTGTTCCTCAACATGAATATGATCTCTTTTCTCATCCTTAGTGCCAAGTCCAAGTATCCTAAAGAAGGTCATGTAATCTACTCCATATTTGACTCCCTCGGTGGTCCAATAGAAAGCAATCTCCTTTTCATCATAGTACAAGGAAGAGTGAAATTGACCTAGGATCTCCTCATTCCAATCATAGCGAAAGCCCATGATTTCATAAAGACCCATCTCCTTGCACTTATCCATAGCCTCATTAAAGAATGGATCCTTCATATCTTCATAATATTTCCAATCCACGTACTTGCATGGGACAATGGGAGCCTGAGATTTGCGCATCACCACTGAGGAATAAAAGTCTTCATGGAGTTTATATCAAAAACGCCTCTCAAGATCTTCACTCTTGTCATATTTGTAGACTTTCTCCTTGCGTGCCTCTCTAAGTGCCACATCTTGCTTGTAGTAATTTCTTTCCATCTCAACCGCAAAGCCAAGAACAATTTCAGGTCAATGAAGCCTTGGAATGCTTGGATAGTTGCGCTACTCAGAAGAGTATTCAACTTGCAAGCGAGGAGGGGTTTTAGGACAAATTTCATGAGCAATACCCTTGCTTGTTGGAGTCGGACGGGATGGAGGAGCCGCGGGTCGGCTTTGCATAATGTAAGGAGCTTTCCTTGGCTCCTTTCTTGAACTGCTGCCTGCGGGTTCCTTGCCCACGCGATGTCGTGGACGCAGCTCTCTTGAAGGGTTTGGATGGGGATTCTCCCTTTGAGCGCGAGGAACATGACGCCGCTTTTGCCTTCTTTGTTCCGCATCCTCCAAGGACTCACCAGCACGTGGCCTCACCATGCCTAAAGAATAGATAAGTAAGATCAAGACCAAACTGGATAGGATTTGGAGGAAGAGGACGTGCCTGTGGTGATCCAGTCTGGAGACTCCGGGTATATCCCCAGAAACTCCGGCCCAGAGGGTCCGGAGTATCCAGGTGTATATCCGGAGTATCCGGACTCGAGCACCTGAAACCCTAGGTTACAAAAATTTAAGGATTTTGCCATGGGATTTGTGTGAAACTTGAGCCAAAGGTTCCTACACATGCTAGGAAGAGATGTCCTAAAAATCTTTCAAAGAAGCCTACGGCTTTGGGAGATCGGGCGATCCGAAGTTCAAAATACCTTTGAGACCGTTGAGAGCGCGGGAACTTCAAATCCAAAGCCTCCCCGGAGTTTCCGGAGGAGAGGAGAGCCTTCCTTCAAGGATTGACGAGTTCTTGATGGTTGGAAGGTCAAAATCGCCACTAGGGCGTGCTTTGAGGTGAGGGGAAGAGAGGAGGCGGCAGCGGCGGTGAAAAGGACTTGAGGACGGTTTGACCCCAACCCCCTCGCAGTATATATAGGAAAAATTATTTATCCGGAGTATCCGGCCTTTGGACCAGAGAATCCGGACTGTCCGGAGACTCCGGGTATCAGGCCGGAGACTCCGGCTCCCCCTCAAACTGAGCAGAAAAAGGCTCAAAAGAACTTGATCTAGATGGATTTGGTATAAATAGATTTTGAAGATCTAAAGGTGTGAGAGAAATTACTCGACTCAAGATCAGCCAACAATCAATCAAGGAGAACAATGATCTCAAGTGAGTAAAGTGAAGAACCAAACTTTTCATAAAACAAAAGTCACACAATCTTGAAAGTTTTCAAGATCTTTTCATTTTGAGAACCACTTAATCTATGATCACTCAAATGTATGCAGTAATTCAAGTTAGGTTACGAGAATCCAAGATATTTAGTTCATTTCTCAAAGCATAAAACCTTGACTCATCTAGAGGCTTAGTAAAGATATCGGCAAGTTGCCCGTCGGTGCTTACATGTTGTAAAGCAATATCTCCCTTAGCCTCATGATCCCTTATGAAGTGATGACGAATATCTATGTGTTTTGTTCGGGAGTGTTGTACCGGGTTGTTTGCTAACTTGATTGCACTCTCATTGTCACAAAATAGAGGAATTGCATCAAAATGACAACCAAAGTCACTCAACATTTGTCTCATCCACAAGAGTTGTGCACAACACGCACCGGCGGCGACATACTCGGCCTCCGCCGTGGACAAGGCAACCAAATTTTGCTTCTTAGAGCTCCAAGCTACTAAGGACCGGCCGAGGAATTGACAAGTCCCCGTAGTGCTCTTTCGATCCACTTTGCAACTGGCATAATCCGAATCGGAATAGCCAAGTAAGTCGAAAGATGAGCCCTTGGGATACCATAAACCAATGTTAGGAGTGAAGACCAAATATCTTAGGATTCTCTTAACCGCCATCAAATGACATTCTTTGGGATTAGCTTGAAATCTTGCACACATGCACACACTAAGCATAATATCGGGCCTAGATGCACAAAGGTAAAGAAGGGATCCAATCATGGAGCGATATACCTTTTGATCCACGGCCTTGCCATCTTCATTGAGATCGAGATGCCCATTGGTTGTCATGGGAGTTTTGATGAGCTTGGCATTTTCCATGTCAAACTTCTTGAGCATATCCTTGATGTACTTGGTTTGACTAATGAAAGTGTCATCCTTGAGTTGCTTGATTTGAAATCCGAGAAAAAAAGTCAACTCACCCATCATAGACATCTCAAATCTCTTTGTCATAATCCTACTAAAGTCATCGCACCAAATTTTATTAGTAGAGCCAAATATAATGTCATCGACATATATTTGGCACACAAAGATTTCTCTATCAACTTTGCGAGTGAAAAGAGTAGGATCGGTTTTGCCTATTTCAATGCCTTTACTTAAGAGAAAGTCCTTAAGGCATTCATACCATGCTCTAGGGGCTTGCTTGAGCCCATAGAGCGCCTTATGGAGCAAATAGACGTGGTTTGGGAATTTGGGATCTTCAAAACCCGGTGGTTGCTCAACATATACTAACTCAGAGATTGGTCCATTAAGGAAAGCACTCTTCACGTCCATTTGTATAGCTTGAAATCATGGTGAGTAGCAAAGGCAAGCAAGATACGAATTGACTCAAGCCTAGCTACGGGAGCATAAGTCTCACCAAAATCCAAACCTTCGATTTGTGTGTAGCCTTGAGCAACCAACCTAGCTTTGTTTCTTGTTACCATGCCATATTCATCTTGTTTGTTTCGAAAGACCCACTTGGTTCCAATGATATTTTGCTTGGGCCTTTCTACTAAGGACCAGACTTCATTCCGAGTGAAGTTGTTCAATTCTTTTTGCATAGCCATCACCCAATCCGGATCATCCAATGCTTCATCTACCTTAAGAGGTTCCAAAGAAGAAACAAACGAGTAATGTTCACAAAACGTAGCCAAACGAGATCGAGTGGTTACCCCTTTACTTGTACTTCCAAGGATATTATCCACAGGATGATCCTTTTGGATTATGTGATGAACTCTTGGATGTGGAATGGAGGATTGATGTTGGATTGGTTCAGCTTCTCTATCATCTTGAGATTTATCTTGTTGTTGAGTTGTTGTTTCAGCTTGAGTGAACCGGATACTCCGGTCATTATGTCCGGAGTCTCCGGCTTCATATCCGGAGTTTCCGGGTTTTGCAGCTGATGTAGTGGTAGATGGCCCTTGAAACATCAACTCATCATCATTATCATTGTCCACTTGTTCTTGAGACTTTATCTCACCAATCGCCGACTTCTTGATGGCTTGACTTGATAATTCTTCCATTTCTACAACATTGTCAACTTGCTCCCCTTGAGAGCCATTAGATTCATCAAATGTCACGTCACACGCTATTTCAACATAACCGGAGGTTTTGTTGAATACACGATAGCCATGAGCATTTGAGGCATAACCAAGAAGAAATCATTCATCAACTTTAGGTGCAAACTTAGAGTTCTTGGGCTTCTTGTTTAGAATGAATCACTTACTTCCAAAGACTCTAAAGTAAGACACATTAGCCTTTTTACCAAGTATAAGCTCATATGCCGTCTTGTTCAAGATCTTGTGAAGATATAGGCGGTTGATTGCATGACATGCCGTGTTGATTGCTTCCGCCCAAAATTGATCCGAGATCTTGTACTCATCAAGCATTGTTCTTGCGGCCTCAATGAGAGTTCTATTTTTCCTCTCAACAATTCCATGTTGTTGAGGGGTGTATGGAATCGAGAACTCATGACCAATGCCCTCTTCATCTAGAAACTCTTCTACGTTAGTGTTCTTGAATTCGGTACCGTTGTCACTCCTCACTTTCTTGATCTTAGTCTCAAATTCATTTTGAGCTCTTTTTGCAAACTTCTTGAAGGTCTCTTGCACTACACTTTTGTCATGCAAAAAGAATACCCAAGTGAAACGAGAATAATCATCAACAATGACAAGACCATATTTGTTACCACCAATGGTAATGTACGCCACCGGCCCACCAGGTGCAGCGGCGGCGTCGGGCCTCACCAGAGAGGTGCAGCGGCAGTGGGCGTCAACGGCGTGGGCAGCGGGCCGTAGGACGTGCGCGAGAGGTGGCCTGGGAGGCTGGGACGGCGGGGCTGTGCGGGGTGGGTTGTGGGGCGGCCACTTGTGATCTAAATCGTCCAGAGACAGTGTTTTCTCTGGCTGGAGCTGAAAGCCAAGGGCGGACGGTCCGCCTCTTTAACTCTAAGTTTTACAAAGACATTGGGGCCTCTGTGTGCATTGATAGAATGCCCGGCGGGCGGTCCGCCCCTGTGGCGTAGACGGTCCGCCGATCAATTGAGTTTTTGTCCAGAGACGTCTGCTTCTCTAATGAGGTTCAAAGGCTAAACGGCGGACGGTCCGCCGGTCTTTTTGAGAAAACGTCCAGAGATGATTTCGTCTCTGATGGTCAGATTTTATGAACTGCGGACGATCCGCCCCTAGGGCGCGGACGGACCACCGGGGCTGTAACGGCTACTTCTAACACACAATCATTGCATTCTGACTCACTGGTTTATTACGACGGACGGTCCAGTTTTTGAACCGCGGATGGTGCGCGATTACACATAAAAGAGTGTAACGGCTAGTTTTTGAGGGGAACTCTATATGTACCCATTGGCTGGCCATTTGAGCTCTCCCTTGGCCACTTTGAAAGCACACTTGACATATTTGTGCTGGTCTTCCCCTCTCTCACACACTCTTTGCTTAGGGATTGCATTTTTGTGAGTGTGAGAGCTTCCTAGTGCATTGCATCATAGAGTTTGAGTTTTGTGGCACTAGGAAAAGTTCAAGCAAGCGTCATCGACTTCTTAAACTTGGGAGTTGCCGCTCCCTAGACGTCTTGGAGGAGTTGATTTCGTGGAGCACCTCCAAGAAGATTGTTGAGGAGCCCCGAAATTAGTTGTGAGAGGTCTTGTGCTCACCTCACCGGAGTGGTGAAGAGTAACTCTAATAAAATCGAGGTTTGGAGCGGTTCTTTGATTCAAGCCAGCTCAAGATCAAGGAGTTTCTTGATATAGGAGCGGTTGATTCTTTGAATCCACCTCAACATGGATTAGGGGTGACTGGTAAGTCATCGACACCGCGGGAAAAATTTCTTGTGTCAAGCTCAGTTATTTCTCTTGCTCTCTTTAATTCTTGCATTTACTTTGAGCACTTAACTTTACTAGAGCTTGATTTGTATCTTGTCAACCTAGGATGCAAACCCAATCTAGAGTTAGTTGTAGCATGACATATGGCTCTCTTGTGTTACTAATTAAATTTTCTTAGTGTTTGTGTTTTTAGTTTTAAACCGCCTATTCATCCCCCTCTAGTCGGTGTTCTTGATCCTACAACAACCCCATCATCAACTACTACATCCCTAAAGACTACGCAAGAACAGCTCCAAATCGCCGCATCATGCACACTAATCATCAATCCACCTCTACTATGACTACCTCACACAATCAATGAGGATGCTACCGTGTGGCCACCGATTTTTGGATAGTGGCTTGGATTGACTCTGGAGGCGGTTGATAGTTGCTAGGTCCGAACTTCAACAATTGCTAGGCCGATCGGTCTGGCTCCTGAGCCTTTCGGCCCTCCATTTCGCCGACATTGCTTCTCAACGGTTGAGGATCATGCAGGGTAGTGTTTCACCGACTTGTGCTTGAATTCTTGCGGACATGTGGGTCGTTTGATCCTTGGTGAAGCCTTTCGATCCATTTGACCAAACCGACCTTCAATCCATGGTGTCACGTTGCTCCTGTACTGAAGACATGGCACATTGTGTTGAGGTGTCAGGCCGGCCGGCCTGGGAGAGGCCGGGCGGCCTGGGTTGTGCCCGTTTTGCCTCAATTTTGGTGCATAAACTTTTGTAAGCACAACTCATTCAAAACTTGTGTAACTTGTTAGAAATAAATAAAATATATATGGAACGTGGTGCAAAAGTTCAATTTATTCTAAGAAGTTGACGGTTAATATGGAAAATAATGGCTGTCAACCGTGGTCATTTTTTGGATTTTGGTAGTTACTCAGAGAGACCGCAACTGCAATGTTACTCTATTGCATCGGCTGTCAACAGGTACACTACGGTAGGCACCACGAACTAGCTACAAATAACTGCACTGTTCATGATCAGGAAGAGGTACGGAGCTTCACAGACGTAGTGGCCGGGACATCAATCCACTGCTGCTGCATATGCTTCGAGCGAGGATATATACCACTCTGGTAGCTCCCTCACACACCCAAAACAATGCCTTTCTCATACAACTAGCTGACTGCTACGAACAACTAGGCAACTTGCTCTATCGGCCGCTGATGATGTGTTGTGTTTACTTTGAGGAATAGTTCAAACTAGCTCGGAATGGGAGGTAGCGACCAGTTTCCGGCTACATACTACTACAGAACTGGCCTTTGCAAACAGACTTTCACCGCTGGTCCAAAACAATCTGACGGTAATGCTTTATCACCATCAGCCGTAGTGGCTGTTGGTTAAGCAGAGCAAAATAATACTCGTATGCATGGCACTACATATCCCAACTTTATCCAAGAGAGTGCAATGGCAGATGCTGATTTTGAAATTGATTGTGATGAAAACTATATTCCAATCCCCGAGCCGTCATAATCTCAACAAAGTGGTTCGAATACTCATTTAGGAGATGAACATCAAAACATGAATGCAGATTTCGTGATTACATCGCCAATGGATTGTTTGCGAGACGAGAGTGATTGAAATATGCAATTCGTGTGGACATGAACTGTCACATTTATGTTTTTTTTTCATATTGTATCTATCAGCTTGAAACAGCTACAATGAACTGTTGAATTGTGCATGTGTGGAAAAACTCATGAACCAGATTCTACTACTCCCTCTGTTCTTAAATATATGACACCATTGACTTTTTTTCTTCGTTTGACTATTCGTCTTTTCTATAAATATTTATGCAAATAGCCAAATCTTCAAATTAGATTCAAGAGACTCTTGATAATAGACGTAAAAGTACTCATTTCATTTTATTTAACTAACTAATTAATTAAATAATGTTGGTCAAAGTTGAAGAAAAATGTCAACGGTGTCATATAAAAAAGAACGGAGGGAGTAATATATTTACTGTTATATTATGTTGTAGTATTTAATTTTTCTTATGTTATACTTTTTTTCATTATGTCGTATTCAAAAGCTAGCATAGCAGGAAGGAAAAAAGATAAAAGAGAGCAGAGCAAGGCAGGGGGGGGGGGGGGGGCATGTGTATTGAACGCAGATCAGAGGAGTGCAGGGGTAGCTCAGCGCAGTTGCCCAGTTGGATTAGCAATAGCGCAGGGTCACGGCGCGGCAACGCGGGGGTAAAATACTACCTGGAGGAGGTTCCTATTGCATATGACTAGCACATGGCTCCAAACAGGACAGTTCTAAAGTTTAGCCAGCTAGCACTTGAAATTAGCTTCTCGAAACAAGACCTTAAACACTAGAACAGAGACAACAAATGCAATGTTATTTTATTGCATCGGGCTATCAACAGGTACATGACTGTAGGCAGTAAACCACGATCTAGAAATAATTGCACTATTCATTATCAGGAAGGAGTACATACGGTACTGCTTCAGAGACGTAGCGCACATCAACCCATTGCTGCTGCTTCGAGCGAGGATATATACACTCTCTGATAGCTCTCTCACACCCCCAAAAGGATGTCTTGCTCATACAATGAATACAACTAGCTGACTGCTAGCAACAAGTAGCTCGATTGGCCGCTGCTGACAAGTGGTGTGTAGGTGGAGTAATAGTCAAACTAGCTAGAAAAATGGGAGGTATCAATGAGTTTCCAGGTACAGGAGCCTCATTGATATCAGGACTAAAGCTACAACATCCACTGGAGGCCTTGACGAATTACTGAAGCACGAGGAAGTGCTAGAGAGTTGCTTGCCGGAGGGAGGGCAGCGGTCAGAGGGAGGGCGCCGGACCAGCGGCACTCGCGACGAACAGCGCCACGATCGTCGCACGGGAGAGGGTAGATTGGTCTACCCTCTGTTTTTGATGTGGATACATAGAGGGTAGATTGGTCTTTTGACATGCCCTGAGATATTAAAAAGATTTAGTAAATATGTAAATGAGAAGAAAATAGAGAAAATGTTATGAAACAAAAAAGTTTGCAGCCTCAATGTCATATTTCTGAAAGGTTTGCGAACTCGGTGTTAGATCGCGCGAGGCCTGCGAATTTAATGTCATATTCCGCAGCCGCTCGCCGTGCCACCGCAGCTCCTGCCCCCGCCCGCGCGAGATCTTCGGTGACGTGCCCGAGCCCTGCCAAGGCCTTCGCTCCGAGGACCTCCGGTGCCGTGCCCGCGGCCGGCCAGTGAAGCATCCCCTCATAAGAGAAGACTTAAATGTGATATAATATCAGTCCCAAGAGACTGATAACACATTTATTACATTAGATGGTACATCACCGTACAACTCTACGCGGTAATTGGCAGTGAAGCGCCACTATCGCGAGGATAACAACTAAAACCCACACAACGATATTAACTATGTAGAGGTCATCAGAGTCTTGCGACATACGAAGCTTCCTGCGGGTGACCCTATCCACAGGCAAGGTTGGGTGCAGGACGGAACCCCTACTCAACGTCTTCGGGAACGAAGTCTGGATCTTCCTCTATAAAAATTAAGAATGGGGTGAGTACAAACGTACTCAGCATGTCCAACCACACCCACGGAGGGGGTATAAACAGAGTATAATGCACAGGGTAAATCAAGGATAAGCCTAGGGTTTAAATTACGG
The DNA here is from genome assembly GCF_016808335.1 of Panicum virgatum. NCBI lineage: Eukaryota > Viridiplantae > Streptophyta > Magnoliopsida > Poales > Poaceae > Panicum > Panicum virgatum. The sequence goes on along the minus strand of NC_053146.1, from coordinate 17,730,875 downwards.
AAAACTAAGTTTTATGCATGGGTTTATTTGAAAGAAAGGGGTTTTCAAAAGCCATTATCCTGCACTGAGTAACACGTAGGGTTGATCCATGCAGGATCCCAGATTTAAGTTGCTACCGGACTCCTCATCCGCCGTAGCACACGACACAACTGCCGGACACTTTTCCCAAAATAACTCACGCCATCTCATCCATTTCCAGAAGAAACACTAGTTATGTGACCACACCATAACTCGCCCAGTACCGTGGGCATGACTATTAGAATAGATTTTAACTCTGCAGAGGTGTGCAACTTTACCCACAAGCGGGGTACCGCAACTCGATCACCTTAGTGTCGGTGCAGGTCCCAACAAAGCCATTACCCACCTTAGCTAGACCTAACTAGCCACCACGGGATCCACCAAGGGGTCATCGACCTTCCACCTAGGTTTAACCGTGGCATAAGTCACACAGAGCTTATTCCTTCTCCTTAGTCACCCGTTGCTCTCAGTTCTCCTAATGGCTATCAGACTAACTAGTGGGGTTTATGCTAAGCCGTTGCCCATACAACGGTCGAGTGATTTGCACGATAGTGGAGTTAGGTGAGATGACACACCAACTCGGTCCTTAGTTGTGACAAGATGGATATCTCCCTTCCTTGCTCAACCATACAGGTATGAGCACACCATTCGGCAAATCACACAGAAGTGCCATCCATCCCATCTAACTCATCTTTTCGAAAATTTCACATTTTCCCTTCCCACATACTCACACATTTTCTTTTTATAAAACAAGTTGTACCAGGTTCAAGGTCCTAAGAGTTCTAGCAGCGATTAACATCCAAACAGAATAAATCATATTTAGACATTAATCTAGGTGGTCAAGGAATGGTTATAACAAATCAAGTAGTGGCTATCCAACTGTGTTTTCAGTAGGCAAAACATATGCAGTTTTGTAAAACAGGCCAATATGTTGTGTTTATAAAACTGGGACAAAATATGCATCAAATGATGAGATTGAACTTGCCGTTCTCAAATCCTTCCGGGAAGTCCTGATCGATGTACTATCCTTCGGGATTGGGGTCGCAGAACTGGTCCTTGTTCACTTGCTGCTCGTCGACGGGCTCTCCCTCGTTCACACCGTGATCTACGACGTATACAAACAAACACACAATCAAGAAAAAGAAATAAAGGTTTTATCGTTGAGCTCGAATCGGAAACAATTAAGATATGGAGACAGGAGTAATATTTTTGGGCGATTTCCTAATGGTATGGCCAAAACTATATTAGGAATGGCGTGGTAAAGTTTCAGGTCGATCGGAGATTGTTTGGAGCATAAAATGATAGGCCGAAGAGGGGTTTAGGGTTAATTATGGATCCAAGGGCTACTTTGTAATTATTTTTAAGATAACAGGGGCTTGGTTGGAATTTTAGAAAACATTGGGGTCACTCTGGAAAAGTGTAGGGGCATATTTGAAATTAAGTTTATGGTGGAAGGGTTTATTTGCGAATAGGGAAAATAGAAAAGAGCTCTTTTGTAAATGAACTAGAGAGGTGGGAGGGCCCTTGATGGAATAACAGAAAGGGCAGGGGGTTTTGTGGCAAAAGCCACCTTCTTCCTCCTTTCCCCACCGAGAAACAGGGGAGAGGGGGCGGCTCACCGGCGGCGGCCTGGGCCGGCGGCTTGGGGCGCGTGGGCGGCTATGGAGTGGGGGAAAAGAGAGAGGGAAGGGAGAGGGACCGATCCCCTGCCGCGGCTCGGGCGGAGATGGACCGTGGAGACTTGGCCACGGCGGCGGGCGGCGGCGACTGTGTATTATCGCCATAAATTAACAGGTTAATTAATGGGCCGCGAGTGAGTTGGGCTTAATGAAGAAATTAAAGGAGCCATACGAATCGGCTCCTGCGTGAGGTTTGAGCCATGTGGGCCATGCATCTTTATATTTAGTTCAGTTTTGAGCTAGAGATAGAGTCCAATATGGACACGTTAGTTTAGATTGTTGTCCAAGTCTCCGGACTATAAATATGTAATCTATGACATTTGTCAAAGAAGAACGTCATCACGTTTTGCAAACAACAACTCTCGGCGTACCGCCACCCCTAATTCTAGGGTTTCATCCAAGGAAGCACCATGCTGCCCTGATCGCTTCTTGCGATCAGGGCAGCGTTGTTCTTGCTTTTACCTTGGTATTACTTGTATTGAAGCGTTTTTTATGGTGAGTAGTGCTAGTTATCCTAATTTTTCGTAGCCTGATTTTTAGTAGATTCATCGTGTTTTTGTTGCTTATCATCTACGAACATCATGTCATCTCTGCACGATCATGTTTTAATCTTACACTAATTCTCGTGGCATGGAATTAGTCGCGTAGAGATGACACTCTGCTCCTTTTTTATCTAGTAGATCTAATCTATTATGGTTAGTTCTTATACTTAAGAATTGGCGTAATATCTGCTAGTTTAGGCCTTGCAAACGGGTTGGACGATCCGGCGACGCATTAGATGCTTTGCCTTGATCTTAATAGGGATTGATCCGGGAATCGGCTTTCGCTTGTTCTTAGGCCTCTTTTCTGGTCAAGGTTCGGTTATCTTTTATGCTCGTTAGGCCTAACTACGTGTAGGATGTTCTGATCTAGCAGTGAAGCTTTTACCGTCGTGGATTAGATTAGCTAGATTTAATTTAAGTAGTTTTTGCAGTTATTTGCTTTATCCATTACCATCTGGATATGCAGATCCAATCTGACACCGGGACTCGATCGGCTCTTTAAAGCCGATGTAAAAGTCGTCCCGGGGAGCCGACCACGGCTCGGACTAATGTTTACACGTGTCTGTGCTTGTAGGCAAATCCTCAAAGGCACGTTCGCACCCTCCTGATCGGGTATAAATCAGGTGGCATGCACTGCATCTCCGGAAGCGACAGCGTGTGCCAGGATCTGGGCCGTTGACCGAGGGACCGGTGCCAGCCAGCGCCCCGGCAGCCTCCCGGCTCCTCGTGTTGCCTGTCACTACTCGCCTGTGGGTTTTGACCGACAACACATTCTGGCACGCCCAGTGGGACACTCATCAGCAACAACGTCCACCGTCGGAATGACTGGATCTCAGTGTCAAGCGCCGATCACCAGCCCTGTCACGTATGAAGAGCTGACCCCCGAGCACAAGCAGAAATATGATGAGGTCAAAGCTCAGTTCGAAGCCGATCTCATCGGCTCTTTCGAGAGGACCCGCAACCACGGCATCAGGTGGAAGGGGTTCTCACCCGAAAGTGCTCTCGACAACGTTGACTTGTCCGTACCATCAGAGGAGCGCACCAGAGCCCTACGCCAGGAGATGAACTACATGGTGGCTCACACGCTTCATCGGCACTCAGAAAGCCTGGTGAATGTGCTCGAGCGTGTGGCACATCGTGTCGTCCAGGAGGTGATCAAGAACCAGTACTCCCCATCAGGACCAATCCTGGGGAGTCACAGGGGAGAGGACCCACTTCAGTCTAGGCCGCCAATATCTTATTCACTCACAAATCCAGTTCCACAGGCTTCGGGACTACGTCGTCTACAAGATCGACGGTGATCCCGGGGAGGGCCAGTTCCTGAACGAGCCGCCTAAGGAGATCCCGCACAGCTACACGTGCGTGTACATACCTGACGGCGTCATTCCAACGCGCGCGGGACATCTGGTGGGTACAAGAGCTTCAGGGGCAGATGCGGAGAAACAGGCATGGCTAGTGAAGTACGCTACTGGGCTGAGTGCTAAGCCATCGGCCCCAGGAGTTCTTAGTGTGGATCAGATCAGCGCAATACTAAGGGATCAGTTCGGCATTCTGCCCAAGAGAAAGGCAATCGGCTATTCCAAGCCGTACCCAAGCGAATACGACTTGATCCCGTTACCACCCAAGTATCGGCTCCCGGAGTTCACCAAGTTCAGCGGGTCAGAAGGGGCCAGCTCCATCGAGCATGTGAGCCGATACCTAACTCAGCTCGGGATGATTTCGGTATTGGATCCTCTGAGGGTCCAGTTCTTCTATCAGTCTCTCACAGGCTCAGCCTTTGGATGGTACACATCATTGGCCCCAGATTCGATCCGCACTTGGAGGCAGCTGGAAGATCAGTTCCACACCCAGTATCACTCAGAGGCTGCTGAAGCCGGGATTGCCGACCTCGCCCAAGTCAAGCAGAAGTGAGGGGAAAGTGTGTCGGAGTACGTGTAGCACTTCAGAGAGGTTAAGAATCGATGTTACTCATCGCGCATCATAGAAAAGGAGGCAGTCAATTTGGCAGTTCTGGGGCTCACTAAGCCGATCAAGGATCTGGCTTTTCAGTTGGAATTCACCTCTCTAGCGCACATGGTACAGAAGCTCATGACGTATGAACACTATCACCCTGAGCTGTACCAGGAAAAATTCAAGCGCCATGTGAATATGGCCCAAGCAGATGATTCTAGCGGGGAACAAGAAGTGGCTGTGGCAGAGTGGACCCGGTGGCAAACCCCGTCCCGTGCAAGTGGGTCAAACAGAAGGGGCTTGTGAAGGGCTTTGATTTTGACGTGGCCAAAGCAGAGCAGATATTCGACTTACTGCTCAAGGAAAAGCAGTTGAAGCTCCCAGAGAATCACAAGCTGCCAACGACGCAAGAGCTGCAGGGGAGGCTATACTATAAGTGGCACCACTCGTTTACCCATGCCACGAATGACTCCAAGGAGCTGCGTCGGCAGATTCAATCGGCTATCGAGCAAGGCCGATTAATTCTGGCCCAACACATGATGAAGGTGGACAGTCAACTATTCCCACAAGCTAACGTGGTGGAGCTGTCGGATTCTAGACCTGAGGGCCAGAACTTGGCGTTCTAGATTAACATGGCGGGACCCATGCGCCGCCGTGACGAGCAGAGGAAAGAGGTCGCTTCTGGCAAACGGCCCCAGGATAAAGACGAGTCGGAGCAGCAACATGTTACTGAAGAACAAGTGTGTCACATCCGCAATTAACTCCCAGCTTCCAATCGGCTTCTGGAAAAATACCAGTATCAGTAAAAGTTGCGCCGCCGATATGAATCGGAAGAGGAGGAGTATAAGCACCACACAGGGAGGACGCTGGGGAGGCTCCAGGCTATATGCGACCACTGGCATTGCCCGTTCTTCAGGTACTGTTGGAATTCCGGCATGAGCCGATTGCCTACTATCGATGATTGCTTGGAGTGCAGGCCTCGGGGACGCCAGCCAGGCGAGACATCGGTGTTCCAGCGGTTGGGGCCCAAAGCACATCATGACGACCATATTGAGCAGCCGTCCAGGGATGATCTTGAGCTAGAAGGGGAAGATAAGTATCATCGTCCACGATGGTGTCCTGACGGGCTCAGCCGCTCATAGAAGCAAAGAGTGCAGCGCTTACGCAATCTCGAGGAGGCAGAAGCAGGATACCTCGACGTGCTGAGGAAAGCGCGTCCGGATCTCGTGGAGCAAGTCAGGCACCCGCGAAGGGTGGAAAGGCGCCCTCCAAGGAGGGATTGGCGTCCCAAGCAGCCAAGAGCCGATGAAAAGCCATCGACTGATGTGAATATGGTGTTCGTGCTCCCGTCGGAGTTTCGGGCGCTCCAACCGGAGGGATTGGCCGTCGCGCAGCTGGATCTTGGCCCACAGCCGATCATCTTCGAGAAGCCCAAGGAGAAAAGCGGCAAGCACCTGAAGGGATTATATCTCAAGGGTCTCATCGACGGCAAGCCTGTGAACAGGATGTTGGTCGACACTGGCACCGCGGTCAATCTAATGCCGTACTCAGTACTGCGCCGATTGGGTCGTTCTGCTGCTGATCTTATCAAGACCAACGTGATGCTCAATGATTTCAATGGCCAGCCATCGGTGGCACAGGGCGTCCTCAATGTGGAGTTGACAGTTGGCCGCAAGACCGTCCCAACCTCGTTCTTCATCGTCAACAGTAAGAGTACGTACACAGTGCTACTTGGGAGGGATTGGATTCACGCCAATATTTGTGTTCCTTCCACGATGCACCAATGTTTGGTCCAATGGGATGGCGATGAAGTGGAGGTGGTCCTTGCAGATGACTCTAGCGATGTTTCGCTCGCAGACATGAACATCTGGGACACGGAAGGGCAAGAGCCGATCTCAGGGATCGTGCTGGAAGACTTTGATCGGATCGAAGCGACAAAAAATGGATTGAGGCTGGTCTTATCCACTGGCCTCACATAATAAATACATCCTGGCATGCTACGGAGCCTAGTAGGTTTAGAGAGGCCAGTCCCAGCGACTGGCCCCAAAAAATAGACAATTCTTGTTTAGAGTCGAAACTATTGCTTTGCGGACAGACTTTAGCCTGCTCTGGCAGTTGGTTAATTAATGAGCATTCAGTTTCGAGGGGTAATATAGAGACGGCCGTCCCGTGTGGTCGGCCGAAAATTTTCTTTTGTCATCTCCCCGTGTTTGCTGTCGACGTGGCAGATGATGACGAGTCGCATGCGTCCACAGTCGATTTTACAGGTGACGGCAAGTTGGGGTACGGGTTTACATCAGCTGACAATTTGGAGGAAGTTGATATCGGTCCCGGGGATAAGCCGCGACCAACATTTATCAGCAAGAAGCTAGACCCGAGCCAGCGTGAGCCGATGATAGCACTGTTGAAGGAATACCGGGATTGTTTCGCGTGGGATTATACTGAAATGCCTGGTCTGGATAGAATTATCGTTGAACTTCGGCTCCCGCTTAAGAAAGGATTTCGGTCGTTTTAACAATGAGCAGGGCAAATGAAGGCTGAAGTCCTGGAGGAGGTCAAGAAAGAGGTGCAAAAGATGTTGGACGCAGGGTTCATCAGGCCTTGTAGGTATGCGGAATGGATCTCCAGTGTGGTCCTTGTACAGAAGAAGGATGGCCGATGGAGAGTTTGCGTGGATTTCAGAGACCTCAACAGAGCGACGCCAAAGGACGAATATCCAATGCCCGTCGCAAAAACATTGATCAACGCCGCTGCCGGTCACAAAATGCTGAGCTTTATGGATGGTAACGCCGGGTACAACCAGATCTTCATGGCCCTAGAGGATATAAGCAAGACCGCGTTCAGAGTACCAGGCGCGGTCGGCTTGTTCGAGTACTTGGTTATGACCTTTGGATTGAAAAATGCCGGCGCAACGTATCAACGCGCCATGAATTACATTTTTCATGATCTCATCGGCAAGCTGGTAGAAATCTACATTGATGATGTCGTGGTCAAGTCCGCATCGGCTGGGGGGCATCTGGAAGATTTGCGTAAGGTTTTGGAGCGGACTCGGAAGTTTGGGCTCAAAATGAACCCAAAGAAATGTGCCTTTGGCGTATCGTCCGGTCAGTTCTTAGGATTCCTGGTACATGAGCGAGGAATCGAGATCGGCTTGAAGAGTCAAGAAGTGGTAAAGACAATGAAGCCGCCTACTACGAAGAAGGAGTTACAGAAGCTCATCGACAAAATCAACTTTGTCAGACGATTTATCTTCAATCTGTCTGGGCGTATCGAGCCGTTCATGGGTCTGGTGAAGATCAAGTCCGAGGATGAGTTTCACTGGGGGGCAGAACAGCAGTAGGCTTTTGATGAAATCATGGAATATTTGTCGAAGCCTCCAGTATTGGTTCCGCCTCAATAGGACAGGCCTTTCTACGTGTACTTGTCCGTGGGTGGCACTTCCATCGCCTCGGTTCTGATTCAAAAACATGACGATCAGGAGAGGGTTGTCTTCTACCTCAGCAGGCGCATGTTGGACGCCGAGACCAGGTATCCTGAAATTGAAAAGCTTTGCCTTTGTTTATTCTTTACATGTACAAAGCTTCGACATATTTTGCTCTCAGCAAAAACGATCGTCATATGTAAATCGGATGTCATCAAGCATATGCTCTGGGCTCCTATTCTAAAAGGCCGACTAGGAAAATGGATGTTTGTGTTGTCAGAATTCGATATCCGATTTCAACCTACAAAGGCAGTCAAGGGACAAGCACTGGCGGATCTCATTGCAGACAGGGTCAACACTGATGTGTCTGCACTTTTTGTATGTGCCTGGGCCATGTTTTTCGACGGATCGGCTTGTGATGATGGGTGCGGCGTAGGAATTCTTTTGGTATCGCCTCGTGGGGCGACTTATTCTTTTTCCATCAAGATGGCTACTCCATGCACCAATAATTTAGTAGAGTATGAGGCCGTTCGCAAGGGGATGAAATTACTCCTGGAAGCTGGTGCAGAAGCAGTGGAAATATTTGGGGATTCGAAACTGGTGATTCCTCAGCTCACGGAAGAATTTAAATGTGGGAGCGAGCTTCTTTTTCCGATATGGATGTAGTGCCGTGAGTTGATGTCACAATTCAGGAACATTAATTTCCACTGGATACGAAGGACTTTGAACAGTGAAGCCAATGACTTGGCACAGATGGCTTCCGGATACAAGGAAACAGCCGATGGGGTCGATGTAGAGGTTCAGTTTCTAGAACCTGGAGACTGGAGAGCCGATATCTTCAATTATTTGAAGGATTTGGCTCGGGGGGCACCTAGAAGGATAAGACTCAAAGCTATGAAGTATGTTCTGATAGGGGACGACATGTTCTATAGGACTTTGGAAGGACTGCTGCTTAAATGTTTGGGGCCTTCGGAGTTGAATCGGCTCTTGCATGAGGTTCATGAAGGAGCCTGCGGTACTCATCAATCGGCTCATAAGATGAAATGGCTGATTAGACAATCGGGGTATTACTGGCCTACCATGCTTGAGGATTGCTTTAAATATTACAAGAGATGTCAGGCATGTCAGAGATTCGGCAAGATTCAGATGGTGCTGGCATCAGTAATGAATCCTATTATTAAGCCATGGCCGTTCAGGGGTTGGGCCATGGATATGATTGGCCAGATTAACCCGCCATCTAGCAAAGGTCACTAATGGGTGTTAGCTGTCACGGATTATTTCACAAAATGGGTGGAGGCGGTACCCATGAGGTTGGTGGCATCGAAAGATGTGATCAGTTTCGTTAAAGAGCACATCATTCCTAGGTTTGGGATTCCTCAAACCATTACGACCGATGGAGGATTGGTCTTCTTATCGGAGGAATTTAGAAAGTTTGCCGATGACACGGGGTTCAAGCTGATCAGATCATCCCTGTATTATGCTCAGGCTAATGGACAGGCTGAAGCATCCAACCAGAGCCTTATCAAGCTGATCAAAAGGAAGATCGATGAATATCCTAGGCGCTGGCATGAGGTGTTGTCAGAGGCTTTGTGGGCATATCGTATTTCGTGTCACGGATCCATCAAGACGTCACCATACCATCTGGTCTACGGTCAAGACGCTGTGTTGCCATGGGAGATCACGGCCGGATCAAGGCGTGTTGAGTTTCAGAATGATCTATCGGCTGAAGAGTATGCAGCTTTGATGAGCGATAATGTGGAGGATCTTACGGAGCTAAGACTTTGGTCACTTGAGAAGATCAAGGAAAACAAGGCTAAAGTTGCTCGTGTATACAACAAAAAGGTCAAGCCGAAAGAATTCCAGGTTGGAGACCTATTTTGGGAGGCAGTGCTACCATTGGGAACTAAAGACAGGAAGTATGGTAAGTGGTCTCGTACTTGGCATGGACCGTACAAGGTTGATCATGTCCTGCCTGGGAATGTGTACAAGCTTAAAGAATTAGATGGTGTCAAGTTTCCGGTAGCCGTCAATGGCCAACACCTCAAGAAATATTTTCCGAGCATGTGGGAAGACGACTAACAAGAGCCGATGAGATCCATCTGGCTGCATTATAAAAGGCCAACACGTTGAGTTGGCCAGTTAAAAAAAAGCAAAAATGAGATAGGCCAACACGTTGAGTTGGCCAGTAAAAAAAAGCAAAAGTGAGAGAGGCCAACACGTTGAGTTGGCCAGTAAAAAAAAGAGGGCAAAAGTGAGAAAGGTCAACACGTTGAGTTGGCCAGCAAGTAAAAATTATATGAGAAGCAAGGCAGCCAATGTGTAACCATCGACTTAAGATGTTTTTAATATATATGAGTTTCAGTTTAACAGGCAACATTAAATGTTTTCTGAATTATTCTACTAGTTCGGGGATCCTTCTATGGCATGGATGGCTTCTGCGCATATGGCGTCGGCTCTTGCTATGACTGCTTCGTCGTCTTTGCCATCGCCCGTTACTATCTGTTGACTCAAGGTGTTGATTTCTGCAAACTCTGCCCGTATTTGCTCGGTTATTTCTTGGGCTTCTTGCTTGGAGTTTGCAATCGAGGCATTCTCCTCTTGGATCAGTCTCTGTGTGGTGCAGACTTTTTCTTCGAGTTCTGCCAGTTCTTTCTCCAGGAGACTGAGTCGCCTTGTACTCGCTGAGATATCGGCTTTGGCATCCAGAGTTGCTTTCTTCTGGTTTAGCATCTTGCACTTCTCAGCGATGTCGGCTTTCAGAGGAATTTGAGAATGCCTTAGTTCTATCCTCTGTTGCGCTGCTTTCACCTCTGCCTAAAAGAAGGGAAGATGGCCGGCTGGCCAGAGCTTGACCCGATGTGACTCTGGGAGTTGGGATTCTATCTGCTCGAGGACTTTCTGTATTTCGCTGGAGTCATCGACCAGGGTACTGATTGGAGCAGGTAGCAGATTTTTGATGTGTTGAAGCTGATCCGCGAGGTCAATCGGCTGCTGTGGTGGTGGTACCTTCGCTCCAGGGGCGATCAGACCCATTGATGCCGGGTCAAAGGAGAGCAAATCTGAAATATTGAAGCCCTGTGGAGATATCAGAGTTAGTTTTGGGAGCAAGGTATATCAACAGAGTTATCGGCTGATTTAGAATCGGCTCATGCGGTGTTACCTGTTGTGAGGAAGAAGCGATGGTCGGTCCGAGTGTGATCGGCTCAGTTGGGGCAACAACAGCGACATCGGCTGTTGCAGTTTCTTCACTGCGAATTTCTGCTGGGATGATGGGTGGTTCTCGCTGTTCTTGGACTTCAGTTGTTCCAGTATCGACTTCATGAGCGGCGGTTCTCTATTGTGATGGGCTTCTAGTGCTAAGGATGTCTTCAGCTGTGTCCTGGAGGAAAGATTACAATCAACCAGAGTACATGTGCATAAGAAAGGAATTTTTCAGAAAAAGTTTCGGAGAGTGAATTACCTGGTTGGTATTGGATTCTGATCGATCTGAGGGAGGCTGTGTTGTCTTCTTGATGATTCGTCGTGTGAAGATCTTCCTTTTCTTAGTTGGGACTCGGGGGGCAGCACTTTCAGAGATTTGTCTCCGCTTAGAGGCCGACTGGGGTGTGTCTGACTGAACAGTCATTATCACTTTCTTCATTGGCGGTGATCCCTTTCAAAAAAGAACATCAGGGGCGGTTGGGAGAAAGTGGAATGGTTCCTCGTTACTGGTCATGGGTTCTGGACCATCTTGTTGCTGTAAACAAGGTGAGCAAGGTTAACCAAGTAAAGCAATAGAAGGCTTAGAAAGAATAGGTGCATGGATCTAGTACCTCTGCCTCGGGGATTATATATTCAGGATCAATTTGTTGCAGTAGAGGGCCTAAAGCTCTTCTGAATACATGAGTTTTCCACATTCCCCACCATGTGTTAAAGCCGGTTGACGAGGGAGTAAAGGATAGATCGGCTGGTATTGGAATGTTGAGATTGTCAAACATGTTGTAGCATCTTGAACTAGTAAGACTGTCAGGTAGATTAGCTCTACTCTCCACCAAGTGGTGAATATGTAAGTGGGGAGGGACTTGTCCTAGGCCGAATTGCCGAGCTGCTATGACTGGTTGATAGGTTTCATAACATGGTTTGATGATTCTGTTGGAAGTGGTTATGCCGACAGGAAGGAAGCCAGGTCGGATCATTAGATAATATAGATGCCGAGTGCTGTTGTCATCGGCAAAGTTATCCAGCCTGAAGGTAGTTGGGTTCTCAAAGGCTTCAGATTCAGTGAATGGAAAGTAGAGGGGATTCTCTAGGCCTTTGTAGAAAACTCTAAACCATTTTGCTGCATCTATTGAGTTCAGTTTACTGCCAGGGAGGCTGAATAAGGCTTGGCCATAGCTGGTGCATCTAATTGGCTTGCCATTCTCGTCAGGGAAGGAATTCTTGGCTAGGCTTTGAAAGTTTGGAATCTGGTGCTGGAAGTAGAGTTGTGCCCATAACTGAATGAACCACCAAGGGCCTCTAGTTCTAAGTTTTCTTTGGCTGAGCAAGCTAGTTGTCATCAAATGGAGACATCTGTATGTTTCTCCGAGGAAAAACTTGCTTAGGCTGGTGCGGTTGCCATGGGCCAGATGGTAAGCTAAAGGAAGATAATTCTTGGTTGGGGCTAAGGAAGGACCACAGAAGATGAAATGTTCTAACCAAAGATTTAGAAAGGTTGTGTGTTCCTTTTTACCTATTGGACCTTTTGTTTTCATGTGCTGGTTCATGTAAGTGTTCCTGTTTGTGCAGTCTGTTTTAGATGAAAGTTTGAAAGGGACTTCTACCATTCTGTGAGTTGCAGGATCAGGGGACCTAATGTCTAGGCCAGTAATCATGGTAACATCTAGTAGAGTAGGGGTCATGGGTCCATGACCAAAGAGGAAACAGTTCAGAGCGTCGGACCAGAAATTGCCGATGGTCTTCAGAAGGTTTTCATCTTTATCTAGGGGGGATAATGATAGACTGAGTGCATCAGCTATGTTCAGTTCTTGCCACAAGGGCATATAGGTTTTTGCTACTCTGCTATACCATGTAATCCAGCTTTTAGGTGGATTAGGCCAGGCTCTTAAGCAGTCGGCCCAGGAATTTAAATTGATGTCTTGACTCATGAAAGGGATTCTATTCACTTCATAGGAGATCAGATCCGTGGGATTTTCATAAGATCGTGGACCAAGACAAAAGGAGTTGAGATTGGAAGGATGCGGCAAAAGGATGTCTGAAGCCTGGAGTTTCAAAAATTCAGAAATTTGTATATGGTGTCATATTTCAGAGCATAATTTATTCGGGGGATTGATAAGCTGAAAAGTTGAAAGGATGGGCTGAATATTACCTTCAGGCCGAAGATTGCCGTATCGACGTTTGGAGATCTCACTGTTTGAGCTTCAGAGTCCGCCATGGTACAGATCTACTAACTATGGGTTTGGTCATTTTGCGGGCTCTGGTTCAAGTTTTGGATGCTGTGAGTTTTCGTTCAAACTTATGAAGCGGGATTCTCGAATTACGCTCGGATTTGGAATATCTGTTTCGAGTTGGGTTCAAAGTAGAGGTGATGTTCTGTTCTTATACTGGTTGCTTCCAATTTCGAATTCCGTCGGCTCTTGGTTATTGGTAAAGCTCGATGCGGTGCCATCGGCTTTTGCAAGGTTGTCCGATCAAGAAACTAAGAGATGAGGGACTTTATTCATTAAAGGTAAAGTCTTTACAAGGGAAAGAGCCGATTTGACAAAGGAACGAATCCTTCGGCTCAATCTATGTTACAGTACTACTCCTACAGTATTTCCTACCACCCGTAGGTGCCTAATGCCTACGGCGCTTGGGGCTTCGCGCCGGCACGTCTCCGCCGCTGCTGTCATCGCCGTCGTCGTCGCTGCCGCTGCTCTCGTCGGCGCTGCTGCCGTTGCTGGCTTCGTCATCGCCGCTCCAGCCGCCGCCCCTCCGCCATCATTATTTTCCTTGCTTTCCTCCTCGGAGGAGCCAAGGAACCGGAAGGCCCTTTCGGCCATCGGGTTCTCCTCAACAGAGGAGGAGTCGATTTCTTCTTTCGAGGAGGAGTCGGCTCCATCCCAGGAGAAGCAATCGTCGCTGTTCTCCTCCAGCTCTTCCTAGAACAGGAGCCGGAGGTCTTCGTCGTCGGTCTTGGGTTTGTCGTCCTCGGAGACGACTTCGAAGTTGAACTCCTCTGCGTCCGAATGCAGAGGAGCGAGTGCCTCGTGCGCCGCCGTCGGATCATACTCCGGCATCGGTTCCCGGCTCTCGGGATGGGGTCGATGGAAGAGGCAGAGAAACTCGAGGAAGAGGAGGAGAGAGGAGAGCTGATTGAGTTGGAGCCAGAGGAGGAGGAGATCGCCATGGCTACAGGAAGTTGGGGTTTCCTGCGCTGTTGGCTGAGGGAGCAAGATGAATTTGTGAAAGGAGTCGATTCAGGGTGAGATTAAATAAGGAAAAAAATGGAAGATGAATCAGCACTTTCACAATCCACGAGGAGCCATTTGCAAAGACGTTACGTCTTCCATGGTCGTTATAGTGTGTTTTAATGAGCATCAACGGGAAGATGAATCGACGAAGTGGTTTTGGAATTATCATTGCCAAAACCAGGGGGGCATGTGTTATCGCCATAAATTAACAGGTTAATTAATGGTCCGCGAGTGAGTTGGGCTTAATGAAGAAATTAAAGGAGCCTTACGAATCGGCTCCTGCGTGAGCGTTTCAGCCATGTGGGCCAGGTATCTTTAGATTTAGTTCAGTTTTGAGCTAGAGATAGAGTTCGATATGGACACGTTAGTTTAGATTGTTGTCCAAGTCTCCGGACTATAAATATGTACTCTATGACATTTGTCAAAGAAGAACGTCATCACGTTTTGCAAACAACAACTCTCGGCGCACCGCCACCCCTAATTCTAGGGTTTCGTCCAAGTAAGCGCCATGCTGCCCTGATCGCTTCTTGCGATCAGGGCAGCATTGTTCTTGCTTTTACCTTGGTATTACTCGTACTGAAGCATTTTTAATGGCGAGTAGTGCTAGTTATCCTGATTTTCGTAGCATGATTTTTAGTAGATTCATCGTGCTTTTGTTTCTTATCATCTAAGAACATCATGTCATCTCTGCACGATCATGTTTTAATCTTACACTAATTCTCGTTGCATGGAATTAGTCGCGTAGAGATGACACTCTGTTCCTTTTTTATCTAGTAGATCTAATCTGTTATGGTTAGTTCTTATACTTAAGAATTGGCATAATATCTGCTAGTTTAGGCCTTGCAAACGGGTTGGACGATCCGACAACGTATTAGATGCTTTGCCTTGATCTTAATAGGGATTGATCCGGGAATCGGCTTTCGCTTGTTCTTAGGCCTCTTTTTTGGTCAAGGTTCGGTTATCTTTTACGCTCGTTAGGCCTAATTACGTGTAGGATGTTCCGATCTAGCAGTGAAGCTTTTACCGTCGTGGATTAGATTAGCTAGATTTAATTGAAGTAGTTTTTGCAGTTATTTGCTTTATCCATTACCATCTGGATATGCAGATTCAATCTGGCACCGGGACTCGATTGGCTCTTTAAAGCCTGTTGGCGCTCCTTAAGTACCGCTTTTATCCCTTGTTTATCCTTGATAATGGCATGAATTTAATATCAAAATCACTAACCGTCCTAACCCCGGCCTAATTATTGGTCATTTTCACACTTGCACATATATTTTGGAGGAACTTCGTTTTTGCAGGTTTTTGGCCTATTTTGGAGCATGAAATGACGAGGACCATGATCGAGCGCTAACACGGAGAAATGAAGGCCAAAGCCCAAAGAAAGGACCAAATCCCATGTTGATTCGAAGCCCATTCATGCACATCCATCCTCCAAGAGAGCCCAAAGGACCAAGCCTACGAAGATGAGATCAAGATACTTCGGGATTAAGCAAAGCAAATGAAGATTTAAGGAAGGATTCCCTATCCTATCCTTTCCTCGAAGATATCTTCAAGATAACGACGTCAAAAGGGGTGCAATCGTGAAGGACATAAAATCTAGAAGATGCGAGGAGTCTGCACGCGAAAGGAGGACACAAGACGGCGAAGGAATGAGCCAGGTCGGCCGGCCTAGGCCCATTGGGCCGGCCGGCCCAGCCCTTTTTTAGGTCGGTTCGACCTCCCCTTCGACCGGTGGCTTCCTCGGCTTATAAATAGCTCGCACCTTATTCAACTCGAGGCATCCATCCACCCAGAACTCGACGAAAACCTAGGGTCAAGACCGGAGGGAGACGACGGCCGCCGCAAGTCTTCGAAGTTGTCTAGGAGATGGCTTAGGCCGACCCTAGCCGCCGTGGCCTCCCTGCGTGGTTGTGCCATGGCGGAGTTCAAGAGCTAGTTGGATTCATCGATGGTGTGCACATGGTGGTGATGATCCAAACGAATCTATTATGTGAGTAATGATAATCATGTCTTCCGAATCTATTAGCGATCATGTTCTCTCTTTCGATTTCGTTCTTCTCTTTGGGTTTGCTTCATCTTAGATATATTATCGAGATAGATCGCTTAGCATGATCTTATAGTCATGGTGGCTAGAGGTTCATGGCGGAACTACCAAAGGGGGTTCGACTTGCTTCAGGGTATCTTGTTGAAAGGGGTGGCGTCATGACAGGTCGTTGCCACTTAGTAGGTGGGGTATCGAGGGATCGGATTGGAGATTTTGAGTTTAAAGATGCTTTTGATTGAGATGCATGATTTATCCGCTCGTTAGCTTGAACTACAACTAGATGACGATAGGCCTAGTCATATCTTTGGTTTTGCTATGATTAAGCCTATGTTCATGGATGAGATCAACCTTCACATATCACTCATATCTATTAAAGGTTTACCCTTTATATGCAATCAATGCTTCATGTTAGGATAGATTCATTAGATTAGATGGAAAACCTTAGGTAGTTCTTTGTCGATCCACGGATTGATAAACCTTGGGGGGAATACTCTAAGGGAAAAGCTACACGAACCGTGCGCTTGTGGTATACAAATCGGGGCGCTAAGGAGCGTCAACAAGCTTTTCTGGCCCCGTTGTCGGGGATCGGCAACACGAACCCTAGGGCGATCTATCTAGTTTTTGGACTAACCCTAATTTTATAATTGCATATATCATGTGTTTCTTGTTTGTGTCTATGAATGCAGGTAAAACCCTAGACACAAAGTGATTGAGAAGTTCTCAACGTCCGTACTTTGACAAGTCCAATCTCACTCAAGCAAGGCTACGTGAAGACCCGCTCTTTAGTGGTAGGTGCTAACTTTTGTTAGTGGCCCAGCATCCGCTATCGAGTCCCCACTCCCCAAAGCAAAAGATGATAAATAAGGTACGCTGCTGTGTCAATTGATTTTAAAGACTAATGTTTTTGGAAAAAAAAATTTGTTCAAGCAATAGGTATGAAGCATGCCTGCGAAGAAAATCGTGCGATCGGATCATCATCATCTCCAAAGTGTTACTGTTGTAATGAGTTTTTCGTCCAAGATCAGAGAAGTACCATAAGCAAATAATAGATTATTTTGAAGCTCCATCAAGTCTACTTTTCAACGCATCAAGAATCGTGAATTTTGGAGATCGGTGTGAAGAGTTATGGTAAAATCTTTCAACGCTGCGCGTTCTGAAATGTCTCGGGGCAGAGCGTAGTGCCGGAGTAAAACGACCATAACTTCTTCATCCGGAGTCCGTTTGGGATCTATGACCACTCGTTGAAAAGGTAATTTCATAAGGCTTTCCATGGAGTAGAATTTTGGTACATGTTCTCTGCAGGATGATCAAGTAATTCAATGAAGAAGAGGCAGCAACAAACAATGGAGAAAGCGATGACGATGTCGCAAGATGTTTGGAGAACCTTGTGCACAAAAGTTGATGATTTGAAGTTGACCAACGCTAGAGGCAACAAAATTAGAGGAACCATGATGCCACCCATCTTCTCCATGGGATGCTCAAGAAGCTTCTAGTCGAGTGCAATCAAAGAAAGAGACCGCTCTGATCATCGACACAAAGCACGGGAGCCTCCTTCGATCCCGACACCTTAGGCAAAGCAAGAACCATGGAGACAGGTCATTGGAGCCATGCTACTCGCTGGTGAATCAATGGTGATGACCTTGAAGCCAAGGACGCATGACAAGACGCTCCAAAGACCACATGATTGAGATCATTGACATCTTCGGATGAATTCATAAGAAGATACCGTTGACAAAAATGTCTGATACAGCGGAAGCGAAGTACAAATACGATAAAAGCTCTCCGAAGCTGAGCAGGGCGCCACAGGGACGTCGACAGGGAGACGAATGCCTAGAAGTCCTCGTAGTCCTGGTAGCACTGAGCGAACTGCCTCGTGTCGGCAGGAACTGAGCAGCAGTAGCGTAGCCAAGAGGAAAAAGTAGAGAAGAGGCAAGAGTGAGTACACAACTTGTACTCAACAAGTATAACACAAACTATGAGGCTCTAAGGTTGGCTGACTCAACTGCATTAGCTTTCAAGTGTTGGCAAAATTTTATTAAAGCTATTTACTACGAGTTGATGAATTACCATTAACCCAGTTACATAGTAATTAATCGGAATTAATTAAGAAACTACTTAGAACTAAACCGAAACCACAAAGCCACCCGGGGAAACCTGCCTCGTCAAAGGAAGATAACCCCACTAATCAAAAGGAGGATCTGGGCCGCTCATGACCGTGAGCACGGCTAGTATACCAGTTTTACACTCTGCAGAGGTTGCACATCTTTACCCACAAGTCGTGAGCTACGCCACTTGTTCATCACACTTCCTTAGGTGAGATGACTAGCAAACTCACTACGAGGCCGTTACAAAGAATCTCGTTGGTAAGGCGTAACCGCGAAGAGTTGGATCGGCGACGATGGGGCCCACCTCACAGGGGTACAAGCATAGGTGCGCAAACCAAGCACAGACCAGCCGGAGGAGCAGGGACCATTGAAGCTTACCACCCTTTGAACCGCAGTTAAGTTACTCCAAACCAAAAAGACCTAATTAGTAAGCCAAGACCGTCCCATTCCAGTCTTGTGGTAGCGCTGTTGTCCCAGGTTGTCGCTCTATGAACCGGTCCTTATGGAGAGTGGCCAACCCAGCAGTAAGCACCGTGCTGGCCCCATAAACCATGTTTCTAACAAAACATATTTTAACGAGACGTGAGCCACTCAAGCCACACAGAGGGTCACTCTCAGAATTAAGTTGCATAAACCATTAATCAAATTAATTAAAAAGGACCAAGGGTGTTATAGCGCGGCACCTAGCACAACTAACCAAAATGCAACCCAAAGGATATATAAAGGATATAAAGTGGCTAGGAAATCCTTATAGGCATACAGTATTAAAATGCAGTATAAAATTGTATTTAAAGATGATAGGTTGTTCATGTTATCCTTGCCTTTCTCGTACTGCTCTAGCTGCTGCTCAAAGTGCTCAGAAGACGGCTGCTCCGGGTACTGGTACTGTGGCTCCTCAGATGGATCAATGTCTACTCACGAACACATGGCCAAAACAATGCACAATAAGAAGCATACAAGCAAACACTAATAAAAACTAAGAAACAGTATATTAATACATAAAAACAGCACACTAAACTAGTCTAAAACTGTTCTACGCATTACAACGATCGCGTGGATATAAAGAACGCTTAAAACGGAGCTAAAACGCATTTTCTAGGCTAAAAACAAGGTTCAGGGACTAAATGCAAGAAAACTACGGTTCCAGGGGGTTTTCTGCAAAAACCGAGGGCCTAAACGTAATTAACCATTAAATCTAAGGGCTAACGTGCAAAAAGGCAAGGGCTGGATGGCGGGTTTGATATTTAAAAAGCTCAGGGTGCTACTAGCTAATTTCTGGGCCAAAACGTAATTAGTTTTGACTTATGTTGAACCGCGGGTTGAATACTCAGAACCCGGGGGGCTCTTTAGCAAGATGGCCGCAGCGAACCGGTACGCGTAAACATGGGCCGCTGGATCTGGATCTAACGGTGCAGATCTAAACGAGGGGTGATCTAATCTTGGCCGTCGGTTACGGATCTGGCGGTCCAGGGCAAAGGGGCGCGGGGGCGGGGGCGGGACGCTACCGCCGGCAACGAATCCCGCGGCGGCGCGGCTCAGGGCTCGCCGGAGTTCACCAAGAGCGGTGCTCCGGGGGTCGATTCGGCCCGTGCTTGGGTCGGGTGCGTCCAGCGCGCTACGCGCGATGCTCCTGGGCCAAAAACAGGGTACGGCGGGGCTCTGCTCGCCGGGCATGGCTGCCGCGGCGGCTCTGCGCGGCGGAGCTCACCGGCGCGGCACGTGCGGACCGTGCCTGTGCTAGGTTGTGGGCGCAAAGGGGTCAGGGAGGCTCTACGTAGCAAACGCAAGACAACGCGGGCTTACACGGGGCTGTGTGGTGCTGCAGAGGCGTGGCCATGGCGTAGCGGCGGCGGTGTTCTGCCAACCGAGTGGCCTACGGCCCAATTGTCTTGGCGCAAAAGGAGGCACGGGGCTCCAGGGTGCTCACCGAGGGGTTGCGGTGGATGGAGTTGCGGCGCAGGGTAGTCGTCGGCGAAGTCAGGGCGGTGGTCGCGGGCGGCGCTCGCGGAGAAAGTCGCTGCAGAGGTTGGAGTGGAGTGCAGCGGGCCCGGGGAAGCTCCAGAAGTCGAGGCGGAGCCGGTGCGCTCCTCGGCCGGGACTCCGGTGTGGCGGAGCAGCGTAGCCGCGGCGGCGCAGAGCGGCGGCATGGCGGAGTAGGGCGGTGCGGCGGCAGCTAGGTTTAGGGGCGGTAGGTGGAGATAGGGTTCCTGGGGGTGCGGGCTGAGGCGTTTAAGAAGGCGCCGGGGATCTTGGGGGGGGCATCGTGATCCCGGCGGGGATTGCGGGCGGGGCGGTGCTGCGCGAGCGGCGGTTGCGGAAGAAAGGGGAAGGGGCCGACAGGTGGGGCCACGGCGTCAGCGGGCGTGGGCGATGCGCGAGCGCGCGGTGCGCTGGTAGGTGGGCCTGGGGACGCAATGCGGGATGAGGTGGGGCCGGGCTGACCAGGGCGCGGGTTGGGCCGGTGGCGCGCGCGCGTTGAAGCGGGGGCGTGCTCTGCTGGCAGCGGGCCCGTGCGGGGCGCTTGCTTCGTGGGCTGAGCGGATCACGGGGCAGGCCGGGGAGGTGGGCCGGCTGAGAGGGAAACAAACTGGGCCGCGGGGAGGGGGAAAAGAGAGCTGGGCCTGTGTTGAGTTTTGGGTTGGGCTCTCTCTTCTAAATCTTTTCCATCCCTTTATTCTATTTCTAGTTCAAACAAAGTTTGAATTCAAATACAAATTTGAATTCAAACCACACTCAAATAATTGAAACTATGCACCAGCATGAATGCAACATTAGAAGTAAACCTATGATGAAATTTTAATTACTTATAGAACAAAAACATTGAGATTAAATGCAAGTCTAACACAATAAACCTTAGAAAATTAAATAAACCAATTAAATTTATTATAAAATGCTGGAAATTAAACTAGGGTGTTACATTATCTAAAGGATGCCGTGTCCCTTGTTTTGCCAATTCCACATTTTTTGGGAGGTTGGAAGGTCTGGGCATAGTCGGCAGGAAAATCTTCATCGACAAGGATTTCAAAGGTGTGCAACAAGCACATTATTGCATCATGCAGCATCTCACAGTAATGACACCTTTAGTCGAAGAATACTTGAGCATACTTCAGGCACAATGTAATGGCCACTCGGATGATTGGGTCATGAGAGAGCACAAACGTCGACTTACTACATGGTTGAAGGACCTATATCTACCAGATGGGGAGACTGTCGAGGAGCAAACGATCAAAAGATTGGCAGCGGGCCCATCTAGTCAGGTCACATCTTGGCAAGGGTACGACATAAATGGATATCTATTCTATACTGCCACCAAGGACAAGAAGATCGTGTCCCAGAACAGTGGTGTTCATATTGAGGCCTTGGATGAGAGAACAGGTCAAAATATAATATATTTTGGTGTCATTGATGATATATAGGAAGTACACTATGGTTCCAATATACAAATCTCGTTCTTCCGGTGTCGTTGGGTGAAGCACCCCAAAGATGTTGAGGTGGACGGCTATGGGCTCACAATTGTCGACCTCAACAATACTGGTTACAAAGACGACCCATGGTTGACGTTAGGGTTTGAACACATTTTCTTATTATATACAGAAAATGTGAATTTAGTATTTTCCCCATGTTTCAAACTTTAAAATACACGTATGGTAATAATTAAAAAAAAATTATAGTGTTAACTATATTTTATAGATTAAAAGAATATTATAACAAATTTGGAAATCGATTTCTAGGGGCGGGTGGGGGCGTAGCCCATCCCTACAAATGCATTTGTAGGGGCGGGTCGTGCCACCGGCTGCCACCACAAATCCATTTGTAGGGACGGACCTTTCCATCGCCCGCCCCTACAAATCGCGTGCCAATAAAAACCACATCACTTAGCAAAATTTTCAGATTCCCTGGGCGCGCCACTCCTCCTTCCCCATCGCCGGCGCCGTTCCTGCTCCTCCCCGCCCCGCCTCCACCGACCGCGCGGCCTCCCCGCCGCCTCCACCGAGCGCCTCCTCCTCTGTCACGTCGTCCCCGGCGCCAGACCTCCCCCGTGCTGGACCTCCCCCGCGGTCCCTCCCCACTACGCGTACCTCCTCCACCGCGTCGTCCTCCTCCGCCGCGGCCGCCTCGTCCCCGGCGCCCGACCCTGCCCACGGCCGGCGTCTCCTCCGCCATGTCCGCTCGTCCCCGCCGCGGCCCAGATCCGGCCGCCTTCGCCCCGCCGCCTCCTCCACGCGCGGTCGTCCCTCCCCGCCGCCGCCTGTGCCCAAACGCCTCCCCCCTCCCCCCCCCCCCTGCCGCCACCGGTGCCGCCCGCCTCCCGTGAGCCGCTCCTTCTTCGGTCCGTCCACTGACATGTGGGGCCCGGGTACCCACTGACATGTGGGGCCAGGCTGCAATTTAGGATTTAAGGTTTACAATTTAGGTTAGGGTTTAAGGTTGACAATTTAGGATTTAGATTATTTAGGCGATTTTTATTTAAACTATGGACTATGACAATTGTGAAATATAGTCTAAATTTTAATTACATTATATCTGAATTATTTAGTTGCAACTAATTATTCAAAAGGATTTAGGATTTAGAATCATTAGAGTAATTTGTATTGTTTTAGATTTTAGAATTGATATTATTTTAGGGTTAATGGTTTTGAATAAATTAGTATTATCTTAGAATTTGTATTAATTTTGATGTTGTATTATTTTAGAAGTGCATGATTTCTCGATTATTATTTTAAGATTTATGTATAAATTTGTATAATCTTAGGGTTAATTCAAAGTGTATGATTTCATGATTATTAATTCAAAGTGCATGATATTCAAATTAGTTTAGATGGCTTTTTAATGTAGAAGTCGTAATGGATCGTCCATCATCATCTTCGCCACGAAGGGATGTACCCGCACGTCAAGACGATCAAATTGAGCTAATTGCATCCCAGATGGAGGGGCACAACGACCAATCTGGGAACGTGCACTCCGATGAACAATCTGGGGATGATCAGGGGCAAGGAAATGAATGGGAAGAACCGGCTGATCCACACCCTGTTCTGCAAAGAGAAAGACTTTCAGAGGAGATGATGGATCCGGATTACGAACCGGAACAATGTCAGGAGGCTCGGACAGGAAGGAGTAAGCGCCGACGCGGCTCCCCTAGCCCAACAAAGGAGGACAATGAAAGCTCTGGTCCGGACATTACAACCTCTGACAGCCAAAATAAAAGGAGACGAGGTCAGCGAGGACGGAACCCGTACCCTGAAGGGCAGTTCACGGTTAATGCAGTTAGCCCAGCAGGAGAGTCCATTGATCCCCCCCAGATTGTAGCAAAGTTTCGTAATGCCATCGGGGCTATAGTCAGAACAAAAGTAGTTGTCGATCCAACGATCGAGAAATGGACACTAGTTCCCGAGGGGAAAAAAGAAACAATGTGGCAATTGTTGAGCAGAACTTTTGTTTTCCCCCAAGGAACTAGAGATAAAGTGAAACATTATGCTAGAAAGATGCTCGGTGAAACTTTTCATAGATGGAAGATTGAACTGAATGTTCAGTATGTCAAGAAGGGTCTCACACCCTTTGCGGATTACGGGGACAACACACCAGCACAATGGGAAGAGTTTGTTCGACAGAAGACCACTGAACAAGCTCTAGCTCTAAGCCAGAAGCAAAGTAACCTAGCAAAGAGCAATATACATAAAGTGCACCTTGAGCCGAGTGGGTACATAGGAAAGCTCGACCAGTGGCGCCGTGCAAGAGAGGCGGCAATAGCTACCGGGCAGCAGGACCCATATGACGGCTTGGACGAACGTGGCTGGCAATGGATTCAAGCAAGAAAGCCAAAGCTAGTTGATGGGAAACCAAAGTTTGATCAACCCGAGACTGACACGGTGGCACAAAAGATGTTAGAACTTGCCGAGCTTCAGAAACAAGGAAAGTTCAAACCCAAAAGGGAACATGATGTGCTCAGTATGGCCATTGGGTCCAAAGAGCATAGAGGCCGTGTTAGAGGCTTGTCCTCTAAGTTGAGCATCAAGGATGGGTTCGAGAAGGACAAGGCTAGGTACAGGAGCCATGACTGGTATAAAGAAGAAATCGTGGCAGCAGCAGAGCACGCAATGCAGGCCAAGTTCAAAGATATGTTGAGAGCAGCACTTGCAGAACAAGAGGTTGGACAGCAACAGTTGGTGGCAGTGGCCCCTCCAGTAATTGGCCGAGCGAGTTCGGCATGTGCTCAGAGTAGTGCCGCCTCGAACACAGCACTACCATACCCGGTGGATGCCATAACGAGTATTACTCCATGTTTGTTGCTCTATCCGGTCGGCAGATCTGGGAAAACAAAGGAAGTTGCTAGGGCCCGAGTGCATCCGGCTGGGAGTTTATTTGAGGGAAACCCCACCCGGCCCTATATGTGTGCGTAGAAGTCGAGGAACTCTTGAAATCAATCTACGATGATACCGAGATAGACATCCCCACCGCAGATGGGAAGAATTATCTTGGAGAATGTGTCGGCAGCACGATTCTATGGCATAAACGAGATATCTTACTAGTTAGTCAGATAACTATGCCTGCTATGGAACATATCTCTCCACAAACACGAGAAGAATCACCTGCGGCTCCGCCATCACTTGCGGTTCCGCCATCACCAGCGGCTCCAGAGCAACGGGAGCCGTCAAATGCGGCTCTGCCATCACCTCCGGCTCGAGAGGAACGAGAGCCGACACCTGCGGCTCCAGAGCAACAAGAGCCGTCAAATGCGGCTCCGCCATCACCTCCGGCTAGAGAGGAACGAGAGCCAACACTTGCGGCTACAGAGCAACAAGAGCCGCCAAATGCGGCTCCGCCATCACCTGCGGCTCCAGAGCAATGAGAGCCATCACCTCAGGCTCCGCCATCACCAATGGCTCTAGTGACACGAGAGCCGTCAACTCAGGCACCGCCATCAACAGCGGCTCAAGTGACACAAAAGCCATCAAGTTAGCCAATGACGTCGGCTTATCAGAGCAGATCAGTGCTACCTCAAGTTCTGCGGTCTTACCAAAAGGAAAAGGAAGGGTCCGAAATTGTGAATAGATGTCACACCGCAAACAAGAAGTCTGATGAAAAAGCTAAGGTGGCTAAGAAGGATAAGTCACAGGAAAAACCACCAACTTCTAGTGGCAGTAGAAAGTCGGGCTTTTCTATGCCCCGCACAGACACGGAGTTCAACAGGGTGCTTGCGGTTGATGGCCTTCCAGACTTAGAAGATGCTCCTCTAAAGTTTGCATATGGAAAGGACTTGCTACCGAGCTGGATACTATGTGATTTTCCAACTTACATGAAGAGGATGCATAATTGGTACAAGAGGGCATGTAGACTTTGGCTGAGAATCCTAGGTGCTCCACACCATAAGGATGTATTCGGACTTAAGGGTCCACAAATCAATGATATCACGTTTGATTTTGAAGATATCCAAGAAATGTTCCGCCTCTCACAACTTGGTAACGAAATGGTTCGACTATGGTGCATGTAAGTGTCTCATCGACTTTGAATTACATTCTATAGTATTGTATAAGCATAAATATTTAACGTCATACATTAATTTTACAGGATGCAAACAATGGATGCTATTATTTGTAATTTCAAGGTCTGATACCTTGATCCCGTAGCAATTTGCCAGTCTTTGCACGCTAGGCCAAAATGGATGAAGGATGACGATGACTATCTAAAGCCATTTGAAACAAAGAAGGACAAAGATGCGGCATGCAACAAATTTCAAGAAGATACCATGAAGAGGGTTGCGGCCTATATAGCGCTTATGTTAGAAATATGGGTAGACATGGATTGCATATTTGCGCCATACCACGTCCATTAAGTCTAATATCAATTATTTGATTAACCATTACTCCGATATCGATGCCTACAAATTGTACATTAACTTTTTTTTGTTTTACAGAGGTCACTGGATTGCATTCCAAATAATGCCAAAGCGTGGAAGATTTGTCATACATGACTCCTTGGACTGGCCAACCAACACTTACCAAGAATTCATAGACCTTATTCAATTGTGAGTGAATTTCTTATCTTCCATATGGACATCTGTCTCTTGTGTCTCTAGAGAAATATGCCTACATAAATTAACTTTCCATTTTTTTCAATTTAAAACAGGGCATACAAGTTCAACGCAAAAAAAAGGACTTCCTTATCCCCAGACAGAAAGGAAATGACTTTTCCCGCAAATTTTTGTAGCCACAAGCAACCGGCAGGTTCCGTGTACTGTGTGTACTACCTGTGCAAGAATGTGAGGCTGAAAGGGAGATACACTACTGATCCCGAACGCGTAAGGGCCTACTCTTTATTACGGATAGATGTTTGCACATTGTTTATTACTGTACCTACAAATTGCTAATTTTATCATGTATTCAATAATTGCAGCTTGACCCGAAGAAATACGAAGGCCAGCTCCACGAGAGACAACTTCTAAATTTAGTCGATGATTTGTGCCATTTCATTTTGCACGAAGTGGTCAATGTGGAAGGCAAATTTTTTGACAAAACTTCAGATTTAGCAACGAACGATAAATACCTTTCACTTCGTGAGTGGCACAAATTCGGGCACGGTTAAGCGCCCTAAGGGAATGATGGAAAAACATGTATAAGAGCTGAATTGTGATGATGTACTATATTGATATTTGTTTTTCATCTATTATGAATTTTATATGTGCAAGTATCTTATGTCTAACATATTCGACATCCTGATCGCGAACGAGCTTGAAATTAGGATGTTATCATTAATAGACGTATAATAGTGCGGATGTGATGTATAATAGACGTATTGATCAAAATTGTGAATTCAAATCCCGTAAAAAAATGCGAATTCAAAAATTTTGGGTGGGCGGGAAAACTATTTCTAGTGGCGGGTCTGGGGGTCACCCGCCCCTGAAAATCTTTTTGTAGGGGCGGGTCTGGGTATCACCCGCCCCTACACCCCCCACCCGCCCCAACAAAACCATTTTCAGGGGCGGCTCACGTGCCCGCCCCTGCAAATCGCCATTTTTAGCTGCGAAAAGCAGGGGTGGTTGCGCCGTCCGCCCCTAAAAACGCCATTTCGCCCGCTCCTACAAACTCTTTCTGCAGTAGTGACCGATACCCTTGCCGGCCGTGTGCAAGGCCGAAGCTTGGGCCATGCGCGTGCCGAGCCATCGCCCTGTATTGCCACCGTCCCGCCGCCGGCTTGCCCTAGCCATTGGCCCGACTGATCCCTTTGCCCACCGCACTACCGCGACATCGCGAAACTGCGCGCGGTAGAGTCCTTGGGGCGTTTCGTCGAGCACCTCACGTGTGCCCCAGCCTCGTCGCGCGCACGCCACCGGCAAACCCCTTCGGGTGTTCTGTCAAACACCTGCCGATCACCAGACACCCAAAGCCACACACACGTGCACACACAGCCTAGCCGCACGGGATCGAGGCCGCCACACCAGATCCCACGGCCACCGATGTTTGGGCCCCACTCATCAGTGTACGCACGGGACTGCTGACACGTGGGTCATAACAGTCAGCCGGCGAGTGTGGGTGAAGGAGTGAGGAGGGAATCGACGCGGCCATGGGCTGAATTAGGCCCATATCGTCGAGCTGAGCCAAAAGCTGATTTGTTGAAGCTAGCCAAGCCAAAGTTGGGCCGGACCGAGCCGATGGCTCCCTTTCGGCCCAAATACCATTGCCGCCTTTTCTTTTGTTTTTCTTTGACCCGAACCTAACATGTGGGCCGTACCTGTCAGCCTCACTGTGTGATTAACCAATGGACCCCACCAACCGCGGACCCCCACGACAAACCTCTGACCGTTGATCGGGTCAGCGTTGACCAGCCAACAATGACGTCAGCAGGGCCCACTGCTGGCGTCAATAGTCCCGACCCTAACTCGTGATGTCATTATGACGCCAACATGCCACGTGGCATGCTCTGTTGCTGCCACATGCACCATGGTGTGATTTTCTGTTCCAATAATTATTCATTAATTTTAGAAAATGATTTAACCATAGAAAATTCATAATAAATTAATCGGACCTGCAAAAATTATGAAACTAGTTTTATAATTCTTCTAAAATCATTATCTACCCGTTAGAGTAGGTTTTGTTGAGATTTGGTTCTTATTTGAGCAGTTTTGTGCATTTTGCACTTTAGTCCCTATCTTTATTTGAAATTATGAATAGGTCCCGACAAGAAGAAGTTGATCGACGTTCCAGACGACGAGGAGATTCAGGGGACCCAAGAGGACGTCTCGATTGACCGGAAGGCCCCGGGACCTAGGAGTACACCCCAGACGACCGGAAGACATAGTAAGTCTACGAAGAAACCAGAGTTCACGCCCATCTCTGATTCTGGATTCCTATTAGACATCGCATGCTAGACATGCTATTGCTTTAATTACTATCATGTTACATGAACCTGCATAGCCTAGTTTACTACATATTCCTTGAAAATGTTGACTGGTTGAGATACTTGCATGTATGTGTATGTGCATGTGTAATTGCGGGATATATGTGATGATAGTCTTGGCGTGAGTGGAGATCCACATATGAGGAGTAAGTGATTTGGATTTTAGTGGAGGCAAGCGACTAGCCTAATCCTCAGATCAGGGAGCTGGGGTTGTGTATTAGGACACCCTACGAAGCACCTGTGGTGGGTGCATGTGTGTCGGAGGACACTGGTTGATGGAGTTTGGAGAGGGGATACCTGTAATAGGTGCCTTCAGCAGACCGTTACGGCGGATACGCGCTTGGATGAAAATTCTTGCCCTGGCAACATAAGGCTGTGAACGATGGACCTGGTGACGGAACTATGTCATACGTGCACACCACTTACCCCAGTATCGGACGGGGTTCCAACCATTCCTAGTGATGCGGCACCAGAACTGTAGGAGTAGAGTAGTGTGTTGAGAACAGGGTAAGACCACGCACGCCCATTTGACGACCCTAGTCTTCGAGACTCTCGAGACCAGTTGGCCAGGTGGAGATTCATAGTCCCGGGCCATTCGTTGCATCGAATGTCCCTACCCCGGGAAAGCAGGATGGTACCGTATCAGCTCGAGAGTCCATACAGTCTGCTACATCTTCTCCTCTAGCCCTTTTTGTAGTAAGCATACATGTCTACCTATATGTGCATACCCATAACAAATAACTAGCCAGGAATGCAAGGTATCAACGAGTTTTCAGCCACCAAATGAAATCCATGCTCAGGCTCCATGAATGGGGGTGAGCCTGAAGAATGCATTCTAGTTACAGCCTCCATGCTCGATACAACTGCGCCAGGACCATGTACACACGCGGCTGTTGCCACACTACCGGTTACAGCCTCTATATAAGTTACTCCTCCTATCTAGCCATTTACATGCTGCTTGTGCAATGTGCTACTATCCTATTCTAGGAATAGGAAGGATCAGCAAGCTTCCGACCATCCACACGAATTCTACCTGTGCCAGAACTATTGACACTACAGAGGATTTTAACGAATGGCTGCCAGACTACGAGATAGATGCAACAACTCCTCGGTCTCCTTTAGTTGCGCCCGTAAAATTTTTGAAATGGAATCTTTGCAAATTTGAAGTATTAAATATAGATTAATTATAAAACTAATTACATAATTCTTCTGTAAACTACGAGATGAATTTATTATTAAGATTAATTATTCCGTCATTAGCACATGTGCATTGTAGCAATTACTGTAGCAATTTAATATCTAATCATAGTCTAGTTAGGCTCATTAGATTCGTCTCACAATTTACAAGCAAACTATATAATTTATTTATTTTTTTCATCTACATTTGATACTCCATCCATGTAAGATTCTCTTTCGATGTGATAGTTTTGGAATTTTGAATTTTGCAACTAAACAAGACCCTAATAATAAAAGACCACTGCCGACATCTAAAATAAGTCTTTAGGCTGCCAATGTCATGACGGCTCATGGGGTTAGCAGTGGGCCATCTCTTAGTGCTCGTGGAACAGGCACTAGCCGTGTGCACTATCCTTATATATGAATAGCATGATCTCAAGTTGTTCCCAATCTTTTTTGAAAGTTCAATGGGTAAAAGAAATTACACGCTATGACTAACATAGAGTGAAGATGTGCGCTGTATCGGCCAATGGCACAGCACAATTACGGAGGCAAACCGTAAGAAGTGCTTTCAGTCACGTATAGTTCAATTTTGTATGTCGATAAAGCAGTGCGCAGCAGACGTGTTAGAGCAAGTTTAATAATAGAGTCAAGTGCTTGGCTATTACCTAAATTGTAAGAGCTGAGGTATTATACAATGATGATCTCTTATTTGTCTATAGAAATCTTTTTTATTCCATGTCACTTTTAATCAAGACGAGCATTTTAGACTAACCGAGGCGGGTATCCGAAACACCTCCAACCTAAAGTCACGGTTAATCAGACCTTTTCTGAGGCATTTTGAATCCCCGCCTCATTTAATAAAATAAAAAAATGTCCATTGAGCCCATCACAAGCCCATCCCCTTTCCTAGTGCGCCATCTTGGTTCCGCGCCCGCCGGCCGCCAGATCCAGTGAGGGAGGGAGCATGCCGCCATGTCTCGCTACTTGCCGCCGCCACAGCAGCCAGATCTGGGAGAGAGGAAGCCCGTAGCCGCGTCCTACTGCACGTCGGCCGCCATATCCAGCAAGGCAGGGAGCATGCCGCCGCGTCCCGCCACCTTGCAGAAGCCAGCAACGAGAGGGAGGGAGCCCCGAAGCCACCGCCACCAGATCTACGAGGGAGGGAGCCCACCACCGCGTCCTGCCGCTGCAGCCCCTAGATCCGCCGTGCACTGGTGGGAGAGGAGGGAGGGGGTAGCACGTGGTTGTCGGGCTGAGGGAGAGGGAAGGGGAGGATAGGAATAAGTGTGAGCAATCATAAGTCTTGTATATATATGTGTGTGTTAGTAACTGGACTTTTTGGGCTAGCGGGCTCGGCCTAATTTACTGAGGCGGTTGTGTTACAATGCCCGCTTCGGCTAATGCCGATTATTTTTCCTGCCCGCTCCGAGGACCTTTTTAAAGGTCACGGTTAATACTTTTTTGTAGTAGTGTGTTCCACCTTCTCTTTCCTAGTCCCCCTCATATTCATTTAATGTATGACCCACCATTTGTATATGCCTCCGTGCCAAGCTTGGTGCTTGCACGATAGTGGTGCTCGACTCGTTCTGGCTCGTTTTCTTAACGAGCCAAATTGTTGGCTCAGCTCGGCTTGGCTCATTACTGGCTCGAGCCAGCTCATTAGGCTCGCGATCCAGATATAAATTTAGAATTACCACTTTGGTAAATTTAGGAGCCAAGGTGGAGCAATACTACAAAAACGATTTGTAGGAGCGGCACATTTTTTTCAGGGACAAACCAAAATTTCACCCATTGCTACAAATGAAGAGTGGTTACTGTAGCATCCGGCCCACCCAGAAATGTATTTTTAGGGGCGGATGAAGCCATGAACCGCCCCTAAAAATGGTGGCATTTGTAGGGGCGGGTCATGGCCTCACCCGTTCCTACAAATCCATTTTTAGGTGCGGCTGACGGTATGGCCCGCCCCTACAAATGGTTCCACACAAAACAATTCATAACTTTTTCATATGATCTCGGATGAAGTCAAAATTTATACCAAAATTATAGAGAATGATGAGATATAAAACTTTGTAGTTGATAGCTTTTTCATTTAAGGTCATCTAATGGCCCAAAAAATTATTATAAGTCCTCAAATAGCTATAACTATATAATATCTCATATAACTCAAGTCATACTATGAAGTTTCCACAATCTTAATCTTTATATACACTGAAATATACTTGGCATATTTTTTTTATGTTTCTATAGTTCACAGTAACCATAGTACAGAAGTTTCACAGTTTTTTAATTTATTTTGCTATATGTAAACAATTAAATGAATTTTTTAGATAAAATATAAAAAAAATTTAGGGGCGGGTAATGGAATCACCCGCCCCTAGAAATGCATTTGTAGGGGCGGGTGATGGCGTCACCCGTCCCTACAAATATTTTTTCAATTTATTTCGAAAAATCATTTAATGCAAAATAAATGGCAAACATTTTTGAAAAATTTTGAAATTTGTACAATAAAACTATTCTAACCTACAAAACTAGGAAAAAATATGAAAAATATATTTCATTGTATCTAATAATTAAATGTTAGAAAAACATAAAGTTAGCCTTAACTTGTATGAGAGAAGTTAGTGTGGAAGCTATTCATTGTGTTTTCCACACCTTGTACTAATATGGACACTCAAATTAAATTTTGGTATTTTTCCTAAATTATACATATCACAATAATGTTCTGATAAAAATTTCAAATTTTTTCTGAAGTGTTTTACTATTTTTAACAAAATAAATGATTTTCCAGAATAAATTGGAAAATTATTTATAGGGGCGGGTGGGGATCTCACCCCCTACAAATCTATTTTTAGGGGCGAGTGGAGGTATCACTCGCCCATACAAATCTATTTTTAGGGGTGGGTGGAGACGTCACCCATGCCTAATAAAAAGAGCTGGGATTTCTCTGATGGTGAGGATCCCTGTGATAGATAAGGTGCAAGGCTATTGGCTGAAACAAATGACGCCGGATTGAAGAACTCACCGGCCGCGTTCCCACGCGGAGCGCTTTTATGGTTAGTCTTATCCTCTCTGCATGCTAGCGCTGCCTCTGTCCATCTCTCTCATGAACTCCACTCGAGAGCTGCGGGGAATGGCGGCGGCGAGCGCCCGGCCGCGGAGCTAAGGGACGCCTTCCGGCGCAAGGCGTGGCGGCCTCTGGCGGCGCCGGCGCGGACGCCTTCCGCGGCAGCCTCCCATGGCTTCATTCGGCCGCGGTCCCCAGCCCAGATCCGGTGGCCGAGCGGCAGCGCTGGCGCGGGCTAGACGGTGTGCGGCATCGGCCCCGAGGCACGCAGCAGCGGCCCCGCGTCACACGGCAGCGTCCAGGCGGCGCGCTGCAGCGGCCACAGTGGCGCGGGCCCGGGCGGCACGCGGTAGCGGCCACGGCGGTGCCGTCGGGCAAGATCCGTCCCAGATCCGGCCCGCGTCGGCCTGCGCGGACGCGGCAGGCGGCGGTCGGCGTCGGAGTGCGCGGCCTACCGCGGCGGGCGGCGTCGGCCGGCGCGCCGTACGTGCGTGCGCGCGCGAGGCCCCGGCGTGCGCGGACGTGGCGGCGCGCGCGGACGCGGCAACCGGCGGCGGCGGCGGGCGGCAGCCTGCGCGGACGTGGCCAGCGACGGCGGCGGCGGGCGGTGGCCAGGAGCGGCCTGCTGTTGGTGTTTCTTATGCCCGATACAATAGATATTCTGCAAGCACACAGAATCACCGCTGTAGTACATCACTTTAGAGTATTCCATGATATCATATTTTTTCTCTGGGTAGCACTATGGTAAAGAGTATAGTAAATTGAATAATAACCGTACTAGCTTGATCGACTGACTGACTAGACGGGGGTAAGCCATATAGGCGAGTGAGATAAATGGCCAGACAATGACCGAGTGACACACGGAGGTTCTACTCCTCAGAGAGGTAGCAGCTGGGAGGACAACGAGCGAGATAAGACACCTAATACACTTCTGAACTATCGAGCTAACCTCTCTAGATTAGACTAAACACCTAACTAGTTATCGGGAAAGCAGAGCTTACTTCGGCGGCTCGAAGAGGAAGGACTTCAGAAAGGGATAAGAGGGGAGTCCAACGGCAACCTGCACTACTGCTATGAAAACACTCGAACATGGTGGACTACAAAGGACGGATAGGGCTGTCACCACCTACCGACTACCACAACGGTTCCGTGGGGTGGAACACACTTTCTAGCTAACACTAAGATCAGACACCACGTCTGCACTCGGTGTTAGGATTTCTCTCGAGTCGTTCGAGAGAAATCCCCTTAACCTAGAGCACTAACTTGAGATACTCTAGTCCGGATGAGAAAACCCGTAAGATAAGATCCAGATCACTAAGAAAGATAACTTAGTCTAAGCTAAAGGAAAACTTCCGTGCTCAAGTTGAACACTCAGACTTGAGTAAATAAAAGACAGCGGAAAGTAAAGCTGACTCAGAAAAGTAAAGAAGATAACTTATATTAATAATGCCAAAAAAAAAGATACAAGTGATATACCAGATTTCCGACGACTCCGGAATCCCGAGCAAGTTTGACTCGACTCTAACTCCCAAGCTACTAACCTACTCTAAAAAGTACAAGTGAAAAGAGAAGAGCTCCAATGGTGTGTGTTGAAGTGATGGATGGAGCTTCTATTTATAGCCCTCCCAAGGTCGGTTACTGGCGGTTAATCCCCGTAGTGTCAGTTGTATGCAGGTAAGGTCGGTGTGCTTGTCTTCCACGCAAAGTCGGGGCGCGAGAAACTGCAAGGTGGGGCCGGCCGGCTTGGGGTTTCGGCCACCTGGCCACCGCCTTTGCACGGGCATCCTGGATTGCTTCCTGAGGTCGGTAGTCGTTGCGTTGCCCAAACACTGACAGTTGGAGGCCGGTCGGCCTCCCTCTGGCCCAACTCGGCCCTCCGTTGCGCCGACGTGTCACTCCTCATTTGTGCTTTCTCCAAGAAGGTGGGTCACTGATTTACACTTGATCTTGGGCTGCCTTGTGGGTCTTTGGATCAATGCCAATACCTTTCAGTCCATTTGTTTAAACCGAGACCCAATCCTTGACTCCGAGTATTATGATTAGGCCACATTGCCACTGGATCGAAGCCGGAACCGTGTGCCTCAGAGGTGCCAGGCCGGCCGACCTAGGAGAGGCCGCCCGGCCTGGATTTTTGCCCATTTCTGTCCATTTTTGATGCACTTGTTCCTGAAATCAAAACTCATCCAAAACTTGTGGAACTCATTAGAAATAAACAAAATATGAATGGAACATAGTGTAAATCTCATTTTATTCCTAAGAAGTTGACGGCTAGAATGTGAATTTATAGCCGTCAACACCTGCGCGGCGGGCCTATGCGGCCAGGAGCTTTTTTTATTTTTTTCGGTTTGTAGGTGTGGGTGACCCCATCACCCGCCCCTACAAATCCATTTCTAGGGACGGGCCGGGGTGTTACCCGCCGCTAGAAATGGTTTTGTAGGGGCGGGTGAGGGGGTGACCCGCCCCTGCAAATACATTTTCAGGGGCGGATAGTGTACCCGCCCTTTCAAATAATTATTTTTAGTTGCGAAAAGCAGGGGCGGGTGAGACATCCGCTCCTAAAAATACATTTTTACCCGTCTGTACAAATCGTTTTTGTAGTAGTGGAGGCTGAAATTTCAGCTCGGCTATAAGTATTGTAGTAGATCATGCTGCATGTCTTAATAAAAATAACAAAGGCTGCACTCTTGTCGCTTTGACCTTATTCCATGTAACTTGCAGAATGGACTCCATGTCCATTTGACCATCTCTCATCTGAAAAATGCAGGCACATACTAAGTTTTAGTCCAAGAAAATATTAATTTAGTTGTGTAAAGAACTATATTAATCTAACTATGTTTGAGTTGGGCACCAAGTGAAGATAAAATGAATATTTAGTTTTGTTCTACCGCATTTTCTAACTCAATTGGCTCGTGAGAAGCTCACGAGTTAAGCTCGAGCCAGCTCATTAATGAAACGAGCAAAATTAGCTGCTCAGGCTCGGCTCGTTAAAAAATTTATAGAGCCAAGCCGATTCGAGCCGAGCTATTGCTGAGCCAAGCCAACTAGCGAGTTCTGTGCTCGCGGTCCAGCCCTACATGAGAGCCAAGCTGGCTAATAATAGGCATCAAGTAATTTTGTCAGCAGGTACGAACGCCACTAGAAAGGTCAATATACTAATAATTCATATTTAGTCGTAAACTCTAGATGCAGGAGTAGTTTGGGATGAAAACAATCGGGAACTGTCAGAAGCGGTATTACAGTAAGGAAAACGAAGCTTGTGACCTTGAGGCATCAATATTTCACCCACCTAGACTTTGATTCACAAACACAGTTAACAGATCCTTTTTTTTCAAAACTGGAATGCTGTCAAAATAATAATGGCAGTACTCTTACTATCTCCTCACGAGAGATAGCCAACAACAAACCAAGCAATATTCATTTGCGTGTGTACTATTACAATTTCCTCGAGCAGCTCATATGACGAGCTTCTCTCTGTGTGTGTGTGTATATATATATATATATATATATATCCCATTGCTAACTAACTGCTGGTCCAAGCACAACACTGCACTACTAGTGGCTATTTTAACTCCACTGGACAATTCTTTTTTTTTTAGGGCAACTACATTGTACAATCTTCTACCGCTTCTCCTCTGGCACCTTTTTGTAGTAAGCATACATGTCTACCCATATATGCATATCCATAACAAATAACTAGCTACGAATGCAAGGTATTAGCGAGTTTTCAGCCACCAAATGATATCCATCTAGAAAGCTCAGGCTCCATAAATGAGTGGGGTGCGCTTGAAGAATGGTTGCTACCCTCCATGCTCGATATATACAACTGCGCTAGGACCATGTACACATGCAGCTGTTGCCTCACTACCAGTTACAGCCTCTATATGTCTCCTCCTATCTAGCCATCTACATGCTGCTTGTGCAATGTGCTACTATCCAATTTGTTATGCAGTATTGGTTCCACTGCAAGAAAAGTGGACATTAGTACCGGGCGGGAACCCTGGTTAGTACCGGTTTGTTATGCGTTTGCATTTAGTACCGGTTGGGCTGACCGGTAGTACCGGACACCAATTTGATGCACATGATCGCGATGGTTCATAGAGCTCTTTGTAGTGATTCCCGTGCCCTTAGTCTCGTGCCAAACCCTCTGGAATCACGAGTTCCTACGAATTGAAGTTTTTTGAGATCTTGAGAAAACTCCAATCCTTCTTGATCTTCCCTCAAATTCTCAAGTTTCATTGATCTTTTGGGAAAGATCTCTTGGGGATATGTTCGCAGGATAGTTGCGGAGGTATCCTCCAAGTTTCGTTGGATTTAGACTTCGTTTGCTCGAGATTCTTCATTTGAAGGCTTGTTCACGGACTTTTCTGGGTGCCATCGGTCAGACCGAACGGCAAGACCGGTCAGACCGGTCTCGGTCTGTTTAGACTGCCACGACCGGTCAGACCAGTCCATTGCACCAGTCAGACTGGTCCAGGCAGACAGTTCTGCGTTTTGTCTCGCTTTGCTTCCGCGAAGTTTCCTAGGGTGTGCTGCTGTGAGATAGCTAGTCCATAGCTATTCTCTCATACCTTAGGCTGAGGACTTGCGGTGATTTATGGGATATAGGCCGACGGATCGATTTCAAAAGAAATTTTGATCGGCTCCCATTCACCCTCCTCTGGTCGCCGGTTTCGGTCCCTCAATTGGTATCAGAGCTTGGTTGAGGTTTTCAATACCTTAACCGGTTCGAAAACCACTTGGCGACCATGACAAGTCTTGGGAAGATCCCGGTGTTTTCCGGCGAGGACTATGCCTACTGGAAGGTTCGCATGAGAGCTTTCTTGCAGAGCATGGGAGCCGAGATCTGGGATATTACCAGGAACCAGGTTTACGAGGTGTTTGCCGTTCAGACCACACCTCTTCAGGTGTCCGAGCACGAGGCTAACGCCAAGGCTGTCAATGCCTTGTTCGCTGGCATTTCTCATACGGAGTTTACCAGGAAAAAGGGGGAGATTGTAGCGAAAATGGCCTCTCATGCCATATTTCAATATAATGTTTTGGTGATTGATATAGACAACACAACACTTGGACTAATATAAGTGTTAAGATGACCATTCTCAGGCTTTTAGGTTCAAGTGATGACAAAGAGAAGATAGGCGTAGCTAGGCCCGAAGGGCCGCCCCTACGGGGGTTCCGCTATCATCGGTTAAACCGACGTAGGGCAAAATGAACTCACCAGTGCAATCACAGAGAAAGCCTGCGAGCTAGGGTTTGGCACCGGATTAACCAACGTTAGGAAATTTGTATACGTCTGTGCATTGACAGATGAAGACAGAGGAAATTCTATACACCGGATGAATAGACGATAGGGTCTAGGTGAACGTCGGTGCAGTTGTCCAGAGAGTTTGTTTTCAGAGTTCACAAGACAACTACACTCACCGGTTAAACCGACGTAGCATCG
Source organism: Panicum virgatum (assembly GCF_016808335.1). Lineage (NCBI taxonomy): Eukaryota > Viridiplantae > Streptophyta > Magnoliopsida > Poales > Poaceae > Panicum > Panicum virgatum. Next base: position 17,692,610 of record NC_053146.1, on the reverse strand, counting down.
GTTGATTGCCTGTACATGTAACGGCTAGTTTTTGAGGCAGACAGTTTAGTATCACCGGTTGAACCGACGATGGCTTTGGAGGTACGTCGGATTAACCGACGTTAAGTGTTTTTCTGGCAGCTTTTCTCCAACGGCTATATTTGCTTGAACTGCCAATATATACCCCCAAGGCCGGGTCATTTGAGGTTGGTGGAGACCATATAAGTATACAAGAGTCAAAGATCATCTCCAACCATCTTAGAGCTTCATTGTACATCATATAGGGTTAAGCACACTTGTGAGAGTGTTTAGTGCTTGTTTAGGCTTAGTTCTTGAGAGAACTAGCTTGAGAGAAAGTCTTCCTGCGGCAAGCAACTTGTGTACTCGTCGTGTGACCCTCCGACTTGGTGTGGAGCGGCAACGACACTTTGTGCGGGGAAGGAGACCCCTTTTGGTGAGAAGCTCCAATAGTGAAGACGGTGCCGTGGTGACACTTCGAGAGAGACGGTGGCGGTGTCCTTGTCTTAGTGACTTGGAGTCACTTAGCCTTTGCTTGCCTGGAGCCTTGGTGGCGAACGCAAGACGGTGATCAAGCGAAGAGACTCGACATCACACTTGTTCGTGTTGGACAAGTGGCCGTGGATGTAGGGAGGGACTTGGTGTCCTAACCGAACCACGTTAAATCGTGTGTCTTGGTGTCTTCACGGGAGTTTGCATATCCTCTCCCTTACCTCTTTATTTACCGTATTACGTTTCCGCATTTACTCTCTCTTGTGTACCTTTACTTTTCTAGTTAGTTTGATTAGGATTGGCTATAGGTTGCAAGTCTTTTAGGGGTAAGTAGAGAGTATCATAGATAAACTTTAGTCATAACTAGCATGTGTAGGATTTGTTAGGTTTATCTTATGCTAGTAGTTTGAGCCCTAGGCTAAAAAGCGATTGGCGACCATATTCACCCCCTCCCCCTCTAGGGTCGGACACCCCGGTGATCCTTACAGTGGACCAGATCTTCATCAAGATGGCGGCATCGTGGAGAAGACTTCGTTCCGAAGAAAGAACCTCAGCTGTCAGATGAGATCGTGTACAGGGGGATGCTGCAGACCAACCGATCTGACCGGTCCCTGGCACCGGTCTGACCGGTCTAACCAACTGGTCTGACCGGTCCATGGAACCGGTCTGACCGGTTTCCGCGGGTATAAATACCCCTTCACTTGTATTAGGTTAGTGCGGCTTTTGTATTCTGTCCGTGGATTGTTCTGCTCCTCCCAGGCCGCCGCCCCTGTGTCTCTCTCCCCGTTCTTCTCTTTAGAGTAGGATTTGATTATGGATTTGTGAGACTTTGTATTGGATTTGATTGGGAAAGCAGGCCTCATCCTCCTTGTGCCCTCTGGGCTTTTGAATCAATCCAATCTCGTCCCTCTTGTGCTCCTTTGTGATGGATTTTCGTTTCGTTTTTTGATGCACATGATCGCGACGGTTCGTAGAGCTCTTTGTAGTGATTCCCGTGCACCTAGCCTCGTGCCAAACCCTCTGGAATCACGAGTTCCTACGAATTGAAGTTTTTTGAGTTCTTGAGAAAACCCCAATCATTCTTGATCTTCCCTCAAATTCTCAAGTTTCATTGATCTTTTGGGAAAGATCTCTTAGGGATATGTTCGCAGGATAGTTGCGGAGGTATCCTTCAAATTTCGTTGGATTTGAACTTCGTTTGCTCAAGATTCTTCATTTGAAGGCTTGTTCACGGGCTTTTCTGGGTGCCACCGGTCAGACCGGACGATAAGACCGGTCAGACCGGTCTCGGTCTATTTAGACTGCCACGACCGGTCAGACCGGTCCGTTGCACCGGTCAGACCGGTCCAGACAGACAGTTCTGCGTTTTGTCTCGCTTTGCTTCCGCGAAGTTTCCTAAAGTGTGCTGCTGTGAGATAGCTAGTCCATAGCTATTCTCTCATACTGTCGGCTAAGGGCTTGCGGTGATTTTTGGGATATAGACCGATGAATCGATTTTGATCGGCTCCCATTCATCCCCCTCTGGTCGCCGGTTTCGGTCCCTCAATTATATTGCTTCTCCCACTTCTCATCCTTCTCTCTACTCTGGCTTTTCTTTCTACCGCCGTCTGCTTTCTCTTTCTCATCTGTTCTTCCAGAATCAAGAATCGAGAAAAAATAGATAAGCAGATGCGATGGGAAAAAAACTAAGCCGTAAAAAATGGATGAGGAGCCAGAAAAGCTTCATTTGAATTACAACAAGATACTCAAAATTAACAAATTATACAACAGGAGAAATTCAACCAGATAAAATTCATCAACTAGTACATATCCGACAGATCTGGGTTCTGTCTACCATGCTCGAGCTCCCCGTTGCTCAAATCAACGAACTCGCTGCCCAAATCAACGAACTACCCTGTTGACAAGCTTGCGAAACCCATAAAAGCTAACTGACCTATCGAGGAGCTTGCTGCCGCATCCGCACTGGGAGTGCAGCCTAGCTTGTTGTAGCCGCCGTGAAGTAGGTCGTTGCCCGTCGAGGTGGCAGAGAGAGGCTTCGAGCTCGACGCACTTGCTGTGCAGTAGCTCCGTGAGTGCTGGCGCCCGGCGCCCGGCGGCACGGCCAGCTCCGCGAGGTCCTCATGGGATTGCAGTGCGCGTTGGCTCGTCGGAGGCACCCGCGACCGCGGTGTCGACGTGGGTGCAGGAGCCCGCGCTCCCCCGGTGTCGCGGCCGCCGCCGCTGGCCGAGCCCGCGCTCCCCAGGTGCCGGGGCCGCCGCGGCCTGGCCGAGCCCGCGCTCCCCCGGTGTCGCGGCCGCCGCCGCTGGCCGAGCCCGCGCTCCCCAGGTGCCGTGGCCGCCACCGCCTGGCCCAGCCCGCGTGCTCCGGCGACGCCCATCTGCTCGAACCTTGGCCACCCATCTGCTCAAGAGAGGAGAAAAGGGAGATGGAAAGAGAGAAGAGAATGGGGAAAAGAAGGAAAGGATGAGGAGATAAAGAGAGAGGAGACTGTGGCCACCCATCTGCTCGAGACTCTTGACAGATATTTTTTGTGCGACCCGGTTAGGTACTAATAGAATATTTTTTATACCGGGTGGAGTTTTTACCCGGTATTAAATATTTTGGATGCCATTTAGTACCGGTTGAATCCATCAGCCGGTACTAAATGGTCGCTAGTCGTTGCGCCACTCAGGGCGGTGGCGCTTTTTAGTGCCGGCTCGGGGTTCCAACTGGTACTAACCGGTTCTCAAGGGCACTGTGTGTTCCGCTCGGTACTAAATTGAGCCATTAGTACCGGACCAAAGTGCGACCAGTACTAACGTGCAGGGATGAATGAGCCATTTTCTGGCGGTGTTCTCCTCCAGCAGTAGTGCAACATGTACATGATGCATGAGCATCTCGAGTACTAATTCAAACCAGCTATGAATAGGAAGTATCAGCAAGCTTCTGGCCATCCACACGAATTCTACCTTTGCCACAACTACTGACGCTACAGAGGATTTTAACCAATGGCTGCCAGACTCCAAGATAGATGCAACAACTCCTAAAAGACCACTGCCAACAACTTCTAAAATGAGTCTTAAGCTGCCGTTGTATTGAGTCATGACGGCTCATGGAGTTAGCACTGGCCATCTCTATAGTGCTCGTGGAACAAGCACTAGCTGCGTGCACTATCCTCTATGGTGGCTTGCTGGGTAGGGGGTGCAGTTCAAGCTGCATGATCTAGATACGGGTCCCGGACGGTTCTTGAAGTTCCAGATTTGTTTTCCCAGCAGATTCCGCAAGAGTGTCGGATCAGTTGGACGAGGTCCTAAAATGGAACGGCAGCATTAGATGATAATTAAGGAACAAAGCACCTAAGTTGTGAATCATATGGGGAAACTAATAAGCACCTTATATCATATATATGTATAAGTATGAATGAATGAATAGCATGATCTCAAGTTGTTTCCAATCTTTTTTCAAAAGTTCAATGGGCAAAAGAAATTTAAGTGTGACCAACATACAGTGGAAGATGTGTGCTGTATCGGTCAATGGCACAGCACAATAATTACAGAGGAAAACCGTAACAAGTGCTTTGAATCTCGTAATAGTTCAATTTCTTTAAGTCCACAAAGCAGTGCACAGCAGACATGCTACCTGCAAGAGCAAGGTAGTTGGACCGAGTCGGTGGAGATCATCCTAACAAGCCTACATTAATCGGTACTTGTACTATTTTTCCCTTTAGGACTCTGTGTAGCAACCAGTTCCACAAGGGGTATTGCCAACAACCAAATAATATTATATTTATTTGTGTGTGTACTGTCACTATTTCCTCGAGTAGCTCATATGACTAGCTCCTCTATATATATAAGTTCATCCCATTGCTAGCTAGCTGCTAGCCAAGCACTACACTACTAGTGGCTGTTTTAACTCCACTTTGTGATCTGCTATACAGCTTTTCCTCTAGTACTTTGTAGTAAGCATACATGCCTGCCCATATGTGCATATATATCTAGGAATGCGAGGCATCGGCAAGTTTTCATCAACCGAATTAAATCCACAGCCCATATTCAGGATCCGTGATCCGTGACCGAGTGGTGCCATCCATGCACCATGCTCGATGCGGCTATTACCTCACAACTGCTCACTGCAAAACTGCTACACCTTCATATCCTGTGTAGGGGCACTAGCCACTTGCAGTCTTGTAGTATCTGTCGAGCTGCTATGGATCCTGTTTGTAGGTCTTTGTGTCCACATCAAAGACCAGCAAATATTGTAGAGGTGCCGGGTGTCATGCGGGGATCCAGACACAAGTAATGGAACATGTCTATATCAGCAGAAAAAGGAAGCTAGATCCCTTGGCAGCATACCAGAATTCAGAAACCGAGAAATTGGATCATCTAACAAATGCAGTCAACAAATCGACATATGCAAATTAAGAAAGAACTAGTCTATCAATTCGTGCTCCCGCACGGACTAATTAGAATTAATATAAAAATGAGATTAATAATTATAATTATCTATCTCACGCTGTTTTTCATCTATTAAATATTCTAACACATACTCTAAAATATATATTTATTATTATTTAGTTACAATAGATTTTATTTTGCATCACACCTCCATATGTATTCAATATATATATCTAGTTGAATTATTTATTTGTGAATTCGTATTCTTATCTCTTTCATCATACATGAATATATGGTGACATATATCGTGGGTAGTATTTTTATATAAATATAGTAGTATAAATAATATATTAATAATAATATAATAGTAATTTAAAATTTTATATTGGTGCACTTTAATATTTTATTATAATTATATAATTTAAATTCAGATTTATGAGTAATTTAACTTGTAAAAGTAATGGCATAATTGGATAATTTATATGCAAATTTAGGGGGTATTTGTATTATTTTAATAATGGCATGTGTGGGTAATTTACACAAAGATTAGGGGGTTACTTTACATTTTTTTTATAATGACAGAGGTGGGTAATTTAGATATATGTTTAGGGGGTTATTTTAGTCTATTTTCATAAAGCCAGAGGTAGGTAATTTATTAGGAAAGATAGCAGATCTGATGGTTGTTATAATTAGAGTTGTTGGATTGATGGCTGGATATATCTAATTTTTGTGAGAATTTATAGAATTTCTCTATTTTTTTAGAATATCCACCTAGGATCCTAGATGGCTTCATGTGGAGGCTCCAAAGGAGCCTAGTAATTTAAATTTTCATATTGGTGCACTTAATATTTTATTATAATTATATAATTTAAATTCAGATTTAGGAGTAATTTAACTTGTAATAGTAATGATATAATTGGATAATTTATATGCAAATTTAGGGAGGTATTTGTATTATTTTAATAATGTCATGTGTAGGTAATTTACACAATGATTAGAGGGTTACTTTATATTTTTTATAATGGCAGAGGTAGGTAATTTAGATATATGTTGAGGGAGTTATTTTAGTCTATTTTCTAATGGCAGAGGTGGGTAATTTATGAGGAAAGATAACAGATCCGATGGCTATTATAATTAGAGTTGTTGGATTGATGGTTGGATATTTCTGATTTTTGTGATAATTTATAGGATTTCTCTATTTTTTTAGAGTGTCCACCTATGATCCTAGGTGGCTTCATATGGAGGCTCTAAAGGAGCCTCCAATTAATAATAGTAAGATTTTGTCCAATTAGGCATCAAGTAATTTTGTCAGTGGATAACAACACCACAAAAGAGGTCAATATGCTAATAATTCATATTTAGTTGTGAACTCCAGATGCAGGAGTAGTAATACATTTGTTGATGGGAAGGTTTCTCACATAAAGAATAAAATCTGCATTTATTTTTGCAAGCCATTAAAACTGTAAATTGAAAATTGCTATATCATTAATGGTCTAATTGAATCATTTGCGTTTTAAATAGATTTCCATGAATATTTCTAGTGTGCTAACCCACAGGGCGATGGCCTACCATCCCTAATATTTCCATCACACATGAATATCCTTCACGATACAATAGAAAAACATTTCTAGCCACATCTAATTTTTTAATGACCAGTTACATGTCAGAACCCTGAAAATGGCTCACTTATTTCTAGAGCAAAGAATGTAATGCCGGTTGTACACACCGTTTCTGACAAAACCATTCTGCAGTTGGGTCTATTTCATGCAGGTGCGTGCACTGGATAACCTAGCTAGTATCCTTTATTTTCCAATCACGTATAGGTAACACAAAATGTGGTGTACTTGGGGCAAAGATTACAAAATTACAGCTTTACAAACCAGTCCCAACATGTACTGTAGTAGGTAAGCTGTCACCTTAACCGCATTTCAATTCTGGTGTGAGTCTAAAATCCTGGAGACAGTTGGGCTTGGTTGTCTCTATTTTTACCATCTCCAAGGCGCAGCCAGTGGCAGTGGTGTGGTGTAGCTAGCTCAATTGCACAGAGGATAGTCTCCATGTCAAAAAAGGCTTAACAGTGGAGGAACAATTACTTGAATCGATATGGAACTACTGCTGCAAGGGCATTATTTCCTCACTCTCCATACAATGCACCTGAGTGTATTTTGTATAGAGAATGCACTCACCCTTTCAGTTGTAACTGTGACAGTATCTAGTTGCAACCGGGTCAGTCTAAGTTGCAACTAGTTCGTGTCCAGTTGCAACTAGTTCGCGCCCAGTTGCAATTAGTTCATCCAGTCCCAATTGGTCTATTCTCCCTGTTGCAATCCATGTCTCTTGGTTGCAACTGCAGGGTGGGTGTATATATAATATATGGTCAAGCTTGTGTGACTATCTTATTTGTAAGTTTATTATCCTCTTTCTGTTGTTAGCTCTACCTACTAGCCCACGCACTACAACACTCACCACTCTAATTGCAATTTGTATAGCTTCTCCTCCAGCATCCCATAGCAAGCATGTCCTCACATACTTGGATATGTTCATAAGGGTATATAGTAGCTAACAGCTAGCTAGGAATGTGAGGTATCAGCGAGGTTCCAGCCACTGCATAAAAGCCACAAACAAGGCTAAGGGCGCAACTCCGACGGCTTGGTGCAACCAACCTTGTGAACTAGCCATCCCTCGCTGCTGAAATTGCTAACTTCATCACCTGGTCCAAAGTGAGCACGCATCACACTTCTTGATGTTGTTGTGTATGTAGCAGACCTCCGACTATTCTGACTGATGGATGGCGGTGGGTGTTTGCGGCACCGGGGTGTTCGATGCTTGCTATAAATGACGTCGGTCAGCTCCATTGGGATAATGGGATCAGCTTTATGAACTATAATTGCAAAATTTTGTCAGCTTCATAGGTACTTACTAATGTGGAAAAATTAGTGATTGGTAAGTCCATTCTGGATTAGATTTGTTATTTTTGGGGCAAAATGTATTATTTGCGGTTCAAAAATGCAATTCCTTTATTCTCCATTGATGTGTCCATGACATCTAAGGCCCACATAGGTCGACAACAGTAGTATAAGATGTGAAAAATAGTGGTGGCAAAAAAGAAATTATTGTTGTTTTCTTGATACTGCACTTGTATGTCTCATGTTTCTATAGTACCAAGCAATGACAATGTAGTACACCTACGACAAAGTAGTGCAATACTGATGCAATGCAATTGAAGAGCATGGTTAAAATGAAACTTCATTCATTGCCTCTGCTGCGGGCGTGCTAGTATAATTGTTTGCTACCATCCCGCCTTGCCATTCTCATATCACCGGTTACACTCTCTGTATAACTTTCTCCTCCTATCTGCTCATCTACATGCCACTCGTGCAAGGTGCTACTATTTAATTTATTATAGGTTCACCTTCAGCATGATTTCATCGTGTACATGATGGATGAGCGTCTCATGTACTAAACCAACTAGGAATAGAAAGTATCAGTGAATGTCTGCCAGACTCCAGGATAGACGCAACAACTGCAAAATTGCCATTGCCGACGAGCTTCCAAAATGAGCCTTTAGGCTGCCATTGTCATGACGACTCATGGAGTTAGCGCTGGCCATCTCTGCAGTGCTCGTGGAACAAGCACTAGCTGCGTGCACTTTCCTCCGCGGTGTCTTACTCCGTAGGGATGCAGCTCAAGCTGCATGATCCTAACACGGGTCTCGGTTCTTTTAAAATTGGAGTGTCAGATTTGTTTTCCAACATATTCCATAAAAATTAAGAGTGTCGGACCAGTTGAACAGGGTCCTTAAATGGAACGGCAGCATTACATGATAATCAGCACCTACGTCGTGAATCATATGGGGAAACTAAGCACCATGTATATATCATATATAGTTAAGTATAACTGAATGAATAGCTCGATCTTGAGCTGTTTCCATTATTTTTTAGAAGTCAATGGGTAAAAGAAATTATACAGTGTAACCAACATACAGTGAAGAAGTGCACTGAATAGGCCAATGGCACAACAGAGGAAAACTGTAACAAGTGTGGTTTCAGTCAATAGTTCAATTTCCTAGGTCGATAAAGCTGTGCGCAGCAAACGTGCTAGCTGCAAGAGCAAGGTCGATCACTTGGCCCAAGCCCTACGCATCAAAATAGCTGCGGCCAATTGAACCATACAACCGTACGGGTCCACATTAATTGGTAATTGTACAATTTTTCCCTTCAGTACTCCATGTAGCAATCAGTTCAACACAAGATATCACCAATAACCGAGCAATATTCATTTTATACGCGTGCTGTTACCAGCTCAAATGACAAGCTCCCCCCCCCCCCCCCCCCCCCCCCCCCGCGCCCTCTCCCACACCCACCCACTGCTTTGCTAGTGGCTATTTAACTCCATTGTGCTACATGCATCAACAGCTTCTCCGATCCTCTAGCACTTTGTAAAAAGCATTAATCATGTCTGCCCATATATAGCCCCATACATACACATCCGTAACAAACAACTAGCTAGGAATGCAATGCATCAGCGAGTTTTCATCCACCTAATGAAGTCCATATAGCAAGTTCAGGTCCCGGGTACGGGTGGTGCGCTTGTAGAAAGGTTGCTACTCTCCATGCTATTGCCTCACAAATACTCGCAGCAAAATTGCAACACCTCCATCTTCTCTGGTCACTGCACCAAATTTCTCTCCCGTCATTATTCCCTACGGGTGAGCTGCTGGTGCGGGCTCTAGAGCTGCAAAGGATGCATTTTGTGTTATCTATGTGATGGGAAAATGTGTAGTAATTGCAAACTAAAATAGGCTCATTTTTAGTATCAATTTTCCCACCACATATAGATAGAACAAAATGTGGTGTACTCTGAACAAAGATTAGAAAATTGCAGAACTACTAACCAATCCCAATTTGTGAGCCATCACCTTGACCGCACTTCAATTCTGGTGCAAGCATCCTAGAGACGGTTGGCCTTGGTTAACGTTGCCTCCATTTTCACCATCTCAAAGGCAGACAGTGGCAGTGGAACAGCTCAATTGTTTGGAGGATTGTCTCAACATCAGATTGTTGACGCTAAAACGCACCGCCACACGAGCACGTCACGTGCACCTCGTCGAGGGCTCCTTGCAGCGCCTCCACTCACTACTAGAAAACAAGCCTTAGGTCCACCCCAAAAGTACCAGTATCAAGATCAACCGGTACCTAAGGCACTCCATAGGCACCGGGTGGTAACTTTTATATTAGTACCGATTGGTACCACCAACCGGTACCAATAGACGAGCCTTAGGTACCAGTTTGTATTACCAACCAGTACCTTAGGCTCATACATGAATTACTTTAAAAGGAAAATATCTCCTTCTCAATCAGAACTGCTGTGTAGTTGAGATGGTAAAGGGGTAGCGTGCGAGGTTAGAGGTCGTGGGATCAAATCCCAGCCAAAAAATATTTTGCGTGATTTTGGAGGCCTTAGGTACCGGTTATTTTACCCGATACCAAAGGCTCGAGCCATTGGTACCACGTTCGGGGTACCGGTTCAAGAAACTGGTACCAAAGGGCATTCACAACCGGTCCTATGACACTTTTTCTAGTAGTGACGAGATCCGATCAGACCAGTTTCGCCGGGTAGCCCAACGAAGATCCAATGAATGCTCGCTCAGGAGGGACCCCGTCAGGGCAAGCATACCTTGGGTTGCCCTAGGCTCAGCAGGCCAGCTAGGGCGCCCCCTCATGCCATGGAGACGAGAGAAGAACAGCACATAGGGTTGGAAAAGATTAGGGCAAAGAAAAGGTAAAAAAAATAAAATTATTTGATAGATTCGATTGGATTAACCTCAATCGGCCGTGGCTCTTTATATTTATAGGGAGGGGAGGTCTTACCCTATCAGGAGTCTAATTGTATATAAATTCCGCATCAAAATACAACTCTAAACTCGGACTGTGCAGTTCGGACCGGTCTGACCGGTACGACCAGGTGTCAAGTCTTCCAGAGGCCACAACTCTCTCATCCAAACTCCAAATTAGGCGTTCTACATATGCATTTCGATCATCTCGAGGAGAGCTACGCAATGGTGAAGTTCAATTTGCATTTTGACAAAATCACCTTGACCGAACCGGTCTGACCGGTCTGCACAGTTTGCCAACTGTAAGGATCACCGGGGTGTCCGACCCTAGAGGGGGAGGGGGTGAATAGGGTCGCTAATCGCTTTTTAACCTAGGGCTCAATCTACTTGCATAAGATAAACCTAACACGTCCTATGCATGCTAGTTATGACTAAGGTTTATCTTTGCTACTCTCTACTTACCCTAAAAACTTGGAACCTATAGCCAATCCTAATCAAACTAACTAGGAAAGTTTAGGCACGCAAGAAGAGTAAATGCGGAAACGTAATACGGTAAGTAAAGAGGTAAGTGCAAGAGGGATGCAAACTCCCGAGTAGACACGGTCATGTAACGTGGTTCGGCACAAACGCCTACGTCCACGGGACACCGAGGCTCTTCCGATCACCGTCTTGCACTACGCCACCAATGGCGATGCCGGCAAGCAAAGGCAAGTGCCCAAGACACCAAGTCTTATGCACCGCCACCGTCTCTCTCGGTCACCCGGACGAAATCCACTACGGAGCTTCTCCACCAAGGAAGGGGCCTCCTCTTCCCCCGCACAAAGTGTCGTTGCCACTCCACACCAAGACGGAGGGGCACACGACGGATCACAAGTTGCTTGCCGCAGCAAGGCTTCTCTCAAGGGAGCTCTCGCAAGAACTAATCCCTATTACAAGCACTAAGCACTCTCACAAGTGTGCTTAAGCCTATATGATGTACAATGAAGTTCTATGGTGGTTGGAGATGTTCTTGGGTGTGTGTGGGATGTCCAGCAACTCCAGCACACATCAAATGGCCGGGGTGAGGCGTATATATAGGCCACCAAGTCTTGTAGCCGTTGCTCCAACGGTTAGCTGAAAATCTGCGTATCACCGGAAGAACCGATGCCTCTTGGCGGGGTAGCGTCGGTTCATCCGGTCACTCATAACCCGAAGTAGCCGTTGGACTCCTGACGGCTGACGCAGAGACCACCGGTTGAACCGATGCTTTGCACCGATGCTTCACCGGTTCAACCGGTGCTGAAGGGTCTTCTTCTGACAGCTGATGTCATTGCACCGATGGTATGCACCGATGCACCGTCGGTTGAACCGGTGCTGAAGAAACTTCTTCTGGGCACTTGACATCGTCTCTGGTACAAAGGACTGCCAATGCACCGATGCCCTTTCTTGGACCGTTGGTTCAACCGATGCCTAAAGGCTGACTTGGCTTTGATTCCATCCTGCATCAAACATCATGGCGTCGGTTCTTCCGAATACCACCGGATGCTCCGATGCCCATGGCGTCGGATCTTCCGGTGCTCCTGATCCGAAGAGCTTTCAGGGTGCTGCCCTGAGACCCGCGAGGGGCGGCTCCCCCTCGACCCCCGTCCGCTAACCGGGTAGCGGAACCCCCGTAGGGGCGGCCCTTTGGGCCTTGCTACGCTTATCTTCTCTCTCTCTTTGTCATCACTTGAACCTAAAATCCTGAGAATGATCATCTTAACAAACATATTAGTCCAGGTGTTGTGTTGTCATTCGATCACCAAAATCACTCGAAATGGCATAAATGGTGCCATGTTCGTTACACCAACCTAGACCAAAATTTTCTAAGGACGATAAAAAAATATGCATCGGCCATATTTTGTTCTAAGGGCGATAAATTCTATCGGCCGTATCTTGCTTTTCCTTCAAGCTGATGACGAAACAACTTGCTTAGGCCTCCATACTTGCTTCATGGTCGCCGACCTTGCTGGTACAACCTCCGCTTGTTGCTCCATAGACTCTTTCTTGCGCATCCGTTGCAGCCTCCTCTTTTGGGTGTGAGATAAGCCTAAGGGACACCACCTCGGCTGTGTATTCTTAGAACCTTGTTTGCTATTATTCTCACACTGTTTAGCACATGCACCAATCTTGGCCAAATTATTATTAGCAGTAATCGGTCGTTGTGATGAACCATACTTTGAATATGAAATAGGATATTGTATACCATATGGTTGCATGTGCATTATGTTATAATCCAAAGGCATATAATAACAAGGATTCGGCCAAAACCATGGAGCAACCGGTCCAGAGTATGACATAGCAGCACAGTTACCTTGAGATGGACGAGGATCCAATTGCTCGCAAGATCTTGATGATGCCTTCTCATCTTTAGCTTCATTTGGCCGTCTCCTTTGCTTCGGGGTGGCTCCCATCTTTTTTGACACGATATACTTGTTTAATCACTTTATGTGTTTTTTCTGCGTAAATCGATTTTTGTGATTAAAACAGTCATTACTGGTAGGTGGTGACTTTTTGATTGCCGATTCCTTATATGTAATATAATCTGAACAAAAATATCTAGGAGGAAATGACATATACGAATTATAAGACCATGGAGGATAAGAATAATGCATACTAAAACAAAATTCTCATGGCACATGTAAAGATGATCCATATGATGGAAACGGCATTAACATGTGAGGATTACTCAATTGCCGATTCCAATCATAGAATTTCTATTTTGGAACAGATTAGGCTTGCTTGGAATTTTTAGACCGACTAGCATCATTATTTTGTTTTTTGGATTTAGCCTGAAGCTCTCCAAGAATGGGCTTCGGCTTTTCCTTCTGATGCTTTCTAAGGCCTTTGGCTTCAACAGTTTTCCAAACGCCAATCTCTGGTTTTTTGGGTTTAACCATCTTAGGTTTTGCTTTGTTCTGCAAAACTCCAGATGAGCCGGTTAGACCGGTCTTAAGACCGGTTAAACCGGTCGCGGTGCAACCAGAACCTTTGCCTTTATTTTGTTGCCCCCCCGAGCATTGAGGTACTAGATATAGTTTCTGTGCTCTTGCTAGAGGATTTCGAGTTGACAAATTCGGCTTGAAACGGCCGAATTGTTTTTTGATTAGCAACATCAGGCAAACTTATGCAAGGATTATTAGCCGGATTTTCCTTAGCCGACTTTTGAACAACAGGAATTGGATCTACACTCTTCTTTTTATTAATAAGCTCATCCACAAAACTAAGCAAATCAGTTATGAACTTAGCCGTGGACTTACAGTGCTTTGGTAGATCGAACATCCTATACTCGTTGATGGCAAACATCTTCATCATGATGACGCCTTGCTCCGTTACCCAATAACAGTGCGTATGCATATTTACGTCGATGCCCTTGTATAGGTCTTCAGGTAATCCTTCAAGTGCTATCATGTCGCTGGAGTTTGAAACATCGGCCATGATAGCCAGATTCTCTTCCCTAGCGGAGTCGCCAAAAAGTGTGTTGACGCTTAAACGTGCCGCCACACGAGCACGTCACGTGCACCTCAACGAGGGCTCCTTGCAGCGCCTCCACGAGATCCGATCAGACCGGTCTTGTATGCTAGTCAGACCGGTTTCGCCGGGAAGACCGACGAAGATCCAACGAATGCTTGCCCGGGAGGGACCCCGTCAGGGCAAGCATACCTTGGGTTTCCCTAGGCTTGGCAGGCCAGCTAGGGCGCCCCCTCACGCCATGGAGACGAGAGAAGAACATTACATAGGGTTGGAAAAGATTAGGGCAAAGAAAAGGTAAAAAAGATAAAAGTGTTTGATAGATTCGATTGGATTAACCTCAATCGGCCGTGGCTCTTTATATTTATAAGGAGGGGGAGGTCTTACCCCATCAGAAGTCTAATTGTATACAAATTCCGCATCAAAATACAACTCTAAACTCGGACTGCGCAGTTCGAACCAGTCTAACTAGTCCGACCCGATGTCAAGTCTTCCAGAGGCCATAACTCTCTCGTCCGAACTCCAAATTAGGCATTCTACATATGCATTTCGATCATCTCGACGAGAGCTACGCAATGATGAAGTCCAATTTGCATTTTTTGACAAAGTCACCTTGACCGGTCAGACTAGTTTGTGCATACCGGTCTGACCGGTCTGCATAGTTTGCCAATTTTGGTCATCAACACAGATTCAATAGTCAACTATAGATAGCCAAATGGGCCATACCTGATGGGCCGCATGGGACACGACACTATTTATAAAATGCTATGCCAACATGATCCAACACGGTGGATATAGTATCAGTGCCAGCACGACACAGTCATAGTGTCGTGTGTGAAAGCGATCGGGTGCTCTAGCCTAAGAGGGGGAGGGGGTGAATTAGACACTATTAAAACCTTAACCTATGGCTCCAACTAGTTTGCACAAAACTTAAACTAGATCAAGCTATCTAGATGTGCAACTATGGTTCACCTTAGTGTTAAACCCTCATCCCAAAAGAGTTTTGCAACATATAGCCAATCCTAGCAAGATACTACACTAAGAAAGTAAAAGCACACAAGTTGCAATATGAAATGCGGAAGCTTAAAAGGAGGGATGAGAGAAAGCGAACTCTCGACATGAGGATTTATCCCGTGGTTCGGATTGCCACAAAGGCGCCCCTACGTCCACGTTGTTGAAGCACTCACGAATAGTATCGCTTCCCGGCAATCAAGTCTCTTCTGTGAACACAATCACGGTCACCTTGATCCCGATCTTCACTAAGGGAGATTGCCCACGAAGGAGGGGTCTCCGTCCCCCGCACAATGTCGTCGACGCCGCTCCACACCAAGCCGGAGGGTCGTTGACTTGCCGGCGAGCCACCAATTGCTCCAAGGGGCCGGCGCACCGTAATACAAGTGTGGTTCACTCTAGAACCAGCCACAAGGATCTCAACCTTGCTTGTTCACTCACTCAAGAGCTAATCTAGCACTCACACTTTACAAAGCTAGTGCTAAAACCTAAGGATGTGATCAATGAGCTCTTGTATGGTTTGGAGGTGTTCTTGGGTGTGTGTATGCCTTCTAGCAACTCCAGCAAACTTCAAATGGCCGGGGGAACACATATATATAGGCCACCAACTCAAGAGAGCTGTTACTAGCCGTTGTCCAGTTTTCTGTGTAAGCATCGGAACATCCGACCAAAGGGCATCGGTTCTTCCGGTCACTCTGCGCTCTGAACTAGCCGTTGGCTTCTCTGACACGGCCGCAGCACCTTCAGGGACCATTGGTTGAACTGATGATTAGGCGTCGGTTCTTCTGGTGACACTTGATCTGCAGATAGCTGTTGCTCTTGCTGACGTCATTGCACCGACGCCTTGCTCCGACGCACCACCAGTTCAACCGGTGCTGAAAGCTTGGCTGCTGCACGCTTGACAACGTCTCTGGAACATAGTACGTTGAATGCACCGATGCCTCTCTTGACACCGTCGGTTCATCCGGTGCTTCGCTTCTTTCTTCACTTGATCTCCAGAGGCGCACAGGCTTGAGCCAAAGCCAGGCCATCGGATCTTCCGACAACCATCGGATGCATCGATGCCTGCATCGGTTCTTCCGGTGCTACTGATTTCAGTAGAACTCGTCCAATTCAGCGTTTATTTGAGTTCTTTCTTCGTGTATTGCTTTGTATGACCTTTTTACTTCATCCCTGGGATCTAGAAATGTTCACTTAACAAAAACATTAGTCTCATTGATTGCGTTGTCATTCGATCACCAAAATCACTCGAAATGGCATAAATGGTGCCATGTTCGTTACAGTGTGGGCCGAAACCTCGGAATGCAGTACCGACACGAGCACGACACGACTAATGGGATGAAACGATTCAGCCCATCAACAGCCCTCAGATATAAACTCTCACTCCCTCACCTTAACCCTAATCCCAATCCTACCAGCCAGCCGCCACCCTGCTTCCCTCTCTCCTGCGCACGCCTCACTTCTTCCTGCCCACTCTCACCATCTCATGCACGCCCAGCACCTCTCCCTCATCGTTGCCACCACCAGTGGCATCCCTGTATCCCTTGGCGGCCTTCCCGCCTCGCTCGCCTGTCTTCCTCCTACCCTCTCTCAGCATCTCACGATGCTTGGCGCCTCTCCCTTGTCATTGCCGCCGCCGGTGGCCTCCCCGTATCCCTTGCCGGCAGTCTTCCTGCATTGCTCGTCATTGCTGCCACCCCCCGCCAGCCTTCCAGCACCCTTGCCGTCGTGGCCTACCCCGCGCGCCTCTCGCGCCCTCCCCTTCCTGGCCGGCCCTTCCTCCACGTGTCGTGCTCCCCACCCCTCACCGTCCCGGGTGCCACCACCACAGCCTCCCCACCTCTCGCCATCTCGAGCACCGCCGTCACGGCCTCCCTGTCCTGCGTCATGCATCCCGATTGCCGCCGCCTACACTGGGCTAGGGTCGTCCTTGGGCCACGGAGCCGACACGGCGTGATGGCATGGCACAGTACAATATCTGTGTCTAACTGTGACGTGTCGAACCGTGCCGTGCTATGTCATGTTCGTACCATGTCATGTTGGGCCGCACGTTTGGCCATTATACACTCAACTACGGAGGAGCAATTAGTTGATTCAACATGGCACTGCTGCTGAGAGGGCATTATTTATTTCCACCCTCACCAACCGGCTTATTTATGTGTGCCTCTTTAATTTCTATATATAATCAGCTGGTTGCTACTAGATAGCCCAACCACTGCCCTGCTCACAACTCCAATTGCAATTTCTATACCTCTTCCTCTAGTATCCCACACATAGAAAGCACGTCCGCCCATACCTTGATATGCTCATAAGGGTATATACTATATAGTAGCTGATAACGGCTACAACTAGGAATGTGAGGTATCAGCAAGGTTCCAGCCACCGCATCGCAAAGTCTGAGTCTGATCAGCCATGTGTGCATCATCTGGTGTGGCATAATATCGAAGAAAGACGGCGGGAAGCACATCTCAAGTTAGCAAAGAGTCTCTGTGATGAATTGTTTCATGTCTGGCAGCTTAGCTTCATCAATGACATTTTGTGTGATGAAGCTGAAGGAGTAACTGAGGCATGTCATGACCATATTCACATACTCTGGACCGATAGCCCTGATCATAATTGGGAGGAACACCGTGAGCATGATGTGGCAGTAATGTGCGTTGAAGGTTAGTGTGAGGTCCTTGATCGACACCACACTCTTGATACAAGGCTCGCTTTGGCCCCAACTCCGATAGCTTGATGCAACTGTGCCTGTGCCTGTAAACTAGCCATCGCTCGCCCCTGGAATTGCTAAGTTCATCCCTTGGGCATTAAAAAGGAGGGGGCAAAACATCTGGAGGTGGCTCCAGAGTGAGGATGCGTCACACTTCTTATCTTGCTTCTGTGTTGAAAATTAAATGAAAAATTAAATGTTCGAAACAACATTAAATGAAAGAAGCGTGTTGAAAATTAAATGAAAAAATAAAACTGAACAACAAAAAAACAAATAAATCTATTAAATCCAAACAACATGCATGTTCGAAAATGCTGGATTTCCTGTAGGCAATATGAAGTTCAATCCCAGACTTCTAGTAAAAGCTTAAAATTAAGGCTGAAGACTTGGGTGGTTTGAAAGACCTGGTCAGGTTCTGGCTTATTTTAAAAAAAAAAGGCTGAAAACTTAGTGACTGCCAAGTTTGTTATGAATTAATAACAGTACAAAGCCTTTGTATAACTCGATTATTATTACAAAAATTATTGCATTGCCACTGCATTTATTGGATCTCATGTTTATATTAGTATCAAGTAATGGCAGAAGTATTTCTGGAGTACATCTGCTACAGTTGCTATAAATTCTACTATATTATGCACATATTAGTTTCAACATTGTTGCATGTATTCATGCTCCAGAGATGCTTCCATTAAAAAGATTTTGATTGATTTGTGACCTAATGCAAATTGTGGCATTTATAAATTATTGTTAATTCAGCTTAAGGGCAATACCATAACAAAGCCCCATAATTAAGTCTTTTAGCGCCATTAATTATGCAACAAATTAAAAGACAAAGAATATAATTTTCCCCACATCTCAAGAAAATCACCGACAACTTAACAGTGATAACCTTGGCACCGTATTATTGCTTGAAAATTGTATATCATTCGCGTACGATGTACGGATGCATCGTATTATTTCTATTGCACCTTGACCCCTTATGACTTCTATATATTGCTTGAGGCATAAGGAAGTAATAAGCATTTCAGTCATCGAGCACTAAAGAGATTCAGGCCCTGTTTAAATCACAACCCGTAAACCCTATAAACGCATGTAAACACAAAAAAAAACGTCACACATAGTAACACAAAAAAAAACATCGAATATTTGGACACATGCATGGAGTCCTAAATAAAGTCTATTTACAAAACTTTTTGCATGAATTGGCTGACGAATCTAATGAGCCTACTTAATCCATGATTTGCAACAGTAATGCTACAGTAACCATCTGCTACTTATGTATCAATCATGGATTAATTAGCATCATTAGATTCGTCTCGCGATTTACAACCCATCTGTGTAAAAAAATTGTAAATAGACTTCATTTAATACTTCAAATTAACAAGATTAAAAAGGACGTACCCAGTGCCGTAGGCTCCCGCACTGTGCGGGGTCTGGGGGAAATTATTAGCGGGAGGTCTTTCCCACACACTGTGCAATGTGTAGAGGCCACCGCTCGAACATGTGACCTCTCGGTTCACAGGCGACAAGCACTACCACTTGCACTAGGCCGCCCTTTTCAAATTAGCAAGATTCCATCACAAAATTTTTTTGCGTTTCATCTAAACACGCCCTCACACATGAATCATTCATCGATTCATAACAATCATCCATTCCTCCCCACCTGTCAATTGGACTCCGCATTATTCCAGTAAAGCGCTACATGAGCTAGTAGTGCCGTCCACCAAGATATATACGAGAGGATACTTAGAGTGGGCGGTTGAGTATCCAGCGCCTGAACATGGCGAAACACCTCTCCGGCTCGTACTCCGGTGCCGTATGCCCAGCGCCCTGCAATTCCGATCCCAATGCGACAGTTAGCAACATAGTACGTATCTGACGAAACTAAAGCTGAAATCAACAGATCGATCGCGCGTGCTCTACTACCTTGATCGTCGCGAATGACATGTTGTTTGAATAGCTTATCGTGAACCTGCATTGCAAATCAGGAATCATTTGGTCAGAACGAGACAGCTCATCAGTGAGTCAACTAGCCAAAACAAGCAGAGAGACAGGTAGAAGAGGGCGGAGAAAGACACCCAGTCACCCACCCGGCGGATTGGCCGCCGCGATGCCACGCCCTCCAGTCGTCAACGATGGAGAAGTTGAGCGACCTGACCCACGCCTGCGTGCCCAGGTGCGGCACCAGCAGGTCATGATCACCGCTGCAACCATGACAAACAAAGTCATATGATTGTTCAGAGTTCAGACGATTGCATTCCTTAACGGGAGCAGAGCCAGAGATCAGAGATAGTATTACCTGTAGACCAGCGCACGGTAACCTCTGGACGTCAGGTTCCGGTGGTACTTGATCACACTGCCCAGGTCGCTTGTGTAGGGCAAATCTTTGTCGTGGCATCTCACCCACTCGTTCACAGTTCCCTGATCAGTTCGTGGTATCTCACTATCTCAGCACTCGCATCGAAATGAGCTCTACTTGTGGAAATGTCACCTTGATCGGAGTAACTCACCTTCTTGATCCCGAGAGCTTCTCGGGTGCGTTTATCGTTCGCCCAAAAATACGACAAGTAATAGCCATAAGTCTGCATGTGGAACAGACAAGAATGACAGATATAAAGACACATACAGATAGAACGAATGCTCAGACAGAATAGAAACAGATGCGGACTCACAACACAACCAAATGGGGGTCGAGCTGGGGGGTGATTCAACTTCCCTGTTCCCACCTCCTCCCCAAGGATCCTTCTACCATCGAGATTTTTGCTGTTTTGACCGCGAAACCGTTGGGCTTCTCTAAAATGATCACGATACGTTGGGCTTCTCTAAAATGACCACGAATCCATTGTCCCATACGCTAGAATGACCAAATTTAAGTTTTTCATTTTTTTAATGTTTTGTTAATTTTTCTCCACATGAACTGACCAAACTACCCTCCACTCAAATAAACGTTATCTCTCTGCTGCGAGACTCCTCTGCTGCCGACAAAAAAAAAGACTCCCGCACCCCCGACGCCGCCGCCTTCCTCCGGATGGCGGCGTCTCCGGCGCCGGCGCCGCCAGGTCCCACGACGGCCGCCGCCCCTCCCGCAACGACCGATTCCGCCGCCCCGCTCGCGACTACGGGCGCCGCCGCCCCGCTCGCCGCGACCATTATATTATTGTGCAGGCTTGCATTGTCAAGTGGATCAGATGTCGAACCAATTATTGAGAATGCCTTTGAGGTAATTGATTGGGATGCTTTAGAAATTATCGAATCCCTTGATGTGGAAGGGAGGTTGCAAGTTGCTAGTGATGAGCAATTGTACAATGCTTTGGGTTTCGAAGCTCATGATGAAATGACAGGGAGGGGTAGGATGGCTGCGCCTACAATTCCACATATAGATATTGATGATGGTGCAGCCATTCCTGTGGATGATAACATACCAGATGACAGGGTGATTAACTATGACTCAGATGATCCTGAGTTCAAACTAGGTGCATTGTTTCCCTCAATGGAAAAGTTTAGGCTTGCAGTAAGGCAATATGCCATGAATCAGGAATTTGAGTTGCATGTAGCAAAAACCACTCCCGTCAGATATGATGGATACTGTATGGGCTCCGATGATTGTACTTGGCATGTGCATGGACGACCTGAAACAAAGGGTGGACAAACTATCATTGTAATGTTTTTTTTCTTTAGCTTCTCCTTTGTTATATTACTTTGTCAAATATGATGGTCCTTTGTTATATTACTTTGTCAAATATGATGGTCCTTGTAGTTACTGATGGTGATTGTTTTAATGTAGTTACTTGCTCCTTGCATTGAGGGTTTCCTGGAAGGATGTAGGCCTTATCTTGCCATAGACTCTACTGCCCTATCAGGGAGATGGAGTGGACACTTAGCTTCAGCATGTAGTGTGGATGGCCATAATTGGATGTATCCTGTTGCATATGGGTTCATTGATTCTGAAAATGAAGATAATTGGACGTGGTTCATGATACATTTGCACAAGGCTATAGGAGATCTTCCACTACTTGCTATCGCTAGTGATGCTTGCAAAGGTTTAGCAAATGCTATCAAGTATGTTTTCCCAATGGCTGAACATAGAGAGTGCTTCAAACATCTTATGGATAATTACAAGAAAAGGCCTTTTCCAAACAAAGAACATATGTATCCGGCCGCCCGGTCATATAGGAAAGAAGTGCATGACCATCACATTTCTATAGTGAAAGCTCATGCTGATGCAAAGGTCTTTCTGGAGACATATCACACCCTCAAATGGATGAGAAGTGCATTCAATCCGGCCATCAAGTGTGATTATGTCACCAGCAACATAGCTGAGGTTTTTAACAAGTGGATTAAAGGTATCAAAGATTTGCCTGTACATGAGCTTGCTGACCAGTTGAGGGAGATGATAATGGTCCTATGGCATAAGAGGAGAAAGATTGCACAAAGGATACAAGGTAAGATACTACCAGCTGTCCTACATATCTTGAGGGCACAAACTAGGGGTCTTGCTCACTTGAATGTTGTACAAGGTGATCATTATGCTGCACAAGTAGTTGACATGACAAGTACTAATGTGAGACATGTTGTGAAAGCTTACTTACATGAGTGTTCATGTGAGGAATGGCAACACACTGGTAAACCATGTCAACATGCTTTAGCTCTTATAACACAACAACCCACTAGAGATGTGCAGATGGAGAACTTTGTGAATGAATACTACTCAGTGGAAAGGTTCAAGAATGCATACAAGAGATTAATAGAACCACTTCCTGACAGATCACAATGGGTGAAAGTTGACCTAGAACTTGAAATTGGTGCACCACTTGGTAGAAGAAGTGTTGGCCGGCAGAGGAAGAATAGAATCAAAGGTGCTCTTGAAGGTGGTAGTGGTGGTAAGAAGAAGACCGAGAAATTGGTATGTAATTATGAAGGAATGAAGACCGAGAAAGAAAAGAAACGGATTAAAGGCCCCACAACTTGCAGAAATTGTGGCCTGTTGGGACATAGAGCTAGTAGCTACAAATGTGAGCTAAATGGAACCAAGAAAAGGCAAGTGATTTTTATTTTGTATATTGGACCTAATAAGTATTTACTTGGAGCTAAAACTTGTTGACTTGATGGCTGCAGGAAGAGACAACCGAGGAAGAACACTACTAAAAATTGGTTCCCTCCTCAACCTTCATCAACTAGGTAACAACCTAACATTGTTTTCTTCAAAAAAATGTTGTCATAAAAAATTGTTGTAACTGTATCATGTATATGTAGTACACTTGGTGTGGAGATGGGAGAAGGAAGTTCATCTCAGCTCCCAAACAGGAGGCCTGCTCGAAAATTGGCTCCAAAGAAGAACAAAAATGCATCAGTTCCATCAAGTGTTGAGTGTTGAATGTTAAATGTTATTTGAAATGTTTTATGTTGAACCAAATGTTGGATGTTGAATGTATGAACTTGCTGTTGAATATTGAACTACTTGTTGAATGTTGAATATGAGAATTGTTGTTTCAATATGAGAATTAACTGTTCAAATGAATCTACTTGTTGTTGAGTGTTTTTTTTTCTTTTTTCCTTGCTGCAACTCTCTGCTGAATTTTTTCGGGTGATTTTTTTCCGGTCCCAGGAGCGCCGGATAGGTTCCTGGCATTTTTTGCCGGTCGTGGGAGCCTACCAGAGCGCCGCGGCATTTTTCCCCGGTCCCTGGCGCGTACCAGGAGCGCCGGTCTGTTCCTGGGCTGCTCCTGGGCGCCTGGAGGTATAACATGGATAATTTGGTCTTTTCTCGTGGCTAAATACTTCCAAAAAACAGTAAATAATTTAAAACAGCAGCTGTGGTCATTTTAACAGACAAGGCAACGGATTCGTGGTCATTTTAGAGAAGCCCAACATATCGTGGTCATTTTAGAGAAGTCCAACGGTTTCGCGGTCAAAACAGCAAAAATCTCACTACCATCTGAGCCGTCCGTCTTGCTGTTAACATTTGGTACAGCAGACGCGTAGACGCATTTGTCCAGCAGAACCTGGGCCTTCTCAACTTCGTCGATGAGCTGCATGACGGCAGTTGTATCGTCAGTAAGTCACTTGAAACTATCGGTAACCGGCAACCGAAGTAACTTGAAGCATGTATATGCCCCCTTATCTCGGAGGAATTCAGAGGTACCAAACATACATTTAGAAGAAGTCAAGAATTGTTCTTACATCATTGAAAGTATTCATAGCCTGAGCACAGAGCGCATTTCCAGGGTTAATGTAGTCATGTCCTTGGCAATAGCTCAATATTGTCTATATAGTACATACACATAAAGGAAGTATGTAACAGAACTGCCGAGCTAAAACGCTTAATTAAGCGTAACCGTCATCATTTGAACACATCAGGTGCATTAGCTTAATTAAGTGTAACTTGACAGACTATTTTCAACCCACAAGCCGATCGAAACACACCAGAAGTCTCGCACGAAGACGAGCGCAGAAGTAACCAGCATGATACAATCTTACAAAAATAGTAAATAAAATTAAGACTTTTACAAAACAACTGTAAATTTAAAATATACAAAAAAAAGATAGCAGCGGGAAAGAAACTAACTTACAAAGCATTTTTACTAGAGAATAAATAAAACAAATGAAATAAGTCGAGGACTATCGAGACGCTAAGGTGAATGGCTAGGCCATGCTTCCGAGACGAAAATACACCAAGAAAACTAGAACGAAATCAAGGAAAAAGGTTTGAGAAAGGGACACATGCGTCATCGAAAGTTGTATGGACCATTTTATCCTTGTGGATGTCTCGATTTTATCCTTGTGAAAGGGACACGTAAGATTCTACATTACGGCTTCTTCAATTCGATTTTTGTGATGTTTCAGTTTTGAAAATCTCCAAGGTATAACTTGAAGAGTCCGTTTTTATGCTTAATAAGAACTGAAAGTACAGGATTTATGAGAGTAGTTTAAAAGATAAATCTATACAAAAATTACTACAATCTTTTTTCTTTTTGCGATTACACAACAGTCAACCCAATCTATAGAGAGAATACTTACTAGGCATAAAAACTTTATTACCAGTTTTTGTACTCTCTCATATTCTAATTTAAGGCAGACATAGATCCTCGGATTGCCAAGCTTTTTTATTTTTGAAAAATAAACCAAACTTTACAAAAAGAAACGGAAAGCCCAATTTACACCCTCAAATTATCATAAAAGTCCGATTATCAACCTTCAACTACAAACCAGATAATAGAGGTCATCCAACTGTTGAAGCCAGGTAAATTTGGCCCTTAGGGTGATTTCAAAGGTGTTTTTCCATTTTTAAAATTAAAAATAATAAAATTTAAACTAAAAAATTCATATTTAATTTATTTTAAATCTGAAAAGTATAAAGTAGTACCAAGATTTTTCTAAACAGGTAATCTATATATTAGCACTCTATTTCTCAGTTATTCGTATCCAAATTGTTTCATATTCCTAGTATATGTTTGTTTGTAGTTATACCTATTATTTTTTAATAAGTAAGATTCAAATAAATCAACAACAGATAGGTTATATTTTTAGAAAAATTCGGTTACCTATTTCATATTGGCACCTATTTCATATTGGCACCCACCTGATGATTGTTTGCTTGAAGTTTATGATAGCTCGAGATATAAACCAGACTTTCTCATTATAAAAATAATATGATCATATTGGAGAGTACAAAAACAATAGAGAATTCGAGAGGATAAGATCACCTCATATCCTTTTGTACTACTAGTACCTAGGCTAGAACTGAGAAGCAAATTCAAGAGAGAGCAGCTGAAGGGACGAAGCAGAGCACCTTGGTCCACGAGTTTTGGTTGTATCGCAGGCGCGGCAGCGTGCCGTCGTAGGGTTCCACGACGAACCTGATGGGACCTGCGTGCGAGAGCACTCATCAGTTGCATCGAGGCATGGATTGATGATTCGTCGGTGTCAGGATGTGGAAACTAACTAATAAGATGATATGATGTGTGTTGGGTTGTGTGGCATGGCGTGGTAGGTACCGATCTCGAAGGCGAGGCCGCTGAAGACGGAGCAGCGGTCGCCGCCGGTGAGCCAGAGGAGGAAAGGGGCGGCGGCGCCGGACTCGGACGGGACGAAGTAGTAGAAGAGCTCGGCGCCGTTCTGCTTGTCCATCTCCACGTACCTTACTTATTGCAGAGATCGAGCATTCGGTTTCAGTCTACTCGCAGCCACAGCTTGAGAGCAGCCAGAGCCCTGCTGCCCTGTTTCGAGGATCAGAAGAAGAAGAGTAGTGGTGCGCACCCTGTTTCAAGGTGGAAGGGGAGGGGCCCGTCGAAGCCGGGGAGGCTGGTTACCACTCGCCCGGAGCCGGAGGAGGCGCAGGCGGCGAGCAGGAAGACGACGACGAGGATGCAACGGGAGCTGAGCCGGAGGAGGCGCCCTGCCGCCGCCGCAGTCGTCATCATCGGTCAATCAGATACCGGGAGGCGTGCTCCTGGGTCATGGATGGACGGAGCTCCTGCTCCTGGGCTCCTGGCTCTATTTGTTGCCGCGACTGGCGGCCGCCACGCACGGAAGCAAGAAGATGATGGATGGATGGACGAACGACGCTGATGTGGCACGCGACGACGGAGGGAGAGGGACAGCGACGGCAGACGCCGGTGGGGTCGGGCGGCGAGGGAGGAGGAGTCGAGGAGAGACACGGCACGGCAGCGCGCCAGATGGTTGCGGATCGAGCTCGAGTTTCCCCGGTTTGGCTAGCACCAAGCTCCTGTCATCCGTGCGAACAAAAAGTCTCCATTAACAAAGGCCTGATAGGTTACCGTCAGAGGTAGGTGGCACAAGGCGCCGTCGCCGTCGCCGTCCCGTCCGTGCGCGGCGTTAAATGTCTAATTCAGCATTTTGAATAAGACCCGTTCACTTTCCAAAAAATTGCTGCAGTAACCGTCACATCGAATTTTGGAACATATACATGAAACATTAAATGTAGTTAAAAAAATAACTAATTACACAGTCTAATTAATTAGCACGAGATGAATTTTTTAAGTTTAATTAGTTCATGATTAGACATTATTTGTCAAGTAACATTAAACTATGCTACAGTAATTTTTCGTCCCAAAATCGCGAACTGAACGAGGTCTAAATTGTTCAACATTTTATACGGTAACTGACGAGTACATACCACAGACTGATACCTCAGAGAAAGACAAAGGCTCCTCCCGGACCGAGCCTCACAGTCGCAGGTGAGTGTCCAGTACAAAAGGAAGAGGCCCAGCGGCATGCGCCGGCAACAGCTGAGCAGCTGGGACTGGGACCTGCTTGGCAGGCCACGATCCTGTCTCCCGACCCACGACTTGGCAGGAAGCGAGGAACACGTGGTGGCGCTCTCCCACGATCCATTGTCAGATGCAATAAGTTCCTCCTCCTCTCGGTTCCATAGGTCATACGTCTAAGGGCGCATTTAGTTTCCCATCCAAAAATTTTTGGATGTCAAATCAGCACTTTAACCGGATGTCGGGAGGACTTTTCGGACACTAATTAAAAAACTAATTTCAGAACTCGTTTGGAAACCACGAGACGAATCTTTTGAGGCCTTTGACTGCGTCATTAGCACATGTGGGTTACTGTAGCACTTATGGCTAATCATGCACTAATTAGGCTTAAAAGATTCATCTCGTCATGTACATCCAAACTGTGTAATTAATTTTGTTATTTAATTACATTTAGTGCTTCATACATGTGTTTAAAGGGGAGGTGAAAATTTTTGGGTGAAAATTTTTGGGAACTAAACACGCCCTAAGGTTTGGTTTGGTTTTCTAGTTTTAGTCGCAAGTTCCACCACATTGTATATTTGAACACAAATTAAAAATACTAAATATAAATTTATTATGAAACTAATTTTAGAAGTCGTGATTTAATCACGAGACGAGACAAATCTATTTAATCTAGTTAGTCTATGATTTGATCGCTGATTGCTACAGTAACTATTCACTAATCATATACTAATTATACTTAATAGATTCATCTAAAACTCTAATTGCAATTTATGCAATTAATTTTACATTAAGTTAACACTTGGACATTAAAATTGATATCCCAACATTTAATGTGATAGCTACTAAAAAAACTAAATGAGACCTTAGGTTCCAGAGGGGCAAAGGACAAGGAGAGACGGATGGATGGATGGTGCCTAACGCAAGCAAGGCAAGAGAGACGACAGCGACTGGAGCTGTTCCCAGCTTACATCGTTCGCGACGAAAAAAAACATAAGGATGCCTGTTTGGGCTGACCACATTTCATCACGGCTTTCTTTTTCCGTGTACATTTTTCTTGAAAGCAGACGTTTAATCACGGCTTTCACGGGCGTGACTTTTGAAAATAACGCGTGACCATGTTTTTCTTGATCCAGAATTGCTACTGTGAGCAAAAAAGCATTTTTGGTAAATGACAAAAAGAAACGAAACGATATTAATGTGGGGAAGAATACTGCCATCACGACGAACAAGTACTACACTGTATCTTTCTTTCTTTTTTTTCTTCCTTTTTTATAGTAGACTGGTTTAACCACAGCTGACGGTCGTGTGGGGGCAACTAGCATCAGCTAAACAAGTAAACTGTCTCGTTCTTTCTTTCTCTTTTTTTGTAGACAAGTATACACTGGATCGACCACAGCTGAGGGCCGTATGGGGACACAACTAGCAGCATCAGCTACTTCGAACGGCTCCACGAATGCGTGAACCCCCACAGCTGCACAAAACAAAATGCCTAAGGTCAACAACAAGGCATGTGAAATCAAGTCTAGAAACGAAAATGAGTGTCAGCGATTGCAAAATGTAAATCAAGAATGTCGAATTTCCCATCTGAATAGCGGTTTTTTCATAGTTCGCCAATTCAAACGACATGGAAGAGAAATGTGAAGGTAGTGCTTTTTCTTTTTCTTCCCCCATCTGAAATGTCGTGCAATGATATCCTTATTCATCATGCCTTGCCCACCTCCAAAACAGAGAACTACCAAGCTCAAATTAATCTTAAGAGTTTAGTTGCGATATTGCAAATGCGCATGGCCAATATCATCCAGCACACTTGTGGATCAAACCTATCTACACAGCATCAAGAGTACTTCTCACGTCTTTACGTCGCAAAAAAAAATACCACCATGAAAAACGGTTTGACCAGTAACATCTTCAAATATCTACCATGGTCACATCTAATGATGTTTGATTGTATTTTACTAAAAGGATGTACACACGCATTTCAATAATAAACTTGTGGCCAAAGTATGAACTTTTAACTCAAGCATTTTTTTTAGTAAAACACCCTTTAATTTCTGCTGCATTTCTTACATGTCATATTAATGAGTAGCAGACTAGTATGATTATCACATGCGAACCTTTTTGGTGTAAACTCAAATTATACAATACCTTACCTCAACATTCTTTAGTTCAAACTCTGGAGTATATGCCAAGCATGAGTTTCCAAATGTATCGCATGATCCACTGCTTCCATGTAACCTGTTCAAACAGGATTTAGATACCATACAGATATTGTTCTCACAAACCGAGCAAAAGTATGACAACATAAGACAACTTACAAATCTTCATCAACACACAATGCGAAGCTTCCACCACCTCCAAATGCCAAAGCATCATTCAAGCACAAATAGTAGAATCTGTTTGCACCTGGATATGCTTTCAAATAAGCTCTTCGAACCAATAAAAAATATTTTTACATATTATTCTAGTGTAGAAAGAATTCTGAAAAAGGGTAGAGCCATATACAAAGTTGACAGTTCATTAAATAGTAAATGTCAAGTTATTTTGAAACGCATAAAGTTGTGTTATCAGATTGCATCGTTATCTTGAAAACTATGTTAGACTGCATATTTTAATCTTTCTGGCCCACTAACCAGTAGCTCGAACAAACTGCCATTGTCCAAGATGTCTAGGGAGTGACTACGATGAAAGTAATGTTGACAGAGACTAGACATAACAAGAAATGGCTACTGGCCTATTAAACAACTCAACACATTTTTTCTGGATACTCAACACAAGCTAATCGTTCGTGTGTTTTTCTTCCACAAACTATTCTTACCAGTTGGTCTGAAAAGTCTAGGTTCACCATGTATCGTTGTGAACACAAATGTCTGGTTTGTTCCCTGGTCCAGAAGAGAAGTAACGATAGTTACTATACAGGATGGATAAAACTTAGATATCTTCATGCACATGCAGCATGACTTGTATTTATTATGCATGAGTACTATGTGCAATTTCTTTATGGCTGACCTGGTATTTCCTTTTCTCTGTAGGCCGCAAAGGACTGTTCAATAAGCCACCAAACACAGCCCCTTTCATATCTCCAACAATCTAATGAAAGAGGAAATAGGAGAAACATCTTTAAAGACGAAACATGGATTCCACAAAAAAGTATGGCACGAGTAACAAACCCCTGAAATGGTAAATACAAGTAGATAGTTGGACATACCAATAGGCATGGACCCTGAATATTCTCAGTTCTACGAAGAAGTGTTCTTAGAGATATCCCATGCTTCCAGGTGCTGCACTTCATTTTTTAAAAACAAGAATGAATTACAAAGTGCGCAGATAGACATTAAAAAAGGTAGTTTCCAAGAGAAAGCTGTAAGCATGACAGGCTGATTAATATTTTACCTATATAGCAATACCCAGTGGCACCCCTTTAAGGTCCCAGGGAGAGAAGAATCAAAGAAGGCAAACAGTTTTGGAGATACAAACATAGACTTTTCAGTTAGATAATGAAGAGCGCCTGCACAGTCTGAAGTCGATGTTTCCTCATTTCCATTCGAGTTTCCCACGGATCTGTATGACTGATGGACCTGGTTCTTACTAAAATCCCCATTCCTTTCATCTCTCTCACTTTCAGAACCAGACTCCTCACTCAATTCCTGCGGCAGATCTTGCCATGTGAATTCACTCCCTCTCCATCTCTTAGGAAGTGACTCAGGAGGTAATGGTCTCAAAGTCCCTGAACAAGGTGAATTCTGCTCAGGCCCTGAGTTTGAGGTTGGTAGAAGGGACAATACATAAGAAGATAAGGATGACTTCTTGGGGGAAGTAAAATGTTCTGCTGGGAGAGATGTTGCCTGAAACAAATTCAGGTTAGTATAATGTCCAAAAAGCAAGAAGCAAAAGATGTGCTGTTGAAACTAAAACAGATAACTGCTTAATGAAGAATTCATCGACATCAGTAAACGAAAAGTATCAAAATTACAGATGATCCCCATAAGCTATACACATGAATTGTTGAGAAAAATGTTAGCGTGGTTACCCTCAGCGGTGAACTTTCAAGCATCGAAGTGAAGATAAAACATTGCATAACAATGCAATAGTAAAAGAGGCAACCGCTCTGCACCGCTCGCGTTGCGATGCAAATGCACATCGAAATCTGCACAGGCAGGCGGCAGCGAAACAGCATGGTTTGTCTTAGCTTATCACAGGGCGCCATTCCAAGGGGCTTCATTTCGCCCAGGAAAAGCCAACCCCAAAATTCGATCTAGCAACAAGCCAGGGAGATCACTGATCACCGAAGAAACAGCTACGGCGCTGCGTTACCCGCAATGCCCGCAATTCGTGACGGGGGGAGATGAAAAATCGATTCTTTGGCCTCCAAGATCCCACCTTCCGCGAGATCCCAACTCCCCCCTCACCAACCACCGATCGACCCCGCAGAAAAAAGAAATATAGAGATGGCACCGGCGCAATGCGATTGCCCGGAGCGCGGGAGGGGGTAGGGGGCGAGGGGTGCGGATCTCACCAGCGGCGGCTGGACGGCGGCGGGGCCCGGGGAAGGGGAGACGGGGGAGTCGGCGATGAGGCGGGAAAGGCGTTCCGCCACCTTCTCCTTCCACGCGAGCATCGCCTCGCCTCACGCCCGCCCACCTGCCCGCGAGAGCTCGTGGATGGAGGGCGGCGACAAGCGACCGCGCGAGCTAAGCGGCGGCGGGAGGACGAGGCAAAAAGGAAGGATGGAATGGGGGGAGGGAGATTGATTCTATGGCACCGTTTGCGTGATAGTCAATAGTGACATTTTAATCGCTAATTACGGTATCAAACAAAATTAGTTTATAAAACTAACTTCAGAATCCCGCGCTAGTGACTCTGAAGAATCTAATGAGATCTTTGACCGTGCGATTTGAGAATGGTTACTATAGTATCACTATAGCAAATCATCGATTAATTACCGTCATTAGAATCTTTAAAAAAATTACACTCATCTTTAAAAAAATTTAGCAAATAGACTTCATTTGATTTCATTTAGAGACTAAAAACACGCTAGAATCCTAGCGCTTGGAACCAAATGAGGCGTATGCCGCACGCCGCACGCGTGGAGCAAAGCAAGTTAGGCCAGTTAGGCCTGGCGCCCTCCCCCCCCCCCCCCCCCCCCCCCCCGCGCCGACCGTCGCCACGGAACCGCACGCGGTTCACGGCACGGCACCGGCGGCGCAGGTGGGTCGGCGCGCGGTCGGGGGAGACGCGTCAGCGGTCAGCGGCCGTCCAAGCGCGTGCATCGCGAACTTGATCCGGCGAGCGAGCCTTTCGAAATTTGACATGGTGCGTGCGAAGTATTTCGAAACAAGATTTTTTCACCTATTTTCTATTTTCCCTCTATTTCCATTAATCTTTGTCTTTCCCAGCCAAGCTAAAAAGACCTATCTACCCTTTGCCTTATACACTTGAATCAATCAGGAGGGATCGAAGCCATTGTTCTCCTTCGTACTTCAGACTACAGATTTTACAGTCTTGTTTTTCGAAGCCATCGTTCTCCTTCGTACTTCAGACTAGAGATTTTACAGCCTTGTTTTTCCAAGTGGACTGATGTTATTTTCTCCCAAAAAATTTTGACAGTATATGGCTATAATTTTTTTGATTTAGGGATGACAAGTTGTATTATATATATATAGTAGGAGTACCTGGGTATGGAATTGGGTATGGAATAAGCAATCGAGATGGCCTGGCAACCTTCCACGACAGCAGACGGCGGCCGCGGCCTGCGGCCCTTTTTTCTTTTTTATATTTAAAAAAATCAAAATTTCAAAAATATATGTCCGTTTTGAAAATTTTCAAAAATACTCCCGGTCGCTCTATGGGAGGGCGACGGGCCCTAGATATAATTTTTTCTTCAAATTTTCAACGAGGTCCATGACCGAAAAAAATGAAAGGGGGCATGTCGCCCCCCAAGGCCTGTCGCCCGTTGGGGGCGACACGGGCGACAGGGTCCCTTCCCCCTATATAAGCCCTGGCCGCCATTCGCCGTCATTCCTTTTGTCATTTGAGCCTAAAAATTCAGAAAAAACGAGAGGGGTGAGGAGAAGAAAAACGGCGAAGCTCTGCCGAATTGCGTACTTGTGATCTACCGGTAACTTCCGTATGAATCCATTAATATTGTATAACAATTAAATTTAATTAGCGGATCAACTGAATTAGATTTGGTGCTTTAAAACACTCGTTTAGTATTACAATTTCAGTACTATTACAGACTTGTTTTTAAATTAATTATGAATTAGAATAGAATTATGAAAGTATCTTATTGATATTGCAGCATAAGGCAATAGCTGCCTCCAATTGTGGAGGATTTTCATGGACCGAAGAAAAATCTAGTATAATACTTGATATCATGACCCATCTTGTTATCAGTAAGAAGTTGGATCCGTTAGCGGATGGTACGATAGAGATGGTGTTGCCCAAAGTAGTAGAGTTTAAAGATTTCACATTATTTAGAGGTATTATGACGCAAGATGTAAAGGGACACCTGCTAGAACGTCGGAAGATATACATGAGAGTATGTGAACTAGCGAATCATCCTAATATCATTGGATTCTTACAAAGTTCTTGTAAGATATGGATGCGGCCAGAGGTGTATGAGATGCACATTAAGGTAACTCTCATTCAGTTGTAATCCCGTCCGTCATTTCGAATCCATATTTATGAAACAGTAATATTGTTTTTTAATTATATGCTAGGATTACCCCGAGGACACGAAGTTGATTAACAAAATGGTATCAAATTTCCGTAAATTGGTATGTATCTTCGGTGGACTTAGGCCGCAAACTAGACGAATGAGGTGGATAAGATCTTCGGGTGATAGTACTTGGCCTGCGCAAGAACAGATGCCCGAAGGTTCATCGAGTCATGCTGCAGCACCTCAACCACCAACTTGTGTTAACTGGGATGACGACATGGATGACTTCATGCCCCCCAAACCATGGCCTCCAACACATGATGTTCCTCCCCCTTTACATGAACCTATAATCAGAAAAGAGACAAAGGAAAAAGCAAGAGGTTCGTCAAGTCATGTTGCACCACCTACAGCACAAACTTGTGTTAACTGGGATGACGACATGGATGACTTCATGCCCCCCAAACCATGGCCTCCAACACATGATATTCCTCCCCCTGTACATGAACGTAGATCCAGAAAAGAATGACCATTTCTCCTTAGGTGCACCTCGAATCCAGTGTGAAAATGGCTTCTCAATTGAATCCCTAGCCTCTGCAGCCTGACTCGTGCCTGTTCCTGATGCGCTTACCTTCACTAGCTCTGCAGTCAACTGATCAAGCATCTGCCATAATGCATTGAATTTTCTCTGTTGATTTTGGGTGCACAACCTCTTAAACAGGTTCCTAAGATCCTTGTTCTTGAAGTGGTCATAGAAGTTTGCACCCATATGCCTAATGAACCACCTGTTTTGGACATCGAGCCACAATGGAGGCGTTGTCGCAGTTCCACGTTGCAATTTCAGTATTGATTGCAGCAGACCTGCATGCCTATCACTAATAAGGCACACATCTGGACGTGCAGCAACAACATGAACCTTCACTCGTTCAAGGAACCAATACCAACTGTCTAAGTTCTCATTCTCAACAAATGCAAATGCGAGCGGAACTATTTGGTTGTTGCAATCTACCCCGATTGCGGTGAGTATCTGACCTTTATACCTTCCAGTCAGAAATGTGCAATCAATGCAGATCACTGGAAGATAACACTGAAATGCTCTAACACAAGCACCTATGCAAAAGAAGGCTCGTTGCATAATTCTTTGCCCCTAGTCACGGCTGGTACGAGGTATGTGTCATAAAAGCTTCTAGGATTTCTAACAGCAACCTGGGATAACATACGAGGTAGGTTATCATATGATGCCTCGTATGTGCCGAACCGCATCTCGAACACCCTTTGTTTAGCCCGCCATGCCTTCAAATAACTAATGGTGTACTGATAAGTCTGCTCAATGTGTCGAACAATTATTTTTGGCTCATAATTTAGGTTGTCCATAATCAACCCATATATTTGCTTTGTAACAAAGTCGCATGATATATTGCGATGCGAGGGAAGAACTTCTGACAGCAAACAAGTGTGCTCTTTCACAATGGAACATTTCCAGTTCGACTTCCATTTTCCCTTGAATGCATGTACTCGCCATGGACATCCATCATTCACACACTTCACCTCATATTCTTTACTGCCAGACTTTACGACTCTGAATTCTCGTTTTAATGATATTGCTCATAGTCTCACAGCATCTTTCATGGCTTCAATGTTTGGATATGTTATACCTTGTACTACCTCATTCCCTCTGTACTCCCACTCATGATTTCGTACGTCTTCTGCGACATGACTGCCAAAACCATGCTCCTTCCACTCTTTTGGCAATGAGTACTGCTCGTCATCAGATGAGCCCTCATATTCTTCCATCTCTATTGCGGTTTGGTCTTCTGCCTCCATCTCGTCCACAATGCTATGTATCCTCTCTCCCTCATCAGCAAGGCCCTGTGGTCCCATGTTTTGGTTCTCTGTCTCTTTTGACTCATCTTGCTCAACATAATTGGTCTCTCTTCGAATACTCAGAGTTGCTTGATCTGCACCATGTTGGATTTCATTTTGTGTCTTCTCCTGGATTTGAACAAGAATGGCCAGAGGCCACCCACGCTTTAGAGCTGCTTGCATGTACTTTTGCCTGTCATCAGTGCTGTGTATCATCATCAATTCCCATGAATCACTTTCTACCTCCCAATTAACAAGAGTCTGGACGGTGATCACATGTGTCAATGGATCAACACCGAACCCACGGTGCAGCCACTTACATATGGAACCAAAACTCCTTTTCTAGAGGTTTATTTATGGCGCTAGATGTGCACTTAAAGGCAGAAAGATCTACTCCATTTGGCCCATACAAAACATTGTAGTCACCATAAAATACTTGAAACTGCATCTTGCTCGACATATCTGTATATTACAGAATACTTATCGAGTTATACTCTTTACTTCACTACCTTATTCAATAATCCGTAAAAACTAAGTATGAAATTCAACTATAACGTATAAGTATTCATAACTACGTGATGACACTCAAATTCTATACTGCATATGCCAAATTCTATTCTAAATCATAATTAATTTTTAACACGTCTTTAATAATACTGCAATTGTAATAATAAATGCGTAGTACTAATTTTCTAAACTAATTTACTACTACATAACTAAAAACTAAAGTATCATTAAACTCCTACTTAAATGGTTCTACTATAGCACTAATTAAATTAAATTACTCTACAATACCAATAGAAAAATACATAAACTAAATATACTAACCTGCAGATCACAAGTGCTGAATCCGGCAGGGCTTCGCCGCTTCCCTTCTCCTCACCCTTCTGTTTTTTTTTTCTGGATTTTTGGTGGAATTTTCGGGCTCAAATGAGGAGGGAATGAGTGTCGGAGGCTTATATAGCCGTGGGTACCCCAGTCGCCCGAGGGGGGGCGACAGGCCCCCTGCCGCGCCTGTGGGCGGGGCCCAGTGGTCGCCCGAGGGGGGACAGGCCCCCCTGTCGCCCGTTGGGGGGGGGGCGACAGGCCCCCCTGCCGCGCCTGTGGGCGGGGCCCAGTGGTCGCCCGAGGGGGGCGACAAGCCCCTTTGCATTTTTTTTCCCAGGGACCTCGTTGCGAATTTAAAAAAAATTACACTTAGGGTCTGTCGCCCTATGGGGGCGATCGGGGGTATTTTTAATATTTTTCAAAACGAACATATATTTTTGAAATTTTGATTTTTTTTAATATAAAAAAGAAAAAATGGCCGGCCTGCGCGCATCCCACGCCGCGCGACCTTCCTGGCGATAGCCGGCCCGAGACGGCGGCGCCCAGCCCACGATCCTGCGAAGCGAACCCTGGCCAGGCCAGGTCATGGACTCATGGCTCTCTCTCTCTCGCGGAGCGGAGATCGGCTCAGCACGTTGGAGTGGAGAAACGCAGCAGCACGTCATCATCCTGCTCATCGTCGTCGAGCGTTGCTGCGTATTGATTACAAATAGCTTTTTTTTAGTCATGTGGTGTGTTGCTTTGGGTGCCTACCTGCTGCTTGTTTGATGAAATGTCCAGGCAAGCTATGTTACACCGAAATAGAAGTTGCTATTGCTTTTAATTGATGGACTTTGATTGTTCTTGTTCCACTGTTAGGGTACTGCATAGGATGCAAAAATTGTGCCAATTGGTTTTAGTTCCTTTCGCATCGTTGACAGCTAATATTGTTTCTCCTTCGAGCATAAAGCATGGATATTTTTGTGTAGGGAATATGAGGTGTAATCCCCTATTAGTTGTGTGGCATACATGAGATTTTCATTAAGGCTTAGACCAATTTTGACACATGGTGTCTGTGCATGGTGACAGCGGCGTACGGCAGCGAGCGGCGGTGCCAAGGTGAGGTGGCCGCACTGAGGGGTTCTAATGGTACCCAGGTAGGGGCTTCTGCAATTTCCCTAAGACTGGCAAGATGGTTCTCATGTAAGTTAATTTACGTGATTTAGTTGTTATCTGTTGTTAATAGCTTTCCTGATTTAATCACTTTTACTTTTTATAATAGATAATAGATTATAGCACAACTGTAACTATGGTGATCTCAAGAATTTCTTTTCTTGGTTAACGGGACTGAACTGTGCCGTTTGAGCTAATTTGGAAAATTGATGCAGAAACTAATTTGAACCAGCCCACAAGTAGATTATCTGGCTGGATTTGGAGGCTGTGGCCCTTTCCGCGCCCCCGGCGACGCTTCTACCTGGCATCCCGTCACTACTTTTTTCTCTACCTTTTTCGCAAGAAGTTGGATAGACTAAAAAACATTTACTCTACTTTTTTCTTTGGCAAGAACATGAACTGAAATTTTGCTAGGATATGTGTGAATGGCTGAACGCTATCAGAATAGGGAATATTGAAGTACTCTTTCTGACATAGTATCAACTCTTGGATTAGTATGATGTTGGGCATTTATATGCACGCCAAGAACATCTGACATATCATCACACCCCACATGAACAATTTATGTTGCCGCCAGATTCCTACGACCTGACGCTGGCCTCGAGGTCCTCCACCTGCAGGTTTCGGCAGCAGCTCATCCCTAAGTTTCCTCTGCTTCCCGTCGTCGCCACCCCTCGCCGTCGAAGCTCCCGCGGCAGCCCCTCTCTACTGCACGAAGGGACATCAGCAGCACGTCTCCAGCTCTTGGTTGGCGGCCCTCAATCTTGGATGACTCGCTGGTGAGCCATCCGCCGGCTCAAGGTTCCCTTCTATCCTTTCCCAATCTTATTTCTGTTGTTTTGTTGAATTTCCCTCCGAGGTTCTGATGACTTATGGAGGATGTAGTCCCAATTAGGTTGCAGGTTGGCGCAGTCAGTAGATTCATGATACTTTTCCCTATTTCCTTGTTTCACCGTTCTTCATTTTTCCCTTTCCTGCTCTTGTTAGTGTACGCACCTGCCTCTGATGCTCTGACTGACTGTTGTCTCTCAGCAAGATGGGGGATCAATCGTGCTACCTATGCATTTCCTTGACCGACGAGCCAGAGGCTTTGAGCCCCCCACCCCCACCCCAACCTCAACTAGCTCTGATGCGAACTGCTCTCTTGTGGGAATTATATTTTGATTGAATTTACTACTTCAAGTCACAAAGTAAAGGTTGGATTAAATTGTCAATCCCATTGCTTTGCTAAATGAACCAGCCTTTGGTTAGTGTTCTGAAATCCTGTTGTCAGTCTCTCATCTTAACCTGCTTATTACTGAACTTCATGCTTTTTTCTTTTTGCAGATTTGTGCTTTTGATGATAATGCTAGATTAGCCATATGTTTTTGATGGATTAATGTTCCAGTGCACAATTGATATAAAAGTTGTATGCATAGGAGCCGGATCGGATGATGGTGATAGATCACTGTAGATGTGTGGTAGATTAGGACTTTAGTGTTGCAGTATTCAGTCTGTTCTCTTTGCATTTTGTTCTGCTGCCATGGAATTTAATTTCAAATGTGGCATAATGGCATCAAACATATACTATACTAGGGCCATGAATAGTTTAGCAAATAATGATTGTTCACCGCATAGGTAATTCAGTAGCTAATGCTAGAGTAAGGGCCATGAACAGTTTAGCAAATAAAAATTGTTCACCACATAGGTAATTCAGTACCTAATGCTAGAGTAGATATATTGTGCAGCAGGCCAGCTGGAAGGATTGCTTGCTGGAGTTGCTTGATAGCAGGAGATCGCACGTTCTGGAGCCTGGAGGAGTTGCTTTTTTGCTGTAATGTTTTTTTAGTTTAATCTGCAGCTAGTACCATTGAATACTAGATCATATGGCTTATTTTGTACTTCTATTAAGGACACTACATTTTTTAACATTAGGTGGCTTATCACCCCCACTCAATCTTTGCATACGAAGTATCTTTTGAGCTGAACTCTAGTCATCTGCTCCATTACACATGGGAATATTTGCGACAGGTTTTTTATGATTCACTCAATATACAAGGTAGCTAGATTTTTGCATCTATGCATGTCATTACTTGTGAGGAAGTAACAAATTCCAAGAGTTCAGTTTTTTTTCACATGTGACATTATCTGCGAAAATGTTCTCTTGTTATATTGTTCCTATTGCAGGTGGCAATGACTAAGATGAGGTCGCAAGGAAACTGCAAGAGTGGATACACAAGCATAGATTGCAGAGCGAGCTCAGCATGATATGTCTCTGACAACGATGATACTGTATCATTTAGGTGGACACATTCAACATTTTGTTTTCCTGAAACTTCAGTCTCCAAATGGCAACGTGTACGGGTCAGAAGCTAGCTGAAAGAACGGCTACTCTAATTTTCGTGTTGACACATGGTATATTGGTATTATTTGTGATCAGATCAGTCTTTTTTGTGTGTGTGTCACAGTGTGTGTGTGTGTGTGTGTTCACTTCCTTCATTTTGAATCAGATGGTCTTGAAGCCTGCATGTCTCTCCATTATCTATGAGGCTTCTCATGCGGCTAGTAGATTGCCAGGTTTTGAGTTGAATCATGTAAATAGAGATAGGAATTTAGGAGCCGATGATCTTGCACAGATGGCGAAGCACCTGAACCACAGTGCTGTGCGGCGAGGCTGTTATCCTAACTCTATCGAGCAGTTGATTGCTCTTGATTGTAACATTTCCATGAGTAATCAATAAAATCTCTCTTTACTCTTTACTAAAAAAAAAGCTTCTGCAAGCTCCCCTTAAGCTCAAATAGTTTGTGCTGATAAAAAAAGATATCAGTAACTTAAATAAGCCTGTGCAGCACGCAATTAACTAAACAATATTCTGGTGCAAGTGCTTCTAGTAGATGAAATAATTGTTTCCTGATTTATGATCAAGTCATACTTTTATTGTTTCTTGTTTCTATAACTGCCGTGGAAATGACTGAAGGTTAGCTTTTACACACTTGTGAGGCTGGCATGTATTAAACATAGATATATAATACGATCGCAGACTCCGGCGAGCAGCGTCAGGTCTCCAAGTCTCCGGCTCCGGCGAGTGACAGGAAGATGAACCTGTCTAGATGGTAGTCGACGGGACTGGACGCATGATTGTGGAGTCTTCTTTTTCTAGATTCGCCTGATTATTGAGTCTCCCACGCTGGCTTCTACCATCACCGGAAAGTTGAGTTTAGATCCTTGCGTCACCTAACAAGATATGAACCGAAAATAAAAACTACATGGTAAATTAAGATAGCTCCTTGCGTCTCGTAACCAGATACGAGCAGAAAATTCTAGCTAGCTTCTTGAGAGGGACGGGAAGACCTTGATCGCAGATGGGAGCGAGATCGCAAAGGGGAGCGAGGAAAAAACAGGTCCGCGGATAGCCCGTGCACGCTGCCACCGGCTTCGTTCACGGCGTGGCTTCTATAGCTCCGTGGAAGGGCGTCGCAGATGTTGACGCTCGAAGGAGAAAAGGATGTGCTTGCATCAGGCTTCACCCACAGAGGGTAACGGATCGATTTTACCATACCTATTGTCGAGCTAGAGACGGGGACGCAGGTTCCGGCGACTGTCGACGCTACGTACTCGGCGAACGACGGCAGCCAGCGTCGAGCTCTCCGCTCTCTCGGGGAAGGATTGCTCGGTCTTCACGGCGTCTGGCTGATGGCCCTGGATCGCAGGGGCGCCGGCGATTGCGTGAAGCAGAGGAACGGAGAAGAAAACCAAGCGCCACCTCCTGAGGGAGGAAAACCGGGAGCGGTTGGGTGGAGAAAAAAACCAGGAAAACCGGCGCTTGCTCGCCTGCCTCCCGCTAGCGCGGACATTGGGTGCCTGGCTCGGAATTTTTTTTATTTTTATATTTTTTTCGATTTATCAAAAATATATGTGGCTATTTTTTTTTTCAAAAATGTCACCCTGCCGCCGGTTGGTTTGGCGGTAAGGACTTACCGCCGGATGAACCGGCGGTAACATCCTTGGCCCACGGCCCATGGAAGCTACCGCCGTTTGATCCGGCGGTAGCTCCTTACCGCCAAACCAACCGGCGGTAAGTGCTACCGCCGCGCTGTAGCCCGGCTATAGCCGGCTGCTACAGCCGGCTGTAGCTGACCTGTAGATGGCAGCGCCCTACCGCCGTTTGAAACGGCGGTAGGTGTTCCCACAATTTATTATTAATTATTTTATATGCTTTCACTGCTGTAATTAATTGTATAATTATTTTAAAGACTGTCTGAAGTGTAATTATTTTTTTTATGTTTAGAGAAATTTCAGAAAATAATAGAGATAACAGCGGAGGTTAAGAAAATATTGTTTATAAATTTATACAAATTAGATTTAACTCTAATAGTCTGTGACAATATAATTTCATGAGATATTCATGAGTTTCAATTACGATTTCGATGTCCTGTCACCTTGCATCAGATTCTTCTGCACCCCCGCTATAATTAAAAATGTGGGAGTACCTACCGCTGTTTGAAACGGCGATAGATATGCGTGAACCATGCCTATAGACCAAATAGCTCCATCTATAAATAAAACATCGCCCCATCTCATATGAAGTCAGTAGCCATCTCATACGAAGTCTTTAGTCATCCACGCACGGCCACC
The DNA here is from genome assembly GCF_016808335.1 of Panicum virgatum. Taxonomy (NCBI): domain Eukaryota; kingdom Viridiplantae; phylum Streptophyta; class Magnoliopsida; order Poales; family Poaceae; genus Panicum; species Panicum virgatum. The sequence continues at coordinate 17,650,361 of NC_053146.1, read as the reverse complement.
ATGTCTTCCTCTGGTTCTACCTACATTCCGTGGAACAAGATTAGAGAACCTGTGCCTCAAGGAGTGCAGGTTCCAATGTGCTTCTGCGGTTCGTTGTGCAAGCTGATGGAGTCCAAAGTTTTGGGTGATGACTTCGGCAGGAGGTTCTTCATGTGTGAGAACTACGAGTTCGATCCGCCAAAACGCTACGGCAAGGACAAAGCGAAGGTATCACCTCGCACTATCTAGTTTGCGCCTTCGGAGTTCAGTATGTTAATTCTAACTCGGCTTGGAAATAGAGTCCACCACCTCTTTGTGATTTCATACAGTGGCTGGACACGGAGCAATCGACCGAAACTAAGGAACACGTTGAGCGCCAAGCAAGGTGGGCTGCGGAAAGGTGGCAGCGAATGCTGCAAGAGGAAAAAATAGAGGAGAAGCGCAAGAAAGATAAAGAAGAGATCGAAAAGAGGTTCGCAGAAGTTGAACGTCGGCAGGCGGAGGAGCGTGAAGCTGATAGGGAGAGGAAGCGAGAGAGGGCCCGCCGTGCGAAGGAGGCGGGACCTGAGGCTATTAGGAAGGGGAAGTATCCTCGGTGCACTCAGTAGATGACTATCATGTAATGTTCAAATTTCATATTCCCTAAGGCATGTTAGGTCTAGATGGAACACGACGTTAGCGTGTTCCATGTACATGCCAGTGCAATTGTTATTGTAATTTCAATCTCAAATTAATCGGCATTGTGTAATTTGTACTAGCTGCAACTAAATTATTCAGAAGCATTGCCCTACAAATAAACTTTTCAGACCGACGCGATAACAACTCCATTGGCATATATCGGCCAGTACACACAATAAAAACAATGAAAACAATCACCGTTCAAACATGGAACACAAATTAAATAGTGGTCCACACAATTCAACGCACAGAACACATGACATGGCATGTCAGGACCTGTTGCAAACTACGGTAACGAGGTCCAATACTAAACCTAACATGCCTTAGGTAATTCGAACAAACGTTACATTATTTATTCAGACGTAGCAGTACAACATCAATCATTCACGGGCAGTACCCTTATCATGTCCCGCGATGTCTGGTTTTGCACGCTCGCCTTTGCGTAAATCTTCATTCACCTTCTTTAACCACTCCATATATTGCTGATCACGATGGGTGATCCACGTATCAATCCACTCATGGAAATGACACCAATGAGTATGCGTGTCATCACCAGCGTACTTTTGCAAACAAGAAACGATTCAAAATTAATAAAAATAATAAAAGCATATTTACAAATTAATCTATACCTGTGATGTTGCACCTCTTTTTTGGACTTCCTCGATATTCTTGCAACACCAATATCTCTGGCCAAAAGTCTCGTAATCACGAGATATGTTCGGAACACAACACATTTGGCAATAGCAATCTGGTGGCTCTACACCTTTCGGCCATACCTTGCAATCTGTAATACATCTATTGGGATCGTTAGGAGAGGGTCCAAAATTAGCCTCCATTTCCCGACGGAAAGCTGCCCGGGAGAATGAGGAGCTCATAGCTGTTTGGTTGGGCTAATTAAAAAAAATTGGAAACTGAATTGCAAGTCTGTGCTCTCGGGAACCACAAGGTGCTCTTTTATAGACGCAGGGCTGCTTGCATGTCCAAGCACTTTGAACACAGATATTATCTCTCACTGCTCCACAGTCGTCCACGGTTCTGCACTCGCACGCTCCACAGTGCGCACTCATTCCACTAAAAACAACAACAGGACATCTCACTGCTCATACCATCAGTACTCGCACGCTCCACAGCGTTCACTGCTACCACTTTAAACACGGATTATTGCATCGACCTACTCATCGCATCGCCCACTGTAAACTCGTCGTACTGTCACTGCATCGACCTACTCGTGATTATTGCACTACCCTGACACCTCCCATCGCCCGGAACACAACACGGTACCGGCGTAATCGTCACAATGTTAACCATAGGAATTACATCATAATACAACGTTAATGAAACACACAGCAGAAATGCAGTGGCATGGCAGAACCCGTTGCAACTACGGTTAACAGATTCTGATCTAAACTAACATGCCTTAGGTAATTTAAAAAAACCCAACAAATACAACGATGTAGCATGTCACTTGTACTAGGCAGTCCTAATAGCCATACCCCCACGTAGCAAACTGCGTTGAGCCTTCTCCGCAGTATCCACCCATTGCAGGTTGCGCAGGCGGTGGTGCCGGAGGGGCAGGGCCCTTGTTCTTATGACAAGGGCAGTTGCAGTAAGGAATAGTGCAAGGTTCATCTTGTGAAGCGGCAGCATTGCTGGTATCATCATCTTCAACGTCTTTGTTACCCTCGCTCACTTCCTCGTAATGGTTCACCTTGCACTCCAGATCAAAGATCTTTATCTGGAGGTACTCGATGAACTCCTGAACTGAATCAATTGGTGCAGGATCGACCCACCTGGTAAACCCACAGTTTTCTGGAGCATCTGAAGACTGCAAAACAAATTTCATGTAAGGTGTCTCAATGAAGATAAAGAAATAAAACAACTAAGCATTACCCATGCGTGTGGGCATTTGAAGAAACGCCGACCGCCATCCATCCCGTCGGTGCACATCTGCACTAAGCAGTCCTCACCAAGTCTGCATTTTGGCCATGTTTCTCTACGGTTATCGTATTGTCGAAGAGAAGTTTCATTGGTAAATTCAGTCTTGTGCTGTGGCGGAAACTCAAACACTGGTTCCGGAAAGGAATCAGGTCCAAGAGGCCCCTCCCATATTATGGGGTCTCCCTTTCTTCCCCCTTTTCCTTTCCCAAAACCGTAGTAATTCTTGCCGCTAGACCCACCTCCAGACATTGGGTATACAATGAGCTTTGGTGTTTGAGTGGTGCTGGGAGTTCACAAGCTTGTGAGTATTTATAGGCGCACAAAGGTCTGATACCTGGAGTGTGGAGTGTAAATGCACATGAAAAGCCTACTGTATTCGCACGCTCCACAGCGCTCACTCCTACCACTTTAAACACGGACACGACCTCTCGTTGCTCTTGATTTGTACCCTCGCACGCTCAACACCGCTCACTCCTCCCACTTTAAACAACGACACGACGTCTCACTGCTCATGACTTCAGCACTTGCACGCTCCACAGCGATCACTCGTGATTATTGTACTGCCCCGACATATCCCATCGCCCGGAACACTACACGGCACCGGCCTAATCGTCATAATTTCACTGCACGGACATATACCATCGCCTGAAACATTGCACCGGCCTACTCATCATAATGGTACGTAATGGACACATCGAATCATAGTCTGCACATGCATACATAACATAGTATGACGGAACAAAGTAATTAACAAGCTACAACCTGTAAACTAGATGCGTCCGCGCTTGCCCCCTCTCCTCCTGCCACGTCGCTCTGCCGCCTGGCACGCCCTAGTGTGGTGATGCGAGTACGTCAGTGGCTCCGGCGGGATGGTCTGGCGAGTGGACCGACGACCCTGCTCAGGAACAGGCGTCTGCTCCACCTGTCTGAAGTCCTGCGTCGCGAGTGGGGCACCCCCCAGCTGTGAAGTGACGACGACCTCCTGCGTCGGTGCAGAAGAGAAGAACGTGTTCACCCACTCCATCTGTGCGAGGTCGTCCACCTCCTGAATCTCCTCGTCGTCGTCTGTCCCTCCCACCTGCCGGTACTCTGATTCACAAACTTCAATCCATCAATATTCAATTAAAAATTCCCTTGTTACCGCAAATTAACAACTGGTCTTAGACGTACCTAAATCGTGTATTGGACGACGAAGAGACGAAGATCCAGCGCTGTAGGGATCCATCGACGAAAACAGCGACGAGCCGGGCACTACACGAATAAGAAGTACAAGTTAATGAATAAAGTTTTACATGATACGGTATTGTAAGTGAAACGAGGTTAGATTACGATTTACCTGCCGAGTACAAATGTGCCGGTCGCGGCACGTACGTGGGCCGAACTGCAGAACCCGAAGGTGTCGCCATCGTGTCAGGTGGCGGTGGCGGTGGCGGTGGACCTGACTGTGCCGCGGGTGCAGACCGTCGTGACGATGGACCGGTCACAGGAACCGGCCCCGAACTGCGGGGTGGGAGGAAGGTGTCGTCCTCACGACAGGTCACGGCTCGTCGGAATCGCTTGCACATATCGACGATCTTCTGCAGCGTGCTCTGGTGCTGGGCGGGCGTCATGTCATGGTACTGGCCCATACTCGACGAAGCCTCGGACTCAATCGCTCGTATGACATCGTACTGTACCGAGAAAGTAGTAACATCATATGCAACCAGTTTTTTTTACTGCAAAATCAATCAGAGAAACGTACCGCTATGGCGAAGTTCTGGTCTCGAACTACGGGGTATGTCTCCGACACCCTTGCGGCCTCGATCGGAGCCTCTGGTGGAACGTGCACGACACGTGTGCGTCCTCAGCAGGTACCACCGTAGGTAGTCCGCGAACGCCTCATCGCTGTGTGGCCGATCCTCGAAAACGACGTCGTCGAGGGCCGCGGCCCAAGAGTCGACGTAAGGACGGATCTTGTCGGCCCACCGCGAGCCTGGTGGCTGACCCTGCCATGTCCACCTATAATAGAAAGCTTGAGCGATTCAATGCTAAATGGTAGGTTAAAAAAATGATGAATTATTAACAGAACTATTTATTCGGTACCTGTGGACGTGGGCCTCCACTGAGTGCACAATCGGGACCGGGGTCTGCTGGTAGAGACCGAACTGCCTCATAACCCGGTGAACGTGGTACTCCTCGACGTGAATGTCGTAAAGGATCGGCTTCCTCGTCATCCAGTACTCGTGATCTCGCAGGCATAAGGACGAAAGACCGCTCGGTGCCCGGGCGTAAATGTCGGCTGCAGTGTACGGAGTCCACCTCACGTCCGTGTCCACAAGGGCGTCAAACTGTCCAACGAAGTCGTGGTATGACTTCCTCGTCTGCACACCGACCCAAGAAGGCTGCATAATGAAAAAATAAGTTAACTGATAAATCGTACATTTGTGCACGCATGTAACAATAAGTAAAACAAATGATGTAACGTACCCTCCTGAGGCACCACAACAAACCCATCGTAGGTCTGTCGACGTCGTCGTGGTCTGCGGACAGCTGGACGTACGGCTCGAAGTCCATCTCTGGCCTACCGACGGGAAAGCGCTCGTAAGACCAGAGCTGTAACAGTAGAGGACACCCAACAAAAATGGGCTCCTCTGCTGAGACCTTCGTCACGCCCGTGCAAAGACCCCTGTAACTCGCAGCCAAAACAGCAGAACCCCAGCTGAACTGTGGCATCTCGTGAAGTGGAGCGTCAGCTATCGACCTCGCCAAAGGAATGAGCTGTTTGGGGCACGAGTCACCCTGCGAGCTGCGGAACATGACCCAGCCGAATAGCCACAGTAAGTAGGCCTCGAAGTGCCTGGCAACCGTAAAGTCATCTGCGTCTGCCCTCATGTAGTCCGCCTTCAAAATGATACGAGTCGTCAATGCAAATACGTACCAATATAAGTACGGAAAGAATCAACATTTATGTACTCACACTAAACTGTAGAAGCCACCTCTTTGTAGGTCCATGTGCGTGGTTCGCAGAAAAGGGCCGGTACAGCAACGCTTGCTCGTTGCGCTGAACCCCGGCGAACCGCTTGCTCGGTACGGCAAGCTTTGTTGTAGCTAATTTTATATTTAAACTCCTCCTCAACAGCACAAATGATTGACTTAGGTTCATAACTAGGATTGTCCACAATCAAAGGGTACATGTAGTTAGCTATGAAACCAGCACTGAGGTTGCGGTGCTGTGGTTCTAATTGCTCAAGCAGGCATGTGTGCTCCACAATTTTTTTAACCTCCCAGAAATCCTGCCACTTGCCCATAGAAGCATACACCCTGAAAGGACATTCGCTTCTCACACAACGCACGTCATATGTTCTCGGACTGCTCTTGACAACTTTGAACTGTCTTTGCAAAGAGAGAGTCGACCAACGTTTTATAGCTTCCTTCATGTTGTCACTGTTGGCATACACCGAACCGATGCATACCTCATTTTGCCTGTACTCCCAAGGCACCGCTTCACCTTCATTTACACTTAATTTTGAAAAATCATAACCGGACCAGTTGTGTGGGACATGATAATCTTCGTCATCATCATCATCATCCAAGGAGTCATCATTCATTGCATTGTGCTGTTCTTCACCCTCCCTCTGAAACTCTTCAACTATCTCTGGAATGTTTTCCCCTTCATCAGCCTGACCAGTTGCTTGACGAGGTTCGTGTGCAGCATGTCTATAATCTTCTAAAATCTCGAGTTCACCACCTTCTTCATGAGATTCATGCATCGTCTCAGTTTCTTCCGATACTATATCTCCCTGCCCTTCATGATCCCCGCCCGCTTCAATTCTTAAACTAATCTTCTCGAATGCTTGAACAAACAACACAAGCGGTAAGCCTCGGCTACTACTTATATTGACATAGTTTCTCCAGTTTTGCGTCCCTTCGAGTGGCAATAGCTCCCAAAATACTGGTTCCCTTCGACTGACCACTGCCATGACAGAGATCTCATGTTCATCTCGACTAAGGCCGAAAGCTTTAAATAGCCAATTGGATATTGAAATCCAAGTCCTCTCTCCAGCTCGGGGTATTTCCAAGTCCCCATCTTGGAAATTCAAATGGCGGTTAGGCCCGGCCCACCACGGCCCACGGCGGAAGGATCCTACCGCCGGTTCATCCGGCGGTAACAACCTTCCGCCGGATGAACCGGCGGCTGGGTGACATTTTTGAAAAAAAAAATTCACGAAATATATTTTTGATAAATCGAAAAAAAATACAAAAATAAAAAAACTCGCCTGGCTCGGGTACGGAATAGGTAGGAATTAGCCCTGTCCTATATATATATAAATATATATATATACATATATATACATACATATATATATACATACATATATATATACATACATATATATATACATACATATATATATACATATATACATACATATATATACATACACATACATACATACATATATACATACATATATACACATACATATACATACATATACATATAGATACATATATATGTATGTAGATATATATATATACACACACACAAGCGCTATTCTACACCCTAGGTGTAGAATAGGAATCTACACCTAACCAACCCAACCCAACCCAACCCAAACCAAACCAATCCGGTTCCCACCCTTCGATCCAACCCGTCCCCAACCTGTCCAGCTTCTGCGTTCCGCGAGCACGAGACGCGAGCGCGCGGAGCGCGCGAGCGGCGAGTGCGAGACCTCCCGCACCGGGGGCGCGCGGACCGGCGGGGGCAGAGGCCGCGGCCGCGCACGGGCCTGCGGTGTGCCGCGCGGGGTGGAGGTTGTGGCGGAGCGAGCGGCGGCGGCGGGGCGGAAAACGACGCGAGCGCGAGCCATGAGCCGCGCGGAGCGTGGCGAGAGGCAAGCGCGAGAAGTCGCGCAACGCTGGGAGCTGCGGGGCGGCATGCACGGGGAGCAGCGGCGTGGCCTCGCGAGGAGCGGAGGCGGCATGGGTGCAGCCGCAGGGGCTCGCTGCACGGAACGGTCGTGGACCAGCAGTCGCGCAGCAGGGAGCGGTGACCGCAGCGGCCAATGGGCGCAGTGCCGCGGTGGCGGCGGCTCGGCCTTCCCGGGAGCAGCGGAGCAGCCTCCCAGGGAGCGGCGGCCGCGCGGAGTGACAGCATCGCGTGGGACGGCGCAGCCTGCTCGGAGCGGCGGCCGGGGCGGGAGTGGCTGCAGGCGAGCGTAGCCCGCAAAAATCGCAGCTCGCGTAGAGCAGTGTGGAGCAGAGCCAGGAGCACGCGCATGCTGCGAAATTCCACTGATTTGATTTGCTGTGATTTGTAGATAATGGCATCTGCCATAGTAATTGAGCTCTTATCACCGACGATTTCACTGCCACACTGATTTGAGGGAATAGTTTTCTATTCGTGTGTATTTTGATCCATCAAATTCAGTAATCTACCTCCGCTCAAAAATCTCTATATTTTGTTAGTAAATGCACTCCGTCAAACCGACATGGCAAAAAATTATTTAAGATGCGTTGTATTGTTCCAGTAATGCGTTTTTGTAGTTTCACTAGTGACAATTACTAAACTATCTCAATATCATGTAGTTCAGTAGTCCAATATTATCATTGGTGATATATCAAAAAGTCACCAATAGTCTGGTAGTAAAAATATAAAATTACTCAAGCTTCATCTTGGAATTCGAAAAAATTACCAAAGCATATTACTTCTTCACTTAGTAAGTGAGCTACCACTCCTGTCCTATCTTCTCTTCATATGTTTTTCTATGATTAAGTTCAGTAATTGGCGGTATGGTTTTTAGTTTTGTTCTTAGCTATCGAGATCAGTATTCGGATCTAAAATGGTTCAGTAAAAATGGCCTATTCTCTAAGATCCAGCAACTGGATGCATTGCTGTCAGTAATTGCTGAGCGTGTATGGGAATATGTGTTTGAATTACTGAATTACTTGAGATGTGCACAGAGTTGGTATACACATGGTTCTTGGGTGCTTGTATTACTGAAAATACTAGATCCAAGTAATTACTGAGCATGTATGACAGAATTGTGTGAATTACTGAATTAGTTGATCCGATGACATGAAAAATTACTGACATAGTATACATATGTCAACGTGCCTGGAGGCGGCCGCGTGTTATCTGTACTGAGGTGAGCATGTTGGGGTGTGGAAATTACTGAAAAAGCTTTCACTAGGGTTTGAAGTATCTGGCACTTGATATGCAGGTTTGAAGACATATGGGTAGGCATTACCGGATCACAAAAAAATTCTATGGATTTGTTCGATAAATGGGCTTCGATGTATGGAATAACTTAATCTATATATGCATAGGCATGACTGGACGTACATAAAAATTGCCGATACTTACTGACTACTGGATCTGCATGAGAAAATACTGAACATCTGGAAGGTACACCTTTGTTGATTGCAAAAAAATGATTTATGAAAATAAGGTGTTGGTGAACCTGAAAAAATTACTGGATGTATATATTACTGAATAACTTGATTGCTGAATACAAGCATCTGCTGAATATTTATTTTATTACGGAGTCTCTCAGTTACTGAATCCAAAAACACTTGAACTATTGCAACAATTACTGCCCTTCATGGAATCCTAAATCCATCCAATGTACAAAAAAAATTCTAAATAACTAGATCTCCAAATTACTGAATACATCAAACAAAAAAAGTGTAGGTGAAAAGTCCCAAGTCACCAAAAACATAAGGAAAAAATACTGGATGTACATAAAAAGAAAATACTGAATAACTGATCTTCATATTACTGGATCGAAGAAAGTACATGGTGGGTTACTGGAAAAATCATTCACCAAAAACCTGAGAAATTACTGGAAAAAAGTGCATAGTACTGAAAGCTAGTTCTCTGGATTATTGAATCCAAGAATATACATATAGTTGGGTGGTTACTACACATATGTACACATATTAGTTATGTTTAACTATCTCATGTAGCCTCCAAAACACAAAAACACATAAAGTCTAAAAAAAAGTTCAGTAGTATCATTGTCGTATGCATGATCCGATGAGTTGGGAAGGGGTGCAATGCCCACATGAATCTGCCACCAGTTAAACTCTGAGAAAGATCATTGAGAAAAACAGAACAAAAGACCGGCAGGATACTGAATTACTTGGTTGTTGGTTTACTGAGAATAAATGAAACGCTGCATAGAATTAATAGGTTACAGAGAATTATATAGTATTACTGGGGTATTGAGGGATTACTCATATATGTAAGTATTAATGAATTATTAAATACAAGCATCTGCTGAATATTTATTACTGAATAACTGGATTAATGAATGCAAGTATCTGCTGAATATTTATTACTGAGTCTCTTGGTTACCGAATCCAAATATATGAACTATTTAAAACAATTAGTAGGCATGAAAATACTGATTAGATGGATCTATTGATTACTTAACCTACGAATGCATATAAAAAATTCGTGAATGACTGGATCTTCGGATTACTGAATCCATTCAATGTAAAAAAGGAGTCTCCATGTTACTGAGTCTCTCAGTTACTGAATCCAATTACTGAATATTTATTACATAAAAGAACTACTGAATAACTCGATCTCCCTGTTACTGAATCCAAGCATGAACATGGTGTGTTACTAGAAAAACAATTCATCAAAAACCTGAGAAATTACTGAAAAAGTGCATAATACTGAATAGTTAGTTCTATGGACGAGGCGATGAGTCGAAAAGGGTGCCATGCCCACGATGAACCTGACGGAAAAGAGAAACAAAAAGAAACAATTCATCAACAAGCAGGAACTACAGAACGCAGTGGAGGGGAGAACCGCGCACACCCAAATTGCGCAGCCAGGCAGCTCCCGATTTGAGCCATTGGCGTAGATCAGCAGCCCTGCCGCCTGTCCGGGTAGCCACGCTCCCTGCTCCCGCCGCGCTCGTGCCGGCCACGCGACCGCTGCTCGAGGCTGCTCGAGGCCGCACGAGCCGGCTGCGCTTGGGGCCGCCCGCCTCCGCCGCTCGCCGTTGCTGCCACTCGGGCCGGCTACGCGAGCTCCACTCGTGGGCTGCGCTCCCAGCTGCGTTCGGGGCCGTCCGCCTCTGCCGCTCGCCGCCGCCGCCGCCACCAGGCGGGATTTCTGCGTTGGGGGAAAAGAAGCAGCCAATCAGGGTTGGGTTGGGTGGTGGTGGGGCACGTGGGGGTTAATGGGTGTCTGGGTTTGGGTGGTGTGCGGGTCAGCCGGTCAGGCGCGCGGGGTTGAGAGGTTTGCGGGTCGAGTGCGCGGGCTTGGGTGGGTTGGATGTTGGGTGTAGAATACTAATCTACACCTAGGGTGTAAAATAGCACATATATATATATATATATATATATATATATATATATATATATATATATATATATATATATATATATATATATATATATATATATATATAGCACATAAACATTGCAATATATGTAGCATCAGATAGCATTAGGGGCCTCCTAAATAGCACATAAACACATGGTCACAACATCATCCAGTTCCACAAAAGCAGCCATGAAACATAGCATTGGGGTTCATAGTTTCCCAACAAAACAGCAACACAAGTTTAGCTAAACATAACAGTTTGGCATGAAGAACATCATTTTTTTGCCTTCCTTGGAGTGATCTTCTTCTTCACAGCTAACTGCTTCGGACGGGGGGGGGGGGGGGGGGGGGGGGGGTGACTGCAGTAGTGGGAGAGGTCGTAGTAGTAGTAGTAGTAGGAGTGGTCGCAGTAGTAGTGGCTTCACCTTCCATAGTTAATGCCAGCTGCCTGAAAACAGTAGAGAATTTGCAATGTAGAGATGACAGCTCATAGACATGAAATTTTAATCTTATTAATTTGTTAAATATCTGACCTTCGAGTCATAGGACCAGGACTTGTGGTGATAGTAGTTCTCTGTATGTTGGCACAACAAGGACTTGTTTGGACTTCCAAGCTTAAAGCAGTTTGGCTACAAAAATCAGGTAATGTGAAGCTAGGAAAAATGTAGAAACAGTAGAAATAAGTCAAGAAAAAATTCAGATATGTATCACCTCCTTGTGACAGGACCAGGACTGTTGGTCATAGGAAAAATATGTCCAGCAGCTTGCGGTTCAGCAGCATTACTTGTCGCTGCTTGTGTAGGATCGTCTTGTGATGCAACCTTCTTCCTCTTGCTGCCACAGCCAGAGGGCCTCCCAACATTCCCTTTTTTTGCACGGCTCTTCCTGCAAGAGTTAAAATAAGAAATTATGAGATGTGTTTTTATCAATGTACATGAAAATGTAAGAGATTACCTCTTCTTAGTTCCGTTTAAAGGGCATTTCGGTGAGGTAGATCTGTGGCAAATGCTAGGCAGCTCTTACACTGGACCTGGTACAAGCACTTATTCTATCTTCCGGAATTGGAGTAATTTCCAATCTATCCCAGTCCACCACATGTTCTATGTCTTCCTCTGCACTTGATTCTATAGCTGCCCCAACAACACCACTAGTGCCCACATTGCTTGATTCTATAGCTGGCCCAACATTAGCAATACATTGTAGACCTCCACTACCATGTGTACCAACTAAATCATTGATTGATTCCACTAATGTCACCACTGATTCAGTTTCCTTCTCAACCACATCAACAAATAAAAATAGCTTCTTCTCATCCTTCAGCTCAGAGAAAGCAGCAGACAAAGCTATATCATCCTCCACCTTTCTTTCCCTTCCTCTACTCATATCAAAGTGGCTAATCTTTGTTTGCTGCCTAGGGCCCCATTTCACCCGGCTTGCCAAGTCTTCCTGTAGCCTCTCCAAATTGTACAAATGATGCATCCGGATGGACCCGACCGAGTAACAAAACAAAAGCATATGCATCAGTGAGCATATGCAAGGCACACGAACTCTCCCCACTTCAATCCTCAAAAAAAAATTAACAGCAGAAGCTTAGGGATTTTAGATCTTATGTAGCAGGAACTTCGAAGGGGATCATGGCTCTCCCTCAGGGCAGGTGGATTCGGCCCGTTCTTGCCGGCACCCGAAACCCTAGGCAGGGTGGGAGGGCGGCCACATCCGCGGCGCTCCTCCTGCGCACGCCCAGCCCTCGCGGGACCTTGGCGGGGCCTGGTCAGAGAGCATGCGGGCGCCGCCGCTCACCGGAGATGGGCGCCGCCGTTTGCCGGAGATGGGGCTGCCGCTCGCTGGGATGGGGGTGACAGGGAGCAGGCCTCGAGGGAGCGGCCTCCGAACGGGACGGTTTCTGGGATCGATCCCCTCCCTGATCGATCAATTAGATAAGGCAAGGGTAGAGAGGTCTTTTTTGGCTGGCTGGGAAAGACAAAGATTAATGAAATAGAGAGAAAATGGAAAATAGATGAAAAACCCTTGTTTCGAAACACTTCGCACGCATGATGTCAAATTTCGAAAGGCTTGCGAACTTAGTGTCAGAACGTGTGAGGCCTCCAAGTTAGGGTTAAATATCGAAATTTCTCCTCCGATTGATCCCCCGAGCGACTGCCTGCCCTCTCACCAGTCAACTTGTGGGCATTTCTTATTTTCCCCAACAGTTAAATGTAATTTCCAGTTATATGTTGTAGATTTTTTGTATGAATATTTGGAGCAGTTCCATATTGAGAATTCATATTTACCATCGTCTCGAGGGAGCATTTGCAAATTTTTGACAGTGGTTTTAATCATTATTTTTACTAGGCTACTATAAAAAAACCATCCATTTAACACCGTTTTAAGCAAACTGCCAGACATCAATTTTAAGATGACAGTTAGCACATGTTCGTCTAAGAGTGTGCAATGAGATGAGCGTTAACACACGTTCGACTAAGAGCGTGCCATGTGCTAACCCACGTCTAGAGACTCCAACAACCGACAACGTCATTCAATTAAAAAGATATCAAATCCAGTAGTTCAGGTATGCGCTCCACAACATGCCCAAGATCAAGCAGACATATTGTTTACAAATAAATACATCACCAACGAACTATAAAGAGCAATTTTAGTAATTACAAGAGTTCAACACAAATATTACAAGTTCATACATAGGAGGTTCAAATATGAGATTTCAAAAAGGTTCAAGCTTCTAAGCTTTGGGCTCACGATGACATAAATAAGACATGAAATTAAGTTTAATGTTTCATGGTGCTCTCATAAAAGATGTGTAGCAACAGATAAATCGATAAGAGCATGATAAAATAGTAGCGTCTTGCTCGAGGGCACCATTGCGACCATAATGACCTACTCCTCTCCGTCACTGGGATCGACACGATAGAAATAGCCAAACACAACTTTCAGCTCACCTACAACTTAGTTTAGAAAGCAACATGAGTACAAAAGATAATCGCAAGACTTACACAATTAAATAAATAAGAATTATGCAAGATACTCAAAAGATGAGGTCTAAGGTTAAGTTATTACGAATAAGTATGGGCTTTCTAACAAATATCTAGCTCTCTAGCAAAATTAACTAATTTTGCCCAACCCACCACACCAAATTTAATTGATTATGACAAGAATGAGTAATTGATCATAAAAGTACTATGAACCATATCTAACTATCTGAAACATTTCTGCAAAGAATTTGACGGACAATGAACTTGCTCATAACCGAGAGCGCGACAATTCGAATTGATTATTAACTTGCAAGTGTATACTTCTTTACTCACACGATATAAGGACCATGCGGCTCACCCAACCGATCACATTGGATGAGTGGGTACTCACGGCAATCGTTTCCAACAAGCCTAAACCCTTTAACATCACGCCTAGCTTACGCGTAGAGTCACCTAGGTCCATTGGGGACACCCCTAAGCCTTTCTACATTGCCCCTTGGCCACGTATCTAGGACCGCGCATCAAAAGCAAGGCAAAAGGCAAAAAAAGGTAATAGACTCATCTTTACCATTATTTGGATATGTGGTAGCATGATAAGTTGCTCAAAACTGATGGCATCCACGGACGGTCCTTAACTGATTCAAGCGGACTATGCCTCCATGACTTCTTTCTCTAGGTTCTATCCTTTCGCCCAAACCACGAAACTACTTTGCCAACAAAGATACCACCAACCTTTCCAACATAACCTAAACTGAACATGTGCGAACAAGAATAACCAAGTGGGTGTAGTGTAATCCTAAATAATCCAAGATTATCTTACAAGTTATAGATCAACTCTAGGCATGGCTAAGCATCTAATCAATTAATTAGTTACCAACTATAAGTGTCGAGGAAATGTATATAATAAATCAAGGAAGGTAAATGCATAAAAGTAGGTATAAGAATGCGATATATAAATATAATATATATAACCAAATAATACCTAAATAAGATAACTAAATTATATCAAATTAAATGGGTACGATGAATCATGCTTAGCTGCTTGTCTTAATGTTCTTCCGGTTCGACAATAAACTCAACGCCAGGTTCGGGTTCAACAGGCTCGGTGGGCTCAACGAACTCGTTCTATGGCGTTTAAGTCACTAAAGTACATGAATGGATGCATATGTTAGCATGAAGATTTTTTCCAATGCAATGACATGCACGAGGGATGATTGGCATAGATGCGGTGATACAAGCATAAGCATAAACAACCCAAACAAGCATCTCTACTAAACTAGGCATGAAAAGCACTAAAGAAGTGCTAACAATAAGAAAATTATACAATAAGCATAAATAATGAGATAAATTATGCACATATAGGATATCAAAACAAACTCAAAAAGCTATTCTATAAGTATAGACAAAGTCTGAATCACACGCTAAACTATAATTGGGTTCAATTTACCTCCTAACTATGCAATTTAGTCCATTTTACCCCCATATACAATTTGTTTTTTTGTTTGTCCATACAAAAGTTAAATTTTAATTTCAAATTTTGTAGAATAGTAGTGGATATCACAATGCAAATTAATTTTTTTAATAATTTTTCATCATTATTTTTCGTATAATTCTGTACTCCAATAATTAATTTATTATTAAATATACTAACATATCAAAGTAATGATAAAAAATTATGATGTATTTTTCTAAGATGTGTTTTATGATGTGTACTATTATCTTGTAAAATTTCAGCTTAAAACTCCACCTATTCATAGAGAAATGAATAAGAAAAATTCTATTAGGGGGTAATTTGAACCAAAGAGCATAGTTTGGGGGTGTAAAATAAACTAAACGATAGTTTAAAGGGAGTAATTTAGATTTTTTCCTCACTTGTTCCGAAGTGGCATGCCACTTTTTAATTGCCACCTTTAGCGTTTAGGCCCACTTTAATCCGTACCGCTGATGCCCTCGGGGCGTGCCGAAAGGAGCAGAGACAGCTACTGGATTTCGTTTAGAATCACCACTGCTGAACTGAAGTAGGTCTGGCCCTCTGTTCCCAACCCCAAGCCTGAATGGAAAACGTTATCTCCATCCCCAACCTAGCGTTCTCACTCCACACGACTTGTTCAGGTTCCGGCATGGCAAGAAGAGAGCAGTTGGTCAGGCAAGCATAACGACAAGGCCTCGTTCAGGTTGTATCGTCAGACTGAGAGCCGCCCTGTTGCATATTAGCCTCACATGCAGCTTTGCCGTTGCGGTCGGTGCGTGGGCAGGCAGGACATGTAGTGGGACGGTTCAACCGATGCGCACGCCCAATTAGACAAAAATGGTGCTTCGTCTTAGATTAACCATGTTGCTCTTGATGGTTCTGAAATCTGTAATACAAAAGATTGCGCACAAATGTTTGGCTAATCTGACGAATGGCGAGCAACCGATGGGCAATGGTTTATCTGAACCTTCATCCTCACGTGGGCAGTTGAAGCCATAGATTTTATAGGGTTAGGCAATGTGATTGATGACTGAGCCTGCTTCCTGGCACTTGTGACAGCAGCTGCAGCCTATAGACACTGCAAAATACCCTCTCTTTCTCACTCACTCTGCATGTTGCGAAGTGGAGTGAAACCAACAGCTTTCTGTGATATGCGGTCAGTAGCGGGGTAGGACTGTAGGACACAATTTTTCCATGAAGGCGATAATGTATATTTATACCAAAAGAAAGTAGAAATAAAGATGTATAACTCTGTTGCTAACCTATGATGAAGCAGTCTCAGCTCGTCTGCTGGTGAAAATTCACATCAACTTTTATTAAGTATTCGTCAGCTATAACTAAAGAACTCCACTGATTGCAGAAATTCAGTCTCCCGCTGTGCTTTCTCTCTGCAACTTGGGGCTGGTTTGATCGCATTTTGGACCTGCCTCTCGGACTAAAGGTGTAACGTTCTTCCTTCCAGATACATAGAAACTACACAAAATCATTACTATGTATATACATCGTTTTCCTTACTGGAAAACAATGCTCAAGCAACTGGTTTCAAGAAATGGAAAATGAAAGGACAATCAGTACGTAGCACGTTTGCAACAAGCCTTGAAATGTGCAGTAGGTTGGTTCGTACACAAACCACACATGTGCTGAAATCTCCTCGGTCCCCTCATGCATGGCAGTCCTGCCGTCCTGCATCAGCATTATCAAACAATCACAGATAGCTAGCCACCAGATTGTATATATGCATCGGGAACTTAATGATTGGACTTACAGTTACAACATCCAGCAATTATAAAGAGGCCACTATATAAATTACCCTCGGCAGTACACAAGACGTATACTTTGGCGTGTGTAGTGAACATCGTATAACAATGACACCAAATTCTCTGGTGGTGTAAACTAGCTTGTTCTACTGTCAGACACCTAGGTTGTGCCCACGCTTACACGCGCGCGTAATATTACGAGGTAATATACTTGGTGAAGCAGAACACAGTACTGAACTGAACTATGTGTCTTTTTTGAAGGGCTGAAAAGCACTCAGTTGAGGTGGTTGCTGTCGGTCTGAAGGGTGTACTTCACGTCTGGCAGCGCCTGGAGAACGTCAGGATGCTCTGGCCAAGAAACAGGCACAAAAGTCAGTATATAAGTTCACAAGGCCCTGTTTGGAAACTAGCAAACAAATTTTCATCAATTTTGTTGGAACATACACAAGAAAAAAAAAAGTTTGAAGGCCTTATCAATTGGCATGTTCATGTACGCCCAAAGAAAAAATTAGCATGTTCGTCAAACCAGAGGGAATTGAAGGATAACATTAACTATGATGTTTGCTTAGTGGTGGCCTTTCTTTTCCTTCTATTCACTTCGAGAGACTTGCAGAGTTGGAAACCGAAAGTATGCTTGTCTTCTTGTCAAGAAAGGCGCAAGAAAAAGAGAAGCTTTCAAGAAACGTTTCATCAGGTTCAGTTTTTACCACTCAAGTTAACGCTCCTTCCATGAGTTTAAATTTAAAGCTACGGAACCACACATACTATACGTGTGTCTGAAAATGGTTTGCACTTTCAGCTGCGCGTTGCATTGACCTCGGAATTCGCCAAGAGGATTCCCCTCTCCTTTGACTAAGATCTGTCCACAGGGCTTACTGAAAATTTGAAACATTTTTTACGCATAACTTAACTGTAAAACAGGGATTGGCTCGGTCATGTGCAGACCATGCATGTGGGAGATTTTTTTAGTAACACAACCATTTGCCGAAGATTCTGTTGTGCACACGAGCCAAGGCTTGCATCGTCGCCGACACCGTGAATTCGCACAAGAAACCAGCAGGCAGATCAGAGGGCGGCATCAGGAATGGAGATGAAAGAACTCACTCTGCAACGCGGCGGCCTGCGCCGGCGTGAGCTTGGCGGCGAACCCGCTGACGACGGCCTTGTAGCTGTAGACCAGCGCCGCCTTGGCTCTCGCCTCGCTTGCAATTCGCAACAAAGATCGAGACCAATCAAATAAAACCACAAGAAGAAGAAGAAAAAAAAAGCTGGGTTTGAATGATGCCATAGTGAGCCGACGGATGGATCGGAGCCGCGCGCGATCCTACCTGCCGAGCGCGGCGGCGAGGATGCCCATCTGGTAGGCCTCGCAGTCGACGCCCTGGGCGGGGGGCTTCACCATCACCATGTACACGCTGGCCTGCTGCCGCTGGCCGTGCTTGCCCTCCCTGCCGCTGCCGGCCGTGGCCGTGGTCAGGGACACGGCGGCGGAGGCGAGGAGGACGAGCACGAAGGATGCCGCCGCGGCGCGCGGGCGCGTCATCGTCGCCGGCGACCGAGAGAGACGGGGGCAGGTGGACAGGGGTGGCGGTGGGCGGTGGCGCGCCGTGCGCAGTGGGATCGGAGGACGCGCTGGTTTCTTGCTGATGGGCGTGGCGGGAAGGGAAGCGAGGGGGCCGGTGGCCGCTTATATAACCGCGGCGTCTTGTTCGGGCGCTCGTTTTCTTTTGTCTGAGATGATGAAGCCACGCACCACTACACAGTGCTATTTCGGTGATGAAAAAAAAAATAAAAATTGGGCTTTCTAGGGTTCCAGAAATAAGACCGGGAGCAGGTAACCACCCGATGCAGTCCTGGTCACTCTTAAAGTCTTAGTGCTTTTTCTCAGTTTTAATTAGTTTCTAAACATTGTTTGGAACAGGTTTTATGTAGTCGGTAAGTGTATGCCTTCATAAAAATTTTCTACTGAAAAATATATTTTATAGAATTTGATAAATTTATGACATAAAAATATGATACCATGATAATATGATATGCTTCCGAAATTAGGTAAAATTTACATTTCAGATTAAGTTCTCTAAGTTCTTATGGAATATGATCCCACGACCTCTTATCGGCATTTATCACCAAGAATTAAATGTTGGGTGACAACTAAACTAATTTAATGGATCGTGTCACTGACAGCAACTACACATGTGACAGCAAATAAAGCTTTTTCTTTGTTGAGAGAGAGAAGATTGATACTCCAAACAACTTCTTCATGATCCACATCTCATATTAGGCAACCGTACCGTTTGCCTAATTTCAATTAAACCAAGAGACCAGCTGAAAGTTTCACCATTCTTTGCTTCTTCCCGGACGCATAGCTCGGAACACTAGTCACTAGCTAGGTGCCCTGTTTTTCCTCTTCTGCACGGCCAACCCTAGAAAAGATGAGTTGATCCACACACGTGCACCTAGCCACTGTTCGGTACGCATGTGCCGTGCCCAAGCACAAGGCTGCACTTCTCGTCCATTGCCACGCTTCAGTTTACATGAAAGAGAAAGAACATGATTCTGCACGGTCACAAGTTACCTATTTTCTGTAAGGGTATAAACTGCAGCACATGTACTCGTGCACGCGCCCTGAATGGGGAGAGCAAGATAAGATTCATCATTAATAAGTCGCCTCAGTTCCTGAATTGAACCGGTCAACATTGACTTCTTCACAGCCTCAAGAATACGTGAGGTGATTTTAGGGAGACTCCACAGCAGGACCAAACGTGTATGGAGAAGCTTTAGCTTTCTACACTCTTTTGTAAAGAAACATGTAGCTGAGTTCAGTCCAGGTGTTGTATGGAGCATCTATTCACAGTTTCAATTATATTACACCAAACACTGATTTCTGTTTGTGAGGGAGGACCTGCAAATAACCATTAAACAAATTCCAGTTAAAGCTTTACACATCACAACCTTCAAACCGAGTCCAGTATATATTGACGGATACAGTCCAGCCCATGAGATGTATAAATGAAGGACTAATGTTTACAGCACTCTATAACATACATGTATATGTATTACTCTCCAGCCAAAAAGAAGAAGAGGAAGAGGAAGAGGAAGAGGAAGAGGAAGAGGAGGAAGAGGAAGAGGAGGAGGAAGAAGAAGAGGAAGAGGAAGAAGAAGAGGAGGAGGAAGAAGAGGAAGAGGAGGAGGAGGAGGAAGAAGAAGAGGAAGAGGAAGAAGAGGAAGAGGAGGAGGAAGAAGAGGAAGAGGAGGAAATTTGTTGAAGAATATTGGAGCCTGGAAGGAAGTATTCCATGTTGATGAAGAAATCAACATATTGGAGCCTGGAAGGAAGTATTCCACCTGCATCTCATTTGTTTGCCTTCGCCTGATTCGCAGCAACCGACATGGCCCGAAGCCTGCCAGCAATCTCTGTGAAAGCTGGGCGCTGTGCCGGATCTGGGGCCCAACACTGCTCCATGAGCCTCCTCCACTCTGGATCACATGACGCTGGCACAGGTGGCCTCAGTGTGTTGTTTACGATGCCCCCTGCAAAAGGAATTCCAAAAGTTATTCATGTGCTAACTGCCCGAAGGAACAAAAAAGGCTAGGATCTAGGAGAAGGGATAAATTCACACATGGAGGGGCTTCTTCATCAGACGACATTGATGAAGTGTTAGAATAAATCAGGATAATCTGGGCAACCAGGGTGAAAGACGGAAGGCGGCAGACAGAGGTGCACGACAATCCATGTTTTACATAATCCCATCAAGAATTTGACTAATGAGCAGTGAACAAAAATACTGAAGCCAAAATGATGAAGATCCTAATGGTCAAGTAGTCTTATCTGCACTCTTTTTCCTTGTCAACAAAGTAATCTAGAAGTTTCTAACACATTAATTCAGTAGCAAACCCCTCCAAAAAAGCGAATTACCAAACAGGGCTAGTGCCATGGAAACAGTTTCAGCAATGGCTAGTACAACATAGGGTTCGAGCTGGCCCAAACCCAATTCCAAAATGTGAAATGAGGCAGGGTTGATGACTGGAAGACCATTTTCTCAAACTTAACAGAAGAAACATAGGAAACCATCAGGAACATTCGCAAGTTTAAAGAAACAATTCATGGACTAAATGTAGGCGATGAACTGTATACCTATAATTGCTCCATAGTGCATATTGGCATATGGTTCTTCGCCAGTGAGGATTTCCCACATAACAATACCAAAGGAAAATACATCAACCTGTACCAGAAACAAACTCAGCACCTTAAATGTAACTTTTCTATATATATATATACAACTGAAGCAGATATGGGTATTATAGCCTCTCAAGTAAATGAATATAGAAAGATAAAGGATCACCACATGTGGATGGCAAATTTCATGAACCACTTTGGAACAATAATGGGTGTTTGGTTTTAGGAATCATCTCATCCTAGATTGGATGATCAATCATGAGTTGATCCCCTAAATTTTGGTAAGATGATTCCATTTCCCATGTGTTTATACTAATCACGTGCAAATGACAACATGATGAATGGTGATAGATCAATCCATTCCATTCCTCAAACCAAACAAAAATCTGAGTGAGATAATCATAGATAACCTCATTCCTCAAACCCCGATTATTAACTGTGGATGGAAAGACCCAATCACCCAAGAATTATATTTTTACCTTCTCCGACACCTTATTGCTGCTTCCATTGAGTAACTCTGGAGCCATCCATGGGAGAGTCCCTCTCACGCCACCTGAAACCAGGGTATTTCTTTTTATTTTGGACAAGCCAAAGTCACCAACCTGTACAGAAATAATAAATTCACCGCATGAGTAGAATGTGAAGTAATTGGAGAAATATGTACAAAACAGTTATGCAATAACACTATAGATGGACGTGATGCTCACTTTACATATGGGACGTGATTGATCTTTAAGATTTACGAGCAAGTTATCACACTTCAAATCAAAGTGCACAATGTTTTTCGAGTGCAAATACTCCAGCCCAAATGCAGCATCCATTGCTATGATAAGCCTCTTACGACGATCGAGATATCTGTCCGATAAGATATCATTTTGTTACTCACAGTAAAGAATAATTGAAATAAAAAATAATCACAGGAAGCAATTACTTGTCCTTGCGCTGCAAAACATGTCGAAGTGAGCCATTAACCATGAACTCAGTCACAGTTGCCAATGTACCTCCTGGCCCATCTTTCACAACACCATAAAACGCCACAACATTTGGATGATGAAGCTTAGAAAGAATTTCAGCTTCTCGCCAGAACTCATGTGCCTAAACAACCAAGCAAGGAAAGTAAATTTTGAGACCAGGTGTCAGCCAAAGGTTAGTGTGCTAGTTTGAGCCATGGTGGAAGTGGGCACATATCAATCAGCATCTGGACATGTGGTAACATGACTAGTTTTGTAGCAATTGTTAACACATAACATTACCAAGCAGTATCCATAATAAGATCCTAATGTGGTCAAAGAGTTGTTATGCTGCAATAGAGCTGCAACCTTTCATCCAATGGCCTATTGCCACATTTTCCATTACTCCCAAAATAATGGCTATAAATCTGAAATTGCAGATGTGCAGAAGTGGTGGTTCAGAGCTTACTAGTCTTTCTAGCTCTGAAGACCGTCCTGTGAAGCAGCTTTTTTTAATTCTCTTAATGGCTACATCACTTCCCCTCCATTTTCCATGGTACACAGTTCCAAATGTACCTGAACCAAGTTCCCTAAGCTCTTCAAGGTCTTCATTCTTGATGATCTGTGAAGAGTTCCTATGTTTAGTACTCCAATAAGATGGTTCATAAAGAAATTAATCAAATGAGTGTACAGCATATCAATATACCAGGCACAACCATTGGACTTCCAAATACAAATATGCCAGTCATTGTGACTAGTTTAACAAACAAAAATTCAGAAAACAAAGAAAAAATTACACTACAAATCCTGGAACAATAACAATAGGGGATAGTATCTCATCAAGATTACTAAATTCTCAAATACTCATTATAGTCCACTGAAATTACCAGATTGGTGTGAGAAACCAAGAAAATGTTTCAGCAATGCAACTCATCAATGGATTTTTTTTCGAAGCAAATCGAAACAGTAATATCAAATAAGAAAAAATAAATTAATTTTCTCTAGCAACACAAGAGAACCATCTACCATTTTATCAAGAGAGTTATGTACAAAGAGAGACCAAAGAGGCATCTGCCTAACCCACCCAACACACACCCAGAAAGAACGTTACATTAGCGCCACCGCTAGGAATTAGGCGGCCACGATCATTAATTTGAATCTTGCCTCAGCAAAATCAAATCAAGGAACCCATGTGTATGCTTAATCTCAGTGTGTCAGGTTATCAAACTAATTCGTACAATTAAACTATAACTAGATGCTGCACTTTATAGTTACTTTACTTCCACACATGTAATGAAAATTAAAGATAATTTATTCTTTAAATATAAATACAATAAAGTTCAATAGACAAAAAGAAATTTTACATGAATTGTAGATACCATCTGATTTGTTCAGATACAACTTCACATTCATAGATTATCTCGGAAAAACAATAGTGATATTTTGTTTCTTTTACCTTTGTAGTTGAACTTTATTTGTCCTTTAAGCAATGTGCAATTGCCAAACTTTAGCAATACTATAGCTCAACACTACAGAAACAAAAAACAAAGCTACTAATGTTTGTTGTCGCTACAGTAGGGAATGATGATGCTAGTAAATTTCAGAAAACAGCAACTATTTGAGTGCTTAGTTCTGGATGCTATTTGATTGAAACAGCATCTACTATCAGTATTTTATGTTCCATAGGGTCGAAATTGGACCATCAAATGGTATCCAGTATCAGTCTTATATTTTCAGCTAGGGAACAAAACACAAAAGCTAGTGTCAGGCTTGAGCTCAACGATGTTTAGAAAAAGAAGAAATCATCCAAAATCCATATATTCAATAGCTACGAGACAAATACTTCAATATTACTGTCTCAAGTGCGTTAAACATTCACTTTGCTCTCAAGGATTCTGCTAAAGCACCTTTTCAATATTACTGTCACCTGCGAGACAAACATGATTATTTTTCCCTCAAACATGCAGGTGAGCTGGCGTCATTGCATTATAGAAGAAAAAAAGACAAAACAAAAAAATTCCACATGAGCTGGCATCATTGCTTCTCCTAGATTGGTGTCTATTTATTATTTCCATTTTAAAAGAGATAGCGTATTTAGAAAGAAAAGATAGTTGTTGTATAACAGAAAAGTTCCAGTCTTAATACATTTGAGTGTGATGAAGCTTAGAAAGAAGAGGAGACTCGATTCAATTATTGCTTAGTCACAATTACACAACCTCCTCTAAGATAGAGTGTACCTAAAAAATCAACACATATAAATGGCAATCTAAACAAACACCATCTACAGTTACAAATGAATCACCAAATAGGGTTAATAAACTAAATTATAGATGTCCAGTGTCCACCTCTCCATAACGTGTGGTACTATTAAAGTGAAGTAGCATTAGTTTGCGTGGGTTCAAGGGTAAAAGGATGCGGAGCGATCCGTGAATAGGGCAAAGCAATTGACCGCCATCCTAGCCACATCTGGAGTTCTGGACTTGCTCCTAACTGTGACAGCATGTTCTGGTACATGCCTATTTGGAAGGGGTGTTTTTTTTGTCTGGATTTGTTCTAAGTGCATAAAAGGCAGCCATTACAGGTGCCACTAATTGACCTACTAGAACAAAACAAACTTAGATGGAAATGACAATAATCAAAATAAACCTCTTCTCCCCTTGATGTGCTTGCTTCAGAGGCAACATACTTTCCAATTACTCTGAGCTTAACAAACTTGTCCTCCTTGATATGCCTACTTCATTTGCTTGGGCTGATAGGGTACTACATTTAGTGATCTTGCCCAAAAACAACCTAAAATGGCATCATGTGATGAGTAGTTTGGAATGAAGAGTTGTAGAAGAATTCTCCCCTTGAAGCCCCTATAGTTGGTGCATTGGTTGATCTCTGCACAATCGGCAAAAGCACATGGAAATGGTGCAAATGATGACCTAGAAGCTGTCTAGAGGACTTACGTGAATCATGAGTTCATGATCCTCTGTGAGGTTGCTTGTGAGCACGGGGTCAAAATCGCACACAATGGAGTACTAGAGACATGAAAAAGAACATTGTAGCTTAAGATATTGAGGGAAACTAAATTAGTGATGTTGGAGGTGCACAAAAGCAATGAAGTGAGCACACTTGGGGATACGTCGATAAACACCATGTCAAAACCTTTAGATAAATCCATTATAAACAAAGGATGTCTTCCACTCAAACAACCAACATGGTTTCAAGGATCGGAGAAGACTTTTCAATCTAGTTGCATTAGCAAAGGTTGTGGAAGTGCGCGTGCGCCTGGAAATATTTAAGGTTCTTTTCCATGCCTTCACGCTAGGTGTCATGTGCTTCAATGATTTTATAACCACAACAGGGCACGTGTGGCATAAACATTTCATTGCTATCCAACATCATGTCATCCCTCTTGGCCCAAGCCTTATTGGCCTTCCCCCACCATCTTGGCACCAACGATGATGATTTTGAGGTTTGCAACATTTTTTTAAGAGAATGAGCGGCTAAGAGAGCCCACCTAAACAACTTCATTTCTTTGAAGTGGGATTAATGATAAGGTAACTATCCTCGTTGTCGATGACGGATATCAAGGTATAAGTTGAAAGAAAGGAGTAGGAAGCCACAAGGGATTACAATCACAGCATAAACACACACCACATGATAATGAACAACCATATCAGAGGTGCACGGAACATAAAGGGGGCAAATCATGCTCCTTAGATGAGTAACCCCATCAATCATTAGTTTGAGCCACCATGCTTGCTATTTTTGCATCGAGGGAAAACACAAGTGTGCATCGAGCACAAAGACACCCTCTTCACAGACAAACACCAAGCACCTAGGTAACCAAATTCATGGCAAGAGAGGATGGCAACGGGCAAGGATTAACCTCGATCTTGAAACACTTCTCGCCATGAACTAGGTGACGGGCAATGCGTATCACCCATGGTTGGTCACGGTCACCCACAACACGACGCAAGCTTCTCAGCGAGCCAGCCAATTTAGCGCACATCGACATGCTCCGACATCGACAACCAACCAAAGAAGGCAAAACTAAGTGAGAGCTAGCAACGGCGAATACTTGGCCAATGTCCAAGGCGGGATAAAGGATGCCGACCCTCTCGTTGCATGGAAAAGTTCCTAGTCCCTAAGGTCGACCGAGGGGTGGCTCTGCCGAGTGGAGTCGTCGTAACCACCATAGGGGCAGGCCCAGCCTAGCGCACAAAATAGCGGTTAGGGCACAACCACAATGTGTCGAGGGCTGATGGCAACTCGAGGCTCCGACTAGGGAAGAGCCGGTCCCCTCCCATAGACCACAGCATGGCCTCACAAGCCGTGAGACATGGTCAGGAATAGGGGAGAGAAAACGGTTCAACAGAGATCATGGAATCCGCAGCCAGGGGATAGAACGGGCACCTAGGCATCTAGATCCAGTGGCTAGCAGCAGTGCCCGGCAGGCACAAGCGCTGAGTTGCTGCCCATGATGGAGCCCAGCTCTCCTCTCAGCTAGATCTTGAGGAGCACCACCAAAACTAGATGGAGAAAGAGGGAGAAGGGTGCATGGGGTGCATTGGTTTTAAAGCGTTAAGGCGAGGCAAGGCGAGCCACCGCCGCCTTATCGCCTAGGAAACGCCTAGGCGGGCTAAGACGGACTAAGGCGACACCTTAGGCAAGGTGAGCCACCACCGCCTTGTCGCCTAGGCGACACCTTGAAAACATAGATGGGGTGGTGCTTATGTTCCTCAAAGCCCACCGCCACCGGAGCCAAAGTCGACCACGATGACGGCAAGGAAGGGAGCAAAGAGGGGCGGAGGTAGGAGGTCCACAACAATGTCACAACTCACAAGAGCATCAAAGATGGCTAAGTTGGGAGGAGTTTTAGGTTTATAACCTAAAAGAAAGTGATAATTCTGAAACATGCATCATAACAATTTTTTGTGCAACATTTTTTTTCTTGAACACGCAGGAGGGCTACGTATCATTGTAATAATAGAAGAATATTTTTTGTGCAACATCATGTCATACACATTGGCCTAGGACTTGCCAACTCTCCCATCACCATCTTGACACGCACAATAATTATTTCTAGGTCTAGCTATTCGGCATAAGGGCATAAAACATTGATAACTTGTAAGCACTTTTGGGTTTACATCACAAAAGAAAGTGATAGCAAAAAGCTGATGGAACGTCATTGTCTTGGCCGCAACGAAACTTGTACAGGATCATGCCACACATTTTTTTCTTCCAAATTTGGTGAAATGGGGAGGGTTCTACCTTATTTTACCGCCTTAGCACACAATTGGATATCTTTGTAGGTTTAGATACCATTAATTGACCTACCAAGTTCAACAATACTTAATACCTCATCTCTAACTTAATAAATTTGCCTCCCCTTGATCTTCTAGTTTCAAGCCAATTTCTTTTAGGCTATAAACTTGGACCAACGCTTGAGCTGGTACTCTTTAATAAATATGTCTAACATTTATACATAACCACTTCTCTATTCTTTGCAGGAAAGCTCGCTCTGCAAATGTGATAAAGCATGGATGAACAAGTCTTGGGGGGTTAACATCTTACCACTAGGTAGCATGAATATATGGTGGAATGGGGAATATCATACCCAACACAATGAGATTAGAAAGGCTATGGTGAATGGCTATGGAAATTATGCCTATTTGGAATTTTTAGATGACGAAGGGGTTAACATCTTACCACTAGGTAGCATGAATATATGGTGGAATGGGGAATATCATACCCAACACAATGAGATTAGAAAGGCTATGGTGAATGGCTACGGAAATTATGCCTATTTGGAATTTGATAACATCACTAATTGGAACAAGAAAACACCCAAAGGGAGCAGATGAGATATTCCACCCATGACATGCCACACCTTTGCTATGCACAAAAAAGTCATGATCCAATGTATGGACATATGGTACCATTTATGCTCCACAGTATGGATCTCGAAGCCATCATCAGCGATGCGAAAAGGAGAAGAAAAACATTGTGCAATCACATTGCCACCTTCGCTGCAGCTAACACAACGACATTGCATTCTAATTTCAACTTTTTGTTTAAGCATCATGCTTGCCATGATGAACTTCCTCTTATCAACTATCAAGCAAGAAATCTGGGGTTACTTTGGCAAAAGAGGATATGATATTGGATCTCACAGGAAATCAAAGGACTTTACAAGAAGGGACTTTACTTCACTGTTTCCTAATCTAATGAAATGAAAGGAGTCTAACTGAACAAATATGTTTGACCAGCAAATTTGTTCAGAAAACGATCTATTATCCCTACAAACATATTGAGACTTTTTGGGCTAGAATAGTTCTGAAAAGTTCTTTTCTGAGGGGAAAAACCCTTAAAAGTTAATGAATGCTGTTTCAAAGGGACTTTTTTTTTTGCTCGAACACGCAGGAGAGCTGCGTATCATTGTATTAATAGAAGAGAAAGAGTCATACATAGACCCAAGCACAGACACACACCTGAACCCACTAAATGTTTCAAGGGACTAGAGCCATAGAACTGGGATAAATGTTCCAACCACTTTGGTTTTGGACATTAATTACAAAAGGAAGGAAATGATAAGAATATGCCAAGAGTGGGTTTGACCAGTGAGAAGATCATTAGCCAATTTATGGGCCAGAAATGGCATATATTGAGTCATATGTATAACAAAAATCATCACAAAGTTTAAAATTGAAATGAATTCTATAAAAGAGGATTGGACAAACAAGATGGAATTTACTCTTAACGAGAATCGAATTTTTTCTATTTATATAGTTGGATTTAGCAAATTACATATTATAAAGCAGAAAGTCACCGGATCCATTGTTTTAGCTAAAATTTTCAAACTTTTCTGCTGCCTACTTTCTACGTTTCGACTTGCTCTGGAGTTCACTCAAGCCAAAAAAACATGCTAATTAGCCCACATACAGATATATGTCGAATACAAACACAAGCATGAATCAGCACAGGCAGATAGTACTTCTAGAATACAACCAAGCGCTCCTAATATGTAAAAGGAAATCACAACCAGGAAAGTGCATAAACTTCTCTGCAATCAAAAACCACTTATACCTGCAAGTATTCAAAATCAGTGTCCTTAAAGGAAGCATCCATGACTGGTCCAACAGCTTTAGCCTCTTCAGTCTTCTGTTCCTAAAACCATGTAAGCAATCTCATAGTTAATGATTATCAACATCACAGAATAAAGGACACTTCAGACTTCTTTCCAGACATGCATACCTCAAAATCAGGATGAGGTGGCATCATTTCACGCATATTTGTGAAAGGATTATCAACTTGGAACCCTTCAACATTCTTCATTGCCGTTGGATTGTCAATCTGTGATGAGATAAAACCTGGTGGTGAAATGCTTGGATCAACATTGGTGCGGGAAGCTACTGTAGGCACTTCCACCTGAATATCATTCTGAGGAGCTGAATTCTTCACATTAGTTGTATCATGCTCCAAGTAATCAAAGGGATAAGCTCCCTCCTCAATCTTTGCCAGATCTTGGGTCTCATCCTTTTGTGGAAACTCGTTTTGTGCAAGATTTCTGAAGAATGACCACCGCTGGGGTTCATAATTAGGCATGTTTAAGCTATGGACAGGATCAATGAAAGGACTGGATGATTGTGCTGCAGAGTTAGCATTGGCAAAGAAATCAGAAAGAATGTCAGGGGAGGTCCTTTGTGTAGCACCAGGAACGTCTCTATTCTGTGTGCTGGAGATAATAGGTTCGTCATGGGAAACATCCACAGAGCTGGTGGATGGTACAACAGGATCACATTCAGCATCAGTTGGGAGTGTTGGCTTTGGAGCATCCCTACTAATATGATGTGGCATAGAAGAATGAGATCCTGGCTGATTATGTGCTTCTACATCTTGAGAGGTTTCCTCATTGTGTCTACCTCCTAGAACCTGTTCAGCTGCATGGGCAACTTTCTCTACATTTCTACCACTTGTGTCATCGGAGGACCTCTTTTCACTAAGCAGCTGCTCACTAAATGGCGAAGTTTGTTGTACAGTATTGGTAAATTCTTTCTCAAACTGTATCAGACTATCATCTACAGCTGGATCATTCAAGTTTATTGCATGGGCAGCTATATTTGGTTTTTCAGTCCCCTCAAAAGCAGAGTCAGTATTTTCTACAATGTATTCACTTGCAACACCAGACTGTGATTGACGAATTAGAAATTCAGGATTAAGTGAATCCTCAGATTTAGATAGCCGGTTCAGAAATCCTGCTTGCTCCCTTGGAATCCGCTCAGAATGAAAGACTCGCCCAGGGTGAGGAGGCGGATTCTTATAGCTGTGATCTATCATGTCAACCTGAAAGTCAGAACAGCCAGAGGCAAAAGCTCCACCAGAGTGCCGATCATCTTCACTGATATCTGAACCTTGTGTCGTCGACCTAGCTCTTAGTGCAGTACAAGTCTCTAGGCTCTTCACACTGTCACTTGGTTGAAGAGAAGATGTTACACCTTCTTGAACAGAAGCAGTAGGGGGGACTCCTGAAGCAGATGAATCATTATGCGCCATATGACCACTCAGATTTTCAAGCGATTGAAAGTAATCTAGCTCATTATTTTGATGAGGCATGTTACCAAAAACCTGTTTTTGCTCCTTCGTTGATGTTTCCTTCTCAGCATCCTGATAAGCTTGTTGATCAAAAGATCGCTGTGAAGCAGTTCCTGAGAAAGGCGCATACTGGGATGTATATCTATAATCAGAAGGTGCAGATAGAGGAATAGATATCTGGCCCTCAATGTCATAAAACCCTTCACTGGTAGCAGTATTAGCATAACTACCCTTCAGATTCTGCATCCCATGGCTATAGTAAGAGTGCAAATTTTCACTATTGTCGCCGGATACAGCAGAAGGCATTGGTCTTGAGAGCATCTCTGAAGGCGCAAAAGTCGCATGCAAATTTGAACTATCTCTGCTTGAGTTTACCGGCCTACTATCAATATTGAGATTAATGAACTGATCGAACTCATTGATGGACGGATTTACTAAACCCTGCCCACTTGATGAATTCGCAGCTATTCCATCCATCCCATTGATGGCAGCAACATACTGGATCCCAGAATCACTATCCATACTGCCCAGGCTGAAACTCATATCATCATATTCGATAGAGGAAACGAGGAATATCCTAAGCTTCTGGGACCCATCCCCATTATCAAGGAAACCGCATTCTTCCATCATGTTTCTCAAATCTTCATCATTTGAAACTGAGATCAAGGCATCAAGATCTTCACCGGGTAACTGATACTTGATAGCATGAGGTTGATTATAGATGGCTGTTGTCTTCTGTTTAAGCTCCTGCCAGGAACTGTTCCTACTAATCCGAATTATATGTGTCTCACCACCGACATATCTAAGCTTTCCATCACTTGGTCGGGGTAATATTTTACCCCCGAAGCTGCAGAGAATTTTAATTGTTCTGGAAGTTTCTGATGCCTCGGAAGAAGCATAGCCACGGGACAATCCCTGACTACTTCCACCACCGGATAGAACTCGTGAAACTGATGTACCTGACATGTGCCTTCTTCTGTTTTCATTTTCAGAAAAAGGTTTTCTTTCAGTCTCATTTGTTTGATGAGTATCTGATGTCAAAAATATTGATGCATCAAATCTAGTCTCTGGTCCTGTTCGATGGGCACCAAGGCCTACTCTAGAATCTTTGTGACCAGCAACAGAAGTGACATTCTGATTATGAGGCATACCAGGAACAAGATGCTTCTTGGGTATAGCTCTCATAAATTCAAGAGAGAACTCCTCCCCGGTCTGAATTGAGTAATTAAGGACAGGCTTAACATTGCCTGCAACAGGGTATTCTGGAACGGGATAACTGGTGCATGCTGAGCTTGAGGATCCATGCACCGAACCTTGGGCTGCAGAGCGAACATCATCTTTTCTAGGTTCCATCAAGCTTTCTTGGCTACAGTATATGGATGAAACAGGATACACAGTTCATTGCCATGCTATCCATTTTGCTGATAATAGTCCATTTCCCTCTATCCTTTTTTATCAGGTAAAGCGAAGCAACGTGCCAGTAGTTGGAGAGCACAGAGCACCTAGTAAAAGAAGTTCAACCTACAGCAAAAGAAAAGCACACAAGGTTATTGTTAACAAGGATCATGAGACATAAATACCAGTCTAAGTGTCTAGGTCACAAACAAACACCGCATTGTGTGTGGCAGCAGACTGAGTACTCTGGTAGAGCATGAATTGCCGTGAAGTTATTGATGATAAAAGAATACTCAGCCAAAAACTACAGCAGCATGACAAACTTGCAAGCTCTAAAGCTCTCCCATGTATTAGCAACTAAAGCATGAACAAACGCTGCCGGTGAGAATATGCTGATGACTAGCAGCTCTACCCACAGATTGGTTGAGGGTTTATGATAAGATTATCCTAAACTGAACGGCACAACAGAAAACCGGGATAGTGCAGTAAGGAGGTACTGGTCGACAAAACCAACTAGATACCATTTATCGCATGAGTTCGAGTGTGAAAATCAGATGGTCCATAGCACACCCACTAGGATTCCAGCACGCCCAGCGCGGCGGTGCTGACCGTTCCGACCGGCGAGAAGCCTGTTCCCTCAGCTTTCCCACGGAAGATTTCGTCAGTAAACCGCACCGAGCACCCTACTCGCTGCCCCCCGAATTTTAAAACTTCCCCCACGCGACAGTTATTAGGTCCCCCAGGAAAGCAATCGGGCAGACCGGAGGACCCGGCAAGCTCTCCCCGTGAGCTACGGAAATGGTAAATTTGTCTCACGATTGACACAGCTGACAGCAAGAGCAACCAATCCGCTACCGGGCGCACGCGGCCAATCCAACGCACGTGAAGGCTTGGGATAATCGACCGAGGCTCGGGAGAAGGACTGACCGGCAGGCGGGAGGACGGGGGCGGGCCCGGATTCGCGGCTCCAGCGGCAGAAGAAGACCGGGCCGGCGCGGCGACGGGAGCGGCGGCGGCCGGGGCGAAGCGGCGCGGGCCCGGGTGCGGGAGCAGCTAGGGTTCGGATCGGAGCGGCGGGGGGGCTCGGCCGGATGAAGAGGCGGCGACGGGCCGGGGGGAGGTTGGGGTTGGGAGGGAGCGTGTAGAGGAGGGAGGAGGGGGAGGTGGGGGTTTCAGATTGCAGCGGGGGAGGAGAAAGGGGAAGGAAAGGGAGGGATGCTGACTTCACGCGGGCGGCGGGGTGCGCTGTGCGGCGCGAGAGCGGGGCGGGGGAGGCCCCACCCGAATGATGTGGCGTGCCCGCCGCGTCACCGCCGTCGGGTGCGGGGTGGGGACGTGGCGCGGGGCGCTTATCTGGAGGGTGGGGCCAGCTGGTAGAAGTCGAGCGGAGGAGTTGGCAGAGATTGGAGGGGCCCGTCTGGAGCAGCCAGCATGCCCGCAACCCAACCGGCAAGGCAAGCAACGCAAGCGGAGAGGTAGGCAGCGGTGTGGTTGGGTTGGCGGCGCGTCACCCGTCTGGATGGTTTCGTTACGGGCTTTCTTTTGTCACGTACCGCTTGTTCCAAGGTCGCCAAGATGCTTTTATTCTTTTTTCTATTCGGAGATGAGGTGTACCGTGTACGGTTGCTCTGTTGTTTGATTTGATACATGTGAATCGTGATCCTCCGTTATCAGAAATTTAACAGATTTGTTTTTTAGTATTACCAACCAAATGATATGTTATGGATAATAATTAACAACCAGATGATGAACTCATCTTCCTTTTTCACAAATACTCCCTCCATTTTGATACATATAACGTCAGTAGTGTAATTAAAAATATATATTTAATAACATATGACGCTGCAGGTCAATTCCAATACGGTTGTCGTATTTGCCCTTGATACCTACTATGCTTTGCCTCTCGTGTTTCTCGATTCTCTCGATGCTGCTTGTCAAGGGCACAACATATTGGCTTCGCACGCACAACATTAAATCGCAAGGACAAAAGGGTAACTTCAATTGCCTCTTTAATTTTATCAAACTGGTCTAAAAAGTGAAAAGTCATCTGTACGCGAACGCGAACCAAGATCAGAACATTAAATGTTTATGAATTCATTGTCAAGTAAATTTTCGGAACCTTGAACTTATCCTCAAAATCGAGATGTGAAGTGTTTTTGGAAGTTCCTTCCAAAGTTGGGTGAAAATGCTTTAGAACTTAAGGGTACGAGGACTCCCAAACAATGGCGGAACCAGCACGCGGTAGTTCTAAAACTACCTTAAGTTTTGTGATTCTCTTTAGTACTTATTAATAATTTAACAAACTTTTGCATAAAATATGAAAATATTAACATATGTACTTGTTAGAACTATTCAAGATTCAAATCTTGGTTCCGCCACTGCTCCCAAAAGGAGGCTCAAGGAAGGCAGAGAACAACTCTGGTGCTACCGAGCGACGCCAACCCCAGGATTAGATTTCGACACACAAGATCAATATGGTCATGTCCAGTCTTACACAATTTATGGATAACTGCCTGAATGAAATTCTCTGTATCAGACTTAGCATAAAGCTAAAGTGAAGTGTAATTTGAAATAGATATAGTACATAATATTAGATACGCTGGTACTAATTTTGTTCTTAACTAACATAAAGTATTAAAGTGAGTCAAAGATAAAAAGAGAATTACCAGCCAAAAATGTGCGGCTACAGGTCAAACAACTTTGACCCCGGAATTTCCAAGCCTACTAGCCAAGCATTAGGAGTTTAAATTTATTAATATTGCAAAATTTTAAAAGTTTGTCATGTCATGTCCACTTGAGTAGCTAACCTGTTACGATGGGTATAGATTAACGTCGTATGATGTTGCTGCTGCTATTATTATTATTATTATTAATGATGGGTATAGATTAACGTCGTATGCTGCTGCTGCTATTATTATTATTATTATTATTATTATTATTATTATTGTTGTTGTTGTTGTTGTTGTTGTTGTTGTTGTTATTGTTGTTGTTGTTAATATTATGCCTTCTGCGTAGAAGTCATCCAAATTGTAAAAAAGAAAAGAAATGACTGCCAGACCAGCCATCCCTTTGTGGCACATCATTAATATTTGCACAGCAAATATATCCACAGGCCATATGATTGGAGGCATAAACATATAGAGTTGAAATTATCAATTCTACCTTTCCATTTCAAATTGTAGGTTATTTTGGCAAATCTAGGTACAAAAATTATGCTATGCATCTAGATAAACATTATATCGTAATACACGGAAAAAGTTTGTATCTAGATTTGTCAAAACAGTCTACAATTTGGAATAAAGAAACTAGTAGTATTCTAATCTATGAACATGCTAACTGTTTGATGGACAAATCTTGCACAAGCTTCCAAGTAGAAGGACGTGTTGCTCCTAAGTGAGCTGTCGGGCGGAGCTGGTGACGTGGCGGTCGGGGTAGGGCTCACGCCCCCCACGCGCCCGCGGTGGCTAGGGTGGAGCTCGCGCCCTAGGTGCTGCACCGGCTATCAGCAGTGCCCCAACCCCGCGCCCTACGTGCCCGTGCCGCCGGTTGCCATGTGTGAGCCGGTCATAGGAAGGTGACGAAGGTTGGGGAAGATGAAGACCGAGGAAGGAGCGTTGCCGGCTCTGCTCCTGCCCGTGCCCGCCACTACTAGACCCGTGCGTCCCCCGCACCGCCACTTGAGGCCTGTGCGCGTTCCTCCTCTTAGCGCGCCCGCCTGGTCTGTGCAGGGCTGTGTTGGCATAAAGCGGGGCCTGGGTGAAATTATAAAATAAGACACTGTAGACTAGCGAAACAGAACAATCAAAACATGATACAAATTGTACCTTTTTAATTTTAGTTGCATAATATTTACTTAAATAGCTTTATTATTGTCGTGGTCCTTGAAATAAAATATTCAATGGTACTTAATAAATCTTTTCCAAGATGTCACTCTCAAGCCATATCATGATCAAATCATTAAGTGTGATTTGTGGGAGTCATATTTTCTAGATCGATCGGTAGAAGATATGACTTCAAGCTATCTTTATATACCATAGAACACGAATGCGTGAGCACGAGTTGTGACAGCATGAAGATGAATCGGCAGCTGCCAAGACTCGAGGGCAAATAGGTAAGCTAGCAGACCTTTTTGGCCAGGAGGGTGCGTCCAATATCTATCAATTACATTTAAGAATAGTAAAGGGTCTTAAAATTTAGCCCAGATAATCTAAGTGCCGAGTGCTAAAAGTGCCGTGCCCTAAAAGGATATGGGTCTAAAAGGATATGGGTCAAATTGGACTGCTACCACCTCTAGTTACACTTGGACCCGCTAGTTAGAAATAAAAAAATCTATAGTTAATAATTGCTAGGCTAATGAGCTTGATTGTAATACACTACAGAAAAATTTCGGGGCCCCCAAAAAATGGGGGCCCTGTGCGGCCGCACAAACCACACCCCCTCCTGCTCGGGCCTGGGTCTGCGTCCCGCACGTGGGGGGCACACGCTGCCGCCAGGTGGGGAGGGACATGCAGCCTGCTCTGCCCCGCTCACACACAACCTGCGCGCCGTACCGCTCCCGCGCATCTACCATGCAGCACGGCCACTGAGTCGCGCCTGCGTCTGCACCTGCATGCGACTGGGCCAGGTGCTAGTGCACTCGCCTGCATCACGCCCTGGCAGCCTGGAGAAAGATCTCTCTCCTCCCTCCCTCTAATTTCCATAGAGTTCTTGGGTAGGGGGGCCCGCCCCTAGGCTGGCTCTGCCGCTGACCGGGCCTGCATGTTCGGATAGGCAAACGACAAGAATCAGACAGAAGTGCACCAGTGTCCTTCCTCCTAATGAAATATGGTGGAAGTGTCGTATTTCCGTGAGAGTGAAAGAAACCAGAGCAATAGAACATTTCCCGAGCAGCAACAACACTGAAGGATTCCCTAGGGACTCTGCATGAGATGTGAAGATATTGAGTTAGTGGCATCCATCAGATCACAGTTCAGTTAACTACCGTTGTCTTGCAGGGGTGGATCCTGTATGGGGGCACTGGGCAGGAGTGCTCAAGCCCTCCTACCCAGAAACTTCATGGAAAGAAGAAGAGAGGAGGGAGAAGAAGAGGAAAGAAGGGAAGAAAGAAGAAGAAAGGGGGGCTGGAGGAAGGAGAAGGGAGATAAGCCCCCCAAATCGTAGATTCTGAATCTGCCGTTGTTGTCTTGGACTCTTGTCAGAGACCAGGGGCAGAAGGCGGAAACAAACAAGCGAAAAGGTCCTAGTCGCTATCTGAATTATTGTTGTGAATTGGACACATCTCAACCCACGACAGAGAAGAAAATATGTAGTTCTTCCAGAGTTCACTAGTACTGAAAAGAAGTTACTAGTTGGTTTCTAATATTCAGTTTCCCTCAAATCTTTAATCAGAGATCACAAATTGTTCAAATATTTGGCTAACTCTATATGCTTTTCTGATATAGCTTTGCAGACTGTCCACGCCCACTGCTAGAAAAACTCACATTCGTCCGCGGCCGTTAGTACCGGTCGCGGTTTCGGCCGGTACTAACGTGCCAATTTAGTACCGGGCCAAAAGAACAGTGCTCATGGGAGCCGATTAGTACTGGCTAGTGGCTCCAGCCAGTACAAAACCGCTCCACCGACAGTGGTCCGCAATGGCTAGCGACCATTTAGTACCGGCTGGTGGCTCCAACCGGTACTAAATGGCCCCCATGAAATTTAATACCGACTGGTGGCTCCAGTCGGTACTAAGTGGGGCGCTTTAGTACCGGCTGGAGCCACTAGCCGGTACTAATTCGCCCACTATAAATTCACCCCTTCTTTCTCCCCGAGCCTGAGCCAGCCATTTCACTTAGAGAGCAGCTCGAGCTCGGTTCCTCTCTCATTTTAGAGTGGTGCCGCCATTTGATCTTTTTTTTTGTGTGATTTGCACTCATCCAAGTGCACCAAAGGTTTCTAATTTCAACATCTCTTCATTGATGATCTTTTTGCTTCGTTTTATGCTCAATAGTTAGAGAAATTTGTGATTTATAGAAATAGTGTAGATGAGCATGATTTCTTTGATTTATGCAATGATTTGAGATATATAGAACCGATGACTTGAATGTTGGAGTAGGTTTATTGGCTAGGTTGAATGTCGATAATTTATAGACATTTTTTCAATGGATTTTTAGAATGAGACGAGTATGTGGTCGGTGGAAATTTTTAAAATGAGTTTAGATAGTTCATATGATTTACTTGTATATATGATCATATGAGTATAGTAGAATTTTTTATATTATGAATGGATTATTTTGACACTCTAGTGATGTATTTATTCAGGCTCACATTGAAACCATCTAGAAGCTTAAAAAATCTTTATTTCGAAGTATACGTTGTTAATCTCCTTTTCAACAGTGATGGCACTACATTTCGGAGATACACGATGCGCTATAAGGACGTTGCCAATGGGCTGGTCGCAACACCAGCACGTGCGGTTAATACGAACACAACATTTGGCGCAGTCAGCGTGGCCGTTGTTGTAGTGAGAGCATATCAACGAGCATGTTGCCTGTGCCAAGTGATGCGTTCCTATCAACCGTAAATATTGGTGTTGCGACTAGCCTATTGGTGACGCCCTTGTACCGCACCGTGTCCCCCCCGAAAGGCAATGTCATCACCACAGGGTTGAGGTTACCGACATATACATTTTTTGAAATAATTTTTTTTCTTCTAGATGGTTTCTGGATATTGAAAAGAGTGTTCGCCTAAAACTAAAGGGTGTCAAAATAATTAGGAGTTATAGAGATTTATTTCAATTAATTAGAGATTTATATCAATTAATCTATTCAGATTTTTCTGATTGATGATTAATGTGATTTTGCATTGTAGTTCACAGACACTTACCAGTAAGTGTGAAATGTAAATGAATTAGTGTTGCTATTGGGGCATTAGTCACATCGTGCTTGCTCTGTCACAGCTTTTTCTAGACCCTTCATTGTGTAGATAGGGTAAGGTCAAGACCGACGAAGAATAAGGGCTTAGACAGAGCTGTGACATAGCACGGCACCCAATGATGACTAATGCCTCAATAGCAACTCTAATTTGATTACATTTCAGACTTCATGGTAAGTGCCTGTGAAACTCGAATATGAGGATATAATGATGTACATATTTTAATTATAATTGTGAGAGTAATTATTAGTGTTTTGTATATGTTTTCATTGTTATTTGTAAGAGTAATTAATGTGATCATTGTAATTGTAATAGTAATTAATATTTGCATTGTAATTGTAAGAGTTTTTTCAATCAATTTGAAAGTTAATGTGATTTATTTCAATTAATTTATTCGAGTTTTATTGTACTTGTAAGAATTTATAATGTTGTGAAAAATAAAAGTGTTTTCCAGTAAAATATGGCTTCAGCAGCTGGAGGGAGTGGCGCCGGTGGGGGTGATCGTTGTCCTTCTGGAGAGAAGGGCACAACTCCAGTAGGTCGTCGGTCCAAGAAACCTAACGCTTTTCATAGGGCAGCGCTCCATTATTTGGAAAAAAGAATATAGAGAATATGTGGAAAGGGGCGAGGAACCTCCGTTTGATCTTGAGGATTTGTTGCGGCGTTACGGTTCGTCACCACCCGGAGGTTCCAGCTCCGCCATCTTCTTCTGCACCAGCAAGAAATCCGTCAGAGCATTCTGCGTTCCTACTCCAGGACGGTTGAAAACCTATGTGTTGTTGTGCGAATTTTTAAGTTGCATGTTGGTTGTTGGGATGTTTGTGTTCGTTTTCGAAGGCAATCTATATATGTGTTGTTGACTAAATCATGCTAGATGGTTGAAGACTTATGTGTTGTTGAATAAATTGTGTTGGATATAATAATAATGTTCGTTATTACAAATTTGTGAAGTTCTTTTCCATTGAATGAAATTGCTTATCCAACGAGAATATATTATTTGTAGATGGATCGACAATGGATGTACGGCCAGTGGTGCACAATGGCGTGGATTAATGGTCTTAAAACTTTCCTCAATGCTGCTGAGACCCACAAGTCGTCGAAAAATTTCATGTTCTGTCCATGCCACATTTGCAGAAATCAAAAGAAGTTCTCAAAAAGACATACTCTACATGTCCACCTTTTTGAAAAGGGTTTCATGGATAACTATACTCTTTGGACCATGCACGGTGAACCTGGAGTTCCGATGGAAGACAATGAAGAAGATAATGATGATGATAACATCCCAGACTGGGCTCAATTGTATGAAGCGGGTGCCTTTTAAGATGAACCAATGCATGAGGCAAAAAAAATACTGCAGAAGAACAACAACCACCTGATGAACTAGGTCAGGTTTTAGTCGATGCACACAGAGACGCTGAAACTTTGAAGGAGTCAAAGAAATTTGAGAAGATGTTGGAGGATCACAGGAAAATATTGTATCTAGATTGCAAGCAGGGGTTAAAAAAATTAGGCACCACACTGGAAATGCTGCAGTGGAAGGCAGCCAATGGTGTTTCCGATAACGGATTTGAGGAGCTACTAGGACTTGTAAAGAAGATGCTTCCAGAGGGGAACGAACTGCCCCCTACAACTTACGAAGCCAAAAAGGTTGTTTATGTACAGAAGATTCACGCATGTCCTAACAATTGTATCCTTTATCGCGGCGAATACGAGGAACTGGATGCATGTCCTGTCTGTGATGCAAAGCGGTATAAGATCAGGAAAAATGATCCTGGTGGTGTCGACGGTGAGCCCGCAAAGAAAAAAGTTCCCGCTAAGGTTATGTGGTATTTCCCGATAATACCATGCTTGAAGCGCTTGTTTAGAAACAAAACAAACGCTAAGTTGATGTGGTGGCACAAAGAAGAGCGGAACCAAGATTGGCTGATGAGACACCCTGCAGATGGGTCTCAG
Organism: Panicum virgatum; assembly: GCF_016808335.1. NCBI lineage: Eukaryota > Viridiplantae > Streptophyta > Magnoliopsida > Poales > Poaceae > Panicum > Panicum virgatum. The sequence goes on along the minus strand of NC_053146.1, from coordinate 17,609,258 downwards.
TGGAGAAACGTGGATAGATAATTCCCAGATTTTGAGAGCGACCCAAGGAACATAAGGTTTGGTTTAAGTGCAGATGGAATGAATCCATTCGGTGAGTGGGGTAGCAGTCACAGGACATGGCATGTGACCCTTTGTATGTTTAACCTTCCTTCTTGGCTATGCATGAAGAGGAAGTATATATTGATGCCGGCGCTTATTCAAGGCCCCAAACAACCTGGCAACGATATTGATGTGTACCTAAGACCATTGGTTGATGAGCTTTTATTGTTGTGGAGGAGAGAAGGTATACGTGTTTGGGACGAGTGCAAACAAGAGAATTTCGACCTCCGAGCATTGATTTTTGTAACCATCAACGATTGGCCTGCACTTAGCAACCTGTCCGGTCAGTCAAACAAGGGATATCAGGCCTGCACCCATTGCTTAGATGAAACCGATAGCTTGTATCTGAAAAATTGTCGGAAGGTCGTGTATATGGGCCATCGTCGATTTCTTCCCCTCAAACACCCCTTGAGAAGGAAAGGGAAACATTTCAAAGGGAAACCGAAAACTTGTGCTAAGCCTATGTTCCGTGACGGAAGGCGTGTTTTCTCGATGATAAAGGATATTCATGTAGTGTTCGGAAAGGGTCGCGGGAGCCAACCAGTTCCGAATGATGAAGACGGCCATGCACCGATGTGGAAGAAGTCTATATTGTGGGAGTTACCTTATTGGGAAGTCTTGGAGGTCCGCAACGCAATTGACGTCATGCACCTGACAAAGAATCTTTGCGTGAATGTATTAGGTTTCCTTGGTACTTATGGTCAGGGAAAAGATACACTCGAAGCAAGACATGACCTGAAAGAAATGAAAGAACCAGAAGATCTTCGACATGAGAAGAGAGAGAAGGGACAACACTACTTACGTCCTGCTAGCTACACTCTCAGTAAAGAGGAAAAGCAAAGCATGTTTGATTGATTGAACAGTATAAAAGTACCGTCCGAGTACTTGTCAAATATATAAGGAAGAATAAACATGAAAGAAAAAAGTTCACAAATTTAAAGTCTCATGACTGTCACGTCCAGATGACACAATTGCTTCCAGTTGCGTTGTGGGGTATTCTACCGGAGAATGTTAGATTTGCAATCATGAAGTTATGTTCTCTCCTCAATGAAATTTCACAAAAGGCAATCGATCCGGAGAAGCTCATACAACTACAGAATGACGTTGTGCAATGCCTTGTCAGCTTTGAGATGGTGTTTCCACCTTCGTTTTTTAATATTATAACACATCTCTTGGTTCCTATTGTCAAAGAGATAAATATTTTGGGAACTGTATTCCTACACAACATGTTCCCTTTCAAGAGATACATGGCAGTTCTTAAGAAGTATGTTCGCAATTGTTCTCGGCCAGAAGGATGAATCGCCAAGGGCTATGGAACAGAGGAGGTCATTGAGTTTTGAGTTGACTTTATTGATGATATTAATCCAATTGGGATCCCCATGTCATGTCACGAGGGGAGACTGAAGGGAAAGGGCATATTAGGGAAGAAATCTAATATGCACATCCTAGAAAGTGAAATCCGCAAAGCAAATTTCACCGTTCTACAAAATTCATCCCTCGTGGCTCTATATATGGATGAGCACATTAATATCGTATGGTCCGATAACCTAGGGAAGTCTGAGGCCTGGATTACACGACATCGTATAGATAACTTTGCTGTTTGGCTTAGAGCAAAATTGATGGGTGACGGCACGATTGCAGAACAACTTCAATGGCTGGCAAGGGGCCTATCAATGACAATCATGCAGTACCAAGCGTACGAGATTAATGGATATACATTTTACACAAGAGCTCAAGACGAAAAGAGCACGAACCAAAATAGTGCTGTGCGTATAGACGCAATAGGCAACGATGGAAATGAGGACAGCTACTTCGGAGTCATTGAGGAGATATGGGAACTAGAATATAGTCCTTTGATGATTCCTTTGTTTCGGTGCCAATGGGTGAACCGAGCTGCAGGTGGCGTAACGATAGACCGGTATGTGATGACAATTGTGGACTTCAAAAAGATTGGATATAAAGACGAACCATTCGTCCTAGCCAAGGATGTCGCACATGTGTTCTACGTGAAGGACATGTCAAGCAAGCCTAGGAAAAATCCAGTCACGTCCGATGACGAGCCAAAACGCCACATAGTTCTTCCAGGAAAATGAAAAATCATTGGAGTTGAGGATATTTCAGATAAATCAGAAGACTTTGATCAGTTTGATGACCGTCCACCGTTCTCGATTGATGTTGACCCAAGCATCTTGTTATCCAAAGAGGACGCTCCTTATTTATGCCGCGATCACAACAAAGGGACGTTCGTCAAAAGAAAAATTGTAAATGTTCCATTAAATAATGTTGAGTCATTGTATTATGTATCCATTATATTTTACTTTATTGTAATTTGATGAAGTAATTTATGTAATATATATTTTTATTTTTTGGTAATAAATAATATAAATTAGTATTATTTACCAATGTATTAATTACTCGTTCTGTGTTTGCATCTTCAACATGATCCTCTTCATTGTCTACTCCACTATTACCAATTTTCTTGATCTAAATAACATATATTAGCATTTCCACGATTTTTTGAAATATGTTACACACCAAAAACATTTAAAAGGAAAATAAAACAATTTTTTTCGCATACATCTATATTCTATAATTTTTCATGATGCAAAGTTCCATACAAGATTTTTGCATGTTCAAAATATTATATTCTTCTATTTTTAATGCTTTTGTCAATTTATTACACATTAGAATTGCATAATCCATGAACAAAATAATTGCTGGGAAATAATAATTTTGGTGTTTTAGTACCGGGTAGGGTCATGGCCCAGTACTAACCTGTCTCCACGAAAATTTCCCGCCAGTGGGAGCGGTTTAGTACCGGGCAGAGCCCTGACCCGGTACTAATGTGACCAGTTTAGTACCGGGCCTTGGTTGCGCCCGTACTAAATGTCCCAGGAGCCAATTTAGTACCGGGCGTAGCCACGGCTCGGTACTAAACTGGCCCCCCTATATAATCCCCTGGGGACTTAGATCGATTTCTTCCCCTCTCGATCTCCCTCTCGCTCTAGTCGTCGCCGGCCGCCGCCGTCCCGCCCATCACCGCCGTCCCGCGCGACACTGCCGCCGTCCAAGACCGCCGCCGCGCCCTCCCGCCCGCGCGCTCCTCGATCGACGACGCGCGCCGTGGTCGTCCCGCTCGTCCTCGTCGACCGCGTGCGCTGTCCCCATCGCGGCCTCGACCGACGACCCTCCGCCGCCGCCCCACGATGACCTCTGCGCTGGCCCTCGACGATCTCCGTGCCGCCCCTCGACAACCTACGCTGCCGAACCTCGACGCCGACCCGCGCGCAGGGCCCTCGATGCCGACCGCGTCGGCCCCCTGGACGCCGACCGCGCGCGCCGTCCTGCTGCCTCCCCGAGGTCAACCGCCTCCGCCCGGCCCCCCTTGACCGCCGCCGCAGGACCCCGCGCCGTGGAGGATCCGTGCGCCGAGCACCGCCGGCCAGGAAGAAGCTCGGGCTGACGTAAGCCCTTGCTGACGTCAGCACTTTTTTTGTGCTGATGTCAGCAATTTTTTTAATTATGTTGAAAAAAGTCAAATAGATAGGAAATAGGAGAAAATAGGTACCAAATTATAGAAATAGGTAGAAAATTATAGGAAATGGTAGGAAATTGTTAGTAAATCATAGAAAATTTGTGAAAATTGTTGGAGGATCATGGAAAATCGTAGAAAATAGTTGGAAAATCGTAGAATCATGTACTTATTTTTGAAAATTGTTGGAGAATCATGGAATCATGTCCTTATTGTTGAAAATTGTTGAAAAATCGTAGAATGATGTAGTTATTGTAGAAAATTGTTGGAAAATTATAGAATCATATACTTATTGTACAAAATTGGTGAAAATTGTTGGAGAATCATGGAAAATCGTAGAAAATAGTTGGAAAATCGTAGAATCATGTACTTATTGTAGAAAATTGTTGGAAAATTGTAGAATCATGTAGTTATTGTAGAAAATTGTTATTATATATATGAGTTTAATAATTTTCATATTGTTGCAATATGATGTATACCTGATGTATTTATGATGTATTCATATTATAAATTTATCATATATTGTTGCATTAATTTATTATATAGGATATAATAAATGTGATGTCAATTATTTGGAAATTTTGTTATATGAACAACCTTAAGGCATAGATCACGACACGTAATTCCATACAAAACTCCGCATCTTATATAATTTCGCGTATCACACGTAACTCCACGTATTATATATATTTTTGCGTAGGTATCGAGATGGATCCCTTTCATTGTGATTTCGAAGACGAGTACTCCCTCCATGAAATGATCCAAGAAGGCACCCAGGGCGCCGCAGGGTGTTTGTAAGAGGATGAACATGAGGATGATGGTAGCCAGTATCTCAAAGATACTGGAGATGGCGATGCCGAAAATATGGAAGAAATGCATGTGGAAGATGACATCCCCGAGGTATATGGAATTTGATCACATATCTATACATGATATGAGAACTTATGTATTTCAAACGTGTAGTAATATATATAATTTCAGGCTTCTGGATCGAAGAGCTCGAAATGTAAACGAGGCTCGAAGAAAAAGATGGAGGGGCGTACCACAATCACCTCGTTGCACTCGGATGGGGAACCCATGTCTCCCAAGGGGGTTAAGACGACTGTGGTGAATTAATGCGGATGTTATGTCAGTGAGAACATCCCCATTAGCTTCAAGCTCTGGAAAGAAAACCAAAAGCACTGATGAAGATGCTGACATCGTCCCTGAAACAGAGAAGCAAATGCTATGGGCAGATGTCAAACAACACTTTAGTTTCTCAGAGGACAAAGAAGAAATCTTTAAGAATTGGGTCATGAAGAAGATGGCTATTTCTTTCCAGAAGTTCAAGAAGAACTTGAACAAAGACTACATAAAGAAGGGCCGTGTGCCAGACTTCGAGAGACACTTTAAGAAGCAACATCCTTTTTGGGATGCATTTGTGCAGTACAAATTGTCTGAGACCAGCGAGAAAAGAACAACACATGCCAAAGAGAATGGGAGCAAAAAGGAACACATTCATCATCTTGGGCAAGGAGGTTATTCGACGGCGATCACGAAATGGCAGAAAATGGAAGACGACCTCACTGCAAGGGGAATCATACCTGCGACTTTCGACTGGCCACAGCGAGCAAAGTATTTCTTCTACGCTCATGTAGGCTCCCTAAACTCGGAAGATGGCTCGCTTATCACCAGCGATGCCATAAGAGAAGCGGCCAACAGGCTGGATGAGGCACTAAAGGCCGTGTCGGAAGGCAGTTTCAAGCCGGACAGAGAGAAAGATGAGCTGACGTACGCTCTCGGGACACCGGAACACACAGGATGTGTGCGAGGTATGGGTGTAGTTCCATGGAAGCATGGCTTCAGTGTTGACATTGAGGCCTATCGAAGCCGATCCATGAAGAAGGCTGAATAGGAAGATAAGATGCGTTCCCTGGAACAAAGGATAGCTTCGATTGAAGGTGTAATGGCAGCTACCAGCCAGCCACACCAACAAGAAGCCAGATCGGCCGCCAATTTGGAGAGCAACCCCGACTCGCAACGCCGTAGCAGCGTCGCTTCCACGGAGCACCCAGCCGGAGGTCAACCCGCAGTGGTTGCGGATGAGCCAGAACATTACCCGGTGGATGACATCACCGTGGGGACCCCCTGCGAGCTTCTATATCAGCAGAGGAAAAAGATCAAACTGGTCACGCACGACATTGCTGAAGTGCATGTCCAAGGTGGGACAATTCATGGCATGCCGATTCCGGACGGATATGTTAGGGTCATGGTCGATCGAGTCGAGCCAGGATGGGAAGACCTCGATCTCGAGATCGCTGGAGGCGATGGAGAAGAGGAACTCGGACAGGCCGTCCACACATGGATCTGTTGGAACAAGCGGTACATACGATTTGCGTCATTGGAAAGGCCCGTATTACATTTCGCCGATACACCAACTCCCAGCTCTGAGCCCGCAAATTCACTAGCAGCTCAAAGAGGTCCCAATCCGGCTCCAGAAAAGACTCCCGCTCCGGCACCAGAAAGGAGTTCCACTCTAGATCCGAGATCACCACCGGCACCACAAAGGAGTCCCACTCCGGCTCCAAGATCAGCACCAGCAGCAGAAAAAAGTCCCAGCTTGGCTCCCGATGATGCAAGGGACTCAAGTGCCAGCTCAGGGCCTTAGGTCCCATCGTCACCACCTCCGAAGGCGAAGAAGGAGAGCGCAAAGGCTTGGGTCCCACCGTCACCGCCTCCAAAGGCGAAGAAGAGCACAAAGGTCCTGCTGCCTCCTAATAAGAGGAACCCCCCCCCCCCCGAAGAAGAAAGAAAAGCGTCCAGCACCGAAGTTAGCATATGAAATGACTCTGGAGGAATTGGACGAAAGTGTGCGCAAGCAGGTCAGAGATCATTTCGCGCTAAAAAAGCCTCCACCGTTGCATCAATGGTCAGAGGAAGATAAGAAATACTTCAGATCTTTAATCCAACCGAAGTGCAGGGCACCCCTATCAGACTACGACCTCCAGATGACAAAGTCCTTGGAGAAGAAAAGTAACCGTCGGCGCAACCAAGTTCCCCAGCTAGGACAACAGTCCAAGCAATCGATAACCCCGCTGAAAGTAATTTCCGAAAAGGATGCAGCTACTGCTCAATTTGTGCTGGAAAGCGGCCTCACAAAAGCTCAGCTTCAAGGGGCAGAAATCGAGGTTCACCTAGGGACAAACAAAAAACCTTTCAAGTTGGGGGAACCTCTTATGTGAGAAGAGTTGATTCCGCGGCTACCAACTAGGATGCGTGAGTTGCATGCATGGTACCTGAAAGCAAGTGCAACGAAGGATGTAATGTTCTGTGCTCGAGTACAAGATAGTCATTTCAATCGGGGGATGGATGACATATGGATTGAATTTGAAAATCTTTATGATCTGTACCTTCAAGATGCCTTAGACAAGTCTCTCCTCGATGTATTTTGTATGTAAGTGTACTTCCTACTATTTGTATATAGTACTCTAGCTCTACCAATTATGTGTTTTCTCATCCTCTTCCTTCTTTTTTAATCGTGTAGGATGAAGGTTCAAGAATACCAGAAAAAAGGGTACTATCACGTCGGCTTCATAGACCCATATAATACATGAGGAGAGTGTCAGGAAATGGCCTAATCGGACCGAGAACAACATACTCAAGGCCTTGCATAAGCAGAATACTTGTCAATACATTCTGTTACCGTACAACTTCGAGTGAGTTTTCATCTTATTTCTTGACTTGACTATATATATGTGTATATATATCTAATATTTCTTATACATATATGTGTCTAAAACAGGTTCCATTGGATCCTTCTTATTATCAAGATTGATAAATGCCGAGTTCGGGTGTACGACTCCTTGAGGAAGCCAACATATTATTACCAAGACCTCATAAACATCATGCAAAGGGCATGGGCTCGCTTCCTCAAAAAACATATAGGAATCGCGTCAACACCATGCCAGCTAGAATTCAACACTAACTTTTAGATACGAATACATATCGCACATCTACTGTCGTTTTTTTAATCAACATAAATATTTCATAACCCATCTATATATATATATATATATATATAGATTATGAGATAGCAGCAAGAAAACAACCTATGTGGCTACTACGTATGTGAGTACATGATGGATTTTTGCTGCCGCAGCTCGATGACACGACATGAAATCAATGTACGTAGAACAATATTACTAACAATTACTTGCATTTAGTTCCATCTAGGTATTAATTGAAAATATTGGTGTTTGCACTTGACAGATTACTTATATGGCAGAGGACCTCATCCAACCGGAAAGAATCAAAGCAATTCAAGAATCAATCTGTGGATTCCTCCTAGATGAGGTCATAAATCCAAATGGAGAATTTTATGCGGATCCTAAGATAAGTGTGGGTCGAGTGGATCCGAATAAGGACATCAGCGATGATGAGGCGGTTGACACTTAGTATCTTGTACACATTCCGAATAAGGACATCAGCGATGATGAGGCGGTTGACACTTAGTATCTTGTACACATTTGTCGAACAAAACTTATGTGCATGACGACTTGTAAATATATTATGTGCATGACGACTTAGTGTATGTAATTATAATAAATGTATTCTCTTGTATGCTAGATACGAATATATATGAATACACAGACATACAAGAATATGAATACGCAGATGCACACAAATACGAATACACAAATGTATACGAATACGAATTAGTTGAAACCCAAGAAATGAAAAAATAGAAAAGAAAAAAAATACACCGACCGGTACTAAATGGCTACACCTGCCGCGCCTGCGTGGCATGCACTTTAGTCCAAGCGGCCTGACCGGTACTAAGTGACGGCGCACTTAGTAACGGCCAGGCGGTACCGGGCGGGCGACCGGTACAAACCGGGGGTTCCCGCCCGGTACAAATGAGGGTTTTTCTAGCAGTGGCCATAAAGCCTAAAGACCATCCATAAATTAAGTGATCGGAAACAGAAGCTCGCATTAGTAAGAGAGATTTATACATTTTATCAATAATAACTGAAAATACTCGTAGTAAGTAAGAAACACTGCACTAAGGGTAGGAAAATGTTTGGTATTTTTATTTTCATATGTTGGGTTAAAAATCATTAAAATTTAAATATAAGATAGGATTTAATTTGTGGCAGATTTTAGATGTTGTGGAAGGGTGTCAAGATTAAAAGACTACTTATAGACTAAATAAAACATGACACAATTTCTTTCGAAATGGCTAAACTTATTAGTAGAAATAGTCTAAAAAAGACTTGACACTATGAAAATATCAATTCAACTCAATGGTACAGGAAGCAACACGAAAAGTTGTGCCAATTATCATGTAACCAAATAACCAGACAAAAACTATATTTTAGAGGTGTTAAGGATAGGGACATAAGAAAGTATAAAAAAATTGACCATGGGGTGGGTTGACAAACGTAGTTAGACTACGGTAGTAATCAGTAGCATAGACGTGGTGTCTAGGCTAAGGGTTACCTTTGTTTGTCTTATATCTCACAGTCTGTGAGGTAGGCTGCATGTGGTGACAGTCCTGTTGGTCCTTGTAGCCCTCCACGTTCGGGTATAGCGTAGAGCCGTTGGCTAGAGTCTCCTGACCATTTCAGGGGTAAGTCGGTGCCCGAAGCGAGTATCTTGCCCGAGAGATCGACCTTAACTCATCTAGTGCTACCTCAAGAATCCTCTCTATCCTCACCACTTATCTTGGTGTGTCCTTGGACCGACTCAGTTAGAAGTTTGTGCACACACGTCCCCTGTGGATACGATAACCCTTGAATACTCACGGGTGAAAACTACAACGGTATCCGTGCGCTTGCAGATTTATTCGCAGTCGTTAAAATATCCAACAAGCTTTCTGGCACCGTTGCCGGGGAACGGTTGTTGTATCTCTCTTCAAACCTAGTTGGTCCTCGTATTCAATCTTTAAAAAAAACTCTTACCTTTTGTCTTTCTTATCTCTCTCTTCACCCCTTTTATCATGGAGCAGCCATCTATCCTAAGCTTCTCTGGTCCTAAGGGCGAGCTCTTAGAGCCTCCGCAATCCGAGCATCCAATTCTTGCATCTAGCTACGAGCTCCGTCCCGACCTTATCGCTATGGTTCAGAAACTATCCTTCTCAGGGTTAGATTGTGAAAACCCTTACCATCATCTGCGGAGTTTGAGCAATTGTGTTCATGTCGTGCCATCGCAGGCATGTCACACGATACTCTCAAGTGGAAGTTGTTTCCCTTTTCTCTTGTTGAGAAGGCGACACAATGGTACACGCAAAGTGTAGGAAGCGTGAATGGAAGCTGGGATGAACTTAGAGACAAGTTTTGTCTACCATTTTTCCCCCAGTCCCGTGTCGTCACCCTACGAAGGGATATCCTCTACTTTCAGCAGAATGAGAAGGAATCCATAGGTGCAGCTTGGGCCATGTTTTCACTTCTTCAATTGTCTGGCCTAACCTTTCGATACCCGAACATGTGTTGCTTCAACATTTTTACATCGGGCTCGACACAAAATCTGCCCTTTACCTTGACATTGCCGCTGGAGGATCTTTTGCCCACAAGACTCCGTCCGAAGGTAGGGAAATCCTAGATCGTATCACCGAAAATACCTCTTTCATAGCCAACTCCAGATCCTCCCAAGAAGAGCATACGTCAATCCATGAGGACATTCTTGGAACCGAATCAGATCTTTCACCTCCCACAACCCTAGATTCAGCTCTAGAACCCTCTTCTGAACCACAGGCTCCGGTGGAAGAAGAAATTCAACCTTCGGAGCTCCCTTTCAAGTTCGATGATGATCTTTTCAAAGATTTTGGAAACACCTTGAGTTATCTCTGCACGAGGAAGCCGCCGGTTTCCATCCCTTCCATGGATCCTATAGAAGCTATATACCTTAGGGAAAACGTGAAGAAGATAACAGCCATCATTGCCGACGAATGGTCAAGGGAGGCGGAGCTATCACCAGAAGTTCTTCGTATCAACTCCCCTCCATCAACCATTCCTTGCACCATAAGAGGAACCCCGGTAGACATCCTCTATAGTCCCACTATTGGAGCCAACATCATCTCCAGCGAATGCGCGTTCCAACTCTTGAGAGATGAGCCGTTGGTGCAAACCGACAAAAGCTTCCAGACTTCATCTAGAAAAATCATAGAAGGAATTGGGATTTTGCAGAACGTGACAAAAACGTCGATGTGATCCTTGATTTTCATGTTTTCGATGTCCAAGACTTCGATCTCATGATCGGGCAACCCGTTGAGAAATTGCTCATGGATGCCCCAACTCAAGGTAAACTCAATGTCTGTCTAGGGAAGGAAACCTTTTCGGTCCAAATCTCTAGAGTAGCAAATTCTTTGGCTGAACCTTCCCTTGATTCTGAACGGATCATGGAGGTGACAACAATTCTCCCTTTTGACTCTCTAGAATCCCTCCTTGAAAAAGATGCTGAAAAGTTCATCGAGGAGGTTGACGATCCCACTAAACCCATAGACATATCCGAGTTCGAGTCTCCCCCTAGACCTCTGATCAAGTTGAAACCTTTACCCACAGGCCTCCGTTACGCCTTCCTCCATGGTGATTCTCAGTCTCCTGTGATCATTAGTGACAAACTTTCGGAAAAAGAATCTTCGAGACTAATCACTGTCCTAGAGAAACAAAGAACCGTCCTGGGATATTCCCTCCAAGATCTGAAGGGAATTAGCCCAACTCTTTGTACCCATAGCACCCCTTTGGATCCAGCTTTTACACCATCTAGGGAACCTCAAAGGAGGTTTAACAATGCGATGAGGGAAGTCGTTGAGAAGGAGGTCCTGAAACTCCTACACACTGGGGTTATCTACCCCGTGCCGTATAGTGAGTGGGTTAGCCCTGTTCAAGTTGTGCCTAAGGAAGGAGGGTTGACGGTTGTCCCTAACAAGAAGAATGATTTGATTGCTCAACGTCTCCCTACTGGGTGGAGGATGTGCATAGATTATAGGAAACTCAATAAGGCTACAAAGAAGGATCATTTCCCGCTACCCTTCATTGATGAAATGTTGGAGCGGCTTGCAAACCATTCCTTCTTCTGTTTCCTTGATGGGTATTCCGGTTATCACCAAATTCCCATCCACCCTGATGACCAAAGTAAGACCACGTTCACATGCCCTTATGGAATGTATGCCTATCGTAGGATGTCGTTCGGGTTGTGTAATGCACCCGCATCGTTCCAAAGGTGCATGATGTCTATTTTCTCAGACATGATTGGCCAGATCATGGAAGTTTGCATGGACGATTTCTCCATCTATGGAAAAACCTTTTACCATTGTCTTGAGAATTTAGATAAGGTCTTACAACGATGCACGGAGAAAGACTTGGTGCTTAATTGGGAAAAGTGTCGTTTCCTGGTCCGTGAGGGCATTGTCTTAGGGCACCTTGTTTCTGAACGTGGGATAGAGGTGGATCGAGCCAAGATTGAAGTTATAGAAAAGCTTCCACCTCCTATTAATGTCAAGGGAATCCGTAGCTTTCTAGGACATGCTGGGTTCTATCGCCGTTTCATCAAAGACTTTTCTCACATCGCTAGACCCCTCACGAGCCTCTTAGCTAAGGATGCACCCTTTGACTTTACTGATGAGTGCCTTGATGCCTTTCACATGCTCAAGAAGGCATTCATCTTAGCACCAATCATCTAGCCTCCAGATTGCACGCTGCCCTTTGAAATCATGTGTGATGCTAGTGACTACGCCGTAGGGGCCGTCCTCGGCCAAACTAAGAATAGGAAGCATCACGCGATTGCTTATGCCATCATGACTTTGACAGGAGCTCAACTAAAATATGCTACCACTGAAAAAGAGCTCCGTGCCGTTGCTATCAACAAGTTTAGAACTTACTTAGTAGGAGCAAAGATGGTTGTTTACACCGATCATGCTGCATTGAAATATTTGCTCACTAAGAAAGATGCTAAACCTCGCCTAATACGTTGGATCCTTCTACTCCAAGAATTTGATATTGAAATAAAAGATAAAAAGGAAGTAGAAAACTCTGTTGCAGATCATTTGTCGCGTATGCATTTCACTAACATGCAGGAGCTACCGATAAATGACTTCATTCGGGATGACATGCTCTTGAAGGTAACAGACTACACACCCTGGTATGCGAATATTGTGAATTTTATGGTTGTAGGTTATGTACCACTAGGGGAAAACAAGAAGAAGCTAGTCTACGAAAGTAGACACCACTTGTGGGACGATCCGTACCTCTACAAAGTTTGTGCTGATGGCTTGCTAAGAAGATGTGTACCCACTGCCGAAGGAATGAGAATCATTGAGAAATATCATGCGGCACCATATGGGGGACACTATGGTGTATACCGTACTCAGGCCAAGATCTGGTAAAGCGGATTCTTTTGGCCAACCATGTACGAGGACACCAAAGACTTCATCCGGAAATGCCAAAGATGCCAGCACCATGGAGGAATCACTGCAAGAGATGCAATGCCCCTACAGAACAACCTCCAGATAGAATTATTCAACATTTGGGGCATTGACTTCATGGGACCATTCCCAAAGTCCTATGACAACGAATACATCCTGGTGGCAATTGATTATGTGTCCAAATGGGTAGAAGCAATGCCATGCCATGCTGCCGATGACAAGCATGCTCGAAGGATGTTCCACGAGGTCATCTTTCCTCATTTTGGAACACCAAGGATGGTGATAAGTGACGGAGGGTCTCACTTCATTGATAAGACCTTCCGAAACTTCCTGAAAGAGCTTGGTGCATAGCACAACATTGCAACTCCATATCACCCCCAAACCAGTGGTCAAGCAGAAATGTCATATAAACAAATCAAGAATATTCTGCAAAAGACAGTACAAGAGATGGGGAAATCATGGAAGACAAAACTACCCGATGCACTTTGGGCATATCGGACTGCATACAAAACACCATTGTGCATGTCACCCTATCAGCTAGTATACGGGAAGACATGCCACTTGCCTGTTGAGCTAGAACACAGGGCAAACTGGGCAATCCAGAAATTCAACATGGACTTCAAGAAAGCCGGAATGCTCAGGAAGCAACAGCTATCAGAGCTGGAAGAATGGAGGGACAAAGCATACCATAGTGCCAAAATCTACAAAGAGAAGACAAAGAAGTGGCACGATAAAAGGATCAAGCAAAAGGAGTTCAAGCCAGGATATAAGGTATTGCTCTTTAATTCCAGGGTTAAGCTATTCGGACATTGCAAGCTTCGGAGCAAATGGGAAGGACCATACACCGTCGTCAATGTCGCATCACATGGAGCAATCACTCTCCAAGATGAGGGAGGTAGGACCTTCAAGGTAAATGGCCATCGTCTGAAAATCTTTCTAGAACTTGATGATAAAGAGTATGATGTGATCAATTTCATTGAAGAAACCTAGCCATAAAATCAACTTAAAAAAATACAAAAATTATAATAAATAAAATAGGCTAGACAAACCTTATCCTCCTAGGTTCCTTTTGTTTTGTTTTGTCCCCTAATCAAATGCAGGCAAAAGAACAAGTGTGGGGGGTCGCCTGACCCCAGATCATCAACACACTACAAAGGTATGCAACCCAAAGCCTCATTCTCCTTGGTTCCTAAGTTTGAATGAGTTTTAAAACTAATCCCTTAAATCAAGCTCAAATAAAATGAATCAACATGACCCTCTTGCTCTACATACTTTCTGTGGTTGGCTTGCTTATGTTTTATTCCTTACTTATCATCTTGATGCTTGTGAACAAATATCTTTAGGACCACATGCTCACCTAAGTAGTTGGTGTGTGTGATATGGTTTGATGAGATGATCTTTACTCTTAATGTTTAAGTACTTGGGAAAATTTATTTAAAAAAAACATTCAAAATCTCCTCTTTGATTTGCCAAAGTCCTACCAGAGCCATATGATTAATTAATTTGAAAACCTTACATATACTGCTTGTCATTGCATTGAGCATTGTCAAAATGTTGTGACCCTTGGAAGAATTCTTTTCATGCTTCCATGAGAAGTTAGCATTGTACCATTTTTTACATCCGACAAAATAAAAGCTCCACATTATGTGACGAATTCTCTCTCCATCTTTTGTTACATGGGTTATAAAAAAAGAAGAAAAAAACATATGGACACATGAAGGTCCAAGCATTGAAAAAAAAGTTGGACACATGAAGGTCCATGAAAGAAAAAACAAGAACAAAGTATAGCCACGATCTCAAAAAGAATTTACAAATGGAGAGAGACCACACAAAAGGAGTTTCCATCCACCATATATCATCCACTAAATTCATACACGTGCACATCTTGATCTGATTGTATGACTAGTTTCCCTCCTTGGATCTGGTTTTTGACTTTGCAATATATGTGATGCAAGTATGCCTTTTCCTTCATACCTACCTTAAGCTCCACATATGGCCATCATTAGAAGTAGGATAAAGAAAATGGACAAGTCAAATGCCTTAGTGAGGACTTATACACCTTGAGTGATCCGAGAGTATCAAATGAGGAGCTATGAAAGGTTTGTTTTTGAAAACTCATCGAAAAATCCCAAGCTACTTAACATGTAGAGTTGAGGTGATTTGATTCATGACCGTTCCACTCCTCAACTACCCAAGATGGCATGATAGACACTTCAGAGTTCACAAGTGCAAGGTGAGGTTTGGAATATCTCTTATGCTTGCTTCATAACTTCGGAAGTTATGTTTCACCTTAGTCCTTTCTCCTTCACTTGAGGACGAGCAAAGGCTAAGTGTGGGGGTGTTGTTGACGGTCCTTAACTCCCAAAATTAACTGTCAACTCCTGCAGCATTTCAGAACTTTTTAGCACCAAACTTAGATATAGGGCTTATAGCTAACCAATTCCACAAGTTTTGGTGAATTGTGATCCGCAGGCACCCATTATTGCATTTAGGCATAAACACAAGTGAACACGTAGAGAAATGCACAGATGATCCAGTCTTGCGTTTCACTTACAAGAAGGGCCCACAAACCCAGAGCAAATGGGCATGCCACACAAGATGCACCCCGCGATCTTGTGCCCCTACTCTTCCTCAAGGCGGTGCTCAGGTGCATTTTGGGTAGAGTGGCGCCTACTCAACCTCCTTCACGTGGATAAGGTTGCCATGTATATGGATACGTGGAGTAGCCCCTACTCCTCCTCCACCACTATATAAAGGGCCTCCTCCTCACCTCTCAAACATACACCATCCAAGGGAGTAGAGTAGTGCCACATTGCAAAGGCGATGCGCTAGTTTGCCAGTGCTAGAATAAAGGAGGAGAGTGAGGAGTAGTTCGGGGAAGCACCGGGCTGTCGGTGTGCCTCTACAAGCTATACCTCTACAGATACTGGCTTCTTTCGGAGTAAAGTAAGTTAGTATTTGTGATTCTTTTTATTGCATAGTACTTATCTTTGAGTGAGATCAGTTCTCTTACTCGCGGGTTCGTCGCTCCGTATTTATACGAAGTTCTGTAGCTTGCTACGGGTCGACAAATGTAGTTAGACTATAGTAGTAATCAGTAGCATAGACGTGGTGTCTAGGCTAAGGGTTACCTTTATTTGCCTTATATCCCGCGGTCTGTGAGGTAGGCCGCAGGTGGTGACAGCCCTGTTGGTCCTTGTAGCCCTCCACGTTCGGGTATAGCATAGAGCTATTGGCCGGAGTCTCCTGACCATTTCAGGGTAAGCCGGTGCCCGAAGCGAGTATCTTGCCCGAGAGATCGACCTTAACTCATCTAGTGCTACCTCAGGAATCCTCTGTACCCTCACCACTTATCTTGTTGTGTGCTTGGACCGACTCAGTTAGAAGTTTGTGCACACATGTTCCCTGTGGATATGATAACCCTTGAATACTCACGGGTGAAAGCTACAACGGTATCTGTGCGCTTGCGGATTTATTCGCAGTCGTTAAAATACCCAACACAACCCTGCTCGGGGGCTGGGCGCCGCAAACGACCCGGCGTGTCTCAGTGACTCAGCCAGAGCTCCAGGGCCCGGACGCCGTGATTACTCGGCGCGTCTCTGTGACTCCGCTAGCTACCCTGCTCGAGGGCTGGGTGCCACAAATGACCCGACGTGTCTCAGTGACTCAGCCAGGGCTCCAGGACCCGGACTGTTGGAATATGGGGTAGCAAAACAAAAATTTTTCTTCCGCATAAACCAGAATTACTGCAGTTATAGATCATGGGATTACCACTAGACGCACGGTTGCGGAACTTCTGTAGCTCGTCGGTGTAGTGCAGATGGAAGCCGGCAGTGCAGCTGCGTAAACCACCTCACGAACGGCTCATCCTTGTGCAGCAAGCACAACACCTCCATGAAGTCCACACGTACGAGAAGAAGCGTCGCACTTCGTATGTCTAGATCCGCGAGAACAATTAAGGCTCGATGCACAGGAAGAGGAGCAGGAAGGAGAGAGGGGGGCGCCAACTGCTGAGAGGGCGGACAGGGTTTTCTGGTTGGGCACCCCCTCTCCCCCTCCTCCCCTCCTTTTATAGTCTTGGTGGGCTCCCCTAGATGGGCCCTAGTGGGCCCCACCTTGGGCACCCTAGGTGGGCTGCCCTAGCCCCCACCTTGGGTGCCCCCTAGGTGGGCTGCTCTGGCCCCACCAAGGGTCCAACTGTATGGGCCTGTCGAGGCCTATTAGTGCATCAAATCCCAGTCTAATTAGGATCTCATCCTCATTAGGCTTTTGACCCTTAAGTGTGTGACCCTATGGGCTTACGCGTGAATAGACATGGCCGAGTACTCCTACTCGCCATTACTTGATAGCGGTCTCTAGCAAGACGTGTCAACTCCTATGTGCGCGCGAATCATATCTATCGAGCCGTCACAATCTTATACATGATGTTCCCTTTGCCTCACGATATTTGGTCTAGCTTGAAGTCGACCACTCTTTCTCGATCCCGTGATTTGGAATCCTTGGTTAACTCTTAACCCCAGCATGGCCATGCATTTCCTGATCCGAATCACTCAGGGGGCCCAGAGATATCTCTCTCTTGTAAAGAGGGGAAAATCTCATCTTCACCGACTATGTCTCAGACATGCTTCTTGACAGACTTTAAAGCCACCTTTTTAACTATCCAGTTACGGTGTAGCGTTTGATGGCTCCTAAGTAAGTTAGTTCACATCTTGAGTACATACGACGATCTCAGGTCTTAGGACACAGCGTACATATTGTGTAATGAGAAGTCATCATCTCGTGTTGGGTCAGTTCAGACTCATGTCTCACATGAGCCCACATTATTAGTTTGACATCCCCATGTCCATGACTTGTGAAACGTAGTCAATCAACTAATATATGTGCTAGTATAATATTCATGTGTGTCCTCACATGAACTCCGACTAGGAACATTTCAGAATATCCATACAAGTAAAGAGTTTCACAAATACTTCACATAAGCATTAATCAATATAAGTTGTCATCCATGGATATTCAAGGAACACTTTATTAATCATGAATACAAGGAAATATGATTGCCTCTAGGGCATATTTCCAACAGTCTCCCACTTCCACTAGAGTCAATCTAGAATGTATCTAATACCCATTACTCTTGTGTTCCTCTCATGCTTGGGCTGTGGAAGGAGTTTTGTCAACGGATCTGAAATGTTCAGGTCCGTGTGTATTTTGCATATCTTGATCTCGCCACGATCGATGAACTCTTGAATGAGATGAAACCGCCGCATAACGTGTTTACTCTTTTGGTGATTCCTTGGCTCCTTGGCTTGCGCAATAGCTCCACTGTTGTCACAGTAGAGATCCAGCGGGCTAGAGGCATTAGGGAACACACCAAGCTCAATAAGGAACTTCCTTATCCAAACACCTTCCTTCGTAGCTTCTGAAGCTGCGATGTACTCAGCTTCTATTGTAGAATCGGTCACCGTCTCCTGCTTGGAACTCTTCTAGCTAACCGCACCACCATTTACTTTGAACACGAAACCGGACTGAGACTTTGAATTGTCTTTGTCGATTTGGAAGCTAGCATCAGTGTAACCGGTTACAACGAGCTCCTCCTCACCTCCATAGAGTAGGAACACATCCTTAGTTCTTCTCAAGTACTTGAGGATGTTTTTCATAGTTGTCCAGTGACTTTCACCTTGATCTGACTGGTACCTACTCGTAACACTTAGAGCATAAGAAACATTTGGGCGTGTACTTATCATTGCATACATGATAGATCCAATTGCTAAGGCATATGGAACTTTGCTCATGCGTTCTCGCTCATCAGTCGTCATAGGACACTGAGTCTTACTAAGATGTATGCCATGTGACATAGGCAAGAACCCTTTCTTTGCCTCTTCCATGTTGAACCGCTTCAACACTTTGTCAATGTAAGTATCTTGGCTTAATCCTATAAGCCTCTTTGGTCTATTTCTATAGATCTTGATGCCTAGTATGTATGCTGCTTTTCCTAAATCCTTCATCGAAAAACTATTTTTCAGTGAAGTCTTTAAGGACTCAAGTATAGGAATATCATTTTGTTGTCGGTCAAAACTCACCGGCGAGTAGCGAGCGGCAACACGAAGAGTCGGGAGGCTACCGGGGCGCTGGCTGGCACCGGTCTCTCGGTCAACGGCCCAGATCCTAGCACACGCCGATGCTTCCGGAGATGCAGGGCCTGCCACCTGATCTATACCCGATCAGGAAGGTGCAAACGTGCTTTCGACAATTTGCCTACATGCACAAACACGTGTAAACATTAGTCCGAGCCGTGGTCGGCTCCCCGGGACGACTCTTGCATCGGCTTTAAAGAGCCGATCGAGTCCCGGTGTCAGATCAGATATGCATATCTGGATATTAATAGATAAAGTAAATAACTGCAAAAACTACTTCAATTAGATCTAGTTAATCTTATCCACGACGGTAAAAGCTTCACTGTTAGATCGGAACATCCTACATGTAGTTAGGCCTAACGAGCGTAATTAAAAACCAAACTTTAACCAGAATAGAGGCCTAAGAATAAGCAATAGACGATTCTCGGATCAATCCCTGTTAAGATCATGGCAAAGCATCTAATACATCGCCGGATCGTCCAACCCGTTTGCAAGGCCTAAACTAGCAGATATTAAGCCGATTCTTACGTATAAGAACAAACCATAACAGATTAGATCTACTAGATAGAAAAGAAGCAGGGTGTTATCTCTACGCGACTAACTCTATGCAACGAGAATTAGTATAAGATTAATACGTGATCACGCAGAGATAACATGATATTCGTAGATGATAAACAACAAGAGCATGATAGATCTACTAAAGGTCATGCTACGAATACACGATAACTAGCACTACTCGCCATCAAAAATGCTTCAGTACGAGTAATACCAAGGTAAAAGTAAGAACAATACTGCCTTGATCACAGGAAGTGATCAGGGCAGCATGACGCTTACTTGGATGAAACCCTAGGATTATGGATGACGGTGCGCCGAGAATTGTTGTTGCGAGATGTGATGACGTTCTTCTTTACGAATGTCATAGGGTACATATTTATAGTCCGGAGACTTGGAAAACAATCTAAACTAACGTGTCCATATTGGACTCTATCTCTAACTCAAACTGAACTTAAACCTAAAGGTACATGGCCCAGATGGCCCGAACGCCCACGCAAGAGCCGATTCGTAAGCCTACTTTAATTTTTGCATTAAGCCCAACTCACTTGCGGCCCATTAATTAACCCTGTTAATTTATGGCGATAACACATGCCCCCCAAGTTTCAAAGTATGAATGCTTTGAAACTTTGTATAGTCGACACCTCAATCTGATAGCTGCTCTTCTGATAGCTGATGCTTTACTGATAGCCGACGCAAAGAGACAAATCGACTTTACTCCTCCTGCTAAATAACTTGGATCTTTTGAACAGAAAATAACTTCACTCCTCAAATGATTCTCTCAAATCGCTCAATGTGTATGATTCCTCACCAAAGCATTATATTGCCTCCTTTCTCCCTATCTCTAGTATGGCTTTTTGTGGAGTTCAGGGTAGGGAATGAAGAGGTAGCATACTCGGGCCGCACATGTTGCAAAGTCAAAAACCGGATCCAATAGAGAAAGCAAGTCATACAATCAGATCAAGATGTGCATGTGTGTGGAATTTTTGTGGCTGGAACTCGCATCCCCCTTTTGCAGAACTCTCCCTTTTATCTTTTGCTGAGATATGAGCTGTCTTTCATTTTTCTTTCTTTTTTTTCTTCTCATGTTTTTTGGGGCACATACATTTATATTTTTTTCTTCTTTTTTTTACATAGCCCAAATCTTTCTACATGATGAATATAAAGAGTTCTATCAAAAAAGGAATGGAGCATTTTTATGGATGGAAGGCATATACTTGCGTAACTTCCAGTGTAGAAGTCAGCATATGAGTGGTTGAGTACATGGAGTGTACGTGATCTTGATCTTAAAAATATGAAGCGAATCTCACAAGGATCACAAAGAATTTGACAATGCTCAATGCAAACACAAGCAGCATATGTATAAAGTTTTTAAATGTGTATATATGGCTCTGGTAGGAATTTAGCATACCACTGAGGAGCTAAGCTATTTAAATTCAAAATTCCCAAGTATTTTGCAGTAAGAAATAAAGTTTGCTCGTCATACCGGTATCAACAGTGTTGGCGGCATCGGCAATTTGTTGGTGATCTCCTGTAGCTTCCCGATGCTCTCAACAATTGTTCGATAGAATAGATCCTGCTCTTTTTTTTATATGCTGGAGGCGATGGCAATGCATCGGCTTTCCTCACTGTCCCTTGAGACAATGGCAACATATCAGCTCCCCACACTGTTCCTGGAGGTGATGGATTTCAACTCAACGTGTTGGCCTTTTATAATACAGCCAGATGGATTTCATCGGCTCTTGTTATTCGCCTTCCCACATGCTCGGGAAATATTTCTTGAGGTGTTGGCCATTGACGGCTATAGGAAACTTGACACCGTCCAATTCTTCAAGCATGTACGCATTTCCAGGCAGGACCTGATCAACCTTGTACGGCCCATGCCAAGTTGGAGACCTGTAAGGATCACCGGGGTGTCCAACCATAGAGGGGGAGGGGTGAATAGGGTCGCTAATCGCTTTTTAACCTAGGGCTCAAACTACTTGCATAAGATAAACCTAACACGTCCTCTACATGCTAGTTATGACTAAGGTTTATCTATGCTACTCTCTACTTACCCCAAAAAGCTTGCAACCTATAGCCAATCCTAAACAAACTAATTAGGAAAGTAAAGGCACGCAAGATAAAGTGAATGCGGAAACGTAATAAGGTAAGTAAAGAGGTAAGTGCAAGAGTGATGCAAAGGGAGTAAGACGCCTCTCATACTTGGGAGGCCTTTTCTCAAGACCGCAAGGGCGAACATCGACGTTGGCAAGGGAGAGATCAAGTTCGACATCAATGGCACCACAAGCGAGTTCAAGTTTCGTCCACGCCTCGAGGTATGCAACATGATCAATGTCAAATATGTTCCGCCTCACCGCCGTGTCACAGAGGCGAAGCCAAAGAGAGAGGAGGAGCCGAACAAGAAGGAAGCGAAGAAGGAGAAAGAAGTCGTCGCGCCCATCGCGACAAAGAAGATCGTTGCACCCGTCATTTCGATTC
Organism: Panicum virgatum; assembly: GCF_016808335.1. Classification (NCBI taxonomy): domain Eukaryota; kingdom Viridiplantae; phylum Streptophyta; class Magnoliopsida; order Poales; family Poaceae; genus Panicum; species Panicum virgatum. The sequence goes on along the minus strand of NC_053146.1, from coordinate 17,587,063 downwards.
TGTTTCTTATTTTAAACCAATGACATGAGCCATCCTATGATTTATTTGCCTCTTCTTGAGAAAGCCACATCCAAACTTCCATACCTATTTTTGGCGACCGTCCTTTCCATGATGGCCGGACCAAGTTGAGATAAAAAGACACGAGTAGAACCGCGCTTTGTTTATATTATTTAAATTCTTGATGTGTAGGTTCGCACAAACATAGAGGGAATTTTCAGTTTCATTACCATAGGACTAGAATTTTCCTAACTTTAATTGTTCCCTTTTTCAAAATTTCTCTCTCATTTTGGCAAAATTAGAACCTAAAACCCAAGACCCACGGTTGAATTCGAGATTGTTCGCTATCAACTCATGAAAGTGAACGGTTCCGGTGCAACCAAAACTAATGTAGTCGGAAAATATTTTTCGACTTACAAATGTAAAGATGTTTTGATTCCCCTCTGATTATTTATTTAAGCTTATTGCATGCTTTGAGTTAATTCTGAAATTTCGATGTTAGAGGAGGATTCAACATCTAATCATGATTTGGAGAAGGTTTATGTGCTTGATTAACATCTATTGATCAAAGTGAGTTCACGGGAAGAAATTGTGCTCTCTACCTACCACCACATGCAAATAATCCAAAGAAGGGAGCAGCCATGCATGGGAAGGACATGAAATTTTCAGCAAAGATGGCACCATGTGATAAATGATGAAGTATGGGACAAGGTGAATGACACAAAGTGAAGAAGTAATATTGCAAGTGGACAACAAGGACAAGGAAGGAATGGTGCATGGGTTTTGGATGGTGCAAAGCATAAAAGATGTACTGGACAGAGGCAAGAAATCGCACCAGGAAGTCACCAGAGAAAGATGAAGTCGAGGAGGGCCAGGAACACCCTAGGCCGGCCGGCCCCATGACCCTAGGCCGGCCGGCCTGGCCTCTTTTTATGCCCTCTGGTGCTCTCCTTTCACAGGTATGCTCCTCACTCAATTCTTTATTCGTGTTCATCAAGTTCATCACCCAGAAACTTAAGCTAGAGCTCTGAAAAAATTCGTCCACCAAAATCAACTCCGAAAATCCCCGAAAATTCACCACAAATCCTAGTTTGCCCCACTCTTCGATATATTGTTCTCCCACCAGAAAAAAAAACCCGGTGTGTTTGTTTTTGAGTGTGTGCAGCAATGAGTCACCATGAGTGGCTTCATGAAGTTCATCACCGGGAGGAGAAGGACGCGTTCATCAACATCCGACGCATCGGCAAGTTCTTCGCGGAGGCACTCGGTCGCCGAGTCTCCGCGGGGCATGGAGGTAGACAACCCCGCACCGAGGAGCGACATGTTACTCCTTGGTGGGATGAGAGACCCAAGAAGTTCCTCCATGAGATTCACCGAAGGCACGCCACCTCCTCCACGGCGTTCGACAAGGTCATCCGCACCACCGCCATACAAGCCCAAGAAATCCAAAAACAGGTTTACCATCTTGTCAAAAGAAGAAGAAGAAAGGCTCAAGTTCATGAAGGGAAGGCTGCGAGCAAACTATGATTTCGATGATGAAGCATTAGAGAAGTTGGGATTCCATCATGAAATCCACAAGCTCTTGGAGAACATCGGTTGGAAGCTATTTTCCGACGGTGTTACGGTAGACATGCAAGAAGAAGTGGCTTTGGAGGTGTTCATGACACTAAAGAAAATAACGGAGGCAGTGGATGATGAAGTGCCATGTCCGAAATTTCGGCTCAAGAATGAAGAAAAAGTCATCACTTATGGAGCAATAGGTAGTTTGCTCGGGTTCAAAAGTAATGCAAGTGAAATGGTGGAAGTCGAAGATGGAGAGCTCGATGAGTTTTGGATGAAGATAGCAAAAGATGTCAATCGCCAAAGGAAGAACATAAGTAATGTGATCCTCCAAATATTCCACTCTTGGGTGAGCAAAAGAATTCTCGGGAGGATGAGAGAATCAATGGTCACCGACCAAGAATTGAATTGGATGTATGCAGCATTGGTGAAAAAGCAAGTGATTGATCCCACCTACATCATGGTTGATAGATGGGTTTGTGAAGCATCATCCGGCACGGGAGAAGGTGGTTCGGGGTGTTATCTCACACTAATAGCCCGAGCCATGAATCCGGAGTTAGGGGTGATCAGAAAAATATTATGTCCCGGGAAGGGATATGGGGATTGAACATTTGAGGCAAGGCCATTATATCGGAGGGGATGAAAAGAAGGGATTCATTATTTCCGAGACGGATATTTCCCTCCTCTATCAAAGGCTAAAATCATTCACAAGAGGAAGGACCGATTGGCGAGTTGAAAACATTGGAGAAAAGGTGAAGAAAACAAAAAGAGGAAAGTTGATTGAAGGAACATCGGCATTGGCACAACAAGAAAATTTGGAGGTAAAGCTTCCACCACCAAGTTCCGCTTATTGGAGGAATGAATTTCAAAGTGTATCAAGTGGACAAGGACACCCACAAGGATGGACGAGTCAATGGAAAGAAAACCAAGATCAAGCATGGGGGCATGGTGTGGCGGCGCCTCCACCGGCGTACCCGGCGCCCCCACCATTTAGCAACTATGGCTACCCACCCCCATCATACCAAGGAGAGATGCCCAACCCGTCATTTGGAACAAAATTTTTTTGACCTCCCTCAACCAAAACAAGGAATGAGAATCATGGGTGCCTATGCAAGAAGAAACATGGAAGACATAGACGCCATCCGGAGGCACACAAGCCAACTAGAAGATGGAACCGCGGGAATTGCATATCAAATGGGACTTCTAGGCCTAGCGCCACCGGAATAATTTGATGGAGGAGCATTTCAACAATATTATGACCAAGGAGACAACGCAAAAGGCAATCAAGGAGAGAGATCAACGACAACAAGACCATGAATAAAATGTTCGCACGTGTGGTTTGGATTTTTCTATTTCTTTTCATTTATTTTCAGCATGTGTGCGAGCTTGTGTGTGCGTAGCAATTTTCTGTTTTATTTTTTAGCATGTGTGCAATTTGCTTTCTTTTGTTTTCATCACCATGATAAATAAATGCATCACCCACGCTTTAATGTTATGGTTAGTAATGATGATAGAAAGTTTGTGCCATGTTAAAATATGATGATCGTTGCCACCTTGTCTACTTTCTTGTGCTTGGTTTATGCATGTTTAAACTAATGCTCTCTCTAACATGATCTGAAAAATTAATTAAATGCCGGCTAATTCTTTTGTGGAGGTTATGATAAATTAAGACTCATATCTTTTTATTCTTGCTCTCTTACTTAAGCTTGTCAAGGAAAACTTAATTTGGATTTAATTTTGAGCTAACCTTGTCAATGATACCTTTTGCAATTGTTCTACCCTTCTAAAAGCCTAAATGTTATATCATGACAAACCATAGAGCAAGATTTATTTTTAGGTGAATTAATTCAAGATTTATCTTCTTTGGTATGTGACTAAGAAGCTGACCATTCCGTATTTTTGTGTACCTCTCTTTTGCTAGCCATTCTATCCATGCATTGTGAGTTTCTACACCAGGAACATGGCAAACCTCGCTGGATATCCACCCTTAACCAAAAACATGTTTTTGTGAAACAGCTCCTTGACCACAACCTATATATTGAGTATGTATTATTATTTCAACGGCAAAACAGTGGAATCAAGAGCAAATTTCAGTAAAACATAAGCTTCGGAAGCATCAAAGAGTTCGCAGCAGAAAAATCTGAAGAAGTGGAGGCCTACAGGCAGTAGGCCGACCGGCCCAACACCCCTAGGTCGGCCGGCCCAACACCCCTAGGCCGGCCAGCCTGGCACTTTTCCTCCTCTGTTGGCTTCAATATTTTAGGAAGAGATGCCCTCTTGAATTCCAAAGTTGAGTACAGAGAATTGATACAAGTTTTGTGCACTCACTCCATCAGGTTATCATCACTTCATTGCTTGAGGACAAGAAAACGTTCAAGCATGGGGGGGAGGTGGAGTAAATGCATTGTGTTGCCAACGGTTCTGAGGAGCAAAAAGAAAGAAAAGAAAAGAAAAAAATGATGATGAAAAGCTCCTCGGTTCCTTTAGCTTCATTAAACTCCAGGTACTTTGAAGATTATTCTATACTCAATTATTCCAATCATGTGCAATCCGATAACAAGGACTTCAGCTGTGCCTTGGGATCAACCGTTGCCATTTGCACATGTTCACCATCTAAAGTGTGTGTTCCATTCTCTCCCTCTCCACAAAGAAATTATTTTCCAATGGTCTTTTTGACGAGTCTCGGTAAACCCATAAAAAATATTTCTTGTTTTTTGATAATATCTTGATTATAATATCTTTTGTTAGGACTAACCTTTCCAGAGCTCCAGATAAAGCCTCACACATACATATGAGAGAAAGAAAGGAGAAAGTTCTAGCAAGTTTGAGAGACAAGATGAGCTGAGAGTTTCCATGAGCAAATTGCAATGAGGTTTAAATTATTGATCTTAGTTTAGCATTACTTATGGAACTTACTTTCTTAATTCTAACACTTGTTTAATTTCGAGAGCATGTGCTTAATAATTGTGGGGAAGCATTTAACTTGTATCTACCTTCCACAATGAAAAAGCTGGTTACAACTTGAACTATTAACTGCAAAATATTTTTGGGAGCATTGTGTTTTCTCGTGTATGATCAAGTGCAGGGATTGGACACCGAAAGACAACACTGATTTTTATCAAAGATTTACTCGAGGAAGAGCAAGGTTTAAGCATGGGGGGAATGTTGGCGCTCCTTAAGTACCCATTTTATCCCCTATTTAACTTTGATAATGGCATGAATTTAATATCAAAATCACTAACCATCCTAACCTCGGCCCAATTATTGGTCGTTTTCACATTTGCACATATATTTTGGAGGTACTTTATTTTTGCAGGTTTTTGGCCAATTTTGGAGCATGAAATGACGAGGCCCATGATCGCGCGGTAACACAAAGAAAGATGAAGGCCAAAGCCCAAACAAAGGACCAAAGGCCATGATGACTAGAAGCCCGTTCATGCACATCCACCCTCCAATGAAGCCCAAAGGACAAAGCCCACAAGATGAGATCAAGATACTTCGGGGCTAAGCAAAGCAAATAGAGATTTAAGGAAGGATTCTCCGTCCTATCCTTTCCCTTGAAGATATCTCGAAGATAACGACGTCCAATGAGGTGCAATCGTGAAAGGGATAAACTCTAGAAGACTTGGGGAGAAAGGAGAACACAAGGCGGCGAAGGAATGGGCCAGGCCGGCCAGCCTGGGCCCATTAAGCCGGCTAGCCTAGGGCCTTTCCAGGGCGCCTCGGCCTCCCCTTCGACCTAGGGTTTCTTGGGGCTATTTAAAGCCCCCTCCCCAAGGTTCATGCATCAAGTCATTCGGGAGACGACACCAAGGAGCAAAGAAGATAGAGAAACACCTTTCGGAGAGCCGAGGATCGTGCTAGTTGTCTAGGGGCTTCCCTAGCCGACGTGGGAACCTTGCAAGGAAGACCACGTCGGAGTTCTGGAGCTAGGATCATCAAGATCAAGGTAGGGCCCCGGTTGTGATCTTGTGATGTACAATCATTCATGGTGAAGTTACTTGTGATTCCGAATCTTTAGCGACCATGTTCTCTCTTTCGATTTCGTTCTTTTCTTTGGGTTTGCTTCATCCTAGATCTATTATCGAGATAGATCACTTAGCATGATCTTGTAGTCGTGGTGGCTAGAGGTTCATGGCGGAAGTACCAAAGGTGGTTCAACTTGTTTATCATGCTTCGGGGTAGCTTAGTCCAAAAGGGGGCGTCGTGACAGGGCATTGCTTTAGTAGACGGGTTATCGAAGGATTAGATTGGAGATTTTGGTTTAAAGATGCTTTTCATTGAGATTCACATCTATCTTGCTTCACTACATCTAGCTTTGAACTACAACATGTGCATGATCTAGGTGATCTAGATTGGTTATCTCTAACTTTCTCTTGCTACCTTCGGTGTTTGCCGCTTTTAGTAGATTAGATTCGTTTTACACCATCTCAACACAAAGGATTCTCTATGTTAGTAGATTGTTTCTTGTATCTTTGGTTCCGTGGATTGATAAACCTTAGGGGGAATACTCTAAGGGAAAAGCTACACGATCCGTGCGCTTGCGGTATACAAATTGGGGCGCTAAGGAGCGTCAACAGCGCGCCAGCTGTCAGTGTTTACCACTAACTCTTCTCAAGGATAGCCTTAGCAGTAGGATTGTAGGTAGGGATCGACTGCTCTGGAACTCGATGGTACAAGGAACACAAGGATTTAGACAAGTTCGGGCTGCGAGGTGCGTAATACCCTACGTCATGTGTGGTTGCTTGTATTACCTTAGGTGTTGATGTTGTTTTGAGGGGGTCCCTGCCTGCCCTTATATATTCAGGGGGACAGGGTTACATGAAAGTCCTAGCCGAGTACATTTGGAATCCTACTACAACACGGTCGGGTAGTTTCCTTTTACTGTAGCCAGTTCTACACCTATTCGAGTAGTTACAAGAGAGGTAAGGTACATCCATGAGCTATCCCTTACTCTAGAACATTCTATGCCTATAAGCAGTCCTGCTGCCCCGGGTCTGACACCTGCCTCATTGGAATATGCAAGGAAATGATTTTCAGCATGGATTCGCTGAGAGAAGCAGGGTTGTAGGATTTGGCAGTAGGGACTTCTCTTGCCACTCACAAGAACTCTTCTAGCATCTTTTGCCGGAAAACACTACACAACTTTCAGGAGGGCGAGAGCAAGAACACGAAATGCAAGCTATGGCTTCAGAAAGATGGTGCTTCTGGCAAGGCCTCTTACACACCTTTTATAGCCGCGTGGGCTTCACTGGAGGACAACCCGTGATGCTATAGCTACAGCGATCACGAGTGCAAAAATACATATTCCCTACATAGTGAATCCTCACATGGATGAACAGAAAAGAGATAACTATCCTGTATTTTATTTTTGAGGATATCATGGGTGCAATAAGTGTGACATATCTGTTGACAGGTCCTTAAGTCAGAAATAAAGTCATCAACTCCTGCAGCTTTTCATAACATTTAAACACCAAAAGTAGTTATAGGGCTTATTGCTAACCATTTCCACGAGTTTTGGTGATTCTTGGATTGCAGGCACCCATACGCGGAATAAGGCAAAAACATACAAAAGACGTGACACAAATGCACAGAATATCCAATCCTGCGTCACACTTACAAAGAGGGCCCGATTGACAGAGCAAACCGACATACAAAGGCCTGGCACCGACGTACACAGGAGAGGACCCACATGTCAGTCACCTGGCCAAAGGCGGTGGCGAAAGGCGGCCAAGTGGGGCCGGCCAAACCACTGGTTCAGCCGAACCTGGACTGGCACCAGTCCAGGAGCGTCTTGGCTGGTGATTCTCCCTTATCCTCCCAAAGACGGTTATCAATGTTTCCATGTAAAGGGATGGCGGGAACCGACCTCCTCAACCTATAAAAGGGCCTCCACTCACCCCTCTCAAGTCACTCACCATTCCATTCACATTCACTTGTTGGAGAAGTAGTGGTAGGAATTCCACTTGTATCTTTAGAGTAGGGAGTGTGCGAGGAGGAGGATCGGAGAAGAGCCGGACTTGTCAGCCTCTCTTCGTCTTGTACCTCGACAGGTACGAATTACATGAGTAAGTATCTGGAGTTCATCTTATGTTAAGTTCTTGGTTTAGTATTCTTAAGTTATTTTCATTTACGGGTTCATCGTCCGTTCTCGTAACGGATGCTCTAGTAGAGGGCCCCTGATAAAGACGGGTCCTGTACGCCGCTAGAGTAGTAATCGAAGGATTAGACGTGGTGTCCAGGCCCTAGATTGCCTTTGTTTGCCTCGTACTCTACAGTATTGCGGGGTAGACCGCAGGTGGTGACAGCCCTGTCGGTCCGCTACGAAGCTGCTTCATGGTTAGTGCACTCCCCCCCTGTTCGAGTACGGCATAGAGCTACAAGCCAGAGGTCCCTAACAGTACCTGGGTCAGACCGGTGCCCGAAGTAAACGAGTGAAAGCCTAAGTCTACCTTACCTTGATCCTTATCTTTAGATAAACCACACTACCCAAAGCTCTCCTACCTCTTGTTCTCCAAGGGTACACTAGCTAGAGGATCGTTACACCTCAATTCCCTGAGGAAATACGATACCCTGAATACTCTCCGGGTGAAGTGCTACAATGGTATCTTCCGTGCGATTGCGGATTATTCTGTGAACGTTAAGAAATACCAACAAGTATTTCTGGCACCGTTGCCGGGGAACAGTTGTTGTAGTTATCTACGAACCTAGTTTGCCCGTGTATCCTTTCTTTTTACCTTTCTCTTTATTTTATCCTTATTCCATGGATCACCTTTCTATCCTCCAATTCTCCGATCCCAAGGGCGAGTTCGTAGAGCCACCACAATCTTCGAAGCCAATCACAGCTTCCAGCTTTCAACTCCACCGGGTTCGGGAACAATCCTTCTCGGGTTTTGATGATGAAAACCCCTACCACCACCTACGAGAGTTCGAGCAGCTGTGCTCATGTCTGTCAATCGCAGGCATGGCACAACAAACACTTCGGTGGAAGTTGCTTCCTTTCTCACTTACTAAGAAAGCGAAACAATGTTACGCCCATAACGTAGGGAAGGTAAACGGAGAGTGGGAAGAGCTAAGAGACAGGTTATGTCTTGCGTTCTTCCCGATTTCTCGCATTGCTTCCCTATGAAAAGAGATCCTCGACTTTCGTCAGGACGAGAAGGAATCTATAGGTGCAGCCTGGGCTAGGTTTTCACAGCTTACTCACGCCGGCCCAAACTTTCTATTCCCAGCCATGTGTTGCTTCAACACTTCTGGTTAGGGCTTAGAAAGGAATATGCCCTACAGCTTGATATCACAGCAGGAGGGTCATTCACACATAAAACAACAGCTGAAGGAGAGGCTCTCTTAGATCGTATTCTAGAGAACACATCCTTCACCGAAACCCTTCCAGCAGCGGGATCCTCAAGCCATGAGGAAGTTCCGTTGATTGATTCCACATCCCGATCTCTCACTCATCTAGAGCCAACCACCGAACCTTCCCCCAAACCAGAAACGACGGAGGAAGAAGAAATTGAACCTCCAGAGTTTCCTTTCAACATCGAGGAGGATGTTTTTCAAAACTTCAAAAACACCTCGATGTATCCCCATGAGAAGAGACCTCCAGTTCCTAGAGACCCAATAACCCCTCCGGATAAAGCCTCCTTGAAAGAGGCACTCAAAAGGGTGACAGCCATCATGAACAGCGAATGGGTACACAAAGGGGAAAAGTCACCCAAAGCAATTCGAATCCAAACCCCCTCGTACTCCCTTCCCTGTTCCATCCAAGGAACTACAGTCTCAGTTCTCTATAGCCCTACGTTTGGAGCAAACATCATGTCTGCATCTTATGCGCTTAGCCATCTAAGCAACAACCCTTTGCTCACAACCTCAAGATCCCTATGGGTTGGACCTTGTTCCATCATAGAAGGGGTCGGAATCTTGCACAACGTACCAGTTTGGTACGATAAAGCTGAGATTGCCCTAGACTTCCATGTCTTCGAAGTCCAAGACTTTGATGTTTTAATTCGGCAACCCATTGAGAAAGTGTTCCAAATCATCTCCTCATCAGGAACCCTCAACGTAACTCCTGGGGTAGAACTTTTAGCTCGCCGATCCTTCGATCAAAGGATTCCTTGGCTGAACCTATGCCCCAAGAAGAACAAGTTGACGGAGTGCAAGCCATTTTCCTCGCCAAAACTCCTGAGTCTTCTCTAGAAAAATATGCTAAATTTTTCATTCAAGAAGAAGACGATCAGGAAGAAACCTTTAAGTCACCATCCATCTCTCCAAATATTGCTTCTCCTCCCGACCCTTTCAATGAAAAACTTCTGACGGAAGACATCAGGGAGGAATGGTCAAATGGGATAATAGACTTTTCTGAAGCATTTTGGATTGATTCACCCTCCATAACCATTCCATGTTCCATAAAGGGAATCACTGTAGAGGCACAACTTATCCCTAATATAGAGGGTAATATCATGCCTTGGCACTTGGCACACACCCTTTTGGGTAGTGTTTCTCTAAAACCATCTGGCAAGCTTTTCAAAAGTTGTCCCTTTGGACACATTCTTGAATGCCGGGGGATTGCAAGTGCCGTGCCAATCACAATAGACAAAATCAAGGCCAACCTAGACTTTCACATCTTTGATATCCTTGATTTTGATCTCCTCATAGGGGTAGAAAACATTCATCATTCATCTCTAGGGTACCTCTATGAAGAGCTTGGGAATTTGACTTCCGCCACACCTTGTTTACAAAATCCAACAATGAAGTCTTGTCCCAAACAGAACCCGCTCGAGAAGATGCACGAGCAACCTTCATCATCCTCGATCGAGTTTGAGCCTCTTCTTTCTAACCCACATTGTGTTGTTCTCGATCAGGATCAGAATGCAACCATGATCTTCCATGATGAACCTCCTGAGATAGAAAACCCTTGGGCTAGGGAATCTAGTGAAGCACTGACTCTGGTGTTCGAAGGGAATGACTCTATAGATGAGCATGATAGCTTTATCCTTGAAACACCACCACCATGCTCCTTTATCACCCCTCCAGAGTCAGGCACTCATTGCACCATGAGTGCTACCGTGAGCTGCAACCTCCTTAAAACTCTCTCAAGCAAAATGTTTAGAAGGATGGTTGTAGATGCCTTTGTTTATCATAAGCATTGTAAATTTCGTGGGTGTAGTTTCGTACTGCCTAGCAGCTTAAGCACAATCAACTAATGATGGTGAAGGTGGGGGCTACTTCACCAATTGTTAGCTGCAGGAAGAAGCCCCCATGGTCAAGCTTATGACCTTAAACAAAGCACTACCGGGAGATAACCCGACTATAAAAAAATTCTTCTCTAAAAAAATAATAAGAGCATGTTTTTAGGGTAGTATGCACCTTTGGGTATTTTTGGTCGCTAACCCTTTCAGGTTAAGATTAAAAAGAATGAAGGACATGCGAAGCCCAAGAACATGGAAACTGCTCCAACTGGATGCTGGGAATTACTCTGAAGGAAACATCAACACCACACACTTGACTCTTGGTGTCCCGACACACTAAAGTTCAAGTGTGGGGGAAGTTGGTGGGCAAATCACTGCAAATTCTATTCAAGGAGTATCCTAGTTTTCAGAAGGATCAGCTCTGGTTTACCTATAAAAAAAAGAAGAGAGATGAAAAAATAGAAAGAAAAGAAAGAAAAAATAGATAAAACAAGAGAGAAGAGCAATGAGGGGAGTAAGAGTGAGTCTGCAAAATCCACACGAATCAGAGGCTGCCAAGTGTACATGCCTCCTACCCGTGGTAGTATACTTAAGCAAAACCCAGTTTCACCGCCTAACTCCACCCAACCTTACTCTCGCACGCGCTTGCAAAACCTAGCCATAATCCTCATTTGCTTAAAGCTTTGCAAAGCGCCGCTCTAGCAGCCCGAGCTCACACACCAGAGGAATGCCCCTCTTCTGGTCCGAGGCTTTGACCCCTCCACTCCATTTTAGCACCCGCTCGCACACGCGAAAGGAGACGTATTTTGCGCCTCCAATCATCGTGCCAATGGAGCATGCCACCAAGGCCTAGGGTTCCTGCAGTCTAGTCGTGTGTGTGACCCAGCCTTACTGTTACCTAAGTCAGCATGGTCTATGCGTCCTCCTTCACTTCAGCTCACATCAAAAATGGAGGAGTCATCGACGACCAAATATGACCATGCCACCATTGCAGCAATATCAAGATGTCCATCCTACATGCAGGTAGTAAATGCACTCAGGTATGTAACCCCGAGTTCAACAAAGTACTTGGAAGACTACTCGCGTACCTGAAGAAAGGCCCAGAAGTGACCAGAAGGACGTTCTGACTACTTGAAGTACTCGAAGACACCTCACCAAGTACTCGACGCCTGCGGGACTCGGCTACGAAGAGCTCGGGGGCTTGTCAGACCCGGGGCAGCGGGACTGCTCATAGGCATAGAATGTTCTAGAGTAAGGGATATGACTTGGAAGTACCTTACCTCTCTTGTAACTACTCGAATAGGCGTAGAACTAGCTGTAGTACAAGAAAACTACCCGACCATATTGTAGTAGGACTCCAACTGTACTCGGCTAGGACTTTCCATGTAATCCTGTCCCCCCGGATATATAAGGGCGGGCAGGGACCCCCTCAAAAGACAATCAACACCTAAGGAAATACAAGCAACCACACGGGATGTAGGGTATTACGCATCTCGCGGCCCAAACCTGTCCAAATCCTTGTGTTCCTTGCACCATCGAGTTCCAGAGCAGTCGATCCCTACCTACAATCCTACTGCTAAGGGTATTCCTAAGCAGGCTTGGTGGTAAACACCGACAATACCGGCGAGGATTGGCTACAGAAAAGGTATCAGGGATGATAGGCACATGCTTCACATCCCTAAGTAGTCGCTGTACTCGACTAAAGATTTCTCCGTTTGAGATTTCTTCTTTCGAGTACCGCGACGGATCACTTGCTCCTTGATACTGGAAACCGAACATCTCCCGAGCCTATAACGGCTGGATCCTTCTTTTCATCCAGTCGAAGATAACAGCTTCCCCGGTTATATGCTTTTGCCTTAGATTGGCAATCCGATCGAGTAGTTTGGGGATCTGGCTGTCATCTACTGGTTTTTTATTCCATTCAGGCCTCTGCATCGGAGGGCCTAGAGTAATCACTGGAAGCGTCTCCCCATGGTTTGCTATGTACAACCACCTTGGTTTCCAGTTGATTACTTTACTAGACAGTTTATAGGGGATATAAACCTTATCCTTCTCCTGTCTAAGCTGTAAGCCCACACCACCAACTACATCTAATTTGATGGAATTTGGTTGGGGCTTAAGATGGAAAAGAAAATGAAGAGCTCGAAGTGGGGCTTGATGCCAAGAAAAGCTTCGCACAAATGTACGAATATAGAAAGATGAACGAAAGAATTGGGGGTCAGATGATGAAGCTGGATATCGTAATAGTACAGGAGACCAGAAACAAAAATCGGAACAAGGGAGCCCCAATCCCCATTCTAAATAAGGGGCAAAAGTTACAATCTCGCCCGTATTTTCATACGGACGATCTTGACCAAAGGCGGAACGCCATTGGATTACAGATTTTGCCAGCAAAAGACCCGCAGAAATGAGGGATTCCAAGTCTGAGTCTGAGCACTTGGTGTCCACCCCTCATTGCGGGTCGGCTCCGCCTCTACCTCCTTTCCCTTAGTCAATTTCTTGGGAGCTATTCAAAAGTTTACTGGTCGCTTCATGCACATGCACTGGCTAAACCTAATCCAAGAACTGGGGACTAGAGAGGGGAAGGAAAAGATTTAGATCTAGAAATAGCGAGAAGAGCAAGAATAGATCTAAACAATAAAAGTGGAGAATGGCGGCCAGTGGGATAAAACCTAATTTACCGCTCTATTAAATAGTAGTGGCGGTGGTAAAAAGGGTAAATATCAGGAAGTTCGAGAGTTAGTTACCGTTTGCGGCAAAAGCGGGATTTTTCCTGAGACATTTCTTTTTTCTGAGATTACATTCCTGAAGAGAAAACACTCAAATCCCTTGACATGGTTTTAAATAGCGGGCTATGATAAATAGCAGCGTATTTTTTTCCTGAGGCTAAGAGGCTATAGCGGCCTATGACAAATAGCGGTTTACTACTAAACCATGAAATATACAAGTAATAGATGCACAAAAACATAGTAATTAGCGAATTTCATAAACATAAATATGTTTCTAGAGCTATGAGAACATTACTTAAGTTGATAATGCAATAAAAATCATACAATCAAATATTTATTTGTCCAAAAGACTATAACAGTAGCACTAAGCTAAGGATAAAGGCTATAGTGGAGCTAAAGCTATGCTATTTAGCGCAGCTATAGCCCAATTCAGCTTCCATAGCTGTCATAGCGGCACAAATACAAATAGCATAGCGGGAACCCTCTAAAAAGGCTATAGCGGGGCTATAGCGAGGCTATAGCCTGCTATTTAAAACCATGCAACTACTCGACATAACTTTCCCTCTTCTGGGATTTCATTCCAGTCAAGAGAAAAGTACTCGAAGATAGTAAACCACTCGACAACACAATTCGAGTACTTATTCTAAGCTTTACAACGACTCAGACTTGCACGCATACCTCCTGGATCACCTGGGCGAGGCCGGCTGCAGCTACATCGGCCTGAGGCCGTTACAAAGCACAAACTTATTATTCCCATTAAGGGAATAATGATACTCGTATTCCGGAAGAAAAGTTTCAAGAGCAAGGAGGCAGATTACAATAAGCGCCTTGCAAGTCCTCTTCTTGCATCTTGCAAAGGAATTTCTCCTTCTCTCTGAATACATTGTGACAAGATTAAGTCTCCTCACCAGAGATGTCAGTTCTTGGTACTAGAAATCCCAAGAGTATGACACAACTAGATGCAACCCATCCATAGAAAACCTCCCTCATTGGAATATGCAAGGGAATGATTTCCAGAATGGATCCGATGAGAGCAGTGGGGTTGCAGGGCTTGGCAGCAGAGACTTCTCTTGCCACTCGCAAGTACTCTTCTAGGATTTTTTGCTGGAGGATACTACACAAACATCAGGAGGGCAAGAGTTTCCTAAGCAAGAACACCAATTGCAAGTCATGACTTCAGTGGATTGGTTGCTCCGGCAAGCTCTCTTACCCGCCTTTTATAGCTGCGTGGGCTTCACTGAACGATGACCCGTGAACGCTACAGACGCAACAATCACGGGTGTAATAGTGCGGATTCTCCGCACAGTGAATCCCCATGTGAACGCACAGCAAAGAGATAAACATCCTGAGTTTTATTTTCAAAGATATCACAGGTGAAATCAGTGTGGCATATCCAATCGTATCATTTTTCTGGAATATTACCTAAAAAAAGGATCTTTTCGGATATCGGATCTGATTAAAACTTGTTGATACTCTTGGAATAAAATCAGACGCCACGAATTAGATCCTTGATTCCAAATCTTGGCTCCGGGGCTACCCACAAGATACGGAATTTTGATTTAAGGCTCCGGGGCTTCGAGATATGTGGCATCAGAGATTTATTTTTCAATTTTTTTGGAAAATAAAGAAGAAAAAGACTGAAGTGATCCTCAGTCTGATTCTATGATTCGACCTAAGGCTCGAGGGCTACTCCATATGGAGCGCGAGTACTTCGCGCACCATATATAAACAAGAATTCAGGGCTTGAGCACCTCACAGCCTCGGAGCAACTAGAAGAACTTGGAAGACTACTCGATGTACTCGAAGGAAGGCCCAGAAGCAACCAAAAGGATGTTCTGACTACTTGAAGTACTTGAAGACACCTCGCCAAGTACTCGATGCCTGCAGGACTCGGCTACGAAGAGCTCGGGGGCTTGTCAGACCTGGGGGCAGCGGGACTGCTTATAGGCATAGAATGTTCTAGAGTAAGGGATAACCCATGGATGTACCTTACCTCCTCTTTTGTAACTACCCGAATAGGCGTAGAACTAGCTGCAGTACAAGGGAAACTACCCGACCGGGTTGTAGTAGGACTCCAATTGTACTCGGCTAGGACTTTCCATGTAACCCTGCCCCCCCCCCCAAGAATATATAAGGGCAGGCAGGGAGCCCCTCGAAATACATCAACACTTAAGGCAATACAAGCAACCACACAGGACGTAAGGTATTACGTACCTCGTGGCCTGAACCTGTCTAAATCCTTATGTTCCTTGCACCATCGAGTTCCAGAGCTAGTCGATTCCTTGCCTACAATTCTACTGCTAAGGGTATCCCTGAGCAGGCTTGGGGGATAAACACCGACAGCCCGAAAGGATCCTTCGGGCAATGCTTGTTCAGATCAGTGTAGTCGACGCACATCCTCCACTCGTTGTTGTTTTTCTTTTGGACGAGTACAGGGTTGGCTAGCCACTCGGTTTGGTACACCTCTTTAATGAACCCTGCTGCGAGTAGTTTTGCCAGCTCTTTCTTAATGGCTTCTCGCTTGTCCGGGGAGAAACGTCGTAGTCGCTGCTTTTATGGTATGGCTTTAGAGTCGACTTTTAGTGCATGCTCAATCTACTCCTTGGACACCCCTGGCATATCCGCTGGTTTCCACGCAAATACGTCTTGATTGGTCCTAAGGAAGTTGACGAGCTCAAGTTCCTATTTGTCGCTCAAGCCAGCTCCGTTGATAGCAGTTTTAGAATCGTCTCCCTCTTGCAGCTGGATGGTCTTGGTGCCGACGTTGCCGGCTGGTTTTACCGACGACTGGCTTGGCTTCTTGGATGGCATCGAGTCCTTGTTGAGTGATAGCTCCTTGATAGTGGCGAGTATCTCGCTCACGGAACTAGGTACTCGAATGCTAGAGGCGTGGACAATTGCCTCCTTGTCGCACTCCAAGGAATTGAGGAGGACTCCTGTATTGCCCAGCATCTTGAGGAGTAAGTAGACGTAGTGGGGCACAGCCATAAATTTGGCCAATGCTAGTCTTCCCAAGATGGCATGGTAAGAAGATTCTAATTCGGCCACTTCGAACTTGATGTGTTCTGTCCGGAAGTTTTGTTCTATACCAAATGTGACCGGGAAGGTAACCGAGCCAATTGGTGTTGAGGAGTTTCCTGGGACGATGCTGTAAAAGGGAGCTTTACTTGACGTGAGCAAGCTCATGTAGTTGAGGCCCATATTTATTAGAGTACTTGCAAAGATCAGGTTGAGCCCACTTCCACCGTCGATGAGTACTCGAATGAGCTTCGAGCCTTGAACGACTGGATCGAGTACTAGTGGAAATTTTCCTGGTTCAGAGAAGCTGGTCTATTGATCCTCCCTGCAGAATGTGATGGGGACCTCGCTATATTTCAAGGGTCTCTGAATTGCAGGCTCGACTGATAGTATCTCCTATAGCAGCAACTTTTGGGCACGTTTGGAGAAACTCAGATCACCTCCAAATATGACGGTGACCACATTTTCAGGCTTCTGGAACCCGTTAGGATCTTTCTTGTCATCATCTTTGTCTCCCTTGTTTGGCTTTTTCTTGGGTGCATCTGGTAGAGGAGACTGGAAGGATTTACGGATGAGTGTGCACTTGAGCATCGAGTGGTTGCTCTTCGGGTGGATCGGGCACTTTTTGTTGTGCAGGATCTTGTCGAACTGATCTTGAGGCTTTCCTGCTTTCTTACCATGTGGACTGCGATCGATAGCCCCAATGACATCGTCAAGCTTACGCTTGCATGCAGGGTCCTGCTGGTTGCTGCTGCCTCCACGATCATTGTTACGCTTCCCATTGTTGTCGTTGTTATGGAGTGGGAAGCAGCTGCGCTCTTGTTCCTCCTCATCTGCCTAGCGCTGCATCATGTCACATAGTTCCACCACTGTTTTGGGATGATTGCGTCCGAAATCACGATAAAGTGATTGGGTGGTGATGCCGTCATGGAAGTAATGGATGACGTCCTCATCGAAGACGTTGGTGATGGTCGCCCTTGTGTCGAAGAAGCGCTTGACGTAGGATCTGATGGCTTCGCTTGGCTCTTGCTTACACATTGCAAGAGCATGGCGAGTAGCCACTCGGTGTAGATATCCCTGGAAGTTATCGATGAAGGCCTTCTTGAGATCTTCCCACGAGTGTATGGACTCGTGCTTCAAGCTCTCCAGCTAGGTGAGAGGCGTGGGTTCCAGGGCCATGGGGAAGTAGAGGACTTTGGTGTAGGTGTCACCTCCTGCAACATTGATAGCAGTCAAGTATAAATGTAACCATTGAGCAGAGTCTTGCTTACCGTCGTACTTTTGGATGTTGGTGGGTTTGAAATCCTTTGGGTACTGGATGTTGTCGAAGACGCTGCTGAGGGCTGGAAACCGATCCGAGTTATCTATAAGACGCACTTGGCGTCTTGCATTGATGATCTCCCGTGCGTCCATCCCGGAGTCGGCTACTTCCTCATGGTTGTTTACACGGCTGTTGTTACGATTTTGTTGGTTCCTTGGAGCTTGATTAGCTGCGGGTTGTCCACCCCTAGGACGCTGGCCGCTAGCAACTTCTTGGTCCTATTGGATTCTTTGGTTTTGTTGTTGACGGTTAGGGTTGGATATCAAGCCAGCTCGGCTCGTTAGTGGCTCGGCTCGTTATAGCTCGGCTCGTTATGGCTCGACTCGTTATAGCTCGTTATACAAATGAGCCAGAAAGCTAGCTCGGCTCGGCTCGGCTCGTTAGTGGCTCGAGCTAGCTCATTTGGCTCGCGAGCTAGAGTATAAAAAATATTTACATAGAGATGATAACTATAAATCTGTAAAAAACACATCACATGCATATTTAAAGTGAAATAAATAAAATAATGTGAATTATATAATAAAAAATATAAGTATGTTATTATCCATGACCATGATCAATCATTATTTGTTGATCGTTTCCACTAATTCATACAATACTTGTTATTTATCTTGGCTCGTTATGGCTCGCGAGCAGCTCGCGAGCCAGCTAGAGCTGGCTCATTATAAAGCGAGCTGGCTTGTTATA
Organism: Panicum virgatum; assembly: GCF_016808335.1. Classification (NCBI taxonomy): domain Eukaryota; kingdom Viridiplantae; phylum Streptophyta; class Magnoliopsida; order Poales; family Poaceae; genus Panicum; species Panicum virgatum. The sequence goes on along the minus strand of NC_053146.1, from coordinate 17,568,563 downwards.
AAACGAGCTGGCTCATTATAAAACGAGTCGAGCTCGAGCCGAGCTACTAACGAGCGAGTCGAGCGAGCTAGCGAGTTACGAGTTTTTCGTCCAGCCTTATTGACGGTTATGGCCTCCCCGTGTGCGACTCGCTTGCGGAGCTGCTGATGTAGTAGCCCTAGATTGGGTACCACGTAGTGAGGACAAAGGATTTTGTCGCTCGAGTTGTTCGATAGCATTACGGGTGAGCTGAATTATGCGTTCTGTCTCTGGATTTTGTGGCAGCTGCATAAGACGCATCATAGCTTCTGCCATTGCAGCGATAGGAGTGTTGAAGATTGCATCTGCTGCATTGTCAAACTCGCGGTCGAGATCACGCGGGTTAATGCGAGCGCGTTCGGCGGCTCGGACCCTGTGTTCTTCCCTGCATTGATTCCTCGCTCTGCGAGCTGTTCTCCTGGCTTTGTCCTCGTCTTGTGGGGCGTTTATGGCTAGATCATCCTCCAAGATCTGATCTAGAGTTTCGTTGGGATCATACTAACTGGGGCGTCGGCATCTCACTGATTTTGGATGATCACAAAGACCTGACGCTCTAGAGTATAACTTTCGAGGTCTGATCTATAGTCGGCTAGTTCAGTTCCTCCAGATCCAATTTCCCGTGTAGGTGTGAGGGGGGTACCATGCTGGAACGGAAGGTCATCTATGCTGGTAACTTCTCGAAGGCTGTCGAGTAGTTCTGCAGGTGAGCAACCATGGCAGGACTTGAGTTGGAGCTTTGCCAGCACATCAACGATAAGATCCAGATTGTCATGGGGTGACTCATCGGAATCCGAGTATACGTCGAAAACGGGTGCCTCCGGCTAGCGGTGGTCGAAGAGTTCTCGACGTAGATGGATTTGATCATCCGCTGGAAAGCAGATGATGAATTGCGCAACCCAAAGATGGGTTGAGCGTGGAGAGTCCTAACCCGAATAGGACTCGGGTCGAAATCAATCTGAGTCCGAGTAGAACTCGAGTTGTTTTCAATTTCCTGAGCACGATCGGGAAGCAGCATGTCGCCGTGATCGTCCAATCCGGCGATGGCGGTGAGACTTCCCAACGAGATCTCCTCTGGCTCCATGGGTTTGGTTAGGTTGCTGTCAAAGCCACTTAAACCGTTGGCGACGCAAACCCATGAGCTGAAGACAAAGGTGGCGCCTTGAGGGAGCGCCCTGGAGTTGAAAGCAAAGGTGGCCATCGAATTTGTCGATGAACTCGCCGAATCCCCTACCTGGTGTGTGAGCTGTCGGTGTTTAGCCGCCAAGCCTACTCAGGGATACCCTTAGCAGTAGGATTGTAGGCAAGGGATCGACTAGCTCTGGAACTCGATGGTGCAAGGAACACAAAGATTTAGACAGGTTCGAGCCGCGAGGTGCGTAATACCCTACGTCCTGTGTGGTTGCTTGTATTACCTTAGGTGTTGATGTGTTTTGAGAGGGTCCCTGTCCGCCCTTATATACTCTGAGGGGACAGGGTTAAAGCTACTTGGATTCCTATCATCTTATTAAAGCTCAACTGATTTTTAATAACAGAATTAAAGCCCTCAAGTTGTGCAGCCATGGACTCCAAAATCTTGTCATTAGCAAGAAATTTCTTGCTAATGTTGTTATTTATTTGTTTCTGCCATACACTATGTCTTTTAAGGTGGGCTGAAAATTATTATTAAAATTCATACCTTGTTGTTGACTGAAGGGGAGGTTGGACTTTAAGTTCCAACCCTGCAGAGAACAAAATCCCGAGTTGGAATTGTTGTTGCTTCCAACGAAGTTTGCATCCTCTTGAATTAATGGGCAAGAGTTGCCCGAGTGCCCAGTCTCGCCATATGTTTCACATGTCATTCGAGACTCTGAAACCTGATTAATCTGCTAGTGCGGAGATTCCAGCTTCTTTATGAGAAGATCCATCTTGGCAGCCAACATGTCGACACTGTCGATTTGATGCACGCCCCTAGGATGGGCTGGCTGCCTTTTACCTTTCCAACTTTGGTTGGACGCTATCTTGTCAATCAGCGTCTTTGCTCTCATAACGTCCAGAGAAAGGAAAGAACCACCCGCTGCTGCGTCGACGTGGTCCTGAGCTTGCTGATTCAGACCATGGAAGAAGTTCTGAATAATCAACCATTCTTCTATGCTGTGATGTGGACATGCTTGGATGTACTCCTGGAGACGTTCCCAAACTTCTGGGATAGTCTCTGTAACACCCTAATTTAAATTTCAGCTTTAATAATAAATTTAATTAGCTTTATTTAATTTTCTAGGATTTAATTTACTTAGCCTCGCATTTATAATTTATTTTTGCTTCATAAAGTAATCAAAAATTATTTTAGGGTTAACATGTTTGTGCATTCATGCTGGTGCATTATTTTAATTGGTTGGGTGCTAGGGTTGAATTCAAATTGAATTAATAGGTTGAGTGGTGTTTGAAATAAGAAATAGAAAGGAGGAAAAGAAATAGGAAACCCGAAACCAGCCCAAACCCGCAAGCAACCCATCCCAGCAAGCAGCCCACCCTTTCCCCTTCGGCCCATGTCTCACGCCCCACTTCACGCACTCAGCCCAGGTCGCGGCCCACGCCCTCAGCCCAACTCCCACCGCGTGGCCTGCTCCTACCCGCGCACGCGGCCCATCCCTCCGCACGCGCGCGCCCCGGCCGGCCCCGCACGGCCAGCTCGCCCGCACCGCGCTGCGCTCTCCCGCTGGCCGCTCGGGCCCGCCTGTCATCCCCCTCCTCCCTTCCTTCCTCGCACAGCGGCCGCACCCGATCTTCGCCGGGAATCTTGCTACGGTTCCCCTGGGCACGCATGCCCACGATCACCTCCGCCACCCTATAAATAGCCCCGCTGCCCCCCAAGCTCGCCCTCACCTCCGCCGCCCTAAACCCTAGCCCAGCGCCAGCCGCACTCCCGCAGTTGGAGCAGAGGACGCCGCGCCGCCGTGGATCCGGGGCTCCGCTGCCCCTCTGCGACGCCCACGCACTCGCGGGCCTACGTGAGGAAGGTTCGCAGATCTCGCCCGGAGCTCCGCCGCCTAGTCTGGACGTCTGCAGCCGCCTCCACCTCATCTTCCTGCGAAGCCCGACGTCACTCTGCCGCTCGAGCTCGACGCCGGCCTCCCTGCACCGCCGCACCGCCCGATCCGACCCTCGGTGAGCAACCCCTCGGCCTCCTCTACCTTCTGCACTAGCTATTAGGATTGGTAGAACACCCCAGACACCAGAACACTGGCACGCCGGCGAGCACCGCCGCGCCGACCAGCCGCCGTCGCGGCACGCGCCTCCGCGGACCACCCCGAGGCCTGCAAAGACCCCAGGTGGACTACGCATGGCGCGTAGTCCATCCTAGACCCAGATCCAGGTCGGATTGACCCCTGGGGCGCTGGTTTGGCCAACCCCGGCGACCCCCCGCCGCGGAGCAGAGCTTCGGCGACCTACCGCCGCTGCTCCCGCGCGCGAAGCATCTCAGCCACTCGATCCAAAACCAACAGCCCCAATTAGATCTCTAACCCTTTTAATCTGAGCCGCGAGATCCCGATCCGACGGATCAGAGCCACGCATACCACTTCACCTTGGCCGTTTTTGCAAAAGAGACCCTGCGTTTCCTTGTAATCAACCCGCGGTCCAGTTAAGTTCAAAACTATTTCCAACCGGGCCCTGTTTTATTCAGTTAGACCCCTGATCTTTATAGAAATAGAACCCACAGTCCAGAGCCCTCGGTTTTGCACGTTAGCCCCTAGATCTATCCTTTAATTATGTTTTATTCCCTGGTTTTTGCAGAAAACCCCCAGAAACTCTGTTTTTCTTACAGTTAAGCCCCTGAACCTTGTTTTAGGCCTAGTTTTCACGTTCTAGCACCGTTTTAGGCGTTCTTTATGTCCACGTGATCGTTATAGCGCGTAGAATAGTTCTAGTATAGTTTTGTTTGCTGTTTTCATGTATTGTTGTACTGTTTCTTAGTTTTTGCTATTGTTTGCATGTATGTTTATGTTGTGCCTTGTTTTTGGCCATGTGTTCGTGAGTAGACGTTGATCCATCTGAGGAGCCCCAGTACCAGTACTAGGAGCCATCTTCTGAGTAGTTCGAGCAGCAGGAACAGTTTGAGGAAGGCAAGTATAACATGAACACCACCTAACACCTTTAATTACATTTTCATACTGCATTTTAATACTGTATGCCTATAAGGACTTTCCTAGCCACTTTATATCCTTTAGATATATCCTTTGGGTTGCATTTCGGTTAGTTGTGCTAGGTGCCGCGCTATAACACACTTGGTCCTTTTTAATTAACTTGACTAATGGTATATGCAACTTAATTCTAAGAGTGGCCCGTTTGAGGGGCTCACGTCTCGTTAAAATTGGTTTTTGTTAGAAACATGGTTTAGGGGGCCAGCACGGTGCTTACTGCTGGGTTGGCCACTCTCCATAAGGACCGGTTCATAGAGCGACAACCTGGGACAACAGCGCTACCACAAGACTGGAATGAGACGGTCTTGGCTTACTAATTAGGTCATTTTGGTTCGGGAGTAACTTACCGACGGGGCAGGAGGGGTGGTGAGCTTCAATGGTCCCTGCGCTACGAGGCTTGGTCTGCGTACCCCTCGAGGTGGTCACCATCGTTGCGGAGCCTGATTCCTTAGCGGTTACACCTTACCAACGTGTCCTTTGTAACGGCCTCGTAGTGAGTTTGCTAGTCATCTCACCTAAGGAAGTGTGATGAACAACTAGCGTAGCTCACGACTTGTGGGTAAAGATGTGCAACCTCTGCAGAGTGTAAAATTGGTATACTAGCCGTGCTCACGGTCATGAGCGGCCCAGATCCTCCTTTTGATTAGTGGGGTTATCTTCCTTTGACGAGGCAGGTTTCCCCGGGTGGCTTGGTTTGGTTTGGTTCTCAGTAGTAACATGATTAATTTTGATTAATTACTATGTAACTGGGTTTATAGTAATTCATCAACTTGTAGTAAATAGCTTTAATAAAATTTTGCCAAGATTAAAAGCTAATGCAGTTGAGTCAGCCAACCTTAGAGCCTTATAGTTTGTGTTATACTTGTTGAGTACAAGTTGTGTACTCACTCTTGCCTACTCTACTCTTTTTCCTCTTGGGACACTCTACTGCTGCTACTGCTGCTCAGTTCTTGCCGACGCGAGGGAGTTCGCTCAGCGCTACCAGGACTACGAGGACTTCTAGGCGTTCGTCTCCTAGTCGACGTCCATGTGGCGCCCTGCTCAGCTTTCGACGAGAGTTATCGTTTATGTATTACGCTTCCGCATACTCTGTACCAGACTTTTGTCATTATTGTAATAAATAATATTCGTATTCGCTTTATTATATCTTTTTACGTGATATATGCTGTGATATATTGTTCATTCTGTTGTATATACGTGTGACTTGATCCTGGCACGTATATGATTGCTCGGTTTATGTCCTTTTATAAACCGGGTGTTACAGTCTCATCTGGTAATTGTTAAATCCCGGTGATCCCGTTCGGAGGGCATTGGTCTTGCCCACTGGAAAGTACTTGGTTAGGAATGCATTTGAACAAGCTTCCTTGTTGGAGTAAAACCACGTCTTGGCTTTCCCGAGCAGTGAGAGTGAAAACAGCCGAAGGCGGACGATATCCAATGTAGTTCTCTTGGGGTTGATGGTGTTGCTCACCTCTAGAAAGTTCTGGAGATGGGCGTTGGCATCCTCAAATGCCTTACCGCAGAACGGACTTGCTTGGACCATGTTCACCAGTCCAGTCTTCAGCTTAAAGTCGTCATCGCCGGCTTGGTTTTGGTGCAATCCAGTAGGGATATGGCTACTGGACGGGGCAAAAAACTGACGAAGAGTCTTCTGAGCCATGGGTGAGGAGGCTGAAGTGGACGGGGAACTATGAGGCCAAGTGAGTCTTTTCTGAGATGGGACGACGCGGCGTCTCACAATTCTCCCAATTCTTTTTGGATTCGAATTGAAGTTGCTTGGTAGGTCGAAACCGGTCATGCACTGCTCTGCATCAATCAAAAGATAGAGAGAGCAATGATAAGCCTGCTAAAGTTAGCGCTGACAAACTAGTAAAGTTTATCAAACTATTTACGACATCTTTAACCAATTGTTTCCCCGGAAACAGCACCAGAAATGCTTGTTGGTGTCTCTTATGCCCAAAAGAATATATATTCTGCAAGCGCACAGAATCACCGCTGTAGCACTTCACCTTGGAGTATTCTAGGGTATCGTATTTTTCATCAGGGAAGCATTATGGTAAAGAATATCATAAATCGAGTGATAACCGTACTAACTTAATCAACCGGCTAACTAGACGGGGGTAAGCCAGATAGGTAGATAGGATAATGGCCAATCAATGACCGAGTGACACACGGAGGCTCAACTTCTTAGAGAGGTAGCAGCTGGGAGGACAACGAGCGAGATAAGACACCTGAAACTCCTCTGAACTATCGAGCTAGCCTATCTAGATCAGACTAAATACCTAACTAATCTTCGAGAAAGCAGAGCTTACTTCGGCGGCTTGAAGAGGAAGGACTTCAGAAAGAGATGAGAGTGGAGTCCAACGGCAACCTGCACTACTGCTATGAAAACACCCGAATGTGGCGGACTACAAGGGACGGACAGGGCTGTCACCACCTGCTGCCTACCACAACGGTTCCGTGGGATGGAACACACTTTTTAGCTAACACTAAGCTCAGACACCACGTCTGCACTCGGTGTTAGAATTTGTCTCGAGGCCTTCGAGAGAAATCCCCCTCAACCTAGAGAACTAACTTGAGTTACTCTAGTCCAGGTGAGAAAACCTGTAAGATAAGATCCCGATTATTAGAAAGATAACTTAGCCAAAGTTAAAGGTGAAACTTCTGCACTCGAGCTGAACACTCAGACTCGAGAAGATAAAGAAAGGCGGAAAGTAAAGCTGACTCAGATAAATAAAGAAGATAACTTATATTTATAAAGTCAAAAGAAAGATACAAGAGCTATACCAGACTTCCGGTGACTCCGGAATCCCGAGCAAGCTCGACTCGACTCTAATTCCCAAACTACTAACCTACTTTAGAAAGTAAAGCAAAGAGAGAAGAGCTCCAATGGTGTCTGTTACAAGTGATGGATGGGGGGTCATATTTATAATCTTTCAGGGTCGGTTCTTGGCCGATAAAACTTGTAGCGTCAGTTGTAAACAGGTAAGGTCGGTGTGCTTGTCTTCCACGCGAAACCGGAGACCGAGTGGCTGCAAAGTGGGGCCAGCCGGCCTGGGGGTGTTGCCATTTGGCCACCACCTTTACGTGGACGTTTCTGATCTTCTCCTAGAGTCGGTGTTCGTTGTGTGGCTTCAACGCTTGCACGTGCTAGGCCGGCCGGCCGGCCTAGGGGAGGTCGGCCTCCCTATGGCCCATCTCGGCCTTCCGTTGCGCCGACGTTGCACTTGTATGCTTGTGATCTTGTTTGGGTGGTGAATCGATGACTCGAACACGAGTTTGCACTGAGTTGTGGGTCCTTTAGTCCTTGTGCAAGCCTTTCGATCCACTTGATCAAACCGACATCCAATTCATAACTCAGAGGCATTGTGGGTGTATCACATTGCCCTGGATCGAAGACGTGGCACCATCTTCAGAGGTGCCAGGCGGCCTAGGAGAGACCGGTCGGCCTGGGTTTTTGCTCAAATTTACCCAATTTTAGTCCACATGCTCCTGAAATCATAACTCATCCAAAATTTATGGAACTCGTTAGAAATAAATAAAATATTAATGAAACAGAGTGTAAAACTCATTTTATTTTCGAGAAATTAATGGTTAGAATGTAAAATAATGGCCGTTAACAAATATACAAGTGTGATTAAATTTTTAGGGGCATAGAGATAACGATCAATTTACATAAAGATATATAGGTAACGGACTCTTTAAAGATCGGAAATTCCCCCTTCCTCCGCTGCCGAGTGTTGCGCCGCCAAAACCGATTCCTCCGCCATGCACAATCCGCTGGCCCCCCGCGCGCTCGCCCCGACGCTAGCCGCACCCCAATGCCGCCCGCTGGCAGCTCCGTGCGTGGCGCTGCACGCGGCCGCCGCCGACCCGGACGGCTCCGACGCCATCCGCCTCACCTCAAATGCCTGGCCGCGCTTCATGGTTGAGGCTGGCCGCTGCCTCCAACCGATTCCGATCTACGCGGGCCGCGGCCCGCGGCCCGCTGTCACGGCGTACGCTGTTTCGACCGCCCCATCCTGTTTTTTCGCCGCACGCTCCCCCTCTTTTCTTTCCCGGAACCCAACGCCCTGGGTCAACTCGTCCCCATCGCGCCGCCGGGTGCCTCACCTCCTCCCTACCCCCAGTCGTGCCTCCTCCGCGCCGCACCGTCGACGCCGCCGTCCGACCTCCTCATCTCCTCGCTCTCCATGCGAGGCCACTGCCCCATCTCCCGAAGTTGCCTCTACCGCCAAAACCGAGGCCACCGCCGCTGCGCCTATCTAGGTCGACGCGTCTCCATGCAGCCGCCGCAGCCGCCGTGCTTCCACTCCGCCCCGCAGTCCGCAACCACCTCCCATCCGCTCCTCTCCAACGCTCGCGCCGCCTCCTCTCCTCCCTCTGCCCAGATTGGTGGAGGCAAGATCGATGGTGGCATTGGTGGAGGCAAGATCGATGGTGGCGTTTATGATCCAGATTGGGGTAAGAGAAGATCCTTGATGTAGCGTGAGTAGGCGCCGAAGGGGAACAGAGGGGAGGCCGCGGCCACGAGCAGGGGCAACGAGGAGGGTCGTGCAAGCTAGCTAGGCGGCGGCGCCATGCGAAGTTTGGCTCCAAGAGGCGGCGTGTGGAACCTGCCAGCCTGGTGCTGCTCGCTGGCCAGCCGACCGCTCCAACCAGGTGCACCATCTCTCCTAATCAGGCTTTTTCTTCCTCCCCTAATTTCCAAACTCTACGAATCCATTAAATCCTGGACAATGGGACTGAATGGATTGCACAACCACCTTATGAGCACCCATGGCGTTCCAATTTGCTGGTCACTAGCTATGGCTACAATAATTGTGAATCTTAATTCCTTATCAATTCTTTCTCTTCAGAATTTTCTAACCTTTTTCTTGATGGCTATCTCATTGTTTTGTCTCCAAACTGAATACTTTTATTTGGGAGATCTGGTGTATTGGGGTAGGCCAAAATTGGAAACTCGGGAACTTGTTATGCTTATATTGTGTGTCTAGTTGTATGTCTGCATCAAATCTGAGTGGCTGCAGTTAATTGAAGTCTATATGATGAAAATATTTTTCTCTATCTAAATGCGAAATATTTTTCTCTATCTAAATGCGAAATATTTTTCTTTATCTATATGCGAAATATTTTTCCATGACTCTGCAAGCAGTAAGCAATGGGGAACAAAAGAGGAGGATTATATGTTATAAGGCTTTAAAAGAAACAGCTCCAAAAGCCATGCATTTCCTATAGAATCAGTTTATTTCTATATACATAATATGAGTACTCTTTCATACTTTCCTCTGTCACATGGACTCATGCTGGAGTTTTTCAGGTCGCAAAGGTGTGTCAGGCTGCCACCATTGAGTTGCTTGCCCTCCCTCACCAATGTGCGGTACTCTATGCCCAGAAGAGTTTTGCTGGATTGCTTGGATTTTTCTTGAATGAGATCCCTTATTGAATTGGCCCCAAATGGATTGCTCTAGGGTTTATTGGTCCCTTTTCATCAGTTTGACTGAGCAATGATCGGTTGGCAAGTTATGGATTGACCACACATATTGGATGGATGATGAGAAGTAAGTCATGTGCGTAATAGCCTGTATCTTTATCAAATTAGTTGATATATATAAGCCCAAGTGTGATACAGTTATGCAGATATTAATGAAAAGTTAACCATCAGGCTATCATTGTTGTAAGAAATATGTTAACCATTTTGGTGATACAGTTATGCAGATATGATGAGAAATAAGTTATGCAGATATTAATGAAAAGTTAACCATCAGGCTACATTGTTGTAAGATACAGTGCAGCCCAACTGTTATTTTATAATGCTATTTTCCTGGTTTAACAGTTAGTTTGGTTGGCATCACATTTCTGGTTTCTGATCGACAAATTGTCTGCTTTCAGGTTTCTCAAGTGTTGGGCATGCTCTCTTCAATGATCGGATTCAATGCTTGTTGGAACAAACATATTTTGTGCACGTGCAGTGCAGGGACAAGCTAAAGATGGACTCAAATAGATCAATATTGGATATTCAACCTTATCCACATGTTTCTTTACGTCCTGATGATTCAAATAGATTGCTAGAATTATGTGGTTCCTGAATCATTTTTTAAAAGGTACGATCCTGAATTGTTTCATTAGCATGCCTCTTTGGTTTATTTACTGGTGGCTCTGTGACCCCTCTAAGCGTCGAGGATATCCCAGTCATCCACTGTGCAATGTTCTTAGTATGTATTATTAAAGTATACAGTAATACAAAAAATGGAGCACAAAAGTTGTAATCGAACCCAGGAGGTCAGGACCTGTTGAGACAGGAGTGCCTATTAAGGGCATGTAATTTTTTCGAACAGGTCTAATTAAGAGTCTTGTTGCTCATGTTGGTTCGGTAAGTTATTAGTACAGTTACATACTTACCAGATGATAGTATCAATATTCAATACGGCGGTTCACAATAGAAACATATGTTTAATGTTAATGATTTCTCTTACTATAGGTTAACTTCATTTTTGTTTGATTATCAAGTTCATGCTATTTTATTTTATTATGATCTAAGCTAGCAAAGCAAGTTTGGTTAGCTGGTGTTGCATTTATCTGTCTTCAGTTTGTGATTATTTTTCAGCTGACTGTTCAAAGGCAGTTGTTGAGCAAATCTCTGGAAGGGACCACACATCCTACATTCATTTAAGCAACCCAGCTGTTTGTTTTACTCATTCAGACATTACTGTTGCACTGGCAGAGGTAAGTCAAGGTTTTTATCTTATTTTCATTTCTTAATCACGTTCATTTTATTCATTCCCTTCTAATCAACGCATACAACTTTCAACCTTAGTGTTTTGCATTCTTAATCTGCACTTTTAGTCATGTGAACCCTTTTAAGTATTAAGTTTGAGACCATCATACTAAGTTTAATCTCCATTAGACTAAAAAGATGAGATCTGAAGGATATATACATATTTCTAATTTTAAGACGATGCTTTGTTTTGCAGCTCCATGTATGACAAGGGAACCGGCAAAGTCAGGACTTTAGTTGAATTTCAGGTTACTTTAGTGGTGAACATGATCCTGCCTGGAAGACGGAACAATTAAGATACTCGCTAACTGTGAACCTGTTGAAAATATAATTGTAGTTATTGAATTATGTGTAGCATGCAAACTCCATTCAAAAAATTCAATTGTAGACTTGTGTGACATTATGTACTATTCTAAAATGATTTTTATTGTGTGCATTATGTAGAATTCTAGACTCTATTCTTACTATATTATTTTATTTTCGTCCGCAGCAATGCACGGGCATGATCTTAGCAGACTCCTTCAAAATAACATATCGTCTTCCAGTTCCCCATTGACTAAGGCCCTGTTTGGATTCTAGCTTTTTTCAGAAGTCTCTATCACATCAAAAGGAATCTTACTATTTTATAATATTAAATAAAATCTGTTTATAAATGTTTTTTGACAGCTGAGTGTTTTTTCGCGAGACGAATCTAATGAGCCTAATTAATTCATGATTTGATACAGTGATGCTACAGTAACTATTTGCTAATCATGGATTAAGATACCTCATTAGATTTGTCTCGCAGTTTAGCCCAAGGGTTCTGCAGTTAGTTTTATAATTAACATTTATTTAATACTTCTAAATACAAAAAAGTCCCTAAGCAGCGTTCACCTAAACTTAACTGAGATACGTACTTGTGTTCTCCATATAGCATCTTTTTCAGTTGTTTGTTACCGTTTTTTAATGTTTTTAGTTTTGAGAAGATGTAACAATGTCTTGTTGGATAATGTGACCATGTCTTGTTGGATAACACGTTACTCTCACGCAATCCAAAGCATATACTATTATTATCAAAAAAAGATCCAAAACATATACCATCTCGGTTTGATCTTGGGCCAACTTATGTTCTGGGCTGGGCTAGGTCTAAGTTTGGGCTGGACTAGCATGGTTAGATTGGTCCCTTCGGTTACATATAATGAGGTTTACTAATAAAAATTATAGGTCCTCTTCCCCCTCAAAAAAATTGTCCAGTTTCATTTATTGGTCTCGCTTTCAATGAATTATTTAAACAAAATGGTGTAGGCAGTGAAATTGCTTATAACTTTGAAAATAACGTTACTGTTGCGCAATAGTAAACGTATGACTATTAGCTAGCTGCATGATCACCAACACGCAAGTTAAAAGATGATGATAGATAGCTAATGAAGTCTGCAACTGATTTTAATTAGTGGCTACCTGGTACCACATACACCTGGACGGAGGAAGTATGCTATTTTTTGTATAGGTCGAAACGTTTCAATTATTGCTGATAAAGTGAAAAGTTTTAGATTAATAATCCTATTATTTTGCTAGCTTTCATCGGGCAGGTGCCTGCGCATGCCCTAAATATGTAGCATTTGATGGTTATTCCATACCTAGTATATTAGACTAATGAGGCATCTTCTGGTGATTGGAAAGGTACCATGAGGTATCGGGAGGTACCTTTCCTATTTTGGTAAGGTAATAGGAGGTACTGAGAGCTACCGGGAGGTACCTTTACTATTTTGGTATGGGTTCCACCTATTTTGCCCATTGGTACTTTTCTATGTACCTCCTATGTCTCAGCCGTCGATTTCAGCCTGATGGATAATCCTCATTTTTTTTAAATCATTGCAAAATTCCTCTAGACTAACAATTGTTCTGGTGAAGGACCAAGCACTTGTGGTAGGATAGATCCAATAATTCCATCTTTGGGACCATTATATTCAAGGCATATCTCTTTGAATCTTGGACCCTAAATACCCTAACTCCTCTAGGCTCATTTTACATTCACACAACCATTCATCTTTATTCTTCTTCACGTACACTGTTTTGAACAGAAGCCCTTGAGTTTTTATCCCCACCATCTCTAATAGGACACAAAGCCCAATAAGAATTCTAAGATCACTGAGCAAAAAGTAAAAATACGAACATAGAACAAATAATGAAACAATAAATGATAGAGGATGAGAAGGTTGAATATGACATTTGCTTAAGATTAATCAGTGTGTAGGGAAACCTGTATTTTCTACCACAAACACTGCCTTAGGAAGGCAAAGCCGACTACTATTGTGATAGGTCAAAGAGATGATCATCCCTCGTTTATTTGGCTTTGTAAGACCTATTGTCAACTCAAACACAAGGTCTTCTTCTAGCTGCTTTTGAAAGACAGACTGAATGCAAGAGAAATGCTGAGAAGAAGAACAATACATCTTGATGATTATAGTTGTGCCTTGTGTAGTTGTGCGTTCCTGTCAAGATGATGAAACTGTGGGGCACCTCTTCCTCACATGCCCCTTTGCTCAGGCCTGTTGGAGTTCAATTGGTTTGCAAGTAATTCCTGGTTCAGACCTGTTTGCAGCTCTGGAAGCCCTAAATCTTCAAATTGCACGGCCGTTTTTTATGGAAATATTGATCATAATGTCGTGGAGTATTTGGACTTCAAGGAATAATCTCTTTTTTTTAAAAAAAAAGCTTCAAGGAATAATCTCATCTTCAAGAATGAAAGTTTCTCAGTCCAAGGGGCAAATAGTTTTTCCAAGGAGGAGTTTGCCATGGTTACCCATAAGGCGAAACCAAAATACCTTCCTGCAGGCTGCAATTGTACAATAATAGCTAAATGCTGTCTTGTAATATTTCTTTTATAGGTTTCCTGTTAAACACTTGTAAAAGTCTTTTCTTTTATTAATATATATATATAATCAGTATGGGCTCGATCATAACCCTCCTGTTACCTAAAAAAATACTATTATGAAATCACCCCGGCCAACTATTACATTTCCACAATATACATTTTGTATTCACATTATTTCATCAATAATAAGTTTGAACGCTTCGCCTGATTATAGGCTTTTCATAGTCTTAATTCGCCACATTACTGAGATGGGAACTCTTTGGCTTGGACATCTTGACCGTCACCTTTGTTGAAGTCTCCGATCTTGGCCTTTGCCAATGAAGAATGATGAGCCAGTCTGGATTATGTTTGTCTAGTTGCTGAGAGCATTTTGGAACCTCCTCAACCTCAAGTAGTACAGAACACGGAAGTTGTTGAATGGAACCCTTAGACCAGGGCGGCCCCTAGGTCGTAGAGTTAGCAAGTTAGAATTTTTGTATTTAGTTATTCTCTCTAGGTTAGGCAAATTGGCATATAGTATATATCCAGTAGTAGTACCTAGGACCTATCACAGTGCCACATGGAATGCCTTTTTAACTTGGGTGGCCAAGAGTAACCGAAGGCAAGATAGGTCTCTGCTTTTCCTATGCTTTTCTCCATTGACACAAACCAAACTCCTAACAACCTAGTAATCGTTGGGTTGGCAATATACGAGCTAAACACCTAGCTAGGTATCTTTGCATCTTATATATGAACGTTATCTGTAACTCAGAAAAAGTGGTTCCATTGGATGCCTACTGTTTATTTTTGTCCTTTTGCACACGTGCCCGACTTTGGCCACGAGACTCCAAATTAGTATGGCATGATTTAAACTAGGACCAAAATTCCTTGGGTGAAAAATGAGACGCATGGCAATGGAAGGACCAAACTAGGATCCACCAAGAGATGTTTCAAGGCAATGCAATTGTTCAGTAACTGCTTAATCCAGCAGTTGCTACTAGTCTGTTATTTTGGTTCTTTAGCAGTTTTCCCTTGGTGGATCTCACAAAGAGGATATTGACACCCAAATCGATAAGTGAAAGTGATCGGACCGTGTGCTCTAGTCTAAGAGGGGGAGGGGTGAATTAGGCAACTTAAAACCTTAACCTTTGGCTCCAACTAGATTGCACAATATTAAACTAAAACATGCTATCTATATGTGCAACTAAGGTTGTTCTAGTGTGAAACCCCTATCCCAAAAGAGTTTAGCAACCTATGGCCTTTGCTATCAAGAAACTACTCTATGAAAGTAGAGGTAAACAAGAATTGCTAATATAAAATGCGAAACCTTAAAGAGCGGGATATGAGGAAGCAAACTCTTGACGCGGGTGTTTACCCCGTAGTTCGGTTAGCCACAAAGGCACATCTACATCCACGTTGTTGAAGCACTCACTAAGAGTATTGTTTCTCGGCAATTAAGTCTCTCCCGTGAACTCAATCACGGTCACCTTGATCCCGAATTCCACTAAGGAGCTTCTTCACAAAGGAAGGGGGTCTCCACGTCCCCCGCACAAGGTTGTCGTCGCCGCTCCACACCAAGTCGGAGGGTCGATGACGTTGCCGGCGAGCTACAAAGCTCCAAGGGGCCGGCCCTCCAAGATGTCTTCTTTTGGTTCACAAGAGAACCACAGCACAAAGGCACAAAGCCTTGTTTGTTCACTCTCTAAAGAGCTAACCTAGCATTAACACTCTCAAGTGTGTGCTAAGGACTAAAGAAATGATTAATAAGAATTTGGATGGCTTGGAGATGTTCTTGGGTGTGTTTGAGGCTTGTAGCAACTCCAGCAATCTTGAAATGCCCAGGGGATAGCATATATATTGCCCACAAAGTCCATAGAGCCGTTAAAAGCCGTTGGGGCTTTCCTGTGTAAAGCACCGGATAGACCGGTGGTAGAGCACCGGTGTTTCCGGTCACTCACAGCTCTGACTTAGTCGTTGGGCCTTCTGACAGACCACCGGATAGACCGGTCAGTTGCACGGGTGGTGCACCGGTACAACCGGTCCTAAATATTTTCTCCTCAGCCTCCTTGATATTGCACCGGTGCATTACTCCGGTGGGGCACCGGTGTATCCGGTCCTGAAGGATTGCTTGCTGGCCACTTTGACATGCTCTCTGAGTGATAGCATGGTGGTTGCACCGATGCTCCCACTTGACATCACCAGTGCATTCGGTGACACTTGCTCCTCTTCACATGGCCTGGGCATTGGCCCCGTTTGGTTTGCAGTGTGCTAGTGAATAGTGACAGTTTGACCGCTAATTACGGTGTCAAATAAAGGCAGTTTACGAAACCAACTTCAGAACCCCCGCGCTAGTGACCCTGAAGAATCTAATGAGGCCTTTGACCGTGCGATTAGAGGATGATTACTGTAGCATAACTGTAGCAAATCAGCGATTAATTAACGTCATTAGATTCTTCACGAAAAGCTACACCCATCTCTAAAAAAGTTTTAAGTTTTGCAAATAGACTTCATTCAGTCCTTCATGCGGGAAAGATTCACTTCTAGCGCTAGCATTGTAGCGCCAAACCAAACAAGGCCATTGCATGGCCCAATGCACTGGTGGTAAGGCACCGGTGTATCTGCTGACAACCGGTTAGACCGGTGCAGTATCACCGGTGCATCCGGTGCCACTGTTTTATGCTGAACTCGTCCATTTTAACCTTTCTTTGAGTTCTTTCTTCGTGTTTTGCTTTGCTTGGCCTTTTTGCTTCATCCCTAGGATCTATTAATGTTCACTTGACAAACTCATTAGTTCCATTGATTGCGTTGTTACTCAATCACCAAAATCACAAAACAATGGCTTAATGGGGCCATTTTCCTTACAATCTCCCCATTTTTGGTGATTGATGACAACACAATCAAAGCAAGTATAAATTTTACAAAAATTGACAAATTGAACTACTTACACTTGCTTGGATGCTTACCATCATCCAATGTTGACTTGGCCTCCCCCTAAATCCATCACCCCCCTTTGTTTCTCCCTATTTTTGCTACTTCTTCTTTTTCTCCCCCTTTGGAATCAAAGTTTCTCCACCTTTGGAAGATACTCATTTTCACCTTGCTTTGATCCAAACTTCTCCCCCTTTGGAATAAAATCACCTAAAAAGGCTTGGCAAACCAAAATAGCTCAAAGGGAAAATTTAGTAGCCTAGAGAGTTAGTCCCATGAATCATGATCCAAGTGTATGATATCAATGAAGATACCAATTTGAAAAATTACTAAGGTGGATCACAAAAACACGAAACTAGCATGATATGAGCTAAGCTTTCCACAAAGTGTGTGCATAAAATGATAATGTGAAAAATATATGCACAACTAGACATTGAAAGAGAAAGCTTAGATCATATCATGCACGGAGGTAGCCCTAAATTAACAAAGAATTGACAAAGATACCAATTGAAGGGGTTGTAGATCATGCATACCTCCGGGGAATTTGTTGGCGCTCCTTAAGTATCCATTTTATCCCCTGTTTAACTTTGATAATGGCATGAATTTAATATCAGAATCACTAACCATCCTAACCTCGGCCCAATTATTGGTCGTTTTCGCGTTTGCACATATATTTTGGAGGTACTTCGTTTTTGCAGGTTTTTGACCAATTTTGGAGCATGAAATGGCGAGGCCCACGATCATGCGATGACACGAAGAAAGACGAAGGCCCAAGCCCGAACAAAGGATCGAAGGCCAAGATGATTAGAGGCCCGTTCATGCACATCCACCCTCCAATGAAGCCCAAAAGACAAAGCCCACAAGATAAGATCAAGATACTTCGGGGCTAAGCAAAGCAAAGAGATATTTAAGGAAGGATTTTCCATCATATCCTTCTCCTCGAAGAAATCTCGAAGATAATGATGTCTAATGGGGTGCAATCGTGAAAGACATAAACTCTAGAAGATACCAGGAGACTTGGGGAGAAAGATGAACACGAGCCGGCGAAGGAAAGTGCCAGGCCGGCCGGCCTAGGCTCATTGGGCCGGCTGGCCCAGCCCTTTTTTAGGTCGGTTCGACCTCCCCTTTGACCGAGGGTTCCCTGAGGCTATTTAAAGACCCCTCCCCAAGGTTCACGCAGAGATCAATTCGGGAGACGACGCCAAGGAGCAGAGAAGATAGAGGGACACCTCTCGGAGAGCCGAGGGTCGTGCTAGTTGTCTAGGGTTCGCCCTAGCCGATGTGGGAACCTTGCAAGGAAGACCACGTCGGAGTTCTGGAGCTAGGATCATCAAGATCAAGGTAGGGCCCCGGTTGTGATCTTGTGATGTACAATCATTCGTGGTGAAGTTATTTGTGATTCCGAATGTTTAGCGATCATGTTCTCTCTTTCGATTTCGTTCTTTTCTTTGGGTTTGCTTCATCCTAGATCTATTATCGAGATAGATCGCTTAGCATGATCTTGTAGTCATGGTGGCTAGAGGTTCATGACGGAACTACCAAAGGGGGTTCGACTTGCTTCAGGGTATTTCGTTCAAAAGGGGGGCGTCGTGACAGGCCGTCTCCACAGAGTAGGCGGAGTATCGAGGGATCGGATTGGAGATTTTGGGTTTAAAGAGGCTTTTCATTGAGATTCACATCTATCTTACTTCACTTTATCTAGCTGGAATTACAACATATGCATGATCTAGGTGATCTAGATTGATTATCTCTAACTTTCTCTTGCTACCTTCGGTGTTTGTCGTGACTTTAATAGATTAGATTCGTTTTACACCACATCAACACAAAGGAATCTCTTATTTTTCTGAGCTAACTAAAAAAACGGATCTATTCCACGAAAATCAATCTAATCTAGAGTTTTCTTTATTTTGCTTTGTTTTTCTTTTATGTTTTAGATCTTGTATATTCATCTTTTAGATCTCGTATATATTTTTTCTTTTTCACTAACCCCTAATAGGAGATGGATGGGAGGCTATCCAACAAACCCGAAAATTTTGTGGATGATCCAGAAAAAATTTACAGGCAAAGGAGACGAGAAGCACGATCAAGGAAGCCGGAACTAGTAGATTCAAAAGTTGAAGCCGACGATTCATCGTCTTCACCTCAAGCAACTCCACCAACAAGTCCAAAGGAGGCGCCACTTCACCAAGGGATGGCGCTACCGGAGCCGGAGCGTACGATCGGAGAGCTATGCACTCCGGACGTTCGGGACTTGCCGATCCAAAATCTCGACAACATCGGAGTTCCGTTCGAGATCAAGACTTCAATCATAAGGATGGTGCAAAGCTCGCCCTTCACTGGAAAAGAAGACGCTAATCTACATCTTCAAGCGTTCCTCCAACTATGCCGCACCTTCGACATGCAAGGGATGACTCAAGATCAAATAAGAGCGAGGCTCTTTCCGTTCTCTCTACTTGGGAGAGCGCTGCAATGGTTTCATTCTCTACCACCGCGCACCGTGCAAAATTGGGAGTCCTTGATGAAAGAATTCATAACGGAGTTCTACTCGCCGGGCAAGACCCAGATTCTACGCAACAAGATTGCAACATTCGCGCAAGCCCCGACGGAGACTATTGCGGAAGCCTATGAGCGCTTCAACGACTATATCCGCGCCGTACCTCATCACAAGTTTCAAGGGAGGATGTGGTCCAGAAGTTCTATCAAGGCCTCACTACTGCATCAAGGGGGATCATTGACGCATCGGCTGGAGGTTCTATCATTGAGCTCACGCCTACTCAAGTTTTCAAGCTATTCAAGAAGGTGGCGGACAATGACGCATGGGTATCATCGGGGCGCCTACAACACTCACCAGGATGACTCAATAGGGCTCTCCGTTCTCTCTACTTGGGAGAGCGCTGCAATGGTTTCATTCTCTACCACCGCGCACCGTGCAAAATTGGGAGTCCTTGATGAAAGAATTCATAACGGAGTTCTACTCGCCGGGCAAGACCCAGATTCTACGCAACAAGATTGCAACATTCGCGCAAGCCCCGACGGAGACTATTGCGGAAGCCTATGAGCGCTTCAACGACTATATCCGCGCCGTACCTCATCACAAGTTTTCAAGGGAGGATGTGGTCCAGAAGTTCTATCAAGGCCTCACTACTGCATCAAGGGGGATCATTGACGCATCGGCTGGAGGTTCTATCATTGAGCTCACGCCTACTCAAGTTTTCAAGCTATTCAAGAAGGTGGCGGACAATGACGCATGGGTATCATCGGGGCGCCTACAACCACTCCAAGCTGTGGGCGCCGCGAAGAGTGTATTACAAGTGGAACGCGAAGAAGTGCTAGAAGGGAAGATCGACTCGCTCATGAGAAGGTTGGAGAAGATGGAAGTGGAAAAGAGAGAAGCCCAAGCTATCGATTTGAAGGCGGCCGAAGCGAGGTCTACATGTGAAGAATGTGGAGAGTACGGCCATGTACAAAAGAATTGCCCGGAGGAAGCCAAGATGCTCGACTACATGAAGAAGGGAGAATGGATTCCGCCGACCAACTTCCGCTACGGGCAAGGTAGACCCCAATTTAATGCAAGCTCTTCCATTCAAAACTCGGTGCCTCTTCGTATACAATTGAAGGAGTTCATGGAGGAGCAAGGCAAGATCAACAAGGACACCGTCACCAAGTTCAAGGCTATGGACAAGATTTTGGAGAACATTGATGGCAAGGTGACGGAGGTCGGGAGCTCTAACCTTCAAGTACTCAACATGATGAAGATGCTAGAAACACAAGTAGCCCAGCTCGCCGGACGCCTATCTAGCAATGAAGGAAAATTGCCCGGGCAACCTCAAAGTCCGGAGACGGCTAAGGCAATTCAAACTCGCTCGGGAAAGGAGACCGAAGAACCCGAACATGCAGCGAGAGCAAGGAAGCCTAAGCCAAGAGTTGAAGTGGAGACCATCATCAAGGAGAAGGCACCTACTCCTATGCCAGAGATAGTCAAAGAAGAGCCGGAGTTTGAGCTAGATGATATAGATACCAAGATTCTATCGCCAAGGCCACGATACCGCAAAGGTAAACATGAAGATGAGCAATTCAACAAATTTGTTGACATGGTACGCAGGTTGAGCATCAATATGCCGCTCTTGGACGCTCTACAAGTTCTGACGTATTCTCGCTACTTCAAAGACATCATGGGAAACAAGCGCGAGATACCGCCAAGCACTGTCAAGCTAACCGAGTAATGTAGTGCGGCAATCACTAATGAAGCTCCTGAAAAGAAGAGGGACCCCGGATGTCCTACCATCCCGTGTTCCGTTGGGTCTCTTATGTTCGAAAGAGCACTTTGTGATCTCGGTGCAAGTGTGAGCGTCATGCCAAAGAATGTGTTCAAGAAGCTACGCTTACCGGAGCCGGAGCCCACCGCCATGTGCCTAGAGTTAGCGGAATTCCATTCGCTATCCTTTGGGAATCGCCGAAGACGTGCCCGTGAAGATTGGAGAACACTTAGTCCCCGTTGACTTTGTGATTCTCGATATGGGAGAAGGGAGCAAGGCGTCTCTCATACTTGGGAGGCCTTTCCTCAAGACCGCAAGGGTAAACATCGACGTTGGCAAGGGGGAGATAAAGTTCGACATCAATGGCACCACAAACGAATTCAAGTTTCGTCCACGCCTCGAGGTAGGCAACATGATCAATGTCAAATATGTTCCGCCTCACCGCCATGTCACAAAGGAGAAGCCGGAGAAAGATGAGGAACCAAACAAGAAGGAAGCGAAGAAGGAGATAGAAGTCGTCGCGTCCATCGCGACAAAGAAGATCGTTGCACCCGTTAAGAAGAAAGCTAAAAGCCCGCCTGTGAAGAACAAAAAGAAGACTAACGTAGAAGACAAACACGCACCAAGGATTGTGTTGAAGAGGGTACCCAAGACTGCAGCGCCATCACCAAGCGTTGGTCCAAAGTGAAGATGAAGAAAGTCTAGCTATAGACTATAAACGAAGCGCTTTGCGGGAGGCAACCCGTTCGTCGAGTCAAGAATAAAGCTGCTGGGAGTGCAACCCGTTCGTCGAGTCAAGAATAAGCTGCCGGGAGGACAACCCGCGAAAAGTTTAGGTAATGAAGTCAAGAATTTTTCTATACAAGAACATGATATACTTTTGAACAATTGGTAGTTCGGTCAAACAATTCAATTTGGATTTTATTCGCTCAGTCATTTCGATGTTGTTTCTTATTTTAAACCAATGACATGAGCCATCCTATGATTTATTTGCCTCTTCTTGAGAAAGCCACATCCAAAATTCCATACCCATTTTTGGCGACCGTCCTGTCGATGACGGCCGGACCAAGTAAAGATAAAACACACAAGTAGAGCCGCGCTATGTTTATATTACTTAAATTCTTGATGCGTAGGTTCGCACAAACATAGAGAGAATTTTCAGTTTCATCACCATAGGACTAGAATTTTCCTAACCTTAATTACTCTCTTTTTCAAAATTCTCTCTCTCATTTTGGCAAAAATTAGAACCTAAACCCAAGACCCACGGTTGAATTCGAGATTGTTCGCTATCAATTCATGAAAGTGAACGGTTCCGGTGCAATCAAAATTAATGTAGTCGGGAAATATTTTTCGACTTACAAATGTAAAGATGTTTCAATCCCCCCCCTAATTATTCAGTTAAACTCATTGCATGCTTTGAGTCAATTCTGAAATTTCGAAGTTAGAGGAGGATTAAACATCTAAGCATGATTTGGAAAGGGTTTATGTGCTTGATTAACACCCATTGATCAAAGTGAGTTCACGGGAAAGAGTAGTGCTATCTACCTACCACCACATGCAAATAATTCAAAGGAGGGAGCAGCCATGCATGGAAGGACATGTGATTTTCAGCAAAGATGGCACCATGTGATGCATGATGAAGCATGGGACAAGGTGAATGACACAAAGTGGAGAAATAATATTGCAAGTGGACATCAAAGGCAAAGAAGGAGTGGTTCACGGGATTTGGATGGTGCAAAGCATGCAAGATGTACTGGACAGAAGCGAATAATTGCACCAGGAAGCCACCAGAGAAAATTGAAGTGGAGAGGAGCCAGGAATCCCCTAGGCCAGCCGGCCTGGCCCTTATTTAACCCCTCTGGTGCTCCCCTTTGGAAGGTATACTTCTCACTCAGTTCCTTGCTTATGTTCTTCAAGTTCTTCGCCCAGAAACATCAGTTAGAGCCCTGAAAAATTCGTCCACCAAAATCTACTCCAAAAATCTCAGAAAATTCACCACAATTCCTAGTTTGTTCCACTCTTCGATATATTGTTCTCCCGCTGGCAAGAAACCCCCGGTATGTTTGTTTTTGAGTGTGTGCAGCAAGGAGTCACCATGAGTGGCCTCATGAAGTTCATCGCCGGGAGGAGAAGGACGCGTTCATCAACATCCGACGCATCGGCAAGTTCTTCGCGGAGGCACTTGGTCTCCGAGTCTCCGCGGAGCATGGAGCAAGACAACCCCACACCGAGGAGCGACATGCTGCTCCTTGGTGGGATGAGAGACCCGAGAAGCTCCTCCATGAGATTCACCGAAGGGATGCCACCTCCTCCACGGCGTTCGACAAGGTCATCCGCACCACCACCATACAAGCCCAAGAATTCAGAATATGGGTTTATTATATTGTCGAAGGAAGAAGAAGAAAGGCTCAAGTTCATGAAGGGAAGACTACGTGCAAATTATGATTTTGATGATGAAGCATTGGTGAAGCTGGGATTTCATCATGACATCTATGAGCTCTTGGAGAACATCGGTTGGAAGTTATTTTCCGATGGTGTCACTATTGATATGCAAGAAGAAGTGGCTCTTGAGATGTTCATGACATTAGAAAAATCAACAGAAGTGGTGGATGATGAAGAAGTTCCATGTCTGAAATTTAGGCTCAAGAATGAAGAGAAAGTAATCACCTATGGAGAAATAGGAAGCTTGCTCGGATTCAAAAGTAATGCATATGAAATGGTGCAAGTTGAAGATGGAGAGCTTGATGAATTTTGGACAAAAATAGCAAAAGATGTCAACCGCCAAAGGAAAAATATAAGTAATGTGACCCTCCAAATATTCCACTCTTGGTTGAGCAAGAGAATTCTCGGGAGGATGAGAGAATCGAAGGTCACCGACCAAGAATTAAAATGGATGTATGCTGCATTGGTGAAGAAGCAAGTGATTGATCCCACCTACATCATGGTTGAAAGGTGGCTTTGTGAAGCATCATCCGGCATGGGAGAAGTTGGTTCGGGATGTTATCTCACAATGATAGCCCGAGCCATGAATCCGAGGTTACGAGTGATCCAAAAATTTTATGTCCCGGGAAGAGATATTGGGATTGATCATTTGAGGCAAGGTCATTATATCGGAGGGGATGAAAAGAAAGGATTCACTATTTCTGAGATGGATATTTCCCTCCCCGATCAAATGCTGAAATTATTTACAACAGGGAGGACAGATTGGCGAGTTGAAAATATTGGAAAAAAGGTGAAGAAATCAAAAAGAGGAAGGTTAATTGAAGGAACATCGGCATCGGCACAACAAGAAGACTTGGAAGTAAACCTTCCACCGCCAAGTTCCGCTTATTGGAGGAATGAATTTCAAGGTGCATGAAGTGGACAGGGATACCCGCAAGGATGGACGAGTCAATGGGAAGGAAGCCAAGAACAAGCATCGGGGCACGCTGCGGCGGCACCCCCACCATTTAGCAACTATGGCTACCCACCCTCGTCATACCAAGGAGAGATGCCCGACCCGTCATTTGGAGCACAATATTTTGACCTCCCTCAACCGGAATAAGGAATGAGAATCATGGGTGCATATGCGAGAAGAAACATGGAAGATATAGACACCATCCGGAGGCATACAACCCAACTAGAAGATGGAACTGCAGGAATTACATATCAAATGGGACTTCTAGGCCTGGCGCCACCGGAACAATTTAATGGAGGAGCATTTCAGCAATATTATGACCAAGGATACAACGCAAGAGCCAATCAAGGAGATTGATCGACGGCAAGACCATGAATAAAATGCTCGCACGAGTGGTTTGGATTTTTCTATTTCTTTTCCTTTATCTTCAGCATGTGTGCAAGTTTGTGTGTGCGTAGCAATTTTCTGTTTTATTTATTTCAGCATGTGTGCAATTTGCTTTCTTTTGCTTTCATCACCATGATAAATAAATGCATCACCCACGCTTTAATGTTATGGTTAGTAATGATGATAGAAAGTTTGTGCCATGATAAAATAAGATGATCGTTGCCGCTTTGTCTACTTTCTTGTGCTTGGTTTATGCATGATTAAACTAATGCTCTCTCTAACATGATCTGAAAATTACTTAAATGCCGGCTAATTCAATTGTGGAGGTTATGATAAATTAAGACCCATATCTTTTACTCTTGCTCTCTTACTTAAGCTTGTCAAGAAAAATTTAATTTGGATTTAATTTTGAGCTAACCTTGTCAATCATACCATTTGCAATTGCTCTACCCTTCTGCAAGCCTAAATGATACATCATAACAAACCATAGAGTAAGAATTATTTTTAGGTGAATTAATTCAGGATTTATCTTCTTTGGTACGAGACTAAGAAGCTAACCATTCCGTATTTTTGCATATCTCTCTTTTGCTAGCCATTCTATCCATGCATTGTGAGTTTCTATACCGAGAACATCGCAAAACTCGCTGGATATCCATCCTTAACCAAAAACATCTTTTTGTGAAACACCTCCTTGACCACAACCTATATATTGAGTATATATTTGTTTCGACGGCAAAACTGTGGAATCAAGAGCAAAATTCAGTAAAACATAAGCTTGGGAAGCATCAAAGAGTTCGCAGAAGAAAAATCCGAAGAAGTGGAGGCCTACAGGCAGTAGGCCGGCCGGCCCAACACCCTTAGGCCGGCTGGCCTGCTCCTTTTCTTCCTCTGTTAGCTTTAATCTTTCACGAGGAGATGCTCCATTGAATTCCAAAGTTGAGTCCAGAGAATTGATAAAGGTTTTGTGCACTCACTCCATCAAGTTATCATCACTTCATTGCTTGAGGACAAGCAAACATTCAAGCATGGGGGGAGGTGGAGTAAGTGCATTGTGTTGCCAATGGTTCTGAGGAGCAAAAAGAAAGAAAGAAAAGAAAAAAACAGGAAGAGAGAAAAAAATGAATTATGATGAAAAGCTCCTCGGTTCCTTTAGCTTCATTAAACTCCAGGTACTTTAAAGATTATTCTATACTCAATTATTCCAACCATGTGCAATCCGATAACAAGGACTTCAGTCGTGCCTTGGGATCAACCGTTGCCATTTGCACATGTCCACCATCTAAAGTGTGTGTTCCATTCTCTCCCTCTCCACAAAGAAATTATTTTCCAATGGTCTTTTTGACGAGTCTCGGTAAATCCATAAGAAGTATTTCTTGTTTTGATAATATCTTTATTATAATATCTTTTGTTAGGACTAACCTTTCCAGAGCTCCAGATAAAGCCTCACACATACATATGAGAGAAAGAAAGGAGAGAGTTCTAGCAAGATTGAGAGACAAGATGAGCTGAGAGTTTCCATGAGCAAATTGCAATGAGGTTTGAATTATTGATCTTGGTTTAGCATTACTTATGGAACTTACTTTCTTAATTCTGAGACTTGTTTAATTTTGAGAGCATGTGCTTAATAATTGTGGGGAAGCATTTAACTTGTATCTACCTTCCACATTGAAAAAGCTGGTTACAACTTGAACTATTAATTGCAAAATATTTTGGGAGCATTGTGTTTTCTCATGTATGATCAAGTGCAGGGATTGGACACTGAAAGGCAGCGCTGATTTTTATCAAAGACTTACTCGAGGACGAGCAAGGTTTAAGCATGGGGGGAATGTTGGCGCTCCTTAAGTATCCATTTTATCCCCTGTTTAACTTTGATAATGGCATGAATTTAATATCAGAATCACTAACCATCCTAACCTCGGCCCAATTATTGGTCGTTTTCGCGTTTGCACATATATTTTGGAGGTACTTCGTTTTTGCAGGTTTTTGACCAATTTTGGAGCATGAAATGGCGAGGCCCACGATCACGCGATGACACGAAGAAAGACAAAGGCCAAAGCCCGAACAAAGGATCGAAGGCCATGATGATTAGAGGCCCGTTCATGCACATCCACCCTCCAATGAAGCCCAAAAGACAAAGCCCACAATATAAGATCAAGATACTTCGGGGCTAAGCAAAGCAAAGAGATATTTAAGGAAGGATTTTCCATCCTATCCTTCTCCTCGAAGAAATCTCGAAGATAACGATGTCTAATGGGGTGCAATCGTGAAAGACATAAACTCTAGAAGATTCCAGGAGACTTGGGGAGAAAGATGAACACGAGCCGGCGAAGGAAAGTGCCAGGCCGGCCGGCCTAGGCTCATTGGGCCGGCCGGCCCAGCCCTTTTTTAGGTCGGTTCGACCTCCCCTTTGACCGAGGGTTCCCTGAGGCTATTTAAAGACCCCTCCCCAAGGTTCACGCAGAGATCAATTCGGGAGACGACGCCAAGAAGCAGAGAAGATAGAGGGACACCTCTTGGAGAGCCGAGGGTCGTGCTAGTTGTCTAGGGTTCGCCCTAGCCGACGTGAGAACCTTGCAAGGAAGACCACGTCGGAGTTCTGGAGCTAGGATCATCAAGATCAAGGTAGGGCCCCGGTTGTGATCTTGTGATGTACAATCAGTCATGGTGAAGTTATTTGTGCTTTCGAATGTTTAGCGACCATGTTCTCTCTTTCGATTTCGTTCTTTTCTTTGGGTTTGCTTCATCCTAGATATATTATCGAGATAGATCGCTTAGCATGATCTTGTAGTCATGGTGGCTAGAGGTTCATGACGGAACTACCAAAGGGGGTTCGACTTGCTTCAGGGTATTTCGTTCAAAAGGGGGGCGTCGTGACAGGACGTCTCCACAGAGTAGGCGGAGTATCGAGGGATCGGATTGGAGATTTTGGGTTTAAAGAGGCTTTTCATTGAGATTCACATCTATCTTACTTCACTTTATCTAGCTGGAATTACAATATATGCATGATCTAGGTGATCTAGATTGGTTATCTCTAACTTTCTCTTGCTACCTTCGGTGTTTGTCGTGACTTTAATAGATTAGATTCGTTTTACACCACATCAACACAAAGGAATCTCTATGCTAGTAGATTGTTTCTTGTCTCTTTGGTTCCGTGGATTGATAAACCTTGGGGGAATACTCTAAGGGAAAAGCTACACGAAACCGTGCCCTTGCGGTATATAAATCGGGGGCGCTAAGGAGCGTCAACAGAATTGTAGTTACCTTGCATGTACCAATTTGAAAGAGACTTGTGCCAAATAATATCAATTGAAATTAAATACCAATTGAAAGTCTTTGAGGTCAAACACACTTGGTACACGAAGGGGAGCAAATGTATGAGCACATAGCCTATTAACTTAGATATGGAATTTTAGTTCAATAGATCATGGCTCAACATGAGACTACAAAAGATAAGCTGAAAATATGTTAGTCTCAAAATCACAAACCATAGGATGAACTCCCCTTAAAAGTGTGCATTTATTGTTTGAAATCACCAAGTAAATATATGCACATTGTTTATGACAATAATGGAAAGTTTTACCCTATAGTTTGTGTTCATGGTACACAAATAAAACACATACCTCATGAAGTCCATGCACCATAAAGGGTAATCTTGTGTAGCTTTCTACACACTTATCAAACCATGTATGTTGCTCATGGGTTAGAGTCATGACATAAGCAACCCACCATATATAGCACTAGGTGATGCAATGCAAACAACCTATCAAGGGCAATGGAGGTACATGATATTTGAATTGAAATCTAGCTACCATTACCTTATGGGAGACTTGGGCACCAAATGTCCAAGTTGTGAGCTTAACTTCTTTGGCTTGAACCTTCTCATCATCTTGTAAGCTAAGCCTCCAAATCCCCCGAAGCTATACTTAGGCTTCAAGTCTCCTTTGGAACCCACACCATTTGAGGCCCCTTTATATTGGTGATGACATCCTTGGGCACCTAAATGGAGTGATTCCAACTCCTCTCTTGCTTCCCAACCTTGTGAGCAACCACCTTGCCATTGGTTTTCTTCTTTATCATATAGATGGTGCTATTGCTTTTGTTCCTTCGGTTGGGCTTGGTGTAGATGAGAAAACTATTGATTGTGCGTTTCTTCTTGTTCTTCTCATCCGAAAGCTTCTTTCTTAGTTGAGGGCACTTGTTTGACTTGTGGCCTCTTTGGTGGCACTTTGAGTAAGTCACGGTGGACCCCTTCTCAAGCTTCTTCACCATGTCTTCACGGTTATCTTGAGAAGGTTGAACATTGCTCTCTATGCTCTTGTCCTTTAATCTAGCCAAGTCCTTCATGAGCCTTTCCACTTCTTGCTTGAGTTCATCATTCTCCTTGGCAATGAGATCATCACATGATTATACAACAACATTCTTATAGCATTTCTCATTGCAAGGGTTAGACTTATCAATTGAATCAAAATAAGAAGTTGAAGCACTATTAGTCTCATTAATACTCTCAATTTTCATCTTGAGCTCTTCATGCTCTTCACTAAGCAATTTGAATTTGTATAACAAATTTTCATAATCTGTAGCGAAAATAGCATTAAGAGCATTAAGAGCATTAAGGTTTTTAATTTCATTTGATTGCTTCTTAATAAGTTTTTGGTGCTCATGTATTAATTCAAGAAGTTCTTCATATGAAGGAGAATCGGAGTCATCATCACTTACATCGTTTTCCATACCTCGGGCCATAAAGCATGTGTGTGATGATGATCCCATGTTGGTGCGGGTGGTGAATTTCTTGCTTGATTCATCACTTGAGCTTGCGCTTGATTCTTCACCACCGCTTACCCATTCACAAAAAATGGCAAATGATTCATGTTTGGGCTTCTTCTCCTTTTTTCTCTTCTTCTTGAATCTCCTCTCAACCTTCATTTGTTGGTGATGTGGTCCATCTTGGAGGAAGATCATGTACCCCCATTGAGTTGATTTCTTGCAAGCATTTGTTCATCTTTTTGACTTGCTTGTAGAGATTGGGGTTCATTGGCTCTTTTTCATCATTTGAGAAGCTTTGGCATGCCTCCTCTTCTTCCTCTTCACTTGAGCTACCTTTGATGGTTATCTTCTTTAACTTCTTGACTAGCTTGCATGCAAGTGCACTATATATTGGTGAAGAAGGTGGCGCTCTTGGCTTGATATCATGGCGTAGCTCATGGGCGATCACCTTGTTGAGGACTTGATTTGGCGTCAAGGTGTTGATTTCCTTCTCATAAAGAATTGTGATCACCAAATCATAGTCCGGCCTTCTTAGAGAGTGAAGGATCTTGCGAATAAGCTCCAAATCATCAATTTTCTTCACATCTAAAGAGTTAATCTCATTCACAAGAATATTCAACCGTGAGTACATAGATTCGGTATTTTCATCATCTAGTTGTTTGAAGCTATTAAGTTTATCAATGAGAACATGATATTTTTCATTTACAACATCTTTTGCACCTTCATGGTTATCACTAATAGTTTTCCATAAATCCTTAGCATTTTCACAAGCAAACACACGGTTGAACATGTTGTCACCAAGAGAGCTTAAAATAGTACATTTGGCTATAGCATCATATTGTCTCTCTTGTTGACTTTTATCCTTCATTCCCTCACTAGTTACCCTCCAAACATTTAGGCCCTTTGCTTGGAGGTGAGATTGCATTAAAATCTTCCATCGTTGGAAGCCCGTGCCATCAAAATGTGGAGGAGGTCCTAAAGAATCAATCCCTTCCCCCAAAGAGCTAACTCACTAGGCGGTGAAGACTAACCGATCAAATGAGCCGGTAAGCACAAATTGCCAACAGAATTGGCTTCCTTAGTGAGAGGTGTGAGTCCCGGCTCTGATACCAATTGAAAGTGATTGGACCGTGTGCTCTAGCCTAAGAGGGGGAGGGGGTGAATTAGGCAACTTAAAACCTTCACCTTTGGCTCCAACTAGATTAAACAATATTAAACTAAAATATGCTATCTATATGTGCAACTAAGGTTGTTCTAGTGTGAAACCCCTATCCCAAAAGAGTTTAGTAACCTATGGCCTTTACTATCAAGAAACTACTCTATGAAAGTAAAGGCAAACAATAATTGCTAATAGGAAATGCGGAAGCTTAAAGAGCAGGATAGGAGGAAGCAAACTCTTGACACGGGTGTTTATCCCGTGGTTCGGTTAGCCACAAAGGCACACCTATATCCTCGTTGTTGAAGCACTCACTAAGAGTATTGCTTCTCGGCAATCAAGTCTCTCTCGTGAACTCAATCACGGTCACCTTGATCCCGAATTCCACTAAGGAGCTTCTCCACAAAGGATGGGGTCTCCACGTCCCCCGCACAAGGTTGTCGTCGCCGCTCCACACCAAGTCAGAGGGTCGATGACGTTACCAGCGAGCTACAAAGCTCCAAGGGGCCAGCGCTCCAAGATGTCTTCTTTTGGTTCACAAGAGAACCACAGCACAAAGACACAAAGCCTTGCTTGTTCACTCTCTAAAGAGCTAACCTAGCACTAACACTCTCAAGTGTGTGCTAAGGACTAAAGATATGATCAATAAGCACTTGGATGGCTTGGAGATATTCTTGGGTGTGTTTGAGGCTTGTAGCAACTCCAGCAATCTTGAAATGCCCGGGGAATGGCATATATATAGCCCATAAAGTCCATAGAGCCGTTAAGAGCCGTTGGGGCTTTCCTACGTAAAGCACCGGATAGACCGGTGGTAGAGCACCGGTGTATCCGGTCACTCACGGCTCTGACTTAGCCGTTGGGCCTTCTGACAGACCACCGGATAGACCGGTCAGTTGCACGGGTGGTGCACTGGTTCAACCGGTCCTAAACATTTTCTCCTCAGCCTCCTTGATATTGCACCGGTGCATTACTCCGGTGGGGCACCGGTGTATCCGGTCCTGAAGGCTTTGCTTGCTGGCCACTTGACATGCTCTCTGAGTGATAGTATGGTGGTTGCACCGATGCTCCCACTTGACATCACCGGTGCATCCGGTGACACTTGCTTCTCTTCACATGGCCTGAGCATTGCATGGCCCAATGCACCGGTGGTAAGGCACCAGTGTATCCGCTGCCAACCGGTTAGACCGGTGCAGTGTCACCGGTGCATCCGGTGCCACTGTTTTCTGCTGAACTTGTCCATTTTAACCTTTCTTTGAGTTATTTCTTCGTGTTTTGCTTTGCTTGGTCTTTTTGCTTCATCCCTGGGATCTATTAATGTTCACTTGACAAACTCATTAGTCCCATTAATTGCGTTGTTACTTAATCACCAAAATCACAAAACAATGGCCTAATGGGTGCCATTTTCCTTACAATCAGGTCACCGGATTCTTCTGTAGCTTCATTCTACAGAATCTTGCACGAGGAGGGAGGGTAAGAGAGGCACATTGGAACCCCTATTGTAGAGATCATCAGCAAACGATTTGCTACTTCATCCATCATAATTTTCACATTTCTATGTATATACGCTGCTTTCAACATGTTGCACCGCAACCCTGTAGGTTGTGTCAATATCATTTTGTCCTTCATGTTGTGACTTGTGAAGTAGTGCAGTGCTGCTATTTACAAGCTAATTAAGCATTGTGATTCGTATCTTTTTACAACCCTTTTTTCTGTAGGAAATACTTCATCCCACTAGCGCCCATTATTTGGCTGACCTTAAAATAGAAGCAGTATTCCTTCCTAGTTTGTTTTGTGCTAAAGAGAAACCAGGTTAGTTTACTTGAATCAGAGCTCTGAAGCCCAAACTATGTGACCGTTTTTTCTACATATATAGCTTTGGTTAAAAAAAAGGCAAATCAAACGGGGTCTATAAATATATAAACTCAGCGGTGTGAATACGGGGAGACGACTTTCCAACTTGCAACCACATGAAGCTAAACTTCTCCTTTAGACCACACTTAGCAAGACTTGAACTGAAGGTAATTATTCTGATGGTGCGGCCCTAATGGCACTATAGCTACAGATAGCTTTCTGGCATCAACTTTATCAGTACGAATGATTACGTGCATCTGATCTTGCATGGCCACATGGCTTTTGCAAGTACGATTGAAAGAGAAGGATCATTGAAATGATTGTTGGAACATGCATGCATGCATGCACTCCCGCAGCAAAAGGTTGGCCCTACACGTTCTCTCTTAGCACTAAGACTATTCTGGTACCTGTTGGATCTTGCACTTCACGCACACTACTACTGTATTGAATATTATCGTCAAAAGCAATAGGCGGTGACCGTATTCCTACAATTTGGATGGTCCACGGGCATACTTGTATAGTTGTATTCAGGCTCGCAAGTCTTCATTCAGATTAATTTCGGAATATCATAGTGAAATTTCCACAAAGATCCATTATTAGGATTGACAGCCCAATCTTATTACCTATGCAGAGAGAGAGGAAAAAAAACCATTAAGTGGATAAACTTTTGGTAGCATATATAAATTTTAATTTTGAAAGTGTCAAATTTGCAATATTTTCATATTAAAAGTTCCATAAGAATGGCATGAAGTATGAACTGAATTTCATATCAGCAAGCCCACATCAGGCCAGGGTTAGAAAAATCAGCAGTAGCATACGACAGGGTGAGTGTTACTTCACATTAAATATACTAAACATGCATTTCTTGTCAGTTGTATGTAGCTGTTAGCTACATCTCACAAGTAGACAGACTCCTACTAAATTGACCCTATTTATTGGATATTTATAATAGACCGAAGTGAGCCAGTGTGAGTGCAATGCAAGAATACAGACCATATCCTCTTCCTTCCATAAATAGAAGTTCACAAAGTCAAAAGCCGATGCCAAATTGTTTTCTTATCCATAAATAAGTTTCTTGGCTGAAATAGAATTCCTAAATATTTGCTATTTCCATGCATATTCCTTGAATGGATTCTTCAAGAGGAAAGCTAAGCCTCAAACGTTGACAACACATGGAGTCACTGTTCTGGTCACGTGGACTAAATTAAAGCAGTATGGTCATCACACAAGAGAGTCACGGTTTATACTCCTTAAATAGCAGCCTTCTCATGAGAGTTTAGCAGTCGAACTTGACCTTGAAAGTGCCCTTGTCTCCACTGATTTTGCAGGATCCCTCAGTTGACGCTGTCGAGACAGCCACCGCAATGCATCAAGATCAACAATTCATTTAATGGTAGAAAATTACCTCAATCCAATCTTTATCAATTGACTAGAATCGCCATCTCGCCTCTCTTATAAAATCCGGCGATTTTGTTCTTAAATCTTGGAGGAGGCCGACCCGTTTCTAGTTATTATCAGTAGCTTTTATCCCAAAAACTCTTTTCATTCTTCAGAAATTTTTGCTCTCTACTCTTCGAGTAAGGTCTAGCAAGTAATAAAGAGTACATTACAAAAAAATGAAAATGAAAGCCAAGTCTTTAACATTTAATTTATAGCTCCATCTTCTTTCTGTGGAAAACAAAAAATGTTGAAGAGATAATGGAATGACATTTCTGTGTTTTATCTAGCTTGTTATATTAGTTCGAACATTTTCAGGAATATTTAATTTTGAATTGCTGCGGCCAACACAATCTTGGCTGCAACACTAGCTTGTTCTTGAACCCGAAGGAAGAGGGAGTAGGACCGTGACATTTTAGTAGGCGGTGCACCGCCAGAAGAGCATGCGATCAAAGTTAGTGTCTGAGCCCATATCTGGTCAACATCCGAGACTCAAATTTTATTAGACTTGCTTGGGAGCTGATCTTGGCAGGTCAGAAATCTTTTACGCTGTTGTCAAGTTTCAGACAAAATTAGGCTGCAAGGCAAGCAGATACCATTTCCCAGACAATTTGGTCTCAAAATTGCACTACAAGAAAAGTGAATATTAGTGACGAAAATTATTATGACAGACGTTAGAATTGTCATAGAATACCGGCTATTCTGTGACGATTTCAGTATTTTCGTCAATAAGTTGAGGTCATCGGTTATTTGTGACGAACATAAATTTTTCGGCATAAAAGGTTCATCAATTTGTGACGATTTCATATATTTGTCATGGAACATCTAATCATTTATGACGATTATTTTATGACCAGTGTGTTTTTGTCACAAAAAGATTACAAAACTGATTTGCTGTATTTTATTTCAGATGGACCTATGTTTATGGTTACATTGGTAGTCAGATGGTAGTTCTGAATGTATCAGTGCTAAAATCATTCGTGATGAGATACTAGCATAGTGCCCAGCCATGCACGTGTATCCGCAGGAGGTCGAGGCGGAGCGAACGTGCGGTGGCCGGGTCACGCCATCGAGCATGCGTAGAGTTCAACACTGAAATGGTTCAACGTAAGTAGAGCATAAAACCATACAGGCAACTAGTCCGTATAAAATTTGGTTAGTTCGGTCACTTCGGTTAACTGAGCTCAAAGACCGAACTAACCGAAGAAAGTTCGGTTACCTGGAGGCCAGGACCGAACTGCTGACCGAACATTTCGGTCTCGGTCCCAATCTTTTCAGTTCGGTTTTCGGTGGTCTTCCGTTCTCGATTAATTATGCCCAATCCTAGCAGGAGCGGAGGC
This sequence comes from Panicum virgatum, assembly GCF_016808335.1. NCBI lineage: Eukaryota > Viridiplantae > Streptophyta > Magnoliopsida > Poales > Poaceae > Panicum > Panicum virgatum. Next base: position 17,533,240 of record NC_053146.1, on the reverse strand, counting down.
AGAACCACGAATGGGGCAGATCCACGGAAAAGGTAGACTCACTTTGTTCTTTTTTTGTAGTAGTAGATTAGAGTTCGTTTGAGAAAAAAAAAAAGATGAGACACAGACATACACGCTCTAATGTGCTTGGATCGAGTACAACCTGTAGGACAGCTATACATCAAGCACTTGCTCTTGACTTTTCCCTCTATTTATTCATGAAAATTTCATTGTTGTGACCTTTCCCTCTGTTTTTTCACGAAAATTTTGTTACCGCGGCATGCCCCGCCAAATTACTAGCGCCAGGCGCACCCTTTTCATTCCAAAAGACACCCCTTCCCCATCTCCCGCAGCGCCAAACCAATCCCTCACCATCGCCCCCCGCCCCACTCCCTCCCTTCGCCATCGCTCCCAATCCCTCCTTCCGTCGTCCCCTCAGATCCATCCTGCCCCAGCCACCTCCACCAATCACCATCCTTAAATCACCTGCAGCTGTAGCACCATCGAGCTGCCCACACCTCCATGGGTCGATCTGCCCCAGATCTGGTGCCTCCGTGAGGGTCACACCCACCCAGGCATCCCTCCCTCTCTGCCTCCACCGGCCTCGACTGCCCCGCTGCGCTGTCCTCGACAGCCCGGTTGCGCTGACCTCGACGGCCCCGCTGCACCGACCTCGACGGCCCCGCTGCGCAGACCTCGACGACACCGCTGCTCAGACCCCGACGGTCCCGCTGCGCCGACCTCGAGCTCGTGACGGCAAGGTCGGAGGAGCACACATCACCTACTCAGGAGGAACCAACTGCATCAACCCAAGACTTGTTCCGTTGCATCAACCATAGAAGAGGTTCTTGTTCGCCCAAAATTTTCTATTGTGTTGTGTCTCTTAAGGTTGAGGATGCTGATTGGTTATTGGGCTGTTATTGGTTAGAGGAGTTTGATTTATAAGCTAAATCACATTTTTACCTATAGATAGAATTAATTAGTGCCAAGAACTTAATTAACTATATCCTGTCTAGTTCATGTAAGCAATGCAAATCGATGCATATGGGAGGCGAGGGATAGAAATATCAAGAGTAACATTGAAAAATTGAAATCTTCTGGCATATATGATACAAAACACCTTCTCAACCAGTTGTCTACAAGAAAGAAAAATGATTACAAAATAGTTGCAAGGAAGAAAAAATTCAGTGAAGAATCTGCATTGGACTATGAACCCTCTGCTGATGAGAACAACAAATCTGAAGAAAGTGAAACCAATTTAGAAGAGGAAGAGGAAATGACAGTGATGAACAAATCATCTAGGTCCAAGGTTGAGCCACTTATTCTTTTCAACTTTAGTGTATGTACTATGTGTTCTTAAATGTATTTTTTTATTGACTACACCCTACTTTAATATTGTTGCTAATTAACAAGTGTACAATACATCTATTTTTTTATGTTATGCAGGTTTCAAGGGTTATACTGATGTTGTACAAGTAATTGTAAGTATATTAACTGCCAAAAATGTGCATATGTGATCTTAGTTGAATGCATATTCTGAACTGAAATATAAACATGAAACATGCTACTTGCCTTGTCAAAATATGAACTGAAAACATGTCGAATATGGTTCACTGCTTTTTTGTGGCTGCCATGCTTGTTTCTTTCTATTGGATCTGAATAAGCTCAAAACATCAATATGATGAAAATTTTGATCTAGTATATAAATTTGTAGTGCTTTGTTATGTTCTTTCCATCAAATGGTTGGTTCTATCCTTTCTATCAAATCTGAATGTATTGATCACAGTGAAATGGTTGCTTATGTTTTTTTTCTATCAAATTTGAGCAATGGAATAGATTCATATTGGCTTTATTCAATCTTAGGATTCCATGAAAACTGCAAGGGATGAAACACTAGAAGAAGGTGAAGAAACTAAACCTATAGATGAGATTGTGGGTAGAGTTCAATCCGAGTACAGTTCATCAAGCAAATTTCTAGAAAACATGGGTATTCGTTCAGCCGGAAGCCAACCAATTAGCACTAACACTTCTAGTGCACGCATAAGAGAGCTTGAAGAAATAGTTCAAGTCCAAGCTTTGCAGATCGAGAAAGCTGAAAGAAATGAACAAGATCTGCATGCTACTATTATTTCTCAACAGGAAGAAATGACGGATGTGAAGCAGAAAATGGAAGAGACAAATGAGTCAAATAAAAGAAATGAAGAGCAGATGTTCATTCTCAAGCAAAAGCAAGAAACTACTAATTCTCTTCTTTTACGTCTGATTAGCCAATCACCAATCAGTTAAATTCAGGTTGACCATCCTTCATTCTAGTGGTAGTATATGGTAGATGTTCAAAGCCATGCTAATGTTTTGTACTTGTGTTGCTGGTGACCACTAGGCCTAGTGTTGCCCTTTGCTTTTGTAACCACTATATAGTTGGATGGTGAACAATCATGGATGAAACAATGACATGGTTGTAATGAAATCTGTTGGAAAAAATGTCAGTTCATGTGTCATGACCAATTATTTTATCATATCAAAAAAAAATTTTGTGACTATTGAGTCTATTTCATCCTAGATTAGTCATGTCGGTTAATGTTTTTGTGACGTTACAGCACACATTGCATGATGAAAAAAACATCATAGAATGTGCAAACTTGACAATATGTTGATCGTCATTATATGTATTCTATGACGACACAGAAATCGTCATGGAATATACTTTTGTGACGATATGAGAATCTTCATAAATGTGTTTCATTCTATGACATTTTTGAGAAAAACATCACTGGTCACATTTTGTGACGGTCGTTCTATGACGATCCTCGTGATGCAGCGTACATGTCACCATTGCAATTCAGTGACGAAAAACCATGTTTTCAGTGACGATAACCGATCATCATGGATAGTGAAATCTCTTGTAGTGTTGTTAACATGTCGCTTTTTATGTGACGAGGGTAATAATGTTCAGTGCCACTAGCCATTTGATCATCACCAAGTTGAGAAAATGCCATCCAACTATGGATGTCATGTGGTCCCAGCTCCACATGGCATCTCTGTACTGGACGAACTTACGCATCTTTCGCGACGGTGCCAATAGGCGGCAAGTTGATCTCAAGTACCCAACATACACATGGCTGGATGGGAACTCCCACGAAAGCACATCAATCCCTATTTGGAGCATGGTGCAATACCACTGTCACAGAAAGTTCATTTAGGAGCGGTGAGCTTCGTTCATCGCGATTTATTTGCAACTGTAACACGCAAAAAAAAGTGTTTGCCATGATCATTTCTTGATCTTGTTGAATAGCTAGGATTTTCAAGTGATTGAGGAAGTTAAGCTTAGCTTTTGGGTCAAGTCCACAACATGCATATGATTAGGGGGCAACTTTATTTATCTGTATTGTTAATTCCTGATTAGTGGTCAATGCTGGAAATGCCAAATGCTCGATTAAAGCACACATGCCATGATGACACTAGTTTATAAACTATCACATCAAGGCCTGCACTCTGCTTTGGTTGGTGGCTTCGTGCCACCCAGCATTTTCAGATGAGTATCTCTCGCTGCAAGGATTCATGGCTCCTGATGAGGTATCGTCTATATATTGTTGTTAGCAAATCATTGCAGATCTCACCTCTCATGTTTCAACTCTTCAATCATAGCCTTTGAGACCAAGCTAGCTGTAAGCATTTGTATTCTTCTTGTTTGTTCTTCTAAGGACTCAGCTCGATCATGTCACTGTTACAATCAAATACTATATCCCCAACTAGAAATTAAATTGGAAGCAGGATTTTAATATATGTATATAACTTGTCCAAGAATAGTTTCTCTTCAGAGATAAAAAAAATTATGTATGTATGTTCCAGAAATTCAACACTTGAAAATTGACTAAAAATATATTGGCACACATCGTTTTCCAAGCTGCAAGCAACATAACTTCGTTCCCCCGTTAACCACCGTCCACGGGTTAGCTTGTTGCTGTGGGTTTGAAAAGGACATGATGGTACATAGACAGCCAATTGCAAGCAGCCACAGAATAAACGAATTATTGAAATACCAAGTGCGGATGTGTGTTGGTGGATAATACCGATGATATATGATGAAAGAGGAATGTCCCATTGCCATTTGTACGCTTGGTCGCGGCTGTGTGCAGTGCAGTTGAAAGCTGCACATTGAAGCCGGGCAACGCGGGTCAGCGGATGTGGATATCTCTTAAAGGTTCTGAAAAACCGCGGAGCCCGGCCGACAAAAATCAAACTTGCTGGGCAGGCATGGTTCTATTTTTCCAAAACCGATAAACATTAATATCCTGTGATCAGCTTGCTGCCTAGCTAGTTATTTCTGTTGGAATTTATCTGTGGTCAAAAACGCCGATAAGAAAGGAAAACAGGAAAGGAGAAGAAGTCCAAAAGAAACCCGTTAAGCGCCCTGATCGGGGGTACAACCAGCCCATGGTTGTGACCCCAGGTCACCCAGCGCCATGTAAAATAGGGGTGGGGGCCGGCTCCTTTGACAGTAGTGAAAACCTAGTCAAAGGCCAAACCCTAACCCCTACAGCCGCCCGATCTACGGCGGCGCTGGAGTTACCTGAAGGTCACTGCCGCGCTGCCTTCGTCCTCCCTTCGCAGAGGGGACAGTGTCGTTGGAGGCCGGAAGGACGCTGGTACCCGCCACGGACTTTTTCGACTCCAGCGAGTACGGCTACGACGACTACGCCGACTCCGGCATGTACAACTACGCCGACCACTCCGCCAACCGAGATGGCCAGCGCGTCCACAACAAACCCGATGCCGCTTCTCGCTGGTTTTGATCTAACTCTCTTATGTATTTTTAAGGGTTGTGCTTACTTGAGTAGATATAGATCCTGTAAGATTAAGTTCTAAGCCATGTTTAGTTACTACAATTTCTGATAACTACAGCTTGCTATTTGCATTTAGAATTTGAAATTTTGAGTGTAAAGTTTTAGAAGAAAATAAAATCAGCATTGTGGCAAATTAGGGTTGGACACCATAGGTTCAAAAGGAAACCATGCATAAAGGTTGATCCAATTTATTTTGGATTTCATCTCATAAAGGTTAAGAGGGGCTTTGGTATATATATGCTCATTTTTCTTCATTTTGGCAACAAGTACACATATAAACACATTATTTCGTTCATTGGTATTACACCAGCTTGTGATCGGACCAACTGGTTTTGCACATGCTGCCATAGCACCCATGCTGAAGTGAGCAACTCAAATCTTCAGACCATCAATATCATGGTTCACATCAAGATGGCTACACCCCCTCCCTCGCCAACCCTCAGCGTGATCGAATCTAGTTCATAATAGGATCTAGCTATGAATAATCCAAGTTGCAAGCATAATTGATCCAATCGGAATGAATTGCTTTTCCTTAGTCCCCCTGCCATGCCCTGCGCGTTAATGTCTCTCTCTTCCTCTAGTGTTGGTGTGAGATTCAGGAGGTCACTAGTCCTCTCCTCTCCAACAAATTAATGTATGTATGTATGTATGTATGTATGTATGTATGTATGTATGTATGTATGTATGTATGTATGTATGTATGTATGTATGTATGTATGTATGTATGTATGTATAGCAGTGAGAGAACCAACCTACATGTTGTCAATTTTCTGACCGAGGCGAAAACCCCGAACACCAGGTTGAAATAAATTTCTAAAAACTGATCAAATAATGAAGCTTTGCCAAATTGATGATCGGGACATTAATGCATGTTTTATTTAACTCGAGCTGAAAATCCTGCGAAAATATAATCGAGTAGCTAGCTAGGAAGATCATTGTCGCGGAAGCACACCATAATTCCGATTGCCCCCCAATGATCCGAAAACGACCAGTCGGACCATGGAGCTGAGCCTGAGCTAGCCTTGAATCATCCCGATCGATCGCAGCTCCATCGCGGTCATCTCGATTGAATGCACTGTTGATAGGTAGCTTCCTTGGCGTGCAGCAGTTGCCAATACAATGCTCCATGGCATGATAAGATCATGACGACTGACATGCAGGTGTGGATGTGTACATGCTATACTAGGCCGGCCGGGTCAAGCCAGCGCTAGCTCGCTGGCAGCGAGGGCAATTTGGCCACTGTTTCTCCGTGACGTTTGTCCCAACTGGGAACGCCAGTCCGGGACAAAAGGATACCTTTTTGTCCCAGGTCTGGCAACCGGGACAAAAGATCCAACGGGGACAAAAGGTGCTGCCAGCGTCCACGTGGCTGACGCACCCTTTTGTCCCGGTTGGTGGGTCCTTTTTTTCTTCCTATTTTCCTTTTCTCAATTCTTTTTCTATTTCAATTATACTTTTGCATTTCAATTAAACTTATGTATTGGAATTCAGTGTGTATGATCTCCACTAATATATATATAGTTACTTATATAATATTTGTCCTAGATAGTTTTCATATATAAATTAATTCACTTATATATATATGTATACACATATCTATACATTTGAATTCCTTTACATATGAAAATGTCTAGGACCAATATTATATAAATATATATATATACACATATATATTATTGGAGTGCTTATATATATAATACATACATACTCATAAATAGAAATTTAATACATACACACATATATATTTACATAGGTATATTCGTTCTTAATTACATATATACGCGTATATTATCATATTTGCTGCGATTGTCAATATTAGATAGTCCATCATAGTAGAATTCGTCTTTTGGATCGAGGACTTGCTCAACAATAAATCCGGACAATTGTTCTTGAATTGCCATAATTTTTTCCTCCGGTATGAGTTTATCGCGCATCTCCTCGACCTATGGAAAAAGGGGATAATTAATTTTGACTAATTAAAATACGAGTTCAAATATTAACAATTTTTTACTTACTTCCTCCTCCCAATCTGTCCAGGCTCTTGGAGGACCTACCAGACCATGGATATTCTCGCATACATAGTATGCGCATAAATTAGTGCCTTGTTTCTGCCTCATACACTTTAAGAGAGAAGAAATTATCAGATATTTACATGAATATATAATAAAACTAATGAATCGTGCAACGAATCATCCAAGTGCGTACCGCAAAATCTGTCTTGATCTTCAATTCCTTGTCAAATTTGCCTGAATGATTTTTAGCGAATTGTTTTCAAATCCTGTGCATGATTAGAACAATTATAGTCAAGTAACAAAGTGATTCAAATTATCGGTCATCGACGGAGTAGTGGTAGAATTACTTTTTCATCATGTTAAGAAGATTTTCGTATTGTTCTGGATTTCTCCTCAATGAGTCCATAACCACGAGTAGGCTCTTCTCGAGTGAAGCCACCACCCGGGACAAAATGACCTTTTGTCCCGGGTCGTGGCTCCACCCGGGACAAAAGGTGTTTTTGGGCGGGCCGGAAAAATTCCCAGCCCGCGGCCCACCTTTAGTCCCGGGTGGATCTACCACCCGGGACAAAAGGGGGCCATTTTCTCTCATTCCCGCCAAATCTTATGTTTGTTTTTGTTTTTTTACTTCTCTTTTAAAATAGCCTTTCATTTGTTAATTCAGTTAATAAAATTATGATTCCAAAAATTATGGAACAAAATTTCTTATCTCTATATAAACTGGATACATGCAACAAAAATAATTAATTTTCATTCAAGTGATTGGGTCAACGAAATATCTAATTTTTTTGTAATCATATTTGTTATTTTGACCATGCAAAAATATATTAGGTGAACAAATTTTTTCAAACTGTTGCTTTTCGAAAGAAAGTGAACTCTATCACGATATTAACGTTTAAAAAGTGAATTTTACATAAAATTTAGCAATTTCATGATATTAATGAGTAGTGTGTGAGTTTGAGAGATAGTGTGTGTTAGTGAGATTGTGTGTGTTAGTGAGAGAGTATAGTGTGTTAATGTGAATGTAATTTCATGAAATAAATAAAACTAGTTGAGTAATCCATTATTGAATGAAAATTATAATTGAGACTGGTAATTAAGTGAAAAATATAAAAAAATGGTATATATAACACATAAAGTATAATTGTACGGTACATATATAATAAAAGTATTCGAATTGCGATTACGTTTTTATACAATAATATAAAATGATTCAAGTACATGAAGGATTAGCGGTAACAGACTTTCTCTTCACAAATGCCCCTTGATTATGATCACGGCGCAAGTATGGAGCATCATCATTGGCTAGCAGGATGCATGGATCAGCATTTAATTCGAAAGGTGGAATGACAATAAAATTATTATATTCTTCTGACAAGTCTGTCTTGTCCTCCACTCCAACGATATTTCTCTTTCCTGATAGAACTATGTGTCGCTTTGGCTCATCCTTTTGCTTGTTAATCCCCTTCTTTGGCTTGCTGGACATGTCCTTAATGTAGAAAACCTGACCGACATCCTGAATTAGGACAAATGGCTTGTCTCTATACCCAAGATTGTTGAGATCAACTATTGTCATTACATACTCATCTTTTGTTACCACTCCTCCAGATAGCTTAACCCATTGGCAACGAAATAGAGGCACCTTGAAATTGGGACCGTAATCCAGCTCCCATATCTCTTCAATGTAGCCGTAATATGTGTCCTTTTTTCCATTATTGTCCGTGGCATCCTATACGAACACCGCTGTTTTGGTTGGTACTCTTTTTATCTTGGGCTATCGTATAAAATGTGTTTCCATTTATCTCATACCCTTGGTATGTTAAGATATTCCAAGATGGTCCCCTAGCTAATAAGAACAGTTGTTCACTTATATCCATGTTATGCATTAGATGCTTCCGCAACCAGCTGCAGAAAGTGTTCATGTGCTCACGTGTAATCTATGCCTCAGACTTTTCCGGGAAATTGGAGAGCAGAATTTTCTTGTGTTCCTCGATATATCGGTCAACCAAGGATGATTGTTGAAGAAAAGTATAACGCGCTTTCTTGAATGAGAAATCATCTGTGCAGACATAAGATTTCTTTCCTAATGTACCCTTTCCAGTTAGTCTCCCCTCATATCGCGATTCAGGGACTCCAATCGGTTTAAGGTCATCAATAAAGTCAACACAAAAGTCAATGACCTCCTCAGTTCCATAGGCACTGGCGATGCTTCCTTCTGGACGATCTCGATTACGAACACATTTCTTAAGTACCCCCATGAACCTTTGGAATGGGAACATGTTGTGTAGAAATACTGGTCCGAGGATGTCAATCTCTTTCACAAGGTGCACTAGAAGATGTGCCATGATGTTGAAGAAAGATGGTGGAAATATCAGCTCAAAGCCAACAAGACATTGCACCACATCGTTTTACAGCTTTATCAAATTCTCCGGGTCAATTATCTTCTGAGAAACTGCGTTGAGGAAGGCACATAGATTCACGATGGTTAACCGGACGTTATCAGGTAGAATCCCCCGTAGCACAACCGGAAGAAGTTTGGTCATAAGCACATGGCAGTCATGGGACGTGAGATTTGTAAATTTCTTCTCTGCCAAATTTAAGATTCCTTTTATATTGGATGAGTATCAAGATGGAACCTTTATACTGCTCAAGCAGTCAAACATGATTTCTTTCTCTTCCTTGCTAAGAGTATAGCTGGCAGGACTTAAGTATTGTCGTCCATTATCTCACTGTTGTGGATGTAAGGCATCTCGTTTTTCCATACGTTGCAATTCTTGACGTGCTTCTACTGTATCTTTTGTCTTTCCATATACTCCCAAGAATGCTATCAGGTTGACGCAAAAATTCTTCGTGAGGTGCGTCACATCAATTGCATGACGAACAGCTAAGACTTCCCAATATGGTAGCTACCAAAATATAGATTTCTTCTTCCACATGTGCGCCATTCCGTTCTCGTTTGGAATAGGTTGGCTACAAGATCCCTTTCCAAAAATAACTTCTAGATCTTTTTCCATGTTGAAGACGTCTTTACCACTACGGTGCATCGGTTTTGTTCAGTGGTCCGCTTGGCCTTTGAAATGCTTGCCCTTCTTTCGTACCGCATGCCTGATGGGAAGAAACCGACGATGACCCATGTATACAACCTTCTTACTGTGAGTCAACCATATATTATCGGTATCATCTAAACAGTGTGTGCATGCTTTGTATCCCTTGTTCGAATGTCCTGACTAGTTACTAAGAGCAGGCCAGTCATTGATCGTTACGAATAGCAATGCTCGTAGGTTGAAGTTTTCCTGTTTGTATTCATCCCACATCCGTACACCTTCATCGCCCCAGAGCAATATGAGTTCTTCGACCAATGGTCTTAGCTACATATCAATGTCATTTCCGGGCTGCTTTGGACCCGGGATAAGCACTGGCATCATGATGAACTTTCGTTTCATGCAGAGCCATGGTGGAAGATTGTACATACAAAGAGTCACAGGCCAAGTGCTATGACCACTGCTCATCTCACCAAAAGGATTCATGCCATCCCTACTCAAACCGAACCTTATGTTTCTCGCATCCAAATCAAATTCAGGGTACATTCTATCTATTTTCCTCCACTGCGACCCATCAGCGGGGTGTCTCAACATCGAGTCTTTCTTGCGTTCTTCTTTGTGCCATCGCATCAACTTAGCATTATCTTTATTTCTAAACAGACGCTTCAAATGTGGTATTATAGGCGAATACCACATGACCTTCGCAGGAACTCTCTTCCGTGGAGGCTCACCCTCGACATCTCCAGGATCATCTTTTCTAATCTCCTTCTTCATTGTCTTCCATGGTAACCCCCTGTTCTCCGTGCTTCGTCCAACAAACATACTTCTCCATGAAATCATTTTCGAAAATGTGGCTGTGTAGGATTCTTGAAGATGAGTAATCCTTGTTATTGTTGCAATGCACACACGGGCAGCACATAAAACCATTCTGCTTGTTTGCCTCAGCCACAGACAAAAAATAATGCAGGCCATCAATGAATTCTTTCGAACGTCGGTCAGCATTGTACATCCATTGCCGGTCCATCTGTATTTTAAATAAATCGATTTGAATTCTTTACACATATTGAATAAATAAAATATATCAAACCTAAATTAAACTAAATGTAACATAACATGAATAATTAAAAGATCTGCAATATCCATCATACATCTTGATTAATTAAAAGGAGTACTTAATCCATTACAGAAATTAACAAATGAGTACTATATATGAAACTTAAAAATTCGGACAACAACACATGGGTTTTCAACCGTCCTTGTGTTGGAACGCAGAATGCTCTAACGGATTTCTTGCTGGCGCAGAAGAAGATGGCGGAGCTGAAACCTCCGAGTTTGGTGGTGACGAACCGTAACGCCGCAATAAATCCTCAAGATCAAACGGAGGTTCCTCGCCCCTTGCCATGCATTCTCTATATTTTTTTCCAAATAACGGAGCACCGCCCTATGAAAAGCACTAGGTTTTTTGGACCGACGACCTACTCGAGTTGTACCCTTCTCTCCAGAAGGACAATGATCACCCCCACCGGCGCCACTCCCTCCAGCTGCTGAAGCCATATTTTACTGAAAAATACCTTTATTTTCCACAAAATTATAAATTCTTACCAATACAATGCAAATATTATTTACTATTACAATTACAATGATCAGATTAATAACTCTTGCAAATAACAATGAAATCATATAAAAAAGACGAAATGTATCATTGAAAGAAATCTCTAATTAATTGAAAGAAATCTCTATAACTTCTAATTACTTTGACACCATTTAGTTCCAGGAGTACACTTTTTTCAATATCCAGAAACCCTCTAGAAGAAAAAAAAAACATTTATTTCTGAAAATGTATATGTCAGTAACCTCAACCCTGCGGTGATGACATTGCCTTTCGGGGGGACACGGTGCGGTACAAGGATGTCACCAATCGGCCAGTCGCAGCACCAACATTTACGATTAATAGGCACAGCACTTGGCACAGGCAGCGTGCTCGTTGATATGCTCTCAGTACAACAACGGACATGCTGATTACGTCAAATACTGTCTTCTTATCAATCGGAAGTGCTGGTGATGCGACCAACCGATCCGCGACGTCCTTATAGCGCATCATGTATCCCCGAAAGATAGTGCCATCACCGTTGGATGGAGATTAATGACGTATACTTGTTTCGAAACAAAGATTTTTTTAGCATCTAGATAGTTTCAATGTGAGCCTGAATAAATACATCACTAGAGTGTCAAAATAATCCATTCATAATACAAAAAATTCTAATATACTCATTTCATTAATTCATTCGTGAATACAAAAATCAACTATCCATAATATGGTCATATATACAAGTACATCACATGAAGTATCTACACTCATTCTAAAAATTTCTACTATCCACATACTCATCTAAATCTAAAAGAAAATCACACCTACATATGCAATCTAAATGTCCCAGAAATGAGCTAGCTACACATTTTCTCTATTTCTAAAACATGAAATGAGCTATACAAGCCAAGAAAGAAGAGAAAAACAAGCCACAAACCTTTAGCGTCGATGGATGGACGGGGAATCAAAGATCTTCACAAATGTGGTGAAGAAATGAGCAAGAACTCCTCTCTCCCGAGCCAAGAACAGCAACAACAAGTGAGCTGAATGGCTCGAGCGGGGGGAGAGGGAAGGGGATAAGGGGGCCAAGAAGTTTTGTCCTGGTTGGAGATACCAACCGGGACAAATGGACCGGGAGACACCAATCGGGACAAAAGGGGGGCATTTTATCCCGGTTGGTGGCTCCAACCGGGACAAAAGGCTGCGCGGGCCTTTTGTCTCGGTTGGAGCCACGAACTGGGATAAAAAGCCTCCCTTTTGTCCCGGTTGGTGTCTCCAACCGGGACAAAAGACCCCTGTCTCCCCCCCGGCTAGCCGTTGGACCCGGGACAAAAGCCACCTATTGTCCCGGGCCCAAAAACTGTCGTGACAAATGGCCTGGAACAAAGACCTGTTCTGTAGTAGTGAGCTGAGCCTGAGCTAGCCTTAATCATCCCGATCGATCGCAGCACCATCGCGGTCATCTCGATTGAATGCACTGTTGATAGGTAGCTTCCTTGGCGTGCAGCAGTTGCCAATACAATGCTCCATGGCATGATAAGATCATGACGACTGACATGCATGTGTGGATGTGTACATGCGCTAGCTCGCTGGCAGCGAGGGCAATTTGGCCACTGTTTCTCCGTGACGCCTGATCGCTCGTGATCGGCCGGGGCGGGTCAGAAATCTGTTGCGTTGAGGGTGTGTCCATGGGTTCTCGTCCAAGGGGTTGACTGTCGGCCTCTTGGGGCACCAATCCATGCATGTTGCCAAACATGGGGTGTCATGCATCGCGTTGGGCACTGTGGTGTCCTTCAGGTGTGGCCACCAAATGAAACCGAACCTTTCTGAGAGCACCGCCAACAATGGCCATAGAGGGAGGGGCCGCACGACGAGCCAACAATGTCTTTATGTTTTCTCCACGCTATTCCATTCTAAAAAAGAATTTTATATGCATGGTATACTAAATGAAGTCTATTTGCAAAAAAATTTCAGGAATGGGTGTAACTTTTCGCGACGAATCTAATGACGGTAATTAATTGATGATTGCTACAGTGATGCTACAGTAACCATCCTCTAATCACGCGGTCAAAGGTCTCATTAGATTCTTCAGGGTCACTAGCGCGGGGTTCTGCAGTTGGTTTTGTAAACTGACTTTGTTTGACACCATAATTAGCAGTCAAACTATCACTATTCACTAGCACAGCACAAACCAAACGGGGCCAATACCACGCACCACGAATCAAAAGAAATTAACCCACCTAGGTGCCGTTCGGTTTACTCGGAATGGGCCGTTCCGGGTGGAACAGAGCAGGCTGTTTCGAAAACTGGAGTGTTCCAGCAAGGATTGAAACCTGGTCTGGCTGCTACCGAACGAACTCTTAGGTAGCATTTGATTGAAAAGCGAGATACATAGCGTTTGATTATAGATGGCCATACAGCCTGAGCCCGTTAGCCCAGCACGAGGCCCGGTTTTTTGGCCCGGCCCAAGCCCAGCCGGTCTGTTGACCTACGGGCCCGGATAAGCACGGCCCGGGGAAGAGTACGGGCTTGGGCCGCTCACTAGGCCCGTGGCATGGCACGGGCACGGCCCGTTCCAACGGTCGGCTCGGTGGCGGCCCGTTAACACCCCCCCAACGGCTCGCCGGACAACCGGCACAGCCCATCACCGCCGCGCACCAGCTCCATATAAAAGCGACCACCCCCCCCCCCCCTCCCCAAAACCCTAACCAACCACTCCCCCACACTCGCTCTCGGTCTCGTGTCTGGATCCGTCGGCCACCGCTCTACTCCGACCGTCCCCGACTCCTGTGACTGCGCCGCCGCTCCTCGACCTCGCCTCGAGCCAACTAACCCCTTTCTCCTCTGCTCCTCCCTCCCTCCTCTCCCTTCCTCTCCTCTATCCTCTCTATCTCTCCGAACTATGTGAGTTCGTGTACTGTCCTCCTCCGCCAGTCGCCGTCGATTCTTATTTCTAATCGGTGCTTGTCTCGTCTCCTCTGTGTTTCCCTCGTCCTCTCCGGCACCGGGCTCCGGTGGTAGCGCAGGTATGCCGGCGAACCCTAACCCTAACCGTAGATCTGCTCACCCTAACCCTAGATCTGCTCATCCTAACCCTAGATTTGTTTGCCTCTCTAACTCTTCTTCTCTACTCTCTGCAGGTCGGTGTCTGATGCCGAGTCTTCCTCCTCTGGCCTAGACATGGCCAGGCACCACCAGTGTGCACCGTTGAGGAACGGTGCTGGAGGGCAGGGTTAGGATGCCAAAAAATTGTCATATACTCATATACTCATGTGTTTCTGTTCTGTACTTCTGTTCTATCAATTGTATTTGTGCACTGAATTGGGAACTGAATTGGTGAATGCCAAAAATTGTGAGTTGTTGGAGGTATTTTTGAGGGTGATGGGCCGTGGGTTGGCACGGCCCGGAAGGTGTGTCATGCTACACGGCTGGCACGGCACGAAAAACGGCCCATAGGGTCGTGCCTGGGCCAAAGGCCAGGCACGAAGCACGTAGCGGCACGGCCCGGTAGGCCTGTTGGCCCGTGTCGGCCCGTCCAATGCCGGGCCAGGCCGTTGGCCATCTATACGTTTGATTGAAGAGTGAGATATGATGGGACAGTTCCTGATTAAAGGGTTGGAGTGTCTTTATTTTTATATTTGGTTGGAGGGATGGAATGGCTCATGTTTTTATTTGGTTGGAAGGATAAGATCGAGTCAGCCGGCTCTTATGCCGTTAACTCCCATTTTGTGGGGCATGCCTATCATGCATACCACCCTTCTTCTTCCCCTCTCCTCCCCTTCCATTCCCTTCCCGACTGCAGCAGCCTACCGCCATTGCTGCATGCTCGGCGAGTGCTTCTCCCTGCAGCAGGGGGGTTGCTCCCTTGCTACCGCCACTCTAATCCAAATCGAGGGGATGCTTCCCAAACCGAACTACCACTAGCCAAATCGATCAGCTGCCACCCAAATCGGTCCGCCCTATTCGATTTGTGGAGCCCTTGCCCAAATTGACCAATCAGCAGCCAAACTGATCTGTCACCGCCCAATTCTTCGCCCCGCCGCCTGATTCTTCATGCCACCACCCGAATCGATGCAGCGCCACTTGATTCACTGCTCGCCGGCTGCTTTCGCCAGTGCCGCCTGTGGGAGCCAGAACTTGGGCTCGTCGCCGCCTGCGAGTCTAGCCATCAGGGTCGCGCTCCGAGCAGGCAGGGTGTGTGCGGAGCAGAGGGCGCGATGAGAGGGAGTGCGAGATAGAAGAGATGGCGTTGGAATGGAATAAGCTCGATCGGTGTTTGAGGGAGTGCGAGATACAAGAGACCGCGTTGGAATGGAACGAACTCGATCGGTGTTTTTGGCAGAGTGAGTCCATCCCGAATATTGAGCGAATATTCGCTCGTTGGGACGGCTCAGTTCCCACGTCCGCCAACCAAACAATGAACGGAGCAGTTCCATCCCAGTTGGCTCCCCAACCAAACACAACCTTAAGGATCGGAACGGGAAACTTTAGTTTTGACAAACGCAAACTAGCAAACTAGTTGTGTCGAATTCTCTATTGCAGACACAAGTGAAGATTTAGAAAATAACCCACCGTAGTACTCTTCTTTAGTAGATTTGAAGGCGAAGCACCCCTGAAAAGTGGGAGAGAGTTCTAATGTCTAGCTAGACGTACTTTGACCGATAGGGTGGATCGATTACCAGAAAGCAGCTAGCGCAGCCGAATGAATTTTCTATAGCACACCCAGTCCTTTTTTCTTATTTTGCAATGCCGGGTAGGCTTTCCGCGCGCTTTGCAATTAGTAGGCGGAATGCATGGCCATGTCTTTGATCCAAAGGAAACGCGACGGCGCCGCCCGCCGTAAACCATAATCTATTTGCTAGTGCTCATGTGCCTTTCCGAAAGGTTAAGTTGGTGTGCACGCCCCTGATCGATCGCCTGTAACTTAATTAATTACTACCTCTCACCATCAATAAACTAGTAATAATAAACACTATTACCACAACCAGATAGCTGATCTAGCTTAGCTTGCATCTTCTCTTTTAAACTAGCTAGGGTAAAAGTGAAAAACAAAAACAGCCAAACAAATGCCAGTAGTGCGCCCCAGTAATTATGGGATTCTTCCCATGCTTCAGTAAAAGCCTGCCTTCCACTCACTCTAGGTTACTATTAAATATCGGAGCACTAACGACGACTATTTGCCTTCTAGAAGCATTATATTGATCGATGCATGGCGCTAGCTAGCTCCTTAATTATTATTATCAGGAAAATTTGTAGAGGTAGAAAATAAAAAAAAATGCATGGTACGGCGTGAGCACTCCTGCCAACCTCTGCCTTCAAACCTGTCCAACCTGAGGAGACACAATCTGAAAATTGGAGGTTTAAGTTCAAACACTAGCTACCAACCGGCAAGAATCGATCCCCTACATAACTTGCTTGAGGTGCCAAACTGCTGGATGCCTTCAGCAAGCTAGCTTCAAGCTGTCAGGCGTGTTTCAAGTTGACTTCAACGGGACGAATTGAAAAACTTGACCTGCCGGGGGTAAGACCGCCCCCACGGAATGGTTTGAGAGGTACAATGACCTTCTCACAGCAGGCCAAGAAAACCTCCGAACTCCTGCCCCACCCGTACACGGGGGCCCGTTGCCTTGTGAGTTAGACCGGGCTCCATAGTGCTTTGGACATGGGGCAGTCGAGGGTTTTTTTTTTACCCGCAAGCGGAAATTCTCCCTGACCAGAGATTGAACCCACAACCTGCGTGGTGCTGCCGGACTACCGTGACCAACTTGCCCGACATCCTTTGGAACCTGTTTCGTTGACGCGTAGAAAGTTTTAGATTATTTGGTTACAATTGTTATAGTTTATTACTTACTGAGATTATCCTAAGGGATCGTCGTATGGAACATTTTCTTTTATTTCTAGATTATTCGATCGATCCAAAATTCACTCTTTTGAATGAGCTAGTTAATTCTACTTTTTTGTGTGGTGTATATGTAGCTAATCTTTCTTACTAATCCTCTGCACCAGGAAGGTGGCCACGTCATACCGAATTTCGACGGTTAGGAACAGGTGGGGATATAAATTTTGCAAAAGACCCCTCAAGCTTTGGAAAAAGCAACCCGAAGTCCATGGATGGCAATTTTGCAAAAGAGCCCTTGGACTTTGTGAATGTCAATTTTAAAAAGACCCCCTCAAACTTTGGTGAAATTGACACGCACTCCATAGATGGTAATTTTATGAAAAATCCCCTGAACTTTAGCAAAACCAATCTGCACCACGAACATCAAATTCACATAAAACCCTCCAGACTTTTGCGAAACCAAACCCCTTAATGTGTATCAGTGATAGGTTGAATCGTCCCGCACATTTACATACTCATATACCACAGCATTGGCACCTACGATGACTATCACATACACGCTTTTTCACTAAGGACGTGTGGATGATCCATAGATATATTTCAACAGTTTACCTACCCAAATCAAATTGACCAAGCCTGCAATAAAACTTTACAAGCACGGATATATATGTCTGTGACTGACCTCTCGGGGGCGCCAACAGTACAACAATTTTTCTAGTAGATAACCTAAAGTGGTGACCTGGAACTAGCTAGCCATCGGTGTCACCACTTTGATTCCCTTGTGTAATAATGAAGTGTAGATTATTATTTCTCTTAAGATTGGATAGGATGGTATAGAAAGCATGCAAGTTAACTCGCTTTGCAGCCTGAGCTGTTCAGAGAGAGAATCAGCCGCCATGCTGGGAATCAACTACCCTGGAATGAAGGATTATGGCATGCATGACGCATGTAGCATTAGCTTTCCAGATCAAGTGGTTCAGATGGAAGCTCATATTCTCCATCTCCATTTAGTATATATATAGCCTCCTCATCCATGTTGATAGGATACCTAATTCCTTTTGATGCAACAATGTGCCCATATAACGACGAGTAGTCCACACATGCTCAGGGAGCACTTAGTGCAAGTGTCTGCATAAAACCGGATTAAAAAAGGGAAATGTACGTACGTCCTTCCACTCCAGCAGAACATCACAAATATATCAAACTCAATCACACTTATTAGCTTGATGCACGGCGATGGTGCCGCCCAAACCATTTCTTAAGGTTAATGCCACATCATCTAAGTGATAAGATGAGGGAATGTAGCTTGTCTCTTTATTAGCCAGCCAAGTGGTAGTGAAAGAAATGACTCGAGAAGCCAAAAACTAAAGGAAAAGAAAGCTCAAGAGGCCATTTGAGAATCTTATATTCTTAAAATGATGACAACTTATCATCCGTAGACAATAATGCATTGTAGAAATCATCTCGTAAGCACGGTCTCTTCAAGCTTACATATAATTTATAAGAAGCGGTACCGAAATTTGCAACTTAAGTTTGCCACAGTACTTGATGTGCCAAAATTTATTACTACTCTCAAGTTATAATGACCCGGGCTCCTACTATATATACTCCATTATATTTATCCACAAGTGTAAGCACTTCTAGATTTGTCCAATCTTAATAAATCAACCCATTTCAATTTGACTGTCAATAGCAGAAAAATTATGAAGATTCATTGTGAAACAAACTATCATGAAAATAATGGTATTGCTGGATTCATCGTGAAACAAACTACCATAATAAGTGTGCTTCTTTATGTTTAAAGTGATAGCAATTTTGGCGAGGTGTGGTGGGCTAAGGCGACGCCTTAGCCCAAAACAAGGGGAGCGAGCCCCTTGTCGCCTAGGTCACGCCATGAAAACAATGATAGATATTATCAGTTAGAATATAACAAACTGGAGGCCGCATCAACAATGCGCGAAGAAGATGCTTAATACATTTGTGGATGGAAGGAGTACACCACAATGGCGGCGCCAGGGGTATGCCCCTGTATGCCTAGGCATACCCAAGATTTGGGAAAAATTACTAATACATATTCATAGATGTATACTACTCCTTTCATCCTACAAAGAGTGTAGTTTTAGAAGATTTCAGACACATTACTCATTCAAAGAAATGACTTTGTTACCCCTAATTACTTCTACCAATTGTGATTGAAAACCGTGTTATTTATTTGGTTTTCTGGATCCTCAATAAATGCATACACATTGGAACTAGAAAAGTAATATCTACTGAATATTTGATTGGCTCTATATGTTTTCCTATGCAATGCTTTCTTGGTACTTGGTATTGTTTTAATTAGATGGGTCTCATAACAAATTAAAACAATACTCTCTGTGGGTCAAAATTTGAAAGCCAAAAACTACCCTTATTTCGGAACGAAGAGAGTGTCATATATAACTTATGGTCCCAATTCAACAAAACCTAGCATAAAAACCCAAAATGCAAAGAATTGCTCTCTCTGTCTCTCTGCTTGCGGTTTGCCCCAAGCCCCTGTCCCCCGGCTCCGCGTCCTCTCTAGTGCGCCTCCGGCCCTCGGCTCTCGGCCCTCGGCCTTCCGCCTGTACCCAAACCGGCGTTCGACGGTTCGGCTCCCTCCTTCCGACCTCCCTATCTCGGCAACGACAACTCCGGCAATGGCAGACCGCAGGCACCTCACCGCCCCAGCACCAGCACGAAGGAGGCTGCCACTTGTTATTATTATGGATTTGTTATGGTCGTGATAACTTAATTGTCCATTATATTACCTATTAGCTTCGAATTTTTTTATGTTTGGCATACCCAGCCGCAAATTTCTGTCTTTGCCACTGAGTACATGGTACAAGATCGAAGTTGATTGAGAGAGACGTACGCGATTGAGATAGCAATTAAGTTGGGAAACCTACATCCACTTGTAAACGTGCGGTGAACACGGGTGCCCAAATCGAGTTCTTACATGATTCCCGGTGCTCCTAGGTGTGCTTTCAAGAAAAAAGATATTAAGCTGGTGGCACCCTGTGAGGCGGGAAACATGCATCCACTTGTGAGCATGAAAGGAAAAGCATGCTGCGGACATATGGTACATAGCCACACAATAGTCTACACAAACGGTATTCATGGTTGACCATGGACTACATTCCAAACATTAAATAGCCAAATAGATTGGAGAAGCTGCCTGCTAAACTGTTTGTGTTGCTAATTCCCAAAACTTGTCGACGACAGATGTCTGTGGGTTGGAGATGCCCTTAAGCTGGTAGCACGCTGTGAGGCGGGAACCATGCATCCACTTGTGATCATGAAAGGAAAAGCATGCTGCGAACTGGGTCGAGTTTCAGGTATGGAGAAATATCGATCCACTTGCAAGTGTTTACAATCACCCGGAATTTCCATGTCAAAAATGGCACCGCCGGTATTGGCGACGGCGCAGTGGTGGATGGAGAGACGACCGGCCGGCCGGGGCGCCGGCAGATCGGGAAACATGCATGCATGCATCCTCTCTTTTCAGGCTTTCAAACTCTTGACCCCGAGTTGTATATTTATAAATAAATAGATGGAATTCTTCAAACAATACATATACATATATATATATGTATATATATAGATGTATATGTATATGTGTGTGTCTATATATATATATATATATATATATATATATATATGGACATGCATTGGCAATAGTTTAGAAGTCTTGGAAACTTCCATGGCAATTTCGCACCGGCGTCGCTCATAATGTACAAAGGCGTGCATCATGCATGCAAAGACGACAGGCCGGCCGTGTGCGCATACTCGGCCAGCACTGTGTTTATGTCAGTGCACTGGTAAACAATTGCACTGCCTATGCTGCATGCGTGCGACGTGAACAGACCAGGCCGACGGGACCCTCCACCACATCACCGACACGAGCTAGCATAGCAGATCACCGCCGTCAGAGTCTGCAGCAAAGAGATGGATCGAAACGCTAGCTGCCCTGCGCCTGCGTGCGTGCGTGCAAGCTCCAGCTGCTGGGAGGACGCCGCGTGCTCTGCTGCTAGCTAGCTCTCCGAAAGACGAGGAATAATGCATGCCGGCCGGCGTGGCTTTCCTCCCGATTTCCTTGTAGCTAGGAACTGATGAAACAGGGATGACGATGAACAAGCCCCGGCCCGGCCGCCAGCGAGGAGTCAAGAATACTATGCACCCATGCACAGGCTTGCCCAGCGGCCCATGCAGGCAACCGCTTTGGACTGCTGCTTCTACACGCCCCATGCCATCCCTTGACAATTTGGTTTCTTGCTTAATAATATATATAAGGTTTTGGTTGCGTTGCATGCACCAACCAGCAATTCGACCGAAAAACTTAAACCGTTAGCTATGGAAATAAGGAGGGCAATTCACTTGTACTCCAACAGTTTTAGACGTAGCGATTGATCGAGTTAATCTCTGGTCAAAGCTTGTGGAGCCATTTGTTATTATGCTCGGAACGAAGACCATTGAGACCGCATAATAAGAGGTTTGCCAGCTAGTATATAAGGTTTTGGTTTTCGGTAGGTCGCAGGATCAGCACATCAAAATAGCTAGGAAATTAAAACAAAAGGACAATGTCAACTCTGGTTAGTTTCATTTACATTATCATGTTTTTTAGAACTCACACGTACCTAAATATATTGCATTGCCCCTGTGGCAATTTCTCTCTTCTCAATTTTAGTTCTTATAAATATTATTTTCATCAAGGAGACGCAAGCATGGCCATCCAGGACGACGCTGATCTGATGGCTAATCTACAAATGAATAGGTCCAAACCCGATAACTCTCTATCAATCCATCATGAGCACATAATCGAACCGTGTACCCAAAGGATATGATGATCGAGCCAGGTGCTGCCATTACATGCCAATTGGACTGCCCATTGATCCCACTGCTAATAATAACCAGGTCTTCTTATTACCTACTACAACAACTTGTGCATTTTTGAAAACTTTCATAACCTTTTCTCATATATAAATTATCACATACCTATCATTTCCCCTAAGAAACAAAAATTTTCTCTAATAAATTTTAAAATCATACTTACTGTCTAATTTTGATGCCTATAAAAAAGTTTACTAGGACGTCATCCGCGATCATGGTTGGTCATCATAGGAACCCCAACATCTAACAACCGATCTAGAAATGGCTAGATCGAACCTCGACAACTCACAATCAACCCATCATAGATCCATTGTTGGTACGACTCGGGCCGTGACAGTTACCACCGCGCCCACACGATCGAGCCAGGTGCCACCACACCCACACACACGTACCAATTGGTGGACTACTGCCCACCGGTTGGCATATCCCCAGCTAATTAAGCTAATTATAAGCTGTTAGGTGGTTGTGGTACGGTGGTGCTGGTGCTGCTGAGGTGCTGCCCTCGTTATCATGACCGTCCGTTCGGCCGATCTCGCCGCACGAAAAAATTTAAAGTCGACCTAGAAAAGAAAGAGAAAGAAAAAGAAGAAAGTCACGCGCGTGCGGAGTATACTATCTAAGCTCTCTCGTCCCCGCGGCAGAACCGGATTCGGCTTTAATTTTGCCGTGGCGGGAAAAGAGTAATCCCGGCCCGATCGACGGAACACGCCATGTCAACTTCGTCCTCTCCCTCCCGCGGCCGGCCTCCCCCCCCCCCCCCCCCCCCCCCCCCCCCCCCCCCCCCCCCCCCCCCCCCCCCCCCCCCCCCCCCCCCCCCCCCCCCCCCCCCCCCCCCTATTTAAACCCCATGAGTGCAACCCCTAGCCTCCACCTCCACTCCACAGCAGCCATCCTCCTCTCCTCTCATCGGCCATTCATCCCTCTCGATCGTCTCTCCATCGTGTGTACGTTGACGACGTCGCCTAGCCTACTCTAGACAGGGAGAGCCGGAGAGGTCTCGGTCGGTCGATCGATCGAGGGGAATCGTAAGCTACGCGAGCTAAGCTAGTCGTCGTCGTCGTCATCGAAGCAGCAGCTATGGCAGCAGCGGCGGCGGCGAGCCGGGTGGTGTGGGTGAACGGGCCGATCGTGGTGGGCGCGGGGCCGGCGGGGCTGTCGGTGGCGGCGTGCCTGCGGGCGCGCGGGGTGCCGTCGGTGGTGCTGGACCGCGCCGACTGCGTCGCCTCGCTGTGGCAGCGGCGCACCTACGACCGCCTCCGCCTCCACCTGCCGCGCCACTTCTGCGAGCTCCCCGGGATGCCCTTCCCGGACCACTACCCGGAGTACCCCACCAAGCGCCAGTTCGTCGACTACCTCGAGGCCTACGCGGCGCGCGCCGGCGTCGAGCCGCGCTTCAACCAGGCCGTCACGTCGGCGCGCTACGACGCCGCGGCGGGGCTGTGGCGGGTGCGCGCCGAGGACGCCGGCGACGCCGCCGCCCCCGCCACCGAGTACATCGGCCGCTGGCTCGTCGTCGCCACCGGCGAGAACGCCGAGCGCATCGTCCCCGAGTTCGACGGCGCCGAGGACTTCGGCGGGCCCGTCTCCCACGTCTCCGAGTACAAGTCCGGCGAGGCCTACCGCGGCAAGCGCGTCCTCGTCGTCGGCTGCGGCAACTCCGGTATGGAGGTCTGCCTCGACCTCTGCGACCACAATGCCCTCCCCGCCTTGGTCGTCAGGGACTCCGTGAGCATCACCATCACCATCATGCCTAGCGACAGACATGCTGTGCCTGCCTCCAACAATCCGCTGACTTGTTCATCTCCCTCTCCTTGTCGACAAGAAGGTGCACGTCCTGCCGCGGGAGATGTTCGGCGTCGCGACCTTCTCCGTCGCCGTCTTCCTCCTCCGCTTCCTGCCGCTCTGGCTGGTGGACAGGATCCTCGTCCTCCTCGCGCGGGTCTTCCTCGGTAACCTGGACAAGCTCGGCATCCGGCGCCCGTCGGGGGGCCCGCTGGAGCTCAAGAACACCAGGGGCAGGACGCCGGTGCTCGACATCGGCGCGCTCGACAGGATCCGCTCCGGCGACATCGAGGTCGTGCCGGGGATCAAAAGGTTCGTCCGCGGAGGCGCCGAGCTCGTCGACGGCCGCCGCGTCGCCGCCGACGCGGTCATCCTCGCCACCGGCTACCACAGCAACGTCCCTCAGTGGCTCAAGGTACGGCACACGCACACACCTTACTACACTTGTATAGTGGGTCACTTTTTATTTCGCAACAACAGTTAACAAAACTTGAACTGAAAAAGTAGGTGGGAAAAAGAAAAACTCTAGCACCTAAGTAAGTAACTCTAGAATCCTTTTTTTCCCTTCAAAATCAACACTTGATGAGAGGACAAAGCAAGGTGTATTGTACCGAAAAGGGCCTCTAAAAAGGCTGGATAATGATGCCTAACAAAGTAGGGCTTTCTAATGTTAATTTGACAGTTCCAAAGCTGTTGTTAGGTAGTACTAAAAGTATCATCCTCCATTCCTCCAAATACTTTATTTGCACTACCGTGAAAAAGCTCGTCATCTGATTAAGCTTGTGATTCTCAGGGAAGTGACTTCTTCACCCAGGAAGGGTACCCCCGGGTGCCGTTCCCTGACGGCTGGAAGGGGGAGTCAGGGCTCTACTCTGTTGGCTTCACCAGGAGAGGCCTCTCCGGGGTCTCCTCCGACGCCATCAAGGTTGCGCAGGACATCGCCATGGCATGGGAGCAGCAAACCTCCACACTATGATGGATGGATTTTGATGCTGATAAACTTACCGATGACCATCATTAACCGCTGATGCTGATGGACCTGCTAACCTCACATATCTTGTCATCGAATCGGTGCATGTCCAATAAAGCTCGACGCAATTTTGCCAAGGATCTTCCAGGCACAAGTTCAGAAGTAGGCGATCATCCTGCTGGACCAGGCAGCAGGGAAGTTCAGAGAATGGAAAGCGTAGGCCAAGAAGCAGAGGAGAAACTTGGGAATTCAGCGGATCCAGAGGTGCCAGCAGAAACAAAATTTAAGAGTGCCATGGATGATGCTTCGATCAACGATGGCGAGGAGGCCGGATTGTGCGCATCAAGTAGAGCCCAGATTTTGCTGTACCCATGGGCCCTTATATATGTACAGAGTGTTGTGTAGTAAAGTTGTGTATAGTACTACTTCTAGTGGTTGGTAGAGTGTTAGAGTTGACATGCATGTGTACTACCTTGATGTTCATGTATGGGGTTGACAATGAGAATGACCTATTCTATTTATCTTCTTTACAGTAACAGCTCCAAGTTAAGCCATGTTTTTCATTCTGTTTGGACTATATTATTGCCATACTCTATGGAAAGAGAAAAGGAAAACAGAGTTTCCAAGATACTTTTCCTAACCATAGACTTCCTCAA
Organism: Panicum virgatum; assembly: GCF_016808335.1. Taxonomy (NCBI): domain Eukaryota; kingdom Viridiplantae; phylum Streptophyta; class Magnoliopsida; order Poales; family Poaceae; genus Panicum; species Panicum virgatum. Next base: position 17,507,624 of record NC_053146.1, on the reverse strand, counting down.
AGAAAACATATACAATTTTTCATTTGAATTTGTTTATAACCTGAGGGCTGCATAACTGGAGCAAAAGAAGGTGGGGAATGATTCTCCATCACTGTTAGGATTTCATAACAATACAGCTTTCTGTAAAGTATCTCTCACGATTTGAACAATACTGGCCCGAACCGCTAGTCTGTCTCTATCTTGCAACAAAAGTTCATCAACAGTTTTACTGTAATATTCAATAAAGCATGATTAAGAAAATAAAGTATCTTCTCAAATCTCGAGCATCCAGTGGCCTACATGTCATTATCTAGAAAAAAAGCATACTGTAGCTAAATAGCGCGATTTGTATCACATCTGTTCATTATACCGTGCGCGTGTGCGTTTGGCATGTGTTGATGAGCCGTTAAAATCAATTACTAAAGTTCACAACTTTGGCAGAAAAGGGAGCGTTGAGTTATAGAGCATAAGTTCCTGAAAGGATTTCATATGATAGTTTGCGTACGGTAAAGAACCAACGCGTGTTTCTCCACTGCAAATGGGGTGTTTTCGGTTTCATTGGAACGAGTGGCAGGAGTTGTGCCCATCCATTAGAAAGAGAAACGAAGCTTAACAAAGTACAACGCCCAGTCCCAAATAGACCCATTGGTATGTGCCCTTTCAATGATGCCTCAACTTTAAACCTACCTTTTGTTGCAGTGAAAGAATATCATCATTGCACTGGAATCCAAGGATTGCAGTTGTCCTCGAAGCCTACTAATTTACATTAGCTGGGACTGCAGCGAATAAGTTTCGACACTAGTCGCCGTTTATGGTGGGAAATCCAGTAGAGAATCATATGTGACAATCTTATATGTGACAGGTTCCAGTCCTTGACAAACTTTGAAAAAAGCAACAAACATGGGTTTGTATGTTTCCCAAAAGAAAATATCCAAAATTTGAGTCTTATATATATGGTCCTTGACAAATTAAACATCTCAAGGCTGGAGAGCTATTTGAGTCTTGCTTTGACAACATCGGGCTTGAATGCTAAGTTTATCAGTCACCAAGCAAGTTTGTTGGCCGGGCGACATGTTTTGACAGGAAATTGACGGAGTACAAAATAGTTGCTGAATTCCTAGAACGTGGACAGAGTACATTACTGGGTTGAGGGACCCAGCATGTGGTTCAACATTTTCCAGTGAAAATATGGTTGGCTAACCTTCTTGTACACAATAAGTTACTCAAAGTGTATTCACTAAATACCTTTAGCCAAACTCAGAGCTCACCAAACTTTAACAGGCAACTAAATTAAAAACGTGGAGAGGTATAAAGCTTTTCCCAACTCTTTTTTGTTTGAAAGACTTTTCCGAATTGTTTTCCAAACTAACTTCGAACCCCAACTTTTCTAGCCCCAAAGTATCTAACTTGAGCTTGCTCGATCAGCAACTTTCATACCACATCTTCCCATCCCGAAGTACTGAATGAACCTCCCAACTTCCACCACACCATCACCCTAGCATTGGACAGTCCTTTGGTCGATTTCATCGAGGGGGAAGGGGTGTCCAACACCAAGAGCTAGGGACGGTCTTGGAACGAGCTCGCAAGGAAAAAGCCGTTGGTATCCATCCCTGACGGCCTGCTAAGCACACAATGAACCGTAACGGTTTCAATCCTAAGCACACCCTGTTCGGGCATGCCGCGCTATACTGTACACTAAACGTACGTGTTCTCTCTTAGCACAAAGCCTGAGGGGAGCAGAGCAAGACGAGCGAGCGAGACCACCCACATCGCGCTCCCTATCGGCGGCGTTATGGCAGTAGACCGTCGCCGGACGCAGCACCGCAAAACAATCGATCTCTCCGGCCGGGGAGAGGGAAGGCCGCCCGGCCGCTCCCATCTCCTCGGCGGGTCGCTGTCCGCGGCCACGGGAAGGATCGCCGATTCTACCGTCGCTTTCCGCAACATCAACGCGCCTTAGCTGTGGCCATTCAATTCGGCGACCTCCGGGGAGCTTCAGCCCGGCGACCGGACACCTATGCCGACCGTGACCTACACGCCGCGACGGCGAGTGTACAATGGTACAGCCGGCAAGTGGTGTTGCTTCGGACGAGGATCATCGTCTTCGTCATCGACGGTGGTTCCGAACCGGCGAACCGCCATGGAAAGAAAAGATTCTTCACCAAAAGAAACACACATGTATACACATACGCACTCTCTCTGCATCCATAAGAAACTGAGGCTAGATGGAGGAGCTTCGTGTACAAATTGAAGGCACCCCACCGGAAGCCTCCTGGGTGCCCGCAGCCGCCGAAGGTTCCTCACCCACTGTCACGACGGCAAGGCTGCCAGCGGCACGTACTGTGCTCGGACTCTCACAACACATGATGAGCGTCACGTGCGAGTGTCCGTACACACGGATAGGACTGGATACGCTACGAACAATTGATGTTGCTGCTGCTGCTGCTAGTGCTAGGATTGCTCCTACGTCGTACCGCGTCACCAGACCCATGGTACCTCGTCTCTCGCATCCTGCACCTCACGTACATACATCTCCCGAATTAAATCTTCTAGATGCTGCTGTGGATCCTATGCTGCCGTGTGTGAGCGCTAGCAATAGTACAAGGCAAGATCCTTAGATCCATGGCCTGGGCTCGCGGCATCCGACTTTCACTGTGCCAAACATGGCCAGCCCATCCCCATGTGGTCCAAGACCAAAGATGAGAGAGAGTGTGCCGATCGCCTATTCACCTCACCCTCCAACAACAACAACAACAGAGGTCGAGAGGAAGAAAGGGCGAGCTGGACGACTGACTGTCAGGTAACTATTGGAACGCGAGCGTTGCAAGTGCCCCAACAGCGCCGGCGCCCGGAGATTCTCCGGGACATTCCTTTTCACTGATCCCGGTTACGTTCATGCATGCACGGCGGCCGCCGCCGCTCAGCTGTGCGCCTCTTCTTACCTGTCCTGCAATGTCACCTACTCACCTGTCAGTTGTCACCGCTCACCCATGGTCGCCTGTTCACCAATCATCGTCCAGGACTGTCGCCACGAGGCCCGCCTACATGTCCTCCGGCACCTGGCGCAGTCGATCAGCGGAATGTTACCAGCCATCTCGCCATCGGAACACAGCCAGCCGGGCCCAGGCGACCGTCGCCGTTCCTCGCACAATTGGATGGATCGGTATGGTACAGACATGCTGTATACGGATACTACCGGATACGGGTGTAGTGTGGGTGCTGCCAAACGCGTACGGACAGCGGCCGGTGGGACCCCGGCCGTGCCACCGGAGGCGGAGCAGGGACGGTGTCCGGAGTCCCGCTCCGTATCCGGCCAGCGCGGCGGCCCATCTCGCTGGCCGCGACAGCGACGGCCCTGAACCCCGATCCATCCAGTCGCCGCAATGAATTCGGAATCACCGCGGGTCGCCGTCACCGCCAGGGCACCGAGGGCGACGCCGCCGACACGCGCGCCACGTGACCGCCACATGACCCCGCCATCCGACATGGCGCGGTCGCCCTCCTCCTCGTCCTCCTCCCTCGGCGGCCAGCCAGCCGCGGAGGAGCCGCCCTCCACCTGCGCTGCCTGCACATCGGAGAAGAAGAGCAACCACCGCGCGGTGAAAGATGAAAGTATATGCACGCCGTCGGTCGGTCGGCCGGGGTGTCGCTCGCCACGGGCACGGCGGCCGTGCACCCATCCGGACGAGCGGCTTGATTGGCTGCGATCGAGCGAGGGCCGGGGCGCGTACCTTGGGATGCAACAGTGACAGTGGATCCCATCCACGTGAGATCTTCATGGGCGGGAGCGGGAGGCCGGGCCGCTTGATGGCGCGAGGGTACAACGAGTCCATGATTGGCTGGTTATCAGTGCCCTGTCAAGTCCCACATCGCAATTACTTCGCCGAGAGCAACGGGCGAGACCAGGCGTCCCCCACATGGCGAGGATGGACGGACGGACGGATATGCTGTTGCTGTGCTCTTATGCTATGCTACCACCACACAGACTGTAACACTGAACATACGCAAGTAAGAGCGAGATCTTCCACCAGCCACTGACTGCTACGGTGTACACAAACAGCCTGTTAGTGAAAAACTGAAAAGGCCACAGCACGAAACAGCGAACCACGTACCTGATGCAGTGATGCGCGTGTGAGGGTGGTGATCATCCTGCAGTGCAGCTACAATCTGAAGAGTTACCTGTTCCAGATGAGCAGATTTAGCAGTCGGCACTAGGGGCAGGTCCAAACCGGAGCAGGAACACACACAGCTCACCAGCGGATAACACAATGCGCCCCGGAGAGTTATGCGCGGTGCGCGGTTGGGGCTTTCCAATCACATATTAATGGCTAATCATCATGCTATTAGCATGCCGCCATCTTTTAAGACGGGGCGAACCCGCCTACAAAAGGGATGTAGCAGCCCTGCACGGAGCATGCTGAGACCGGGGAACAATTATGACGCGGCACCAACAGCAACGATCCCCCCCGGACGAAAGGCTACAGCGCCCCGAGCCGTTCCAGTCAGGGAGGCTTGCTTAAGTCGGAGATGACACGCCTCTTCGCGCATGTGATCACGAGGACCTAACCAACAACATGGGAGGGGAGGGGGCAGTCCTTGCCATCATCGTGAGATCTCAATCCAGTGAGTCATGATATTCTGGAAAGGGTCACAGGACCAAACCTGCTGTCACCTCTGAAAGTGAACAAGCCTGGTCATCGAATAAGGAAATGGCTGATGGATCCAGATGGCGAGGCTGTTCATGGACAGAGTCAGAGCAAAGATCAACACTCTTTATGCCAGACACGGGCATTGCATTGGAGGCAGAAGAGATACAAACCTAGATATATGACAATAGATTCACTCTCTAAAAAACATGGTGATCTGACTTCTTCGTTCCACTTCCATGATCTGTCTTGTTCATCAAACATCCCTGGAATCATAGCCAGACTTGTCAGTGAGAATATTGTTGTAGTTATCAAACAACAGCATCGCCAATTGCTACAATGGGAAACAAGCGATGGTAATTGTACTACTAGGCATAAATGGAAAGATAAAAATGCCACCCCATTTTTTGCTTCTTCAGGAATACACACCCACCCAAAACTAGCCAGCAGCACCAAATTTTGACTGAAAAGGTAATTTGATCTATGCATTGTATGAAGGCTAGCTGCTCTAGTGTTACTATAAAAATATGGGTTGCATTGTTCCTGGAAGAATGGTTGTAAAATACGGGTTGTATCGTTTATCATCCTGATCACCATGCCCTTGAATGATTATTACTATTAGATCTCCTCTGAAAATGACACACACCAAAGACAGTTGCAAAATGCCAAACTTAACAGTTCTTACCAAGAGATTTCATGACAGGAAAGAGTGCTTTATACAGAATTCTAAAAGTACCCTTTACAAATTATGGCCCTTGAGGCTAGTATGCTTAATTCATGAACATAAAGGGTCAAATCCAGCACATGTATCAGAGCTTCAAATCAAAAGAAGTGTTAGGCTGTTAGGAACTTCTACCAGGATACAGTATGGGCATATGGGTGCATAGCACATAACAAACTATGCTGGATGGCTGGTTATCATTTGCCCATCACGTCTTACATAATGCTAGATGTGTGATGGCAACTGAAATACAAATAAATGGACAGGTTGTATTTTGAATACATCTCTAGTTAAGGACTTTCCTCAGACCTTTGAACAAAGACTTGGACAAATAAATGATATATATCCAGCAAAATATACAAAATTAACAGTGGTCTACTTCTATTTGCATAGGAAGGCATGTCATAACGTGTGGTATTACATTGTTCAAATGCTCTTACGATTGTTTATATTCCACCATGCGTACATCCAACCAACTGTGAGTAGCATCCACAAATGGATGCAGAAGATGCACATACAAACAGCACAGATGGAAGCTTCATTGGAAGGAAAATTAACCATCTAGCAGTTAGCTATATAGTTTGTTTGTTAGCTATATAGTTTGTTTGTAATTCATGCACTTTATAAACAATAACTTTACCATCCTACAAGCGAAAGTGGAGAGAAGTGGAAGTTTCATGATCACGATCAATCTGGCTCCTTATGACATGAAACGTGATAGCGTTTCCTCTTTTGCCGAACTGATTGCCCAACTAGCAAATTGCCGGTTAGACCAAAGAAGCCTGAACCAGGAGCCTGAGCAGTTTACTTAAGCATGGTTCTATGTTCTTACTAATTTGCGTATACAGTGTGCCACTAAAAGATATAGACATTGTACATGTCATATGTTCAATCTATGCTGCCAATAAAATTAAATAACGTGGGAACTGTTTTAAAAAGTAACAGTGGGATCCACATGCATGCTAGATAGTATTTAAAATCTTAAATGTTTTCTTGCTTATATACATGATTTTGTAAGGTCCAGGAGCCAAATCACAACTATAAAATGCGTGTCAAACTGACAATAAATGTCTTCCGAGTGGAGTGTTCTAGAATCCAGAACCAATTGCTTGGATTTAAATATTATTAAGTTAGTATGTGGAGAAAATCAAAGAAGAAATGGTTGTTCAGATTTGAAAGTGAACGGGAGGTTTGGTTGCATTCATTTTGTAGTACCCAGTATCTTATCTTCAGAATCCAACATTTTAATTTGAATGGAATGTCTTCATTAATAAGGTATACTTGATATGCACTAAATAAATGTTGCCAGCAAGCCTGGCAGCCTATGACCTAGTAGAAGTAGACCAACTGCTTCTTTTCCGGACATGCTTCATACTACTCCATTCCTATGGTCAATATTATTTGCTATCGGACTGTCCATACAAACATTACTGCAGTATAACATCAAAAACTTCCTGGACATTTTTTAGCTCATGGCCCTACTGCCCCCTTCAAAATCCAACTCAGCCCGTAATCATCCTTTAGCTCAAAAACATATAAAATATGAGCCAGCACTCCTTTTTTAGCCAGATCCTTAAAATTTATAGGCTAAATTTACCCCCCCCCCCCTCCCCCAACTTAATTCTGATAGAATTATGGGACAAAAGCATGGGGCATTTTAGTTGTATAAAACTACCAGATGGGTCTGGAGGATCGGTTCATCCGAGTTTATTTCTTGGTTGATTGGTCCAAATAAACTAGGAAGCCTTTAAATAATATAAGCGCCACTCAAAAATAGCAAATAACTTGTGATAAACTAACAACCAAATATAAATACTCTATATTTCTAAGGAACTTAACACAACATCAGATATATGACGTCATTTCCTTTCTCTGACAGTAAACTAATTCAAATTGGAAACAGAAGTCTCCAAATAAATGTGATAAGAGAATGCACAGATTTTTAAATTTCATTGTCATACACTTGACAACAAGTAATTCATAAGAGAATGCACAGATGTTGCTTAAAAAATAAAATTCTAGGCTCTTGTGAGGGCACTACACTGGGAACCATGTGCAAGTTATGATAGACCATAAAAATCAAATTTGTTTGCACAAACAAAGAAGCAAAGAGCATGCACCTTTGCTTCGAGGAAACGATTCACATGCTTGTAGTGCCATTTATGCAGATGCTGGAAGTACAGAAACAAGATATAAGCATCGGATTTTCCCCCCTCTCGCTGTTCCTTTATGGTTACATTCAATCTGGTCTCCAATTATCTTACTTTACATCATGTCCAGCCTAGACATGCAGATTCACAGCCAAGCATAGCTTGAATCAGATTTATGCACCAGCCAAATAATTGTTGTCCAGGAAAAGTCAAAAGTTTTAGTAGTAGGTTGGAACTGACAAGGCCACACAGGCATTTATGATATCATTGACTATTATGAATCCATTACCAAGATCTCTTGCAAGCATCATCCAATGATTGTTAGTTCAGCTAAGCAACAAATTTCAGCCATATCCCATACTTGTGGAAGAATGCAGCAAGTCATTTCAAACATCAGTATATAAAACTGAGATACAGGTCTCAGCCAGTCAGGAGTCAGGAGATTGTTTACTGGCCTAGACGGAAAGTTGTCATGAGCGTTTATAAGCTATGGCATGTCAATGGTGCTGGAGAATCAAGATAAATGATTCACAGCAATCTACTGGTTTTAAAAGCAATTGAGCACGAAATTAGCCTCATGAATTCTCAAGTTACAGCTTCATTGTTCACACAAATTGTTCAACTAGGGCACTAGGCACAAATCTTCAATCATTTTATACTGTCCTACTCATCATAAGACCTAGAAACCTAGTTAACATCAGCAATCCCATGGTCAACCCCGCGGCAAAATTTAATCAGCCACTTTACCTGGACAGTTTATTTTGCAAACAAGCAGCCAGACACTTTTTTTCTTGTTGCTCTTGCTTTGAGTTTGTGAGCCAGAGAAGCAGCAGAATAGGACACACGTCAATAAACAGAAACAAAGAAAGCAATCAAACTACATTGGAGTTGGTAATGGTAATCTGCAAGAATGCTAACACAGTAAATTGAAAGAAGAAACCAATCTCTGTGGAACAAGAGCATAATTATGAAATTATTACAAACATCTATTATAGATGTCTGCTCCAGAGATGACAACATATAAATTTAAGGACATTGTTTAAGGAACTGCATATATAAGGCCAGCTTGGGGAAACCTCTTGTCTGTTTAAGCTTCCTTACAATACTATACATGTATAATTTAGCTTCATGGATGGAGAAAAACACCAAACTATGAAACAATTAAACATTTTCTATATCTCAAAATATGGACATATAAGTAGCAAAATTTACCTTAATAACGTAGAAAGAGTGGATATTGTGGACAACTTCGAAATCGTAGAAGGTACTTTTGTTGTTTATAGGCTCAAACAGTAAATGTGTCATCGAATATACAAGTATTGCAGCTCTGCTGTTGTAGCTTCAACACACCCTGGTCCAGTAATGTGTGTGACCTGATGCAATCCCTTCCAGGCCGCGGCCAATTAAAATGTACACTTCAGATCAGAAGTGTTGAAACACCATCGACAAGTCACTCTGAAAAGCATTGTTAACCTATGTTGGATTTACCAGCTACGACCAGTTTTCTTCTTCAATGACCCCTGATTAATTGTATTTCTTACTCGTTCAACAACATTCCACATTTCTGAAGAGGCATTGACATTAGAAACTGCAACAAGATTTGATGGTTTCCCTTCTCCCAATCTAAGAAGAGATTTGGAGGCCAAATCTTGAATTTCTTTGTTGCTGTGTGTTCCAGAGGCATCCAGAAGAGCTCCCCAGACACTAGGGCCTGGTTCTACACTCATTGACTTCATAAAATCCAAGGCATGGTCAACATTCCCAGATCGACCAAGTAAATCAACAACGCACGCACACATCTCCTCAGTGGGTTGAACCCCATGATCCTTTACCAGGGAGTTGTATATATCAAGGCCCTTCAACACCAATCCCGCACGGCAACACGCTGAAAGAACAACCAGGCCAACTATCTTGTCAGGTTTAATCCCAGAGGCAAGCATTTGGTCGAACAAAACAACTGCTTCCACACCCATACCATGAATGCCATAACCCAAAATCATTGCACCCCATGAGATGACATCTTTGCACCAGCTGGTATCATCAAAGAACCGCCTTGCATAATGTAAGGCCCCACACTTTGCGTAGGTATCAATCAAAGCATTGCTCAGTGACACCTCCCCATACATTGCCATCCTCACCGCGAAACCATGCACCTGCTTCCCCTCTTTTAAGGCCGAGAGGGCCTCAACGGCCGATAGCACGCTAATCAATGCGATCTTATTTGGTAGGATGCCATCGATCAGCCACATTGCACGGAAAGCATCCATGGCGCCCTCAAACATTTCATTCTCCGTGTACCCTCCCACCATGGCGGTCCAGGAAACAACGTTCCTCTGCTCCATCCCGTTGAGAACTGCGTGCGCAAGTTCCGGGTTGCCAACCCTGCAGTACATGGACACGAGGCCGCTGCTGACATGGAAATCGCCCGCCCCGAACATCCCAGACCTCACGGCGTAGCAATGCAGCTCCCTGCCCCGACTGGCGGACGGGCAGGTGGGCAGCACAGCAGAGACCGTGAACCGGTCGGGCGCGCACCCATCCGCGACCATCCGGCGGACGAGGCCCCACACGCCCTCAACCGCGGCGCCAGGCAAGCTCGAGTGCGAGATGAGGGTGTTGTAGGAGGACGCGGTCCGCGCGGGCATTTCGTCGAACAGGCGGCGCGCAAGGCCCGGGCGGGGGCTGGGCGGGCGGAGGTAGAGACGGAGGAAGGAGTTGGCGAGGACGGGGTCGGCGTGGAGGAGGCCGAGGCGGAGCGCGAGGGCGTGGAGGGCGTCGGCTGCGGCGGAGGGGAGGGAGGAGGTGAGGGCGGAGAGGGTGAACGCGTCGGGGCGGCGGCACGGGAGGAGGCGGCGGCGGAAGAGGTGGAGCGGGAGGTGCGCGTGCGAGGGATCCGCGGAGGCGGCGAGCGCGGAGAGGAGGGAGTTGAAGACGGGCAGCGGGACGCCGGCCGGGTCCGCGAGCACGCCGGCCAGCCGGGACGCCACGGACGCCGGGAGCGGGCGCATTGTGTGTGAAGCAGAGCAAGGCCAAGGCGCAAGGCGGGCGGGAGGAAATTGGATTTGGGTTTTTTTTGTTTGAGTGTCTACTCATACACACGCACACCCACTCTACTCATACACACGCACACCCACTCCACACACGCACGCCACACACACCATTCGTGTACAAACAGATCTACAACTACACATAGATCTAAATCGCGTTCTTTTTGAGATCATTGGAATCCACCGACTCCGTAGACGACGAACGTGCCGGAGTCTCTTTGTGGTTTCATACGTGAAAAACTGTTGATTTAACTGAAAACTGAGGAAAAACCCCTGTGCCACACCCAGTAATTCGTCCCAGACTGGATCGAACCCGGGCGGGTGGCCTCCACGACGGGAGCGCACACCACCGCGCCACGAGAATTTTTTTTATTTTTATATTTTTTTATTCGATTTATCAAAAATATATGTGGCTATTTTTTTTTTCAAAAATGTCATCCTGCCGCCGGTTTGTTTGGCGGTAAGGAGTTACCGCCGGATGAACCGGCGGTAAGATCCTTGGCCCACGGCCCATGGAAGCTACCGCCATTTGATCCGGCAGTAGCTCCTTACCGCCAAACGAACCGGCGGTAAGTGCTACCGCCGCGCTGTAGCCCGGCTATAGCCGGCTGCTACAGCCGGCTGTAGCTGCCCTGTAGACGGCAGCGCCTTACCGCCGTTTGAAACGGCGGCGGTAGGTGTTCCCACAATTTATTTTTAATTATTTTATATGCAATATATCTTTAGTTATTTTATATGCTTTTACTGCTGTAATTAATTGTATAATTATTTTAAAGACTGTCTGAACTGTAATTATTTTCTTTACGTTTAGAGATATTTCAGAAAATAATAGAGATAGCGGAGGTTAGGGAAATATTTTTTTATATTTATACAAATTAGATTTAACTCTAATAGTCTGTGAAAATATATTTTCATGAGATATTCATGAGTTTCAATTACGATTTCGATGTCCTGTCACCTTGCATCAGATTCTTCTGCACCCCGCTATAATTAAAAATGTGGGAGTACCTACCGCCGTTTCAAACGGCGATAGACATGCGTGAACCATGCCTATAGACCAAATAGCTTCATCTATAAATAAAACATCGCCCCATCTCATATGAAGTCAGTAGACATCTCATACGAAGTCTTTAGCCATCCACGCACGGCCACCATGTCTTCCTCTGGTTCTACCTACATTCCGTGGAACAAGATTAGAGAACCTGTGCCTCAAGGAGTGCAGGTTCCAATGTGCTTCTGCGGTTCGTTGTGCAAGCTGATGGAGTCTAAAGTTTTGGGCGATGACTTCGGCATGAGGTTCTTCATGTGTGAGAACTACGAGTAAGGTTCTTCATGTGTGAGAACTACGAGTACGATCCGCCAAAGCGCTACGGCAAGGACAAAGCGAAGGTATCACCTCGCACTATCTAGTTTGCGCCTTCGGAGTTCAGTATGTTAATTCTAACTCAGCTTGGAAATAGAGTCCACCACCTCTTTGTGATTTCATACAGTGGCTGGACACGGAGCAATCGACCGAAGCTAAGGAACACGTTGAGCGCCAAGCAAGGTGGGCTGCGGAAAGGTGGCAGCGAATGCTGTAAGAGGAAAAAATGGAGGAGAAGCGCAAGAAAGATAAAGAAGAGATCGAGAAGAGGTTCGCAGAAGTGGAATGTCGGCAGGCGGAGGAGCGTGAAGCTGATAGGGAGAGGAAGCGAGAGAGGGCCCGCCGTGCGAAGGAGGCGGGACCCGAGGCTATTAGGAAGGGGAAGTATCCTCGGTGCACTTAGTAGATGACTATCATATAATGTTCGAATTTCATATTCCTTAAGGCATGTTAGGTCTAGATGGAACACGACGTTAGCGTGTTCCATGTACATGCCAGTGCAATTGTTATTGTAATTTCAATGTCAAATTAATCGGCATTGTGTAATTTGTACTAGCTAACTAAATTTTTCAGAAGCATTGTCCTACAAATAAACTTTTCAGACCGACGCGATGACAACTCCATTGGCATATATCGGCCAGTACACACAATAAAAACAATGAAAACAATCACCGTTCAAACATTGAACACAAATTAAATAGTGGTCCACACAATTCAACGCACAGAACACATGACATGGCATGTCAGGTCCTGTTGCAAACTACGGTAACGAGGTCCAATACTAAACCTAACATGCCTTAGGTAATTCGAACAAACGTTACATTATTTATTCAGACGGAGCAGTACAACATCAATCATTCACGGGCAGTACCCTTATCACGTCCCGCGATGTCTGGTTTTGCACGCTCGCCTTTGCGTGAATCTTCATTCACCTTCTTTAACCACTCCATATATTGCTGATCACGATGGGTGATCCACGTGTCAATCCACTCATGGAAATGACACCAATGAGTATGCGTGTCATCACCAGCGTACTTTTGCAAACAAGAAACGATTCAAAATTAATAAAAATAATAAAAGCATATTTACAAATTAATCTATACTTGTGATGTTGCACCTCTTTTTTGGACTTCCTCGATATTCTTGCAACACCAATATCTCTGGCCAAAAGTCTCGTAATCACGAGATATGTTCGGAACACAACGCATTTGGCAATAGCAATCTGGTGGCTCTACACCTTTCGGTCATACCTTGCAATCTATAATACATCTATTGGGATCGTTAGGAGAGGGTCCTAAATTAGCCTCCATTTCCCGACGGAAAGCTGCCCGGGAGAATGAGGAGCTCTTAGCTGTTTGGTTGAGCTAATTAAAAAAAGTGGAAACTAAATTGCAAGTCTGTGCTCTCAGGAACCACAAGGTGCTCTTTTATAGACGCAGGGTTGCTTGCATGTCCAAGCACTTTGAACACATATATTATCTCTCACTGCTCCACAGTCGTCCACGGTTCTGCACTCGCACGCTCCACAGTGCGCACTCATTCCACTAAAAACAACAACATGACCTCTCACTGCTCGTACCATCAGTACTCGCACGCTCCACAGCGTTCACTGCTACCACTTTAAACACGGATTATTGCATCGACCTACTCATCGCATCGCCCACTTTAAACTCGTCGTACTGTCACTGCATCGACCTACTCGTGATTATTGCACTGCCCTGACACATCCCATCGCCCGGAACACTACACAGTACCGGCGTAATCGTCACAATGTTAACCATAGGAATTACATCATAATACAACGTTAATGAAACACACAGCAGAAATGCAGTGGCATGGCAGAACCCATTGCAACTACGGTAAACAGATTCTGATCTAAGCTAACATGCCTTAGGTAATTTAAAAAACCCAACAAATACAATGATGCAGCATGTCACTTGGACTAGGTAGTCCTAATAGCCGTACCCCCACGTAGCAAACTGCGTTGAGCCTTCTCCGCAGTATCCACCCATTGCAGGTTGCGCAGGCGGTGGTGCCGGAGGGGCAGGGCCCTTATTCTTGTGACAAGGGCAGTTGCAGTAAGGAATAGTGCAAGGTTCATCTTGTGAAGCGGCAGCATTGCTGGTATCATCATCTTCATCGTCTTTGTTACCCTCGCTCACTTCCTCGTAATGGTTCACCTTGCACTCCAGATCAAAGATCTTTATCTGGAGGTACTCGATGAACTCCTGAACTGAATCAATTGGTGCAGGATCGACCCACCTGGTAAACCCATAGTTTTCTGGAGCATCTGAAGACTGCAAAATAAATTTCATGTAAGGTGTCTCAATGAAGATAAAGAAATAAAACAACCGAGCATTACCCATGCATGTGGGCATTTGAAGAAACGCCGACCGCCATCCATTCCGTCGGTGCACATCTGCACTAAGCAGTCCTCACCATGTCTGCATTTTGGCCACATTTCTCTACGGTTATCGTATTGTCGAAGAGGAGTTTCATTGGTAAATTCAGTCTTGTGCTGTGGCGGAAACTCAAACACTGGTTCCGGAAAGGAATCAGATCCAAAAGGCCCCTCCCATATTATGGGGTCTCCCTTTCTTCCCCCTTTTCCTTTCCCAAAACCGTAGTAATTCTTCCCGCTAGACCCACCTCCAGACATTGGGTATACAATGAGCTTTGGTGTTTGAGTGGTGCTGGGAGTTCACAAGCTTGTGAGTATTTATAGGCGCACAAAGGTCTGATACCCGGAGTGTGGAGTGTAAATGCACATGAAAAACCTACTGTATTCGCACGCTCCACAGCGCTCACTCCTACCACTTTAAACACGGACACGACCTCTCGTTGCTCTTGATTTGTACCCTCGCACGCTCAACACCGCTCACTCCTCCCACTTTAAACAACGACACGACGTCTCACTGCTCATGACTTCAACACTTGCACGCTCCACAGCGCTCACTCGTGATTATTGTACTGCCCCAACATATGCCATCGCCCGGAACACTGCACGGCACCGGCCTAATCGTCATAATTTCACTACACGGACATATACCATCGCCCGAAACATTGCACCGGCCTACTCATCATAATGGTACGTAATGGACACATCGAATCATAGTCTGCACATGCATACATAACATAGTACGACGGAACAAAGTAATTAACAAGCTACAACCTGTAAACTAGATGCGTCCGCGCTTGCCCCCTCTCCTCCTGCCATGTCGCTCTGCAGCCTGGCCCGCCCTAGTGTGGTGCTGCGAGTACGTCAGTGGCTCCGGCGGGATGGTCTGGCGAGTGGACCGACGAGCCTGCTCAGGAACAGGCGTCTGCTCCACGTGACTGTAGTCCTGCGTCGCGAGTGGGGCACCCCCCAGCTGTGAAGTGCCGACGACTTCCTGCGTCGGTGCAGAAGAGAAGAACGTGTTCACCCACTCCATCTGTGCGAGGTCGTCCACCTCCTGAATCTCCTCGTCATCGTCTGTCCCTCCCACCTGCCGGTACTCTGATTCACAAACTTCAATCCATCAATATTCAATTAAAAATTCCCTTGTTACTGCAAATTAACAACTGGTCTTAGACGTACCTAAATCGTGTATTGGACGACGAAGAGACGAAGATCCAGCGCCGTAGGGATCCATCGACGGAAACAGCGACGAGCCGGGCGCTACATGAATAAGAAGTACAAGTTAATGAATAAAGTTTTACATGATACGGTATTGTAAGTGACACGAGGTTAGAGTACGATTTACCTGCCGAGTACAAATGTGCCGGTCGCGGCACGTACGTGGGCCGAACTGCAGAACCCGAAGGTGTCGCCATCGTGTCAGGTGGCGGTGGCGGTGGCGGTGGACCTGACTGTGCCGCGGGTGCAGATCGTCGTGACGATGGACCGGTGACAGGAACCGGCCCCGAACTGCGAGGTGGGAGGAAGGTGTCGTCCTCACGACAAGTCACGGCTCGTCGGAATCGCTTGCACATATCGACGATCTTCTGCAGCGTGCTCTGGTGTTGGGCAGGCGTCATGTCATGGTACTGGCCCATACTCGACGAAGCCTCGGACTCAATCGCTCGTATGACATCGTACTGTACCGAGAAAGTAGTAACATCATATGCAACCAGTTTTTTTACTGCAAAATCAATCAGAGAAACGTACCGCTATGGCGAAGTTCTGGTCTCGAACTACGTGGTACGTCTCCGACACCCTTGCGGCCTTGATCGGAGCCTCTGGTGGAATGTGCACGACACAGGTGCGCGTCCTCGGCAGGTACCACCGTAGGTAGTCCGTGAACGCCTCGTCGCTGTGCGGCCGATCCTCGAAAACGACGTCGTCGAGGACCGCGGCCCAAGAGTCGACGTAAGGACGGATCTTGTCGGCCCACCGCGAGCCTGGTGGCTGACCCTGCCGTGTCCACCTATAATAGAAAGCTTGAGCGATTCAATGCTAAATGGTAGGTTAAAAAAATAATGAATTATTAACAGAACTATTTATTCGGTACCTGTGGACGTGGGCCTCCACTGAGTGCACAATCGGGACCGGGGTCTGCTGGTAGAGACCGAACTGCCTCATAACCCGGTGAACGTGGTACTCCTCGATGTGGATGTCGTAAAGGATCGGCTTCCTCGTCATCCAGTACTCGTGATCTCGCAGGCATAAGGACGAAAGACCGCTCGGTGCCCGGGCGTAATTGTCGGCTGCAGTGTACGGAGTCCACCTCACGTCCGTGTCCACAAGAGCATCAAACTGTCCAACGAAGTCGTGGTACGACTTCCTCGTCTGCACGCCGACCCAAGAAGGCTGCATAATGAAAAAATAAGTTAACCGCTAAATCGTACATTTGTGCACGCATGTAACAATAAGTAAAAGAAACGATGTAACGTACCCTCCTGAGGCACCACAACGAACCCATCGTAGGTCTGTCGACGTCGTCGTGGTCTGCGGACAGCTGGACATACGGCTCGAAGTCCATCTCTAGCCTACCGACAGGAAAGCGCTCGTAAGACCAGAGCTGTAACAGTAGAGGACACCCAACAAAAATGGGCTCCTCTGCTGAGACCTTCGTCACGCCCGTGCAAAGACCCCTGTAACTCGCAGCCACGAGAGTCCCACGTCCTCTGCACCCACAGCTCGTCCAGCACACGGCAAGCCTAGAAGCATCGCCACGTCCTGAAGAGTAGGGGTCATCTCACCGACCGGGAGGTGAAACGTGTGCGTCTCCGGACGCCATCGGTCAAGAAGTGCCGCAAGGAGGGACATGTCGAACTGGAACCGTGGAGCCCTGTCCCTAGGCCGACGTGCAAGGTCCGCCATATCTCCTTCCACAAGTCGCGCAATCGGGAGAAGACCTGAAGCGCGTAACCTGCATCGCAAAAATGAAAATCAAGTTAGAATAAAAGGTTAAGGAAACAATTAAAATATGTGACAAATGTAACCCGTACCTAGGAACCCAGCGACGGTGAATCGGCATCGTCGACATGGGCACACGAGCCCGAAACGTCCCTAAACTGATGCCACGGACCGCAGACATGTACGACCGTTGGCGCTTGTCGACGAGAGCATCTAGCAACTCAGGGGTAGCTCCTTCCTCGTGCGCCATACCTGTATAATGAGATTTATTACAAATAATTTCATAACATAAATAACAATATTAAGCATAATAACATTAACGTAAAACAATACTAAATAAAATTTCAGAACATAAATTAAGTAATACAACAAATTTTTAATAAAATACTAAATAAAACATAACGTAATAAACTTATAAATGATGCACAACAAATTACATATTATATAACTTCAATTTCCAATTACAGCAATAAAGTTGAACATACATTTGCGCCACATATTACAACAAATATTCGTACGCCAAGACGAAATCAGTTTACGACATATTAGTTCTTAATATTACATAATTTAACATCGAACATGATTCAATAGCGAATGACACAAATGACAATCGTCATGGATCACATAAGGCCATCGTTGTTAGGACGGCGGCCACGACGACCCGTTGCCTGCTGTGCCGGATTTGGAGTAGCTTCTGATGGGCCCGCTCCATCTGTGCGGCCACCATAACTCAATGCCGTACAATACTTGTACGTATGACCCGTCTCATGGCACTTCGAGCAGAGGCGGACATCTCGACCAGCCTCCGATCGATCATTTTATTTCTAATGCGTTTCTTCTTGCGTCGGCCCACCCCTTGAAACATTTCTGGATCTGGATCCGGAATGTAAGTTGTATTGTGTCCAGGATCAGTTATGAAGTCTCCAAGGATGCGAAACCCATATATCTCGTGCCTCCAAGTCATCCAAATAGTTTCCTTCATGAAGTAATTTGAGACATACATACGAGCCTATAGTCCACCAGCTTCAAAACAGGCAGCAATGACATGTGTGCACGGCAGGTGCAGCAGTTTTGGCTTATGACATGAGCAAATACAAGCATCAGGACGGAGAACACACTCCTGCACATGCTTCTCACGCCGGCCCCCCATTCGGCCTTTGTCCCTACACATAACCTCGTACCGACGTTCCATAGAGCCAACTGGAGTCACCCGATGCAAACGGGCCTTTTTGAAAGCTTCCTCCATATGCTCCGTAACCTTGTATCCGTAAACTTTGCGATTATCGACCATATTTTTCTATGCCACAGCGTAACGGTCCCTGAAATACTCGCAAGTGCGATACAAGAAGAACTCCACGATCCCAACAAGTGGCAATGATCTTACACCACGCAGCACCCAATTGTATACCTCCGCTAGGTTCGAAGTCATTAAACCGTACCTAGCACCTCCTTCATCAAACAGTAAAGCCCATTTCTCTTTTGGTTCGTGCTCAATCCACTCAGAGAATGTCTTAATTGCCCTTCTCCTTTTGCGCCTGACATTCGGACCGTCCAAGCCCACATCTTCAAGCAAGACCTGGTCGTCGTCCTCTGTATTGACAGATCTCTTCGCTAGCTCCGCCGTTTGCTTTTTTGTTAGCTCATCCAATTTTTTCCATAGGAAGTTGAATTTCCTTTCCTGATTCTGGCTGCATAACCGCTTGAATAGCTTCATAAGGATTTTGTTCTTGAACTGGGTATGAAAGTTTGCCCCCATATGCCTCATGCACCACCTACTCTTTAGGTCCGGCCAAAGTGCAGTCCTACTACGCTCAGTAGAACCATTCTGTATGTCATCGATTGCTTGTAATATACCCTTGTGCCGATCATGAATCGAACACACGTTCTCTACATCTTTGACAATCATCTGCTTCACCCTCTGCAAAAACCAATACCAAGTATCCCCTGATTCTTTCTCCACAAAGGCAATTGCCAAAGGCAACAATTGTCTGTTACCATCAGCTGCAACAGCTATGAGGATTGTGCCTTTATACCTTCCTGTCAAAAATGTCCCATCTATACAAATGACTGGCCGGCAGTGCGGAAACGCCTCAATGCAAGCGCCCAAGGCCAAGAACGACTGTTGGAGTACCTGCTTTCCAGGCTTCTGGGCACATGGATACGTTTTCAAGTCGTAGTAGCTACCAGGATTTCTAAGACATATAGTGTGCAGCAATGCCGGCATATTGTGATATGAAGCTTCATACGTCCCCCACCTCATCTGCAGCGCTTTCTGTTTCGCTCTGTAAGCTTTGTTGTAGCTAATTTTATATTTAAACTCCTCCTCAACAGCACAAATGATTGACTTAGGTTCATAACTAGGATTGTCCACGATCAAAGGGTACATGTAGTTAGCTATGAAACCTGCACTGAGGTTGTGGTGCTGTGGTTCTAATTGCTCAAGCAGGCATGTGTGCTCCACAATTTTTTTGACCTCCCAGAAATCCTGCCACTTGCCCATAGAAGTATACACCCTGAAAGGACATTCGCTTCTCACACAACGCACGTCATATGTTCTCGGACTGCTCTTGACAACTTTGAACTGTCTTTGCAAAGAGAGAGTCGACCAACGTTTTATAGCTTCCTTCATGTTGTCACTGTTGGCATACACCGAACCGATGCATACCTCATTTTGCCTGTACTCCCAAGGCACCGCTTCACCTTCATTTACACTTAATTTTGAAAAATTATAACCGGACCAGTTGTGTGGGACATGATAATCTCCGTCGTCATCATCATCATCATCATCATCATCCGAGGAGTCATCATTCATTGCATTGTGCTGTTCTTCACCCTCCCTCTGAAACTCTTCAACTATCTCTGGAATGTTTTCCCCTTCATCAGCCTGACCAGTTGCTTGACGAGGTTCGTGTGCAGCATGTCTATCATCTTCTAAAATCTCGAGTTCACCACCTTCTTCATGAGATTCATGCATCGTCTCAGTTTCTTCCGATACTATATCTCCCTGGCCTTCATGATCCCCGCCCGCTTCAGTTCTAAAACTAGTCTTCTCGAATGCTTGAACAAACAACACAAGCGGTAAGCCTCGGCTACTACTTATATTGACATAGTTCCTCCAGTTTTGCGTCCCTTCAAGCGGCAATAGCTCCCAAAATACTGGTTCCCTTCGACTGACCACTGCCATGACAGAGATCTCATGTTCATCTCGACTAAGGCCGAAAGCTTTAAATAGCCAATTGGATATTGAAATCCAAGTCCTCTCTCTAGCTCGGGGTATTTTTTTTGTGATCGAGCTACACTCTGACAAATCTACCCCTTCAGGACCATATCTAACTTCTCCTGACCCATAGAACAATTGAAAATACAAATTATCTGACATGCCTGCCAATATTTACGACAATAATTACTCTTCCTTAGAATTTAATCAACGCTAAAAAATAATTCTGCTATTTTTACATATATCTTAATTATTTCTCTACAATTTTTATTACTGACAACAATTTCTATTTTTCTGTAATATAATATTTATTAATAATATTTTTATGAGATAAATATGTCTGTTTGAACTCATTAATATTTTCAATTATATTCGTATGTAAACTAATATTTTCAATTACATGTTGTACGATTTTGTATCGTAATAATTTATTTTCGAATCACTAATATTTCTACACTTAAAAAAACAATTTCTACACAAGAAACTATATTCAAATAATTACACGCTAAAAACTATTTCTACACATAAAACTTTATTCAAAAACACTAATATTACTAATTCTAATGTACCAACCATTATTACTAAAATTAAATTTTAAAATATACCTGCGATCCGAGTGGCGAGCGCCGCCTCGGTGCGGCGGCCGGGACAGCGCTCCGAGCCGCGCCGCCGGCAAAGCCCGGCGCGCGTGCGGGAGCCGCGGGGGGGGGGGGGGGGGGGGGGGGGCGGGCGGGCGCGCGGGCGCCGGGGCGGGCGGGTGGCGGCGCGGGGCAGCGCGCGAGCGGGCGGCTGCGCGGGCGGAGCGGGCGGGCGGCCGCGCGGGCGGCGCGGGCGGCGGCGTGGGCGGAGCGGCGGGCGGCGGCGCTGGGGGAGCGGGCGCCCGCGGTTTAATACGCCGGACCTTACCGCCGGTTGAAACGGCGGTAGGTGCTTACCGCCGGACATCCGGCGGTAAGCACCTACCGCCGTTTCAACCGGCGGTAAGGTCCGGCCCACCACGGCCCACGGCGGAACGATCCTACCGCCGGTTCATCCGGCGGTAACAACCTCCGCCGGATGAACCGGCGGCTGGGTGACATTTTTGAAAAAAAAACATGAAATATATTTTTGATAAATCGAAAAAAATATAAAAATAAAAAAAACTCGCGCCACGAGCGCGTTGGCAATTGGATTTCGGTTGGGCGAACCGGTGGGGGGCATTTTGTTTTTCTCGGCGAATGACGGCGCATCACAGCCCAAATAAGGTGGCGTGTTGGCAGCTGGGCCCCCATCCCACGTATTTTTGGGCCGGTTGCATAAGTAGCGTGCGTGCCTTTTTTCATTGTTCTCAAACTCTTAAGGCAGAAGAAATTATTGTAGTATATTGGTCTAAAAAATTTTTGCTATAGCATTTTTGAACTGTTATATACCTAAGGGGTGTTTAGTTAGTGAAAAAGTTTGGGTTTTGGTACTGTAGCACATTTTATTGTTATTTAACAATTAATATCCAATCATGAACTAATTAGTTTTAAAAAATTCATCTCGTATAAATCAGTTAAACTATGTAATTAGTTATTTTTCAATTACATTTAATACTCCATGCATTTATCCGAAGATTTAATGTGACGGATACTGTATGAACTTTTTTATACTAAACTCCCCCTAAGCTGATTAACCACCCCCCCTAAATTACTTATTTTATTTTGTTAGAGCAAGATCTCGACTAAATTTTACTTATTTTATTTCGTTAGAGCAAGACCTTGACTAACAATTTTATTTATTTTAGTTTGTTAGAGCAAGGCCTTGACTACCAATTGCTCTATTAATGCATAAATTCCATTACACAAAGGCCTTGTTTAGATCACTTTGCATTTTAGATTATTGGAAGGGAATTTTCAATATTTGAAGTATTAAATGTAGACTAATCACAAAACTAATTAAAAATCTCGTCTGTAAACTACGAGACGAATCTAATGAGCCTAAGTAATCCATCATTAAAGCATATTTACTGTAACAATTTAGTGTTTAATCATGCCCTAATTAGACTCATTAGATTCGTCTTGCGATTTACAGTCCATTTGTGTAATGCAATTTATTTTTCGACTACATTTAGTACACCATGCAAGCGATTTACAAAAATTTTGCATTTTGACTTTATGGATCTAAACAGGGTCAAAATTGGTGTCAGATGCGTGTTCACTTATGATTATAATTTTGTATCACACGATGTGATAGTACTAATGAAATAAGTCGGAACCTTATGCTAACAAAATGAAACATGAGCCTTGTAAAAAAATTATACAAGATTAATTTTTTAGGGTGGCAATAATTATTCTGTCCATGCATTTTTTTTTATCAATCAACTTGCCTGCCCATTGCGAGGTGACGTCAGTAGCGCTTCATCAATCACAGATCATCAGTGGCTGACTGGCTGGAGAATCTCCCGAAGGCATTAATTCTTAGAGGTAAATTCGCTGGTGCGCGTGATCATAGGGTGAATAATGTACGTTCATGCATGCGCACATGACTACATGAGCAGCACCATGTTGGGCAAAAAATAATGAAAATGGTGGCACTTACATTTCACTAGGTTAATTAATTCAAGAGTTAAATACACTATCGGCCCTCGAACTTGTGCCCAGGTGTCACTTAGGTCCACAAACTCGCAAAATCGAAATTTGGCACCCTGAACTTATTAAGTTGTGCCACTTAAGTCCATAACCCTTCAAGAGGCATGAATATATGCAAAAAAACCCTTGATTTTTTTCATCTTCTATATCTACATCCTCCTCGTCTCTTTCACCTCTCTCTCCTCCCCCACAAGCGCCGTCGCTGCCGCCGGAGGCCGCCACGCCGCGGGAGGCCCCTGCTCTCCCCACCGGTGCTCCTTCTCCCTCCCTCGCCGGCGCCTCGAGCTCCGCCACGCTGAGTTCGGGCGGATCTGGGCGCTTCCACCTCCTCCCCAGTGCCTCCATGCCGCGCCGCCCCCTCCTTCCTCCCTCCACCTCCTCCCTCCTCCCTCTGCCACGCCGAGCTCGTCCCAACTCCCTCCTTGCTCCTCCCTCCTCCGTGCCGGCGCACCCCTCCTCGCGGTGGAGGCCATGGCATGGCGGCGGGCACCCCTCCTTCCTCCCTCCTCCTCCTCCTCCTCCCTCCTCCCTCCGCCGCACCGAGCAGATCCGAGCGGCAAGGGAGGACCAGCGGCGAGCAGGCCCGGCACGAGCTCCTCGCCGGAGCACGCGCGGCCCGCCATGCCCGCCGCGTTCGCTGCGGATGCCGTGGCCGCCTCTCACGCCATGCCTGCCGTGCTCCTTTGCGGCCGCCGCGCGCGCCACGGCCGCCACGCTCATCGCCAGCACCAACAATGGCGGCGGCCTCGCCCGCCATGCTGCTGTGGCCGCCGCGCTTGCTGCGCGCACCACGGCCGCCCCGCGCACGGAGGACAAGGGCTGCGGCACCTGCTCGGCGCCGTGGAGCTCGATACAGGGGTCACGACCAGTGGTGGAGGTGGGGGCCGCAGCGGAGAGGCGCGGCGCGACGACTGGCAGTGGAGCTGTGGCCCGCGGCGGAGGTGCAACCACCAGTGTAGATGACAGCCCGGAGGAGGCACTGCTGGAAAAAACCTCATACGTACCGGGCGGGAACCCCCGGTTTATACCGGGCGCCCGCCTGGTACCGCCTGGGCGGTACTAAGTGGGCCGCCACTTAGTACTGGTCAGGCCGCCCGGTACTAAAGTGCCTGCAACTCTAGCGCGGCAGGTGAAGCACTTTTGTACCGGTCGGTGATACCGACCGGTACTAAATGTCTTTTTTTCTTCTTTTTTGTTTTTTCATTGTTTTTAGGTTTCAACTAATTCGTATTTGTATACATTTGCGTATTCGTACAGTAACAGAATGTATTGACAAGATACACCCGAACTCGGCATTTATCGATCTCGATAATAAGAAAGATCCAGTGGAACCTGTTTCATACACATATATGTATAAGAAATGTTAGATATATATAAACATATATATTGTCAAGTCAAGAAAAAAGGTAAAGAACTAACTCGAAGTTGTACGGTAACAGAATGTATTGACAAGTATTTTGCCTATGCATGGCCCTGAGTATGTTGTTCTCGGTCCGATTAGGCCATTTCCTGATACTCTCCTCATGTATATTATATGGGTCTATGAAGCCGACGTGATAGTACCTGTTTTTCTGGCATTCTTGAACCTTCTACGTACTCTGAAATCATTTTGTGACATCGAGCTGCGGCAGCAAAAATCCATCATATACTCACATAGGTAGTAGCCACATAGGTTGTTTCCTGGCGCCTGTCTCATAATACATATATATATATATACATATATATATATACATATATATATATATTCATATATATATATTTATGTTGATTAAAAAACGACATTAGATGTGCGATATGTATTCATACCTGCCAGTTAGCGTTGAATTCTAGCGGGGCTGGTGGTGACGAGATTCCTATATGTTTTTGGAGGAAGCGAGCCAATGCCCTTTGGATGACGTTTATGAGGTCTTGGTAATAATATGTTGGCTTCCTCATGGAGTCGTACACTCGAACTCGGCATTTATCGATCTCGATAATAAGAAGGATCCAGTGGAACCTATTTCATACACATATATGTATAAGAAATGTTAGATATATATACACATATATATATAGTCAAGTCAAGAAAAAAGATAAAGAACTCACTCGAAGTTGTACGGTAACAGAATGTATTGACAAGTATTCTGCCTATGCATGGCCCTGAGTATGTTGTTCTCGGTCCGATTAGGCCATTTTCTGATACTCTCCTCATGTATATTATATGGGTCTATGAAGCCGATGTGATAGTACCCATTTTTCTGGCATTCTTGAACCTTCATCCTACACGATTAAAAAAGAAGGAAGAGGATGAGAAAACACATAATTAGTAGAGCTAGAGTACTATATACAAATGGTAGGACGAAGTTCACTTACAAACAAAATACACTGAGGAGAGACTTGTCTAAGGCGTCTTGATGGTACATATCATAAAGATTTTCAAATTCAATCCATATGTCATCCATCCCCCGATGGAAATGCCTATCTTGTACTCGGGCACGAACCACTACATCCTTTGATGCACTTGCTTTCAGGTACCATGCATGCAACTCACGCATCCTAGTTGGTAGTATCGGAATCAACTCTTCCCACATAAGAGGTTCCCCCAACACAAAAGGTTTTTTGTTTGCCCCTGGGTGAGCCTCGATTTCTGCCCCTTTGAGCAGCTGAGCTTTTGTTAGGCCGTTTTCCAGCACACACTGAGCAGTAGCTGCATCCTTTTCAGAAAGCACTTTGAGCGGGGGTATTGATTGCTTGGACTGTTGTCCGAGCTGGGGAACTTGGTTGCGCCGACGGTTTCTTGGCTTCTCCCAGGACTTTGTGATCTGGCGGTCGTAGTCCGATAGGGGTGACGGTGGGACCCAAGTCCGATAGGGGTGACGGTGGGACCCAAGGCTTCGCGCTCTCCTTTTTCACCTTCGGAGGCGGTGATGGTGGGACCCAAGGCCCTGAGCTGGCACTTGAGTCCCTTGCATCATGGGGAGCAGGACTGGAACTCTTTTCTGCTGCCGGTGCTGATCTTGGAGCCGGACTGGGACTCCTTTGTGGTGCCGGTGGTGATCTCGGAGCTGAAGTGGGACTCCTTTCTGGTGCCAGAGTGGGAGTGTTTTCTCGAGCCGGACTGGGACCTCTTTGGGCTGCCGATGAATTTACGGGCTCGGAGCGAGAGTTGTTGTATCGGCGAAGTGTAATCCGGCCAATCATATGTACCGCTTGTTCCAATAGATCCATGTGTGCACGGCGTGTCCGAGTTCCTCTTCTCCATCACCTCTAGGGATCTCGAGGTCTTCCCATCCTGGCTCGACTCGATCGACCATGACCCTAGCATATCCTTATGGAATCGGCCTACCATGAATTGTCCCACCTTGGACAGGCACTTCAGCAATGTCTTGCGCGACCAGTTTGATCTTTTTCCTCTGCTGATACAGAAGCTCGCAGGGTGTCCTCACGGTGATGTCATCCACCGGGTAATGTTTTGACTCATCCGCAACCACTATGGGTTGACTTCCGCCTGGGTGCTCCATGGAAGCGACGCTGCTACGGCGTTGCGAGCCGGGGCTGCTCTCCAAATTGGCGGCTGATCTGTCTTTTTGTTGGTGTGCCTGGCTGCTAGCTGCCATTACCCCTTGAATCGAAGCTATCCTTTGTTCCAGGGCACGCATCTTATCTTAATGTTCAGCCTTCTTCCTGGATCGGCTTCGATAGGTCTTAATGTCAGCACTGAAGCCATGCTTCCATGAAACTACACCCATACCCTGCACATGTCCTGTGTGTTCTGGTGTCCCGAGAGTGTACGTCAGCTCATCTTTCTCTCTGTCCGGCTTGAAACTGCATTCGAACACGGCCTTTAGTGCCTCATCCAGCCTGTTGGCCGGTTCTCTTATGGCGTCGCTAGTGATAAGCGAGCCATCTTCCGGGTTTAGGGAGCCTCCATGAGCATAGAAGAAATGCTTTGCTCGCTGCGGCCAGACGAAAGTCGCCGGTACGATTCCCCTTGCAGTGAGGTCGTCTTCTATTTTTTGCCATTTGGGGATCTCCGTCGAATAACCTCCTTGCCCAAGATGATGAAAGTGTTTCTTTTTGCTCGCATTCTCTTTTGATTGTGCTGTCCTCTTCTCGCTGATCTCGGACAGTTTGTACTACACAAATGCATCCCAAAAAGGACGTTGCTTCTTGAAGTGTTTCTCGAAGTCTGGCACGCGGCCCTTCTTTATGTAGTCTTTGTTCAAGTTCTTCTTGAACGTCTGGAAAGAAATAGCCATGTTCTTCATGACCCAATCCTTAAAGATTTCTTCTTTGTCCTCTGGGAAACTGAAGTGTTGTTTGACATCTTCCCATAGCATTTGCTTCTCTGTTTTAGGGACGATGTCAGCATCATTATCTGTGCTTTTAGTTTTCTTCCAGAGCTTGAAGCTAATGGGGATGTTCTCCCGGATATAACATCCGTACTGATTCACCACAGTCGTCTTAACCCCCTTGGGAGACTTGGGTTCCCCATCCGGGTGCAATGAGGTGATCGTGGTACGCCCCTCCATCTTTTTCTTCAAGCCTCGTTTATGTTTCGAGCTCTTCGATCCGGAAGCCTGAAATTATATATATATATATATATATATATATATATATATATATATATATATATATATATTACTACACGTTTGACATACATAAGTATCTCATATCCTATGATCGAATTCCATATACCTCGGGGACGTCATCTTCCATATGCATTTCTTCCATATTTTCGGCATCGCCATCACCAATATCATTGAGATACTGGCTGCCATCATCCTCGTTTTGATCCTCTTGGAAACACCCTGCGGCCTGGGTGCCTTCTTGGATCATTTCATGGAGGGCGTACTCGTCTTCGAAATAACGTTGAAAGGGACCCATCTCGATCCCTATGCAAACATATGATGCGGAGTTACGTGTAATACACGAAATTATATATGACGTGGAGTTCTTGTATGGAATTACGTGTCGTGATCTATGTCTTAAGGTTATTCATATAGCAAATTATCCAAATAATTGACATCCCATTTATTACATCATATATAATAAATTAATGCAACAAAATATGATAAATTTATAATTTAAATTTACAAGCTGAATACATCACGAATTGACACACAATCCAACAATAACAAAATTTACATAATATATGAAAATTATGTAAACTCAGATATAAGTTAAATACATCATAATGCAACAATATGGAAGTTAATAAACTCAAATATAAGTTAAATACATCATAATGCAACAATATGAAAATTATTAAACTCAGATATAAGTACATCATAATATAGCCAATAATTTTCAACAATAAGTATATGATTCTACGATTTTCCATGATTCTCTAACAATTTTCAACAGTAAGTACATGATTCTACAATTTTCCAACTATTTTCTACGATTTTTCATGATTCTCCAACAATTTGCAACAACAAGACATGATTCTACGATTTTCTATCTATTTTCTATGATTTTTTAGAAAATCATACAATTTTTGCATAAATTTCTACAAACCTCTAAAATTTTCCTATAATATCTAAATATTTTCTACACTTTTTTACATTTTTTCTATAATTTCCAACCAATTTCTACAATTTTCATATAATTACCAATAATATCCAACTATTTTCTACACTTTTTTCTATAATTTTCAGGTATTTCTAACCATTTTCAGCAGAGGGCTTAGGTCAGCCCTCACTGCGGCTGCGCGGGCGGCAGGCGCTGCCGGCGAGGTGAGGCCGGGGCGGCGGGAGCGGCCGGCGCGGGGAGGCCGGGGCGGCGGCGCGTGACGGCGGCCGAGGGCGGGATGGCGGTCGGGCGCGCCGGGGCGCGGGCAGCGCAGTGAGGGGCGGCGCGGACGGGCGGCGTTGGCGTGCGAGGGGCGGGGTCTAGGACGCGCGGCGGCGGGCCACCGGGGTCGAGGCCGGGACGCGCGGCAGCGGGCCGGGCGGGGTCGAGGATGAGCAGCAGCGGCGCGTTGTCGGTCGAGGAGCGCGTGGCAGTATGGCGCGGCGGCGGTCTTGGACGGCGGTGCGCGAGGGGGCCGGTGACGACGACGAGAGGGGAATGAAATCGATCTAAGTCCTAGAATATATATATATATATATATATATATATATATATATATATATATATATATATATATATATATATATATATATATATATATATATATATATATATATATAGTGTTGCAGTTTAGTACCGGGCCGTGGCTACGGCCCGGTACTAAACTGGTTCCTGGGACATTTAGTACCGGGCGCTACCATGGCCCGGTACTAATATGGACATTTTAGTACCGGGCCAAGGCTCTGCTTGGTACTAAACAACCTCCACCGGCGGGAAAATTTCGTGGAGGAAGTTTAGTATCGGGCCAAGGCCTTGCCCGGTACTAAAACAAAAAATGTAATATTTTGCAGCCATTATTTTGGTAATGGATTATGCTTTTCTAATGTGTAAAAAATTGATAAATACTTTTAAAATAGAAGGATATAATATTTTGAACACGCAAAATTATTGTATAATACTTTTCATTATGAAAAATTTGTACAATATAGGTATATGCGTATAAAAATTGTTTTATTTTCTTTTTATATGTTTTTTGTGTGTGACATATTTAAAAAAATTCATGAAAATGCTAATATATGTTATTTAGATCAAGAAAAATGGTAATAGTGAGTAGACAATGAAGGGGTCATGTTGAAGATGAAAACACAGAACGAGCAATTAAAGCATAGGTAAATAATACTAATTGATATTACTTATGACCATAGAAAATATATATTATTACATAAATCACTTTATCAAATGAACAATAAAGTAAAACATAATGGATATTATAACTCAATATTATTTAATGGAACATTTACAATTTTATTTTTGACGAACGTCCCTTGGTCGTGATCGCGGCGTAAATAAGGAGCGTCCTCTTTAGCTAACAAGATGCTTGGGTCAACATCAACCGAGAACGGAGCACGGTCATCAAACTGATCAAAGTCTTCTGACTTATTCGAAATATCCTCAACTCCAATGATTTTTCATTTTTCTGGAAGAACTATGTGGCGTTTTGGCTCGTCCTCGGACTTGACTGAATTTTTCCTAGGCTTGCTTGACATGTCCTTCACGTAGAACACCTGTGCGACATCCTTGGCTAGGACGAATGGTTCGTCTTTATATCCAATCTTTTTGAAGTCCACAATTGTCATCCCATATCAGTCTATCATTATGCCGCCTCCAGCTCGGTTCACCTATTGGCACCAAAACAAAGGAATCACCAAAGGTCCATATTCTAGTTCTCATATCTCCTCTATGACTCCAAAGTAGCTGTCCTTATTTCCATCATTGCCTATTGCGTCTATACGCACACCACTATTTTGGTTGGTTCTCTTTTCATCTTGAGTTCTTGTGTAAAATGTATACCCATTAATCTCGTACCCTTGGTACTGCATGATTGTCATTGATGGGTCCCTTGCCAGCCATTGAAGTTGCTCTGCAATCGTGCCGTCACCCATCAATTTTGCTCTAAACAGTAAAGTTATCTGTGTGATGCCTTGTAATCCAGGCCTCAGGCTTCCCTGGGTTTTCAGATCTTACGATATTCATGTGCTCATCCATATATAGAGCCACGAGGGATGAATTTTGTAGAACTGTGAATTTGTTTTGCGGATTTCACCCTCTGGGATGTGCATATTAGATTTCTTCCCTAGTATGCCCTTTCCCTTCAGTCTCCCCTCATGGCGTGACATGGGGACTCCAATTGGATTAAGATCATCAATAAAGTCAACACAAAACTCAATGACCTCCTCTGTTCCATAGCCCTTGGCGATACATCCTTCTGGTCGAGAACGTGATTGCGAACATACTTCTTAAGAACTGCCATTTATCTCTCGAAAGGGAACATGTTGTGTAGGAATACAGGTCCCAGAATATTTATCTCTTTGACAATATGAACCAAGAGATGTGTCATAATATTAAAGAACGAAGGTGGAAACACCATCTCAAAGCTGACAAGGCATTGCACAACGTCATTCTGTAGTTGTATGAGCTTCTCCGGATCAATTGCCTTCTGTGAAATTTCATTGAGAAAAGCACATAACTTCATGATTGCAAATCTAACATTCTCCGGTAGAATACCCCTCAACGCAACTGGAAGCAATTGTGTCATCAGGACGTGACAGTCATGAGACTTTAAATTTGTGAACTTTTTTTATTTCATGTTTAATCTTCTTTGTATATTTGACGAGTACCCGGACGGTACCTTTATACTATTCAAGCAATCAAACATGCTTTGCTTCTCCTCTTTATTGAGAGTGTAGCTAGCAGGACGTAAGTTGTGTTGTCCCTTCTCTCTCTTCTCAGGTTGAAGATCTTCTCGTTGTTTCATTTCTTTCAGGTCGCGTCTTGCTTCGAGTGTATCTTTTCCCTGACCATAAGTACCAAGGAAACCTAGTACATTCACACAAAGATTCTTTGTCAGGTGCATGACGTCAATTGCATTGCGGACCACCAAGACTTCCGATAAGATAGTTCCCACAATATAGACTTCTTCTTGCACATCGGTGCATGATCGTTTTCATCATTCGGAACTGGTTGGCTGCCGCGACCCTTTCCGAACACTACATGAACATCCTTTATCATCGAGAAAACACGCTTTCCGTCACGAAACATAGGCTTAGCACGAGTTTCCGGTTCCCCTTTGAAATGTTTCCCTTTCCTTCTCAAGGGGTGTTTGAGGGGAAGATACCGACGATGGCCCATATAGACGACCTTCTGAGAATTTTTCAGGTACAAGCTGTCGGTTTCATCTAAGCAATGGGTGCAGGCATGATATCCCTTGTTCAACTGCCCGGACAAGTTGCTAAGTGCAGGCCAATCGTTGATGGTTACGAAAAGCAATGCTCGGAGGTCGAAATTCTTTTGTTTGTACTCGTCCCACACACGTACACCTTCTGGCTTCCACAATAATAAAAGCTCATCAACCAACGGTCTTAGGTACACTTCAATATCGTTGTTAGGTTGTTTGGGGCCTTGGATAAGTGTCG
Source organism: Panicum virgatum (assembly GCF_016808335.1). NCBI lineage: Eukaryota > Viridiplantae > Streptophyta > Magnoliopsida > Poales > Poaceae > Panicum > Panicum virgatum. Next base: position 17,475,525 of record NC_053146.1, on the reverse strand, counting down.
GCATCAATATATACTTCCTCTTCATGCATAGCCAAAAAGGAAGGTTAAACATACAAAGGGTCACAGGCCATGTACTCTGACTGCTCCCCCACTCATCGAATGGATTCATGTTTCTCCACTGAGACCCATCTGCAGGGTGTCTCATCAGCTGATCTTGCTTACGCTCTTCTTTGTGCCACCGCATCAACTTAGCATTTGTTTTGTTTCTGAACAAGCGCCTCAAGCATAGTATTATTGGGAAATACCACATCACCTTAGCCGGAACATTTTTCCTTGAGGGCTCACCGTCGACATCACCAAGATCATTTTGCCTGATCTTATACCGCTTTGCGTCATAGACAGAACATGCATCCAGTTCCTCGTATTCACTGCGATAGAGTATACAATCATTAGGACATGCGTGAATCTTCTGTACGTCCAACCCTAGAGGGCAAACAACCTTTTTGGCTTTGTAAGTTGTCGGGGGTAGTTCGTTCCCCTCTGGAAGCATCTTCTTTACAAGTCCTAGTAGCTCCTCAAATCCCTTATCTGAAACACCATTGGCTGCCTTCCACTGCAGCATTTTCAGTGTGGTGCCCAATTTTTTTAACCTCTGCTTGCAATCTGGATACAACATTTTCCTGTGATCCTCCAACATCTTCTCAAACTTCTTTGACTCCTTCAAAGTTTTAGGCGTCTCTGTGTGCATCGACTAAAACCTGACCAAGTTCGTTAGGTGGTTGTTGTTTTTCTGCAGCATTTGCTTCTGCCTCATCCATTGGTTCATCTTCAAAGACACCCGCTTCATACAAGTGAGCCCAGTCTGGGATGTTATCATTATTATTATCTTCTTCATTGTCTTCCATCGGAACTCCAGGTTCACCGTGCTTGGTCCAAAGAGTATAGTTATCCATGAAACCCTTCTAAAAAAGGTGGACATGTAGAGTATGTCTTTTTGAGAACTCCTTTTGATTTCTGCAAATGCGGTATGGACAGAACATGAAACCTTTCGACGACTTGTGAGTCTCAGCAGCATCGAGGAAAGTTTTAAGACCGTTAATCCATGCCATTGTGCACCGCTGGCCGTACATCCATTGTCGATCCATCTGCAAATAATATATTCTCGTTGGATAAGCAATTTCATTCAGTGGAAAAGAACTTGACAATTTTGTAATAACAAACATTTTTATTATATCCAACACAATTTATTCAACAACAAATAAGTCTTCAACCATCTACCATCTAGCATGATTTAGTCAACAACACATACATAGATTGCATTCGAAAACTAAAACAAACATCCCAAAAACAAACATGCCACTTAAAAATTCGCACAACAACACATAGGTTTTCAACCGTCCTTGCGTGGGAACACAGAATGCTATGACGGATTTCTAGCTGGCACAGTAGAAGATGGCGGAGATGGAACCTCCGGGTTTGGTGGTGACGACCGTAACGCCGCAATAAATCCTCAAGATCAAATGGAGGTTCCTCGCCCCTTGCCACACATTCTCTATATTCTTTTTCCAAATAATAGAGCGCTGCCCTATGAAACACACTAGGTTTCTTGCACCGACGACCTACTGGAGTTGTGCCCTTCTCTCCAGAAGGACAACGATTGTCGGTGTTTACCGCCAAGCCTACTGTAGCGAAAATGGCCTCTCATGCCATATTTCAATATAATGTTTTGGCGATTGATGACACACACAACACTTGGACTAATGTGATTGTTAAGATGACTATTCTCAGGCTTTTAGGTTCAAGTGATGACAAAGAGAAGAGAGGCGTAGCAAGGCCCGAAGGGCCACCCCTCGCGGGTCTCAGGGCAGCGCCCTGAAACCTCTTCGGTCCAAAGGACAAGAATCGAAGAGACTGTGAAGAAATTCAATACACCGGTTGAACCGACGTTAAGGAAAATACACACGCCGGTGTAATTGTCCAGAAGCTGGAAACTGAAGGTACACTCACCGGATTAACCGACGTTGAAGAAAATGCATACGTCGGTGCATTGCCAAACGAAGACCGATGAAAATACATACACCGGTTGAACCGACAATGCATCGGTCAATTGCATCGGTTCAGTTGTCCAGAGAGGTGGTTTTTGGAGGAACGTGAAGAAGTTACAATCACCGGTTAAACCGATGCTAATTTTACATACACCGGTTGATTGCATCGGTTAAACCGGCGATACACCGGTTAATTGCTAACGGCTAGTTTTTCAAGTAGCAGTTTACATACACCGGTTAAACCGACGATGGCTTTGGAGGTACGTCGGATTAACCGGCGTTAAGCGTTTTTCTGGCAGCTTTTCTCCAACGGCTACATTTGCTTGGGCTGCCTATATATACCCCCAAGGCCGGGTCATTTGAGAGTGCTGGAGTTCAAGGAAGTTTACAAGAGCTAAAGATCATCTCCAACCACCATAGAGCTTCATTGTACATCATATAGGCTTAAGCACACTTGTGAGAGTGCTTAGAGCTTGTTTAGGCTTAGTTCTTGAGAGAACTAGCTTGAGAGAAAGCCTTGCTGCAGCAAGCACCTTGTGTACTCGTCGTGTGACCCTCCGACTTGGTGTGGAGTGGCAACGACACTTTGTGCGGGGAAGGAGGCCCCTACTTGGTGTTAAAGCTCCAAGATAGTGAAGACGGTGCCGTGGTGACGCTTTGAGATAGACGGTGGCGGTGACCTCGTCTTTGTGACTTGGCGTCACTTAGCCTTTGCTTGTCGGGAGCCTTGGAGGCGTGGCAAGACGGTGATCAAGCGAAGAGACTTGGCATCACACTTGGTCTTTGTGAGCAAGTGGCCGTGGACGTAGGGAGGGACTTTGGTGTCCTAACCGAACCACGTTAAATCGTGTGTCTTGGTGTCTTCACGGGAGTTTGCATATCCTCTCCCTTACCGCTTTACTTACCGCATTACGTTTCCGCATTTACTCTTTCTTGCTTACCTTTACTTTCCTAGTTAGTTTGATTAGGATTGGCTATAGGTGGCAAGTCTTTTGGGGTAAGTAGAGGGTAGCATAGATAAACTTTAGTCATAACTAGCATGTGTAGAACGTGTTAGGTTTATCTTATGCAATTAGATTGAGCCCTAGGATAGAAAAGCGATTAGCGACCCTATTCACCCCCTCCCCCTCTAGGGTCGGACACCCCGGTGATCCTTACACCTACTCAGGGATACCCTTAGCAGTGAGGTTTGTAGGTAGGGATCGACTGCTCTGAAACTCGATGGTGCAAAGAACACAAAGATTTAGACAGGTTCGGGCCGCGAGTTGCGTAATACCCTACGTCCTGTATGGTTGTTTGTATTGCCTTAGGTGTTGATGATTGTCTGGAGGGGGTCCCTGCCCACCCTTATATATCCGGGGGGACAGGGTTACATGGAAAGTCCTAGCCCAGTACAGTTGGAGTCCTACTACAACACAATCGTGTAGTTTCCTTTGTACTGCAGCTAGTTCTATGCCCATTTGGGTATTTACAAAAGAGGTAAGGTACATCCATAAGCTATCCCTATAAATAGTACCGCTGCCCCGGGTCTAACAAGTCCCCGAGCTCTTCGTAGCCGAGTCCTGCAGTCGTTGAGTACTTGGCTGGGCGTCTTCGAGTACTTCAAGTAGCCAGAACATCCTTCCTGGTTGTTCCTGGGCCTTCCTTCAGATACGTCGAGTAGTCCTTCAAGTACTTCTGGTTGCTCTGAGGCTGTGAGGTGCTCAAGCCCCGAAATCCTAATCATATATGGTGTGCAAAGTACTCGCACTACATATGGAGTAGCCCCTGAGCCTTAGGTTGAATCGCAGAATCAGGCTGAGGGTCACTTCAGTCTTTTTCCTTCTTTATTTTTGAAAAAATTTGAAAAATAAATCTCTGATGCACATATCCCGCAGCCCCCGAGCCTTAAATCAAAATCTCTTCTACCACGAGTAGCCCCCGAGTATAGATTTGGAATTAAGGATTTAAGACGTGGCATCAGATTTTATCCTTTAGATTATTTGCAGGATTCATCAGATTCGGTACCCGAAAGACCTCTTTTTCGGGTAGAATCCCAGAAAAATGATACAATTGGATATGCCACACTAATTGCACCCGAAATAACTTCAGGAATAAAACCCGAGATGTACGGCTTTTATTCAGTACTCACATGGGACGTTACTGTTTGGAGAATTATTGCGTCCTTGACTGCACACGTGAATCGCTCCATGAATACTGCCATGAATGCATTCGTGAATGCGTGCAATGTAGAGTCATGGGTTCTCCTTCAGTAAGCCCCTTTGTGCCTATAAAAGGTGGGGGAGAGGCCTTTGCCAGAAGCACCAAAGTGTAGTGGTCATGGCTTATCCTTGGTGTTCTTGCTCTTGCCCTCCTAAAGTTTGTGTAGTCCTTTCCAGCAAAAGATACTAGAAGAGAACTTGCGAGTGACAAGAGAAGTCTCTGCTACCTCATCCTGCCACTCCCATGCTCTCATTGGGTCCATTCTGGACATCATGTCCTTGCATCTTTCAATGAGGCGGGTTTCCTGTGGACTGGTTGGGTCTTGCTGTGTCACATCCTTGGAGTTGCCTGTTTCTGGGTGCCCAAGAACTGACATCTCTGGTATGGAGACTTGATCTTGTCACAACGTATTCTGGGAGAAGGAGAAGTTTCTCCAGAAGATGCTACAAGAGGACTTGCGAGGCGATTACTGTAATCTGCCTCCATACCCTTGAAACTTTTCTCCCGGAGTATGAGTATCATTAGGGAATAACAAGTTTGTACTTTGTCATGGCCTCGGACCGATCTAGCTGTAGCAGGCTTCCCAGAAAGCTAAGAAGTGTGCGAGCAGACCCGAGTCGCTGAAAAGTTAGATAGGAAAAAGTACTCGAGCTATAATATCAAGTAGTTGTACTGCGTCGAGTACTTTTTCTTCTTCTGGAATGTAATCCTAGTTGATGAAAGAAGAGTCAAGTAGTTGACTAGGGGTGTGAGTGTTTTGTTTTTCCAAAATGTAATCTCTTAGAAAAAGGAATGTCTAGGAAAATCCCATTTTTTCCGCAATTTGCAACGGACTGTTGGCCTGTCGGGTGTTTTTACCATGCTGCCACCGCCATTATAAAATGAAACGGTAACTAGGTTTTTTTTTCCACCGGCCGCCACTTGCTTTTACTGCGTTAGATCTGTCTTTGCATTCAAGCCCCCAGATCTAGAGTTCTTGCTTCCCTTTCGCTCCCCATTCTCAACCTAGGGTTTCCGTCATTGTATGCGTGTGAAACGATCCGTTGATTTCCGGATGGCTCCCAAGAAGGCGACCAAGGGGAAGGGTGTGGCTATAGAGCCAACTCGTGAGAAAGGCTGGAACACGAGTAAGTGTTCCCAATCTGACCTTGAAACTTTAGTTTCGCATGGTCTTTTGGTTCCCAGATCTATTATCCAATGGCGTCGAGCCTTGGGTAAAGATCATCCGTATGAAAATGTGGGTGAAATTGTTGCTTTCACCTCCTTCTTGGAACGATGATTGGGGTTTCCATGCTCGTCTTTCTTTTCTGGACTCCTGTGCTACTACAGGATCCAGTTTCATCATTTGACCCCCAATTCCTTCGTTCATATTTCTATCTTCGTGTATTTGTGCGAAGTGTTTCTGGGCATCGAGCCCCATTTCGAACTCTTCCGATTTCTTTTCCATTTGAAACCGCAGCCCGACTCCTTCGTTTTAGATGTAGTAGGAGGTGCGGGTCTCCAGCTTAGGCAAAGAAAGGATAGAGAGTACATTTCTTATAGTCTTAGCAATAAAGTAATCGAGTGGAAGCCCAAATGGTTTTATGTCGAGAACCAGTTAGGACGCTTTCCACCAATTACTCCAGGCCCTCCAATCCAATGGCCTGAGTGGAATAAAAAACCAGTCGACAAGAGTCAGATCCCCGGACTTCTCAAGCGAATTGCCGTTCTGAGGCAAAATATGTTGACTAGGGAAGCAGTCGTATTCGACTGGATGAAGAGAAGGATCCAGCCATTACAGGCTCGGGAAATGCTTGGATTCCAGTATTAGGGAACAGCTGATTCGTCAAGATACTCGAAGGAAGAGATCTCGGATGATGTAGCATTTAGTCGAGTACAACGACTGCTGAGGAACGTAAAGAAATTTCCAGTTGTTCCTGATACTTTTTTCTGCTGCGAATCCACCGAAGTAGGTACTTGATAAGAGTAGTCGATGCGTAGAAGTCGAGTACTATACCATAGTACAAATCTGATAGGATTTTGATTTCTGTCGGAGGACGTGGAGCACTTTAAAAGTAGTCGTTCACTGCCAGGCATTTATTCACCCTTTTGTTCTTCCAAACTTTTCGATCTGTTAACCAAGTCCAAATATGTTCATATGAAGTCTCATACAAACAGTACTTATATATAGTCTTGGTTGTGCAGATGAGGAGGAAGCTGGGGAAAGGAGTGATAGGGATCTCAGCCCTACTCCGAGCACCGATACCCAAACTGGGCATCCCAGGAGTACTCGATCCGTGGCGAGGAAGCGTCACAGCTCCTCCCAAACTGCTAGCGACAAGTAAGTAGCTAGTTATTTTGGAATCGAGTACTTTTTGTTTTCGATTTGCTGATTTGTGTTTTGATTTTTTAAGTCTGGCGGCTAAAATGCCACAGATATCATCATCTGGGGATGATACTATGGTGGAGCAGACTGTCCCTTCCACCACAGTGGACCCGTCAAGTGGGACCGGGGCTACTCCTTCGGCGAGTAGTTCCGATGTAAATAAAGTCATTGATGCGGGGAAACAGGCCATAGTTGTGAAACCTGCTCGTAAGTTTGGCGTCAAGGGTCTTGCTCTGAGAAGAGCTCCTTCGTAAGTTCCTCAGAACTTGTGGTTATAGGATCTGCTTTTGTGTCTAGTAGTTTTTAACTACTTTGTCTTTTCAGCGATGCAGTCCTGGTGGGGAACGTGCAGACTGAATCCTCGGTCTCCAAATCGGTGGAGGAGAAGCCCCCGAACACTCCTGATGTGAGTGCTCAAGATGCGGAGGCCATGGCCAATGCCATGCTTCTGGATTCTCCTTTGCCAAATTCCGAAAGAGGCAATGAGGAGGTCCTAGAGGATGGTGGAAGTGACAAGCTTTCGGAGGAGGGAGAAGGCGTGAAGCTTCTTGAGGGAGGCGGCAAGGATCAGCCCGAGGAGACACCTGTAGGTAAGCTTGTGTCTCCTTGTAGGAAAGGTATCTTTTCTCTGCTCTTAATTTGATTAAGTAGCATGTTGTTCCTGTAGATTCCCAAGATATAGGGAATACTGTGGGAAGGATTGAAGATGCCCAAAAGGGCTATTTCTGAGGTGCTGGCGAGTACTTCCCAGGTCACATCAGGAAGTGGCTTGTCGCGTGAGAAGGTGGAGCTTGCTTTCAAGCTGCTGGAAGTAAGTAGTCGAATACTTCGAGTACTTTATCTTAGATCGAGTAGTACACTGATCTCTTTTATTTGCAGGAGGCATTGGGATGGGAGGATGACCAGTCCCAGGATGAAATAGAGCTGAATGCTCTGAAGGAGAGGGTTAAGACGCTCTCATCCGAGAAGTCTGCTCTCGAGGGGAAGCTTAAAAAGCTCTCCCGGTCCAAGAAAGGTTAGTCTTTAGCATACATGATGCAGTCGACTAGTTGATCTATTTGGTGTTTATAAGATTTTTCTTTTAATCGAGTACACAGCTTGTGCAAAATCTTTAAAGATTCAGGAAAGCTTAGTACTGGATATAAAGATTCTTATGTACCGAAACACAGATGAGATTGAAAGACTCAAGAAGATCAAGGCGGATTCAGACCAGGAGATGAAAGGAGCCCTGAAGCAGCTGAAGGAGCTATTCGAGTCCCGAAATTCGATGCAGTAGGAACTTTTCGCGCTGCGGGAAGTCAGGGTTACTGCCCAGGAAATAGCCGAGGCTATGGATGTCTCTGAAAGGGATGGAGATGAACTGCTTTTGTTAGCAGGGAGACTCCGTAAAGTACTCGAGGCCTTCGATAGGTATGTCTCCACAATCACCTGCCAGTACGTGGGTCATGTACTCGGGCTGGTGAAGTCTTACTGGCCATCTACTCATCTGGACGCACTTGGGAAGGGAGCCAAATCTCACTATACGGATGAACAATTACGTCAGTATGTGGAAGAAACTTCCATGTGGCCAACCAGATTGTGGAGTCCCTGAACAAGCCTGATTCTTCTTGATCTTTGAATGAGTTTGAGTTGGCACGTGGGCCGGGAGTACTGTTTGGACAAATATTGAATATTTGTGTAATGTTTGAGTACTCGTTTTATGGTAGGATTGTGAAATCCTTTGATGTGTCGAGTAGTTGTACTCGAAGGTCCTGAGTGTAGGCAACATCGCGCCCACTCAGTTATAATAGTAGATACAAGGAATTGTATCCGTAAATGCCTTTAGAAAGCAGAGTATTCTCGAATAGGGTCGAGTTTATATGATTCTGAATCAGAACTCTAGTGCTGACCGATTAGGAATGAATCCCACAGGATTAACCAAGTGGGAAAAGCACTAAAAGAGTGTAAAAAGCCGTAGCTTAGTGTAGATTTCCTTTTGTAAGGAAAAACTTTGTCTGAGCAAGGCTCATTTGGATTTGGTTGTCCACCGGAAAAAAAACTCTTATTGAGTATTTGGAGAGGGAGATGTTCCTTGATAGATAGGTGAACAAGAGATTCTTGTCAACCTATTTTAGAGTACCAAGAACTTATTCATGCTCCTTGAGGGATTTTCGTAGTTGACCAGTTAGGATAGACCTTGCTTGGTCACCCAGATAGCATGCAACTATTTGTGAAAATATCCCGGGCTACTCGAACTTTATCGAGTAGTATGTCCTATATATGGACTGGATTGATTTCTAGAATAGGACTGTTAGGATTGAACTCCGTCGAGTTAACCAAGACGTAAATATTCTAGAAATCCTTAATCCCGAACTTACTCGAGCAAGGTGAGTAAGGTGTCCTACCCGAGGACTGGAGTAACTCTAGGGCAAGTCTGTTAGGTACGAACCCCGTCGAGTTGCCCAAGACGAAAATGCCGAAAGTGTATCTATGACCTACTCGAGCAAGCGAGTAGGGTGTCCCTTTAACCAAGGACTGGAGTAATCCTTAGGACAGAACTGTTAGGTACGAACCCCGTTGGGTTGCCCAAGACGTAAATGTCGAAAAGATATCCTAAACCTACTCAAGCTAGCGAGTAGGGTATCCTTTTAACCAAGGACTGGAGTAATCCTTAAGACAGAACTATTAGGTACGAACCCCGTCGGGTTGCCCAAGACGTAAATATCGAAAAGATATCCAAAACTTACTCGAGCGAGGCGAGTAAGGTGTCCTTTTGACCAAGGACTGGAGTAATCCTTAAGACAGAACTATTAGGTACGAACCCCGTCGAGTTGCCCAAGACGTAAATGACGAAAAGATATCCAAAACTTACTCGAGCGAGCCGAGTAAGGTGTCCTTTTGACCGAGGACTGGAGTAATTCTTAAGACAGAACTGTTAGGTACGAACCCCGTCGGGTTGCCCAAGGCGTAAATGTTGAAAAGATACTCGAGGGTAAACCATGAAAACTACTCGAAAGCTGCTCTGGTGCTGAGCATGACTTTCGAGATGGAGTTTTGGTTAAATGAGCGAAAGCCAAGTAGTCGATTTATGGAAGAAATCAACTTTTATTTGGATTTGTCGAAATTACAATAGTTGTAAAGTGACAGACTCTGACTCTTAAGACCTACCCCTTGCCCGTTAGACGTGAGCAATGGTTTACAAGACTGAATAAAATTTTATTCGAAGATAAAACTAGTCGGTATGATGGTCGGCTAGATTTGAGGTAGGGTCTCCTTCAGGAGAGGTTCCCCAAGGGCCTTGCGGAGTGAGTCACACTGAAAGATCGTGTGAGAGCTCTTTGGGTGGATGAAGCACTTGCGTAGCAGTATTTTATTGATCTTGTTTCCACCCTGAGATGATTTTCCTTGGTGCGGGGTGCGCGGTTTACCCTGGGAACGGGTACTGATGGTTACCGGCTTATGCTTCTTGAAGGATGCAGAAGCCTTTGGTGGGATGCGGTAGTTAGAAGAAGGGCTGTAAGCCTCGACTTCCTCGCGTTCCTTTCTCCTTGAGATGATGACGTTGCGCGCGTCGCGGCCAACATTGATCACGTTGCGGAGATCGCAATTGGAGTAGTCATAATTGTCGCCCTGCTGTTCCTGCTGGCTGTTAGCGAGGCGCTGGTGCCTGAATGCCTGTTTTTGGTTAAGCAGGCGACGACGCTCATAGAGATCTTCTGCTGGATGCTGCTCTTCCAGTTGCACGGTTACCGTCACCGCTGGAGGAGGTGCAGGCGGATCTTGCTTTGTAGTAGCCTGGGCTTCTGTGATTGTGGGAGGAGTAGTTTCCATGTTGTCAGAAAGGTACTCATCAAAATCATCAGAGTTGTAGTCGTCGAGGTTGAGACGCTCTGTGGAATCACCCTCAGGTTCTGGAACTTCGGAGATGCGAACCATGAGGATTTCACGGCAAAGATCTTGAATCTCCTGGTCTTGTTTGCTTGAGGACGGGTCTAGAGGGATGCTCTGTTGGTAAGGCAGATCCCCTGGATGCGAGCCGGAGGTGGTGGGATCTTGTGTCTTTCTTAGGCGCACTGTCCGTCCTTGCGGCGTTGCATATATGACCAAATTAGGGAGGAAGTCATGATCGGACTTGGAGTTTTTAGTCGAGTTGGACTCGACTTGCTTACTGTAATGGATTAGATTATCCAGCTCGTCCTCCGAGTTGGAAGAGTACTCGGATTCGGAATCGGTTAGTCCACCAATTTTAGAGTATGTGTGCTTTGGGTGAGCGAGAAGCGGGATGCCCATCTTTATACGGAGGGCGTTCTCGTTCATCCAGTGTAGCCATGATTGAGTGGGGGTCAGCCCTTCAGGCTCCTTAATCCAGGGTTTGTCAAAAATTGAGTCGCTGGATTGTTCTGGAGCTTTGGCTTTTCCCTTTTTGAGTTTAGCCAGTTCCTAGAGAGCGTTGGCACGCTCGGGTGGGTTGGTCATAGTATCCATGAACAAGTCGATGTTGTCAGACCGCTCTTCGAGGTCGTCGAATGGCTCAAAGTTGTCGAGGCCATTCATGAATTGATCAGAATCCTGATCGAACGAGGACTCGCTTTGCGCGGGAGTCCGAATATGAACAAGTTTCGGTGAAGGGTTCTGAGGTATCTTGGAGATAGACGGTCCCAACCGAGCAAGCCGGGGGTTTGTCTCACCAGATCTCCCGTAGATTCCTCCTCCCGTTTCCTGCTCTTTGTTCTTCAGGGTGCTGTCAGCTATCTTAATACATTCGACTAGTTTGGAATCCACTCGATCGATCCCTGAGAGTATATCGCCCGACCTTTTTTGTGGTGGGTTCAACACTTCTGGGTTTTGTGATTTAGATGGGCCAAGAGCAGTTTCTGCAAGTTTGATGCAACCCTCAATTGATCGTGAAACTCGATTTACACCATCGAGTAGTTCTGAGTTTTTGATCTTGGGGCGTTTGATCATCTTGAGATGAGTCAAGTATTTTCCAAGGGTTTTGGAAAAGTGGGGTTTTTCAGAATTAGAGTTTGTGTCGAACTCGACTAAACGAAGAGTTTGGGTTGGAGTTGACACGTTTTCTGGGTTGTCCATGTCGAGTTCGGGTAGAACTCTCTTTTCGTCGAGATCCGCGGACTCGCAGATGTCGGCGAGTCACGGGGTGGTTTCTGGTTTTGACGAGTCAGGCGTGACAAGGTGGCTGGAGAAACCGCCCGATCCATCAGCCATGCATGCCCAGGAACCAAAAAGAGAGTTGTGCCCATAGGCACGTTGTTGGCGTCGCTCGATCCGGCCATCGAATTCGCTGATGAACTCGCCGAGTCCCCTACCTGGCGCGCTAGCTGTCGGTGTTTACCGCCAAGCCTGCTCAGGGATACCCTTAGCTGTGAGGTTTGTAGGTAGGGATCGACTGCTCTGGAACTCGATGGTGCAAGGAACACAAAGATTTAGACAGGTTCGGGCCGCGAGTTGCGTAATACCCTACGTCCTGTGTGGTTGTTTGTATTGCCTTAAGTGTTGATAATTGTTTGGAGGGGGTCCCTGCCCGCCCTTATATATCCGGGGGGACAGGGTTACATGGAAAGTCCTAGCCCAGTACAGTTGGAGTTCTACTACAACACAATCAGATAGTTTCTTTTGTACTGCAGCTAGTTCTACGCCTATTCGGGTATTTACAAAAGAGGTAAGGTATATCCATAAGCTATCCCTTACTCTAGAACATTCTATGCCTATAAGCAATCCCGCTGTCTCGGGTCTGACAACGATCACCCCCACCAGCGCCACTCCCTCCGGCTGCTGAAGCCATATTTTACTAAAAAATAAAAAGATGAAGAATTACTCTCACAATTACAATTAAAATATGTACATCATTATATCCTCATATTCGAGTTTCACAGCACTTACCATGAAGTCTGAAATGTAATCAAATTAGAGTTGCTATTGAGGCATTAGTCATCATTGTGTGCCGTGCTATGTCACAGCTCTGTCTAAGCCTTTATTCTTCGTCGGTCCTGACCTTACCCTATCTACATAATGAAGGGTCTAGAAAGAGCTGTGACAGAGAAGGCACAATTTGACTAATGCCCCAATAGCAACACTAATTCGTTTACATTTCACACTTGCTGGTAAGTGTCTGTGAACTACAATGCAAAATCACAATAATTCTCAATCAGAAAAACCTAAATAAATCAATTGAAATGAATATCTAATTAACTGAAATAAATCTCTATATCTCCTAATTATTTTGACACCCTTCAGTTTCAGGCGAACACTCTTTTGATCAATATCCAGAAACCATCTAGAAGAAAAAAAACTTTATTTCGAAAAATGTATATATCGGTAACCTCGACCCTGCGGTGATGACACTGTCTTTCGGGGGGACACGGTGCGGTACAAGTACGTCGACAATAGGGCAGTCGCAACACCAACATTTTCGGTTGATAGGAACACAGCACTTGGCACAGGCAGCATGCTTGTTGATATGCTCTCAGTGCAACAACAGCCACGCTGACTGCGCCAAATGCTGTGTTCGGATTAACCGAAAATATTGGTGTTGCGACCAACCTATTGGCAACGTCCTTATAGCGCATCGTGTATCCTCGAAATGTAGTGCCATCACCATCGAATGGAGATTAACGACGTATATTTGTTTCGAAATAAATATTTTTTAAGCTTCTAGATGGTTTCAATGTGAGCCTGCATAAATACATCACTAAAATAATCCATTCATAATTCAAAAAATTCTATTATATTTCTTTCAATAATTCATTATAAAAAAATTTACTTTCCATATATTGTCATATATACAAGTAAATCACATGAACTCTCTAAACTCATTCTAAAAATTTCCACTGTACACATATACTCATCGCATTCGAAAAATTTAAAAATATACTACAGTCATTTCTAATATATAGAAAATGATTGAAAAATATCTCTATAAATTATCCACATTCAACCTAGCCACAAAAGCTTCGCTCAAATTGAAGTCATGGGTTCTATATACCTCAAATCAAAGAATAAATCAAAGAAATCATGCTCATTCTCACTATTTCTAAAATCACAAATTCCTCTAACTATGGAGCATAAAACAAAGCATGAAGACAATTAATAAAGAGAGAATGAAGTTGCAAACCTTTGGCGCACTTGGATGACTAGAACACTCACTAAAACTAGAAAAAATGGCGACAACTCTCTAAGGGGAAGAATAACCCGAGCTTGAGCTGCTCTAGTGAAATGGCGCTGGCTCGGGCTCAGGGATGAAGAAGCCACCAGCCGGTCCTAAATGGCCGCCAGGAAACTTAGGACCGGCTGGTGGCTCGAGCCGGTACTAACGCGCCACATTTAGTACCGGCTGGAGCCACCAGCCGGTCCTAAGTTTCCTGGCGGCCATTTAGGACTGGCTGGTGGCTACAGCCGGTACTAAATTGTCACTAGCCGTTCCAGGCGGATGTCGGGGCTTGTCGGTGGCACACTTTAGTGCCAGCAGGGGCTACCAGCCGGTATTAATAAGCTCCCATGGCCACTATTCCTTTGGTCCAGTACTAAATTTGCATGTTAGTACTGGCCGAAGCCGTGACCGGTACTAACGGCCGCGAACGAATGTGCGTTTTTCCAGTAGTGAGGGACGAAACAGCGAGCAATGACTTTTTCTTTGGTGTTAAATTTGGAGGGCTTTTTTTTGCATATATTCATGCTACGTGGCGCCATGTCAGGAGTTATGGACCTAAACGGCACAACTTGGGCGCCAGATTTCGATTTTGCGAGTTCGTGGACCTAAGTGGCACCTGGGGATAAGTTTAAGGGCCGCTGATGTATTTAACTTTTAATTCAAAGATGTTAAACATATATATTCCAAGAAGCATGACGGAAGATTTACACGAGCGAGATTTTGCCAAAACAAAACATACAAATTCTAATTAAAATGTTCGCTCGTTGTAGCTAGCTAGTCAAGTTTCAAATCGTCGCAATCGGCAGCGACAGCATGCACACTAGTACATGCTGTACTGCCGGAGCGCGAGGGGAGGAAGTCTGCAGTACAAGCTGTACTCGCTCCCCACTGCCCAAAGCCTGCCTGCAGTACGCACTGCGCTTCAGCTTCAGGCCTGAAGCCACGCGCGAACGAGGAAGTACAAGAGTCCTTCCTGGCGAGCGCGGCCATCCTTGGTGGTGGATATCTCTTTCATCCTCAGTACATACAATCGCCAGCCATCGAGATGCAGCCTGAGATCTCCCATGGATCATATCGGAGCTGATGAGGGCAGAAGCAAGAACGCAAGGGAGTTCCTGCAGGGGCGACCTGCGAACACATGCGAGGATTACCGCCCCGCTGCCGCCGGGTAGGGCATGCATGTGTTCTCAGGTCGCCCCCGCCGGGCCCTCCTTGCTGGCGCCGACGCCTGGGACGACGGACGGAGGCCCACGACGTACGGCGACAGCGAGCCACCTCCTCAAAACTAAGGGTACGTCCGATCCGCTTTGCCACTCTCCTTCACCAGCTCCGTAGTACGTACCAACTAGTCACTCGTAGTAGTAGTTACCCCTAGTCTCTATCTCTTCTCTACTATCTATACTACTAAAAAGAATGATTGGGAGAAAAAACCTTGGTGCGACCCTAGCCCTTCTCCCGTGGTGGCTCTGCCATGCGACCATTTCATCCGTCCGATAGTCATTCCGTCTCGCTTTGCTGCCGCGTGATGCATTCTGATCCGTCTTAGATCTCTTCTCTTCTCTCCGTAGAATCTGTTTTTCTCTCCGTGAAACCAGCGTTCCTTTTTCCTCTCCGTGAATCCAGCGCTCCTCCCTTATGTTTTTTTAGAATTGGGAATATATATTAAACATATTATAGCTTGTGTATCGATTGAAACATATAACTGTTCAAAACCACAATCCACACAGCAAGTGTCCGAGCAAGACAAAACAGAGTAGCGGAAATAAAAGAGACTAAAAAATGCTTAGACATAGGCAATCCGATTAATGAAAGGCCATCCATTCGAAGTGAAGATTTCCATGGCAGAACACTCAAGTGCGCGACACCCCTCTAATACCAGCGGTCTTTCCTCTTCTTTTTGTAGCAGCGCCCAAAACTGGATCCAATAAGTTCCTCTGAACAGCACCTGCAGAGACGAAGAAACTCGCGCACAGTTAAAAGTAATGTCATTTCGCGTTAGCCAGATCGCGCATAAGATTGCACATGCTCCCACTAAAGCCTGATATTTACGTTGTTTTCTCAGCCTATTTAACCAGTAAGTGAACATATGCTCCTCCCTTATGTGCATCACCTTCTAGATTATAGCTCGTCCATCTCACACCAGCGATTCCCAAATAGGCATAGCGAGCCGCAACGCAGCGGTGCCGGTGCCATCTTGTTCATCATCGGCTTGTGACACAAGGATGTTCAGCATGGAGCCGGGATCGTGAGGAAGCACTCGTTGGACGCTGGCATCCTGCGTGCGGTACGGTGCGGACGGCACGGGGACTCAGCGAGTGCCCAGACGGCGTCACTGAGAACAGCATGTCTGCCTCAGCGCTGCGCAAGAAGTCGGATACGTCGCGGGTACGCAGGGTGCCCTTCGCCCGTGCTAGCCAACTTGCATGTCCCTGACACCAAACTCACGGTGCCGCTCTCCACGCCGCACAGTGCGCAGACTTCGGCAAGGTTCGCTTCCCATCATCTATGTATTCGATCCTCGTAGGCTCATAGTATGATGGGAAGCGAATGAAATATTGCTTCTGATAAAAATAATATTTGGCTATCTACGAATGAAATGCATCATAGGCACAATCTGGAGAAGACTATTCTGCGTGAGAATGACAGCCTCATTGTTGTTGGTACTCCCTCCATTTCAAATTATAAGTCAATCCAAGAATCTTGGAGAGTCAAACTATTTCAAAGTTTAACCAAAATTATAGAGAGAAATACAAAGATTTATGAAATCAAATAGATATACTATGAAAATATAGCTAACAAAGAGTGTAATGGTATTTAACTGGTATCATAAATGTTATTATCTTGTTATATATATTTAGTCAAACTTGAAAAACTTTGACTCTCCAAAATTCTTGGAATGACTTATAATTTGGAACGGAGGGAGTATTGATGAAGCAAATTTTCTTTTCAATTGCAAGCTGCTATGAATATCTATTACTACATTGCCATAGTTTGTTTTACTATATTTTTATAATTCGATCAGTCTTATAGTAACAACTAAAACATTTTCATGAAAATTTGTCATTCTAGGGAAAATGGTTGCCCCCGATGCAGTGCTTTCATGCTAACAAGCCAGTAGACCAGAGATAAAAACTAACAGCTGAGCAAATCGAAACAAGACATGCAAAAGATAGGGCACCGTATGCAAATATAACACCTAAGCAGAGGTAAGCAATATAATATGTGATCATGAAAATGCTTGTAATAATATGAAGCCCAAACAAAAGCAAGCAAAAAAGGACCAATACAAAGCACGTCGAGAATTGCACCGCAACACTCTACATAAAAATTCCATGGCAATGGGGAACCCCTTTTATAACTTAGTGGATGACTCCCCTTGAGAGCTTTTTTTTTAACCTGCAATATGAATGAATATGAGATGCATTGTACCGTTCATGAACAAAATTAGATGTGTTGCACATATTCCTCAAAATGCCATGCATCAGTTATAGTCTAAGTGTAATTACATTATTTACTGAATTGTTTGCTTTCCAAGAAAATTATAATACTATTTATCTATGATTTTTATTGTCCGTAGGCCGTAGCAACGCACGTGCACGAACCTAGTAAAATATATGCATGATCCTCAAACTTGTCTCGAGACTCGAAGTGTCATCCAGATTTCTAAACTCTTAAAATGTATTTTTAGATCTCTAAACTTATCCGAATGTGTCATTTGGGTCCTCAAACTCTCGATATGCATCTTCAGGTCCCCAAACTTGTCCCAATAGGTCATTTCAGTCCCTAAATTCTTAGGATGAATTTTCATATCCCTAAAATTACCATTAATTAATTGTATTCAAAATGACTATTTATGAAACTATATCTTTTCAGCTGATTCATTTAGAAATCTTACCACGAAGATCATTTTAATTCTGAATTAGCTGCTTATTAATCATACATCATGGGTTAATCTAGATCATTTGATATCAACAGTGGATATTATAGTTTTCTCGTTTAACATGGAGATAATGCTAATCCTAAATATTTCCTAGTAACTATTTATATTTTGCATGATTATGTATAAATTTGTTAAAATAATTTGTTCCCATTCTCAATAAAAATAAAAATAGCAATTTTATTAAATTTAAAGTAGCAAATAATTTTTTGTTAACTTAAAGTAGAAAAATAACATTTATATTAAATTAAAAATAATATTTTAAGAGTTTATTGATATGCATGACACCGCGGGGCAAGTTTACGGACCTAAAAATGTATTTTAAGATATTAGGGACCTATGTGACACTTTAAAACAAGTTCAGAGATCTGAATATACATTTTAAAAGTTTATGGAACTAGAAAACACACCAGAATAAATTTAGGAACAGTTGATGTACTTCACTCTTACTCCTCATTGTTACCGTGCCGTGCCTGATCAGTTGATCTATTCGGGTCCCCGTTTGTGTGGGTGAACTACTGAACTTCGTCAGTAAAGGAAAGCGTCACGTTCCTTCAGTCAAAAATTCGAAAACATACAAATATACAATAGACATCATTGGGCCAAAATTTCACTCCGGTTGAATGGTAGACTAGTGTCCTTTTTGGCCTTTCAATTCAACCTGCTTTTGCTTCTTAAAAACCTAAAAGCCAACCAAAGGGGTCGGCTTCACACCCAAAACAACGGCCAAAAGCAGTTGTTAGCTAGTACAAATTTCACAGCACCCTCAACCCTGCTTGCACGTGCTTTTGGATTTCATGTTTTCATAAAAATTATGAATCTACCACTAATTATGTTACATAACGCTTCATATTTTCCACTAGTTATGTTACATAATGCTTCGTTTTTTTTTTCTTCTTTCCTATCTCTTCTCGTCAGCGACCTCCAGCCTCTTCCCATTGGCGCCACCACGAAACCGGTTGCTGCCTCGTCGGCGTTGCCCCGCGACCCCGTCGGCGTCGCCCCGCGACCCCGTCGGCTAGCCAGCTCCGCCACACGCGCGAGCTGCTGCGGGCACAAGCTCTGCCACGGGCGGGCACCGGCCGCGCATGAGTCACGACCTGCGCGAGCTCTACCACTAACAGGCTCCGCCCCACGCGAGCCGGAGCTCTGGCGGGCACACGCATCATTGTCGGTGGGTGAATACCAGTGATTCGTGGAATTCTCATTTAGAGATTCGACCAGGGGCTGAACACGCTGTATAGCACGACTGGTGATCACACGTACACTTTACCCAGGTTTAGGCCTCCCGGTGGATAAAAGCCCTATGTCCTGCTTATCTATATATATATTTGCAGTTGTGTATATGAATCTGAAAATATATGGGGAGACAGCTCGTCCTTGAGCTTTGGAATCTGAGGAGGGAAGAAGCCGTCGCCCCCTTGCTTGCCTCGAGGCTCCTGTTTTATATCCAAGAGGGATCCCCACATTGAGGGTATGTACACCGAAAACAAGTAAGGTGTTTCTTCTACAGTTGACTTCTGTTGGGTGTAATTCAATGCAAGGATGCACCTCATATCCTCTTTATTTATTGCATGCATGCATCTCTCTCCACCCACTTGCTCCTTAGTGGTGTGGATATCAAGATAGAGAGATGCATGCACATATAGGGAATAAGAGAGAGCACGTGATGCTAATTTATATCATATCTTATCTCTAGGGAATTGAAAGACTTTCTCATCCATTATCTCTAGGGAATTGAAAGACTTTCTCATCCATTTTAGCCCATGCACCTCGAGTGCATGGTGTATGCGCACACCGGAGTGCATGGTGTATGCGCAATTCTTCCTCCATTAATATTAGTTGGTGGTCTTTATCTTGGGACATGCGTCCATGCATGTTAGGATAAGGTAGCAGGTGGTAAACTTGTATGTCCTTCCATATTTATTGTGAGAGTTGGACGGTTCCACCAGCCTGTCATGCTACCACGCACCACCCATCAGCATCAGTCTTGAGTTATTTAACAATGACTGCTCCTACACTTGTCATATCTTTTCCTTCAGAGCAAAGGAAACTATCACCTCCCAAGGTACCGAGCCGCACCCCGGGGTCATCCAGGGGTGCCGAGCTGCACCCAAGACATGTGGGTTAGGTAAGCCCATCTCGCATGCGTCATGGCGGTCGAGCGTCTCCATGAACTGTCTGCGAAGGGGACTCCCCGCTCTCTGTACCCCCTAAGCTAGCTCCATCGCGTGTGCATGCCATCGCGGGTGCGAGCTCTGCCGTGGGTGGGCACCGCCGTGCGCGAGCCACCGCGAGCTCACCCTAGGCCAGCTCCGTCGCGCGCTTAGGGAGGATGAAGGAGATGCTGACGAGCTCGTCAATAAGAGAGGAAGAGAGTTGAGTGTCAGGGATGCGGATGACATGTGGGGTCCCTTTGTAAGTGAGAGAGCCGACCAGGGGCGGGCTCCATTGAATTCAATGGTATTCAACTGAATACCCATTATTTTGGGACAAAAAATCTATATACGTAGCCTATACTATGTATATGATTCAGAAAAATAAAAATAACACAACAACACAGGTCGTTAAAGTCACACTCTCTCTTTTGGGCCTAAAAACTTGAGCAGCCCACCTCCCCTCCACGGCTTCACCCACCGCCGGCCCACATACGGTCCAAAAAACTTGAGCAGCCCACCTCCCCTCCCGGCCAGTCGGCCACCCGTTTCCTCTCCCGATTCCCCCCGCCCCCATCTCGCCCGACGTCGCCGGTGCCTGTTCTGTTGGCTGCTGCCCGCTGCCGTCGCCCCGCGCCCTCGCCGCTCGGGCTGCTTCGGCCGCCTGCCGCGCAGCCGAGCAGAAGCGCCGCCTACCGCCTGGCCGCTGCCGTGCAGTCGTGCGCCCGTACAGGTAGGCACAGGCACGCAGCGGAGCCGGAGCCCTGCTCCGGCCGTCCCTGCTGCCACGCCACGCAGCCGCGCAGGCGCGGGCGCAGCCGCGCAGGGGTGCTGCCGCCGTGCTATTGTTGCACAGGGCGCCAGGGCCGTAGCACACGCGCACTCGCACAGAGCAAGAAGCCAGCTAGTGCCCACTGAGTTGAACCAAGGTGAGGATTCACGAATTTATCCATATTTCGTGAATATGTCATTGCAATTTGCAATTTGTGATTACTTATGGAGTTATGGATTTGTGTGCATCCTTATGAATTTATCAATGTAATTTGTTGTTTTAGAATTTTATCTTCTATTTATTTCAAATGTTCTCACTTTGGATTGTTGATCATTTACAATATATAGATCAGTACATCTGTTATCTATATGTTGAGCAATTTCAAATTACAAACTATTTATATTATCGGTACTCAATTATGTGCTATTAATGTGTATTTTGGGCTGTCAAAATTTTTTTTACACCATTTAAAATTTTGAATACCCACCTTCGGAATCCTGGGCCCGCCCCTGGAGCCGACAACACTTTCTTTTACAAAAAACCATGGTTATTCCACTGAACGGCTTTCAGTTTCTCACAGCCCAAAACAAGTTAATTCAGTATTTTTTTATAAAGGTTGAAACCAAAATAATTTGTTTTAATTTAGCAAGCACAAATATTCAATTAAATTGATTCGAGTTTGGTTTTCAAACTTTTGCCCGACCATATCTTTACGTGTAGAACCTATCTGTGCTCGTTTTTGTGTTACTCCCTTTCGAAAAAGAAAAACTGTATTTTGAAGTTTGTCATTGATATCCTTCAAGAGTGTTTGGGCATTGAAAATAGTTTAAGTAGATCTCAAATGTAAATGTAAAATGGTATGCGCTAAAATATTATAAATTTATAGCATTACCCAAATTCATGGAAAAAATAATATTATGGAAATTATGTTGATATCTAAAGCACTATATGGGACACTTAAGTCGATACATGTATTGGAAGTTTCTAGTGATCTGAAGACAAATACACAATCACAATCATAAAAAATCCCGAATCGATGGATCGAGGACATGGAACGCAATACATGGTATGTTGTTTAAGAGTGATTTTAATACCATTGGGATGAGATTGTACCCGCGGGAACGACGTTCCCAGAATGAGGAACGTGGTACGTACCATGTTCCCTGTAATAACTATGTACACAATATCTCATTGAGAATTAACATGTTTATCTTGTGCCATAATCAGTACAGCCTTCTTAGTCTCCTTAGAGCAACTCCAATGGACTTTCAACTAGTGCTCCCCTACACTCCTTTTGAGGGTTTGGAGTGCAAAGTAGAACTCCAACCGGCCTCCTATACCTCATTTTTTTGGATGAGACCTTTAACACCCCTTGGGCCTTTGTTCTCTGTATCACTAACATTTTGATGATGCTGCTGAAGTGCTGGTACCTTGACTAATCAATGGCTATACCGTTATGACTATATTTTCTTAGCTTCTTGGCGAAACTGCAAAAATACTAAATACCCATTCAAATCAGAGGGTTGGTTTTCAAAAACCCACAAACATTCAGTTTTCATATTATTCCTTTTTTCGTATAGTACTACTTATTGGTCTATAATTGCCTATAATTAGCCAATACTAGTTTCTAGTATATTTGGTTCCTAGTAGGGCTGGTAGCGCTACGAGGGAATCTTGTATGCGTGTAGTATTAAATGAAGTCTATTTGCAAAACCTATTTATGGATGAATGTAACTTTTCACGACGAATCTAATGAAGGTAATTAATCGATGATTGGCTATAGTAATGCTACAGTAACCAGCATCTAATCGTGCGGTCAACGGCCTCATTAGATTCGTCTCGCGAATTAGCGTGGAGTTGTGGAGTTAGTTTTGTAAACTGACTTTATTTAGTACCCCTAATTATTGGTCAAAGTTTGTGCTACACGTGCTACTACATAAACCAAACAGGTCCTTGGTTAACTAGCTACAAACGGTGAGTAATGAACTTTATGGTGGGTCATATAGTTGGCAATTTACCTAAACTGTTGAAAAACCTAGAAACAATACTAATGAGAATAATGTTGGCCACTCCACTAGAAATTAATACTAAATGGGTAAATGTACTGTACATCATTTGTATAAAAGCAGCTGAAAAAGTTGAAAATCATGTAGTGACGTTGGCAGTGACGACCATGTGACATGGCTCCAGCCTCCTGTGCTGCTGTCTGGATAAGTCGATATGGTTGAGGTGCAATCCAAGAGTTCCAGCACATTGCAATTATTATTACTAAATGGTATCGTGGTAGCGGGTCGCCGGATCGCGCTGCCGCTGCCGAACAGTGTCTTCTCGCCGAGCCTCGCGACCGGCAGCACCAGGGAGGGAGGCACAAAGAGAGAGGGGGCGCCGGCACCAGGGATGGAGACGGAGAAAGAGGGGGAGAGCGAGAGGGAGAGAGAAAAACAGATCGAGAATCAGACCTGGAGAGCTCCGCCGAACAAAAACGAGGCGACGGGGAACTGTGGAGGGGGAAGGGGAAAGTTAAAGGCGCGCTCCCCAAAATACAAATAATGAAAAAAATCAACAGACCACATGTCAGAGACAACACACAAAAGCCAAACGCGCCGCCAAAGGATTGATCAGAACGAACGCTGAACGGCGATGAATTCGGGTGAGAGAGATGCCCAAATCGCACGAGTGAGCTAGAGCTTTCCGAACATTTTAAGGCTTTACATCCGGCAAAGGTTCTCTTCCCCCCTCTTTCAAAACAATAGGTTTCATTGTGAGTTTGCAAAATAATAGGTTTGATAGTGAGTTTGCAAGCGACAAGTCTGAGATGTCTCAGACAGAACAAACTGAGTCATTAATTCAATAACTATTGTAAGTTTGTAACTATCCTCCAGCTCCAATAAGTAAAAAACAATATTAATTTATCCATACATCTGACTTGAAAAAATTACACATTTGGGCTCCTCACCGTACCCAAATAAAAGGGGAACCCTGCATGTTTGTGAATTGTGATGCTGTCATGCACACTGGAATTTTACACAAGACAGCCGCAAAACTGATAAGGTTTTGGCTCATCGAGTGAAAACCAATTCAAAGCAGCCCCTGAGCATTAGCAACCAGGTCAACAAAAACCATTGCGGCCTGACGCCCACTTCCTATCAACCCATTTCTATATTCTTGTCATTTTGCCATTAGCACAAAACAAATCCTCAATGAGTTTATTCCACTGTGCTGGTTGTAGCACATGTCCCTTTCTTCTATCGCCACCATCTTTAGTATTGAGTTGCATGCACCAACCAATTCAACCCAAAAGTTTAAGCTTATGGGGAGATATGGGTAATTCACTTATATTCCAACACTCCCCCTCACATGGAGGCTCCCTCAGGCCTCAGACGTGGAAGAGTAGCGAGCAGCAATTATTTTATTTAATTGCGCTAACCAGGTGAAACGCATCTAGGCCCATAGATGCATTCGGTAAAATTCGGTGATTAATGACGACCGTATACTACTAACGCGTGTTTTGAAGAAAATATCATCTACAAGTTGTCTCATATGAAATGTGAAAGGAGACCCCTAAAAAATCATGATCAAACAAACCATAGACTCAATTTTCAAGATTAAGAACCATTCTAGATTCAAGTGTCATAAGGAGATGAAAGACACTTGATTTAGTTTAAGTTTTATAGTTTTTAATTTGTGATCATCACTATTAAGAGGGGTTCTCAGGTTAGTAGTGTTGGGGGGATAGCCCAGCCTATGAGATTAATGGGTCTTTTGTAGCAGCTCGAGGATCTGTTTGTAAATGTTGTACCCACCAGGGGGCCGGGGCTAAATTGCCGCCCCCTCCCCTCCTATATATAGCTGGCCCAAGGGGGCAAATGGGGACTCTCTCCCCTCATTATGAGCATTTTCACTATCTGGAGTTGTGCCTTCTCCCTCTCTCTGCTGTTTGGCGGAGTCTCTCCCAAATAGTTTGGTGCCCACCGTGTGTTTGGCACGAAAATAAAGCCCACAAATACCACACTTCGGCTCCGGCTCCAGCTTTGGCTCATGTGGCTTCGGCTTGGCTTCGCCATCATCTTAGCTTCGGCTCCGGAGTCAACCTCGACTAAGGCTTCGACTTAGATTCGCCATCATCTTGGCTTTGGCTTCGGACTCAACTTCGGCTCAGGCTTCGGCTTGGCTTCGCCATAATCTTCGTTTCGGCTGGCTTCAGCTCCACCGGCTTCGCTAGGCTTCGGCGGCAGCGCAGCTAGGCTTCGCCCGGCTACATGGGTTTCGCTTCGGCAGCTTCGGCTCCGGTTCCACCGGCTTTGGCTCGACGACATCGCTCAAGCTTCGGCTCCACCGGTTTCGGCTTCGCGCGGCTCATCTTTGTCTTCACGTGGCTTCGGTTTCGCACGGCTCATATTTGTCTTCGTGTTGCTTCGGCTTCGCGCGGCTCATCTTCGGCCCAATGGCTTCGGCTCGGCTTCACCCCGGTGGCTCCAACCTCGGCCCAATAGCTTCGCAGCTGAACCTTCGGCCAATGGCTTCGGCTTCGGCCCGCGGCTCTACCTTCGACCCACGCGGCTTGGGCTTCGCCCGGTGGCTCCACTTTCGGCCCAATGGCTTCGACTTCGCCCCGGCGGCTCTACTTTCGGCTTCGTCTTCGCCGGGCGGCTCTACCTTCGGTTTCGGCTTCGCCCGACGGCTCCACCTTCGGTTTGCGAAGACATGCTTCGATCGCGACTCGGGCATCACCAGAACCGACGGCCCACGGCGCGCGGGCAGCTGGCTTCGGCGGCTCGGGCATCACCAGGACCGACGGCCCACGGCGCTCGCAGCTGGCTTCGGCGACATCAAGCGGGTTTTTCATTTTTATATTTAAAAAAACAAAATTTCAAAAATATATGTTGAATAGGGAAATTTTCAAAAATGGGTGCCTGTCGCCCCCCATCCAGTGGGCGCCAGGACCTAAATGTATTACATTTAGGTCCTGGCGCCCATGGCGTATTAAATAGTGAACTTGTAAAATCAATATAAAATAATAGAAAAATCGAAAAAAAATACAAACTCAACTGATCTGGATTCTATAAAACAAGATCTACAAATTTTGTTACATAAAGTTTTTCATTTGATCAATGTATCTAAATCAAGAAAAATAGTTCTTGTACCTAGAAAAATCTGAAATAATTCATTTGGTCTAGTTGTGCTTATTTAAAATTTACCAAACTTTTTTTATAACTCTTAGGAAATAAAATAATAGTACTGTAAAAGTTATGGCTTCTAATACTCAGTATAGCAGCATGGATAAATAACCCATTTAAACTAGACATATTGCAAGATCTAATTTAAAAACTTATTCTAGAAATGTTTTCTGTGCCTACCAATTTTGTAAAAGCCTATGCTCACTATATGCAACACTCTGTCCAAAGATGACATGCATCCAAATGATGGATCTTGAGATTTAAATAAAAGTGTATTAAACTGGTATTTAAAATAGAGCAAGATATATTGATCAAATAAAAAACTTTATGTAACAAAAGTTGTAGATCTTGTTTCATAGAATGCAAAACAGTTGAGTTTGTATTTTTCCGATTTTTCTACGATTTTATATCGATTTTATAACTTCACTATTTAATGCGCCCTGTGCGCCAGGACCTAAATGTAAAAATACATTTAGGTCCTGGGGCGACAGGCACCTATTTTTGAAAATTTGACTATTCGATATATTTTTTTGAAATTTTGTTTTTTTAATATAAAAATGAAAAAAACGCCGACATCAAGGCTAACGGCCCAGCACGGGGAAAGGCCCACGGCGCGCGCACAGCTGGCTTCGGCGGCATCAAGGCTGACGGCCCAGCCGGGGCATCAAGGCCCAGGTATGATTTAGCTTCGGCATCAAGGCCGAGGTATGATTTGTATTTCTGCAAAAATGCCGTGGAGCAAGGGACATGCAGGGATCGATCCGTGCACGTCGACCTTCGGAAGCAAGGTATCAACCAACCCACCTACTTCATTTTATTGACGCACGCTGCTTTGAGATTTGTTTTATCCACTCAAGCCAAACGGTTTGTCTTTCCTGGTGATCTTTACCTTGGACATACTAAACCTCACATGCTTCGATTGTCTTACTTCGCCAATTTTCCTAGATATTTTGTTATCTATTGTCGCACAATCCGGTCGCAAATTAACCAAGCTATTAATGACATACTGCAAGAAAAAGTTTCTTGCTTCAACTTTTTTTTGGTTCCGTTGGACAAAAAAATAATAATAATAACAAGTATTTATTGTGTTTGTTTATTACTCATACCCTCACGTGTTAAATAATAAATGTGTTACGTGACTAATCATGTTTATTGTTAAAATAACATATTCTGCTAACAAGTAACGAAGACCTAGCCTCGGCAGAACTGTCGTTCGGCTACTGTTGCACCTATGCGCAGTTATCTTTTCTACTGTAAACTGTATTTCGGAGGAGCACTATAGTGGGCTTCGGATTCCTATAGCCAGGTCTTCGATCAGTACTAATTGGGCTTCGGCTGTACACTCTCTTTTAAGCGTCAAAGTTGCCTTCGATTTAAATCTCCGTTCACAAAATAAAAATGAGCTTCGGCCATTCAGGTTGTGAGCATGCCGTCATATATTGATTGTTGGGCCTCGGAATTCTTGTCATATTTATAATGCCGCTTCGGTCATATATAATTCTTTTGGATAATGGGCATATTAAATAGCATTCAACATCCAGGTTCGTACCACTTCGTTTAAGTTATTTAATCATCATTGCAAATTACACCATTGGCCGCATCTTATTCTAAGCACTGCTATTATCTTAAATGCATCGACATTTACCGAAGAGTTACCTTCTTATATATATACATATATATGAATTTTTCTAACTCTTTCTTTGGGTACCGAAGAGATCATGTGCTACCTTTTGATTCTTAGTGCGGAGCCATCCTACCCCTCGCCATCAGCGGAATGGCTGAAATGCCCGAAATAGGCGGACACGGTCCGTCCTCACTTTTATGGCAATGACATCCAATGTCCTGCTTAATATCTTACGATTTACTTTTCATAACACCTTACTTAATTATATGCTTGTGCTAACCCCTTGCTTAATTACATACTTATCCTGACCCCTTTCGTTCGAAAGGATACTATCTATCTGTTGTGCAGGATTTTTGCCAAAGGTAAGAAATTCTATTTTGTCCTTGTGCTTGCTTATTTTGTTCGTGCTCTTCACACTGTCTACTCCACTTAAATTATCGTGCACCTCGGGGTATGGGATTTCACCCCGAAGCTAGAAACAATCTTATATGAACCTTCGGTTATCTAATGTCTAATAAAAGATACTCCTTCGGGATTATTGGTTTTCACCATGAAAACAATTATAAATGATGTTTCGGTTATCCGAGGTTGATGCAAGATTCTCCTTTGGGCTATTGATTTTCACCCCGAAGACAATTATATATGGGTTTCGGTATTCGAGGTTGATACAAGATTCTCCTTCGGGCTATTGGTTTTCACCCTGAAGAAACTTTATATGGGGCTTCGGTTATCCGGATGCCTAAGTCTTATGCAAGATTCACCTTCGGGCCATTGGTTTTCACCCCGCAAATAATTATATATGGGGCATCGGTTTTTTGAGTTTGATGCAAGATCCCCCCTTCAGATTGTTAGCTTTCACCCCGAAGCGACACTCCATATGGGCTTCAGCAAACTATGTTTTATGCAGGATCCTCCTTCGGGTTAATGGTCTTCACCCCGAAGCACAAAGCATGATTATATATAGAAATGATCATACTTTGGTCTTATGGAATTTTATTTGGCCTCCGGTTATTGGGTGCACCGAAGCGTCTATCTCTCTTCGTCAAGTGAAGAGGGGAGTCATCAGCGCATTGCAAGTGAATGCCACTTGGAGAAATGAGCCCAGGGCTCACGAAGCTGAGCGGCCCGCAGCACCCTTTGGTCTCGGTTCTTAATTTTTCCCAGTCGAAAAAGACCTTCCGCGCAGAACAGCGAAGGCATTCAAAGACCTTCCGCGTAGACCGCCGAAGGCATTCAAAGTCCTATCGTGCAGAATGCCGAAGGCATGGAAAGTCCTTTCGTGTGAAAGGCAAAGGTTAGGGCTTATCTATGCGAGCTAAAGAGCCGAAGGTCCCCTAAGAGAAGTCCTTTCGTACGAAAAGCCGAAGGCATGGAAAGTCCTTCGGCAATTATGTCGAAGGCATCCTAATATATTTAAAAATATTGTTCTCTCAAGTAAAAATGATGCAGGCGTTGCAGGTGTATAAATTGGCATTTTCGGAATGGCGAAACCCTATCTTTGGTTTTCGCATTATCTTTGGTCTTCAGCATCAACAATCTTCGTCGCAAGTTGACTTTGGAGGGGCCTTCGGCATACATCAACCTGTCCTCTAACTATGACCTTCGCCCGCGTCGACACCGTTCAACCTGAGGGGCACGCCCACCACTTCGGCAACGACTGCTCCGGCCTTCGCCCCCGCCGACACAGCCCGGCTCGAGGGGGCTCGCCTTCTACTTCGGCGACGACTGCTCCGGCCTTCGCCCTCGCCGACACAGTTCGGCTCGAGGGGCTCACCTTCTACTTCGGCGACGACTGCTCTGGCCTTCACCCTCGCCGACACAGCTCGGCTCGAGGGGGCTCGCCTTCTACTTCGGCGACGACTGCTCCGGCCTTCGCCCTCGCCGACATAGCTTGGCTCGACGGGCTCACCTTCTACTTCAACGACGACTGCTCCGGTCTTCGCCCTCGCCGACATAGCTCGGCTCGAGGGGGCTCGCCCTCCACTTCGGCGGTGACTACATCGGCCTTTGCCCTCGCCGATACAGCTCGGCTAAAGGGGCTCGCCCTCCACTTCGGCGGTGACTACTTCGATCTTCGCCCTTGCCGACACAGCTTGGCTAGAGGGGCTCGCCCTCCACTTCGGCGGTGACTACTTCAGCCTTCGCCCTCACCGATACAGCTCGGCTAGAGGGGCTCGCCCTCCACTTCGGCGACGACTACTACGGCCTTCACCCTCGCCAACACATCTCGGCTAGAGGGGCTCGCCCTCCACTTCCGCGGTGACTACTTCAGCCTTCGCCCTCACCGATACAGCTTGGCTAGAGGGGCTCACCCTCCACTTCGGCAGAGACAACTTCGACCTTCGCCCTCGTCAATACAGCTCGACTAGAGGGGCTCGCCCTCCACTTCTTCGGCGACTACTTCGATCTTCTCCCTCGCCGACACAGCTCGGCTAGATGGGCTCGCTCTCCACTTCCGCAGCGACTACTTCAGCCTTCGCCCTCGCCGACACAGCTCGGCTAGAGGGGCTCGCCCTCCACTTCAGCGGCGACTACTTCGATCTTCGCCCTCGCCGACACAGCTCGGCTAGATGGGCTCGCCCTTCACTCCCGCGGCGACTACTTCAGCCTTCGCCCTCGCCGATACAGCTCGGCTAGAGGGGCTCGCCCTCCACTTCGGCGGCGACAACTTCGACCTTCGCCCTCGTCGATATAGCTCGACTAGAGGGGCTCGCTCTCCACTTCGGCTTCGGCTTTCGCCAGCGTCAACACTGTTCGGCCCGAGGGGCTCGCCCTCCACTTCGGCGACGACGACTTCGGCTTCGACCTTCGCTCGCGTTGACACCGTTCGACCCGCGGGGCTCGCCTTCTACTTTGGTAAAGACTACTACGGCCTTCGCCCTCGCCGACATATCTCGGCTCGAGGGGATCGCCTGGCCTTCGCCCTCGCTGATACAGCTCGGCTAGAGGGGCTCGCCCTCCAATTCGGCGACGACTACTTCTACCCCCGACATCGGCTGTTTCGGCTTCGTGTCACACACTGAAATTTCTGGATTTCAGGATGTGATTAGAATTAAAAATAAAACAACAATTTTCTTGTAATTTTAATAATTTATCCAACACTTATTTTCTTTACAGAGAATTTAGTATAAAAGAAAATAGATTGGTTGTTTTTCTAAATTAAATGAGGTTGTTTGGTTTGTTTGCATTCATGCCGCAATGCATTATTTTTATTTCTTGTTATTCAAATTGAGTTTGAGTTTGGATTCCTGAATTCAAATTTGATTTGAATGTGTTGTTCTTTTCAAAAAAAATGCAAAACCTATCCCCTTTACCCTATCCCTTTTGAGCCCAGCCCACTCTATCTCCCTCTCCCCTTTCTTTTCCTTTTCTTCCCCCGCCGGCCAACTCCTTTCCCGCGGCCCAAGCTCTCCACCCCGGCCCAAAACCACTCTCCCAGCCCACTCCGGCCCGGCGCCCCTTTCATTTCTCCCTCTCCCACTGACAGGCGGGGCCCGCCCGTCAGGGCCTTCTTCTCTCCCGTGTGCGGCGCGGACTCGAAGCCGAGTCCGGCCTGGGCACGCCTCGCCGCAGCCTTCTCTTGGCGCGCATGCCAAGGCAACTCCTCCCGACCCTATAAATAGTGTCGTGGACCTCCTCTGGACCCCCGCTTCGACCCGCAGTCGCCTCGCTCGCGAAACCCTAGACGCCGCCGCCATTGGAGCTCGCCGAGCTCGGGATGCCGCCAACTCGCTGCTCCTCCTCGACAAGTTCACCGCCCCAGAGTTTCGCAAGATAGCAAGGGAGCTCTCCGACCCCTTTTTCCCCTCCCTCTCGCTCTCCTCCGACCGCGCAAGCTTGCCGGAGCTGTGCGCCGCCACACGCCTCCTCCAGACCCGCTCCAGTCATCGCAGCCCTGCGCAGACCCCTCCATCGAGTTCGCGACGCCGCGCGCTCGCTCCCCGCCCCAAAACCCGAGCTAAACAAGCCCGGACGACTGTTTTCGGCATTCGCCGGCAACCCCGCCGCCGCCCGCTCGCCTGATCCAGTCCTAGCCGTCCGATCGAGATCCAGCGGCCCAAAACCGATCTAACCCAAGTCAAGACCCCAGGATACCGGTCAACCATAGGACATTTTACAAAAGAGACCCTAGGTTTTCTGGAAATCAACCCGCGGTCCACCCCAGTTCAAAAGTATTTACAGGATAGCCCCTACTTTTATGTTTTGACCCCTGGACTTTTCTAAAATAGAACCTGCCGTCCATGAGCTGTAGTTTTGCTAGCTAGCCCCTGTGTTTAGTGTTAAATTTTGTTTTGGCCCTTGGTTTTTTTCACCCAGAGCCCCTGTTCTTTCAAGACTTTTACAAATAAGCCCCTGGAACTATGTTTTAGCCATAACTTCTCTGTTTTAGCTCTGTTTTCATCAATTCTTGCGCTCACGTGATCCTTGTGACATGTGCGATAGCTTTATCACTTTGTTATTCTCTGTGAGCACACTTTGTTGTGTCTTACAAATCTTTTCTATTAGTCCTTAACCCTTTAGTTAATCGCGTTTAGGTCCTTGCAGCCTTGTTTAGCCCATAGAATCACCATTTTAGTTCCGTTTTCTGCGTTTCTTGCGCCCTCATAATCATAATAGCGAGCTTTATTCTTTAGTATGCTCTTTTAAAGCCTTTCTTTTGTTTGGTGTATTGTTCTTAGATCTACTTTTTTTTGCTTTGTATGGTTGCTCGTTGATTGCTTCGAGTAGAAGGAATTGTTGTTTGAAGATTGAAGATCAAGAGTTTCAAGTGAACAAGAGCTGAGGAGCAGTAAGAGTAGCTTTTCGTTGGAGAAAGGCAAGTGACTCTAACCATCTTTCTATCTATGCTTATTTACAAGAGTATTATGATTTAATTGGAACATGGAGAACCACCAAAGAAAACAGTACAACCACAATACTACATGGCTCTGGTCTTGGCTGATTAATTAGAGACTCTAGCTTGTGACAGTCTTACCGAAAGGGCAAGAGGGGATGCATCGATGGGGTATAGCTCGGTCCTCTTGGGGCAAAAGGTATTGTTTAATGGTCCTTTGGCAAGGCACCACCTCATTAGGACAGGGTTATGACCACTTTGACTTGAAACCTTAGCAAATTGTCATGGGTTAGGGAATCTTTGTAAAGGCCTCGTACCGTCCCTATGCAATCACACCTCGGAAGTGTGGTATTGTGTCTGATCATCACATATGCGTGGTTGGGTTCAAAGTTCTTCGGAACTTTTACGCGAATTGTGGTGAAAGTGTACAACCTCTGCAGAGTGTAAAACTAATATATCAGCCGTGCTCATGATCAAGAGCGGCTTGGACCCTCACATAATTAATTTAACTTAAAGATGGATTTAAATCAATTTCTGGTTATTTCTTGTGGCCTTGCTGAGTACCAACCATAAGTGTACTCACTCTTGCTTACTGCTGCTCAGAAGGAGAAAGTTGTGGTGAAGTCTACTGAAGATGTTGCTGAGTTCTAGGTGTACGCAACCCCCAGTCGATTGCCTGTGAAGTTTGAAGCCTTTGTTTCCAGGATAAGCTGTATAACTCTGATAGTTTTTTATTTATTTTAGTTCTCTTTTTCGTGATACTGTTACTGATTATTCACTTATAATGTCTCTATATGTATGAAACTTGATCCTGGCATACATATAATTATGCATTCGGTTTTGTCCTTAAAACCGGGTGTGACAGAAGTGGTATCAGAGCTGTATCGACTATAGGACGTAAACCTAGTTAGCAATGGTCATTTTTTAAGGTTTTTTTTGATACAAAATCTATTTCTGTTGATTCCTTGACCCCCTCTATTTAATATTCTCTCTCCTTAACCATTTTCTTTTCTCAATCAGCTTTGACAACTCGCCGTTTTCACCTGATCCTCTTTTCATTTGCACTTCCTCAATTGCAAATGTAAAATCGTCAATCTTTTTTTATATTGATTTACTCTCTCCTTGAAAATTTTCCATATTTATACTTGACCCTTGGTCAGTCACTCCTTTTTATGATTCTGGACACCCTCTACTTTCATTCTAAATAAATGTCATTTTGGATTCGTCCCTTGACTTTGATTCCAAGGTATCCCTTCTAATTCGAAATTATTTAGATGATTCGTGCCATGTGTCCTAATGCCTGTCCAAGCCATATGAAGAATGAAGCTACTAGTTCATCATGTGAAGTCAAGTCAAAGTGAGTGGAAACTGTATCACCTACTCATATTCCTGCTCAAGTTGGATGACGGATTTAGAGTACCACCAAAGAATCAAGCATGGGCAAGATTGTGACACTCTCACTACCACTACAATCACGAAGGTGGAGTCAACATTGGACAAATTGAAGGAGGCACATGTCATCAACGACAAAGCTGGAAGATATAGCCATGCTTAGGAGTACCCCTTCTAACTTTATTAACAACGTTTAGCATCATCTTTGACTATGTTGACTGGTTGAATTCGGTGTTTGCATGATGATGCTTGTCTTTATGACCTTGTTTGATTCGCTTCTTTGTAATGATTGTTGGTGTATTGTGGGTCTTCTACCTACAATGACATCAGTTGCCTAGATGGGTTCTTCTTTTATACCTCATCCTCCTTGTTATCCTCTATCTTTCTACCTAATCCTTTAGAGGATGTCAAGAAAGGAGTTCATGGCAACACTGGCAGCAATAGTAGGAACCTCCAAGTGTCTACAATGATCGATAAATGAAGGAAACTGAAGACAAGAATGCTCTTTTCTCCTTGCTGTTATCCCCATGTCTTTCTCCCCTCCACCTTGACTAATTTAAGTTGCGACCACCAAGAGTTGGTGAAGAGGATATCATGAACTTTACCATGTTATTCCATCTTTCTCTATCATTCATTCTCTCTACTGACCTTATCCCTACCACCCAACTAGATGGTGAGTCCCAGCAGAAAGGAGAATAAAGACCTCAACATCCCAGCGCAAACTCAGGGACTACAAGCAATGGTTCCAATCAGGGCCAACATCCAACAGCATGTTACAGAGCAAGCCTCATTTTCTAGGAGCCACAACCCTGTTAGTAGGGATAATCAAGTCCCAACCGGTCTGACAGCGTTTGATAAAGAGAAGCTATTAGCTATGCAAGCTCGTGTCTTACAAGGAAGGTTGCAGTCTAAAACGCCAACCTCAGGTAACATGGAGATGACCAAGGCAGAAGTCCCCACTGGGCCAGTGAAGAGGCAAGAAGAGGCAAGTTGCTGAGAACAATGAAAAGCGTAAGAGAAACTATGAAGCACCAAAGCCACTGATAGAAGAACAACATGAGATTAGCAAGACTTCAGAAAAGTGCCAATGTTGTGAGTATTATGGTCGTCTATATTTTCATGAAGATAGCTTAATGACAGTGGAAGCAGGACAACGTTATCATTTGTTCATCAAGAGGAAGTTATCCACCCAAGATCTAGTCCTAGAAGAAGTCGCCCAAGATGAAGACAGTACTCAGACTATAAACCTCGAGGATTGGAGTATCTCTTTCAAAAAAATTTCAGTCTAAAAGAAGCAAGCAGCCCAAGAAACAAATTGGTAAAGCAAGCCAAGAGAAGGGCCAACAAAGCCAATGAAGGAATGGATGATTAAAGTAGGAGTTAGACTGAGTATCCATTAAGGGTTGATGTGAGTTGTGGAGAATAAAGAAGCATGTCTGCAAAGGTATTGTAAGAGGAAATGATCGAGAAAAAAGTTAATATGTGTTGGAAACTACCCACCTTAACCTCTATCTCTTGCCAGCCTTGTGAATCTTGGGACAAGATTCCTTTTAAGGGGGGTAGTTCTGTCACACCTTGAAATTTTTGGATTTCAGGATGTGATTAAATTAAAAATAAAACAACAATTTTCTTGTAATTTTAATAATTTATCCAACACTTATTTTCTTTACAGGGAATTTAGTATAAAAGAAAATAGATTGGTTGTTTTTCTAAATTAAATGAGGTTGTTTGGTTTGTTTACATTCATGCCGCAATGCATTATTTTTATTTCTTGTTATTCAAAATTGAGTTTGAGTTTTGATTCCTGAATTCAAATTTAATTTGAATGTGTTGTTCTTTTCAAAAAAAATGCAAAACCTATCCCCTTTACCAAATCCCTTTTGAGCCCAGCCCAATCTATCTCCCTCTCCCCTTTCTTTTCCTTTCTTCCCCCGCCAGCCCACTCCTTTCCCTCGGCCCAAGCTCAACACCCAGGCCCAAAACCACTCTCCCAGCCCACTCCGGCCCGGCGCCCCTTTCCTTTCTCCCTATCCCGCCTCTCAGGGCCTTCTTCTCTCCCATGTGCGGCGTGGACTCGAAGCCGAGTCCGGCCTGGGCATGCCTCGCCGTGGCCTTCTCTTGGAGCGCACACCAAGGCAACTCCTCCCGGCCCTATAAATAGCGCCGTGGACCTCCTCTGGACCCCCGCTTCGACTCGCAGTCGCCTCGCTCGCGAAACCCTAGCCGCCGCCGCCATTGAAGCTCGCCGAGCTCGGTACGCCGCCGACTCACCGCTCCTCCTCGACAAGTTCACCACCCCAGAGTTTCGCAAGGTAGCAAGGGAGCTCTCCGACCCCTTTTTCCCCTCCCTCTCGCTCTCGTCTGACTGCACGAGCTCGCCGGAGCTGTGCGCCGCCGCATGCCTCCGCGAAACCCGCTCCGGCCACCGCAGCCCTGCGCAAACCCCTCTATTGAGTTCGCGACGATGCGCGCTCGCTCCCCGCCCCAAAACCCGAGCTAAACAAGCCCGGACGGCCGTTTTCGACATTCGCCGGCAACCCCGCCGCCCCGCGCCGCCGCCAACCTCGCCGCTGGTCGCCCAGCGCCACCGCCCGTGTTGACATTTCTTAGCGCAATCACTAGGAATGGTTAATTCCCAGCAACGGCACCAGAAATGCCTGTTGGCGGTCCTTAGTGCAATCACTAGAAATGAGGGGGCCGAACCCATCCTAGCAACTGCACCCAAGGGGTGCCACTCTCGTGGTATAATCAATACGATTACAGATGGATCCGCAAGCGCACGGATATACCGTTGTAGCATTTCACCCGGAGAGTAAGGGTATCATCATTTATTTGTGTCCCAAAGGACGGCAGCGACAAAACTATTGTACTCAACATTAACCATGACATTGTGCCTCAAGTAATAGGCAATGCTCTTACTGGGGTAAGTACAAATAAAGAATAAGCAAGGGTAATGTGACATAGCACACATCCACACTCCAAGAGGAAGGAATAAAAGAGAGAAACTATCAAACAAGGAACTACTCTATCCTACGTCAAGTCAGCTGGACCTTAGGCTAGGTTAGGTGTCCTAGTGCTTCTATCCAAAGCTAGGTCAACCCATCAACATAATCATAGAGTGCTTGGTTCTTGACCTGTGTATCTCTAGAGCAGTCAGGATCCTTTCTCTTTTGGGTGGTCTGTAGCTCATCGACCGATGGACCGTCAAGGAAAAGGGAATCCTCTGCTAGCTGCTCTTGATGAGACCTCTTTCTCTTTGTACTAGAGAACAACCTCTGGTTCCTCCTAGTTGTAGCTTCATCTTCAGTCGCACGAACTTGACGACAAGGAACGCCATAGAATTGGCAGCACGGGCAAGCTTTCTCACCATTCTTCGGGTGGTATGTTGTTTGTGAAGACTGATCTTGTACCGTTATCGGCTGCTCCACGGAAAATGTTGCATGAACACCATCACCCATTGCACAGTCTCCAAGGTCTTTTTGTTCCGCCGACATCTGAGCTGGGATAAAAGGAAACATAGATCGGTAAGGTCAAGGAAGAGAGAAAAACCCCATTATGTAAGGTTCTATCTTATTTAGACAAGCACTGCCCATGCATCATTGCTGCTAACTCCAGATAGGTGTTACATAGATCCAAAAAAGAGAGCTATAGCATAACTCTTCTGCCTCGTCTGAGAGATCCTCAAATTCTCCAGTACTATATGTAGGCCGGGGTGTCACATCCCTACCCCCTTACAGAAACCGACGTCCTCGTCAGTGAATCCCTGGATATCATATCTTCTTCGCACTATCCTTTTTCTCAACAAGCAAGACAGAAGAACCCAAGGCATGATAAGATAGAGAGGATAGAGTGGATGGTTTTACCCCCAACGATCTAACTCATTTTATTATTAGTTAATTGAAGTTTAACTTAAGGTCTGATTTAAATTAAGCAAGTTTAACAGCTAAACTATGCAATCAACCAAAAATCCAAATCAAACATTTGCATAATCACAAGAATACAAATTTATACTTTAGCCGAGTTTAACACACAACTCGACGAACACAACGCGTCGCAGAACGTTCTATCGTGCTGTTATAAAGGGGTCATTTAGACTACACCTATGATGGTCAGTCAACTTTCTTCAGGCCAGAATCTATGGAAACTATTCTATAGAGATAATCAAGGCAAGACGAGTGAAAATCTAAGAATTCAAGGAATATAATAGCAAAATAGTTTCAGCAGACAAGGCTAGAGAGAAGAAGACCTAAAACTCGACCAGTTCTATCTAGGCTTTCGTCCTACAGTCGATATAGATATGATACCACTCTGTAACACCCGGTTTATAAAAGGGCATAAACCGAGCAATCATATACGTGCCAGGATCAAGTCACACGTATATACAACAGAATGAACAATATATCACAGCACATATCACGTAAAAAGATATAATAAAGCGAGTACGAATGTTCTATCTTATTTAGACAAGCACTGCCCATGCATCATTGCTGCTAACTCCAGATAGGTGTTACATAGATCTGAAAAAGAGAGCTATAGCATAACTCTTCTGCCTCGTCTGAGAGATCCTCAAATTCTCCAGTACTATATGTAGGCCGGGGTGTCACACCCGAGCACCACGCTCGTGTATGAAGTCACTACTCTAGTGCCCCTAGGTCTCCCACCCTTCGGATGGACGAGTAAAACACTAGAGCAAGCTCGAAAGCACAACGAACCTCTATTCGTACCCGGATCATCTGGCCTAACCAAGACGACTTGCTCGCTAAAGAGAACTAGCCTAGCTCCACTACCTAGCTAAGAGAGTAAGAGAGAGGAGAGCCTTCTTGGAGAGAATGGAATGAAGTGTGTGTGTGTGTGTGTTGAGAGGGGGGGAGGCCCAATTTATACTACTTGGAGGTCGGTTTCCCGCCAACGCATATATGGAAGGTGATCATGTGCCTTGGCCGTGACTCCTCCTCGAGATGCACCTGGACGCATTGCAGGCCACGTTCGGCCGACCCTAGGGGTCGGCCGACCCCACCTGTCAGCCGTTCGTGCTGATCCTTTGCTGGGTGGTTGATTCGTTGGATCTTATCTTTATCCTCTAGTGCATCTTGCGTGGAGGCCCCGTTTTCTCTGACATGTGGGCCCTCTTTGTAAGGGTGTGACGCCGGATGCGATATTCTGTGTAGTTATGTGGCGTCTGCTGCATGTTTTCGTCTTATTCCGCTCTTGCTCATCTGAAATGTACAAAACTCGAAAACAACTGTGGAGCGAGGTTAGTGATACAAATACGTGAGTAAGGCATGTAGTTTTCCTTTATTATTGAGTATAGTTGACGGGTGAAATTGGCACTTAAGCACCGTCAACAACTCCCCCAAGCTAGCCCTTTGCTCGTCCCGAGCAAAGTTTTAGACTTAGGTTGTTGATCAGGAGATGCTACAATGTCGCATTCCTGACTTATACCCAAGGCACAACCGAGTGTTCTTACCTTTATTCTGAATAAGTTGGCCTTGTTCGCACCTTTTACCTTATTCCTGTGTGGCTTATAGCATCATCCTCATCTTTGGCGGTTGAGGGTCAGAACGACTTGTAGAGTACCACTTACCACTCCTTTGTTCAACCGTCAATCCGGAGGTTTTTATAAAGTTTTTGAAAAGAAATATTGTAGTTCCTCGGGTGATCTCTCGGATCGCTCAAATGTGTTTCATTCCTCACCAAGGCCTTTTTTATGTGCCTTTGTTTTTCCATCCTACTTCTAATGGCTCTTTTTGGTGGATCTGTAGGTATGGAGGATATAATGGCAAACTTACTTCTCATATTTCGCTAAGTCAAAGACCGGATCCAAAGGAGAAACAAGTCATAAGCCTTGATCAAGATGTGCATGTGTGTGGATATTTTTGGTGGATGGTGGATGAAACTCCTTTATATGATTTCTCTCTCCCTTGTAATATTTTTGGTATGGGCTATATTTTCTTTTTCTCCTTTTTTTTTGACACACCTTGTGGGTGTGTGGCACATGTTCTTTGGGTATGCATCTTTTCTCTCTTTCTTTTTTTTTGACATGCCTTGTGGGCATGTGGCATACCTTATTTGGGTATGCATCTTTTATTTCTTTTTGTATAGCCCTTACATCATGATAATAACTTTGGAGAGAGATAAACATGGTACAACATGGAGTTTTATTTGTGGATGAATGGGGGATGTACTTGCTATCTTTCAGGTGTAGAAGTATAGCATGTGAGTGGACGTGTACGTGATCTTGATCATGGGCGTATGAAGTGATTCTCACAAAGGGTCACAACAATTTGACAAAGCTCAATGGGAAGACAAGTTGCATATGTAGAAAAGGCTTTTCAAACTTGTAACTCATATGGCTCTGGATAGGAATTGCATATCACCGATGAACTTTATTCTATTTTTGTATTTTTGAAAAGAAATACTCCGGAAATCAAGCATCACGTAGGAGAAGATCATAGCAACTCTTTTCAGCCATATCATAACCCACAACAACCTAGATTCGAATTTTGCTTTTCGCTACCCACAAGTTTCAAGCTTAAGGTTTGAACATCTAGCCACCAAACTCAGAACTTACGGAGAGCACAAGGTTGTAACTAGGCATATGAAAGAAACTAACAGAGCAACTATTCATCATCTCAACAAGGAAAAACTACACATGCTTACTACACATACTGGAAAGCAAGTAAATATTTTTGAGTTTTTAAAGGTTTTGTCAATTTTTATTTGATTTTAGTTATGCAAATTTTTATGGATTTTCAGAATTTTGCAATTTTTTGTTTGGTTTCATGCAAGGTATTGGAAAGCGGTAAAGGTAGAGTTTGATACAAGGTACCTCTCATGGGGGTCCTCCCCCAAGCTAGCTTCAGGCTCACTACTGCTGGTTGGGGTTAAACCCAGCCCAACGGTAGTAGGCCCTCCACTACTCCTGGGATTGCTGCTATTGCTGCTCCAGATTGCAGATCCTCTTGCCTGTGTATCGCTGCTAGTTCTGTGTTGACTCGATGTGCTGGCCCAACAACTCATCGATGTTCGTGGTGCGCACGTTCAGCTCACCCATCTGCCGAGTCAGAGTGGCGAAGGCTCTAGACGAAGCTGTATGTCGTGGGGGTCCACTGGAGCTGGAACTGGTGGACTGGTGCCCTGAGGACTGTCGTGCCCACTCAGTGGAGCTGGCACTCTGCCATGACGAACCTCCAGCCTCACATTGCTGTGGTTGAGGCTGAGGTTGCTGCAGCATGAACTCCTCCCTTCTGGCCCTGCTTCTTGTAACCCTGCCAGGAAGACCAGAAACACTATGCCGGCAGTTCTCCTCTTGTGGAACAAGAGGGATGGTTATCGAATGGCAATTATACAAATGATATCCCGCATTTGGCAATGGGATTTCATTTGCATAACCAAGCGAAAAGAAAATCAAGGAGTCATCCGGGCCTTTCTTGAGCGTGTGGCCTTGAACCAAGTACGCCTCATCGATCATAACACGGGGCTCCTCAATGAAAGGAATGGGGTTCCCGTCTAAGATTCTCATGTTTGATGCGATGCGGGTAACCAAAGAAGTGCATTCAATAGGACCCATCATCCGAAAATTTGTGAGCCATTGCTTAACCATTTCTTGTGCCGGGGAGATTCGGATCTTGTTGACCATGGCGTATAATATCATCAACTCATCGTTGCGCACTGGCCGTGGATCATCTCTTGGAAAGAGAGTGATCGCCACCCACTTGTGCATCAAACGAAGAGTCGGGTTTTGAATGTCATTGCACCGAGGTGCAAACTTGCCATGAACAACTTGACCTGAAATCAAACCCCAAAACTCATGTCGATCAAAACCGCGGCAAGCTTTTGCAAGGGAAATTGGCAAGCGCGCGCTAAAACCAAGGAGGTGACTGAAATTTCTCCAATTAAAATAGCGTTCAACTCCAAAAAGTCGGAAAGAAACACCATCGTCCACCTCCCGAAGAGTGCAAAGAAACTGGATGGTGAGGAGACGAGGACCATTCTCCTCAATGGGCACAAAACCATCCCATCCAACCACATGCCAAACACGAGCGAAGTCAACGTCCATACCTGTTTTTTCGAGAAGGTCCGGATCGAAGGCTCTGGTATGACCAAAGCTTCGATTCTTGATCATGGCGTAGGCTTGACGCTCGCGGTCGTCTTGCAAGTCGAGGTACGGTGCATCATCTTCATCTATTTCCATGTCCTCGGCTTACGGTTCTTCAGCTTGCTCCTCTATTTGTTCCTCTTGTTCGTCTTGCTCATAGTCCATCATGGTCAGCGTTGGTGTAGGTTCGGAGGAATGACGGGAGCTCGACCCACCCTGTGAACGAGATGAGTTTGACCCTGTCATCTTCTTGATAGTTCCGGAAAGTTTCCGACCTACACCCTTCATGCTTGCAAAAAGAATGAACAAGAATGAACGAGAACAACTCGATTCGGGTTACGTTAGTGAAATGAAAATGAAACTCTTACCCGAAAGTTGTTCCTCCAATTATGTGATCAATCTTGCAGCAAAGAATTGAGAGAGAGAGTGTGTGTGTTCTTGCAATCAAACTTGAGCCAAAATCCAAAGGAAACCCGAGCAAGAATGTGTGAGAGGGAGTGAGAGTGGAGAGAGTGAGCATGAGAGCTCATCACCCCTCTCTCGGCCTCTATTTGAAGGAAACTGGGCGAGTGCACCCGAGGAGGAGCCAGGCACAACGGTCAGGAAGCCGTTGGAGAAGGTGGGCCCCAGGAGCCGTTGGCCCTGGGTCAGCCGACCTGTGGGGTAGGCCGGCCCCAGGGTGGGCCCCCTGGTGCCCCCCTTTGGCCAGGTGATTCCTCAACGGTCATAAACTTTGAAAATATGGTGCACGGCCAAAAGTTTGCTCGAAAAGATGTCCAAATTATTATTTTTTCCAAAGGATTTTAAAACTCAAAAAATATTTTTGGTCTTTTTGTAAAAAGGGAAAAATGCTAGAAAAATTCCAGCATGCAGAAAACAATTTTGAAAATTTTAAACATGCAGTGGAGAAAAAAAAGGTGCAAAGAAAATGTTGAAAAGTGGAAAAAGCACATATGAGATAAATACCAATTTACCTTTGGCAAGGGCGTGTCGTTTAAAGTTTGACATGCACGACTTTTCTCCATCGTTCTTACCATTCGTCGGCTCATCCTGGAGAACTGGACGAGGCCGAACTCTCGACCTTCCGCCACACCTTCTTTTCCTTCTACTTTCTTTTAGGTGTGGAGGGTCGTTGTTCTGGCTGGGGTTCTGGTGCACCCTAGAGTGCTTGCCCTTCACTGTCTTATTGGATCATGAAGCACTGCTCTTCCTTCTTCTTGAACCTGAAAAACATATCCTCCCTTTCGACACGGAAATGGATTTCTCCCTTTTCGACATCGATCCTTGCCTT
Organism: Panicum virgatum; assembly: GCF_016808335.1. Taxonomy (NCBI): domain Eukaryota; kingdom Viridiplantae; phylum Streptophyta; class Magnoliopsida; order Poales; family Poaceae; genus Panicum; species Panicum virgatum. The sequence continues at coordinate 17,432,545 of NC_053146.1, read as the reverse complement.
GGTAGACCTTAGAAAAGGTCGCCCAAGTATGAGGTCGACTCCAAGGTCGCCCTCCATATCCATTACCACAAAGTCGGAAAGGACGAAGGAGTCTCGTACTCGTACGAAAACATGTTCGGCTATCCCTTCAGGATACTGAATGGTTGAATCTGCAAGCTGTACGAGCATAGTTGTTGGGGAAAGAGCAGGATATTCAAATGCTTCATATATTACCTTGGGCATTATATTCACGCTTGCCCCCAGATCGCATAGGCATCGCTCGAAGTGTTTGATGTAGATCGAGCAGCTGATCATGGGGACCCATGGATCCTCTTGCACCACTGCCACCATGCCATCCCAAACGTCGTTCCTTGGGGGGATAGTACCTACCTGCATGGTTATTGTGTCGTGGCCTCCGGGACGAGTTACCCCGTCCGGTAGACACCATGCTGACATTTTCCACGGGAGACTCGGGTTACCCCGGGATCTTCCCGCTCTCAACAGCAGGTAACGAAGCAGCAATTTGTGCAAGCTGGGTTTCGATCATTTTGTTGAAACTTAACTGGTTTTTAAGAGTTGAAGACAAAGTTTCAAGCTTGACATTTAAACTTTCTAGGGATTTATCATTGGCCAAAAGCTTTTTATTTATATTTTCATTGATTTTAACTTGGCCAAGAACAAGTTCTCTCAAGGGAGGTTGGTTTGAATTGAAATTCGAATTATAAGAAGGATTGTAGTTATTACCTCCCTGAAAAGGTGGACGTGGCTGGTTCCACCCCTGGCCTCCTTGTTGTGGACGGTACCCGTTGTTGTTGTTGTTGTTGTTGAGGTAGGCGCAGTCTTCACGGGTTTCGGGGCAGTCATTCCCCAAGTGTCCATCATTACCACAGACTTCACACGTGAAGTGCGATTCCATGGCACGAGCACAGTTTTCTCTATGCTTCTTGAATTTGGCCCTTTCACCGAGATGCTTCAGTAGGAGGTCCAGTTTGGCAATGGTCATATCCGTCACCTTGACGGTATGCGTGCCCTTGGTGCGGGGTTGGAGTCGTTCATCGCTCCACCCCTGATTAGAGACCATCTTCTCGACCAATGCTTTGGATTTGGCTATGGTCAGATCGAGGAAGGCTCCTCTAGCAGCGGCATCAATATTGGCTCGAGATGTCGTTGTGAGCCCGTTGTAGAAGCTTTGCAGGATGAGCCACTCGTCCATGCTGTGACGAGGACAGGCCAGGATGTATTTCTGCAGCCTCTCCCAAGCTTCTGGGATGGATTCCATCCCTGTCTGCTGGAAACTTGAAATTTTCCCGCGCGGGGCATTTGTTTTGCCCAGCGGGAAGAATTTTGCGAGGAACGCCTTGGAGCATTTGGCCCAGGTGTCGATGTCCTTTTCTTTATAAAACCATTGTTTCGCCCCGTATGACAACGGTGTCGCAGAACTCCAGAAAGTTCTGCAAATATGCATTTGCATCCTCGTTCGGCTTGCCACAGAATGGGCTAGCCTACACCATGTTGATGAGGCTTGATTTGAGCTCGAAGTTCACATCCCCGACATTGATGTTGGGGCTAGTGGCCACATTGTCGGTGGAGGTGACGGAGAACTCGCAGAGAGTCTTTTCAGCCATAGCCTGAAGAACGAGTGGTGCTTCCGAAATGGGTTCCTGTGCCGGGAGGATAGCGAGAGGAGGAACGACGCGAGGTCGTGCCCTTCTCACGAGCCTCTCTGGATTGTCTGTGTAGTTTTCCGGCAGGGAGAAACCGGTCATACACTACCCCTATCTTCTTTCAAATAAAAAATAAAAGAAGACATAAAGTGACATTAGCCTGAAAGAGTAAAGACTATATCCTGAGTACAAGGTCTAAGTTAATATCAGCATAATATCTTTGTTTACATGCCGTCCCCGGCAACGGCGCCAGAAATGCTTGTTGACATTTCTTAGCGCAATCACTAGGAATGGTTAATTCCCAGCAACGGCACCAGAAATGCCTGTTGGCGGTCCTTAGTGCAATCACTAGAAATGAGGGCGCCAAACCCATCCTAGCAACTGCACCCAAGGGGTGCCACTCTCATGGTATAATCAATACGATTACAGATGGATCCGCAAGCGCACGGATATACCGTTGTAGCATTTCACCCGGAGAGTAAGGGTATCGTCATTTATTTGTGTCCCAAAGGACGGCAGCGACAAAGATATTGTACTCAACATTAACCATGACATTGTGCCTCAAGTAATAGGCAATGCTCTTACAGGGGTAAGTACAAATAAAGAATAAGCAAGGGTAATGTGACACAGCACACATCCACACTCCAATAGGAAGGAATAAAGAAGAGAAACTATAAAACAAGGAACTACTCTATCCTACGTCAAGTCAGCTGGAGCTTAGGCTAGGTTAGGTGTCCTAGTGCTTCTATCCAAAGCTGGGGTCATGTTGGATTATGGTTAGGACTGCAGGTGCCAGGAAAATGGGATAGCGGGGAGAAGGTCTCGTACTGGAGTACATCCAGTCCCGTTACCTCTTTGCATGAACTCCTACACCGAACCTGAACGTCGGGGAGTACGCTAAACACAACACCGCTGTAACGCCGGACGGACAGGGCTATCACCACCTGCTGTCTACCCCAGTCACACCATGGAGCACGGTCATATCCGAAGGATCCCGCATACCCGAGCATCACGCTTGTGTATGAAGTCACTACTCTAGTGCCCCCAGGTCTCCCACCCTTCGGATGGACGAGTAAAACACTAGAGCAAGCCCGAAAGCACAACGAACCTCTATCCGTACCCGGATCATCTGGCCTAACCAAGACTGTAGCATAACTTATGAACGATCTAAGCATGAATTGATAAACTATCAAGATAGTAAAGCAACCATGGCAGAACTCTATATTATGAATAGAAGTCTGACAAGATAGATACAAAGCCATACCAGGAGCCGAGGATTGCTCAACGACTCCGATGACAACTTGCTCGCTAAAGAGAACTAGCCAAGCTCCACTATCTAGCTAAGAGAGCAAGAGAGAGGAGAGCCTTCTTGGAGAGAATGGAATGAAGTGTGTGTGTTGAGAGGGGAGAGAGAGGCCCTATTTATACTACTTGGAGGTCGGTTTCCCGCCAACGCATATATGGAAGGTGATCAGGTGCCTTGGCCGTGACTCCTCCTCGAGATGCACCTGGACGCGTTGCAGGCCAGATTCGGCCGACCCTAGGGGTCGGCCGACCCCACCTGTCAGCCGTTCGTGCTGATCCTTTGCTGGGTGGTTGATTCGTTGGATCTTATCTTTATCCTCTAGTGCATCTTGCGTGGAGGCCCCGTTTTCTCTGACATGTGGGCCCTCTTTGTAAGGGTGTGACGCCGGATGCGATATTCTGTGTAGTTATGTGGCGTCTGCTGCATGTTTTCGTCTTATTCCGCTCTTGCTCATTTGAAATGTACAAAACTCGAAAACAACTGTGGAGCGAGGTTAATGATACAAATATGTGAGTAAGCATGTAGTTTTCCTTTATTATTGAGTATAGTTGACGGGTGAAAATGGCACTTAAGCACCATCAACAGCCCACTCATCCGATCCAGTCCTAGCCGTCCGATCGAGATCCAGCGGCCCAAAACCGATCTAACCCGAGTCAAGACCCCAGGATACCGGTCAACCCTAGGACGTTTTACAAAAGAGACCCTAGGTTTTCTAGAAATCAACCCGCGGTCCACCCCAGTTCAAAAGTATTTACAGAACAGCCCCTACTTTTATGTTTTGATCCCTGGACTTTTCTAAAATAGAACCCGCCGTCCCTGAGCTGCAGTTTTGCTAGCTAGCCCCTGCGTTTAGTGTTTAATTTTGTTTTAGCCCTTGGTTTTTTTCACCCAGAGCCCCTATTCTTTCAAGACTTTCACAAATAAGCCCATGGAACCATGTTTTAGCGATAACTTCTCTATTTTAGCTCCGTTTTCATCAATTCTTGCGCTCACGTGATCCTTGTGACGTGTGCGATAGCTTTATCACTTTGTTATTCTCTGTGAGCACACTTTGTTGTGTCTTACAAATCTTTTCTGTTAGTCCTTAACCCTTTAGTTAATCGTGTTTAGGTCCTTGCAGCCTTGTTTAGCCCATAGAATCGCCGTTTTAGTTCCGTTTTCTGCGTTTCTTGCGCCTTCGTAATTGTAATAGCGACCTTTATTCTTTAGTATTCTCTTTTAAAGCCTTTCTTTTGTTTTGGTGTATTGTTCTTAGATCTACTTTGTTTACTTTGTATGGTTGCTCGTTGATTGCTTCGAGTAGAAGGAATTGTTGTTTGAAGATTGAAGATCAAGAGTTTCAAGTGAACAAGAGCTTAGGAGTAGTAAGAGTAGCTTTTCATTGGAGAAAGGCAACTGACCCTAACCATCTTTCTATCTATGCTTATTTACAAGAGTATTATGATTTAATTGGAACATGGAGAACCACCAAAGAAAACAGTACAACCACAATACTACATGGCTTTGGTCTTGGCTGATTAATTAGAGACTTTAGCTTGTGACAGTCTTACCGAAAGGGCAAGAGGGGATGCATCGATGGGGTATAGCTCGGTCCTCTTAGGGCAATTGGTATTGTTTAATGGTCCTTTGGCAAGGCACCATCTCATTAGGACAGGGTTATGACCACTTTGACTTCAAACCTTAGCGGATTGTTGTGGGTTAGGGAATCTTTGTAAAGGCCTCGTAGCGTCCCTATGCAATCACACCTCGTAAGTGTGGTATTGTGCCTAATCAGCACATATGTGTGGTTGGGTTCAAAGTTCTTCAGAACTTTTACGCGAATTGTGGTGAAAGTGTACAACCTCTGCAGACTGTAAAACTGATATATCAGCCGTGCTCACGGTCAAGAGCGGCTTGGACCCTCAAATGATTAATTTAACTTAAAGATGGATTTAAATCACTTTCTGGTTATTTCTTGTGGCCTTGCTGAGTACCAACCATAAGTGTACTCACTCTTGCTTACTGCTGCTCAGATGGAGAAAGTTGTGGTGAAGTCTACTGAAGATGTTGCTGAGTTCTAGGTGTACGCAACCCCCAGTCGATTGCCTGTGAAGTTTGAAGCCTTTGTTTCCAGGATAAGCTGTATAACTCTGATAGTCTTTTATTTGTTTTAGTTCTCTTTTTCGTGATACTGTTACTGATTATTCACTTATAATGTCTCTATATGTATGAAACTTGATCCTGGCATACATATAATTATGCATTCGGTTTTGTCCTTAAAACCAGGTGTGACACTTTGCCTTCTGAAGAACCTTCGCTCCCCCCACTTCGAAAGCGGAGAGCTGAAGACACTGCATCCTCTACTTCGACTACCTCGACTGCGACGAAGAGTGATTCGTATAGACGACGGGATCCAACCAAAGTCAAGCGACGAAGATTCCACTTTCCCACCGCCGAAGACCTTCATCATCGCCGAAGAACTTCATCATTGTTAAGACCGAAAACAATCACTAACTAGAGTGTATAGTCATGTATATGTGGGCCCGCTAGGCGTGCGTGCTCTTTTCTCCATCTGTTTTGTCCCACTGGGTTTTTGGATGGAGTTTTTAGAGAGGCGTACGAGCGGGCGGTCATGAGGACAATCCTCGTGGCCGAGGTCATAGATAGAGCTGGGCCACTTCCTATGTATTCAGCTACTATGTTTTCTCGTACCGATCAAAACAAAGTAGCCGAGGGGCTACTGTTGGGGGAATAGCCCAACCCATGAGATTAATGGGCCTTTTGTAGCGGCCCGATGACCTGTTTGTAAATGTTGTACCCACCAGGGGGCCGGGGCTAAATTGTCGCCCCTCTCCCCTCCTATATATAGCTGGCCCAAGGGGGCAAATGGGGACTCTCCCCTCATGATGAGCATTTTCACTCTCTGGAGTTGTGCTTTCTCCCTCTCTCTGCTGTTTGGCGGAGTCTCTCCCCAACAAGTAGTTTGACCCAAATCAATTTGGCCCTAGAAAACTCGCACACTTCCTCAATTCAGTTCAAGACAGCTCAAAAGAACTCAAGAAAACACTTGGAAGAACAAAAGCTTGAAGGAAGAATCAACTCCAAGTCAATTAAGCTAAAAAAAGAAAAAGACAGTTGCACGGTTAAACCGACGCCTAAGCGTTGGTGCAACCGAAGGTCACCGGTTAAACCGGTGCTTAGGATTTGGCCTAACCGAGCTGTGTAGAGGGAATCAAGGTGGAAAAACTTAACTACACCGGTTAAACCGACGCCCATAAACTAAGCAACGGCCTATTCACCGTACTATTCTTCAAAAAGCATGTTTTGGGGATAAAATGGTTGCTTAAGCACCGGTCGAACCGACGGTCTCAAGGGAAGCGTCGGTGTAAGCACCATACTATTCTTCAGAGATGATGCTTTGGGCACTGGAAGAAATCCTTCAGCACCAGTTGCACCGGTGCCCCACCGGAGCAAGCATGCAATGACGCAAGCCTGCGCACAGTGTCAGAATTCCAATGGCTACTATATGATCACAGTGTGACCGGTTGAACCGGTGCCCTACCTGCGGTTCAACCGGTGCCTACGACTTTTTGGGCACTTGACTCCCAACGGCTAGGGGTGTTTCTCCACTCTATATAAGTCGACCCTCTGTCTCATTTATGATGCCTTTGATGCATTGAATACTTGTGGCCACCCCAGAAAAGAGAAGAGAGTGTTTGAGCCATTGGATGAAGATCTAGTGCTTGCAATTGATCCAAACTTGAAGAAATCAGTCATTCCTTGAGTGACAAGTGTGCTAGAGCTTAGGGTCATCTCAGTGAGGGTCAAGTGAAGCCTTGAGAGCTTATTACTCTTGGTGTTTGACGGCACCTAGACGATCTTGGTGATCGGGAAGTTCTTGGTGAGCTCTTGAAGATTGTGGGAGCCCCAAGAAGAGAAGATTGTTCATGGTTTGAAGCTCGTCATTCCGGAGATGGAGAAAGGGAATTCTTAGTGAAGACTTGCTTTTTGGTGATGCAAGGGACCGATACCCTTAGTGGGTGCTCCAACATGGATTAAGGGAGGAGCGTCAACTCCTCGATACTAGGGGAAAAAATCCGGTTGTCTGGTGTATCTTGCCTTTACATTTCTAGCATTTCATTTCATTTGTACTTGTTTTAGCTCCTCTTATGTGCTCCTTGTCTAGAAGCTATTCATGCTTGTTTGCTCTATTTGAGCAGATTACTTATTTGCTAGTGTGTTCTAGTTGATAGGATCAACCTTTGTAGATTGGGCAACACTAGTCTAGATTAAGGACTTGTTAGAAATTTAAAAAAGTCCCAATTCAAACCCCCCCTTCTTGGGCCTCGATCCTTTCACTAGGATTCGAACTCGAGACCTCTTGTTCTTATTGATACCATATTGAGTTGCATGCACCAACCAATTCAACCCAAAAGATTAAGTTTATGGGAAGAGGTGGGCAATTCACTTATATTCCAACATTCAGCACCCCACTTTATTTATAAATCCTCTCCTCTTTCAGTCCGCACCATCTTCAGCACCTAAGGAGGAGTAGGAGGAGGTGACTGGAAGTGTTGAAGTATAAGTGAATTGTCCAACTCTCCCATGAGCTTAAGCTTTTCGTTGAATTGGTTGGTGCAACTCAATATATACAGCATAGACAACCAACATTTGTATTGCTCTATGAAATCAAACAAAGCTCACATCTAATTATCCTCCTCCCACTCTACTATGTACACCAAAGATACAAGGAAAGGGCAAAAGGAGTTGACACGTTTTCCGGCAAAAATTCTGCACACCACAATTTCGGTGGCTAGCTAATATGGTTGCAACTATACCCAGCTGCCACTTACTCCCACAGCATACTTTTTTGCCACCTGATACCAAACTCACAAGAAGTGAGGAAATGATGAGATGCGCGGTAGATTGGTCAGGAGATCACCAAATGATTGTTGCCTCGGAGGTGATAAGCCATTGCCACCATCTCCTCGCACCAGTGGCACATTAGTTTGGGACTTCCTTTCATAAATCTTGTCAGCGCCGCAGACTCCCGGAGCTGCCTGACCTGAACCTGAGTCCCTCTGGATCAGGCAGCAGAGGGAGTTCACTCTTGACATGAGCATCCTTTCATCAGCCGAGTCAGAAATCTGGGTGTCATTCAGGAGCTGCCTGGTTAGCTCATCAAATGAAACTTTGCTATTTGAACAATTGCCATTGCCCAATGAACCAATTCCAGCATCAGTTGCAGGTAGGTTGCCTGAATACATCTGTTTATACATGTGGTACCCTATGTGGTTTACAATTTCACTCTTGGACATTGAGCGTCTGATCCCAGGCACTCTCAAACCATTCCAGTTAAAGATGCTTGTATGCGGTTCGCACTCGACAGAAGTATCATCTTGTTTAATCAAGTGAGCACAGCCAACTGGAAGAAGAAAACAAATGTTCAGTAGGATCATTCCCAACAAGGAAACTAGTCCAGTACGAAATAATATATAATACAATCATAATTACTTAAGCAATTTAAAAGAGAGAAAAACAAATTCAAAATTGGTCAGAATCAGTTACTAGTTTGTTTCTGAGACATGAAGAAGGCATCAAGGAAAAATACCCATATAGGTTTTGTTTAGTACTAAAATAACCACAGCATGAATAAACTAGTACCCATTAATCCATTACTATAGGTGGACCTCAAATATCACTTCATGACATTAGTGGGTGGAAAATACACAAGCGGATATTGGGATTCACCTGAACTATGGTAGGGTCCAGGCAAGACATCTGATGTTCCAGATTGCTGTCTTACTTCAGCATCCATCCTACTGGCTGAACACTGAGGTGATAACAATGCATTAGAGCTCAGTGGGGCTAACTGGTTGTCATCATTTTTTTGCTCAAATTTTCGACAATTAATATCCTCTGTGTCTTCAAATATGGAACACTTTTGAAAATAAAGATTATCCAGAGCAAAATCATTTTGTTGGCTGAGCGATTGCAGACGTGGGTCACAGTGAACCAGCTTTTCCATATGCTTGTTCATCATACCTTGAGGGCACTGAATAAAGTGCACCCTGAGACAAACGATGTTCAAAGTTAAGCCATTCGTATATGAAATTTATACAAGAAGCACTTATGATAAATTGTAAAATATTATACAAATACTAAACATATGTACTCATCTGTGTATAAAAAATTGTCAATATTGGATTTAATAAGTTGCAAACCCATGTGTGTTACTGAGATATGTTTTAGTTTTGAAGTACCTGTACATGCTTGCCTGTCCACCAGTAAAATCTGATGTTGCCTGCCACAATGTATGCTTCCTTGGTTGTGGGTTGGTTTCTCTGAAGAAAAGTGGTGGTCTAGACAACTGAAAAGAACAATGAAAGAATCAGAACTTTTCAAGAAAGCATATGAAGGCAAAGTGCATATGGGAGTTGTGATCAATAATTCCGTTACCACCTCATTAGATCCTTCGTACTTAGTACACGATTCAATTCAATTCTACAGAGTTTCTTGCATGAATAAATGATAGCTACCTGCGCAGCATGTTGCATACTTATTCAATGTGTATTTGATGCCCTTACCGCAATCTCCAAGGTCCCAGGTTCATTTTCTGGACAGAACATCTTCAGTCCACAGATATCAGACCATTGTATTTCAATTTTGCTCTTGAGACCACTGTCCAATACTTCCCAAACAAGTTTGTGCTTCGCAAAATAGCATTTTGCAACCAGATCTCCTTCGTACCTTGAAACCCACTGTTCATATGCAAATTTTAGACTATAGATTCGTATGTGACAACTGATAGAAAGAATTCAACATTACCATATTCATAAATAGAAGTGCCAACTATTTGCTGTTACAAAGGAATACGATAGGTGCATAGAATTACACATGTACCACTGGCTAAAAGAAATATTAAAAACAGGGTATGAGACAATGGATCAAAGGTCAAAAACATAGATGTCGTCTTTGAGACCCTTGAAAGAACAGGGGAGTATAATCAACTACACAGCTCCGGAAGAACACATCAACAGTTACAGCTAGTTATTACCAGTCAACTATTTCATCACAATTTACAGGGGACAAGGAAAAAGGAAACAAATGAATGACATGGGAAGTGACAGAGTTTCATAAAGTTTAGGACTGGAAATATGATGATGAAGTGAATTCAGAAAAACCAATGTTAGACATCGTTTTAGTTCAATCATGCCCCCCCCAGCCCTCCATAAAAAAAAGAAGGAACCGGTTCTTTTTCTTGCAGAATGTTATACGCAATGGGAAATGTACAATGGTTTCAAACAGGTAAAAGAAATCAGCACAGTACCACAAAATACATTGTGAATCATTTATTGTTGGAGGAAAATTGTATGGGCTTCAAAATGTGCTGATGTTTGTACACAAAACATAATCTATAATCCAATGCTCAAATGATAGCGTATGCTCCAAGTCTAAGCTGGCATGCCAATCTGAAGAACATAACTGTGGAGAGTTCTGGAGAATTAACAGAGTTACTCAAATTAAAACATTACACGTGGCAAATATACACTACGCAAGACCGACACATATAAAAGAAGGTACTTACCTCCCAAGATCCAATACGCAGAACTGAACCAGGGAAATTAGAAGCCTTTAGTTTCTCAGAAGCACCAGCATTACTGCCTTGCCGAGTTTCTGTGCCCTTATTGGCCTGTGCAAGCTTCATCTCAATCAAATCCAACAGTGAGGGGCTCTTCTTCAACCGCAGGCCAAGTGGGCTAGTCTCATCAATGAAACCATGCTGTGAGGACTGCTGATTGGACACACTAGCGCCTCTTGTGCTCCATTGCTGCATAACGTCGTGCCAAAGAAACATCCATACTATTAATTTGCTGAGAAAAGTGAACATTTTAATACTATGTAGTACTAAGATGAAACATCACTATATCAGTGGGGCAGACAGGCACTCTACTTCATCTTGTTTAGAGGATGGCAAGCCTTGATCCTGGGCCCTGAGAGTCTGAGACCATGCTTCAACCTTAGATCTACGTGGGGCTTTGCAATACTATATAGTCCTGAAATTGACTGTATATGATGTGACCTTGGTGCCACCTAGGAATGTGGTTGTAAAATGAACAAAGACGAATGTGGACTCTTATGGCGAGGTGAAGAAAGTTTTGATGGATGGAGACAGCACACACCACTTCCGAAGTTGGAAGGTATGTAACATCCATGTCTAGATCCTAACCGTGCTATGAATTTGATCTAAGGGTAAAAATATAATCATGGCAAGTACAGAAATCGCATCCAACATGAAAGATTCCAGTGACCGGCTCCACAGTATCTGTCTGTTTCTCTGTGTTTCACGTATTCATATATAAGCCACTGAATAGGACACGACAAAGTCAACTAATGCTAACATCCAAGTTCAGAAAGTTAATTTGATAAAATTCACCAATTCAGCAAAAGGAACTACCAATGAAAGAACTACTTAGAAGATGGATTTTAATACAATCTAAACGAACAGTCTATATGGGATAAAATTTGAAGGCTAAACGCACGGTTTTTGCAGGACCCAGGGAGTATAGTGTTTCTCTACCAGCTGCCTTTGGACCGATTCAAGGGCACAAGAATTTTAGGATACACAGATACAAGAAATGGAACTTTGGGAATATATAATCCTATTTGATTTGCTCCAAAGTCCTAACCTGTCCCTGTGGAGCGAGCTGCGAGGAGATGGATTCAAAAGGAAAGGAAGACGATTGGACGCACCTGCTGCTGGTGCCCGAGTCGCGACCTCTTGTGGAACGGCAACGCGGCGGCGGGGCCGTCGGCCGCGGCCGCGTCGGCGCCCTCCTCCTTTACCTCCCGCCGCAGCTTCCCCAAGTGCGGCAAGTGAACCATCTCGCAAGGTCAATCGATCAACCAATCACTCCCTTGCTCGGCCACGCTGGAGAAGGCGGGACGAAGGAAGCGGAGGAGAAGGCGGCCGCGGAAGAAGGGCAACCAAGGAATATTGTTGAGTTGGTTGTACGGAGGAGGAAGACGCCTGTTTACGAAGCCAAGGCAGGGCGGCTCCGAGCGAGCAATAAATATCTCCAAGCCGGCGGCACAATCTAATCCAGGAGTATGTTTTTTTTCCCACGGCGGCACGTGCCAACTGGATCTGGATAGAGGCCGGCGCGGCACTCAACAAGAGAAGATTTACTCTTATGTCCTCTCTTCCTGCTTTTATTTTCAGGGCTTGTTTAGTTGTCTTCAAAATTCCAAAATTTTATAAGATTTTTCATCAAATCTAATCTTTAAACACATGCATGAAATATTAAATATAGCTAAATAAAATAACTAATTATACAGCTTGTCTGTAGTTTGCGAGACGGATCTTTTAAGCCTAGTTAACCCATAATTGGATAGTAATTGTTAAATACAAACAAAAGTGTTATAGAACTTTACACCCTAAATTTACGCAACTAAACAAGATCTCAATGCCATGCGCTCTCGTTTATAATAATAAAAGAATGCACTCAGCTCAGATCGAATATAAGATGTGCATATTAAAATGTTGGAATCTCAAAGCCTTTTTTTTTCACAGGAGAGGAAGCGAGGATGGATGAGTTCAACGAACACGTAGCAAGATCCTGTCATGATGATCTCATGCTTTGATAGGAGCAGGGTACATTTAGACCCACCTCTGGAAAAAAATTGGACGTTTTTGCAAATTATTTATGTATGTAGTAGTGTACAATTTATGTTTTAAGATTGTAGTATATTGTAAGATCTAAATTTTCTTAGTTTCTTGATAAAATGTTCATCGAGATTAAAGGGTCTTTGGATCCAAATAATAATAACTAAGACTAAAAGTACTAAACTTTATTATTAGTTTATCTAAACATAAATAATAGATAGACTAAACTTTATCGAAAGTTTAACAGAGATATGGCCATATGGGTGCTAAAATTTAGCATCCAATTTTAATCTCATCTATACCCTAGTTGGCTCAAAACCGCTGGGTGGATTCGTTCATTCACCCAGTCGGCAGGTACTCGCGTGCGGGCCCGCCGCCCTAGGCCCCGCGTGGCCGTGCATCACACCCGCACACGCTGCGCCGCCGCGGCCACCACCATAGAGCAACACGTGCCCTCATTCTGTCCTGGAAAATGGCGGCCGCTCGCGGCACGAGATGGTTGGTGCACGTGGTTTGATTTCAGGGATTTTTTTAAGTCCCTGGATTTTTTTTGTATTTAGAAGTACTAAATAAAAATTAATTATAAAACTAATTGTAAAATCCTGGGGCTAAATTGCGAGACGAATCTAATGAGGTATATTGATCTATGATTAGCGGATGGTTACTGTAGTACCACTGTAGCAAATTATGAATTAATTAGGCTCATTAGATTTGTCTCGCGAATTAGCACTCAGCTGTCAAAAAATATTTATAAACAGATTTTATTTAATATTATAAAATAGTAAGATTCTTTTTGATGTGATATGGACTTCTGAAAAAAGTTTGGAACCAAACAAGGCCAACCCCCGCATCATGGTTGTTTGCAAAATACTCCTTCCGTTCGATAAAAAGTCCAACTCTGTTTCTCTGGCCATTGAGAACGTTACTTCTCATATGGCAAACTTTTTCTGGAATGATGCTGAAAATAAAAAAAATACCACTTATCTAATTGGCAAAGCTTAGCTCAGAAAAAGGATTTTGGGGGCTGGGATATCCCAGATTTGAGAAACTTTAACCTTTGTTTGTTAGCATTCTGGATTAACAGGTATCACCTTAGTGACCATGTTATCTGTAAAAAAATTATTGACCACAAGTATAATATTGCTAAACCAAATATTTTCGGTTGTCCTGAAGTAGGTGTCTCTCCTTTTCGGAAAGGAGTCCTCTGGGCTAGTAAGGCTGCTATGCTAGGGGCCAAGTGGAAGGTTGGGGATGGTAAATCCATTGGATTCTGGGAAGATCATTGGTTGGGCGACTGTAGCCTTGCCACTTAATTTTGGGAACTTTATGTTATTGCAAATGAAAAAAAAATGTTAGCATTGCTGAGGTCTGGGATGGAAATGAGCTGAAAATCTCCTTTAAGAGAAGGGTCTCTAACAGACTGATGTTGTTCTGGTTGGATTTAGTTTCAATTGCGGAGTCGATAACCTTTATTGAGGATTGTGATGCTATCTTTTGGGCCTTTGATGGCAGTGGAAAATTTTCTGTGCAGAGCATGTATAGAACTATTAGTTTCAGGGGTATTCTACCAGCACATACACCTGCTGTTTGGCAGCTTTATGTGCCACCAAGGATTCACATCTTCCTTTGGTTGCTTTCTAACAACAAAACCTTAACTAGAACTAATTTAGCCAAAAGAAGACATGTTGAGGATATTACTTGCCTCTTCTGTAATGAAGGTGAAATTGTTCATCATCTTTTTTTCGGTTGTTGTGTTGCCTCTGTAATATGGCGCCATCTCTCTGAAATTTTTGGTATTAACCTGGGTGCCGACTATGAGTTTGTTGCTAGATGGTGGCTTAGTAACAACAGAAATGCTATTATGAATATGACTTGTGCCGCCTTAATGTGGTCTATCTGGAAATTACGCAACGATCTTTGTTTTCAGGGAAAGGCATGGCGAAGCGAGAAGGTACTACTTCACAAGCTGTTCGGTACATTGAGGAACTGGCAACCACTATGCAAAGAGTCGTATCTGGTGGATTTGGCGAGTGTCTTGGAAGCGCTGGAGCTCAAGCTGCGCCAACCACTACGTTTGCAAGATGGTCCTCCGAGGTTCAGGGAGCTGGCCTCGTCAAGTTTGGAGCTATCTGCTGGGAAGGCTTCAAAAGCTGTCAGGACACCAAGCTCTGAGAATCCTCTCGTTCTACTGCCGAACTTGTCCAGCTTTACTCTGTTGCATGATAGCGGGCGCGCTTAGAATACGTTGAACTTGCTGAAACAGAATTTGCTACACTCGGTGCTTTGTTTCGTCGAAACAAAGCAGGGAAATCTTATTTCTAAAAAAAAAAGTCCAACTCTAGTTTTTTCAGATAGATTATTGGTAGCATGAAAAAATTCTCGTACCCTTATTTGTTTGTCATATATGATTAATTTTTCATGCAAATCAAATTTGACCACCTAATTAGCAGGTATAGTTGAGCTCCATCATCTAAAATTATACTCTATGTAGATTTTCTTTCAAATGTTAGATTGTACTTTTCGTGAAGCGAAAGGAATAGATAAGTATGTTGTATGGTGCATCACCATCAAATTCGCCACTGACCCGACCCGACCCCCGCGCCGTCCCCTGTCGGCAGCTAGCGGGGGATCGCGGATAAGGTCGCAGGAGCTGGCTGGCGAGCACAGCGCGGCGGCGGCGGCACCCACACAAACCCGTAAAGCGACAAAAATTATTGGCTCCGATGGCGTCCGGCGATTGCATGGAGCCATGGAGGCTTTGCACGACGCTGACTTTGCTTCCCCGAGTTCTTTTTTTTTCTTATTACTCTTGCTGAGTTGTTTCTTGATGTTATCGTTTGCTGTTTTAGGCGTGGAACTTAGCTTGTCTTGTTATATTGTGCACCACCATCAAATTCTTGCAGGCTCAAATACTATATGGGACCGAAACGGGTGATCAGAGAGGCTGAATGGGAACCAATCATTCTCAGAATAAGTTGACTCCAATACACTGTTCAAAATACCTTCTTTCTAATTATCAAGATGACACGAGTCGACTGGTAATATGTTCATCCTAGCAATGATTAGACAAAGCTTGACGCAAAGCAAAAGTTATGATTAAACAGAATGTTGAAAGCTCGATACAAAGTGGAAACAAGAGAAAAGCGATCAGCTCGAGCAAAGCTTGCAACAAAAACTTCACATTGCAAAGATTCAATTCCACCTAACAAAACATGTGAAGATTCTTGCAAAGCTCAAAATAAATGGAAGCAAAGCTTCACAAAAGACTGATTAAGAGTCTAAAAAAACTAGCGCTAATCAAACTGGATCAATTAATAAGCATGCAATCAAAGATTAGCTAGAACTAACAAAAGCTAATTAACAAAGACTAACTAATCATGCAAAGATTAACAAAAATTAGAGGCACAAATATGAGTTAACATAAGTTAATTGAACATGCAAAGGCTATTAAGGATTAGAAAAGCAAGTGCTAAAGAACTGAACTAATCATGAGGGCAAGGAGTAAACATGCCCAACAAAATTAACAAGCAGATGTCAAACAGAGTGGAGAAAAGAATTTTCAGGGGACAGTCACCCAACCATGTGTCAAGCCAGAATCTGATTTTCCTCCCATTTCCCAAAATAAATTTCCAACCCCTCCAGCATTGTTTTTGTACCTCTTGTAGCCCTCTCCAAAATTGAGATAACCCCTCTATTGTTGGAATTGTAAAAGCCCCTCTGTGACCGAACCGCCAAGTTAAAACACTTAATTAAGCGTAACCGTCATCATTTGAACGCATTAGACGCATTAGCTTAATTAAGTGTAACCTGACAGTCTATTTCTAACTCACAGGCCGATCGAAACATCACCAGTAGTCTCGCACGACAGCGAGCGCAGACGGTACTAGCATGATATAATTTCACAAATATAGATAACAACATAAATATTTACAAAAGCATCTTTAAATTTAAAATTTACTTACAATAAATGATAGCATTGGAAGCGAATATAACCTGAGAAAAGGGAGTTTGTTTGAGAACCAATAAAAAACAAAACGATAACTACGAAAACGTGAGGACATCACATCGAGCCCACTGATGCGAATCCTGGTTAGCTTCTATAACTAAAATAGGGCAAACAACAAACCCTGAGTATATTAATACAAAACAAGACTTATCCGACTAAGGGTATACTTAGCCCATTATCTAGGCATGCACGGTTTTCTGGCTAGTGGTTTGTTTTGCATAAATGCCTCTATAGGTGGGTCCTTACTTTCAATATTTTAGCCGCATATTTTATATAGATAGACTATCAACTAATGTTTGCACATCTAAAGCAATCATGGTGGATCATTCAATATTAATTCAAAGTAGTATCCGTCATAGATCACAATTATTCTAACTCATTATCTACGAGGCGACAAAGAGATCAAAGCCCTCATATCCACGAGACACGACGAATCGATCCGATTTAACCTTGCAAGGTGGACCTAACCAACATGGCATGCATAAGCCCCGTCGGACCACACTCACCAACCATTCCCCTCCCCGCCTCGAACTACAGGACCACCCCACCATCATATGGTCAGCCGAGCTCAACGTGAGACCACCAAAAGTAAATACATGCATCCTCATTTCTCCGCGACTACTCGAGTACCCCAGGAGGTGAGATGGGGTCCTGTACTTTCGAAGTGAGGCAGTACTTGGCTTACCGGTTTCGACTACCTCCTACTCCCGACATGCGGTTAGTACAGTTCAATCCCCGATCAGCACTGCCGACAATGACCGGTCCTTAATCGACACAGACGGGGCTAAGACAACCAGGAACCCTGTCCTGCTGCCATACCTACATATCATCATCATTCCCCGCCCGGTCTCAAATTTCCATCATTTCCACATTTCATTTCATATCTCAAAAACTGAAGTATAAAGATAATTATATCTCGCGAGTAACCGGCAATTACTCGACTTCTAAAAATCCTGTATCTCGCGAGTGACAAAAAATCACCCGTCTTCTACCGAGACCTATTAACCATGGCATCACTATCAACCTATACATACTAGTATAAACTCAAGGAAACCTAAGGATCATGCAATTAGGGTTCCAAATAATTCTTAAAACGTAATGCACAAGTAATAAATAAACATATATATATAGTGAATCATAATTTAAAATAATAGGACATACACCGGGGCTTGCCTGAGGGTAACACTAGGTTAGTGTTAATACTATCAAGGCCTTGGAGAATACCATCTTGTGGTCCAGCTCCAACACCGCGTGCTTCACGTCCACACGTGTACATCTAGCGTACCTAAATGAGATGCAATAATGCATATGTATAAATGCACGGATGATGCGATAAAAGATGCAGCAATATATGCACAAGATCACTATTACCTAAACACGAACAACTACACAAGCGGAAACTAATTACTTTACACGAGTCCAAACCAAATTAACCCAGCTAGTTTTATATTTTTAGCATTTTCCTAACTCCAATTATGCACTTACGAGCTATAAAAGCATTTTACCTAACATAATTAAAACTACAAAATAAAAGTTGTCAAACAATATATTTTATAGTTCTATCCTACAGAGCATGAAAATACGAAGCTAACAAAATAAGTTTTGTATTTTTCCCATTTTTCTACAATTTTCTACGTATTTTACAAACACTAAGGGTCT
Source organism: Panicum virgatum (assembly GCF_016808335.1). Lineage (NCBI taxonomy): Eukaryota > Viridiplantae > Streptophyta > Magnoliopsida > Poales > Poaceae > Panicum > Panicum virgatum. Next base: position 17,414,285 of record NC_053146.1, on the reverse strand, counting down.
GTGCTGATTGGATGATCCGACCCAACGCCGGATGATCCGACCACCGCCAGAAAGTTTTGGCTTCGGATTCCTGTTAAGTCCCCATGGTTGGATTATCCGCCCATAGGTCGGATGATCCGGCCAAACAGTACTTTTTGCCACTGGATGGTGCCGGATGATCCGACCCTAGGCCGGATGATCCGGACCTGAGTATTTCTGGAGTGAGTTTCGTGCACAAAAAAGGGTTGGGTCGGATGATCCGATACTAGGCCGGATAAGCTGAACCTGTGGGGCGGCAGCGCGCGCGCGGCGTGTGACGGCGCTCTAGCGAGGGAACTATGGGGAAAAGGACGGGGAAAGTTGAGGGCTCACCGGGGAATCGATTTGTGCAGTCGGGGGCGAGGAAAAGAGCCGAAAGAAGCGGATCGACGGCAATTCCGAGCTTCGAGTGGCTCCAATGGTGGCCGGCCGGTCGATTCCCATCGATTTGGCTGACGAGAAGCTTGGCCAAGGGTTGTGAAAGATGGAGGAGCTCACCACGAATCCCTTTGTGCAGTCGATTTGAGAGGAGGAGGGCCGAAGGAGCGGATCGACGCGAAGGGGCGGAGCTCGGGCGATACTCCCATGGCGGCCGGCGATGGAGGGCCGATTCCGGCGGGGAAGAGCTCGATCGAGGCATGGGGAGGTGTGGAGGAGGTGCGGGACGAGGTTGTGGAGGTCCTTGCGGAAGGAATCGACAAACGGCGGCCGGAGATGGCCGGGGCGCCGGCGTGAGCGAGCTCCGCTCGGCTCGGTCTGGAGGAGAAAGAAAATGAGAGAGTGAGAGAGAGAAGAGCCCAGGGAGTATATAAGGCTGTGGAGGTCTGGATGATCCGGCTCTCACTCGGAAGATCCAGATTCACGATCCGGGGTGTTACAATCTTACCCCCTTAAAGAAATCTCGTCCCGAGATTTTAGCGGAGAAAGGAATAGGGCGGTTTAGATTGCTAAAAGGTTCCATAGGTAGATTTTAAAAGATGGTATTAGCAATCAAGACATTTCTTCGAACTTTTAATTACCTTCTCTGCACTTTGTGAAATCGGAGGCCTAATTCTAGAGGGTGCTAGTTTCTAGATTAATCAACATAGCTAGTTGTAATGGTATAAACATTGCCAGCTGATTTGCTAATTCATTGTTCGACATGGTTCTGGAAGACATAAGTTTCATAGCAACCAGACTGTCATTATCTAATTGGAGATAAGTCGTGCCACTGTGGGAACTAATCAAATATTTTTCCACACTAAATAGCTTCAGGGCTTCAGCTTTTGCAGTGAGTGACTGTGGATAACATATGTGGACACAATCACCATCAAAGTGGGCTGAAAAGGGACCAGTTGGCTATTCTAGTTTGATAATTCTAGTGCTAGCACATAATAGGACTTTGCAAGCAAGAGACAGTCTAAGTCCTGGAAGAATCAAATTCTCAATTTTGTGGTGAATCTAGATAGAAAAGACATCAAGGTGAGTTTTCCGCTCAAGAACATTTTTGCTCAAGTTGTCTATTATTTAAGTTGCACAATGCAAGATGCACTTGTTAGAATGCATGTTAGTGTACAAACACCAAGAAACTCAAATCTGAACCAACCCGTTCGCGTCGTTATTCATCTAGGGCCTTCCCCTTAAAAGAACAAAACTAGAGAAAAGTAATTCCAAAACTTGCACAAATAGAGTTGGCGATGTAGTTTCATCCACACGCACTCAAGCACCAGGGCGCACCCAGTAGCACAATCGCATGGTGGCCACACATGCAAGGCCCCAGGTTCCGTCGCGGCACTAGAGGTCATGGGACAAATCTCCACCACCTAAGAATCAATAATAGCACTCCGAATAACACAAATGGATCGAAAGATATTACAAGTCGAAAGCAGCCAGAGAACGTATCTCAAAAGCACGAATACATATGGTCAGCGGAACTACCACCAATATTTCCCATGATCATGCAATAACCTGGCATGACCCAACAATACAATGCGACATTATTGCAAACCTATTCATGCAGGATGACTAGAATGTATGTGCTCAAGTTCTTAATTTATTTATATTTATTTGAGCAAGAATGTAAGCGAATCCATCTTAGGCATATGAATCAGGACGATTAGGAATCAATGAATACCAATTGTGGAAGAAATAACAAGATACTTTTAGTCATCAAGGATGGCCGGAATAAATTACCTTTGAGCATGAAAACGAAGGGCCTAGAGATAAGGATAAATTACACAGTTTGATTTGGAACCAGTGCTCAAAAGAACCTATACAAATCCATGAGATCCTCAAATTCTATTCCAAAATGATATTTTGATAGTGTCTCTACAGAGTTCCGGAGACTCGAGTTGCAGTCCCGAATGTCCGGACACAATATCCGAATTGTCCGGACATATATCTGGAATCTCCAGGTACTCACTATTCGAATAGATTCTGACTTAAACATGTCAAATTTTTAACCTCAATAACTGTTGTGTGCTTTAAGTCTTTAGAAAACTCGGCTCAAAAGTATTAACCATAACCTGAATTCTACTCCCCGAAAAACTCTAAAATTTATCTACCACCCCGAACTACAAATTACTACAACTTTCTAACTGTCTAGTTGTTGCGAGGAAATGATCTTGGTGGTGAGAATTGGGCCACATGCTATTAGTGCAAATTATATGAACTTGTGAGACGTGCACATGGTGAAAAGGATTACACCTAAGTGCTAGTAAAACCAAAAACATAAAAAAAATTCAATGACACGATGTGTTGCATGCATGACCTATACGTCCTGACAAAGGTAAATTTTGCCAATCAAACTATGGCAATATACGAAGATCATTCGGTGGCACAATACGCACTCTCTCTACAGATATACTAGCCATTTGCTACGAATTGTTCCTGCATAAACGACGTTAGTGTACCTGCAAAAAAATTCACAATATATATCTTCACTACTAATAAATGGCTAGGAGTTAGTTGATATCATATTTGCAGCCACCTGTCATAACCTACACTATATAGGGCTTACGAGCTAATCTTTCCTAGTTCCTTAAACGCAAAGAAACGTAGTTTTCTAAAGCTCATTTTTAGTTTTGAATTCACCAAAATAATCACGCTAGTACCCTGCCTGGTGCGTTTCAATCTGATACCAGCTGTGACAGAACCGCCAAGTTAAAACGGTTAATTAAGCGTACCCGTCATCATTTGAACGCATCAGGTGCATTAGCTTAATTAAGTGTAACCTGACAGTCTGTTTCCAACCCACAGACCGATCGAAACATCACCAGTAGTCTCGCACGACGGCGAGTGCAGACGGTACTAGCATGATATAATTTCACAAATATAGATAACAACATAAATATTTACAAAAGTCTCTTTAAATTTAGAATTTACTTACAATAAATGATAGCATTGGAAGCGAATATAACCTGAGAGAAGGGAGTTTGTTTGAGAACCAATAAAACAAAATGATAACTACGAAAACGTGAGGACGTCACATCGAGCCCACTGATGCGAATCCTGGTTAGCTTCTATACCTGAAACAGGGTAAACAACAAACCCTGAGTATAGTAATACTCAGCAAGACTTACCCGACTAAGGGTATACTTAGCCCATTATCTAGACATGCACGGTTTTTTGGCTAGTGGTTTGTTTTGCAGAAATGCCTCTATAGGTGGGTCTTTACTTTCAATATTTTAGCCGCATATTTTATATAGATAGACTATCAACTAATGTTTGCACATCTAAAGCAATCATGGTGGAGCATTCAATATTAATTCAAAATAGTATCCATCATAGATCACAATTATTCTAACTCATTTTCTACGAGGCGACAAAGAGATCAAGGCCCTCATATCTGCGAGACACGATGAATCGATCCGAATTAACCTTGCAAGGTGGACCTAACCAACACGGCACGCATAAGCCCCATCGGACCACACTCACCAACCATTCCCCTCCCCGCCTCGAACTACAGGACCACCCCACCATCATATGGTCAGCCGAGCTCAACGTGAGACCACCAAAAGTAAATACATGCATCTCCATTTCTCCGCTACTACTCGACTACCCCAGAAGGTGAGATGGGGTCCTGTACTTTCGAAGTGAGGCAGTACTAGGCTTACCGGTTTTGACTACCTCCTACTCCCGGCATGCGGTTAGTACAGTTCAATCCCCGATCAGCACTGCCGACAACGACCGGTCCTTAATCGACACAGACGGGGCTAAGACAACCAGGAACCCTGTCCTGCTGCCATACCTACATATCATCATCATTCCCCGCCCGGTCTCAAGTTTCCATTATTTCCACATTTCATTCCATATCTCAAATACTGAAGTATAAAGATAATTATATCTCGCGAGTAACCGGCAATTACTCGACTTCTAAATATCCTGTATCTCACGAGTGACAAGAAATCACTCGTCTTCTACCGAGACCTATTAAGCATGGCATCGCTATCGACCTATACATACTAGTATAAACTCAAGGAAACCTAAGGATCATGCAACTAGGGTTCCAAATAATTCCTAAAATGTAATGCACAAGTAATAAATAAATATATATATATAGTGAATCATAATTTAAAATAATAGGACATGCACCGGGGCTTGCTTGAGGGTAACACTAGGTTAGTGTTAATACTATCAAGGCCTTGGAGAACACCATCTTGTGGTCCGGCTCCAACACCGCGTGCTTTACGTCCACACGTGTACATCTTGCGTACCTAAATGAGATGCAATATGTATAAATGCACGGATGATGCGATAAAAGGTACAACAATACATGCACAAGGTCACTATTACCTAAACACGAACAACTACACAAGCGGAAATTAATTACTTTACATGAGTCCAAACCAAATTAACCCAGCTAGTTTTATATTTTTAGCATTTTCCTAGCTCCAATTATGCACTTACGAGCTATAAAAGAATTTTACCTAATATAATTAAAACTACAAAGTAAAAGTTTTCAAACAGTATATTTTATAGTTCTATCCTACAGAGCATGAAAATACGAAGCTAACAAAACTGGTTTTGTATTTTTTTTCCATTTTTCTACAATTTTCTACGTATTTTACAAACACTAAGGGTCTGTGCTGATCGGATTATCCGACCCAATGCCGGATGATCCGACCACCACCAGAAAGTTTTGGCTTCAGATTGCTGTTAAGTCCCCACAGTCGGATGATCCGCCCATAGGTCGTATGATCCGGCCAAACAGTACTTTTTGCCACTGGATGGTGCCGGATGATCCGACCCTTGGCCGGATGATCCGGACCTGAGTATTTCTGGAGTGAGTGTCAGACCTGGGACAGCGGTGTAGGGAAAATGGCCTCTTATGCCACTTTTCAATATAATGTTTTGGTTATTGATATAGACAACACAATAATTGGACTAATGCGATTGTTTAGATGATATCCTCAAGCTTTTAGGTTCAAGTGATGACAAATAGAAGGAAGGCGAAGCTAGGCCCGAAGGATAAGAATTGAAGAGACCATGAAGAAATCAAGTCAAAACAAACAAGACGGAGACAATTTGATATCACCGGTTAAACCGATGATGAGCAAATTGCATTCACCGGTGCAATGGACCCAGAAGCTGAGGCTAGGGTTTTGCGTCGGTTAAACCGATGATAAAGAAAAGACATATGTCGGTGCAATGACTGAAGTGAAGTCAGACACAGAGGGACACCGGTTGAACCGGTGATGAAGGAAAAGTGAACGTCGGTGTAATTGTCCAGAGAGTTGGTTTTTCGGGAATCAGGGGACAGTTACATTCACCGGTTAAACCGATGATATGTCGGTTGATTGCCCGTACAAGTAACGGATAGTTTTTCAGTGGGCAGTTTACATTCACCGGTTGAACCGATGATGGCTATTGGAGGAGCGTCGGTTTAACTGGCGTTACGTACTTTTTCTGTCAGCTTTCCTCCAATGGCTCTTTTGGGGTATGTGGCTATATATACCCCCAAGGCCGGGTCATTTGAAGAGGTTGGAGACTCTGGAAGTTCTATTGAAGATCAATATCAACTCCATCCACCATATTGAGTTTAGTGCCACATTTAAGCTTAGAATAGCTTAATGCAAGTGTGAGCTTAAGAAGATTAGTGCTTGGGAGGACTTGATCTTGCGAGATCAACCTTGAGCAAAGTCTTGCTGCGGCAAGCAACCGTGTACTCGTCGTGTGACCCTCCGACTTGGTGTGGAGAGGCAATGACATTTTGTGCGGTGAAGGAGACCCCTCTAGGTGAGAAGCTCCGATAGTGAAGACGGTGCCGTTGGTGACGCTTCGAGAGAGACGGTGGCAGTGGCCTTGTCTTGGTGACTTGGTGTCACTTAGCCTTTGCTTACCGGAAGCCTTGGTGGCGAACACAAGACGGTGATCAAGCGAAGAGACTCGGCATCACACTTGTTCTTGGTGGACAAGTAGCTGTGGACGTAGGAAGGGACTTGGTGTCCTAACCGAACCACGTTAAATCGTGTGTCTTGGTGTCTTCACGGGAGTTTGCATATTCTCTCCCTTACCTCTTTACTTACCGTATTATGTTTCCACATTTACTCTATCTTGAGTGCCTTTACTTTACTAGTTATTTTGATTAGAATTGGCTATAGGTTGCAAGTCTTTTGGGGTAAGTAGAGAGTAGCATGGATAAACCTTAGTCATAACTAGCATGTGTAGGACGTGTTAGGTTTATCTTATGCAAGTAGATTGAGCCCTAAGTTAGAAAGTGATTTAGCGACCCTATTCACCCCTTCCCCCTCTAGGGTCGGACACCTCAGTGATCCTTACAAGCGGGGCTGCTCACATGCATAGAATGTTCTAGAGTAAGGGATAGCTCATGGATGTACCTTACCTCTTTTGTAACTACCCGAATAGGCGTAGTACTAGCTGCAGTACAAGGAAACTACCCGATCGTGTAGTAGAAGGACTCCAATTGTACTCAGCTAGGACTTTCCATGTAACCTTGTCCTCCCAGATATATAAGGGCGGGTAGGGACCCCCTCGAAACACATCTACACCTAAGGCAATACAAACCACCATGCATGACATAGGGTATTACGCAACTCGCGGCCCGAACCTGTCTAAATCTTTGTGTTCCTTGCACCATCGAGTTCTAGAGCCGTCGATCCCTACCTACAAACCCAACTGCTAAGCGTATCCCTGAGCAGGCTTGTCGGTAAACACCGACAGCTGGCGCGCCAGGTAGGAGACTCGGCGAGTTCGGTGGCCACTTTCGCTTTCAGCACCATGACGCCTCCCAGAGGCGCCACCTTCATCTTCGGTTCGTGGGTCTGCGTCGCCAATGGTTCAGGCGGCTTCAATAGCCACTTAACCAACACTCCCACGCCGAAGATCTCCACGTTGGAAGACTCCAACAAGCTCGCCAGATCTCATGATCGTGGCGTTATGTTGCTTCCCGACCTTGCCAAGGAGATCGAGCCGAAACTCGAAAACAACTCGAGTTCTACTCGGACTCAGATTGATCTCAAACCGAAATCCACTCGGATTGGGACTCTTATAGTGCAACCCGTCTTTGGTTTGCGCAATTCATCGTCTGTTTACAAATAGATGATTAGATCCTCCTATGAAAATAGCTTGGATCGCCTACTTCACACCAAAAACCAATCAGCCACCGCTAGCTGGGAGGCACCCGTTTTTGACGTTTACCCAGATACAGTCAAGTCACCTCAAGACAACCTGGATTTCATCACCAATGCGCTGGCTAAGATGCAACTCAATTGCCGAGGTCATACCCTCGTAGAACTACTCGACAACCTGCGAGAAGTCGCCAGCATTGATGATCTCCCGTTTCAACACGGCACTCCCCTCGAAACCGAGAGGGAAACTGGCTCCGGTGGAACTGTCCTAGCTGATTACGAATCAGACCTGGAAAGCTTCTCTCACGAGCGTTTGGTTCCGGTAATCATCCAGCCCGGAGGTGCTCCAAGCCACCATGATACAAACGAAGCCTTGGATTAGATCTCAGCAGACAACCTGACCCAAGACGCTCCAGCTGATGAAGACAAAGTCACTCGTACAGCCCGCAGGGAAAGGAATCAACGCAAAGAAGTGCGTAGGACTCGTGTGGCCGAACGTGCTCATCTCCCGCCACGCAACATCAACAACGAATTCAACAATGCTGCGGATCCCATCTTCAGAACACCAATCGCCGCAATGACAGAAGCAACCCTGTGACTTATGACGATGCCCCAGAATCCCGAGTTGGAACGAGTCATAAATCACACCAAAAACGCTGTTGAACAACTCGAGAGACAGAACCCCCAGCCTCGCTTCACGGTACGCGATCAAGGGCTACCGCAACAGCAATACCTCAAGCAAGCCGTACCCCCGGAGGCCACCAGCGTCAACAGCAGTAGGAACAGCAGAACCGAAGAAACCAAGAGGATCAGAAAGCTGCGAGTAGTCATCACCCCAGAGGTGGCCAACCACAGGCAAATCAAGCTCCTGGCCCTCAGCCAAACCGCAACAACAATGAGTGGAGGATGTGGGTCGACTACACTGATCTAAACAAGCATTGCCCGAAGGATCCTTTCAGGCTACCACGTATTGATTAAGTAATCGACTCGGCAGTAGGATGTGTCCTGTTATCCTTCCTCGACTGCTACTCAGGGTATCATCAGATCGCCCTAAAAGAAGAAGACCAAATCAAGACGGCCTTCATCACCCCTTACGGGGCATATGCCTACAAGACCATGTCCTTCGGGTTGAAGAGCGTTGGCGCTACTTACCAGCGTGCGATACAGCTATGCTTCTCCGACCAGCTACATCGCAATGTTGAAGTCTATGTTGACGACGTTGTTGTCAAAATGAAGACCCAGGATCAATTCATCACTGACCTGGAAGAGACCTTCAACAGCCTCCGAAAATTCTGCTGGAAGCTCAACCCAACCAAGTGCTTCTTTCGAGTACCCCCTGGAAAACTACTCGAATTCATCGTCAGCAACTGAGGAATTGAAGCTAACCCAGAGAAGATCAATGCCATCATGGCCATGGACTCCCCAGCTACCATCAAGGACGTCCAGAAGCTTACAGGCTGCATGGCAGCCTTAAATCGATTCTTGTCTAGGCTTGGCGAACGGGGATTACCCTTCTTCAAACTCCTAAAGCGACAAGATAAATTCGAGTGGACTACAGAAGCCGCGGAAGCACTCGAGAATCTCAAGCATCATCTCCAGTCACCGCCGATTCTAACAGCGCCACTACCCGGTGAGGAATTACTCCTCTACATCGCTGTGACTACCCATGTAGTCAGTACGGCGATAGTAGTCGAATGCCCGGAAGAAGGCCACGCTTACGGTGTCCAGAGACCAGTCTACTTCATCAGCGAAGTACTCTCTGAATCAAATGTTAGATATCCATCAATTCAGAAACTCCTGTATGTAATTCTAATCACCTCCAGGAAGCTCCGGCATTACATCGACGAATACAAGATCTCAGTCATAACTGACTTCCTATTGGAGGATATACTCCAGAATCGGGATGCCACTGGATGAATCTCAAAGTGGGCAGTTGAATTGGGAGCTTTGGAAATCAACTTCAAGCCAAGAACAGCAATCAAGTCACAGGCACTAGTCGACTTCTTGGTTGAATGGCGGGAAAATCAAATTCCAGCACCCCAGAGCATTCCAGAGCATTGGGTGATGTACTTCGATGTCTCACTCAAGATCAATGGAGGCGGCGCAGGAGTTTTGTTCATCTCCCCCAAGGGAGAACAATTGAACAATGTGTTCCAAATCTTGTTCAAGGTCTCCAACAATGAAGCTGAATACGAGGCATTGCTACACGTCCTCTGACTAGCAGTATCTCTCGGCACCAAGCGACTACTTGTCTACGGCGATTCTCTACTCGTCGTTCAACAAGTCAATAAAGAATGGGACGTCAACAAAGATACAATGGACGCATACGTTGCAGAAATCAGAAAGCTCGAAAACAAGTTCTCAGGATTGGAAATCCACCACGTTGATCGCAACAACAATGTGGGAGCTGATGTCCTCTCCAAACTTGGGTCCACTCGAGCAGCGGTTCCACCAGGAGTTTTTGTCCATGAACTTCACCACCCATCAGTCAAGGAACAAAGCCAACAAGCCATTGACACGGAGGCCCCGGCCATAGTCAGAGAAGTGCTGATGATTGCTGAAGATTGGCGAACTCAGTGTGTTGATTTCATCAAGGAATTCAAGCTTCGACCACATGTTGATCCTAAAAGCGCTGAAGCTGCCCGCATCACCAGGCACAGCAAGGGTTTCGTCCTCGTTGGCGACAACCTATACAAGCGCTCTGCTTCAGGCATCCTCATGAAGTGTGTTACCCTTGAAGAAGGAAAAGACATCCTCCGAGAAATACACGAAGGAGTTTGCGGCAACCACGCTGCATCAAGGACACTAGTCGGCAAGGCGTATAGGTCAGGATTCTTCTGGCCAACAGCTGTCTCGGACGCAGAAGACCTGGTCAAACGATGTCCTAGCTGCCAATTCTTTGGCAAGAAGACTCACGTCCCAGTACACAACTTGATAACAATCCCTCCATCATGGCCGTTCGCCTGTTGGAGTTTGGACATGATCGGACCATTAATCGTCACTCCAGGAGAATTCAATCATGTGCTGGTAGCAGTCAACAAGTTCACCAAGTGGATCGAGTACAAGCCCATTGTCAAGATAACATCAGATAGAGTTGTGGATTTCATCTCTGACATTATCCATCGGTTTGGTTTTCCTCACACCATTATTACAGATCTTGGCTCCAACTTCACGTCACAATATTTTTGGGATTTCTGTGAAAACTCTTGCATTGAGGTCAAATATGCTTCAGTAGCTCATCCTCGGGCAAATGGACAAGTTGAGCGCATCAATGGTTTAGTACTCGACAGCTTGAAGAAAAGACTCTACGACGCCAACACCAAGAAAGGTGGCAAGTGGATTCAAGAACTACCTCATGTAGTCTGGGGGCTGTGAACCCAGCCTAACAAAGCAACTGGACAATCTCCTTTCTTCCTTACCTATGGGTCAGAGGCTATACTACCCACTGATATCATATGGATATACCCAAGAGTAGAAACCTATCAAGAAGGAGAAGCAGATGAAGCTCGACAATTGGAGTTAGATTCAGTCGAAGAGGCCAGAGTCAACCCCTTAACTCAATCGGCTAGATATCTTCAAGGAGTCAGACGCTATCATGATCGCAACGTCCAGCAAAGATCCTTCAACATTGGAGATCTAGTACTTCGCCGGATTCAGGATGAGACAGGATTGCACAAGTTAAACTCCAGATGGGAAGGTCCCTTCATCGTAACTAAGGTTACAAGACCAGGTTCATACAGAATCACTGATGCAGATGGCAATGAGGTACTGAATTCCTGGAACATCGAGCACCTGCGCAAGTTTTATCCCTGATCCAAGCAGCTTAATGGTGTTAGTTGATTTCTTTAATAAAGTGAGGATCCTTATTGGCATATCGACTACATTAAAGGCAATTTTATGGCATCACCAGTTCATGATAAGCTTACACAGTTTTCCATCAGAACAACTACACAAGCCGCCTTAAAAGGCACAACCTACTTGCCTAGCTCGAGAAGGTGAATGGATACCTTTACTAGTTGTCCATCTTGGGTAACTCGACGGAGTTCATCCTAACAGGTCAACTATGAGGAACTCCAGCATTGCTGTAAATGCAAAACTACTCGCTCGCCCAATTATGTTATGGATACTACTGCATTTTATCCATCTTGGGCAACCCGACGGGGTTCGCCCTAATAGGTCAATCTTAGTAGTTACTCTAGTCTACAAATTAGACACCTTACTCGCCTCGCTTGAGTAAGTTTTGGATATCCCTTCGACATTTACATCTTGGGCAACCCGACGGGGTTCGTACCTAACAGTTCTGTCTTACGGATTACTCCAGTCCTTGGTTAAAGGACACCTTACTCGCTCTGCTCGAGTAATTTTTGGATATCCCTTCGACATTTACATCTTGGGCAACCCGACGGGGTTCGTACCTAACAGTTCTGTCTTACGGATTACTCCAGTCCTTGGTTAAAGGACACCTTACTCGCTCTGCTCGAGTAATTTTTGGATATCCCTTCGACATTTACATCTTGGGCAACCCGACGGGGTTCGTACCTAACAGTTCTGTCTTACGGATTACTCCAGTCCTTGGTTAGGACATACTACTCGCTTGCTCGAGTAGTTTTTGGATATCTTCACAAGTTTTTTATATATGGATGGTCCGACGGGACTCATCCTAACTAATTAACTTTAAGGATTACTCCATGTGAGTATTCTACTCGATTGATCGACTAGCTCATACTTATCCTACGGTATCAGATTATGCTTCTGAAGACACACCAACAGGATACAAGCTGTGAACAATGACAAGAGTTCACTGCAGATTATAAGAGTTGTTACAAACAGTCTACTCTGCCATGTTCTTTAGAATTTCCTCCGCAATCACTTCTGATTCCTTACAATACTCTCAGAATTTCTCATCAGAGCAACTGGGAGCTATTCCTTTAGCTATCAGAGCTAAATTAAACTGAGGCAAGTATGACTTGACAACTCATATCATGTGGGTTAGATAATTCTTGGAAGTAGCCGTCATGACATCAAAAATTTTCTGGGGAGCCTCTTCCAAACGCTCCACCAAGGACTTGCTACATGACGACTCTTCTTCAGTATCAACCACATCCATAAGAGCTTGATCTGCTGCTATTAATCGAGTATGGCCTTCCGGAGAATCTGATGGGAAGATATCTCAGAAATTGATATGACAAAGCAAAATCAGGACCAAAGATCGAGTGCTTACAGGCTTGGGCAGACTGCAATTGCTTCTGAAGCCTGGGATTTTCCTCTTGAAGCTTTGATTTTTCTTCTTCAAGGCTCTTAATCTGGCGCTTCATGTCACAAACTTCTAGATGATGCTGCTGACTTGTTTCATAAAGTTTGTTCCGAGCAGCAAGGGCTTCATCTAGTCGTTTGGCAATCATGGCTTTTTGCTTATCTGAGATCTTCCGATTGTCTACAGCCTTATATAAAGCATGAGACTTCAAGAAAGATCGATTGGCCACATCCTGAGACATACAAGGTGAATCTGGTCAGATATCAACAACTACTCGACAAAGACAAGTAGTGGCAGAAGACTCACCTTGGTAAATTTAAAGCTCCACTGCATACAATCTGCAAGTTTTTTCATGTTGTCTAGAGATAACAGTGGATCATCAAATAGTTCCTTTTCCAACTCTTCCTGGGCTGACTGAAGCATAGACTGGAACGGTACCAGTCGAACAGAAGGACCTTTTGACCCTTCTGCTCCACTACTCCCAGATCCACCAGCTTTGGAGGCTCCTTCAGCAGCCGTAGGAGTATCAGATGTTTCAGGGCTTGGTTCGCTTGGTCTCTCAGCTGTGTCTGCACTCGGAAAACTGGCAGCCGGGGACTCGATCAACCCAGTTACAGGAGAATCGGGGGCTGATCGACTAGTTCCTTCCGAAACACCCGACACCCAGTTGCGGAAGTCTTGGACTTGAACTTTTTCATGTGCTGAAAGATGTTGGACCCTAGCCAAGCAAAATTCTGAATAAGAAAGCTGAGGCAAACGAGATACAATCAACAAAATATTATATACTTACTGGCCGGCATCGAGACGAGGAATTTTCCTTTGTAACATTGATCCGGGAGCCACCTTCTGTTCCTTGCTGTCGTCAGAATCAGCATTTGCAGAAGTCGGAGGTATACAATACCAGGATTTATAATTCTTCTGCAGAAAGAAGATAATACTTAGTCAGAAGATCAAAAATGGTTGACTACAAGTACTCGACATGGTATACAAAGCACGTACCCAGGCATTCTCGGGAGGATTTTGTGCCGAGAAGAGTGTTGGAAGTGTCAAAGACTTGTCGAAGTTATCGAGTACTTTGCAGCATCTCTTTATTACTTCAGACTAAGCCATTAGTTCTGAGGACATCCTAGTGGGATCCTGCGTACCTTCATATCTGAAGGCAGGATGCTTTCGCAGCTGGAGAGGCTGCGTCCGGCGACCGATAAATGAGAAGACCACATGATCTCCAGTGACTCCCTTTTTCTTAATAATGGTAATCGCACGAAGAATGATTTCAACTTGCTTGCCACCAGGTCCTCTACTTGACCAACTCTCCTGGACTTGGGGGGCACCAGCAGTCCTTTCTGAAAGTGGGGATTCAAAGTTCCCAACCTGGAATCAGAATTTCTTCCATTCGGCTCCTTGACCCGCCGGATCATAAACCAAGTACTCACCTCAGTTCTCAGGGCGGAGTACCAATTCACATCCCCCGACGACGGCAGGATTGGTGGCATTAGGGATTGGAACAAGGAAGAAGAAATGTTGGAAAAGGTGGAAATGGGGGAGAATTTCAAGGAATGCCTCACAGAAATGAGTAAAAATTGAAAGATGCAAGATGAATTGGGGAGTGAGATGGTGTAACTAAATTCCCCAAAACTGAAGAAGTCTATAGAAAAATTATGACACGGGAAGAGTGAGACCACGTTTTACAAAATCGCGAAACATAATGGTCTCAAGGGTACCTTCTATGGGGTAATCTTCTCCTCCACCAGCGCGCCACTGGCTTACACCCTGCTCTTGGAGGAGACACATACTCTCCAACTCCCAGACCAGTGACTTAGACATCTTGCTTTTACGCCAACCTGTGGACATATTTGCGATCGTTCCCTCTTCAATCTTGGACTTGTTTTTCTTGGGAGCCATCTCACAGTCACGAGTTTTCGCTCGGGGGATACGAGAGGGGCTTTTGGATTTTGAATGAGAAGAGACAAATGTGAATCTGAGTTTGACGGCGGCCAGGATTTCAAGGGGTAAAACCCTTGGAAGTTTTCAATCGGCTTTATACGGTCTTCAAGGGCAATTTTGTGAATATTTGGGATGCCAACGGATTCTTTCCTTCCCAGGGAAGTTTTCAGTTTTTGCCACGAGTTTACATTGATTCTTAAATCTAAATGGAGGAATTTAAATTCATGACTCGGGGGCTGCGGGATATGTGTATGAGTGTATCAGAGATTTATTTTTCAAATTTTTTGGAAAATAAAGAAGGAAAAAAGACTGAAGTGACCCTCAGCCTGATTCTGCGATTCAACCTAAGGCTCAGGGGCTACTCCATATGGAGCGCGAGTACTTCGCGCACCATATATGATCAAGATTTCGAGGCTTGAGCACCTCACAGCCTCGGAGCAACCACGAGTACTTGGAGGATGATTTGGCGCATCAGAAGGAAGATCCAGAAGCAACCAGAAGGATGTTCTGACTACTTGAAGTACTCGAAGACGCCGTCCAAGTACTCGACGCCTACAAGACTCGGCTACGAAGAGCTCGGGGGCTTGTCAGACCCGGGACAACAGGACTGCTCATAGGCATAGAATGTTCTAGAGTAAGGGATAGCTCATGGATGTATCTTACCTCTTTTGTAACTACCCGAATAGGTGTAGTACTAGCTGCAGTACAAGAAAACTACCCGATCGAGTAGGAGGACTCCAACTGTACTCAGCTAGAACTTTCCATGTAACCCTGTCCCCCCAGATATATAAGGGCGGGCAGGGACCCCCTCGAAACACATCTACACCTAAGGCAATACAAACCACCACACAGGACGTAGGGTATTACGCAACTCGCGGCCCGAACCTATCTAAATCTTTGTGTTCCTTGCACCATTGAGTTCCAGAGCCATCGATCCCTACCTAAAAACCCTACTGCAAAGGGTATCCATGAGCAGGCTTGGCGGTAAACACCGACAGTGAGTTTCGTGCACAAAAAGAGGGTTGGGTCGGATGATCCGGTACTAGGCCGGATAATCCGAACCTGGGGGGCAGCGGCGCGCGCGGCGTGTGACGGCGCTCCGGCGAGGGAGGAGCTCACCACGAATCCCTTTATGCTGCTGATTTGAGCGGAGGAGGGCCGAAGGAGCGGATCGACGCGAAGGGGCGGAGCTCGGGCGATACTCCCATGGCGGCCGTCGATGGGGGGGCCGATTCCAGCGGGGAAGAGCTCGAGCGAGGCATGGGGAGGTGTGGAGGAGGTGCGGGACGAGGTTGTGGAGGTCCTTGCGGAAGGAATCGACGAACGGCGGCCGGAGATGGCCGGGGCGCCGGCGTGAACGAGTTCCGCTCGGCTCGGTCTGGAGGAGAAAGAAAATGAGAGAGTGAGAGAGAGAAGAGCCCAGGGAGTAGATAAGGCTGGGGAGGTCCGGATGATCCGGCTCTCACTCGAAAGATCCGGATTCACGATCCGGTGTGTTACAATCCTACCCCCTTAAAGAAATCTTGTCCCGAGATTTAAGCGGAGAAAGGAATAAGGCGGTTCAGATTGCTAGAAGGTTCCATAGGTAGATTTTAAAAGATGGTATTAGCAATCAAGACATTTCTTTGAACTCTTGATTACCTTCTCTGCACTTCGTGAAATCAAAGGCCTAATTCCAGAGGGTGCTAGTTTCTAGATTAATCAACATAGCTGGTTGTAATGGTATAAACATTGCCAGCTGATTTGCTAATTCATTGTTCGACATGGTTCTGGAAGACATAAGTTTCATAGCAATCGGACTGTCATTATCTAACTGGAGATTAATCGTGCCACTATGGGAGCTAATCAAATATTTTTCCACACTAAATAGCTCCAGGGCTTCAGCTTTTGCAGCGAGTGACTGTGGATAACATATGTGGACACAATCACCATCAAAGTGGACTGAAAAGAGACTAGTTGGCTATTCTAGTTTGATAATTCTAGTGCTAGCACATAATAGGACTTTGCAAGCAAGAGACATTCTAAGTCCTGGAAGAATCAAATTCTCAATTTGGTGGTGAATCTAGATAGAAAAGACATCAAGGTGAGTTTTCCGCTCAAGAACATTCTTGCTCAAGTTGTCTATTATTTAAGTGATAAAAAAGACAGCGCACAACAACGCCCCCAACAGGGATCAATGACGCCCGATGGGGTCTCCGTCGTTGCAACCAGCAAGAGCGCAGGTTAAGACTCTCGCCTGGAGCTAGCTATGGATGGAGCTGATAAGCAGCTACCTGTAGACCTGGGGCCTGGGGGTAAATTTTATGATTATTAACCACACCAACAATAACGTTTTTATCACCACACCAACAATAACGTACTTTGGTGGTTCATGGTCTACCCATGGTTTTTGTTAGGAAGGTTGTGCAGCAAGACACTTGTTTTTCTCTGCTGGATATGTAGGAAGATTTGGGTGTGCATCTGCCACATCCCACTAGCAAAAAGGATAAATATTCCATAACCAAACTACCAAAGGCACAATTTGGCCACATTCCTGTCAAGGACACATCTTTTTTTTTCTAAGAAGAGTTCTTTGTATTAACATTATAACA
This sequence comes from Panicum virgatum, assembly GCF_016808335.1. NCBI lineage: Eukaryota > Viridiplantae > Streptophyta > Magnoliopsida > Poales > Poaceae > Panicum > Panicum virgatum. Next base: position 17,396,910 of record NC_053146.1, on the reverse strand, counting down.
TAATCGCTTCAAATATAGTCTGGAGTTCTTGCGCCGTTGTATGATTGGAACAAGAGGTTGTTATCAGTGGAAGTTGAGCTTGGAGCTTGGAAGAATTCAACGGGCACGCTTCCAACGACATTCACCCATGTTGACTGGCTTGGCTTCTCACAAATCTGCACCTCGCTCGCATGTAAAATACTGGCCTACGTGTCGACTATCATGCATGTACAGGAAAAAGTCAACGCCTCATCGGCCTGAGCAATTCGATGCAACGCTGCTCATCTCACATGATCATTTTCCTAAATACACCTTCTGCGCACGAGTGACACTCCCTGTCTCCATTCTCCCTGTGTGCGCAACTGCAGTTCAGTCTCCACCACTCGTCGCCCCCGAGCGGTCACGCCGCAGCCGTCAGGCCAAACCACAGAGGGAGGTCAGGGCACGGCAGGGACCAGCGTGACCAGCGACCGGCGTGGTGGGCTTGGCGGCCGCCTACTTCGCGCGTTCGCCACCGTGGTGGCGATGGCCAAGGGCAATGGCAGCGGCAGCTGCAAAGGCGCCTCCATCCAGCTAAATTTTTTAGCGCTTCTCTCGGACCTGGCCTGGAGGGCTTTAAAGTTCGCGCTGGACCAGGTAGCGCATGCGGACTTTAAAAATGTTTCCAAAATCTCAAGAGACGTTCACTTGGATTATCTTCATTTTATTTACCTTCAAACAAAATGTTTGTGGATATTGCAGCACTCACTTAATTTCTCTAATCAGTGACGTCAAGTTGATGCTTTATTTTCTATGCTGTCAAGTTGTCGAAATTGTTGATTTTCATTACTTAACTAACCTAAATCGAGTTTTGATCTATCTGTTTATTTATACTTATTATGTCGACTTGCTCCAGAAAAAGATGGAATCAAAGTGCACGTAGAATTCAGCTTTGATATTTTGGTAAGGGAAAAGTCCAGCTTACAACCTTTAACTATCGCAAAAGTCGATTTTCAACTTTAAACTACAAAACCGGATAAGATAGACCATCCAACTATCGAAACCGGGCAAATTTTGCCATTTGTGTGGTTTTGAAGGTGGTTTTTCATTTTATAAAAAATAAAAATATTCAAATTAAACTAAAAAATCACAATTAATTTATTTAAAATAAATAATAAGAAATGGGTATCAAAATTTTCCTTAAAATGTAACCTATCTATTGGCACTATACTTGTCATTTATTCGAATCCATTTTTTATATTCATAGTATTTGGTTGCTTATAGTTATGCCTATTATTTTTCAATAAATAAGATTCAAATAGAGCAACAATAGATAGATTACATTTTTAGAAAAAAATTATACTAGTTTCATATTTTCTGTTTTAAAATGAATTAGTCTTGATTTTATAGATCTCATTATAATTTTTTAATTTTTTAAAAAATACAAAACCACTTTTGAAACCACCTTAAGGGTCAAAATTGCACGATTTCGATAGTTGAATGCCCTATCTTATCTGATTTTGTAGTTTAAGGTTGGAAATCAGAATTTTGCGATAGTTCAAGAGTGTAAACCAGATTTTTTTCCCTTTTGGTAATTGCTTGGTGGGCATGCTTCTAAGCATTTTTCATGTAATTTTAGTTTCTTGCTGACAGTAGGTTGTGGGAGCTGAATCCGAGAAACTGAGACCACGTTTTGAACTATTCATCACACGAGCTTTTTGCTTATATGGCTCCGTTGCTGCTGAAAATGTTGCCACTCCTCTGGCGCTGAAAACCCGTTCAATGAATGATTTTATACCACAATCAGATGTGACTTGATGTAAAATCAGTTTCTTATAGTTTATATTGAAACTGAATGTTTAAAGTAAACTTGCAAGGCTGCAACTATTCATTTGAGCTGTGTTTCCAATTTTGTAACTTGCCACTCGAAAGTAAGACTGTTAAAATGAAGTGAAATTGTTGATGGGAAGATTGACTATACATTGACTTGTAACAGCACAGGTCTTGAGACTCAGGTACATATTACTTATGTCACGGCTTTCAAATGCCTCGCCAACTGAACTTTGCTTACATTTATTTGCTGACGATGAGGAAATATATGTTTTAGCTGTACAGGCCTTTAGCTAGTTCATTGAGAATTTAGAGTGCATTGTGACACTTCAGAAATTGTCACCTGCATAACATAAAGTATAGAAAAATATATTAGAAATCATGACATAAATGAAGGAGTAAATTGCACCCACCACACAACAACTTGTCAGGAGGGTGCAAATTGATCCAACAACTTGTAAAATACTCAATTTAGTGTAATAACTTAACAGGTGGGTGCAGATCGGTCCAACAACTTGTAAAATGCTCAATTTAGTGCAATAACTTGACAGTTGGGCGCAGATCGGTCCAACAACTTGTAAAATGCCCAACTTAATGCAATAACTCGGCCAATAGGTGCATTCACGGTCAAAACATTGCACGGCAATGTAACTAACGCAAAGTCTCAATAAAGAGTATATTCATGTTAGGACAAATTATTAAGTATTATTTGACCATTGATTTTTGTGCCGCGCCTGCGTGGAATGTATTTGGCCAGGATAAAAACCCTCACTATAGAGAAATTAATGTTATGTCTTTACATTAATTATTTTTGTATAGTGATTTAATTTTAATTAAAACTATTTAATTTGATATTCAATATTAAAAAATTCACCCTCACTATTTTCGATATGTTTGATTATATGCACTGTTAAACTAAAAAAGTCACTACGTTACAAACTATTGATACCTTTTAGGAGCTTGGTACATATATTTTTAAAGCCTCATATATTCGTTAGAAAGGAAAAATGAGCTAAATAAACTGAAACAAACATGAGCATTGTTGAATACATGAGCAGAAGCGCAGAAGAAATCTAAAGCTTCAGGGTCTCTCTTATCGACTTCAGTGTTTGAGTGATGCTAATGGTGTAATTCTAAAATTTGTTTGCATTTGAACTAATAAAAAATTGTACATAGTTGAAAAGCAACAATCGGATCACCATCAATAATTTCCATTTATAAAATTTAAGAATTATTGACGTTTGTCTACTTTGCTTAATATGTTGCTATTGTAATGGTGGTTAAATAATATATTATTTTTGATAAAACCATAATTAATTTATTCTGAGGATAAAATTATTGGTGTCCATTGCGACACAAAAATCTACGGCCAAATAATACGTTCCGTGAATATACCCTTTATTGTGACTTGACATTAGCAAATATATTGTCGTGTAATGTATGGACTGTGAATGCACCAATTTATTAAATTATTGCACTAAATTAAGTATTTTCTAAGTTGTTTGATCAATCTGCACCCAGCTATCAAGTTATTGTACTAAATTGAGCACTTTACAAGTTGTTAGACTAATTTGCAACCATCTGCCAAGTTGTTATATGATGGGTGCAATCTACTCTAAATGAAGTATGGAAAATATGTTGCAAGTGAATTACATTCTCCCATGGGCAAGGAATGCAGTGTGCTACTGCATTGCCAATCTTGGTCACTCTCCCTTAAGGCCTTAACCCCGTCGCAACAGTTGTGATCTCCTCGTAGGTCATATCACCGAAGATGTTGATGGCGTACTTTCCCTTGTTGCCATACCTGTCGCGGATCCAACGCGTGTTGTTCTTGAAGATGGCGAAGCGCCTAGCCTTCTCACCGTGTCCGTGCACCACCACGTGCTCGTGGTGCGCGGCCCAGCGCTCGTACAGCGCCCACATGGAGTCATCCGACGCAAGGTCCTCCTCGGTGAAGGTGAAGCTCGCCTGCGTCAGGGCCAGCGCGATGGCGGCGGCCAGCGCGACGACGTAGAGTGCTGATCTCACCATTTCTACCCCTGCGCTGCGACCAGCCCCTGGCGGCCTACTGGCGGGCAGCGGGCTGACGGCCGCTTCCTCCCCGGCTCCCGTGGTCCCGCCGGCCGCCGCTACCGCTCCCGCTCCCTCGGCCGTTCGCCGCCTCGTCGGATCTGGCTGTCTCGCTTGGCTCAGTCTACGCGCACGGAGGGAGAGAAAGGGGCCGGTCCGCCGTCGGTCGGAGACTCTTTGGGCCTTTTGGGAGTGGCGGAGCGGGGTGGGCCGGCCTGGTAGGAGGAGGCCGCGTCTCTCTTGATTTGGAGCAGCCGCTGGCCTTTGTACGCCTCTCTTGCCCATGGCAAGAATTGGCGATTTGGGGATTTGAGTTACAGTGAAGATTTGAGAGACGGGGGATTTGGGGAAAGGTTGGCCCGTAGCTTGGTTTCATATTGTTCTTAAGGTGCAGTGGCTGGATATGGATTCTTGATTCCGTGGTTCTGTGTGTGAATTGGGTAGAGCGTGATGGTTTTGGTAAGGAGAGGCAATTCCATCTTGCCCGTAGCTAGTCAGGAGGTGCTGGTTGTCCAAATAACAAGCAACGGGTGCAGTCTAAATAACACTAGGTAAGTAAAGAGCTTGTTTGCCGAGTATATTTTTTTTAGCACTCGGCAAAAAAAATAAAAATACTAAAAAACTATCATTTGCCGAGTGTCCCAGATCCGACACTCGGCAAAGCTCCCATCGCATATACTTAACCTCTTGTTCGCTCATTCGCTCTCTCCCACTCATTCGCTCCTCCCAGCGCCTCCTTCGCTCCTCTCGCTCCTCCCAGCGCCTCCTTCGCTCCTCTCCCTCGCTCCTCCCTCCATCGGCGCTCCAATCCCTCGCTCCTCCTTGCTCCCCACCTCTGTCGGCCCCTCCTCTGCCTCCCCTCCCCTCCCCTCCCCCCTCTGCTCGCCCCTCATCGGTAGTGAGGAGCAGCGGTGGGGCAAGGTGCGGCGGCAGCGCATAAAGAGGAGCAGCGGCGGCGCAGGAGCTACGGCGGCGGGTCTACGGTGACGGGATCCACCGCAGGCGCGGCCTCGACAGGATCCACGACGACGGAATCCACAGTGGGGTCTATGGCGGTGGTGGTGGGGACCAAGAGCGTGGCAGCGGCAACTCCTCCAAGCGGCGATGGTAGGGACCACGGCGGCGGCTGCTACAGCTCCTCCAAGCGGCGACCGTATCGATCTCGTCGCTGGCGGTGAGGATCCTGGCGGCGCCGGTGTGGATCTCGCCAGCAGCACGACGGCGGCGCTCCTAGACGGCTTGGCAACAGCATGCAAGGGCGAGGGGCAAGGTAGGGCGTCGGCGCGAGAGGGCGAGGATGGAGGTGGCGGCGGGGCCGCGGGCGAGGCAGTGGTGTCGAACGGTGGTGGCGGCGGCGGCGGACAGTGGTGCCGGCGGCGGCGGAAGGTGTGGCTGTTTTTTTATTTCCTCTGAAATTTATTTGCCGAGTGCTACAAAATACACGGTAAACTCTTTGCCGAATGCACGACGAAAAGCACTCGGCAAAGAGTTGTTTGCCGTTACCAACAATACGGACTTACCTTTGCCGAGGGTGGCGCTCGGCAAACCTTTTACCGTGGGTTTTTTGGGCTTCACCGAGTGCTCCTAGCACTCGGCAAACTTGGGGAAAGTGAGTTACTGTATATTTGATTTTTCTTTGGAGTTGACATGTCACTATAAATTCTAGATGATTTCAGATCTACTGATTCAGATGTTCTGTTATCATTTCAGGAAGTGTGCAATGCTTGAGTTTGTATAGTGTGCCTTCTCATCTTTGGCTTCCTAGCAGAAACGTCTTGTTGTTGATTTTAACGTATAAATGAGAGGATGTGTGATAAGGACAAGCCTACGATGTCCGAATAATTGTTCCAATCTTTCACGGCACAAGATAATTATATGACAGCCTCTCTGAATTTAACTCTTTTTTTATTTTAGCTTGCACCGAAGACAAATAATTGTTCTATCCTGATATGAATATATTGCCAAATATATAGAATACACCGTACGAGGTCAGAGGATTTTCAAGCTATGTGTAGGCAGCCGCAAACAAGGGACCTCTTAATCTGATATCAAATATATAACACTTATCATAGCAGGGTCACTGATTTGTTTCTCACGTACTATAACCAAGGCAATACTTGATGGGAGCCACGAGACAAACAGTAACCTTAAATAAAATACTCAATAGCCAAATAATTTCACTCCTGTGATGAGTCGCTGATCGATACTAAGAGAAGATATAGAAAGACGGAAAAATTCTCACTCCAAACAAATCAATTGAAAATTGATGTCTATTTGACCAATCAGACAATAGCAGCAGCGATGATGAAGGGAATTGGCTCACACAGCAGATGCATTTCAAATCCTAGATAATTTCTTCCACCCGTGGCGAACCACGATCAAAAGAGAAGGAACTCTGAGAATTCCAAGCGACGCACTCGAGCCGAAGAAACTCGATCACGCACTCCATGCAAATCCACAAGGATCCGGAAACACCCGCTAGGGTTTCTCGAGCGGCGGCTCGATGAGGGAATAACTCCACAATAAAATCCAATCTAATCGGTACATGGCTAACTAGCAGCTATTTATACGCACGCAGGCGTAGACCAGACTCTAATACATGCCTGACTTAGCCCAAAAGCCCAACCCATATATGAATTGAAAAATAGCTAGTTTATTAAAATATACGAATATATGATAAAATATCCGGCTGGAGTGTAAAAGATATATTCTTTGACATAGTTGTGACGTACTCATCTTTCTTGCCTGCGGCCATAAGTCAAGTTGGAATTTCTTTGATCTCACATAACATGGAGCCAATCTGCACGAATTGCTTCTCATGTTGCTTGCGCAAGTTAACTCCATAAAAACTTAGCTTGGTTGATATAATAGCTCTACAAGGTAAATCCTCTTCCTTCGTCATGTTTTGCCTTATATCAAATGAAAATGCACCAAAGTTTATGAAAGATGGATCTTTCATATTGTTAGATGATAAATCACCTGAAATATTAACTCGCGGAGTCATGGGCTCATCAATGTGTGCATCAGTGCATGTAACATTTGGTTCAAATTTTATTTTTCTCAGTGTAGTTTGGATGTAATTTTTTAATTAGAAGCTTTTCATGGATGAGTGCAGTGGAAACACTTTGGTGCTCATTTGGTGTCAGGACTTGTTGGAGCCTGGATTGGTCCCCTTTGTACAGCTGATTTCAGTTGTTTTGTTTGTTTGTTTGTTCTTTTGCTATTCCTTTTGGGAATCTACACATTTTACGGATTGAAATTTGTGTATGGCTGTTATTTTGGACTAAAGTGACGGAATCCAATCCTTTGCTGCCGAACCGCATGATAATTGCTTACTAGAATCATTCTTGCTGGATTAGTTTCGTGCCGGGAATGAGTGAAAGGGCTGGATCCACTAATTCCTAGCCCGGAACTGTTTCTGGCCTAATTCCAGTTCTTTGCTGCCGAACGAGACCTAACTGTGTCCAACGCGTGCAACTGGATAGACAAACAATGACCTATCGATGATTTCCTGAGAATTCCAATGACCTAAACCAAATGAGGTTCTACCATTGTTGCCATGAGTATTTTTTCCCTCAAAAAAAAACTATATGTGTTCTCCTAAAGCTATAACGACCTCAGTTCAAACAGGGCGATTGTAGCTTACCCATACTAGCCTTTTGGCAGCAGCCATTATAAGGCTGTGTGTTTAGATCCGCAAAATAGTGGTAAAAATAGTCATATCGGATATTGTGGCACACTGTAGTACTTTTCGTTTGTTTGTGGTAATTGTTGTCCTACCATGACCTAACTAGGCTCAAAAGATTCGTCTCGTCGTGTACATCAAAACTATGCAATTAGTTTTTTTATTTATCTACATTTAATACTCCATGCATGAGGTAAAAGATTTAATATGATAGGTGAATAGTAAAGTTTTGGAGCGAGAAATTTTGGAAGTGAACACAGCCTAAATGTCAAAGAAACAAATTCCTGGATCCCAGGCTGGTATGGTCCTGTCTGAACGAAGTCCTGAACGAGTCATAATTATTTGTACATTCCATCAGGCCGGCACAAACAATAAGACAGGCTCGCTTTCATATAGTAAAGCACTATTATTAACACATAAAGCGGCACTTATTGATCTATAAAAGTATAGCAATCATCTATCTCAAGTTGACCCCCAAAGAATGCTTTTAATTATTTTCCACACGGATGTCTCAAGTGTTTGTCCGGTACACCTAATATAAACCGGCCAAAAAACTTCGCAAACAAGTGCCCCCCCCCCCCCCCAATTCCAGGGTCCTGCTCTTCAAATCTTTGAACAAAATCTTCGATGGCCAGTCTGCTGGTCCTGTCTTTTTTTTTTGAGCAAGTCTGCTGGTCCTGTCATGATATACAACAAAACCTATCTGGCTATCTGCTCCCCAATACGCGTCATCACATGAGCGAGTAGCCCTACTTCCAAGCTAAAAATGAAGAAGCACGTGGACCTTCCCAGCTATGAATGAGTAGGGGTCTGTTTGGCAGGGCTTCGGCTCATTCAAAAACGTGACTCCTCTGGTGGAGCGGCTTCTCTGATGAAACTGAAGCCATTTGAGGAAACGTTTGACAAAACAGCTCCATCCTATTTTTATGAATGGATTGAACCATCAAATGTCTAATATACCCTTATCTATTTAATGTGCTTATGCAGCTGAATTCTATATTTGCACGGAGAATTTTTTTATGAACAGATGAAAAAAATGAATAAGAAATATAAATATAGATTAAACCAATATTTTATATTTATTTTTCTTTATTTGTTCTCATTTCTTTCTCTTTTTTCCTTTCTTTATCCATTCCTCACCCCTTGGCCTTATCCGTTCCTCATCCTCTGTTCTTGCTGCTTCCAGCTGCTACTACGCCTTTCATCTCCCGCATGCCTCTCGGTGCATGTCGTCGGCCAGCTCCCGGTGGCCTCCTTCGCCCTACTCCCGGCAGCCACCGTCTCCCGCACGACTCCGCGCGCCCGTCTCCGCACGCGTCCGTGCTCGCTGCCGGCCGGTCGGTTCCCGGCGGCCTCCGCGCGCGCCCATCTCCCGCCTGCCTCTATGCGCGCCGCCGGCTGCCGGCCGTCTCCATGTTCCCTGCCGGTCGTCTCCCTGCTCCTCCCGCCCGGCCTCCTGCAGCCGCCCGCCCCACCTCGGGTTCCCGCCGCCGGTCTCCAGCAGGCGGCGAGGCTGGCCAAGGAGCAGCGGCCGGCGCCGCGCGGAGCGGAGCGCGTGAAGCGGCCCGGCTACCTCCGTTCGCGCCACTCTCGGGACTCTCTGGGGGCAAAGGTGGTAGTGGAGATGGAGGAGCCGCGCGGAGCCACGTTTTTTTTGGCTCCTCCCCCACCAAGCAGCTCTAGAGAGCGCGATTTCTGGAGCTCCGCCTGTGGCTCCGTCGTGGAGCACCTCGGTTGTCATCGTTTGGCCGGGCTATGGCCGGAGCCGCTTTTGGAGCTGTTTGTGGAGCCCTGTCAAACAGGGCCTAGATGTGCATGGTGGGCCTCACTAGGATCGGAGAAAGAACCCAATTATCCCAACAATAGTGTGGATTAAGGAATGAACCGTGTTGGTTGAGCACACGATGAATTTTCTTGAATTTGGCAACCTATACAAAGCCCTCGAAATCAATTACTTCCTCCCGTCATTAATGTATTATGTATGTACAAAGTCTAATAGGTTTGTCCTAAACCACTATCAACTTAGAATTTTATGTAGCTTACACGAGTTCTAGACCAGACTAGAAATGCTAGCGGCGTTGCCGCTTATGACCATGTGTGGGCTACCTGTATTGTAGGTGGGGCCTTCTTTTTCCGTATTCTATGGTAAAGCGAGGGAGCATTGGATCAGGATTTTAACTTCATCTCATGATTTTGAGATTTCCTTCATGTGTTACTGATTTATTTATTTTAGTGAACTCTGCCATTATAACTGGTGTCAGTTATCGGGTTATTGATTAACTGAAGAAGTATGGAAACATTTTGGGTAGTGAGAAATTCTCAACACTGCATGTTGCTTACAACCTCGACATTACAGAAACTAATGTAGTATGCCTCAACAGAGGCAGTGACCAAATATTCTGCGCTGTCGAAAGCTATGTTTTCGACCAAAAGATACGTAGTAAGAGCATCAATTAACCGAAGTTGTATCCAAAACTATAAGCAAAAGCAGCGGTCTGGTCCACATTTGTGTGCCATGTACACCAAAATATCCTTCCATTTTGTTTCTGTTGTCAGTCGAAACCCACCGGCGAGCAGCGACGGGCAACACGAAGAGCCGGGAGGTTGCTGGGGCGCTGGCAGGCACTGCTCCCTCGTCGACGGCCCGCAATTCCGTCACGCGCCCGGAGGATGTGTGAAAACCGGGCGTGCCACCTGACCTATACCCGATCAGGAGGGTGCAGACGTGCTCCGAACAGTTTCCTGCATACAAAGACACGTGTAAACGTAAGTTCGAGCCGTGGTCGGCTCCCCGGGACGACTCTTGCATCGGCTTTAAAGAGCCGATCGAGTCCCGGTGCCAGACGGGATCTGATTGTATCCAGATATAATAAATAAAGCAAATAACTATAAAAACTGCTTCAAATAAATCTAATTGATCTAATCCACGATGGTAACAGCTTCACTGCTAGATCGGAACATCCTACACGTGACTAGGCCTAATGAACATAACAGATAACTAAACCACAACCCAAAAGAGAGGCCTAAGAACTAGCAAGAGCCGATTCCCGGAACAATCCCTATCAAGGCTGAGATAAAGCATCTATTACACCACCGGATCATCCAATCTGTTTGCAAGGCCTAACCTAGCAGATATTACGCCAACTCTTAAGATAAGAGCAAACCAGAACAGATCAGATCTATTAAATATAAAAGAAGCAGGGTGTTACCCCTGTGCAACTAATTCTATGTGACAAGAACTAGCATGAGATTGAAACGTGACTGCACAGAGACAACATGATATTCGCAGATGATAAGCAATGAAGTACAACAGATCTACTAAAAGTCATGCTACGAACATCAAGATAACTAGTACTACTCGCCATCAAAAACGCTTCAGTACGAGTAATACCAAGATAAAAGCAAGAACAATACTGCCCTGATCGCAAGAAGCGATCAGGGCAGCATGACGCTTACTTGGATGAAACCCTAGGATTAGGGGTGGCGATGCGCCGAGAGTTGTTGTTTGCGAGTCGTGATGACACTCTCTTTACGAATAACAAAGGATACATATTTATAGTCCGGAGACTTGGGAAACAATCTAAACTAATCTTGTCCCGATCGGACTCTACTTCTAACCTTGAACTAAATCTAAAGATACATGGCCCATGTGGCCCAGATGCTCATGCAGTAGCCGATTTATAAGTCTTCTTTAGTCTTCTGCTTTGAGCCCATTTTGATTTCGGCCCATAAATTACGATAACACATGCCCCCTGGTTTTGGCAATGATAGTTCCAAAACCAATCCGCCGCTTCATCTTCCCGTTAATGCTCATTAAACACACTGTAACCATCAAGGAAGATGCAACGTTTCTGCAACTAGCTCCTCGTAGAATGTGAAAACTGCCGATCCGTCTTCCATCTTTTCACTATTTAATCTCACCCGAATCGGCTCTTTTCTACAGCAAACTCCTTCTTCCTCCTAGAGCCAGTAGCGCAGAAACCCCAACTCTCCACCAGTCATGGCCATCTCTTCTTCCTCCGGCTCCAACTCTTTTGGAGATTCCTCTTCTACCTCCTCCTCTCCTCCTTCTTCTTCCTCCCTCTCGGCCTCCTCCATCGACTCTATCCCAGAGAGCCGAGAGCCGACCCCCGAGTAGGACCCGACAGCAGCCTATGAGGCGCTGGCTCCTCCGCATTGGGATGCAGAGGAGTTCGATTTCGGGGTCGCCTCCGAGGAGGACGAACCCACAACTGAGGGAGAAGACCTCCAGTTCATACTCCATGAGGAACTGGAAAACAGCGAGGACAACACCTTCTCATGGGAAGGAGCCGACTCCTCCGAAAAGATCGACTCTTCCACCAGTGACGACACGGCGGCAGGGGGAAACCCCCATCAATTCCTCAAGCCCCCATGGAGGGAAGCGAAGAGGGAAGCAGCAGCGGCGGGCGAAGCAGCAGCAGCGCCGAGGACGATGGCAGTAGCAGCGGCGACGACGGCGATGATGACGACGACGATGGTGGAGACGCACCGTCGCGAAGCCCGAAGCGCCGTAGGAGTTCAGACACCTACGACTGGTAGACGTAGATAGCGTCGTAGGGGTAGAATCATATAGCCGAAGGATTAATTCCTTTGTAGCAATCGGCTTTCTCTGTAATGAACTTTCCTTTAATGAAATCGAGTTCCTTTATTATGTGTCTGATATTTACTTTCCAAAAAAGCCGATGGCAACGCATCAAGCTTCCATAAATATCCAAGAGCCAACGAAATTCAAACCAGAAGCAACCCGCACAGGAATAGAGTAACACCTCCAACTTGAAACGAACTCTTGAATCCGAGCAAAATTCGAAAACCAAGCTCTACAAATCCGAGCAATAACTCCCCAAGCAGCCGGAATTCGAATCAGAATCTCCAACAATCAAACCCTAAGTCAACAGATCTGACCATGGCAGATTCTACAGCTCAAACGACAAGCTCTGCAATCCACGATGCGGCAATCCACGGCCTGAAGGTAATATTCGGCCTAATCTTTTAGTTTTCTTCAGCTTACCAAGCTTCTGAAACTAAAACTTTAAACTTGACACCATACGCATACTTCTGAACTTCTGAACTTCAGGTGTTAGACATCCTTCTGCCGCATCCCTTCAACCCAAAATCTTTCTGCCTTGGCCCACAAACCCATGAAAATCCCACAGATTAGATCTCTTGTGAAGCAAATAGGATCCCTTTTGTGAGTCAAAACATCGATCTGAACCTCTGGGCCGACTGCTTAAGAGCCTGGCCTAATCCCCCTGAGAGTTGGATTACATGGTACAACAGAGTAGCAAAAGCTCACATGCCCTTCTGGCAAGATTTGAACATAGCCGATGCACTTAGCCTATCACTGTCACCCCTTGACAAAGATGAAAATCTTCTGAAAACCATCGGCTATTTCTGGTCTGATATTCTAAATTGTTTCCTCTTTGGTCATGGACCCATGACTCCCACTCTGCTAGATGTTGTCATGATCACTGGACTAGACATTAGCTCTCCCAATCCTGCTGCTCACAAAATGGCCGAAGTCCCCTTTAAACTCTCTTCCAAAGTCAACTGCACAAATTGGGGTACTTACATGAGTCAGCACATGAAAACAAAAGGTCCAGTGACTGAGAAGGAACACACAGCCTTCTTAAATCTTTGGCTAGAGCACTTCATCTTCTGTGATCCTTCTTTAGCTCCAACCAAGAATTATCTCCCATTGGCCTATCACCTGGCCCATGGCAATCGCACCGGCCTAGGTAAACTCTTCCTTGGAGAAACCTATAGATATCTCCATTTGATGACATCTAACTTGCTCAATAAAAAGAAACTGAGAACTGGAGGCCCTTGGTGGTTCATTTAGTTGTGAGCACAACTGTACTTTCAGCATCATATTCCCAACTTCCAAGGCCTGACCAAGAACTCTTTCCCCGATGAGAGTGGCAAACCAATCAGATGTACTAGTTACGGCCAAGCTTTGTTCAGTCTCCCTGGCAGTAAACTAAATTCAACAGATGCAGCAAACTGGTTTAGAGTCTTCTACAAAGGACTAGACAATCCTCTCTACTTCCCGTTTACTGAATCTGAATCCTTTGAGAACCCAACTGCCTTCAGATTAGATAACTTTGCCGATGACGACAGCACTCGGCATCTATATTCTCTGATGATTCGACCTGGCTTCCTCCCCGTTGGCATCAGCACCTCCAATAGAATTATCAAGTCAGGTTATGAATCTTACCAACTAGCCATAGCAGCTCGGCAATTTGGCCTAGGACAGGTCCCTCCCCACTTCCATATTCACCACTTGGTGGAGAGCAGAGCCGATCTGTCTGACGGTCTTACCAGTTCAAGATGCTACAGCATATTTGATGACCTCCACATCCCAATACCAGCCGATCTGTCCTTTACCTCTTCATCAATCGGCTTTGATACTTGGTGGAACATGTGGAAAACTCATGTCTTCAGAAAAGCTCTAGGTCCTCGACTGCAGCAAATCGATCCTGAACATGTAATCCCCGAGGAAGATGTACTGAATTTATGTACTTTATTCCTCCTGAGTCCTCTATCCCTTTCTCTTGGCTAATCCTGCTCATCCTGTTAGCAGCAACAAGACGGTCCAGAACCTACGACCAGCACTGGGAAGCCATTCCACTTTCTTCCAACTGCTCCTGATGTACTCTTCTGCAAAGGATCACCACCAATGAAGAAAGTGATAATGCCTGTTCAGCCAGACATACTTCAGTCGGCTTCCAAGCGAAGACAAACTTCTGCAAGCGTTGCCCCCCGAGTCTTGACCAAGAAAAGGAAGATGATCACGAGGCGAGTGATCAAGAAATCAGCACCAGCTTCTTCGAGTCCATCAGAGTCTAATACCAACCAAGTAACTCATTTCTCTGAAACTTCTTCTTTATCTCATACATGTGTACTCCGGTTGACTGTAATTCTATTTTCAGGACGCAGCTAAAGACATCCCCAATCCGGATCAACATGAGATGGCTGCAACTCCTGATGCACTGTCGGATGCAAGCGAGGAACAAGCCAATGCAGTAGATGCTCTTGACGTCAACACCAGCTCTAACAGGACGATTGCTCCTGAATCGCCCAACACTTCTCCAGAACAGGTAACATTACAAAACCAATTCTGAATCAGCCGATAGCCCCATAAATGCATCTTGCTCTAACTCCAGATATGTCCATAGGATTTTGAAATTTTAGGTTTGCTTTCCTTTGACCCTGCATCAATGGGTCTGACTCTCCCTGGAGTAGAAACATCATCTTTACAGCAATCGGCTAGCTTGGCACATCAGCTTCAACTCATCAAGGATCTACTATCTGCTCCGATCAATGCTCTGGTTGACGATTCCAGCAAGATAAAGAACATCTTCGAGCAAATAGAAACCCAACTTCCGGAGCCGTTGCAAATCAAGCTCTGGCCAGCCAGCAACCTTCCATTCTTTCGGATAGAAGTGAATAAAGCACAACAACGGATGGAAGCACGTCGCTCTCAAGCTTCTTTGAAAGCTGACATTACCCAAAAGTGCAAGGCCCTCAACCAGAAGAAGGCCACTCTAGATACCAAAGCTGACGTGTCTATCAACAAGAAGCGACTCGACCTCCTGAAGAAAGAACTGGCAGAACTCGAAGAAAAGGTTCGTACCACCAAGAAGCTCATCCAGGCCGAAGAAACTACCATTGCAAACTCCGAACAAGAGACCTAGGAAATAACCGAGCAGATACAAGCAGAGTTTGCAGAGATAAGCACCTTGAGTCGGCAGATAGTAACAGGCGATGACAAGGATGACGAAGCAATCATAGCACGAGCAGACGCCGTCCGTATAGAAGCCATCCATGTCATAGAAGAATTCCTGAACCAGTAGATAGGCTCAAGATACAATTAGTACTGCCTGTTAACCTGAAAGTTGTACTTGTTTAAAAACATCTTAAGTCGATGGTTACACATCGGCTGTCTTACTTCTGAAATGCATTTTTTCTTTACCGGCCAACTCAACGTGTTGGCCTATCATCATCATTTTTTTTTTACCAGTCAACTCAACGTGTTGGCCTGTCATCATCAAATTTTTTTTTTTGCGGCCAACTCAACGTGTTGGCCTATTACACTGCAGCCAGATGGATCTCATCGGCTTTTCGTTACTCGCCTTTCCACATGCTCGGGAAATACTTCTTCAGATGCTGTCCATTGACAGCAACAGGAAACTTGACGCCATCCAATTCCTCGAGCATGTACGCATTCCCAGGCAAAACCTGATCAACCTTGTACGGCCCATGCCAAGTTGGAGACCATTTACCGAATTTTTTATCTTTAGTTCCCAACGGCAATACTGCCTCCCAAACCAAGTCTCCCAGCAGGAAATCCTTAGGCTTCACCTTCTTGTTGTATGCACGGGCGACTTTAGCCTTATTTTCTTTGATCTTTTCCAACGACCAAAGCCTTAGTTCCGTTAGGTCCTCCACGTTGTCATTCATCAAGGCTGCATACTGTTCAGCAGATAAATCATTCTGAAACTCAACATGCCTTGATCCGGCCGTGATCTCCCACGGTAGCACAACATCCTGGCCGTAGACTAGATGGTACGGCGACGTCTTGGTGGACCCATGACACGAAATACGATATGCCCACAAAGCTTCTGACAACACCTCATGCCAGCTCCTAGGATATTCATCGATCTTTCTTTTTATGAGCTTGATGAGGCTCTGGTTGGATGCTTCAGCCTGTCCATTAGCTTGGGCATAATATGGAGATGATCTGATCAGCTTAATCCCCATGTCATCGGCAAACTTTCTGAATTCCTCTGATATAAAGACCGATCCTCCATCGGTCGTAATGGTCTGAGGGATCCCAAATCTGTGAATGATGTGCTCTTTGACAAAGCTGATCACATCTCTCGATGCTACCGACCTCATGGGCACTGCCTCTACCCACTTTATGAAATAATCTGTGGCAGCTAAGACCCATTGGTGACCCTTGCTAGACGACGGGTTGATCTGTCCAATCATGTCCATGCCCCAACCTCTGAATGGCCAGGGTTTGATGATAGGATTCATCACTGATGCTGGCACTATCTGAATTTTGCCAAACCTCTGACATGCTTGACATCCCTTGTAATATTTAAAACAATCTTCCAGCATACTGGGCCAGTAATAACCCGATCGCCTAATCAGCCACTTCATCTTATGAGCCGATTGGTGAGTACCGCAGGCTCCTTCATGAACCTGATGCAAGAGCCGATTTGACTCTGAAGGTCCCAGACATTTAAGTAGTAGTCCTTCCAAGGTCCTGTAGAACATGTCATCCCCTATCAGAACATACTTCATGGCCTTAAGTCTTATCCTTTTGGGTGCCCCCCGAGCCGAATCCTTCAAGTAATTGAAGATATCGGCTCTCCAGTCTCCGAGTTCTAGAAACTGAACCTCCACTTCGACTCCATCGGCTGTCTCCTTGTAGCCAGAAGCCATCTGTGCCAAATCATTAGTTTCATTGTTCAGAGTCCTACGTATCCAGTGGAAATTGATGTACCTGAATCATGACATCAACTCACGGCACTTCATCCATATCGGGAAAAGAGCCTCGCTCTCACACCTATATTCTTCCGTGAGCTGAGAAATCACCAGCTTCGAATCTCCAAAAATTTCCACCGCTTCTGCACCGGCTTCGAGAAGCAATTCCATCCCTTTGCGAACGGCTTCATATTCCACCAAATTATTTGTGCACGGGGTAGTCATTCTGATGGAGAAGGAGTAAGTCGCCCCACGAGGTGACACCAACAGAATTCCCACACCACATCCATCATCACAAGCCGATCCATCAAAGAACATAGCCCAAGCACGAATAAACAATGCAGCAATATCAGTGCTGATCCTGTCCGCAACAAGATCCGCCAGTGCTTGTCCTTTGACTGCTTTTGCAGGCTGATACCGGATATCGAATTCGGACAATGCAAACATCCATTTTCCAAGTCGGCCTTTAAGGACAGGGGCCGACAGCATATGTTTTATGACATTCAATTTGCATATAACAATTGTTTCCGCCGAGAGCAAAATATGGCGAAGCTTCGTACATGTAAAGTATAAGCAAAGACAAAGCTTCTCGATTTCAGGATACCTGGTCTCGGCGTCTAACATGCGTCTGCTGAGGTAGAAAACCACCCTCTCTTGGCCGTCATGCTTCTGTACTAGCACCGAAGCAATGGAAGTGTCACCCACGGATAGGTACACATAGAACGGCCTATCTTGCTGAGGAGGAACCGAGGCTTTGACAAATATTCCTTGATTTCATCGAAAGCTTGTTGCTGTTCTGCCCCCCAGCGAAACTCATCATCGGATTTGATCTTTACTAATCCCATAAACGGCTCAATACGTCCGGACAGATTAGAAATAAATCGCCTGACAAAATTAATTTAACCGATGAGTTTCTGCAACTCCTTTGTAGTAAGTGGCTTCATCGTCTTTACAGCTTCTTGACTCTTTAGGCCGATCTCAATTCCCCGTTCATGCACCAGGAATCCCAAAAACTGACCAGCCAACGCACCGAAAGCGCACTTCTTTGGGTTCATTTTGAGCCCAAACCTCCGAGTCCGCTCCAAAACTTGACGCAGATCTTCTAAATGCCCAGCAGCTGATTTGGACTTGACCACGACATCATCAATATAAATCTCTACCAGTTTGCCGATGAGATCATGGAAAATGTAATTCATAGCACGTTGATATGTTGCACCGGCATTTTTCAGCCCGAAGGTCATAACCAAGTACTCGAACAAACCAACTGCACCTGATACTCTGAACGCAGTCTTGTTCACGTCCTCTGGGGCCATGAAGATCTGGTTGTAACCAGCATTGCCATCCATAAAACTCATCATTTTATGGCCAGCAGCTGCGTTGATCAATGTTTCTACAACAGGCATCGAGTATTCGTCCTTTGGTGTTGCTCTGTTGAGATCTCTAAAATCGACGCAAACACGCCATCGGCCATCCTTCTTTTGTACCGGTACCACGCTAGAGATCCATTCTGCATATTGGCATGGCCTGATGAACCCAGCATCCAGCATCTTTTCCACCTCTTTCTTAACTTCTTCTAGGACTTCGGCCTTCATCTGACGTGCTCGTTGCTGAAACGGCTGAAACCCTTTCTTGAGCGGGAGCCGATGCTCGACTATGCTCCTATCCAGTCCGGGCATCTCGGTGTAGTCCCATGCGAAGCAATCCCGGTATTCTTTTAGCAGTGCAATCATCTCCTCTCGCAAAGCCGGATCCAACTTCTTGCTGATAAATGTCGGCCGTGGCTTATCCCCAGGACCGATGTTAATCTCTTCCAAATCATCAGCTGATGTGAACCCGTATCCGAGTTTGCCGTCGTCTGAAAAATCAGCTGCGAACGCAAGCGAGTCTTCATTATCCACAAGATCAGCGGCAAACATAGGGAGATGACAAGAAAAATTATTTGGCCAACCGCGTGGGCTGGCTGCTTCTACACTTCCATTATCATTTGAAACCCAATAGTCGATAAGTGGACAACTGCTAGAGCAGGCCATCATGTGTACATGGTGTAACAATTCCGACCACAAATAGAATTCTTCTATTTTTTGGGGTCGATCGCTGGGACCGGCCAGGATGCATCTATTCTGTGAGGCCAGTGGATAAGACCAGCCTCAGTCCGTTTTTTGTCGCCTCGATCCGATCACAGTCTTCCAGGGCGATCCCTGAGATCGGCTCTTGTCCTTCCGCATCCCAGGCGTTCATATCTGCGACCGAGACCTCGCTGGAATCGTCTGTAGGGACCACTTCTACTTCATCGCCATCCCATTGGATGAGGTGCTGATGCATTGTGGAGGGGATACAACAGTTGGCATGAATCCAGTCCCTTCCAAGCAGCACTGTGTATGTACTCTTGCTGTTAACGATGAAGAACGATGTTGGTACGGTCTTGCGGCCCACTTTCAGCTCCACGTTTAGGACCCCCATCGCCTCTGATGGCTATCCATTGAAGTCATTAAGCATCACATTGGTCTTGATCAGATCGGCAGAAGAACGACCCAATCGGTGCAGCACAGAGTATGGCATCAGGTTGACTGCAGCACCAGTGTCGACCAACATCCTATTCACAGGCTTGCCGTTGATGAAACCCTTGAGATATAACCCCTTCAGGTGCTTGTAGCTTTTCTCCTTGGGCTTCTCGAAGATGACCGGCTGTGGGCCCAGATCCAACTTCGCGATGGCCGATTCTTCCGGTTGGGGTGCTCGAAACTCTGACGGGAGCACGAACACCATATTCACATCAGACGATGGCTTCTCATCGGCTTTTGTCTGCTTGGGGCGCCACTCTTTTCTTGGAGGGCGCCTTTCCTCCCTTCGCGGTCGCCTGACTTGCTCCGCGAGATCCGGACGCGCCTTCCTTAGCACGTCGAGGTACTTTGCTTCTGCCTCTTCCAGATTGCGCAAGCGCTGTACTCTGCGCTTCTGCGACCGATTAAGCCCGTCAGGACACCACCGCGGGCGATGGTACCTGTCTTCTTCCTCTGGCTCGGAATCACCCCTGGATGGGCGCCTCACGTGGTCATCCTGACGCGTTCCGGGCCCCAAGCGCCGGAACACTGATGTCTTGTCCTGCTGGTGTCCTCAAGGCCTGCACTCCAAGCAATCATCTATAGTAGGTAATCGGCTAATGCCGGAATTCCAACAGTACCTGAAGAACGGGCAATGCCAGTGGTCGCGTATAGCCTGGCGTCTCCCCAATGTCCTTCCTGAGCGGTGCTCGTACTCGTCTTCTTCCGATTCATATCGGCGGCGTAGCTGGTATTGGTACTGGTATTTTTCCAGAAGCTGATTAGAAGCTGGAAGCTGATTGCGGATGTGGCGCACCTGCTCTTCAGTCACATGCCGCTGTTCCAGCTCACGTTCATCTTGCGGCCGTTTGCCAGAAGCGGCCTCTCTCCTCTGCTTATCATGGCGGCGCATGGGTCCCACCATGTTGATCTGGAATGCCAAGTCCTGGCCCTCGGATCCGAAAGCTGACAGCTCCACCACGTTAGCTTGCGGGAAGGGCTTGGTGTCAACCTTCATCGTGTGTTGAGCCAGGATTAATCGGCCTTGCTCGATAGCCGATTGTATCTGACGACGTAGCTCCTTGCATTCACCCGTAGAATGAGTGAATGAGTGGTGCCATTTGCAGTACAACCTCCCCTGCAGCTCTTGTGCCGTCGGTAGCTTGTGATTCTCTGGAAGCTTCAGCTGTTTCTCTTTGAGGAGCAGATCAAATATCTGCTCTACCTTAGTCACATCGAAGTCGAAGCCCTTCACAAGCCCCTGCTGTTTGACCCACTTGCACGGGACAGGGTTTGCCCCCCGGGTCCACTCTGCCACGGCCACTTCTTGCTCTTCACCAGAGTCATCAGATTCATCCGCCTGGGCCATGTTTACATGGCGCTTGAACTTGTCCTGGTACAGCTCAGGATGATAATGCTCGTATGCTGTAAGCTTCTGCACCAGGTGTGCCTGGGACGTGAACTCCAACTGAAAAGCCGCATCCTTGATCGGCTTAGCAAGTCCCAGGACAGCCAGATCGACTGCCTCCTTCTCTGTGATGCGCGATGAGTAGCATCGGTTCTTGACCTCTCTGAAGCGCTGTATGTATTCTGACACAGTTTCTCCTCGCTTCTGCCTGACTTGGGCGAGGTCGGCAATTCCAGCTTCAGCAGCCTCCGAATGGTACTGGGTATGGAATTGATCTTCAAGCTGCCTCCAAGTCCGAATCGAATCCGGAGCCAGTGATGCATACCATCCAAAAGCTGGGCCTGCAAGGGATTGGCCGAAGAACCGGACCCTCAACGGATCCGACACTGAGATCATCCCAAGCTGCGTTAAGTATCGGCTCACATGCTCGATGGAGCTGGCTCCCTCTGACCCGTTGAACTTGGTGAACTCAGGAAGCCGATACTTAGGTGGCAGTGGGATTAAGTCATAGTCGCTTGGATACGGCTTGGAATAGCCGATCGCTTTCCTCTTGGCCAGGATGACGAACTGGTCTCTCAGTATTGCACTGACCTGCTCCACACTAAGAACTCCTGGGGCCGATGGCTAAGCACTCGGCCCAGTAGCGTACTTTGCCAGCCACGCTTGTTTCTCCGCATCTGCTCCAGAAGCTCCTGGGTTCACCATCTGCACCGAGCGTGCTGGACTGACGCTGTCAGGGATGTAGGCGCACGTGTAGCCGTGCGGAATCTCCTTGGGTGGCTCGGTAAGGAACTGGCCTTCTCCAGGATCACCGCCGATCTTGTGGACGACGTAGATCGGCGAGCTCTGTGGTCTGGGAGCTGCAAATGAGAATGGCAGTTGCGGCCTAGAATGCAGTGCAGCTTCCTCTGTGTGACTCCCCAAGATTGGCCCTGATGGAGAGTACTGGTTCTTGATTATCTCCTGGATGACGCGATGTGCCATGCGCTCGAGTTCGTTCATCAGGCTCTGAGAGTGCCGATGAAGCGCATGGGCCACCATGTAGTTCATCTCCCGACACAGGGCTCTGGTGCGCTCTTCAGATGATACAGACAGATCTACATTGTCAAGAGCGCCTTCTGGTGAGAACCCCTTCCACCTGATACCATGGTTGCGAGTCTTCTCAAAAGAGCCGATGAGATCGGCTTCCAGCAGAGCTTTGATCTCATCATACTTCTTCTTGTGTTCAGGAGGAAGCTCTTCATACGTGACGGGCTTGGGAGCAGGTTCTTGATCTTGAGCTCCAGTCATTGTTGCAGTGGACGTTGTTGCCGAGAAGGGTCCCACCGAGCGTGCCAGAAAGTGTTGTCAGTCGAAACCCACCGGCGAGCAGCGACGGGCAACACGAAGAGCCGGGAGGTTGCTGGGGCGCTGGCAGGCACTGCTCCCTCGTCGATGGCCCGCAATTCCGTCACGCGCCCGGAGGATGTGTGAAAACGTAAGTCCGAGCCGTGGTCGGCTCCCGGGACGACTCTTGCATCGGCTTTAAAGAGCCAATCGAGTCCCGGTGTCAGACAGGATCTGATTGTATCCAGATATAATAAATAAAAGAAATAACTATAAAAACTGCTTCAAATAAATCTAATTGATCTAATCCACGATGGTAACAGCTTCACTGCTAGATCGGAACATCCTACACGTGACTAGGCCTAATGAACATAACAGATAACTAAATCACAACCCAAAATAGAGGCCTAAGAACTAGCAAGAGCCGATTCCCGGAACAATCCCTATCAAGGCTAAGATAAAGCATCTATTACACCACCGAATCATCCAATCCATTTGCAAGGCCTAATCTAGCAGATATTACGCCAACTCTTAAGATAAGAGCAAACCAGAACAGATCAAATCTACTAAATATAAAAGAAGCAGAGTGTTACCCTGTGCAACTAATTCTATGTGACAAGAACTAGCATGAGATTGAAACGTGACTGCACAGAGACAACATGATATTCGCAGATGATAAGCAACGAAGCACAACAGATCTACTAAAAGCCATGCTACGAACATCAAGATAACTAGTACTACTCGCCATCAAAAACGCTTCAGTACGAGTAATACCAAGGTAAAAGTAAGAACAATACTGCCCTGATCGCAAGAAGCGATCAGGGCAGCATGACGCTTACTTGGATGAAACCCTAGGATTAGGGGTGGCGATGCGCCGAGAGTTGTTGTTTGCGAGTCGTGATGACGCTCTCTTTACGAATAACAAAGGATACATATTTATAATCCGGAGACTTGGGAAACAATCTAAACTAATTTTGTCCCGATCGGACTCTACTTCTAACCTTGATCTAAATCTAAAGATACATGGCCCATGTGGCCCAGATGCTCACGCAGGAGCAAGTCTTCTTTAGTCTTCTGCTTTGAGGCCATCTTGATTTCGGCCCATAAATTAACCCTGTTAATTTATGGCGATAACAGTTTCCTTGGTACTAGCTGTGTAGTCCTGCCACATAGAGGAAAAATAAGGAAACACTATTGGCATTTCAAATAAAAAAAGAACTCTACTACTTCTTCAAACTATAAGAATTGCCTAATTATCTATGAAATAATTGTATGGATGTAAAGTTTGTCATCAAACCTCCACTACACTTTGATGAAGTAAAAATGGAGTATTGATTCAGAGAGTATGACTCAAACTGGTAGCCATCTTTGTGTTATAAACATTCGAAATCCTTTTCAAAATGGGAATATGCAGGTAGTAAAGGCACTTTTTAGGGAAAAAAATACTTGCAGAAATTAATTTGGTAAATAGTGCAAGACTTCCTTTTCTCATAACTACAATATGTAAGGGTAACTTAACTTGATCATTCCTCTATTTTTAGCTTCTTCCTCTTCTGTTCGTCATGCTTCTTGTCATCATCACCATTAATCTAGGAAAAGATTCCGTGCAAAATAAATATTAGTTGTTATGCAAAAATAACAACAGGCTGCACAACTATATTTTGAATGTATAGAAGTTCCATGCTCTTATAGTGATGTCTTTTGATGAAAATTACTAATTGAGGAAAGAGATAAGTCAGTAATTGGATTGCTCTCAAATATTTTGCTAATCAGCCTGTTAGAATATTGAGCAAAACTACTTGTCTAAGTACTTTAATACTCATAGGCCATAATCAGAGAATTTTCAGGTTTATTTGTAAGTAATATCAAAGTGAAATGAGAATGTAGCTAAATTCAGCAATGATAAGGTATATTGTTTGGTCTTCCAATATGATTAATAAAGGTAAAGTCAGTTCATAAGGCAAAATACAGCAGGACTGCAACAAATACACCAAAAAAAGAACACATGAATTATCTGTAAGTATTCTGGAAGTGTAAAAAATTGAGGCTGCAGTCAGTCATTGATGTTTCAGATAGAAAACAAAGGCTGGAGATAGTCATTGGTGCTATTTACTTTCTTTGTGCTAGTAACTCAGGACAAATATAGATTGGTTCAGAAAAAACTCAGGACAAAATAGGAAAAATACACATTGTGTAGCATGGGGAAAAACAATGATGTAACATGTATACAAATATTAATACCAGCTACTGTAACATGAATGTTTACCTTTTTTAAATCTTGCTCTTCACTTTCTTGGTGCTAGTTCCTGAAAATACAGAGTGAGTTTTTGTTAGAATAAGTAGTACTGAAATAGCGGCTAAGGAAAGAGAGGAAAGAACAGGATAAAAACGTTCCTCTTCTGCCGGCCGGGACTTGCCTCAGAAACTTCACGAAGAGAGCCACATTGGAAGTGGGAGAAGTCGGAGGCAGGAACGTGAGCGAGGATAGTTTATGGTTGAAAAAGAGAACGCGAGCATAATCTTACTTAAGGACACATCAATTCAGGTTGTGGTTAGAATGGTTAGTAAAGACTAAGGAACTGAGGATATCTTGAGCAGATGAATACACAAAATGGAGCTCAGAAAATAGAAGATTGTATCCCCTCTCAGTTGGAATTAGGATATGAATTAGGATATGATCTGAAATTCTGAATGCACATAGAATGAAAAACTAAGGAAAATGACAGCTTGACCCTATACTCAGTGCTACTAATATAAATATTCTTGTTCTGATTTCTAATCCATCGGTATTTTTGATCTGTTCTACAAAAAAAATGAAGTTATTTCTGTTCCTGAATTGTAAAGGACTGAGTTTTAAATGTGTTGATACAAGAGTGGGAAGTTAAATGAAACGACCAAGCATTGTCAAACTGCTAATTTAGTTGTTTGTTGGCTCAAATCTTGGCAGCCTTATATATAGACATAAATGAGAACATGAACAAAAGTAATGTTGGAGGCGCTAAATTTCTATTAAATTTCTATGAACTGTACGTATGCTGAGGCATTTGTGTTGGGTACTAAAATTATCATGATATATAGTTCAGTGTTTTTTCATTTGCTTGATTGCTTTACATTACTACTACATGGAGAAGTTGTAATTATATTATACATTTCGATGGCACAGAAACAGTTTGAAATTTGGACAAAGCCACAACAACAGAATTATCAGTTGTTATTTTGCTTGGTCTTTTGATAAAAATTATTGGCTTGCTGATACATAGCTGTAGTTACTAATTGTTTTGGTTCTAGATCTTCTGGTTTGGGTTTCTTCTGTTTCTTTAAGAAAATGTATTTAAATTTTAATATACCCGAGATTGTCAATTTATCACTATATCAAATTTTCTGGTAAATGGAATAATTCAGGACAATTACAACTTAGTCATGCAAGTCTAGTTCAAACAAACCTATATTACCGAATACTGAAACTAACAAGGGGAAAAACTAACAAAGAGGGTCAGCAACAGATCAGAAAATACATGGTTAACCATAACCACTTAACTGTCCCGGGAAGGGTTGTGTGATCCATGGATTGAGCACTCAGTCATGAACTCATGATTGTAGCAGAAGGTGGTCTTTATTTTGAGGGTAGGCAATTATGGTGACCATGATCGCTTGTGCTGCCGCGGAGCAGCATGTTGAGCAGGTAGTACCGCAGCAGGTATACGAATATGTCCTGGTTGGGCATAGTGTCGCGTGTTCGCTGGCGACCAACCCACCAGTGGCCACATACTGCATAGTCCATACCTTCACCAGCCCGCCTGCTTCCTCCAGCAATCATCGCCCGTATTAGTCGGCTCCCTCGTCCGATGCTGCTTGGCGGCGACACGGGCCGGTGCTAAGAGAAGGCCAGAAGGGGGCTGCACGGAGTGAGGAACTGGGAGGGAAGTAGGCCACGACTACTGCGGGAGGACTCCGCTTCAGGGGTACGAGCGTTAGCCGCGGCCAGCCATGAGCTGATGAGCGCATATCGTCCGTGCGCCGCCAAGCCCCCAGTCCCCCACTACAGCTACCCATCTGGCTTGCTCCTGATCCCGCAGCGCAGTGCAGTTCGCATTGCCCCGCCTGCGAAACAGGACGCGGCCGCGAGCGTGGAGGGGGCTTCATCATTAGTCACCAACAACAATCCCGACCGGCGACAGTGACCGGATCTCGTGGGCGTGCGGGCAATGCGAGCCCGCGGCCGGGGAGGATATCGGAGATCTTTTGGGGGGGGGGGGGGGGGCGCACTCACCTGCTGTTGCCGGGCGACCTGCTCCCGGAGCTTGGAGGCCTGCTTCCGGATGTCCTCCATTGGGCGCCGCCCTCTCCGGCATCGCGGCCGATCGAGAGGGGGACGGAGGTGAGCGGTCACCCCCAGCGCGGGGAAGAGGAGGCCGGCGCGGGGAGAAGGGAGGAGCGGCGATCGGCGCGGGGAGAGCAGTTGTTGCTGCCGCCTCTTGTCGTCCATCTTCGTCTGCCCCATCGCCTCCACTGGCGTGGCCCTCTATGTACATCTCTATGTGCCGCGCGGGGATGCAGGGAGAAAGGGAGGGCCAGCGCCTGGCGGCCGGCGCGGCGAGAGAGGGAGGTGGAGGCGGCCGGCGCGGCAAGCAAGGGACGACGCCAGACGAAACATCGAGAAGATGTCAATGTACTGCAGGTTGATTTTGCTAAACTTTGAGGGTTTTTTTTGAAAAATGAACGTGGCTAGCACGTTCCAAGCCGTCCACGGGTTGATCCGATGGCCGAGACAAGCCGCGCTGATGTGGCCACGCTGATGAGCTACCTTTTGGTGCAAGAATCATACTGTAAAGATTTGTCATGGAAATTGCTACCTTAATATGTAGCCGTTTTGATGAAAAATAAATAGATAATATATTTTCAGAAATGTTGGTAGTCAAAGCAAGAAATAGTTAAACTGGAGATAAATCTTCATGAACTATGTGTTCACAGAAAGTTAATAGCTCTTACTATTCAGGTGGACTTTATTAACTAGAAAGTGTATTTGTCATTCCTTTTTGGCAGGGTGAAAGAGAAACACAGAAACAGTGAAAATAAATGGTTTCTAAATTCCCCAGCAGTCGTCCGGACAAACGAGGGTTCAAACAAAAATCCTCGAAGGAAGAGATGCATCTTTGACCAGATAATACTGAGAGAGAGAGCACTGCATTCTCTCTCTCCCCCTCTGTACTGTATGGGTGGAGTCATATCCGGTGCAAACATCTGCCGTCAGAGGCTGGCCAAATCTAGATTATGTTTTTGTCTCCTCTTGTCGTTATCGCTGGAGGGACGACCGACGAAACTACTCCCTCCCTCTCTAAATATGTCGGTTTTGTTTTCAGAGAAATAACTTTAATCAAATATATATATAAATATATTAATATTTATTGTACAAATTAAATATTATTGAATAGATATTTGAATCTAGTTTTTTATAGAATTTATTTGGAGATTTAATTGTTACATATAATTTCTACAAATTTAGTCAAATTTGTGGCACGAAAACCAAAAACGATTTTTATTAAGAGAGAGAATGTCTTCTGTGAATATATTAGTAAAATAATTACATGGATAGTCCTCTTAATTTGATTGAATGCCGGATTAGACATATCTTGGAGCTGTGCTTGGCCAGGACCAAAGTCCGAAAGTCGGCAGCAGCATCGTGCAGCAGCGCGGTGTTCAATGCGAAGGCTGAACCTAAACTAAACAGGGTAGATGCCTGCCTAGAGCCCTAGATAGGTTTTGACCGGCGAGGCCGAATAACAGAAATATACACACACTTAAAGAAATAGGTTTAGGTAGTGTTTAGATGCGTAAATTTTTTGGTGTAAAATACTATAGCACTTTTATTTATATTTGATAATTATTATCCGATCATGAATTAATTAGGTTCAAAAGATTCGTCTTGCAAATTACAGATAAATTGTGTAATTAGTTATTTTGTTTAGTTATATTTAGTATTTCAGGCATGCGTTCAAAGATTTGATGTGATGGGAAATTTTATAAAGTTTTGGAATTTTAAAGACAACTAAACAAGACCTTAGCTTAGAACACCATTTGTAGACACCATCGAGCTGAGATGGATGTGATTGCCCTGGGCAATTGATTGAGGCCCCGTTTAGTTCTCAAAAATTTTCACCCAAAAATTTTCAATTTCCCTTTGAGCACATGTATGAAGCACTAAATGTAATTAAATAATAAAACTAATTACACAGTTTGAATGTACACGACGAGACGAATCTTTTGAGCCTAATTAGTGCATGATTAGCCATAAGTGCTACAGTAACCCACATGTGTTAATGATGCGGTCAAAGACCTCAAAAGATTCGTCTCGCGGTTTCCAAGTGAGTTCTGAAATTAGTTTTTTAATTAGTGTTCGAAAAATCCTCCCAACATTTGGTCAAACATTGACGTGACACCCAAAAATTTTCACCAAATGGAACTAAACGCCCCCTGATCGATTATTAAGCAGCTGATGATTGCAAACCTCTAACTGTTTTCAAAAGTTAGGCCCCGTTTAGTTCCCAAAATTTTTCCTACAGTATCTGTCGCATCAAATCTTTCGACACATGTATGAAATATTAAATGTAGTTGAAAAAAATAACTAATTACACAGTCTAACTGATTAGCACGAGATGAATCTTTTAAGCCTAATTAGTTCATGATTGGACATTATTTGTCAAGTAACAACGAAACATGTTACAGTAAATTTTCACACTACTTTTTGTAAACTAAACGCGGCCTTAGCCCTAGCTGCTTAGCTAGATCTAGCAAGTGGAGGTGTCCTGTCAGCCCCTCAAGCTGCACGTCGCCATCGTCGTCTTTCCCGCTCGGCTCGTCGCCGGTCTCCCGGCCGCGTGTCTCGCGCACGCTCAGCGCTGCCCGCATGCGCGCGGCTTTCCCGGCGTGACACGGCGCGGCGATCAACATCAGCGAGAGTAATCAGCTTTGGTCGTGCAAAGCCGCGGCGGGAGGGAGACGCGGGCAGAAAAAGACGGCGACGACCTCGAGCAGGACAAGGCCGGCCTAGGAGTAGCATAGCTCCCCCAAGCCCCCGGCTGCCTGCACCTAAACTGCGTGTCGGCGCGCGACGTGTCCTCATGGGACCGGGATCAGGTGCAGTCAAATAACGACCGCAACTTTAGCGGCCGCGGCATAGAAGCCCTCCAAATGGCACTGTTTGTCTTCTTCGTTCGTATTCTTCTTTTCTCCCACACTGTTCTCCATTCTCCTGATCCCTCGGCGCCCACGGCCTTCCGACTCGGACCGGGCGCTGCTGCTCCGCTTCAACACTGGGCCGCCGCTGCCACCAGCCTCGAAGCTCGTCCGCGCCGAGGACGAGGACAGCTGCTTCGCCGGCAGCGCGGCGTGCTGCTATTTGATCACACCGGAGGACGCGCTGCCGGACAGCGGCCGCAGCGAGCTCCTCATCGTCCATCAGCTTCTCCTGCTCGATGCTGTACCGCAGGGTGGTCGCTGTGCCGTGCCGGTGCTATTGTGGTGGACCTGGTCCTGGTGGTAGCCGCTCTTGATTTGGCAGAACGGCGCCTTGCAACAGCTGCTCTTGTCTTCGCCAGATGGCGTCTCCCTGGCCCTGGGCCGGACGTCTCCGATGCCGCGGCATTGCTCGTCAGAGCATGACGTTGAGGCGAACAGCAATCGGAAGAAGGCCCGCGACACCAGCAGCTTGGCATGCAACGTCCTCGCGGCATTCCTGCGCCGGGAGCCCTCCTTGCGCAGCCTCACCATGGGCGACTGTGCGTCGCGGAACCCGGCGGAGTGCGAGTGCTGCAGCGGCGCGACCGTGCGGCGCTCCTCCTGCCGGCACCACCACAGCCGGCATCAACGTCCTGCACCTTGCCGCCCGGCCTCGGGGGCGCGGCCGCCAGCCTGCCCCGGCAGAGCAGCTTGTCCGCCGCACCACCGCTACAGCGCACCCGGAACTCGAACTCCCTGCACGAGCTGAGATCCAGGTCGATGTACTCTTCCTCCATGAACGAGCACATGCTAGCCATTGCAGTGTTGCAGTGCTGAGCCGTGGCTCGAGGGCACATTGCTTGCTCCGACGACGGGCTGAGAACAGTGCGGGAGAAAGGAAGAAGATGAACGGTGCCCTTTTCCGAGAAGGTGTTGGATCACATTTGGAGGGCATCTATGTCGCGCTGCTAAAGTTGCAGTCATTACTACGACTGCACCTTATCCCGGTCCTCGTCCTCGTGCCAAGCCACTGGAACTGAATGATAAAATTTGGCAATAAGATGGCTCTTTAAAAAAATGGAAACGAGATGAGCAAGAGAGAGGGGCGTTGGGGCTGGGAAAAACAACCTATACGAAATTAATAAGAGTATTTCATACGGCAAGACATAGCCAAACCGAAGGGCTATCTCCAGAATTTGGCACGAAATCAGAGAGCTAAGCAATGAGTTTGTTGCTTTTGATGTTTTTTTTTTGTCCATAGAGAGGGTAACGAGGTTGCTAACAGGTGTGCGAGTATGCCATCAGATACCAGCCCTTTCCTTTGTTGGTCCGGCCTTCTCTCAGATTGGCTTGTGGAGATTGCTGGCAGAGATTGTAATAATTCCGTAATTCAATAAAAACTCTCGTGATTTGCCCTAAAAAAAGACGTAGCCAAACCAATTGTAACGTAACAGGAAAAGAAGAAGCACTAACCTCTGCTTTTGTTTTCTTTGTCGCCAATAATTATTTAATGTAGTAACTTTGACCAACTGTTTTTTTTTCAAAAGGCTTTACATACTTCAAATTATATGATGAGGTATCTAAAATTCCATTGATGCAAAAAAAGTACGATCAAACTTGCTACAGTCAATGTTTTTTTTTCGGAAATTGAATTTATCGGTGGTCATAGACAAATAGGATAAAGAGGATATATCGGAAATATCGGATCAAATTCAAAAAAATAAAAAAAATTGTAGAATTTAACTTAAAACTATTGCTAAGTTATTGAACATTACTTGTTCACATATAAAAACTAGAAAAACATTATGAGCGCATTAGTAGGTTCTACACCAAAATAATTAAATCGCCAAGTCCCACACATTATAGTCCATTTTATAGCAACATAATAAGGTCCACTAGACTTGACAGCACATATTGCAGTCCATTAGTGTAACACCCCAGTGTTAATTTTGGAGCTAATATCATGCTTAATCGCTAATTAAGGCATAAGTAATGTCATTAGCGCTAATCAAGTTGCATAGTGTTTTCCACGTAGCTAAGTTCCATCCCGTTTTTCTATCTAATCCGAGCTTCAAATCAAGTTGTGCCCAAAAACAAAGTTGTAGATTATCTTGTCCTCTACAACTTCTAGTTTGGCCAAATTTCAAGCTCCAATATAAAAATTTGAGTTTCGAACGGTCAAAATCAATTGAATTTGGTTCCTGAGCTCCCCTGTTGCTTGAGCGGCGGCGTGCAGAGTCGGCGACGCCTCGCGTTGCTACGCCGGCGAGTCCTGCCGCCGCTTAAGCCTTGCGCTGCGGATGCTCGGGCCAAGTTCGATTTTGCCTCTCCATTCATCTCCCTCGCAATAGCACAGAGCAACCAAGCGGAGCAGGGCAGCCCTAGCCCCGCCGCTCACCGCGCCAGTTGATTCCAGCCACCCCTCGCCACCATGCCTTGCTCCCCCGCGCCCCAAGCCGCCCCATCTCACCCTGTGTCTCCTCCGTCCCTTCCCCGAGCCCGACCGACCCTCTACCCGGCCGAATTGGCCTTACGCTGCCGCGGCCGCCATTGTTGCCGCCCGAGCTCCGCCCCCTCCCGTCGAGCTCCACCTTCCAGCCTCCCTCCGCTCAAATCGAGCCCCGGTGAGCTTCCTTGCGACCCACCCATGCTCCCCGAGCCTTTTCCCTTTCGATTCCGGCCTTGCCGCCGCCGGTTCGCCGCCGCGCCGCCGCGGGCGCTCTGCGCGCCGCGCGCGCACGCCGCGGGGCCGCCCTGCGCGGGCCCCACGCCCCCGCCGCGCGCCCCGGGGCCGCCTGGCCGTGGGCCCGCGCCGCAGCGCCATCGGCCGGCCCCCGCCGGCGGGGAACGCCGCCGCCGCGATGCGCCCGTGGCCATGGCCACGGCCATGGCGTGGAGCTGGGGAGCTGGGAGCTGGACTCCCACTTACATGTGGGGCCCGGCTGTCAGCCCTTTTAGGGTTTTCTTTTTATTATTATTTATTTCGGATGAAAACTTTGAAAATGTGTAGAAAAATATAGAAAAATGTGAAAAATGCAAACTAAATTTTGTTAGGTTTCTAAAATCAAGATCTTCAGAAGAAAAATACTCATGCTGTGAAATGTCATTTTTTCCCTTGTTAAAATTTTGGGTTGTGTTTAAGCTAGTTTATTTAATATCGGTTGTTCTGCTTGTCTAAAAATCATGAAATTTATGCAGTGGCCTAATCTTTGTATGTGTAATCCACTGTAAAAATTTCAGGTGCAGGTGCTGTGCACTTTTGTGTAAATCTAATCGTGTTTACTTTAACTTGTTAGAGTTAAAATAAATGCTTTCTTTCATCAATAAATGTTGGAAAAATTGTGTGGCATGCTTTATCAAAATCATGTTATTCTGATAAATTCTTGTGACTTGATCATATATGCAAGTTAGGTACTTGCTTTTAATTTGTTCCTAACTAGGCTCCTTTCTTTTATAATTGTTGTAATTAATTCTTTCATGCATGTGTTTTTGCAACAAAACAAGCCCATGGTTATTTTGATCCATGTTGTTCTAGGGTTGTATTTTAATACTTCAAAGCGAGTTTAGTAACTTTTGCTTGATAGGAAACACTTCCGGCTAAAAGGCATTAGAATCAAAGCCTGTACATCAGTTCTAAACCATTTTCGTCGTATACCTAGTTGTGAGGTTGCTCCGTAGACGCTTTTGGAGTTTGGTCCATGCATTTCATTGTGTGTAGTGCATTGCATCATTTCATGAGTCTCATGCATGGCATATTTTATTCGTATAGACGCTGAACCCGAAGTCGCCTACGAGCTGATTGCCGAGCCGGTCCAGGAGCCTTCCGCAGTAGAACCGCAGCTAGGAGAAGACGTTGATCCAGCTCCCGAAGAAGCCACTAACCTTGCTGACCTGCAAGGTAAGCCCCGGAGCATAACCTTTAATTTCAGTATTCAATATCATTATTTAAGTATTGTGCATTTACGTTGTTAGGAGTTGTATGGAACCCTAGTATGCATGTTTCTCCCTAGGTACCTATGAGTTTTTACTAGTATGCAGGTGTCGTTAGAAATGCTTTGCTAAGTAGGAACTCAGTAAAAGTCGAGTGATTTTCTGTCACTCGCGAGATATAGGTCTTGTTACTTATGGAAATGTTACTAGAGAATGAATTAATGAGGAAAGAAAATGGAGACCGGGCGGAGGAAAGTTGGACATGATTATGGGTTAAAGGAAAGTTGAGTCTACGCCTGTGTCGATTGAGGGCCGTTCCGTTATTGGCCCTTTGACTGAGGATTGAACAGTACTAACCACATGCCGGAAGTAGGAGGTAGTCGAAACCGGTAAGCTAATTACCTAAATTGCGTCGGAATCTGAGTCTCGACCTGCGGTGCTGGGTAGGGATGACGGATGGTGAAGTCGTCCACGAGTTCACCAGGTGTTCGCACGTGCAGGGATCATCATCCGGGTGTTTGCGGGCTTGATTCAGACTTCGGGGTAATCATGGGAACAGTTGCGTGGTGTGACTCGACGGGGTCGCACTGGGCGTGTGAGTTAGGTCCACCTTTGTGACACCCCAGGTGTTTAATTAGCTAAACCAGGGTCATTAGCAAAAATCATGCATCCTTAACCAAGAAGCGTTGAAATAGATGTGTATGTATGTGTGTCTATGTGTATATATACATAGGTCAGAAACCTTAAATAATTTTTAACCCAATGCAAGTATGCATATGAAATTGAATAGGCATCTCATTAACGTCAGGACAAACCAAAGTTTAGTTGAAGTCAAAAGGAGAGAATGGATTTTTGCACATGAAATGACGAGTCTTTCAAACCACAGTTTTCAAAGATTTAAACGGTCCTTCAAACTTTAAACAAATATGCTTTAAAATAATTTCTAAAATATAGCTCAAATGAACTTTTGCCTAAAACCAAAATTATAGGGTTTTAAATGATGAACGACTTTTGTGTTCAAAGTTTTTCAAGTTCCTATACAATCATTGAAGAAAATTTTGAATTCAAACTTGAATAGGGCAATAATGTACATTCCTCAAGAATTTAAATTTAACTCTTTAACTAGGCTTCAAATGAGTTTGTGCTTGAAATGAAAGTTGTAGGATTTTGAATTTTGAACAACTTTTGTATTCAAACTTTTTCGAGCTTGCATTGAAAATTTTGAGAAAAATCAAAGTCAACTCTCTCTCTCCCTACTTTCTTTTCCTCCTCTGCTCTACGTCCCTGCTTCCCGAGAGCAGAGCCCATCATGCCGCAGCCCTGCACACTACCACGGCCAGGCAGCGCAGCCATGCTGCGTCGTCACTGCTGCCACCACCGCTGCGTCGCTGACTCCCCGCTCCAACCGAGCACGCCACGCCCCGACGCCCGCATCGCGATGCGCACTCACCGCCGCTGCCTGACCGTCTCGCTGCGATGCCGCCCGGCCATGAGTGCCTCCCTATGCCACGCCCTCAAACCCCCAGGCCCCCTTCCCTCGAGTCAGAACGCTCACTTCCCTCCCCTCTCCACTCCTCGCGCCCAAGAACCAAGCCTCAGCCTCCCCTGTGCCCAGAAAAGCTCACGGCCGCCACCATTACCGCCGCCGAACTCGCCCTCCACGCTGAGCCGCCATCCGGGCTCGCCCCGACCTACTACGACCACCCAGACACGTTCGTCGCCTTCCACTCCATCTCCCCGAGTCGCCACTCAGCCGCTCCCGCCACCGCCCTCGCCGGAACGCGAGCGCCACCACCGGTGTCCGCCATTGCCGCCGCCGTGCCCGACCTCGCAGTGGAGCCCCCATCCTCCGCCCTCCCTCGACCCGAGCCGCCCCCGGGAACGGGTCCCCTTCGGCTCACTGGTCCTCCCAGGCCCGGCCACCACCACCCATGGCCGCCAGAGCTGCGCCGCCGCTGTCCGCCACCAGCCGTCGGCCCTGCTCCACGCCGGCGAGCCACCTCCGGCCACCCCGAGAACCACCCGAGCCACCTAGGGGTAGAGCTCGCCCTCCTCTTGCCTCTCCCCCTTAGGGCCCTCGCCGCCGGCGAGCTCGCTCGCCGGATTTCGCTCGCCCGACATCTCTCCTGCTCCAAGTCTGGCCAGGGACCTATTTGTAATCGCCCAAATCTTTCTAGGGGCCTAGATGCAAGATCTCATTTTCTTTTCTTTTTGTTTTCAAAAACAGAAAATTTGTAAAATTGATATAAATTCGTAGAAAACTTGGAAAAATGCAAACTCAATTGATCTGAGTTCCTTTTTACTAGATGTACAACTTTCATTACATGCACTTTTTTATTTGCTCACTGGTTTTTGTTCTAGATTAAATACAAATTTATTAGTACTTTATTTAGATCTCAAGTTCTAGACATGATATGTAGGTTATTTTTGGAAATATTGTTTTAGACTTCTAGTGTAGGACACTGTAAAAAATTGAGGTCCATTTGACACTCCTAGATAAAGGTTTTATTTAGGACTTGATGTATGCCTAGGATAAATAATTTTATTTATCCAAGTTGTTATAACATGATTCATAGGTTCAAACTTTTACAGTAACTTTATTTTGATTCGTAAATTCTACAGAAAAAGTTTGAGAATTTTTAGTTAAACCTAACTAGATCAAATGATTTTTGGTAAGGAGAAATACATTAAATCAAGGAAAATAGTTCCTATGCCTGGAAAAACATGATATTTTGACCATAGGTCTATTATGTTCACCTAATAACTCTGTAAAAATTTGAGGCTCAGTATCTCAGTATAATGTTCTGTATAAATTAATCTTGATCTATGCCACTATATATTGCTTTATTTTTCATGCCTTGTATGTTTCTCTTTTAAAGCTGAAAACTTTATAGTAGGTTCATCATCAGATCCTCAACACTTAGTTAAAGTTTCGTTACTAGTACTCACATGGTTTCGCCTGTACAATTTAATCTTGATTCTAGTAGTAGCAGCTTACGCTATTTTTAGTGATTAATATGCTTGACGAAAATGTCTGAAATTTTTGACAGTAGGTTTGTGTTTCAGCAAAGTACTCTGTATAAAAATCTCAGCACTGGAAACTATCTTTAACAATAGTTAGGAATAATTCGTGTTTGTTCATGAAAATAGCTTTTATAAAAAGGCAAAACCCTCACTTACTTAATGTGAAATAGTTAATCTAGATAATACTCTATAAACGATTGCCCAAGTAGATGTAAATAAAATATTTTACAACTTTATAGTGAAGTAAATAAAAAAAATTGTTACGGTCACACAACTCATGCATGCGCATTTCATATAGATACGCCTACTCTCGCCGACGGTACGTACGAGCTGGTGCCGGAGTCCGAGAGTGAGCAGCGTGAAGCCCAAACTAATCTAACTGAAGCCGCCGAAGACCCGAACCAAAGTTCGGAAGAGCCCAAGGCTAACTTTGCTTAGCAAGGCAATCCCCAGAGCATGTTCTATCTATTTTAAAATTTATACAACTTATTATTATTCTTATCTACTTGCGCATTTAAGTTTACAGGAGTTGCTTGGAACCTTAGCTGTATGATCCTAGGTACCCATGCTTGAACACTAGTATTTGTAGGTCGCTAGTTTGCTAGGCTAATGGTTCGGTAGAAGTCGAGTGATTTCCTGTCACTCGCGAGAATTATAGGAGTTGAATGTCTTCTACATACTGCAACTATAAGGCTCACGGGCGGGGCTGTGGTACTTGTGATGCCCCATCTGTTTAGTGAAAATGGATAAGGCCACGGTGTGTGGTAGTGGTGGTTAAGCGTTTGAACGTACTAACCACATGTCGAGAAATATGGTAATCGGAAGCTTAAGTAACTGATCGGCCAGGCGAGTGGATTTTACTTTCACCCTCTTTGAACTGGGTTCACATGCGGCCACATGCGGGTACAAAAAGGCGCACGTCGGGCGTGGATTCTTGTAGTCGAGGTGGGTGACCCTGATCCACAACCCGGAAAGAAAGGGGAAATGTTGCATGTGTGACTCTGGGAGTAACCACGTGACGTGTGGTTAGGTCTGCCTTGCAAGGTTAACAAATTCGATTCGAATCGTCCGCCTCTCACGGATATTGGGATTGCTTAACCCTTTTGCCACATAGAGTAATAAGTGGAACAATGAGGACGATGAACATGGTTGAATGATGAAAAATAATTGTTTTTCACCATGTATGCTATTGGATAGATGCTCACTTAGAATGGTCAATTGAACTAGAATTTTGAAGCTAAAATTTGAAATTAAGGATTTACTCTTAGTTGCTTTTCGGCGAAACAAACCTCTCCAGCCAAAAGCCTTACATGTCTAGGTAGTGCGCTAAGTATACCCATAGTCGGGTAAGCCTTGCTGAGTATTAGTATACTCGGCCTTGCTTGTGGCTCAACTTTGTTTTCAGGTGATACATTTGAAGATTAGATAGCTAGCTTGACTTGGCCGTGTACTTTACCTCCTGGTTGGTCGGTGGAGTGGGATACGACTCTGGCCAACGATGACAATGCCGAGTGATGTCATGTACGGGCTTCATCATGACATCTTGTATCGTCGTTTAGAACTCGCTTTATTTCCGCTGCAGATAAACTCTGAACTACTTTCAATTTGAATTTCAAGTACCTTTCTGAGATTTTGAACTTGGTTTGTAATAATTAAGTTAAGACTCGGTAATGTAATATATTTGTGAAATGTTGTACTCTCTGGACTCACCTTTGTGTGAGTTGCATGTAAGCTTTGGGTTCGATCGACGCTCAGGTGGATTCTTCGGGACTTTACCCGACAGCACTGCTGGATTACTCCATTTGAAGTGCGTGTTAGCCGGGATTACCTTTAGGGTGATGGTTAGTGCACTTGATCTGGATTAATTTGGGCGGTTCTGCCATAAGCTTGCAAGGTTAAATCGGATCGATTCGCCGAGACTCGCAGATATGAGAGCCTTGGTCAATGCGTCGCATCGTAGTAAGGATTGAAAGGACAGAAAAATGAAAGGTAGATGTATGGTTATGTTCTTAAAAAGATAATATGATCATCCAT
This sequence comes from Panicum virgatum, assembly GCF_016808335.1. Lineage (NCBI taxonomy): Eukaryota > Viridiplantae > Streptophyta > Magnoliopsida > Poales > Poaceae > Panicum > Panicum virgatum. The sequence continues at coordinate 17,358,377 of NC_053146.1, read as the reverse complement.
GTGTTTATTAGCTGTTCAAGCAAATCTAGTATTATTTATCAAACTAATTGGAGCTAAAATATTGAAAGTAAGGCTCTAGTACTAGTGGCTTTTCAGCAAAAGAACTCCAGAGCCAAAAGCCTTGCATATTTAGGAGTCGGCTAAGTATATACCAATAGTCGGGTAAGCCTTGCTGAGTATTAGAGTACTCAGGGTTTGAATGTAACCCTTCTCAGTAGGCTGTGTTCCGGAAGACTTCGAGGAGATCTGTGCGTCCTGGATTGGTCAGCCTCTTCCTCCAGGTTGGACGGTCGAGTGGGTCCCGTCTTCTCCGTGAAGTGCGGGCAGGTGAGCCTCACATCAGTGGGCAAGATGTGAAGCTCTTCTTTTGTCATCGACGCTATCTACCGTACTGTATTTTGAAGCTTGTTTCAAACTAGTTGTATTTTCCGCTGCGTTTGAACTCTGTATACGAAATGTAACCCTGGCTTGTAAAAATTTATTGTAAATTAATTTAGAGACTTTTGTTTAATTTTGGTTGTAAGTTAAGTTTGAAAACTTTTGTTGCTTGTAATCACCTGTGCTCGTCTTTTGGCGAGAGTTCCCGTGTAATCGATCCTAGTTATAGCAGGCAGTCTGGGTGTACTGGTGGAGTGCAGTAGCGGTGGATTAAGTTTAAATGGTTGATTAGTGTACTTGATCGGTATTATTTGGACTGTTCTGTGACAACTAGATAGCTAGCAAACATTACAGTCCATTAGATAGGTAAGTGGTCTCAACTACTCCCTCTGTCTTGAAATGTAAGGTATTTTGGTTTGTCCTAAGTCAAACTGTTCCAAGTTTGACCAAGTTTATAGAAAAAACAATAACATTTTGAATGTCAAATGAGATGTGTTAGATGTTAGTATTCTTCTCTATAAATTTGGTCAAACTTAGACAACTTTGACTTAGGACAAAGCAAAATGACATACATTTCAGGATGGAGGGAGTATATCATTACAAAATAAAAGAGTCCACTGAAAGCTAGCAGCATATCCACTGAAGTGTGCCATGCACCATCTAGTTCTTTTCCTTGGAGCCTACACCTTCAAAAATATTGACAGACAATTTTCAAACTCTAATAATGAAATGAAATCACAATGACAATGCTGATATCAGGAAGTATATGAAAGGGCCATCTAACCTTTCATAGGCCGTAGATACTCTTAACAATCAGCTTTCTTTTCCCAGTTGATCTTGACCGTAGAGGGGCTGATTCCCCAAGATTAACACCTACAATGTCAAATATAACTCAAGAACATAACTGTAGGGTACATAGATTTAAAGAATCAAGTATGACCACATGTATGCATTTTTATGTCACATGTGAGTTGATTTTAGTCACCTGAACCACTTGGTACATTTGCACCGGGTTTAGTACCACCGCTTGCATCACCAAGATCATTATCAACTTTGCAAAAAAAAAGACATTTAAAATAATAACTACACTGTATTGACAGCAAATCCAAATTGTTGAAGTTTAAACTCACCATCATCTTCATCGTTGGAACAGTTGTCCCCTGACTCGGCATAAGTTGAGCTACCATGTTCTTCTGAAGAATCTGTGTCATAGTCATCTACAATACATTCAACATCGTCATCCAATTGCATATTCCTTTTCTTTTTCTAGCTCAATTGCGTCTTCCGCTTAAACGCAGCTACCTCTTCAGCGTCCATTTGTAAATTTTCAATGATGAACTTGCTAGGTGTAGACCAATCATCATTGCTATCATCATATTCATCAAGAATCGGTGTAGACTCACTCATCGAATTGCTTAGCCACTCCATGATTGGGTTGCCTTCATCATAAAGAGCAAGATCCATCATCATGCTACAAGGATCATAATCCTTTTCTTGAAAATTTTGAAAGTCAATTTTGAATTTTTGGATGCTCAGTTTCAGCTTATAATGCACGAACACCAATTTCTACAGCTTAGCCTAAACAATTTCTTATTTTTGAATGCACCAAAGCAAACGTGCTCCAGTTTCTTTCACACCCACTTGATGATACACATTGCGAGACAATGCATCTTGCAACAATGCACCTTGCAATCATTTGTAATTCTGGACACTCTCCTCCATAAGAACCCCACCAGCCAGCTGCAATTAATTAAAAAAAGTTACTTGCAGTAGCTTACAAAGGACACGATCACTATCTGGCAATTTATTTCAGAGATATCAGTTGCATACATGAGTAACAACAGATAAATACTTGCGCTAGTTTTGCCATTTAGTGCTGACCATTGAGCTTCTAGATCTCCAAATAATTCTCTCTTTTCAATGAACTGAGAATATTGATCAATCGCAGCTACTGCTTCTGAAGTTGACTTTGCAAGCTTCTTGATTGCCATGGTTACAGCAAATTGGGAACTTGACCTTTTTGCAAGGTTTGACCTGTATAATTCTGTAGGTTCAAGTGCAGCAGCTACAAAGGTAAAGAAAACACTAATATTAGAAAGATAAGAACCGAAAGCAACATTACAAATTTAGAATGGATGCAAAAAAACATCAATCGAACAAAATTTCAGATCTGTCCATAATGTTACCTGCATGAATAAGTGTTTCATTGAGAAGATATTGAAGTCTTTACTGATTACTTCACCTACCTTCTTATGCAAATCTCTTTTACCATTTTTGTTTTTTTAATTTACCACTTATCTCATTATATGCCTATATCATCATTGGAACGAAGCCAAATACAGTACCATCCTTTTCTTGATCAGCATAGCGAAGAACACAGAAACGTGGTCCAACAACTTTCAAAACCAATTCCATCTTTTCCCACCACACTCTACTTGTCAAGCAATCATATGCAAATTCATGGTCTGGATCATTTCTCCATTCATTATTTTTCCACTCAGGAAAGACCATCCATGCCTTAAACTCATCCTACCTATCAAAAAAACTTTGCAAGCACAATAACACCGTGCCAAATCTAGTGGCATTCCACCGGACCAGCTCTCCACCAATCTTCTCTCTCATCATAGCATGAAGTCTGTTATGGTTATAGAAGAAATTACATATGCGCTTTGCACTCTTCACTACATGCTCAACTTCATCAAATCTCCCTATGTCCTTCAGCATCAAATTTATAGTAAGTGCAGCACATGGCTGCCATGTAATATGTCGATGCTTAGCAGTGAGCATTCTGCATGCTTTCTTGTAATTGGAACCATTATCAGTCACAATCTCAATGATACACTTGGGACCAATCTCATCCTCAACAAACTTAATAATACAACCAGAAATGAATCCTGCATTTTGGACCTCACCAGGTGCATTCACACTCTTGTGAAAGAACATGTGAGTATGTGACCATTGCAAAAGATCATAAAGTTAATAATACACATCATATTGTTACCTGTCCATGAATCGCACATGAGGATGACTGCAAATCGATCCCAATCTTCCCTAAAAGACTCCATGTGAGCTTTCAAGTCATTAAAGTTCTGTTTTAGCAATGGACCATCTATATTTTTTTTCCTTTTGGGATAGGCACATCCCCAAGTTGTTGAGTCAATTTAACTGTTGATCGAAAGTAGGGGCAGTCAGCTTTCCTTCTAGCAATATCATCATTGGCATGAAAAAAAACTCAGACCAAGCTGCGCAAGCTTATTCTTGGAATCCCCACTAAGAATAATGTCAAATCGAGGCTGTAAAGGTGCCTGACTATGTGCCAAGTCTTCAAAGGGAGCTTTTGAAGAAGTTAGGTTCGGGCAGAAATTGTGAAGTGAACTTTGTTTAGTGGAGGCAGCAGCCCCACTGCCACTGCCACTTGCCTTGTCTAAGGTAGCAGACTTACTCCCACTGCTACTTGCTTTGCCTAGATTTGAAATCCCAGTACTAGTGGCACTTCCCATATGAAACAGAGGGCTGCCACTTGATCCACTTGAACTGGCAGTACGACAAATACCACTACCACTTGCCCTACTCTTAGGAGTTGAGCCCGTATCCATCAGCGAGTTTTGCATTGCCATCTAATATTGTGCCTCTTCGTCAAACCTAGCTAAAGTTTTTCTATAATCATGCTCCATGAGTACCTTGTGAACATAGAGACCAATTTTCCTTAACATCTCTCTTCTTTTTATTAGCTAATGCTACTTGATTCAGCAATATTGTCTTAACATTAGATGGCACATAGGGACATGGCTTCACATTACTGGATAATCCACACAAATGCTCTGTTAGGCGGGTCTTCCCTCCACTAATCTGGCCTAGAGAACAGTACGAACACTTGAAGCCACTTATACCCGACGGTGACCCATGGCTCCATGTATCTTCAATTGCTCCTGTCAATCTTATTCGCCTCCCTAAAAAACAGTGTGATCCATTGTTAGAGCAGAACAATTCAAATAGATCAAACATGGAAAAAATAAATTGGGTGTTTTGTCACACAAACAGACCTCCACATTTGTGTTAGATGATCCGCCGGCCACACTGGATGGCTCACCACTATTGTCGGCTACATTCCCTATCCCCTTGCCACTGCCATGGTATTCCATCTCTCCTAAATTTGTCTGCCAATTAGGATTTAAGACCACTCTATTTATTTGGTTCCCCTAATTAACTATAGCAGTTGTATTGAAGACCACTCTATTTAATTGGTTCCCTAGATCCTCGAATAAATGCAAATGCATTGGAATCATAAAAGTAACATCTTAATTGGCTCCATATCCTTCCCAATGTAATTCTTTCTTAGTATTTAATATTGCTTTAATTAGATGGACTTTTACTGTAATCTAAACAGATATTTTTGTGAGATAAAATTTGAAGACTAAACAAACAGTCTTTGCGGGACGAAGGAAGTAGGCAATAAAGCTTCTGTCAAACTATTGAAAATTGAAGCTGCTGTGTTCCGACTCGGTTAAGAAGTTAAAAGTTCACGATAAACACAGAAACATGCTATTTTGTCTCGTTTCTAGATGTCTGGTTTCTTAGGCGGGGAAAAACATATGGAAATGCTCGCTCTTAGCTTTGTCTCCTGGAAAAATCGGTTTAATACTTCAACTGCGCGCAAGAGACGAGTACACAATTCTAGAACCCTATCCGGTTTCTCAATTTTCTAGTAGATCCTTTGGTAACAAATAATTATTACTACCTCTGTTCTTAAATAGTATATGCATGGCACCATTGAACTTTTCTATTTGTTCGACTATCCATATTTCTATAAATATTTATACAAATATATTATAAATCTACAAGTTAAATCTAAAGTACTTTGGATGGTAGATTAGTTGTAATCATATTACTTTAGTTAACCAATTTATTAAATAAATACTGTAACTGATCAACAATGTCGTATGTTTAAGAACCGGGGGAGTATGCGGAAATAGGGACACATGTCAATATGCCAAGTTAAATCTAAAGTACCTTTGATGATAGATTAGTGGTACTCATTTTATTTTACTTAACCAATTCATTAAATAAATATAATTAATCAAAGTTTTAGAAAATATCAACAATGTCGTATGTTTAAGAACCAATACCATTAAATATATGCGGATCACAACAAAGTTATAGCTTTCCTAAACGATTTCTGGAGTCAAATCTAGCCCCATCATTTTTCATGATTATATTAACCTAAAATATTGGAATAGACATAATATATCGGCAGTAAAAGCGCCCGGTGCTCACGGCTGCGCCGGCCATGCAGTCAGTCCCCTCTGAAGCCAAGTTTCCCTCCTGCAGCAGCACAGCACCAGCGAGACGCGTCCCCGCCCGGCCGCGGCCCGGACCCGCGCTAATCCCGACACAGATCCCGGGCTCTCTGCTCTGCCTCGAGCTTGGCTTGCTTGCTCCCCGAGTCCCCGTTCCCCAAATGGATTAGCCGGGGCTGTCTCCTTAATCGCCGCCGGATTAAGTAAGGATCCTCCACCAATCTGGATCCGGATTGGCCGCCGCCCCGCTTAATCCCCGCAGGAGTTCCACGGGCGCGTGCGCGGAGCCCGGTACCCGCAACGCCGACCACGGCTTGCTGCCTGTGCCTGCGCCGGGGGATGCCTGCCTGCACAAGATGGATTCGGATGTTTATTCGAATGTCAGATTTTTTTGTCATTTTTCTTTGATTATGGACAAATAAGATATAGAAACTAAACCTCAAATTTATCATATATATTCTCAAATAATAGATATAAAAATTCGAATACGGATCGGATACGGATTCGAATCTTTTTCACCTTTTTAATTGTAGGGAGCAAATAATACATAAAAAAATCTATACAAAATTTTATTCTTATGTGTAATAATATGCTTGATAATATAAAAAAAAGATTAGCATAAAATTTTAAGCATATCTATTTTAAAATATCAAATTTGTTCTAAGAATTCGGATGTCTAGATCCATCCTTACACAAACCCATCGGCCATCGCCTTTCCCTCTTGCCACCAGCTGCATTTGGTTGCCGTGTGCCCGTGTCGCGCTGTTTTCTTTTACTCGACTCCTTAGTAGCAATGCTCTACTACTTGATGGAGCTTCGCCTTTCAAATCGTCGAGCTAGTTTTGCGGAATGAGCTTTATTTCCTTTTTTTTCTGGATTTGTGCCTTGTTCAACGAGTTAGGGTTCTTTTGCTCACGTACTAGCTGTGAGGCTGGCTTAAAGGGAAGGCCATAAGCTATGAGTCGGTGGTGGAATCACTCTAGTTGGTTCATTTTGACAGCTCATGTTGGATTTGCTTCCTCAAACTGGCTGTCCTGATTCCGGCGCACAGCTATTTAATTTTTTTCCTTGGCAAAAAGATTTTGGCGCTCTGTTGATCAACAGCACATGGCTGCTTTAAATCTCGGAAATCCTGTTTTTAATGCAGGTCTGCCCCCTATTGACAACCAACAAATCTAATGAGTATAGTATTCCTCCATTCCAAATTATTAGTCGTTTTGACTTTTCTAAATGCATAGTTTTTGCTATGCATCTAGATATATATTATTATATCTAAATGTGAAGCAAAAGATATATTTAGGAAAGCCAATACGACTAATACTTTGGGACGGAGGGAATAGTAGCTAGTAAAAGGTGACATCTAATTAAGCTTCCCCTAATCTCCATCCCCTTGTGATAATGGCACAAGTACGCGCGCGGACCACTAGCTTAGCTACACTCGACGTAACGTGACAATAATGCTCTTTGCTCTGCTTGCCTACACTCGCTACCTGCTACACCTAGCTACACACTATTGTTAGAGATTCTGACTTTGCGAGTAGTCGTTGGCATCACTCATGCATTTTCTTAATCTTCCAAGCTTGGCAAAACTTCACTAATCTCAGGAGAGACTCTTTTTTTCCCTTAAAAAAACAAGCATGACAATTCCGTTGTCACAACCGTGTTGCTGCAGAATTGAGCACTAGTACAGGATGTAATTTTTTCTAAACAAGCAAGCAAGAGATTGAGGGTAGGCATGAAATGGGGAAAAATAAAAATAAAACATTCAGCGTATGACGCCCGGGGACCACCCTGGATCAAGGCCCATGTGAGAGGCTGCCACACCCATATATCCACGGATCACCATCGCCTCTCCCCACACACATGGGCGCACCAGCAGCCAGATCCAACCCATCTCTATTTTTTCTAAAAAAAAACATTTCCAATTTCCTCCCTATTTTGTCAAACAAAAAAAAGAAAGAAGGGGAATTTGCCGTGTAACTCTACTGCAGCAGGCAGCTGCCTGCAAGCTGAGACGATGATGAGAGGAGAGCCCTCAGCAAGAGGCAACCGGCTGGGCGTCCTCTTCCGGGTCGATCGGGGCCAAATAATTCATTCGCGTGCTGCCTGAATCATTCGGTGGTCCAAGCCCGCCGTGGGCCCGTCAAAAATCATGCCGGCATGATCGGGTAAACCATCGGTCTTTTTACACTCTCTGTCACCCGGTGTCTCGCCGTCCTCGTCTTTCTTGCTTTTCTTGGCATGGGAATAATCTCATCCACCTTCTACCTGGAGGTACGGGCTCGTGCAGCATTCGGCAAAAAAAAGGGGATGATTTTGCAGACTTGTGCGAAAATGGATGGGTTTGTTTTCAGACAAGGAGATTGACACGATGAAGGTTGAAGGGAGGTTTTAGCAGCAGAGGGGAAAGATACTGCTAGATCTAGATGGGTTGTGTGTCGAGGTAAATATTTAAATTACTGTCTTTCAAAAAAAAGTATGTAAATTACTAGAACTTGAATAGTGGTCCTTCGTTTTGAATATAAGACAGGAATAAAATGAGGGCGCAACAGTTCTGGTCTCATCAAAATTTGGAGTGGTAATGTAGAGATAAAAAAAAAGAGAATTCGAAATCGTAACTTTCGAAACAACAAAAAAAATATAAAAAAGGCACGCGTATTTCTGACGTTCTAGAGTTTGCATACGACAAATAAAAGGGAGAAGGTAGTAAGGAATAAATAGCTTTACCAACCGTTGGTTGTTTTTTTCTATTTGGTGCACGACTTGCTTCTGTTTAAGAAACAAAGTCATACTACTTCATAACTGTTGTGGGGTTTCATGGGAACCAACAGTTGGATCAAAGCTTTTTAACTCTTCAATCTTTGAAACACAAACCTATCGTGTAAAACAAAACGAACCGAATAGTGACTATCCGTCTTTTCCGTCCCACCAATAAGGGTGTGTTTAGTTGGTGAAAATTTTTGGGTTTTGGTACTGTAGTACATTTCGTTGTTATTTGACAAATAATATCCAATTATAGACTAATCAGGCTTAAAAGATTCATCTCGTGGTGATCAGTTAAACTGTGTAATTAGTAATTTTTTTCAACTTCATTTAATACTTCATGCATGTGTCCAAAGATTCGATGTGACGGATACTGTAGGAATTTGTTTGAGAACTAAACGGGGCCTAAGTCTAAATTTTTCTTGCAGCAATTCGAGCTACATATGACAGCTATAAATATGTACACAATTTCTCCATGCCACAGAATAACCAACCATTGTTTAAAAGAGACAAACTTGTATTCAAAGCCGTACTGAAAGTTAAGCATCAAAGGTTGGTACGCCTGATGTCTTACGTTACAAACTCTCGAATCTCCGAGGAATTTACCAATAATAGGTCATCAAATTCTTATGTTACTGATGAAACAAAAATTCCAATCACAATGAAAATATGTAGCCTCACTGGTCTTCGAAAGCGCTGGGCAAGTTGGACGAGACGCACACCACAGATCACTGTCCAACCGGCTGGGCTTCTCCCTACAGGCTACAGCTGGGGGTGGGCACACGCACGACGCGCGCCGTGAAGTCCAAAATGATTCAATCAACCAATCATAAAGCGCCAATTAACCAGCGATTAACCAGCTGCGTAAATTTTTTTGGAACTAAGAGCAACTCCAACAGCTTGATTTTCTCCTATCTCCTTTCCATCTTTTCTCAATATAGGAAATTGATGTTGAAAAAAACCCTTCCAACAGATTGATTTTCCATCTTTTTTTCCCTTTATTTTTTCTCAATCTCCAATATTTCTCTCCAATCCCCCAATAGAAAGGGACTCCCTTTCCCTGTGTCCCGGTTCCCTCCCGCGTCGCCCTCGGCACCACGGCGCCCGCCGCCGCCGCCCTCGCATCCTGATGGCCGCCGACGAGCATGGAGGCCGCCGTTCGCCTCAAGCCTCTGCCCGCCTCGTCCCCCTCCACCCATGCTTCAATGGAGACCGTCGCCGCCCATGGAGGCCGCCGGGGCGGTGCGCTGGCCCGACCTCTCCCAGGTCGCGGCCATGGGCATGGTCCCCATGGAGGGGTGGCTGGCTGCGTTGCCCATGGGCTCCATGGAGGGGTCGCCGGCCATGCCGCCCACGGGCATGCCCCCCATGGGCGCAGCGCCCCTTCTTGGGCCAAGGGCAAAGTGGGCGGTCGCTCCACCTGTTGCGACAAGCTTGATGCCCCCAAGGCCGAACGCCCCACGACAGCCCAAGAAACATACCACTGGCTTGCCAAAGGCAGCGAGGAAGAAGCCGGGCCCGAAGAAGAAGATGCCTTCTTCAACTCTGGTGGCCTCTGCTTCAACACCGATAACAAATTCTTCAACGTCGGCAAGCATCGCAGCTCCCAATTGTGGCACCGAGGAAGACACCCATGTTGCCAACAACGTGTTTGATGGAATGTCTGCAAGGTATGATATATCAGCTCCCAAATGTTGATGGCACTCCTGGCTGTTCACAATTTAACTAAATATGTAGTTCATGCACTCCTGGCTATTCAGCAAACCATAATTTTGCTCTGGAGCAACAAGCAAGGAGCATGACTTGCCACCTAAAAGAAGTCGAAGAGAACTCACAAACCTGAAGAAGAATTCTGCAGTAGTGCTGCTGAAGCAGGGACATGCTTTTTGGGCACTCTTGCCCGGCAATGCAAGGAGTCCAGGAGATGATGGTGTGGGTGTGGCAACAACTTGTGTCTGATCCGTAATGCATTGCAGGCTCACTGTCACAGCAACATGTATACATGCAGCTGAAAGGACTGAACAGAAATTCTAGTGGCATGACTAGCTAGAGTGGTTGCGAGAAATCATAGTTTTTTCCTTTTAGTTGGGGTAGTTCTTGAAGTGGATAGGAACATTGTAACAAACTGTGCAGAAGTTCAATAGATTCAGTGATAAGATCAAGTGCTTCTCTTGTGCAGCAAAATTATGGTTTACATGGGAGTCTGAAGAGTTGCATCTGTGCAGGTCTTTGTTACTGGAGTCACCGATAAGCAATCTGATCTGGCGATTTTACTTATGGTGAAATAAAAGTTTTTGAGTATTCCTTTGATGGCTTGGTCATTTTTGTTGTATTCAGTGAAAATGCAACAGTAAAAACATGGCCTTGGAATGAGAATAGCTAGGATTTTGCATAGTTAAAGAAAAATAAAATATTACACATAGAGGTTTTCCAATCTGCTGTCGATGTCTTTGCATAAGTGAGGTCTGTGGTTGCCTGGTCTGTACATGTGGAAGTGGAAGGCAAGTCTGTCCAGTTAATTGTTTTGTTGCTTCATCAACATTGAGGCTTGTTGTTCCTAGGACTTCTGGTTTAATAGAATTATCCTGCTGACGCTTCCAGTTGCTTGAATTGGTTGTTTTTTCTTCAACACAATTGCTATTGAGATAAGCTAACCATATGAATTTATTTGAATGTGCAGTGCCAACTCTTTTTCCAATATGATGGATGAAAGTGTTGAAGGAGAAAACATCTCTCTCTTCCAACCATTGCTAAGTGCTGATGAGGAGCATGATGAAGACGACACTTTGATAAGTCCAACAAGGAAAAGAGGACACAAGTCTGCCAATTATTCATCAGATGAAGATGTTGCCTTGATCAGGGCATGGGAGTTTGTGTCCCTTGATGCCATTGCAGGAGTTGATCAGAGTAGTAGCACTTATTGGAGCCGCATCTCATAGCACTTTCACCGTAATGACAATACAACAATGACTAGAACAATCGGGTCGCTCCAGCATCGTTGGTCTACAATCCAAGAATGTTGTAACAAATGGAAGTCATGTCATGCTCAAGTTGTTCGCCAACATCCAAGTGGATTCCCACTTCAAGAACAAGTGAGTAGTTCATTTTGTTCACTTGATCATGACATTTTGCTCTTTTTTGCTTTGATAGGCCAACCTCGCCCAGGAGAGGTACAAGGCCATGGATCAGCAGAAGCATAGGCCCTTTACCATGCAACATTGCTGGATATTGCTGCAAAACAATCAAAAGTGGATAGACAGGGAGTTTGAATGCCCACCAAAGAAGCCAAGGTCCAACTGTTCATCTTCAGCAGATTTTGAAGCTCATGAGGAGGATGAAGGGACTGATGAAATGAGCAAGAGGCCTGCAGGGAGGAAGGAGAAAGAGAGGTCGAAGAAAGATGCCGGTGGCTACAAGGAGGCGATACAAAAGATGATCGAATCAAAGGAGAGGCTTGCGATTGACAAGGACTCAAGGTGGACGGAAATCAAGGCCATTGAGGAGCGCAAAGTTGCAATTGAAGAGCGCAAAGCAGCTGCGGAAGAGCGCAAGGCAGCAAACGAGGAAGAGAGACTAAGGCTCAAGGGTGAGAAGGCACGGGTTCAAGCAGCTGCGGAAGAGCGCAAAGCAGCTACAAAGAAGAAGGACGAGGACCAAAAAATCATGTTCATGGACACGAGTGCTCTTGATGACACATAGAGGGCATATGTTGAGGCCATGCGTGCTAAAATTCTAGCTGAAATACTAGGAGGTAGTGGAGGTGGGAGTGTCTAGTGCTTCTTTGGTGTCTAGTGTCTAGTGTTTGCATGAACACGTGGTCATTTATATGCTTTTTCTATAAACAGAGGTTTCTGCATGATGTTTTAAGGTTGTTGGCTTACTGTGGATGTTGTCTTGTGTGCTCAAGAAGCATTAAAAAATATAACTTGAACCAGCATACTTGTTTTTGTTCCATGATTGATCACTGGCATACTTGTTCTGTCACTTCTGATGAAACTTGGGCAGAATGTATTACAATTTTTACTGGTGGCTGGAATCTGAATGTATACAGTTGCTAGACAGGATGCTTAATTTTTCCATGCTATTCAGCTATTGATGCTAAATCTGTTATGCAGTTAAGGAAGTATTTCTGCCCATGTATTTCAGAACACTTGCAGAACTGCTGCAATTTCTTCTCCAAATTTGTGCCCAGAACTGCACGCCAAAAAAAAAAGATGCACAACATGTTTATTCAGTTAGTTTTTATGGATGGGTCCATCCTTTGCCAAGAAGAGTGCTGAATCATGGACAGGTGTCAAGGTGCAGCTGTGGCCTGTGGGCGAGGTCTCTGAATCATGGACTTGATATTCAGATTTTTCAGATTTTCAATCTCTTGTGCTTTTTCTCCCAGATTAATTTCTCAGATTTTAAACCAGAGAGTGCAACTGTTATTCATTTCCCAGACTTTCAGACAAGATGACAAGTACTGATGACATTAACTGGACAATAAAGCTCTCAGTGTTACATCTGAAATATTTACTGGAACATGTAACTGAACATGTAATTCAGTCATACAATTAGTGTCATCTGAATGGATCAAGACAAAGTACATATCTTGCTGGTCTAAGGTGGAATTGTTTTCCAGCTGAACTGAAAGCTCACTGACAGGTGTTGCCACTCACTGCCATACCACTTGGGAGGGCACATTTACAATCAAATAAAATGAATCAACTAGGAATCCTGAATCCCCTCTACATGCCAGGATTTTTTTTCCCATCACTGTCATACAATTATTGTCCTGCTAACCTGAAGGACTAAAAAAACTGAAACCACTTTCAAACTAACAACAATGCTAAATTCCTCTGAAGGACAGAACTGGCACAAATGTCAACAGAACTGACATTCTAAATCGCCGTCTGAATGTGACCGGACAAAACACAGGTTCTTCTGCAAAGTAGTCATCAAAGAGCTTTGCATCTCCTTTCTGCTTGTTTCGACGAACCACCTCATGCCCTTGCACAGAACCACCATGTTTGGGCTGCTCGTTCTTTGCAAGATCAGCGAGCATTATAGCCGCCACATCATAGTCGTCATCCGATGACGAGTCATCTTCAAGCAACCTCAGGAGCAATGAGTCCATCTGCACATAACCCACAGAAAAATAAGTTGCAAAATTAATCTAGCTTCACTGGAACTAATTTGACAGGGGCACCTGAAGTATATAGTGACTGTAAACATAATACTTGATTAATAGGATCATAACTCTGGTCAACTGTAATCCTCTTAGTAATAGACATAGTGAATATATGTATATAGTCAACTGTTCTAGGCAATGTTTGGTTGTGTATATTTGGTATGTGGATTTTCAGATTTGTAATCAGAGCACCATGAAATAAAAACTCCAAGCACCTAGTGCTATTAGCCAATATGCCGCAGTTCCAAAAATTAAACTTCATGATCCTAAATGGACTGATGGCAGCATTCTATTGGATGCACTTTCTGATAAACAACTCTGTTAGTCTTTGCATTGTCAGCCAATATGCCACACTATATATCCATTCAAAAGTAGTAAACTTTAAGTGCATGGATTCATCCTGTCCATATCAAGTGCTAGAAGACATGGGAAATCTGCTGCAGTTTTGCGAGAATGAAGAAATTTGCTTTACCTCCATTTTGCAGCACAGAATCTGCAGTAGGAGCTCCAGAGGTGGCTTGCGGCGCCGGGAGCACAGCAGCAGCACAACAGCACCGTGACCGGCTCAACTGGCCTCTTTCGCGGGAAGGTGAGGCTGAGCACTCTTTGAATCTCTGATCCTCTGCAACTCTGTTCTGCCAACGTATGGTTGGAATGGAACACAATCTAACATGGCTCTGTTTTCTTGGCACGCGCTGCAGCTCCATGGCGGGAGGCTCCAACTCGACCGAGAGCACAACAGCACCGGGACCGGCACTGGCCCGCTGCCGAACCGGGCGCTGGCGCGCTGGCGCGTTGCGGCGCAGGAAGGGCGGCCCGGCCCTGCTCTGCAGCGCGCTGCTGGCGCTGGCCGTCGTCACCAGGTGCCGATGGGCGGGAGCAAACCGCGCGCGCCTGGCCCCGCTGGCCACAACAAGAGGGCGCCGATGGCGGCTCACCCTGCTGGCCACAACATGAGTGCGCCGGCGGCGGCTCCCTGCTCGCGACGGGAAAGGAGCACGAGGGGAGGGGAGGGGAAAGGAAATGAAGGAGATGAGACAATGACAATCTGACCCCACTTGACAGGAGGGATAGGGGAAAGACAAAAATCAAACTGCTTGAGCACTTCTCCTCTAAAATTTGAAAGAAATGTGTAGAGAGAGACGCAGGAGAGAGAAGGGAGAAGAAAACAAAAGTTCTACCCCCTTCCTCCCCCCTTCTCACTTTTCAATCTCACCTCACCTCCGTCCCCATTGCAAGGCTGCTTCTGCTGTCCCTCTCTCTCTCTCTCTAGATTCCAATACTTTCCTCTGTTCCTGGGCAAGCCCATGAGGTGAGGGGAGGGGGAGGCGCTGCCCAGTCTACTCTAGCCGCCTGGGTCTGGAGAGAGAGGGAGAGAGAGAGAGAGGAGGGAGTAATACAACAGAGCCGAGGGAGGAGAGAGAAAGAGGACCTGAGAACCCAAAGAGGCAAGGCAAGGCAAGCAAGGAGGGAGAAGCCCCAAGATTGGGGGCGACTGGTAAGCAAGAAAGGAAGCCCCTTTTTCCGTTGCTTAGTATCATCGGGCCATTGATTTCGCCTCCCATTTCGCTCAATTCTTGGCCTCCGCTGCTGTCGCAGATCAGGGCGAGGAGCAGAGGCGTCGTCCCTTGGATTCGCGCGGCCGTCTCCTGCGGGGGAAGTGGGTTGGGTTCGCCGGCGCCGCGGATGGCCGGCGTGGACGCGGCGAGGTATGCGCACAGCCCGGCACACCACGCCGTGGAGACGCGGGACCACGCCGCGCTGCGCCGCGTGCTGGACGCGCTCCCGCGGGGCCGCCGGCCCGAGGAGATCCGGACGGAGGCGGACTCCGTCGCCGAGGAGGCCCGTGCCGAGGCCGTCTCGGCGGTCATTGACCGCCGCGACGTGCCGGGCCGGGAGACGCCGCTCCACCTCGCCGTGCGCCTCGGCGACGCCGCGGCGGCCGAGATGCTCATGGCGGCGGGCGCGGACTGGAGCTTGCAGAACGAGCAGGGCTGGAGCGCGCTGCAGGAGGCTATCTGCGCGCGCGAGGAGACACTCGCGCGCGTCATCGTGCGCCACTACCAGCCGCTCGCCTGGGCCAAGTGGTGCCGCCGCCTGCCCCGCGTTGTCGCCGCCATGCGCCGGATGCGGGACTTCTACTTGGAGATCACCTTCCACTTCGAGAGCTCCGTCATCCCCTTCATCTCCCGCATCGCTCCCTCGGACACCTACAGGGTCTGGAAGCGCGGCGCTAACCTCCGTGCAGATATGACCCTCGCCGGCTTCGATGGTTTCAAGATCCAGCGTTCCGACCAGACCATACTCTTCCTCGGTGAGGGCACCGAGGACGGCAAAGTGCCGCCAGGGTCGCTGTTGATGATCAACCACAAGGACAAGGAAATTATGAATGCGTTGGAGGGGGCAGGCGCACCGGCCTCAGAGGCAGAGGTCCAGCAGGAGGTCACTGCAATGTCACAGACTAACATCTTCCGTCCAGGAATTGATGTTACTCAAGCGGTGCTGCTCCCACAGCTCACATGGCGGCGCCAGGAGCGGACGGAGGCAGTTGGTCCATGGAAGGCGAAGGTGTATGACATGCACCATGTGGTGGTCAGCGTCAAGTCAAGGAGGGTCCCAGGGGCGATGACGGATGAGGAATTCTTCTCTGCTTGCAATGACAATGATACAGAGAGTGAGGGGTTCAATGATGTTCTGACTGAGGAGGAGAAGAAGCAGTTGGAGTCCGCGCTAAAAATGGACTCTCCAGATGCTGGTGGTGAAGACCAGTCTGACTCATTTGCTGGCCCTCGGCATAGTTGCTTTGAGCCGAAGGAGAGGGAGATACCAGTTGAGGACGTGAGTGTCTCTGGAAATGGGGAGAGTAAGCATGATAAGAAAGGTTGGTTTAGTATTTGGGGAAAGAGAAGTCAGGCTAGCAAGCCGGAGGGGGTGAAGAAGATGTCACCTCCAAGGAGTTCGCTCTGTGTAGATGAGAAGGTGAGTGACATCCTCATCGAATCGCCATCAAATGTACAAACAAGACCGGGAAGGCATTCAGTAGATGTAGTAAGAACAAATGACAACAGAAGGATCAGAGAAAGGGATAATAGGAAACATGCTGCATCCGCAGAGAATGAGCATAGGCGCAAAGAAGGTTCCAAAGAAAGTGAGTACAAGAAAGGCCTAAGGCCTGTGCTGTGGCTCTCTCCAAACTTCCCTCTTCGGACTGAGGAGCTCCTGCCATTACTTGATATTCTTGCAAACAAGGTGAAGGCGATCCGTCGTTTGAGGGATCTACTTACAACAAAACTGCCTCCAGGAACATTTCCAGTCAAGGTATGACCTTGATATTAAATTTAATACTTCTTAGGCTTTACCATGATTGTATGATACTCCACTTTGTGTCAGTTTTTATGGTTAGGAAGGTAACCATTATATAGATTACTTAACCTGTGCAGTTTGAACTATTAGAGAACCACATGACAGTAGTCAACATATGGTACTTCTTTGACATGTGCTATCGGTTTGCAGATGATTGCTGTTCTTCTCTTTCATAAACCTGATAATTGGTATCTTTTTGGCCACATTGAACTGTACTGTTGGTAACATTTAATAACATATGTACTTAAGTTAAACTCGATTCTAGCTATTCTTAATCTTTGTTTCCTAATGAATAATGCTACGTCACCTGCTGTAAGTCCACATAATCTGCAGTCTCTATGGGTTAGTTGACTTCAAAGGAGATTTTCTTATATTCCCAAGTTTCTCTACTTTTTTAGATGCTTAGCATTTCCTGATTAACCTATCTAGCATTACATATTTGGATCAACATCAACATCAACATAGCCTTTTTCCCCAAGCAAGTTGGGGTAGGCTAGAGATGAAATCTGAAAGAAATTAGTTCAAGGTTCAGGCACATTGATAGCTAGTCTCCAAGCGCTCCTATCCAAAGCTATCTCTTTAGAGATATTCGAGTCCTTAAGGTCTCTCTTAACCGACTCATTCCACGTCAGTTTAGGTCTACCTCTACCCCTCTTTACATTATCGACCCGCTCAAGAACCCCATTACGCACCGGCGCTTCAGGAGGCCTTCGTTGGACATGTCCAAACCATCTCAGCCGATGCTGGGTAAGTTTCTCCTCAATTGGTGCTACTCCGACCCTATCCCGAATAACTTCGTTCCGGACTCTATCCCTCCTTGTGTGCCCGCAAAACCACCGCAACATCCGCATCTCTGCTACACTCAGTTGCTGGACATGTCGCCTTTTTGTAGGCTAACATTCAGCACCGTATAGCATCGCCGGACGAATTGCTATCCTATAGAATTTGCCTTTTAGCTTTTGTGGCACCCTCTTGTCACAAAGGATGCCAGAAGCTTGCCGCCATTTCAACCAGCCAGCTGAAATTCTATGCCTAACATCTTCATCAATGTCGCCATCCTTTTGTAGCATCGATCCTAAATACCGAAAAGTATCCTTCTGAACCACCACTTGTCCATCTAGACTAACATCTCCCCCCTCATGCCTAGTCGCGCTGAAATCGCACATCATGTACTCGGTCTTGGTCATACTAAGTCTGAACCCTTTCGACTCTAACGTGCGTCTCCACAGCTCTAACTTTCTATTAACCCCTGCCCTACTCTCGTCAACTAGCACCACGTCATCAGCAAAGAGCATACACCAAGGGATCTCACCTTATATATCCCTTGTGACCTCATCCATCACTAAAGCAAATAAATAAGGGCTCAATGCTGACCCCTGGTGTAGGCCTATGTTAATAGGAAAGTCAGTGGTGTTGCCATCACATGTCCGGACAAACGTCGTCGCATCCTTGTACATATCCTTAATGAGGGTAATGTACTTAGTTGGGACTTTGTGCTTCTCCAAGGCCCACCACATGACATTTCTCGGTACTTTGTCATATGCCTTCTCAAGGTCAATGAAGACCATGTACAAGTCCTTATTCTGTTCTCTATATCTCTCCATCAATTGTCGTATTAAGAAAATCGCCTCCATGGTTGACCTTCCAGGCATGAACCCAAATTGGTTTTGGGTCACATTTGTCACTCGTCTTAGGCGATGCTCGATAACCCTCTCCCAAAGCTTCATCATATGGCTCATCAGCTTAATCCCACGGTAGTTAGTACAACTTTGAACATTACCCTTGTTTTTGAAGATAGGTACTAATATACTTCTCCTCCATTCATCCGGCATCTTGTTTGACCGAAAAATGAGATTAAAAAGCTTAGTTAACCATACTATTGCTCTATCTCCTAGGCATCTCCACACCTCAATGGGGATACCATCAGGGCCCATCGATTTACCTCCCTTCATCCTCTTCAAAGCCTCCCCGATCTCTACCTCATGAATTCTCCTCACAAAACGTCTGTTGGTATCGTCAAAAGAGTCATCTAACTCAAGGGTAGGGCCCTCACTCTCCCCATTAAACAACTTGTCGAAGTACTCTCTCTATCTATCCATGATCTCCTCATCCTTCACTAGCAGTCGATTTGTCTCATCCTTAATGCATTTGATTTGGTTGATGTCCCTTGTCTTTCGCTCGCGGATCCTAGCCATTCTATAAATGTCCTTCTCCCCTTCTTTCGTGCCTAGCCGCTGATACAGGTCATCATACGCCTTACCCTTTGCTACATTCACAGCTCGCTTTGCAACCCTCTTCGCTAATTTATAGCCCTCGATGTTGGCTGCACTCTTGTCAAGGTGGAGGCGTTTGTAACACTCCTTCTCCTTAATAGCCCTTTGCACCTCGTCATTCTACCACCAGGTGTCTTTCCCCTCCTGTTTGCCTCCCCTACTCACGCCAAACACCTCTGAGGCCACCTTCCGAACACATGTTGCCATCTTTAGCCACATGTCATCTGCGTCTTCTCCTTCTTCCCAAGGTCCCTCACCTAGCATCCTTTCCTTAAACGCTTGTGTCGCTTCCCCTCTAAGCTTTCACCACTTTGTTCTCGCAATATTTGCACGTTTGTCCCGGTGGACACGTACCCGAAGACGAAAGTCCGCCACCACAAGCTTGTGTTGAGGGACAACACACTCCCCAGGTATCACCTTACAATCTAAGCAATCACGTCTATCCTCCCTCCTAGCAAGGATAAAGTCGATCTGGCTCGAGTGTTGTCCACTACGAAACGTCATAAATGGGATTCCCTCTTCTTAAACACGGTATTCGCTATCAACAAGTCGTAGGCTAACGCGAAGTTCAACACATCCTCCCCCTCTTGACTCCTGCTACCATACCCAAAACCCCCGTGCACTCGCTCGAACCCTACATTAGTTGCACCCACATGGCCGTTGAGATCTCCTCTTATGAAGAGTTTCTCGCTGGTAGGCACGGTATTAACCATGTTATCTAGATCTTCTCAGAACTGCATCTTTGGTGCTCTCACTAAGGCCTACCTGAGGGGCATAGGCACTGATCACATTCAAAACCGAATCTCCAACTACCAACCGGATTAGGATAATCCGGTCGCCTTGCCTTCTAACCTCTACGACTCTATCCTTAAGGCTCCTATCAATCAAGATGCCTACACCATTCCTACTCGGAGTTGCTCCGGTGTACCAAAGCTTGAAGCCAGTATCCTCAACCTCCTTCGCCTTCTGGCCCTTCCATTTAGTCTCCTGAACGCATAGAATATTTACACGCCTCCTAATTGCTACATCAACTAGCTCTCACAACTTATCCGTTAGGGACCCTACGTTCCAGCTACCTATACGAATCCTAATTGGCTCGGCTAGCTTCCTTACCCTTCGTACCCGTCGAGGGAAGTGCGAAGACCCTTGCTCATTTTTCACTACACCCGGGCGTAGATGTAGCGCGCCATTCAGGTGACGACCCGACCCTTGCTCACTTATCATCGTACCCAGGTCATGATACGACGCGCCCTTGGGGGGATGGCGACCCGGCCCTTGCCCATTTATCACCACACCCGGGTTCCGATGTAGCGCGTCGCTAAGAGGGTTACGCCCCAACGAGTTTCTTGTGGGTTTCAAATTCATTAGAGTGGTTATTTTTATGCTGGTTTGCCAAAACCTAACGCAACCCTCCTTCTTTATTCGGGCTTAGGACCGGCTATGCTGAGACGACTCAAGAGAGAGTCTTCCAGTCAGCATAGGCGGAGTTCAGCATTACATATTTGGATAATAACTTTTTATTTGCTTACTGATCAAATGCAGAGCAATTGTCACTTTCACTGTAACTAAAAAATTGTTTAAAGTTCTGATAACTGCCATCTGGTTAAACCCATATGATTAGGCCATCTGCCACTGTAGTAGTCACTTTTGTGCTTAGTTTATGATGTTTGAAATAATCTCCTTTGTTTGTGGCTAGTTACAGTGTTCTTTTTGGATGTTTTACCTATTATGTGCACCTGGGTATTTCCAAAATTTGGTACTGCCGAGTGCCAAAACACAAACCTTTTTTTCATAATCAACTAATAAGCGTGATTTTGGACTGTGGAAGTATGCTATCCATTTCATGAGTGATTAAGTAATAACACTATCTAAACTCTTAGCAGAATTTTTAATCACATGAATAATCTGGCACTTTGTTTCACACTGTAGTCTGTAAGCTGTGTTACGTACACAGGGCATGAACCTTTTCTGTTTATTAGGTTTCACATAACATCTTGTTTTAACAGTACTGTTATTTGTGTTTGTTCTGGTTCCATGTATTTATATTTGCTTTGCTTTTCAAGAGAACTGTCTGAAACCTGAGACTAGTAGTTGTAAGCCTTAGGAATTGACTACCTGAGATCTTCATAACAACAGCTAATTGATCATAACAAAGGTACATGCACAGTTTTTCACCTTGAGATGTAGCCTTACTTTGTATGGTTAACAAAACTGACACAACGATATGCATAGTTAACGGCAAATTGGTATCTATATCTTACCTCAACAATGGCTGTGTTGGCCAACAGCACTTTGAAATCAGATTAAGATCGATTTAAATCTACTATATGCTGTAGGGTTTGTTGGCTCAGTCATCATAGATGCTGTAAACCTGCTTTTCTCATCATATTTGTTGGTCTCAATTTTATTTTTAAGTTGGTTGCCCCGAAAAAGTTCTAGGTACTCACAAATTTCAACCAGAATGGTTTTGTTACCATTGGTGTAGTCCCACATGGCGACCTTGGTATCTATAGTATGGAGGTATAGTGGAATCTGTGCCAGATAGGGAGCATTAACAGAAGATTTGACTTTTGTTGGAAAGGACAATAGGAAGATGCATCTAGGGGAAGGATGAGTGAGATAGGATATACAAAAGATTAAATCAAGTCATAGGTAGATACTTGCCTCTAGCATTATCCATGCTTTGTTTACTAATTTGTAGCAGTTAAGGATTAATAGCATCTAGTGTTATCCACTCATTTGTTAACAGAAAGGGTTCTCTTAGATGCTTTCCCTTTATATAGTTTGCTCCTTTGGAAATGTATGTTTGCTTTTGGTAAACAACTTGTTGCACTTTCCTGTGTCAGCACGCCAGCACACACTCGAAATGGGTGGTACGATCATGTAGACACTGGTCAGGCACAAGGGAAAAGATATAACAAAATATATTAGAGTTTGTGTTGACACATTTGTTTGCATTTCCTTTTGAATTCAAGGGAACTCATCTTAGGTATATGCAATCTTCAACCATACATGGAATATGCATTTTCAACAGATGCCAAACAACTCTAATGTAAGATAAAACAGAGACAGTCAGAACTGTGCATGTTTATATTGACTAAATGAATGTGTTCCTTTAGTTACATACTTCAGAGTAATGTTCTTTTCATGTTGTTGCTTTTTGTTGAATATTGTTTGTTTCCTGTATCTATAACCTTTCTACGCCAATGTAATAGTGAAGGCTTTAATCCTATAACATGTTTTCCTTTTCCTCCCAGGTTGCCATTCCTGTTGTACCTACGATCAGGGTGCTTGTGACATTCACAAAATTTGAAGAACTACAGCCACTGGAAGAGTTTACCACACCACCCTCTAGTCCTGACAACAGTAAGAGCCCAGCAGTACAGCCTTCTTCAAGTTCCTGGATTCAGTGGATCAAGGCTCCTTACCGCCAGAACTTCTCGGCTCCAGGCCCGAGCAGCCGCGTGGAGGACATCCAGGACCCGTTTGCCACCCCTTCAGATTATGTGTGGACAACGCCAGAAGAGAAGAAAAAGAAGACACAGGAAAACAAGAACAAGTCCAAGAAAGGCAGGAACGGATCTTAGATAGATGATAGCATTGGTTGGGGGGTTGGGGTTGGGGTGGGGGTGGGGGTGGGGGTGGGGGTGCTGTGGGTGAAATGGGCTATACTCGTCTAACAGGAGGGATGAGTGGGAGATTTGGAGATTTCGACCGCTGTCTGATGTCGAATGCCGAGAAGTGACCGCTTGTCTTCTTTCATCGTGTTAACAGATTTGTTGTCAACATTCTTTCGTTTAACCTGAATCATATTGTTTCGGCCCTGATTATTGTTGCAACCAATCGGTGGATTTTGGCCGGTGGTGGCTTCTAATATTGCTGTGTGTGTGTTGGACTGTTAGTGCGTTTGAAGTTGCTGCGAAGGTGCCGCATCTTTACCGTGCCAACAGCCATCGAGGCCCTCTTTTCTGTATGTTTGGATGGTACGGAATCATGTTGGTTGTGTCAGGCCTTGTGAAAATGACTGTACTAATCTGTTCTGAAATGTTAGGTATTTAATTTTTTAAGTTAAATCAGTTGAAGTTTGATCAAATTTATAGATGAGAATATATCAACATCTAAATAATCAAATAAGTAAATTATAAAAATATATTTTATAATGGATCTAATTATTCTAAGGTATTTAAAATATTATTACTCTTTTCTATGAATTTGGTTAAACTTTGACTATTTTAATTTAGGATAAAATAAAATATTTTATATTTTAGGATGGAGGAAATACGGCATTATGTTTTTGAAAGTAAGGCAGTACGATGTTCTTTATTCTTTCTTCAACAATGTCTACGAATGCTGAAAAACTGTAGAACTTTTTCGTTGGTAACAAATATCAATAACGAGTTTGGGTGACAGGAATGATATTTCAAATCTAAAACAGGCTCAATCCTACGTCCACCTTGAGAGAGAGAGAGAGAGAGAGAGAGAGAGAGACAGAGAGAGAGAGAGAGTCATGCATCCCTTACCTCAATGGTTTCCAGTTTCCAATCAATGGGGAAGATATCTATAATTCTCCGGAGGGCAAATTTTTGAAAGCTATACTGAAGTGGGAAAAGCTATAGCAAAACAACTCTTCTAAGAATTAGTTTAACAATATCACATTTTTATTACATTATGTGCCACAAAATTAAACTTTAAACTACACATACTCTGTTGACTGTTGTATCACAAAACTACACTAATATTGTCACTTTCTGTCATGGAACTACTATCATAATATTGCAAAAAGAAAAAAACATCCGTCATGGGCTTAGTGGGTGGTTTTTGTTAAACTAGTTAGTTTTCTATACTTTTCTCAATTATTCTATTGTGCTTTTTCTTTAGGTTGATTAAGCTGAGGAGTATTACTTATTTTCCCATGTTCCATATACACATTTCTTGAAGAAATTTCATAAGATCTTAACTCATTCTTCAATGTGATTTCTACTTTTAACCTATCCACTACTTTTTTTTTGAACGATCCGGCACAAGATGATGCCCATTTCATTGATAAAGAAGGAATAAATACAAGTAGGTAGTCATGGAAGATTACATACAGGAAAAACAAAGAACACAGCCGGAAGCATAGACAACATTAAGGCGCGCGATGTCCACCAACATACACTCTTAAAAAGCCGCCGTCGAACTCCCGTCGTGACCTCACGTCAACGGAGAACCTAGAGAAGAAGACCGCACCGCACCAAAAGGCCACCGCCGTGCGGGACCCATCGCCGAAGTACCGCTGCAGAACCACACTCCACCTGACAGGATGTTAACACCAGATCCAGACCTATCGCAGGCTGCCTCGCAGTCTTGCAAAGGCACAAACGCGTGGGGGCCTCGCCACATCCGCCGTTGGACTCCACCTCACTCTCGTCGCCTCGAAGAAACACCGCATGCGGGGGCCGCGCCACGTCTGCCACAGCACTCCACGTCACAGATCCGTTTCAGAAGTCGCCATCAGGATAGAGGCGGAGTTGCCCCGCTTCCAAGAACCTCCAAAGAACAGCCATGCCCCAACCGAAGATCGACATCACCTCATTGCTCCACCCGCGCAAAAGGCTCCCGCCGACATCACCTCGTTGCCCCGCTTGCGCCATCTTCTGACGATGTATCACACCGGAGGAGTCCAGCGGAGCTGAGCCACCCCGCCACAATCCGTTGCAAGCCAAGTCGTCGCACGTGTCGATGCCGCAAGCGTCGTCGCCTGATGCTGTCCCACACCGCACTGACAGTTGCCTAGCAACGCCAGACACCATGGTCCGCTGCCAGTAGCCACACCGACAAAGTGAGATAACCCCTAACCGCCACCAGGGGTGCGAACGCCACCGTGCGAGCTTTGCAACCCCCATAAAGCTCGCCAACCTGCACTAGACCGCTCGACACCACCACCGAAAGGGACCTTCCATGAGCTGTCGTCACCAGCAATGGCAGAGCAGAGTTGGGTCTCAAGAGACGACGCCTCCACGGAAGGGATGACGCTAGTGCCGCCGTCGTCGCTCGTCTTGAGAACTGGACATGGTTTTCACCCAGAGAACCCGTGCTGCAGGGATGGAGATTCAAGATGACGCCCCAACGGGGAAAATGACACCCTAAGGCGTCGACATCATTGCTACAAGCAGTACAGGCAAAGGCTTTCGCCTAGAGCATCCCATCCGCATCACAGGACATACCCCACCTGACACTCCCAGGACCACGACCGTGGAAGGCCTTCCGGGGGCGGCGCCAACGGATGTGCCTCCTCGCACCTCGCGCAGACTGCCTTCCTGCCGCCGCAGCCGCACGCGAGACTCCGAGGCCCTCGCGGGCCACTGTCGTTTTCACACACGTCGATGAAGGCGGCCCATGCCATCCCGCATCGCGAAGTGGCACCGCCCGACGCCCCACGTACAGCCTAACGCCGCCAAAGGCGAGCACGAGCCTGGGTACTCCGGCATGATGTCCGCCATTGCAGACCACCTGGCCACCACTTCCCTGGCGCGTCGCAGCAGGCCGCTGCCGTGGCCGCCCGCCGCTACTCTGGCCCATTGTACACCGCTGCAGGTCGCCAACATCGTCGAAGCTGCCAACGTCGCACCAGATCCAGCCGCGGAGGGTCTGGATCCGGTCATCTGGCGGCCACCACCGACGCCGGGCGTCCTCACGGGCCTGCAGCACGCCGTAGAGCAGCCCCAGATGTCGCACCTGTCGCCTCTAGCTGCTGCGCCCATCTCTTGGCCGCCGCGGCCAAGCCTCCGCTAGAGAAGCCTGGCTATCGCGCCCGCCGACCTAGCTGCCGCGCAGCCAACCGTCGCCGGGAACTGCTGCTGCAGGCTGCTGCCGCCGTCGTCGACCCGGCCATCACTACAGACTGCCTGCTCGCCGCCGCTACCGCTAAACGCCGCCCGGCAGCGCCGCTGCACCACCATCGACGCCCTCCGCTGCGGGCCGCCGCCACTCCTCAGATCCCTCCGTGGGATGCACGGATCCGGCCACCGGAGCTCCAAATACGCCGGCCGCTGGCCTCGTCGCGCCTCGGCAACGCTTGGCCGCCGTGCATCACTCCCCGCACAGAGGGGCACTCAGCTGCCAGACGAAGGCCTCGCAGCCGCCTTCCTAGGGGCCGCGCGGGGCTTCCTGGCGGACCTCTCCGGCGGCGGCGAGGAGGATGGAAGCGGACGAGACTTGCGGTGGCGACGAGTAGAGCGGCCGCTCGGGTCCCCGTGCGGGAGGGTGACGCGGGGCTACGCATGACGCACCCGGGTTCAAAGGCTAGAGATTAAGAGAATCCTTTAGTCCTGGTTGGTATTACCAATCAGAACTAAAGGGTCCTCTGCAGGTTAGTTTATAGAGGACACATCACATCTAGAATTCAAGTCTTGAGTCTAAACCGGAAAAGGATCCTCCGCAAGTTAGTTTATAGAGAAAACATCACATCTAGAATCCAAGTCTTGAGTCTCTAAAAAAAAAGAATTCAAGTCTTGAGGACTGCTGGTGGTGGTGCTTCCCAATTAATTTTTTGACTAGGACTTTTAGTTTCGGTTGTAGCAATCGGAAACTAAAGTTCATTTTTTTAGTAGTGATCGTTTCCCATGCTGTTTATACTCGATCGATTCTTTCTATGTTGTTGCCTCCCCCTCTCGTCCAATATATAGTTATATACTCTCTTCTACAATAACAGCAGCCATGCAAACAATCATAGCTAGGACCAGGGTTTTTTTTACTGACCGAAACCAGTCCGGAAACCGCAGTTACCAGTGTAACCGGGCCGGACCGGTTGCAAACCAGCCCAATTCAAAATTTAAATTTAAATTAAAAAAAATGGAAAAATTTATAAAAATTTCTAAAAATACTTCAAGTTGCGACGAATCTAATGGTGTCAAATTTTTTCAAATATTTGTTTATTTAGTATATTTTGCGGGCATGTGAAGTTAAACCAAAAAAAAGAAAAAAAGGCAGGCCCATTAAGGCCCATCGCGCCGGCATATGACTCACGCGGTTGCCTCCCACTCCCACGCTTATTACTATTGTAATTGTATGTATGATTGTAAGTGTGGTCTTTTACATTAATATGTGCATTGCTCGGTTTTTTTGGTCACCGGACCGGTTACACCTCAAACCGGACCGGTTTACCGACCAAACCGGTCGGCTAACCAGTGCAAACCTATTGAACTGTCGTTTTTGTTTGAAATTTGAATTTGTTCAGTTTTTTCCGGTAACCGATCTACCGGTCCGGTTTACCGGTACCGGCGGGTGCCGGTTTGGTCTGACCGGTCGGTAAAAAAAACCCTGGCTAGGATTATGTAGGGTTTGCGAACAAGGGGGCGCAACGGCTAAGCGCTAGCTAGATCATAATTTTTTGTCTTGCTTATGATCTGTTTTGATTCCAGCAGCCAACTATCTATTAGCTGTGCTCTTGCTAGGTGCAACCAGGAAACAGTTATTTTTTAGCTGGGTGGTAGGTACGATACGGCACTAGCTGACGTATTAGGTGGTGACCCAAAAGATATCAGTTATTCGATTACAAAGCATCTAGATATATATTATATCTAAATATATAGTAAAATTAAATATCTAGAAATTAAAATAATTAATAACTTGGAATAGATGGAGTAACTGTTAGCTGGGTGGAATTCAAATGGAACAAATGGGACCTTACTACGTCATGTCATGCGGATTGAGGCCAAAATTTGGCCAGCCAAAACATTTCCTTGACAAAACGAGGGCCATTCCTTTTGGGCTGAATTGCTGCCGGCAGCCAAGCCCATTCCTCGGTGACGAGGAAGACCTGTCTGCAGCCCAAAGCCGAAAGCTTTTATATACTCCCTCCATTCTAAATTGTAGGTTGTTTTGACAAATCTAGATACATAATCTTTTTCATGTATCTGGACATAGTATTTATCTAGATGTATAGTAAAAATTATGCATCTAGATTTATCAAAACGACCTACAATTTGGAACGAAGGGAGTAGTTTGATACCATTTAAATATTGTGATCCCAATTTAAATCGGCTTGCACTATTACATTGCATATATAATCAAATCTACGTATCCAGATCCGTACTGACTACTATATTTTAGTGTAAGATGTTTTGTTAGCGCCAGGCCTGCATGTCAGTCACTGAGGAGATATAGATTTGCCACCATGGCTATCTTTTGGCTTGGCTCCAATCAGCATCTCATACTTCATAAAAATATGTTCATGCCTAGGGTATGTTCATGGCTAAATTTTGGTTTGGCACAATAAGATACCACCATACTAGTTAAGGTCCTCCGCTAGTATTATCCGGTGGAAAACAACACAAAAGAATGGCACTATGGGAGGATGAGTAAATAAAAGGAGCAGCTCGATATCCGCGCATCTCTGGGGAGCATATCCTTTTAGGGCACCCGCAAAGGGTCGTTAGGAGCTCTCTATAACCGTGTGTTTGGTTTGGGGTTGTGTGGGTTGGGTTGGCTCCAACTCTTATTTTGGGGATGGCTCCAACATTTGTTTTGTTTGGTTGCTGGGTCGGGTTCGTTCCAGTTTCTTGTTTGGTTCGAGGACTGCAAAGGGTTGGAGCCAACCCGTCACTTGTTTGGATGGATGGATTGGAATGGACCTGTGGACCTGGTTAATGCTCGCCATCTACGACCGATTCACCGTGCCATCGATTAGTCAAGTCTGCAAAACAATGTCTCGTTCCTAAAGCCCCTTCAGGAATCAAACTCTAGGATCAAAAGCACCGTTCTTTCATGCATTCTATGGAATGTATTGGAAATGCAGAAATAAGAAGGTTTTTCGCCATGAAGATGAAACAAATTTAATGATCTCTAAATGCTGCAATGAGGATCTGATAGTTTGGTCAAATAGGTGTTTCTCTCCTTCCGATAAGATGAAAGTGGATATTTGGAGTAATTTCTTCCCAACTTAGTTAGATAGCTTTAGTCTTGCTTAGGCTTCTCTTTCTCTTTCAGCTAGCTTGCTAGCTTCTTTGTAATCTCTCCAACACCTGTACATTGTTGTTCTCCAACACTTATCCTCTGAATGATTCTCATTTCTGACAGACGAATCACACATGGGAGGAATAACAGAGATCATAACCAGAGCATCAAAAGTTCAAGCCTTTTACAATATATATCAAGTTCAAGGCCTTTACAATATATATCAAGTTCAAGGCCTCCACATAGCACGATACAAGCTTACTTAGACCACAAATATAAAGTTCTATGTGGTACTAACAAAAGAACCATCCCATGCCTACAACTTACCCTTACTGCCCAGAGTAGTTTTTGGCAATATACTTTGCAACCCAGTTTAATTTATGGTCAAAAGCCAGGCGGTTGAAAGCTCTAGCTATGTAAGGTTGGGAGACCAAATGGGTATAATAGAAGGATAAGTGAGTCTCATTGAAACTACCATTGAAAGCCATCAAGTTGTCAAACAAATCTGAGGGCACATCATTGTCTGATTTGCCCACTTCCTTTATCGCCTTGGCTATCTTGTTACTTCCTTTATTAATTGCAGCAACCAAAGGATCAACATCAGGCCTCGACCTCTTGTTGCTCTTCTTGCTGTTGTTGGTCTTGCCAATCTTGCTGGTCTTGCTTGCAAATGATGTTGCCCCATTGTTGCCTTCATTGGCAATGGCATCCCCATCACTCTTTCCTGTTTCCTCGGCCTCACAATCCTCTGCACCGCCATCCTCTGTACCTAGAGGTGCACTTGAGTCCTTTGCAAA
This sequence comes from Panicum virgatum, assembly GCF_016808335.1. NCBI lineage: Eukaryota > Viridiplantae > Streptophyta > Magnoliopsida > Poales > Poaceae > Panicum > Panicum virgatum. The sequence continues at coordinate 17,328,397 of NC_053146.1, read as the reverse complement.
CTTGCCTGTAGCCATGGTACTTCCAAATATTGTGTTCATCTCCTCAAAGTGTTGAATAGGCTTGTTCAGAAAATCAACATCAGACTTGTGATCCTATAATATTTGTACAATTTCAGCAACTACTATTATGTACATGTGGAATCAATGGTTTTCTTATCCCAAACAAAAAAAAAGGTGAGGGCAAACTCTGTAGATGATCTGTTACATGAAACATTACCAGCAACAACTGATGAAACTTAAGAGGCACATTTCAAATGTTGTCATTGGAGCATTTGCTAAAAGTCAAACCTTAAATCAAGTCATAAATAGTCTACAACACAACAGGACAGTAGGTATCAACGGATTGATATGATGTGGTTTCAGCAAAGCATAGTTTCGTGAGACAATAATTTCAGCAAGGTAGCAAACAATAATATCAGCAAGGTAGCAAACAATAATTTCAGCAAGGTAGCAAACAATAATTTCAGCAATGTAGCAAACAAATATGTCCTCAAATACAATTTCAGCCATTCAAATACAATGATGACATTGTCCAATCAAATAAAATACAACACAGATTACATTGTCCAAACAAATAAAATACTAGTTTCAATGGCTCTGACGGTCAGCCCACATTTGGTCAGCCAAGCCTTGTCTAAAAGCGAGCATAATGGCATTCTCACTTGCTGTCCCAGCATATATGGTGTCCTGGGTGTCATCATTGTCATCTGGCTCATTGAATTCATCACTCCCATCTTCAATCACCCAATTATGAATGATGCAGCAAGCAATAACAATATCTACTTGAGTTTCATAAGGAAAAAAAGAAGATGCATCATCAAGAACTTTGAATCTCCTTTTTAGTGCTCCAAATGCTTGCATTATGCTGATTCTCAATGAACAGTGCCAACGGTTGAACAATTCCTTCTCATTTTGCACCGGATTCCTTCCCCATTCATTCAAGTGGTAGCGGACAGCCCGAAAAGGGGGTAAAAATCCGGGTTTGGCTCCATATCTAGCATCAACTAGGTAATATTTACCTAACATATGATGTGTAGTTAGGTTACATCTCAATGATCCAGTAATTTTGATGAACAAATTTATGGACAAGACATAGGTTAAACTATTACCTTGTGGTACACGAAGGCCATCCTCACATGCTAAAGCATCACATAAAACTAATGCATCATGTGCTGTCCCCTCCCATCCGGCCAAGACATAGGTGAATTTTTGGTCAAAATCTACGGCTGCCAGTACATTTTGAGTACAATGCTTGTATCTACCACGAAAAGCATGCTGCATTTCCTTTGGAATAGTGGCTCTTATATGTGTACCATCAAGTGCTCCTATACAATCCTACGTGATGTTCAAAGAAGTCAAGATTAGGACAATTATAGGTTTGTCAAAAAATAAATTTAGAATGTGACATAAGGTTGAGCTGCACACCTTAAAGTAAGGATACCACCTTGTGTCTCCTATTTTAGCGGGAGTGTCCAATGAAGGGGGCCTAATATAATCCTCTCGTAGCTCACCAATAGCATGAAGTACTTTGTTAAAATAACGACTGACTGTTTCTCCGGATCTACCAAAATTGGTTGCAATTACTCTATTCCTAACATTATGTCCAACAGTATGTAGAAACATTGCCACTTGCTGCTCAACACACATATGAACGGTATCTTCAAGTAAAGCATGATCTCTAAACAACTAACAAAACCGAAAGAAACGTGCTTTGTTCATTCTCAGCATAGTCTACACAAGTTGTGTCATTCCTCCAAATTTTGTCATTCAGGTAGTCAATCCTCTTCCTATCCCTTTCAAACATTGGGGCATAAGTAATCCCTTCCCTTCTTGCAACTCGTTTTCTTTTCCTAGACTGACCAATAATTGCCATGACCGACAAGAACCAATATGAAGCAGCAGCACAAATGAATACCTTGGTCCTCTTATCCATCTGCATACCACAGATTAAAATTGTGACTACAAATGACCTAGCAAAAAAATCATCTAGGGTTTCCATGTAGTAACACAAATCCAGCATAGATCTACATCAAACATCTTTCACACATGAACAAGGATGAACAATCCAGCATGGATCTACAGGAAACAACACTGGATTTACCTTGAACAATGGAGGGACCGGTGGAGGGAGAGGAATGCTGGAACGGGGGCGGCTTGCGGCCACGAGACCGGCTCCCAGGCGGAGCTGGCGCGCGTGCGCGGCGGCCGGGGAACGAGCCTGCGGGCGGGGCCGGTCCCCTGCCCGCGCGACCTGGCGCCGTGCGCTCCTGGTGTGCGGTCGGGGCCGTGGGGCCGCTCCCCTGCCCGCGCGAGCTCCTGGCGTCCGCTCCTGGCTGTGCGGTCGCGGGCGGGGCCGCGCTCGTGGCCGGCGGCATGCGGTCCGCGGACCGGCCGCCGGGTGCTCGCAGCGACGGGAGGGAGAGACTGGAGGGTGAGAGAGAGAAGCGTGAAGGGATAAGGCTGGAGGGATTTACTCGTGCGTGATTTTTTCAACCCGAGCGGAGCGGCTCTGTCCGCCGGATTTCGACGGACGAGCGCAACCCGCATCTTTGAGGTATATTCTGCTGAGGTTGGTTCCATCCCCTACCCAACCCCTATCCAAACAGCAAAAAAATGGGTCGAACCCGTCCGGGTTGGTCCCATCACTCCAACCAAACAGACGGTAAGAGTGCCAACTCAGCTTTTTCAAATAAAAAAAATAAGAAGAGAGAGAAACCTGTCGCTTCACGTAGCGAGAGCGCTAGCTCGAGTATCCACGCTGAGCGGGTCCCACTAAACAATTTACCCCGCCGAGCAGAACACCTGGCATGCGCACGCACGGGGAGCAAAGATGAGAAGATTGAGATAGGTAATAAAGTAAATATGCGGGGTCCAAATTTGTTTTGTGCTAAAGATGAACTGTTGGAGCCATTGTCGTTTGAGCTCTCTACAAGCTGAGGTGGCAAGTACTATCGAAAGCAACTCACGTTAATTGTTGCGGGTGCCCTTAGGCCTTGTCCAACGAGTAGCGATGTCGCTGGTTTGGCTGAGTTGGCGGAGAGAGAAAGGAGCAAAATTCTTCCGCTAGCGAGTAACCCATCGCTAGCTCATGGCGTGCTTTCCTAGAGTATAAAAGGAGCTGCTCGATATCCGCGCATCTCGTGGGAGGATCTCCTTTTTCGGGATTTGCCAATCGATTTCGATTTCTCATTCCAATTTCTCTGTATACACTAGAAATACAGCATCCTACCCAGCAGGAAAAAATAAAAGTAGCCTCGTCAATGCGCCCAGGAGATGGTGATGAAGAGATTTGTTAATTGACAGCTACTTTATTACCTTTATAGTAATATACGGTGTATTTTATCTCGAAATGCACAGGTATACGAGTCCACTTAATATTATATGATTAGAAAAATATAGGAATCTGGCCCCTCCCTCGCTCGGCCGCTCCCCACTCCAACCCTTCGCGAAAGGTCCAGCCGTCCAGGAGTTATGGAGCTGGAGCGAATCCTGCTCCAGATCTCTGATTTGCAAGATCTCTACTAATCTTCCAATTGAACAGGTTCGAGATATGGACATCGATACCTAAATGAGGACATAGTAGCACTCGATGAGCAAGTGTTCGAACATTGCTCATGGGAGGAATATATTGGTGATGCGAGGTGCGTGGCCAATGATTCGGTGCTTTTATATTTATGTACTTTGCTTCATTGCTGATAGCATGGGATGCAAGTTTTTTTCTTTTTTGCAGCTTTGTTGGCATCGGTGTGCCTGATTAAGTTGCGACACTAGTTATGTTTTCCAGCCTGACAGTGATATGGAAATTTCATATCGTTTTCTACTCTGAAGGTGATATCACAGCAGTTTCTTCAGCTATTTTTTCGTGTCTACTTGCACTGATGGTTTGGCTAATTATAAGCATTCTTTTTCTTCCTATCACAGCCCATCATTTGACGTGCTGCGGTGCTGGATGGAAGCTCAGAGCACGCGGACGGGGCTTGATGGCATGGTACGGCGGGAAGGGTTGCAACTGCACAGGAGAACAAGAGAAGCGATGTTGTTTGTGATTTTCCCTTGAGCTCATTCTGGATTACTTCCTTTTCCTAGTGCATGATAGTTCTCGTTCAGTATAGATGAACAAATGGAAGTAGAAACATCTCAATGCACGCATATTCTAGAACTACATGCAAGTGCAACATGTTAATATGCTGGAAAATGTGCATTCTAATTTTGTTTATAACTAGTCTATCAACCCATGCTCCTGCACGAGCTAATTAGAATTAATATAAGAATAAGATCGATAAGTATAATTATCTATCTCACACTCTTTTCATCTATTGAATATTCTAACACATACACTAAAACATATATTTATCATTATCTAGCTAGAATAGATTTCATTTTGCATCACACCTCCATATATATTTAATTCATGTTTAGTAGAACTATTTGTTTGTGAATTGGTATTCTTATCTCTTCCATCGTATATGAATATATGGTGACATATATCGTGGGTAGTATTTTTATATAAATAATAATAAAAATAATATATTAATAATGATAGAAATAGAAATTTAAAATTTTATATTGATGTACTTTAATATATTACTATAATTATATAATTTAGATTTAGATTTATGAGTAATTTAATTTGCAATAATAATGATATAATTGGATAATTTATATGCAAATTTAGTGAGGTATTTGAAACGTCCCCTCATAAGAGTAGACTTAAAAGTGATACATTATCAGTCCTACGAGACTGATAACACTTTTATTATATCAGATGGTCCTTGCTCGCCGTCCTCTAGGTTTCCATTTGCCAAGGGTTGCGTAGCAGCTTCTCCTTCATCGGCGGCAGTAGACCTTTCAAGGTTCTCGGGTGGGGCTTGTGGGGTTATCACGAGTGGTCCCCATCCTATGACGGGCGTGCCGAGTAGAACAAGGTCTTCCCCAATTGCAAGGACTGGCGTTTCGCTTCCGGTCCATTCCTGCATGCGCTGGTCTCGGGCTTGTCTGAGGCTCTCCTGAGCGACCGCTTCGCTGCTGACCGCGGCTGCGGCTCTTGCCTCGTCTTGGGCTGCTCGTATCTGTTGCAGTCTCACCGTGAGCTCTGCCTGCTCGGCTCGATGGGTCTGCTCCCTCAGAATGTCGGCTTGCTCGTCAAAGAGCTGATCCAAGGAGGCTAGGTAAGTAGCCACTTGGTACAGGGGGTTTTCTTCATGGCGGCGCCATTCCAGACTTCTCATGCGTGCTTCCCAAACTGGGGTTCTGATAGCCGGCAGAAAGAACCTCATTGGTGTGGGGGCGAGGTGTCTTTCAAAAATCCGGCATAGATAACGGAGCACCTTTCTGACGGCCAAGGGATATGTGTCTTGGTGCCTAAACCCTATAGCGGTCACTCGCCACGGCTGAATGTCGGGGTAGCGGTCACTTCTGGCGATGACCAGGATCACCCTGCAGCGGAGGGTACCATGGTACTCGTACTCTCTGCTGTAGTACCTTAGGCATTCCGTAACGCCAAGGCTTTCTAGGGCATTGATCAAGAGGCTAGGGAAGCCAGGTGCAGCTTGGCAATTGCCCTGTGTCCATCCTTCCTCAGCCATCTGAAAACAAAGATAGGGTAAACAATTTTTGCACAAGTATTTGGGTACGAATGGGACAGATGGTACTTATTATTACAACATGGAGAGGTACGGGTTCCATGGGTACATGATTATCAGGACAGGGTTCTAGCTTGGAGTGCTACTCCTATCAAGGGGACTCTTCCTCGATCCGGATAGGGCGCTTCTTTGATGGAAGACACTGATCCATCACATCATCTTCGGTCTGAGTACCTTTATCCCAATGGGTTTCTTCGGGTTCTTCTTCTTCCTCTATCCACCCACCTATTCCTCTGCGAGCCTCGTATTCTTGCATTTGGGATTGGAGAGCGGCTAGGGAATACTCGGCGCGTGCGGCTCTTGTCCGTTGTTCCTCTAGTTCTTGGGTTGCCTTTTCTGCCCTGTGGATTTGTTGCTTCAATTGTGCCGCTTGTTCGCGGTAAAGTTCATCCAGGCCGGTGAGGTAGATGGATAGGTGGGAGACCGTATCCTCTAAGTCCTCTTCTTCTCTCCCAAGTCCTCTCATCCGGGCAATCCATGTGCGTCCTCTTCCTTCAGTATGCAGGAAAAATCACATAGGAGTCCGTTGAAGATGATGCTTGTAGATCACACGCAGACGTCGCAGGGCTTTACGGGCGGCTTTTCGGTAGGTGTCAGGGAAGCGAAAGCCAGTGGTGGAGATGAACCAAGGGTCCACGTTAGGGTAGCGGGTGCTCTTTCCCTCGAAGATCATCATGTCGCACCGAAGAGTGCCCCTAGAGTCGTACTCCCGGTAGGCGAACTCTGGTGGGTCCACCACTCCGACGCATTCCAGGCTCATTATCAATAACTTAGGAAGGCCGGGCTCTGCGTGGCAGATTCTGCCACTCCATCCATTGTCAGCCATCTGGAACAGGGCAAGAACCAATGGTGAGTGTTTGTGTGGAAAAAGGATTGAGTAAGGAAAAATCCTAATGTGAAAAGGGCATGAAGATGGGTTTCGCTCCTAGGGTCACGTCCTACGGCCAACCTACGGCTCTGATACCACCTCAAATGTCCTCTCATAAGAGAAGACTCAAAAGTGATACATTATCAGTCCCAGGAGGCTGATAACACTTTTATTACATCAGATGGTACTTCACCGTACACCTCTATGCGGAAGTGGGCTGTGAAGCGCCACTATCGCGAGGATAACAACTAATACCCACACGACGATATTAACTACGAAGAGGGGGTCGTCAGAGTCTTGTACCATGCGGAACCTCCTGCGGGTGACCCTAATCCACAGGCAAGGTTGGGTGCAGGACGGAACCTCTACTCGACGTCTTCGGGAACGAAGTCTGGATCTTCCTCTGTAAAAATTAAGAATGGGGTGAGTACAAATGTACTCAGCAAGTCCAACCACACCCACGGAGGGGTATAAACAGAATATAATGCACATGATAAATCAAAGATAAGGCTAAGGTTTAATTTGCGGAAAGCTGATTTTTATGCAAGGGTTCATTTGAAAGAAAGGATTTTCAAAGCAAGTTTTCTTTATACTGAATAACACATAATATTGGTCCACACAGGACCCAATTTTAATCTGCTACCGGACTCCTCATCCGCCGTAGCACACGGCACAACTGCCGGACACATTCCCAAAACAACTCACGCCAACCCATCCCAAAATAAACACTAGTTATGTGACCACACCGTAACTCGCCCAGTACCATGGGCACGGCTATTCGAATAGTTTTTAACTCTGTAGAGGTGTGCAACTTTACCCACACGCGGGGTACCGCAGCTCGATCACCTTAGTGTCGGTGCAGATCCCAACAAAGCCATTACCCACTTTAGCTAGACTTGACTAGCCATCATGGGATTCACCAAGGGGTCATTGACCTATCACAGAGGTTTTAACCGGGGCATAAGTCACACAGAGCTAATCCCTTCTCCTTGATCACCCGTTGCTCTCGGCTCTCCTGATGGCTATCAGACTAACTAGTGGGGTTTATGCTAAGCCGTTGCCCATTCAACGGTCGAGTGGTTTGCACGATAGTGGAGTTAGGTGAGACGACACACCAACTCGGTCCTTAATTGTGACAAGATGGATATCTCCCTTCCTTGCTCAACCACACAGGCACGAGCACACCATTTGGCAAATCACACAGAAGTGCCATCCATCCTGTCTAAACTTATCTTTCAAAAATTTCACATACTTATCTTTCGAAAATTTCACATTTTTCCCTTCTCACACACTCACACATTTTCCTTTTATAAAACAGGTTGTATTGTGTTTAAGGTCCTAAGCGTTCTAGCAGCGATTAACGTCCAAACACATTCAGACATTAATCTAGGTGGTCAAGGAATAGTTATAACAAATTAAGGGGTGGCTATCCAACCATATTTTTAGCAGGCAAAATATATGCGATTTTATAAATCAGTCCAATAGGTTGTGTTTATAAAAACTAGGACAAAAACATGCATCAAAGGGCGGGATTGAACTTGCCATTCTCAAAGCCTTCCGGGAAGTCCTGATAGAGGTACTGTCCTTCGGGTTCAGGGTCGCGGAACTGGTCCTCGTTCGCTTGTTCGCAATACTGCTCGTCGACGGGCTCTCCCTCGTTCAAACCGTGATCTACGACGCACACAAACAAGCACACAATTAAGAAAAAGAAATAAAAGTTTTATCGTTGAGCTCGAATCGGAAACAATTAAGATATGGAGATAGGAGTAATATTTTTGGGCGGTTTTCTAATGGTATGGCCAAAATTATAACATAAATGGCATGGTAAAGTTTCAGGTCGATCAGAGGATTTTTGGTGCATGAAATGATAGGTCAGAAAGGGGTTTAGGGCTAAATAAGGATCCAGGGGCTTATTTGTAATTAGTTTTGAGAGTGAAAGGACTTGATTATAATATTTGAAAATGTTCTGACTATTCTGGAAAGGGGTAGGGGCCTATGTGTTATTGTTTTTGTATGGTGGAGTGGTTAGTTTTTAAATAGGAAGAACTGGGAGGCCTTATTTGGAAAAAGACATAAATGGAGGGAGGACTCTTAAAAGAAAAGAAGGGAAGGGAGGGGGTTTTGGGCAAAACCGCCCTCTTCTTCTACCTCCCGACCAGAACACAACGCGGAATAGAGGAGGGGTAGGGGGGGCGCCGGCGGCCGGGAAGAGGGGGAAACGGAAGAGGGAAGCGAGGGGGTCCAATTCCCCTACTTACCCCGAGCAGAGGCGGCTTGTGGAGATGGGGCAACGAGGGCCGGCGGGAGGCGGCCGCAATGGCCATGGCGGCAGCGCAGCGAGGCTGGGGAGTGGGCTCGCGGTGGCTGAGGGGGTTGTTGTAACACCCTAATTTAAATTTCAGCATTTAGTAATTAATTTAATTGGCTTTATTTAATTTTCTAAGGTTTTATATGCTTAGACTTGCATTTAATCTAATTTTTGCTCCACAAGTAATTAAAAATTTGTCTAAGTTTAACATTTGTTGTTGCATTCATGCTGGTGCATTGTTCTTTTTGTTTGAGTGTTAGAGTTGAATTCAAATTTGAATTTGAATTCAAATAGGTTTGAGTTGTTTAGAAATAGAAATAGAAAAGAAGAAAGAAACTAGAAAACCCAAACCCAGCATCCAGCCAAAAACCCGAAGCGGCCTAGCCCGCCACCTCCTTTTCTTCCCTTCCCCACGGGCCCAGCGACTCCCCGGCCCACCTTCCTTCCCCCGGGGCCAGCCCGAGTCCTCCTCCCTTCCTTTCCTGCGCTCGGGCCGCCCACGGCCCATCTCTCTCTCCGTTCCTCGCAAGCCATCCACTACCCCAAATGCCGCTCGGCCCAATCCAGCACGGCAGCCCAGCTTCAGCGCACGCGTCGCCCAGCCGCTGACAGCCCGGGCCCCCTCATCAGTGTCTCCCCCCCACCTTCCTTTCTTCCTCCTCCTCGGCCGAGCTCCTCTGCCCCGCTCGAGCCCGCTGCGCCGTGGGCCGCCTGCTTTACCGAGCTGCCTCGGGCACGAGCCCCACCGCACCCCTTTTCCTTCTAGAAGCCGCACCCCGAGTCCGGTACCGCACCGAATCGTCGCGTGATCCGGTTTCCTCGCACCAGCCGCACCTGACCTCGTCGCCGCGATCTCCGTGATGGCCTCCCATTGCGCGCACGCCGAGATCTTCGGCGCTCTTCCTTTTAACCACCCGCGGGGACCCCCTGCGCTCTCATCCACCCATCCCGCAGCCGCCACCTCTGCACCGTACCACCCCCATGACCTCCGCACCAGAGCAGAGCCCCTCGCCGCCGCGGCCACGCCACACCATCACACCGGAGCCCCGTCCAAGCAGCGCAGCAGCACCGCCTCGCTGCCTGGAATCTCCCAGGAGCATCCTCCCTCGACCCCAGCCCGGACCTCGCCGAATTCCGCCAGGAGCACTGCCGCAGGTGAGCTCAGAGCTCGCCACAATTTGCTCGCCGCCGGTGGACCACGACCGCCCTAACCCCCTGCACACCTGCTCAGGCCCTGCCCGGACTTCCTCGACGAATCATCAGGCTCGGAGGACCACCGCAGCAGCCCGTCCCCGAGCGCCGCCCGCGACTCACCGCCGATCTTCGCTGCCGAACTCCCTGCACGGCCGCCCTGCTCGATTTCGGGCTCCGGTGAGCACCCGCAACCCTCCCCAGTCCTTTTGGCGCTAGATCTTGCAGGCCGTAGCCCCTGGCGCCCTTAGAACACCCCTCACCGGCGTCTCCTACCGCCGCAGCGCCGCCATCGCCGTCGAACTTGCCGCTCCAGGTTTCCCCATGCCTCGCTAGGGACACCAGAGGATTACACATGTCGCGCTCGTTCTTTTGCACCAAACCGCAACCCAAACGAGCCTTTGTAGCCTCAGACCGCTTTCTCTGGTCGAGCGCCGCCGCGGAGCAGAACTCCGGCGACTCAGCGCCGCCGCCCCGTGCGCGAGTTCCACCCTGGCCACACGATCCAGATCAAACGGTCCGCATTAACCCGAGCCCGGAGTCAAACAAGTTAGATAACGGTCAGCGCTGCTACTTTTGCGTTTAAGTCCCTCAGTTTCTTGGGAATCAACCCGCGATGCTGGTAGTTCAAAAATAATTAGATTTAGGTCTTGTTTTTAACACTTAGACACCTGCGCTTTTCCCTTTTAGAACCCGCAGTCCAGACCTGCTATTTTTTACACATTAGACCCTAGAACTAAGGTTTAATTACATTTTAGTCCCTGGTTTTTGCAGAAAACCTCCAGAAACTCTGTTTTTCTTACAATTAATCCCCTGGACCTTGTTTTAGGCCTAGTTTTCGCGTTCTAGCTCCGTTTTAGACGTTCTTTATGTCCACGCGATCATTGTAATGCGTAGAACAATTCTAGCTTAGTTTTGTTCATTGTTTTTATGTATTGTTGTACTGTTTCTTAGTATATGCCATTGTTTGCATGTATGTTTATGTTGTGTATTGTTTTTGGCCATGTGTTCGTGAGTAGACGTTGATCCATCTGAGGAGCCCCAATACCAGTACCCGGAGCAGCCATCTTCAGATCAGTTTGAGCAGCAGCAGGAGCAGTTTGAGGAAGACAAGTATAACATGAACAACGCCTATCACTTTAAATATAATTTCATACTGCATTTTAATACTGTATGCCTATAAGGACTTTCCTAGCCACTTTATATCCTTTATATATATATTCCTTGGCTTACATTTTGGTTAGTTGTGCTAGGTTGCTGCGCTATAACACACATGGTCATTTTTAATTATTTTGATTAATGGTATATGCAACCTAATTCTGGGAGTGGCCCGTTTGAGGGGCTCACATCTCGTTAAAATATGTTTTGTTAGAAACATGGTTTAGGGGGGCCAGCACGGTGCTTAGTGCTTGGTTGGCCACTCTCCATAAGGACCAGTTCATAGAGCGACAACCTGGGACAACAGCGCTACCACAAGACTGGAATGGGACGATCTTAGCTTACTAATTAGATCTTTTTGGTTTGGAGTAACTTACCTGCGGGGCAAAGGGTGGTAAGCTTCAATGGTCCCTGCTCCTCCGGCTTGGTCTGTGCTTGGTCTGTGCATCTGTGCTTGTACCCCCGTGAGCTGGGCCCCATCGTCGCCGATCCAACTCTTCGCGGTTACGCCTTACCAACGAGATTCTTTGTAACAGCCTCGTAGTGTGCTTGCTAGCCATCTCACCTAAGGAAGTGTGATGAACAACTAGCGTAGCTCACGACTTGTGGGTAAAGATGTGCAACCTCTGCAGAGTGTAAAACTGGTATACTAGCCATGCTCACGGTCATGAGCGGCCCAGATCCTTCTTTTGATTAGTGGGGTTATTTTCCTTTGGTTAGGAGGGTTTCCCCGGGTGGTTGGTTTGGTTTGGTTCTCAGTAGTTCATAATTAATTTTGATTAATTACTATGTAACTGGGGTATGGTAATTCATCAACTTGTTGTAATTAGCTTTAATAAAATTTTGCCAAGATTAAAAGCTAATGTAGTTAAGTCAGCCAACCTTAGAGCCTCATAGTTTGTGTTATACTTGTTGAGTACAAGTTGTGTACTCACACTTGTCTTCTCTACTCTTTTTCCTCTGGTCCCTTTTGGGGATACTCTACTGCTGCTCAGTTCCTGCCGACGCGAGGGAGTTCACCCAGAGCTACCCGGAGTACGAGGACTTCTAGGCGTTCATTTCCCAGTCGACGTCCCCGTGGCGCCCTGCTTCCGAGAGTTCTCGTATATGTTTTTACGCTTCCACTGTATCAGACATTTTGTCATTAATGTAATAAATAACATTCGTACTCGCTTTATTATATCTTTTTACGTGATATGTGCTATGATATATTGTTCATTCTGTTGTATATATGTGTGACTTGATCTTGGCGCGTATATGATTGCTCGGTTCATGTCCTTTTATAAACCGGGTGTTACAGTTGTGGTGGGGGAGAGCTGCGAGGGGGGCCTATTTATAGGCGAGGTAAGGCGGTAGAGGAGGGGACGCGGTAGCTGGCGAGCTCCGCGGCCATTAATGGCGGTGGGGCAGCTCCGGCCACTTGCCGGTGTCCTGGAGCGCGGTGTCGTGGCGTGGAGGTGGCCAGTGAGGTGACAAGGCGCGCAGAGGTGGGCGGTGGTGCGCAGCGCAGGTGGGGAGGGGGCTACAGCCAGGGAGCACCGCGCGGCGGCGTGCTGTGCAGCTCTGCTGCTGCTTGTGCTCGTGCGCTCGCGTCGAGGCGGGCACATTGCGACTAGACTGGTCGGGCAGGAGCGAGCGGCGCGGCGAGCATCCCGGGCACGCAGAGCGTGTGGGGAACGGGCGCGCGGGCAGGGCGCGTGTGCGGGCAGGAACAGGGGGAGGGGAAAGAGAAGAAAGAAGGAAGGAGAAGGAGGGGAAAAAAGAAAAGGAAAAAGAAAAAGAAGAGGGGGAGTTAAAAGAGAGAGCGGTCGGTGGGATTCGCGGCGACGGTCGACCACGCACGGCGGTCGGGCGACACGCAGCGCATCACGTGGAACGAGAAAAAGAAAGAGGGGTCAGCGATTGGTTTCGGGGTTCGGACGGAGAAACGCCGGGGAATTTGGAGTTTGGACAGAAATCGAAATAATTCGAGCTCAGCGACGAACCAAAATTTTGAAAAACATTTTTAGCGTGTAATTTATTCGGGTAAGTTTTTGGGATGTCACAGTATTTGTATTATTTTTATAACGGCATATGTGGATAATTTTCACAAATATTAGGGGGTTACTTTGGATTATTTTTATAATGGCAGAGGTGAGTAATTTAGATACATGTTTAGGGGGTTACTTTAGTCTATTTTTATAATGGCAGAGGTGGGTAATTTATTAGGAAAGATAACAGATCCGATTGTTATTATAATTAGAGTTGTTGGATTGATAGCTGGATATTTGTGATTTTTGTGAGAATTTTTAGAATTTCTCTATTTTTTCAGAGTGTCCACCTAGGATCCTAGGTGGCTTTATGTGGAAGCTCGAGAGGAGCCTCCAATTAGTAATAGTAAAATTATCTCTTTTATGGACAAAAAATGCATCATTTTTTAATTGTCTCAATTATGCAAAAAGAAATGTGCAGCATCACTGAATTAAGTGTACACAACTGTATATCCGGATTTATTAGTTGTACAATTAGATACTTTTTATATGTGGGGTAGTCCGCTGGGAATCTGGACGGCTGTGATAAGGTTGAGATCAGTGAATGGCAGGACGCCCGGTATATATGGGCCTGTGCACCATAACAGTACCTCGGGTATAAAGAAAATAGTAATTGTATTTTTTGGCAGGTTGAGGCTGTTCCAAGATACATGTGGGCTGGCAGACCGTTGATTCCAAAAAGCGAATGCTAGCTTACAAGATGGAACCTTATACAGTGCTTAGATATCTATCGGTGATTCGATCACCGGCTAATAAATTTGTGTTGCGCTTCTCCATAACTCGATAGCTAACACTCGCACAATCATTTTATATCGAGTATGAGGGTGTTGCACTTCATGTTCTCGTATTCGAGTATTGGGTGCTAACACGGAACACTTGCAAGCGGATGTGTATGTGCGAGCGCGCGCTCCACCTTATATACCTTGGTAGGCCAGGGCTACATTGTGAGAAGAGGGGGTGTCTCACCCCCAGGTCCACCGAATTTTTTTAATACACATTTTTAATGAAATTACCAAAAAATACCCTTGATAGAAATTCCAAAACTAGACTATTGTCGTCTGCTGGTTAGACGAAATTGAAATTTTGTCGACCCAGTAGACGAAATACATAGATTTCGTCGACCAAGTGGTTCACACCCGAGTGGGAGGCCGCGCACAATGCTGGTCGAGAGCGGCGTTTGCTTATGCCAGGGCCAGCACATCATCAAGAAAGCCTTAGCAACGAGGAATACAGAGCTAGATGGGTATACATTTTCATTTCATTAATCTAACCCCCAATTATGCATAATTTGTAAATAACTTTTTGTTTTGCAGTCCTCGTCACATTCAGGCGCTGAGTGCTCCCAGTTCATGGGATGGGCTTTGGCTCACAAGGGCAAGGCGTCCGAGGTCACCTACAATCCGGACGATCCGCCCTCGGCGTACTCCAATCCCTCCGTCCACGCCCACATCAATATGTACACAGAGGCGGGAAGGCAGGTCCATGGGCCCGACTGGGATCCGAGTGCCCATGGCCTTGACGGAGAGCTCATCATGAAGGTGGGAGGAGGGAAGAAGCATGGCCGGTACTTTATAGGCGAGGGCACCCTGTACACGGCCTCTACCCCCACTCTCTCCCAGATTCGAGCCAGGACCACGGACAGTGGCCTGCCCTTACGCCCAAGGCTATCCGTGGCAGAGCTCCGAGTACAGGAACTTGAGGTAAATCTTGGTTTATTCATCGTTCATTCAATATGTATATAAATTTGATTTTCATTGCAACATTGCAATAAAAAAATATTATGTAGGCCCAGATGGCGGCGCAAGCGGCGGCACACGAGGCGGCGATAGCTGAGGAGAGGAGGTTACGCGAGGAGGAGGCGAGGAGGGCACAGGCCGAGGTTCAGCAGCAGATGGCCCAGATGTACTCCTTCATTCAAGGTCTTTCGGTTCAGATGGTCAACAACTACCTCCGATGGCGTTCCCACTGATTCCGGCTCCGGCTCCGGCAACTCCTCCAGTGAGCAACTTGACAACCTTGGTTCTTTTATTTCAAATATTAGAGACCTAGAGATCGTACAGACTTAGACTCACTTTGGACCTAGAGATTATAGTTTACTAAATATTTTAGATTATAACTTTATCAAACTTTATAACATTAGAGTCCTAAATGCAATATATACTTTGTTTTGCAGAATCAATCGGCGGCGTCGAATACGCCTGAGTTGTCGCCGGGGATGTCACCGACGTTCCCCGGACAGCAGCCGTTCGCACCGCCGTTTGGGCCTCTGCAGTTTGCCCCTCCTCAGTTTGGCCCTCCTCCGTCAGGCCTTCCTCCGTTCGACCAACCTCCGTCGTAGAAGAACCTGAAAATTTGTGAACTTGTGAACTTGTAGTGATGTCTGTGATATATTTCGAACTTGTGAACCTGTAGTGATGCCAGGCACTGCATTTGAGCTTTATTATGATATATTTATGATATCTGTGATGTGTGTTGTCAATTATGAATATTATACGTGATATTTGTTTGTACGGGCATTTTGTACGTTAAAATCAAAAAACAATTTTCTGTGTGGTCACTTTGCCGTGTGGCTTAGTCCTGGCACACGGCAAAGTTGCATTCCTGTGACATCTGTACACGGCTTCGCCGTGTGTCTTAAAGACACGGCAAAGCAACCTTAAATTCGCCGTGTGCCGAGCCCTGGTGTCGGGTACCACAATTAGGGACACCCTAATTGGGGTACTAAGATCGCTTTAAAAAACACAAACACCTGTTAAAGCAACTGGGCCCACGAAGGCCCACGGCCTGCTTCCCGTCCGGAGGAAAGGAAAGGACTCAAAGAAGCCCAGCGTGCGGCCCATTCACATTCCCCTCGAACCCACTGAACAATCTCCGCCTCGTTCGAGGGTCCCTCTCGGTTCCGCTGGGCAATCTCCGTCTCGCTCGAGGGTAGCGAAACTACCCCCGAGCAGAAAACCAATCTCCGCCTCGCTCGAGGGTAGCGGATATACCCTCGAGCGGGTAACTCATTCTCCGCCTCGCTCGAGGGTAGCGGATCTACCCTCGAGCGGTGTCTCATCTTTCGCCTCGCTCGAGGCCGTCCTTCGGCACAAAGGACAAACGGCTCCGCCGCCCAACCGCTCGCCGTACGAAGGCATTCAAAGCCAGCCACTCCACCACGGCTCAAAGGACGGGCGGCGTCAGGCCGCCACTCCCACAGTAGATATGACCGGGGTCCCATCCATTGACTCTGGTCACCACACCGCCATCCCGGACGCTGTGGCAGCGCCTTGGGACCTGCGACACGGGACAAGACGGGCTCGGTACTGCTCCCGCCGACATCCCGGACCTCCCCCCTCCTCTCGAAGGCCCGGCGACGTCACGCGTCCCCCGGACCTTCTAGTGTGCACGCCAGCACTCCGACCAGGAAGTCCGGGGCCATCCCGCGCCATTACTACCACCGGAACACTGCAGGGCGTACGGAGCAATCCTCACAGGACGAAGGACGACATCCAGGACGACATCAAGGACGACAGCGACGCACGCCGCCTTCCCACAGTGTACATCCTACAGTATCCGACCACTGTAACCCTGCGATTCAAGGGAAAACGACGACCTCCATGCGCCCACTCGTGTACACCACCCCTCCTTATGCCTATAAAAGGAGGAGGTGGGTTTCCTTTAGCGCGGGCGGGCTAATCTCTCTGGTCTGGACTCTAGTTGCTTGGCCTCTCTGGCTTCTCTCCTCAAGAGGACGCGCAAGGTCTACAGAGCACTCATCTCCACCGACTCCACTCTTAGCCGAGACTTGGGAGCTTCTCTCCCTCTCTCGCCTCGCTTGTACCCCCTACTACAAACACTCCGGGTGCAAGATAATACAGTGCCCTCGCACACCCCCTTTGCTGGACGTACGGCCTCGCGGCCGGAACCAGGGTAAACCGTGCGTTACTGTGATTGCCTCTTGCATCATCATCAGGGACGAGAAAACACGCAACATTCACCAGTTGGGATTCGGGCCCCCGGGCCGGGACACCGACAGTTGGCGCGCTAGGTAGGGGAGCCGCGTGACATTTTTTTTCTCTCTTTTTTCCCATTTGATCTCCAGGGGATGGCGAGCAGATCCAACCCATACCCCATGGGTGTCTCAGATCCGCTCCCTGCTAGGTTTGTGATCTGGTTCGGGAGTCTCGAGTTCAGAGCGACCGGCAACGGTTACCTGATGCGGCTCCTCTCGCCCAGATGCAACCCCATCGCTCCGACTACGCCAGCCCGGCGTGACAGGCGCTCGGGTCAGCGTTCGCGACAAGCGCGCGTGGAGCGTCGTCGCGCGGCACGCCACAGCTCCCCCACGTGGGTCGAGGCTGGCATGTCGCAACTCAGCATCGAGGCGAACAGGGCTACCGTTTCGTCATCACGTGCCTCGTCATCATCTGTGCCGACACCGTCACCTGCAGCGGCGCTAATGCCTCCCAGGGGGGCCTCGACTTCGCCCTCGCCCTTCCCCTTCGAGATGCGCAACACTGCCACCCGTACTTACGCCTCTTCAATCAGCACTAACCTCACCGAGTATGAGGATCTGCCCGGTCATCATCTTCTATCGATCCGCAACCTCATTACATCGTCCCTCGACGAATCCTACCCTGAGACGGCGAGCTCGATCGCCGACGACGTCAACTTCTTCATGAACAACTTCGCGGCCGAGGAGGCCGAGGACTACTCCGGGGTCTACGACCACGACGCTCTTCGCTCGTTCCAGCTGGCGACGGCCTACTGCCTCACCTGCTCCGAAGACTCCAGCGAGGGGGATTTCGATCCTTCCCGGGAATGCTTCATGGTGGACCTTGCGGGCGAGCAAAACGACAACGCCCCAAGCAACGACGGGGACGCCGGGGCAAACGCGCGGTCAAAGCAACCGGCGAATCCGCCTGCAGCACCTTCCTCGTCAAGCTCGGCGGCGCGACAAGCCCAGATGACGCAGCTCAAAGAGCTTCAAGCCAAGCTCGATGAGCAGCGTCAACAAACCCAGGAGCTGCGCGCCGCACTCGAGCAGGAGCGTACCGCGCGCGGTACACATGCCCAGGCGGCGGGACGTGTCGCCCGGGAGCGCATCATGACCGACGACAACGTCGACAAATCGCCGGAACTGAAGACGGCGGGGGAGAAGCTCGTCGCTGCGGCTTACCTGCTCCAAGCTATGCCCGAGCCATTGACACCCTCGGGTCACAACCTGCGCCGCGAGGCACAGGAGCTCATCGAGCAACCTGCCGTGCAGCAGGCCGAGAGTTCTGCGTCTCGCATGTGCTCGAAGGCCCCGGAGCAGTGTGATGGGACTGCACACCAGGACCGTGAGGTTTCTGTGCACACACCCCAGCGGGGAGGGGCAAGGCAGCCGTAGTGCCCGCTGCGAGGGCACCCTCGGTGCACGAGCGCATCGGGAGAGTTCCCGTAAGGGAGCGAATCCGTGACACTCGCGGACACGCCGGCGACGGCGACGCCCGCAACGTCATCGACAGCAGGAGGTACACCCCTCGACGGGGTGGACGCTTCGACCCCGAGCACGACAGGGGTGAGTCACCGGAGCCTCCGGGCACCCGGGTGTTCAGCCGGGAGATTCGAACCGCGCCTTTTCCCCCGCGCTTCCGACAACCCAACACCCTCGTCAAATACTCGGGCGAGACTGATCCTGCAGTCTGGCTTAACGACTACCGCCTAGCATGCCAGCTAGGCGGCGCGACGGAGGACGCGGCCATCATCCGCAACCTTCCTCTCCATCTTGCTGACGCCACACGAACGTGGCTCGAGCACCTGCCTGCGGGCCAGATCCACGACTGGGCCGACTTGGTCCACATCTTCGTGGGCAATTTCCAGGGCACGTACGTGCGCCCTGGGAACTCCTGGGACCTCAAAGGGTGTCGTCAGAAGCTCCGCGAATCCCTGCGTGACTACGTGTGGCGCTTCTCCAAGCAGTGCACCGAGCTCCCCAGCGTCACCCACGTCGAGGTCATTAACGCTTTCCTCGAGGGTACGACGTGCAGGAATCTGGTGCATGAGCTCGCGAGAAGCCGACCCGTTAATACCAACGAGTTGTTCGATGCTGCCACCAACTTCGCCGCCGGCGAGGAGGCTGTTGTTGCCATCTTCGACGACAAATCGAGCAATCGCAAGGACGATGCGCCCGCGGAGGGCGGCAGCGTCAAGCCCAACGCCCCCGCCAAGAAATTGAAGTGGGGGAGGAAGGGAAAGAAGCCGGTCCCACCAAACCAGCGTGAGTCGGGGCGGGCGGAGGACTCCGAGGAGGCCTTCGCTGCCGCCCCAGACCGCAAAGTTCCTCGAGGCCCCCCTCGAGGTGGCGGTGGCCAGTTCGACGACATGCTTAAGAAACCGTGCCCTTATCACAAGGGGCCGGTCAACCATACCCTCGAGCAGTGCGAAATGCTCAAGAAGTACTATAACCGCGTCGCACATCGCGACGAAGACAAGAAGAAGGATGCGGGCGACAAAGGTGGAGATGACGAGTTCCCCCCAGTGGAGAACGCTTTCTTCATCTTTGGAGGAGCAACGACGAATATGACTTCTCGGCAGCGCAAGCGCGAGCGCCGCGAGGTCTTCTCCGTCACCAAAGCCACGCCATCCTACCTCGACTGGTCAAAGGATACCATTGCCTTTGGCCGCGAGGACCACCCCGACTACGTCCCGCATCCGGGACGGTACCCGCTCGTTGTCGACCCCATCATCGGCAACACCCGCTTCTCCAAGGTGCTCATGGACGGAGGCAGCGGCCTCAACATCATGTACGCCCCAACCTTGGAGCTCATGGGGATCGGACTAGACAAGCTTCGCCCCAGCAAGTCGCCATTCCATGGCGTTGCGCCGGGGAAGCGAGTCCAACCCCTCGGCCAGATCGATCTGCCTGTGTGCTTCGGCATAGCAGCCAACTTCCGCAAGGAGGTACTCACTTTCGAGGTGGTGGGATTTCGAGGGTCCTATCATGCCATCCTTGGTCGTCCTTGCTACGCCAAGTTTATGGCCGTCCCCAACTACACCTACCTCAAACTCAAAATGCCGGGTCCAAAGGGCGTCATCACCATTGGCTCTTCGTTCGAGCACGCCTACGAGTGCGACGTTGAGTGCGTTGAGCGCAGCGGAAGCTCAAGCGGAGGACGAGGCCCTCGCAGCCACCCTCGACAAAATGGCGAGCGAGGCCTTAGACTCCACGCACCGACCCACCGGGAGCTTCGAGCCCGCCGAGGGTATCAAGAAAGTACCCCTCGACCCAAGCCACTCCGACGACAAGGTGTTGCAGATCAGCGCCACCCTCGACGACAAATAGGAAGTGGTGCTCGTCGATTTCCTCCGCACCAACGCAGATATCTTTGTGTGGAGCCCCACGGACATGCCTGGCATACCGCGGGAGGTCGCCGAGCACTCTCTTGATGTCCGACCCAACTCCAAGCCGGTGAAGCAGCGCCTAAGACGCTTCGACGAGCTCAAGCGCCGGGCGATTGGCGAGGAGTTGCAGAAACTTCTGGCGGCCGGATTCATCAAAGAGGTATTCCATCCCGAGTGGCTAGCTAACCCAGTTTTAGTGAAGAAAAAGAGTGGGAGCTGGAGGATGTGTGTAGACTACACTAGTTTAAATAAGACATGTCCGAAGGTTCCCTTTCCTTTGCCACGAATCGATCAAATTGTAGACACTACTGCGGGATGTGAGCTCTTGTCCTTTCTTGATGCTTACTCCGGTTACCACCAAATCAAGATGAAAGAGTCCGACCAGCTCGCGACTTCTTTTATCACACCTTTCGGCATGTACTGCTACGTTACGATGCCCTTTGGCCTCAGAAACGCTGGAGCCACCTATCAACGGTGTATGCTCCACATTTTCGGAGACCATCTCGGGCGCAGCGTAGAAGCATATGTCGACGATATCGTTGTGAAATCCAGGAAGGCGGACGACCTGGTTGCTGATCTCAGGATCGCATTCGACTGCCTACGGGCCAAAGGGGTAAAACTAAATCCTGAGAAGTGCGTATTCGGGGTGCCTCGAGGCATGCTCGTGGGTTTCGTTGTCTCCCAGCGGGGCATCGAACCCAACCATGACAAAGTATCGGCCATCACTCGGATGGGACCGATCCGAGACTTGAAGGGGGTACAGAGGGTCATGGGATGCCTAGCGTCCCTTAGCCGTTTTATCTCGCGTCTCGGCGAGAAAGGCTTACCCCTGTACCGACTCTTGAGGAAAACCGAGCGCTTCACGTGGACCCCCGAAGCTCAAGAAGCCCTCGAAAGGCTGAAGGCATCGCTCACTCGAGCTCCCATTCTCACACCGCCTACAGACGGCGAGCCCCTCTATCTGTACGTAGCCGCGACGACTCAAGTGGTCAGCGCGGTGATCGTGGTCGAAAGACAAGAGGAGGGCCATGCTCAGCCCGTCCAACGACCAGTGTATTACATCAGCGAGGTGTTGTCTGAAACTAAGACACGCTATCCACAGATTCAAAAACTGCTCTACGCAGTGGTTTTGGCTCGGCGCAAGCTGCGCCACTACTTCGAGGCTCACCCCGTCACCGTGGTCTCATCTTTCCCCTTGGGAGAGATAGCTCGCAACCGGGAAGCCGAGGGTAGAATTGCCAAATGGTCTGTGGAGCTAATGGGAGAAACACTCACTTACGCCCCTCGCAAGGCAATCAAGTCCCAAATCTTGGCTGACTTCATGGCTGAGTGGACGGACACTCAACTACCCCCATCGCAAATCCAGGGCGAATGCTGGACTATGTACTTCGACGGGTCGGTGATGAAAACCGGCGCCGGTGCCGGCCTCCTCTTCATCTCACCCCTCGGCGAACACATACGGTACGTAATCCGTTTGCATTTCCCTGCTTCGAACAACATGGCGGAGTATGAGGCCCTCCTTGGTGGCCTCCGCATTGCCATCGAACTTGGCATCAAACGCCTCGACATACGCGGGGACTCTCAACTTGTCGTCGATCAAGTCATGAAAGAGTCTAGCTGTCACGACCCGAAGATGGAGGCGTCCTGCAACGCAGTACGCCGCCTCGAGGACAAGTTCGACGGCTTTGAGCTCAATCATGTCCCGCGCAAGTATAACGAGGACGTCGACGAACTGGCCAAGATAGCTTCAGGGTGGACCACCGTCCCCCCGAACGTCTTCGCTCGCGACATATCCAAGCCCTCCGTCGAGTTCAATCAACCGACGGAGCCAAGCCCCTCGTCCGCCGGGCCCTCCGGCGGGAACCCCCCGGCGGACGGGGTCAAGCCCATGGACTTTGACCTCGGGACCACCTCCTCGGACGAGGCCGAAGCAATGGAAGTTGAAGAGGCCCCCACTTCGCAAGACTGGCGCGTCTAGTACCTTGACTGGATAGTTCGAGGGATCTTACCCTCGGACCACGCTCAGGCGCGACGCCTCGCCAGGCGGGCCAAGTCCTTCGTCCTAATCGACAATGAGCTACACAAGCGTGGCCCCTCGGGTGTCCTGCAACGATGCATCCCTATCCCCGAGGGCAAGGAGCAGATCCGCGACATCCATGCTGGCGTCTGCGGCCACCACGCCGCGCCACGCACCCTAGTGGGTAACGCGTTTCGGCAAGGCTTTTACTAGCCCACCGCGGTCGCCGACGCCACTGACGTCGTACGGACTTGCGAGGGTTGCCAATTCTACGCTCGAAAAACACACCTCCCGGCTCATGCCCTGCAGACGATCCCCATCACATGGCCGTTTGCTGTGTGGGGACTGGACCTCGTCGGTCTGCTAAAAAAGGCGCCCGGGGGCTTCACCCACTTGCTGGTGGCGGTCGACAAATTCTCCAAGTGGATCGAGGCTCGACCCATCGGCAAGATCAAATCCGAGCAAGCAGTCCAATTCTTCACTGACATCGTCTTCAGGTTCGGGGTCCCGAACTCGATCATCACCGACAACGGCACCCAGTTCACAGGCAAGAGGTTCTTGGTGTTCTGCGACAGCTTCCACATACGTGTGGACTGGTCGGCTGTGGCACACCCGCAGACGAACGGGCAAGTGGAGCGTGCCAACGGCATGATCCTCCAAGGACTAAAGCCAAGAATCTTCAACAAGCTGAACAAGTTTGGCCGGAGGTGGCTCACGGAGCTACCCTCGGTCATCTGGAGCCTGAGGATGACCCCGAGCAGAGCCACGGGCTTTTCTCCGTTCTTCCTGGTCTATGGTGCCGAGGCTATCCTCCCCACTGACTTGGAGTACGGATCGCCGAGGCTCAAGGCATATCAAGAGCAACGAAACCAGCGAGCTCGCGAAGACTCGCTGGACCAAGTGGACGAGGCTCGAGACATGGTGCTCCTCCACTCTGCGCGCTACCAGCAGTCCTTGCGAAGGTATCAAGCGCAGAGGGTCCGGCGCCGAGACCTCAACGAAGGGGACTTGGTGCTAAGGCTTCGACAAGACAACAGGGGCCGCCACAAGCTCTCACCTCCATGGGAAGGACCGTACATAATCGCCAAGGTGCTCAAGCCCGGCACGTACAAGCTGGCCAACGAAAAAGGCGAAGTCCTCACCAACGCTTGGAACATACAACAGCTACGTCGTTTTTATCCATAGCATTTCAAGCTATTTGTATATTGTTCGTACTCGAATTTTCAATTTCCTGAAATAATAAGGAAGTACACTTTACTTATTGCTTTTTGGGAACATTCCCGACCCTCGAGGGCTCGGGCGTGCACGAACATTGAGGTACGCTCGGCTTTACCCTCGGCAAAGCCGAGCCTCCCTCGGGGGCTACTACGGGGGGAACCCTCGTACGTCCCCAAAAAAGTCGCCAATGTTTTTTCGAAATATTTCCGTCTCGACTCTAAGCTTCTCGTATCCTTGGAAAAAATGGACGCGAGGCATAAACAACTACGGTACGGGGCTGGCCGAGTCGTGGGGCCGCCTACGCCTCCGGGATACGGCACCCCCCTCACCACCCTACGCCTACGTTGCTTATGAACACGAACTTCCTCGCAGATGTTTATCCAAGCCGCATACGAAGAACACGGAAATAAAGTAAAGAAACACAGGCTCGAACACACAAGGCCTCGACGGGCCACACATTCAAATTATGAAATCTCTTATACTCATAGGATGCGATAACAAAGTGCGACAATGACATAAACACTA
Organism: Panicum virgatum; assembly: GCF_016808335.1. NCBI lineage: Eukaryota > Viridiplantae > Streptophyta > Magnoliopsida > Poales > Poaceae > Panicum > Panicum virgatum. Next base: position 17,304,072 of record NC_053146.1, on the reverse strand, counting down.
ATCTATTTACATCGGGCTTCGAGGCCCAACTGTTCTACAGGTTACCATCCCCCCCTTGCGGGTCTTCAGGGGCGTCGAATTCGGCGATGGGAGGGATGTTCGCCTCGAGCTTCTCGGCAAGGACAGTGGCGAACTCCTCCGCGGCCGCGTCGGCTTCATCCATGATGGCCGATGCGGCGTCCGCGTTAGCATCATCGGGCACGACGTACCCCAACGACACCCTCTAGAGATCCATGAGGTAATGCGTCGAGACCACGGCGAGAGCCCGCAGGACACCAAGGCGGAAGGTACTCTTGGCGTGTTCGGCAATCCGGCCGCCTAACGCGCGCAGGCGGCTGATCACCGAACTGCCCGAGACGGCACCATCCCCCTCGAGCTCTTGACACACACTCACGGCGGTCTGCTCCAGCTCAGCAAACTCCATCTGTGCCGCCGTGAGCGCGGTGTGAACCGCTTCCTTCGCCGCGGTCTCGTCCGCCACCTTTTGCCTCAGCTCTGAGTAAAGGAAATCAACATTAGCTACGAAAAGAAACAAATCAACGGAAAATCAAAGGTACTCACCCGCCATGTTCTTCTGCGCCTCCTCCCTCTGGGTACGGGCGGCCTCCTCGAGCGAGGACAAGGAGGCTTCTTTTTCCTTAAGGCTAGCCCCCATGTTCTGGAGGGCCACCTCCCTCTCTTCGAGGGCCACACCCTGTTCCTGGAGGGTCCCGGCGAGCGCAACCATGGCCACCTCTTTGTGGAGGAGCTCGGCCTTCTGCTACTCGAGAGTGGCGCTGAGGCGTTGTAGCTCGGCGCTCTGCGCCTCAGCCTCCCGAGCTCTATCCCCGAGCGCCGTCCGAAGGCGCTGCAGCTCGGCGGCTTGCGCCTCGGCCTCCCGGGCCTTCTGCTCCGCTGCCGCCCTCTGGGCATCCCGCTCATCGGTGACCCGGGCCAGTTCCTCCTCCAGCGCCTGCTGACGCGCCCCCAGATAGGCCATTTTTGTGTTGGCATCGATATTTTTGAGCACCAGCTCGGCGTTGTGTTGCCCGAGCTGGCTCATCTGGGAGTACAGCCGGTTCATCTCGACGCTCTTCTCGCGCGAGATTTCCCTCAGCTGCTGCAAAGGGGGACGGCGTGGGTGAAGACACGCAAAAACTAAAACCAAATCCGATCAATTTTTGGCGGGAAATATTTACCTGGCTGACCTAGTAATCCGCATTCTGATGAAGCTGATAAGCGCAGTCGAGGGCCTGCAAGATCTAGCGCCCAACGCCCATCTGCTTGTTCCAGGCCTCCTCCTCCTCCTGCTCCTTGCGAAGGAATTCTGAGGGGACACCGGACGGGACGATAACCCCGAGGTGGCTCCCCTCCGACGCCCCCGCTTCGAGCACGCCCGCGCTGGCCGACGCGAACTCGGCAATATGTGCGGCGGCGCTCGCCGCAGCAGCGGGGTCGATATCCATCGAGTCCCCGTACTCCTCGCTGCTGTCTGGCAGCTCCACCACCGCCGTTGCGCCCTCCTGCGCCGTGGGCACGGGCACTATCGCGACGGTACCCTCGTCCCGGGCCTCGGTGGGCTCCGAGATGGGGGCTCCTTCTATCTCTGGCGCCTCTTGCGCCATGTCCTCTGCGAGGCCCTCGCCCTCGACCCTCGAGGGCTCATGGACGAGAGTATCCTCCTCTGCGCCACCGGCAGGGCACTCCTGCTCACCCCCGCCAACTTCTCCTTCCGTATCCAGTCGGGCGGCGCGGGCCGCGTCGCCCTGACCGGCCTCAATATCGATGGCCGCCTAGGTCGGCGCCACCGGCACCGCCCCGGCCGGTCCCCTCGGCATCGTCGGCCTGAGCAGTCGCTTCGGCGCCACTCTGGCCGGTGTCGCCTTCCTCTTGTGCCCGAGCCTGCTGCGCCGCCCGGGCCCCTCGGGCCAGGGCCTCCCGTAGCCTCGCGGCCGCCGCCTCGAGATCCACAGCAGGCTGGGGTTGCGGTGCCATGTGCGGCGTGCTGCGAGCCCCGGTCTTGAGAGCCTTGGCCGGAGCGAGCTGCACCGCATCTTTGGGAACAGCCCCGGGGCTGAAAATCAAGAGACGCGAGTTGAGCAGGATCGAGAAATCCACCAGATACGCAACAAAAACGAAATCCAAAATACTTACCCAGATCGAGCACTCATGCTCCGCTTCCTCGTGGCGCTCCTTCGAGCCCGGGGCATCGAGCCATCCCTCGAAGACTGCCCCGAAGGCGCCCCCCTCGTGTCGGCCCGGCGGCTCGAGGCTGCCAGCACGGACGACTCCTCTCCCGCCGCAGCCTCGGCGCCACGGATCAGCACCTGGGGCGCGGGCGTCTCCTCGGCGACCGATGACGGGGATGACTCCCGCGCCGCAGCCTCGAGGGAGGGATTCGCCGATGGCCCCCCTGCGGCCCTCGGCTCCTCTGGTACCACGGTCGCTCCCTCTTCCTCGTCCCACAGGTAGAACGATGGGGGGCTCGCGCCCTCTCCGTCCCTCCTCGGAACGTGGTCCTCGGGGTCCGAGGCCTCCTCCTCATCCTCCTCCGAGGACTCGGGTGTGGCGGGCCGCGCCTTCCCCTCCGAGCGAGCGAGCTTGCACGCCTTGTCGTGCTTCGCCTTCCTCTTCCTCTTCCTCTCGGCCTTTGTCTCCGCCGCGTCCTTCCGCCTCTTCATCTTCTCCGCATGGAGGCGATTGATCAGGCGCTGTTCTGGGACCGGGGGCCTCGAGGTGCCGCACCTCAACCCCTGTAAAAACACACCGGAGAAAGGGTCAGGAAAGGGGAATTATACGACGCACGACGAGTTCGAAGCCAAAACTCACCAGGGAAATATACCCCGGCTCGGGGCGCATCTTGATCCTCCAAAGATCCACGGGATCTTGGGGAAACTCTGCCACCGCGTACCTCGCCCTCCGGGCGGCGTTGGTGTGGGAGAGAAGCTTGCTCGATGTCCTCGAGCCTTCGACCTTGCTCCCGGGGGTGAGCTGGTAAATCGGCAGGGCCCTCTCCACGAGAGGGATCACCCTATGCCGGTGAAAGTTCGCGATGACGGCCGCCACTGTCAACCCCTTCCTCGCCAAATGCGCCAGCGCATCGGTGAGGCCCTCGAGCCTGGCTTGTTGCGCCGGGGGCGACACCCCCCAGTCCCACTTCGCCGGACGCTCCCGAAGAACCTTGTTGGTAAATGCCGGGAGCGTGCCACTGAAGTTTCGAAGGTAGAACCACCCTCGGCTCCACCCGGAGTTGTTCGTCGTCATCTTGCTTGTGATGTAAAGGTTTCTCCGGTTCGGGCGGACATGAAGCGTCAGGCCACCGGCGCGCGCGAACCGCCTCGGCTGGTTCCGCGCGTTTTCGACGAAGAGCTCGCCGCGGAACAGGTGGATCCAGAGATCCCAGTGGACGTCGATGCCGAGGTACCCCTCGCAGACGGCGACGAAGACCGCCGCCTGCGAGATGGAGTTGGGGCTGAAGTTGTGCAGCTCCACTCCGTAGTACTCGCACAGGGCCCTCATGAACTTGCTGACGGGGACGCCGAAGCCCCGTTCGTGGAGGCGCACGAAGCTTACGACATAGCCCTGTGGGGGCTTCGGCTTGGTCTCGTCCGGGTGCGGGGAAATCCACGCCGGAGCCCCCAAGTCCGGGTTCCGCTGCAGCAGCCGCTCGGCGACCAGCTGCTCCAGCACCGCCTCGGTGGCGGAGGAATTCCCCCATGGCAAGGGCTCCTGGATGTCCGACATCTCCGAGAGTCGAGGGGGGATGCAAAAAGGAAGGCTCCGAAATGGCTAAGTCTCTCTCTCTCTTTCTCCTTTCTCCTTCTCGCTCTTGGCTATGGGTTCAGGAGGCGACGGAGGCGGAGAAGGCGAAATAGGATGAAGGCAAATGGCCAGGTGAACCCAAAACGCCCACTTTCTCTTCGTATTTATTCACCTAGTCAGGCGCATCCGTAGCCACGGCCTAAATCTACCGCATTGAATGCGGTAGATTTTGCTATCGTTGACGGATGGGCCCCACGACCGCGGAGTCCCCCACGCGCGCACGCCGCAATAAATGCGGCACGGTAACCAGCGGGCGCGGCGCGATTGTTGCGCTATCCCATCCGTCAGCCGCCTCCCACGCCGCTTCGTTTGCCCGAGGCTGTCGCCTGAAAAGGCGCGCCCACACCGTGCCGCACAAATCGGGCCACGTCGCCAGCTACCGGCAGAAGACCCGCGCGCGCGTGGCTCGCGGCTCTGCAACGTTTTCAGACCACGACGGAATATTCCTTCATAGGGGTCTCTCTACCCTCGAAGGAATCGCATTTCGAGGCCTTACTGATCAGGGGGTCGAAGCCTGGCCCTTCAGGGGGTTCAACAGGCGCCCCAGATCACCAGAGTCAGGGGCTGCGGGGATGTGCCGTACAAGCTACCCTCGAGCGCAGAGTTCGAGACATCCTACGCAGTGTTCAAGGCCAGTCGAGGGTTCCTAGAAGGGGGATCCCATCGAGGGAGAGCATCGAGCCCTCGAACCCTACCGAATGGGTTCGAGCCCCGCCTAGCGAACCCTCGCGAGCGCTTTATGAGACGTGTCTATGGACCACGAGCCGACCCCTATCGAACGGGGCACGGACGTCCGCTTGAACAACCCGCTAATAGCTCACAGAAGCAGCCATAGCTCGCGGCCCGGGCATGGGTAGCATGGTGTGCTTCACCCCTCCTCCCTGCGGAAGGGCGACGAGGGTCGTAATCAAAGTCGAGGGTTCCCCTGAACGCCTTCACACGGGCCTGGGCTCGGGGGCTCCCCGCACACCACAGGTACAAACCACACCCTCGAATAAGTCGACAACCGTCCATTGTGAAGCTCCATGTGTCTAATCAAACCCTCCACTATCAACGTACGCTCCCCTAATGGCTAAGCTGAACGCCGGGTCGTTGTACCAGCACTAAGAATGCCGAGGCCGGCTGAAAAAGTGCCGATGCCGGCTGAAAAAGACGCTGGACGGCCATCCCAGTAAAGCTACCCAGTGGGACAACGTTTGCAGCCCTTGGACGAGCACAAACGCTCCTCCAAGGCCTCGGGGGCTACACCCGCGGGTGCGTTGACGCGCCCCCGCGAAGGAGACTTCACACATATTCGAGGGTCGTAACTCTATGTACACCCCTATACCCTCGGTAATCCTCCCCGCAGAGGAGAAAGGGGACTTTATTGCTCAATGCGAATAAAGATTACAAACGGTTACCGGCACGAAGCCATCGAAAGATACAAACACGTTGCCACCTACGTGGCAATTTTCCCTGTCTTGGGGAGGAGCGGGCGACGAAGAAAGGCACCGGGCCCCTAGCTGACGCAACAGCGAGGCTGCTAGGGATGCGAGGACCAGCCCCCAGACCACACGGGTCCAGCGGGATGCTTTCCTCGCAAGCCTTCTTCTAGCGTCTCCTCCACTGAAGACCATGCGGGGGGTCGAGCTGGCGGACAGCGCCCTCCGCACCGTCTCCCCGAGAGCAACCTTGTCGCCTGGGGGGACAATGCAAAGAACAGCCGCCCAACCTGTCACGAACGCCATGGTCAGGCGTCTCCATCCCCCTTCAGGCTAGGGGACATCGCAGAAGCAGGATCCCACGGGCCCAATGCTCTTCTGCTGATCCCACTGAACCTAAGGGATGGAGCGCACGCCCACTCCGGTCTTCCCCAACCGCTCGCAAGCATTCCTCTAGCGCCAAAAGCCTAAAAAAGCCAGGCCACCCCATCTGGGGGCTGGTCACAAAAAGACAAAGGAAACATTACAAGAGTTGGGCAACGCTGGAAGAAAGAGCTGGGAGGATGGAGAAGAAAGGGAACCCCACGACCCCTATTTATAGCTGCGCCGGGCACAAAGCTTCACGATTGGCGAAGAGCGGAGGCTTGTATCGTCCGTGACGACGCGGCACTCCACGAACAAAGGATGCCCTCGGTCACCGCGCCGAGAAGCGACCGAACGAAATAAAGCAGAGCTGAGCCCCTGGACGCCAAGCGGTGCAGCGTTGGCTCTGGCCGGCTGCCCTCGAACGGCGCGCCGCAAGGCGACCAGGAACGCCGGGGCCAAGGCCCTGCGTGCGGGGCAGCGCGACGAAAGCGCCAGCTGCCAAGCATCGGGCGCCACCGTCGCCCTGGCCCCCCTCAGCACACGGACACGTTTCGTCCTTCAAACAAACAAACAAAAGGGCACGCGCCTCAAGCACCCTGCCCGCAGGCGCACTACCCCATCTGACGAGTTGTCACATCCGCCGGGCCGGCGCCCAGGCGCGCCTGGCGGGGGCACGGCAGTCTCCGATCACATCAAGGGAGAAATCGCCGAAATACCCTTTGGCCGAATCCCTTGACTCGACCAAAGCCTCGGGGGCTACTGTCGGGTACCACAATTAGGGACACCCTAATTGGGGTACTAAGATCGCTTTAAAAAACACAAACACCTGTTAAAGCAACTGGGCCCACGAAGGCCCACGGCCTGCTTCCCGTCCGGAGGAAAGGAAAGGACTCAAAGAAGCCCAGTGTGCGGCCCATTCACATTCCCCTCGAACCCACTGAACAATCTCTGCCTCGTTCGAGGGTCCCTCTCGGTTCCGCTGGGCAATCTCCGTCTCGCTCGAGGGTAGCGAAACTACCCCCGAGCAGAAAACCAATCTCCGCCTCGCTCGAGGGTAGCGGATATACCCTCGAGCGGGTAACTCATTCTCCGCCTCGCTCGAGGGTAGCGGATCTACCCTCGAGCGGTGTCTCATCTTTCTCCTCGCTCGAGGCCGTCCTTCGGCACAAAGGACAAACGGCTCCGCCGCCCAACCGCTCGCCGTACGAAGGCATTCAAAGCCAGCCACTCCACCACGGCTCAAAGGACGGGCGGCGTCAGGCTGCCACTCCCACAGTAGATATGACCGGGGTCCCATCCATTGACTCTGGTCACCACACCGCCATCCCGGACGCTGTGGCAGCGCCTTGGGACCTGCGACACGGGACAAGACGGGCTCGGTACTGCTCCCGCCGACATCCCGGACCTCCCCCCTCCTCTCGAAGGCCCGGCGACGTCACGCGTCCCCCGGACCTTCTAGTGTGCACGCCAGCACTCCGACCAGGAAGTCCGGGGCTATCCCGCGCCATTACTACCACCAGAACACTGCAGGGCGTACGGCGCAATCCTCACAGGACGAAGGACGACATCCAGGACGACAGCGACGCACGCCACCTTCCCACAGTGTACATCCTACAGTATCTGACCACTGTAACCCCGCGATTCAAGGGAAAACGACGACCTCCATGCGCCCACTCGTGTACACCACCCCTCCTTATGCCTATAAAAGGAGGAGGTGGGTTTCCTTTAGCGCGGGCGGGCTAATCTCTCTGGTCTGGACTCTAGTCTGCTTGGCCTCTCTGGCCTACAGAGCACTCATCTCCACCGACTCCACTCTTAGCCGAGACTTGGGAGCTTCTCTCCCTCTCTCGCCTTGCTTGTACCCCCTACTACAAGCACTCCGGGTGCAAGATAATACAGTGCCCTCGCACACCCCCTTTGCTGGACGTACGGCCCCGCGGCCGGAACCAGGGTAAACCGTGCGTTACTGTGATTGCCTCTTGCATCATCATCTGGGACGAGAAAACACGCAGCATTCACCAGTTGGGATTCGGGCCCCCGGGCCGGGCCGGGACACCGACACCTGGACACATGGCAAAGCAGCAGCCAGCGCCGTCCGTCCCTGTCCCCGTCCCGTCTCCGTCCACGCCGTCTGATGCTTTTTATCGCCGTGTGCCTAGCTAGAAAAGCACACGGCAAAGAGCTTTACCGTGTGTCCGATATACAGCACACGGCAAAGCCAGTTTTGCCGTCGCGCCTGGTCGCCGTCGGAGTGTTGCCGTCGGTCGTGCACGGCAAAGCTTTTTGCCGTGTGTTTTCGTAGCTTCGCCGTGTGCCCTACGCACACGGCAAATAGGCAGATCCCAGTAGTGAAGATTAAAGAAACTAGCTAGTACACAAAAATTGTGGCAACTTTGTTAGATACAAGAGGATGCTTACAAAATAGCAGCTAATAGAGAAACGTTAATGATAAATGCAAAGCATGATCTATCTCATATGTTTCTCATCAGGTGGTTTATAAAAAGAAAATGCACAACTAATGAGTAAGCTTCATTGCTTACTTGCATCTGATCGAAATATAGCTGTTTTATCTATGTCTCCAATTCAAAAGAAATGAAACATAAACATTCACCGAAAATCATCATGTCACGTGTCTCCACCTCTTCTGCACTAAAATAAAATATCTCTCACCTAAACCAGATCCATTGTATCTCTCACGTTGCACCCACCGAGTTAAAGGATGTTTCTACTAAAAAATATTTTTTTCGCACTGCAAATTGTGTACCCGCCGCACCGACTACCTCCGTTTTTTTCCCTCCGTATCCGTTCTCCTCACGATAGCACGATCCCTCCCTGTTTTTTTCGCTGAACTTCGTGTATCCCGTCCGCCGGAGAAGGAAAAAAACCTACACCTACACTGCGCCCCTTGCCGGTCACCTCTACCACGCCGTCCAAGGGCAAATCGGCTGTGTCAGCAGGCCACCTTCGGGTTGCCCATGATTGCCCTCACGTCGTCTCGGCGCCTCCTCTCCGTGGGCGTCAGGGGCGGATCCAGCGGTGGGTCTGGAGAGGTTCGAACCTCTCCTACCAGCGGCGGAGGCAGCGGTGGGGCGGGAGGGGCTCAAGCCCCCCCTACCGCTGTGATCTCTATGAAGCCCCCCTTAAGCCCCTCCTACAAATTTGAGAAGGAAGAAGAAGGAGGGGAGGGGCTAGAGGAGGAAGAAGCGGAAGCAGCCCCTCCTGCCGTGATTCCTGGCTCCGCCACTGTCTCCTACCATTGGAAATCTCATGAAGCCTCCTCGGTCCCTCCTACAAATTTGTGGAAGAAGAATGAGGGAAGAAGAGGTTGGAGGAGAAAGTAGAGGAAGAAAGCTCCTGAACTCAATCCTTGGCTCCACCGCTGGTGGGCGTCCCACGCCAACACCGCCAGAGCTTCCTATGTCGCTCCGAGCCGCCTGTGAGCCTGTCGGCACTCCCTCGAGTTCGAGCTCCTCGCGTGCAACACCTACGTTGCGGACGTCACCCTCACGCTGGTTGCCTTTGCCTCACTTAAGTTCCGCGAGACCACTTGCTTTTTTTACTTTCAGATTATTAATCACAACAATTATGTTCAGAAGCCAAATTTAAGAATGCATCATGTACAGTATTCTCAAAAAAAAGAATGCATCATGTACAGTTAGCAAGTAAAATAAAAGGAATAGATTTTTCTGCATCTACATGTATATGTGATCTCATCCTTGTATGCTTCGGTTGGTGTTACTACTACAGAAATAACATGTAGCAATGCCAGGCTTTTTTTTTCCAAGCGCAGGTACTCCCTCCGTATCATTTTAAATGTCGTGCACAGTTCAATAAAAAAGGATCCAAAATAGATGTCGTTTATAGTGTAGGCATGAGTGATTGGTCATTTTTGCCCTCCTCTTCGGCTGCTCCTGGAAAGCCTGCGCCGTGCTTGGATACCTCCGCCGCCTCCCGTCGATTTGATGCTTCCGGCGGCTTCCACCTCTCCCCATCCACCTCCGCCTATCCATGGCTGCCTCCACTTTATTCCCACGCATTTCTAGATCCTGCAGCACCCGGCGACGGCGACGATGGGCACCGCCGGAGAGGCAAGCAACGACCAGGCGGAGCATGAGGAGCAGGTCGAGGGCGTTTTTCACGCTGGCGCTGCTCTGCGTGTCTGCGCGCTTCCAGGGCGCCTCAAGCCAGCATCCAGCATCTGAGATTTGGACTCAATTGGAAAGACGAAGCATAGGCTTGGACTCAATTCACACTGAGACTTCTGCTTTTATCTTCCTGTGACTTCTTGACAAAATTATGGTTCAAAGGATTTCTGAAATGACATACGAATTGACAACAAAAAGATCAATTGAGCCACACTAGAAACAAAAGGAAGGTCAAGAAAGTTCAGGTTCAGGTTATGTTGGTTCTTGGTTCAGGTTCAGAAATTTCAGAGTTTTTTTTGTTCTTAGTTCAGGCTGCAACAGAGAAGAATGCTTATGAAGCTTTGACCTATGAAAGCTCTACATATTATGGCAAATGATGGGAGGAAATAATTACCTTCAATTTCTTAGAAGCATCTCTAAATATTGTTTCCTGCAACAACAGACTTTAGTTGTATCAGGTAAAACTGGTAGAGCCCATCAATTAGGCAATTGATACATTAAAATAGACTTGCCACCTATACTGAATCGGCAGCTTGGAGAAAGAATGATTAGCAGTGGCCATAAAAATTCCAGTACTTCTAAGTGAAGCACCACTACCAGATCCACTGCACATACCAAAGTAAAGTTCACGTTAAATCTTATTCACATCAAAGCAACAGATATCTAATTCAAAAGCAAGACTTCCAGTTTGACATTATAATTTGAAACAGCTTGCTCATACAGCTAGTAAATACTCCCAAGCCCAGTATCAATATAGCAATATAATATTGGTAGTGCTCATAACAAATGTTAAAATCACACTTTGCAGTTTAACACTGCCTTTGCCGGTCCCAAGCCCGGATGAGAAAATGTGGAGGGAACTGCAGCTATGGTGCTGAGATTGACCTTTCTTGAACTAACTTGTCTTGAAGCATATCTTTGCCATCCTTATCTGAACTGATTCTTCCATCTGATGCAAGCAGCTGCTGAAACATGACATGTATGTGGCGTCATGAGTTTGTTCTTCATTTCGAATGTCCAACAGCACCTGTAAGTAGTTAGTTTCAGCAATAGCAGCTACTCCCATCACAGCAATAACAGAACCTACTCCCATCACAGCAATAACAGGAGTATATGAGTACTTCTTTCCCAGTAATAGCAGGACCAAAAGTTAGTGAATCGGGCTACAGTCACTCACATCACAACCACGAGTTTCTCTTTCAGCTGCAGTCACTCACATTACAACCACGAGTTTCTCTTTTAGGACTACCATTAATCCAGGAATAGCAGAAGTTAATCCAGGAATAGAAAAAAAATTAAGTTGATAAATTGCACTGTGGAAAAAACATCGAACCGCCAATAGTAGCAGCAGGAATTATTCACAAAATTACACCATAAATGACACAAACTATTTGATAAACTGCGCAAATCATTCTTCGTTTAACTGAGCCATAGCAGCTTCGACCAAAGGCGCATCACAACGCAGCTGCAAAGGAAGACGCCCTTCTCTTTCAAGCATGCCTTTTCTGATATGTGGGACATCATATTCATTGCCTCCACCAATTTGCATAACTTCTTTCATGCATCCTTGGAGAGTTAAAATGATTTTGTTTGATTGGCCAACATCATAATTTTCGAAAGCCTGCTTCATAGCATGAAGACGTCAGTTCATAATACTGAAAAAGTGCAAGTTACTGAATTTAGAAGACAAAACCAATGGTAAAAGAAGTTGATAATTACCGTGTTAACAGCGGCTACAAGTTCTTCGGTTGTTTTAGCAGTTGTTTTGTACTGTATAGACTGGATAGAATTGAAGAAACCAAGATCCAGTATGTTCAAATCTGGTGAGTTTGCTGGCTGGCAAACAAGCCTTATGTCAAACCCATCTTGCTTAGCGGCCTCACAAAACTGTCTGTCATTAGGCGAAAGATGAGGCTTAGCATTATCTTGCTGTATATAAATAGGCTTGTCGGCATCTTCATGTGGCCACTTAGCTCGGATAGCTGGCAGAACCTTCTCAATCATGAACTCTCTAATAGTTTCCTTTTTAATCGACTCAATTGGTTTCATTTCTATGGTTCCAGCTGGGCGATTGATACTTGATCTTCTGGCAGGCACATATGTCACAAATGGGAAGCAACCGATTTTTCCATCGAAGGTGCAATTCTTATTAGAGTCAAATCTTGGTCGGCCAAGAACAGTCAAAATTCGAATCTTTGGAATGTAATTCTTGTTCTTGCATGTCCTTGCAAGTTGTCCTTCATCTGCACCTTTATAATATCGCAATGTCTTCCTGGTGATGTAGTACCATTTCTCATCAATAAAGACATAATCAAACAACCCTTTGAACATTGGATCATGTGGTGCACTCCTTGGGTCAATCATCGATAAACACCACCTTAGACGATCCTTCTTGTTCTTCTCAGTCAAGTATGGCTTTATTGTGTTGGATACATGTTTTATCACACCTTGTTTTTTCATTCTCTGAATCTTGCCTTTACTGACACCTAAGTGTTTAGCCACATCAGCTATTGTCGCGCAACTTGACACAGGAATATCTCGAAGCTTTGATACATCCACCACTTTCTTCTTTCTACCGCATCGTTTCTTTTCATTACCAACATCAACTACAAGGCCTTGGTCTATACAACTTTTTCCTTTTTTCCAAATACGTTGGACTGTACGAAGAGGTGCCGAGAATTGTACTGATACTTCCTTTGTATCATTGCCCTTCAGATTACCGTTTCTTGCCCTTCCAAGCAAAGTTTCAAATATTGATCTCCGTTTCATGTCATCAAGTACTAGCTTCCTGCGGGCATTCTCTTGAACAAGCTGATCATCCACATTCTCTTGACTAAGCTGAGTGTCCCCATTCTCTTGACCGAGCTGATTATCCCCATTCTCTTGAACGAGTGGATTGTCCCCATTCTCTTGACTGAGCTAATTGTCCCCATTCTCTTGACCAAGCTGATTATCTCTGTTCTCTTGACTGCTATCTCCTTGTGTCATATTTAAATCAATTTCACCCATCACTCTTTGGCCTTGACCATATGGAGTATCACATGTTGAAGTAGATGGCGATGTCTCATGCCTAACCGATGGGGACCTCAACCATGGTGCCAGAAGTTGGGTCCTTGGCGATAGCATCATTCGGCTCAATGGAAAAGGTGGCATCACCACACAAGGAGATTTTCTCTTCTTGCTCTTTTGTCCTCCTCCCTCTTGAACATTTATGTCCCCTAGTGCAATCCTGCAAGTTGGCACAATAAATAATCTTGCAAGTTTCTCAGTTGTGCTAGTGTAACTCTAGCACTACTAATGCCAACCAGTGCACATATCCATACAGAGTTCCTAGGTGCAAATTTCACAAAATCTACTCCAACGCACAAGAAAGTCCAAGTTCAGGTTCTGTTGGTTCTTGTTTCAGAAAGTTCAGAGTTCTCTTGGTTCTTAGTTTAGGTTCAGAAAATTCAGAGTTCTAAACAAGAAAGTTCATAGATACATAATCCAATGCACAAGAAGCTCAGAGAGTACCTCGGTGAGGGAGAAGATGAACCTTGGCGCCTATGCCGGTGCCTTCCCGACGATGTAGACTGGTGCGCCGCCGCCGCCGCATCTACCCATGTGGCCAAGGCGGCAAGGTGTGATAGGCGGTACTGCAGAGGAAGACCGGATCCACAGATGCTAAGCCATGACGAAGGACCAGCGGCGGCGTAGGGCTACGACGAGGCCGTGGCGTGGAGAAGTTCAGATAGGGTAGCCGTGGGGAGGAGCTCGGATGGGTCGGCCGATTGGAGCAGCTTGGATGCTTGCCACGGGGAGCACCTCGGATGGGCCGACCGCGGGGAGCAACTCCGACGAGCCGGCGGTGGGAACACCAGGCGACCACTCACCCTGTGGTGCCATTCTCCACCCGACACAGGTGGCAGCCGCCGGTAGCAGCACGAAACGGATCCGAGCAACAGAAACAGAGGACACTATCGTGGGGCTGATTGGAGCAAGGGTATCAATGGAATTTCACAGGTTTTTTATTTTTTCTATAGCTGTCGGAAACGACATTTAAAACGATACGGAGGAAATACAAATGTAGTCCGCTCCTACAAAAGGATAGGGGCTGCAGTAGCGTTTGTCCGCCCTTAGAAATACATCTCTAGGTGTTATAGATTTCCAGATCTTGTAACCGAACTAGAGATATAGCTAACCAAATCTATGAGGATGAGATGAACAACTTGTAAGCCACGCCAAGGACTTTTCCTAGCTCATATCATATAAGCAAAAGGTGCGACCCCTACCAGGGCTTCAACGTTTCCTGATCCTATTTCCTCGTAACAACATCTTGCCATCTTACGAATTCAATTGTCTATTCTCAATTTTCAGGTAGCTACAATGGAATAGTAGGTGTAAGGTGTTAATGTTTTGATCCTCTGACGCTAGGCAAGATCTACATGTACCTTTATTTCTTCCTCATGTGATCTGATTGTCAGATGGTGTTGCATGCACCATTTATAAAAACTAGCTATAACTGCTGATACATTATTCTTGGACGGTTAAAAACAAGATTCATTATTTTGGACAAATTAAAATTGGAATGATCTTGTAAATAATTGTGATTGGGAAGCTTAATGAAGGTTCTTGTCCGTAAATCGTTTCTAGAGATTTTTTTCAGTGACTTGTATGGATTTTCAATTTTTCTAGTTCACCAAGATTTCCTGCCATGCCCTCAAGCAGGGGCGAAGCCAGACGATTGTGCCACTGGGGTCGGCTCCGTTAGCATGCCGGGGTCGAATGCAGAGATCTACAGTAGTTTACGTGGAGTTTCATAGATTTCGTCGGGGTCGCGGGACCCGATGAGCTCACGTAGCTCCGCCACTGCCCTCAAGTGAACCATATATTGAAATTATTTCTGTAACAGTGTAACAAGCTGTTTTTAGTGCTAATTATCTTTATTTTAGTAATTGAGCATCCAATTTTTGAATACTACAGGTCACATCTTAGTATATCCGAGTTCAATTTACTGTTCAAATCTGATAAATTTTTTGCTTCTTTCGAGACACGCACGTGCACACTAGTTGTTCCAAAATTTTCATTCACAAAATATAGACAGGAAGAGAAAGAATGAGATAGAGCAGCATACGAAAAGTACCCCACGGTGCATCAGAGCTTGCTTTGCATCAGCTCAGCACGATTCCAGAGATTTTTCTTGTTTCGCCCATAGGTCCGTATATTCATGTATTTTTCATATTTAGTGCATCGTATATGAGAATTTGCTAGAAGAAAATAAAGTCGGCTCACGAATTCTTAAAAAAAGATGTGCACGTGAACCGCTTTCACGCCATGCAATCTACCAACATGGTTGTCCATCTGAAATGTATCCGACGGAAAGATGCCCCCATTCCATGTAGGTGGACCTCAGTGGCGCAAGTATTATGGACCTACATATAAGCTATGCCAAGATATATAATAAAATTATGTACCTCAAAAATTCAAATAATAAAATTATGTATCTCAAAAATTCAAATCGGAGCCTAGGTAGTATACATAATATACTGAACCAATGGATTCACTACTTTAAGAGCAAGTTTTATGATTTTCGCCGAGTGCTCGTCAGACACCAGCACGCATGATTGTGGCGGGCTCCACTACTATTTAATGCAGCGCTAGTTGCTCACCACCAGCTGCGGGTGGTAAAGCACGCATGATTGTGGCGGGCCCCACTACTATTTAATGCAGCACTGGTTGCTCAGCCAATAGTTGCAAGCGTAGTGCTTCTTGCCGGCTGGAGCGGGCGCGTCACCAGACGCTCATTCCCTTGTCTCTCCCCAATTCTCTCCTCCACGTAGATATGAGCCAACTAATCGTCCATTATAATACTTACTGCAAAGGGTGTCTCAGGGGAGCCAGCGACTTCGCCGGCACGCGTGGTGGAGAGAGAGGACGAGCTCATCTTACGAGACTGCTTGGGCCTACTTTCTCTCTCAACTTGGCACAAATCGATGGGCCTGACTAATTTACGGTCGCCCGGGAGTTCTGCTGCTTACGATCGATCTCCGACAACCTTTTTCTTTCCTTTGCTTTATCGCTGGGTGCGCCATTCTCTTTTCGGCGTGGACTAATTGTTGATGGCCAAATGGTCACCAACGGGATATGATTGCACTGTCGCTATGCAACAAGGGCCAGCCCTTAATCCAATCCGTAACCAGTAGATACCATAAAAAACTAATTGCAAAAAAGTTATGTGACAAAAATATATAAACAATTTTAAGAAAAACTACCACGAGATTATTTTATACAAACTTTAAAGGAATAGAAAATTAGAACATATGAAAAAAATTGTAAAAAAACTATCAAATAAAAAGAAACTATGTGACAAAAATTATACAAGATTTTTTTAAAAAAATATGGAAATTGAAAATTCTAAATAAAAAATTTCAAGAAAAATTTTGGAACAGAACCGTAAAACATAAAGTTACACTCAAAAGTTTGAAAAAAAAATATACAAAGTTTGTGGTGAAAAAATTATACAGAAAATTTTTAAAAAAACTTAAAAAATAATATAATATAATATGCAGAAAATTTGTGGTGAAAAATGTTATGAAGAAATCTCAACAAAAAGTTATCAGTGTTAAGAGGCAAAACTTTGTCTTGCAAAGTTGTGGCGAAAAAGATGTTCAAAAAAATTTTATGAGAAAAAAAAACAAATTAGGTCAGCACTTCCCATCGCTGCACCCCTCACAGAGCTCGTCGCGAGTTCCCACAGCTGCCGCCTGACGTCGGGAATGGAGGCGGAAACGAGATTGTAGAAGGCTGCTCCCACTCTGCCGTTGGTGGTCTAGTGTGGGCTCCGTCGCCGGAGAGAGAAAGGGTGAGCGGAGGGAAAAAGAATGGGAGGAAAAAGAATGGCAAAATACCACTAGAAGGAGGAATCGGAGAACGAACAGAGGAGGCTCAGCATGTGGAAGGAGCGAAGGACACGGAGGGTGAGCGTAGAAGGACGTTTCTAGTGCTAGAAATCGACCGTGCGGATAAAAACGTCTGGTCAACCGTAGAATTAGCATTGGGCAAATCGATCAGCGATTTATTCATCACTATCAAGTCCTCTCTCCTCCTTTTTCCTTCCACATTAGTTCATCACTATCAAGTCCTCTCTCCTTTTTCCTTCCACATTAGATATCAGCCGGCGACGTCGCTGGGTCAAATCAAAACGCTGCGGACGCCCAAACCGGTGCAACAGCAGCAGCAGCATGAGCGTAACAGAGTGAACCAATGGATCCCATTACTTTAAACGGCCGAAACAGGAACCATCATGCATAGCAGAGCTCAGTGCGGCAGTGCCAACGCCGACATCTCCTATATGAAATAAATTGACAGTATCCGAATCACAAGACCGACCTAGAACGAGGTAGAGGCATTCTGCGCAAGGGATGACCTGACTCTGCAAAATCTTCCATTCTATGAGCAAAGCCCGGCTGGATCAACATTTACCACCAGAAATAGTAACACTTTCATCAGCAAGATAATTTACAGATATATGTACATAAAGAGTTCAGAACCAATAGCCATGAGACAATGAGGTTAAGACTGAAACTAAGCGCCTGCTACGCCAAACAAGCCTCCTACAGCAGCAGACGTCATACTTTCGGAGGTGAGTGCTTCTAGAAAATTGGCCAAGCCACCTAGGTTTTATCACACAACATATACATTGCATGGCTGATGTACAGTTGATGACGATGAGTTGTAGCTTGGGCCCTCCCTACGTTAGCCCCTCTGTCGCTGGAAGAGGAACATTGTTCCAGATGGAAACCTCCATTATTGGACTGAAACAAGGATACTGAAAATTTTAGGACTTTTAAAAGCCTGATTACAATCAAGGACTACCATATTGTGTAGTAAGCTAAAATTTACAAGAAAAGGGGCAAATGAAAGACAGCCTCCTATTCAAGCTAATTATGCAAGGTGTGGGGAACAAAAGAAATAATTTACACATAGTTCCACTCAAGGAATGCACATTGGCAATGGGAATGTCCAACACAAACGCTCAAAAATAATTTTGGACATGAAGTATTCTAGAACAGCAAGAACCACAATAAGAAACTTTTGTGATGTTTGCAAGTACCGGAAACACTATACAGAAATAATCGGAAAACTGACGACCCCTTGTCATTCGTTAAAACTAGTCAAATTACATGCAAATTTCGTGCATGAGTACAATAGAGAGAGAAAATGGTGTTCCTGATCTACTTCGCAGTGCAATTGTGATTAATGTGTAAAATGTGTCTGTTTCAAAAATCTACAAGTGTCAATGGCATGCACAGGGAACAATGGATCATTAGTGATAATGAGTGAACGAATAAAGAGCGGTTGGAGATAGAACAGCTGGAAAGAGACACTGGATGTTAGTGAACAATATGGGTTATTTGGGTGGTCAAAAAATCTGAAACAAAAAAAAAGCAGAGAAAGGGTAGTACTACTTTGTCATAGAATATAATTGAACTTGTGTCAACTTGGTTTCTATGCTGCTTACCGCAACAAGCAGAAATATTTTTGTTCATGAAGTATTCTATTATAGTCCAGCAGCAGAACCCAATTACTCCCATATTTAGCTACAGCTCATTAAAAGCTGTGGTGGTGGCTAATGCTGCAACTTTCCGAAGCCCGACATGGATGGTAGTGTTGAATTAAGTTTGCTGGTCCTAATTGCTACAAAGTTTTCTTCTGTAAGAAGCAATCCTATCAACCTCTTTATGAGGTCCAGCAATTTTTTTCATTAATTTGCACCAAGAATCTCACAAACTCTAGTATTTCTTAATGATCTACACAGATTATCAAAGCTCATACCCTTAGTTCCTGTATTTGTTCATAATACCTATCTCTTTATGCTCACACAAGAATACATGCTGCAATCAACTAGTGCTGTATTTTATACATCCTGTCACCAGCATCAGCATCAGCATCTAAATAGATTATATATTATAGGATTTTTCAATTTCAAAGATACATACAGTGATCCATCAGAACATAAATCATGCTTGAGAAAGTAACCGAGTCTTTTAATGTTCAGGGCAACAAGATACCATAATAGCATTCGAACACATGAGTTTTCTGCAGGATAACACCTGCTAACTCTACTATATATAACCACATATCAATTGTTCACATGTTCCAATGTTCAAAAAGGCACTGCTAGGCTCGTCTTGGGGCGCTTCAACACTAGGCGGAGGGGCACCGCCTCGCCTAAGGGGGTAGGCGGAGGTTAGGCAGCATCCCCACCAGATCCAGAGCCGCTGAGTGATGCCAGGAAGGGGGGGGGGGGGGGGGGCGGGCACGGCCAGCAAGAGGCTAGCATCAGGTGGCGGCCGGGAGGAGGCAGAGGTGCAGCTTGTCACGCGGACGGGAGGAGAGGCAGATGCGCACGAGTGTGGCTGGGAGGAGAGAGGCGTCGGGCGACGAGCATAGCCGGGAGGAGGCGTGCGCGACGAGCGCAGGCAGAGGACGGCACCAATGGGCATGTGTGCACGACTGGAATTGGGAGGTAGATGGATAAGGTTGCCGGTTGGAGTGGGTAAGGTGAGCTTGACTCTTTGATGGGCCTTTTTTCCCATCTAAACCCACTGTTCGGCTTTAGTTTTTCTTTTAGATATACTAATATATGTATTTGTATAAAACGCCTAGGCTCGCCTAGGCTCTAGGCAGAGGGTCACCGCCTAAAGAGCGCTTAGCGCCTTTTGGAACATTGACATGTTCTTGATGAAATCTTGACTGGTGATTAGCATAAGACCTCAGGGTTCAACTAAATAGCTAAGTATCATGTTTCCTCATCAAAAGGCAGAATAGGCATGTCCAGGTTCATGAAAAAGCAAAAGTAATAGGGAAAGGAACTAGCAATGGTCAGGATACTTGGAGATGGCCACCTAATGGCTATGCAATAAAATCATCATCTTTCTTACTGGAAAAGAATTGAAGTGACTATGTAATGTGTTGACATAACTAGAAAGGACCACAGCTGTGCATGCATATGCACTTAGAAATTTGGCAAATGAATGATATACATTTATTCAGTAACTACAGCATGTATTATGAACAAAGAATTGAATCAGGAATGAGGTGGAAAAATCAGAAGAACAACTAGAGGGAAAACTGCGCAATACTATAATTAGCCTATATCTGAGTACATAATGAAGCAAAATACAAAGTTAGAAGTACACATGGAACTCAGCCACAAAGACAAGACATCTTTGAAGGAAATTACAAGTACCTACTTCGAAGAAATAGTTGAATGAAGTACAGACAAAAGAAAGAAATCAAAGCACAGGAATTAGGAGAATTACCAGATGAGGAATTTCAGTCAGTGGTTGGCTTGATCCCCAGGTGCACTATGAAAACTTCAAAGAAACAGAAACAAAAGAAGGCATGGCCTTCTAAATAGGTACTTCAGCTACATGGTTAACTTTCCCACCCATTCATCAATCATTCCGTAGTCAATGCTTAGCTCCCTCAATGGTGGAATATTCTCCATGGCAAAGATCATGAGGTGGGGGTAAGACGCATTGTAATGATCAAACAGCACAAACTGGACAAACATGTTTGGACTGCAACTGTGGCTGAAATAACATGCCACATTCCTTGCCCTCGACACATCAATTGCAAAGTTTAACTCAGGAAGTGCAGGATAGTCTGGTGGCACATACTCAGGATTCACATCAGATATATCACCCCAATCCAACCACCTTGGAGGGAACCTATTGGGACGCACCAAGCAATCGCCATTAGCAGCCACAATCTCTGACTGCTGCTGAGTAAGGACAATCCCGCTGAATTCACAAATGAATGTTCCTGCCTTAATAAGATCCAAAGACCGAACTCCCCACCCAGTCTCCCTTGATCGGAACACCTCAAGCCTATGCTGAAGCCCCTTCTGACTAACCCTGTTGGGGCAACTAGGAGGGCACTTGCAGTATGGCCCACACTCATATACCAGAGGTTTGCCTCGTAGCAGGGCTCCAGTCTTGTCATATGCAAACTCACCTCCATTCCTCCCTGCACAGTTACATCCAATTGAGCAATTATCACCACAATCACACCCACCACCGCCCTCAGCAAACTTCCCTTGGACAGCAGAGGTAGGAAATATTGGCCGTGCAAGGTACTCAAATAAGAGTGGGTCACGATCATCATCGATATCATTATATAGTGCAACTGGCAAGAGCTCTCGGCCCATGGAGATATCAAAGCTCAAATACCCTGTTGGCCTTACAGCAAACACATCCACCTTGATCTGTTCAGCTATTAGATAATTCACAGTACCCATGGGTTCTTGCCCCTCAATGCGCAGCATTTTATACTTATAAACACCAAACCCAGATTTGCCACGGTCAAGCCAGTAGTCCACAACCTTGTAGAGGCCATCATAGAAATATACCTTGCCGACAGGGCTGCGTCTTGATTTGACAGCCCGAATTACGCGGATCTCAATACCATAAGCCATGCTGCGCTCGAGGGCAAGATTGCCGCCCTCCAACTTCTGATCGACACAATGCTTATGAAGATTGGGATCACGGCCACCATGGCCGGTGTACACAAGTACCTCGCCGCGGTCATCATCATCCTCATACCCACCAGACACGATTATAGATGTGGCTATAGGCTCCCCGGAGGCAGACCGCCCTGCACTGAGATAGTCAATTCCTGCCTGCACCTGGCCATGGAGGCCAAGGACGCAGAGCTCCATGCGGAAGAAGAATGCGTCACCCACCGAGATCCCAGGCATCGACCCCACGATGCGGCGGTCGCGGTTGAGCCAGAGGTCGTGGTCCGCCATGAGCGCCGCGGCGCGCAGGTCCGCGCGGACGCGGCGCCGGTCCCCACCGCCGCCGTACCCGGCGACGCCCCCGAGGCCGAGCGACTCCGCGCGGTCGTCGTCCCTGAGCAGCAGCCCGCGGAGGCACTCGAAGGTGATGCGCGCCCGCCTCACGAGGTCGCGGAAGTAGATCTGGTCCCGCACGCCGAGCGAGGAGACCCGCACGAGCTCCGACGACCGCGGCCGGCGCTTCTTCACGACGGACCCGGTCCCGGGCTGCACCACCGCGGGCGCGGCAGCCCCTGGCGCCGGCGCGGGGACGATCGCCCCGGTCCCCGCCGACGAGAGGTAGAGGCTCGCGAGGCGGTAGTACTCCCGGAGGAGCGCATCCTCGTCGGGGTTGGGCGGCAGCGCCTGCAGCGGCGTCGTCACCGGCGCGGACGACATGTCGGGCATCGCCGGCGGCGGAACAGACGAGGCCGCATGAGCCGCCACCGCCGCCGCCGGATGCTGCTGCTGTGGCGTCTGGGCCGGGGGCGCAGGCAGGGGCAGGGGCCCGCGCTCCGGTGACGCCGGCTCCGACTTGGGCTCCCTCTTGAGGAACGGCAGGAAGTTGAGGTCGATGGAGTCGGACGACCCTGCCGGAGACGACAGCGACGACGACGACGGCGAGGATTCCTCCACCTCCATTCCCGCAACAAAAATAATAATAAAAAACCTCCCCGCCTTACGCGCTGCCTCGTCCGCCCCGAAATTCTCCCAAACCCTCGCGGCGACGGAGAAGGCGAGATGGATTGGAGAGGCGGGCGAGGGCGGTTAGGGTGGGGGAGTGGAGGATTTCACCAACTGGTGACTGGGGAGGTGACGTTGGTGGAGGCGAGAGGGAAATGGCGGAGGGAGGGAGTGAGGGAAAGGGTGCGAAATCTCCAAAACGGACGCGCCCTTTTCTGAAGGCGCAATTAATTTGGAGGAGGAGATGACAGGAACACAAGTCTAAAAAGGCCGAGGGGACGCACCTCCTCGTGCTCTCAACAGTCACTGACAAATAGGCCCGACAAACAACTGCCAGGCGTTTCCACATGAAAGAGACTTTAATGATGGAGTGTCTCGGGAGAGACGCAGGGTTAATTTTGGTATATCACCTCCCGACTCGGTTTTGTCACCGGCTATCGTCGGTGACGCACCGAGTCAAAAATCTTAAATTGCGTATTGAAAGACTATTTCAATATAAGAAATAAGTTATCAATAATTATTTTTAAAAAGATTATAAATTAAATGCTGGTATAAATAGATTATTAAGAGAGCGGCGAAAGCCACCGTTTTATAATTGTTATTGTTATGCCATTTGTTTCTTTATTTTCTAAGTTAGAAAAAAATTGTCACTGATTTAGACCCTTGTTTGTCGAAAGGATCTTTTTTTTTCTTCTTCATAAGCTTTTAGTGTGAGCCGCCTCTAGATGCTTAATCGAGATAATAGATGAGCACACAGCCATTACAATGAAAAGATTGAAATTGTCGATAAGCAAAAACAACCTTTGCTACGTGTTGTTTTTATTTTCTCTCACTTCATAGTTGTTGAATACTTAAAATCTCATAATGTAGTTAACTAATGTAATTTCATTTGTTTGATAATCACAATTAATCTCTCTTCAGAATTTGTATTTGTTTCTCTCTCCTATGGATTTTTTACTAGCATTTTCTATGCTTCTAGAAGTTGCTCCATACTGAGGTGTGGATTGCTCCTAGAAGAACTCTGAATAGGAATTGTTTATTATCGTTATCCTGTTTTTTGTTAGAAAATATCCACCCAAGTTCAATTAAGATTTTTCAATATTTGTCTGTAATCAAATAATTGCTATATGAATATTGTCAAGTATTAAAATTTCTAGGTCATTGTGGATTTTATAATTTTGGTACATATAGTTTAGTACATATTTAAAAAAGAAGATTTTGAATTTTAGGCACACGATCACATTTATTGTTGCGGCGATGGATATGCCACTTGATTCGCTTGTCTGTTAGACATGCATTAAGTTAATTCAATTACTGAAGCATCTCCAGCAATCCCCCAATAAACATCTCTCAATAAGGGGTTATTGGAATGTCCCAATATATATCACTTTCATGGGTTATTTAGGGAGGAGGTGTTTTTACAATTTTCCAATAATATCATCATAATATAAACATACAGGGAGAATAGGAAATTCTCCCTATATCTAAGGGAGTTGGGATAAATAATTGGGGCACATCAAACCTTATTGGAGAAAGGGGGAAATATTGGGGGACTGCTCGAGCATATCGTTTTCCTATTAATAGTATTAGTTACAATGAGAGCTACTACTCATTGTATATGATTTTTTCATTTCTCCTTGCACAATTTTTTTTTGTTTAAGCTCAAAGTTCTCCATGCAAGTATATGGTTACATCATACATGCTCTTTCTAGCCATGTTTGTGTTAGAAGTATTTATGTACATTACATGTGTTGTAGAAAAACCTAATAAAAAAACACAACAATTTTCAATATCCTCGTCACCATCCAAACAAACAAAATTTAGTATTTATTACCCCTAAATCCCCTAAATCATCCAAACAATAGCTGTTTTGGTAAAACTAAGCTAAACTTTAAAAATCTCTCTATGGCTGATTGAGTCTCTACAATAGGAACTATATGATGGAACTAACAGTTTGGTGGATTTATGTTATGTTTGCACGCCAAGGCTGCCAAAGGTTCTACGATCTTTGCTGAACGTACACCAAAAACAATCAAAACTCTTGATATGACTTCAGACTGTAAAAATTCTAAACATATAGAGATCTTTTTTAGTGAAACAAAATTTGCAATAGAAATAGAAAAGCTCTGAGTTTTAGTTGAAAGTATCACAATTCATATGTAACGGTAGCAACGTATAGGTATTCTGCTAGTACCATATAAGTATAAGGTACCCTGTTCTGCTAGGCGCTCGCCTAGGCGCGATTCCACGCGATTAATTGCGAGGCGAGGCCCGTCGCCTGGCCTAGGGGGTAGGTGGACCCCTAGGCGGGCGTAGCTCGTCGGCAGCGCAGGTGGGGATGGAGAAGCGTCTGGCGGAGGTCGCCGGTGGGGGAGGAGGAACTGCGGGCGGCGGCGGGCGTTCGCACGGGCTTTTTTCCGGTGGCTGCGGGCACAGGCGCGGGCAGCGGCGGGCGCGTCGGGCGGAGGGCGCGGGCGTATGCTGGCGGCGGCGAGCGCGTGCGGGAGAGGGAGAGATACGAGAGAAGCAAAAAGGATGCGGGAGAAGATCTATGGAGAGTTGGGCCTTCAAATGAGCATTTTTTCCTTTTTCTCCCTTTTCATGACCACTCATATCTTTTTTTCCTTTTCTTTTAAGTATTTATACATGTATTATTCATCGCCTAGAAAAACGCCTAGCAGCGCCTAGGCGCGATTACTCCCGACTAGGCGCTAGGCTGAGGGTCAGCGCCTAGAATCCGACTAGCGCCTAGCGGAACAGGGATAAGGTAATGAATAAGATGCCTTTAAATGCCCATCACAATGGTTATTTTTATTACTTATAGTATTTCACATAAGTTTTTACATATAAGCTTTTTAAAGCCCATCATAATATGACTTTGAAAGCTCATCACATATATAATTAGTACATATAACTTTTTACAAGGCACTGAATCATTATATTTTTATTCAAGGTAATCATAATGGTATTGTTTTTAGTTTTTTGTTATACTATTGTTATGGTTTGTGAGCTATAACATATATTGCAAAGTACTTTTTATTATTCGTACTATATATTGTAATTTTGATACTAAAAATTAGTTAAGCGGGCTTTTATCTTCTTGTTTGCCCAAAAACCCTTAAAATTATGGAGCCGGCTCTAGATATGGCTAACTACCATAGGGATCCAACACCAGTGGCGATTTAGAATATGGATGGAAAACTATGAAACATGCTTATTGTGATATGAAAAAAAAAGATCATGCCATGCTTAGGGCTTCTCCAGTGAGAAGCTGAAAGTGATGGATAAATCGACGTGGCATGGAAAAAGCGACTCTTCAGCCTCTGAGAAAACGAATCATGCATCTTGAGGCGAAAGAAGAATCGACTCTTACAGAGTATGTAAAGAAGTGGTGCAAATTCTCCTGCTGGGATATCTGCTGTAGCATACAAAAGACAGAGCAACTTTTTTCGCGTCTGTACTAAGCAGGACTGTAGAAAAAGAAATATGCAAAAGGCAAAGGGACGCGTGTGTTTGGGTATGTAACTGCTACACTTGTTTCCACTTGAACTTGAGAACAGAGTTGGCTCCTCTGTAGTCTGCACCAGATCTGTATGTTTGTGTCCTAGCTTTAGCTTACCTTTTGTCGCGATCATCCGAAACTGGGGCACTGCCTCGCTAACACGGTTACTAGCATGAGTTATCAGCGCCTTGTGTGTTATTCACCATTCAGATGCTGTGAGAGAAGATGGAGTTTACCTGTTCCTGTTCGGTGTGGAACGGTCCGAGGCTTGTTTGCAATATGGAAGAGCAGGGTGGCTTCAGACACTCTGTTTGCATCAGCCAACCAGCAGTGCTTTTCTCTCACAACAAATCAACACCAACCACCAATCATCAACCAGCCAACATTATTTTTCTCCCATAATAAATCAGCACCAGCCACCAGTCACAGCCAACTGAATAGAGCGAGAAACTTTAGATGGTTTGGTTTACATTTGACCTTAAAAAAAGATAAGATATTATATAGGTGGGTTGACAATACCCCAACCAATGCACAGCAGCAATGCTCTTATTTCTCAATGACGACACCTTCCACCATTCCCTTATGGGCACTGACGCTATTGGTCCTGTTTTGAGAAATAGTCTAGGGTTATTTTGAGGGCTAAAATTTAATTTAAGAAAATAGCATTTCAATGAAATAGCCCTTGAGGTGTTTATATCCAAGGGCTATTTGGCTCCAAATGTACTTTTTTAATCATTTGGCTGTCACTTTTATGAGGGAGAGAAAGAGAGAATCAGTGAGCCCCACTCAAAATGGCCCGAAATAACATCTCTTGGAGGGATAGTTTTTTGGAGTGGGTAGTTTGCAAATAGCCCAGAAATGGCTCTCCTGTTTGGCTTCTCTTGGACCATTTGGGCTATTTGGAGGGGGCGCGGCTAAAAAATAACACATGGATCCAAACAGGACCATTGTTGCCTTCACATGAGGCTTAGGTTTTCATGTTGTATATTTCGAGTAAGATGTCGGTTCATGCTATCCCCTTCTGTAAGCATGTCTAGCTTTTTTATAATTTTTATCCACTTTCCTTATATTTTATCATAAAAAGGATTGGCACAGTCAAAATGTGGTTTAGCTCATCCGATCAGTACTCTTTACTTACCCACTTTTCCCTAAAGAAAGAGGACAACCACCACCCTCTTTTCTTTTTAGATCTAGATTATGCTCCACCTCACTATAAGCCGTCTTTATCTTAGCGGTCTACAATAATACTTCTCTAGCCTCTCCACATACTAGCCATAGACAATGACACCTCCCACACTCACCTATGCCATCTCCCACACTCTGATTGGGGAAATATCTTATCACTCTTTGCGAGCGTTCACACCCGCGTACTGTGTCCATGTGTTGGTGTCACGTTGTGCCACACTTAAGGAGAGGCTAGAGAGGAGAGAGAAGAGAGAAAAAATAGATTAATAATCGGCTCTGAGTGCCACATGGGAGATATTGAGACTGAGATTTTAGGGTAGTTGATGTAGCACCTATCCCTGGAGCAGCTCGAGTGTGGAGTTTTTGAGGGTGCAAAGAGGAGAAAGAAAGGGATTGCACTGTGACTAAATGTTGGAGCAAAATTTGCACGACGTGCTAGTTTGGAACCGGAAGCTTATCTTGGGCACTTGGGCACCCGGTGCAAACAAAAAAACTGCATGCAATGACCCATTGTTAGAGAAAAGGGAGGGAATTAAAGTATAGTACATACCACTATTCAGGGGAGAGAAGAGAGGGTGTTTGTATTAATTAATATGACTGTAGGACCAACTTTGAAAAGTAAATACTGCAAACGTTGAAGTAGCTTTTGCTAAGCTAGCACTCCATGTGTGGGTTCTATGTTAGCACAACGCAGGATGCAATGCACCAGAGTTGCTCCTAGGGAATCTCCGGTAGATTACCCATCTCTCATACTCTCTATATTTTTTTTATCTCCATCACAAGTAATACTTTTTGTATTTTTAGTAGCTAGTACTGTAGCAAATTACACAATGGATAGTGTAGATGGAGGAATCACCTTCATTTAAGTAAAAGGGAGGTGTGTTTTTATGATTAACAAAAATATTCTTAATATTGAGAATGAAATTAGTAATTTGCTAGAGCATCTACCAAAGAACTTTTCTTAAATATTGAATAGATAGACAAGTAATTTGCTGAAGATGCTCTTATATGATAGAAACGGTTGTTGAGAGTCTATACACAGCACAACTATTGAAGATCGAAGATTTGGAACCGGTGAACATACTCTTATTATTTCGTTTGCTGCTTTGTCTTCTGGGAATAGGATCCCATTTTCTGTAGCAATGTGTTCCCAATTTTCCTTTCTCCATATCTCCTTATTTGCACGATCCATGGTTTGGTCTCAGCAATGTTTTTTTTTCATAAACTCTGCCGTTTTGTAGGATTGGTTATTTCCCAATCTCTGCAAATTATTTGCTCGGGTTAGCGTCCTAAATATTGCACGACCCGTTATGGCTCGTCTTCAAACTTCTCAGCAGCGCACAATCCAGATCGCAGACAACAAGAGCACACACATGTTAGAAAAAATAATGTGGCAAGCCGCTTGCCGATTCTCCTTATCGCAGACTCATGTCAGGCTGCCAGCAGAGGGAGAATCAGCCTATGAGCATGGCATTTGTTTTTTGTCCTTAGACTTTCTTTTGTTTCTCTATTCTCTCTTTTTTTTTGCGGGTATTGTTTCTCTATTCTCTGTAATGCCAAACTCAACAAAAAGGACGTACCCAGTGCCGTAGGCTTTCCGCACTGTAATGCCAAACTCAACATTTTAATCAAATCAATTTAACATTTGAAAAATACTAATTCATTACTTTGGAAAAACTAATTGAACATTTTTTCTAAGGAATGTGAAGTAGTATACGACAAATGTTAAATCGTATGTATTGAAAATATTGAATCGTATATCCAAATGTTGAAGCGTTAAGATAAAAATTTATAATTGCATATTGGATCTTTTTTCGAGGGGGGGTCCCACCTGATTTTTTCATTAAATAGGGCTCTGAAAGCCTGGTTATACAGCAATTAGGGGTGCAAGGGGATATGAGTTTTACAGCGCGTTACAATGAATAATATAGGTCAAACGGATTCCATTTTGGACATACGGTTTTACAGAAAAAATCATTTGAAGTTTAAAATTCATTCGTGTTCGGCTTGCTGTGGCTAGTTCTGGTGCGAATATGTTGTCAGAGAAATACTGCTGGTTAGCTGTAGCTGGTGGCCGATGGTTTATTAAATGATGCAGACAAACCAGAACAAGAGCGATTTAGTCTCCCGTCCACCTCCCTCCAATATTTATTGCCACACCTATTCTGCATGCCTACTTGCTCCGCATCATACCTACCAGTTCGGATAAGAGTAAGGTTAATAATCCAGTCAGTCATTGACTGTAAGAATCTTGCACCCTACCTTCCAGCTCACTCATATAGTAGTTAGTCCTTCACTGTTAATATAAGGTCTCACTTGTCTCTCTCACAGCATTTGTTGATTCTTGTGTCAAAACTGACTGCAAGTTTGCATCCCGCTTCTTCTCTCTCCTCTCTTCTCTCCTCCAATTTAACATTTTGTTTATTGCAGTCTGTTATAACACTTGCTCTAAAAATAAAATCGTCGGATCTGTGTTGCACTAATGTCTGGAGATACGAGGCTTCAAATCTTTCGGAGAAGACGGGTACGGACTCCTATTTCAGTCCTAGCTTGTAGGCCCATAGGATGGGCCCATTACCGAAGGGCGGGCTCAGAAGTGTGCATGGGCTATGGCTCACAACTTATGAGTGGCCCGGCCCATCCAACAACCGTTCCGCCGCCCGCCGCGAATCCCCTTCCCCGCCCGGACCGGGATCAGGTGCAGTCGTAGTAACGACTGCAACTTTAGCGGTCGCGGCATAGATGCCCTCCAAATGTGATCCAACGTCTCGGCGGAAAAGGGCACCGTTTGTCTTCTTCGTTCGTCTTCTTCTTTTCTCCCGCACTGTTCTCCATTCTCCTTATCCCTCGGCGCCCACGGCCCTCCGACTCGGACCGGACGCTGCTGCTCCGCTTCAGCGCTGGGCCACCGCCGCCACCAGCCCCGGAGCTCGTCCGCGCCGAGGACGAGGACAGCTGCTTCGCCGGTGGCGCGGCGTGCCGCTATTTGACCACGCCAGAGAAGGACTTGCGCTGTCGGATTGCGGCCGCAGCGAGCTCCTCATCGTCCATCAGCTTCTCATGCTCAATGCTGCACCGCAGGGTGGTCGCTGTGCCATGCTGGTGCTATTGTGGTGGACCTGGTCCTGGTGGTAGCGGCTCTTGAGTTGATCGAACGGCGCCTTGCAGTTGCAGCAACTGCTCTTGTCTTCGCCAGATGGCGTCTCCTTGGCCTTGGGCCGGACGTTTCTGGCGCCGCGGCATTGCTCGTTGGAGCATGACGTCGAGGCGAACAGCAACCGGAAGAAGGCCCACGACGCCAGCAGCTTGGCATGATGCAACGTCCTCGGCCTTCCTGCGCCGGGAGCCCTCCTTGCGCAGCCTCAACACAGTCGCGGAACCCGGTGGAGTGCGAGTGCTGCAGCGGCGCGACCATGGCGGCACTCCTCCTGCCGGCACCGCCACAGCCGGCATCAACATCCTGCACCTTGCCGCCCGGCCTGGGGGCGCGGCCGCCAGCCTGCCCCGGCAGAGCAGCTCGTCTGCCGCGCCACCGCTCCGGCGCACACAAAACTCGAACTCCCTGCACGAGCTGAGATCCAGGTCGATGTACTCTTGCTCCACGAACGAGCACACGCTAGCCATTGCGGCACCGCAGTGCTGAGCCGTGTGGCTCGAGGGCACATTGCTTGCTCCGACGACGGGCCGAGAACAGTGTGGGAGAAAGGAAGAAGATGAATAGTGCCCTTTTCTGCGGAGGCGTTGAATGAGGGCATCTATATCGCGACTGCCAAAGTTGCAGTCCTTACTACGACTGCACCTGATCCCGGTCCCCCCGCCGCCTCCACCGCCGCCGCTCTCCTCCTCTCCCACGCAGCTACAACGCGGCAGCACGCGAAGCCTTCCGGTGCCGAAAATGGGCCACAGCGAGGGTGAGCGCGAGCACGGGGCGACGACCTCTCCGGCGACGACTCCTCGTGGAGCGACGGTGTATGGTCCGAGGACGATGACGAGGTCGGAGAATTTTTGACGCCTTTTGTCCCTGATTCTTTTTGGTTGCGGCGTTCTATTTTTGAGCAAGTTTTGGGGGGTTCCGCGTGGGCTGCAGGAGTCGCTGTCGTTCGAGGACAGCGGCGAGGGCTCCGGCTCCAGCTCCAGCTCCGACGCCGAGTCGGACGAGGGGGCGGCAGAAGAGAGCGACTCGTCGGAGGATGAGGTGAGGCATTCGCTTTCTTTGTGTTGGAGTTAATTAAGCTGCTGATTCGCGGACTGTTTCGTTGCTCTGCTCGGTATTGCTTGCCTGAGTATTTGAGGTTGCATTGAGCTAGTACTTGTTACTGCATTTGAGTTGCTTAAGCTGCGAATCGTGCTCCGTATTGCTTGTCTGAGCATTTGGGGTCAAATTGAGCTAGTTGTTACTGTTGTTTGCAGGTGGCGCCAAGGAACACCGTCGGGGACGTGCCTCTGGAGTGGTACAAGGACGAGGAGCACATTGGGTACGACATTGAGGGGAGGAAGATCAAAAAAGCGCGATAGGGAGGGCTGTATCGAAGCCTACCTTAGAAACGCGGATGACGACAAGAATTGGTACGGTTTGAGCTTGCTCTGTTGCAGTCACTCAATCAGCTTTCATCAATTCTGACCGCTGTAGAATTGATGAATGATTTAGCTTTGAGAATGGTCCCATGGCAATGGCGCATGTTTATATTGCCGCATGTTTATCATTTGTGATGATTTGCATAGTGGTTGGTAACCTAACAGGAGTTTTGTAGGCTGGAAAATAACATCAGCATATCACAAACACGTTGCCCTGGAACTTATGAAGCTTGCATTGGAAGCTATTCTCTAATTTACACATCTTTGGAGTGTTGCTGTGCTAATTTCTCCCTTGTACTTTTAGCGTGTTAGGATTAACATCTTGTGGCCAGAATTGTATTCCTGGAGACTACGGAGTTATAACATCTTTATGCTTATACATAAAATCTCCCACATTAAAGATTACTTTTTTTAAAAAAATCTAGCTCTAACTGATTTCAGCAAATTCATTGTGATCGATTGTAACACCCGTATTTTCAAATTAGGAGCCTAAATAAATTTAATTAGGATTGTTAAAGGTGCGATAAGGTTTTATTTAATTTCTTGTTGATTTTAGAGCATTTGTCGGGAATTAAATAAATTATTTAGCCATAAAATAAATGTAAGGAAAATAGGTGTGTGCATCTCATGCTGGTTTGCATTTTTATTTGCTTGTTGTTCAACTTAAATTCAAATCCTTGAGTTTGAATTTAAATTGATAGTGTTTGAATCGTTTCAGAAAATGAGAAGGCTTTTCTTTTTCCCTTTTTCTTTTCCAGCCCAAACCGGCCCATCTTCCTTTTCTTTCCCGCGGCCCGTTTCGCTCGCGCCGGCCCAGCTCGCGGCCCAGTCCGCTCCAGCCTTTCCTTTCCCTTCTCTCTCTATCGCGTGGGACCCATCCGTCACCCCCAACTTCGGGGAGGACTCGGACTCTCCCCGAGTCCGGGAGGAGCACGCGCGCCGCCACGCCTCCCTTGGGCCCGCACGCCAAGGCCCGCGCTCCGCCCCTATAAAAGGGACCCGAGACCCCCCCTTGAACCCCCATCGAACCGAAGCCGCCGCCTCCGCAAACCCTAGCTGCGCCGCCGCCTTTGATGTTCCGCCCGAGCTCGGGTCAACGCTGCGCCGCCGTTCCGTCGCGCCCCCGCCGCTTTCGAGCCCTCCAGGAGCTTCGCATCAAGGTGGTGAAGCTCTTCGATCCCTTTTCTCCTTCTATCTTGTTTTTTCGCGCGCGCATTAGCTCGTCGGAGCAAGCGCCGCCGCCGCTCCGCCATGCGCCGCCGCACGCCCGCTCCGCTCGCCTATGTCCCTCACAAGCCCCGCCATCGAGTTCGCGTGCTCGCGCGCGTGCTCCCAGTCCAAGATCCGAGCCTAACCCAAGTCCGGACGGTCATTAACGGCCAAGTCCGGCCATCTCGCCGCCGCAGGCCGCCGTTCGCCACGCCACCGGCTGTCCAGCGCCGCCGCTGTCTGCCCCAACCCCCTCGCAGCCGTCGAATCTAAATCAAACGGCCCAGATTAGATCCCATCCAGGTCAACCAGCCAGAAAACGGTCAACCCAAAGAAATTTTGCAAAAGAGTCCCTCTGTTTTATCAAATTTAACCCGCCGTCCTCAGCAGTTCAAAAGAATTTATGAAAGAGCCCCTGTTTTTATGATTTAGCCCCTGAGTATAAGGTTTAATTGCGTTTTAGCCCTTAGATCTTGTTTTAGCCATAACTTTCTCGGTTTAGATCCGTTTTCGATGATCTTTGCGCTCACGCGATCGTTGCAACGAGTAGAATAGTTTAGTAACATCTTTTTGTACTGTTTATATTGTTTGGTGTACTGTTTCTTATTGTTTGTATTTGTTTGCTTGCATGTGTGTGTTTGGTGCGATAGACGATCCGCAGTTCGAGGAGCAGCAGCAAGATCAAGACTTCGGAGGACCGGACCAGCAGCAGTTTGAGGAAGGCAAGTGGACCCTTGATCATGTTTTTGACCCATGAAATCACCAAATCTATCACATTTACTTTTATGTACATGCATGTGTCTATAATATGATGGGAACCGAGTTAAGGACATGCCTAGTATTGATTACCTTATTCCTTGATCAACTTGGGTTTATTTACATGTTGGGTAGCTATGCTAGTCGCTTTACCTTGGTTATGGGTGGATGATATTACAAATGATATACTTTTTTTACTTCATGTTCATGATGGCTTAATGTTGTTAATCAAGATCATATGTGTTAATTGGAACATGGAGAACCACCCAAGAAAACAGTACAACCACAATTACTATATGGCTCTGGTCTTGGCTGATTAATTAGAAACTCTAGCTTGTGACAATCTTACCGAAAGGGCAAGAGGGGATGCATTGATGGGATATAGCTCAGTCCTCTTGGGGCAATTGGTATTATTTTATGATCCTTTGGCAAGGTATCACCTCATTAGGGCAGTGTTATGACCACTTTGGCTTGAAACCTTAGTGGGTTGTCATAGGTTAGGGAATCTTTGTAAAGGCCTCGTAGCATTCCTATGCAGTCATACCTAAGGAAGTGTGATATGGTGCTTGGCCCGCACTTGCATGGTTGGGTTTAAAGTTCTTCGGAGCTTTTACGCGAGTTGTGGTGAAAGTGTACAACCTCTGCAGAGTGTAAAACTAACCGGTTAGCCGTGCTCACGGTCAAGAGCGGCTTGGACCCTCACATGATAATTGAACTTGAAGTTGATCTAAATCGATGCTTTTACTTATGGTTATGTTGTATATTTTCATATATACTTATCTTATGGGTTTAATGGTATATATTTATATCTAGTTAATGCTTGCTAATAAAATATGATCAACTAAAATTGCTGAGTGCAGTTAAACCGTGTCAGCTATTCCTTGAATTAGCCTTGCATATATTATAGTTGTTTCCCTACCACTTGTTGAGTACCAACCATAAGTGTACTCACCCTTGCATACTTGCTGCTCAGACCGTAATAACAACTGCCCGGAGTTTCCTGAAGACTTCGAGGATTTCTAGGCGTATGTCTCCCAGTCATCTGCCTGTGCTGAAGAAGATTCCGCTGCTACTCTTTAGATGATTATTTACTCGTTTAGGATATTCGGTTTTGTAATAAAGTCTTTAATACTCTCTTTACGCTTGCACTAGTTGTGATATTCACTTTATGTTTAATCATATGTGTGTAAACTGATCCTGGCGCACATATGAGATGCATTCGGTTTGTCTTCATAAACCGGGTGTGACATCGATGGGGTAATAACTTGTGTTAGTCTCATCTTTGCTTGGTCAATATGGTGACCTGTATGATATTTTCACTATTTATCCTTGTTTACACCCCGGGCCAGTTACAGTGGTTTGTGTGGCCTAAATGTTGTAATGGTTTGTTAGATCCATTGAGGCTTTATGATGCGTACAGCAGTAGCAAATATAAACTTAACAGTCAAATTTAGCAGCTCTAGGTTCATCATTTTGGGTGAAGCGAGGATGGAAGCTAGAGAGTTTCTACATGTTTGTAGACTCATCCTGTGTGTGGGTTGGGCCTTAGCCTTTTTTAGAGCCTAGAACGTCACTTAACATATGTTTGTTGTATTTGACCATCTTTTTGGTTATTACTGCAAAAAGCCATACCTTAAATTATTATTTATTTTATCTGATGTAAAAATTTGGGCTTTCAACTGCTATAGATTCAAGAGTATGTTTTGGACTTTTGGCTGTGTAAGACGTTGCCTGGTCAATTGTCTTTGTTTGTGTAACGACTAAAGGTCACTGCTGGTTGATGTTCTTGGTGAGATTGTGTTCAATACTTTGGCCTTTCTTCTCTCTTAATGCAATGATATGCGGATCTCCTGCATATTCGTGAATTTTTAGTTACCTGACTTTTTTTACATCTGTAAATCTTACAACAGGACAAGACATGGAGTGGAAAAGTCCTTGAAATTCATCAATTTTGATCCAATCCAATCTATCTACATGCCATTTTTGTACATTTATAATTTGCTTAGAACATGCAATAAGAAAGCTTATTACAATCATTTTGATTCGGTGCTCCAGACTATACACCTTTAGGTTTTTTTTCCCAAAATATGCTTGAACCTCTTAAACCATAACTATTAAAATATGGAGAAATTCGTATCTCCCTGTGCCAATTATGAGATGTATCTGATTGTTTACCTTGTACCATTTCTTTGTCTTTACACCTTGTACCATTTGGTTTTCTGTATTTAGTATCATTTTCTTTGCTCATTTATTTAATCCCATAATTTATTTTCTCCATCATCAAATGTAGGAGAAAGATCTATGATGAGTATAATGATGAGGAGGTTCAGATTACAAAGGAAGAGGCTAAGATAATTAGCAGATTGTTAAAGGAAAAGACTCCACATGCCAATGTTGATCCATATCCAGAATGTACTGCAATCATTATCTATTATATATTTACTTAAGGTGCTGTGTTTAGATGATAAGTGAATGATTGTAAAGTGTCCTAATATTATCTTTGTGGATGACTGAACACATATGCTCGTGATTTCAATATAACTTTAATGAGAACTCAGTTACTTATTAGCTTAAGTACTATGTGAAAACGCTTGCTGATTCTTTGACGACATATGGCTAGTGTATAACTGTTGACATAGAATCGCGCCAACACACTCGAATGCGCTAGAACGCGCAGGAGATCGTCAAAATGATCTGAACCAGCGATGCCCTGGCGGACCGGTCTGACCGGTGTGGAGCAGAGAACCGCGAAGACCTAGAAACGCGAGCTCGGGAGGGACCCCATCGAAGCTTGCGCGGTTAGGGTTGCTCTGAGGTCGGCTGGCCACTCAGAACGTCTTCAAACGTCGTCGAGACGAAAGAAGAAAGCAATCTAGGGTTGGAAAAGACTAGGGTTTGAGAGATAAAAAATAATGCGATATTTTGATTGATTCGATTGGGAATACCTCAATTGGCCTTAGCCTTTATATTTATAGGCCGGGGAAGTCGTACCCCTCTCCAAGTTGGTTTATACAAGAATTTCCAAAATAAAACGAAGCCTACTCGGATTACAACTGGACAGACCGGTCAGACCGGTCGGCCTCTGAACTGCCAGAATTGGCTGTCAACATATGCCCCCCCTACTTTTTGGTGAGTTTCACAAGCCAAAAAGCAAGAACTATCCTGATGTACATGTTTTACACAGAGCATACAAGTTTTAAAAAATAAAACTATGGGTGATATTCAATACCGGCCATCTTCGTCCTCATGCACTTTGCCATACGCTAGGATATAACTTCTTCAAGTACCTCCCATTGATAGCCCTTGGTAGACGCTCACCTTGCACTGTCTCCACCATATACGAATTACCAGAGATAACTTTGATAATCTTGTATGGACCCTCCCAACTTGGCGACCATTTGCCAAACTTGTTGCTTTTCATCCCAAGAGGCAAAATTGTCTTCCAAACCAGATCCCCAACCTGAAAAGATTTAAGTTTTACCCTTTTGTTGTAAACTCTAGCCACCCGAAGCTTGTCTTTCTCAATCTCCTTCAAAGCCTTCAAACGCTTGTCGGTCACCTCATCAATATTATCCATCATCAAATCATGGTAATCAACAGCGGAGAGGTCATTTTTCTTTGCCAATCTATATGCGTCCAGATTTACCTCAACAGGTAAAACGGCCTCTTGACCATACACAAGCTCAAAATGAGTAACCTTAGTAGCACCATGTCTAGATATACGATGAGCCCACAATGCTTCGGATAACACTTCATGCCACCTCTTAGGATTTCCTTCTATCTTCTTCTTGACACGTTTGATCAAAATCTTATTACTAGACTCGGCCTGCCCATTGGCCTGAGCATAGTATGAAGATGAATTGAGCAACTTAATCTTATAAGATTCGGCAAAGGCACGCACCTCTTTTGATATAAATGAAGAACCTTGATCCGTTGTCAAAGTTTGTGGAATGTCGAATCTATGAATAATATGCTCAGTAATAAACTCAATTACCTCCTTATGTGTCATATTCTTCAAAGGAACCGCTTCGGTCCATTTAGTGAAATAATCCGTAGCAACCAACATGAAGCGATGCCCCTTTGAAGATGGATGATTAATTTGTCCAATGAAATCCAACCCCCAACCTCGGAACGACCCTGGTTTAATAATAGGATGCATTAACGCAGCAGGCACCAATTGCAAATTACCAAACCGCTGACATTCTTCACACCCTTTATATTATTTGAAACAATCGGATAGCATGGTGGGCCAATAGAAACCGGTCTTTCTAAGTAACCACTTCATTTTGGGAGCCGATTGATGAGTACCACAAATACCTTCATGAACCTTACCCATAGCAACCCGGGCATGATCCGAGTCTAAACATTTGAGAAGCAAATCTTCGGCAGTTTGATGATAAAGCTCATCGTCAATTAAAACATACTTAAAAGCCAAACGCCGAATATTTCTCTCCGCTCCACGACCAGTATCTCTCAAATATGTTATAAGAGGGACCCTTCAATCCTGAGCTTCGGCTGAGACAATTGAATCATCTTTCTTGGCCGAATCAAAACCAACAACTGCATTACCGGTCAGACCGGTCTCTGGACCGGTCTCTGGACCGGTC
Organism: Panicum virgatum; assembly: GCF_016808335.1. NCBI lineage: Eukaryota > Viridiplantae > Streptophyta > Magnoliopsida > Poales > Poaceae > Panicum > Panicum virgatum. Next base: position 17,266,000 of record NC_053146.1, on the reverse strand, counting down.
AGACCGGTCTCGCTGACCGGTGCATCCAGAACTAGACGCTCGGCTTTCGTTTGCATCGGCTTGCGAATATTGAAATATTTTTTCGTAACATTATAGCCAGATGCTTGCTGAGCCAAAGTATTTGCCTTTCCATTCTCTTCCCTCGGAATATGTTTGATAATAAATTCATCGAAAGAAAAAATAATATCGAGGCATTTATCAAGATATGCATTTAGAGAACCATTATAGCACTGGCATACCTTAGATACTTGCTGCACCACCAAAAGAGAATCTCAAAAGGCTTCAACATGCTTCACGCCCATGGATTGCAAGAATTCCAAGCCAAATAGAAGAGCCTCATATTCAACTTGGTTATTTGTGCACTCTTCTTCCAATCGGTTTGAAAATTCAAAAACAGCACCATTCGAAGAAATAAGAACAACACCAATCCCTTGACCATCATAACAAACCGATCCATCAAAGTACAACTTCCATGGTTTACAAGTAATATAGCCGACTTCTAGATCATGTTTGTCATTAATCCGATGCTCAATAATAAAATCCGCTACAATTTGGCCTCTCATAGATTTTAAAGGTTCACAAGCCAAATCATATTCAACCAAAGCATAAGCCCACTTGCCGATTCTACCACTCAAAATCAGTTTTTGTAACATATGTTTCATCACATCGGTTTGACATACTACTATGCAAGTACTAGATAGTAGATAATACCTTAATTTGGTACAAGCATAATAAAGAGACAAACACAACTCCAAGAGGACACCAAGCAAATCATGGAAGATTAAATTCATAGATCTTTGATAAGTAGCACCCGCATTTTTCAAACCAAAAGTCATAACAACCCACTCAAACAAGCCGACAAATCCTGGACATCTAAAGGCCGTTTTAGATATATCTTCTTCGGCCATGAATATTTGATTGTAACCGGCGTTACCATCAAGAAAACTGATGACACGATGTCCGAAAGCCTCATTGATCAACATATCGGCTATAGGCATAGGATATTCATCCTTGGGAGTAGCTTTATTAAGATCTCTAAAATCAATACACACTCTAATTTTCCCCGAATCCTTTTTCTCAACGGGCACAATATTAGAGATCCAATCAGCATAACGACAAGACCGAATAAATCCAGCATTAAGTAAACGATTAATTTTAGTTTTAATTCGGTCATAAATAATGGGATTGAAACCCTTAACCGGTTGTTTATAAGGTCTAAAACCGGTTTTAATCGGTAAACTATGCTCAACAAGATCACGACTTAAACCGGGCATTTCATGATACTCCCAAGCAAAGCAATCAACATATTCTTTCAATAAATTAACCAAATCGGCTTTATATTCAGCCGATAAATTTTTGTTTACAAAGGTCGGCCTAGGGACAGTTCCATCACCAATGTCTACCTATTCGAAAGGATCGGCCAATGCAAACCCTTGGCCCAGCTTGTCTAGATCATCAGAATCTTCAATGGCTTCACACATATCATTCGTACGCGCCCGATACTGATCTAGCCTCTGCTGTAACCACTCTGTGTTGGACCGGTCTGACTGGTCGGGCAGTCCGGTCTGACTGGTCGGCTCTCTGCACTGGTCGGCACTGGACCGGTCTGATCGGTCGGCACAAGCGGTCTGACCGGTCGCTTCTGGAGCTTCTGTTGTACTCATCTAATTTACAATAAATGATTTAGCCGATTATCCATCGGCTTTAGTACAGCAGAAACAAAACCATCTGAAGTGTCCCATCATAAGAGAAGACTTAAAAGTGATACAATATTAGTTCCATGAGGCTAATAACACTTTTATTACATCAGATGGTACATCACCGTACAACTCTACGCGGAAGTGGGCAGTGAAGCGCCACTATCGCGAGGATAACAACTAACACCCACACAACGATATTAACTACGAAGAGGGGGTCATCAGAGTCTTGCGCCATACGGAATTTCCTGCGGGTGACCCTATCCATAGGCAAGGTTGGGTGCAGGACGGAACCTCTACTCAACGTCTTCGGGAACGAAGTCTGGATCTTCCTCTGTAAAAATTAAGAATGGGGTGAGTACAAATGTACTCAGCAAGTCCAACCACACCCATGGAGGGGGTGTAAACAGAATATAATGCACAGGGTAAATCAAGGATGAGACTAGGGTTTTATTTGCGGAAAGCAAATTTTGATGCAGGGGTTCATTTAAAAGAAAGGATTTTCAAAGCAAGTTTTCTTGTACCAAGTAACATGTAGTGTTGATCCACACAGGATCCAAGTTTTAAGTTGCTACCGGACTCCTCATCCGCCATAGCACTCAGCACAAGTGTCGGACACTTTTCCCAAAACAACTCACGCCAACCCGTCCATTCCCAGAAGAAACACTAGTTATGTGACCACACCGTAACTCGCCCAGTACCGTGGGCACGGCTATTCGAATAGATTTTAACTCTGCAGAGGTGTGCAACTTTACCCACAAGCGGGGTACCACAACACGATCACCTTAGTGTCGGTGCAGATTCCAACAAAGCCATTACCCACCTTAGTTAGACCTGACTAGCCACCACGGGATCTACCAAGGGGTCATCGACCTATCACCGAGGTATAACCGGGGCATAAGTCACACAGAGCATATCCCTTCTCCTTGGTCACTGTAAGGAACATGGCACCATTTATGCCATTTCAAGTGATTTTGGTGATCAAATGACAACACAACACTTGGACTAATATGATTGTTAAGATGACCATTCTCAGGCTTTTAGGTTCAAGTGATGACAAAGAGAAAGAGAAGATAGGCATAGCAAGACCCGAAGGGCTGCCCCTATGGGGGTTCAAGCTCTTCGGATCAGGAGCACCGGAAGAACCGATGCCTTAGCATCGGTGCATCCGACGCTTGTCGGAAGAACCGACGCTAGGATATTTGGTGCAGGAGGGAAACGAAGCCAAGTCAGCCTATATGCACCGGTTGAACCGACGGTCCAAGAAGAGGGCATCGGTGCATTGGGCGTCCTTTGTTCCAGAGACGATGTCAAGTGCCCAGGAGAAGTTTCTTCAGCACCGGTTTAACCGACGGTGCATCGGAGTATAGCATCGGTGCAATGACGTCAGCGCCCAGGAGAAGATTCTTAAGCACCGGATGAACCGGTGATGCATCAGTACAAAGCATCGGTTCAACCGGTGATCACTACGTCAGCTGTCAGAAGCTCAACGGCTACTTTGGTTTATGAGTGACCGGATGAACCGACGCTACCCCTGCCTGAGGCATCGGTTCAACCGGTGATACGCAGAATTTCAACTGACCGTTGGAGCAACGGCTACAAGACTTGGTGGCCTATATATACGCCTCACCCCGGCCATTTGAAGAGTGCTGGGGTTGCTGGACATCCCACACACACCCAAGAACATCTCCAACCACTATAGAGCTTCATTGTACATCATATAGGCTTAAGCACACTTGTGAGAGTGCTTAGTGCTTGTAATAGGGATTAGTTCTTGCGAGAGCTCCCTTGAGAGAAGTCTTGCTGCGGCAAGCAACTTGTGATCCGTCGTGTGACCCTCCGTCGTGGTGTGGAGTGGCAACGACACTTTGTGTGGGGGAAGAGGAGGCCCCCTCCTTGGTGGAGAAGCTCCGTAGTGGATTACGGCCGGGTGACCGAGAGAGACGGTGGCGGTGCACGAGACTCGGTGTCTTAGGGGCACTTGCCTTTGCTTGCCGGCATCGCCTTGGTGGCGAAGTGCAAGACGGTGATCGGAAGAGCCTCGGTGTCCCGTGGACGTAGGCGTTCGTGCCGAACCACGTTACATGACCGTGTCTACTCGGGAGTTTGCATCCCTCTTGCACTTACCTCTTTACTTACCGCTTTACGTTTCCGCATTTACTCTATCTTGCATACCTTTACTTTCCTAGTTAGTTTGATTTGGTTTGGCTAGGTTGTAAGTCTTTTAGGGGTAAGTAGAGAGTAGCATAGATAAACCTTAGTCATAACTAGCATGTGTAGTACGTGTTAGGTTTATCTTATGCAAGTAGTTTGAGCCCTAGGTTAAAAAGCGATTAGCGACCCTATTCACCCCCTCCCCCTCTAGGGTCGGACACCCCGGTGATCCTTGTGAGATTGGGTAGAGTCTTTGTGAGATTGGGATTAGGAATAAGTGATGTTTAAGTTTTTTTAATTCGTATTTTTGAAAAGGCAGAATCTACCTTCTGCCGAAAAGCACACAGTCTACCAACATGCACACAATCAAGCAAAAAACAAGCACACACAACTTTATTACTGCAAGGGAGGGTACAACACGGGGACGAGATTAAAACGTGTACTACACGTCCGGGTACAGGTTCGCACTTAAGGGTACAACTTAAGCCAAAGGGGCTGGGAGGGTACAACACTGGGATGACGTCGGGCATCCTACTCGCGGGGCGAGCCTTCTTCTGGGGCGGAGTGTGCGATTAGTCCTTGGTCGCCGTCCTCTAGGTTTCCGTTTTCCTGGGGTTGCGTAGCAGCCTCTCTTTCAATGGCGGCAGTAGACCTCTCAGGGTTCTCGGGTGGGGCTTGTGGGGTTCTCAAGAGTGGTCCCCATCCAATGACGGGCGTCCCGAGTAGAATATGGTCTGCCCCAATTGCCGGGACTGGCGTTCCGCTTCTGGTCCATTCTTGCATACACCGGTCTCGAGCTTGCCTGAGACTCCTGAGCAACCATTACCGCGACTGGCATTCCGCTTCTGGTCCATTTGCTGCTGACCACGGCTGCGGCTCTTGCCTCGGCATGGGCTGCCCGGATCTGTTGCAGTCTTGCCGCGAGCTCTGCTTGCTCGGCTCGATGGGTCTACTCTCTCTCAGAATGTTGGCTTGCTCATCAAAGAGCTGATCCAAAGAGTCTAGGTAGGCAACCACTTGGTACAGAGGGTCTTCTTCATGGCGGCGCCATTCTAGACTTCTCATGCGAGCCTCCCAAACTGGGGTTCTGATGGCTGGCGGGAAGAACCTCATTAGTGTGGGGGTGAGGTGTCTTTCAAAAATCCGGCATATATAATGGAGCGCCTTCCTGACGGCCAAGGGATAGGTGTCCTGGTGCCTAAACCCTGTGGTGGTCACTTGCCATGGCTGGATGTCGGTGTAGCGATCACTTCTGGCGATGACCAGGATCACCCTGCAGCAGAGAGTACCATGGTGCTCGTACTCTCTGCTGTAATACCTTGGGCGTTCCGTAACGCCAAGGATTTTCAGGGAATTGATCAAGAGGCTGGGGAAACCAGGTGCAGCTTAGCAATTGCCCTGGGTCCATCCTTCCTCAGCCATCTGAAAACAAAGATAGGGTGAACAAGCTTGCACAAATATTTGGGTACGAAAGGGGGTAGTTGGTATTTATTATTACAACGTTGTGGGATACATATTTTAGGGATACACGATTATTAGGTTAGGGTTCTAGCTTGGAGCGCTACTCTTATCATGGGGACTCTTCTTCGGTCTGGATAGGGCTTTTCTTTGGGGGAAGACACTGCTCCATCATAACATCTTCGGTCTGAGTACCCTTATCCCAATAGGTCTGTTCGGGTTCTTCTTCTTCTTCTATCCATCCATCTATTCCTCTGCGAGCCTCGTATTCTTGCCATTGGGCTTGGAGAGCGGCTAGGGAATACTCGGCGCGTGCGGCTCTTGTCCGTTGTTCCTCCTGTTCTTGGGTTGCCTTTTCTGCCCTGTGGATTTGGTGCTTCAATTGTGCCGCATGTTAGCGGTAAAGTTCATCCAGGCCGGTGAGGTAGATGGATAGGTGGGAGACCGTATCTTCTAGGTCTTCTTCTTCTCTGCCAAGTCCTCTTATCCGGGCAATCCATGAGCGTCCTCTTCCTTCAGTAGGCGGGAAAAATCCCATAGAAGTCCGCTGAAGATGATGCTTGTAGATCACACGCAGACGTCGCAGGGCTTTTCAAGCGGCTTTTCTGTCGGTGTCGGGGAAGCGAAAGCCAGTGGTGGAGATGAACCAGGGGTCTACGTCAGGGTAGCGGGTGCTTCTTCCCACGAAAATCATCACGTCGCACCGAAGAGTGCCCCTGGAGTCGTACTCCCGGTAGACATACTCTGGTGGGTCCACCATTCTGATGCGTTCCAGGCTGAGTATCAATAACTTAGGAAGGCCGAACTCTGCATAGCAGATTCTGCCACTCCATCCATTGTCAGCCATCTGGAACAGGGCAAGAATCAGCGGTGAGTTTATGTGTGGAAAAAGGATTAAGTAGGGAAAAATCCTAATGTGAAAAGGCCTGAAAAGGGTTTTGATCCTAAGGGTCACGTCCTATGGCCAACCTACGGCTTTGATACCATCTGAAGCGTCCCCTCATAAGAGGGGACTTAAAAGTAATACAATATCAGTCCTAGGAGCCTGATAACACTTTTATTACATCAGACGATACATCACCGTACAACTCTACGTGGAAGTGGGCAGTGAAGCGCCACTATCGCGAGGATAACAACTAACACCCACACAACGATATTAACTACGAAGAGGGGGTCATCAGAGTCTTGCGCCATACAGAACTTCCTGCGGGTGACCCTATCCATAGACAAGGTTGGGTGCAGGACGGAACCTCTACTCAACGTCTTCGGGAACGAAGTATGGATCTTCCTCTGTAAAAATTAAGAATGGGGTGAGTACAAACATACTCAGCAAGTCCAACCACACCCACGGAGGGGGTGTAAACAGAATATAATGCACAGGGAAAATCAAGGATGAGACTAGGGTTTTATTTGCGGAAAGCAAATTTTGATGCAGGGGTTCATTTAAAAGAAAGGATTTTCAAAGCAAGTTTTCTTATACCAAGTAACACATAGTGTTGATCCACACATGATCCAAGTTTTAAGTTGCTACCGGATTCCTCATCCGCCGCAGCACTCGGCACAACTGCCAGACACTTTTCCCAAAACAACTCACGCCAACCCGTCCATTCCCAGAAGAAACACTAGTTATGTGACCACACCGTAACTCGCCCAGTACCGTGGGCACGGCTATTCGAATAGATTTTAACTCACCTTAGTGTCGGTGCAGATTCCAACAAAGCCATTACCCACCTTAGCTAGACCTGACTAGCCACCACGGGATCTACCAAGGGGTCATCGACCTATCACCGAGGTATAACCGGGGCATAAGTCACACAGAGCATATCCCTTCTCCTTGGTCACCCATTGCTCTCAGCTCTCCGGATGGCTATCAGACTAACTAGTGGGGTTTATGCTAAGTCGTTGCCCATTCAACGGTCGAGTGGTTTGCATGATAGTGGAGTTAGGTGAGACGACACACCAACTCGGTCCTTACTTGTGACAAGATGGATATCTCCCTTCCTTGCTTAACAACACAGGTTAGAGCACACCATTTGGCAAATCACACAGAAGTGCCATCCATCCTGTCTAAACTTATCTTTCGAAAATTCCACATTTTTCCCTTCCCACACACTCACGCATTTTCCGTTTATAAAACAAGTTGTATCGTGTTTAATGTCCTAAGCATTCTAGCGGCGATTAACGTCCAAACACATTCAGACATTAATCTAGGTGGCCAAGGAATGGTTATAACAAATCAAGGGGTGGCTATCCAACCATGTTTTCAGCAAGCAAAATATATGCAGTTTTATAAAACAGGCCAATAGGTTGTGTTTATAAAAACTAGGACAAAACATGCATCAAAGGGCGGGATTGAACTTGCCGTCTTCAAAGCCATCCGGGAGGTCCTGATCGAAGTACTGTCCTTCGGGCTTGGGGTCGCAGAACTGATCCTCATTCGCTTGCTCACAGTACTGCTCGTCGAAGGGCTCTCCCTCGTTCACACCGTGATCTATGACGCATACAAACAAACGCACAATCAAGAAAAAGAAATAAAGGTTTTATCGTTGAGCTCGAATCGGAAACAATTAAAATATGGAGATAGGAGTAATATTTTTGGACGATTTCTTAATGGCATGGCCAGAATTATAATAGGAATGGCGTGGTAAAGGTTCAGGTCAATTGGAGATTGTTTGGCACATGGAATGATAAGTTAACCGGGTGTTTAGGGTCCAAACAAAGGTCCAGGGACTTATTTGTAATTAGTGAAAGGTCCCGATTGGAATTCTAGAGAGTGTTTAGGTCAATCTAGAAAAAGGTAGGGGTCTATTTATAAATGTGTTATATAGTGGAAGGGTCTGTTTTGAAATATAATAAAAGGGAGGGTTTCTTTTGTAAAAGGACTTGAGAGGTGAGAGGCTTCTTTAAGAAATAACGGGAAAGGCAGGGGCCTAAAGGCAAAAATGCCTTTCTTCTCCCTTTCCCCTCACTGGGAAATAGGGGAGTGGCGCGGGGTTGCCGGCGGTGGCCCTCGCCGGCGGCCTGGGCCTCGGGGGCGGCCGGGAGGAGGGGAAAGAGAGAGAGAGAGGTTCAAGGGGTCGATTCGCCCCTCGATTTTGGGGAAGGAGGCCCGCAGGGCGGAAATCCATGGCGGCGGACGGCAGCAGGTGGCGGCGGCCATGGTGGCGCCGCGGTGGGGCTTGACGGCGGCCAAGGAGAGGAGGGAGAGTGAGAGGGAGGCGAGGGGGTCCTAATGCACCCATTGCCTTGGGCAGAGGCAGCGCGAGGAGGCGGCTCCGTGGTGGCCGGCGTGCTCGGCGGCTATGGCGGTGGTGGCGGCACTGGGAGCTCGCGGAGGAGGCTAAGGATGGTGGTGGAGGTTGTGGTGATGGCGGAACGCGGCGTGGAGGTCTATTTAAGGGCGGGGAAAGGCGGTGGGGCGGTGGCCGCGTTAGTGGTGGCCCGGCGAGCTTCGCAGCCCGCCTTAATGGCATTGGAGCCGGCTCGGCCATCGTGGAGCGGCGTGAGCACCGAGGGCGTCGACGTGCACGTGGAGGAGGGGACATGCTGCTGCTGTGCTTGTCACCGCGCGGCTCGAGCAGCGAGGCGGCGGCGCTGTGAGCGAGCAGTGCGCGTACGGCGGCACGGGCGGCGAGTCGGCCAGGCGAGCACAGGAAGGCGGTGGCGATGCTCTGGTCGTCGGACGGCACGGCCAGCGGCGCGGCCGCGTGGAACGCATGATGCGCTGGGGCCTGTGCGCGTGCGGTACGTCGACGGGACGAGTTGGCAGCGAGCGGGCGGCGCGGCGCGTTTGGTACATCGCGTGTGCGCGTGGACGGGGCGCGCGCAAGCGGCAGCAGGCGAGCGCGTGGGCAGCAGGCACACGTGTGCCGTGCGTGGGGTCGGCCGGGGCAGAGCGCGCGCATGGAGCAAGGACGGGGAGCGGCCGGTAGCGGGCAGCGAGCTGCTCTACAGCGTGCGGTGCGCAGCAGGGAGGAAAAGGAGGAGGGAGAGAGAAGGAAAAAGAAAAGAAAAAGGAAAAATAAAAGGGGAAGGAAAAAGGAGAGAGAGAGAGAAAGGGAGATCGACCGGCGGATCTCGCGGCGGAGACCGCGGCTGGACGCGCACGCGCGCCGGTCAGGCGTGATGCGTCGGTCGGCGGTACGCGACGCGCGGAATAGGAAAAAGAAAGAGACGAGACAGTGATTTATTCTGATGTCGGGACCGGTCTTTCGGAAGATCAGGAGATCGGGTGGGAAAAGTCTGAGCTCAATGATGAAAATTATTTTAGCGCGTGATTTAATTTTAGTGAATTTTTCGGAATGTCACACCATCCTTAGTGCAACTAATCAAATCATAATCGGACAGATCCACGCCCGATAAACACTTGATGTTGTCGTGTGCACTAATACAATCCTAATTGGCTAAAGCAACAAAGGATGAAGTGTCCCCATGGAGAATCTCAACCTCATCGCCGATCCACTGAACAAGAAACTGATGCAAGGTAGAAGTAACGCACTGATTTGCATGAATCCAATCCCTCCCAAGAATCAAATTGTAGTTACCTTGCAAGTCCGAGACGAAGAAAGCCGTAGCAAGCGTCTTGCTCCCAATGGTGAGCTCCATGGAAGCAACTCCCTTAGCGCTAAGGGGCTCGCTCCGTCCAACACCACTGACCGTCATGTTTGTCGTGATCAAGTCCTCGTCTTGGCCACCAAGCTTCTTGTACAGTGAGTAGGGCATAAGATTTATATTGGCCCTACCATCCACTAGCATGCGAGTCACCGGCCTCCCGTTGATGTGTCCCCTCAGGTAAAGAGCCTTCAGATGGTTGTCCTTCTCGCTTGGCTTCTGGAACACAGCTTCATGGGGCCCAAACTGAAGATGAGCCAAATCCTCTTCCGGAACCACGAAGTAATCCGAAGACAAGTGCACCACATTAATCTCCAAGTTGGTGAACTCCGGAGATGCTTCATAATCCACCAATTCCTCGTCTTCTGCTGTCAGAGTAACTGCTGGGGCTTCGTCAACAGAAGTAACCAAAATGGGCGGTGTCGATTCGGCTGCTGGCTCTGCAGTAGGCTCTATTGGTCTGACCGGTTGGTCAGAGCAGTCTAACCGGTCTATCTGACCGGTCTGACCGGTCGGCTGCGGCGGTCCGACCGGTCTGGCTGGCTGATCAGCTGTCTTGACCTTCCAAACCTTGCTCTGAGGGAACATGGACCTGTATCTGTTGAAGTCCTCATCCCTCATCTTCTCTTTCTCCTGCTCCTTCTTTTCTTTGTTGCGAAGGCGCTGCAATTTCCTCTTCTGTGTATGAGTTAAACCCGAAGGGCACCACCTAGGCTGATGGTACTTGTCCGCTGCGCTCTTGCTGCTACCAGCCTCATTATCATTAGCTATGAGTTGCTTTTGTGAAGGAACATCAGCCAATTCTTCAATATCCATCGGCTTTTTGCCCGTGTCTTTTATGGGCACTTTGATTTCACCGATTTGAATAACATCGGCTTTAGACTTCTCTGGATCAGCAACAGGCTTCTGCCCCTTGACGCCATACTCAAACCTTGGAACAGGAGCCTGGCCCGGCCTCTGGTGAGACCGGTCTGACCGGTCCATGGTGACCGGTCTGACCGGTGCATCCTGCAGCACTGGACCAGATTGGCATGGCCCCAATCGGTCATGCACGGGTACTCTGGAGCTTTCTCCTTGATAATATGGAGGATAAGGCATTGGAAAGCACTGCAACCATATCCCCCATGCTCCCATGCCGGATTTGTCGCATTTGAAGCCGGAGGCACCCATGGCATAGTAGCACACATCTGGGGAGGATACAATACGACAACATCACCCCTGCGCCTGTTGGATTCCCTCCTTGGGGACACTGGACAGTCTTGACGCGGTGGTGATCGCGGTCTCTTTTTTAGCGGCCGATCATTTTGAACGGCATTTGTATACTTGTTCAACAACTGGTTGAAGGTGGGCTTCTAATTAGCAGTTCTTCCCTGCACCTTTACCTCGTTGGTCTTCCAAGTACCCACTTCCAGACGCTTTGGCTTGAAAGTCCGGGGACGGTCACCAGAGCGGTCTGACTGGCTGGAGGAACCGGTCTAACCGGTCTGACCGGTCGTTCTTGATCAGCAGACCGATTTTCTGGTGGAGAGCTTCCTTGCCCCCTGAGTCTGGGATTTCTGACTATAATCTTCAGAGTATCCTTGCCATCATCAGTCTTCTCCTTGATGACTTCCTGGGCAAGGATTTTGTCACTTGTATCCATCGGTCTTGGATCACCGATGATAACATTCTTCCCCTTAGCTCCTTCGGCTTGTTCCGGCCGAATGAGCACCTTTGGATTGTTCAATTCCAGCGTATGAATAGGGAAAGGAGCCTTGTCAATTTGCATCTCAGAAAGTACCAATCGTCCTTCATTAATGGCCGATTGTACCTGTCGACGAAAAACATTACAATCATTAGTAGCATGAGATGTAGAGTTATGCCACTTACAATATGCATGTCGTTTAAGTTCGTCGGGAGATGGAATAGCATGTGACAATCGGATGTTACCATTCTTAAGCAATTCATCAAAACTCCGATCACACTTAGAAACATCAAAAGTAAATTTCAGCTCCTGTTGCCGATTCTTTTGAATCGGCTTGAGAGACGGAACTGAACCGGGTTTGGCCTTTGATGGCCAAACAAACTCAGCAACATATACTTCCTTGCTATCATCGTCCGAACTATCCGATTCATGATCAAGAATATGTGTGTTGGACCGATGAGGCTTGAAAGTATCTTTGGCATTTTTAAGTTTAAACTCTAAACCCATGACTTTGACTTGCAAGAAATTCACAGTATGATATTCAAAGCCCTCGAGTTTCTCTTTCAAATAAGAACGTAAACCATTAAACACCAAATCCGCCAAATCCTTTTCGGAAATTGTCAAACTAAAACACCGATTTTTAATTTCTTTAAATCTTTTGAAATAATCCGAAGAAGATTCATCACATCCTTGCTTAATCGATGTTAAGTCCAACAATTTTTCTTCAGTTTCCCCACGAAAGAAGTGATCATGAAACTTATGCTTCAACTAAGCCCAATTGCGAATAGAATTAGGAGAAGCGAGGAAAACCAAGAGAAAGCCATTCTAGTCAAAGATAAAGAAAATAAACGCACACACAAAGCATTATTGAAACCGGCTTCTCCTAATTGCAAGACATATTGACTAACGTGTTCCCAAGTTGTACGAGAATCATCACCATTAAATTTAGTAAACTCAGGAATATGCCAACCAGCAGGAAAAGGAGTAAAATCAAACTCAGCGGGATAAGGTTTTTGATATAAACGTGTAGTACCCATATCCACCCCAAGCTTACTTTTAATCGCATTTGCCAGATCCTCTTTGAACTTAAGGAGATCGGCCTGATAGTGCTAGCTGGTATAAAACTCAGAAAAACGATGTGCATTAGAATTTCCATGCGCCATCATCTGTGAAGAAGTCGGGATCGGTCCTTGGTTAGGTCCAGATCCTCGTGGCCCTCCCGCTACAGTAGTAGTGCGAGGTGGTGTATACAATGACAATTCATTAGTTCGGCTAGGGGCAGCCGAACCTGGAGTTGTCTCGAGAGGCGTCGGCGACGGTACTGAGTAACCGGTCTGACCGGTTTGATAACCGGTCTGACCGGTCTGTGGGACCGGTCCGGCTGGTGCTGTGTGCACGGTCGACGGTGGCGGGGTTTGCCCTGAGAACGAGTTCAGCGGCATACCATAGAGTGGTTCAGATGTGAACTCAGGGGTAGCCGAACTCGGATCTAATGAGTTAGGATCTGACATAGGTTGTTTACCTTTTAGCGCATCAACATCACTACTCAATTTAATCAAAATGTCACCCGCAGCAGCTTGTGCAGCAACAATCTTTTGATCCATTATGGATGACATTCTATCAAACATATTAGAGGGAGAGAGGCTTACATTGGGGATCTCTTCAACCTTATCCTTGCTAAGCATGAGAGATGGCAGTACGAACTCCTCCACCCTCTTGATGAGGCCACCACGATCCTTCTTGAAGCCTTTCAAGAATTGTGCCTTGACGCGCTCCTCCACAAGAAGGTAGGCCTTGTGCTCCTCTTCGGTGAGCTCCTCCATTGTAGCCGTCATGATGTTTTCCTTGTCGATCTCTGAAGAGCCCATCTTCTTCAAGGAGTAGATTAGATCGGTTTTAAAACCAGATTAATCTGTCCACAGCGGAGTCGCCAAAAAGTATGTTGACACAGAATCGCGCCAACACACTCGAATGTGCTAGAACGCGTAGGAGATCGTCAAAACGATCTGAACTAGTGATGCCCTGGTGGACCGGTCTGACTGGTTCCGCAGACTGGTCTGACCAGTGTGGAGCAGAGAACCGCGAAGACCTAGAAACGCGAGCTCGGGAGGGACCCCGTCGGAGCTTGCGCGGCTAGGGTTGCTCTAAGGTCGGCATGCCACTCAGAACGTCTTCAAACGTCGTCGAGGCGAAAGAAGAAAGCAATCTAGGGTTGGAAAAGACTAGGATTTGAGAGATAAAAAATAATGCGATATTTTGATTGATTCGATTGGGAATACCTCAATCGGCCTTAGCCTTTATATTTATAGGCCGGGGAAGTCGTACCCCTCTCCAAGTTGGTTTATATAAGAATTTTCAAAATAAAACGAAGCCTACTCGGATTACAACTGAACAGACCGGTCTGACCGGCCGGCCTCTAAACTGCCAGAATTGGCTGTCAACAATAACTTAGTTTCGCTGATAATAATCTGTACAGATATACATAGTTTTGAATTTGTTATCCATGGTGCCAATTAATGCTATCCAGATTCATGCAAATGAATTGTTCTTTTACCATTCAATGATTTCTCTCTCCTTTTTTTGGCTCATGTGTTTATAGTACCTGGATGCAACATACTGACAGACTTTTATGTTTTAGGATTATGTTGATTGGTTTGAGTATGAGGATAAAGGCCATCCGCTTTCTAGTGCTCCTGAGCCAAAGAGGCGATTTGTGCCTTCAAAGTGGGAGCAGAAGAAGGTATATCCTGCATTTCATCTCTATCCTATTTTGTTAGATCATTTTCTTTATCAATCTGACTGTTTGTATGAATGTTGTAGTTCTTAGTTCTTTCCAGATCTCTATGTACTGATTCATTAAAATAATTGATCCCATTAAGCAGTGTTTTATATGCGATGATCTGATGAATATTCATGAGTGAGATATTAAATTCGTCTTGTTGTATTCCAGCATTTGGTGGTGTTTGGCATCTAGATATTAAAGTTAGGCACCTAGCTGACAAAATAAAAGGTGCCAAGGCAGTGGATAGGCACTTGGTGGTGTTGATGTCCTGCCACACTGATTATGGGCAGTAATCCGCATGTCTTAGTGGCCACCTCCATAGGTGGTGGTCCAACTCTATTAATAGCATAGAATTACACAGAATAACATTTAAAAGAATATAGCCATACATGCCATCACTCATTCACTCGCTATCACCTGGAAGATATTTGGTTTCCTAGGCAGTGCCTAAGCAGCTGCTTGCTAGCTGGCAGCCTTTATTAATCCTTGGGTCGTAAAAGGATAAACACCACTAAATGGGCTTCCAAGCGGTGGTGGCTGCTAGGATTAGAGGTTAGACTAGGGAGGGTAGAACTGGATCATTTCACTGTTTATTCTTAATTTTTTTTCTCGAACACGACTGTTTATTCTTAATTGTAATCATATCTTCAACAACAGTAGTAACTCATTTATTAAGAGTTAGCCTGATTCTTTGGGATCAATTCGACTCCACCTGACATGCTCGAGCCCACCTAGGGCCTCTCGTCTTTGAAAATACCACATTTTTAGGAAGTAACAGTTAGTTGTGGTATGACTGAGTTATGCATTCACTACTGTTGTGTTTGATTTTTGCATTCACTAGTGAATTTGTAAACTGACATAACTTACTATCATTCTGTTGTGCAGCTTCTTTTTTGTTTGAACAGGTAAACTTTTGTGTTGTGGATCCTGCATGGTTATTTCAGTGACCACAGGACTTGTTTTGGATCTTGTCTCTTGAGCTGCTGTGGATTGTATTGCATCTTAATTCAATTGTGCACCGTTCAGAAATTTGAGCTCATGTGTTCTGGTGGCAGGTTGTTAAGCTTGTAAGAGCCATTCGTAATGGATGGATAAAGTTTGATAAGCCAAAGGAGGAACCTAACTTATATCTATTGTGGGGAGATGAAACTGATACAACAGATAATAAGAGACAAGGCTTGAGCTACAATCCTGCTCCGAAACCTAATTTACCAGGTATTTTTCATTCTTTCTTCAGAATTAGCCACTTCTATAATAATGTTTCAGAAATTGTGAGAACATGTTTTCACTGAGTCTTCATATACATTTTAAAATTTCTATTGTTCCTTTATGGTGAATATCAGGTCACGAAGAGTCATATAATCCTTCTGTTGAATACATTCCCACACAAGAGGAAATAGATTCATACCAGCTTATGTATGAGGAGGATCGTCCGAAGTTTATTCCAAAACGGTATTATATCTGTCATGCTTCCTTTTCATTGTCCATTGTCTTACATTGTCTAATATCTGTCATGCTTCCTTTTCATTGTCCATTGTCTTACACTGTCTAAGTATTTTGACATTTGAGTCATTCACTTCACCAGATTTGAGTCCCTTCGAAGTGTACCTGCATATGAGAAAGCACTGAGGGAAGGTTTTGATCGATGTCTAGATCTGTATCTATGCCCTAGAACCCGCAAAAAGCGTGTAAGTAGAGCCCCTATGTTATTTTCATTCCAATTATTTCTTTGAAAGACACTATTTGTCTCTAATTTGCACCAAATATTTGACAACTCCATAGATAAATATTGATCCCGAGTCACTCAAGCCCAAGTTACCAAGTAAAAAGGATTTGAGGCCATACCCGAAAACTTGTTACCTTGAGTTCAAGGGCCATACGGGTCCTGTAAAATCAATTTCAGCTGAAATGACTGGGCAGTGGCTGGCATCTGGTATGCGCTATTGATAGTTTTTCTGTCTTTTTGGTAATATTGTTTTATGTATTTATCTTATTGTACACGCAGAGAATGTTCTGATACCCAAATGGGCTGATATTAACTAATGCACAAAGAACCCTGATATTGTACTCGTGAAGTATTTTTTTATTCCATATATCATTGCTTAAAATAGTAGCACTAGCTAAATCTCAGAATTTCTTCCACAAAAATAATAGTTGTATAGTTGTTTCATCATTGTACCACAAAGAAGAAGTTCAGAATTTAGGTCAGCTTGGCATTGCAGGGAAATCTAGAGTTCATTTTTTTTATATGGAGTGGAAACCATCTGTTGATTCAAATGGGAACAAAGGTGAAAAGTTTCATAATTTAACCACTAAGCAAAACTTGTATTCTTAATCAAGTCAGAAAGTTCTCATATGGGGGATGAATTGATTGGTATGATATGCAAAAAGTAGTAAATCGAAGTTGCTTTTGAAAAAATGACTACAACTGCTAAGGTGACCGTAAAATCGAGGGCTGTGCTTAGGTACACATGGAATATTGGGTAAGCTGCGGCATGTAAGGTTAACTGCTGCGAGCCTGTTTTCTCTGCTTTAGAAGATCATTTCGTAAAACTTAGTGTTCCACTGTTAAGTTAGAATTGCTCCTTTTCTGAAGGTTCTTCCGATGGTACAGTTCGTGTTTAGGAGGTTGAAACTGGTCGCTGTCTTAAAGTTTGGGATGTTGGAGGTGATGTCCGTGTCCGTCATATTGCCTGGAATCCTGCACCTGACAGGCCTATTCTTGCCGCTATTGTGTATGCATTTTTCTATTCTAGCATATTTTCCTGTCTGTAAGCTTTATTTATTCTTGTCATTCATTTTATTTGGTGCAGGGAACATGACCTACTACTTCTTAACGCTGGGGTGGGGAGTGAAGAAGTGCAAATGAGGGCAAAAGAGCTCCTCCAGATTGGTGAAATGGCTCCTCAAGATGATACCGGTTTGTTGAATTGTTTTTTTTTAAAGCACCCAGGAGCACTGGGGAGTCATGTAAGATTTTGGGCGCTCACGCTGACCGGACTCAACGCAGACGAAGCTGCTCGAGTAGTCTCGAAATGCGCTATACCGAGGCTTACGCACACCACACCCACGCACACACGACAGCACACACGCACACGGCCTCAGCACCCGGTGTGGGACGGGGGCTCAAACCCCCACCGGTAGCCTCCCATCCTCGGGAGTTACCACTGGGCCAGAGGCCCATCCGCGTGTGTTGAATTGCTAGCCAATCAATGTTTTCAGTATATTACTGCCTTTTCCAGTCTTCTGAAATACTATTATTATACTGCAGATGGTAAGAAACCAGCTGTGAGGTGGATGAAATATGAAAAACTTGATGGAATCACCTTGATTCATCATAAGGTCTGGTACCAGATTGTTACTTCAATTTTTTTCACTTTGAACTTAATAATGTTTTCCTTGCTTCCCAGTCTATCTCTTGTTTAGGCTGTGTCAAATGTGGATTGGCATTTTAAGGGAGATTACTTCACCACAGTTGTGCCAAGTGATATCCTTTTGTTTTATTTCCACCCTTTATTTAGGCTGTGTCAAATGTGGATTGGCATTTTAAGGGAGATTACTTCACCACAGTTGTGCCATGTGAACACCTTTAATTTCCCACCCAATTGTACACCTTAATTCCTTTGTACGTGATACAAAAGCTGTACTGTTGCATCAGCTCTCGAAAAAGCACTCGCACCATCCTTTCCGTAAACTGCCAGGGCTTCCTGTTGCGGCAACATTCCATCTAAGTCAGAAGATGTTCTTTGTTGCTACTAAGAAGTTTGTTCAGGTTTATGATCTCCAAAAGGCTCAGTTGGTAAAGAAGCTAGAATCAGGTCTCCGTGAGATTTCCTCCATCTCGATCCATCCTGTTGGTAGGTCACAATTAACAAGTCAGCTCGATAGTGGTTTTTCAAATTTGGAATTGTTCCATGGAGTTGCTTTGAACTGATTGTACATGTTCGTAGGTTAATATCATTTTTTGACTCTATAGGTATTGTAATTATTTCCCATTTCTTTTATGTAGGTGATAATGTTATTGTGGGAAGCAAAGATGGCAAACTGTGCTGGTTTGATACTGATCTATCAACGCGACCATACAAGACTCTAAAGTATGATTCTTCTCTTATTTCAATCCCCTTTCTTTGAAATAAAAAGACAAGT
This sequence comes from Panicum virgatum, assembly GCF_016808335.1. Lineage (NCBI taxonomy): Eukaryota > Viridiplantae > Streptophyta > Magnoliopsida > Poales > Poaceae > Panicum > Panicum virgatum. Next base: position 17,247,468 of record NC_053146.1, on the reverse strand, counting down.
AATTTTTCAAGATCTCTGCCTGCATTGCCCAGGTTACAATATAGACACTGTTAAATTCTTTGCATGGTATATGAACCTTCCTACAGGCTGGATGCTGGAAGTTATTTCCGTGGAAAAATAATGGAAATGAATATTGAGATGCATCTTAAAAGCTGATTTTCGTATGTTCCACTTTCTTTAAATAGCAGTGATTACCTACACGAATGTCTGATGATCATAATTTCTTCTACCAACTTAATATTTTGATAAATATGTTGCAATATTGGTAAACCATGGTGTTTTGCTACCTGGATGATGTGGTTACTGCTTGCACTTTTACAATTGTTTTTTCTCGAAAACTGCACTTTTTTGCAATTGTCAATCAGCATCTTTTTTTTGTCCACTGCATTGTGAAGGTCAAAGTAGTCTCTTTTGATGTAAAATTCCGCCATTCTATCTGGCAGTTTGTCATGACTCTGTTGCTGCTCTTTTCAATTTGTGCAATACCAGTAACCTATTTGCTAAATTACAGGACCCACTCAAAGGATATTACCAGTGTTACTTTTCACAGAAAGTACCCTCTTTTTGCCTCATCCTCCGAGGATTGTACTGCCTATGTATGTCATGGAATGGTCTATTCTGATCTTAACCAGAACCCACTTATTGTACCATTGGAAATTCTTCGTGGCCATTCTAGTTCAGATGGAAGAGGTATGCATGGCATTGGTTCAATAATTTTCACTATTCTCATCTAGATTTTTGTTCACTTGCATAGATTTTTTCTTGTCTTCATCCATGCAGTTCAGATACTGGTCTTAAACCCAACTATGAGGCTACAGCATCACTTATCGTTCTGTATTGTTGGGAAACACGTATAATTGAGATAGCTGTAATTTCTGTTAATTAAAATAGTTGCATCTGTTACTGTCAATTGGATCGAGTGGTCTTAGTTTCTCTTTGGGGTGTGTGTGGGTGTGGGTTGGGGGGGGGGGGGGGGGGGCATCTCTGTGAGTGCGCAGGTGATATTCATGGCGGGACAAACCAAGAACTTCATTCTTTTAACAGAAATATTTTGTTAGGTTTTGGTCTATTAATTGATACAAGTTCATTGCGTTCCTTTCCAGACATCTCACGGAAATATCTAACCACTTTTCTTGGTTTGCAGGGGTTTTGGACTGCAAGTTCCATCCAAATCAGCTTTGGTTGTTCACTTCTGGTGCTGACTGCGTGATTAGACTATACTGTGACTAAGCATTCCTGCGAGGATGATACATGATTTTGCCAGGCCATATGAGTGTATAACGCGTAGGGTGTCTATGGGTCTCCGTATAGCGATGATAGCTATATTCTGTTAAGTACCTACCAGAAGGGTGGATAATGTTGCCAGACAGATAGGTGCACATGTGTGAAGCCATCAGTTTTGATACCAGTTTTGTTGCGGATAAGTTGAGGGTGTTATGTTTACCACGGCTTTTGAAAATTCGAAGAGAAACATTCATGAGGGGTAGGGTGTTTTAAAATCCAAACACTTGTACCTGTGTAACATGAATACAGAAAGAACATCCTGAACTATCCCAAATCAATGTTAGTGGTTTGACAACATTTGAAGATACGAAGACTTGAGCTTGACCTGTTCCAGAAGCCAGTTAGTTGCTGTCACACAGATTTAGGGTAGGTTGTTTATGTGAAAGCTGAAACTAGCAGATGTTAAACTGGAGATGAGTAATTTGGTGACGCTGTAATATTGGTCTGTTGCTTAATTTGTAGTAACATGAACTTGGTAGTTGCTGCAGCTACATATTAATCTATGCTGTATGAACTCCAGTAGCTAGTATCGATCAAGTTTCCAGCATCGCGCACAAACGGTGGCAGGAAAAGAGGTTTATGTGCATGTACAAAATCACAAGAAAAGAATACAACAACTTAAGAGCAGGAGATTATTGTGTCCACGGTGAAGCAAGCAAGCAATTACATAATGATTACAGAGATTAAGCTATTACACACTAGATGTTGTGACCCTCATTTCACAGCCAGCCAGCCAGCCTCGCTGCTCATTTCACCTCCTGGATCTCGTCCAAGGCGTAGTTGTTGGTGGATACGCCGGCGTAGTTCACCTTGTTGAACCGCACCACCACCGGGTAGCGGGTGTTGGGGTCCTGCACCAACAAATCAAATGCGCAAGTTTACCGCCTTTTTCCGGGTATGAGACTGAAAGTCCAGTAGTCCCTGTGCTATAGAGTTTCCATGACATTCTTGTGTTCTAATCAGGGCAGTTGATTTGATTCTGAGGAGCAAGAGAAGTACACCCAGGGCAGTGAGTAGTAACCTGATCAACTGTGACGACGTTGCCAATCCCGTTGTACCAGTAGGACTCCCTCCTCAGGATCTTGACCTGGCGATCACCGGCACAACAAGGATTCGATAAGCAACGGATTGCATCAAACATTGAAACTAAATTGTTGGTCGGTCAGTTGATGAGCAGATGATGGTAGAAGTTAAACCTTGGCGCCCCTCTTGGGCCCGATCGGCGGCGGCTTCTCGGCCTTAGGCTTGGTGGCCACGGCGCCCTCCCCTTCCGGCGCCGGCTCGGCCGCCGCGGCGGCCTCCTCCTCGGCGCGCACCACGAGCCTCCTGCCCTGCGGCCTGCCGGGCACCGACGCGAAGCCGACGCGGCCGCTGCCCGCCGCGGGCACGCCCGCGGCCAGCATGAACCGCGAGGTGGCCGACGCCATGTTGGTGCTCGCCATGGGCTGGCACGCGCTCTCGCTCTGCTGCCGACCTGCCTCTCGCGCTGGATGGAAAGAGTAGAGTGAGGGAGAGTGGGAGGGTGGGGTGTACGCGACCGAGGGTGTACTGGCCTCAAATTGCGCGGGCGCGGATTATCCCCAGCCGGCGCGGCGGGCGCCCCGGCCGATTCCCCCCACTGCCCGCCCGCCACATGGCACATCTTATCCGCGGGGAGGATTCGGTTCTTGGTGCCGCTGCCACTCTGGCCGGAAGATTGTGGGCTGTGGATCCTTCCTTTCCTTGAACGTGTGTGTGTTTTTTGCTGCTCGGGGTTATCATGTTTCATGTGGGGTATAGGCATGAGAGATAGATATAGTCGATGTTTGGTATGTTTTTGGATGATGGAAAATAAAAGTATTCCAGCCCTCAAAAAATATTTTTCATCCAATCAATATTCGCCACGTTGGACAACTTGTCCTTTTCTCGGTGTGCGTATGTACTGTGTGCTTTGGAAAACAATGAGTGAAACATTTTATTTTTCTGTGGGAAACGGTCTAAGAGCATCTCCAAGAAACTTTTTATATCTTCTCTAATTTATAAGAATAGAGATTTTGATAAAAAATTAGCCTCCAACAGGCTCTTCAAATGAATATTCAAATATACATATCCTCTATTCCGGATTTCATGTTAGCCAAAGATGGAGAGTAAAAATGGCTCTCTAGACTACAAATAAGATATAGAAGAGCTGTTGAAAAAGACAAAGATATGGAAAACAATTTTCACTCAAATGACTCTTCAAATGATAATTTAAAGAGTAGATTTTGGAAAAGCTCTTGGAGATGCTCTAATAGAGAAACAAAAGGGATTTCCAACCGTTTTTCTCCCTTTTGTACCAGAGATTGTACGATCAACGATCCAGAATTTACAATAATCTTCAAGTTGGGTATGAATAGATTGTTGAATTGTAACAATAGTGGAGTAGATTATAATCTTCATTGTACCATCTGCTTGTTGGGATCGAATTGGAGTAGACCCACCAAAGATTAAACATAAAGAAAAATACGCTTTTTCATCACAATCTCTAACATGTCCTAGTATATCATCTGATGATAGAAATCATTTGGTTTGCTTCAGGGAATATTTTTGCAAAATACTATGTAAATATTTACTCTCTCTATTATTATTACACTACTGGAGAAAGCCACATTGGTACCAGCACGTTAGTGCCGGTCAACAAGGAGCCGGCACTAACGTGCCTGAACAGGACCCGGCGGGCACGTTAGTGCCGGCTATACATACCAGCTGGCACTAACGTGCCATCCCCCAACGGTCATCACAGCAGCCACAACGTTCAGAAGCCATAGCCGGCACTAAGTTGCCCCGTGCCAGATTAGTGCCGGCTAATAGGTCTAGCCGGCACTAAACGGCGCCACTTTGTGCCGGCTAGACCTATTGGCCGGCACTAAGTTGCCCTGTATATATCCCCGCGTCTTCTTCCCCCAGCCCGACCCAACCATTTTGGCCGAGCTCCTCCTCTCTCCCATGGCATTTTAGAGGGGAGTTGGTGCCCATTTTCCCTTAAATTTGTGTGGATTTCACCCATTCAAGTGCACCAAAGGTTAGTAGCTTCTTCCACTCTTCTTTCATAGTGTTTATTTTTTCGTTTCATGCATTCTAGATAAAGAAAATAGTGATTTTAAGGTTGAGGAAAAATGAGCATAATTTTTCGATTTGTTTATTAATTTGAGCAAAGTAGAATTAATTTGTTACTTTTTAGAGAAGGTTTACTAGATAGTTTGACTATAACACATTTAGAGTAATTTTTTTTGAATTATTTCACGGGGACACATTTATAGTTGAATTGTCTCTCAAATATAATTAGGTATTAATTACTAGATTACCCTTACTAACAAAGGGTTAGATCTTCTCTATACAATATACGACTAAGTGGTGGTATTGTACACCGTAAAAGACCTCAATTATAAAAGTGAATCAACAAAATTAGTTGTTTCTAAAAATAAAGGTCCAAACACTCCAAGACGTCAAATTATAACAAAATATATTGGTTAAGGCTGTTGTTTAAATTCTTAATTGGCATTCTTTTTGAAACGACGAATGACAATTGGTTCTCATCTGCTTGTCTGACAAAAACTTATACGAACTATTTCTGTTGAACAGTAGAATGCATTTCTTTGTCAACTTGACTCTCCTAATTTCCGTACAAACTTCTGCTATAGTGTATACTGACGGCACCTAAGATATTGAAATACAGTGTTTAGAGCTATATGAATAAGTCTAGGTTAAGTATATCCACGACATTGAGATCATGAGTTTAACTTCGCCTGTGCCTTACGAAAATCAGGATGACTAGGAATTTTCTAGTATTAGAAAGCAAGCCAGTGAAAATTACAATTTCACTCTGTTGCAATAAGCTGAATTAAAATGAAATAGACTATACATGTCAATCATATCTCTGCTCCTGCAGTAGTTAACTTCCTAGGGGTGGACTTCTAATTGATTTTTTCATCTACATTTGATTGTGGTGATAATGTTGACTAAGGTTAGGTTTATGTAAAAGAAAGCATTTTGATCGAGTTGTCACTTTCATCGTCTTATAAACTTTCAGCTCCTAATTTATTTAATTTTTACATAAGTTCAACAAGAAATAAGTTTCGCCGATAGTTTGCATATTCTAGTTTCTTTGGATAATTTGTGTTGGATATTGAGACATTTATTTGTGTTCATTCTTTTAGCGACAATTATCCCAATTTGAGATATGTAGAATTGATTTTTGTTTTTATACGGTAATTAATTACAGATGGATCGGCAATGGATGCATGGAAGCCGGAGCACCTCGGCGTGGATTCAGAGTTTAGATTCTTTTCTCAAGGCGGCAATGGAAAATAGGTCGCCAAAGGGTTTAATGTGTTGTCCATGCAGTGTTTGCGAAAATAAAAAGGAATTTCGGAAAAGAGATACTCTATGGAATCAACTGGCCTTGAATGGTTTCATGAGTAACTATAGCCTTTGGACCAAGCACGGCGAAGTTGGAGTTATGATGGAAGATAATGAAGAAGATGACGATGGTGATAACAATCTTACAGATTGGGCATGGGTTCATGAAGCAAGTGGCTTTCAAGATGAACCAATGGACGAGGATGAAGCAAATGTTGTACAAGAGGAGCCACCTGACGAGCTAGGTCAGGCCTTGCTTGATGCACAGAAAGACAGTGAGACTGTGAAGGAGGCATTAAATTTCGAGAAGATTTTGGAGGATCACAAAAGGTCGTTGTTCCCTAGTTGCAAACCGGAGTAGAAGAAGTTGGATACCACGATGGAGATGCTGAAATGGAAGGCAACTAATAGTGTCACCGATAAGGGATTTGGTGAGCTATTAAAGATTGTAAAGAACATGCTTCCTGTGGGTAATGAACTGCCGTCAACAACATACGAAGCCAAAAAGATGGTTTGCCCTCTTGGATTGGAGGTGCAGAAGATTCACGCATGTCCTAACGACTGCATTCTATATCACGGCGAATACGAGAACTTGGAAGCTTGTCCTATTTGCAGCGCATTGCGGTATTAGATCAGGCGAGATGATCCAGGTGATGTTGATGGGCAGCCGGTAAAGAAGAGAGTACCCGCAAAGTTGGTGTAGTACTTCCCTATAATACCACATCTGAAGTGCTTTTTCAAAAACAAGAATAATGCTAAGTTGATGCGGTCACATGATCAGACACCCAGCAGATGGGTCCCAGTGGAGAAACCTGAACTGAGAGTATCCTCAATTTGACAACGACCCAAGTAATATAAGATTTGCTCTAAGTGCGGATGGAATGAATCCGTACGGTGAGTTTGGCAGCACTCATAGTACATGGCCTGTGACCCTATGTATGTTCAACCTTCCTCCTTGATTGTGCCTGAAGCGTAAGTTCATCATGATGCCGGTGCTTATAGAAGGGCCAAGAGAACCTGGCAACGATATTGATGTGTTCCTGCAACCCTTGATGGATGATATCTTACTGCTCTGGAATGAAGAAGGTGTACGTGTGTGGGATGAGTATAAACAAGAGTCCTTCAACCTCCGAGCTTTGCTTTTTTGTATGCATCAATGATTGGCCTGCGCTTGCAAAACTTTCAGGGCAGTCGAACATGGGATACATGGCCTGCACCCACTGTTATGATGAAACCGATAGCATTTATTTGAAACACTGTAAGAAGTGCGTGCACATGGGCCATCGCCGATTCCTTCCTATCGATCACCCCTTAAGAACCGAAGGGAAGCATTTCAAAGGAGAGCCGGAAACTTGTCCTAAGCCTCTGTTCCGTAACGGAAAGCGTGTGTTCTCGATGATCAAGGATGTGAAGGTAGTATTTGGAAAGGGTTCCGGTAGCCAACCTGTTCCCAATGATGACTAGGGACATGTTCCAATATGGAAGAAGAAGTCTATATTGTGGAACCTACCTTATTGGCAAGTCTTACAGGTTCGCAACGCAATTGATGTGATGCATCTGTCGAAGAATCTTTGCATGAACCTACTAGGCTTCTTGGGAGTGTATGGTAAGTCAAAAGACACATTGGAAGCAAGGCGCGACATGCAGCAGCTAGCTGGACGACAAGGCTTGCAACCCGAGAAGAGAGACAAAGGACGCCACTATTTAAAACCTACCAGCTATAGTCTGAGCAAAGAGGAGAAGAAAAGTATGTTCGATTGTTTGAACAGTATCAAGGTCCCGTCTGGGTACTCCTCAAATATACAGGGCATAATAAATGTAAAAGAGAAGAAAATCCAAAACATGAAGTCCCATGACTGCCACGTCCTGATGACACAATTACTTCCGGTTATACTGAGGGGTGTTCTACCGGAAAATGTGAGATTGGCAGTTGTAAAACTTTGTGCGTTCATGAATGAAATTTCGCAGAAAGCAATTAATCCAAAAAATCTAATAAAGCTGCATAAAGATATTGTCGAATGTCTTGTCAGCTTCGAGATGGTCTTCCCACCGTCCTTCTTCAACATTATGACACACTTTCTAGTTCATATTGTGACAGAAATAACTATCATGAGTCCTGTTTTTCTACACAATATGTTCCCTTTCGAGAGGTTCATGGCAGTATTGAAGAAGTACGTGCGTAAACGTTCTCAACCAGAAGGATACATTGCTAAGGGCTATGGAACAGAGGAGGTCATTGAGTTTTGCATTGACTATCTTCCTGATCTCAATCCGATTGGGCTCCCCGTGTCACACCATGAGGGGCGACTAAAGGGAAAAAGCACACTAGGAAAGGAATGTAATGTGAACATCCCTTGTAGTGAATTCAGCCAAGCGAACTTCACGGTTCTTCAGAATTCATCCAAGGTGGCTCTATATATTGACGAGCACATGAATATTATACGGTCCGAAAATCCACAGAAGAATCTTGCTTGGATAACACACCAACATATAAAAAATTTTGACGGCTGGTTCAAACAAAAATTATTGGGCAACAACACAGTTGATCAGGAACTTCAATGGCTGGCTAGGGGACCATCAATCACCGTCCAGCAATACCAAGGGTACGAAATCAATGGGTATAAATTTTACACGAGAGCTCAAGACAAAAAAAGCACCAACCAAAACAGTGGTGTCCGTATGTGTATAGTAAACAGTAATAGAGAAAAGAACAACTACTATGGTGTCATAGAGGAGATATGGGAACTTGAATATGGACCCATAGTTGTCCCTCTGTTTCGTTGCGAATGGGTGGTTGGAGGAGGCGTAACGAAGGACTGGTATGGGATGACCATAGTCGATTTTAAAAAGATTGGATATAAAGATGAACCATTCGTTCTAGCCAAGGATGTGACAGAAGTGTTCTATGTGAAGGATATATCGAGCAAATCGAAGAAGAAGTCGGATAAGACGCCTGAAGCAGACAAGGCTGGAAATGAGCCGAAACGGCACATAGTTCTTCCAGGAAAAAGAAAAGTTGTTGGAGTTGAGGATATTTCGGACAATTTGGAAGATTATAACCAGATTGATGACCTTCCTCCATTCTCAGTTGACATTGACCCTAGCATCCTCTTATCCAAAGAGGACACACCTTACTTACACCGTGATTATGCTCAAGGCACTTTCGTCAAAAGGAAGATTATCAATGTTACAGTAGATAATGATAATGAGTAGTAGTTTTATATAAGTTATATATTAATTGAATTCTCTGAATCAGTGATGTAATGTAACGCACCGCATCGTATTTATCTCAATTCTCGATACTATTTGTCCAATTATGACACAATATCATGTTCAGATAATATTATATTTTTGCATGGTATAAATATTTTTTACGCTCACTAATTTTGCATTACTAGAAAAATTGAAACATTAAATTAAAAACAAATAATCAAGTAATATGTGAATTGATTACATCATTGTATAGGCTACTATTGAAAAGTTTTTTGAATATTTTTGCATGGCTCAAAATGAAATGTTTTCGATTTATTACGAATAAAAGAAACATATACACATATAAACCCTATAAGCTACACATAATTGATAATGGTTGCATATTCGTTAAATTACTTCTATTACTATCATTAGTGTGTAGATATAATTAACAATATGCTAAAAAATTTAAGATATCAATTTTTGTTATATTATTCTAATTATTAAGCCTATCATGAATAATTTTTTGTTATATTATTGGTAAAATGGAATTGGCGCGGCCAATTTTGGTTTCGCGCCAGATGGGAACATGTTAGTGCCGGCTGGTCAATCTAGCCGGCACTAAGTGCATTGTGTTAGTGCCGGCTGGAAAGGTCAGCCGGCACTAACCTGCACCATCTGACGTCACGGGAGCAGGTTAGTGCCGGCTGGAAAGGTCAGCCGGCACTAACGTGCTGCTCTGCCCCCAAAACAGAGATCCGGCACCCACACTTGGTTAATTCTTCAGATCGACGTGCCTAGCGCCACCGCGCCCTCGGCTCATCCTCGCCGCCGCCGCCGGTCGTCCCCCTCATCCTCGTCCTCACGAGCCGGCGCCGCTCGGGTTGTCCCCCGCCGTCCCGGCCGTCTCCAGCCGTGGCAGCCGGCCTGACCTCGTGCGCCGAGTCGTCTCCTCATCCTCGCGAGCCCGCGCCGCCCCGGTCATCCGCCGTCCCGGCCGCCTCCCCGAACTCGCGTGCCCTCGTCCTCGTCCTCGCGCGCCCGCGCCGCCCCGGTCGTCTGCCGTCCCGACGCCTCGTCCCCGGCGGCCTCCCCGACGCGACGCCTACCCCCGCCGCCCCGGCTCCTCGAGGTCGTCCTCGCGTCCCCCACCGCACCGGCGCCTCATCCCCGGCGGCCGCCCCGACGCTCTGCCCCGGCCGGCGCCCCGACCTCGTCGCCAGTGTGCCCGGCCGGCCAGCTGCCCCCGCGCTGCCTCGACCTCACCATCCTTGGGCCCGCGCCGCCGCGCACCTCGTCATCGTCCTGGCCCTGCGGCCGCGCGCCTCCTCAACCTCGTCCAGTCCGCGCCGCCGTGCCTCGTCGTCGTCCTCGCCGCGCCCGGTCCGCGCTGCCGCCCTTCCTCGTCCCCGTCGATGTCCCAGCCAAGGTTCATCTGAATTTTCCTATATTCCCACCAAGGTTCAAACAAGAAACTCAGGATTGTCTTCATCAGCTTATCATATGATCTTTAGGTCAGTAGCACAGCAAGGCAACTAAGAAGAAACGGTGCTACTAAGAAGCACAATCACATGTATTTATATGTTTGTTGCCATTCCCTTTGCTAAACATGAATTTAGTCCATAATGCTAAGACAATTCAGTTCCATATATTAATCACTGAATTTGCAAGCACTTTTCATGCATATATGAAAATGAAATGATTATGCCCATTCAGTTCCATTGTTATATTACCTGCAGCAATGGAATGTACTCACATTCACATAGCACCAATGGACCTAAATCTAAAGTCAACTGTGAGTGATGCCAGTAGATGGTATGTAAATTGGGAACTCGTGTTTCGAGGTTTTGAAATTAATCCAACTGCCATATGAAATAATTTCGTGTTATGAAATAATCTTGTTTCCTCTCGATAGCTAGCAGCCCAGCAGTAACTCACAGAGAACCTGAATCCTTCAGAACTGAGAAGATGTTGAGATAGAAAACAAAGTATATTGTTTTTTCTTTACTTACACCTGAATTGATGCTACCTGCATAGCCTTCAATGCAGGTTTATTAGTTTTCTTCTTCTTGAATCTTGATAGTGTTTGCCTTCTTTTTTGTAAGACACCAGTATCAGTTACTAGTGCAGCAGTGTAAGGACTCACTTGGTAAATTCCGTGATTTTCCTATGAGGTGAACACTAGTTGGCTTGAGCTTAAAGTATGTGCAGAATGTATTAATGTGGGTGTACTGTTGCAGTTCATCTTTTTTCCATTTGGTAATACGAAGTGCAGCCATTATCTGGCTTGATTGTACATGATTATTGAATGTTGATCAGGTTCACTATGTACATAATATTTCAGCTGCTCGAGTATTGTGAAGTGTGAACCAATCAAATTTTGCTTTCACCACATAAATAGGTTGCTCGAGTGGGCTATTGTGCAGGTCGAGTCCATTTGGTTAGACTGCAAATTAGGATTTACTAACTGAAATTAGGCTGTTGTGCATTTTCATTCTACTTTCTTTACCACGCTCTTTATTCAGAATATGCAAATGCTTTCTTTAATATGTTTTGCCAGGTCTGTGGTTTCGTTGTATGAAGAGAATCACACATTCTGGACTTTGTACCTGATAGCAAACAAGTACCTAACTGCTAAAAACAGAGATTCCTAACTATTTTCTCCAATTCAAGTCACAAAAAAACTATTTTCTCCAATTTCACATGTATCCTAGCATTCGCACATGAATTGGAGTCTTAAAGGTGGTTTGTACCTGTGTGCCGCTAAGAAGTTTTATTGTTTTAGGTAGTGGAAATGGATCGTACGGACATCCATGACGACTTAATGCACGAGCTCATTCGTGAAAATACCGAGTACATTGCTCCAGAGTTTGATGGGGCCGAGAATGATGGCACCCAATTTTTAAACTTGCATTATCATGGCGACGAGGGTGAAGATACTAATGGGGAGGAAGAAGAAAATCTCGATGAAGCCGAGGTATAAAAGTTTTGTCAATATATATGTGATTAGAATTTATATATATACGCGTGGACAACTTGTATTATTTTTTAGATATTCTTTCAGACATCAGGATCGACGAAGTCTAAACGGAAACGTGGCTCCAAGAGGAAGATGGTAGGATATACGACCATCACGGAGATCGACGAAGCAACCGGCGAGCCACTAGCCCCTGGTCAAATTAAGACGACATTTGTAAATCAATTGGGATATCTTGTTAGGGAAAGCGTCCCCATAAAGTACAAGTTTTGGAAGAGAAATAAAGTCTCTGGTTGACTTGAAGATATCGTGCCAGATTCAGAGAAAGATTTGTTATGGAAAGAGGTGTCGTTGCACTTCAACTTTCCCCCAGGCAAAGCTGACAAAGTAAAGGGATGGGCATTTAAGAAGATGACAATTCAGTTCGGCTCGTTCAAGAAAAAATTGGTGGCAAACTTTGTCAACAAGGGCCTCATACCAGATTTTGATAAAGTTTGGAAGAAGCAACGAGAGTGGTGGAATGGATTTGTGAATTACAAGCACAGTGCTGACAGCATGGCAGCCTCGATTTAAGGCAAAATGAATGCTAGCAAAAAGACAAACTTCCATAGACTTGGGCCTGGAGGTTATAAGGTTGCTGTTCCGAAATGGGAAAAGATGGAAAATAATTTAATTGCAAAAGGAATCATACCGCAGACCTTGAGTTGACCCAAACGAGCAAGGTATTACTTCTATGCTCTTGGAGGCACACTAGACCCCGACACTGGAATGTTTGTGACTAGCGACGTACTAAGAGAGGCTGCCCAAAGACTCGATGACGCAATGAGGCGTACGGAAGAAGGAACCTTCCAGCCCAACAGAGAGAATGACGAGCTGACTTACGCTCTTGGGAATGTGGAACACACTGGACGGACCCGAGGCGTGGGCGTAGTTCCATGGAAATATAGCTTTTCCAGAGATCTTGAAACCTACCGAAGCCGATGCAGAAGCAAGGCAGTAGTGGCAGAGAAGATCTGTAGCCTAGAAAACCAGATAATGTCACTTGAGGCAATAGTTGGGCAACGCTCGGACCAACCAGCTACCAATGTGGAGATCAGCCCCCCTTCTCAGTGTCGTAGCAGTGTTGCTTCCATGGAGGACCCTAATTTGGGTGCCGACAGGCCGAGGGACCCCATTGACGACATCACCGTTAGGACCCAATGTGAGCTTCTTGTTCTTTATGGGAAAAAGCTTAAAGTTTGTGTTGAGGGTTATGCGGAAGTCCAAGAAGAAGGCGGGACAATACATTGCCAGCCGATTCCTGAAGGATTCGCCAGAGTCTTTGTTGACCGAATTACTGAAGAACGCTGGGAAGACATGGACCTCCCGATCCCTATAGGTCCTGAAGAAACAGAACTACAACATGCCATACACACATGGATCGCGTGGCCAAAGCGCGACATAAGATTGGTGCAAGCAGCCACAGATTCGGCTCGGTGCTCAAGGCAAAGATCACCAACGCCAGCTGACGGGAATCCTAGTGTTGGCCCACCTTCTCCACCGCCTGCACGGGACCCCAGCATGGATCCGCCATCACCAGCCGCACAAAGCGAGCCAATTCCGGCATCCTCACCAGCCGCACAACAGAATCAGAGTCAGCAACAGAAGGCATACACGGTACCTTCGATCCAGCCATCTCATAAGCAGCAAAGAAAGAAGAAAGCGAATGCTCCAGAAGAGGAAGAGGCAGAAGAATCGTTTCAAACCTTCTTGCTGAATTGCAAGCTACTGAGGGAGGCTGCGAACAAGAAGCCAGAAATAGATCTGGTTGCAAAGGCACACTTCATTAAACACTTCATTGAAGATCCCACCAAGGAGAAAGAAAGGGAGTCGGATTATGATCGGCAGATCAGAAAGTGCTACAGCAACCCCAAGAATTGGCGGATTAATGCAAAGACCGTTCCCCAGCTTGGAGAGCAGTCCAAAAAATCGATCCCTCCGTTGATAGTGCCACGTGAAGAATGTCCCGATGAATCAAGAGATCCGTTGACCATGGCTGGGATGATATTGCAAACTAATCTAACAAGGGCTCAATTGCTTGGGGAGGCCCTACAGAATGCCCGCGGCAAGAAAAAATTTGTACTTGGTGAACCTTTTATATGGCCAGAGTTGCTACCATTCCTACCAACGAGAATGGCCGAGTTACACAAATGGTATGCCGTGCAATCTAAAGCTAATGAATTAGAGATGTTCCCAGCTCGGATTAAAGATGAGCATTTCTGGCGGGGGGGGGGGGGGCAGATGATGTATATATCGAGTTTACAACACTTTACGATTTATACCATCAAGATGCCCTTCACAAGTCCCTCATCAGTGTATGGTGCATGTAAGTATTGTCTCTCGTTTCATTATTTTAGCCTTGTGTGTTGACTAATCCCCATTTTTCTTGTGTCCCGTAGGTCAAAAATTCAAATTTGCCGAAAGAAGAACTTCCATAACGTCGGGTTCTTCGACCCCGATATTATACACGAGCAATCGGTAGCGCAAAAGCCTGAAGACATAGTGAATGTTATATACACGGGAGTTGCGTAAGAATAGCATGTGTCCCTTCATTCTCTTGCCATACAATCATCAGTGAGTCGTTCATCATTACCCTTTTTTTCAATCTCTTCATATTAATAATACTATTTAATAACTATTATAATCAATATTAATTGGTTATGCGTATGTATGTGCACAGCTTTCATTGGATATTGCTTTGTATTCGGATTGAGGAGCACAAGGTCTTGGTGTACGACTCGTTAAGGCAAGATAAATCAAAGTACCAAGATCTCATCGAGGTGATAAATACTGCATGGAGTCGCTACCTTCGCAAACACATGGGCTTGCCCATAGGTGAAATCGAGCCTCTTCGTTGGGTGACTGATTTTCCGGTATGAATATACTCTCGCTACTAATGTCATTCGCAATAAACATCAGAAAAATTCTATATCGTAACCCACATTTGTCCATAGTGTTGGAAATAGGACCAAGGAAACAACTTATGTGGATACTACGTATGCGAGTGGATCAACTCTTTTGCAAGTCAAAAAGGGCAAATGACAGTGGAGGCATTCAATGTACGTGAGCAAAATCACATCTGCTCATTATTTTAATTCATTATTTTTTATTCTCATGTTTTTTATCGAAAAATGTGACAGCGTTAGTGGATGAAAGAAGAACTCATTGAAATGGCTCGGGTCAGGGCAATTCAAGAAGCTATATCCGGATTCCTGCTCGATGAAGTCATAAATCCTAAAGGCGAATTTCATGGTGATCTCCGTACAAGCGTCGCCAAAGAAGATCCGACGACGAGGAAGCTGATACTTTATTATAGTTGATGCTTAATAATTTGTAATATCACAAGTAGTTTTGAACTCCAAAGTGTTCCATACATGACGAATATATATATATATATTTATATATATATATTTATATATATATATATAATATTAGTGTGATATGCAGTCCTAATATTACTGTGCAATGCAAAGAGTACGACTACGTAGTCACATACGGTAGAAATATGCATAGCCATACGTATAAAAACAAAAAAGAAAAAAAACATAAAGAAGAAAAAAAATGTTTAGTGCCGGCCAGTTATACCAGCCGGCACTAACCTTGCTGCCAGGCGCCGGGCGGTGTCGGGCACGTTAGTGCCTGCTGGTATTTCAGGCTGGCACTAACATATGCACGTTAGTGCCGGTCAGAGTAGCCGGCACTAATGTCTGTCACGTTAGTGCCGGCCATAGGGACCGGCACTAAGCCGTCCTGTGACCGGCACTGATGTGTCTTTCTCCAGCAGTGTTACATATCGTATTAGACTTCTCTTTAGGTAAACTTGACAAATTTTTACCAAACTTATAAAAAGAAATAATAACATTTATATTCTACCAATTTTATTTAATTTAAATCCACCATGAAGTATATGTTGATAGTGCATATGTTGGATAGTATGTTGTTTCTATATTTTTTCGATTGACTTAGTTATGTTAGCTAAATTTAACTTAAGATGAATCTATCACGACAGGTAAATAAAAAATATACATGGTGCGGAGATCGATAATAACTAAAAAAGTATTCATCCTTTATGCCTAATGGGCCGTATCCACCCGAACGGCTGCATGCATACTGAAAAGAAGACCCGTCTGTAAATTTCACATCGAAAATGGAAATCAGCCTTCTTGGTCAGGAGTGCGGTGCCAAGTAGGCCCAGTAGGCAAGCTGACGTTGCTGCCAGGGCCTGCCAAGTTTGCCCTTTTATCGAAGGAAGTGAATGAAAAAATTAGCGGGTCTACAATTATCATTATAATGACTAACGCAGGTATATAGGTTGTGTTTAATATTTGTGTTGTTAGTAGTAAATAACTAAGGCCTATGGCCTAATACATAACCGATTTCAAATTCAAGTCCAATATTTTTTTAATAAGAAAGTCCAATATTTTTATCATAGGGTGACTTTCTTAACTCAAGTGTTTGGATTTCGAGTAAGCTAGAAGTCGCAGTACAGGTGGTTGGAATATCCTTCCGAAGCCATCTCAGGTGGTTGCTTGGATATCCTTGACAAGAAGAATCATAGGATTTGGTTGCACTGGACCAGTGTGGTAGTGATTGGTGAGAGTGGCAGGGGAGTATTTTACCTAGACATATGGATGAGAATCTAGTTACTGAGGAATGAAAATCATTAAGCGTGCTTGTATTAAAAAACTTGTATGGATTTTATACATCTTAGAGCATCTCCAAAATACTAGCTAAATCACACTCTTCATCTTGCCATTTAGCTATCCGCTTAGCCAGCCTTCACTCTCCATACCTGTGATATCCAACGGACTACCAACTCCTCTACTTTTCCTATCCCCAACACCCATCGTCCACGCCAAGGAGCTGCCGTGGCTCGTCGATGACTCCGAAGGCGGGCCGCAACCCATCTCCATCTTCCACAGCTTTGGCTTGACGCCGGGGAAGGACTTGGGCATGCCGAGGAAGGGGTTCCTCGGCTGCAGGTCGAGGTGCTCACCGCAGCGGCGCTTGATGGCGATCCCCGTGCGGTACCACCCTGCCTAGGAGGAGAACACCTGGAGACCTTGCGGTGTGGCGAAGCGGAAATTGCCGGAGACGTTCATGACCTCGTGGTTCATGAGGATGGGGAGGAGCGCGGCGCTGCGTGACTCGACGCCAGAAGAGGTTGAGGAGGCAGAGCTCATTGCCACTGCAGTCCAGGATGTCGCCGAGCTGGATGGCAAGGGTGCCTTGTGGCGCAGGAGGTTGAGGCGGAGGGGGAGTCGGGACCGCTGTTGGCACTTGTTAGCCGAAACGAATTACTTCGCAAATGCATAGAGACTGATTATAGCTTTCACCAGGGAGTATACCTGGGATATCGAATCTAAGGAACGATAAGCTTCGACTAGTGGTCTAGGACGATTCAACCGGACCCGCCAAGGAGAAGAGGTATGAGGGTAGATGGTTTAACTCCAGATAGAATCCTAATTACTAAGCTATCTGAATAGATTACTAACTTGATCTGCTTCGGCGGCCTAAGAGAAGGACTCAGAAAGGGATGAGAAAGGAAGTCCGACGTCCTTCGGCAACTACTGCTATGAAAGCACCCGAACGTGGTGGACTATGAGGGACGGACAAGGCTGTCACCACCTGCCGCCTACCACTGCAGTACCGTGGGGTGAAACACAATCCGAGATAGCTAACCAAGCCTGGGCACCACGCCCACAGCTATCGAGCTACTTACTTCTACCGTGTACTAAGGTAGAAAATAATCTCAAATAAGTAGAACTTGCTACTTACGCAGACTCAGGATCCCGCAGATCAAAAAAAGTAACAAAACAAGGAACTTAAGTAAAAAGTAAAACTAACGAGATACTGAAGATAAACGAGAAACTTACTTGATTATAAATTCCCCGAGGTGGGTACAAAGTTGGGGTAAGGTTGAGAGAACTCGACTCCACCCCTTTAGCCCGACTTCCACCAAAGTTCTCACCTCACACTCTCCCTATTCTAACTAGGATGAATAACTAAACTTGAGACACTCTAGCTCCAAGTGGTGTGTGTTACAAGTGAGGTGAGGGGTCGTATTTATAGCTGATCAAGGTCGGTAAAATGGGTATCCGCTGCAAGCCTATGCTACTTTTGCCTCGGCTTAAACTTCACGCGAAAAGGGCGTCATTAGAGGATGACAGGTGGGACCGGGCGGCCTCCCCTAGGCTGGCCAGCCTGGGGGTGGTGCCACGCGCCCACCGACTTCGCATGGACGACTCTGATTACTTTTGGAGGTCAGTGCTTCTGGCGGTTTGCTCAGCTGGCGTTTTTTGGGCCGGGTGGCCTAAACTAGACTGGGCGGCCTGGCTCTAGAGGCTTCTCGGCCCTCCGTTGCACCGACACGCTCCTCAACGGTCGTAGATCACTCCTAGATGGGTAATTATCTTGCTCTCTGATCATGGACCAGGATTGCTCCGTTTTGCTTAGGGGTTCAAGCCTTCCGGTTTCAACTTGTGCATTTATGTAAGTTACCCATTGGATTGGCCTGAATTCTTCTTCTAGATGACTTTAGTAAAATTTCCTGCCAAAATTCCACAGTAAGTATGCTGGTCGGCCGGACTCGGGCCTTTCGGTCCAAACAGTGTCCGTTTTGGGTAAAATTTGGATATGTGTTCCCTGAGATCAAATATACACCAAAACTTGTGGAACCCATTAGATATAATGGTTACGGCATGATTATGACCTTAGTTTCATGAAATCAGGCGGAGCGTTGGCGGCGAAAATCACTGATATCCACCGCCAACAACCGCTGGACGCGGGCATGAGGCCGGTGAGGCAAAGCACGGAGAGGGTCTTGGGGAGGTTGCCGTGGAGGTCCCCGATGGTGATGAGGTGGGGTGGGGACGGGAGGAAGGTGGTTGGGCCGTCGGGACAGGAGGAGGTGATGAGGTGGCCGCAGCGACGGACGAGGAGGTCGGGAAGAAGATGGGAGACGGTGAAGTCGACGAAGGCATTGGCAAAGGCGGAGATAGCGGCGTGCTGGTCATTGCAGGCAGGGATGGATGGGAATGGCGCCGCCGCCATCCCGGGCAGTTGGGCTCCCACTTCGGATTCATGTGGTGGGCGAGTGGCATGGGTTGTAGAAGCTAGAGATGGGTTGTTGGAGGAGGAGCTCCACGGCGGGCGACAGGCGGAGGAGGAGCTCTGCGGGCGAGTGGCAGGGTGCGGGAGGGGGAGCTCCGCGGGCGGGCAGCAGACGGGGGGCGCGCGGGAGGGTGAGTTGCTGAGCGGCGGCGGCTCGACAAATATGCTGAGGGAGGGGGCAATATCGCGAGCGGATGGCGAACACTGGTGGATAACTTGTCCGATGGATAGTTGATTTTTTCCTCAGCCTAGCCTTGTACTTTTGTACTTTTTAATAGTACCATCTGGCCTATGCTTTTTTTTTTGAACACCCACTTGCATCCAACAGGTTTACATCCATATGGACGTTCAACAACCTCCCAGGTTCCATTAGACATAATAGAATCCATCTCACCCCTCACTGCTTCCTTCCAATAGTCAACATCAGGAGATGAATATGTCTCTTCAATGGTTCTGGGTGTATCATCCATAAGGTATACAATGAAATCATCACCAAAAGACTTTACAGTCCTTTGTCTCTTGCTCTTTTTAAGAGCATCGTTGTTATCCTCCTCAGGATTTTCCACAAGTGTAGGTTCAATGTGTTCTATCGGCTCAGCAGAGCTATCATCCTCGATAAACTCTTGCCTAGATGAACTTATTTCATCTCTCATGGGAAAAATGTTTTCAAAAAATATAGCACCTCTGGACTCCATTATTGTACCAATATGCATGTCAGGTACTCCAGATTTCACTATTAAAAATCTATAACCAACACTGTGAATAATATAACCTAGAAAGACACAATCCACAGTTTTAAGTCCAAACTTACATTTCTTTGTTATTGGTGTTGGAAATATGCCCTAAAGGCAATCATATTTCCTTGTATTTATGATTAATAAAGTGTTTCTTGAATATTAATGGATGACAACTTGTATTGATTAATGCTTATATGAAGTATTTGTGAAACTCTATACTTGTATGAATATTCTAAAGTGTTTCTAGTCGGAGTTCATGTGAGGGCACACATGAATATTAGACTAGCACATGTATTAGTTGATTGACTACGTTTCACAAGTCATGGACATAGGGATGTCAAACTAATAATGTGGGCTCATGTGAGACATGAGACTGAACTTACCCAACACGAGATGATGACTTCTCATTACACAGTATGTACGCTGTGTCCTAAGACCTGAGATCGTCGTATGTACTCAAGATGTGAACCGACTTACTTAGGAGCCATCAAATGCTGCACCATAACTGGGTAGTTATAAAGGTGGCTTTCAGGTCTGTCAAGAAGCATACTATGAGACATAGTCGGTCAAGATGGGATTTGCCCCTCTCTACTAGAGAGAGATATCTCTAGGCCGCTCGAGTGATTCGGATCAGAAAATGCATGGCCATGCTAGGGTTAAGAGTTAACCAAGGATTCCGAATCACAGGATCGAGAAAGAGTGGTCGGCTTCAAGCTAGACCAAATATCGTGAGGCAAAGGGAACAACATGTATAAGATTGTGACAGCTCGACAGATATGATTCGCGCGTGCTTAGGAGTTGACATGTCTTGCTAGAGACCGCTATCAACTATTGGCCAGTAGGAGTATTGGGCCATGTCTATTCACGCATGAGCCAATAGGGTCACACACTTAAGGGCCAGAAGCCTAATGAGGATGAGATCCAAATTATTCTGGGCTTTGATGCACAAATGGGCATTGAGGGGCCCATAGGGTTGGACATTTGGTGGGGGCTTAGAGCAACCCATCTAAAGGGGGCGCCCAAGGTGGGGCCCACTAAAGCCCATCTAGGGGCGCCCACCTAGGCTATATAAGGAGGGGAGGAGGGGGAGGGTCGTTCCATCTGGAGGAACCCTGGCCGCTCCCTTCTACACTCTGCGCCCCCATCTCCTTCCTGCTTCTCCTCCCGCATCAAGCTCTAGTTTGTTCTCGCGGATCTAGCAATCCGGAGTGCGAAGCTTCTTCCCGTACATGTGGACTTCGTGGAGGGGCTGCGCTTGCTGCACAAGGACAAGCTGTTCATGAGGAGGTTCACGCAACTGCACTGCCAGCTTCCATCTTCACTACATCGACGCGCTACAAGTTCCGCAACCGCACATCTAGTGGTAATCCCGTGATCTATAACTGCAGTAATCCTGGTTTATGCGGTAGGAAATTTTTGTTTTTGCTACCCCATATTCCTATAGTGATATTAAGAGCCAGTGCTGTCTCGTTATAGATCCGGATATGTGCATATGGAGATATGCGTAGTTTCAGATCGATCTATGACTTAGTTTCGTAATCATGTTGCGAAGGTTGTGCAACGACATACTCCTACCATTTGGTTTTCCGCCATCGAAGTTAAGTGATGCACATAAACCCGGTCGTTGCGGTTGGAGATCAATGTGATTGGTCGAATCAAAACTTAGGGCATAAGCCAGATGCATGAGATGCATAGGGTAGTAGATTGGATCTACTGCAAATTTCGATTTGTCACAAAAGTGTGTTTTATAGTAAAATAGTCAAAACTTTTGTATACGAACTCGGATTGAGGCGAATTTTATATCGATTTGTATCTACAGAAAAAGTTAGAATTGGTTCAGAACAGCACTACTATTTTCGCGAAATTTAGATTTGCAAAATTCGGCCCAGAAGATAGAGTTTTTGGCGATTTAAGTTCGGACGTCGGAATCGCATAACTCTGTTTTGCAGGTTTTGTGATCGGTATGGCCCCTATGTGTATGTGATACATGTGTGTAATTGTTTTATGACCTGCGTGTCGTGATTATGACAATTCGGCGGGAGCCATATGAATTGTTGTATTTGATGTAATGGCCTGTGTGCCAACCTGTGATGATCCAAGTCGTGAATGTAATTTTATTTACTAGCTATTAGGTGTAATAGCAAGTTCTAGTTCTTGGAGTTTTCATCACATGAAGGATGGTGCACATGTACATAGAGATGGAGATCAATATGGTGAACAAGTTCCATGGAGATGGAGATCTACATGGCGAACAAGTTCTACGGAGATGGAGATCATCATGAGAACAAGGGCCATACGGATTCACAATTATGTGCTTGCCGTTCTTAGCGTTTTACAACTACGAGCGTCATAGTAGAAGTAGAACGATCCCTCATTAATTTCGAGCAACATGCCCTACCAACAAAAACTTGCACTGTCCCATGTCTTGTACGATTAGTGGTGGGTCTATAAAATTAGGGCGCCACTGGTTTTCCTTGACTAGACAGGCTATATCGGATACATGCACGCATAAAGGGTTGGTTAGCTTGACAAGGTCATCTTAACGATTAAGGATCTTGGGGCATAAAAGTTAGGAGTAAGACATAGAGATGTCACACAACAAGAATCATATGAGATATGATTAGTAAGAGTTGCTTACCGATCTACCTCGTCTTCTAGCAGTGATGCAAAAGCTCACTAGTGGACGTGTTAGTTGTGAGTCTTGAATCACTAAGAATCAAAAGAGGTATACTGATTTTAGTGGGAGTAAATTCTATTAAATTGTTTAATGTCGTTTACTCCATCATGAATACTTTTGTCTTAGTATTTTGCATTTATTATGTTGTAGATCAATGGCTCAAAACCAACCATTTGCTTTACGTTCCGTACTTGATAGCAACAAATTGAATGAGACAAAATACGTGGATTGGATCTGCAACCTGAGAATTGTTCTCAGGCTATGACATTTCAGGTGTCTAGCTATTAAATTAAAGTGTAATGTGTGATTGATGTGTGAATTTTTGTTTGATAGTTAAAAATGTTACAGTACAAAGTAAGGGTATTTTGGTAATTTTTAATAATTATAAGTCCTTCTGTGCAAAAATTCTGACCTAGGAAGTGATTTCAACTTTGTTAAGGGCTTTCTTGCAAATGTGCTAGTAATCAATATTTTGGTGGCATTGTTGCATTTTAGCCCAAAAATGTTGAAATTCTACTATTTAAAGTATTTTTTCTTTAATGGAATAAAGTTCTTTTGCATTTTTGAGAAATATCTTCAAATCCTTTGATCTAGTGAAAATTTGCATAACATGAAAGTCGTAGATCTTGAAAAATTGAACAATGTTTATGTTGGACACTTTTTCATTTGAGCCTTAGATCAGTGGGAAATTTTGGTTTACAAGTAAGCCCCTAATGTTTTTAGATTTTGCACTTCAGTCCACCCACAGTATTCTTCCACCTTCGGCTGGAAAACAGGGGCGCCGCCGCCGCCCCTCGCCGCCGGTTTCCCAGCCCGACGGCTGCCCCAGGCCGCCGATTGATGCGCCGATAAGCATCTCCGAATCGTCCTGGACCCAATCCCCTCCTTGTGGGCGCCCATCTTCCTCTCCTCGAGGCACTCCGCCGCCGCAACCTCTGTTTACTACTCCGGCGAGCTTGGCTGCCCCGGTTTTGCCTTCCCGCGCTGCCTCGCCGCCTCCATGCATCGCACAAGAGCCTCCACCGCCTTTAGCGCCGCCTCTACTGGCACTTGGAGCCCATGCCACACCGACCCGCGAGCTGCTCTACCCGCCACCTTGCCGGCCACCCATGGTGAAGCCGCGCCGTCGCCAAATTCGCCTCCCCTTGAACAAGTTCATCTTCTGAGCCTCTGCTCTCGCTTATCCTTCTTAGTTTGGGCCTATAAATAGCCCGGCTGGTCCTCATCGCCGGCCATCCATCGCCGCACCCCCTTTCCTCTACTCCGACAAGCCCCACCGCCGTGAACCTGTATCCCCAAACCTAATCTAACCACCACGACCACCTAGTGAGCTTCATCTTAAGCTCATGAACCTAATCCACTCCTTCCCGTCGCCATTCCCTCATCGGAACCCTGCCGTCGACGTGCACCCCCGCCATCACGTCCTGCACTATCGCCGACGAGCCTTTCCCGGCCACCCCACGTCCATCTCAGCACGCCAGCAGGCGCGCCTCGACCTCCTCTAGCTCCCTGGCCCCTTATCCCTCGCCGCCGGCGACCTCCCTTGCCGGAATACGGCAGATTCCCTCCCTATCCTCTTCTTCCTCCGACCAAGGACCTTTTTGTAGGGATCTAAAATGTTCCAGGGATCTTTCTGAAAGAATTCAAACCCTTTTCAATGTGAACTTTGAAAAATCCTAGAAAATGGTAGAAAAAACAGAAAAATGCAAAATTAATTTTGTTTTGTTCCTTGTGATAAACTCTATATGATGATGCTTTTGGTTTGCTTTGAAACCTTGTGTAGCAAGTTTTAAAAATAGGATTAGTTTGTAGATCTTTTAAATTTATATCCTTTATTTTGGAGCCTTTTTTTTTAAATGAGCTTGAGCCATGAATTCTTTAGAGCATGTCTAGCTCTATTTATTTTCTAAACCCTTTTAGGAGGCTCTAGTTTGTATTTTCAAAACTTTCTTTACTAGGTTTTGCTTATTCTCATATTTAATTATTCAAATCCTTTCTATGGTTTATAAAACCTTTCTCCATGCTTTGCTAGAGTACTTGACATGGATAAGTTGGATTGTTTGATTGAGAAAAGTTGTAATCTTTTTCATGAAGGAAAATTGTACTCAAGTATAGTACCTTACTTTTGTTTCCAACTATTGCATTTCATATAGAGGTCACACCGTTAGCGGACGGAACATACGAGTTTATCCAGGAATCAGACGGGGATTTTTCTGAAGCCCAGGCTAATATTGTCGAACTAACTAAAACTCCGAACTCCAATTCGGAAGATTTAAAGCCTACTGACTCTCTAGACATCAACACAGGCATACCCCGATACATATTCCCACTTTTTAAATTATGCAATTCAGTACTGCCTTCTTGTGCATTTACGTTATTGGAGTTGAATGGAAACTCTAGATGCATAATTCTAGATACCTATTGATTGAACACTAGAACTGAGTTCGTCTAGATGCTATGCTAATAGGATCGGTAAAAGTCGAGTGATTTCCTGTCACTCGCGAGATTTATAGGAGTTGATTGTTTACATTCTTGCAATCACTATAAGGATCATGGACGGATTCTTGCAATTCGTCTGTGTTGGTAACTTATTAAGGCTGCTGTGTGTAGTAGCGGTGGTTAAGCATTTGAAAGTACTAGCTACATGCCGTAAATATGGTATGCGGCAAGCCTAGTAACTGATCGGCCCGGCAAGTGGACATACCTCCCACTCTCTCTTAGAGATAGGATTATATATATTAAATTATGTTGCAACACCGCGGCTACAAAGATGTGGGATTCTCTGTAGTTGGGGAGAGTGGCACTGATCCATGAATCAGAATGAAAAGCCAAAGATTGCTTGGGAGTGACTCGACAGTGCTCCAAGCGTGGGAGCTAGGTTTATCCTTGCAAGGTTGGAATTCGATTCACAATCGTCCGCTTCTCATGATGATTGGGACTACTTAATCCCTTTGCTACATAGAGTAAGAAGAGGAACAAGATTGATTCTAAATATGGTTATATGAAGTTAATTCTTCTACCATGATTGCTTAGGTAGGTGCACACCTAGAATGGTTAATACAACTAGAATTTGACAGCTAATATTTGAAATTAAGGACCTACTCTTTGTGGCTTTTCAGCAAAAGTAAACCCAGAGACTTTTTGAGCTAGCATGTCTAGGTAAAGGGCTACTGTATCGGATCAGTTTTGCTGAGTACTAGTATACTTAGGCTTTTGGTGATTTGGTTTTCAGGGATGACTTTGGAAGACCCGAACACTTGTCCGACTTGGCCTAGTGTTTTACCTTCTGGCTGGTCTATAGAATGAGAACCCACTTTGACCAGCAATGACTCAGAGGAATGATGTCATGGTTGGGCTTATCATGGCATCTACCCTTCGACGTTTGTATATAGTTGTGTTTCTTTTCTGCTGTAGAACTTCTAAAGTAGGCATAGCTTACTTTTGTCTCTTTTCTTTCAAATAAGTTGTAAAAAGCTAGAACTTCATTGTACTAGCTCTAAAACTTTGATGTAAATCACACCTCTTATCTATGTGATGTAAAATATTGTGGAATTGTTGTATCTCCAACTCGCCTTCGTGCGGGACATATACTTGTGTTACGATCAGATATTCAATGGTTATATCGGGATATTACCCGACAGACCAAGGATTATACCGATTAAGGTGTGCTTAGTTGTTTAGTGCACTTGATCTGGTATAATTCAAACTGGTTCTGCCACAAGGGCAGCTAACAAGGAAGATGTTCTAGATAACCCACTGCCAAAGGAGCCTGCTATAGATGCCCCTGCTGCTGAGAGGAATGCTTACAGGAGAGCGGTTGATAAAGACCGTGAAGTGAGTGTTAGACCCAGGGCAGCAGGACTGCTTATAGGCATAGAATATTCTAGAGTAAGGGATAGCTCATAGATGAACCTTACTTTTTTTGTAACTACCTGGATAGGCGTAAAACTAGATGCAGTACAAAGGAAACTACCCGATCGTGCTGTAGTAGGACTCCAACTATACTCGACTAGGACTTTCCATGTAAACCTGTTCCCCCCGGATATATAAGGGCGGGCAGGTATCCCCTCGAAACACAACAACACCTAAGGCAATACAAACAACCACACAGGACGTAGGGTATTACGCAACTCGCGGCCCGAACCTGTCTAAATCTTTGTGTTCCTTGTAACATCGAATTCCAGAGCAGTCGATCACTACCTACAAACCTTACTGCGAAGGGTATCCCTGAACAGGCTTGGCGGTAAACACCGATAGCTGGTGCGCCAGGTAGGGGACTCGGCGAGTTCATCGGCGAGTTCGATGGCCACCTTCGCTTTTAGCACCATAGCGCCTCCTCAAGGCGCCACCTTTGTCTTCGGCTCGTGGGTCTGCGTCTGTCAGACCCGAGCCCACGGGACTATGCACACCGCATAGATATGAGGAAGATTCCGGATACACACAAGGAAGGCCGGAATCCTCCTAGGACTCTATTTTGTAATCCTCCTTGGACTCTTACCTTGTAAACCGACTAGAATTTCACCCCTGCACTATATAAAGGAGGGTCGGGTACCTAGATCGGCAGAAGATGAACCAACAGATAGCTCGATTGCTCAACAGAGCACAACACCCCAGCGCAGGGCCCAATATACCAAACCACCACACAGGACATAGGGTATTACGCTATTCCGGCGGCCCGAACCTATCTAAATTTGTGTTTTGTGTCTTTGCGTTTACTTTCAAGTTCTAGATTTGGCGATCTATTCCCAACAATCTCTTATCTTAGGGCTTTCCAAGATAGGCGAGCGGTAAAAATACTGACAGTTGGCGCCCACCGTGGGGCCGATCGTCGCGATTATTGGGAGAGCATGAAGGATCTCATCATCAAATTCTATCGACTCGGCGCTGCATCAAAGCCAAAGGCACGCCTCGGCGACAGCAGAAGCCAACGACATGCGACCCAAGTCCGAACCAGATTCGATTCTGTACCCTAGTTCGGTTTTGCTGGCCCTGGTGCATAGCTGCCGAGTTGGATTCTGCGGCGAAGACGTGTGGCGGCTCTATTTGCAGTGCTGTTCGGTCCACCGTTCAGAGCATCAAGTTCAAGGCAGAAAGCAAATTACCGCCGCCGACTATTCCAACTATTTGTCGTGGGCTGCGAGGTTCTGGAATCGAGTCAACAAAATTCCGATCCTGTCAATCCGAGTTCGAGTTGAAGCCTGCTCATCAATTTTAATAACCGGAAGAGACAAGATTCCTGTTGCCAAGAGAATAGCAATCAATGCTATTCCCCTTGGAAGCTACGTAAATTGAGAGTAAATTGCTACTTGCACATCAAGAAGGCTACCAGCAAAGATCAAACATCGACTACTTCAATTTTGTGAGGACCCTCGGCGATCCGTCGGCAACTACATCGACTACAGCTCGTGCTGCAACTACAACTACTTCGACTACATGGCGTCGACTACTTCGACTATTCGGCAACATCAACAACCATCATCGACTACCTCCACTACTTGTCTCGACTGGAAAACTAGTCGAGAACGGATCTCGCACCATTAATAACTAGTCGGAATCAAGTCCGACTAGTCGGCATCAATCAAGCTAAGTCACGTATACCTTTTTCGACTTGTTTTTCACAAGATCGACTGCTTTTTTGGTGTACGCCTCTTGACCGAACCTACGCTCGGGGGCTACACCGTAATCGACTGCTTTGTGCACAACCCGCACTCTTGCCGACTTTTCTTGTGCGCAACCCGCACTTTTACCGATTTTTTTTGTCCGCAACCCGCACTCTCATCGAGTGCTTTATGCGCGCCGCGCATCTTATTTGTCGCCTTGTCGACTTCTTCTCTGTTTTCGTTGTCTTCTCTCAACGGTTGCTAAAGTACTCGAGGAGCATACGCCAACCTCGACTCTTCTGTATGCCTACGTTCCTACGCATACATGCGGCCACGCTCCTTGCGCTATGGGCTACGGCTATCAGGGATCAGGTGCTTACACGTAACAGGCTAACTGCTCGGGGAAATTACATGTCCGCAAGACACGAAAAAAGTTTTATATGCATTCTTTAATGCTGGGATTTTCTCCCGTTCTTTTACAAGCATTTTCTGCAATGCTGGGATTTGCTCCCAACTTGATATCATGTATATCATTTTACAATATATTTTTATGTTTATTTCACAGTAGATCGGACCTGGAGTGTGCTGGTGGCATGTCCTGCTCTCAGGCTCGGGGGCTGGACAACAAAAACTACTCAACGTGGCTTCTATGGCTCGCCTATCTTGCAGGCTCGGGGGCTGGATGCCGCCAAACTACTCGATGTTGACTCATGTGAAGACTAGAGGCGAAAAAAAATTCGACACCGTGTGCCACGACTTTGGGATCCTTAATTCCAAATCTTAGAATTTGGATTCAAGGCTCGGGTGCTGCGGGACACGTGTCATCGATGGCTTATTTTTCAAATTTTTGGAAGATAAAGACCAGAAGATTGAAGACTGATTTGACCCTCAGCTTCATTCTACGATTCAACCTAAGGCTCGGGGGCTACTCCATATGGAGCGTGAGTTCATCGCGCACCATATAAATGAAGACTTTTGGGGCTTGAGCACCTCACAGCCTCGATGCAGCCGGAAGTACTCGGAAGATCACTTGAAGCACTCGACGGAGCTCTCGAAGTACTCAAAGACGACTTCAGAAGTACTCGACACCGACAGTACTCGGCTACGAAGAGCTCGGGGGTTTGTCAGACCCGGGCCCATGGGACTGTGAACACCGCATAGATATGAGGAAGATTTCGGATACACACAAGGAAGGAAGAAATCGGAATCCTCCTAGGACTCTACTTTGTAATCCTCCTAGGACTCCTACCTTGTAAACCGACTAGAATTCCACCCCCTATACTATATAAAGGAGGGTCGGGTACCTAGATCGGCAGAAGATGAACCAACAGATAGCTAGATTGCTCAACAGAGCATAACACCCCCAGTGCAGGGCGCAATATACCAAACCACCACACAGGACGTAGGGTATTACGTTATTTCGGCGGCTCAAACCTGTCTAAATTTGTGTCTTGTGTCCTTGCGTTTACCTTCAAGTTCCAGATTTGGCGATCTGCTCCCAACAATCTCCTACCTTAGGGCATCCCAAGGTAGGCGAGCGGTAAAAATACCGATAGCATCGCCAATGGTTCGGGTGGCTTTGACAGCCACCTAACCAACTCTCCCACACTGAAGATCACCACGTTGGAAGACTGCAACAAACTCGCAGCATCAGATGATCACGGCATCATGTTGCTTCCCGACCTCACCAAGGAGATTGAGGCGAAACTCGAAGACAACTCGAGTTCCACTCGGACTCAGATCAATCTCAAACCGAAACCTACTAGGGTTGGGACTCCTCTTGCTCAACCCGTCTTCGGTTTGCGCAATTCATCATCTGCTTACAAACAGATGATCAGATCCATCTATGAAAATAGCTTGGATCATCTCCTCTGCGTCGAAAACCACTCAGTTACCGCTAGCCAGGAGGCACCCGCTTTTTACGTATACCTAGATCCAGTCGAGTTATCTCAAGACAGCCTGGATTTCATCACCAATGCGTTGGCAAAAATCCAATTCGAGTCATGCCAAAGTCACACTCTTGCAGAACTACTCGATAACCTCCTGGAAGTTGCCAGCATTGACGATCTTCCGTTTCAACACGGTACGCCCAGCGTAACCAAGAGGGAAACTGGGTCCGGAGAAACTGTCCTAGCTGATTACGATTCAGACCTGGAAAGCTTCTCCCCTGAACGTTTGGTTCCAGTGATCATCCAGCAACCTGAATCTAGTTAGCATGATCCAAACGAAGCATTGGATCATATTTCAGCAGACAATCTGACCCAAGACGCTGCACAAGATGAAGATGAAGCTAATCGCACAGCTCGCAGGGCAATAAATCAACGTAAAGGGGAGCACAGGATTCAAGCGGCCGAACGAGCTCGCCTTCCCCCGCGCAACCTCAATAACGAATTCAACAACATCGCGAATCTAATTTTTAGAACCCCAATCGCCGCAATGCTAGAAGCAACCATGCGGCTCATGCAGATGCCTCAAAACCTGGAGATGGAGTGTGTCATACACCTTGCCAATAATGTTGTTGAACAACTCGAGAGACAAAACCCGTTGTCCTCGCTCCATGGCACCCGGTCGAGGGCCACCGCAACAGTAATACCTCAAGCAAGTCGTACTCCTGGAGGCCATCATCGTCACCAACAGTTGGAGCAGCAAAATCAAAGAAACCAGGAGGATCAGGAAGTTGCAAGCATTCATCGACCCAGGGGTGGCCAACCACCGGCAAACCAAGCCCCTGGGCCTCAGCTAAATCGCAACAACAACAAACAACCGCGGGCACAACAGAGAAGAGGTAGCCGATTCCATAATGGACGCGTGGGACATCATCAACGCAAGACGCAGATCGCAGTTTGCAGACAACTCCGATCGCTTCCAAGCCCTCAGAAGAGTCTTCGACAACATCGAGTACCCGAAGGATTTCAAGCCTACGAATATCCAAAAGTATGATAGTAAGCAAGACCTTGCTCAATGGTTATGTTTATACTCGACCGCTGTTAGTGTTGCAGGGGGAGACACCAACACCAAGGTCCTCTACTTCCCGATGGCTCTGGAGCCCGCACCCCTCACGTGGCTCGAAAGCTTGGCTCGCGAGTCAATACACTCGTGGGATGACCTTAAGAAGGCCTTCATCGACAACTTCCAAGAGTCACTACATCGTGTATCTACTCGACACGCCCTATCCATGTGCAACCAGGAGCAAGGCGAATTGATCAGATCCTACGTCAAGCGCTTCTTCAACACAAGAGCCACCATCCCCAACGTCGCCGACTACTTCCAGAGCGGCATCACCGTCAAATCTCTGTACCGTGAATTCGAGCATAATCGCCCCAAAACGGTAGTGGAGCTACGAGACATGATGCAGCATTGGGCGGACGAAGAAGAGCAAGAACGCAGTTGCTTCCCACGCCACAACAACGACAACAATGGGCATCGCCACAACAACCGTGGAGGGCCTAGTAACCAGAGGGATCCTGCGCGTAAGCGCAAGCCTGACGACACTGTAGGCACTATGGATTGCACCCCGCTTGGTAAGAAGGGCGACAAACCGCAGGACCAGTTCGACAAGATTCTTCACAACAAGAGATGTCCAATCCACCCCAAGAGCAACCACTCGATGTGGGAGTGCACGATCCTACGCAAATCCTTCCAGTCGGCACCTGCAGACGCTCCTAAGAAAAAACAGAATAAAGATGACGAAGACGACAAGAAAGACCCTGATGGTTTCCAACAGCAACAAAACATCGTCAATGTCATATTTGGAGGAGATCCCAGCTTCTCCAAGCGAGCCTAGAAGCTCCTACTTAGAGAGATCCTCTCAGTCAAGCCAGCAATTCAGAGGCCACTGAAATACAGCGAGGTCCCCATTACCTTCTCCAGGGAAGATCAATGGACCAGCTCTTTGAACCTGGAAAGTTCCCGCTTGTACTCGACCCAGTCATCCAAGGATCCAAGCTCACTTGAGTAATCATCGACGGTGGAAGCGGGCTCAACTTGATCTTTGTAAGCACATTGGCAAAGATGGGCCTCAATTATATGAGTCTACTCACTCCCAGCAAGGCTCCATTCTACGGCATCGTCCCAGAAAACTCCTCCACACCAATTGGCTCGGTTACTCTTCTGGTCACATTTGGTACAGAACAGAACTTCCAGACAGAGTACATCAAATTCGAAGTAGCCGACTTCGAATCTTCTTACCATGCTATCCTGGGAAGACCAGCGTTAGCCAAGTTCATGGCAATACCACACTACGTGTACCTGCTCCTCAATATGCCAGGCAATACAGGAGTACTTTCCTTACGAGGAGACCTCCTCAAGTCCTTCGAGTGTGACAAGGAAGCAATAGATCATGCTGCAACAATCTGGGTTCCTAGCTCTGTCAGCGAAATACTTGCTGCCGCTAAGGAACTCTCGCTCAAAGAGTCAATGCCCTCCAAGAAGCCAAGCCAGTCGTCGGTCAAGCCAATTGGGGACGTAGGCACCAAAACTATCCAGCTACAAGAGGGAGACGACTCCAAAACTGCTATCATCGGAGCAGGTCTGGGCGACAAATAGTAAATCGAGCTTGTCAACTTCCTTAGGGACAACCGAGACGTATTCGCGTGGAAACCAGCGGATATGCCAGGAGTACCCAAGGAGTTGATCAAGCATGCCATGAAAGTCGACCCTAAAGCCACACCCAAAAAGCAACGGTTGTGGCATTTTTCACCGGACAAGCGAGAAGCCATCAAGAAAGAGCTGGCGATAATACTCACAGCAGGGTTTATCAAGGAAGTCTACCATCCCGAGTGGTTGGCTAACCTTGTACTCGTCCAGAAGGAGAACAACAACAAGTGGAGGATGTGCGTAGACTACACCAATCTAAACAAGCATTAACCAAAGGATCCTTTCGGGCTACCACGTATTGATCAAGTAATCGACTCTACAGCAGGATGTGTCCTGTTGTCCTTCCTCGACTGCTACTCAGGGTATCATCAGATCGCCTTGAAAGATGAAGACCAAATCAAGGCAGCCTTCATCACCCCTTACGGGGCATACGCCTACAAGACCATGTCTTTTGGGTTGAAGAACGCCGGTGCTACCTACCAGCGTGCGATACAGTTTTTCTTTGCCGACCAGTTACATCGCAATGTTGAAGCCTATGTCGACGATGTTGTCGTCAAAACCAAGACTCCGGATCAATTCATTACTGACCTGGAAGAGACCTTCAATAGCCTCCGAAAATTTCGCTGGAAACTCAACCCAACCAAGTGCGTCTTTGGCGTACCCTCTGGAAAATTACTTGGATTCATCGTCAGCAACCGAGGAATCGAGGCCAATCCAGAGAAGATCAACGCCATCATGGCCATGGACGCTCCTGCTACTATCAAGAACGTGCAGAAGCTTACAGGCTGCATGACAGCTCTGAACCGATTCTTGTCCAGGCTTGGCGAATGGTGCTTACCCTTCTCCAAGCTTCTAAAGCGACAAGACAAATTCGAGTGGACTATAGAAGCCACGGAAGCACTCGAGAACCTCAAGAATCATCTCCAGTCACTGCCGACTCTAACAGCTCCACTACCTGGCGAGGAACTGCTCCTCTACATCACTGCGACTACTCATGTAGTTAGTACGGCGATAGTAGTCGAACGCCCGGAGGAAGGCCACGCCTATGGCATTCAGAGACCAGTTTACTTCATTAGTTTAGTACTCTCTGAATCAAAGGTTAGATATCCATCAATTCAGAAACTTTTATATGGAATTCTAATCACCTCCAGGAAGCTTCGACATTACTTCAACGAGTACAAGATCTCAGTAGTAACTGACTTCCCATTGGGGGATATACTCCACAATCGGGATGACACTGGACGAATCTCAAAGTGGGCAGTTGAACTAGGAGCCTTGAAAATCAACTTCAAGCCAAAAACAACAATAAGGTCACAGGCACTACTTGACTTCTTAGCTAAATGGCGGGAAAATCAAATTCCAGCGCCTCATAATGTTCCAGAGCATTGGGTAATGTACTTTGACGGCTCACTCAAGCTCGACGGAGGTGGCGCAGGAGTTTTATTCATCTCCCCCAAGGAAGAACAACTGAAGTATGTGTTCCAAATCATATTCAAGGTCTCCAACAATAAAACTGTATACGAGGCACTACTACACGGCCTTCGACTAGCAGTATCTCTCGACATCAAGCGACTACTTGTTTACGGCGATTCTCTACTCGTCGTCCAGCAAGTCAATAAAGAATGGGACATCAACAAGGATACAATGGACGCATACGTTGAAGAAATCAGAAAGCTCGAAAACAAGTTCTTAGGATTGGAAATCCACTACGTAGACCGTGACAACAACGTGGGAGCCGATGTCCTTTCCAAACTTGGATCTACTCGAGCAGCTGTTCCACCTGAAGTTTTTGTCCATGAACTTCATCATCCGTCAGTCAAGGTGCAAAGCCAACAAGCCACTGACATGGAGGCCCCGGCCACAAACAGAGAAGTACTGATGATCGAAGAAGATTGGCGGATCCAGTTTATCGACTTCATCAAGGAGTTCAAGCTTCCACCACATGTTGATCCTAAAAGCGCTGAAGCTGCCCGCATCATAAGGCGTAGCAAGGGTTTCGTCCTCGTTGGCGACAACTTATACAAGCGCTCTGCTTCTGACATCCTCATGAAGTGCATTACCCTTGAAGAAGGCAAAGACATCCTCAGAGAGATACACGAAGTAGTTTCCGGTAACCATGCCGCATCAAGGACACTAGTCGGCAAGGCTTACAGGTCAGGTTTCTTCTGGCCAACAGCTGTTTCAGACGCAGAAGACCTCGTCAGATGATGCCCTGGTTGCCAATTCTTCGGCAAAAAGACTCACGTCCCAGCACACAACCTGATAACAATCCCTCCATCATGGCCATTCGCCTATTGGAGTTTGGACATGATCGGACCATTAATCGTAGCTTCAGAATCAACCATGTCCACAATGACCTGAGCTGCTACTACCAGTCGAATATGGTCACCTAGAGAACCTGATGCAAGGATATTTCAGTGATTATTATTGGCAAAGCAATATCAAGACAAAAGATTAAATACTCACAAGCCTGAGTAATCTGCAACTGTTCTTGAAGCTTTGACTTCTCTTCTTGGAGCTTTGATTTCTCTTCCTTGAGGCTCTTGATCTGCCGCTTCATGTCACAAACTTCTAGATGATGCTT
Organism: Panicum virgatum; assembly: GCF_016808335.1. Lineage (NCBI taxonomy): Eukaryota > Viridiplantae > Streptophyta > Magnoliopsida > Poales > Poaceae > Panicum > Panicum virgatum. Next base: position 17,212,292 of record NC_053146.1, on the reverse strand, counting down.
TCAGTTTACTTCATACAGCTTGTTTCGAGCAGCAAGGGATTCATCTAGTCGTTTGGCAATCAGGGCATTCTCCTGCTTCAAGGTTTTATGGTTGTCAACAGTCTTATATAAAGCATGAGACTTCAAGAAAGACCGATTGACAAAATCCTGTATCATACAAGGCAAGATTGGTTAGATGTCACTAAACTACTCGACGCATGCAAGCAGTAGCAGAGGAAGGCTCACCTTGGTATATTTGAAACACCATTGCATGGAATCTGTGAGCTTCTTCATATTCTCCACAGACAACAATGGATCATCAAAGAGCTCCTTGCCCAATTCTTCCTGGGTAGATTTTGGCATCGACTAAAAAGGCACTAGTCGAACAGTTGGATTCTTCGATCCTTCAGCTCTGTCACCTCCACACCCAGCAGCACTTGAAGTACCTTCACCAGCTGCAGAAGGAGTGGACAAGGGTACCTCAAGAGTCGGCTCTTTGACGTCCCAGAAATATTCACACTAGGGGAGAGAGTAGTCGAGTTCTCGATCAACCCAATTATTGGAGACTCAGGGGCAGATCGAGTACTTGTTTCTGGGCTATTCTCTATCCAGTTACGGAAGTCCTGAATTTGGTTTTTCTCTTGTGCTGGAAGATATTGGATCCTAGCCAAGCAAGATTTTAAATAAGAAAGCTAAGGCAAACAGGATACAATTAAAGAATATCATATTCTTACTGGCCAACATCAAGATGAGGTATCTTCCTATGTAGCAATGATCCAGGAGTGGCCTTCTGTTTCTTGCTATCATCAGAAGCAACATCTACTGAAGTTGGAGGCATACAATGCTAAGTCTTATAATTTTTCTGCAAAAGAAGCAAGGGTCCATCAGAAGATAAAAACTTTAATTACAAGTACTCGGTGGTGTTTTTCAACACTTACCCATGCATTTTCGGGAGGATTCTTGGCCCAGAAGAGTATTGGAAGCTTCAAAGATTTGTCAAAATTATCGAGTACTTTACAACATCTTCTAATTACATTAGAATGAGCCATTGGTTTTGGCAACATTCTGGTAGCATCTTCTATCCCTTCATATCTAAAAGATGGATGTTGTCGATGCTAAAGAGGTTGGATCCGACGGCTCACAAAGGAGAAAACCACGTGATCTCCGGTAACTCTCTTATTTTTCACCTGTGCAATGACTCTAAGGAGGCACTCAACTTGTTGGCCACTAGGTCCTATACTTGTCCAGTTTTCTTGGACTTGGGGGACACCAGGAACTCTTTCTGGGAGAGGAGATTCGAAATTCCCGACATGAAACCAGAATTTCTTCCACTCGAGTCCTTTACCCGCTGGATCATACGTTAAGTACTTGTCCCGAGTTTCAGGACGGAGTGTTAGTTCACATCCGCCGACGACGGCAGGTTTGCTAGCATTTGGGACGGGGAGAAGGATGAAGAAATGTTGAAAAAGGTGAAAGTGGGGAAGAATGCGAAGGAATACTTTGCAGAAATGTGTAAAAATAGAAAGATGCAAGACAGATTGAGGAGTCAGATGATGCAATTGGATTCCCCAGAATTGCAGAAGAGCATATAAAAATTCCGACATGGGAAGTGCAAGGCCACGTTCCACGAAATCACAGAAAACAACGATTTCAAGGGTACCTTCCATAGGGTAATCTTCTCCTTCGCCTGCACGCCATTGGATCACGCCCTGAGTTTGGAGGAGACCCAAATTCTCTAGTTCTTGCATCGCTGATTCAGACATTTTGCTTTTGCGCCAGCCCGTTGAAAGATTGGTTACTGCTTCGTCTTCAACTTTGGATTTGTCCTTCTTGGGAGCCATCTCAACGTCACGAGTTTAGGCTCGGGGGCTACGAGAGGGGCAATGGATGACACTGGGAGTGGGCAAGTGTGGATCTGAATTTGACAGTAGCCAGGAGTTCAAAGGGTAAAACCCTCACAAGTTGCCAGACGGATTTGTATGGTCTCTGGTGGCAATTTTGTGAATATTTGGGAGATCAATGGATTCTTTCCTTTTTAGGGAAGCTTACATTACTTATTTTGCCACGAGTTTTCTTTGATTCTTAAATCTAAATGGAGAGATTTAAATTCAAGACTCAGGGGCTGCGGGATATGTGGATCAGAGATTTATTTTTCAAATTTCTTAGAAAATAATGAAGGAAAAAGACTGAAGTGACCCTCAGCCTGATTCTGCGATTCAACCAAAGGCTCTACTCCATATGGAGCGTGAGTACTTCGCGCACCATATATAATTAAGATTTCGGGGCTTGAGCACCTCACAGCCTCGGAGCAACTAGGAGTACTTGGAGGACTACTCGACATATCCAAGGGAAGGCCCAGAAGACGTTCTGACTACTTGAAGTACTCGAAGACGACCACCCAAGTACTCGATGCCTGCAGGACTCGGCTACGAAGAGCTCGGGGGCTTGTCAGACCCGGGACAGCGAGACTGCTTATAGGCATAGAATGTTCTAGAGTAAGGGATAGCTCATGGATGTACCTTACCTCTTTTGTAACTACCCGGATAGGCGTAGAACTAGCTGTAGTACAAAGAAAACTATCTGATCGTGCTGTAGTAGGACTCCAACTATACTCGGCTAGGACTTTCCATGTAAACCTGTTCCCCCGGATATATAAGGGCGGGCAGGCACCCCCTCGAAACACATCAACACCTAAGGCAATACAAACAACCACACAGGACATAGGGTATTACGTAACTCACGGCCCTAACCTGTCTAAATCTTTGTGTTCCTTGTACCATCTAGTTCCAGAGCAGTCGATCCCTACCTACAAACCTTACTGCTAAGGGTATCCCTGAGCAGGCTTGGCGGTAAACACCGACAGTGAGCTGTCTCATGCTAGCTTGCATGGCTCCTGAGCTGCAGATGCAGTTTGAGAATAACCAAGCGGTGCATGTTATGATCGTGGCACTACGGGACATGTTCCAGACTCAGGCCAGGACTGAAAGGTTCAATGTGTCCAAGCCCTTTGATGAAACTAAGCTAGCAGAAGAAACACCAGAAGGGCCGCATGTAATCAAGATGGTTGGTTACACACAGAGGTTGGAGAAGCTGGGCTTCCCACTTGGCCAAGAGTTGGCCACTGACTTCATTCTTGCCTCTTTGCCTCCGAGCTATGGAAACTTCGTCTCGAACTACCACATGCACGGGGTTGAGAAGGGCTTGAATGAGCTGTGCGGCATGCTCAAAACAGCAGAGAGTGACATCAAGAAAAGCACAGGTGGCAGCCATGTGATGGCTGTCCAAAATAGGCCTACTTTCAAGAAAAAAGGTTCTTCTTGGAAGGGCAAGGCTAAGCTTCTTCAAGAAAAAAAGTAGGAACTGCAAGCTGTACCTAGCCTCGTTGAAGAATCGTTCTTCCACTTCAGGTACGCTTGTTGTTCATATTACAGAAATATTTCTCACTGACTCTTATGTTAATTCTTGGGTATTTGATACTGGATCGGTTGCTCATATATGCAATTCGATGTAGGGAATGACAAAGAGTAGAAGCGTTGAAAGAGGAGAAGTTGACTTCCGCGTCGGCAATAATGCAAGAGTTGCTGCTTTGGCTGTCAGGAAGATGCAACTACACCTACCATCAGGATTTGTCATGGAGCTTAATAATTGCTATTTTGTTCCTATTTGAGTCGAAACATTGTGTCTCCTTCATGTTTGATGAAGGATGGTTATTCTTTTGCGAGTGAAAACAATGGTTGTATGATCTCTAAGAATAATATGTTTGTGGCTTTGGCGTCCATTAAGAATGTGCTATTCATTTTAAATCTTGATGATTCTCCTGTCTGTAATATAAGTGCTAAAAGGCCTTGGCTAAATGATTTGAATCCTACCTATATGTGTCATTGTTATCTCGGTTATATAAGTGAGAAACGCATGAAGAAGCTCCATGAGGATGGACTTCTAAGTTCATTTGATTTTGAATCATACGAGACATGCGAAGCTTGTTTGCTGGGCAAGATGACCAAGACGCCGTTCACAGGTTTTCCAGAGAGAGCATCGGATTTGCTGGAACTCATACATACGGATGTGTGTGGACCAATGAGCTCGACTGCTAGAGGAGGATTCCAATACTTCATTACTTTTACTGATGACTTAAGTAGATATTGCTATGTCTACTTGATGAGGCATAAGTCTGAAACCTTTGAAAAGTTCAAGGAATTTCATAATGAAGTTGAAAATCAGCGTGGCAAGAAGATTAAAGACTTACGATCTGATCGTGGGGGCGAATATCTGAGTCACGAATTTAGCGATCATTTGAAGAGTTGCGGAATTGTTCCACAACTTACACCGCCTGGAACGCCTCAAAGGAACGGGGTTTCTGAACGACGTAATCGAACTCTGTTGGACATGGTTTGATCAATGATGAGCCAATCGGACTTACCATTGTCATTTTCGGGTTACGCTCTAGAAACAGCAGCTTTCACACTGAACAGGGTGCCGTCAAAATATGTAGACAAGGCACCATATGAGATATGGTCTGGCAAGACTCCCAGTTTGTCTTTTCTAAAGATTTGGGGTTGTGAAGCATTTGTCAAACGACTCCAGTCTGACAAGCTTGCACCCAAATCGGATAAGTGCATATTCATCGGATACCCAAAGGAGACCTTAGGGTATTCCTTCTACAATCGATCTGAGGGCAAAGTATTTGTCGCTCAGAACAGAGTTTTCCTAGAAAAAGAGTTTCTCAAAGGAGAGAAAAGAATGGTGCAACTCGAAGAAGTTCAAGATGAGCCAATAGGACAAGACTCTACAAGTGACGCTAATGTAGCTGAACAAGTTGAGATGCCTATGGCAATAGAAGCACCTCCGCAACCACAAAGGTCAGCAAGCTCCGCACAGCGCGGGAATTATTATTGTTAGACAATGATGAGCCTGCGACATATGCAGAGGCGATGGCAGACCCTGACTCTGAGAGATGGCAAGATGCCATGAAACCTGAAATATAATCCATGATGGAAAATCAAGTTTGGAACTTGCTAGACCCGTTTGATGGTGTGAGAACCATAGAGTGCAAATGGATCTATAAGAAGAAGAAAGATATGGATGGAAATGTTCACATCTATAAAGCTCGACTTGTCATAAAATATTTTCGACAAGTTCAAGGAGTTGACTACGATGAGACTTTCTCGCCCGTAGCGATGCTTAAATCTGTTCAGATTATTCTAGCTATTGCTGCATATTTCGATTATGAAATATGGCAGATGGATGTCAAAACAGCATTCCTTAATGGAAATCTGACCGAGGACGTGTATATGATGCAGCTCGAGGGTTTTGTCGATCCGACCAATGCTGGAAAAATATGTAAGCTTCAAAAATCCATTTATAGATTAATGCAAGCATCTCGAAGTTGGAATATTTGTTTTGATGAAGTAGTCAAAGGGTTTGGCTTCATTAAAAACGAAGAAGAAGCTTGTGTTTACAATAAGGAAAGTGGGAGCTCTGTTGCATTTCTAATCCTGTATGTAGATGACATACTGCTGATTGGAAATAATATTCCTATGCTTGAGTCCATAAAGACTTCACTGAAAAATAGTTTTTCGATGAAGGATTTAGGAGAAGCAGCATACATACTGGGCATCAAGATCTATAGAGATAGATCAAAGAGGCTTATAGGATTAAGCCAAGATACTCACATTGATAAAGTGTTGAAGCGGTTCAACATGGAAGAGGCAAAGAAAGGGTTCTTGCTTATGTCACATGGCATACATCTTAGCAAGACTCAGTGTCCTACGACGACTGATGAGCAAGAGCGCATGAGCAAAGTTCCATATGCCTCAGCAATTGGATCTATCATGCCTGCAATGATAAGTACACGCCCAGATGTTTCTTATGCTCTAAGTGTTACAAGCAGGTACCAGTCAGATCCAGGTGAGAGTCACTGGACAGCTGTGAAAAACATCCTCAAGTACTTGAGAAGAACTAAGAATGTATTTCTAGTCTATGGAGGTGAGGAGGAGTTCGTTGTAACTGGTTACACTGATGCTAGCTTCCAAACCGACAAAGACGATTCAAAGTCTCAATCCAGTTTCGTGTTCAAAGTTAATGGTGGTGCGGTTAGCTAGAAGAGTTCCAAGCAGGAAACGGTGGCCGATTCTACAACAGAAGCCGAGTATATCGCAGCTTCGGAAGCTGCGAAGGAAGATGTCTGGATAAGGAAGTTCCTTATTGAGCTTGGTGTGTTCCCTAATGCCTCTAGCCCGCTTGATCTCTACTATGACAATAGTGGAGTTATTGCGCAAGCCAAGGAGCCAAGGAATCACTAGAAGAGGAAACACGTTATGCGGCGATTTCGTCTCATTCGAGAGTTCATCGATCGTGGTGAGATCAAGATATGCAAAATACACACAGACCTGAATATTTCAGATCTGTTGACAAAACCCCTTCCACAGCCCAAGCATGAAAGGCACACAAGAGCAATGGGTATTAGATACATTCTAGATTGACTCTAGTGCAAGTGGGAGACTATTGGAAATATGCCCTAAAGGCAATCATATTTCCTTGTATTCATGAATAATAAAGTGTTCCTTGAATATTTATGGATGACAACTTGTATTGATTAATGGTTATGTGAAGTATTTTTGAAACTCTATACTTGTATGAATATTCTAAAGTGTACCTAGTCGGAGTTCATATGAGGACACACATGAATATTAGACTAGCACATGTATTAGTTGATTGACTATGTTTCACAAGTCATGGACATGGGGATGTCAAACTAATAATATGGGCTCATGTGAGACATGAGACTGAACTGACCCAACACGAGATGATGACTTATCATTACACAATATGTACGCTGTGTCCTAAGACCTCAGAGCGTCGTATGTACTCAAGATGTGAACCGACTTACTTAGGAGCCATCAAACATTGCACCGTAACTGGGTAGTTATAAAGGTGGCTTTCGGGTCTGTCAAGAAGCATGCTGTGAGACATAGTCGGTCAAGATGGGATTTGCCCCTCTCTACAAGAGAGAGATATCTCTGGGCCCCTTGAGTGATTCGGATCAGGAAATGCATGGTCATGCTAGGGTTAAGAGTTAACCAAGGATTCTGAATCACAGGATCGAGAAAGAGTGGTCGGCTTCAAGCTAGACCAAATATAGTGAGGCAAAGGGAACATGTATAAGATTGTGACGGCTCGACAGATATGATTCGCGCGTGCTTAGGAGTTGACACGTCTTGCTAGAGACCGCTATCAACTATTGGCCAGTAGGAGTACTGGGCCATGTCTATTTCACGCGTGAGCCCATAGAGTCACACAATTAAGGGCTAGAAGCCTAATGAGGATGAGATCCAAATTAAACTGGGCTTTGATGCACTAATGGGCCTTGAGGGGCCCATAGGGTTGGACCTTTGGTGGGGGCTTAGAGCAGCCCACCTAAAGGGGGCGCCCAAGGTGGGGCCCACTAAAGCCCATCTAGGGGCGCCCACCTAGGCTATATAAGGAGGGGAGGAGGGGGGAGGGGGCGCCCCATCTGGAGGAACCCTGGCCGCCCCCTTCTGCAGTCTGCGCCCCCTCTCCTTCTTGCTTCTCCTCCCACGCATTAAGCCCTAGTTCGTTCTCGCAGATCTAGCAATCCGGAGTGCGAAGCTTCTTCCCGTACGTGTGGACATCGTGGAGGTGCTATGCTTGTTGCACAAGGACGAGCCGTTCGTGAGGAGGTTCACGCAACTACACTTCTGGCTTCCATCTGCACTACACCGACACGCTACAAGTTCCGCAACCGCGCGTCTAGTGGTAATCCCGTGATCTATAACTGCATTAATTCTGGTTTATGCGGTAGAAAATTTTTATTTTTGCTACCCCATATTCCTACAATTGGCACACTCATTTTGGCCAAATAACCCCATGTACGTAAGTATGAAAGTGTTGGCCTTTTTTTTCCTTTCCTCACATGGTGTTATCTATTTATTCTTTGTAGGAACACTGTTTAGGACATGACATGCAGTCAATATAGCCTCACTCCACCATTCCTTGGAAAGTCCCACTGTATCTAACATGACATTAACCAAATCAGTTAGAGTGCAGTTAATTCTTTCGGCAACCCCATTTGACTGAGGTGAATAGGGAGGCGTCCTCTCATGAATAATACCATGTTCCTCGCAGAATAAAGTGAATAAATTTGAGAAGTAGTCGCCACCACGATCTGACCAAACTCTTTTGATCTTTCGCTCACGGTGGTTTTCTACTTCAACTTTATAGATTTTAAAGTAGTGTAAAGCTTCATCTTTTGACTTCAACAAATAGATGTAACAAAATCTAGTGCAGTCATCGATCAATGTTATGAAATATCTTTTACCATCTTTTATCAACACGCCATTCATTTCGCACAAATCGGAATGAATTAATTCTAAGGGTGCTAAGCTCCTCGCCTCCGCGACCTTATGAGGCTTGCGAGATTGTTTTGATTCAACACATATATGGCACTTATAATTTTTGACAAAGGAAAATTTTGGAATCAAACTCAAATTAGCTAAGCTCATCATACAACCAAAATTAACGTGACAAAGCCTCGAATGCCAAACATTTCATTCATCAACATTAATAACATTGTACGCAACTTTATTACAAACATTTGACAAAGAAAAATGAAACAAGCCTCCGCTTTCATAACCTTTTCCAATAAAAGTTCCAACCTTAGACAAGATACATTTATTGGACTCAAAGACTAACTTAAAACCATCTCTACACAGTAGAGAGCCGCTGACTAGATTCTTGATGGTGGGGACATGCTGCACATTCTTCAGCTGCACGGTCTTCCCCGAAGTAAACTTCACATTTACCGTACCAACACCAAGAACACGCGCACGTGATCCGTTCCCCATCAGCAAGGAGGAAGTCCCTCTGACCTGGTAAGAAGAAAACAAAGAAGCATCAGCACAAACATAAATATTAGCACCAGTGTCAACCCACCACTCCGGTGAACAAAATACTAAAAGAACTGTAGGTAATGAATTACCGTACCCCGATGTTCCTCCAGGCTCGCTACGGACTTCTTGCCTTTGTGCTCAGGACACTTTGCAGCAAAGTGATCCGTACTCCCGCACACATAGCAAGCTGTGATTGTCTGCTTAGCCTTTGATAGGTTCAGTGGTGGCTTTTTCTTATTCTTGTGGGAGTTGTTCTTCTGAACAAAATTGGCGCTTGAAGCACCAACAACTCCTTTCCCACATATGTCTTTTGCTCTCTCCTTCTCCTCAACATCAAGAATCCCGATTAGTCCATCGATGGTGAACGTCTGTCTCTTGTGTTTCAGTGAAGTAGCAAAGTCCCTCCAAGAAGGTGGCAGCTTGGAGATAATACCTCCGGCCACAAACTTATCGGGTAACACACATGGAGAATCTTTGCTACAATTTTTGAGATCTTTTGCCAGAGTATGTATTTCATAGGCCTGTTCCACCACAGAACGGTCTTCGACCATCCTATAGTCAAGGAACTGCTCCATCACATACAACTCACTGTCGGCATCCGACACTCCATATTGAGCCTCAAGAGCACCCCACAAAGCTTTGCTAGTTGGCAGCTGGATATAAGAATCTACCAGGTTATCGGCCGCATCGAACGCACTCCCTTCCTCTGGAGTGAACTGTTCGGGCTTCCCCTCTTTTACATGCATCATTCTCAGCGCTGTCAACCATAGTATAAGCCGCTCACGCCAACGTTTGTAATTGGAACCATCAAAAGGTAGTGGTTTGAGTGTTGCAGCAAAGCTAGATACCGAAAGCCTATTAATATGATCAGGTTTTTGGATTGTTAGATATCTAAGCTATTTTTGGTATATTTTAATTCCAAATATTACTAACAATTTCATGGCATAAATGAGTGATAATGTGTGAACAAAATATGTGCCTGTCTTCATATTATTCTCACTAATAAGCACGAATAAAATATTAAACCAGAATAGGTTTAGAATGTACCCCCAAGGTGGGACCAGTGCCGGTGGCACCGGGTGCGCCGTTCTGTTGACTGGACATTGTGTCGGTCAGAGCTGTTCGATGTAGCCGAACTTAGTCGATGCAGTGCAGATGGCCATTAGGATGTAGTCGAGACGATCTTGATGTTCACTCAGAGAACACAGGTACGACCACCAGGAAGTAGAGGATGTAGTCGTTCGGCCACCAGGAAGTCGTGGATGTAGACGTTCATTCGACCTCCGGGAAGTAGACGAAGTAGCCGATCAGGGAGCGAGCAGTCGCGTCAAGACGCTCCCCAAAAACCTGATTACCCCGCTATTCCGAGCAGGATCTCAGCGTTGCAGAGGTTTCGGAGGCCTGCTCTCCCCAGAGCTGTGCGGAGGCCTGCTCTCACTAGAACTGTGCTCGCAGCGCCAGCGATGGGGATGGCAGAAAGCAGCAGAGGGAGAAGGGAGAGGTCTGTTGGCATTTCTTAGCAACATCACTAGGAGTGGTTAGTCCCCGGCAACAGCACCAGAAATGCTTGTTGGCATTTCTTAGCGTCACCACTAGGAGTAGTTAGTTCCTAGCAACGGCGCCTCAAAAATGCCGGTATGGTATGTCTTAACATTTACAGAAGGATCTGCAAGCGCACGGATACACCGTTGTAGCATTTCACCTGGAAGTATTCAGGGTATCGTTATTTATATTTTCCCAAGGGATGGCTAGGTTGTGTAAAGTGTATTTACTTAGTTGCATAACCATGACACATATGAGCAAGATGAAGACCACTGACTATACAGGGGTAAGTGATAAATAAAGGATAATCAGGGATAATGTGACACACACAGAACAACCAACTCTCATGAATAAAGAATAAACAAGCAATCCTAAGGTTAGTGGGAGCATAGGCAAAGATTCCTAGTATACTATTCATATTAGCAGATAAGTTACGTTAGCCACATTGCTTAGAACTACAGGTGCCGGGAAATGAGGGACATCGGAGAGAATGACCCGCACTGGAGAACATCCAGTCCCGTTTCATCTTTGCATGAACTCCTACACCGTACCCGAATGTCGGGGAGTACGCTAACCGAGAAGCAGTTTCCCGGCGGACCGACATGGCTTTCACCACCTACGGTCTACCCCAGTCACACCGTGGAGCATCATCATATCCGAAGGATCCCGCATACCCGGGCACCATGCCCGCATATGAGGTCACTACCCTAGCTCCCCCGGGCCCCCCACCCTTCGGATGGACAGGTAAGATGCTAAGGCAAGCCCGAAAGCACAACGAACCGATATCCTTACCCAGATCATCTGGTCTAAGCATGCAACTAGAATAACTTGGTAAAACACAAATCAAGGCTAAGCAAGCTACGAACATAGCAAGATAACCAAGAACGAACTCAATATGAATAGCATAAAGAAAGTCGGAATACAAAGCCATACCGGAGGCCGAGGATTGCTCACCGACCCCGAGGACGACTGGATTCGCTAAGGAGATGAAGTACTAGCCTAGCTCCACTACCCTAAGGAGTACAAGTCACAAGAGAGTGTAGAGAGAGGCCTTCAAGTGGTGTGTGTGAGAGAGTGGTGCGAGGCCCTTTATATAGTGCTAGAGGTCGGTTCCCGCCATCTCCTTGTATGGAAACATCGTCAACCGCCTTCAGGAGGATAGGATCAAGCTTCTCGCCAAATCTCAGCCTCGGAGGCTGCCAGGTGGGGTCGGCCGACCCCCCTTTGGTGCCAATTCCCACCGACCTTTGCTGGTTCATTGCTTGGTGGGTCCTGATGTCAGATGGTCGGTGCCGGGGCTTGGTTGGTCGGTTTGGTCTGTGTGACACCCGGTTTTTAAAAGAAAACCGAATGCATAACTATATGTATACCAGGATCAAGTTCCATATGTATAGTGATGTCATAATGGCATAATGAGCAACAATGTCACGTAATAGATACTTACAACGATTAAAGGGTCTATCAGAGATACACAGCTTCAACTGGAAATGATGGCTCCATGCTTCACAGGCAATCGACCGGGGGTTGCGTGCGTCTAGAACTCAGCAACATCTTCAGCAAACTTCAAGCAGCTTTCTCATCTCTGAGCAGTGTGGGTATAGTAAGGGTGAGCATATGTTGTACTCAGCAAGTATATTAAGAAAATAAATGACATGCAAGGCTAAATCAAGGATAAAGGCTGGCTGAATAAGCAGTAAGCATTTTAATTAACAGTTGAGCATTAAGAACCTATTTACTAGCATGTATGAAACCATCCCACATTTATAAAAAAAAAGTAGATATGTGAGTAAATAAATAAGCTTGGAACATTAAACAACTGAGTTCAAGTAATGATTTCAATTAAGTAGACATATGAGGGTCCGAGCCGCTCTTGACCGTGAGCACGGCTGATATACTAGTTTTCACTCTGCGGAGGTTGCACACTTTACCCACAAGTCGTGTTACCCGTCACGCGGTGCTGATCAGGCACACTCACCACACTTCCTTAGGTATGGCTGCATGGGTACACTACGAGGCCTTTACAAAGACACTCTAACCAGTAGTAGCCCGCTAAGGTTTCAGCCGCTAGGCGAGTGCACCCTCCCCCAGAGTGAGCGTACCCCGTGGGCATACCAAAACCCCTCTGGCAGGCCGATTACCCCTCTTGAACCTAGTCCCCCCTCTTACGCCTTTCGGTAAGCTACTAACAAGCTAGAGGAATCTAATTAATCAGCTAATATCAGAGCCATATAGTCCTTGTGGTTGCGCTGTTTTTCCAGGTGGTTGCTCCATGGTTGATTTTAATTAAGTCCACAAGTTCACCATATTGTCCTAAAAATTATAAAGTATAGAATCATATCTCAAGTGTCATTATTGTAAATCACCCATAACTATTGTTCAGCAACTAAGCAATCTACCCAAAAGATTTTGTAAAAGTAACCCGGCTATTCGAGGACATGGATAATCAAATAGGAATAATAGGTACCCAATCAATTTAATGCATGCAAGCGTAAAGTAAATGTTATTAGGACAAAATATGATTAAGAAATATACTTGCCTTAAATCCATATAATAACTGCTCAGAGTCTTCAACTCTTGTTCATGCATCTCTTCATCTTCATAGTTCTCTAACTGCGTTCCTTCTATTCGCGACAAACATCGGGCACGCATACAAGAAACAAGCAAACCAAGCCCGACTAAGAACAAGGCACTAAATAAAAGAAAAGCATTACAAGAAAGCACTACAAGATAGGGCTCAAAGCTACGGTCACGAAAGCGCAAAAAACACTGAAAACGGAGCTATGATTAAAAAGATACAACTATCGAAAGATTTATATTATAACATAAAGAAAACTATAAGCTAGATTTATTTTAATTAAGAAAAACACATGTAAAGAATACATTCTAATTAACTCAATCAAATTTGTATTTGTAAAGGCGACATAAAATTAGTCATATTTTATTTATCAAGTTTCATTATAAATTATACTAGTTAACTATCTAACTAGCAAACAAATGACATGCGAGAACATGTAAGCGTGAAATTATATGATCCGGGGTTTGAACTAAACAAGTTAATTTGAAACACATTTAAGTTGGTAGTTAATCATATTAACTTTAATTATAAAAGCCGATGTACAACTCTAATTAGCTTTTATTTAGAAAAACCAGTTTCAATAATTATTAATCAAATCAATTCTAAATTTATTTTAAAACGAGAACTATAAAACAACTACGCAACTAAACTATAGATCAAGCTTGTCCATTGCCATGGCTTATAGGGGTGTGCTCACCTGCAGCGGGGGTCCTCAGGATGGCCGGAAAATCGGGGCCGAAGATGAGTCGGCCGGCGGCGGTGTCCGGCGATGGAGGGGCGACGAGGACCAGCGGAACGGGTTCGGCTCGATGCAGTGATCGTCGTGGTGGCCTCGGATTTGCGATCTGCGCACTACGATCTCGACGAATCGGACAACTGACATCCGGCGCCGGTGTTTGCTCGGTGCTCCGCGAGTCTCTGGCGGCGGGGTGCTGCGGCAGCGGCGTGCAGGCACAGGCGACGCAAGCAGGGGCATCTTGCGCGGGCGGCAGCGGTGCGAGGTGGAGGGGCGCGAAGACGAGGCGCAGAGGAAGGGGCGGCGGCGCTGGCTTTGTTTCAGGGCAAGGATGAAGGCGTGCGGCACAAATTGGCTGAGGTGGGCCGATGGAGAGGCAACCAGAAAAGCAAATAAGAATAGTGGGCCGGCAGAGGAAAACCAGCGGAGGAAAGAAGGAAAAAAAAAGAAAAGAAAAAGGGAGAAGAGAGAGAAAAGAATAAAGAAAAGAAAATTAATTCCTTTCTTTAGCTAGGAAGAAGAAATGAGCTCCGTAGACTTTATCAAAAAAAATCATAAGAGACAATTTCCACATAATATTTAGAACACAAGAAGCTCTAATAAAATATTCAGAGCTCTTGAAAAGAGTTTAGATGTTTTCAAGAATTAGAATTGCTCTAGAAAGTTGAGAATAAAAGCCAGTAAAATCTGGATAATTCTCAAAAAGTCTAGAAAACGGATAAGATTATTCGAAAAGATATTCACATCTGACAGTCTGGTTTGTGGGCCTCCTTTGCTCATATTACGTAGGACACGATCGTCTGTGACTTCTGTCTGCGTATTCGTCGTGTTTTCGTCTTATTCCAGACTTGTGTTCCTGAAATCATAATTTCTCGAAAACAACTATGGAGCTAGGTTAATGATACAAATATGCGAGTAAGAAGTATAGTTTTTCTTCTTTAATGAGTATAGTTGACGGTCATATTTTGCACTTAACAAACGTCAACAACACCCCCAAGCTAGCCTTTTGCTCGTTCCTGAGCAAAACAAGGCGCTCGTTGTTGATCAGGAGTTGCTACGATGTTGAATTTCCAACTCATACTTAGGCACAACCGAATGCTTCTTACCTTGATTTTGAATAAGTTGTATTTTTATTCTTACCTATTACCTTACTCCTGTGGAGCTTATAGTTTCACCTCATCTTTAGCGGTTGAGAGTCAGAACGGTATCGTAAAGTGCTCGTTTTTCTTTCTCTTTACCTCAACCGTCAATCCAGAGGTTTTGTAAAGTTTTTTTTCAAAAGAAATTTATAAAGTTCCTCGGAAGATCTCTCGGATCGCTCAATGTGTACAATTCCTCACCAAGGCTTTTTATTCTGCCTTTTTTCCTCAACCTATCTCTAATGGCTGTTTTTATGGAGCTGTAAGTATGGAGGATTTGAAGGCATACCTACTTCTCATATTTTGCTAAGTCAAAGACCAGAACCAAAGGAGAAACAAGTCTTAAACCTTGATCAAGATGTGCAAGTGTGTGGAAATTTTTGGTGGATGGTGTATGAACTCCTTTGTATGCACCATTTCTCTCTTTTTCTTTCTTTTTGGATAAGGGGCTATCTTTTCTTTCTTCTTCTTTTTGTTTTGACATGCCTAAGCATGTTACATATCTTTTTTGGGTATGCATCTTTTATTCTCTCTTTTTTTGACATACTGAAGCATGTGGCATATCTTCTTCGAGTATACATCTTTTATTTTCTTTTTTGCATAGCCCCATATCCTTGATATATTTTTGAGAGAGTGGTGTCATACATGGACATGGAGTTTTATTTTGTGGATGGATGTGTGCTTACTTCTAGTGTAGAAGCATAGCATGTGGTGGAAACGTGTATGTGATCTTGATCATGGGAGTATGAAATGAATCTCACTAAGGGTCACAACAATTTGACAAAGCTAATTGAGATAGCAAGTTGCATATGTGGAAGGTTTTGCAATGAAAAATAACATATGGCTTTGGATAGGAATTTCATATCATCGAGGAACTTCATTATATTTTTGTGTTTTCAAAAATTAAATACTCCGGATGTCAAGTATCACATAAGAGAGGATCATAGCAACTCTACTTAACCATATCATAGCTCACAACAACTTAGATTTGGATCATGCTTTCCGCTACCCACAAGTTTCAAGTTTTAGGTTTGAACATTTTAAGCCACCAAACCCAAAACTAGGTAGAACATAAAGTTGTAACTAAGCATATGAAGGAAATTAATAGAGCAACTATTCATCACTTCAATAAGAAAAACTTACACCATGCTTACTACACATATTAAAAGAAAATATTTTTGGTATTTTCTAAGTTTCGCAAATTTTTATTTGTTTTTAGTTATGCAATTTTTTATGGATTTTTTGGATTTTCCAAATTTTTATGGGTTTCATGCAAAGTTATGAAAGCAGTAATGATAAATGATACAAGTTACCTCTCGTGGGGGTCCTCCCCAAGCTAACTTCAGGCTTACTACGGCTGATCGGGGTTGAAACCCATCTAGCGGCATTATGCCCTCCACTCCTCCTGTCGCTGCAACTACATCTGCTTCATGTTGTGGATTCTTTCACCAGTGTGACGCTGTCATGCTTGGGTGTTGTCGATGTGTTGGTTCAGTGTCTCTTGTATGTTGTCGCCCTGCACCCGCAGCTCACCTAGCTGCTAGGTGATGGCGCCGAAACCTCGGGATGAAGATGTCCGTCTGATGAGGTTCGGGGCTTCACCGGAGCTGGAACTGGTGGACCGGCGGCCTGGTGCCTGCCGTGTCCACTCCTCAGTGCTGGCACTGTGCCATGACAAACCACCGGCATCATGCTGATATGAATGATGTGGATGTTGAGACGGTGGTGTCGGCTCTGCCTCCCTTCTGGTCCTGCTTCTTGTCATCCTGCCAGGGAAACCAGAAGATCTATGCCTACGACCCCTTTTTCGTGGAACGAGAGGGATGGTTAGCGAATGGTAATTATACAAATGGAACTCCGCATTGGGTAACGGAATCTCATTTGTATAGCCCAAGTAAAAGAAAATCAAAGAGTCATTTGGGCCTTTCTTGAGTGTGTGACCTCGGATCAAATAAGCCTCGTCGATATACGCACGGTCGCCCTCAATGAAAGGAATAGAATTCCCCTCTAAGGCACTGATACGTGTAGCGATACGAGTAATCAAAGAAGTGCACTCAATAGGACCCGTCATCTTGAAATTCAAAAGCCACTACCTAACCAAAGCTTGCACGGGGGAGATTTTGATCTTGTTGACCATGGCATAAAGAATGAGCAACTCATTGTTGCGCACGGGTCGGACATCATCTTTTGGAAAGAGAGTGATGGTTAACAACTTGTGCATCAACTGAAGAGTTGGATTATGAATATCACCGCACCGAAGTGCGAACTTGCCATGGACAACTTGACCCGAAATCCGGCACCAAAACTCATGACGATTAAAACCTCGGCAAGCTTGGTGGAGAGAAATAGGCCAGCGTTTATTGAAATCGAGGTGGCCGGCAAAAGTTTTCCAAGAAAGCAAATATTCTTTCCTGAAAAGTCGAAAGTAAACTCCGTTTTCCACCTCCCGAAGAGTGCAAAGAAATTGGATGGTGAGGAATCGAGAACCATACTCCTCAACGGGAACGAAGTTATCCCATCCCATTTCATGCCAAACATTAGAGAAGTCTTCATACATACCTGTTTTGATGAGGAGGTCCGGATCGAATGCTCGGGTGTGGACGAAGCTTCTATTTTTGAGGATGGCATAGCCTTGTCGTTCACGATCATCTCGCAAGTCGAGGTACGGTGCATCTTCCGCATCAATCTCTATGACATTGGCTTGCAGTTCAGCTTGCATCTCTTCATATTGTTCTTCCTCTTCATAGTCCATCGTGCTTGGTGTAGGCGTAGGTTCGGGTGTGTACAAGCTTGAGCCACCCCACAAACGGGATGAACTTCCACCCATCATCTTCTTGAATGCGCCGGAGACCTTCCGTCCTATGCCTTTCATGATGGAACAAAAACGAATGCAACTCGAACGGGTTATGTTAGTGAAACCGAATTGAATGTTTTTACCCGTGAGTTGCTCCTTCTTTCTTGCAGTAAAGAAATGAGAGAGAGAGGTATCTTGAAATCAAATCTTGAGCAAAAATCCAAATGAAAACCCGAGAGCAAAGTTTGAGAGTGAGTGGATGAGAGTTGAGTGTGAGAGATCAAAACTCATCCCTCGGCCTCTATTTAAAGGTAGAATGGCCGGGCACCATTGGGAGAGGCCAGGCTCAACGGCTAGTGACCGTTGGAAAAGGCTGGGCCCACTAGCCGTTGGTAGGGGGCCGGCCGACCCTAGGGTTCGGCCGAACCCTAGGTGGGCCACCTTGTTGACAGCCAGGGCCCACTGCTCTTCTTACGGTCAAAAACTTTTAAAACTTTGGTGCCGGCCAAACTTTGCTTCGAAAAGATATTTAAATTTATTTTACAAAGGATTTTCATGCTCGGAAATATTTTTGGATTTTTGTGAAAAATAGAAAAGGTGCCAGAAAAGTTTCTAGCATGCAATGTTGTTTTGAAAATATTTAAATATGCAGTGGGAAAAAATGAAAAATTTGAGAAAAGCAAAATGGTGGAGAGTGAATATGAGATACGTAACGATTTACCTTCGGCAAGGGCTCATCGTTTTGAGTCTGACGAGCGGGACTTTTCTCCTGCTGTGTTTACCACTGCTCGGCTCATCCTGGAGAATTGGACGAGGACGAGCTTGCGACCTTACGCCACACCTTCTTTGCACATCTTCTTTTGGATCATGTGGTCGTAGGTTTTGGTAGTGGGGATTCTGGTGCATCCCAGATTGCCTGCCCTTCGTCATCCTGTCGGTTCAGGATACACTGCTCTTTCCTCTGTTTGAATCTAAAGAACATGTTCTCCTTTCCAACGCGGAAGCGGATTTCTCCTCTTCCTACGTCAATCCTTGCTCTGGCGGCCCTCAGGAATGGTCGCCCAAGAATGAGCTCGATTCCGAGGTCACCTTCTATATCCATGACTACAAAGTCTGCAAGGACGAAGGAGTCGCGCACGCGGACTAGGACATTCTTGGCTATCCCTTCGGGATACCTGATTGTAGAGTCTGCAAGCTGCACACACATATATGTTGGGGAGAGAGCAGGGTATAAGTGTTTCTCGTATATCACCATGGGCATAATGTTGACACTGGCCCCCAGGTCGCAGAGTGCACGCTCACAGTATTGATCGAAGATTGAGCAGCTGATCATGGGGACTCCTGGATCTTCTTGTACTGCTACTAACAGGCCATCCCAAGTGTCATTCTTCGGGAGATTGTACCTGCCTGCATGGTTAGTTCGAGGAGTCTGCCGGGGAAGGTTGCCCCACCCGGTAGATACCATATTTGCAGTTTCAACGGGAGATTCGGGTTGCCCCGGGATCTTCCCGTTCTCAGAGATAGGAGCAGCAACAGCTAATTGAGCCAGTTGAGTTTCTATCATTTTGTTGAAACTTAGTTGATTTTTATGAGCAGAAGAAAAGTTTCAACTTTAGCATGTATGCTTTCCAAAATTTTATCATTGGCAGCAAGCTTTCTATTTAATGATTCATTGATTTTAGCTTGGCCAAAGACTAAGTCTCTCAAGGAGGGTTGGTTCGAATTGAAATTTGAGTTATAATTGTTACCTCCTCCTTGTAATGGTGGGTGTGCTTGACCCCACCCCTGGCCTCCTTGTTGACGGAACCCGGTGTTGTTATTGATATAGGCTGCGTCTTCACGGGTCTCGGGGCAGTCACTCCCCGAATGTCCACCGTCACCGCAAACCTCGCACGTAAAGTACGAGTTCATGGCATGGACGGGAACAGGCATCTGTGGCCGGTTCCCTTCATCAAGCTTTTTCAGTAGGAGGTCCAGCTTGGCAGCAAGCATGTCCGTCTCCTTGACGGTATGCATTCCGCCCTTGGTTCTGGGCTGGGAACGCTCCTCGTTCCAGCCCTGGTTGGAGACCATCTTCTCGATTAAGGCCGTAGCCTTGGCAATGGTGAGATCAAGATAGGCTCCTCCAGCAGTAGCATCAAGGTGGGCTCTGGATGTAGTCGTTAGCCTGTTGTAGAAGGTTTAGAGCACGAGCCACTCGTCCATCCCATGATGAGGACAGGCGAGTATGTATTCTTGCAGTCTCTCCCAAGCTTCTGGGATGGATTCCATCCCTGTCTGCTGGAAACTTGAAATTCTTCCACGCAGGGCATTGGTTTTGCCCAACGGAAAGAATTTAGCGAAGAACGCCGTGGAACACTTGTCCCACGTGCTGACGGCTTCCTTGTTCTGATAAAACCACTGTTTCGCTTTCACCAGGAGGGAGAAAGGAAACAGGCGGAGCCTGATGGCGTCAGTCGTAATGCCCCGTATGGTTACGGTCTTGCAAAGCTCCAGAAAGTTCTGGAGACAGGCGTTAGCGTCCTCATTCGGCTTGCCACAGAATGGGCTAGCCTGCACCATATTTATGAGGATAGACTTCAGCTCAAAGTTCACGTCCCCAACATTAACGTTGGGTCTAGTTGCCACATTGGCAGCTGAGGGGATGGAGAAGTCGCGGAGAGTCTTCTCAGCCATCAGTTCGGTGATTGATGGTGCTTGGGAAGCTGGTTTGCTTGTCGACTGCGAGATCGGAGGAGGGACGACGCGAGGTCGGACCCTTCTCACGAGCTTCTTGGGATTTTCAACAAAATTTGTTAGCAAGGAGAAACCAGACATGCACTACCCTGTTTTCATCCAATCAGGAGAAAACAAAAAGATAAACACATTAGCCTGTATAAGCAGTAGCTACCTCTTACTTATATTGTCATGTTTATATACTTTAGTAAATATACTTTACACCTAGTGCCATCCCCGGCAACGGCGCTAGAAATGCTTGTTGGCATTTCTTAGCGTCATCACTAGGAGTGGTTAGTCCCCGGCAATGGCGCCAGAAATGATTGTTGGCATTTCTTAGCGTCATCACTAGGAGTGGTTAGTTCCTAGCAACGTCGCCTCGAAAATGACGGTGTGGTATGTCTTAACGTTTACAGAAGGATCCGCAAGCACACGGATATACCGTTGTAGCATTTCACCTGAAAGTATTCAGGGTATCGTTATTTATATTTTCCCAAGGGATGTCTAGGTTGTGTAAAGAGTATTTACTTAGTTGCATAACCATGACACATATGAGTAAGATGAAGACCACTGACTATACAGGGGTAAGTGATAAATAAAGAATAATCAGGGATAATGTGACACACACAGAACAACCAACTCTCATGAATAAAGAATAAACAAGCAATTCTAAAGTTAGTGGGAGCATAGGCAAAGATTTCTAGTATACTATTCATGTTAGCAGATAATTACGTTAGCCACATTGCTTAGAACTATAGGTGCCGGAAAATTAGGGACATCGGGGAGAATGACCCGCACTGGAGAACATCCAATCCCGTTTCATCTTTGTATGAACTCCTACATCGTACCCGAACGTCGGGGAGTACGCTAACCGAGAAGCCGCTTCCCGACGGACCGACAGGGCTGTCACCACCTGCGGTCTACCCCAGTCACACCGTGGAGCATCATCATATCCGAAAGATCCCGCATACCCGGGCACCATGCCCGCATATGAGGTCACTACCTTAGCACCCAACAATATAGAACTTTGCAGTGTCCAAGACACTTTGCGTTCCAGCACATTGCTCTGTGGTACAAACAAGACCCTCGGCAAGCCATGCGCGGGCACGGCAGTTTTTTTTTTTTTTTTTTTGACAGAGCCGTGTATCAAATTGCAAGTGGGGCGGGTGTCGGGATACCCACTACCTGTCAGCAGCAGCCGCAAGCTTCTTGTGGGCATTTGCGTGAGCCAGGAAGACGCCGCATGCTAGCTGCGGGTGTTTACGGCGGCCCACAAGATGGCAGGATGCGCACGAATGCTGCACATCACAGCATCCAAAGGGCACCGAGCTTTGGGCAATGCAGAAACATGATGCCTGTGCCCATTCTCACATATATAGTCTGCATGTGCACAATCCGCAAGGAACAACAACGCAATATGTCACACGATCTACTACCTTCTTCAATGCGGCAATATCTTCTACTCTTTAGTGAACTTAGAAATGCAAAAAGGATAATAACAATGTCATGAACTAAACACTTTCTCCAATAAAACTAATTCTCAGATGTACAATCCAAAAGGAAATATAATCTGGATACATGTTGCTACCTGCTTCAAAGGACACAACATCACTCCAAGGACCTTTTCTCAGGCTAAACTGAAAGTTTTTACCAAGGCAAAGAACCATCTCCCAATTATACAATTTCAACTACTTATTTACAGCCAGTTTCTTTTCTGTTCTCTGTACCACGTGAAGGAGAAATGTGATTCACAGCTGCAAGTAGAAAACTAGGCAAGAAACGGAAAAAAAGCTTGCTGAGATTGGTTCAGGCATGAGTCTAGTTTCTGCGCAGGTCCTAGAGCTGATAGCGGAGGAAGAAAGATGGATTAGTCAGCTTCTGCGGTGCGCGATGGCTGCTGCTGCGAGGAGCTGGGAGGACGAGGCGGCCAGGCGGGATACACGGGCTGTGCGGGTTACCTGCATATGACCCGTCGCTGAAGTGGACTGCGATGCAGTAGTAAATGGGCTCAGCAGGTCAGCTGAGTGGCCGGCGCCCTTGCATCCTGAGCCGTGGAGGATGCACACTGCCATTCGACTCGCCAACCTGGCCAGTCAACCAGTAATCGCTTTCCTCGATGCCTCACATTACCAATTATCCCAAACAATCCACGACTGCTGGTACAGTATCCAACCCACAGGTTGTGTATGTTGTTCATTAAAATAATGGACAGCATTGTCTATACAATGAAATCTCTTAATATAAGTACTTGGATATCATTCAAATCAGATCTCAAATGGCAGTTCAAACAATTACTACTGGTTCCACAAGGTGAATGATCACTCGTAAAAAAGGTGGCAAATTTTTTTTCACAATATCGTTGAAACTTCCAAGCCTTTTCGTGCATATTTATGTTGGAGTTGATCTCCACGTGCCCGATCCAAATATCGGGTCTAAGGATGGCAACGGATCGGGTTCGATTCGGGTGGAGTATCTGGACACCCAAAATCAAAACCCGAACCTGACCCGAACTTCCAATCGGGTGATAATTCATACCCAAAACCGAAATCCGCAGATACCCGAAACTCAACGGTTAATCCGAAACTCGAATTAACTTCCTGCTTGATTCGCGGACTGGCCAATCAGGTGTGGAATATGCATCAACGGAAGTGAAGGATCCAGGGGACAGAGGCTCTTGTTTCAGATGAGAGACAAGCTAACATTGTTTCAGATGAGAGACAAGCTAACAGAGATACCCGCAAAAAAAAAAAGCTAGCAGAGACTGCCTGGTCCTCGAGGATTGAGCGATTGAAGAAGCAAGGACCACTGGAGCGGGCGTGCGGGGCGCAGGCATCCTTTGGGCGGCAGCCGGCGGCCCGCGTGCGGGGCGCAGGCGGCAGGCAGCCTCTGCGCGGCGGCTGTCGAGCGGCGTGCGGGGCGCGGGGCCGCGTGTGCCCTCCGAGCGAGCGCAGCGCTGCCTCGCTGGGGCCTGCGCTCGCTGCAGGTCGGCCGGCAGTGGGGACAGGGCCGGGGCGGGCGGGTGGCCGGCAGGCCGGCCGGTGGGTGCCTGGCGGCCGCCGGGATGGGTGTGGTGACTGGTGAGGGGTGAGGCGGCCGTGAGAGTCTGTGAGGGAGGTGGGACTGGTGTGGGTAGAATTCTTAGATTATATACTTAGGGTTGTTAGATGGGCTCTATTGGGCTGGTTGTTTTTGGGGTCCAATGAAGCTCCGCGGGTAAGATTGAGAATCCGCTCCAAACCCAAAATATTTCGGATATCCGAACCCGCAAATCCGCGGGCGAGAATCAGAACATGAACCCGAAACCCGCAAACCCGCAAACCCGCGAATATCCGCCCCGAACTCGATCCGCTGCCATCCTTAACCGGGCCGGACCCCTTGAACACGCCCTGATCGGGGGCGTCCAGCCCATATGGCTGGTGGGCCCCCGTCGCCCGCGCTATATAGAACGGAAGAGGGGCCGGGGCATAGAACACGAGGTTCACCGCCGCCACAACCCTCTCCCAAATCCCTACCGATCTAGGGTTGCGCGAAGCAGACGGGAAGCACCACCACGACGCTACACATCGCCGCCGCCGGACCAACGCCTCGTCGACCCCGAGTTCCTCGCTGCCATCGGCGCCATGGCGCACCTGACTTCATCCTCCTCTGCGCCATCCCCGGCCGACGGTTTAAGCCTCCTCCTCACCCCTCTCTCCCTCTCTCTCTCGTAGATCAGGGATGAATAACCACTTGTATATCTACTCAGAAGTTGTATTCCCCTACCCGGTTTTGCATCTAGAAAAGATCTTGTACAGAAACTAAGAATATGTGATTTTTAACATTGGTATCATTCGCCGATCTAGTTGTGGATCGGGTTTTGAGGAAGAATCAAAGAAAGAGACATAGAATCGATCTCGAATCGAAGCAATAGAAAAGAAAGAAAGCAAGGTTCGGTCTCGAATCGAACAAGAGCACCAAGAACCCTAACCCTAGAACACAGATACCATAACCCTAGCCAAGAAAGTGGTAGCGGGGCTTACCTGGGCCTCCCGCCGGTGCGCCCTCCGGCCACCGCTGCGCACGCATGACCCCGGGTCGGCGGCGCACACGAACAGATGTGCCCCTCCCCCCACTCACGTGTGCGGCTCGGGCACCGCCGTCCGGCCGCTCGACGGCGGCATGCTCCCACGAGGGTGAGCGCGCACGCCGGCGGCGCCGCCGTCCATCTTCCCCGGCCGCCATGGCCGCAGCTCTTCAGACTCAAGCAAGAGAAACGGGGGCAGGCAAGATAGAAAAGAAGGGGTCGCGGTGCGGGCCGGGCGTCCGGACTTGGCCGCGCGCCAGCGGCGGCGGCGCCGCCGGACCCGGAGCAGAAAAGGAAGGAGGAGAAAATGGCGGTTAGGGTTTCGGGGGCCGGCGCCCCGGCCGGTTTTGTCGCGCCGGATTGGGCGGTGTACCGTCGGATCAGATCCGACGCCCACGATCGGCTAGGCGGCGTCAGGCCGAAATAGGCCCAGGTGGGAGCCGCGGCCAGGCCGAATGCGCGGCCCAGGCCCAGGTTGCGGCCTGGGCACGCGGAGGGGCACCTGCGCGCGGCTGGGCTGTTGGCCCAATTCAGTTTTGGGCCGTAAGAAGAATTAGAATTTCATTTTTCTTTTAATTTTAGAAGCTTTTTTGAATAATGGGCCGCAGGCCGAAAGCTCTCTAGGCGCATGAACAGTAACAGCTTAGAATTTTTCCTTTTATTTTCAGAACTCTTTTGAATATGAACTCTTCGATGAATTAGAATTTAAACTCTGTAAATAAATACACCAACGTGTATTATTTAAAGAGCAGAAAAGTAAAGAAATATGCTCCTGAATATTTAGAATTTTACATATTTCCGCTGCAAAGAATTATAATTGTTGTCTCTATGTTAATTTCAACCAACGAGATAATTATCATAGAGGCACATAGAATTTGTTTTTCAGAATTTTTCCAAATTTTTCAGAAGCTTTTTAGTTTGAATTTGGCTATATTTTGCCTAGAATTTAAATTTGCACCGAAGTGTAAATTCTTTTAGAACGAAGAACACAGAAATATGCTTCTGAATATTTAGAATTTTTATATGTTTCCGCTGCAAAGAATTGTTTTTTTCTCTGTGTTAATGTGAACCAATGGGGTAATTAATACAGAGGAATATAGAATTTTGACTTGAACACTGAATTTTATGAATTATGATATTGTAATTTCTGACCATAGTTGATGTTACAATATTATAATTTTGTCTAGAAATTTTATGTATTTTTTCTATCTCTGCCCAAAGGTGATTTAAACTTAATCCACAGAATACTGTACGTTTGAATTTTGACCAAAGTTAAATTTAAATATGTCATTATTGTTATCTTGAAATTGTACTCAAGTTTTCGAATTTTGTGATCCAATGCTATGTCATATGTGAATACCATTCCAGAATTAAATGGTCAGAACTATGGGAAATGATTTTTAGTAGTTACAAATTGCTCTGGCGATGACTAATATAGATTTGGCCATCACAATGCCAGCTCCAAAAGAACCAGAAAATTCCATAAGGGCTCAGAACAAAGCAGCGATGCATGGGTTGTTCAATAGAAAGCCCATGACATTGCTTGGACCAAAATAGAAAATTCAGCAGGCACGTTGGAATATTTCAAACCGCAAGTGCCTGATGATCATCAGAGGTACCATTTCAGATGGTATAAGAATGACAATTCCAGAATGAGCCACCGCTACTGAGTATATAGCAATGGTGAAGAGTCAATTCACTAATTCTTCCAAATTTATGCTGCCACTTTGGCTAAGCAGCATATGACCATAAAATATGCTGGTGGTGAAATAAGATAACAGATTCTAAAAATGAGCCACGTGGCAAACAAGTTTAAGACAATGAACATGCCTTTTCTAGATGTCTTCATTGTTCAGCTGGTGTTCAAGAATATTCCCAAGAACTTTCTAACTTTTCGTGTCAATTAGAACACTTAGCCAGAAAATAGGAATGTTAAGAAACTGTTTACCATGTGCAGTCAAAAATAGGATAGACTCAAGGCCGCCAATGGAGGTGAGCTTGTCTTCCATGTTCAGCAGAAAAACAAGAACTATCAGAACAATAAGAAACTTTTTCCACCTAGTACAAATCAGAAGGAATTTGATAAGTGTGTCACGATCAGATGATGACTCTATTGATTCTTATTTTGGTGATGGCAATTGTGAAATACAGTTTAATAAAGAATGTGTTGGTCATGCCTTCCTTCCGACAAGACAAGACATACTTGCTTTCATTATCAGAGAATGTGAATGTTGCAAATTCTAAGAATAAGAATTCTTTCCTCATATGAGAATGTTATAAAGAAACGCAAACAAATTGATACAATCTCGTCGAAATTATGGCACTGTCGTTTAGGCCATATTTCGAGGGGGAGAATAGAGCGCTTAGTGAAAGCATCAATTCTTCCGCCATTAGAATTTTCAGAATTAGAACAATGTATTGATTGCATTAAAGAAAATTTGCTAAGAAAATAAAGAACGATCGGAAGCATTGGATAAATTCAAGATATTTAAAGCAGAAGTAGAAAATCAACATGATTTAAAGATCAAGATAGTAAGATCCGACCGTGGGAGGGGGGAGTACTACAGTCGGCACACCCCTTATGACCAAGTTCCTAGATCTTTTGCGAGGTTCCTTATGGAAATGGCATAGTTACCCAGTATTCGACACCGGGCGAGCCTCAGCAGAATGGAGTAGCACAAAGAAAAAACTGTACCCTAATGGATATGGTCAGAAGTATGAATCATGGACAGGAAGAGAACCCTCGCTTAATCACTTTCGTGTGTGAGGCTATCCAACTGAGGCTAAGGTATTTAATCCAAACACAGGGAAATTAGATCCCAAGACATTCAGTTGACATTTTATTGGCTATCCAGAAAAGTCTAAGGGATATCGCTTCTACTGTCCCGACAGACACATGAAGTTTATAGAAAAAAGACACGCTGCCTTCTTAGAAGATCAAATGATCGGGGGGAGCATGGTAGCCAGAAAAATTGATCTTGAAAAGAAGCGGGCATTCGTTCCAACTCCGATGACTCAAGAGCCCTATTTCTCGTTGCCTGTGGTTGCGGCACCAATAGAGCAGGAAATTATAGTGCCAACGCCTATTGTCAGTTCTCCTGACGTGGCATCAAATGGAAATGAGGACCCTGTTCCTCAAGACCAATTAGAACCCGTTGCCATGGATGAGGGGGAGCATCAGCAGCCTCCTGAACAAGAAATACTAGTCGCAGTGGCCCCGAGTAGGCCACAAAGAATTAGAAAATCAGCTATTTCTGATGACTGTGAAGTCTATAATAGCGAAGAAATTCAAATGGAGGATGATCCCACCTCTTTTGAAGAAGCCATGAGAAGTGTGAATTCATCCAAGTGGACTGCAGCCATGGAAAATGAAATAAAATATATGAGGGCCAATAGAGTTTGGGACTTAGAAGAAATTCTTAAAGGAGCCAAAACAGTAGGCTGCAAATGGGTCTACAAGACAAAATGTGACTCCAAAGGGAACATAGAAAGATTTAAAGCGCAACTTGTGGCGAAAGGCTTTACGCAAAGAGAAGGGATAGATTACAACGAGACATTTTCCCCGGTCTCATGTAAAGATTCTTTCAGAATAATAATGGCCTTAGTGGCACATTATGATCTAGAATTATATCAGATGGATGTGAAGACGACATTCATGAATGGGGATTTATATGAAAATATCTACATGGCACAGCCAAAAGGTTTTGTCATGAATGGCAAAGAAAACTTAGGGTGCCGCCTGGAGAAATCGATTTATGGCTTAAAGCAAGCCTCAAGGCAGTGGTATTTAAAATTTGATGAAACAATAAGAAAGTTTGGATTTAAAGAAAACGAAGAGGACATTTTCATTTATGCAAAGTTCAAGAACAGGAAATTCATTTTCCTCATCCTGTATGTAGATGACATTCTGCTATCTAGCAGTGATGTCGATTTACTACTGGAAACAAAGAAATTCTTGTCGTCGAAGTTTGATACAAAAGATCTCGGTGAAGCTTCATTCGTTTTAAGAATTGAGATTCATCGAGACAGAAGAAACGAGGTGTTGGCATTATCACAGAAAGCATACCTAGAAAAGATATTAAAGAAATATAATATGCCCAAGAGTAAACCCACACCTGCTCCAATAGTCAAGGGCGACAGTTTCGGGAAATATCAGTGTCCCAAGAACAAGTACGAGCTCGAACAAATGAAGGCAGTGCCTTATGCTTCAGTTGTTAGAAGCTTACAGTATGCACAAGTGTGCACACGCCCTGACTTGAATTTTATTACCGGGATACTTGGCTGATACCAGAGTGATCCAGGCATAGAGCACTGGAAAATGGTAAAGAAAGCTTTATGCTATGTGAAGGGTACAACATGCCTCATGATGACATATAGAAAATCAAAATCTTTAGAAATAAAAGGATATTCAGAATTAGACTTTACAGGAGATGCGGATGATAGAAAACCCACGTATGGATATATCTTCACTCTTGCAAAAGGGAGCGATATCGTGGAAAAGCTCCAAGCAGTCACAGCATCATCCACGATGTATGCTAAATTCGTAGCATGTTATGAGGCCTCATGGCAGGTCACATGGCTTAAGAAATTAGTACTGGATAGAAAGTGGTCGACAGCGTAGGAAAACCACTGAAATTATACCGCGGTAACGAGCCAGCAGTATTTTGTGCTCATAACAATAAGTCGAGTGGTGCTGCCAAACATATCGACATTAAGTTTTATGTTGTTAAGGAGCAGGTCCAGGAC
Source organism: Panicum virgatum (assembly GCF_016808335.1). Taxonomy (NCBI): domain Eukaryota; kingdom Viridiplantae; phylum Streptophyta; class Magnoliopsida; order Poales; family Poaceae; genus Panicum; species Panicum virgatum. Next base: position 17,183,094 of record NC_053146.1, on the reverse strand, counting down.
CAAACAATTTGTCTAGAACATCTCAGAACAAGCAAGATGTTATCGGATCCGCTTATAAAAGACCTACCACCCAAAGTGTTCAGAGAATACTTAGCCAATATGGGTTTAAGGGAAAGCCTATGATTCCTGGACAAAGAGGGCCCAAGAATAAGATTCTGTTCCAGACCGGAGAGGTGAGTGTGGCTGTTAATCTGACGGTAACAACTGTCATGACGAGGCACGTCCTATACACTGATCTGCGATGGGATGGAAAAAATTCATATACAGAACAAGAATAAGAATAATGAGAGATCAAGGGGGAGAATGTTGGAGTTGATCTCCACAGGCCCGATCCAAAGATCGGGCCGGACGCCTTGAACACGCCCTGATCGGGGGTGTCCAGCCCATATGGCTGGTGGGCCCCCGTCACCCGCGCTATATAGAACAGGAGAGGGGTCGGGGCACAGAACACGAGGTTCACTGCCACCACAACCCTCTCCCAAATCCCTACCGATCTAGGGTTGTGCGAGGCCGACGGGAAGCACCACCACGTCGCTCCACATCACCGCCGCCGGACCAGCGCCTCGTCGACTCCGAGTTCCTCGCCATGGCGCACCCGACTTCGTCCTCCTCTGCGCCATCCCCGGCCGACGGTTTAAGCCTCCTCCTCACCCCTCTCTCCCTCTGCCTCTCTCTCTCTCTCTCGTAGATCAGGGATGAACAACCACTTGTATATCTACTCAGAAGTTGTATTCCCCTACCCGGTTTTGCATCTAGGAAAGATCTTGTATAGAAACTAAGAACATGTGATTTTTAACAATTTATACTTGAACTCAATAAAACCCGATCGGCTTCAGTGAATAACGAACACGAGGCGACAAGAAGGAAAAATAAGGGCTTTTGTTGCCTGCTACTTACCTTGTAAACACTCTATTAGGCTATTAGCTAGTTAGGATACAACTATAGTAAGCTCTTTCTCCGGAAGAGTATGCCTCTTTGTCCTTCTATGGTTCTATCTGGTTCTTTGTCCTTCCATATAACTCTATCTTTGGAATTTGATTGAAACTGATTCCACTAATGCAGGACATAAATGATTTAGAATAAAAACATATTGTATGAAAACTATAACATTTTAAAGAAAATAATTACACACGAAAGTAATTTGCATGATAAATATAACAACTTAAAACTCATATATCTTTTCAATCTAACTGATGTTTATGTATTAATGGTAACAATCGACATAGGAATTGTAAAGCGAATTGTATTTTGGATCGGAGGGCGTACTATTTATTGGAAGATCCCAATAAGAGCTGCTATTCTGGTCTTAGTATCCACAGTTGAAAGTGTCTTGAGATTAAATATAAATGCTAACATAATGTGATAGATCAGGCCTAATTAATTTTGAACATGAGAAAGGAATTGCAAACAAAATAAAAGCCTCAAAAGTGCATCCCCAGCACCCCCTCAGCAGTTCAATGGGAAAGACAGTGCATACTGAACAGTCGATTCATGGTTTTGGCCGTGAAGACTGAACTCCTTGAAGCACATCCGTGATGTGTTTAACGAAAAGTGCAAATACTGTGCATGGGGAACAGAACATGAGGAGCACCAAAAGAGCAACACTGCCGTTTTTGTACTGGTTCGGATCTACAAGTTTTTAACCATGAAGTTGAACTTGTTTAAACAATCCTTTCCTTTCTTGTGGTAGTACTTGGTAGAAGAAAAATTGAAATGTCTGCACTACTTCTAATCCCTTGTTAACATGATTATGCAAGGACATAATTATTCAATTAATGTAACCCTTGTGAGAATGCGGACATCCTGCGCAAATCATATATCCAGGCCAGAAGCTAGCCAAGACAGAGCAACATTAATTGGAGCAAACGGCCATAACAGGCGTATTGCAATCCGAAGCAGCACTGATCGGAGCACAGTCGTTTCCTCGATGGGGAACGAGCTGCAGACTGCTTCATCTCCACAAGGAGGAAGGTGCGTGACTGAATCACCCCAGTTTGTTTAGGTCCCCATGCAGATGCAGGCATGCACCCTTGATAATAGGCAACCCGTGCGTTTTACCTTCCTGAGCAGCCTACGGAGGTCTGGCTCCGGAGCGCGTCCTCCCTGTGTTTCTCATTCCCAAGCCATAATCTCCAGGGTCCCATGCGTGCGTCTGGATTCCTTTGATCACAGCAAAGGGTAAGGTAGGGTATAAAAAAGGCAGGACATGAAAGAAAACATGTGGAAGCAAGCAAGCCGGGATATTGTTGTTGGGCACCTTTTATAGAAATGACTTCGGAAGAAGTTGGAAATATGGCCTGAAAGAGAATTTGGCTGCTCTGTCTACACCTGCAGTGAACTTAAGTGTGTCTGGTACGGAAAGTTCTCCTCAAACAACCAAGACATGAATTCAAGAAATGACATATTGGTGCATCTATTGAAGCATGTCTGGGAATGCAATATTGAAGCCTCTAAAACAAGTTATTTATAGGGGCGGGTGATATGGTGAGCCGCGCAAAGAAATGACATTTCTAGGGGCGGCTCACCCTATCACCCTATCATCCGCCCCTACAAAGTTTGAATTGAGCGAGCGGCAGCTATAAAATTTACAAAGTTTGAACGGAGCGAGTGGCAGCTATAAAATTTGTGTGGACGACGGCACGGGGCACGGTGCAACTATTAATATCGCGGCACGGGGCGCCTCGATCTCCTCATCTCTCTCCTCTGTCTATCCACTTATCCTCCCTCATCTCTCTCCTCGATCTCATCTCTCACCTCTATCTCATCTTCCTCCTCTATATTATCTTCTGGGGTACGGGGCACGGCGCTGCAGCCTCCGGAGGCGACGTAGCTCGACCATCGGTCGGCTAGCCACGAGCGAGCGGCGGGGTGGAACTCGACCCACGGCCTACAAGGGAGCGGCACGGGGTGTGGTTGCGGTGAGGGAGCGGCCGGGGGGGGGGGGGGGGACGCGAGGACGGTGACGGGAGCTCTACGGGCACCTCTATCCTGTACGAGGAGCTGTACGCGGCGCAGGTGATGTTGGACGGCTGCGATGCGACCGCGTGGAGCTGCTATGGCGGTGCGGCACGCGGTGTGGCTCGGTGGGAGCAGATCGGAGCTGTGACGGGAGTAGAGTGGAGCGGCGTTAGTGGTGCATGGCATGCGACGCGACTCGGCCGCACAGCGCAGCGACCGCAGCGGCTCAGCGCGCAACACAACGACAGCGGTGTTGCATTGAGCAACTGCCGCGGTGCTTTTTTTGTTTTTTATTCGACCTGTAGGGGCGGGTGGCCCCGTGATCCGCCCCTAAAAATATATTTCTAGGGGCGGATCATGCCCTTACCCACCCCCTAGAAATGGATTTTTAGAGGCGGGCGCGTTACCCGTCCCAGCAGCGTTACCCGTCCCAGCAAACATCATTTTTAGCTGTGAAAAACAGGGACAGGTGCAGTGTCCGCCCCTAAAAATGACTTTTTGAATCTTCTACTGCAATTAACACACTTGAATTAACACACTTGAACATCCATACACTAGTTGACTTTGCAATAACACACTTGAATTGACATTTTGAATAACAAATCTGAAAAGTGTAACTTTAATGAAAATGCCATGCCATTCAAAATTTCATTTCTTTCATTACCACACTTTCATATTCTAGTAGAACAGAAATTTGAGTATGAGCAGCAATTCTATCATGTCCATGCAGAAAGCCATTACCATGCGTGGTTGATATTCAACACATTAGGAATAGGGACCCTTTGCTGCGTAGGTGATGTCACAGAAGTCTGGTTACCAGTAGCCACAATCCCACAATTCAGGGACTCGGCAGTTCTGTTAAGATGTAAACATGATCTTGATGGCACCGGAGATGTACACTCAGTCCATGTTATTCAAGAAACTAATAGCAGGTATATATGCATGTTATATTACTCGATCAAATGTGCATCTTGCAAATGGTAAGTGCGAGAACATGTATTTTGAGTGAGAACTGAGAAGGTATAGTAAGCAGACACCGAAAGTTCACATAAAAAAGTAAGTACCACTGTATTTGTGATAGTCCCGATGCCTTCCATGCCTGTAGCTTCATCAAAGAAAAACATTGTTTGCACTACAATACCATTCAGCGAACTGGATACTAGCACTAGTACGCTATACAGTGTCCATTTATAGTACAAGTTTGAGTGAATGCTGCCAAATCATTGTGTCTTAAACTTGAGAACACAAAATGAAGCTCAACTCCTGAAATTCCTGCATAAGTTTTTCAACAGAGAGGACATACCATGGGTTCACTTGGTCTGGGAAAATTATTATGGCAATGGTTCTCTACCATCCAGTCAAAAGAAAGGATCTTTCTGGTGGAGAGATATCCTCAAGCTTTTAGATGCTTATAAGGGGATGGCAATGGTCAATATTCAGGATGGTTTAACATGTCTCTTTTGGGATGACATGTGGCTTAATAGGGTCCCTAAGATACAGTTCCCAGAGCTCTACTCATTTGCAAGGAATGTAAATATTTCACTGCGTGCAGCTTCTGAGGCACAAGATCCAAGTCAGCTCTTTCATATCCCGGTTTCAGAGATTGCTCTACAGCAACTGCTTGCTCTAGCTCAGGATATCTCAACATTACCTGAGACTGATGATAAAGACATTTGGTCCTATATATGGGGTTCTCCTTTTTTCTCCTCATCCAAAGCTTATAAACACCTCACAGGACATAGACTGGTCCATGATGCATTCAAATGGCTCTGGAAATCAGCTTGCCAAAACAAACACAAGGTCTTTTTTTGGCTTCTTCTGAATGATTGATTGTCGACCAGAGAATTGCTGAAAAGAAAAAATATGGCGCTCCCCTCTTACTCTTGTGTCTGCTGCACCCTTTCAGTGGAAGAATCAGTGTTTCACCTCTTTATTAATTGTCCCTTTGCTCATCTATGCTGGTCCTCTATTGGCCTTGTGGTCGGGCAAGATGATGCTTTCATCACTTTGGAAAATTTAAGGACACAACTTGGTTGCCCTTTTTCATGGATATCATTATTACAATGTGCTGGTGTATCTGGATGCAAAGGAATGATCTCATTTTTAGAGGTATTCAACCAACTCAAGACCAATGCCATCGTCACTTTGGAAAGGAATTCTCCCTAGTTATTCTCAGGGCGAAAGCAAACCAAAAACAATTTATGTCATCATGGCTGGAGGCTCATTTGTAATTTGGCTGATCTTTTTTATTTCTTTCTTTGTTTCTTGAACTTTTTGTAACAGTTTTTTCCTTTCTTAATTTTAATATATAACCAGTAGGGGATTTTCCCTCCTGTTTCATCCAAAAAAAAGCTGCCAAATCATAGCACAACCAACCTAAACGTACGTAATACTGTAAATGAAACTCAACTATATATAAATGAGTAGTGGAAAAAGAGCCTTGCTATACGATACTTCTATTACCTCAAATATTTTATTTATTCTTCCTATTTTCTTTAGATAAAAAATATATAAATCCTATTTCGTCCTAGAAGGCAATATGTGATAATAATCTGGTGACGCTTGAGGACAAGCAGTGCTGCTAACAGGTGACGTCACTGATGCATAATTAGCAATGTGCAGCTCTTAGAAAACTCTACAAAGATGATCACGATGTTCTAAGGCACATAACAATTGACATTATCATGCACTTAACTATCGAATGTGTAAACTTTAACTAGTGTAGAACTTGTATTTGTGTGAGAGAATAATTAAAGGTACTATACGAGTAAATTGAGAATTACTCATTAATTTTGTTAGCAGTGTGTACGTGTAGTTTTGGATATCTTGAAACATGTTGTTGGCAGTCAAAATTGGCAACTGTCGAAGGTCGACCGGTCAGACCGGTCTGATCCTGTGTAATCCGAATCAGGTTAGATATGATTTGTAGAGGGGGTTTGTGACCCGATTTGGAAGGGGTACATCCTCTCTGGCCCATAAATATAAAGGCCACAGCCGATTGAGGTCCTACTACCCAACCGAATCAATCAATCTACTATTTTCCTTATTTTTCCTCAAACCCTAACTTTTCCAACCTGTGCTATTCTTTGCTCGTCTCGACGGCGTTCAAGGGCATCTTGAGTGGCCTGCCGACCTCAAGACAACCCTAGATCTTCAAGCTCCGATGGGGTCCCTCCCGAGCTTGGGTTTTAGGCTTCGCGGGATTTTCTACGCCCAACCGGTCTGACCGGTTGGCGCGACCGGTTTGACCGATCGCCGGTTCTTCTCGCTGGTGATTTGATCGTTGCGATCCGCACGTTCTAGCACTTGTGTGTTGACCAGAACTGTGTCAACATACTTTTTGGCGACTCCACTGGGGAAAGATCTGAGTTCATCGGACGCAATGGCCGGTGAGAAGGTTGACCCCAAGGTAGATTCCACTTCTGTTGACATCAAGTATTAAGACATACTTGAGGAGAGCCGCAAGCAATTCGAGGCTGCGCTCCAGAAAGAGCAGGAGGAGGCCAAGAAGAGATTGCTTGCATGCTTCGGGAAGACTCGGCAAGGCGTGTTCGAGAAAGACAAGTTCGTCATGCCCACATTCGTGCCGCCACCGCCGAACCCATCTGCTACGGCTACAGCTGCTGCTTCATCTGCTTCCACTCCAAGCGATGTAAGTTTTACATTCGATTCCATTAAGCAGTTCGCTGAGGGTTTTTTAGGTAGATTCGAACAGTCCCAAAAGCTTACATAAGATTTACTTTTGGATTCGAGTCTACAAAACAATGGTAAGAAACCTGTCAATGATTATTCTAATTTCCCCCCTAATCCTAGTCTTGCGGACGCACCAACAGAGAATTATCAGTATGGCATGCCACCGAATTTCTTCGCGGGACAGGCACCCCCGCCAGGCTTAGTTCGGCCGTCCAGGACCGAACCGCTCAGATCGGTCGCTCTGACCGGTCAGACCGGTGCCTCGGCGGGCGGACCAGTCAGACCGGTCACTCAGACCGGTCAGATCGATGCCATGGTGCTCGGTTCTGCGTCACAGCCACAACTCGCGTCTCTTCCTACTTCGGCTGATTATAGCCTGGAGCAAGAATTGGCAGATTTTGTGCCGCCATATACTACGAGTCATATGGTGAATCCCCTTTTCCTCCACCGTTGCCAAAGATGTTTGGGATGATTGGCTTAAGGCCAATCCGCAATATGTCGCACAAACGATGTCCACTACTGATCCTGCGACACATCATTTCGGCCAAACATCTACCGGCAACTATGAGGCTGATCTTGCTAGGATGAAGGAAGACCTGGCTGATATGCTTAAAGAAAAACTTGGTTTTGTTGTGGGTAAGAGTCGGCTATATCGTAGGCCATATGTTGATGGTTTTGATTTGATTCCTTACCTTGCTAGTTGGCGTGTTCCTGATTTTGTCAAGTTTAGTGGTGATGATAACCGGTCCACTTGGGAGCATATTAGCCAATATATCGCTCAACTTGGGGAAGCTGGTTCTAGCAAGTCTTTGCGCGTTCGCATGTTTTATTTGTCTTTGACTGGAACGACTTTCACTTAGTTTTCGTCGTTAGCTCCTAACTCGATTTGTTCTTGGGACGAATTAGAACAAAAGTTTCATGATCACTTTTATAGTGGGGATAATGAAACTAAGTTGACGGATTTGACATCAGTTAAATAGGGTAGAGATGAATCTATCCATGAGTACTTTAATTTGTCACTTTCTGAAAAAGATTTGGTCGATTTGGCTCTTGTGGGTTTACATTCTATTTATAGAGAAAATTTTGATGGTTTGAGTTTTTATTCTATAAATCAGCATCAGGCTAGAGCTTTGAGCCAAGAGACAAAGTTTAAAAAAGAAAAAGATACATACAAGTCCCATCGTTCAAATACACATATTGTTGAATATGATTCCGATTCATCGGACGATGAGGATAAAGAGGTATATGCCGCTGAGTTTGTTTGGCCCGCCTCGGCCAAACCATTACTTGCACATCTCTCAAGCCGACTCAAAGGAATTGGCAAGAGGAGATGAAATTTACTTTTGATGTGTCAAAGTGCGATCATATTTTTGATGAATTATTACGACTTGGGCATTTAAAGATTACTCATATTATACCGCCGCTTGAGGAGCTAAAGCGGTGTGCTTATTGCAAGTTTCATAATTCTTCATCTCATGCAACTAATGATTGTAATGTGTTTCGTCGACAGGTACAATCGGCAATAAATGAAGGATGATTAGCCTTTCTAGAGATGAAGATAGATAAAGCTCCTTTCCCAGTTCACACTATTGATGTAAACAATGCAAAGGTGCTGATTTGGCCGGATCAAGCCGAAGGAGCAAAGGGCAATAACTTGATCATTGGTGATGATAGGTCGTTGACTGTTGATAACAAGATTCTGGCCAGGGAGGTGATTTAGGAGAAGACTCCTGATGGGAAGAAGAATATGAGGATCATACTTAAGCCTCACACGCTCGGGGGCAAGGAGATTCTCTAGGTGACCGGTCTGCTGCTCAGCCGATACCGGTTAGACCGGTTTCTCCAACTGGTCAGACCGGTCAGATCGGTCCTGGCGGCCGGTCAGACCGCCCTGGTGGTCTGCCCCGGACGTTCAAGCCTAAATGTCCGGAAGTGGGTACATGGAAGACTAACCAGCCAAAGGTGCAGGGCAAGCTCGCAAATCAGAAGCCTACCTTTGGCCAACCGTTGAACAAGTACTCAAAGGCTATTCGAAATGATCGGCCCCAAAAAAAGAGATCGAGGTCACCTCCACGTCAAGGCGCACCTTCATCTCCTAGGGGAGAATCAAGCAAGCGCATGGGTCATGTGGTTACCTTGTTCCCTCCTCAGCAGATGCAGCCAATGTATGATACTATGCCATGGGCTCCACCGGCGTCGGATTCTCAGTTTCCCGCATGAGAGTATAGGGGATTTTGGATGCAATGCTATCCGATGCCGTATCCACCATACTTCTAGGGAGAGGGAAGCTCCAGAGGACCAGTGTTCGACCGGTTGAAGCAGCTGGTTCACGATCGATTGGGACAACACCAATCTGATCAGGGGGCAGAACCCCGGACCGGTCAGACCGGTCTCAGCAGAGGCCGGCCCAATTTCGTCCTGTGCGCCAAGAGTACCGCGTCAAGGAAAATAAGGACGAACCACAGCCGATGCAAGTGGATTATGAGAAAGCTCCAGCTGCTGATGTTGTGCAAGCTAAGGATGGCAAAACAAGAATCAAGATGCACAAAAGGGACCAGCGGCCGTTGAGAAGCCGGTCAATGTTTCTCAGAAGCTCTTGTTGGCTAATGATCATGAGGCCAGCAGCAGCAACCTCAAGGACCAAGACAAAGAGAAGTACTTTCAGCCTAGGTGGTGCCCACTGGGGTTGACACACATGCAGAAGAGGAGGTTGCAGTGTCTTCGCCGCCAAGAACAGAAGGAAAAGGAGGCGGAGAAGTTGAGGGATGAGTAGTTCGACAAGTACAGACCAAGGATCCCTCAAGGCAAGGTGTGGCAGGTCAAGGCAGCTGACCAGCCCATAGGACCAGCCAGACCGCTTCAGCCGACCGGTCTGACCGGTGTTCCGGACCGGTCTGATCGCTCAGAACAACCGGTCAGACCGGTCGATCCTGAGCTTGAGCAGAAAGCCGAAGAGAGTATTACCACTTCGTCTCCTAGCGTATCAGAGGTTCCAGCAGCTCTTTCAACAACAGAAGACGAGGAGTTGGTGGATTATGAGGCTTCTCCGGAATGCACAAACATGGAGATCAATGTTGTGCGCTTTTTTGACGACTATTGGGCGATTTCGGAGGAGGAGACTACACATCTGTACTTTGGGCCCCGCAAAGCTATATTTTAAAAGCCCAAGGATTCAGATAATCACTTGAAGGCTCTCTACATAAGGGGGCACATCAACGGGAAGCCAGTTTCTCGTATGCTTGTGGATAGTGGGGCAATTGTGAACTTGATGCCCTAGCCAGAATCTCGGTGGGACGGACGAAGAGTTGATCAAGATGAACATGACGGTCAATGGCATTGGAGGAGGTGATCCCATTGGTGCCAAGGGGGTTTCTTCAATGGAGTTGACCATTGGAAGCAAGATGGTTGCGACAACGTTCTTCGTCTCTGAGGTGCAAGGTAATTTCAACCTTATACTTGGACGTGATTGGATCCATGCCAATCAATGTGTGCCATCTTCCTTACATCAATTTCTTATTCAGTGGATCGGCGATGAAGTCGAGGTTGTGCATGGTGATACCTCCTCTTTCATTGGTGCCGCCGATTCTGAGCTTATTGGTGCACATGATCACATCAAGTGCTTATCGGGCCTGGACTTGATCGATCACGACTTGATCAGTTACACCAAGGAAGGTTTTGTGTCTGCAGCCCTAAAGCGGATGGAGAATCGGCTACATTTACTTCTATGATGCAGCAGGGCATCAATACAGAGCCGACCGGTCAGACCGGCCGACCGGTCAGACCAGTGCATCAGATCGGTCCAGCGCAGAATGGTTGCAGCAACGCATTGAGCACTATCGAGACAAGGCGAACGATATGTGAGAGGCTATTGAAGACTTGGGTGACTTGATAAGTTAGGCCAAGGTTTTACGTCGGCTGATCCTTTGAAAAAGGTAGATATTGGAGATGGTTCTATTACTAGGCCGACTTTTGTAAATGCAAACTTATCAGATGATTGTAAAGCCGATTTAATAAAGTTATTGATAGAAAATATTGATTGTTTTGCATCGGAGTACTCTGAGATGCCTAGTTTGAGTCGTGATTTGGTTGAGCATCGGCTGCCGATTAAGGCCGGTTTTAGACCTTATAAACAACCTTCTATGTGTTTTAATCCTGTTTTGTATGACCAAATAAAAGAAGAAATCAATTGTTTATTAGATGTAGGATTTATTCGATCTTGTCGTTATGCGGAGTGGATCTCTAATATTGTGCCCATTGAAAAGAAGGATTCGGGCAAGATTAGAGTTTGCATTGATTTTAGAGATCTTAATAAAGCTACTCCTCTTGATGGAAATGCGGGTTATAATCAATGAGGCTTCTGGACATCGTGTTATCAGTTTTCTTGATGGTAATGCGGGTTATAATCAAATCTTTATGGCCGAAGAAGATACGTCTAAAATGGCCTTTAGATGTCCTGGTTTCGTTGGTTTATTTGAGTGGGTTGTCATGACTTTTGTTTGAAGAATGCTGGTGCTACTTATCGAAGGGATATGAATTTGATCTTCCATGATTTGATTGGCATTATATTGGATGTTTATATTGATGATATTGTGATTAAATCGGCCCACTTGAGTTATCATTTGGCTGATTTAAGACTTGCTCTTGAGAGGATGCGTCAGTATGGATTGAAGATGAACCCGCTCAAGTGTGCTTTTGGTGTATCGGCTGGGAAGTTCTTGGGCTTCATTATTCATGAGAAGGACATAGAGATTGATCCAAAAAGAATTGAAGCCATGAAGAAAGTAGAGGCTCCTGCTTGCAAGAAAGACTTGCAAAAGTTTCTGGGCAAAGTAAATTACTTGAGAAGATTTATATCTAATTTGTCTGGGAAGATAGATGCTTTCACTCCTATTCTTCGGTTGAAAGATGAAGCTGGATTTACTTGGGGGGCAGAACAGCAAGAGGCTTTTGAGAAGATCAAGAAGTATTTGTCTTCACCACCGGTTCTCAGGACGCCTAAGAGAGGTACTCCTTTTAGGCTTTATGTGGCTGCAGAAGACAAGGTTATTGGTGCTGTTTTGACTCAAGAAACCGAAGAAAAGGAGTATATTATCACATATATTGGCCGGCGACTTATTAATGTGGATACAAGGTATACATTTATTGAGAAATTATGTTTGTCATTATATTATGCTTGTACCAAGTTGAGGCATTATCTTTTATCAAGTTCTTGCATAGTTACTTGTGAAGCCGATGTTATTAAGCATATGCTACAAAGGCCGATTTTAAGTGGTAGAATCGGAAAGTGGGCTTATGCGCTTGTTGAATATGATTTGGCTTATGAGTCTTTAAGAGCTGTTAGATGCCAAATTGTAGCGGATTTTATTATTGAACATCGGATTAATAATGAGCATGATTTGGGAGTCGGCTATGTTACTTGCACACCATGGAAGTTGTTCTTTGATGGATCGGCTTGTGATGTGGTCAATGAATTGGTGTCGTTCTAATTTCTTCGAGTGGTACTATTTTTGAGTTCTCAAACCGGTTGGAAGAAGAGCGCACGAATAACCAAGTTGAATACAAAGCAATTCTATTTGGCTTGGAGTTCTTAGAATCAATGGGCGTTAAACATGTGAAAGCTTATGGTGATTCACTTCTGGTGGTGCAGCAAGTATCTAAGGTATGCCAATGCTATAACGGATCTTTAAATGCATATCTTGATAGATGCCTTGATATTATCTCTTGCTTTGATGAGTTTGTAATTCGACATATTCCAAGAGATAGTAATAAGAAGGAAAATGCTCTGGCTCAGTAAGCATCTAGCTACAATGTTACTAAAAAAATATTTTAACATGAGAAAGCCGATGCAAGCAACAACCGAGTTACTGGTTCTGGACGAACCGGTCAGACCGGATGTCCCGACTGGTCTGACCGCCTAGACCGGTATGATCAGTCCAGAGACCAGTCGGACTGCTGAAAACAGCGAGTCGGCCGCTACTTCCAATTTCAAAGGAAAGGACGAGGTTGCTGATTGGAGGATGCCTATTGTGACATATTTGAAGGACCCTAGTCATGGTGCAGAGAGAAATATTCGGCATTTAGCATTTAAACATATTTTAATCGACGATGAGCTTTATCGTTGGACCGCCGAAGATGTACTTCCCAAGTGCTTAGATTCTGATCAGGCCCGTGTTGCTATGGGAGAGGTTCACGAAGGCATCTGTGGTACACATCAATCGGCTCCTAAAATGAAGTGGTTGCTTAGGAGAGCCGGTTTTTATTGGCCAACGATAATGGCAGATTGTTTTAGATATTATAAAGGGTGTGAAGAATGTCAGCGATTTAGTAATGTTCAGTTGGTGCCTGCTGCGTTATTGCATCCTATTATCAAGCCATGGCCGTTCAGAGGTTGGGGGTTGGATTTCATTGGTCAGATTAATCCCCCTTCTTCAAAGGGACATCGCTTCGTGTTGGTTGCTACAGATTATTTCACTAAATGGACCGAAGTAGTTCCTTTGAAGAATACGACACATCGGGAGGTAATTGAGTTTATTACAGAGCATATTATTCATAGATTCAGTATTCCTCAAACTTTGACAACGGATCAAGGTTCATCTTTTATTTCAAAGGAGGTACGTGATTTTGCTGAATCTTATAAGATTAAAATACTCAATTCATCTCCATACTACGCTTAGGCTAATGGTCAGGCCGAGTCTAGTAATAAGATCTTGATAAAGCACATCAAGAAGAAGACAGAAGAAAATCCCAGGAGGTGGCATGAGGTATTATCTGAGGCATTGTGGGCTCATCGTATATCTAGACATGGTGCTACTAAAGTTACTCCTTTTGAGCTTGTATATGGTCAAGAGGCCGTTTTGCCCGTTGAGGTGAATCTGGACGCTTATAGATTAGCTAAAGAAAATGACCTTACTGCTGTTGATTACTATAACTTGATGATGGACAATGTTGATGAAGTAAGCGACAAGTGGTTGCAAGCTTTGAAAGAAATTGAGAAAGATAAGCTTCGGGTTGCTAGAGCTTACAACAAGAAGGTAAGAGCAAAATCTTTTCAAGTTGGTGAGCTGGTATGGAAGACAATATTGCCTCTTGAGACAAAAAGCAACAAGTTCGGCAAGTGGTCGCCGAGTTGGGAAGGACCGTACAGAATTCTCAAGGTAATCTTCAGGAATTCTTATATGGTGGAGACGATGCAAGGAGAGCGTCTTCCAATGGCTCTTAATGGAAGATACTTGAAGAAATACTACCCCAGCATGTGGCAAGACGCTTGAAGATGAAGACGGTCGGTATAGAGTATCGCCCTTAGCATTATTTTTAGCCTTGTATTTTCTTTGTAATCTCATGTAACTAGGCTAGCTTCTAGTATTTGCTTTTTGGCTTGCAAAGCTCACCAAAAAGCAGGGGGCATATGTTGGCAGCCAAAATTGGCAACTACCGAAGGCCGACCGATCTGACCGGTCGGGCCGACCGGTCAGACCGGTATGGTCCTGTGTAATTCGAATCAGGTTTGATCTGATTTGTAGAGGGGGTTTGTGACTCGATTTGGAAGGGGTACGTCGTCCACGGTCTATAAATATAAAGGCCATGACCGATTGAGGTCCTACTACCCAATCGAATCAATCAATCTACTATTTTCCTTGTTTTTCCTCAAACCCTAGCTTTTCCAGCCTCGTGCTGTTCTTTGCTCGTCTCGACGGCGTTCAAGGGCATCTTGAGTGGCCTGCCGACCTCAAGACAACCCTAGATCTTCAAGCTCCGACGGGGTCCCTCCCGAGCTTGGGGTTTTAGGCTTTGCGGGATTTTCTGCACCCAACCAACCGGCAGGTCTGACCGGTTGGCGCGACCGGTCTAACCGGTCGTCGGTTCTTCTCGCTGGTGATTTGATCGTTGTGATCCGCGTGTTCTAGCGCTTGTGTGTTGACCAGAACTGCGTCAACACATGTCATCAGAGATGTGTAGTATTGGTAATGCTCCCATTGCCTTCTGTTCCTACAGTAATCTTCAAGATAAACATAACTGTGTGCGTTATGACTACCCCCCTATTATTTTTTGTGAAATAGATACTACGGTCTAGGGCACTATGTCTCCATTTGTAGTCGGAGTCGAGAGCATGGTGCCATAATTGCACAAGCAGCCCCGAAGAAAGGATTATTATCAGTACTTGTCGATGGTCAACTTTAGACAAATATAATATTGTACTAAGAGGTAAACCTGCATATCATAAATAATTTACAAATATAAATTGTACTAATGAAAGGAATACCTACTATAAATAGTTGCATTAGCTACAAAGGGCGATTCTTCTCAGGTGACTTCAAGCATCTCATCATTTGGTACATCAAAGCCTTCGCCACACTTTAATATATTGTTTGGGGTCTTCAAAGAGGATTCCCTAGCAGCGAGCTGACCGGGCGGAGACCTTGGCTGGAGGCATGAGGCCCTTGAAATGAAGCCACTGTAAGCATGACTGCCCTCGAATTCTAAGCCCACAAGGGAAGATCGAGTGATAGAACTCAAAGTCGCCTCATCTCTCTACCTCAAGAACACAGAACGTGAAATTCTACTCCAATGTGTGACAATGGCTTGTCAGATCACACGTACGCAGCGGCATCATGATGATGAGAAGCTTGACCACATTAGTGAAAGGGTTCGAGGACGTGTTGTCGTGCGTGTATGAATATAAATTCCTCCCATGTAAGGAGGGAACATATGACTGATTTTTTTTGCATATATATAGCACAAAGCTTGGAGTCGATAGCAAGACATACACATACAACGGAGGAGAATGAACACTACAGCAAAAGCAGCAACCGCGTTGGAGGTGCATAGGAGCAAGAGAGATCTTCGGACCTTTGGAGTCTTTGGGGTCGGGGGTCACCACTGGTGGTAAATCAGAATGCAGGATTTACTCGGTCGATGCAGTGACCTAATACCCAAAATGTAAATTCGCAGTGTAAATTAGTGGGTGGTACCATAGATCATTGGTCCCAATACGACGGTGGTATTGCCTCTCCTGTCACTGGCCTCACACCTTCTGTCCGCATTGACCGAGCACCGCCATTTATGGTGGGTCCGCTCTATCCTCATTGCTCCCCAGCCCCCTCGTCGATTGTGCCTCCAGCTTCCCGGGCATCGTTGTCTCCTTCTCGCTGAATTTTTTCCGATCCATACACCATCCAGCGGATCACGTGTTGCTGCTGAGCACTTGATCGGGAGAGCAGGTAAAGATACAAGCAGATTGCCATGCCCCTAATCTGCCTTCTTTCATTTTGTTCTAGAAAAATCTGTAGCTTTGATTGTGCCACATCCAAATCTTCTTCCCCCCTCTGTTTAGTTAATTGTGGACTTATTTGTTGCACTGTACTCTGATCCAAATATTTAGGCCAGCAACCCGACAGTAGCAGTGACATGAGAATTGGATGATTGGTGATCCTTTTCATTCAGATAGGAGCTCACATCGTGATCCAAATCTTGAAAAATTTGTTGCCTATCTTATCCTCAAGCTGACTGTTTCCTAGTGCTTGTGTACAAGATGCAGCAAATAAATTGGTGCTTCAGTATTCCAGTTGCAGTTTACGTACCAGTGCTTGTAGAAACTGCAGCTAATAAATTGGTGCTTAATAGAAACAAGAATGAAATTGGTACCATGACTGCGTGCGGAACGTGGATAGATTGCTTCCTAGTGCTGCTCATTCCTAAGTCCTAACAGGCGCATTTGCCTTTGGGTGCATATAGCTATGCATGGCCCAATGCCATAGGACAAACGATCAGGAGAAGCATGGTGAAGCCCGAAGAAAGAGTATCTAGGGAAGAGGTATAAAAAGGAGCACTTTTATGATACAGTGTGTGAGTTGCTAACTCCATATATATAAATTGGGATGAGTCTTCCTTGACATAGTACCTGGTCACTGGAGAGTGGTCCTGCAACTTTAGAGGGCAGTATGTCAGGAGAACCTCCTTCAATAAGTTGGTAAACAAAATTGTTTTGTATTGAGCACGCTTTATATTTGAACACGCACTAATAAGCATTTAATAGAATGAAGACATGTAATGGCATTAAACATGATTTGCTTTTTGAACCGCTGATTACATGGAAATATAGCTCGGCTTTGCATCAACTGCATTTAGTTATTGCCATGCAAGCCACATGGTAATGACTCAATGTTAAATCACAAAGTCAGAGAATCCCCATCAGATTACAATGGAGTTTAGCTGGAGAAAAAAAATAGATGCATGTTACCATCCATTTCTACCTTTGAACCTGGCCAGCATGATTGGTTTAAGGAACAGAGCACCTTGGCAATAAAAAGAGTAGACGGTTGTTCATTCCATCCAACAGCTTATGTTGTTCATAACGACGGATGGCGTTGTTTGTACAATGAAATCCTTTTAATAAAAAGTACTTGGATGTCATTCAGATCAGAGATGGCAGGTGAAACTACTACAAATAGTGATTGGCAAGGTGAATCCTTCGAAACAAGAACCCCGTCCCAAAAAAGTGTGCACACAATAATGTTGAAGCTTACAAGAAATTTGCAAGCATATATATACTTAATTCAATATATTAAGATATGATTGGCTTCTGTGAGTAAGTAGCAGCGATGAGGGGAAACTATCAAATGAGCTATTGCTTGTAAGAGCTAGGGTGGTCCAATAAATAAGGCAAATTTTTTGAGAAGCAAGTAGACCAAATCCTAAACTTCATCCCTTTTTTTAAAAAAGCTACGAAATTGCAATGCGAATTAACGAATACATTCCTACCATATAGCTATCAATCTGCAAATACCTTGAGAATTAGTGAATTACATTTCTGCTTCGTGCTTGCTGCACCCTGCACAAATTTGCTAGTGCTGAGGAGGGAGGGCGCCCCTGTGCTGCACCTCCCCCGCCACTGTCTTGAGGAAAACCAGGAGCCAAAACCAAAGTAGAAACTCCCCAAGCAAAGTTTTTCCCTCTCACAAGTGCAACTCTCTCAAAATGATGCACTCTTATAGCCCTATGCTCAACAAGTATTTCAAAAATCAAACAAGTCTCCCCCTTGTTCGATCACTTCTCCCAAAATTCTCCCCCTTGTTGGCACATGCACACATCAAGTCGAAAAAGACCTAAAGCTCCCCCTGAAGCTGAAACTCCCCCTGAACAGATGCTATGCAATGAATGCAATGCAGGAGGTGTACGTGAAAGCATTCTGGGATACAAAGATATGAGCAACATCTAGTCACAAGCACATGTGCATCCATAAACAAGACCTGCATCTAGCTCAACAGGGTATATCAAATCAGTCTAGAGCTAGGCAAGTTCAGTTTAGGAGAAATAAAAGCATCACCCATGATCTAGCACTAACAAGTAGGGAAGGGAAAGCAGTGCTACTCAAACTCATACAGGTGAGCCAAACTAGCCAAAACAAGTTACCAACATCCATTTTTCAATTAAATTTATAGCAATCAATTCTTAATGCCAGGGGTTGAAAGCTTGTCATGCTTTACTTAGCAACAAGTCCAAGCCTATGCCAAAAGACAATCAGAAGCTTAAAGCACTCGTTTCAGTCATGCACAGCCTTGCCCGGGTTCTCACAAGTGCAAAGCGACCCGTCCCGAAAACTCGATCAGTGCGACAAGCAATCCCACCTGGATCTTTTCCATCCATTTCCAGAACAGTTCAAGCAATTTTATCAGATTTAGATCATTTCAAATATGAATTGCTGAACAAAAAGCCACACTAGCATGAATAAGATAGCAAAGCATATCAACACGCCCTAACATGCTAGTAGCCAAGACAGGGTGATCATGTTTTCAGATTTTCAAATCAAAATAGCTTAACTCAGATGATGTCATATGCACAATGGAGCAAGCTATACATGATCAAGTTTATCAACTCACACTAGCAGGTACTAGAAGATCATAGCAGTGTATACAAGAATGCTAGTGCAAGTGAGACAATGCAAAATGCAAACATGTACAATGCATATGCACAATGCAACTACCAAACCTAGAAAACAAAAAGAAGAGCAAACAAGACCTACAAAGCTAACCAAAGAAAAGTCAGCGATCAAAAGGGGTAACAAACCCCAAGCTCCCCTCGCAAGCGAGCAAAGGTGTCCTGCTCTAGCGGTTTGGTGAGGATATCTGCGGTTTGCCTCTCTGAAGGGACATGGATCAGGTCTATGTGTCCTCTCTCATGGTTGTCTCGCAGGAAATGGAATTGGATGTCTATGTGCTTGGTTCTGGAGTGTAGGACAGGGTTCTTTGCAATGCTAATGGCTGACATGTTGTCTACAAAGATGGGAACCCTACCAAAACTCAAGCCATAATCCTACAAGGTTTGTTTCATCCAAAGTATCTGGGAGCAGTAGCTAGCAGCGGCAACATACTCAGCTTTTGTGGAAGAAAGCGCTACGCTAGCCTGCTTGCGAGAGGACCAAGACACCAAAGATGTACCGAGAAATTGACAAGTGCCAGATGTTGACTTGCGATCCAACCGACACCCACCGAAATCGGCATCAGAAAAGCCCACCAAAACCAGAGAAGAATCCGCAGAATACCAAAGACCAAATTCAGGGGTGAATTTCAGATACCTGAAGATGCGTTTCACCACCTGCCTGTGAGAGGTGCGCGGCGAAGCCTGATACCGCGCGCAGAGGCAGACGCCGAACTGGATGTCCGGTCGCGTCGCCGTCAGGTACAGGAGAGAGCCGATCATGTTCCTGTACTCCTTCTGGTCCACCGCCTTGCCATCCAAGTCCTCATCAAGCGCCGTAGATGTGCTGATCGGAGTCGGCTGAGGAGACAAGTCACTCATGTCGAACTTCCGCAGCAAGTCTCTAGTGTACTTGGCTTGATGGACAAAAGTGCTCTGAGGAGTTTGCTTGATCTGCAGCCCGAGGAAGAACTGCAACTCACCCATCGTGCTCATCTCGAACTCCCTGAACATCTGCTCAGAAAACTTGGAGACAAGAGCGTGAGAAGAGCCACCAAAGATAATATCATCCACGTATATCTGTACTAAAAGAAAATCAGTGCCAGTTCGCATGAGGAACAGAGTTTTATCAACACATCCCATTTTAAAGCCCTGAGCCAGCAAAAAGGTTTTCAATCTATCATACCAAGCTCTAGGTGCCTATTTCAAACCGTAAAGAGCTTTCTGAAGTTTATAAACACGGTTTGAAAACTTGGGATTTTCGAAACCAGGGGGTTGCTTCACATAAACCTCTTCTTCGATAAAGCCATTCAAGAAGGCAGATTTAACATCCATTTGGAAGATCTTAAAACCCTTGGAAGTAGCAAATGCAAGAAAGATTCGAATAACTTCCAAACGAGCAACAGGGGCAAAAGTTTCCTCAAAATCAATACCCTCTTTTTGGCAAAACCCCTGGGCAACAAGACGAGACTTATTTCGAACAACCAAACCATCCTCACCCTGCTTGTTTTTGAAAACCCACTTCGTTCCGATGGGATTACAAGCAGGTGGAGGCTCGACCAGAACCCAAACTTGGTTTCTTTCAAAATTTTCAAGTTCCTCATGCATGGCATTGACCCAATTAGAATCAGAAAGAGTGTGTCCAATATCTTTGGGCTCAAAAGAGGCAACAAACGCTGAATGAGCAAAGCCAGCGATACTTGTTACCTTGGACCTGGTGACTCGCTCGTTGAGATCACCTAGCATCTGTTGAGGTGGATGACGACGCTGAATGTGTCGCGGTGCTTCCCGTGTCGAAGTCGCCTCCTCCTCAACCAAAGCTGGTGCCTCCTCAGGTGCAGCTGGTGAAGTCTGAGTCACCTCCTCGAATAGCCCTCGAGAAGTAGACGTAGTCGGGTCGGGGCCGTCGTCATCATCCGAGCTCGTGGCAGAGATAGCTAGGTCCACAGCACGCGTGGTAGCCTCAGCGTCCCCATCTACAGCTTCTTCCTCCTCATCTTCAAAGATGGAGGTGCCGAGCTCATCATCTCCTGAACTTCAAAGACAGAAGAATTGCACGGTGCAGTCTCGTCAAAAGTGACTTCACAAGTCTCTCTGATGATGTTAGTATCAATAATCAGCACACGGTACGCTCTAGAGTGAGAAGCATAACCGAGAAAAATACCGTCAGACGAGCGAGACTCAAACTTATCAAGATTTCCATCTTTTAGTACAAATCACCGGCAACCGAAAACTCTGAGATGGTCGAAAAGGGACTGACATCCAAACCGCAACTCATAAGAAGTCATGTGCATGAAAGTACGGAAGAAAATGCGGTTGGACAAGTAACAAGTGGTGTTAACCGCCTCAGCCCATTATTTGCGAGGAGTCCTATGCTCAACGAGCATCGTCCTCGCCATCTCAACCAGCATCCAATTCTTCCGCTCTACAACTCCATTCTGCTGTGGAGTGTAGGGAGAAGAATACTGGTGTTCAAGCCCTTGATCACTGCAAAAGGCGTCAAAATGAGCGTTTTTAAATTCTGTGCCATTGTCACTGCGGATCGCTCTCATGGCCTGGGGTAACTCGTTTTTCAACCTCAAGATCAAGTCTCGAACAAACTCGAAAGCCTCATCCTTGGTTCTCATGAAAAAGACCCAAGAATAGCGAGAAAAGTCGTCCACAATCACAAGAACGTACCACATCCCACCAACAGACATTACCCGAGAAGGACCGACAGTGTCCATATGTAGCAATTCTCCAGGGTGAGAGGTCATCACCTGATTAACAGGCGGATGTGAAGTGGCAATCATCTTCCCGTGACGACACGGATGGCAAACAAGGTCATTTTCAAACATCAATTTGGGCAATCCTCGGATCAGACCAAGTGAGCTCAGTCTAGTCAACAAGTCAAAGCTCAAATGTCCAGAGTCCTATGCCACTTCCACAGATCAGAAGAAGGACCAGCCAACAAGCAATGAGAAGGGCCAAAAGGAGTTCCAGAGAAGTCAACCAAGAAAACCCGATCGCGAGGTGTAATCCGGCAAACCAAATCTCCCCTGGAATCCAAAACACGCGAGCAACCCTCCTTGAAGCGAACCTCAAACCCCTCATCAAGAAGTTGCGAAACAGAGAGAAAATTAAAGCCAAGATTTGAAACCAAAGCAACTTCTCTCAGGGTGAAGCGATCAGAAACTCGAACAGCGCCAAGTCCACGTACCTTTCCTCTTCCATTATCCCCGAACACAATGTATTCCTTTGAGCGTATTGGGGTGAGGCTGGAGAACCATTTGTCATTTCCGATCATGTGGCGCGAACAATCGGAGTCCATGATCCACCTGTTCTCCAAGCCTCCGACCTGCACATCAGTAGTGAGACAAAGGGTGAGCAAATGTCTCAACACTGGGGTTAGCAAAGTGAGAAGCAAACCAGTGTCGAGCCATTTGCTCTACAGAAGGGTTAGCAAAACCAGACAAAGCGTATCCCCCGTCCCGTCTACTGCGTGACTGACGAACACCACCGCGAGCAAAGCGTGGAGCCTCAAAACCTCCTCCAAAGCCTCGGTCTCGTGGTCCATAGCCGTACTGAAAATGACCAGGAGCACAGCCGGCAAAGCGACCACCCGCTGGAGCACGGTAACCACCACCGTCTCCCTGACCTCCACCTACACGGCACGCCCTAGCATCTCGCCTATCACCACACCGAGGAGGACCATGCACCTGAGCAGAGTACATGTCCGCGTTCTGTCTCTCCTGCTCTCTCCTCACAGCCCGCTTCCTCCTGAAGCAAAACTCCTCCATGTGACCTTCCCTGTCACAGAACTCGCAGTGGTACCTCACCTCATGCTTGGGAGGTGGAGGCCTAGCCTGCGGATGGGGAGGAGCAGCCCTCTTCTTCTGGGCAACCTGGGCTGTGCCAGCAGGGAGCGTGTCGAGGGAATTCCTCAGCTCATTGAGCTTCGGAACCCAAACCTGCTTCTGCGGATGTGCTTTAGGTGGTTCTTTAAGCACACCATCCGCGGGATCAACAAGCGAAGGCTGTGTGCTCGTGCTAGCAGTGTTTCCAGCAGCCTTGCCAATCTTACCATACAATCTGTCAAAGTCTGACTTTGTGTATGTGTAACCGACCCAAACCCATCACCACGCTTGAACTGCTTAATCATCATGCCCAACTGCAGCTCACTGCTAGAAACCCAACTCAGAATCGCCCTAAGATAGGTATTCTCATTTTCTAAGTTGGCTTTCTCTACCGCAAGACTATCTAAATCAGCAATCAAACCAGGGCAAACAGAGCAGTCAATAGGTGGGTTAGGCTCTACGACCTTAGTCTTTCCAAAAGACTTGATCAAAGCGTTCTTCTCCTCTAGTTCCAACCTAAGCGTGGGACAAAGCTTACAAGCTCCAAGCAAAGCAGGCCTAGATCTAAGCTCCTCTAGTTCACAAACAACAGTAGCAAACCTAGACTGCAAAGAAGCTAGATCAGACTTGAAGATAGGACATTCATTACATTCAAGCACATCACTAACAATGGGAGCGTCCTTAACAAGTTCAAGCTCATGCTTGGCCTTGGCTAGCTCGTGAGACACGTCAGAAAGCGAAGTCTTAGCAACATCTAAGTTCGCGACATTCTCATCATGCTTGGCACGGAGAGCAACAAGATCATTCATGTGAGATATGCAGCCAGTGCACTCATCGTCACTAGATTTCTCCCTAGCACAAGCCAGCTCAGCCCTAAGCTTTCTACGCTCTCTAGCTGCTTCCTTAAGCAGCCTCTTCTGGTTGTCGAGAGCGGCGTACAACTCCCTAACCTCTGTATCAAGCAGGTCGATCAGTGGAGTTTACCTCTGAATCGCTCTCGGATCCAGGAGAAGAGCCGGAGTGCGTCGGTGTAGCATGTCCACCCGAAGACACACGAGCACCATCGGCTTCGCCCGCCATGGTGCAGAACCTCTTGCGCCGACTGACCGCCAAGCAAAGGCCGATGAAGCCGGTGGCTTCCTTGTCCCGCTTCTGCTTCTTCTTGTCGTCGTCGTCGGAGGTCGGTGAAGAAGAGCGGTCAGTGTCGGAGCTCTTGTCGAGGTCGCTGAGCTGCACCAGGAAGGCCTTCTCTCGCTTCTTGGCCTTGTACTGGAAGCGCTTCTTGAGCGACTCCTTGTCGAAGCGTCCTCCCCGGTCACGACTGCGGTGCTTGTGGCACCGACGCTCCTTGTTGGAGCCTCTCTCATCGCGGTCACGGAGGCGGTAGTAGTCGAAGGAGTTGTTCTGGCCACCGCCGGACTTCTTGGGGCAATCGGCGACGAAGTGGTTCAGATCGCCGCAGTTGTAGCACCTGGGGTTCTTCTTCCTCTGCCTGTTGTGGTAGACACGTTGGAACTTGCTGATCAGGAGGCACAAGTCGTCGTCGCCCAGCGTCTCCAGCTGCTCATCTGAAACAGAAGGCAAAGAGGCAAGAGAAAAGCCAAGAGCAGAGTTAGCGTTAGAGCTCGATCCACCTGGGCCAGTCACAAGAGCGACGCTCTTGGAAGGAGGGGCACCATTGAGCTTGGCTCGTGTCTGGTTATCCACTTCCGTGGCCTTGAGCTTGCTGAAAAGCTCGTTCACCGTCAGAGTCTCATAGCCAGCAGACTCAATGATGGTGTTCACCTTGTGATCCCACACAGAGCGATCAAGTGCGTAAAGCAACTTAAGGGCCTTCTCGTGCTCTGTGTACTCAAGGGCACCAGCAGATCTGTTCGCATTGACCTTGTTCACAATCGACTGAAAACGACTGAACATCAGGTCAATGCTCTCACCTGGCTCCTGTGTGAAGTTCTCGTACTCACGCCGGTGAGTCTCGAACAGTCTGGCCTTCACCTGAGGTGTACCCTCGTGGTAGTTCTCAAGACACGTCCAAATTTTGTGGGCTTTCTGAAAACCCTGGACGCGTGAGAACTCCGCACAAGAAACGCCATCAAACAAAGCATTGACGGCCTTGGCATTAGCCTCGTGCTGGGTCACCTGAAGAGGCGTGGTCCGAATAGCAAGCACCTCGTAAAGGTGGTTCGTGGTAATCTCCCAGACCTCGGCTCCCATGCTCTGTAGGAAGGCTCTCATGCAAACCTTCCAGTAGGCATAGTCCTCGCCGGAAAACACCGGGATCTTACCAAGACTCGCCATGGTCGCCGAGCGGTTTTCGAACCGGTTAAGGTACTGAAAACCTCAACCAAGCTCTGATACCAATTGAGGAACCGAAACTGGCGACCAGGGGGGGTGAATGGGAGCCGATCAAGATTTCTCCGAAATTCGAATCGTCGGCCTATGTCCCAAAATCACCACAAGCCCTCCAACCCAGGTCAGCGAGAATAGCTATGGACCAGCTATCTCGAAGCAGAAGACCAGGTTGCAGCGTGGAAGCAAAGCGAGTGAAACTTCACAAATTCCAACACAGCACACATAGACTGGTCTGACCGGTGTACTGGACCGGTCCGACCGGTCGGGCTGGGAATTTCAAACTGCAGACCGGTCAGACCGGTTGCACAGACTGGTCAGACCGGTCTCTCCCAGTCAGCCCGCCAACAAAGATCCAAATGTCAAATCTCGAGCAAACGAAGTCCAAATCCAACGAAACTTGGAGGAAAGCTTCGTAACTACCCCGTGAACATATCCCCAAAGGATCTCACCCAAAAGATTCACGGATCGAGAGAAATCGAGGAAAGATCAAAGAGGATTGGGGATTTTCTCAAGAACACAAAATCGCCAATTCGTGAGAACTCTCGATTCCAGTAGGTTTAGCACACGACTAGAAGGATTAGAATCGTCACAAAGAGTCCATCAAACCATGAATTCAAGGGTTGATCTCCTCCAAACAAGAAACACACCAAAAGAGGAGAATTAAACCCAAAACGCAAGAGAGAAGGAGAGGACGAGATGCTCAGCACACACAAGTGAATCTCAAACAAATTTCATCTATTAATCACCGAGGAATTCACCTATACAAAGGCTAGAACCATCCGCCCATCATCCACCCACTAGATTGAAGAGAATAGCTATAATCTAAACCCTCTTTGCGTTGGAGTCCTTGGCCCTAACCTAGAGCAGAGGCTGGGAGAAGGAAAAACTCAGAGAAAACAAAAGACTCAAGAGACTCACCTAGCCACGGGCTGGTTGGGGTATTTATACCCGACTGCTGCGGTCAGACCGGTCCAGGGGACAGGTCAGACCGGTCGGGCAGCAGCACCCCGCTGTACAGCCTCGATCGACGGCAGAGCTTCTTTCTTCGACTCGAAGTCTTTGCTGCGATGCCGCCACGTCGACGAAGATCCGGTTCGCAGTTTTGGAGGGTCCGCGAAACCCGGGTAGGTGGCCGGTTTTGAGAAAACCGCCAAAACCTCACGCGCGGAAAGATTCCCGCCTCCACACCGTGGCCCTAGACGCCGTTCCCATCTCGGCCTTCTGACAGCCCTAGACGCCGCCCGACGCCCGTCACCTCCTCGCCCGCAGCGAAGCCCTAGACGCCGTCGACGCCCGTCGCATCCGTCAGTCCCGAGACTGACGCCCGTGCCTCCACGACTTGGCGTCTTCAACCGTCGTCCGCCTCCTTGGTTTTGTGGCGCAAACCAAGAAACCCGCCTTCCGTCGCCGCTTGCGCCCTCGATCCAGGAGTGGACGCCACAGCTGCCACCCGGTCCGAGCTCCAGTCCCGGCTGCCCTTTACCGCCGTCCACCGCACGGTCCATCGGCCATAGCACCTCCACGGCAGCTCCCCGCCGACACTCGACGCCCGTGTACCTGCAATCCAAAGACCAAGCGCACGATCACACCGCACAGTTGATAATTCACTCATCACAAGCAGGATAGAGTACTCAACATTCCTCAATCTCCCCCTTGATGAGTGCATTGTCAACACACCACAAACGAACCAAGAGAAGTGAAACCAGAAAAGAACAAAGAAGCACAAGCAAGTGACAAAAGGCTCAGAAAGGCAGGAACAGTCACTTACTCAAGCAAAATCGATCCCCTAAGACAAGGGCAAAGGCTCGACGCAATCGATCAAAAGCCAAAACATGACTCCTCAAAGACAGAGGTAACGCTCGACGCAGTCATGCAAGAAGCAGAGGGAAAATGAGGAAAACCAGGAGCCAAAACTAAAGCAGAAACTCTCCAAGCAAAGTTTTTCCCTCTCACAAGTGCAACTCTCTCAAAATGATGCACTCTCAAAGCCCTGTGCTCAACAAGTGTTTCAAAAATCAAACAAGTCTCCCCCTTGTTCGATCACTTCTCCCAAAATTCTCCCCCTTGTTGGCACATGCACACATCAAGTCGAAAAAGACCTAAAGCTCCCCCTGAAGCTGAAACTCCCCCTGAACAGATGCTATGCAATGAATGCAATGCAAGAGGTGTAAGTGAAAGCATTCTGGGATACAAAGATATGAGCAACATCTAGTCACAAGCACGTGTGCATCCATAAACAAGACATGCATCTAGCTCAATAGGGTATATCAAATCAGTCTAGAGCTAGGCAAGTTCAGTTTAGGAGAAATAAAAGCATCACCCATGATCTAGCACTAACAAGTAGGGAAGGGAAAGCAGTGCTACTCAAACTCATACAGGTGAGCCAAACCAGCCAAAACAAGTTACCAACATCCATTTTTCAATTAAATTTATAGCAATCAATTCTTAATGCCAGGGGTTGAAAGCTTATCATGCTTTACTTAGCAACAAGTCCAAGCCTATGCCAAAAGACAATCAGAAGCTTAAAGCACTCGTTTCAGTCATGCACAGCCTTGCCCGGGTTCTCACAAGTGCAAAGTGACCTATCCCGAAAGCTCGATCAGTGCGACAAGCAATCCCACCTAGATCTTTTCCATCCATTTCCAGAATAGTTCAAGCAATTTTATCAGATTTAGATCATTTCAAATATGAATTGCTGAACAAAAAGAAACACTAGCATGAATAAGATAGCAAAGCATATCAACACGCCCTAACATGCTAGTAGCCAAGACAAGGTGATCATGTTTTCAGATTTTCAAATCAAAATAGCTTAACTCAGATGATGTCATATGCACAATGGAGCAAGCTATACATGATCAAGTTTATCAACTCACACTAGCAGGTACTAGAAGATCATAGCAGTGTATACAAGAATGCTAGTGCAAGTGAGACAATGCAAAATGCAAACATGTACAATGCATATGCACAATGCAACTACCAAACCTAGAAAACAAAAAGAAGAGTAAACAAGACCTACAAAGCTAACCAAAGAAAAGTCAGCGATCAAAAGGGGTAACAAACCCCAAGCTCCCTTCGCAAGCGAGTAAAGGTGTCCTGCTCTAGCGGTTTGGTGAGGATATCTGCGGTTTGCCTCTCTGAAGGGACATGGATCAGGTCTATGTGTTCTCTCTCATGGTTGTCTCGCAGGAAATGGAATCAGATGTCTATGTGCCTGGTTCTGGAGTGTAGGACAGGGCTCTTTGCAAATTATAGTTTGAACAAGGGGAGTATTGTTTATTTGGAGCTCACAATAAGAGTTACAAAATCCACAGCTAGAAATGGCCTCAGCTAAAAAAAATTATGTTACCTGAAATCCAAATTTAGTGTTCAAAATAAATTTCAGTTAAAGTTTCTCCATTTCCACTGCTTCTAGATGAAACTGTTTGAATTGGTAAGTCAAAATCCAGAGATATGATTCCCATGTTAAAAGGAAGATTTGAACAAAAGAAAAGCCTGGAATGGTAGTAGAGCTCCACGGGGTTGTGGGAGAGCCGGTGCATACACGACAGCCAATGCATTATTTTTCTAGCCAAAAGTGAAGACTTGTACAACATCATGTTGGATGTGTTCTACAAAAACCATGAATAGGTCGCCTAGTGGACCGAGCACGAGGGGCACCAACCAGGGCTACGTTGTTCATTTGACACTGGTATCAAACTTGTCTAACAATCCAGTTTGTTTGTTTAGGCTTTGACCCTCAGCGGCTGTGTATTCACCCAAATGAGATGAACACTGTAGCCCTACGAGCTGGTCTGGTTACAGAACAAGTTTCCTCGATGCTTCTCATTCCCAAGCTGAACCTTTCAGATTCTTGGCTGCACGCCATCACAGCGATGTGCCGACCAGACATGAATGATGTGCATCGGTGCAAGGCAAGGAGGTTGGGTACCTTATATAGAAACGACTTGTAAAAGGAGTTGGAAATATGGCCTGAGAGAATTTTTCTGCTAGTTGCGCGCATGTGCGGACCAGCCTGCGCCTGCGGTTTAACTTACGAGTGCAATACACATTAATGCATCTCTGTCATGATAGGAGCTGCAGTCGATGAACGCGAGAAGCTGATCGATACTGGGCCATGAGCCCGGTCCAGTGTTAAGCCCATATTGGGATGTGCGTGAGCTTGCTGTAGGGATATGGGTAGCAAAAAAAAATTATCGCATAAACCACGAACACTGCTGTGTTCACGGAACTAACACTATACGCGCGGACCGGTGTGGAACTTTTGTAGCGCGTCGGGTAGTGCAGTGGATCACCAGCAGTGCAGTTGTGAGACCTCTTCACGTGCGGCTCGTCCTCGTGTTGCAGATGCACTACCTCCAAGATATTCATACGTATGGGGAAGAAATGTCGCACTTCGGATTGCTAGGTCCGCAAGGGCAACCGTAGGCGCGGGCATGGAACAGGCGGTAGCCAAGAGGCGTGGATTAGGGTTTTCCTCCTTGCGCCCACCCCTATTTATATAGGCACCCGTAGGTGCCCCCTAATGGGCTTCCATGTCAAGGGACATTAGTGCACCTAAGACCAGTTTAATTCGGATCTTATCCTCTCATTAGGCTTAGCCTCTTAAGTGTGTGGCCTTATCGGCTTACGCATGAATAGACATGACCCGAGTACTCTACTCGTCCAATAGTTTATAGCGATCTCTAGCAAGATGTGTCAACTCTTATGCGGACGCAAATATCATATCAGACGAGCCATCACAATCTTTCATACATCTATTCCCTTTGCCTCACGATATTCAGTCTAACTCCAAACTGGCCTCTCTTTCTCGATGCCGTGATCCGTAATCCTTGGTTAACACTTAACCCTAGCATGGCCATGCGTTTCTTGATCCGATCACTCGAGGGACCCAGAGATATCTCTCTTAAGTAGAGAGGGCAAATTCCATCTTGATTGATCATGTTGGAGGCCCATTACTTCTAAAGCATTAAAAGAATTTAAAGCCCACTATTAATGCTAGGGAATCAATGCTTAATTCTGTACCGGGAATTGAGGAGGATCTCAACCGACTTAAAAGGTGGACTTCGTGTACACCACTTGTGAAGCCGGTAAGAGGAGGACGGTGAACCACACGCGCACGCGCGCTCGCTCGCCTCGCCGAGCCGGGCCGGGCCGTGGCCGTGGCCGAGACGAGGCGCGGCGCGGCGCGGTGCGGCCGGACAGACGGGCGGTGCGGTGCGCGTGCGCATGCACGTGCGCGGCCGGACGTGACGTGCAGGTGCCGGTGCGGTGCGGTGCGACGTGATGTGCTGAGATGAGAAGGATGTTTTGCAGTAAAGAGTATTAAAACAGAGGGTTAATGTCGTCACTAATGACCGGACATTGAAGGCTCTTTACGACGTCCAGGTTCGTTGAACCTGAGGCACATTAACTGCCGCTCATCAAAGCCATTCATGACGTCCAGGTTCGTTGAACCTGAGGCATATCGTGCCTATATAAACCAGCACCCTCTCCTCTCATCCTCACTCATTTCAAGCACTCATCCAGGTACTCCTCTTCAGGAGACCTCTCCCTTCTCCCTCAGCTGCTTTCTGCCTTCCCCACCGCTAGCACTGCGCGCACAGGTCTAGCGAGAGCAGGGCCTCCGGAACCTCTGCTCGCTAAAGGTCCTGCACGGGACGCGGGCAATTAGGTTTTTGGGAAGCGTCTTGACGCGACTGCTCGCTCCCTGAACGACTCCTTCATCTACTTCCCGGCGTAACCGCTCGTGCGAACGACTACTTCGTCTACTTCCCGGCGTAACCGTTCGTGGGACTGCACTGCGAACATCTTCCTGCATCGACATAGTTCGGCTACTTCGAGCAAGACTAGTCGAATAGCATGTCTATTCCAGCTGTTAATGGCGCAACCGGTGCCTCCGGCACTGGTCCCGCCTTGGGGTACTTACTAAACCTACTCTGGTTTAATTCTTTGTTCATGCTTATTAGTGAGAATAACATGAACACATGTACATATCTTGTACACACATTATCACTCATCTATATCATGAAATTGATATTAATATTTGGAATTAAAATATACCGAAAATTGCCTAGATATCTAACAATCCAAAAACCTAATTGTGTTAATAGGCTTTCGGTATCTAGCTTTGCTGCACCAATCAAACCACCACCTTTTGATGGTTCAAATTACAAACGTTGGCAAGAGCGGCTTATACTGTGGTTAACACTATCGAGAGTGATCCATGTGAAAGAGGGTAAGCCTGAACAATTCTCTCCAGAGGAAGGGAGTGCGTTCGATGAGGCTGATATTCTCTTTCGAGGCTTGATCATTAGTGTTCTCGGTGATAACCTGGTGGATTCTTATATCCGGCTGCTAACTGGCAAAGCATTGTGGGATGCTCTTGAGGCTCAATATGGAGTATCTGACGCCGGGAGTGAGTTGTATATCATGGAGCAGTTCCTTGAGTACAGGATGGTCGAAGACCGTTCTGTAGTGGAACATGCTCATGAAATACATACTCTGGCAAAAGATCTCAAAAATTGCAGCAAAGAGTCCCCATGTGTGTTACCCAATAAGTTTGTGGCCGGAGGTATAATCTCTAAGCTGCCACCTTCTTGGAGGGACTTTGCTACTTCTCTAAAACACAAGAGACAGGAGTTCACAATAGATGGACTCATAGGGACTCTTGATGTTGAGGAGAAGGCGAGAGCAAAGGACATACGTGGGAAAGGAGTTGTTGGTGCTTCAAGTGCCAATCTTGTTCAGAAGAACAACTCCCACAAGAACAAGAAAAAGCCACCGCAGAACCAACCAAAGACTAAGAAGACAACCACTTTTAAGAAGAAGAAGAAGACGGGAGCTTGCTATGTGTGCGCTAGTACGGATCACTTTGCTACAAAGTGTCCGAACCGCAAAGGCAACGACTCCGCCAACATGGTTATTAGCGAGCCTGGAGGAACTTCGGGGTACGGTAATTTATTACCTACTGTTCTTTCAGTCTTTGGTTCACCCGAGTGGTGGGTTGACACTGGTGCTAATATTCATGTTTGTGCTGATGCTTCTTTGTTCTCTTCTTACCAGACCGGCGGGACTTCCTCCTTGCTGATGGGGAACGGATCACATGCGCGTGTTATTGGTGTTGGTACGGTAAATCTGAAGTTTACTTCGGGGAAGACCGTGCAGCTGAAGAACGTGCAGCATGTCCCCACCATCAAGAAGAATTTAGTCAGCGGCTCTCTACTGTGTAGAGATGGTTTCAAATTAGTCTTTGAGTCCAATAAATGTATCTTGTCTAAGTTTGGTACTTTTTGTTGGAAAAGGTTATGAAAGCGGAGGCTTGTTCCGTCTTTCTTTGTCAGATGTTTGTAATAAAATTGCATACAATGTTATTAACGTTGATGAAACAAATGTTTGGCATTCGAGGCTTTGTCACGTTAATTTTGGTTGTATGATGCGCTTAGCTAATTTGAGCTTAATTCCAAAGTTCACTTTTGTCAAAAATTCTAAGTGTCATGTATGTGTTGAATCAAAACAAACTCGTAAGCCTCATAAGACCGCGGAGGCAAGGAGCTTGGCACCCTTAGAATTAATTCATTCCGATTTGTGCGAAATGAATGGAGTGTTGACAAAAGGTGGTAAAAAATATTTCATGACTTTGATTGATGATAGTACTAGATTTTGTTACATCTTTTTGTTGAAGTCAAAAGATGAAGCTTTACACTACTTTAAAATCTATAAAGCTGAAGTAGAAAACCAACTTGAGAGAAAGATCAAAAGAGTTAGGTCAGATCGTGGTGGCGAGTATTTCTCAAATTTATTTACTTTATTCTGCGAGGAACATGGTATTATTCATGAAAGGACGCCTCCCTATTCACCTCAGTCAAATGGGGTTGCCGAAAGAAAGAACCGCACTCTAACAGATTTGGTTAACGCCATGTTAGATACAGCGGGACTTTCCAAGGAATGGTGGGGTGAGGCTATATTGACTGCATGTCATGTCCTAAACCGTGTTCCTACAAAGAATAAAGAGATAACTCCATTCGAGGAATGGGAGAAGAAAAGGCCAACACTGTCATACTTACTTACATGGGGTTGTTTGGCAAAAGTGAGTGTGCCAATAACCAAGAAACGTAAGCTTGGACCTAAAATTGTGGATTGTATCTTTCTAGGTTATGTTATTCACAGCGTTGGATATAGATTTTTAATAGTGAAATCTGGAGTACCTGACATGCATGTTGGTACTATAATGGAGTCCAGAGATGCTACATTTTTTGAAAACATTTTTCCCATGAGAGATGAAACAAGTTCATCTAGACAAGAGTTCATCGAGGATGATGGCTCTGCTGAGCCGATAGAACACAATGAACATACACTTGTAGAAAATCCTGAGGAGGATAACAATGATGCTCCGAGAAAGAGCAAGAGACAAAGGACTGTAAAGTCTTTTGGTGATGATTTCATTGTATACCTCATAGATGATACACCCAGAACCATTGAAGAGGCATATTCATCTCCTAATGCTGACTATTGGAAGGAAGCAGTAAGGAGTGAGATGGATTCTTTTATGTCTAATGGAACCTGGGAGGTCGTTGAACGTCCTTATGGATGTAAACCGGTTGGATGCAAGTGGGTGTTCAAGAAAAAGCTTAGGCCAGACGGTACTATTGAAAAGTACAAGGCTAGGCTTGTGGCCAAGGGTTATACCCAAAAAGAAGGAGAATATTTCTTTGACACTTATTCACCAGTTGCCCGATTGACCACAATTCGAGTGTTACTTTCCCTGGCAGCCTCTTATGGTCTTCTCGTTCATCAGATGGACGTTAAGACGGCTTTCCTCAATGGAGAGTTAGAAGAGGAGATCTATATGGATCAGCCGGATGGGTTTGTATCAAAGGGTCAAGAAGGAATGGTTTGTAAGTTGTTAAAATCTTTATATGGTCTCAAGCAAGCGCCTAAGCAATGGCATGAAAAGTTTGATAGAACTTTGACCTCTGCCGGCTTTGTTGTGAACGAAGCTGACAGATGTGTGTACTATCGCTATGGTGGGGCTGAAGGAGTGATTTTGTGCTTGTATGTGGATGACATACTGATCTTTGGCACTAGCCTTAATGTGATTAAGGAAGTCAAAGAGTTTTTATCTCAAAATTTTGAGATGAAGGATCTGGGAGAAGCTGATGTTATCCTTAATATAAAACTGGTAAAAGAGATCAATGGTGGGGTGATTCTTACACAGTCTCACTATGTGGAGAAGGTGTTAAGTCGCTTTGGTTATAGCGACTATAAACCTGTCTCAACACCATATGATGCCAGTTTAATTCTTAGAAAGAACAAAAGGATAATGCGAGATCAGCTGAGATATTCTCAGATCATTGGTTCATTAATGTATTTAGCGAGCGCTACAAGACCTGACATCTCGTTTGCTATAAGCAAACTGAGCCGGTTTGTTTCAAACCCGGGAGATGATCATTGGAAGGCTCTTGAAAGAGTAATGCGCTATCTGAAGGGGACAATGAACTATGGAATTCACTATACCGGGTACCCAAGGGTACTAGAAGGGTATAGTGATTCAAATTGGATTTCTGATGCTGATGAGATAAAGGCCACAAGTGGATATGTGTTTACACTTGGTGGTGGAGCTGTTTCCTGGAAGTCTTGCAAGCAGACCATCTTAACGAGGTCAACTATGGAAGCAGAACTCACAGTATTAGATACCGCCACTGTTGAGGCTGAGTGGCTTCGTGAGCTCCTTATGGACTTGCCGATAGTTGAAAAACCGTTACCGGCAATCCTAATGAACTGTGACAATCAAACGGTAATTGTCAAGGTGAATAGTTCAAAGGATAACATGAAGTCATCTAGACATGTGAAAAGGCGGTTGAAATCTGTCAGAAAATTGAGAAACTCCGGAGTTATAGCCCTGGACTATGTTCAGACGGCTAAAAATCTGGCAGATCAGTTTACAAAAGGGTCTTTCACGAAATGTGATAGACAATGCATCTATGGAATTGGGCTTGAGACCCACGTGAGTCATTCTATAGTGGAAACCTATCCTATGTGATCGGAGATCCCGTGAATTAGGATGGTGAAACAAACTAAAGTCTGACTGTGAGAAGAGAACCTTTGTGAAAAGGGCTCATTCCGTGTATAAGGTGCATTTCTCTTCTAATCTGTATGACAGGTTGGTCTATACCTTAATGTGTGCCAGGTGGTTTCTTTTAAACAAATGAGTTGTTTTCTTGAAACAAAGATGTTGTCCTACAGAACATCTGAAAGGAACACACCTATATGAGTTTGACCACTGGTCATGGTCTATGAGAATTGGGTATTCTCTAGAAACTCATGAAGGGCCTGGAGTATGACTTATAAGCTCCAAACCGCGGGGATGCTTTTGCAGCCTAGTACCAGTGTAGGGCTCTGGTCAAACTTGTTTGCACAAAACTGGCAATTCAAGGCATAATCCATTGCACAGTTGTGAATAAGTGTAGCCTTTGTCCTAGATGGAAGTTCAACTTAACAGTCTCTGTCGAATACTGGTATATCAATGAGGGAATGAGGGCTTGAATTTCTTGGTGGGGATTGTTGGAGTAATGGGCTTGGCCCATTACTTCTAAAGCATTAAAAGAATTTAAAGCCCACTATTAATGCTAGGGAATCAATGCTTAATTCCGTACCGGGAATTGAGGAGGATCTCAACCGACTTAAAAGGTGGACTTCATGTACACCACTTGTGAAGCCGGTAAGAGGAGGACGGTGAACCACACGCGCGCGCGCGCTCGCTCGCCTCGCCGAGCCGGGCCGGGCCGGGCCGTGGCCGTGGCCGAGACGAGGCGAGGCGCGGCGCGGCGCGATGCGGCCGGCCGGACGGGCGGTGCGGTGCGCGTGTGCATGCGCGTGCGCGGCCGGACGTGACGTGCAGGTGCCGGTGCGGTGTGGTGCGACGTGATGTGCTGAGATGAGAAGGATGTTTTGCAGTAAAGAGTATTAAAACAGAGGGTTAATGTCGTCACTAATGACCGGACATTGAAGGCTCTTTACGACGTCCAGGTTCGTTGAACCTGAGGCACATTAACTGCCGCTCATCAAAGCCATTCATGACGTCCAGGTTCGTTGAACCTGAGGCATATCGTGCCTATATAAACCAGCACCCTCTCCTCTCATCCTCACTCATTTCAAGCACTCATCCAGGTACTCCTCTTCAGGAGACCTCTCCCTTCTCCCTCAGCTGCTTTCTGCCTTCCCCACCGCTAGCACTGCGCGCACAGGTCTAGCGAGAGCAGGGCCTCCGGAACCTCTGCTCGCTGAAGGTCCTGCACGGGACGCGGGCAATTAGGTTTTTGGGAAGCGTCTTGACGCGACTGCTCGCTCCCTGAACTGACTCCTTCGTCTACTTCCCGGCGTAACCGCTCGTGCGAACGACTACTTAGTCTACTTCCCGGCGTAACTGTTCGTGGGACTGCACTGCGAACATCTTCCTGCATCGACATAGTTCGGCTACTTCGAGCAAGACCAGTCGAATAGCATGTCTATTCCAGCTGTTAACGGCGCAACCGGTGCCTCCGGCACTGGTCCCGCCTTGGGGTACTTACTAAACCTACTCTGGTTTAATTCTTTGTTCATGCTTATTAGTGAGAATAACATGAACACATGTACATATCTTGTACACACATTATCACTCATCTATATCATGAAATTGATATTAATATTTGGAATTAAAATTTACCGAAAATTGCCTAGATATCTAACAGATCATGCCTCACAGCATGTTTCTCAACAAACCCGGAAGCCACTTTTATGATTGCCCAGTTTCTCAACAAACTGATTTGGTATATCTCTTCTTTTTCTTTTTTCCTTTAGATTTTTGAGACTGTTTAGGAGATAAAGGAGTATGTAGATCGATCGGATCACATCCCCCATCCCCTAAGTATTCCCCAACTTCTGAACAAATTAAATTTAAAGTTTCCAAATCCAAATAGTCATCATTCGAACAATCAGTAACCGCATCATCTACTCTATTCATCCTACCTTGCTACAGATTACCTAAAGAACCAAGATTTGATTCAGTTATCTATATACAATCTTCCGCCCTGGCTCTGTAACAAGAGGGTTATCTATATACAATCTTCCGCCCTGGCTCTGTAACAAGAGGAAGTATATCATGATGCCACTTCTAATCTCAGGCCCGCATTAGCCAGGCAACGACATCGATGTGTATCTCAGACCACTTGTGGATGATCTTAAACAACTCTGGTCACCTGGTGTTGAGGATGTCTTCGATGGGTACAAGCAAGAGTGCTTCACTCTACGCGGCATGTTATTTTGTACCATCAACGATATCCCAGCACATCATTGCTTGTCTGGACAATGTAAAGGGGACCAAGATTGCTTCCATTGCTTAGAGGATACTGGGTCTTTGTGGTTGAACAACCCGAAGAAACAGGTGTACCTAAGGCACCGATGTTTCCTTCCCCAGTCTCATGCCTATCGAAAGATGAAGCAACAATTTGATGGCACGAAGGAGACATCATTAGCTCCAAGGCATTTCAATGGGAAATATGTCTACAATCAGGTGAAGGATATCAACGTTACCTTTGGGAAAAAAACACAAACCTTGGAGAAAAAAGCACAATCCTTGGAAAGAGGAAGTGGACTGTGGAAAATGATGATAAGAAGAGGTGGAAAAAGAAATCTATTTTTTGGGAGCTTCCTTATTGGATATATTTGGATGTTCGCCATAGCATTGATGCCATGCACTTGAAAAAGAATGTATGTGAGAGTTGACTTGGATCATGAGAGAGCACGAGCTAACTTGGAAGACCTAGACATAAGGCCTGAGCTGTATCCCGATGGCAATAGTGCACAACTTCCAACCTCTTGCATAAATCTATCCAAGGAAGAGAAGAAACAACTTTGTGATTTCTTCCGTAGTGTTAAAGTGGCATCTGGCTATTCGTCCAATATCAAGAGTCTCGTTTCGCCAAATGAGCAAAAAATGCTCCACATGAAGGCTCATGATTGCGACGTAATGATCACCACGATGCTTGCGGTTGGGATCAGGAACATTTTGCCAGAAAAAGTTCGGTTGGCTATCATGAGCCCGTGCTTCTTCTTTAACACGATCTCCCATAAGGTAATTGATGAGAGGGTGTTGGATGATCTAGAAAAGAATTTGTTCGAGATAATGTGTCTTCTTGAGGTATATCTCCTTGCATCTTACTACTCATTTGGTTAAGGAGACATGGTACCTCGGTCCAGTGTTCCTACGTCATATGTACCCATATGAGAGGTTTATGAGTGTTCTGAACAAGTATACTAAGAACCGGGCCTTGACCGAGGGATGCATGGTCTAGGGTTTTTCTACGGAGGAGATGGTTGAATAGTGTCTTGGCTTCATTGACCCTAAGAATCCTATTGGCATCCCAAAATCTCGCCATGAGGGAAGGCTAGCAGGGAGAGGAATTCTTGGGGGGAAAGACATTTATTCTCGAGTTGGATGCTTATGAGCAAGCTCATTTTCTCGTGTTGCAACACACAGAAGAAGTGTCCATATACATTGACGAGTATAAAGAGGTACTTCGTCAAGTGAATCCAGAACGCAGCGAAACATGGTTAGCAAAAGCACATATGAAAGGTTTCAACATTTGGTTTAGAGATCGAATGCGTAATTCAAGACATTGCAGTCAATCGCTTCAAAAACTATCAAGAGGTCCTCTGTTCACAATCACGAGCTATCAAGGATACGACTTGAATGGCTACACATTTTACACCGTTGCTCAAGATCAGAAAAGCACCTATCAAAATAGCGGTGTTCGTATAGATGCTTATGACAACAACATGCAGAAGGCCGCATACTATGGTCAGATAGAGGAGATATGGGAACTTACATATCCGGGCTTCAAGGTACCCATTTTCCGATGCCGCTAGGTACATGGCACAAAGGGCGTCGGCAAAGACAAGTATGGGTTCACCACAGTTGACCTAGATGAAGTCGGGTATAAGGAAGAGCCATTCGTTCTCAATACGATGGTGGTATTGCCTCGCTTATCACTGGCCTCATGCCATCTGTCCGCATCGACCAAACGCCGCCATCCACACTGGGTGGCCTGGTCCGCTCTGCCCTTGTTGCTCCCTAGGCCCCTCGTTGACTGTGCCCCCAGGCATCATCGTCGTCTCCTCGTTGGATATTTTCCGATCCATACACCATCCAACAGATCACGTGTTACTACTGAGTGCTTGATCGAGGGAGCAGGTCGAGATACAGGCAGATTGCCATGTCCCTAATCTGCCTTCTTTCTTGTTCTAGAAAAAACTGTAGTTGTGATTGTGCGACGTCTAAATCTCCCCCCGCCCCCCTTCTCCCTCCCTCCCTCCCTCTCTCTCTCCCACCTCTATTCAGTTAGTTGTGGATTTATTTGTTGCACTGTACTCTGATCCAACCAAATGTATAGGCCGGCAACTGACACTAACAGTGACTTGAGGATTGGATGATTGATCCTTTTCATTCAGATAGGAGCTCATCTTGATCCAAGTCTTGCAAACTTTGTTGCCCATCTTGTCCTCAAGCTAAAGAGTTTGTTTCGATGTATTTCAGAATTCAGAAGAAGCAGTGCTTGCTTTGATGCATTTAAGAAGCAGCGGAGCACGTTTGATGCTTTTCAGAAGCAGCATAGCACGTTTGATGCCTTTCAGAAGCATCAGAGCTCATTTTGATGCATTTCAGAAGCAGCGGAGCTCGAATTGCAGCAAGCATGCAATGGCTAATGTTTTTTTTTTGGATAACCCAATGGTTTTTGGTAACTGTGTTTTTGTCTCAACTCAGTACCCATATTTTTCCCGCTGGATTTAGTGATTTGACCAGGCCACTGGTTGACTCAAAACTGACCCGCATGGTGAGTAAACCATCCTGGCATCACAAGGCTAACCCTCCCTAATCTACTACCAGTAGCAGCTGTGATGGTCATGTGGCTGCTGGTGATGACAGGTCGACCTGGCACCACTGGGTCACCTAGCTACAGACATCACTGGCGGCGATGGCTGGCAAGTGGTTGTCAATGCAGGGCGCAACCTCCATGCCACTGATGATAGCAGTGATGCCCCGAGGCCCATGCTCAAGGCTCCTCCTTGGCTCCTTGTGGCATTGGTGCTTCCCGTAGACTGGCCTCAGGCACACGGCAATCCTTGGCTTGCATAGCTGCTTAGATATCCTCTGCCGGTGGGAAGAACTCTTCACGGGCAAGCAGCTAGAAGCGGCCAGCCTGCCAAGGCTGGTTGAACTTGAGTCCACATGGCGCGCAGAGCACTCACCACGAGAGAGATTAATAGGCAGACCCGTAGCACGGTGCGCACCCAAGCACCCTCCGTAACCCAGAACTCCTCTGCGTTGTGGTGCTTCCAGAGATGCCGCTAATTCCTAGGAAGGTCGTCACACCTAGTCGATGGCTTCACATATCGGTATAAGCTTTCTGGTAGACAATTTTGAGGAACAACATATTGGATAGACATACCCAATGTATAATTATAGGTGTTGGTTTTGTTTTTGTTTGACCTTGGTCAGCAACAGAATCAGCAGAAAAAGAGGGATATCTCATCCCTTGAGTTTAGGGATCGGTTCAACAGAACCAATCCATAAATGCCTTGATCGGGAGGCATTCCTAAGCCCATTGGGCTCGGTCCTGGGCCTACAGTGTTTATAAATAAGAGGGGGTCAACTCCAGGATTAGTAACCTAATCATTTTCCACCACCCACCAATTATTCAGAGCACTGGAAGGCTCAGAAGCACGAGTTCCACCCTTGGGGCAGTGCCGGTGGCGTCCTGAAGGCCGCCGCTACCCCGAGAGGATGCTCAAGGAGCGTCTGCGCTACATCCCCGACGTCGTCACGCCTACACCAACTTCCAGCAGCACCATGGACACCACTACTGCTGGTATAGAACCGAATCTAATCTATTCCGCATCAGTTAATGTACTAGGAATGATCTACTTTGAGTTAGTGATCCTGTTAAGTAAGTCAGTGCTAAGTTCTGTTAGTTTTATTCCTAACAATTGGTATCAGTCGCCTCTGCTAATCCCATCTAGATCTCCTAGATAAACCCTAAGTTTTAGGTTCGGTTTCATAGTGTAGATCTATCTGTGCATGTTCTTTTCATGTTTTAGCTCTACTCAGTTAAGATTCATGCCATGCACACATGTTTTAGTTAAGTCAGAAATGTTTTCATGCCTTAAACCCTAGATTAGTCACGATTTCTAGGTGTTCTTCATGTTTTAGTTCAAGAAATTAAGATTTTTTTTTAAGTCAGTGGCCTGAACTTCTCGGTTTTGGATCAAATTCGTGCATAAGCTCGCACTCAGTGAGATTAGAAGGAGGGGAATGCAATCTCAGATCAAATTCAGTCCCAAATCCCCATCGAATCCCTAACCCTAACCCTAGATTAGATTGAAATAAGATGAGATAAGGGGACTTTACCTCTACTGTTGCGCGTGGCATCAGTCGCGCCGCCGCGCAGCGAGTCAGCAAGTCCCGCCAGCCCTCAGCTTGAGCTCGCGCGCCGCCGCCGGCCATGGAGCCGCGCGCGGAGTTGGTCCCTTGGCGGACCCATGCGGGCTCTGCACGGCGCATCAGTTGCGCTGCCCCCGCGTCGTCAGCTAGCGCCTCGCCGGCCTTCAGCTTGAGCCCTCGCCGGCCATCAGCTCGCCTCACCGCCGGCCATGGAGACCCGGCGGAGCCCCTCGGCGGCCCGCGCGCGAGACGCATGCGTTGCCGCAGAGAGGGCCCGCAGAGCTCCGGCCATCAGACCCCGCAGAAGAGGCGCGCCGAGGGAGCCGGACGCCGGGGGATGGACGGCGGACGGCGTTTCCCTCCTCCCCCCCCCCCCCCGATTTCTCCGGCTACTTAAGGATTGCCGAAATCGCTGTCAGCCGTCCGATCAGGACCGACGGCTCAGATCACTTGCGGGGTGGGGGGAGCGCACGGCGCTGCGGGCCAAAATGGCGGCTCGCTCGTCCGCTACCGGGCCAAATGGCAAATGGGCCGCTTGAGCCGCCGGCTCCCTACGCTAAGCCGAGCCGTGCTGTGCCGAGCTGCCAGCGTAAGCCGCGCGCGCTGAGCCGAGCCTGAGCCGAGCCGCTGCCGCGCGCTGTTAGCCAAGCCGCCGTGCTGAGCCGCGCGCGCGAGCCGAACGCAGTGCTGTGCCGCGCGCTGCATTGGGCCGCGCGCCAATTAGTTTGCTGGGCTGCCGCGCATTAAGACTATGGCGCTCGTGCTGGCAGGCCGCCGTTGGGCCATTTTCTCTTTCGGGCCAAATTTGTGTTTTCTTTATTTTCAGCTTTTCAATTCATTTTCAGTATTAAGCTTCAGTTTAATTTCTGCATTAATTTCAGTTAAGCCATTGCAGGAGTAATTTTAAGTAGTTGGTGTTTATTTAATATTTATAAATTTATTCCACCACTATACTTTGAGATGCCTCTAAATAAATGGAACCACCGAGAAGTTTATTTACAGTAAACTTGTGATTATTTCTGACCACCGTTGTTTAATCATGAGTATTAAGACAAATTTCGTTTGTTTTCCTCACCGGTGATGCAAATTAAAATTTTAATTGCATGATTTTAATCAGACCACCGTAGGATTATTATCATGCTTTTATTTGTATTTCATTGTATATGATTACTAAGATAAGTTTTCCCTTTGATTTTCAGTGACAAATATCAATGTTGTGGCCTCCTACCTGAACAACATTGAGCCGCTCAATGGAGCAAATTTTCTTGACTGGAAGGGCAAAGTCATGACGTGCTTGGCTTGGAATGGTCTTGATCTGGCATTAAGGGAGGATAAGCCTGCTGTTGCTGCAGGACAGACTACAGCTGCTCTGGAAAAGTGGGCAAAATCAGACCGCATGGCACTTATGGTCATGTCTCAGACCATCAGTGCTGGCATTAAGGGCGCCATCCCCACCAAAGATGCGCAGGGAGCAGATCTCGGGCAGGGTTTAAGTTACCGACCGGTCTGGCCAAACCGGCGGGGTCCGGTACCGGTATACCGGACCAGTTTGGCTGGAAACCAGTCGAAGCCAAATATGAATTTAAAATCCTCTGTGCAAACGGTTCGTACCGGTATACCGGCCGGTTTGACCAGTAACTGGTCGGTTTGACTGGTAACCGGCCAAATTCAATTTTTTTCTTTTTAGTTTAAATTCAAATGCCCGCAAAGTATACTAAATGAATGTTTGTATAACATGTTTTAACCTAAATGAACCCTCCAATCCTCTTTTGTACTATTTTTACATTGTATTTGTATACTTTTGTATGCACGCTTTTTTTGTTTAATTTCAAATCCCCGCAAACTATACTAAATGAACGAATTTTTGAGAAAATTTGATATCATTAAATTTGTCGCAGCTTTAAGTATATTTAGAAATTTTTTAGAATTTTTTCATTTTTTTAAATTTAATTTTGAATTAACCGGTCGGACCGGTTCTCACCGGATTGTTGAACCCTGCTCTCGGGTCCGGGTGCCGCATCCCCTAGCGGCGTCGCGTGCGAGACGAGAAGCGCCGCCGCTCGCTCCACCTCCGCGTCCTGCGGCCGCCCCTCCTCCTCCGCGTCCAGGCGGCGCCGCCCCTCCTCCTCCGCCGCTCCATCCTCGTCGCTTGCACCGCCTCCGCGCTGCTCCACCTCCCCAACGGCTGCAACACCATCACCCCCTCGGAGGTCTCGATCTGCGGCCGCTACCTCGTCATCCTCCTCGGCACATGTGTGTTCTGCACCTCCTCTCCTATCTTGCCTAGGATTTCTATTCCTGACTCCTCATTCCTAGCACTTGTAGATCGTGCTGACATCAAGGACGTCATCTCCAAGATCCACTACAAGATTATCGTCTCCTGACTTTTCTGGATCAGGTAAGCCAGAACTAGATAGCAGATTGCATGGTTCTTGGGGGAATTTGGGGGATTCATAATGATAGAGTTATGGATTAT
Organism: Panicum virgatum; assembly: GCF_016808335.1. Lineage (NCBI taxonomy): Eukaryota > Viridiplantae > Streptophyta > Magnoliopsida > Poales > Poaceae > Panicum > Panicum virgatum. Next base: position 17,139,392 of record NC_053146.1, on the reverse strand, counting down.
CGTCTCCTGACTTCGCTGAAATTGCAGGGAGGAGCTACGGCTACGAGCGCTCACCCAGGGCCGGCGAGGTGGAGGAGCATGACCTGACGATCAGGAGGCTGAACGAGTACAAGGCACGCCTGACCAATCTGCAGAAAGAGAAGGTACGGCCGGCAACTTTGCTTCAGTAACTTTGCTTCTTGCAACTTTGCTTCAGTTCTTTACTTATTTTGTATGGAGAAAATGAAAAATCTGAGATGTCTGTCTTCTTCGACGAAAGATTTTGTTACTATAATTTCTTGTTGGATACTTTTTCGTTTCAGGAAATTTATTCTTGCTGAATACTGTGAATGAAAATGGGATTTAGCTGTTTCCAATTTTAACTTCTATTTCTCTTGCATAATAGAAAAATTAGATTTATTCAAGTTTACAATTTCTGAGATAGTTTGCCACTGCATCTGTTCATTCCCATGTTGAGTGTTGCCATTCATCTGTAGATTATGGGCCATGGTTCTGGTTTTGATGAGTGTCATGGAATTTGCTTTCATTGCCCTTAAGATGACTGGTGTTATATTCATACTAGCTAATGCTCTTGCAAATAGCTATGGGTATTGCACCATGGACTATGGATCCAATGGGTCATCAGATTTTAGGTTGCTCTGTCGTCTGGTATATGTGGTGTTAATTTTTTTACATGATATGTTTTTTTTCGGATATTGCAGATGTTAGGTTGTGTTATCAATGTTGGATAATTACCCATGCTCTTGCTTGCTCTTTCATGCTGTTAGTAGCAGGAGCTCTTGCTCCTGTTTCAGTCATGCCTGCCACTTGAATTTTGGGTGGCAAGTGACTATTGTAAACAGTAGCAGCTGCAAGTAGCAGCATGGCTAGGCTAGAGGTAGGAATATGTAGCAAGTAGTAGTAGTTGTAAGAATTTTTTTGTTTTTTCGAAAATCATGCCTGCTCAATAAGAACATGCTGTCAGTAGCCCACTCTATTCCTGATCAAATAGATTTTCGAACACCCTTCTTTCAGTTGCTTTTGCAAATCCTCACAAGCCAATGAGCTGAATTTGTTTTTTAACGTTTGCAAAATTTTATTCTATTTTGGAATAAGCACGTCGCTGTAGGAGGAGATGTGCAACAATCTTTATGTTTTACTGTTTTGTAGAATGGGGTTGTGACAGCAACCAGTGTCAGATAGTATGTCGTGCACCCAAGTTTTTGTCATGCACGCTAGCTTGTCTTTGTTACTGAATAATAATGTTTTTACTGCAGCTTGCTATCCTGCTGTATGTACTGTTTTTCTGAACTTGTTCAGTTCAAGTGTTAGGTAGTTGATTCCTTGTTAATCCATGATGCTCCATGATGTCTACACATGCTCCATGATGTCTTGTAGATCCTATCCTTGCTGATCTCCAAGATCCTCTCCAAAATCCAATACTTGCTATTCTCTTTGTCCAACATTGTTGGCCCAGGTAAGCTTCATTAAGAAACCTGAAATGCTATTTTTTCTAAAGAAGAAATTTAGCTGAGAACTCATCTGAAACATTCATTTTTTGCTGTATTAGTTGCAACCATGGCTGTCATTTGCGGTTATGTTTGATGAAAGGCAAAAACTAGTACCTATTATTCTAATATGCTGTCAACTATATTCTAAATGCTGTTGTTTCCATGTGATCTAGTTTTATTCTATACCTGGCTAGGTGCTCCTTTTTGCCTTGTCAAAATCTATGATATGCTGCTACTTATAATTAGTTACCAATTTCATGCTGATCATATTCTTACTCCTCCTGATGATGCCTAGTGTTGTTTCTTTCATCCTTTGGCAGCATGTTTACTTGCTGCTTCTACTTCTGCTGCTACGGGACCTGCAAGTGCAGCCTCGGCCCTCTAGTTCTCGGATGTGTTGGGATTTGATGAATGGAAAACTCTTGCTTGCAATGCAATCTGTTGAGAATGAATTGAATATTATTTTCTTGCAGGTTTTGATTTTTTTACGTGCCAACCTCTTGTTTGAGGCAAACTTTTGCCTACTAGTATCTGCATATTTTTAGGAGACAATGTGGTCAGATCAATGTAATAACCAAGAACTGTACTGCTCATCGCCTCTTCTCAGTGCTACCCGCTGAACAGAACCAAACATCCACTGCTACATTTGACCAAACAGAAACATGGCCTCTATGGAAGCAAAGGAACAGTGCTGCCCTTGTCTACTAGCTGGTGGGAGAGCAGCCCGTGGGAACAATTTGCCAAATGCTGCCGGGGATAGCCCCACCCGCAGGGGAAAGCACGCACGGGGAGCGATGGTGCAGGGGTTTCCCACCGCGGGGGAGGGATTTCCCGGGGATACTCCCCTCCTTTCCCAAACTAGCCCTAAGAGTTGATCAGTGGGAAAAAGAAGCTACATGTTTATTACCATCAAATTCTAGCTTAATCTAACCAATATGATTGGTTCTATAGGAACAAACTAAAGCACCTTTGGAGTAAAAGAACAGAAGGTCCTTCATTCCATCCACCATGGCAGATCATGCAAATATACAATCACAAGTACGATATGTTTATGATTGCCCTTTTGGTCACGGAACTTCGTATTATGTGAAGACACTTTGCGTTCTTGCCTATAGCGGGAGTGTCTGAGCTTAAGGAATTCCTAGAAATCACAACTGAAAAAGAGAGGACCCTACAGCACATAAACTGCCTTACAGTCACAACGATTGTGAATTACCTTTTTCTGCTTCGTGCTTGCAAAAAAAAAATTGTAATGCGAACTGGCATGAAGCGGTCGTCAATGAGCCTGTATTCAGGCTTGATGCAGCCTGCACAGAAGATTTGCTAGTGCGTCGTTTGAGGAGGGAGGGCGCCCCGGCTCTGTGCTGCACCTCCCCCGCCACTGTCACTGTCACCCCAAACCGTGGAACCAAGCGAGTGACGTGGGTGCGTCCTAGGCCTGGCTCGCCTTGGTCAGCACCTAGAAAATCCAGGAATTGTGAGTATGTGCCAAATCTAGGTGCCACCATGGCTACTATTTTCTATGAAAAATAATATTTAAAAAATAATTACACATAAAACTATTGTTCATGAAATATCTAACAACATCAAACTTTTGTTTTCAATCTACTTAATTTTTCATCTATTGATTGTGAGATTATATATGGTAGGAATTTGAAAGCAAATTATAGTTTGAACAGGGGGAGTATTGTTTATTTGGAGGTCACAATAAGAGTTACAAAATCCACAGCTAGAAATGGCCTCAGATAAAAAAAATTATGCTACCTGAAATCCAAATTCAGTGTTCAAAATTACAAAAAGTTTCTCCATTTTCCACTGCTTATCGATGAAACTGTTTAAATTAGTAAGTCAAAATCCAGATATATGATTCCAATGTTAAAAGGAAGAGTTGAACAAAAGAAAAGCCCTGGAATGGGCATCCCAACAACCTCACTACTAAACTCATAGCAGTAGAGCTCCACGAGCACTACTGCAGAAAGGGTTTGTAGGGGCGGGCGAAATGGCATTATTAGGGGCGGACGGCGCAACCGCCCCTACTTTTCGCAGCTAAAAATGGCGACTTGCAGGGGCGGGCACGTGAGCCGCCCTTGAAAATGGTTTTGTAGGGGAGGTGGAGGGGGGGTCGCCCGCCCCTGAAAACCGTTTTGTAGGGGCGGGTAACCCCCAGACCCGCCCCTGTAAATGGTTTTCTAGGGGCGGGTTGAGGTCTCACCCGCCCCTACAAAAAGATTTTCAGGAGCGGGTGAGCCCCAGACCCGCCCCTAGAAATAGTTTTCCCTCCCGCCTAAAATTTTTGAATTCGTGTTTTTTTTACAGGATTTGAATTCGCAATTTTGATCTATACATCTGTTATACGTCACGTCTGCACTATTATACGTCTATTAATGATAACGTTCTAACTTCAAGCTCGTTCGCGATCAGGACGTCGAGTATGTTAGACATAAGATGCTTACTCATATAAAATTCATAATAGATGAAAAATAAATATCAATATAGTACATCATCACAAATCAGCTCTTATACATGTTTTTTCATCATTCCCCTAGGGCGCTTAACCGTGCCCGAATTTGTGCCACTTACGAAGTGAAAGGTATTTATTGTTCGTTGCTAAGTCTGAAGTTTCGTAAAAAAATTTGCCTTCCACATTGACCACTTCGTGCAGAATGAAACGACACAAATCCTCGACTACATTTAGAAGTTGTCTCTCGTGGAACTGGCCTCCGTATCTCACCGGGTCAAGCTGTACATAATAAAATTAGCAATTTGTACGTACAGTAATAAACAATGTGCACGGGCGATCTAATTGTTGTTGGCTCGCTAAATACTTTCAAATTCCCACAAACTCTGCACGGGCAATGTATCAACACTATGTTCTCCTTTCTTGCGTGGTTCTCAGTGACTTTAATGAATTTATCTAGCTCTCCATGGAAATATGCGTCCATCCTATTTGCATTGTACATCCAAGCCCAATTCATCTATAAAAATTTAAAAATAAATAAAAATGGATTAAAACACATTCATAAATTCCTGTCTTCACTGAAAACTGTAAATGACAATACATAATTCAAGCATAAATGAGGGTACTAAATTACATATATAGTACTAAATGAGAAAATTAAAGCCAAAGATCATGCATAAATTAAAACATATTATCGCGTACCACTGCATCATAAAAGAAATTCATGCTTGTGTGTAAAAAAAAAGAAAAAACCTAATCTTCTCCCTCCTCCATAGATCTAGTAAATACTATCCTTAGAAATGAGGGTAAAACATATAGATGTAGTCTAAATGCTTACAAATTATTCTACTAAAATAGCACAACTTCATCAAAAAATTTGGTGCAAATAGTCTCACAAATGGCTAATCTTAACCATAGAGATCTAGATCTAGTGAGAGCCTAAGAGAGCACAATTTGAGCCAAAAAGCACACAACAACCTTAGAAATGACAAGAATTAAGTACTAACTTACCTCTTAGAGCCCTCAGCTCGATGGAAATCAAGTTGAAAACCTCCCTCCTTTTTTCTTTTTTTTCGATGTTGGCGGAGCTCCTCTCCCGAGCCAACAATGGGGGGTCGGGAGGAGGAAGAAGGCATAATTTATACACATATTTTTAGGGGCAGGTCGAGGGCTCCACCACCCCTAAAAATCCATTTGTAGGGGCGGCTCACCCCCCATCCGCCCCTACAAATTGCTTCTTTTTTAGGGGCGGGTGGTGGCGTCAGCCGCCCCTAGAAACACAATTTATAGGGGCGGCTCACCCTCCCATCTGCCCCTACAAATGTTGTTTCTAGGGGCGGATGGGAGGGTGAGCCGCCCCTAAAAATGTTGTTTCTAGGGGCGGGTGTATTGCTACAGTGTTCTACGCCTATTTGTAGCAACAGGCCAAATTTAGGCTCGCCCCTAAAAAAACCGAGGCGTTGCTACAAATCATTTTTGTTAGTAGTGGGGATTGTGAGAGAGCCGGTGCATACACGACAGCCAATGCATTATTTTTCTAGCCAAGAGTAGTGAAGACTTGAACATGTTGGATGTGTTCTACAAAAACCATGAATAGGTTGTCCATTTGACACTGGTATGAAACATGTCTAACAATCCTGTTTGTTTGTTTAGGCTTTGACCCTCAGTGGCTGTGTATTCACCCAAATGAGGGGAACAGTACTGTAGCCCTACGAGCTGGTCTGGTTATCGAACAAGTTTCCTCGATGCTTCTAATTCCCAAGCTGAAGCTTTTAGATTCTTGACCGAACAAGTTTCCTCGATGCTTCTCATTCCCAAGCTGAAGCTTTTAGATTCTTGGCTGCACTCCGGCACGGCGAGGAATATAACAAGGCAAGACATGAAAGATGTGCATCGGTGCAAGGCAAGGAGGTTGGGTACCTTATATAGAAACAACTTGTAAAAGGAGTTGGAAATATGGCCTGAGAGAATTTTGCTGCTAGTTGCGCCCATGTGCCCGACCAGCCTGCGCCTGCAGTGAACTTACGAGTGCAATACACATTAATACATATCTCTGTCATGATAGGAGCTGCGGCTGATGAACGCGAGAAACTGATCGATACAGGGCCATGAGCCCGGACCAGTGTTCAGCCCAAATTGGGCTGTGCGTGAGCTGGCTGTAGGGATATGAGCAGCAGAAATAAAAATTTTCTATCGCATAAACCACAGACACTGCTGTTATAGATCAAGGAACTAACACTAGACACGCGGACCGGTGTGGAACTTCTGTATCGCGTTGGAATAGTGCAGTGGGTCACCGGCAATGCAGTTGCGAGACCTCCTCACGTGCTGCTCGTCCTCGCGTAGAAGATGCACTACCTCCAAGGTATCCATACGTATGCGGAAGAAGTGTTGCACTCCAGATTGCTAGGTCCGCGAGGGCAACCGTAGGCGCGGGCGTGGAACAGACGGCAGCCAAGAGGCGCAGATTAGGGCTTTCCTCCTTGCGCCCACCCTGTTTATATAGGCACCTCTAGGCGCCCCTAATGGGCTTCTCTATCGAGGCACATTAGTGCACCTAAGATCAGTCTAATTCGAATCTTATCCTCTCATTTGGCTTCTAGCCTCTTAAGTGTGTGGCCTTATGGGCTTACGCTTGAATAGACATGACTCAAGTACTCTACTTGTCTAATAGTTTATAGCGATCTCTAGTAAGATGTGTCAACTCCTATGTACACACAAATATCATATCAAACGAGCCATCACAATCTTTCATACATCTATTCCCTTTGCCTCATGATATTCGGTCTAGCTCCAAGCTGACCTCTCTTTCTCGATGCCGTGATCCAGAATCCTTGGTTAACACTTAACCCTAGCACGACCATGCATTTCTTGATCCGATCACTCGAGGAGCCCGATATCTCTCTCAAGTAGAGAGGGGCAAATAAATTCCATCTTGATTGATCATGTCTCACAACATGTTTCTCAACAAACCCAAAAGCCCCCCTTTATGATTACCCAGTTACGGAACAACTTTTGATAGCCCCTAGGTAGCTCCATTCACATATTGAGAATATGCGTCAATCTCAAGTCTAAGGATAAAGCATACACATTGTGTAAAGAGAGAACCACTTGTTGTGTTGGGTCAGTCCAGCCACATATCAGACATGTGCCTACATTAGTTTGACATCTCAATGTACAAACTTGTACTAGTCTAATATTCATTTGTGTCATCACATGAACTCCGACTAGGGACAACTTTTAGAATTACAGTACCAGTAAAAAGTCTCACAAACAATTCACATAATTGTATAGAATTAAACACTGTTTGGATATTCAAGAACACAATATTAATCATGGATATAATGGAATACAATCATCTCTATGATTGCTTTTAGAGCATATCTCCAACACTAGCTAGCCGGTCAGACTGTGACCAAGCTGTTTAAGTACATGTTTGGGAATCTATGGAAGGCATAATTGAAATAAACTGAATTATTCCCCATCCATGAGCTCTGTTCTTCCCTGTTCTATTTCTCTCTTCTCCTCTGAATCCCCTCTACCAGATCTCGAATGTGACTAGTCCCCTAACAAATCTCTCGTTGGGAGAAGAAGCGTCAATATTTTAGTGCCACTATTCCGAGTACCAGTGTTTGCAAATTAAAAGATGCAGCTAGGAGGCTGTGGCGTAGCTCAGCGCCTTCATGCCTGATACCGAACCAGAACAAGGGGTCCAATAGTGAGTATATTTTTGAGAGGGAAAAAAAAGCCCAAATCACTACCTGTACTATAAGAAAAGTTCGGATGACCACTTGAACAAAATACCGATTACTTAATCCCTCTGGTTTTGTAATCCGGTGCTCTGTTCACCTTTGGACCCTCTTAATCCGGTTTTGCTGACTGTATGGTGGTATTGGGGGCTAATAGTGCCACGTGGGATGCCAGCGTGGCAGATGGAATCAAACCAGAGGAGTTAAAACTAAACAGTAATTTTGTTAGAGGGTTATATGAACTTTGCTTAGAATACCGGGTAGTGATATGGATTTTTTTCCATTTTTTACAAGACCCATGAAAGATAAAATTGTAAGAATCAAGAATATAATGGTGTTAAATAAATTTAAACACCAAATGAATAAACCTGGTCTTTTCATCAACTTGCTATATCAAAATTCGCAATGCTTCTTAGCCTTAAATATGATTGATTATATTGTTTGGGATGCCTTAATTAAAAATGCTTCTATGATGGCATAAAGTTACCTAAAGTACACAAGAGACGTGACTCAAATGTTTATGAACTTTTTTTCCTCGAAGAGGTGTTCAAAGTCTATTACTATAAACATGATGTCAAAATTTGTGTATATTCCACTTTTCCTTGAGCAAATTCCAAATTTCCAGCTTCGAACATATTTCGCAATCAGAATTTTCTTTTATATTTCGCAAATTCCAAATTCCAAATCAGAACAAATTCCAAATTCCAAATTTACTTCAATGCGCATCTACTAGGTCATATTTCGCAATCAGAATCAGCTTCGAACATATTTCCCAATCCCCTAATGGGCTTCCCCAAATGCACACGGCACTCCTCTGAGTCGAGGCCTTTTTATATTTTTATATTTTTTAAAAACGTTTTTTACAGAAATATATTTTTGGTTTCACAATTTATAGTTTTATACCCCTACCGCCCCCTGCTGGGCGGTAGAGACCTATATGTAATTAAAATTTGAGTGCTATCGCATGGAGGCTCCTACCGCCCGGTGGAGGGGCGGCAAGTCCCCCCAATATAAAAGCTGAGGTCCCCCCACCTGCATTTGCAGCAAACAACATCCATAGAGGGAAAAAGGAGAGACGTGGGGTGAGGGAGGGAGTTGCAACAGCGAAGCCCTGCCGGATTCCGCACTTGTGATCTGCAGGTAAGTTACGTATGAATCCATTAATATTGTAAAGCAATTTAATTTAATTAATGCTAGAGTATTAAAATTTCAGTTCAGTATTAAAATTTCAGTTTATTACAGACTTGTTTCTAAATTAATTATAAATTAAAATAAAACTAAGTTTTGGATAGTGAATTAGAGTATTAAACTTGTTTCTAAATATTGCAGCATAAGACAATGGCTGCCTCCAATTTTGGAGGATTTTCATGGACCGAAGAAAAATCTAGTATAATACTTGAGATCATGACACATCTTGTAATCAGTAAGAAATTGGATCTATTAGCGGATGGTACGATAGAGATGGTGTTGTCAAAATTAGTTGAGTTTAAAGATTTCACATTATTTCGAGGTATTACAATGCAAGTAATGCTGCACCACCTCAAGCACCAACTTGTGTTAACTGGGATGACGATATGAATGACTTCATGCCCCCAAAACCATGGCCTCCAACATATGATGTTTGTCCCCCTGTACATGAACCTAGAACCAGAAAAGAGAGAAAGGGAAAGTCGAGAGGTTCGTCAAATTATGCTACACCACCTGCAACACCACCATCTGTCAACTGGGATGACGACCTAGATGATTTCATGACATGATCTATAACATATGATGTTCATCGGTTTTAGATTGTGATGTAAATTGTGACGGGACGGCAGACCTCCTATACTTTTAATTGCAATACTTATATGTTTGCTATGTTTGATTGCAATGATTATATTTATTTGTGAATCTTGAACCTCGTGTGGCTCTATGATACAATACCACATAAGATACAATGAACGAAATATAAATAGAATGTTAAACAAAATACCACATAACATATTACATTGAAGGTTTCATTCGTTACAACCAAATTCGAGAGAAATACGCACTGCCAATTAATTAAACAAGACATCTAGACATAGTATATACATAATATATTTAGTTTCGTACACAAAAATACATTGCAAGTTGTTGTGTGCACAACTAGATGCGGCGAATTCTTGTAGGTGGAGCATATCCATCCGTCGGATTCCCGGAAGGTCCAGCCTCGGCAGCAGCAGTGGGTACTGAAAGCTGTGGGCACTTCTTATAAGTGTGACCGTCTGCTCCACACAAGTTGCAACGTTTTTTCTTCTTTCCAACCTCGGACTCGTCCATTCCGTTCTGGATACGATGCGTCTGCCGTCGGCCTATGCCCCCTCTTCAAAGCTGGATCTGGGATGAGCATTGGATGGGAATTTTGTTGAGTGAATGGTCCTAGAATACCGATGCTGTATATCTCATGACACCAAGTTTGTGCAGCGGCTTCCTTTGTGAAATAGTGAGAAACATATGACGCAGCATTTAATCCAGATACAGAACAAGCCGCGATGACATGGGAGCATGGTAAGTGATGCACCTTTGGCTTCTAGCATCTGCAGAACACCCTCCCGTCAATGGTTATCAAAACTTCTTGAACTATCCTTTGTCTGCGGACACCCTGTCCGGTCATGTCCCTGCATGATACCTCAAACCTTTGCTCTTTTGTGCCCATCGATATAACTGAGTGAAATCGAGCCGTTTCCATCTTTTTTTCCATGTACTCATTAACCCTTCCACAAAAACGCACTCCTGGATCATGAAGGAAGCGGCTGATGCATACCGCTCTCTAAAATACCTTACACATCCATACATAATGAACTCAACAATGCCAACAAGAGGAAATCCACGAACACGACGCATTACCATATTGTAACACTCAGCATGGTTGGTCGTCTCGATCCCGTAACGCCTCCCATCTGTGTCATACAGAAGTGACCACTTCTCTTTAGGTGCACCATCAATCCACTGTCTAAATGATTTAGCAGCTCGAACTAATGAATCTGTAGAACGTCTCCTGCTGGATGATGAGGCCTGGCTCTTAAGTAATTCGGCGCTCATGTCATCAATTATACCCCACAAAGCATCGAACTTCCTCTGCTGATTCTGAGTGCACAATTGCTTGAACAAATTCATCAGATCCTTATTCTTGAACCGCTCATAAAAGTTAGCAGTCATATGCCTCACACACCACCTACTGACAACATCTGGCCATATAGGAGGTGAAAATGTATTACCTTCTTGGAGCTGCCTTATAGCTACAAGGAGACCTGCATGCCTATCACTGATAAGGCAAACATTAGGCCTTCTAGCAACAACGTGATTCTTCAGATGTTCAAGAAACCAGTACCAGCATTCTGTGTTCTCATTCTCAACAAAGGCAAAGGCGATAGGAACTATCTGCTTGTTGCAATCAATTCCGATCGCCGTCAATATTGTTCCCTTATATATCCCTATCAGGAAAGTGCCATCAATACACAGAACAGGAAGGGAGTAAATGAAGGCCCTCACACATGCACCAATGCAGAAGAAAGCTCGCAGCAAAATGCTTGCCCCCCTGACAAGCTCGGTACACTGTATGTATCAAAAGCACTTCCAGGATTTCTGTGCACAATTGCTTCAAGCATACGAGGTAGGTTGTCATATGAAGCCTCATAAGTGCCAAACCGCATCTCAAACACTTTTTGTTTAGCCCGCCAAGCCTTTGCATAGCTGATCACATACTGGAAATTCTATTCAATGTCCCTAATTATCAATGCAGGCTCGTAATCCATTTTGTCAAGAATCACCCCATACATCTTCTTGGCCACGAAGGTAGATGTGATATTACGGTGATGTCCCACAACACCTGTCAATCTACAAGTATGTGGTTTAACAATTGAACATTCCCAGTGTGTTTTGAACTTCCCCTTGTAGGCATGCACTCGTTATGTACAATCTCTATCTGCACACCTCACCTCGTATTCTTTGCTGCTAGACTTCAACACTCTGAATTCCTTTCTCAGAGATACAGCCCAGACCTTCACAGCATCCTTCACATCTTCAATGGTACGATACTTTGCCCCTTGTATGACCTCATTCACTATGTATTCAAACTCCGGACATCTAATATCTTGTACCACTGGATTCCCAAAACCCTATTCACGCCATTCACCTAGCACTGGGAAGCGCTCATCGTCCTCATCGTCCTATGAGTCCCCACATTGCTCCATTATTTGTGCATCCTGGTCTTCTTTCTCCATGTCCTCCACAATTCCAGGTATCCGCTCGCCTTCATCTGCTAAACCTTGTGGTTCTGGTTCCGGTTCTAGAGCTTGTACGTTCTCTTCTTTTTTATCATTTTCCAACTCTTCATTCCAGTCATATGTTCTGTGTGTTGATCCGTCACCTAAATCACCGACCTTCTGGTGAATCTGAATTACCATTGTGAGAGGCCACCCTCTTTGAAGAGCTGCGTGCATGTAATGTTTCCATTCTTCCGTACTACTTATAAGCGTCAACTTCCAGAAATCCCCATTTGTTTCCCAGGAAGTCACGGTATGAACCGTAAGCAAATGAGTTTTTGGATTCACATTGAACTTCCCATGAAGCTATTTGCGTATGGAACCAAAACTCCTCTCTAGGGGTTTATCTAGACTGCACTGTCTTCGTTCCAATGCTGATAGATTTACTCCATAGGAATCATGAGTAATTCTATAGAAATCACCGTAATGAACTTGAAACGCCACCTTGCTCGACATATCTGGCCATCCAAAGACTTAATTTTAATTAAACCAGTTTCTAAAACCATGGTACGGCTTCAATTATAACCACTAATCCGAACCCTAAGCGGTTACAATTATAAAAAACACGAATCATAGAATTAAAAATACAAAAAATTTAGAATGACAAAGTTGAGAAATATTGGTTACCTATGGTTCGGATCCAAAATCCGGCAGGGCTTCGCTGTTGCAACTCTCTCCCTCACCTCACGTCTCTCCTTTTTCCCTCTATGGATGTTGTTTGCTGCAAATGCAGGTGTGGGGGACCTCTGCTTTTATATTGGGGGAGGGGGGAGCCTGCCGCGCCCATGCCGAGCGGTCGGCCTGCCTGCCGTCCCTCCACCGGGCGGTAGGGGCCTCCATGCGATAGCACTCAAATTCTGTAGTAGTGACTAGTATAAATGTAATGTCAAAATTGGAGTATATTCCACTTTTCCTTAAGCAAATTCCAAATATCCAGCTTTGAACATATTTCGCAACAAAAATTTTCTTTTAGTCCTACTTCTTCCACATTTTCCTTTATAGAAAAACCTACCTTTTTCAGTTTGAATTGCATCTTCACTAACGAAAAGTTAAAATCAGACTGTTTGGCAAAGGAGAGTAACTAGCTAGCTCATGCTAACTAGTAATTAAGAGAGGTTTAAAGAAAAACCTTCATTTTCATGCTAACTAGTGAAATTAACAGATAGATCACAAGTTCACAACACATAACAGAGGCCGTCTGGCATGTGTTGTGAGAGGAACGAGTGGGGTATCATTGCCAATTCTTCTTAACGTTACGGGGCACCGCGGCCTGCCTAGGAGGTTTACCACGTTCCACGACCAGGGTAGCTTTTTGCATCGCCCCTGACATGCATGCATGTGGGGTGGATCAGATCCGTCCGTGCACCTATTACACTATCGATAATCGTGGTCTTTAGCTAGGCATGGCAGGCAAGCACGCCAGATGGTGTCACATATGCTGTTCAGGTCATCGACAGTGGCTTCAACTCCATTCGTGACAGGATCGTGGTGCCCAGCAGCATGCACGCCATGCTGCCATGCATTGCCGCCATCACTTTGCGTGCATTTGGGACTGATTGCTTCCCTCTGCTGCTCATTCCTAGCAGGCTGTTTCTGCCATGGGTATGTGTGTGTGGTAGCTGTGGGTTCAACTGCATAGGACAGAAAGCTAAAGAGATGATGGATCCAGAAGAAAGAGGGATGAAATGGCTATGTAAATACGCACACCCCCATGTTATTAAGTACAATGACAAAAAAGGTTCTAGTAAATGCACCGTACCTCAGCTACATGCATTTACATCATTCCCCAATAATCTTTTGTGATAAAAGGCAACCATTGTTATTTTAAGCTTGTCTGGTTATTAAGCGTATATGTTTATTCTTGAAGAGAGAATCATTGCATCTGCTCTAAATTTCATTAAAGAATGGTTTAGATATGACTGAGAACAAGCAACAAGAGGGCACCGTTGCTCACTAGCTTTACTGAAATCATCATGTAGTGATGTAATGCACGTGAATCCACTATACTCCAAAATTCTTAATTCCAGGGGGGGCTCAGGATGAAGAAAATAAGATTATACAACAGTACAAGAAATTCCTGATGTAGAGAGCGAAGGAGAAAATTAAAGGTGCCGAATTTTTTTGGGGGGGGGGGGGGGGGGGGGCTGCAACAATGTTAACACGTATTGTTCCCTCATTAGCACAATTGCTCACTTCAAGATGTGTATTGCTCTCTCTGTATCTCATTAGCACAATTATTCACGAGGCATTCTTTCTGTAATGATCACCCAACAACGACAATGTAAACAGAGATAGCACACAGGAGCTGAACACAGATGTACTAGAGATGATGGTGTAGCTACAGAGATAGGGTGGTATGTTGCTACATATAGTTATATAGATGAAGTTCAGATTAGGCGCTCGTACCACAAAACAATAGAGCGATGCAGGCAGCATGGATTCAGCGCTCGTACCATACAACACTTGTAGCTACAGTTGTTTAAATTGAGTTTGAATTCTCCGAGTTTAAATTTAATTTGGATTTGTTTGTTTTTGTTCAAGAGTTTTTCATGTTTTCCTCCCTCTATCCTTTCGGCTCAGCCCAACTCCCCTCTCCCTTCCCTTTTTTTTTCCCTTTTCCCTCTCCCCCTTTCGCCCGCTCAGCCTGGCATAGCTGGCCCATTTCCCCCTCTCCCGGCCTGCTCCCCCTCTCCCCTCTCCTACTCTCACCACCAGGCGGGGCCCACCCATCGGGTCCGTACCCTAGCTCAAACCTGGCTCAGACTCAAGCTCGAGTCAGACCGGCCACACACGCCACCACACCCGCGGCCCAGGCCCGCACGCCGAGGCCCTCGCCCACCTCATAATAGTGCCATGCCCCCCCATGTCCTTCCTTTCGAAGCCACCGCCGCCTTTGCCCTCGCAAATCCTAGCTCGTGGCGCTGCCCTTGGAGCCCGAGCTCAGAGCCGCCGCCAAACCGCTGCTCCGCTGCCACTCCATGCCAACCTTGCCGCCCCAGAGCTTCACGTCGTGGTGAGAACTCTCGCCGGCCCCTCTTTTTCCCTCTATCCAATTCTCACTCACGCGGAATAGCTCGCCATCACTGCCGTTCCGCCTCTCGCCACCGCGCGCCATGTTCGGCCCTCAACTCGCCCCCTCAAACCCCTAGATGTGTTTCCATCACGCGCTCGTCCTTCCCGGCCAGACCAGAACCATAAACACGACCGGAATCGCATACTCGTGATTCTCCTACGAGCCTTCCGCCGCTCACCGCCGTGCGCCGCCGCCCGCCCCGCCGTTGGATCTGGATCCAACAGATCCCATCCGATCTAACCCTTGCCACCCGATCTCAATCCAATGGCCCAGATCTGTTTCAACCGGTCAAGCATAGGCTTTTTTGCAGAAGAGGTCCTCCGGTTTCATAAAATCAACCCACAGTGCTATCTAGTTAAAAAATAATTGCAAATCAACCCTTTCTCTTCTATTTTAAACCCTATCTTTTCCCGCCATCAAGGACCCTTAGTTTTTCATGCTAACCCCTAAAGTTTAGGTTTATTTTCATTTTAGCCCTCGGTGTCTTCACCTAGAACCCCTTTAAATTCAAAACTCTTACAAATAAGCCCCTGGAACCATGTTTTAGCCATCACTTTATCGTTTTAGCTCTGTTTTGAGCTATTCCTGTGCTCACATGATCATTGCAACATGTACAGTAGCTTTATAACCTCATTTTGTATTGTTTCCATTGTTTGGTGTACTGTTTCTTATTTATTGAACTTGCTTGCTTGTATCTATTTGTGTGATGCGATAGATGGTGCGTTGTTCGAGGATCAGCAAGAGCAAGGATTTGAAGATGTTGAGAAGCAACAACCCTTTGAAGAAGGAAAGTGACCCTTGATCATGCTTGTTGTCCCAATGATTTATCAAAAGTTCACATTTACTTTACCTGCAATGCATGTGTCTTGAATATGAAGGGTCCCAATTAAAGATGTGCCTAGTTATTTATTCCTTCCTTGATCAAACTTGGGTTATTTACTTTATGTTGGGTAGCATTGCTAGCTACTATTACTTTTGGGCCATGATTGGTTAAAGATGAAATATATGTTATACCTATTTTACTTCATGTCAATACTGGTTTAATGTTGTTAAACAAGATCATATGCTTTAATTGGAATATGGAGAACCACCCAAGAAAACAGTACAACCACAATATCATATGTCTCTAATATTTGCTAATTAATTAGAAACCTTAGCTTATGATGATCTTACCGAAAGGGCAAGAGGGTATGCATCGTTGGGGTAATAGCTCGGTGCTCTTGAGGTTTGATATGTTCCTGGTTAAGGCGGCACCCTCATTAGGAAGTGTTATGACCACTTTGTCTTGAAACCTTAGCGGATTGTCCTAGGATATGGAATTTTTGTAAAGGCCTCGTAGTATACCCATGCAGCCCTACCTAAGGAAGTGTGGAATTAATTTTTTTACAAATGCAGTAGCATTACATAAGATCATACTGATCGAACTAGCTAAAACTTCTCAACTTCTCAACTTCCTCGCAGCCGGCATGTTGCAACTTTAGAAGCCACCCAGTTACTAATTAATAATTTTGCACGCTGGTACAGATAATAACTTGATCATATTATGCAGTCGTGCTTCTATTTCTGTTTGGTAGAGGAGAGATAAGTTTCAACACAGGCGGGTACAGTTTTGCAAATGACATATTGAGTAGGTCTTTACCCTTCAGGGAGTTCTTTCCAATGAATCGCATATGTTGGTTTAAATGTACTAGTGTTGATGACCAAAATTGGCGGATTGTGCAGACCGGTCAGACCGGTATGCACAAACCGGTCTGACCGATCAAGGTGACTTTGCCAAAATGCAAATTAGACTTCATCATTGCGTAGCTCTCGTCGAGACGATAGAAATGTGTATGTAGAACGCCCAATTTGGAGTTCGGATGAGAGAGTTATGGCTTCTGGAAGACTTGACACAAGGTCGGACCGGTATGGTAGACCGGTCCAAACTGCACAGTTCGAGTTTAGAGTTGTATTTTGATGCGGGAATTGTATACAAATAGTCTCCTGATGTGGTAAGACCTCCCGTCCCTATAAATATAAAGGCACGGCCGATTGAGGGTTATCCAATCGAATCTATCGTACATTTTTATCTTTTTTTACTTTTTCTTTGCCCTAAGCTTTTCCAATCTATTACTTGCTGTTCCTCCTTCATCTCTACGTCGATAGAGAGCGTTCTAGGTGGCCTGCCGACCCTAGAACAACCCTGCACGCGCCTGCCCCGACGGGTTTTCCCGGACTAACGTTCGTAGGTTCGTCATCGATCTCGCCAGCGGCGACCGGTCTGACCGCTCCTTGGGACCGGTCTGACCGGTCTGTGCCGCGTCGCTGCAACGCGCGCCTCTACTTGCTGCACGTTCGAGTGCGTCCGTATGTTGGCCGTAATTCGCGTCAACAACTAGTGAACATATATCTATTTGATTTCATTTTTACGCCCTTTCTCTGCTAGTGCCGCGCCACTGCTTGTCAATTCAGTATGTTGTATCTATAAGGAAACTTTCGAAGCGCACACTGATTGTATTCAACGAAGCGAACAAGGTTCTTGATTAGGGCGCATATGCATGCAGACGCTCGTCCTAACCAAACAGCTGTGGATACATTCCTTCCAGCTAAATGTGCTTACCCATTCTCCTGGACAACTCCACTCCACCAGGAGTTGGAGCATTGCAATTCCACAGTTTGCGCAGATAGTCCATGTTCAGAGGCTGCGTACAGCACCCTGGCAGCAAAGAGCCACAATAGCTCGTGTTACAGTCCACCAGCAGGACTAGTCGGTGCTCCGTCCATACCGAGTAACCGCTGCTGATCAAGTCTCCTTCACACTTGCATGATGAGGAAGAAGGCGCGTGACGCCCCTAGATGGAAACCCATGCGTCCCCCAATCCATAGAATAGCCCACAGAACTGTCCTTGCTCCATAAAAGGGTTTCCCGGTGCCGCTCATTCCCAAGCTGAACTCTTTAGAGTTCTGGCTCCACTCCTTGACAGCAGCAAAGTGTATATAGCATAGTAAAACATGAAAGATGTGGATCGAGCTAGGCAAGGAGGTTAGGTACCTTATATAGAAATGGATTTTGAAGGAGTTAGAAATATATATGGTCTGAAAGAAAATTTTGCTGCTAGTTGCGTGCATCTGCTTACTGGCGGCCTACGCCTGCAGTGAACCAAAGTGTGTATGGTACAACACGATATTACAGCTTACAAAACTCTTCGGACAACTACGGCACATGTGCATGAGTTTAGCTCATTCCAACACATTAATCCATCACTTCTTGAGAGAAGCATCATTAATATATTTCAGTTCCATTACTTCTAGTACCAGTGCTTGCAAAAAATGCAGCTAGGACGCTGTGCTGCCGCACAGCACTTTCAGGCCTGACACCGAACCAGACCAGGGGAACAATAGGGATATATAATTTTCGCAAGACAAGTGGTAGAAAATGGTTAGAAACAAGAATGAAATGGGCTGAAAGAAATTTAAATCCCAAAGGACAAACCCTGACCGATTTAATCAACAATTCAACATGCTACACTATTACAGAAACATGCTTTAGTCTTGATTTAGAACTCCCTTTATCCCGGTTGTAGCATCCTCGGGACTACGAATCCGAGTCCTCTTGTCTCGTGCATAGCTTCTTTAACACCTCCACCTACTGAAAAAATATGACTCTAGTTGGGATGCTTTACTTTTGAACTAACGCGTGGGAGGACCAAAGGGTTTTTTAGTCCTTTAGTCTGGGTTGGTGCGGTACTAAATGTTTTGAACTTTTAGTCTTGGTTGGAGCCACCAACTGGAACTTTTAGTCCCGGTTGGTTGCTCCAACTGGGACTAACGTTCCTCCAGCCCCCCTGATTTTAGACCCGGGACTAATGCAAACATCAGTCCTGGGCATTTAATTGTATCAAAATTCAATATCTTTTTGTAGCCATCAATATGGTTATTTTCTTCTAAGATTCTTCATGAAACAATGCTTTCGACATGTGGCATAGTATTGCCTAACGTAAGAGATGTGGCTTGAACAATGCTTATAAGTTTTTCTTCATGATGAGAGTATAAAGCATCATCCATGCTAGTATAAACATGATTTCGTCGTTTAGGGCAAGCATTTGCGACAATGTTAGAATTGGTGCATATTCCAATATGACTAAAATGCATCACAAACTCGTCCCACTTCTCCAAACTCTCAAAATGCATATTTAGATCTCCAAATTGTTTAAAGAAATCTATATTGAGTCCTAAAAGTGTCACGCAAGCTTTCTAGGCTATTGTGGCCCACCACCATGGCGCCAATATGGAAAAAAGTCCTCCGCATTCCGCATCCCCTCTCCCTCCCTCCCTCCTCTCTCTTGACCTTTGCATTTGGCTTGTCTCGATCCTTTCTTATACTGCGAGCTCACCTCCTCATTCTGTGCATCTCTCGCTTCTATCTCCTCCTCTCATCCCTTGATATGATCATTGAGCACTTGTAAATTTATCAAATCATTGGTAGGGCAAGGGAGGCACCGGGATAACCCAATGTGCAAGGCATGTTTCTTTGTGGAGGCAGTGGGCAATGGCTTGTTGAAGACGTGAGGCTTGTTCTAGCATGGCATATGTTTCTGTTAGATTGATCTCCGCCAGTTGGCCCAACGGCCAACTGGGCCTTTGACTCGCGCCCTGATCGGGGGTGCCCAGCCCGTGGAAGGCTGGTGGGCCCCCGTCGCGCAGCACACATAAAAGGAAGAGGTGGGGGCTAGGGGCACGGGCTCTGAGGTTCGCCGTCCTTTTGCCCCACCAAAGAAACCCTAGCCGATCTGAAGGATGTGCTGAAGCGGCGGGAAGTCCACCGTGCCATCGCCCGCAAGCCGCCGCCTCCGCACCGCAACGGCGTCGCCCTTGCATCGCCTCTGCACCGCCCGTCGCTGCCCTAGCGCAGATCTTCACCGACGAACCCGCGGTGGCCCCGGAGAAAGAAAGTAACCTCCTGATCTACACCTGGTCGATCCTAAAACTCTAACATTGGCATCAGAGCCAGGTCCAGTGTGTGGATCGATTTTGGCAAAGTGGATTCGGTTACGAATCAAAGAAAGAAAAGAAGGATTCGTCTGCAAATCGAAAGAATCAGAGAACAATACATCGATCTCGGATCGAAAAAAATCAAAAGAAATCTCTAACCCTAGCAAGAGAAAAGAGGCAGCGGAATATACCTGCGCATCCGCCGTCCGAGAGCCGCCGCTGTTTTGGTGAACGGAAAGAAAGGGAGAGCACCACCACGGGAACCACCCACGCGTGGGAGTGCACCGCCGCTGGCTTCGCCCTCACGCGGCGTGGAGAATCCCAAGCCACCGGCTCCTCTGGGCGCGCGCTTGGGACACACGGAGCCGCCGCTAGACCGCTCGACGGTGGCGCGTTCACCCAACAGTGAGCGCGCGCGCCGGCGAGGGGACCGGCGGCGGCGCCACCACCCTCCTCAGGCCGCAACGGGCGACCGCCGCTCGCTCGGGTCACGGCGCAGAAGAGAAAGCAAGGAGGAAAGAAGAAGGGTCGCGGGTCGTTGGCCGGACCCGGTCATGCGCCGGCAAGAGTCGCCGGCGGCGCCGCCGCAGGGCTCGGACCGGGGGCCGGCAAACGGCGCTGGCGGCGCTGCCGCTTGGTGCGCAGTTGGAAGGGGAGGAGAGAAATGAAATTTAGGGTTTAGGGGAGAGCCGGTGTCGCCGGACTTTTGATCCGCCGAGAAGGGCGGACGGCCGTCGGATCGAATCCGATGGCCGAGAGCGATCGGCGGCACGATGGGCCGAATTCAGCAAAGGAGGGCGTGAGCTAGCAGGCCGTGGGCCAAAATCGCAAGCGGGCTGCTTCAACAGAAAAGAAAATTTCTAATTTTCTAATTTCAGAAGCTTTTCTTGATGTTTTCGTTTATAGTTTGATTCCTATTCAATTTGTACAAACGTGTTTATTGTTTAGAGACAAAAGTTCACAGTATTGCTTCTGAAAATAGAAATTTTTTAGATGTTTCCGTTGCAAAGTTTATATTGTTGCTCTTTAATTTAATTCGATCCAACGAGACAATTAAATTTAAGAGCATGGTTAAAGAGCTTACTTTGAGTAAGTTTTGTATAGTTTTATCTCTATTCAATTTTGAACCAACGAGATAAATTGTATAGAGAGAAAATGAGTACAAAGTACTGTTTTAGAAAAGAAAGAAAAGCTTTCTGCTTCCATAAAGAAAGGAAAATATTTCTGTTGTTATACAGTTGCTATCTTCCAATTAAGTCGGAATCAACGAGAAGATTTAATTGGATGAATGGTCTAAAAGTCTTAAATGAGTTTTTTCCGGTGGGTATAAGATAGAAAAGCTTCCGCTGTTTAAAGTCAAAATTGAGTTTTGGCAATTTTATGCCATTTGAAGTCTCAAAGTTGAGCATCACTGGAATCATAAAGATAATTCTCAAAGAAAAAGAAATTAAAGTTAATTATGGTATTGTTATTTTCCGACCAACGTTGATGATAACGATATTATAATTCTTATGAGTCATAGCTTAAAATTTAAAGTCTCTGGTAAATTTTGCATCAAAGTGATCATTTCCAGAACTGCTCTCAAACTAGAGAAATGCATTTTCTAGTTTGCGCTGCAATAGAATTGATTGTCCTCTAATTAAATTCGAACCAACGGGAGGATTTAATTTTGAGGAGCAGAAATATGGTTTTAAAGTTTATTTGAGTTTTTCATACGTTAATTTTTGTCTCTGCCCAACGGTGATATGAAATTAATGTAAAAGATTATTCTATTTCTGCCCAACGGTGATATAGAATAGAACTTAAAGTAATTATTGTCTTTTCAGACAAAGAGTTCCATCTTGTCCTTGAAGGACGAAAGAAATTGAACTGGGTACTTGTGACTCAGAAAGAAAGAAGGTCATTACATGAGAGAATATATTCTCTGTAAAGAACGGCTTGAAAAGAAAAGTACTCATGGATATTGATCCAAGGAAAAGAAGATAGAGCAATAAGAGATTGTTTTGAGAAATATCTCTTATGTACTCTCTATCAAATAGAATTCATTTTGAGTTCATTCAAAGTTGTGATAAGTCATACATGTTTAATTTGATCAACGTCGAATTAAGTATGTGTGTCATGGAATATTCAGATTTATTTCTGAATTTGATATAAGCTAATCCTGACATTTATGTCTAAAAAAAGTATGAAATAATATCCGCATGATGGGGTAAAGTTGGCATAGTGCTAATCCTGCATGGCAGGAGAAAGTTGTGATGACTCATGTGCTAGTTTATCCCACACTGGGAGAAAAGTTTGTAGTAGTTTTGCTATTCTAGAATTGATCGGGCACTTCTATTGTGTCACAGTGATTAAGCACTCAATGAGTTTAAGAAGAATGGAAAGTTACATGCGAACCTCAAGATAAGAAAGATATGCGAGCGTGACTTGCTAAAGTACTGGTAATAAAGGACTCTATTAAGTTCGTGAAGTGAATCGAGAAAAAGTACTGCCATATCGAATAAAGGATACTATTGAGTTTTCAAAGTAAAATGAATAAAAGGTACTCCCATACAAAGTAACAAATTACTTGATTCTGCATGTCGTAATCATGTGGATGAAATAAGAAATAAAAGTTTCCTCATTCATGAAAGTTGAGAATAGTTTTCGAAATTGTGGCAGAAAAGTTCATGCCACATTTCGATGGGGAGAAATGTGAGATAGTTAGAAAGATACTCCTCTGTAATGTGCATTGAAAAGCAAGAGATGATCTATTAAAATTGAATGTGACCGTCAGGGGGAGTACAACGATCACTATACTGATACCCCTATGTAAAGAAATGGCTAAATTCCAGTATTTATGCTGGACGACCCTCAAAGATAGTAAGATGGTGCTTACGGAGCACATGTAAAGTTTTAACAGATGGAACCCAAATAAAGAGATTTACTGATCCGCCATATTTACAAAAGATGGCAAAATCTGGGGGAGTATGGTATGTGGAGACCTAAGACTTGAAGAGAAGTAGGAATGCGTGTCCACTTCAATGATTCAAGAACAAAAGTTTCTCATGCCTACTGATGTTGCATACAACATCTGTTGTTAGCTGTCGAAGAAAATGAATAATATAAAGAATGATCTAGTTATGCAGGATCTTGTCAATCCATTGCCATTTGGCAAAAGAAGCAATAGCAGCCCTATACAAAGTAAAGAAAATCAAATGGAGGCTGTTCATCTCATTTGAGGAAGTCACAAAAAATTTCACGGGTTAAGACCATGGAAGAAAGAAATGATTCCTAAAAGATCCATCATAGTAGGTTATAATGGACCTACAAAAGGCAATGTGACTCCAGAGGGAATGTTGAAAGATATAAATCAAAATTTGTGACAAAATTTTTAGTCAAAGAGAAGAAAGAACATACGGGATACCACAATGGTAAATTCATTTATGGATTGAAGAAAGCCACGAGATGGTGGTATCTAAAGTTTAAATGAAACAGTATGAAATTTTGGGTTTTCAAAAAGATTGAGGAGGACAATAGCTTTTAAGGAAAAGTTAAAGAATGGGGAATCTAATTTCCACACCTTAAATGAAGATAACATCCTACTTTCTAGTGGTGGTGTTAATATACTGTTATAGATAAAGAATTCTTGTCCTCAAATTTTGATCTCGGTGATGAGTTTTTCATTCTACGGATTGAGACTCATCGAGATAAAAGAAAGGGGTATTATGATTATCACAAATGCATACTCAGAAAAGATTCTAAAGAAATGAAGTATGCAAAGGAGTAAACCTACGCCTGTTCATATCGTCAAGGTTAATGGTTTTGGGAACCTTAATGTTCCAGGAATCAATGTGAAACAGAAATAGTCCCATATGCTTCAGCTGTTGGAAGCTTTATAAGCGCACAAGTAAAGAACTTACCCTGACATATTTTGTGTATCCGGGTTATTTTGGCAAAAGTACAATTCAGAGATAGATCACTAGAATTGAAATTGAGAATGTTGGCCTCATGCTAAGTTGGAAAGATCAAGTACTCTCAAAAGGTTGTGAGTACAAAAGTAGAACTTGTGAAATATGTAGCGAAATCCACAATTGTCGCTAACTTTCACATTTGGAGGTTTTGTGTGGAAAAGCTCCAAAACAAAGCAATTATGATCAATGTGATGCAAAAATATAGTATAGCATGATACGAGGCCGACGGACAGGCAAAATGGTTAAGGGAACCTGTACCCGGAGTTGATAATGGTTGACAACAGCAATAACCATTAAAGTAGTTTGCTCCTATGACAACGAGTCAAGTGTGGTGCCAAACACATTGACACAATGCATTGCGAGTAGAAACGACAGAAAGTGTCTGCAGATCCGCTTGCTAAAGGCTTGCCGCCCAGTGTGTACAGAGAACACACAGTCGACATGGGTTTATGGTATAGCCTATGTTTTCCGGACGATAAAGGGCCCAGAGTTAAAGTATCTATTTCAGAACCGAGAGGTGTGTTGTAGCTGTTAAGTCCATCGGCGATTGACCGTGACGATGAGGCATGCTCATATGCACTGATCCGTGAAGGAATAGGTAAACAAAGAATCAAGAATGAAGAAAAAGAAAAGATTGAGATAAGTTAAAAGACAAGGTGAGATCAAGGGGGAGAATGTTAGATTGATCTCCATCAGTTGGCCCAACGGCCAACTGGGCCTTTGACTCGCGCCCTGATCGGGGGTGCCCAGCCCGTGGAAGGCTGGTGGGCCCCCATCGCGCAGCACACATAAAAGGAAGAGGTGGGGGCCAGGGGCACTCTGAGGTTCGCCGTCCTTTTGCCCCCACCAAAGAAACCCTAGCCAATCTGAAGGATGTGCTGAAGTGGCGGGAAGTCCACCGCGCCATTGCCCGCGAGCCGCCGCCTCCGCACCGCGACAGCGTCGCCCTTGCATCGCCTCTGCACCGCCCGTCGCTGCCCTAGCGCAGATCTTCACCGACGAACCCGCGGTGGCCCCGGAGAAAGAAAGTAACCTCCCGATCTACACCTGGTCAATCCTAAAACTCTAACAGTTTCAGCTATAGAATTTCTTAGCTGCCTCCATGAGATCGTGTTGTCCTAGATTACTGGAATTCTCCTTTATCTTGCAGCGGACCGCCATCGTCACCTAAAGAAATTGCTCTCTCAACTCATCGCTTTCGAAACTCGAGAGCTACCCCTAGCGTTCGAACGGTGGAAGAGGATGATGAATGGGGTAAGGAGAGGATGATCCATATGGTGAATGGTATCTTTTATTCACAAATATGATTCATCAAGTGCATGTGTGTCTCATCTGGAAATTAGAATTGTTTCGTCGAGATGGAAGTTTGGAATGAAACAAGGAAAGTAGAGTCTGTAAATGGTTTCTGAACAATGCATCGCTCTGTTGGAAATCAAATTCCACAAGTGCGTGTTACCTGTTACCAGGCTTCGTGGTACGCGACGAGACAACAATGCAAGCTGACAGCTGCGCATGCCTGTCATATATGTATAGCTTGATTCCGTATTAGTGAGGGACTCAGGCATACATATATCATCAGCTAATATGATGCGGTGATGGGCACATGTATACATTCTTTTTTTCCTTTTCTAATGTATTCCTTTAAGTTCTATCAAACCAAGTATTATATTTTCCCTTTTTCAGTTTTTTCTTCTATTATATGTCTCCTGAGAAGTTTTTGTTTGATAAATATTTCACTAAATTTATGCTAAAACATTTCTCAAGAAATTGTATAATGAACTTGTGTGAAAATTGCGTGAGAAGTCCGCCTGGTATCATGTAAGTCATGCTAAAAAATGTCCTGTGATAAGTTTTCTCAAAACGTTATACATATAAGTCACACGTATCATGAAAAGTTATGCTAAAAAAGTTGGTTGGAAGAATTATGCGTAAAATCCTTATTTATCACTAAAGTTGTGCTGCAAATGTATTCCTTGAGAATTTGTTTGGAAAAATTGTATGCAAAAATAATGTGCATAGATTATAATTTTTCAAATTACACAGTTGCGGAGAAGGAATTTTTCCTAAAAAGGAAAATTGCACTGCGTGCGGTCGGAGATAGCTTAGCAGCCCTCCTGGCGCGCGTGCGAATTAGAAGGCCCCTCACTATATTCTGTGTGTTGGATACTTGGAATGATCAGCACCTCCAATAGTCCAGAGTGCAGACTACAAAAAAAAAAGTGCCTAATTTCTTACTACTTCCTTTGTCTTCATCTGGTAACCGCCCGCCTTATACAGCAATCATGATACTGTTTTGTCCTCTGATCTGCAACATTAATAAATCATTACACAAGGAACTTGCTACCGCTCAGAGGGCACATGTATCATGTAGTGGATGGTTAATTAGTTCGTCTTCAAATGCAGCAATACGGTATTCACTGCTAGAAGAATAAGCATTCGTTCATTCGGTTAGTACTGGATAACTTTTAGTCCGGCACTAAAGTTGCCTACGAACCATTTTTACCGGGATCAAATTTGAAAGCCCCTGAAACCCTTTTAGTACTGGGCCAAGATACCAACCGATTCTAAAAATCGCATTTTAATACTAGCTGGTGTTTTGGCCCGGTACTAAAATGGCATGGCCATTTAGTACCAGTCAATGCCACCATATAGTACCGGCCGGTGCCTTGGCATAATACTAAATGTTCCTCCACAGGTTACTTAAAAGAAATGCATATCTCATCCAGCCACATGTGATGCTATGTGGGATGTTAAAAAAGCTACACGAGAGGTTCGAGGTTCAAATCCTCAAGACCGTGCATGCGCATTTAAGGTGAAAATTCACGTGACTTGTCACTTGGGACGCTGCGCTCGCATGTTCGAACCTTCCAAAGGTTCGCAATATTTTTTTCATTTTTCTAGGTGGCACATTTAGTACAGTCCTTTCAGTTAATACCGGCCGGGCGGTATCTACCCAACAGGTACTAGCCCTGTATTTGCCCGGTACTGATGAGCATTTTTTTGTCCGGTACTAATGAGCATTTTTCTAGCTGTGATTATTGTGTCCCAGTAGATCAGAAGCCGATCACATACAGAGATCATGTTTCTCTAGCTCCTCTAGCCACGCCAAGCGTTGAAGCTGGCCAGCCTTTTGCCGCTAACCCGTGGAGCGGCCGTAGCCTTAGGTCAGCTCAAGAACCATGCATGCTGGGAAAGGCCAGTTGTCGCGTTCGCTCCTCGGGCATCATCGCCGGCTCACCAGACTGAGTTGTGGTGTCTTCCATTCACCCGATCGACGATGTCTGTGGCCGGCGCGGGTCGTGCAGCACTAGTGCCATGACATGCCCCGTAATTAACTACGCATGTGCAATGTGGATAGAGCTAGACGAAAAATTCATGTCTAATGACATGACTGCCCCGTAACTACGCGCGTGCAATATGGATGGAGCTGGACGAAAAATTCATCTCTCGTTAAGATCAAGTATTGTGGTGGGCGCGGAGCGAGTGAAGAGCTTACGTGGAGGAAAAGAGAGAATCGTGCTGCTGTCTCGCTATGCGCCGACTGCCGCCGGCGTCGAGAGCCTGGCTCCGCTCCTATTGGCTGAAATGTTGGGGCCCGCCACCATCACGAGTTCCTCCCAGCCGGCAGCGGGCAGACAGCGGGCGTTGCCATAAAACTTGCTCTAACTCGCTCGACTCGACTCGTCGTGATGTCTTTCCCCGATGATGAGCTCAGCTTCCACACCATTATATGCCAGCTGGCTCGCCAGCCGAGTCAGCGCAAGCAAGCGGAAGGCCGACAGTAGCTACGACGGCCCAATACATCCGCACAAGACAACAAGCTTACAAGCCCAACTAAACATACATGGGCCACACTCCAGCCCACACGCACAGCTAGCAGCCTAGCACGCATGTCCTCCCCCTCCTGCCACTCTCCTCCCCCTTGCCGCTACAATGACCTAGGAAGAAGACTTCTACAGGACAGCCCAAATACGTAGCCAATGCTTAGTTAAAAAGATGACCTACAAAAAAGAAGTGTGTTTGTTTTCAAAGATAAATGTATTTCTACAGAGCCACAAAGACCAACATAAAGTTGATTCTTCCAAAAGGATCAAAGGTTTTTTAATCCAGTTGAATTCCATCTAGCCAGTGTCCAAACATATCATCCACACAGTGGGGTCTAGGAAGTCCCCAAACTGCATTAGCTGTAGCCAGGATAGAAAATACAAAGGTTTTAGTCCATGCGTGGAACCCAATATCATTGGCAGTTCAAACACAAATATAAATTTTCAATTACTTGTGGCATCAAAGATGATTATGAAATATAGCCTATTATATTATTCAATTTCTTCTGAGCTGCCTAGACAAAAAATAGTTAAAACAGGATAAAGCTTTCTCGCACAACATATGTGGCTCCATTCAGTGTTTAGGGTATGACGTACAATATGAAGTTGGTGCAATTCCATTTTCGGTAGGTGAAGAAGTACATTAGAAACCCCAGCTCTGAACAAATTTTTTAACAACAATTTTCTTTGATTCATGTAACAATTAAAATTTTAGCGTCTCAAACTTGTTTCACCTTTTTCTCTAAAGAAAGAAAATTTTCACCTTGAATTTCTCTGCGACAACAAAAGGGTTAACGCCTGGGAACGTTTGGCAAATTGCAGCTTATCCTGTTAACTTCTATCTGCTAATGGATATATCGTCTTCATTCTGCTGTGATCAAGTAATAGATGATGCCCTTTCTCTGCCTGATGGGGATCTTCAGCTACCCCCTACGGCGAGGTAACACCAAGCACTCAAGTTCAATTGAGACACCCTTCTCTCTGATGCTTCTCATTCTATCTCTTTAGACTTTCAGAAGTACATAAGGAACAAGTTGGACCGGATCAGAGTTCTCACATTTGTCTGAGTCTCGGAAGCTGTGGATACTTAGCTTGTAAGCGTGAGCGTGAGAGTGGGCAGTAGTTCTATAATAAAGCAACGTTCCTATTCTCCATAAGTCTATTGGTTGAAAAATACAGGACAAAACAAAGATGAAAAAGAGGAGAAGGTACTTCACAAAATTCAAGGTATGGCAGTGGCCACACATTGCCATACCAAGTGCTCCGCCACTGTATGCATGTAAGCTGGGCTATATGAGCCGTGTACTTGGCATGTGTTGTTGTCAGTTGATAAAGAGAGAAAAGGCAGTACGAATCCTGAAAATCATCCTGGGTGTATCCGTTCCAAAGCCCTATCGAGTGTGTGTGTGTGTGTTTGCGCGAGTTAGTTGCCGCACAAACTAATCAATTCCTCAGCATTTCCATCAGGAGAAGACGCTGCCACTTGATTTGGACTAGATGGAAGGTACACCCATCACTTGACCACTCTGTTTGTTCAGGCACTATAACCCTCGACTGCGCTATCCATGAGCCGAGATCGATCAAAGATTTAGCTCAAGGAGCCATGCAACCTGGATGCAGAACACGATTTCCCCGTGCTACTCATTCCCAAACGTAACCAATCAAGCTCTCTTGTTCCAAGTCTCTCTCGATGGCTCCATGTCTTGTTATCAAAAGTCCTAACTTGTAGGGCATTGGATTTGGATCGCAAGAAAGGATATCACAGGTTAAACCAGAACGCGAGACGGAAATGGAGACTGGGTTCCTAGACCATATATTGCAACGACTACCCAAGGACTACCATACGGCCTTGAAAAGATGCAATTAATTGTTGCTATTATTGCCGGCCTAAGCCTGGAGTGGAGTTAAACACTGCGCATGTTACACATAGACAATATTACAACGGTCACCCAGAACCCTATGTCACACCACGTTTGCACCAATTTTTATTCATAATGTATTAATGTGTCGCAACAATTTGCGTTCGTTGATAACCTCCAACATTTATACACTTACTCGCAAAAAAAAAAATGAGTCACTTGGCAGTGGACATAGCATGTCCATGGAAGTTCATAATCGCCCAATAAATTTTCATCTATACTTCGCAGTTGGCACACCATGCTCTGTTAAAAAGTCAGAATCCTTCTATGACCTAAAATATGATTGTTTCCTTCAAAAATCCTTCCAATAGGCGACAGGATTTGAAAATGTCAGGCTTTGAAATAGGAGCAATTTCTAGAAACAGTTGCATAGTGCAACCGGTCCTCCAAGAAAAGGAAGGCATCCTCACAAAACGTTCTGCGTGTGTAGTGAACCAATAATTCACCTCCTTGCCTCTATGCCATGGACTAAATAAAAACAGAATGTGCACTACTGTACCATGTACCTTCGTCATTGTTATAATGAAATTAGTAGATTCTCAATCTCCAATGTCCCTTACCAAAATTTTCTTTTAGTAATGTGAGAACTAAATTTTGACCAACTTATAATAGAATTTCAAACAGTACTGCAAAGCGCCTCATCCCATGCCGACACAAAAACCTCATTTTGTGTCGGTGATGGAATTGGCACCAAGAAACAAAAGAGAATGCGGATAACTGGCACAAATTACGGATTACACCTGATGAGCTAGAATAGTACTGACAGGGATAAGTCAATATCTAAATCGGTCCCATCGCTAGGTTTCGATGAGCCGTTACTGGATCCCACCGCCAAGGCACTAGCTGACCTCTATAAGTAGTTGGCGCCTCTAAGCCTTGGGCGCGTCTAGAGACCGTGGAATCCCGACAGTGGGCGACCACCATCACCACATGGCACCGGTGTTCCCCTGCAGCATGCCAGGCTATGGGCCGACGACCACTACTGCCTCCATAACCGACGCCCAGCAGATCCAAGCCCAAGGCAAGAAGTTCCAGCTGATTGAGCAGCCAGCAGATATCTCAACGGAGATGGCGGGGAAGCTGCCTACCCATCAGGTGTTGGCGGTTGTGCAAGCAGCCTCCTAGCGCGGCTATGGCAGTAGGAGATGCGCCAGAAGATGCGGGACTTTGAGGCAGCTCTAGCAAAGGTTGGCCTCGGTGCGGGGCTGGGGGGTGGGGGGGGGGGGGGGGGAGCACGACATCGCCTCACCGAATGGCCACCAGCAACCTCACCATCTCGCTGTAGGCTCCATGCAGCCGCCCACAGTGCTCCTTCCCCGCTCAACACGTTTTGCCTGGGTCGTTCATCCAGTCCGATGGGATTTGGTCTGGGCTGTTGTCTCGGTGCAGATGCGATGGTCACATGACACACACACACACACACACACACACACACATAGAGAAGAGAGAGACACACACACACCCCCCATGATCCCATGGATATTACTGACAACAAGCATTCACGGTCTCTTGTGCTTTGGGTAGAACATTTCAAACTATCACCCCTCGTTTCTTTTTTATATGTTTCCATTCGCCAACTTTTGTGCTTTTGGTTGATATTAACATTTCAAACTCTCATCCCTCATTTCCTTTTTTTACATGTTTCCCTTTCAAAACAAATTAAATCTAATAATATAACCACTCAAGCATACAAGCCTACCATCCAGTTCTCCATGGTTCTCATGATTCGAGACCATGACACTATACCACAACACTAGATTAGCGTCAGACGTGAGTCACTAAAACTCCAGTAATATCGACAAACCATTGGTTCCTATAAGTTTTCAACGAACAGTCAGTCGGCGATACAAGATGTACCAAGCGACGATCGGTCGGTATTTAGTTTCTATGTACCGTCTCACAATTGGTCGGCATAAGCTAATATAGCGTCTAAACGTCAGTCGGCAAATATGCCCACCCGTTTGCCTCGCATGTGCTCCCGAGCACGCCAAATGGATCTCACCAGCACGCTTAATATTTTGGGACTGGCCCACATGTCAGTTGAACGAAAGAAAACCCTAACTATCCGATTTGCTCCTTCGTCTTGCCTGACGTTGCCGCCGCGTGCGGGAGCACCAAAATTTCGCGGCCGCCCCATCCAAGACCTGCAGCCGCCCCATCCAAAACTGTAGCAGCCCCATCCAAACCCTTCCCCTGGTCAAACATTTGTTCTGTGCGTGTGCTGGTTTTGCTATGCGCCGGCACTGCCTCCGCCGACCGCCGGACCTGCCTCCTTCGACCGCCGCACCCTACCTCCGCCGACCACACCTGCCTCCGCCGGCCGCCACACCCTGCCTCCGGCGACCACGTGCCTCCGCCGGCTGCCGGCCGGTCCCTAGCCGTCGATTCGCTGCCTGCTGGCCACAGGCCCTGCCTCCGCCGACCACCTAGCACGCACTTCCTCCGCCGGCTTCCCCCAAATCTAGTGAGCTTCCCCCTCAGCCCCCACGTCCATCTCCCCATCTCCCCATCTGTCTTCCCCCAAATCTAGTGAGCTTCCCCCTCAGCCCCCCACGTTCGTCTACCCATCTCCCCATCTATCTCCCCATCAGCTGATTGTTATGTTTGTCAATTTAATTATTTAACCTCCGCTGCTTTGAATCCCTTACTCTTTAAGTTTTTGATTCAAATGTTCAATGTCAGATGAGGTGTCCCTGTTATTTGTTTGGTATATTTGGCAAATTTGTTGTACTGAGTGCTGAATTGCGAATTTAGATGCAAATTGGATCTATAAGATCAGTAAAACCAAGCTCTGTTAATAGATTTGGATATGCCTGTCCTTTAACCATCTGTATTTTTTTTGTTTTAGAAGTTTTACAACTTAAGCAAAACTATATGGCATGGGGTGTCTTGCTTTGATGTGTCCAGTGTGAGTGTGTGAACCTACCATTCTTCCATGATGCATATTGAAATGGCTGCTTGACTTTTTCTCTGACCAGGAACTTCTTTATTGCTTCAGCTGCTGATCTTTAGACCTGCACTACACCAAAAATTTGCATTGCAGCCTAAGGTAAATACCTCAATTTTCAGCACTCTTTTTGTTTCAAGGTGTATAGATTGTTTTTTTAAAAATCTGATTGCCTCTCTTTAAGGAACGGGCTGGGGCTCATCTTGCAAGCATTAATAGTAGTTGGTACCCTAGCTGATAACTTGGTGAAGGTATGGTTCTGTAGTTGCTATCCCTTTCTCTCATATTGTCATATTCTAATATTCTGATTTGTTGTGTGTACAATATCTATTTTTTGTATTTTTTAGTATCCAAAGATATAATCCGAGAGCTCCTTGATCTCCTCATAAAGAAACATGGATAAATCGTGGATCAATTGTGCGGCTAGGTACAACACAATAGTTTCACAAATACTAGAGGATAGAAACTTGTTGGGTAGAAGTAAATGTTGATTGAATGGCAATTTCGATTTTTCAGGGATTTCTAGGAACAGATGCTGGAGGAAGGCATGCCAGTTGGTGCACACACTACACAACCAATGACCAAAGTGCCCATGGATGCTCTGCTATTTTGGATCTCCTATAAGGATGTATTTTGTAAACAAATGTAACAGTGGTTATGCAAGCCAAATATGTGAGATGTGTCAACCAAACATTATGGTTGTGTGAACACTTAGTCTTTTTGGCTGCTGTGCAGTGTTTGATGTGTTGGCTGCTATGTACTGTTGAAGTGGAGCTATTAGCAAAGCTCAAACTATTATGGCTCCAGTGAACATATTTTGAGCAATATATATTGTCTGGTGATCAATGTGTGTTAGATATGTCTGTTTCTATTTAGTGAAATCAATTTTATCTAATGCTCAATGTGATCTTGTTTGGTTTTGATTAATGTTAACTTAACTATTGTCTGCTATAATTAGTGTGAGCTTAATTATTGCTTGATTTGTAAGATCATCTGACTGCTGCGTCTGATTGTTTGTCGCTAAAGACTAATATAGAGTCACACTGTCAGTCGCAATAAGTTCTAACAGACAGTCAATCAGTATATATATATATATGTCTGTCTATATTTGTCACTTTAGCATCCAACAGTCAGTCGATATAAGCTGTCCGTCGGTATAAGGTTATGCCAACGCCACACTACTGGAAAACAGTCTATGGGAACCATTTGGAAAAGCACTTAGGCACCGGTTTTTCAACTGGTTCCCGCAAACCGAGACCAATGGCCTCGCCTTAAGACACCGGGTTTTTCAACCGGTGACTTAGGTTTCCATTGGTACCGGTTGGAAAGACCAACCGGTACCAAAGAGGCTGCCACACTGACGCAAGGTGGCAGCCCCTTTGGTACCGGTTGGTCTTTCCAACCGGTACCAATGACCTTTTTCCTTTTTTTCCCAAATTCAGTTTTGTTTGTTATAATTGCTAAACACACTCGAGCTCTACAGTACTATACGTTCATTGGTCGTTCATGTTCATTTTCAGAGAATATTTGAAACTAAATAAAAGTGAAATGCGAGCATATAATTAATCTAATTAGATGAACTAATATATTTATAAATATACAAACATCAAGGCATCACGTTTAGAAATATTTACAAATGTACAAATCATGTTTGTAGTCCAACTACTGGTCCCCTCAGGAGCTCGATGGAAGTCCTCTATGGATGTGACTGTCGTGGTAGAATTCGCCTCTAGGATCCAAGATCTCGTTCAAAATGAATCCGGCAAGCTGCTCGCACACGGCATTGATCCGATCAGTAGAGTAACATTCATCCCCTATTTGAGACATCTATCATTTAGGAAAAAAGGATTAACATCATGTGCATTAGTACAATTATGAAAATGTACTAGTGAACGGTTTGGACGTACTCTCATGTCCTCATCAGTAGTCTTCCCGCATGGAGTCATGATGTGCAAGTAGTCGCATACGTAGTACCCGCACCAATCAGTTCCTTGTTGTTGTCTTGCACACTTAAGGAGAAACAAATAAATTACTCAATTTAGAACAATTTGGGATTATATACTTAACTAGACAAATCTTTATGAATCAACATACCGGATAATCCATGTTAACATTCAGTTCGGGCCTCCATTGACCATGTCCTTTGTTATTTTTTACAAATTTTTTCCAAACCCTGCGCTCAAAGTTAAGTTTGATACTCAGGAATTGTTATTAATAGAAAAATGATTTGATTGTGCAAACTGAACTTACCTGTTCAAGGGATCGATGATATGTTGGATTGCAGACTTTGGATTTCTCATTGAGTCAAAGACTATAAGATTGCCGGTCTCTACGGGAAGTATGAGTAAAATCCAATGAAAACTGCAGATATAGATAGGATATATACATACATGCATTAGACAACTTAGTATTTATTTAGTAATATAATAGAGGATTGAGTCGACCAAGGCTTACCCAAAGTTGTATGGTATGAATATATAGTATTTGTAATTTTGCCTAGTCAACGAATCGTACATATTTTTGGCACGTTTCCTTGTAATTTTCGTTGACCACTTTCTGGTTGACTAGCAAAGGAGACATGAATCCGATCTGATGGTGCCACCCATGTTTTCGGCTTCTTTGGGTCTCATGTCTAAACGATATAATAGAAATTTTATAATGCACACATATAATTATATTCTTGTTAACAAAAAGTATTAATATAGAGGTAAGTGATACTTACAAAACCCAAATGGTACAAAAAGTATTAATATAGACGTAAGCATTGATGGCTTGTCAATGGTAAATGTGATATAAATTTTTGAAGTACACCCAGAAGTTGTCCTCCCCGCAGAAGAAATCATGGTCATGATACTTGACTCCAAACATTTTCCCTTCGTCATTCGACATTCGCAAATACCATCTATGTAAATTGAACATCTGCGTGCCTAGACTTTTCTCCTCTTCCTCAGTGACAATATGTTTTCCATGCTGGAATGGAGTAAGAACGGGAGCGACAAGGATTTCTGCCTCCACTTGCCCCGTTGCCTCCTCTAGCGTTAATCTAGTTTCAGAAAGAAATATCGCAGGCTGTAGGTCCGCCTGGAGTTGTACGTCCGTTGGGTGTAGGAGTGACAACCCTGGCACCCGTAGGGGCTCGAGTTCTTTTTTGTTGTGTGCCAAGCTGAGGAATGGTCTTGCCACATTTTTTCTTCACGTTTCTCACCTTGTGTGCCTTTGTCAGGGTACGTTCATAGTCCGAGGGTAAGCTTTTCGGTGGTGGTGGGTTGTCTAGGCTCGCGAGAAGCTTTTTCCCTAATTCTAGAGGTACCTTTTCCCTCGACGGGGGGACTTTAGGCATCAACTGTTCTTTTATATATCAAGGAGTGTCCTCTTCCAACTCCTCAGCGGTCTTCTCGTAGGTCAATTTTCTTTCGACCGTTTTCTGCTTCTTCTTTGAGGGTCCAGCCGCTGGGAGGGATGCTGTCTTTTTCTTTCCATTTTCTGGTGCAGGAGCAGTTGGAGTACTCGTGGCCCTTTGCGCCGGTGGAGACGGTGGTGAAGGAGCTGGTTGTGGGGACGGCAGTGAGGAAGATGGGCGATCGGTCTGCACGCGAGCCGTTGTACTTGCAGTAAGTTTGATATTGGCCTTGCGCCATAGAATGACCCCATGCAGTGCGTCTCCCAATGTCTTCTCTCCATCCCCTCCAACGAAGTCGAGCTCAAGATCCTCATTGTTTCCAACTATCTGCTCGACTGTGACGGAGGTGTAGCCAGGGGGTATCGGCCTTCCATGAATTGTAGTAGAAGGATTCAGGGGCAGGGCTGACCCGTATGCGACATGAATGGATATATTCTTTGCTCTCACATGAAGCTCGCACGGTGTCGGCATGGTGACATCATCCACTGGATAACTCTGGTCATCTACCGCCGTTGGCTCAATCTGGGGTTGCTGTTCCGCTTGTACGTCGGGCGCCACCATGGATGCACAGCTGCTGCGTCGCTGAGAGGCCGGGCTTATCACAACATCCGGGTGCGACCCAGCAGTGCCCCTTTGGCTCAGAGCTAGCTACACTGCTTCATTGACCCTGGCATCCATCTGAGATTCCAAGGACGCAACCTTCCTGTTCATCTCTTCTTGTATGGCACGGAGTTTCTCTTTCTGTTTGGCTTTGCTCTTTCGATGAGTCATGTAAGAGGAATCTCCGGCCCAAGCAACTTTCCATGGGACCACGCCGATGCCGCGGGCTCGTCCAGGGTGTTCCGGATTCTTTAATGCCCTTGTCAGCTCATCATTCTCCCTTTGAGCCTGGAATGTTCCTTGTTGGGTCTCATCTATTGCAGCGACTAGATCGCGAGACACTTCTTGCATATGCTCGGGCACGACAAAACTTCCATCCAATTGGTTTAGTGTCACGCCATTAGAAAATAACCACCACTTGGATCTATCCGGCCAATCCCAAGTCGTCGGCCTGATGCCTCTATCCATAAGGTCCTGCTCCATCTTCTGCCATTTTTTTAACTGACTTCTTGTACCCGGCAGCCCCAATGTGGTGGTTGTACTTCTTATTTGCTGCATTCACCTTGTCCTGTTCGGATTTTTCTTGGGCTTCCTCTGATAGTTTGTATTGTTTGAACTCCTTCTAGTATGTTTTAACCTGAGGAAGATCGTCCCAGTTCGGCTCCTTATCCTTCTTGATGTAATTGATGTACAACTTCTTCTTGAAAGTTGCAAAGGTAAGGGCCATCTTTTTCAAGGCACATTTCTGCACAAGTTCTTGGTCAACTCCTTCAGAAAGAGTGAACATATCCTTGAGTTCTGCCCATAACATTTCCTTCTGATGTGCAGGCACGGCGTGTTGCTGTTCTTCAGGTTTGCTCGTTTTCCATAGTCTTGTGGTGATCGGAATTCTTGCCCGAACAATAACCCCACATTGGTTGACAAATTTTATGCTAGCAGCCTCTGGAGCACTTGGACAGCCCTCTGCGTCCACTTCTGTAACGACCTGTCTTCCCTCCATTTTCTTGGTTGGCCGGCATCTCCCTTTTGACTGGCTCAACGAAGTCGATGCGGAGGTCGACTAAATTACAGAAAAGATATGTTAATTGCAAAACTAATCTACCGAAGTCACTATGCATATAGTTTTAAGATTCATACTGGAACATGCTGTTGTTGATTGGGCGGCGGCGCAAAGTCAGCATCTTCTTCATCGGCATCTCCAGACATATTCAGGAACGAATCAGCTGTCCGAGCATCTTCTTCAACGATTGGCTGGGTGGTGTTGGCCCTCGTATCTTCGTTTATTGCGTCCAACATGTATTGCTTGGCGACCTCGTCATCACCGAAGGGGTCCATCCTTAACTGAAACCGTAAAAATGTGTTAGAGTATGTGTACATCCTTAAATGAAATAGGAGAATTCAATTCTTTGAACAAATATGCGTGTTTGAGAGAGAGAGAGAGAGTGTGTGTGTGTGTGTATGTTAGAGGGATAGAGAAAGAGAGAGAGAGTTAGTGAGTGTGTGTGTGGGTGTGTGTGTGTGTGTGTGTTTGTGTGTTAGTGGGACAGAGAGAGAGAGTTAGTGTGTGTGTGAGTGAGTGTGTGTGTGTCAAGGGTCGAGGGTCGATACTTTATATAAATGTGTTAGAGTGTGTTAGGGTGTGTTTGTGTGTGTGTTAGAGTGCGTGTGTGTGTGTCTCTGTGTGTGTGTGTTAGTGTGAGTGTGTGTGTGTCGAGGGTCGATACTTTATACAATTGTGTTAGAGTGTGTTAGAGAGAGAGAGTGTGTGTGTGTTTGTTAGAGAGTATTAGACAGTGTGTGTGTTAGTGGGAGTGTGTGTGTGTCATGGAACGGGGTCGAGGAACCGGGTCAAGGAACGGGGTTGAGGGTTGAGGGTCGAGGTCTAGGGTTGAGGGTCGAGGTCGAGAGTCGAGGGACGGGGTTGAGAGTCAGGGTTGAGGGTCGAGGGACGGCGAATGCATGAGTGAGTTAGAGAGCGAATACGAACGGGTTCGAGCTCGAGAATTAATTTAAATCAATCTAAATTACAAATGCAATACAGGTAATCAAGAATTGTACATTAAATTATTACTCGTCGTCGTTACTCGTCATTTCTCGTCGTCGTCATTACTCATTGTCGTCGTCATTACTCGTCGTCGTCATTACATTATACAGTGCAATACATGTCGTCATCGTCTAACCATTAAATACAAGATTAAATAAAATCTTTGAATGACATAATTATACACTACATAAGACATAATAATAGAAATAACTAAATTCTCTCTCTAAATTCTCTTCATTTCCTTCTATATATGAAATAACTACATTCAAGATAATATCAAATAATGGCAAAAAAATAATGACTACATTCTCTCCATTTCCTTCTCTAACTAAATTCTCTAACTAATTCTTTTTAATTCTCTAATTATCTCTATTTGTGTACTAAATCTCTCTAATTGTCCACTAATTCTCTACTAATTCTCTAATAATTCTCCCTAATTTTCTACTTCTCTCTAATTCTCTACCAAATCACTAATAATTCTCCCTAATTCTCTACCAAATTACTAATAATTCTATCCTAATTATCTTCTAATTGTCATAAAATTTTAAAAAAAGGGGCGGCGGCGCTCTGGCGGCCCGGCCGGCCTACACTTACGGCGAGGAGGGGCGGCAGCGGTCCAAGGGACGGCGGCGTCGAGGCGGCGTCGACACGGCGAGGGGGCGGCGGCGGCCGAAGGGGCGGCGGTGTCGAGGCGGCCGGCGTCGAGGATGCGCGCATGGGAGGCCGGCGTCGTGGAGGCGCGCATGGGAGGCGCCAAGGGGAATGGCGGCGGCGCACCGGGGTTCGGCGTCGAGGGGTCGTCGAGGAAGCCGGAGAGGTCAGGGCGAGGCGGCGGAGCGCGTGGGGCGGCGTCGTCGAGGCGGCGCACCGAAGAAACGGGCCGCGCGGTGCCGTCGTGGAGGCGCGTCGGTGGAGGATTGGCGGCTGTGTCGAGTAGGCATGCCAAGGGCCGACCGGGCGCGGCGCGGAGGGGGCGGCGGATGACGATCGGTGTCGGAGGAGGCGGCGGAGGACGATCGGCGCGGTGCGTGGAAGGAAGAGGTGAGGAAGAAGAGAAGAAAACAGGGCACGACCTTATATACACCAAAGGCCTTAGTCACCGGTTTGTAACCCACCCGGTGCCTTAGGTAATTCAAAGGCACCGGGTGATAATTCCACCCGGTACCTTAGGGCTACAACGGACGGGAGTTGAAAAGTGCCTAAGGCACCGGTTAGTAACCAAAAACCGGTGGCTAAGGCTGCTGAAATATTTGTACTTTAAACCTTTTGCCGCCAAACCTACCGAAAGCATCG
Organism: Panicum virgatum; assembly: GCF_016808335.1. Lineage (NCBI taxonomy): Eukaryota > Viridiplantae > Streptophyta > Magnoliopsida > Poales > Poaceae > Panicum > Panicum virgatum. The sequence continues at coordinate 17,099,385 of NC_053146.1, read as the reverse complement.
TGTAACGCAGTGGTAATCCTAAGTTTTCTAATCGCCGAGGCCCGGGTTCGACTCCCGCGTGCGACTTTTTTTTGCCAAAAATTTGGTACCGGTTGAAACCTTCAACCGGTGACAATAGGTTATTTACAAAATCGATTAATTGAATAGTAAAATTTTTAAATGTATAACTAATCATATTAATTGCATAATAAATCATAATAAATCAAATAATTGCATAATAAATTATTTAAATGCATAATAATTCTAGTTACTGAATACTAAATCATTTAGGTGCATAACTAATCATTTTAATTGCATTATAAATCATAATAAATCAAATAATTGCATAATAAATTATTTAAATGAACAATAATCTTAATTACTACATAATAAATCATTTTGGTGCATAACTAATTATTTTAATTGCATAATAAAGCATAATAAATCATTTAAATGCACAATAATTTTAATTACTACATAATTAATCATTTAGGTGCATAACTAGTTATTTTAATTGCATAATAAATCAAATAATTGCATAATAAATCGTTTAAATGCACAATAATTCTAATTACTACATGATAAATCATTTAGGTGCATAACTAATCATTTTAATTGCATAATAAATCAAATAATTGTATAATAAATCATTTAATTGCCTAATAAATCAATTCATTGCATAAGAAATCTGAAAATGTTCACAAAAAATATTACAAGACATAATCATTCAACTATGGGAATATTAACGTGCGTACGGAGCCTCCTCTTCGGCTAAAAGAATACTTGTGTCAATCTCCACTGCGAACGGAGTCATATCTTCAATCTTATTGTATTCTTCTTCATCTGTGACATCGTCAACTCCCACAATTTTCCTTTTTTCTGCCAGAACAATATGGCGCTTTGGCTCATCTCCGGCACCTACAAAACTTGATTTATTCCTGGACTTGTCCTTTCTCGGTTTGCTAGACATGTCCTGCACATAGAAAACTTGAGTGACATCTTTAGCTAGGACGAATGGTTCGTCTCGATAGCCATGCTCTTTGAGGTGTACCGTTGTCATTCCGTACTCGTCGATATCGACACCTTTTCCTGTGAGTTTAACCCATTGACAACGGAATAGAGGTATCTTCAATGGCCCATAGTCGAGTTCCCAGATCTCTTCAATGTAACCAAAATATGAGTTTGTTTGGCTACTAGAGTCGGTGGCATTTACACGGACACCACTATTTTGATTGGTGCTCTTGTTATCTTGGGCTCTTGTATAAAATGTGTAACCATTAATTTCATATCCTTGGTACATCAGGATTGAATTTGCCGGATCCCTGGCCAGCCAAGCTAGCTGCTCATGAATTTGATCATTGGCCATGACTTCCTTCTGCAACCAAGTGGCGAATGTATCGTTATGATATTTTGTAATCTATGTCTCAGACTTCAAAGGGTATATGCTTCGCACAATTTGCATGTGCTCCTCCATGTATGGAGCCACCAAGGCTGATTGTTGCAGAACTGTGAGATGTGCTTTGCTCAACATGGCATGATCTGTGGCATTTACTGATTTTCTTCCAAGTGTGCGCTTTCCAATCAGCCGCCCCTCTTGACGTGATACTGGAATCCCAATTGGGCAGAGTTCTTCCACATATTCAACACAAAACTCAATGACCTCCTCTGTGACGTAACCCTTCGCAATGCTTCCTTCTGGACGAGCCCGATTACGAACATATTTCTTTAGGAATGCAAAGTATCGTTCAAAAGGGAACATATTATGAAGGAAAACAGGACCGAGAATATTAATCTCTTTGACCAGGTGAACTAGAAGATGCGTCATAATATTGAAGAATGATGGAGGAAATATCATTTCAAGACTGACTAAACTTTGGACAACATCCTCTTGTAGCCTGCTTAAATTCGATGGATCGATTGTCTTCTGAGAAATTGTGTTGAGAAAGGCGCATAGCTTTATGATTGTTGCTCGAACATTAGCTGGTAGAATACCTCTAAGTGCAACTGGAATCAATTGCGTCATCAACATGTGACAGTCATGGGACTTTACGTGTGCGAATTTCTTCTCTTTCAAGTTCAGTAGCCTCCTTATATTCGAAGAGTAGCCTGATGGGACCTTGATACTGTTCAAACAGTCGAACATACTTTGCTTCTCTTCCTAACTAAGAGTGTAGCACGCAGGACCTAGATAATGACGTCTTTTATCCCTTTTTTCTGGATGTAAGGTGGCCCGTTGTTTCATACGTTGAAGATCTTGCCGCGCTTCCAATGTATCCTTTGGCTTACCGTAGACAGCAAGGAAGCCTAGAAGGTTCACACAAAGATTTTTTGTTAGGTGCATCACATCAATTGCGTGGTGGACGTCTAAGACTTCCCAATAAGGTAACTCCAAAAAAATACTCTTCTTCTTCCACATAGGTGCACATCCATCATCACTCTGCACTGATCTACTGCCGGGTCCTTTTCCGAATACTACTTTTATATCTTTGACCATTTCAAACACCATTTTCCCACAACGGTGCCTAGGCTTGGTACGATGATCTGCCTTTCCATCTTAGTGAGCATGCCTCCTCCTTAATAGGTGCTTGATCGGAAGAAATCGACGATGACCCACATACACGATCTTCCTACAGTGCTTGAGGTATGTGCTGTAAGTTTCTTCTAAACAATGGGTGCATGCCCTATAACCCTTATTGGTTTGTCCGGAGAGGTTACTTAGTGCTGGTCAATCGTTGGTGGTTACAAAAAGCAATGCACGAAGGTTAAAATGATCCTCCATGTGCGCATCCCACATACGAACACCCTCCTCTTTCCACAATAATAGAAGATCCTCAATCAGTGGTTTCAGATACACATCTATATCGTTACCGGGTTGCTTCTGGCCGGGGACAAGCACCGGCATCATAATGAATTTCCGTTTCATACACAGCCAGGGAGGAAGGTTGTATATATAGAGTGTCACAGGCCAGGTACTATGGCCACTGCTCTGCTCACCGAAAGGATTCATGCCATCCGTACTTAAGCCGAACCTTATATTCCTCGCATCATTTGCAAATGTTGGGAATGTTCTGTCCACTTTTCTCCACTGCGACCCATCAGCGGGGTGTCTCAACATATTATCTTGCTTACGTTCTTCTTTGTGCCATCGCATCAATTTAGCCTTTGTTTTATTCATGAACAAACATTTCAGACGTGGTATTAGAGGGAAATATCACATCACCTTGGCAGGCACCCTCTTCTTGACACGCATCCCCTCAACGTCGCCTGAATCATCTCGAGGGATCTTATACCGGCATGCGTTGCATACAGGGCATGAATCCAAATTTTCATACTCACCTCGATATAGGATGCAGTCATTAGGACAAGCGTGTATCTTCTGTGCCTCTAATCCTAAAGGACAAATAACTTTTTTTGCCTCGTATGTTGTCGCCGGCAAGGTGTTACCCTCAGGGAGCAAGTTTTTATAAGTTTCAGCAACTCCTCGAATCCCTTGTCAGACAAACCATTTGATGCCTTCCATTGCAACAATTCCAATGTGGTACCCAACTTCTTTTGGCCTTGTTTGCAATCAGGGTACAACAATGTTCTGTAGTCCTCCAACATACGCTTCAGATCTCTCGATTTCTTTTCTGTTTCACAACCTTCCTCAGCTTCGCGCAGCATCTGACCAAGATCATCTTCTACAACGTATCCTTCAGTATCTTCTTCAGGCTCACCCATTGCAGTGTCATTGAAAAAGGCATTATAATTGGCTGCAAAGTCAGGAATTCTGTCATCTTCTTCTACATTATTATCCAGCATAATTCTTCTTTCGACATGCTTGGTCCAAACATCGTAGTTCGGCATGAAACCACTATTGAACAAGTGACTGTGGATGGTTCTTAATGATGAGTAATCCTTCTCATTCTTACGGAATTTGTATGGACAACAAATGAAACCACCATACTTGTGTTTCTCGGCCGTTTCTATGAATTCATGCACGCCATCAATGAACTCCTTTGAACGCCGGTCGGCCATGTACATACATTGCCGACTCATCTGGGTCCACAATACATTTAAATACAACATTGTAGTGTACAAATAGTTCATTCATACTATCAATTTATAACTAACATTGAATACGCTATTAATAAAACTTAACTACAAAATTATAACGATGCATATGGCCTTCTGACTGCATGACTGTGTAAAAACTTTGTTTCTCTATATGAAACTTTATATTTTTGTACAAGAAACGACGCATGTGGCCTTCTGGCCTAGCTGAGCTATGGGTCTCGAATTGGCGCAGCATGCATCTCGAATGTGGAATCTTGTAAAGTTTTGGAATTTTGAAGGGAACTAAATAAAGCACCCTTGCATATGTAATTGATAATATTTCCATACAAAATTTGAATTCAAATATATAATTGATAATGCATAAAACTATAATAAATAGATACTATTCACTTATCAAATAAATTGATAAAACATATAAATATAATAATTTGATAGTATTCACATATCAAATAAATTGATAACACATATAACTACAATAAAATGTTACAACTAAAAATAATTATCACATGTATAAACTAAATTAAGTGATAACTGCTTCTAAAAACCAATTGCTAAGTTATGGAGAAAAATAACTAACTTTTTTTGAAAAAAAAAACAAAAATTCGCCTCCCCTCCCCTCACTCAGCTACCATGAACAGTGAGTTCACGGCAGCTTGGAGGGGGGAGGGGTTGGGGTATTTATAGGCGTGGCTCAAAGGCACCGGTTGGTGCTCAACAACTGGTGCCAAACAATAGGCATAGGCACCGGTTGAAGTTACCAACCGGTGCCTTTGTTGTGGGCACGTGGCGGCACCGGGTCATGGCAAAACCCGGTGCCATTGTCCGCCATTTAGGCACCAGTTGGTACCACCAACCGGTACCTATTCCTCCTTGTTCTTTTGGTACCGGTTGGTGGCACTAACTGGTACCTATACTGGGATTTTGGTACCGGGTAATGCTTTAACCCGGTACCAAACCCCTTACCTTTGATCGCCGCTGGCCAAAGGTACCAGTTGCTTTTGCAGCTGGTACCTTTGGCCAGGACCTTTGACCCGTTTTCTAGTAGCGCCACTTTCAACGACCTAAGACGTCAGTCGGTATAAGTCTATAGCGACTGATGGTTAGACGCTAATTCAGCCTTTGCCGACCAAACTGGAGTCAGTATTTGGGGGGCTGTGGTGTAGTGTGATCTTACACAAGATGGGAAACCATGAACTTGAAAAAGACCTGGCCCATGGAAAACAATGAGAAACAGACCTAACCATGCCAACATAGTGATCAAATGGTTTCCTTCTCAGATTCGGCAGATTCCGAATGCACGCATGCATTGCATTGGACTTCAGCAAGTGCTTCCTAGTCAGCTCGCCTCTTATAACAGGTTGCATGTACATGCTGTAGATAAAGGAAGAACAAACGAATAGGCTTCGGTTGATAGTGTGTCCTGGACTCTAGTGGTTGAGCACACCCTGGAATGCGGTGGTCCGTCTGCAGCTTCATTATCTATAGGTATCCTCCTTCATGCCTGCGGTGTTGTTATTCTTTTTCATTTTCATTTTCTCTCCTTCTTGCATCTTTGGCATGTATTATTCTGTTCTGAATTATTTAGCACATGCAGTGATAATATCCTCCTCATAGTCATCCACCATGTGGCTTCAAAAAAAGGGCCTAATTTAATACAAGCCATGACAGCCATCGATACCAATCTGGTCACGGAGTTTTTTCTCCGGGCCCTAATCCTTAGTGGCTGTGCTTGGGGAACTATGGTTTCCCAACACCACATTTTGTTGAAGCCAGGATTGTGGTGCACAGCATCCCCTATTGCCCTGGTAGCCTGACTGGCTTATTGGAAAAAATGATCAAAGGAAGAGAAATGTATAGTAAGATGGAACATGTAGTGAAGCTTGAATTGAGACAAAGATGTGAGGGATACCTTATATAGAAGCAGACAAACTTGTAAGTAGTTGGCAAAATAATTAAGGAAGTCACAGGTTAATGGGCCGTCTCTTAGGCTATGCACGTGTTGTCTGTGAGAAGTCATGTGTGTGTGGTTGATTGCAGCCCTACACATGGACTTAACTGAATCTGAGCAACCAACAAGTCCCTGTCGATCTACTTCTCCTTACAAGAACGTATATTTTTCAAGAAACATAATGGGACATATTTTGAGGAGAGATTCTATCATTTATTGGTCGGGGTATAGCATGAAAGCGCTGAGCAAAGGCATGGGCATATGACATGTTCATGTGTGATATTTATTATTTGCTAGCTGGAGACACTTATCTTGCTTTGCTTGGGCTCTTGGTAAATACACATAAACTGTTGCAACAAACAGGACCTCTCACAATTCACTATCAACGATAATTGAATCCAAAAACTGCACCCAGTTTGAAATGTCAGGCACAAATTACTTCCATCTATATAGTGCTTGGCAGCATCTCCAATTATTCACTACTACAAAAAAAACATAAACCATGACCTTTAAAAATACCCTCGGATGCGGGCACTATTTTCAGCCGTCTTGGTCAATGCCTACGATTAACCAAGGTCATTTTTTTATTAACCGAGGCAGTTATAAAAATCGCCTCATAAAATCGATTAATAGAGGCAGACATCTTAAAATGTCCGCCTCAGTTAATAGACATTAACCAAGGCGGTTGTTTTAACGTAAGCGCCTCGGAAAATATATTAACCGAGGTAGATGTTGTAAATCAACCGCCTCGGTTAATCAGGCCCAACCCACTAGCCCATACAGCCCATTTACATGTGTTGACTCCCTGGGGCGGATAGTCCGGCCTTAGGGGGCTGCCTCTCCGCTAGTTAGAACGTCCGAACTTTTTATAACTTTGGATGTTCGAACATTTTTTTTACTTCGGACGTCTGAACTTTTATAGGCGGATGACCCACCCCAGGCTATGCAGACTGTCAGCTAGCTTACCCGTGGTTTTGGATCGAAGGGGCGGAGTTCCAGCCCTGTAGAGCGGACGATCCGCCGTATATCTTTTGACCGAGGCCCTATAAATCTTAAGCGCTCCGCGCCCGCGGCTTTCAAAGTCGCTCCCTCCCTCTCTCCTTCCCTTCCTCACTCCCTTCCTGCGTGGGGCCAGATCCGGCGGTGGACTGCAGCGCTAATTTGGCGGCAAGCGGACTGCGGTGGTGCGGGCTCATCGGCGTGGATCCGGCGGTGATGGGGCCGGATCCGCCGTCGGCGCACATCCGGCTGCGGCGGACCCGAGTCCGGCCTCCGCCGGCAGTGGTGCGAGCGAGGCGCGGCGGCGGCGGCCACCCCTGTTGCCGGCAAGGCACGGTGGCGGCGGTAGGATCTGTCACCGGCAGCGGGATGCGCCGGCGTGAGAGTGGTGGCGGCGACGAGACGCGTCGGCTACGGAAGGCGGCGTCCGCGGGACGATGGACTAGGCGGGCCCGTGATGAGCTCAGTGAGCTTATCTCTTTTTTAAACTTTTTTATTTGATTAACCGAGGCGGGCACCACAACCGCCTCGACGTGACCTTAGTTCGGAGACAGTTGGGGTTGACCGCCTTGGTTATTAATGTTTATTGTAGTAGTGATTCCTGGGAGATGATGTGGTAGTAGAGGGTGACCTTGATGTGGGCTCATCCGAAGTTTGTTGTGTAGCTAGCTAGTTGGTACAGGGTACATACAAAATTTGAGCTATTCAGAGAAATTCTTAATTGTTTGCCTATCATATCAAACTGTCGTTCTTTGTTTTAACATATACATCCTGGCCGGTAGGACCATAGTGTAGGAATTAAACGTCACTTAGATCTTAAATAATCCAGGATCTAGCACCTAATACATCATGAGCACAACTAAAACATGAGTAAGGTGTAGATCTAAACCAGAAATGAGTAGAACCGAGGGCGCAGCTGATCCTCTAGACATCTTGGTCGGTGATGTAGGTGAAATAGTCGTTATCGCCGGAGTTGATGAAGTTGTACACGGCGGGTAGCACCACCCTTCTGGCCACCACCGACACCACCTAGGAACGGCGGTGGTGAGCTGGCGGTGACCTTCAGGTGACACCAGCGCCGCCAGATATCGGACAGCAGACAAAGGGGCTTAGGGCTTTCTTTGGTTAGATTTTTCACCTCACAGCAAAAAGTGGTGGGACCCCCTTTTAAAGTGGCGCTGGGTCACCTGGGGTCACAATTACGGGCTGGTTGGCCCCCGATCAGGGCGCTAAACGGGCCTCCTTTTGGAGTTCTTATCCTTCTTTTCCCGTTTTTCTTATTTTCTGTATTTCTGGCATTTTGGACCACCAGCAATTCCAACACATGGATCACATGAACCCGTCGCTGCAAGGAGCAGGCCGGCCCCAGAACATGTTTTCCCAATGCCCCTCACTCCCATGCCTGACTGTTCTGAGGTCTAGGTTTGTGTGTTGGGGAATTCGATCACAATGCAAAAACAGATGATGTAACGACAGTGCAAAACAAGTGAGACTAGTGGATTGCGCGCGCGTTGCGCGCGCCTGGTCTCATTGTATTAATGGGGGTAATTATCATGGTAAAAAAGTTGTTTTTATTCACAGGACGTGCATTATAGAAATTGTTTCAGTTTTTTTTTTCATATTTGACTGTGGCAAGAGGAACAGGAAGATTGGGGTTAAAGATGTCGGAAAATAGGAATCTCGACGTGCGCTCATATTTGCTTTGAATCTCCAACGCACTCTTCTACATTAGCGCGCTTGATTTTTTCGTTGTATGCTTACAGTTTCTTTTTAGTTGCAACAAAGTTTTTTCGTTGGCCGGGCAGTTTGTTTTGAAAGCTAAGGTAGTTGATGGGCCAATTGTGGTTGTTACTGGGACATGGGCCTGCCAGAAGTCTGCAACGCCATTTGGAGAATGATTTAATTTGCACGCGTTACTACATTGTTCGGCAAAAGTTCTGTGCCTGCAAGCCATCGAATAGTAGAAAATTGAAGCCATCGAATAGTAGAAAATTGAAGCCATCTAAAGTAATAAAGGCGGGTAAAAACATTACACACCATAGTTCAGAAAGATTCATATTTGGATAGATAGTACATAAACTACGGAGTTGCAAGGGGTACAGTAGCACACTTGCTGTACATGCTTAAAGGCCTAATATTCTCTAAAGCTAACTGCTTCCAACTGCTACCAAACGTCGCTTAAGAGAATGACATCATCAACACCTAAACCTGGGTTAACCTAATCAGCTGCATAAGGTTCAAGCATGAGAAACATGTTAGAAATTAATCCGGAGAAAGAATAACATATATTTGGTTTCATTTGTTTGGACCTTCATCTGATCTAGGAGTGAGCTATTATAGTAACTGCTTCCTTCGTCTGGGGAGATTCAGTTGGTGCCTGTTATTGTTTCTGGAAGCACTTGCTGACCCAAGAAAACCAGCACTGTAGGCTTAAATCTGCACCACCCTAATTCGACGCCCTTAGCAAACTGAATGGCCAATGGGGTCAATATGTAGACAAGGAACGAAGTTTGGAATCTTAGCTGCACTGTGCCCTTTATGCCTGGCATGAGGATGCTAAACAGCATGATCCAAAATAATGTACCAGATGAAATTGTTACCCAAAGACCTGGTTTGTAAGGAGAAGCCATCATAATGTTTCCAGAGACATATTGTCAGAGCAAGTACTTGTAGGATTGTGATTTGGTGGGAAAAAAATCTAGGCATGCAATTTTAAATAAACATATTTTACTTAATATTATTTTTGAATGAATAGCTACAACAACAACAACAACAACATAGCCTTTTTCCCAAGCAAGTTGGGGTAGGCTAGAGATGAAATCCGAAAGAAATAAGTTCAAGGTTCAGGTACATTGATAGCTAGTCTCCAAGCGCTCCTATCCAAAGCTATCTCTTTAGAGATATTCCAATTCTTAAGGTCTCTCTTAACCGATTCATCCCACATCAGTTTAGGTCTACCTCTACCCCTCTTTACATTATCGACCCGCTCAAGAACCCCATTACGCACCGGCGCCTCAGGAGGCCTTCGTTGGACATGTCCAAACCATCTCAGCCGATGCTGGGTAAGTTTCTCCTCAATTGGTGCCACTCTGACCCTATCCCGAATAACTTCGTTCCGGACTCTATCCCTCCTTGTGTGCCCGCAAAACCACCGCAACATCCGCATCTCTGCTACACTCAGTTGCTGGACATGTCGCCTTTTTGTAGGCCAACATTCAGCACCGTATAGTATCGCCGGACGAATTGTTGTCCTATAGAATTTGCCTTTTAGCTTTTGTGGCACCCTCTTGTCACAAAGGATGCCAGAAGCTTGTCGTCATTTCAACCAGCCAGCTGAAATTCTATGCCTAACATCTTCATCAATGTCGCCATCCTTTTGTAGCACCGATCCTAAATACCGAAAAGTATCCTTCTGGACCACCACTTGTCCATCTAGACTAACGTCTCCCCCCTCATGCCTAATCGCGCTGAAATCGCACATCATGTACTCGGTCTTGGTCCTACTAAGTCTGAACCCTTTCGACTCTAACGTGCGTCTCCACAGCTCTAACTTTCTATTAACCCCTGCCATACTCTCGTCAACTAGCACCACATCATCAGCAAAGAGCATACACCAAGGGATCTCACCTTGTATATCCCTTGTGACCTCATCCATCAAAGCAAATAAATAAAGGCTCAATGCTGACCCCTGGTGTAGGCCTATGTTAATAGGAAAGTCAGTGGTGTTACCATCACATGTCCGGACAAACGTCGTCGCATCCTTGTACATGTCCTTAATGAGGGTAATGTACTTAGTTGGGACTTTGTGCTTCTCCAAGGCCCACCACATAACATTTCTCGGTACTTTGTCATATGCCTTCTCAAGGTCAATGAAGACCATGTGCAAGTCCTTCTTCTGCTCCCTATATCTCTCCATCAATTGTCGTATTAAGAAAATCGCCTCCATGGTTGACCTTCCAGGCATGAACCCAAATTTGAATGAATAGCTAGAGATTAAAAAAAAACTACTCCACACCTTTTGAGTTTCAGAAGGCAAATAAGATTTACAATCAATTTAAAGCAGGGAGATAGAACGAGCACTGAAATCTCCTCTCTTTTACTCAGAAATAGAGAATTGCAGCAACAGATCAATATTTATGGATTCACACTCTAAAGTTGCTTAATCAATGTTGGCTATCTTGTGTTGGTACAGAGGTGGTAGGAGGAAATAATTGCATACTTGTATTCAGTGGCAGACCTCTGGTTCCATGATGGAGGAGATGCTCAAAACATTGTAAATGGAAGGGAAAATGGCGTTGTTTACAAACCTGGAGTGGCATGTAGCACTGGCGGTGGCGGTTGATAGTTTCTTGCTTCGGTGGCTTGTGTTCACACCAACTTGATGGGAAAAGAAGGTAAGGCAGTCAAAATTGGAGGCTGCCAGGTACAGCTGCAGAGTTATAGTTTCTTGCTTCGGTGGCTTGTGTTCACACCAACTTGATGGGAAAAGAAGGTAGGGCAGTCAAAATTGGAGGCTGCCAGGTACAGATGCAGCGTTGTAGGTGCAGGAGGGGCAGGGCACCGTCAAGTCTTTCAAACACAGTAGAATGATAGTCTTTTTTCGTTGCTTTGATTCTGCATATGTTCACATGCAGCTGGCTTAAGAACAAGGAAGTAAAATGGTATAATCCAGTTTAAGGCAACATTCCAAGTTTATTTTAAAGATTTCATCTTATGTACAGCAAACATGGACTACTTGATCAAGTAGTCCAACACAGAAATTAGAAAAGCTTCATAATACCTTAGTGGATATGAAAAGAGAGGAGAAATAATATATAAATCAAATATGCAATTGTAGGAAAGGGAAGAAGCTGTGTTATTTTTAAGAAAATACGTGGTAGCAAACAATGGCAGCACAGTAGCCATCCCTAGTTTACAATCCCTTCCTATTAAAAAACACATCTATCTGTTGCAATAAATATATAAGTTATTGATAAGGAGTTCTATCACCCAGTTATATCAATATTCACACCGGATACCTGCTGAGAGTTGACTCTGTTATACACTAAATTAAATAGCATATAACAAAATAATAATCTGTCACTGCTTCCAAAGTAATGAAAAGATGAGAAGGGGGGTGGGTGACTGATCTACTTTACCATCTGTGATGAGAAGGATAAAGTGCACCAACTTCACCATATTCCATTTGGTTAGTTATATTCCAATAGTCCATATGAAAGAAAAATCTGCTGTGAACCTGCACCAAAATGAAAAATAATGAGTCTGCATTCAGAAACTACTTTTTTTTTAAACTTCGGATAAGAAACTACTGTGTAAGTCTGAGCTGTGGCTTCTCTTTCGTATATGAAATTTGCTTTCGCCAATTAGAGCTTGTGGTAGAACAGCAATCGGCAACATGTAGATGCATTTCTCAAAAGAAAATTTCTGTCATTCAATTTTCACAAATTGGTCAACATTCAGAGCAATTGCTTGGAGCTTAACTGAAAGTACAGTTTCGTAAACAGGCCCCCAAGCAGACATGTAAATTTCAATAGGATTGCTAGAAAGTGGTCTTCATGATATTGCAGTTACCTCAGCAGTCAAGGTCCATGTCATGTCATCTCAAATAGCATTAAATTTGAACCTTGCTTAACACAGGCAACACATGAACAGCAAGAACCTAATTTCAGGAGGAAGTAAATATGCAGTGTTACTAAGATGGCATCTTCCTAGACATAATTTTTCAATAATAATAGCTGCTAATGCAAAATCATTGGGAACCAACCTCTTACCAGGGAAGGATAGAACTTAGAAGTAAAGGAGTTGAATTGGCTTGGCCCTGACATCTTATCAAATATGTGTAATTGCAACTAGGCAGTCAATAGTTGCTCTTGCAAATCTATTAGAGCATCCCAAAGCCGCTTGTATGCATGTAAAGGCACTCTAGACCCCTAAAAAGAAATACCCCTAAAAAAAGGCACTCTAGAAATGAGAGCAGGGAAAAAACTTTGAAAACTGTAAGTAACTTGGGAAGCACATATCCATTATCAGCACTTTCTTATATAAGCAAGGAAGATCAAGAAGTCAAAAGGAAAATAAAAGGGAGCAAACTAACAACTAAATCCTACAGTTGAAATACCAAATCTTGAAATTGACAGCAATAACACACCATAGTACACAGGTGAACTAAACTGTGAAGTTAGACAAAAGGAATATGCAAGAAATGTCCAAGGATTACCTTGCATCATTAAGATTCCTTCTGCAGAAGGCTAACCATGCTGCAGTGAGGAGAGTGTCGTCGCAGCGGAAGGATGGGGAGAAGCCAAGGTCGCCCGTAATTTAAAAGGATACGTTGACCAGGGTCCCCCAGTATAATGCGCAGTTCAGTGACTCTTGATAGGTCTAATTCATCATTTGCTTCAGGATTTGATTCGACAGCCTCCTCGTCTGTGGCAACTTCTGCCTCAATCTTCAAATTACATGGGCAAAATGTCAGACATTTATACCAGGGAATATTAAAAACAAAGCAACAGAACAAAACAGATACATAATGGTTCACTGCACACCAATTAAAAAACAAAATGGTACAGACATGTCAGAATCAGGATATGCAGATATAATGTAAGTTCAGCAGGGTACTTATCCACAAAAAATTTAACTAATACAGCAAAAGTACAATTTATTTATATGCAGATGAGGGCTTGCTTTGTTCGGGAACTCTATTGCAACATGTGGTGACTGGTGAGTTATTCAATAGAAATGGAGAAACTTAGTACTGCTACAAAATAAAACAGGTACTGCCACCTATCCACAAATGAGACAGCATCATCCCTCATAGACACAGAGAGAAACTTTGTTCATCAGTGGAAATACATGGCTACAACAGTTCTGAGCCTTCTGCATATCCAGTTATCGACAAGGGAACATTTAACCGCAAATGCCACAAGAGAACCAAGCTATGCCAAGCTATAGATGCCAAAAGCACAATGGTGCCAACTGCAATAGTCAAAGAATAACTAAGCATCATGTGACAAAAAAAATCCTATACTCAATAGTCCACACAACCGTTCTATGGTATGTGAATCAAAGATCCTAGTTCTCTAAAAGCTATGAGGTATTCTGAAACCATCCAGAAAACAGAAGAAGGAAGTTTTTGAAATTCCGTGAGCAAAGGGATCTACCAATAAGACTGTACGAGCGTCTCACGCTGAATTGTACAGCCTACCCCACTAGGCCACTACTAACAAGAAGCTTATTGGGCACTCCCGGATCCTAGACCATGGTCCAAGACACTTCAAGGTACAGTACACCCCACACTTTAAGCACACATAGCTCAACTGTTAGGACATAAGAGCTAGACCTGATCGATCTTTCATCTTATTGGACCTCAAGAGGGAGTAATTCTACAACGAGCACTAAAGTATCCGCAAAAGGAGAGCTTGCTTGTCCAATCACCTGCGTGTAGAGGCAGGGCGAGGGATACGCCTCCAGGTCGCGCGACGCAGCGTGGAGCGAGATGGCGAGGAAGTCCACGGCGTAGCCCTTGCCCTTCTCCGCCTCGCTGAGCCAAATCAACCTCCTAGTTGAGGTGAGCAAGCCAACGGTTAGCGAAACATCAACCGTCGGAAAAAGTGCTGGAGATGTACTCGTGCAAGCCGAGCTTCACTTCCTTGTGGTGACGAACAAGGTCCCCGGCAGCTCCGGCGAGCGGCGGCAGAGGGCGACGGACGCGGCGCGGTCCAGCCGGACCAGCTCCTCGCCGGAGGCGGCGTCGAGGCGGGGCGCTCCGTCGCCGGCAATGTAGGAGAAGCGCTGGAGTCCTGGAGCCATGGGAGCGCGGCGGCGGGGCGGCCGAGGTGCTAGGGTTTCGGGCGTCGAAGGCTTCGGGGCGTGCGAGATTTGGGGATTCTTTCGGAAGGGTTTAGCGGTGGTGGAGGACCGTGCCGCGCCGTGCGTACGGGGGCGCGCTGCGTGTTGGGAAGGAGGAGGGGAAAAAGAGGAGGACGGCCCGCATGGCGCCGGCGCCGAGCTCGGTTGCTGCGTCGGCGGCGGGGAGGAGGAAGGAGGAGGAGCCGGGGATGGGGATGGCAGGGAGGAGGAGAGGTGGGTCGGCGGCGGGGAGGAGAGCAGGGAGCACGAGACGGCGGTGGGAAGATGTGAAGATTTTTACCGCTACAGTACTGTGCGGATGGGTTGAACATCAGCCGTACATTTACCGTCGGACGCTGTAAATTTTTTTGCTATCGTGGCCACGCCGACAGGCCGCCGAGCCGCGGGGGAATCATATATAGAAATGCGAACATGAGGCTGTGCCTTATATAGCAATGACTACTACTGTAAGATTTGGCCATATACCCCACCTTATAAGGAGGCCGAAATGTACTGTGTGTGGTACAGTTATGGAGCTCTTCTCGATCCATGACACAATATATATAGAGTTTGCACATCTATCTCAAAAATGATAATAACAGTGGGTCCCTCCAGCCCAGGCAGAAGCATCAATATTTCAGTACCTCAGCGCTTTATGCCCCGAGCTAAGTGTTGAACAAGGGTCCCAGTATTGGTTCCCTAGTACTTCGCAGTTATTAGCAGTATCTCAACGTTTGATGCCCGAGCTATCGCGAGGTTTGTCCTTGCACGATGCCATTCAATCAACTTCGCAGTTGGCACAATGCCATAACATGTTTTGCCAAATATACAAAATCATTTTTAATGACCCTGTTCGCTGTGCTGGTGCTGGAAGCTGCTGCTATAGTGGTGTGAGAGAAAAACACTGTTGACTGGCTGGAGGCTGCTGCTGGAGTGGTGTGAGAGGAAAACACTGCTGGCTGGCTGGAAGCTGCTGGAGTAGAATAGGATCAATGTATGTAGCCTAAATTATATATGATTATTTTTGCTCTAATAAGATGCCTAAACAAATACTATTTTAAGAGGGCATAACGTTGTCTCACATTGTATGTGAAGATCCTCGAATGCTGGAAGCAAACCTTCTAGTTTAAATATGATCTCATTTACGGGGTTAGTATCAATTGCCTTGGTTAATCAGGCCCAACCCGCTAGCCCACACAGCCCATTTACGTGTGCTGACTGCCTCGAGCGGATAGTCCGGCCTTAGGGGGCGGACTGTCCGCTAGTTCGGACGTCCGAACTTTTTATGACTTCAGATGTCCAAATATTTTTTTTGACTTTGGATGTACAAACTTTTAATTTTATAAGCGTACGGTCCTCCCAAAGCTATGCGGACTGTCCGCCAGATTACCCGTAGTCATGGATCGAAAGAGCGGACGGTCTGGCCCTGTAGGGTGGACCGTCCGCCATATATCTTTTGACCGAGGAGCTATAAATCTTAAGCACTCTGCGCTTGCTGCTTTCGAAGTCGCTCCCTCCCTCTCCAATCACCTCTCTCTCTCCCTTCCTTCCTCCCCTCCTGCGTGGGGCCGGATCCGACGGCGGATTGCGACGCCAAAGCAGCAGCGTGCGGACTGCGGCGGCGCGGGCTCGACAGCACGGATCCAGCGGCAATGGGGCCGGATCCGGGGGCAGCATGGATCCAGTGGCGGCACAAGCTCGGCGGTGCAAATCTGGCGGCGGCAGGGCCGGATCTTGCAGAGGCACGTGCTCGGCGGCTGCGGACCCGGATCCAGCCTCCCCCGACGGCGGCGCGAGCGAGTCACGGCGGCGGGGGACGATGGGCTCGGAGGACCCACGATGGGCTCGGCGGGCTTCTCTCTTTTTTAACTTTCTTATTTGATTCATCAAGTTGGGCACCAAACCGCCTCAGAAAATAGGTCATTTACCGTGACCTTAGTTTCGAGGCGGTTGAGGTAGACCATATGCGTTAATGTCTATTGTAGTAGTGATTCCTGGGAGATGATGTGGTTGTAGAGGGTGACCTTATTGATGTGGGATCATCCGAAGTTTGTTGTGTAGCTAGCTAGCTAGTTGGTACAGGGTACATACAAAATTTGAGCTATACGAAATTCAGAGAAATTCTTAATTGTTTGCCTATCATATCAACTGTCGTTCTTTGTTTTAACATATACATCCTGGCCGGAAGGACCATGGATCACATGAACCCGCCGCTGCAAGGAGCAGGCTGGCTAGCTCCAGAACATGTTTTCCCAATGCCCCTCACTCCCATGCCTGACTGTTCTGAGGTCTTGGTTTGTGTGTTGGGGAATTTGATCACAATGCAAAAACTAATGATGTAACAACAATGTAAAAAAAGTGAGATGCGATCAGGACGCTGTGCCTTATATAGCAATGAATACTACTGTAAGATTTGGCCATATACCCCACCTTATAAGGAGGCCAAAATGTACTGTGTGTGGTGCAGTTATGGAGCTCTTCTCGATCCATGGCTGTGTTTAGATCCGCAAAAAGGTGGTAAAAAGGGTCACATCAGATTTTGTAGCACACTGTAGCACTTTTCGTTTGTTTGTGGTAAATATTATCCTACCATAGGCTAACTAGGCTCAAAAGATTCGTCTCGCAATGTACATCAAAACTATGCAATTAGTTTTTTTATTTACCTACATTTAGTACTCCATTCATGAAGCAAAAGATTTGATGTGATAGGTGAATAGTGAAGTTTGGAGAGAAAGATTTTGCAACTAGACACAGCCCATGACACAATATATAGAGTTTGCACATCTATCTCAAATATAATAATAATAGTGGGTCCCTCCCAGCCCAGACAGAAGCATCAATATTTCAGTATCTCAGCGCTTTATGCCTGAGATATCACGAGGTTTGTCCTTGCGCGATGCCATTCAATCAACTTCGCAGTTGTCACAACGCCATAACATGTTTTGCCAATTATCCAAAATCATTTCTAATGTATGTAGCCTAAATTATACTCCCTCCGATTTTTTTTAAATGACGTTAGGACATCAACCTTTAGCTTATTTGTAGTGTAAAGTTTTGTCTGAAACGTCAAATATTAAGATATGGAGGTAGTATATGATTATTTTTGCTCAAATAAGATGCGTAAACAAATACTATTTTAAGAGGGCATAACGTTGTCTCACATTGTATGTGAAGACTCTCGAATGCTGGAAGCAAACCTTCTTCTACTTTAAATATGATCTCATTTACGGGGTTAGTATCAGTGACAATGTCAAATTGGTGCTAATTCCATTTTCGCCAGGACTAAATGCCGGTGAATTCAAAATCTGCCCAAGTTCACGTGAACTTATTACCAAAATTATTTTTTTAGTCCTGTGACATTTTAAACTCAGCACTGGCATCTCGAACTTGTTTCACCACTTTATATTCGCTTAATGGATACCTCGTTTTTGTGCTTATGTGGCCGTGAAATGATAAATGTCCTTGTTGACCTGTATGACTGAAACGCAGAGAGCTTCACAGATGCCCCTGCAACAAGGGGGAAAATTAAAGGAACTTCAACTGATCTCAGACACTCTTCACTGATGCTTCTCATTCAATTTATAAACATACACCTGTGTTGTTCAATGCAGAAATCGTTCTGTTCTTTTGCAACTTCAGAGGTACGCACAAAGGATTGAACAAGCTTGGCTGGATCAGCAAGCTCGTATATATCCTGTGCTAACTCAACTTTTGAAACTTTAATTTCACTGACAAACACTTCGCGTGGGCGGCATGTGCACTGTGTAGTTCATACCTATGGACTTATCCGAGGTCTTTGTGGCATGTGGAAAACTTTACAAAACAAAAAGCAAGCTGCAACTCTAGGCAATGATGGTTGCAGATGTTCTAAATTTCAGAGGATCGGACTTACTCTAGCTGCATCAGGGCTCGTTGATGAATATTCCAGCATAGTTGTCAGGTTGGCCGAGACAAGTTAGGTTGGAGGAGTGAGTACGCAAACTGCACGTTTGCACACTGCTGGTGCACCACTTGCAGCTGCCGAATTCCTAGATGGCGTTCAGAATAGAGACGCAAGCAAAGTAGCATGTACTTGACCGAACCAAAAAACAAGCATCATCGGTTTCCCCGATGCCATTCATTCCTAAGCATTTGTGTGTGTATGGCATTGTTAGGATACAGGAGTTAAGCTAATTAGTACCGTAGAAGACAGGTTATGCAGACATGTGATGGGTGTTCTCTTGATGCCGCTCATTCGAAATGCATGATGTCACATTGGCATGCGTCACAAGAGTTCTTCAGTTGCCATAGGGTTAAGTGTAGTACTGAAGTGAACCTAAGAGGGTTAAGTATAGTAATTCTGAAGAAGTCTAGGAAGAACACGATCGAGGTTAAGTAGCAAGGAAGTGGCTGCACATCACAAAAGCAAAGAATAATTGAAGCAACTAGTGAGCAAGACATATGGACATAGTTATACACGATATCTCTTACTTACGATTCTTGGACCAAAAGATGGCCGGCCAGCGTGGCCACGTCACCTGTTAAATCTCAGCCTAACATCTAGCATCGAACGGCCAAAAAAACATCCCAAGTTCCCAACGGTCCTAGAGCATTCGCGACGCCGTCTCCACCCTCTCGCTGCTCCCAGCAACGCGGCCAGCCTTGGCCGCGGCCCCTCCGCCTCGCAAGCCACCGCCGCGCGCCTGCCGCTCCGCCTGCCAGCCTCCATCCTTTGCCTTCCTCCTCCAGCTTCGTCTGCCACTGCACCGCACGCCACCCCACTCACCCTCGCCGCCGGCCTGCCGCACTGCCACCACCGCCATGGACGGCCCTCATAGTGAGGTACCCCTTCCAGCCTTTTCTTCCTTCAATTGATCGCACAAATAGAACCACCATTACATCACGATGCTCATGGGCCCGCCAATCGCTCGCGTTCGCAACAGTCCTAGCTAGAACATGCCCATTCCCGCCGCGGGCGCCATGGTCGCGCTGCCCGCACGGCACCTTTAGCATCAGCGAGAAGCAGTCCCAAGCTAGGGTATGCGCAGCCACCCAGGGCACCAGTGACCGCAAGTTGATGCTAGAGGACGACGTGGAACAGTGCGCAACTGAAGTGCTCGACGAAATGTCTTAACTACTTGCTGTTGGTGGTCTTCGCGCATTCCGCCTATTGTGGTGAAGAGTCACCGACCAATGCACTGCTGTTGATGTCCGTGATGCCGCCACTTCACCCTCATGTCAAATCCCCACTATAGCTGACGCAGCCCAACCCGCAGGACCTTGGATGCAGCGGCCTTCATGGACAAAGCCACTGGCTATGGTAAGCCCAGCCAGGCATGCACACTACTACCTGATGCACACATATGCTCATGTGTGTTTACTTATTTACATCCATGCTTATATTTAAGTAGCACACAATTAAATTACTAAGCACATGTTTTCTATTTTTCTCATTTGCGCAGGTTTGCTAACAATAAAGCAGGATAATATTTTGGTGTACCAAAGTTCTTTATGACACAAAATATAACTAAAACATATGTTTGTATTAGCTTCATCTAAAATAATCTAAACCTCGGTTAATCAAGTTAGGATTTCTTACAAATTGTTTTATCAAAAACAGGAAGGTTACAAGATCAAAAGAGCAGGAAATGATCAAGACAAGACAATAGTAACAAAGGTAAACGCTTTGTTTTTTGCTACTATTGCGTGAAAAGCACCAGCTAAGCTCTGTTAGTTTATTTGATAGATATATGATGTGCAAGTTCTGAAGTCTGAATCCCCTTTTTTTATCGCAACAATCATCAGGGATATTCTAACTAAAGTTCAGCAGCTTATCTCTTGTGACTGCTCTACCAGAAATAGAAGGTTGCAGAGACAAATTAATGTTTTCTCCTGAATAGTAATATAGCTTATAGTAGATTTGTATTCATTGGGTGCCTTGATACTGGAACCACTTAATACAGATTTCTGGGATACATTGGGTTCAGTATCAAGTGATCTGGCTTCGAAGCAGCACTCTTTTATTTGGGCACAACATACCTTTTCAACTGGTCTTATAAAATCTGCCTGAAAGTATTCTATTTTCCTTTGCTGTACAACAGGGACCTACCAAAAATTATCATTGGGTGCCTCGATAGTGGAACCACTTAATAAAGATTTCTGGGTTACATTAGGTTCAATATCAAGTGATCTAGCTTCGAAGCAGAAGGTATTGCTGTGAAAGCAACAGGTTATTAATTTCTGCTTGTACCAGGGGATAACTAATAGTTTGACCTCCACATTTATAGGGACTCAGGTGACAAGCAATTGGCAACACAAGCATTTGATCGTGCTCGAAGCATTGATCCCTCATTTGCCTTGCCATGGGCTGGAAATATCTCTACAGTTGCCAGTGGACCTGTGAGTTACAAG
Source organism: Panicum virgatum (assembly GCF_016808335.1). Classification (NCBI taxonomy): domain Eukaryota; kingdom Viridiplantae; phylum Streptophyta; class Magnoliopsida; order Poales; family Poaceae; genus Panicum; species Panicum virgatum. The sequence goes on along the minus strand of NC_053146.1, from coordinate 17,078,165 downwards.
TAATTTTTTTCTTCTTCTTCTTCTTCTTTACTGCGCAGGGCATAGTAGGAGTACTGGACTTGCTTTTCTGAAGACAGTTTGTTCAAATTTGTAAACTTGAACAACACTGTACACTAATTAGAACTATAGCCTATTTAATGAAGAAAAGATCAACACCTATATTGTTCTGAAAAAACATTAATGTTCAAGCCCTGATATGGATAATTCACGAGGTTTTGACCATTTGGATATGAGCTGAACTGATGACCTGATGTACTCAAGGATTCCAACTGAAAGTATTACTAGTAGTACCCGAAGCGCTCTAGGATTTGGGTGCAGCGCTTTAGCAGCTTGCTGAGATTGGCATGGAGTGAAAAACTGATGACATGAGCTTGGTTTTGCAATTATAATTTTAAAGCTTCCTCGACCATCATCATTCTAATTTAAGATGTTTTACCATGTTAGTACTAAATTGTTCTGTTTCGGTTTGAATGTTCAGATGGCTGGGAGTCCCGGTGGGTGCAATCTGATTGTAAAAGGAGTGAAGGGAAAGCTGGAAGGTTAAAGCACACGGCCGGAACATACTCTGGAGATTCTGATGCCAAAGATTTATTTTTCATCCCTCGCACATTTGTGTTTCAATTGACTATGTATGTCGATCATTTGATCATAAAACATGATATACTTGCTCAACAGATTAGTTCCAGTAAGTTTATTGATCCATGTGCTTTGTTTTTTTGTGTATACCGTATTAGGAATACAAACAACAATGGATGCTAGGCATTTTCCTATCTCAGCGAAGTTCCCACAATTCAGTAACAAGAACAGGACACTGGTGGTCCAGTACTCCATCAAGTTTGAGCAGGATATCGAGTGCAGTGGTGGATATATTAAGCTTATGTCCGGTTATGTCAACCAGAAAAAATTAGTGGGGACACTCCATATAGGTAAATTTCTTAACGGCTTTTGTCCCATGGAATTTCCCATTCTTTCAAAGACTCGTTGATTCCTATATGCTCGATGTGTGCTTAGCTGTTCAATTGCTGGTGGACGACAAATGCACTCTTAACGTATAATTTAGTTGTGTTTTAGGAGTCATATAGACTTCACAGCTTGCAAACTAATAATCCTATCATTGCTTTTGAATTTAGTGTCTGAATATGAATTGCAGCCTCTATTGTTAGAACTGTGGATTTTGCTGCTGAGGTACAAGATGTGCTTAGAAATCTTAGTGGCAACAGGGAATCAATGAAGGGAATAAAGTCATGGTTTATGCAGAGGGCAGAGGGTGCTGTTTGTGTCGGCTCTGCCTCAAGTTCTTAAGGAAAGAGTATTTGCCTTTAAGGATTCAGAGGGGCAGCTGCACATTATTTTCCTGGTGAATGATATTTTGTTTGAAAGGTATGTTTTGAACTTCTCTTATGGCTATCTTGCAATTGCAGTATCAAATAGGTCTTAGCCTCCATGTTTATTAGAGCATACATAACAGAATCCCAAGCAATATACTGATCTTATTCACATCTAATCTTATTGCCCCTGTTGTAGTAACATATCCATTTTTTAGTGTCAGGCATATTTCGCCCTTTAAATTCATTTACATATCAGTTGTATTCTGTATTTCCTATGAAAGACTATTGTGCTTCGTAAAGGCCAAATTGTTCCTTGGCAGCTAAAATGTGTTTTAAGAAAAAGCGGACAACAATCTAATCCAATCTCTTTTTACAATGCATAAAATCAATTACAGCTAGCGAAAGTACAATGCTTTGTTTGTACTACCAGAGCTCATGTCTATGAACAATATAGGAGCAGCCATTTAGGATTCTATTTTCATTTGCCGATGAAAGTGTTAGGCCGTTAGCTGCCAATTCTTTAAGCACTTAATAGTCCTTGAAATTTTGTGTCCACATAAACATAGTAAGTTCCTGGTGAATTTTTTAGGCGCTTTTTTTTTTAACCATTTTTAGCCCATGTGCAGATGGCCATCTGGTTAAACAGCATAGTAACTGACATCTACATGAAGATTCTAATTCTATCTTTTTTAACATGCACAGAATTTTTTCCGCAAGAAAAATAATTAAGAAAAAACAACCTTTTTGGACTACATGTAGCTAATTTTATCTGATTTGCAATTTTTGCACATACACTGGCCACACGCGGCTTTGCCGCGACCATTTCTAGTATATACTATATAGCCACCAACCCGTGCCAATTATAATGGACTCGTCCTAGGTGAAGAACACAAATCATTCACTTTCCTTAAATGAAACGTTTTCCATCAAAACCCTCGTGCTGCATCGTGCATGCTTTTTAATATAACTAAGAAAACATCATGATGTCCTTGTTTTATCACACGTACGTGTAGGGTAATAATTTCAGCTCAGAAACATGGAGATTTTTTTCTTTTTGATAAGGAAAATTTTATTTAATTCAAGGTTTCTTTTATCAGGTTGATACAAAAATCTTGAATATTCCCGGCCTCTGCATTAGGAGGATACACATAGCCTAAAAAGAAAGCGACAAAAATTGATGAACGGGACAACTTTGCTCGTTCACCTCTCCCCCATGTTGCTCCCGCATGAGCGACACAGGCGGAACCTTCACCGCCGCTGCCGCCGCCCCATTCCTCCCTCTACCCATCATCGCGCTGCTACTGGAGCCGGTCGCCGAAAGTCCGCATGGCTCGCGAGGATAGTGGCAGAGGGGCTGCCTTCTCCTCCATATTCTCCCAGGGCGCGCGGCCCCTACAGGAGATGAAAGGAGCTGTCTCGAGGCGAGCGGCGATGGCGCCCACGAGGTCGGATCCAGAGCTCCCGCCACCGGATCCCGTGGCTAGTGGATCTGCGCTGGAGTGCGACACAGGTGCACGTGTACAGCCAGGATGCATCGGCCCCGACATGCGCGCGCGACGCGGGTGTGCGCTGGCGGCGTCACCAGTGCGTGCGGGCGTGTGCTCGGAAGGGCGCGTGAGCGGCGGGAGGTATGGGCCCGTGGTGGTGCCAACGTGCACACGAGGACGCGCAGGTGGCATTTTGCCGGCGTGCTCAGCCATGTACGTGGGAGGCAGTCGCGTGCAGGCAGCGCATGGGTCAGCGCCAGGGGTGCAGTGTACTGCTCATCCGAAGGGCGTGGCGGTCGGCACAGCTGTGCGACTGCCATGTGCAGCTGGCACGTCAACGCCTCTCTGGTGGTATAGTCGTGGGGCAGCGTGACTTCAGCCATGGGCATGGCATTTGTGCGAAAGGGGAAGAGGAGATAACCTTGGGCGAAAGCCTAGACGATGGTGATGCTCGTGGGTGCCATTTCTTGTTGGGGCCGTCACGCTTCCTCCCCTTCTCGCTTCTTCCTTCAGGGGTGAAAACCCTATCCTTTCTTGGATGTGCAACGATGGCACTTTTAGCGTCGTGCCCTTCTTGAAGGCATGGCACCTAGAAATTGTCATGGCCTTGATGATTGTTGTCTTTGATGTTTGTCCTTCACCTCTCGGTGGCCGCCTGGTGTGCGGGGACCAATTACGTGGGATGTGAAGTCAGAGCTGCTGCGTCGGGTGATGTAGCTCAGCAACGATAACACGGGGCGAACTGTCCTTGGTCCCTCGGCTTGCTGTCACGTTTGGCGGTCACCGGAGTCGGGGCTTGGTTCGCGGCTGGAAGTCGAAGCTGCTCTTTGCGCTAGCTCGGCAACAATGACCTAGGTGACCTCAGTGTTTCGCCTGTCCGAACAGTGTGATCATTTAGGGTTTGTTTTGGCAAATTGGAGCTGCTGGCTTCTTTAACCGGCTCTCGGCAACGATGACTCGTTGCAGTGTTGTACTGTGCTACGGCACTTGGGGTGGGTTAGTCATCTGGGGTGATTTGAATAACCTTTTTTGTACTTAAAATTTCTATTCCTTCTTAATTGGAAGGTAGAGCTCCTGCCATTTGCTTAAAAAAGTGATGAATCCAGACGCTAATGACCATCAATCCGTAGACTAGACCGCCAGCCATATGCCTGGGTAAAAAATTCCTTGGCCACCTGAGCCAATTGGTAGATACATGGAGACAAATGATGTAAACAATATTTATATTATAAAATATAGAGAGGGAAGGAACAATTTTATGAAAACAATCAGTGCTGAATCCAGGAATAAAATCCACCTATGGTGAATCTACCACTAGTACTCGCGGTAGTGTGCTTGTAAGCAAGCGTATATGCAAAATAACCAGAATCCATAGAATAATTAACATGCACTAAACAATTGTGAACATGGATAACTAATTTAAGCATACCACTTAAGCTAATCACGAGGAGACCGAGGCAAATTCATTCTCCTATTTTTGATGGCCTGAAAGAGCTTCATAATTCTCTGATAATCAAGTCCTTTAAATATTTCACGCTCTCTGTAGCATACCATCAAATCATTAAGCCATTCATCGGATATCTTGTTGAACAAATCAGTTTTTGATAATATTCATAGCTGAGTAAATTCTTTCCACATAAGCTGTTGCCACCGGTCGGAGCAGTGCTAACTCAATGAGATGATAAACCAATGGAAAGGTCATATGTTCCAGAGTTTTAACCATCTTTTCTGCCAAACTTCCAATATCTTGGCAAGCAATATAATCATCAACTCTTCTCACATGAATAATGAAGGTCTGAAGTTGATCTTTTATATCTGTACGATCAGCATGACAGAAGTTTGCATCATATATCTCTGTAAGTCGAGCAAGTCTGTCCACGTTGAACTTAGAGAAAGAGTCTCTTGGATCTAGACAAGAAAAACACAAAAGCAACTCTGAAGAAACCTCATTGAATCAATGGTTCATCTCTGTGGTTACAGCATCTACAGAAGCATAGAAGGTGTCAATGTGATAATGGTGGCCCTCAGTGACCATTATCCCCTTTTCTTGCCTAGATCGACTCCATCTTGGTCTTGGTGCATCCATATTTGGTATCTCAATTTTCTTTTCATCACAAAATTTTTGAACTTCTGCAAGTAATGGCTCCCAACCATTGTTCCTCAAGTCAACCAATCGTGTTTTCACATCAACAAGCAATGACATGGTTTGAACAATATTTTGATCTCTCTTTTGCAACAGAAGTGATAACTCATTTGCTATGCGAAATAATTTCAGCATCATTTTGAGAATGAACACAAAATTGAAGCTTTCCATTATGTGGACCAAACCTCCAGCATTAGTTGCACGATGCTGATTCTGATTAACAAAGATCAAGACTGTAGCACAACATCCCACATTGACTTAATACGGAGTAATGTAGTATAATGTGAGCCCCATCTGGTGTCTCCGGGTCTCACCAGACTAGTATGTTGATGTTTTCCTATTCCTGAAAAAATCTCTCCGCTTTCCAATCTGTATACAATGTTGTCATGATGCTTAGCAGTCAATAGATCCTTCCTCTTGCAAGATGCACTAGTGTTGGTTACAATCAAATTAATATAGTCAAAAAAATCGTTGATGCCTCCACAACATTCAGTGACTGCAATAACTACAACTTGCAGCTGGTGTGCAAAACAATGGACATAGAAAGCATATGGATTTTCATGTATTTGGTTCTGCAACCCATTGAATTCACCTCTCATGTTGGATGCTCCATCATATCCTTGTCCTCACAACATCGCAATAGGTAATTTAAGTTTCCCAAGCATCTCAACTAAAGCTTTCTTCAGTGCATCAAATGATGTGTCCTTCACATGATGTAAGCCCAAAAGTCTCTCCATAACCTTCCCTTTGCTGTTCACAAACCTGCAGGGCCATGACAATAATTAATTGATGCTACAAGAACATTAACTAGCTGAACCAACATGGGAACAATTGCTGAATTGCGTACCTTACAATAATAGCCATTTGCTCTTTGATTGATATGTCACGGGATTCATCAATAAGGATAGAGAAAAGACCATCCCTGATCACCCCCATTATAACTTCAGTCACCTCTTCGGCACAACATTGTGCAAGATCTTTCTGGATGCTTGGAGCAAGCATTTGGCATTTAGCAGAACATAACTCATCGAATGCATCTCTCACATCTTCCTTCTTCTCTTTATACCAATCAATCATCTCTAAATAATTGCCCTTGTTTAGAGAGGGAGAAGATTCATCGTGGCCTCGGAAAGCATGACCTTCCATAAGGAGATATCTTGCACAATCTAAAGCAGCAGTCAAACGAATTTATATTTGTAAGGAAAATGACCCCATTAAGCCATTGTTTTGTGATTTTGGTGATTGAGTAACAACACAATCAATGGGACTAATGAATTTGTCAAGTGAATAATTATAGATCCCAGGGATGAAGCAAAAAGGCCAAGCAAAGAAAAACACGAAGAAAGAAGTCAAAGAAAGATTGAATTGGATGAGTTCTGCGAAAACAGTTGCACCGGTTGAACCGATGACCCAGCACCGGCCCAACCGGTAGGCCTCGGATGCACCGGTGCCCTATCACCAGAGCAATGTGCAGTGCTGGTGCCAGAAAGTCAAGTGGCACTGGATGCACCGGTGGTGCCAAGTTGAAGCACCGGTGCAAGCACCATTCTATACACCAGAGAGCATGTCAAGTGGCCAGGACACAACTTCTTCAGCACCGGTTGAACCGACGGTGCACCAGAGCAAGCACCGGTGCAATGCCACATCAGCTGCAAGGGAAAGAAGCTACACTGGATGAACTGGAGACTCGACACCGGTCTAACCAGTGACAGCCACATCAGCTGTCAGAAGGCCAACGGCTACTGACGAGCCGTGAGTGATCGGTTGTACCAGTGCCCCTCACCTGTCTATCCGGTGCCCTGCGCAGAAAAGCCCCAACGGCTCTTAACGGCTCTATGGACTTGGAGGCCTATATATATGTGATCCTCTGGTCATTTGAAGATTGCTGGAGTTCAGGAACATCATACCCACACCCAAGAACATCTCCAAGCCATCCAAGAGCTTAGTGATCATATCTTTAGTCCTTAGCACACATTTGAGAGTGTTGTGAAAGGTTAGCTCTTTAGAGAGTGAGAAAGCAAGGCTTTGTGCCCTTGTGTTGTGGTTCTTTAGTGAATCAAAAGAAGATTTGGTGCGCCGGCCTCTTGGAGCATTGGTGGCTCGCTGGCACGTCATCGACCCTCCGACTTGGTGTGGAGCGGCGACGACAATCTTATGCGGAGGACGTGGAGACCCCCATCCTTTGTGGAGAAGCTCCTTAGTGGAAATTGGGATCAAGGTGATCGTGGTTGAGTCCGCGGAAGAGACTTGATTACCAAGAAGCAATACTCTTAGTGAGTGATTCAACAACGTGGATGTAGGTCTGCCTTTGTGGCTAACCGAACCACGGGATAAACACCCGCGTTGAGAGTTTGCTTCCTCCAATTCCGCTCTTTAAGCTTCCGCATTTCATACTATCAATCTTTGTGTGCCTTTACTTTCATAGAGTAAATCTTGATAGGAAAGGCTATAGGTTGCTAAACTCTTTTGGGATAGGGGTTTCACACTAGAACAATCTTAGTTGCACATATAGATAGCATGTTTTAGTTTAATATTATGCAATTTAGTTGGAGCTCGAGGTTAAGGTTTTTAGTTCACCCCCTCCCCCCTCTTAGACTAGAGCACCCGATCCGGTCTTTCAATATTTGATTACAGACTCTTTGCTATAATTCCTCAACTTAGTGGCCACACTTTTCCTTTGATTTCTAAAATCATCACTGGCTTTTTTTTGCAGCTGTATGATGACTGTCAATACAACCAACATGCATGTTGAGGAAGTGCTTTGTATGCATTTTTCTAAGTTGAAGCCTAATTTTGTGAAAGCAATCGTGACCAAATTGACCATGGGATGGTTGTTTAAAAAGGAAGCAAAAAAAAAGCAATAAGCTGCATCTTTTGAAGCATTGTATTTCTCAAACCATTTTTCACAAAAGGATCTATAGTCTTTAGTTCCATATAGCTTGCGAGGAAGTGTGCCCATTAGGTTGTGTTGGACCCTTCAATAAATAAGCTCTCTTTACTTGATCTCTAATGTCAAGATGAAACTTCTCTATTGGAATACGAAGTCCTGGATCTGAAATGATATGCTCAGGGTTGAACTCTTTAATATATTCACCTTCTTTTAGTTGTGGACCTTGTGCTTGTGGTGGTGATTCTTGTTCAGCAGCTAGAGTTTGAGCGTCTGGAGCAGGAGCACTAATGTGTCCATCATCTTCCTCTCCTGGAGCAGCATTAGATTGTTGTTCAGGTGCAGCAGCCGTTCCTATAGGGCTGGTACTTGGTTCCGAAATTGCACTATAATATCTCTTCAAGCCCACAACTATGAGTCGTGAAATAAAAAGTACAAAACTTGCGTCATGAGTGCATTTAAAAAATACATCTAAAAGATCAGTGAATCCAATCTACTAACCTTTTCCATTTTCTCCATCTGGCTCGTATGAGAAGCTTTCCCACGGCAGCACAGTGTGCTCTTCTGGCTCTCTGCTCCACCATAATCTTGTTGAATTGAAGCCGTTGACACTCGCAATAGCGGCCGCCGGCCGGTGTCGCTTCGTTTCCCACTCTGGTGCTCTAGTGCCCAATCGATGTGCCTTGCCAATTGAGTAGACGTCGTGGGCAGCAGTACATGGTCTGTGCCGTGACGGCTGTTGTGGGCCAAAGCTCCAGGCCCAGCCCATGATAGCAGATGTCTAGACGGACATTTGCATCACAGGATAGTGTCATAGAGAAAACAGAGCTACAAGGGGGCTGCTCGCCAGCCGGCAGGTCTGGCGACCGCCAGACCTCGCCATGCTGTGGATCCGCCCCTGAAAACAATCGCAGCTTTAAGTCCACATAACACGGAAGGATACACGTCTTTCTAATTAACATGATGGCTTCTTGCTTGAGAGTCTATGATTAGACAGCACAAACATTGGCATCCATTGAGTTGCCTTGGTAGCCTTATTTGCAGAAGCATCGGCACCCCCCGACTTGGAAGTTTCCATCTCCGACTCCGAGAGGGGGGCGGTGCGTGGCTCATGTCACAATCTCGCACGTGAGGTCCAGTCCAACAGATGGATCATGCACCCGAGTACAAGCCGATCTCCTCGGATTCATCATCCGTCATGTTACTGGAAACATCTTCTCTTGCCGCATGAATGCTTTCAAGTGCCATCTCCACCACCTGTCTCATTGTTGGCCATTCCTCACCTATAAACTTCACACACAGTGCTACCAATAGGGCAACATCAACAACTTCTCTGCCTCCCTCCCTGAGAACCAGCGGATCCAATATGTGATCGAAGCGGTTGCCTTGTGATAGTAGAGTAACAAAGTGTATTACAAGGCTATAACCTTCATTGGATCTATAGGAAACAGGTTTCTTCCTTGTAAGCAATTCTATAAGAAGCACACCGAAACCATAAACATTGCTCTTATTGGAGAGGTGTCATGTGCTGTCACACATTGGGTTGAAATATCCTAATGTTCCTTGCACTGCTGTGTGCTCCCCAGTTTCGTTGATAGGAATGTACCTTGAAGCTCCAAAATCCGATAGTTTCATGGTCAAATTCTCATCTAGTAGTATATTTGGAGACTTGATATCTCTATGAATTATTGGCATTGAAACAAATGAGTGAAGATATGGAAGAGCTCTAGCAACTTCAACTGCAATTCTCAACCTATTTGTCCATGATAGTGACACTAGAGCTTCAACATGAAGATGATTGTAAAGTGTGCCATTGGAGATGAATTCATAAATAAGCAGTGGAACATCTGTCTCAAGACAACATCCATGCAGTTTGACAATATTTGTGTGATTTATTTGAGAAAGGATGGCAACCTCATCTATGAACTCATCAATTTCTTTTTGTATCACAATATTTGACCTTTTGATTGCCACAACATGTAGGCTTGATAAAATTCCTTTATAGACAGTGACATTCCCTTAATTGCCGAGCTCATGAGCTTTTTCAAAGTTATCTGTGGCATTCTCTATCTCTTTCAATGATATGATCAATCTTTTCAGATATGTCTGCTGAAATGAACCGGGTTTTCCAAAAGGAGAACCCGACTCACCGTGTCGTTATGACAGTTCCTGGATCAGTAGATACCACACACAGAACTCATTTCAGGCAATATCAATGTCATACCAACTTAAATCATGCAAACATGGGTTTAATTATTACAACATCCGGAGGATTTGCAGTATGAATAACCCATTACAAGTCCCTTAAGCTAAATCGAAACAAGTAGTAAGCGGAAGCAATAACTAGGCTTCGGGCCATCCTTCTTCTTGGTCTCCTACACCACAGGCATCCTTGAGCGTAGCACGGCCTTCAATCATACCATCCATCGTCGTTGGCATCAAACTTTGAGTGTGCAAGCTTTGAGTGGATGCAACGATATACAAATATATCAAGGAAAGGCTAGGGCTTCCTATGCGAAGCAGCAAGCATCTATATACATATACTTCATCCATCACCTCAATGCGGGCCATTCCGGCATCCCGAACTCCCGGTTCACACACACCTTATCAAAGCACCAGGTCGGCAGGGAAAACATCACTAGAGGGAGGTAGATATCAAGTAACACTAAATTAGATGAAGTAGCAGAAGAGTAGGGTTGTACATGACCTAGTACGTAGCTATACGTATAGTTTTTACCCTGCAGAGGTTGTACAACTGTACCCACTCGCCCCAAGGCTAGCTGGAGATCAGCCGACTAACTCCGAGGCACCGGTCTACTAAGAATGAAACTAACCACTATGGTGACCATCCTGTTCACCCGGGTTTGGGGTACGTTCTCCCTCAAGAGGTCGCCCCAGGGTTGTGAAGCCTTCCTTGCGTCTCGGGGTGTCGTGAGGCCAGTACCTCTTCCCGCCAGCACTGAATCTCCCCCTGCACTATTTTCTATCCCATCCCCCAACATGTCTAGCGCCACTCATAGCTAGCTCGGACCGGGTCCTCTAGCATAAAGAATAAGCGGTGTGCACGTTTGATATAGTCCCACTAATCATAGTTCCTTAATTCCCTTACGTGCTGGGGCGAGCATCATCGTCCAAGTGCGTCACCACTGCAACAGACCGCTGAAGGAACCCATTACATGTATCGCCTCTCCATCTCCTCCGGTTGCACCGCACCCGCCACAGGTGCTCCTTAGGGAGTTCCCAAACACACACCCCCGGCCAATCGCTCGCCCCCGCAAAAAGTCCTATTCACTAACTCCTCATATATGGATCTCCACTCACGCCAACAATATCATCACATATCCCGAAAATACACATACATATGCAAGCAAGCCAAGTATATCAACCATTCAACAAGGTAGCTTAGATATTTCAAGGAATAGGTAGTAAAGTAGTACTCCTGGTCGTCGGTCGGCTCCTCGCCAATGGGTACTATTTGTAATTACGAATAAGTATAGGGGGCCAAAGTGCAAAAGTGCACAAACGCATCCAAATAAGACCCAAATCACAACAAAACCTACTCTAATAGGTAGACCAAGATTTTTAGAAGAATTATGAAACTGGTTTCATATTTTTTGGAGGTCTGATTGATTTACTATGAATTTTCTAAGCTTAACCAATTTCTAGAATTAATAAATGATTTTCGGTAAAAGAAACTACATGGCAGTCTCTAGGCATGCAGCGTGTCATGCTAACATCATCATGACATCAGCATGACGTCATCCAAGGGGCGGGTCTTGCTGACGTCAGCAGGGCCCACGCTGTAATCAGCGACTCGATCAATGTTGATCGAGTCAACGGGTCACAGGGTATAAGGTCAGTAGTCAAACGGCCCGCGCGTCAGTCTCTGGTCGCACCGGCAGGTGGGACTCACGTGTCAGTGCTGAATTGAAGGGAAAAAGAAAAAGAGAAGGACGACATGGTCAGCGGGCCGATTTTGTTGGGTCGGCTCATCCGGCCCAACTCGGTCCGGCTTGGGTTTGTTCTCGGCTCTGACCAAAACGAGGCAGGCTGGCTTATGTGCGGCTCGGCTTCGGTCTGGTGATAAACTGGGCCATGAAACAGATTGTGGCCCACCTTGGCTCTCCTCCCTCTTTTCCACTGAAAGGTCGGTCCCGTAGGCAGGTTTCTTCCCCTCTCTCTGACTGCATGATCCCACTTGTCATGATCAGAATGGATCCAGTGTGGCGGTGTCCCGATTCGGTACAGTGTAGTCTTGTGTGTGTGCATGGGTGTGCTCCAGTCTGTTTGGTTGTAGGGCACCTCCAAGACGATCGATGGAACGTCCTAGGGAACCTAGGGCGTCACGCGCGCGGCGTTGCGGCAGCGGCGCGGCGAGATCATGGCATGGTGGTGCCAAGCGACGGGATCAGAGCACGAACGATGTTGGTTCATGTCGAGGAAGGGCAACGATGTGCTCTTGTGCCGAAAGCCGCGGCACGGTTCAACGGTGGCGAGGCGGGAGCTTGGCTTGGCTGGGGTAATTTAGGCTCTGGCGACGGAACACGCAAGGCCAAGGCACTGCTTGGAGAGGTGCAAGGTTCTTGCACGTGCGGCACTCGGCACAATCGAGGTGCAGCGCGGCGGCTAGACGACATTCTCAGATGATGACACGGGCGAGGCTCGGTGGAGCTGTGCGGCTTGGGCACGCGGGCACCCAGTGTTTTGGGGCCGCGATAATGTGAAGGCTAAGCTAGAAGGGCCAGGATGGGGACAAGAGCAATGATGCCGGGGTGGTAGGGCCACGATGGCGAGGTGGGTTGATTCGGTGAGGTCAGGGCCATAGGAGAAGCCCTTGGCCGGGTAGCACGGTCAAGGCGGAACAGCACCGAGCCTACCATGGCGAGCAAAGGCGTCACCTTGGCAGGACCGGATGACAATGCAAGCTATGCATGGAGGGGCAAAGGCAGTAGTTTAAGGTCCGTGAATGAGCGCATAGGAAAGGCTAAGGTTGGCAAGGGGTGTCGGTCCGGCATGACAACAGGGGCAGCAAAGACAAGCCAAGGTGGTCCATAAGGGGCGCACACAGGGTGTTCGACCGAATGCCCGAAGGGGCTCGGCGGTCACATATGTGTTAATTCGCACGCAGGCGCGTGACCAGCGCATGCAACGAGGCGCTAGTGAGGTCGGGAAGGCGCAGAGATGTGGCCTTCGTCAAGAATCTCATGCATGCACATTGGGCATGGCCATGGCGAGGCCATGGCGTGGCCGCAACGGCTTGGGTGCGCGATCACCGCTCGTGGCAAAGCTATGCATGGTGATGGCAAAGCAAGGAAGGGAGACGGCGGTTTGCAGGGGCGATGGTGGTTTGCAGGGGCAACGGCAGCGGCGATGGGCTCCTGCACAAAAGAGTGTAAAGGGTTCCTAGGGCCGTGGAACACTGGCAACACAGGTAGAGGGTTGGTTCGAGCGGCGGCCTAACGGTTTGGGTTGGGGAAGATGAGTGCGGCGCCGTGTCGAGGCGTGACAGAGATGGGTCAGTGCAGGGTTGTGGCGTGCGGCAATGTCGATGTAGCCAATCGGGGGTGCAGGGTTGATAAAGCTCCGACAACAGCGACGTCTTCTCCTCCTCAGCTCTGGGCACGGCCTCTGGGCGCGGCGACGCTGGCTTCTCTTCCTTGGCATCGCGTCGGCATGGTTCGGCGCCTCCTCCTCCTCCTCTCCTTCTTCCCTTAATCCATTCCTCTGCTTCTCGGCCCCCTTCCCTTCCTCTGTTTCTTGGTGGTGGTGGCACACAGGGAACAGTGCCCAAGGGCGCTAGGGTTTATGGCGGCGGCCGTGTAGGGGCTTAAAGGCGCAAAGCTAGGGTTCCAAGTGGGCTCGGACGCCGACGATGGCGTGGATGGGATGGCCGCAACGTCAGGCGACGTGGCGTGGATCCAGGGGCTCGCGCGGCTAGAAAAAGGGGGTGCGGCGCGGAGTGGGAACACGCGCGCGGTCAGTCGTGGCCGACAATGAGGATAGGCGGCAGGTGGTGGCATCAGCGGGGCAGGTGCAACTGGTGTGGGACGCGGGCGGAGCTAGGCGGCGTGAGCTGGACGAGGCAGCGTGAGTGCGGGAGGGGTTGGGGAAAGGGTTGATAGGTGGGGTTGTCCTGTCAGTGGGTCGTTGTGAGAAGGAAGCCGCGACGGGGTGTGGGCCGGTGCTGGCTGGTCAACTTGGGCCGCACGATGCTAGGCCTGGCTTGAACTTTTAGGCGGGAAAGCGGGTTTGGGGTTAGCAGGCCGGGGTGAGTGGGTTAGGTGGGTTAAGGTTAGGAGCTAGTTGGGTTTGGGCTCAAGTTAGTTTTGGGTGGTTAGTATTTGGTTTTAATTTTATTTAATGGCTTAATTCAAATTGATACCCACACAATTTCAAATAAAAATCATTCGATGAACTTTGAAATATGGTGGATCTAATAAATCCAATTAACTCCAAATAATTCACACTAGCATTTAGGTCCTTACATTTATTTTCGTTTTAATTTACTACGAGTTTTATAGAGAGAATGAAGCCAACCTTAGATTATTCTAGCTATTAATACTTCCACACAAAAAATTTCTGAAAGTCCCAATTTTTGGACTTGTAACATTCTGTAAAAATATAGTATGTTACATCTGTCATTTCACTTACCAATTGTTGTAGCAACTGCCCATGATTTTGCTTGAAAAATTGTTGTAGTTGCTTTACCTTCCTTCGTGCTTTGACTTTATGGACTAAAATGCATTCCCTAAGCTAGGAAACTAAGCGCTCCACTGCTTACACGACTCCAAGGCCGACAATTGGGGCTGGAAACATGTGCGTACACAACACTATCAATTTTCAGGTCATACAAATTCAAGGTCGACATTAATTCATCTTGTCACTAGAATCATATGTAGGCCATGTTTAGTTCCCAAAAATTTTCATCCTGTACCCATCACATCAAATCTTCAGACACATGCACAGAGCATTAATAAATGCAGTTAAAAAATAATTAATTATACAGTTTAACTGTAAACAACGAGACGAATCTTTTAAGTCTAATTAATCCATAATTAGACATTAATTGTTAGATAACAACGAAAGTGCTACAGTACCAAAATCCAAAAAATTTCGCGAATCAAACAAGTCTTTACTTTTCTTGTGGTATGATGTTAGTCTTCTTCCACGCATGAGTTGTACATTTTTTTTGATGAAAATGAGTTGTACAAATTTTGTGTGTAACTGGTTTTCTGCATAGGTTCTCTTACGTTGAAGATTATGGAAGGACTTTAGCTCCATATGTTGAAGTGATAGTGGTACAAGATACTAGATGGATTTATTTTTCTATAAAGGATCGTTTCCCTTAATTAATTTGATAAGCAAACTTGAAACAAACTCATGCCAAGCTTAATTAGGTCCTCAACAAAAAAAAGCAACCGATCAAGAATCATTACTATTCATCCAACCGATGAAGATACTACATGTTTCAATTGTTTTCTGTGATTCCAATTTGATGATGATTGAAAGCGCTGTAAAAGGCATGCCCCATATGGCAAATAGATGAGAAATGGATGCCATGCCTACATATGGATTGGACTTTACTAACATGCATTACTGCAAAATCATCCATTCTTGCCGAAAAAACCTTGCTGGCAAAATTAGAACGGACACCGATAGATTATTCTTGTCATCTGTAATATATAGCCGAGACCGCCTCAGACGGTAGGGCCGGGGCAGTCTACAACCGACAGGTGGTATTAGTAGCTATATTCCTGCGAGTGGCGAAGAAGAATAGGGACAAAATTTTTCATGGTCTATGCAACCGAGCTCCAAGCACGCTCCGTCAGTCGTAGACTCACTACCAATGTCCAAACCCTACCAATATGATCAAAATCAAATGATGAGACTACCTGGCGATGCTGTGAGAATGGCTGTGGAATAAGATTTCCCGGTGCTACTCATTCCCAAGCCAAGCTCACTTTCTTTAGTATCTCTCGACGGCTCCAAGCCTTGTTATCTTGGTCTAGCTTAGCCTATTGGGCTTTGTATCGCCAGGGAGGATATCATAGGCAGAAGCATGACACGCGAGACAGCAATTGAGGCCGGGCTCCTTATATGTACTACTGAAGGACTGAACCAAATGACGCGAGAGACAATCGAGTTTGGGTTCTTTATATATAGCAAGGACTGTTGAAGGACTCAGCCAAATGGCATGTTGAAGATACATTTAGTCCGTTGAGCACACGGGCTGATGTCAATAAGACATGTGGGCCGTGGGGTGAAATTAGGGGCGGATCCAATTTAATTCAAAGGTATTTCCTCCGTGTTGGTACTAAAGAAAGTCGTTTTGAGTTTGTTTAAATCAAATGTTTTAAATTTTAACTATAAATAAATTATTTTGGGTTGACTTTGAAAATATGAAAGCGATATAGATTCATCTTGAAATGTAGTTTCGTAAAAATATATATTGACTATATTTTACAATTTTTTTATAGCAAAAAGATAGTAGTTAAAGTTATTTTTAGAGACCGTGTCGATGTCCGAACCGACTTCTTTTACCAATCTGAAGGGAGTATTCAAGTGAATCTCATTATTCTTTACTAAAAAGTCATATACATAGTGTATATATCTTGTATATGTGTTCAGAAAATAGAAATTGATAACGAATAGCTGACCTATATATACCCTTTGCTCCTTCAACCCAAATGGTCAAATGGCTACTGTGCACATGGTCAATGCCAAGCGACAAGACCTGGTGAATGCCTCCTCAATGGCTCGGTTGTAGTAGTCTGGAGCAATGAACGTTCGTCATTATTCCTGCAACCTCCACAGTCCAAACCCTAAGCGGCCAGTTGCTGGCGCTCAACGTTCGTCAAAGCCAATGAATCAATGACTCAAGACTCCTTCCCTATCGAGCTCTCCCCTCTTTATTGGTATGATACAAGCGACTGAGATGCATTGAATTTCGTGCAAGACAAATTCAAATAAAAAATAATTTCAAATCAAATATCCAAATTAAAATCCATTTACACTGTTACGAAGGTAGAACAATTCATTTATGAAGGTAGAATAATTTATTTTACCAGTGGACCGGCGATATCCCTGTACTGGACTTGGCTGCTTCATTCAATTTGCGGAAAGAATGTAAGACTATGTTTAGTTTTCAAAAAAATTTCTACAGTACTCATCACATCGAATCTTTGGACACATACATAGAGCATTAAATACAGTTGAAAAAAAAATTAATTACACAGTTCAACTAATTAGGACGAGACGAATCTTTTAAACCTAATTAATTCATGATTGGACATTAAATACCAAATAACAACGAAAATATTACAATACCAAAATCTAAAAATTTCTGCGAACTAAACACAACCTAAGTCCCACTTGTACGCACATTTCGTCATGCTCTTTCAATTACTTATCCTCTCGCTCTACATTCGCAGATATCGATGCCCGGGCCATGAAAAGCTGGGCCGACAAAGTCTTGTGCTCGGAGTCGAAAAACGAGTACCAGCACCTTTTGGCGAAGTTGGGTGGGACTCGGACCAACCTCGCCAAAAGGGTCTTCCACTTCTTTGGGATTAATGCTCCTTGGCGAGTTGCCGAAGAGAGACTCATCGAAGCCGAACAAAAAAGAAGATGAAGGTGGCAACGATGAAAGCCACTCAGCGGGCCGGCGGTCCCTCTGCCACTGGTCGCCTGGAGAAGACGAAGAGGAAACAGGGCGCGAAGAAATCTAGTGCACCGAAGCACCCTCGGATCATGGAGCAACTTCTGAGCAGCTCCCCACTCCAAGACAAAGGGCAGTCACCACCAGCAAGGCTACACCATGCTTCGAAATTTTCAAGGTCTCATGCAACAGAGCTCCAAGCACACTCCCTCGATTGTACACTCACTGTCAAAGTCCAAACCCTACCCGCGTGTTCAAAATTAAATCATGAGACTACCTAGCGATGCTGTCAGAAAGCTGGTATAGTTGCGGAACAAGATTTCCCGGTGCTACTCATTACCAAACCAAGCTCATTTTCTTTAGTATCTCTCAATGGCTCCATGCCTTCTAGGTCGAGCTTAGCCTATTGGGGCTTTGTATATCATAGATAGAGGCACGACACGCGAGACAGCAATTGAGTTCGGGCTCCTTATATGTACTACTGAAGGACTCAACCAAATGGCATGTTGAAGCACGCGCCAGCTGACGTCAATAGGACCGGTGGGCCGTGCGGTGGAATTATGGGCGGATTCAATTTAATTCAGAGGTATTCAAATGAATCCCAGTATTTTCTTAGTAAAAATTTAGTAGTGAAGATATATTCACTACTGGAAAACAAGCTCTTACTACTGGTTGTAAATCGGCTTGGGTACCGGTTCTGCAACTGGTACTAGGCAACCAAAACTAAATGTCTTCGTTGTCTAAGAGCATCTCCAGTAGTTTGGCAAATCGAATTGCCATCTTTGATTTTTGGCAAAAACGTTAAAAATACTCCTCCAACAGTTTGGTAAAAGACTTGGCAATTTTTGGCAACTTGAGAAAAACCAGCCTCCAGCGCGTAAATATACGCGCGCGGCACGCGGTTGGCATCGTAGTTTCTAGTCAGGTGGGAGGGTGAAAAAAGAAATAAATAACAGAGAAGGGTTACTGATTTAAGTTTTCAAGAGGTGGAAGGGCATAAATATAATTTTATTTCTCTCTCAGGATTCCTGATGTAAGTTAGATCTGGGTTTAGCAAGTGAATTATACCAAATTGTTGGAGATAACTCTTTTTTTACTTGGTATATCTTTTTAGAAGTTGGCAAAACGCAAGATATGCCAAGTAAAATATGGCAAACTGCTGGAGATGCTCTAAGGCTACCTTTGGTACCTATCAGAAAGACCAACCATACCAAAGGGGTCGCCTGCTTGCGTCAGCGTGGTGGCTCCTTTGGTACTGGTTGGTCTTTCCAACCGATACCAAAGGTAGCCTCAGGTGCCCGGCTAAATGTCTAGTATCCTTGACTGAGACATTTAGTCTTGGTTGCCTAGTTCCTGTTGGTGAACCAGGACCGAAGCCGGCTAGAAGCTGGCAATTCCTTTGGTACCGGTTGGTCTCTCCAACCGGAACCAAAGGGTTTTCCCCATTTTTCGCATATTCTTTTTTATTTCAATTATAATTTACTACTGATTGGTCTTTTCAACCGGTAACAAAGAGTTTTTCTCCTTTTACGTATATTCTATTTCATTCTAATATTTATTTACTATTTATTTTTTTAGAATTGCTATGTGTACCTGAGCTCTATGCTACTATATGTTCATTCATTGTGTTCAAGATAAAATAATGTATGAAAATAACTAAAGGGCGACCTTTACACGGAAACCCATGACTTTTTTCTTGCCTTCTGCCTATTTCGTGTTTACTTGTGACAAGATTTATACTATAGGCTTCAGCTTTTCACACGTGAGGGCTTCGTCTTCACTTCTTAGGATGCCTTCGGCTCCCCGTGTAACAGCTCAACTCGTGGTTGTTGGGCCGAAATTGGCCTAGCGCCCATGCTAGGTGCTGGGAGCACTAGCAGCAGCCAAGAGAATTTGTGCCATATTGCCTAGGTAAGAGGAGCTGGACCAGCTTAAATAGGTGACGCATCAAGCGAGGATGAAAACGTAAAAGAGTTAATTAGCAAGTGTAGTCCATTCAATATATAGAGTGGACCTTAGTTGTTTTCCTAGGCCAGGTATTTAGACTCCGGCTTGGAAGGGTTCCATTCTTTTTGTACGATGACCATCGGCCTTTTGCTTGAGATGACTTCGCTTTCATTTGGATAGGATGCCTTCAGTTTTTGCTCACAAGGGTTCCATCCCTTTTGTAGGTAGCCTTCGGTCTCTCTCGAGAGGGCTTCATTTTCAATTCATTAGGATGCTTTCGGCTTTCTAGCTCATAAAGGGTTCCATTCTTTCCGCACGATAGCCTTGGGCCTTTCGCTCGAGAGGGATTTATTTTCATTTCCATAAGTGAAGTTAAGTGTGTTGAGCTTTTTGGCTTCTCGGCGACCCGTGCTTATTTATTTTAAGCGTTTCACTTGTACTACACCAATCACTCTCCACTTCGACCAGAGAGGGATAGATGCTTTTGTGCGTTCCTGCCCTTCAACGCACTCTTGCTTTTAGGGGCCTTGTTATCTAGGTTTAGTTTAGCATATTGGGCTTTATCGCCACGAAGGTATCACAGGTAGAAACATGACAAGCTAGACAGGAATCAAGTTTGGGTCCCTTATATGTAGCGAGGACTACTGATGGACTCAACCAAATAGTATGTTGAAGATACATTTAGTCCGTTGCACTCCGGCTGACGTCAATAGGACAGGTGGGCTGTGGGGGTGGAATTAGGGGCTTATCCTAAAAGACCGGATCGGATGCTCTAGGCTAAGAGAACGAGGGGGTGAATTAGGCAACTTAAAATCTTAACCTATGGCTCTAACTAAATTTCACAATATTAAACTAAAACATGCTATCTTTGGCTTGAACCTTCTTATCATCTTGTAAGCTAAGCCTCCAAATCCTCCGAAGCCAGTCTTGAGCTTCAAGTCTTCTTTGGAACCCACACCATTTGAGGCCCCTTTATATTGGTGATGATATCCTTGGGCACCCAAATAGAGTGATTCCAACTCCTTTTTTGCTTCCCAACCTTATGAGCAACCACCTTACCATTGGTTTTCTTCTTGATCAAATATGTGGTGCTATTGCTTTTCTTCCTCCGGTTGGGCTTGGTATAGATGAGAGAACTCTTGATTGTGAGCTTCTTTTTATTCTTCTCATCCGAAAGTTTTTTTTTCGTTGAGAGCACTTGTTGGACTTGTGGCCTTTTTTATGGCACTTTGAGCTAGTCACGGTGGACCCCTTCTCAAGCTTCTTCACCATTTCTTCACGGTTATCTTGAGAAGGTTGGACATTGCTCCCTATTCTCTTGCCCTTCAATCTAGTCAAGTCCTTCATGAGCCTTTCTACCTTTTGCTTGAGCTCATCATTTTCCTTTGCAATGAGGTCATCACATGATTCTAAAAAAACAACCTCATGGCATTTCTTATTGCAAGAGTTAGATGTTTCCAAAGAGTCATTAATTTTTATAATACTCTCAATTTTTAATTTGAGCAATTCATGCTCCTTGCCAAATAATTGGAATTTGCGTAACAAATCAACATAATTTGTGGCAAGAGTAGCATTAAGATCATTGAGTACATTACATTTTTGAGATTGTTTTTTAATTACTCTTTCGTGCTCATGTACTAGGTCAAGAAGCTCATCATATGAAGGAGAATCGGAGTCATCATCGCTTACATCTCTTTCCATACCTTGGACCATAAGTCAAGTGTTTGATGATAACCCCATGTTGGTGCGGGTGATGAATTTCTTGTTTGATTCATCACTTGAGCTTGCGCTTGATTCTTCACCACCACTAACCCATTCACCAAAAATGGCAAATGATTCATGTTTGGGCTTCTTCTCCTTCTTTTGTTGCTTCTTCTTCTTGAACCTCTTCCCAACCTTCATGAGTTGATGGTGATGCCTATCCTTGAGAAAGACCATATACCCCATTTAGTTGATTTTCTTCAAGCATTTGTTCATCTTCTTAACTTGCTTGTAGAGGTTGGGGTTCATTGGCTTTTTTTCATCATTTGAGGAGTTTTGACATGTCTCCTCTTCTTCCTCTTCACTTGAGCTACTTTTGATGGCCATCTTCTTCAACTTATTGACTTGCTTGCATGCAAGTGCGCTATGTGTTGGTGAAGAAGGTGGCGATTTTGGCTTGATGTCATGGCGTAGCTCATGGGCAACCACTTTGTTGAGGACTTGATTTGGTGTCAAAGTATCAAGATCTTTTTCATAAATCACCATGATCACCAAATCATATTCTGGCCTCCGTAGTGAGTGAAGGATCTTGCGAATGAGTTCCGTATCATCAATTTTCTTCACACCTAAAGAATTGATCTCATTCACAAGTGTGTTCAATCGTGAGTACATAGATTCGGCGTTTTCATCATCAAGTTGCTTAAAATTATTAAGCCTATCAATGAGAATATGATATCTTTCATTGGCTACATCCTCCATGCCTTCATGGTTCTCAATGATAGTCTTCCATAGTTTTTTAGCATTTTAACAAGAATAAACATGATTGAACACATTTTTATTTAGAGATGACAAGATTAAACTTTTGGCGGTGGCATCATATTGTCTCTCTTATTGACTATTGATTTTAGTTCCTTCACTAACTACTATCCAAACATTCAGGCCCGTTGCTTGGAGATGGGCTTCCATTAAAACTTTTCAACGTTGGAAGCCTATGCCATCGAATCGTAGAGCATTTCTAAAGAGATCCATCCCTTCACCGAAAAGCTAGCTCACTAGGTGGTGAAGCCTAACCGATCAAGTGAGCCGGTAAACACAAATTGCCAATGTAATTGGATTTCTTTGAGAGAGAAGTGAGTCCCGGTTTTGATACCAATTGAAAGACCGGATCGGGTGCTCTAGCCTAAGAGGTAGAGGGGGTGAATTAGGCAACTTAAAATCTTAACCTATGGCTCCAACTAAATTGCATAATATTAAACTAAAATATGCTATCTATATGTGAAACTAAGGTTGTTCTAGTGTGACAAACCTATCCCAAAAGAGTTTAGCAACTTATAGCCTTTCCTATCAAGATTCTACTCTATAAAAATAAAGGCACACAAGGATTGCTAGTATAAAATACGGAAGCTTAAAGAGCGGGATAGAAGAAAGAGAACTCTTGGTGCGGATGTTTTTCCCGTGGTTCGGTTAGCCACAAAGGCACACCTACATCCACGTTGTTGAAGCATTCACTAAGGGTATTGCTTCTCGGTAATCAGGTCTCTTCTGCGGACTCAACCACGGCCACCTTGATCCCGATTTCCACTATGGAGCTTGTCCACTAAGGAAGGGGGTCTCCACGTCTCCCGTACAAGAATGTCGTCGCCGCTCCACACCAAGTCGGAGGGTCGATGACGTGCCGGTGAGCCACCAATTCTCCAAGGTGCCGACGCACCAAAATCATCTTGATGGTTCACTCAAGAACCAGCCACAAGGCACAACACCTTGCTTGCTCACTCACTCAAGAGGTAATCTAGCACTTACACTCTCAAAAATAGTGCTAAACCTAAGGATTTGATTAATATGCACTTGGGTAGGCTTGGAGGGTTTTTTGGGTGTGTATGAGGCTTGTAGCAACTCCAGCAAGCTTCAAATGGCCGGGGGATGGCATATATATAGGCCACCAAGTTACCCAATTTTTCTGCGTGGCGTCGGATAGACCGACGGAAGGGCACCAGTTCATCCGGTCACACTGCGCCCTGAGATAGCCGTTGCGTCTTCTGCCAGCTGACGTAGGTGTCACCGGATAAACCGATGAGGTGGCGTCGGTTCATCCGGTGGGTGTCCGTTCATCAGGTGTTGAAGGAATCTTCGGCTGAGCGCTGACGTCATTGCTCCGATGCAATGTACCGGTGCACATCAAATCATCCGGTGCTGAAGACTTGGCTTCAGCGCGCTTGACATGCTCTCTGATAAACCCTCCAGTGATTACACCGACGCTCCAAACATGGCACCGTCGGATCATCCGGTGCCACTTGGTCTTCTCCACATGGCCTCCCACCAGTGCAGCAAATTGCACCGACGCCTATGCATCGGTTTATCCGGTGCCAACCGAATAGACCGGTGCCTCTGCATCGGATCATCCGGTGCCACTGGTTTCTGCAGAACTTGTCCATTTCAATCATTCTTTGAGTTCTTTCTTTGTGTTTTGCTTTGATTAGCCTTTTTACTTTATCCCTGGGATCTATTAATGTTCACTTGACAAACTCATTAGTCCCATTGATTACGTTGTTACTCAATCACCAAAATCACAAAACAATGGCCTAATGGGGCCATGTTCCTTACAAATCCAATTCAATTCAAAGATATTTCCTAGGTGTTAGTAAAGAAAGTCATTTTGAGTTTGTCTTAAGTCAAATATTTTAAACTTTGACTATAAATAATTTTTTTGGGTTGAGTTTGAAAATATGAAAGTGATGTAAGTATATTCTTCTTCAAAATTAGTTTTGTAGAAGTACATATTAACTATATTTTATAATTTTTATAACAAAAATAAAATGGTCAAAGTTGTTTTTTAGACCATGTCGATGTCTGAAATGACTTATTTTACCAACCTGGAGAGAGTATTCAAATGAATCCCATTATTTTTTACTGAAAACTTATATATAGTGTAGTATTCTGGAGAACCCAATAATGCAATGAACGTTCGTCATTTTTCCTGCAACCTCCACAGTCCAAACCCTAGGCAGCCAGCCGCGCTCAACGTTCGTCAATGCCAATGAATCAACGGCTCAAGACTCCATCCCTGTCCATCCCTGTCTAGTTATCAATGTGCCTGAACCTTGAACTTATTTCTTTCGGGTTTCATCTCTAGCCTACCCCAACTTGCTTGGGAAAAAAGATTATGTTATTGTTGTTGTTGTAAATATCCAAATTAAAATCCATTTACGCTGTTATGAAGGTAGAACGATTTATTTATGAAGGTATAATAATTTAATTGTGAAGATGGAACAAATTCATCATGGAAGCTATTACAATTGTTCTGGCTTCCTAAACAAATTTTCCAAATTTAAAGAAATGTTTTCAAGGGTGAGCACATCCGTCTCCGATGTACTTCAGCTGATGTGGCACATCCATCTCCGATGCTTCTTATTCCTTAGTTATATGGCATATATATACGGCCCTTTCTTCAATTACCAAGCAATGTAGAATAGCTGCGAACGACCAGCTGGTTCACTTCTTATGTTTGTGGTTTGTTCCGTTCGAAGGAAATTGAAGAGAATTAAATCGGATGGAAAACGTTTCAATTCTCAACAAGTTAAAATCTTCTCAATCCCTTAGTGGACGGATTAACCAAATAAGGTCTTAGAGGTAATCCAAGGTGTAGGTTGTGGAAGAGGAAGGGAAAAATATTGTAGGATGATACATGTCTCAACTCTCATCCGCGAGTCCTAGGAAAAAGATGGGAGGGCTTCTTATACTTATATACTCCCTCCTTCCCTGTTTATAAGGCATACACGTATATCAAGATTCAAACCTTGTCATCTTTGACCAATAATTTGACTATTAAATTTTTATTTTTATAATGCAAATTTCATATGATTGGATTCATAATCAAATATATTTTACAATGATTATAAGTTTATAATCAAAAGTGATATAATATATAATAAATAAATGGTCAAAGTGTTGTTTAGAAGACCGTGTCATGTTCCACCATGCCTTATAAACGGGGAAGGAGGGAGTAGAAGTCTAGGCTAGAAGAGCCGAATTAGTTGGCAAAATAAATGCGAAAAACACAGGTACATGTCTCAACTCTCACACAAGCAATTTGATTACATGGTCCAAACAAATGCGAAAAACACAGGTTCATGGTCCAAAGAAATTGCAGTCGAGCTTGTGATTCGATTTTAGTTCTCATCCCGATAAACGTTCACGGAATGGTTCATGCCTTGGTCTTTAGGGCAGAGATCTTCAGCTGCTCAGCTGCCACAACTACAACACGTTTGCACAATATACTTCAGTTGACCTAGGACATCCTTCTCTGATGCTTCTCTTTCCCAAGGTGCAGTGTACTTCAGCTGACCTGGGACAACGAGTTATAATAAAGCATATATATGTACTTCCTCTTTTTCAATTACCAAGTAATGTAGAATAGCTGGTTGGCTCAGTCCTTAGGATTTATTTGTTCGGTTATATTGAAGAGAATTGAAAGGGGTATAGAGGGATCAACCTCAATCCCCTAGGGATCGGAGGAGGATTAACCAAATAAGACCTTACAAATAACCCAAGGTGCAGTGTAGGTAGTGGAAAAATGGTCAGGGGAGAAGAACGAAATATACTGTAAGATGATGGTACATATTGATGGAAAAATAGATAACTATAAGATTAAATTCCGAATTAGATAATAACATGACCAGAATTAAACCTAGCATGCAAGACTCTAACATATTAAACAGTACAAACATCATAAACATGATCTCAGAAAACATGATTATGAACTGGATCTCATCACGAAATACGTACTGTGTGGGAGCCGCTAGGAAGACGAACGGGGCAGACTGGACGAAGATGGCCCTTCGAACGGAGCGCAGCAACCAGCGCTGTAGACGATGATATGCCGCAACACTAGACTTGGACGGAGGATGAGCCGTGGCGAAGAAGACGAGCTATCACGATTGGCGCTTCCCAAAAACCTGATTCGCCCTCTCCCGGTGCAGAATCACAAGAGCGAACGGTTCTGGAGACCTACTCTCCCGGTCGCCGGTGCACGCCGGCGCTCGGGATGGAGCATACTATGAAGGCGGCGCAACAGCGAGGAGAGGCAAAAACCCTAACTCGACTATATGCGTTTTGGTAGAGGCCGACAGGTCAGATATATAGAAGAGCCCCATGACCTGGCATCGTGATCGGTTCCGAAAAATTAGAAAACCGATTAGGATTCCATATCTCAGTAGACTTACAGGCCAAGTAACCAAAAACAAAATAGCAAAAGGTAGCAGCGCCCCCGCAAGGGGAGGGGGCAGATTTCGGCGGACCATTCACGCGTACATCGTGCGCTCGTGTATTTCGCCCGGCCCGGCGAGGCGAGGCGAGGCGAGCGCGCACGTGTGGAGCTCCCCTTCTCTCTCTCCACACACATAGCTTGGAGAGGTGAGTACAACTTCCATATTTAAGTTGGTCATACTCCACTTCAACTAGCAAGGTGGAACTAAAGGATTGCACACTAGCTCACTTCCTCAAGCACTACATGGGCCTTTGAGATTTATTTGGAATTTCTAAAATTTCTAATGGGCCAAGCCCAACAAATTTCATCAATCCCCCACCAGATCTCAAATACCCATCAGAGATTTTGCGTATCTCTCACTACTATTTATATATCAGTGTTTCAGCAAGGACTGTTAAGTTGAATTCTCGTTTAGAGCTTCAAGCTACACTCATTCACAACTTGAACAATGGATTAAGCCTTGAATTGTAAGTTTTGTGCGAACAAGATTCACTCAAAGCCCGAACTAGTACACGGCAGCCAGTAGCCTACTCCGCGGTTGGAGTATATACGTCGTACTTGAAAGCATCTAGGCCCCTAATTCGAGTTTTGGTAATTAATGATAACGGTCTGTGGATTAACGATTTCATTTGAGATAATGAGTATAGGTTGATCCACGGATGAAAGAGATTTGGTTGTGAACATATGGGGTTTTGGAGATGATGAGCAAAGCTCGGGCTCAAGGCAAAGGTATAAAATAGGGCTTTTGCGTTTTACCGGTCACAAGGCGTTTAGTGGATGAAAAGTGACCGGATTTGTTGGATAGATAGCCGTACTATCAAGAGGGGTTGTTTACTCATGCTTGACGGGTCTTTAGTGCCATTTTGCTCAAAATGTCTAGTTACATGCATGAGGGCTAACAACGTTTTGAAAAGATCTGAAAAAAAGACAAGTTTGAGTGCTGACTGAGCACGGCGGACAGTCCGCACCTGAGGGGCGGATAGTCCGATCCCGTTCCAGAGAGCTTGCAGAGGCTCTGGTGGGCTGGCGGACAGTCCGGCCCAGGTGGGCGGACGGTCCGCAACTTTTATTCAGAACTTGTACCAGAGAGGGTGTCTCTCTGGTGGGCTTCAAAGTTGAACGGCGGACAGTCCGCCCATGGGGCGCGGACGGTCCGCCGGCTAATCTCAGATTTGTACCAGAGAGGTTGTTTCTCTGGTTTGGGCTGAAAAGTGAACTACGGACGGTCCGCTCCTGAGTCGCGGACAGTCCGCAGGCTAACTTCAAAGTTGTTCCAGAGACGTTGTTGGTCTCTGGTGGTGTGGAACACATAACTGCGGACGGTCTGCCCATGGGGCTCGGACGGTCCGCCGGAGTTTAACGGCTAGTTCTGACACGCATTAAATGCACTCTGACTCATTGGTTTATAACGGCGGACAGTCCGGTTTTTGAAATGCGGACGGTCCGCGATTTCACAGAAAAGAGTATAACGGCTAGTTTTTGGAGGGATGTCTATATATACCCATTGCCCGGCCTTTGGGAGGCTCTCTTGGCCATTTGGACTGCATACTTGACATCTTAGAGCTAAGGCATCCCTCTCTCACACACACTTGCTTAGAGATTGCATTCTTGAGAGTGTGAGAGCTTCCTAGTGCATTGCATCAAGAGTTTGAGCTTTGTGGCATTAGGGAAACTTCAAGCAAGCGTCATCGACTTGTTACTCTTGGGAGTTGCCGCTCCCTAGACGGCTTGGAGAAGAGGATTTCGTGGAGCTCCTCCAAGGAGATTGTTGAGGAGCCCCGATTTCGGTTGTGAGAGGTCTTGTGCTCACCTCACCGGAGTGGTGAAGAGCAACTCTAGTGGAATCGAGGTGTGGAGCGGTTCCTTGATTCAAGCTGGCTCAAGATCAAGAGGTTCTTGATAGAGGAGCGGTTGATTCTTGGAATCCACCTCAACGTGGATTAGGGGTGACCGGCAAGTCATCGACACCACGGGATAAATTCTTGTGTCAAGCTTGGTTACTTCTCTTGCTCACTTTAATACTTGTTTTTACTTTGAGCAATTTACTTTACTAGAGCTTGATTTGTATCTTGTCACCCTAGGTTGCAAACCCATCTAGAGATAGTAATAGCTTGACATAGGGCTTTCCTTTGTTACTAATTAAATTTCTCTAGTGTTGTTGGCTTTAGATTTTAAACCGCCTATTCACCCCCACCTCTAGTCGGTGTTCTTGATCCTACAAGTGGTACCAGAGCTAAGTACTCCATTAATTGCGGATTTAACCATCTTGGAGTAGAACAATGACTAGTGATCATGGAATTCATGTTGGGAAGCCACTGTTCTTTGATGGGAACAATTATGATTATTGGAAGACTAGGATGTCGGCTCATCTCAAAGCCATGAGTAGAAAGCTATGGAGAGTAGTAAGTGATGTATATGTCATTTTGGACCCAAAGAGTTTGACACCCCTAGATGAGGAAAATGAGACACTAAATGATCACGGGTTAATGTGCTCTTTAGTGCTCTTGATGTGAATGAATTTAATAGAGTCAAGAGCTTCACAAATGCAAATGACATATGGAAGAAGCTCATGGAAATTCATGAGGGTACATCAACCGTGAAGGAGGCCAAGTTATATTTGCTTAAAGGGAATTTTAGTGAATTTACCATGAAGAAGGATGAGAGTATAGCCGAGATGTTCAACCGGCTAAACGACATTGTGAATGACCTCAAGGGACTTGGATTTGAGGTACCGGATGGGGATTTCAACCATAAGTTTCTTAGATATCTTCCGGAAAGATATGACACAATTGTGACCTTACTTGTAAGGTCAAATGTGAAGACCGCAACTCCCACATAAATATTGGGAGAAATTCTCACCCATGACATGTTCAAGAAATCTCAAGATGAAGCTCATGGTGGAGAAATTGATATGAAAAAGAAAAGTGTGGCATTCAAAGCTCAAGATAGCAAAAATGAAGAAGAAAGTGGATGCCAAGAAGAAGAATCGGATGAGGAGATGGCTATCTTTGTCAAAAGATTCAATAGAATGATGAGCAAGAAGAACTTTGGCAAGAGAGGTCAATCATTAAGAAAAAATCCTTTTGTGGATAAGACTTGCTTCAATTGTGGTGAAGTAGGTCATATCATTGTCAATTGTCCAAACAAGAAAAATAATGAAAAGAAGAAGAAGAAGATCATCAAGAAGAATAAGAATGGCCAAACTTATTTTGTTGAATGGGATTCCGATGCAAGATCCGATGATGATGATGATGATGATGATGATGATGATGATGACGATGATGATGATGACAAGCCATCCAAGGGAGTTGCCGGGATCGCCATCAAGGAGGCTCCATCACTCTTCTCTACACCACATTGTCTTATGGCAAAGGGTTGTGCAAAGGTATAACAAGATGGTGAACTTGATGAACTTTCATATGATGATCTTGTTGAAATGCTTAATGATGCCGATGAATTCATGACAAAGGAAAAGGCTAAGTTGAAGGACTTGAAGTTGAAGTTTACTTCACTTCAAGATTCCTATGAGGAGATAAAGACTTCTCATGAGAATCTCAAAGAAACTCATGAGAAGCTTGAGGAAGCTCACAATACCTTACTTAATCATGAAAGAAAAGCAACATTGAGCATTGGTGTTAGTTGTGATTTAATTAATGATAAATCTCGTGGCTCTAGCTCTACTAGTTCTTGTTGCACCAAAATTGATAACTCATCTTGCAATGAATCTCTCATTATGGAGAATGATTTGTTAAAGAAAGAGATTACTTGCTTGACTAATGATTTGAGAAAGTGCTATGATAGTAGAGCCAAATTTAATCATTGTTGGGCAAGCCAAAAGTTCACCTTGAACAAGCAAGGGTTTGGATACATTCCTAAGAAAGGGAAGAAGGCTTTTGTGCAAACCAAAACTACTTTTGTGAAGAGTAGTGGTAAGCCCTATTGTGAAAAATGCAAGAAAGTTGGTCATGTTGAGAAGAATTGCACCAACAAGAAAGTCGTATCCTTTGATTCAAGTTACATTCTTATGAAAAATTCAAATGGCAATGTTAGTGCAAAATTTGTTGGGATACCTATAAATGGTGCTAAGAAGAATGCCATTTGGGTGCCAAAAGTCTTGGTCACTAACGTGGTCACTAACATTCAAGGACCCAAGAAAGTTTGGGTACCTAAAAGAGTTACTTCCTCTTTGTAGGTAAATTACAAGTCCGGAGGAAGACATTGGGTGCTTGATAGTGGATGCACTCAACACATGACCGGAGATCCAATGATGTTCTCCTCTCTAGATGAGAATGTGGGTGGCTATAGTGACATCATCTTTGGTGACAATAGCCGGGGCAAAGTCAAAGGAGTTGGTACAATTCCTATCTCAAGTGATCATTCTCTTTCAAAAGTTTTGTTGGTTGATTCTCTCAAGTTTAATCTCTTAGCGGTCACTCAACTTTGTGATTGTGGATACAAGTGTAGCTTCACTAAAGATGATGTTGTAGTGACTATCTTGGATGGAAAAGATCACATCTTTACGGGATTTAGACATGAGGATGTATATCTTGTGGATTTTGCTACTAAAGAGGCAAACTTGTCCACTTGCTTATTCACTCAATCATCCTTGGGTTGGTTATGGCATAGAAGGCTTGGTCATGTTGGCATGAAGCAACTCAACCGACTTTTGAAGCATGATTTAGTAGTTGGGTTGAAGAATGTGAAGTTTGAAAAAGATAAGCTATGTAGTGCATGTCAAGCCGGAAAGCAAGTTGCAAATACTCATCCCACTAAGAGTGTCATGTCAACCGAGAGACCATTGGAATTATTGCATATGGATTTATTTGGTCCTACAACATATAGAAGTATTGGTGGAAATTGCTATTGTCTTGTGGTAGTAGATGATTACTCAAGATATACATGGGTTTTCTTTCTTCATGACAAGGCCGATACATATGACACATTCAAGAAATTCTTTACAAGAGCCGAAAATGAATTTGAGATCAAGGTGAAGAAAGTAAGGAGTGACAATGGAAGTGAGTTTAGAAACACAAGAGTTGAGGAATGGTGTGATGTGAAAGGAATCAAGCATGAATTCTCAACCAAGTACACTCCGGAACAAAATGGTCTTCTTGAGAGGAAAAATAGAACCTTGATTGATATGGCAAGATCAATGCTCTCCGAATACAATGTTTCGGATAGCTTTTGGGCCGAAGCAATCAACACGGCTTGTCATGCCTCTAATAGATTGTATTGCCATAGATTTCATAACAAGACCCCATATGAGTTGCTCATTGGAAGGAAGCCAAATATATCATATTTTAGAGTGTTTGGTTGCAAATGTTATATTCTCAAGAAGGGAACTCGGTTATCAAAGTTTCAAAGCAAATGTGATGAGGGTTTTCTTTTTGGATATTCATCTAGTAGCAAGGCTTATCAGGTCTACAACAAAACACATGGCATTGTTGAAGAAGCATATGATGTTGAGTTTGATGAAACCAATGGGTTTCACAATGAACAAGAAAATCTTGATGATGTGAAAAGTGATGGTTTGAGAAATGCAATGAAAAACATGTCAATTGGTGATGTTAGACCAAGAGAAGAAAATGAAGATGAAGATGATCCTTCTATCTCTTTTAGAGTTAATCCTTCAACTTCTATCTCAAATGATCAAGCACAACCAATTGTACAAAATTCAAGTAATGATGATTCTCAAGTACAAGATCAAGTTGGTTCATCTAGTGCACCATCTTCATCAACTCAAGAACCCATTGTTCCTCAAAGAATTCATCATGTTCTTGCAAAGGATCATCCGGTGGATCAAATCATGGGTGATATTAGTAAGGGTGTCCAAACTCGATCTCGCATTGCTTCATTTTGTGAATATTATTCTTTTGTATCTTTTCTTGAACCTAACCGTGTAGATGAAGCATTGAGAGATCCGGATTGGGTGAATGCTATGCATGAAGAATTAAATAATTTCACCCGGAATCAAGTTTGGAATTTAGTTGAGAGGCCCAAGAATTATAATGTTATTGGCACTAAATGGGTCTTTAGAAACAAGCAAAATGAAGATGGAATGGTTGTGAGAAACAAGGCAAGATTGGTAGCTCAAGGCTTCACTCAAGTCAAAGGTTTGGATTTCGGTGAAACTTTCGCTCCCGTTGCTAGATTAGAAGCTATTAGAATTTTACTAGCTTATGCTTTCTCTCACAATATAAAACTTTTTCAAATGGATGTGAAAAGTGCTTTCTTGAATGGCAAGATTAGTGAACTTATTTTTGTTGAGCAACCTCCTGGTTTTGAAGATCCAAAGAAGCCAAATCATGTATACAAGCTCTCTAAAGCTCTTTATGGTCTTAAGCAAGCTCCACGAGCTTGGTATGAAAGATTGAGGGACTTTCTTATATCTAAGGGCTTCAAAATTGGTAATGTTGATACTACTTTGTTCACTAAAGATATTGGTAAAGATTTGTTTGTTTGTCAAATTTATGTTGATAATATTATTTTTGGTTCAACTAACCCAAGCTATTGTGAGGAATTTGGTGAAATGATGTCTAGGGAATTTGAGATGTCCATGATTGGTGAATTGAGTTTCTTTCTTGGACTTCAAATCAAGCAACTCAAGGAAGGCACCTTTGTGTGTCAATCAAAATATGTGAAGGATATCTTGAAGAAATTTGGTATGGAAGATGCAAAACCAATCAAGACTCCTATGGCCACCAATGGGCATCTCGACCTAGATGAGGGAGGTAACCCGGTTGACCAAAAGCTTTATCGTTCTATGATTGGTAGTTTGCTTTATTTGACCGCATCTAGGCCCGACATCATGTTTAGTGTTTGCATGTGTGCACGATTTCAAGCCACACCTAGAGAATGTCATTTGACCGCCGTCAAAAGGATCTTGAGATACTTGAAATATTCTCCTAATATTGGTTTATGGTATCCCAAGGGTGCTCATTTTGATTTGGTTGGATTCTCGGATTCGGATTATGCGGGGTGCAAGGTTGATAGGAAGAGCACTTCCGGTGGTTGTCAATTTCTTGGAAGATCTCTTGTATCTTGGTCATCAAAGAAGCAAAATTCCGTGGCTCTTTCAACCGCCGAGGCGGAATATATTTCGGCCGGAAGTTGTTGTGCACAATTGTTATGGATGAAGCAAACTCTTCTTGACTATGGTGTGAAATTTGATGAAATTCTCTTGTTATGTGATAATGAAAGTGCCGTGAAGATTGCTTCTAATCCGGTTCAACATTCAAGAACCAAGCATATTGATATCCGCCATCATTTTCTTAGAGATCATGTGAACAAGGGTGATATCAAGATTGATGGTATTGGCACGGATGATCAATTAGCCGATATATTTACCAAGCCTTTGGATGAATCTCGGTTTTGCATGTTAAGAAATGAGTTAAATATCTTTGACTTCTCAAATGTGGCTTGAAAGCTAGCACATGTGGCATATGGTTCTTTCATGCACTCCTTGTTTCATTTTTCTGAATTTTTGAGGTATTTTTGAGCCAATTATGAGTTTTCATGATTTTATTCGATTAATTTTTGAATTCTTGTTGAAACTTACTCATATGAGTCTTTTGAAGGTTTTCATGCAAGATTTGAGATTTTTGGATTTTTATATGAGCAATGATCCCAAATTGAAGTTGGAATTGAGAAAATTTGTAGAATTCAGACTTGTCAGATTTTTGGTAGCGCGGACGGTCCGCGGGTAAGAGGCGGACGGTCCGCCGTTCATGAGATTTGTCCACCAGAGGCTCTACAGAGAAGTTGTCAACCGCAAAAATTACACAGCGGACAGTCCGCCAAAGGACCGCGGACGGTCCGCCAAAGGCTGTGCAGAATTTGCCAGAGGCAGTTTTCAGTCGAGTGGCAGTGTGAAAATTGAAAGGCGGACGGTCCGCCAGGGTTCCGCGGACAGTCCGCGAATGGACAGAAAGGTGGGGTCGGCCAGACTTGACTTATATTGGATGTCCCTCTCACTCCCCTCCACCAAACCGCACACATAGTCAAAAAGCTCTTTCTCTTTCTGTCTCAAGCACGTGGGGGAGACGACAAGGTCAATGCTTTTTGGCGTGGTTCCCGGACGGTCCAAGAACATCTCCGGACTCTTCTCAAGATTGTGCATCATGTCCTCCTGGTATTTTGACAAATCCCTAACTCTTGTTCTTGGATTTCTTTATTGGAAAGAGTTAGGGTTAGATGCTCCGATCTGTTTTTGGACCATGGTTTCTTGAAAATACTTGGGGGATCTTGTTCCTAGTGATGAGGAGATGCTATGGTTAAAATTTGGTTGGTGGATTTGAATTGAAACTCAAAATATGGATGAATCAAAGTTAAGGGCGATTTTATGTTCCTGCTCAGAACAGATGGGTCGCGGACAGTCCGCTTGCTGTACGCGGACGGTCCGCCGTGGTATTCATGAACCGCGGACGGTCCGCGTTCAGAAGTGCGGACAGTCCGCCAGTGTCAGATTTTTCAGATGAATGCTGAATTGACTTATATCATTATGGATTGATCCTATTGCTTTAGTAATTGTTATTATGGTTAAATCTTGATCTCAGGCCACGCCGGAAGATCATCAAGGTAGCTTCTAAAATCAAGAAGGCTATGTCTTCCAAAAGACAAAGAGACAGTGATGACTCGGATGATGTGGACTATGCTCCAAATGTTAGTGAGATGGCTGCAGCTTCTTCAGTAGGAGATGCAGGTGATGAGTCTTCAGAGGAAGAGACTGAGGGGGTTGATGATGATGTTACAGATTTGATGGGGCTAGATCTACCTAGTCGACAGTGGACTGCAGAGAGCTATGCAAATGCAAGAGCAGTGGATCAGTTCAGCTTGCCTCGTTACACCAACATTCTTTTCTTCAAAACTGAGGTACAAAAAGATGTTTACTTTGGTCATCTAGTTAAGAAGAATGTATTCAAATATCAGACCATTGACCTAGGCTATATGAGACAACAATAAGTCATGTCTGATCTAGTAGATAGATTTCAGCAAATGGGGTTAGCAAATTTTCTGTAGCATAGGTGTGATTGGAATGAAACTGTGATACGTCAGTTCTATGCCTCTCTAGAAATCAACATGGTTGAAGAAACATTTAAGTGGACAACTGGCAAGAGAACCTATTATGCTACATTTGCACAGTTTACTGAGGCAAATCAATTGGATTATAATTTCATCAATAGTGAGCAAAGTATGAATGTTGTGTTAGAAAACCCTCTAGATGAGAGTGACTACCCCATGTTCTATGAGCCTGCACATCTTGGAATTGCTAGAACTTTTGGGGGCACTCAGGGTCTGAGGCATCATCCTGCAGTGATCAATAAGATTGTTAGAGTCACATTCATGCCTAAGAGTGGCAACAAGGACAAGATTAGAGGGCACTATTGAAATGTGATATCTCATATCATGAATGGAAATAGAATAAATATCATTGCTCTTATCATGGATCAGCTTGCAGATTTGAGGCTTAACATGGAGATGAACTTATATTTTGCTCCATACATTATGTCTATCATCAAGGTTAAGTCTAGCTTCAGAGGGTTATGTGAAAGCAAGCACACACCTTTCAGGCCATTCAAGAATGACAATGCTTTTCTTTTGAAGCCTCTGACTCCTTTCCCTGGAGATGATATGGATGCTGATGCATAAGGGAATGATGATGATAGTGATGATGATGCTCACATGGGAGCAACTGCAGCTCAGCATGCCATGCCACCACCGCATCCTCCAGCACAGCAGCAGTGGGCTCCTCCAGCTGGTTACTTTGACCCTTATTTTGCATCCATGCAGGAGAGCATGTCCTCTCAGATTGCGGGGTTGGCTAGTCAGATGCAGAATCAGATGAACCTCAACTTCCAAAACATGCAGCAGCAGATGTTGCAGCCCATGATGGCTCGGATGCAGGGGTTTCAGGAGAGCTTACACTTAGACATAGCAGCTCTTGACTCACGCTTTGAGGATTTGCCCTCTTCTGAGCAGTTTGAGCAGCTTGAGCAGAGACAGGAACAGCTAGAGCAGCGCTTTGATAGCTTCAGCACAGCTTTCACCGGTTTTTCTGACCATT
Organism: Panicum virgatum; assembly: GCF_016808335.1. NCBI lineage: Eukaryota > Viridiplantae > Streptophyta > Magnoliopsida > Poales > Poaceae > Panicum > Panicum virgatum. The sequence continues at coordinate 17,041,688 of NC_053146.1, read as the reverse complement.
TCTACTCAGTATTTCCGGCTCCAGTGCCGCCTCCAGAGTTCTACCCGCACCAGCCGTTCTACCCACCACCACCTCCTCCACCGCCGATGGATTGACTTTCTTGTCAATTGATGCCAAAGGGGGAGAAGGAGCTTTGGAGTGCTTGGATCTAGGGGGAGCTCATGGACTTTTCATGGAGATCATTCGCTTTCGGCTTCCGCTTGCTACTCGTGCTTATTTGAGACTTGTGTTTGATTTTGAACATTTGGTTTGTAATGTGTGATGAACTATGTTGGTTTGTGTTACTTTTATCTATTTATGTTCATCTTGTGGTTGTGAGGTTGTGCTAACCAAGCTAAATTTCATATCATATATATCTTGTATCTTGTATGCCTCGATTTCCACTTGTAGGGAAAACTCCGTCAAAAGTTTCAAATATATATATGTGTACTTGATATTCATGCAAATTTATATGCACATATCAAGAGGGAGTTCTCTCTACTCATCGAACTTGGTGAATTTATTCATACCATATTCTGAAATTTTCAAGAAAATGAGTAAGTTCTTCCAAAGTTCAATTCCAAGTCTACCTTATGCCTAGTGTATAAAGTTGACTTGAACACTTTTATCACTCCAAAATTTAGTGTTGTCATCAATTACCAAAAAGGGGGAGATTGAAAGCATCTAGGCCCCTAATTCGAGTTTTGGTAATTAATGATAACAGTCTGTGGATTAACGATTTCATTTGAGATAATGAGTATAGGTTGATCCACGGATGAAAGAGATTTGGTTGTGAACATATGGGGTTTTGGAGATGATGAGCAAAGCTCGGGCTCAAGGCAAAGGTATAAAATAGGGCTTTTGCGTTTTACCGGTCACAAGGCGTTTAGTGGATGAAAAGTGACCGGATTTGTTGGATAGATAGCCGTACTATCAAGAGGGGTTGTGTATTCATGCTTGACGGGTCTTTAGTGCCAGTTTGCTCAAAATGTCTAGTTGCATGCATGAGGGCTAACAACGTTTTGAAAAGATCTGAAAAAGACAAGTTTGAGTGCTGACTGAGCACGGCGGACAGTCCGCACCTGAGGGGCGGACAGTCCGATCCCGTTCCAGAGAGCTTGCAGAGGCTCTGGTGGGCTGGCGGACAGTCCGGCCCAGGTGGGCGGACGGTCCGCCACTTTTATTCAGAACTTGTACCAGAGAGGGTGTCTCTCTGGTGGGCTTCAAAGTTGAACGGCGGACAGTCCGCCCATTGGGCGCGGACGGTCCACCGGCTAATCTCAGATTTGTACCAGAGAGGTTGTTTCTCTGGTTTGGGCTGAAAAGTGAACTGCGGACGGTCCGCTCTTGAGTCGCGGACAGTCCGCAGGCTAACTTCAAAGTTGTTCCAGAGACGTTGTTGGTCTCTGGTGGTGTGGAATACATAACTGCGGACGGTCCGCCGGGGTTTAACGGCTAGTTCTGACACGCATTAAATGCACTCTGACTCACTGGTTTATAACGGCGGACAGTCCGGTTTTTGAAATGCGGACGGTCCGCGATTTCGCAGAAAAGAGTGTAACGGCTAGTTTTTGGACGGATGTCTATATATACCTATTGCCCGGCCTTTGGGAGGCTCTCTTGGCCATTTGGACTGCATACTTGACATCTTAGAGCTAAGGCATCCCTCTCTCACACACACTTGCTTAGAGATTGCATTCTTGAGAGTGTGAGAGCTTCCTAGTGCATTGCATCAAGAGTTTGAGCTTTGTGGCATTAGGGAAACTTCAAGCAAGCGTCATCGACTTGTTACTCTTGGGAGTTGCCGCTCCCTAGACCGCTTGGAGAAGAGGATTTCGTGGAGCTCCTCCAAGGAGATTGTTGAGGAGCCCCGATTTCGGTTGTGAGAGGTCTTGTGCTCACCTCACCGGAGTGGTGAAGAGCAACTCTAGTGGAATCGAGGTGTGGAGCGGTTCCTTGATTCAAGCTGGCTCAAGATCAAGAGGTTCTTGATAGAGGAGTGGTTGATTCTTGGAATCCACCTCAACGTAGATTAGGGGTGACCGGCAAGTCATCGACACCACGGGATAAATTCTTGTGTCAAGCTTGGTTACTTCTCTTGCTCACTTTAATACTTGTTTTTACTTTGAGCAATTTACTTTACTAGAGCTTGATTTGTATCTTGTCACCCTAGGTTGCAAACCCATCTAGAGATAGTAATAGCTTGACATAGGGCTTTCCTTTGTTACTAATTAAATTTCTCTAGTGTTGTTGGCTTTAGATTTCAAACCGCCTATTCACCCCCCTCTAGTCGGTGTTCTTGATCCTACAGTACTCCTTGATCTCTTCATGAGTTTACTAGAGATTACCCAAATCTCACAGACTACGACGTTAGATAGTCAGACTCATATAGGTGTGTTCTTTCAAGAATGCTCTGTAGGACAGCACCTTTGCTCATCAGAGCCAACAGAAACACATTAAGGCATATAGCCAGCCTGCCTTACCACAACTAAGAGTATTGCATCTTCACTGGGAGAGGGTCTAATCATTACTCTCCTCAGTTCACAGATAGCTTGTTCTTCCCAAATCCTAATTCATGGGATCTCCGATCACATAGGTTGGGTTACCACTGTGGCAACTTATACGGGTCTCATACCCATCTCCCTTGATGAACTATCTATCACATTCCGCGATAATCCTTTTGTAAAGGGATCTGCCAGATTTTTGTCTATTTGAATATAAGTCACACTTATCACTTCGGAGTTTCTCAACTTCCTGACAGACTTCAGTCATCTTTTAACATGTCTTGATGACTTTGCATTATCCTTAGCACTGTTCACTTTGACTATCACCGTTTGATTGTCACAGTTCATAAAGATAGCCGGCACTAGTTTCTCAACCACAGGAAAGTCCATCAAGAGCTCACACAGCCACTCTGCCTCAACAGTTTGCTGTGACTAAAGCAGTAAGTTCTGCTTCCATGGTTGACCGCGTCAAAATGGTCTGTTTGCAAGACCTCCATGATATCGCACCACCTCCAAGGGTCTCATTGCGCTAGCTAAGTACATGAGTGAACCAATAATCTATGAATATCTTAGTTGATCTTTGGCAATTTTCTTGTTCTTTCTCTGCATCACACTGGGGTCATAAGGTGTTGGAGAAGGCTTGCTGTCGATATAGCCAAAGAGGCTCAAGACCTTTTCCACATAATGGGATTGTGAAAGAGTAATCCCATTCTCAACCTTAATAAGCTTGATGTTCAAAATAACATCTGCTTCTCCCAGATCCTTCATATCAAAGCTCTTTGATAGAATGGACTTGACCTCATTGATCACAACAATGTTTGTGCCAAAGATTAGTATGTTGTCCACATACAAGTATAATATAACTCCTCCACCCCCACCATAGCGATAGTACACACATCTATCTGCCTCATTAGTGACAAAGCCTACAGAGGTTAAAGTTCTATCGAACTTGTCATGCCATTGCTTAGGTGCTTATTTCAAGCCATACAAAGACTTCAAGAGCTTACACACCTTGTTTTCTTGACCCTTCACTAAAAATCCATCAGGCTGATCCATGTTGATCTTCTCATCCAACTCTCCATTTAGGAAAGCTGTCTTAACATCCATCTGATCAATGATAAGATCACATGAGGCAGCCAAGGAAAGTAGTGCTCAAATAGTGGTAAATCTAGCTACAGGTGAGTAAATATCAAAGAAGTCTTCGCCTTCCTTTTGTGTGTACCCTTTAGCAACAAGTCGAGCCATGTACTTGTCAATAGTACCATCAGCCTTAAGCTTCTTCTTGAATATCCACTTACAACCCACTGGTTTGCAACCATATGGTTGTTCAGTGAACTCCCATGTTCCATTAGAAAGACTTGACAATCCTACTGCTATGAAAACACCCGAACGTGGTGGACTACGAAGGACGGACAAGGCTGTCACCACTTGCCGCCTACCACTGCGGTACCGTGGAGTGGAACACACTTTCTAGCTAGCACGGAGTCAGACACCATGTCTGCTCTTGGTACTAGGATTTCTCTTGAGGCCTTCAAGAGAAATCCCCCTCAATCTAGTGAACTAACTTGAGTTACACTAGTACGGGCGAGAAAACCCATAAGACTAACTCTGACAAGCAAGAAAGGGAACTTAAACTGAACTAGATGTAAAACTTACTCCCGCAGACAAGTACTAGTACTTGGGAAGATAAATACTTGCGGAAAGTAAAGCAGGCTCAAGTAAATAAAGAAGATAACTTATATTAAAAATAGTCAAAGGAAAAGATACAAGAGCTTTACCGAGCTCCGATGACGACTTCGGATCCCCGAGACAAGCTCGACTCGACCCTAACTCCCAACTACTAACCTACTCTAGACTTGAGAAGAGAGAATTGCTCCTTTGAGTGTGTGTTTACAAGTGGGGGGGGAGTGGTATTTATAGGCTTCCAAGGTCGCTAATTCCGTTAGCGCCACGTGCACGCAACTGTAGAGGCGGTGCTTAACTTCCACGCGAAGCCGGGAGCCGTGAGGCTGCAAGGTGGGGCCGGGCGGCCCATCCTAGGCCGGCCGGCCTAGGATTGTGCCACCTGGCCACCGACCTTCCGTGGGTGGCCTCTGATCACTCCTGGACGTCGGTGCTTCAGGTATTTTCCTCAGATGCTGGAATCTTAGGCCGGGCGGCCCGAGGGAGGCCGGGCGGCCTGGCTCTGGGGCCTCTCAGCCCTCCGTTTCGCCGACGTTGCAAATCAACACTCCACATTGCCTCTTGGATGGGTTGTTTCCCTATTTGACGATCTTGGCCCTGGTATGTGGGTCTTTGGGTTGATTCTTGTGCCTTCCGGGTCCACTGGCAGGATATGAAATGTTCGCCTTGTTCTGGAACCTCATGAACATGTCACATTGCTCCAGTAAAATTATTAGACCCATGTATGTGGAGGTGTCAGGCTGGTTGGCACGGAATGTGCCGGGCGGCCCGGATTTTCTCTGATTTCGACTATCTTTGGACAGTGGATTCCTGCAAGCACAACTCATCCAAAACTTATGGAACTTATTAGAATCAAATAAAATATGCATGGAACATAGTGCAAAACTCAATTTATTCCCGAGGAGTTGACGATCAAAACGTGAGATAACGGCCGTCAACAGTCAACACCCCCCCTCCAAGCTTAAACTTTTGCTCGTCCTCGAGCAAAGCTTAACACTGAGGCTCGGTGGATCAGGAGTTGTGTTGATGTTTGCCCTCTGCATGTACCTTGTGGACAGCATATTACTCTATCCGTATGTACTTCAAGTAAGTTGACTCATACCTATATGTTCTGGATGATGGGGCTTATTTCACATTTCATCCCTTGTCTTGAGCGGTTGGAGGACTGAACAACCTTCATCGGAATATTTTCCTATTTCCCCTGTTCATGTTCATTCTCGGAATATTTTTTAAGTATGCATATGATTAAGGTTCCCTGAAGGTACTCTCAATCGCTCAAGGTGTATGCTCCTTACCAAGGTCGAAACTTGACCATCTTCTTCCTAATCTAAGGCTGATATCTGGAGTTATAGGTAGGAAGAGTATGACATACCTTGTTTACCTGTGTCGCTGAGGCGAAGAGTGGTTTGCAAGAGGTAGGTACTTGATCAAATTCCGATCTTATGGAATCACAAATGTTCAGGGGAGAGGGAGAAATGGACTCACACTTTTGGAAATAGTTTTGGGTCATTTTATTAAACTCCTCTTTTTGGACTATTTTTGCTAAGGATCATGGACACTTCTTCTTCTTCTTCTTCTTCTTCTTCTTTTTTTTAAAAAGAAGATAACCCCATGTCTTCCTGAATTTAGCATTTTCAGAGGGAACATTTAAAGAAATTTTGACCCTTTTTGAAGTGGATAGGCACACAGTGGAGATTTTGGGCTGAGTTGTGGTGGAATTGTCTGGGTGAAAGTGGACAACAATACCCGGAGTAGGTAATTGTCTTACCAGACATTTTGAGGCTAGCAATGAAATGGGTACGCAAAGGAGAAATATCGGCAGATGACAGGTACCTTTCCTCAAGCAAACTCACCATTCGACAAAGCTCAAAGTAAATCAAGATAGCCTATGGTAGCTCATACATGATATATCACTATGGCTTTAGATAGGACATGTAAACCAACAGAGAAACCTTTTATCATATTTTAATATTACTCTGAGAATTTCCCTTACTGAGGTAAATAGTTTTAATTTGAATGTAGGCTATCTCGAATCCCACAACAACTTAGACTTAGAAATCATGTTAATGCTCCCACACAAATAGATTAATTGTGTCTATTATGTGCCAACTAGCTCTGGTACTAGATGAGTAAAAAGCTGTAAACGGGGCACATGCAAAGCTCAAACAGAGCAATTGTTCATCATTTCCAAGATAAGAGTTTGCACGGATTTCCATACATTTATTCTAAGCATGGCAATTCTCTTCTCTTTTTTTTAAAGAAGCTGAACTGAACGAGCGGGTATGACGAGTTACCTGGGTACTGACGATCTCTCCCCCCCCAAGCTTAACGAAGCTCAGGGCTACTGGTCTTGCTGTGGTGGGGGTAGTACGCACCATGGTGCCAATCATAGGACAAGGAGGATAACATCCTCCAACTCTCCTGGGTGAGACTGGTGTTGTGATCGAGGCCGTGTCCCAACTCCTCCTGTCGTAACTCTAAGGCGCCCATTCGGGCAGTGAGGCCTGACAACTCCCGTGTGAGCGGGTTGTCGTACTCGAAGCGAGCTGACGTAGATGGGACAACCTGCGGGCCATGGGAGGTCCCCATACCCGAGGGATAGTAAAATCCCTGGCCGTGCCCATACCCCGTGCTACCCTCAGGCTGGTACAAGGGCTAGCCACCCTGGTCATAAAACCCGTAGGCCTCCTCGAAGCTCATGTGAGTGGTGTCTGAGTGAGGCTTTGCTGAGGCATCTGGCGAGGGTGCAGCGTGTGATGGCCTGGCTTCCTGAGAAGCAAGGGCCTGCCGTGAAGCTCCTGGCTGGCGAGAAGTTCCTGCCTGGCGGGATGTGCCTGCCTGACGGGAAACTCCTGTCTGCCGTGATGTGCCACCCTCGGCCAACTATGCGTCACCCCGAGTTCTGCCACGTGTCATAGGACCAGTTGTGCTGTGGCGTGCTGGCTCCTTCTTTTCCATCTGGAGGTTCAGACGTTTCATGGAGTAGAGCGAGAGTTTTGGGCATGGCAGCTCGAACTCCCTCTCATACCCCGGATAGCACATAAAACCTGAGTTCCCGGGACCTTCACGCATCATGTGCGCGTGAACAAAGTGGTGCATACCAACAAAGGTTCAGTACTCATCTATCGCGGGCAGATATGTAACTTGTGCATTCTCTAGAACACCGACATACCACGCAATGCGGGTGACCAGTGAGGTTATGTCGATGGGGGATTTGCATGTGATCATTTTCTGCCAATGTGCGACCATGCCCATGACGGGTGAGTAGCGAATCTTCTTTGCCATAGCATAAAGGCACATGAGCTCAAAGAAGCTACATAGCCTGAGGTCTGCTCGGGAAAATACTACCATAGCCAGGTACTTAGCTAGAACTCTCAGAGTTGGATTATGGATGGAAACTATGCTGTTTTTACTACTTACGGGTTCATTTGAGATTTCATTCCACCAAGCACTACGGTCATATTCAAGATCATCTGTTAATGCATTAGCTTCTAATAGGCATTTCTTACTGAAGCCTAGTGCATTACTAAAGTCTCTGGGTAGCATTTCAAAGAACTCGTTGAAAAAGCGGAAGTGAATTTTAGTTTCTTTTCCAACGGTTTCGACATGAAGTGTAGACAGGAATTCCATGGCGAGAAGATGTGAACCTGGTTCGGTAATGTCGGCGAAGCGTGACCATCCCACGGCTGTGAACGCCTGGTTCATGTCCTAGCGGAGCCCCGTCATCATGAGGAATTCTGTATCGAACCGCTTGGCGTGGCCGTATGACTGCTTCTTCAATAGCTCGAGGGCATCCCGCTCATAATCAGTCCAGACGATGGCTTGATCGACCGACGTCAGAACTCTGATTTTGAGACGGGGCCTCGGGACTGCTAGAGAGGCAGGGGCTTCCTCCTCTTCTTTCTAGGATCGTGACGGTCGGCGGACAGAGTCCACCAACATGTCATCCCGAGAGCCTGATGACGCTCGCGAACTCCGGGATCGGGATGACGAGCCTAGCTTCTTCACCTTCCCTTAGATGTTCCCCCACAACGACAAGGCTCCTGCAAAAGATTAGTACAGAGAATATGCAAGGAAAAATAATTGGAGGGGTCAGTGGTTAGTCGTTCTTGTGGGGATCAATCTACCACAAAAATTCTTTGTTCAGAGCTTGATTATTCAATGGAACATATTTTTGTGGTTTTCATTTTTAGGAGAGGGTTACTACTAATTTTATTGGATTAGTGCCGAGCAAACCACAGCATTACTACCCTTTTTGTGGGGCTAGCACTTGAGTTACTTGGCTTAATTAACCTCTAAAAGCTTCATTAAGCAAGAAAACTCAGAGAGGGAAAGAGGGAAAGTGTGCTCAGGAGAGTGACCTGCGTACTCAGAGTGACGGTGCGACGAACGACGATGACACAACGGCTTTTATAGAGGCGTGCAGGGGGATAGGCCGGCCGGCCTACACAGTGCCGGGCGGTACCTCCCACAGCCTTCCTTGCTCCACGTCAGTGCCTACCTCATAGACTTGCAGGTGCTCATGCTCTGGTTGTTGATGATGGTGCGTTTGTGGAGTTGGGCAGGCCGGCCGGCCATCATCATGGCCACTCGCCCCTGCACCACTCCATTCCTTGTCTCCTCTTTTGCTTTGCTTCGTGCACACTCCGAGCACCATATTCCTGCTGCCCCCTGACCAACGGAGAACATGTGGTGCCGGCCGGCCTAGGTGGGGCCAGCCGGCCTAAACTTTGGCCGGAATTTTTTTATATGCAATGTAATAATATTTGGTGCAAAACAAAAATTTAAACTTTGGTTTATAAATGTAAACATTCCATGACTTGAAAAGAAAAATTATGCAAGGAATTTAAACTATCCTATATGCAAATGTAAGAATGGATACATACCATGGTTCTCATGGCGATAGCTCGGGTTTAGAGTCCGGAACGGGACTCTCCATACCTCGGGTTCTGTTGTCGTCGCCGGATGGAGTTCCAGACGAAGACACTTTTCTCCGCCATTCCTTCTTGGTGGCGGGTTTTGTTTTGATCACTTTCGCCTCCGATTCCTCAAATTCTCTGTGAAGGATCCATAGTCTTGCGTTCCTATAGTTGTGCACTCTGATTTCCCTGTCGATTCTCAGTCGTTCTAAGAGCTCGGCAAGGATATCGATTGTGGGTGTTGATGGCTTCTCCTGCTCTTTCTCGGATTTCTTCCGGTTGAATGTCTTGACCTGGGAACACTGTTCGACCTTCGGTCGGAAGGCTAACCTTTCTGTCTGCCCATTGATGTTGAGCTGAATTTCTCCGGCTCCGACATCAATGTGTGCATTTGCGGTACTCAAGAACGGCCTTCCCAGAATGAGAGGCATCTTGGCGTCGACTTCCATATCGAGGACGACGAAATCAACGGGAATAAAGAAGTTCCGGATTTTAACCAGAACGTTCTCTGTAATTCCCGCAGGGTAATGGACCGTCTGGTCCACTAGCTGCAAGCAAATAGCAGTACGGGCAAGCTCATGTTAGTTTAGTTTATCGTAAACTACTTTGGGCATGACGCTGACGCTCGCTCCCAGATCACACAGAGTGTGTGAGAAATGTTGACTCCCAATTGAACATGTGATTGTGGGGCATCCTGGATCTTTCTTCTTCTCTAGGAGAGGATCGAGTATAGCCGCACTACACCCCTCTGTGAGTTGCACGACCTCGGTGGTGGGCAGGCTTCTCTTGTTGCCAAGTATATCCTTGATATACTTGGCATAGGTTGGGACCTGCATAGCGTCAAGAAGCGGTATATTGACATACAACTTCCGTACTACCTCGACAAACTTGCCGAATTGCTCGTCGGCCACTGGCTTCCTTAACCGTTCCGGAAACGGTACGGCAGTAGTGTCATGAAACTCCCGTGAAGTTCTAGGGGGTTCCACTATTTCCTCCTGGGCAGCAGTTGTGTTGTACTCTTCTGCCTCCTCCTGGTCTTCGTCTGCAGCAGAGGTATTGCTGGAGGGTATGGCTTTCCACCGAGATCCTACATCTGTAGGGTATGATGGTTCTTGCGTGGACTTACCTGTCCGCATAGTTACCGCACTAACACTTTCTTTCAGAGGGACTTCCGGTTGCCCAGGAAGTTTTTCCGAATTATTGTTAGGACAAGATGAGGCTAGTTGAGCAACCTGAGTTTCTATCATTTTGTTGAAGCTCAACTAGTTTTTAATAATTGAATTTATGCTCTCTAGTTGTCCGGCCAAAGACTCCAAAATCTTGTCATTAGCAAGGAATTTCTTACTAATGTTGTCATTAATTTGTTTCTGGCCATAAACTAGGTCCTTTAAGGAAGGCTGAAAATTGTTATTAAAGTTCATACCTTGCTGCTGACTGAAGGGGAGGTTGGGTTTGGAATTCCAACCCTGCTGTGGACGGAAGCCTGAGTTGTTGGAGTTGTTCGCTCCAATGAAGTTAGCTTCCTCCCGAGTGATCGGGCAAGAGTTGCCCACGTGTCCAGTTTCTCCACAAACCTCGCATGTCATGCGAGAATCCATTACTTGGTTAGCCTCCTGGTGCGGAGACTCCAGTCTTTTCATGAGAAGGTCCATCTTGGCAGCGAGCATATCGATGCTAATCGATATGATGAACTCCCTTGCGGGGCTGTTGCTGCCTTTCATCTTTCCAACTTTGGCTGGAAGCAATCTTCTCTACCTGCGCTTTTGCTTTAGGTACACTGAGCGAAAGGAAGGAACCACCTGATGCTGCATCGAAGTGGTTCTGAGCTGGTGTGTTCAGGCCATTGAAGAAACTCTGAATAATAAGCCATTCCTCCATGCCGTGGTGGGGCATGCTGCAATGTACTCCTGGAACCTCTCCCAAGCTTCCGGAATGGCTTCATCCGGGAGCCATTGAAATCTAGAGATCTTGCCTCTGAGGGCATTGGTTTTGCCCACCGAAAAATACTTCGTCGGGAATGCATTGGAGCAAGCTTCCCATGTAGTGAAGTTTGCTTTGTTGGTGTAAAACCACGTCTTCGCCTTGCCTAGCAAGGAGAATGGGAACAGTCGAAGACGAACGTTATCCATCGTGGTACCTCTAGGGTTGATGGTGCTGCTCACTTCCAAGAAGTTTTGGAGGTGAGCGTTGGCATCCTCTGATGCCTTACCACAGAATGGACTCGCTTGAACAATGTTTACCAGTCCCAATTTGAGCACAAAGCCATCATTGCCTTGGTCATTGTTCAGTCTAGTAGGGATGTGGCTACTAGACGGGGCCGAGTACTGCCTGAGAGTCTTGGCCATGGGTGGTGCTGAGACTGACAAACGAGGATTCCAAGTGGGTTTCGTCTGGGATGGGACGACACAGCGTCTCACAATTCGCCCAATTCTCTGAGGATTCGGATCGAAGTTGGATGGTAGATCAAAACCGGACATGCACTGCTCTGCATCGAATAAACGAGAGAGAGAGAGAGAGCAATGGTAAGCCCGCTAAAACTAGCGGTGATAACACAGTAAGGTTTCCACTCAATTATACGATAACTTTAGCCAATTGCTTCCCCGGCAATAGTGCCAGAAATGCTTGTTAGTCTCTTATGCTCAATCTGAATAGGTATTCTGCAAGCGCATAGAATTCACCGGTGTAGCACTTCACCTTGGAGTATTCCAGGGTATCGTGAAATCCTCAGGGAAGCACTATGGTAAAGTGTATCGTAAATCGTAGTGACAACATTTACTGAAGTTATCGGCCGACTAATTCAACAGGGGTAAGCCAGATAACTGATGAGATAAATGGCCAAGCTATGACCATGTGATACACAGGAGATTCTATACCTTAGAGAGATAGCAGCTGAGAGGATAACGAGCGAGAAAGGACTCCTGAAACACTTCTAAACTACTGAGCTAGCCTCACTAGAACTAATCTAAATTTCTAACTTGATGTCGGAACTAGGAGCTTACTTCGGCGGCCTAAGCGAAGGGCGCAGACAGGGATGAGAAGGGGCCCAACATACTTTTGGCAATCCTACTGCTATGAAAACACCCGAACGTGGTGGACTATGAAGGACGGACAAGGCTGTCACCACTTGCCACCTACCACTGCGGTACCGTGGAGTGGAACACACTTTCTAGCTAGCACTGAGTCAGACACCATGTCTACTCTCGGTACTAGGATTTCTCTTGAGGCCTTCAAGAGAAATCCCCCTCAACCTAGTGAACTAACTTGAGTTACACTAGTACGGGCGAGAAAACCCGTAAGACTAACACCGACAAGCAAGAAAGGGAACTTAAACTGAACTAGAGGTAAAACTTACTCCCGCAGACAAGTACTAGTACTTGGGAAGATAAATACTTGCAGAATGTAAAGCTGACTCAAGTAAATAAAGAAGATAACTTATATTAAAAATAGTCAAAGGAAAAGATACAAGAGCTTTACCGAGCTCCGATGACGACTCTGGATCCCCGAGACAAGCTCGACTCGACCCTAACTCCCAACTACTAACCTACTCGAGACTTGAGAAGAGAGAATTGCTCCTTGAGTGCGTGTTTACAAGTGAGGGGGAGAGTGGTATTTATAGGCTTCCAAGGTCGGTAGAAGGCCGGTAATTCCGTTAGCGCCAGGTGTGCAACTGTAGAGGCGGTGCTTAACTTCCACGTGAAGTCGGGAGCCGTGAGGCTGCAAGGTGGGGCCGGGCGGCCCTGCCACCTGGCCACCGACCTTCTGTGGATGGCCTCTGCTCACTCCTGGATGTCGGTGCTTTGGGTATTTTCCTCAGATGCTGGAATCTTAGGCCGGGCGGCCCGGGGGAGGCGGGGCGGCCTGGCTCCGGGGCCACTCAGCCCTCGGTTTCGCCGACGTTGCAAATCAACACTCCACATTGCCTCTGGGATGGGTGGTTTCCCTATTTGACTATCTTGGCCCTGGTATGTGGGTCTTTGGGTTGATTCTTGTGCCTTCCGAGTCCACCGGCAGGATATGAAATGTTCGCCTTGTTCTGGAACCTTAAGAACATGTCACATTGCTCCAGTAAAATTATTGGACCCATGTATGTCGAGGTGTCAGGCCGGTTGGCACAGAATGTGCCGGGTGGCCGGGATTTTCTCTGATTTCGACTATCTTTGGACAGTGGATTCCTGCAAGCGCAACTTATCCAAAACTTTTGGAACTTATTAGAATCAAATAAAATATGCATGGAACATAGTGCAAAACTCAATTTATTCCTGAGGAATTGATGGTCAAAACGTGAGATAATGGCCGTCAACACCTCAGTGACAGTACGAACATCATAAACATGATAATGAATCGCGCAGCAACTAGTGTTGCAGACGACGGTACGCCACAACACCAGACAGGGGCCAGTTGCTGCAGATGACGGTACGCCAAACCTTTGACTTTCAGATCTTAAAATTCACGCCTTCACGCCAGTAAACTTTTGCCTCAGTGACAGTACGAACATCATAAACATGATTATGAATCGCGCAGCAACCAGCGTTGTAGATGACGGTACGCCACAACACCAGAGAGGGGTTGGTTGCTACAGACGACGGTAAGCAACCAGCGGTGTAGACGATGGTATGCCACAACACCAGAGAGCGGCTGGTTGCTGCAGACGACGGTACGCCGAACCTTTGACTTCCAGATCTTAAAGTTAACGCCAGTAAACTTTTCTGGCCTCAGTGACACTACGAACATCATAAACATGATTATGAATCGCGCAGCAACCAACGCTGTAGACGAGACTTGGACGGAGGACGGTAAGCCGAACCTTTGACTTCCGGATCTTACAGACGATGGTAAGCAACCAGTGCTGCAGACGACGATACGCCACAACACCAAAGAGGGGCCGGTTGCTGCAGATGATGGTACGCTGAACCTTTGACTTCCAGATCTTAAAGTTCACGCCAGTAAACTTTTCTGGCCTCAGTGATAGTACGAACATCATAAACATGATTATGAATCGCGCAGCAACCAGCACTGCAAACGAGACTTGGACGGAGGACGGTACGCCCTCAGTGATAGTACGAACATCCTAAACATGATTATGAATCGCGCAGCAACCAGCACTGCAGGCGAGACTTGGACGAAGGACGGTACGCCGAACCTTTGGCTTCCAGATCTTAAAGTTCACACCAGTAAACTTTTCAGGCCTCAGTGAGGGTACGAACATCATGAACATGATTATGAATCGCGCAGCAACCAGCGCTGCAGACGAGACTTGGACGGAGGATGAGACGTGGCGAAGAACAGAGCAGACCATTCACGCGTACGTCGTGCGCCCGCGTATTTCGCCCGGCGAGGCGAGCGAGCGCGCGTGTGTGGAGCTTCCCTTCTCTCCCCACACACATAGCTTGGAGGGGTGAGTACAACTTCCATATTTAAGTTGGTCATACTCCACTTCAAGTAGTAAGGTGGGACTAAAGGATTGCACACTAGCTCACTTCCTCATGCACTACATGGGCTTTTGAGATTTATTTGGAATTGCTGAAATTTCTAATGGGCCAAGCACAACAAATTTCATCACATCTGTCTGAACCTTGAGTCAATGCAGAAAGATGGAAGAGCTTCCTTATGTAGAAGATACGAATTAGTTAGCAGAATAAATGCAAAAAACACTCGATGGGCCATCTCATATATAGCCTGTGCGCATGCCGGCTATCTGTCACCTCTTGAATTCAGTCGTTGCATCCATAATAATATTCTTTATGATGGGCTCGTCTGTCCGAGATGCTCACACGAGCAATTTGATTACAATGGTTCAAACAAATGTAATGACCGATAAGTACCTGGCAATATTGGAAGTGGAACAATGCCATCACATTCTCTTCACAATCCAACTTGACTCTTAATATTTTTAATTTAAAATTATATAAGATTAAAGTCCGATCTTTTTAGAGCTCGACGCTTGGCTAAAAATTAAGACTCTTTACCATCCCTAACTGTATGCTTCATCATCGCCAACTACTTACTATTCTGTCAGCAGAATTAAGTGACCTGGCCTATGGAGCAGGTATCCGTGCCGCCGGTCAGGCGGCTGGCCGGAGCCAAGTAGTACATCTGGACGAAAACAAATTAATGAGCAAGAGCATCATGGATTTCGACTTCCCTGATGTCACTCCGAAGCAACAAGCATCATGATGAATGATTCGGTGCGTGTTAATTTCATAGATCATTGTCAGGATATCTGGATTCAGACTAACTACTACACAGAAACAAATTGGGATATCTTTGGACGCCGCCCATTCTAGGTTTGGTTTCACTTCCGATTTGGTTTCAAACTAGAACACTGCACACGAGTCGATATGCTGGCACTCAGCTCGCTGTTCTCCCCTTGCATCGCCTCAATCCCAAAGAAATCTCAAGGATTTTGCCGGATCAAAAGTTGATTCTGTCTCCTTGTCATCGATACTTTTTATGCTGGGAGTTATCCTTTTATGCTGGGAGCACAATCATAGAAGACACTTTTTATCAACCGCGTGCCTCCTTTTAGTTATAGGAGATGCGTCTTAATTCCGCGTCCCCTATGAGTGAGTCTTCTTTGTTGGTTATCACTCGCAGGACAATTAAAGTTTTGGACACTTGAACGGATGAGCAACGCCATGATCAAGGACGATTTGACATGTCAGTGGCACACTATGCTTTATTTTTATTATGCTCCCTCATTCGCATGTCTTTGTCAGCATTCTTGATCCCTCCAAGAATGTGGTGCCATTAGTCCCAGAAAAGGTCTCCTTGTAAATAGAATTTTGGCATCAAAGTGAAGTTTAGCTTGGACCAAGCCTCAATGTGTGATCTACTAACCAATATCCATATCAAGGTCCAGTTTTTAGTCCCAACTTGGGACCCAAATCAAGCTTACTGACGGAACCTTAGCATACACTATCCATTTATCTGGAACCATTTATCCCGAAGCCGCTCGTTCCAACAACTTAACACTCGCTAGGCGCATGCGAGCTAGCTGCATCACTGATGACTAGGCGAGACACCAATTAAGATCGCGAAAGGATGCTAGCCCAGTCGGCAACGCAGTCCCAGTAGCACCCCCGCAGCCCAGGTTCGAGCCCTCGTAGGCGCACCCGTGGTGGAGTTTTTGGAATTTCCCGTGCAGGTTTTGGAATTTCCCGTGCAGGGTAAAAACCCCCATCACTGTGCTCGCCGCAAGGCATGGCCCTTGTGGGCATGAGCCAGAGTTCGGAGGGTTTCTCGGTCGGGTGCCGAAAGGCTTCCTCTTAATGAAGAACGGGTGGGGGCGTTTCCCCCTCCCCGGCCGAGTTTTTTTTGGTAGACACCAATTAAGATCGTGAAAGAGTGTGTATCTTTGCGATTCAGTTATTTTTTTCTTTGCCTCAAGGTAGGTGCTCCTTATCCAATATATATATGATAAGCACTCAAATTCATGGGTGGCTGATATATGGTGGGCAGCTCCGGACCTCCGGAGAGAGACAGATAGGCGAGTTGCACGTGTAGCATTCAGGCACAACATAGCTCCAAGGGGCACGGGAAAATGTCAAATTGTTGCAAATTCAAACTTCACTAGGCCTAAAAAGTCAATTCCACACCCCCAAACTTCGTATAACTTTCTTACCAAAAAAAATCTTTTAGCTAGTATTCTGGTGGCACTTTATTACACCAGTTTTTATCGGATCTCTAACTTGTTTCACCTTCTCCTCCAACACCTTGAATTTCATATAATGCCAACAAAATGATAGCATCACGGTATGTTTGGCAAAGTACACTGGATAGTGCTAATAACTTCTATCATCTTCAATGATATTTCATTTATGTTCCTATAGCTCTATCAACTTATTGATTCATTAAGCTGGCTCCACTGTATAGTGTCTCGAACGCATTGAACTTCAGAAATCTCATTTTGTTTTCTGCAGATTTAAGAGCTACACAAAAGGGAGAAGCAGCTAGGCTCGATCAGAAGAGATCGACACCATCCATAGTTTCGGATGCCGCCCATTTCAATACTGTAAATTCACCCACAAACACCGTGCATCGCTGCATCAGTGACACATGCATTTTCTTGCTCACACCTTTGGATTTGCCAAACGTCTTTGGTGCCATGTCGATATCATTGTCAAAGGAAATAAAAATAGCGAGTTGGAACATGCGAACTATGAGTCGAGGAAACGATGGGAGGCAACGTAACTTATATAGAAGGAGCTTACGCTGTGCCCCCGCTCCATGTCGTCGTGAGTTCATAGCGGTGTAGGCTGGTGAGTGCATGGTTATGGTTCATAGCAAACTAACTAGTACTACAGAAAAGAGGATTACAAACACGAAGGTCGGAAGGTGGCGACAGAATGCAAACGAACAAACAAGTCTGTCGACCGGTGTTGTTGGTTCGCACTGTGATGCAGAGACCAAAATATTGAAATGTTCCTTTATCTAAAAAAGTCATAACTCAAGAATTGCATATCTTTTCTGTGTTCCCTCTATTTCTGTCCTAATGAAATCACTGGATGGACTCTCTTCCTAGGGGTCTGAAGATCAACACGATAAGTGATTTACAGTTTTAAGTGATTAAACCCAAAGTCAGAAAAAAGTTCAGAGGTGAAAATGATCCTATTGTTCCACGTAAACTGTCATGTCTCTGTACACTTCTTTTAGGCAGACATAAACATATTACATATGGTTCTAATAACAAAGTCCTGCTCATCCATGTAGGCGGAAGGGATCCTCATTTTGAAGAAGAATCTCCCATGGCTCTGCCAGGCAAGCTTTTTATTAAATGTGTTCTCTTGATGCCACACATTCCATAAAGGCACCGTATCCTATAGAAACCAGACCTCCTATGGAAACTTTGGAAACTCCAATCAGCACCATAGGATCCTCATCCAAGGATCACCCCCAACCTGACGTGCGTTGCGCCCCCCATCCACTTTTGTGAGCGCCGTCAACGCCTCCGTCCATTCCGTCCCCCCCCCCAGGACGTCGCACCCCCGACGCTGCCGGTCCTAGGGCACGCTCCGCCGGCGGACAGCAGCACGACCAGCGCCGCCGGCCGTGGGCGGCGGCGCCATGGCCTTGACCATGCGCGGAGTCTGGTCGCACAAGGCGAGACCGTCGAGGTTGAGGTAGTAGTAGGACGGGTAGCGCGTGCTGGACGATGTGGTGATGGTCACCCGGTCCGACACGTTCCGGACGGCGTCCACGGCCGCGCTGAGCACGAGCTTTCCGGGCGTCCGGGACATGAGCGGCGGCAGGCAGTACATGTACCGGCGCACGGAGAGCTGGGACACGAGCGAGAGCGACCCGCGGCCGAGGCCGACGAGGCCGGACTCCTGCGCCGGAGGGCCCCGGCGCTGGAGTCGCTGCAGCCGAAGACCACGCCGTGGAACATGTCGCTGCCGACGGCCAGCTTGTCGATGGCCAGGGTGCCCCTGGTCACGCCGTTCCCGCTGTACTTATACGTGTACTGGACTACTGGCACGCGTCATCGTCCAGAGGAATCGAAGGTGTTTGTCAGTGAGCAAGCGAGTGTGAGTTGTTCCGCCCATGAATATGCGGAGGCGGCGGAGGAGGAGGACCTGCGCCGCCCGTCCGCGGCGGTTGCCGTGCTGCCGCCGCTGCTGCTGCCGCCGGGGCGCGGCACGACACCCGGGCGGTCGAGGCTGCGCTACACGGCGCGGCGGATGAGGTCGTGGCCCTTGAGGTTGGCGTCCGCACGGGCCAGCTCGAGGTGGACAGCAGTACGACCAGCACCGCCGGCGGACAGCAGCACGACCAGCAAAGACATTCAGGGCAACGCCAAATCACGGCCGGAGGGCGCCATATCCATGGCCTCGCCGTCGTCCCCGTGCTCCATGGCGGACGCCTTATCCATGGCGGCGGCGCTGTAGAGGAATCGGATGCTGGCGGCGCTGTAGGCTGAACGGAGGGCAGCGGCTCTGCAGGGCGATGGAGGGCGCCGGCTCAAGGCGAAACGGAGGGCGGCGGTGCTTGTGTTCCTGTTGGAGACCGGCGGTGCGGGTCGTGCTGATGTCCGCCGGCGGAGCGCGCCCGGCAGCGTCGAGGGTGCGGCCGGTTAGGGGGGGATGGAACGGACGGAGGCGCTGACGACGCTCACGGAAGCGGATGGGGGGCGCAGCGCACGTCAGGTTGGGATGGCCCTTGGATGAGGATCCTAGGGTGCTGATTGGAGTTTTCAAAGTTTCTATATTTCCATAGGATACAGTGCCTTCCAAATATATGACGCATTGCCATATATGCGCCAAGATAGTCCAGTGAAAAAGGCACTGAATAAAAAGTGGCGATGGCTGCACTTCACAAGCGGGGGAATTGACTAGTGAGAGAGATATGGACTTATATATATAACATATGCACGCTACTTAATTTGGCGGTTAATAATTGCTCTACAATATTTGTGCAGTCCTCCGAGTGGAGTACCGGTACATCTACGGAAATTGGAGTATAGGTATAGCCATTAGATGCAGGATTTAAGGCTTTTATGCATCGGAGCTCCACTCCAACTGATAGCTACTAGTTTGGTGGCACACTACTGACAGTGTCATTAGTGTTACAAATTTTTGGAGGAATGCTAGTAAAATTGATGATCACACAACTACTCAACCTTCACCGCTCAAGCTGCCATTAGCCTCATCTAAGGTTGTCCTCGTCATGCAGGCCCAATAGTATTTGGATTCCTCAGCCGCAAAAGAATTTTAAGAAGTCATTTGAGGCACAAAGAAAAAGAAACATAGACAGTGATTTTTCATTTTTTTTTCGGGACATAACTCTGATGAAAGAAAGAAAAGACATATCAGTGAGATAGTACCGACAGTTAGTTGCCTCCTTGCAAAGATAAAACAAAATAAAAATATATGCCTTCCTAAACGCTTCGAACATTAAATAAGCACTTCTAAATAGTTCAATTAAAATAAAAATGTTGAATCACATCTACTCTAAAAAAGGAGTATTGTGAATTAAGTGTTGGATTAATTTGGGATTAGGAGAAGGGAAGAACCGCAAGCAATGGGGGAAAACTCTGGATCGTGATCCTCCTCTCGATCCTTCCCTATCATGACATTTTTACAGTTTATTAAATATAATATATCTAATATACAAACACGTACACCAACACTTTCCTTGAAGATGGTGCGAATACATCATGCAGGCCCATCTTGCTATAAAATACAGAAAATAATTTTTCAGATGGTCCTTTGATCAAAATAACAGCTACTTGACTAGCTGATTTTACATAAGGCAGACAAATTATCCTGCCATCTAACTTCTCCTTAATAAAGTGACGATCGCTCGACATGCTTGGTTTTATCATGATGAACCGGAATTTTGGCTATATATATCAATAGCCGCTTTGTTGTCACAGTATAGGATCAAGAGTTTGTACTTAATTAAACAATTTTAACTCTGGGAGAAAAAATTGGAGATATAAAAGCTCGCACACACCATGAGCCATAGCATGACTCTCGGCTTTAGCAGCAGACCATGCTACAACACTTGGCTTCTTACTCCGCCAAGAAACTAGGTTACCTCCAACAAAGGTACAATATCTAGAAGTTGAGCGGCTATCTTCCAAAGAACCAGTCTAATCAGCATGTGTAGCACTCAACTTGTAAACTTCCTTGGCGGATATAAAAGACCCTTTCCAGGACAACTCTTAAGTTATCGCAAGATGTGATAAAGAACATCCATATGAGATGATTTAGGATCATGCATAAATTGTCTCACCACACTTATCAAGTCATGTGTGGAATAGGTATATAAGTCTCTGAACAAGTCTTTGATAACTTTCTCGATCCACAGGAGTCCCCACATCATGCATATAGGGTCAGGATCGGTTTTCCCTCAAATAAACTCCTAGCCGGATGCACCTAGGCCTTGGCAACTTTCTTTGTCTTTCCAGCTCTGCCAACCAAATAGAGCAACAAGCAGGGAGTAATACTCGTTATGGTATCCACCGGGTATTGCTGAGCTATGGTTGAGGTGGCACTGCTCTGTGCACAAGCCAGACTCGCTTGGCCAAATACTAGAGGGGGCATGACTGTAACAGCCCAAGGGAACAGTGTTGGGCCGGTACTGTAGCAGACGGGGGTACTGTAGCTCGGGTACTGTAGCCGAATTGGGCTGGGCCTGATGTCGGGTACTGTAGCGTCGCAACACTGTTCGCCCGCGGGAATTGTCCCATACTGAAAACCGATTGAGAGCCAGACCAATTTAAATACCGAGTCACGGGAAGCTAATTAATTCCGGATCGATCCTTTTTGCGCGAAGCGAGGACGAAAGCGCAAGAGGATTAATTAGTAGGTGTGGTTTACTCAACTTGAAGAGTAGATCTTAGCCGTTATCCCGGGCCGGGTCGTTACAATGACCACCATCTGTTGCTGCCCCACCTCTTGCGATGGGTTGATCATAAGTAGCCCTGGCTGCTTCTATTCCGTGAGTGTTGCCATGAACAAATCCTTGAACTTTGCTTTCATTGCATTCTCTGCTTTTGCCATGATTTCTTCTTTATAGCGGACTAGCGGTCATGGCTCATGTATCTAGCTCGGTCCTTCTCGAACCCATCCTTTATGCTCAACTTAGAGGACAGGCCTCTGACATATGGCCTCCATGCTCTTTGGATCCAATGGTTGTACTAAGCACATCCTTCTCCTTTTGGGTTTGAACTAACCTTTTTTCTGAAGCTCAGCAAGTTGTAGCATTTTTTCTGCCACCGCTTTGGTCTCGGGTTGATCAAATTTAGGTTTCCCTTCAACTATCTTAGGCTTCCTTGCTTCAAGCCACCACCATCCACGTTCATCTAAGCATTCATAAGTGTAGGGCTGCCCGACAGCTATTGCTGCCTCTCTTTCACACCGCGACTGGTCGACCTACCTTTGGTACCCACCTGGCCCAAGATGGACTCTATGTATGTTGCTCTTTGCAAGTTCGCTTTGCTTCTGGCTTAGAGCTAGAGCTTCTTCAGTGGTCTTCTATCGGACAAACTCTTCCCATTGTGCTGGTATGATATCTCTGTAATCTGCAAATGGCGTTCCACCCTTGTGGATATACTGGGTATTCAGTTTGCTATTCCACTGGCAGAAAGTTTCACCCAGCATCTTTACAGCATAATGCTTTACTTTTCTCTAGTTTCTCTGGGCAGAATAAAAGTTCTACTCAACAATTGCCACATCACTTCTTTCCTCCCCTCAGGAACCAGTGGCCAATTGGGGATCGTTGGATCCAAAACCATCTTTGTTCTGATTATAGCACCGATAGCATTTTGAAACTTTGCTACAATCTATAGAGGATCTATGTGACCTCCTACCGCACTAATTGCATGACAGTCCATTGCCCTTCGGGGTATTGATTTCTTCCTCGCTAACCCCATTCCCTTTTGTTTTTGGCTTTCAGAGGTTGTGGTTGCAAGATCGGGACATGAGCTTTCATTGTCTTCCTCTGTGGGGCTAGGTGGTCAGCGTCAATGCTTGGTCCTTTCTGTTAGTGCCTACACGGATCATACGATTCGGCAAGTCGTTACGTGTTGTCTATGAAAATGTATGGTATGTTTCATTGTAATTGATTGTGTATTCATTACCTGTCGTCGTTTCGGTGCGTAATCCGGATCAAGTGCCTCCCTTGAACGGCTTTGTCTTTGCGGAACAGGGTGTAGATCAAGCGGATTGTGCCACCTGCCATCTACCCAAGCGCCTTTTCCAACCCCAGAGCCATCCTCGTCCCAAGATTCAACATCGACGTCAAACTCATCTCCGCAGTTTGGGCACCGATGTTGGCCTCGTTGTCCCACTCCATCTGGGATGCAATTTGTTCAAGCTCGTCTTGCGGTGCGGCATCATCCCTTCGTGGGGAAGATGACGATGGAGGATCCATCTACAACTTCTAACACTACATAGTCATCGAAGATATATTTCAATAAACAATTGAATGGAGAGAGAAAGAATGAAAACATTGCAAATTCTTTCTTATAATCGAATCAAGGATACATGCAAATTACAACTATTTTCAATAAGAAACTCTGGAAAATAAATAAATCTACCAAACTAAGTATGAATCTATTATACAAAACTTAGGTTCAGTACTAATCTAGAACATAAGCTAGCTGTTTACAATAACTTTTATTTTAGATTACAAAATATTTAGAAACTAAGCATGGTCATGTAAGAAAAGTTGTAGAACTAATTTTAACAAATCCAAAACAATTGAACTTACATTTTTATGATTTTTCTATGATATTATATTGATTTTACAAAATCACTATTTTGAAGAAAAAAAACTTAAACTCAGATTTCACAAATACGTCCCTAGGTTTTGTGTTTTAGCCCCTAGAAAGATCTGAATCTTTGCAATTTGGCCCTTGGCCGGATTTCATGGTGGGGGAGCTCTTGGCCGTCCCTAATCCGGCGGCTTGGCTCACCGGCCGCAACAAGGAAGTGGGGTTGGAGCAAGAGGAGGTCGAGGGCAACCAGTACGCGGCTTTGGGGCGGGCAGAGATGGCTGGAGATGGGCCCATGGCGAGAAGGGGCGGCACCAGCCGTGGGCTGAGGAGGAGGAGGCAGCGGCGGGAAGGGCGAGTGCCGACCGCTTGTCGAGGGCGAGGATGACGAGCGCCGCAGCGTAGGGAGCTTGGGGCAGCGTAGGTCGGGGAGGGCGCATCGGATCTGGGGAGAGGTGGCGCGGGTCACGGAGGAGGCCGTCGCGGGGAGGAGCGGCACAGGTCGGGGAAGGGGCCGATGCGGGGATGGGTGGCGCGGGTCGGGGACGGGGACCCCGCAGGGAGGCGTTGGGGGTCGCAGGAAAGAATATAACATGCATAAAAAGGTCTTTTTCTCAAAAGAATGGAGCCCTAAAGTTGTATAAATATATACTTCTACATATGCATAGGTGTGGGAAAAGTCAATTTAACTTGAACTAAAAACAATCAAAAACTCAATATATTATTTTACCACTAAATGTTGGGAAAAAATCTAACATGAATCTTTAAAAAACAGGAAAAAAACAAATTTTCTTCTCTCTCCTCCATAGATCTAGGGCATTATTTACTTAAGAATGAGGCTAAAAACCATAGATCGAGTCACCATGATTATATAATCATGTTCTTCTACTAAAATAGCACAATCCCATCCAAAAGTTTGAGGCAAATGGTATCTCAAATGGCTAATCCACACCATGTAGATCTAGAACTAGTTAGAGGCAAAGAGAGCTCCATTTGAGCCATAAATCAAACAAAAGAGTTTAGAAATGCTAAGAAATCAGCGTCAACTTGCCTCCTCGAGCCTCCAACTCAAAGGAAAACAAGTTGAACACCCCCCCCCCCCCCGACCCTTCATTTTTTCGATCTTGGGGAGCTCTTCTCCTGAGCAAACAATAGGGATCGGGAGGAGGAAGAAGGTGTCCAGATTTTTATAGATATTTTTAGGGGTGGGTAGGGAGGAGAACCGCTCCTAAAAATGTCATTTGCAGGGGCGGCTCACCCCCCCCCCCCCCGAGCCGCCCTGTGAAAAGGGCTCCAATTTCAGGGGCGCGTGGGGGGATGAACCTGTAGGGGCCGCTGAGAGAATGAGCCGCCCCTACAAATGGATTTTCAGGGGCGGCTCCGTTGCTACAATACCTGCACCCCTATTTTTTAGAATGGGTGATATGTTCGTCCGCCCCTAAAAAACCGGGGTGTTGTTACAAATTATTTTTATAGTAGTGGAGGGATACCTGAAAATAAAACAAGAATTATACTGCAGATTATCATCACCTCTGTTATACTAGTTGATTAGCTGATTTTTAATTTAAATCATAATTGTAGTTTCGGACTTATTAGATTTCACATATTGGCCCCTTTTAATTATTTATATAATTATTTTCATTATTTTGTACATATTTATTGAATAATTAGACAAATTTTATATTTGTACTTTTTTGGATTATGAAAAAATTTCGGCCTTGATCATTCACAAAGCGAATGACTACAGCCAAAAGAGCTAAGAGTTCTTAGACTCTAGATCTCATTAGGAATTTCATGAATACAAAAAAAAACTCTAAAAGAAATAAAAAAGACTAGCTTCAAACTTCTTCGTTCTCGCTTCAACATGCATTGTATCCAACCATATATTGGAGTGAGTTTCGGCTAGGACTACACTGAGATGGTATTCTGGATGCACCAGTGCCGAGGGCAGATAGAGGATCAAAAGAAGCTTCCGCGAGAGTTAAATCTGTTGGAAGGCGAGTCACCCACTTGACCAGTCTTTTTGTGAAAGCACCGCCGCTCGATGGATATCCATCTCGGCATCTCATCGACCTAGCTAACACAAGATTGCTGTATGCAGAACATGATTTCCCTGTGCTGCTCATTCCCAAGTCAAGCTCTCTTTGAGCCGCTCCCAACGGCCCCATGCCTTGTTATCTGAGGTCTGGCTTAGCCTGTTGCACTGGGCAGAGGGCAGCAAAGGAAATCACAAGCTGTTAACTGTTAAGACATGCGAGACCGGAATAGAGACCAGGTTACGTTCCTTATATAGCAATGACTACTGAACAACTTAACCACCAAACGGCATTCAAGATGCATTTAGTTGCTGACGGTGGTGTGCAGCCATCATGTGCTTGTACTGTGGACATATTGCTGACAGTACTACACGTCTACACCCATGTTCTTAGGGACAGCAAGCAATAAAGCCGGCCGGCCGATGCAACGAGCCAGCACATCACCAAGGGAGAGAAAAAAAGCCAGTTTATATTCTCAGCGACGACGCATGTCGTCGATTGCTGCATCCACCGTTTAATGGCAATTCGTGCTTATGGATGATATTAACATTTTCAAACTCTGTTCCGTCGATTCTGTTTACTTGTTTCGATTATTCTCCGTGATTCTACCGTTTTGATGATTGAGAGCGCTGTGAAAGGCATGCACCATGGTGAAAGACCAGATCGGGTGCTCTAACTTAAGAGTGGGAGAGGGTAAATTAGGCAACTTAAAATCTTAACCTATTGCTCTAACTAAATTGTACAATATCAAACTAAAATATGCTATTTATATATGCAATTAAGGTTGTTCTAGTGTGAAACCCCTATCCCAAAAGAGTTTAGCAACCTATAATATTTTCTATCAAGATACTACTCTAGAAAGTAAATGCACACATGAACTGCTAGTATGAAATACGGAGGCTTAAAGAGCGGGATAGGAGGAAGTAAACTCTTGACACGGGTGTTTATCCTGTGGTTCGGTTAGCCACAAAGGCACCCCTACATCCACGTTGTTGAAGCACTCACTAAGAGTATCGCTTCCTCCTCAATCAAGTCTCTCCTGTAAACTCAATCACGGTCACCTTGATCACGAATTCCACTAAGGAGCTTCTCCACAAAGGATGGGGGTCTCTACGTCCCCCGCACAAAGTTGTCGTTGTCACTCCACACCAAATCGGAGGGTCGATGACGTTGCCGGCAAGCCACAAAGCTCCAAGGGGCCGGAGCTCCAAGATGTCTTCTTTTGGTTCACTCAAGAACCAGAGCACAAAGGCACAAAGCCTTGCTTGTTCACTCTATAAAGAGCTAACATATCACTAACACTCTCAAATATGTGCTAAGGACTAAAGATATGATCAATAAGCACTTGGATGGCTTGGAGATGTTTTTGAGTGTGTGTGAGGCTTGTAGTAACTCCAGCAACCATGAAATGCTCGAGAGATGGCATATATATAGCCCACCAAGTCCATAGAGCCGTTAAGAGTCGTTGTCCCTTTTCTGCGTAAAGCATCGGATAGACCGGTGAGGGGGCACCGGTGCATCCGGTCACTCATAGCTCTGCTGTAGCCGTTGGCCTTCTGACAGCTGACGTGGTTGTCACCGGTTAGACCGGTGCCTTGTCTTCGGTTCATCCGGTGCAGCTTCTCTCCCTTGCAGTTGACATGAAAATACGCCGGTGCTTTGCTCCGGTGGTTCACCGGTGTAACCGGTGCTGAACAATCTTCACTTGCACATCAAACATGCTCTCTGAGTGATGGCATGGTGATTACACCGATGCCCCAAAATAGCATCACTGGTGTAACCCGTGCTACTTGATTCTTCTCCCCTTGGTTAGGCATTGCTCGGCCCATTGCACTGGTGGTATGGCACCGGTGTATCCACTGCCAACCGGTTAGACCGGTGCAGTGTCACCGGTGCATCCGGTGCCACTGTTTCTGCAGAACTCGTCCAATTCTGCGTTTCTTTGAGTTCTTTCTTTGTGTTTTGCTTTGCTTCATCCCTGGAATCTATTTAATGTTTTCTTGACAAACTCATTAGTTCTATTAATTGCGTTGTTACTCAATCACCAAAATCACAAAACAATGTCCTAATGGGCTATTTTCCTTATAATCTCCTCATTTTTTGTGATTGACGAAAACACAATCAAAACAAACATAAATTTTGCAAAAATTAAAAAATTGAATCACTTACACTTACTTGGATGCTTACCATCATCCAATGTTGACTTGGCCTCCCCCTAAATCCATCATCCCCTTTGTTTCTCCACATTTTTGCTACTTCTTCTTCTTTTTTCCTCTTTTGGAATCAAAGTTGCTCCCCCTTGGGAAGATACTCATTGTCACTTTGCTTTGATCCAAATTTCTCCCCCTTTGAAATCAAATCACCTAAAAAGACTTGGGAAAACAATATAGCTTAAAGGGAAAAGTTAGTAGCCTAGGGAGTTAGTTATATGAATCGTGATCAAATTGTATGATATCAATGAAGATACCAATTGAATGATTACTAAGGTGGATCACAAAACATGAGACTTGCACGATATAAGCTAAGCCTTCCACAAGTGTGTGCACGAATTGATGATGTGAAAATCAAGTGAACAACTAGAATTTTTGAAAGAGAAAGTTTAGATCATATCATGCACGGAGGTAGCCCTAAAATAACAAAAAATGACAAGAATAACAAAATTAAAAGGGGTTATAGACCATGCATACCTCCGGGGGTTGTTTGTAGTTACCTTGCTTGTACTAATTTCAACGTGACTTGTGTCAAATGATAACAATTGAAAGTCTTTGAGGTCATAAATATTTGATACACCAAGGTGAACAAAGGCATGAGCTCATAGCAGCCTATGAACTTAGATATGGAAATTTAGTTCAATATGTCATAGCTCAATATGAGACTACAAAGGATAAGCTTGAAAACATGTTAGTCTCAAAATCACAAACCATAGGATGAACTCCCCCTAAATGTGTACATTTAGTGTTTGAATCACCAATCAAATGTATGCATATTTGTTCATGACAACAATGGAAAGTTTACCCTATAGCTTGTGTTCATGGTACAAATGAAATACATACCTTATGAAGTCCATGTACCATGAAGGGTAACCTTGTGTAGCTTTTTACACACTTATCAAACCATGTAGGTTGCTCATGGGTTAAATCATGACACAAGCAACCCACCATATCTAACACTAGGTGATGCAATGCAAACAACCTAGCAAGGCAATGGGGCTACATGATGATTGAATTAAAATCTATCTACCATTATCTTATAGGGGACTTGGGCAACAAATGTCCAAGATGTGAGTTTGGCTTCTTTAACTTGAATCCTTCATCTTCAAGTTAGCCAAGCCTCTAAATCCCCCGAAGCCATATTTGGGCTTCAAGTCTCCTTTGGAACCCACACTATTTGAGACCCATTCATATTGGTGATGACATCCTTGGCCACCTAAATGGAGTGATTCCAACTCTTTATTTGCTTCCCAACCTTGTGAGCAACCACCTTACTATTGGTCTTCTTCTTGATCACATAGGAGGTGCTATTGCTTTTGTTCCTTCGATTGAGCTTGTTGTAGATGAGAGAACTCTTGATTGTGAGCTTCTTCTTGTTCTTCTCATCCGAAAGCTTCTTCTTTGGTTGAGGGCACTTGTTGGACTTGTGACCTTCTTGATGGCACTTAAAGCAAGTCACGGTGGACTCCTTCTCAAGCTTCTTCACCATGTCATCACGGTTATCTTGAGAAGGTTGGACATTGCTTTCTATGCACTTTCCTTTTAGCCTAGCCAAGTTCTTCATGAGCTTTTGTACTTCTTGTTTAAGCTCATCATTCTCCTTAGCAATGAGATCATCACAAAATTCTTGGGCCATAAGGCATGTGTTTGATGATGATCCCATGTTGGTGCGGGTGGTGAATTTCTTGTTAAATTCATCACTTGAGTTTGCGCTTGATTCTTCACCACCACTAACCCATTCACCAAAAATGGCAAATGATTCATGTTTGGGCTTCTTCTCTTTCTTTTCTTTCTTCTTCTTGAATCTCCTCTCAACCTTCATTTCTTGGTGATGAGGCCCATCTTTAAGGAAGACCATATACCCCATTGAGTTGATTTCTTG
This sequence comes from Panicum virgatum, assembly GCF_016808335.1. NCBI lineage: Eukaryota > Viridiplantae > Streptophyta > Magnoliopsida > Poales > Poaceae > Panicum > Panicum virgatum. Next base: position 17,012,257 of record NC_053146.1, on the reverse strand, counting down.
CAAATATTTGTTTATCTTTTTGACTTGCATGTAGATGTTGGGGTTCATTGGCTCTTTTTCATCATTTGAGGAGTTTTGGCATTCCTCCTCTTCTTTCTCTTCACTTGAGCTATTTTTTATGGCCATCTTCTTCAACTTCTTGACTGGCTTGCATGCAAGTGCGCTATGAGTCGGTGAAGAAGGTGGCACTCTTGGTTTGATGTCATGGCGTAGCTCGTGGGTGATCACCTTGTTGAGAACTTGATTTGGTGTCAATGTGTTGATTTCCTTCACAAAAAAAAATTGTGATCACCAAATCGTAGTCCGGCCTTCGTAGTGAGTGAAGGATTTTGCGAATGAGCTCTAAATCATCAATTTTCTTCACATCTAAAGAGTTAATCTCATTCACAAGAATATTCAACCGTGAGTACATAAATTCGGCATTCTCATCATCAAGTTATTTGAAGCTATTAAGTTTATCAATGAAAACATGATATTTTTCATTTGCAACATCTTTTGTGCTCTCATGGTTCTCACAAATAGTTTTCCATAAATTCTTAGCATTTTCACAAGCAAACACATGGTTGAACACATTGTCACCAAGAGAATTTAAAATAGCACATTTTGCTATAGCATTATATTGCTTCTCTTGTTGACTATTGCTTTTTACTCCTTCATTAGTTACCCTCCAAACATTTAGGCATTTTACTTGGAGGTGGAATTGCATTAAAATCTTCCATCGTTGGAAGCCCGTGCCATTGAAACATGGAGGAGGTCCTAATGAATCCATCCCTTCCCCAAAGAGCTAAATAACTAGACGGTGAAGCCTAACCGATCAAGTGACCGATAAGCACAAATTGCCAATGGAATTGTCTTTCTTTGTGAGAGATGTGAGTCTCGGCTCTGATACTAATTGAGAGACCGGATCGGGTGCTCTAACCTAAGAGGGGGAGGGGGTGAATTAGGCAACTTAAAACCTTAACCTATTGCTCCAACTAAATTGCACAATATCAAACTAAAACATGCTATTTATATGTGCAACTAAGGTTGTTCTAGTGTGAAACTCCTATCCCAAAAGAGTTTAGCAATCTTTAGTCTTTCCTATCAAAATACTACTCTAGAAAGTAAAGGCACAGAAGAATTGCTAGTATGAAGCCACATTGTTGATGTGGGTGTTTATCCCATGGTTCGGTTAGCCACAAAGACACCCCTGCATCCACATTGTTGAAGCACTCACTAAGAGTATCGTTTCTCGGCAATCAAGTCTCTCCCATGAACTCAATCACGGTCAGCTTGATCGCGAATTCCACTAAGAAGCTTCTCCACAAAAGATGGGGGTCTCCACGTCTCCTGCACAAGATTGTCGTCGCCTCTCCACACCAAGTCGGAGGGTCGATGACGTTGCCGGCGAGCCACAAAGCTCCAAGGGGCCGGCACTCCAAGATGTCTTTTTTTGGTTCACTCAAGACCCAGAGCACAAAGGCACAAAATCTTGCTTGTTCACTGTCTGAAGAGCTAACCTAGCATTAACACTCTCAAATGTGTGCTAAGGACTAAAAATATGATCAATAAGCACTTGGATGGCTTGGAGATATTCTTGGGTGTGTGTGAGTCTTGTAGTAACTCCAGCAACCTTGAAATGCCCAGGAAATGGCATATATATAGCCCACCAAGTCCACAAAACCATTAAGAGTCGTTGTCCCTTTTCTGCGTAAAGCGCCGGATAGATCGGTGAGGGGGCACCGGTGCATCCGGTCATTCATAGCTCTGCTGTAGCCATTGGCTTTCTGACAGCTGACGTGGTTGTCACCGGTTAGACCGGTGCCTTGTCTTTGGTTCATCCGGTGCAGCTTCTCTCTCTTGCAGCTGACGTGAAAATACACCGGTGCTTTGCTCCGGTGGTTCACCGGTGTAACCGGTGCTGAACAATCTTCACTTGCACGTCAAACATGCTCTCTGAGTGATGGCATGGTGATTGCACCGATGCCCCAAAATAGCATCACCGGTGTAACCAGTGCTACTTGATTCTTCTCTCCTTGGCTAGGCATTGCTCAGCCCATTGCACCGGTGGTATGGCACCAGTGTATCCGTTGCCAACCGGTTAGACTGGTGCAGTGTCACCGGTGCATCCGGTGCCACTGTTTCTGCAGAACTCGTCCAATTCAGCGTTTCTTTGAGTTATTTCTTCGTGTTTTGCTTTGCTTCATTCCTAGGATCTATTTAATGTTTTCTTGACAAACTCATTAGTCCCATTAATTGTGTTATTACCCGATCACCAAAATCACAAAACAATGGCCTAATGGGGCCATTTTCCTTCCACATGGCAAACAATTGAGAAACGGAGCTGACCATGCGAACATATATATAGACTAGGTTTTACTAACATGCATAATGCATTACTGCAAAATCATCCATCCTTGCCGAAAAAACCTAGCTTGCTGGCAAAATTAGAACGGACGCCGATAAATTATTCTTGTCTGTTCTATATAGCCCAGACCACCGCGCGCCTCACACAGTTGGGGGCTGTCTACAACCGACAGGTGATAGTAGCTAGCTATTCTTGCGGGTCGTGAGGAAGAATAGGGAGAAATACCCATTGTATTTTTGGGTTTGCAATTTTAATTCATTTTCTCTCCCAAACTAATAACTACGTAGCATGCCATTCTAATTATCAAATTTTGGGTCGACCCAACGACCCAAAAGAGGTGGGACTTGCATCCTTAATTATGCATCCAACTCAACCAACGATCATTTACAACAAAACACAGATTTAAGTATCCGTTCTAAACTCTCAATAGTATCCAACTGGTATTGCAGACCCAAAACTAAAAGTTTCGATCTTTAATACTGGTTGCATGGCCTTGTACTAAAAGGACTGGTTGGCAACGTAAGACGTTCAAAAATTTCAAAGAAAAATATTCAAACTCAGGAAGTGCCCCCCATACAAAAATATTCAAACCTAGGAAGAGGTCCGATCCCCATCCGGGCCACCGCCATTCAAGCCCCCTCCTCGGAGAAGGAAGGCTCATGCCCATCGCCGATGCCAACATCCCCGTTGGCTTAGGGGGCGAAGGCCTAGGCGCCGGTTTGCTCCCACTATTGCATTGCAACGCGCGAGGGGCCAAAGCGCGCGGTGGAGGCAGAGGGGCGAGAGCAGGGTCGAAGAAGGCCGCGTCGGAAGCCCTAGTGTTGTCGTAGAAGGGAGGCTCCCCGCGGCGCGCGACCCTTGTGCCTCGGTGCACAGGGCCAGTAGGTGTCGGCGATGGGAGGTCTGGTGTCGGTGCTGGTGGTGGTGTCGGTGGCGCTGCGGAAGGACCGGCGCCGCCAATAACTATGAAGCACGTCCACCCATGGTGCGGACAGAATGAGGTCACCGCGCTTGGCACCCTCGCCGATTCCGGGTGAGCGCAAGGCGCCCTCCATCCTCACCAAGGCCATCCCCCCTTGAAGGCGCGTGGCCCCAACTATGCCATTGTTTGTGATTTTGGTGATTGAGTGACAACATAATCAATAGAACTAATAAGTTTGTGAGATCACATTTGTAAGATTTCTAGGTCCCATGGATATAATCCAATGTGTCCAATTCACGGTAAAGATATGCCAATTCACCGTCGAGATGCCAAATCACATTGAAAAAGTAAAGAGAATATATTTGAGGTGTCCAAATGACCGCCACGATGATTTGGACAAGTATCAAAAAAGCAAGTAGCACCGGTTAAACTGATACCCTTGCTCCGGCTAGACCGACGGCAGTACGTTGGTGCATTGGACAGTGCGCATGAAGACCAAGTGATGAAACTTAGTAGCACCGGATGAAACGACGGTGCAACGAGGAGCATCGGCGCATCCACCGTAGCATTGCCTAGAGGGCATGTCAAGCGACCATGAGCAAAGTCTTCAGCACCAGTTAAACCGACTGTGCATCGGTTCAACACATCAGTGCAATGACGTCAGCACTACAGGAAAGTCGAGGAAGATCTCTTCAAGATCGGTTGAACCGATGGGGCATTGGTGAAACACATCGGTTAAACCGAAGGCTGCTACATCAGCAGCAGACACGCATCAGTAGTTCAACGGCTAGTTTCAACCTGTGTGTGACCAGTTAAACCGACGGTACCCACCTGTTTACTTGATGCCTACGCAGAAAAAAGCATAACGGCTAGCAACGACACCATGGACTTGGTGGCCTATATAAATGCCATCCCCAGCCATTTGAAGCTTGCTGGAGTCCCAAGAAGCCTCATACACACTAGGGAACATCTCCAAGCCATACAAAATGCATAGTGATCAAATCCTTAGGTTTAGCATAATCTTTGAGAGTATAAGTGCTAGATTAGCTCTTGAGTGAGTGAGCGAGGAAGATGTTGTGCCTCGTGCCATGATTCTAGAGTGAACCAACATTGTATATTGGTGCGCCGGCCATCCTTGGAGTCTTGGTGGCTCACTGGCATGCCTTCGACCCTCCGGCTTAGTGCGGAGCGGCATCAATGAACTTGTGCGGGGGACGTGGAGACCCCATCCTTCATGGAGAAGCTTCTTAGTGTAAAGTGGGATCAAGGTGACCGTAGTGACCTGACATAGCCTGTGGCAAGTCCAGAAGAGTCCAGAAAGAGACTTGATTATTGGAAAGTGATACTCTTAGTGAGTGCTTCAACAACATGGCGTAGGAGTAGCTTTGTGCCTAACCAAACTATAGGATAAATCTCACATTAAGAGTTTGCTTCCTCTCATCCCTATTTAAGCTTCCACATTTCATATTGCAACTTGTGTGCCTTTATATTCTTAGTGTAGATCAAGCTAGGATGGGCTGTAGGTTGCATAACTGAAAGTGATCGGATCGTGCTCTAGCCTAAGAGGGAGAGGGGTGAATTAGGCAACTTAAAATCTTAACCTATGGCTCCAACTAAATTGCATAATATTAAACTAAAACATGCTATCTATATGTGCAACTACATTTCTTCTAGTGTGAAACCCCTATCCCAAATGAGTTTAGCAACATATAGCCTTTCCTATAAAAAAAACTACTCTACGAAAATAAAGGCACACAAAAATTGCTAATATGAAATGCGGAAACATAAAGAGCGGGATAGGATGAAGCAAACTCTCTACGCAGGTGTTTATCCCGTGGTTCGGTTAGCCACAAAGGCACACCTACATCCACATTGTTGAAGCACTAACTAAGAGTATTGCTTCTCAGCAATCAAGTCTCTTCCGTGGACAACACCACGGTCACCTTTGTAATATCCCGAATTTTTCCGGAATGTTATAAAGTCGAAAAATGTGATTTTCAAAAAAAATTCGTGGCAATGCTGTAGTTGACAAGTTAAGTAGGAATTCTGCCTCCTCAAAAATCCTAGTAAATAAACATTTCAAATATAATTAAGGATAATGTATTGCTAGTGTGGGAACATTTGGAGTTATTGGATTTATTTGGCTCTACCTTGTTTAATTCGAATCTGGATTTGGATTTATTTTATTGTATGATTTGTGTGGAAGCTAAATCGAGGTGTGCCCCTCAATTTAATTTCATCTTCTAGCGTTTGTGTGGGATTTAATTTGAATTGAGCCATTCAAATTAAATCCAAACTCTAACAACCTGCTAACCATCTCTAACCCTAACCCTCAAACCAGCCCAGTCTGCCCTAACCCTTGCGCACAATCCAAACCGGCCTAGCTAGCGCCACCCCTCTTTCCCAGTCACTTACAGGCGGGCCCCACATGGCAGCACCCCATCCTGTTCCTCTTCCTCCTCCGTTCCTTTTCCACCTCGCCTCCGTCGCTTTCCGTGACGCGCTGCCCGCCCGTCCGTCGCTTTCCGTCCCTTTCTTCGCCACGCCGTCCAACGCCGCCACGCCAGCCCCGAGTCGTGCCCGGCCTTGACCGCCCCGCTGCCTTTTCCCACGCGCGCCGCCCTACCAACCCTAGCGCTGAGCGCCCTTGATATTGCCACGCGTCCAGGGCCCAAACGCCAAGGATCTCCTCCGTACGAGCCGTGCCCTAGCCTCCAACCTAGCGGACACCGCCTATAAAACCCGCGCCGTGGCCGCCACCAAACCCTAGACCCACGTGCCACTTTTTCCCAGCCGCCTCCGCCAAGAACAGAAGGGGAGGGAGCCGAGAGGGAAGGAGGGGGAGATGAGGAAAAGGCGGAGAAGGAGCAGCGGCCCGTGGAGCGCCGCCGCCGAGCCAAGGAGGAGCCGGAGCCACCGCGACACCGAGGAGGACTCCCAGCACCACCGTCGCCACTGATGAACGCCGACGCCAGAGCTCTGCACCACGCCGGTGCCCCCGATCGGCTACCTCGATGGAGCAGCGCTGCACGGCACAGCACCGCCCCGTCACGGCAGCACCTCTCCGCAGCTTCGCCCTTGTCGTCTTCAACCCACTAGGTAGGATGCCACCTTGCCGCCCTCGACCTCCCTGTGTGCTGACCGGCGACATGCCGATGAACCGTCCATAGAAAGCCATAGCACCCTGTCCTATCTTTTCCGCTTGCAGGGACCCAACGCGCCGCGTTCCACCTTGCAGACCACCGTCGTTTGTCCTTGTGGCGTTGCACCACCGCCGTGGCCACGCCATGGCCTTGCCATGGCCATGCCCGGCGTGCACGCTCGTGGAAGCCACCCAAGGCCGCACCTTCTGGCCCCTTGGCACGCACACGTTGAACCCGAGCCTCGCCACATTCCACTGGACACAAACACAGCCATGTCGTTGCGTTTGCGACAAGACGAGCCCTTTCGCGCATTTCATCGAGCGCTCACGGCGCGTACGCCCACCCAGCCTGCACGTGCACACGACCACACCTTGCTGTCCACCATCACTTAGAACGCCGCCCTGGCACCGTTGCACGCACACACGATGCTCCCGACACGCCCGTGCACCCACAGGTGCCTTTCGGCAGTCAGCCGAATACCTTGCCGGCAGCCACCAACCTACGCTCGGGCACCGATGTGACACCGCTGGCTTGTTCGCCGCATTGCCGTCGCATTCCACCTCCTCCTTGACCTTCTCTACCTTGTTCTGATCCTAGCCGCATGCCACGACCGGCTTGTTGCACCGCCGTGTTCCGGGAACGCCCGCGTTTCGTGTCCGAGCATTCGTCCAAGCCACTCCGGACCAAGCCGAGCTTCGCCTCGTCGCCGCCATGGTACACGCACGTACGCACGCCAGACCGCACACGCCGGCCTTGGCCGCTCCACACACGCGCCGGCCAGGCCTTTGGCCTGATCACGCACCACACCGCCGTGGGCATTGTCCCGCACTCACGCACACGGCCCTGCACGCGACCAAGCCGTCTAGGACCTGCCCTTCCCGCCTTGCCTCGCCATGTACACCTCGCGGCCGCTGTAGCACCACCAGCCGCGCCTGCGCGCGTGACCTAGCCCAGAGCCCAGCCTGTCCTTGCCTTTGAACCCCGCCGCCTAGAACCTCGTCACCGTCGCAACCAGAAGATCTCACCGTCGCCGCCCGGAGGACCTCCGCTGTCGAGCTTTACCTGAGCCTTCGCCTGACCCGCCTCTCCGCCGCGTCGGGTGGACGCGCGCACGCCCGTGACGTCGCGTCGCGGCAAGCCGAGCCACATGGGCACGAACACACCTGGCCTGCACACACGCCACCACGACCCGCCGTGCCCAAGATCTGCCCGCTCGCGTAAGCGTCGCCCGGGCCGGGCAAGCCAAGGCGTTGCCTTTGCAAGCCAAGGCGAGCTCTGCTGCCCTCGTTCCGTGGCCAAGCCACCACCGCCGGGCCTTGGTCACCGTCGCCGCTGAGGAGAGGCTGCAGCAGATCCCGTGGCCCTATCAGAGAGAGGAGGACAAGAAAAAAAGAAGGGATGTGAAGAAAAAAAGGGAGAAGAAGGAGGAGAAGCGGGCCGCCGTCGCCCTAGAAGCTCGTGAGGCCTTTGGGCCGCCTTCAGCCCAACAAGCCGCAAGACTGAGCCGGCCTGCGAGCCATATACCCGAGCCGGCCCTTTTGTACCGAGCCGAACCAAGACGGCTTGTGAGCCGCTTCTTGAGCCGATCCGCGAAACCGAGCCGAGCCTTGATGGGCCGCCAGCTTGCTTTCGGCCCGTTAGCCCTTGCAACCCTTTTTCTTTTTCCTTTTTAAACCTTACACACGGGCCCCACTGTAAGCGTCTGATGTGAGGCTGACCAGTGAGACCCACTGACATGCGGACCCCACTGACCCGGTTGACCAGTCAATGGTCAACATTGACTTGGTCAACGCTGACGTCAGCAGGGCCCCACTGCTGACGTCAGCAGAGCTGACCCGAGGTGGCGTCATGCTGACGTCATCATGCCACGTGGCATGCTCTGGTGCTTCCACGTGTCACCTTTGTGTTTTTCTTTTTCTGATAATCATTTAGTAATTTCAGAAAATGCTTTAATCTTAGAAAATTCACAGTAATTCAACCGGAGCTCCGAAAAATATGAAACCAGTTTCATAATTCTTCTAAAATCATGATCTACATGTTAGAATAGGTCTTGTTGTGAGTTGGATCTCTTTTGAGCAGTTTTGTGCATTCTTGCACTTTGGCCCCTGTACTTATACGTAATTATGGTTAGGTCCTGACGAGGAGGAGTTGACCGACATCCCGGACGACCAGAAGAATCCAGAAGGACAAACCCGGAGACCAGAAGCCCCCGGAGGACCAGGAAGACTACAAAGACCTATCAGGTTCACGCCCATTCGCGATTGAATACCTATTAGGCATTGCTTGCTAGATACGCTACGCTCCCAAATTGAGTGTGGTGAGATGAGCTTGCATGGCCATTTACTTTCTGTATTCCTTGTTTCCCATACTTAGCTTTGATTGATACATGCTATTGCTACTATGAGTGAGATTTGGGGTATGGGAATATATGATGTGATAGTCCTTGCTTGCTGGAAGATGCCTCCACTTTATAGGAGTTGGGGATAGGTTACAACGGGGCGAGCGGACCCTTTCTCCGACCTTAGGGTCGGGAGCTGGGGGTTGTGTGTTGGGCACGACCCTGTGAGCACCTGTTATGTGTGACGAGCACCTGTGGCAGGTGCAAGGCCGTTCCCGTGGGAACATGAGTTGAGGAGTTGAGGTGGCGATACCTGTAATGGGTGCCGATCGCGAACCGTGTTTATGGAACGCAAACTGTGGACGAAGACGCTCGCCCTTGTGGGATTAAGGACTTGACTTTGTGGCCCTAGTGATGGAACTATGTCAAACGTGCACACCACTTATCCTTTATGAGGGGGGCCCCAGCCCGAGCTAGCTATGCGCGACACCATTACTGCAGGAGGATAGTGTTTCAGTGTCAGGGGGAGTGGGCAGGACCCTTTAGCCCCCGATCGCAGGATCCATGGAGATTCCTTTCTAGATAGCTTCACAGCCCTGGGCGACCTACTGCGGGAGGACGCGCCCCAGACCGGGAGTAGGATGGTGCCATAGCCGTTAGTTTTATTGACTGGTACCTCGGAGTCAGTCGGTCGACGGGTCGGCTGGTGATGGGTCGAGTGGGTACAGGTGTACAACCCCTACTGGGTGAAAACTATACGTATAGCCGCGTACTCGGTCATGTACAACTCTGGATCTGGCACCACACTGTAGGTAGATCCACGTATACTTTTCTACCTCCCTCTAGTCTACTTTTCCTGCTTGGATAGCAGCTGAGGTGCGGGTAGAGGGAGTTCCCGCACCAAAATAGGGTTGAGACAATTGTAGTGGAAGATAGGAGACCGGGAGTCCGGGTTACCGGAGCTGCCCGTGTTGAAAGGTGTTTGGATGACATATACATATACTGTTTGCATAGGAAGACATAGCCTATCCTTGGCATTATCTTTTTACCGTTTGCATCCACCATAAAGCTTGCATACGGATGGTGACGTGAACCTATCCCATCCTTGGGGATAGCTTGATAGATGCAGGATCCGAGTGAAGGAGTCGACAGGACGACAAAGGAAGATGATGTGAAGGATGGCCCGAGCTACACTCTGAGCTGCCTGTGGAGAGGATTCGTGTAGATGAAGAATGCCCAGAAGACTAGATATCGTTTTCGCTTTCTATTTGTTTTCTTTTAGCCCAAGGGGCTTGTACTCTTAGATTCGTATTACAATCCTTTGAATTATGTAATAAATAAACCCTTGTGATGTTGTAAACATGAGTTGTGTCTGTGATATTCAATTGAAATGAGTTCTGTATGTGATAGCTACTGATCCAGGTACTATCACGACGATACAGAGAGTCGGGTTCTCCTCTCGGAAACTCGGTTTGTTTCAGCTGGTATCATAGCATACTCGGCCCGTAGCTCGAGCCCTAGACATGGTCGTTAGATTCAGGACCCTGTAAACACTTCTGTCAGTTTGCTATACTGCCTTGACCTATATTCTACCTATTTCTTGACTCACTCTTCCCTACTTCGACTTATTCTCTTACCTACACTAACGCCACTCTTACGTGTGTGCAGAATGAAGGACGCCACAGCAAGAGACATGCTGGAAAAGGTGACCCATGAGCCAGAGACATACGCTCAACAACGCCAAGACCTAGTCCTCGAAATGGAACGCATCCTACGGACAGCCGACATCTGCCAGGAGCGTGTCAAGCTCTCTACTAAGGAGAAGGAGATCTACCCATACTACATCAGCCGCACAGCAAAACTAGTGGTCATGCCCGATCCAGGAACGCCAGAATTTCCAGGAGAGATGGTCACCTGTTCAGGACTTCTGCTCGCCACGGCCGTCCAGTCTGCAGCCAAAGAGATGATGAAGAGGATCATCGCTTGGTTTTGGGACACCAAGTTCAAGAACAGTCCTTACAAGTTGATTCCCAGGGCCATATTCGCCACCGAGAATGTAACGGCCACCCATGCAGCAATTGCAGTAGCCCCGAGCCGTGTACAAGGAACAAATAAGGTCTTGATTCACACCACCAGAGCTCACCTGTTCCATGCGGACTGCCTACTGAGAGATGTGGAGAAAGATCGCCGTATTCTGCAAGAGGAACTCACGGTTTGTGCGCAGCACAACCAGACCCTGCACGAGGAGCTTCAGCGAGCAACGGAGGATGCCTGTCGAGCCAGAGAGGACCAAAGCGTGCTAGCTCAGAAGCACAATGAAGAGATCGCTCTAAGGAAAGCCGCAGAAAGCAAGTTTGCCCAAGCAAAGGCCGAATTAGTTCACATCAAGACACGCCAAGCTGAGATGGAGGAAACATACCTCATAGCCCATGATACCCAAGAGTGCCAGCCCGCCATCAGGGAGAAGGACACATCATCGACTCTGCCAGAGTCTCACCCAAAGGAATGCCTACTCCAGAAACTACCATCATCGGTTGAAATTGAGGAAGAGCCGAGGATCGACACCACCTCTGATGAGATCTCCCCCGAGGGCTACCCAAGAGAGAGTCAGATGGTGCAGTCGCACAAGAAGCCTCGATGCTCTGGAGAATAGAGCACGTAATGAGGTTCTAGGAATAAAAGTAGAGCTGTAAGATAATTAGGGTGCCGAAGTCCCATTCCGACAAGAGTCAGAGTTGCACCGAGCCTCCGATGACCCATTCCGGTGTAAGTCTCCGTGAGTCTAAGTCAAGAGCCGATGTCACATGCCGGCTAAGTTCGTCTAAGTAGTCTCTAGTCGAGTAAAGTCAGTCAGAGTTGTCAAGCTGCTACGCTAACAGTCACCCCTTTTGTAAGCTGTCACGATGTAATCTTAGCTCGGTAGATGTGTTGTCTGTGAGGTTTGATGTAACCTCGAGATGACATGAGTGTAAGGCTTGTAATAATGATTGAATGCTTGGATCTTATGCTGCTTTGATGGATCTCTATTTGCATCTTCTTATTGAATGAAATTGTAATGATTGCCTTGTTAAAAATAATCTCCTTGTGGTGAGAGACATCTTAAATTAGTAACCACCCCTATACGGTGCAGAACATTATGGAAAACCAAGATCTTGTTCCGCACTCTGAGGAGTCCCAAGGGAGCTGCTCCAAGAAGAAGGACAAGCTAGAGTTAGACCCTACTTGAGCACCAAGCCTGAGAGGACAAGCTGACGAAGTTAAAGGCACCTTGAAGAAAAGCGAGGTCAAGTGTTACAAGTGCAAGGAGTATGGACACAAGTGCTCCGCTTGCCCAGACCAGAAGATCAGAAGGCAACCACCTACACCGGAGCCTTATCTTCTTTCTCTTCCAATCATATGCTTCACATGCGAGAAATCGGGACACATAGCTTCCATGTGCCCTCAGAAGAAGAACAAGAAACGCCACCAAACCTCGATAGCACACCTAGCAGGAATGACAGCCAGAAGGCGAGTAGATGTGCTCAGATGTCATACCCACCAACGAAGCAAGGCAGAGGCGCAGCCCTGACTGCCAGAGCTTCATGAAGTCCTACTGGACAGGTGGATGAAGGAGAAGATGGTGTAGAGTATAGACGAAAAGAGAAGCAACAGATCAAGGAGCAACCCTAATTGGAGGGGGAACAACCAGATCAAGGAGCAACCCTGATGGGAGGAGTCCCACCAGATCGAGAAGCAATCCTAAGAAGAAGAGCATACCGGCAAGAAGTTGCCGAAGAATCAATGTTGATCCTTTCCCCGTCGCCAAGTAACGCCACGAGAAAGCTATCAGTAATCATGGACGACCTCTAAGAGTTACCAGCCGAAATTTCAGTTGGAATCATGACGGAATCACAATTTCAGTTGATTGACTCCACTAGTACAATTGATATTTCAATTGGTATCCAAAATAGTCAAGAAGAAGTTCAAGCAATATCCAGAGGATAGCCAAAAAACTTCAGATGAGAGTAGTAAGTATTAGTTGGTATCCTTTCCAAGGGTGACCCCGTACATAGAAGACGCACTCGTAGTGCAAGGACCCCGTGAGGAGGATCCCACGGGAGGTACAACGCCCAGGAAGGACGTTTTCAGATAAATGGAGTAAAGGTCTCAACAGACCTCGAGCTTTTAGTTACTTCAGTTGGTATCCCAAGGAATGGTCAGAATTTCAGGATGGTTACGTAAGAACTATGGTAAAACCAACCAACCTCGCATAATGTCAGATACTACCAGTTGGTGTCATATATAAGGAACGGTACACACCCGAATGAATGGAAGAATGGAGAAGATCCACGATCAACGTGTTGAATCTGCAGAATCGACAGTGCCAGTGATCTTTTACCCTTACGAAACCCTAGGAAGCCTTTAATCTCGGGGACGAGATTCTCGTCAGGGGGGAAGACTGTAACATTCCGGATTTTTCCGGAATGTTATAAAGTCGAAAAATGTGATTTTCAAAAAAAAATTCGTGGCAATGCTGTAGTTGACAACTTAAGTAGGAATTCTGCCTCCTCAATAATCCTAGTAAATAAACATTTCAAATATAATAAAGGATAATGTATTGCTAGTGTGGGAACATTTGGAGTTATTGGATTTATTTGGCTCTACCTTGTTTAATTCGAATTTGGATTTGGATTTATTTTATTGTATGATTTGTGTGGAAGCTAAATCGAGGTGTGCCCCTCAATTTAAATTCATCTTCTAACGTTTGTGTGGGATTTAATTTGAATTGAGCCATTCAAATTAAATCCATACTCTAACAACCCGCTAACCATCTCTAACCCTAACCCTCAAACCAGCCCAGTCTGCCCTAACACTTGCGCACAGTCCAAACCGGCCTAGCTAGCGCCACCCCTCTTTCCCAGTCACTTACAGGCGGGCCCCACAAGGCAGCGCCCCATCCTGTTCCTCTTCCTCCTCCGTTCCTTTTCCGCCTCGCCTCCGTCGCTTTCTGCGACGCGCTGCCCGCCCGTCCGCCGCTTTCTGTCCCTTTCTTCGCCACGCCGTCCGACGCCACCATGCCAGCCCCGAGTCGCGCCTGGCCTTGACCACCCCGCTCCCTTTTCCCTCGCGCGCCGCCCTACCAACCCTAGCGCTGAGCGCCCTTGATACAGCCACGCATCCAGGGTCCAAACGCCGAGGATCTCCGCCGTCCATGCCGTGCCCTGGCCTCCAACCCTAGCGGACACCGCCTATAAAACCCGCGCCGTGGCCGCCACCAAACGCTAGACCCCCATGCCACTTTTTCCCAGCCGCCGCCGCCAAGAACAGAAGGGGAGGGAGCCGTGAGGGAAGGAGGGGGAGAAGAGAAAAAGGAGGAGAAGGAGCAGCGGCCCGTGGAGCGCCGCCGCCGAGCCAAGGAGGAGCCGGAGCCACCACGACACCGAGGAGGACCCCCAGCACCACCGTCGCCACTGACGAACATCGACGCCAGAGCTCTGCACCACGGCGGCGCCCCCGATCAGCTACCTCGACGGAGCAGTGCTGCATGGCACAGCACCGCCCCGTCACGGCAGTACCTCTCCGCAGCTTCGCCCTTGTCGTCTTCAACCCACCAGGTAGGACGCCACCTTGCCGCCCTCGACCTCCCTGTGTGCTGACCGGCGACATGTCGATGAACCGTCCGTAGAAAGCCATAGCACCCCATCCTATCTTTTCCGCTTGCAGGGACCCAACGCGCCACGTTCCACCCTGCAGACCGCCGTTGTTTGTCCTCGTGGCGTTGCACCACCGCCGTGGCCACGCCATGGCATTGCCATGGCCATGCCCGGCGTGCACGCTCGTGGAAGCCACCCAAGGCTGCACCTTCTGGCCCCTTGGCACGCACACGTTGAACCCGAGCCTCGCCACATTCCACTGGACACAAACACAGCCATGTCGTTGCGTTTATGACAAGACGAGCCCTTTCGCGCATTTCATCGAGCGCTCACGGCGCGCACGCCCACCCAGCCTGCACGTGCACACGACCGCACCTTGCTGTCCACCATCACCTAGAACGCCGCCCTGGCACCGTTGCACGCACACACGATGCTCCCGACACGCCCGTGCACCCACAGGTGCCTTTCGGCAGTCGGCCGAATACCTTGCAGGCAGCCACCAACCTACGCTTGCGCACCAATGCAACACCGCTGGCTTGTTCGCCGCATCGCCGTAGCATTCCACCTCCGCCTTGACCTTCTCTGCCTTGTTCTGATCCTAGCCGCGTGCCACGACCGGCTTGTTGCACCGCCGTGGACCGGGAACGCCCGCGTTCCATGTCCGAGCATTCGTCCAAGCCACTCCAGACCAAGCCGAGCTTTGCCTCGTCGCCGCCATGGTACACGCACGTATGCACGCCAGACCGCACATGCCGGCCTTGGCTGCTGCACACACGCGCCAGCCAGGCCTTTGTCCTGTTCACACACCACACCACCGTGGGCCTTGTCCCGCGCTCACGCGCATGGCCCTGCACGCGACCAAGCCGCCCAGGACCTGCCCTTCCCGCCTTGCATCGCCATGTACACCTCACGGCCGCTGTAGCACCACCAGCCGCGCCTGCACGCGTGACCTAGCCCAGAGCCCAGCCTAGCCTTGCCTTTGAACCTCGCCGCCTGGAACCTCGTCACCGTCGCCACCAGAAGATCTCACCGTCACCGCCCGGAGGACCTCCACCGTCGAGCTTTACCTGAGCCTTCGCCTGACCCGCCTCTCCGCCGCGTCGGGTGGACGTGCGCACGCCCGTGACGTCGCGTCGCGGCAAGCCAAGCCGCATGGGCACGAACACACCTGGCCAGCACACACGCCACCATGACCCGCCGTGCCCAGGATCTGCCCGCGCGCGTAAGCGTCGCCCGGGCCGGGCAAGCCAAGGCGTTGCCTTTGCAAGCCAAGGCGAGCTCTGTCGCCCTCGTTCCGTGGCCAAGCCACCACCGCCGGGCCTTGGTCGCCGTCGCCACTGAGGAGAGGCCGCAGCAGATCCCGTGGCCCTATCAAAGAGAGGAGGAGAAGAAAAGAATAAGGGAGGTGAAGAAAAAAAAGGGAGAAGAAGGAGGAGAAGCGGGCCGCCGTCGCCCTTGAAGCCCGTGAGGCCTTTGGGCCGCCTTCAGCCCAAAAAGCCGCAAGACTGAGCCGGCCTGCAAGCCATATACCCAAGCCGTCCCTTTCGTACCGAGCCGAACCGAGCCGGCCTGTGAGCCGCTTCTTGAGCCTATCCGCGAAACCGAGCCGAGCCTTGATGGGCCGCCAGCTTGCTTTCGGCCCGTTAGCCCTTGCAACCCTTTTTCTTTTTCCTTTTTAATCCTTACACACAGGCCCCACTTGTAAGCGTCTGATGTTAGGCTAACCAGTGGGACCCACTGACATGCAGACCCCACTGACTCGGTTGACCAGTCAATGGTCAACGTTGACTTGGTCAACGCTGACGTTAGTAGGGCCCACTGTTGACGTCAGCAGAGCTGACCCGAGGTGACGTCATCACGCCACGTGGCATGCTCTGGTGCTGCCACGTGTCACCTTTGTGTTTTTCTTTTTCCGATAATCATTTCGTAATTTCAGAAAATGCTTTAATCTTTGAAAATTCACAGTAATTCAACCGGAGCTCCGAAAAATATGAAACCAGTTTCATAATTCTTCTAAAATCATGATCTACACGTTAGAATATGTCTTGTTGTGAGTTGGATCTCTTTTGAGCAGTTTTGTGCATTCTTGCACTTTGGCCCATGTACTTATACGTAATTACGGTTAGGTCCTGACGAGGAGGAGCTGACCGACATCCCGGACGACCAGAAGAATCCAGAAGGACATACCCGGAGACCAGAAGCCCCCGGAGGACCAGGAAGACTACAAAGACCTATCAGGTTCACGCTCATTCGCGATTGAATACCTATTAGACATTGCTTGCTAGATACGCTACGCTCCCAAATTGAGTGTGATGAGATGAGCTTGCATGGCCATTTACTTTCTGTATTCCTTGTTTCCCATACTTAGCTTTGATTGATACATGCTATTGCTACTATGAGTGAGATTTGAGGTATGAGAATATATGATGTGATAGTCCTTGCTTGCTGGAAGATGCCTCCACATATATAGGAGTTGGGGATAGGTTACAGCGGGGCGAGCGGACCCTTTCTCTGACCTTAGGGTCGGGAGCTAGGGGTTGTGTGTTGGGCATGACCCTGTGAGCACCTGTGATGGGTGACGAGCACCTGTGGCGGGTGCAAGGCCGTTCCCGTGGGAACATGAGTTGAGGAGTTGAGGTGGCGATACCTGTAATGGGTGCCGATTGCGAACCATGTTTACGGAACGCAAATTGTGGACGAAGATGCCCGCCCTTGCGGGATTAAGGAGTTGACTTTGTGGCCCTAGTGATGGAACTATGTCAAACGTGCACACCACTTATCCTTTATGAGGGGGGACCCAGCCCGAGCTAGCTATGCGCGGCACCATTACTGCAGGAGGATAGTGTTTCAGTGTCAGGGGGAGTGGGCAGGACCCTTGAGCCCCCGATCGCAGGATCCATGGAGATTCCATTCTAGATAGCTTCACAGCCCCGGGCAACCTACTGCGGGTGCACGCGCCCCAGACCGGGAGTAGGATGGTGTCGTAGCCGTTAGTTTCGTTGACTGGTGCCTCGGAGTTAGTCGGTCGACGGGTCGGCTGGTGACGGGGCGAGTGGGTACAGGTGTACAACCCCTGCAGGGTGAAAACTATACGTATAGCCGCGTACTCGGTCATGTACAACTCTGAATCTGGCACCACACTGTAGGTAGATCCACGTATACTTTTCTACCACCCTCTAGTCTACTTTTCCTGCTTGGATAGCAGCTGAGGTGCGGGGAGATGGAGTTCTCGCACCGAAACAGGGTTGAGACAGTTGTAGTGGAAGATAGGAGACCGGGAGTCCGGGTTACCGAAGCTGCCCATGTTGAAAGGTGTTTGGATGACTTATACATATACTGCTTGCATAGGAAGACATAGCCTATCCTTGGCATTATCTTTTTACCGTTTGCATCAACCATAAAGCTTGCATATGGATGGTGACGTGAACCTATCCCATCCTTGGGGATAGCCTGATAGATGCAGGATCCGAGTGAAGGAGTCGACAGGATGACAAAGGAAGATGATGTGAAGGATGGCCCGAGCTACACTCCGAGCTGCCTGTGGAGAGGATTCGTGAAGATGAAGAATGCCCAGAAGACTAGATATCGTTTCCGCTTTCTATTTGTTTTCTTTTAGCCCAAGGGGCTTGTACTCTTAGATTCGTATTACAATCCTTTGGATTATGTAATAAATAAACCCTTGTGATGTTGTAAACGTGAGTTATGTCTATGATATTCAATTGAAATGAGTTCTGTATGTGATAGCTACTGATCCAGGGACTATCACGACGATACAGAGAGTCGGGTTCTCCTCTCGGGAACCCGGTCTATTTCAACATTGATCCCGATTTCCACTAAGAAGCTTCTCCACAAAGGATGGGGGTTTTCACGTCCCCCGCACAAGGTCGTCCACGCCACTCCACACCAAGTCGGAGGGTCGTTGACTTTGCCGGCGAGCCTCAAAGCTCCAAGGGGTCGGCGTACCAAGATATCTTCTTGGTTCACTAAAGAACCACAGCACAAAGGCTCAAGGCCTTGCTCTCTCACTCTCTAAAGAGCTAACCTAGCACTAACACTCTTAAATGTGTGCTAAAAACTAAAGATATGATCACTAAACTCTTGGATGGCTTGGAGATGTTCTTGGGTGTGGGTGTGATGTTCTTGAACTCCAGCATCCTTGAAATAGCCGGGGGATGGCATATATATAGCCCACCAAGTCCATTGAGCCGTTTGCAGCCATTGGGCATTTTCTGCACATAGCACCGGTGTATCCGGTCACTCACAGCTCTGCACTATCCGTTGGCCTTCTGACAGCTGATGTGGCTGTCACCGGTTAGACCGGTCTATTGCACCGGTGCTTCCCCGGTTCAACCGGTCTTGAAAGAATCTTCAGCTTCTGACTTGAAATTGCACCGGTGCCTTGCCCTGGTGCACCACCGGTTCAACCGGTGCTGAAGAAACTTCTTCTCGGCCACTTGACAGGCTCTCTAAAGGATAGAGCGGTGAATACACCGATGTCTCTATCTTGGGACCACCAGTTCAATCGGTGCTACTTGAACTTCTCCACTTGGCTCATCTCTACACAGACCAATGCACCGGTGCCATAACGTTGGTGCATCCGGTGCCTACCGGTTAGACCGGTGCATGGTCACCGGTTCAACCGGTGCAGCTGTTTTCTGTAAAACTCGTCCATTTCAGTATTTCTTTGAGTTCTTTTTCATGTTTTGCTTTGCTTGGGCTTTTTACTTCATCCCTAGGATCTATAATTGTTCACTTTGACAAATTCATTAGTCCCATTGATTGCGTTGTTACTCAATTACTAAAATCACAAACAATGGCCTAATGGGACCATGTTCCTTACAATAACTCTTTTGGGATGAGTCTTTACGCTAGAAGAACCATAGTTGCACGTCTAGATAGTATGTTTAAGATTAATTTTTTTTGTGAAAATTAGTTGGAGGTTAAAGTTTTAAGTTGTCTAATTCACCCTCTTCCCCTCTTAGGCTACGAGGATCCGATCTCTTTCACCCGTGAGTCGGGCAGTTGCGCGGGGTACCGATCTGGATTCCCCCCGGCACCGTGCAACTGTTCGGCAGCGTGGCGGCACGGCCGTAAAGGGCTTCAACTGCATCTGCATGCGTCATCACCGCACAGCGACCATGGTGGCTTGCCCCAAGAATGTCTCGGTCAGGGACCGCACGACGTCCACGGTCGCCGCCTGGTCCTCCAAGTTGTCCTCCAATTCTCATGGCGAGCAAGCCGTGGCCCCCATTCCGGGGCTCAGGCACGCTTGGCCTCATGGCCCCGGTGAAGGCGAACAGAAGCCCTGACCTGCCGTCGGAGGAGTTTGCGAAGACAACGAGTGCGCTGGCGACGAGGGATGAAGAACAGATCGAACAATGGCATCAAATGACGGTGAGCACCTCGGCATTGTACCTTGCATCGAGTCGCCGAAAGTTCATCGATTTCCTCTGTTCTTCTCCTCTTCTTCTTCACTTCTCTGTCGAAGCAAAAATGCTGATATCGCGTAAAGAGTAGTCGTGTGCCAGTAGACAGAATGAAACATGAACAAGCTGCAACCAATAAGTTTCCATTGATCTTTGAGTATGTATATATACATGAGGAACAGATGCCAGGAACGGGCATCACACACGCACGCATGCATGGCAACCGCTCGAGAAGGAGCGGGCGCTCATAAACCGCCCGTTGACCCCAACGTGTCAAGGATGAGGACACATACAAATTAAACATATAATTCGTAACAAAAAGA
The DNA here is from genome assembly GCF_016808335.1 of Panicum virgatum. Lineage (NCBI taxonomy): Eukaryota > Viridiplantae > Streptophyta > Magnoliopsida > Poales > Poaceae > Panicum > Panicum virgatum. The sequence goes on along the minus strand of NC_053146.1, from coordinate 16,992,125 downwards.
AGCTACTGCGAGAGTTAAACCAGTAGGACGACGAGTCACCCACTCGATAAGTCTTTTTTGAAGGCACCGCGCGCTGCTGGATGGATATCCATATCCCATCGAACTACTACCACTAGATTGCTGGATGCAGAACATGATTTCCCTATGCTACCCATTCCCAAGCCAAGCTCTCTTTGAGCCGGTCTCAACGTACGGCCACATGCTTTGTTCTAAGGTCTGGCTTAGCCTGTTGCATGGGGCAGTGGATGGGAACAAATGATATCGCAAGCTGTTAAATCATGCGAGACCGGAATGGAGGCTGGGTTACGTTACGTTCCTTATATAGCAAATGACTACTGAACAACTTAACCACCAAAAGCAAACGGCCTTGAAGAGATGCATCTAATTAGTTGCTGCCGGTGTTGTGCAGCCATGTGCATGTGGTATATTATTAAATTCTTGGAGATAATATGCGCCATTCATATATAGTGCACAGTACACACATGTTCATGGACATTGCTGAGTGCTGACCGCAAGCAAGCTGGCCAGCACATCACCGATTGGAGACAAAAATGCCAGTTTATTGTCAGCAACGACGCACGTCGTCGATGGTTGCATCCATCACAGCTTAATAATGGCAATTTGTGCTTATGGTAGATGTTAACATTTCAAACTCCGGGCCTGTTTGGATACCAGTGCTAATGCAAAAAAAATATGCTAAACTTTAGTATTAGCATCTCCAAACAGGAGTGCTAATGAGAGTGCTAAAGTTTAGCAAACTTCAAAAAATATGAGCAAAGCATTAGATGGGGAGAAGGTGCTAATAGGTTCCATTAGCATGTGATTAGCACATGGCTCCAAAAAAATTAGTTCTAACTTTAGGATTTGAAATTAGCTCCTCCAAACAGGCTGTTCTGTCAATTCTGTTTACAGGTTTCGAATGTTTTCCGTTATTCTATCATTTTGATGATTGAGAGCGCTGTGAAAGGCATGCACCGTGGCAAACAAATGAGAAACGGAGCTGACCATGCGAACATATGGACTGGACTTTACTGACATGCATTACTGCAAAATCATCCATCCTTGGCGAAAAAACCTTGCTGCAAAATTAGAACGGACACCGATAAGTTATTCATGTTTGTTCTATACATATAGCCCAGCAGACCGCGCCTCACACAGTTGGGCCGGGGCTGTCTACAACCGTGTGGTACGATGAAGAAGAATAGGGACAGATACTATTGGCACGACCATCCAGCAAGGCTACACCATGCATGCTTCGACAGTTTTAAAGGTCTCAAGCATCCAAGCTCCGCGTGCGCTCCCTTGGTCATAGACTCACCAAAATCCAAAACCTACCAGTGTGATCAAAATCAAACGATGAGACTACCTGGCGATGCTGTCAGACAACTGGTATGGCTGCCGAACAAGATTTCTCGGTGCTGCTCATTCCCAAGCCAAGCTCTTCTTTAGTATCTCTCGACGGCTCCATGCCTTGTTATCTAAGCTAGGTACTCTAGCTCAGCCTATTGGGGCTTTGTATCGCCGGGAAGGATATCACACGTAGAAACATGACGCGCGAGATAGGAATCGAGTCTGGGATTCTTATATGTATAGTGTGGACTACCGAGGGACTCAACCAAATGGGATGTTGAAGATACATTTAGTCCGTTGCACCTGCCGGCTGATGTCAAAAGGACCGGTGGGCCGCGGGTAGGAATTAGGGGTGGATCCAAAATTTAATTCAAAGATATTCAAATGAATCCCATTATTTTTATATATAGTGTATATATCTTGTATATGTATTCCAAAATAGAAATTGATAAGCTGACCTAATATATACCCAACATTACAGCCACCATCGTATGAGACTGATCCCAGCTACCACCAAAACAATAGCCCTCCTTAAATTTATCAACAATGGAGTGCAAAAATCCCAGGGACATCTTTCTTGGGTGATATGATGGCGAGTGTTCCAAACCAAAAGCAAAGACATCATATTTCTCAAGAAAATTCAGATCCTTGATGAAATCCAAGAAATTCTGAACACTGCATATGTTAAAGTAAATGCAATCAGCCGATATAGGTTAACCCAAATGGTATCTAATCACTTCTGTCAAGGGAGCCAACCTTGGTTCACGAAGATGGAGAATATCCTGCCTTGGTTCAGGAAGATGTAGAATATCTAGCTGAGTAGCAATATGAACTCCATGTTTTAACAGAAATTGGCAAACAGAGTCAAATCTTCAAATATCCTGAAAAAAGAAGCTTTCAGCCAAAAACAATATAAATATACTCAAGGGATCGGATGATAACAGCCTATAGGCCAATGTATCTGAGATAATTGTTTTTTATCGTTTCTGCTAAGCTTGTATCATACACATCTCGATAAACTTAAATGGCACATAAAATTTTGGGGAGCCAGTAAATTTTAATGCCTCCACCATCCCTTCAAAGAATGGGACCCTCTCTGTAGGACTTCCATCCTTCAATCGACTCGTACCATCATTGAACCTATGAAAACTCAACTTAGGACGGAAGTCTAATCTAGCATATAAATTATTACAGAACTAAGTAGAAACACACTTCATAAGAAAAATCACAAAATCTTCACCAACTCTAGATGTGATCTTGTCTTCTGCAATTGTGTGTGATGAAGTTCCACACGCACTAGGGTGAAACTTTGTAGGTTCCTCCAATGATGCTTCAGGTTTATTGCTCCCTTGGTCGTAGACTTACCAAAATCGAAACCCTACCAGTGTGATCAAAATCAAACGATGAGACTACCTGGCGATGTTGTCAGAGACGAACTGGTATGGCTGCCGAACAAGATATCCCGGTGCCGTCAATTCCCAAGCCAAGCTCTTCTTTAGTATCTCTCGACGGCTCCATGCCTTGTTATCTAGGTCTAGCTTAGCCTATTGGGACTTTGTATCGCCAGGAAGGATATCACAGGTAGAAACATGACGCGCGAGATAGGAATCGAGTCTGGGTTTCTTATATGTATAGCGAGGACTACCGAGGGGCTCAACCAAATGGGATGTTGAAGATACATTTAGTCCGTTGCACCTGCCGGCTGATGTCAATAGGACCGGTGGGCCGTGGGGCGGAATTAGGGGTGGATTCAAAATTTAATTCAAAGATATTCAAATGAATCCCATTATTTTTATATATAGTGTATATATCTTGTATATGTATTCTAAAAATATAAATTGATAAGCTGACCTAATATATAGCCAACATTACAGCCACCCCTCCCCTCCCCACTACGCCTGCTAACGGGTTGGGGCGAAACGGGTTTTTTGGGGCGGGTTCCATAATGGACTGTGTATAACCGGGTGAAAACGGGTCCTCTGAACTCACGGGTCGGCGTGGGTTGGGTTCACAAAAAAGTGGGTTTGGGGCGGGTTGGGTTCCCGTGCTCCCATCTCACGAGCGGAGCGGCTGCCTCACGCAAGCGGCGGCGCGAAGCTCATCCGCCGCCAGCTCGCTGCCGTCGTCGCCGCGCCTCCGCTCCAGGCTCCAGCGTCGTCTCCTACAACACCGGTAGCAGATCCAGGTGCTTTTCCTCCAGATCTGCTCCCCCATCTTCTCCTTCGTGTCATCTCCTTCTCCTTCCCCTTCTCTTTCTGTTTCTTGATACGATGGTGGTGGTGGAGCAGTAGATCCATGGAGGGGGAGGCAAAGTAGGCCAACGGCGGCCACCCCGAGTCCCCGTTCGTGGCCGGTCAAGCAAGCCGAGCAGCTAGCGACGAGCTCGGCCAATCACCTGGACACTTGTCCCCTCCTGTTCCTGACCTGACCCGCAAATCAAACGGGGTCCAGGCGGCATCGTCATCCCCGACCCCTAGCCCCTTCTCCCAGCAACCTTCAGCCTCCGCTGCGCTCCGGCTGGTAAGAGAGCTCAATGCTCCTCTCCTTCCCCGTGCCGCCTCGCCACTTCTTTACTTCCCGCCTGCTGCGCACGTGGATCTTGGTTCTTGGGTGGTGAGGGTATATTTCGACTCTCTTCTGCAAACGATCCATATGCAAGCAGTTTGAACTGAACCTAGAACTGACCCATATGGTTCTTGCATATGGACTAAAGTTAGGAATGGGTTAGGTCACAAAAGAATGAGGGAAACACATGTGTTTTGTTTTCAGAAGAACGTCGGGTGATCCCTTTTGGCTTTGGTTTACTCGGTCAGTTGTTCCATGAATTGCTGCATCAGGAATGACTTATTGTTCCCGATTAGATCCTGAACCTTCTTTAACCACGAGCACCAGATGTTTGAGAGTTGAAAATCTTGTTTCTTGCAATAATTCTGACAGAAACAAGTGAGGTTCCCCTCCAGATTAGGTACATTAGTGACAAAAACATTTAGATGTTGCCTCGCCTGATTGTGATCTTTAAATTTTAATAGATACCTGTTCTGTCTTATATGTGCAAAGATTGGCTTATTGCCTCGCCTCCCGATTATATGCTGCATCAGGAATGACTTATTGTTCCCGATTAGCTCGATGATTCCACAAACACTTGAAGCTCTAGTTTGCTGCAAAGATTGGCTTTATAAATACCAGTGAAGGTATAAGTCTTCTTATATGTGCTTCACTTTTTTTCTAATCTGGAGCTTGTGCATTTTCTCAATTAATACCCCTTAGCCCTTGTACTCATGACAGGAATCTTTGATCTGCGAGGCTTCCGTGTTGAAAATGGTGATCTCCAGTTCTTAAAGTTTGTGGTAAGTTCATAGCTATAGACTTAACTAAGCATCCCTGATTACCTTTTTTGCTGTTTAGACTATGGAGGTATGCATGCTTACTCTTCTGCATATAAGGCACATCAGTTCAGTCCCTGAATTATATGTGTGGTCTGAGGCATTAAACAATTATCTTTATTTTGTTGATTTTCTCTCGAGAGACGGTGTTCATTAAACTTGATTTTGGATACATTTCTGCCATTGCCATGTCTGCATCTAACTTGAATCTACTAGATTGCATTTCTTTACTGATCATCGTGCTCTCCAACCCACACATTTCTTTTCCTCTGAAAATCAGCACTGTACTTTCTGATACAATACATATGTCTTAGCATCTTTACCATAATCCCCTTTTTTCTTGTGTTACAAAATTTCTAGTATTATATATTTTTTTGTAGAACCTATCCAATAGTATATCACTTTCCAGTACTGATATAATGCCATTTTGTTGCTGACCTTGGCAGATGCACCATTGGTAAGCCAAAGACAAATATAGCTGGGAGGGATTGTAGAAGCTCGTCAAGAAGTCAAAGCACTCAATAGAGTACAGTCGATCAAGCTGGCTGGGGATGGCGATTTGCTGAGAAGAAGCTGATGATCTAGGAAGCGATACAGAGGAGATGTCTTTTTCACTGGATTTCGGTGGCTGTACAAGCTCTAATTTTGCACCATTACATGTTCCTGAAACGATCTAACAGTCACATGTGTGAGGCATGGCTCTGTCTATCTGAAATCATGTTTGACCTTGCGTATGCTGGGTTTGCTTTTGGAACATTGTCATTCTGAACCTGATAATCGATCTTCAGTGCGTTATGACCTGAACCTGAACAGGTCTGTCCGACCTCAGTTCAGTTCGCACTTCAAACTTCAGTGCGTAATGATTTGATCCGCCAGACGGGAGGCTGCAACAGCAGGTCCTGTTCACAGAATGGGAACAGGTGCGTAATGTTTCTGAGCAGGTTTAACCCACAACCACGGAATGGGTTGGGGTGGGTTTTAGTCATTAACCATATGGGCAGGGTCGGGGTGGGCGATTAAATATTTGGGTGGGGGCGGGGTGGGTGAAGTTGTGCTGTGACACAATGGGTAGGGGCGGGAGTGGGGTGGGTTTATACCCATTAGCAGGCGTACTCCCTACCCAATAGCCTAAATGGTCAAATGGCCACTGTGGGCATGGTGAAAGCTAGGGATGTAAACGGATCGGATACGGACAGATATTATCAATATTGTATTTGCTTTCACATTTTCTATCAGATTCGGATTCGAACACGGATAATCTCGGATACAAATACGAATTCGAATTGCTTCGGTTATGAATATGAATAGATGTGTATCGAATACGAAGTGAACCGGATGCGGATCATGTCGGGCGCGGATGTTTATTCGGATATCGAGTAAAGACAACATTTATTCATAACGCACATGTTGTAATGCTCAAATATCATAAGATTCCAAATTCTAATTAAATTATACTTAACAAAGCAAATTAATAAACAACTTTTCCAACGATTACATAGATGACATAGATTCAATTACATGACATTCTAACTTGCACTCAAATCGATTCATCTATTTTGGAGGCTAGATTTGAATTAAAACCATGCTTGATTATAACACTAGATGACATACCATTTTAGGCACTCAACTACACGACATTGACATTCTAATTTGTTACATGCATAATATATGTAGGAGATATCAATTTATTACTAGAGTTTGAATTATTATACGATATTGAGTTTTTATTAGAATGGTATGTCGATTCATTGCTAAAGTTTGACTTTACTTCTTAAACTAGACTAAGAATAAATAAAATTCAACTTCTATAGAGTGGCAACAGGTATATTATATTTTTATAAAAAAATTTGGTGCTAATTTTATTTTTTTCTGATTTCAAATTAATTAGTTATAAACTTTTAGAGACAAATTCAATTTATATTAATGTATATATTTTACATTGTAAAACCAGAGTAGTGGAACTAGTAGATTATATTGTTAGAAAAATTTTGGTACCAATTTTATATTTTTCTGATTTGAAATGAATTAGTTATAAATTTTTAGATATTAAATTATTATTTTATTAATATATATATTATAAAACTATCCGAATTTGATATCCGAATCACCTATCCGGATTATCCGACCGGATATCCGATATCCGAGGGATATTGCCCATATTGTATCTGAATCCGATATCCGAATAAAATATCCGAATTCCTATCCGATATCTGAAAAGACATCCGGATATTCGAAAATAATATCCGACCCCTCTCGGTCGGTCGGAAAATATCCGTATCATTTACATAGTGAAAACCAAGCGCCAAGACTCTGTGCAGGCGGCTGGGCTGCGGCCAGCCACAAACCCTCAGAGCTCGCCGCAAATACTTTGTTGCGGGTTTGAGGTCGTCCGTATGGTTTAAGTAACACGCGGGCAACAAACCATTCGTGGACTTTGTGGCCGAAAATTTAATCCTGCATGTCCCGCATCGAAGGCAGCTAGGCCTAGGAGCTATCTTGCTTGCCCGGACACGCAGCTACTTGATATAAAATAAAATACTGAAGCAAAACAAGAGTCCAAAGAGGTATTAATACTCCAGAACAACCGTGTTTTCTATCATCAATCAATCAAATTAGAATTATATGACATCATCACGAATAAACAAGAACTGTTAGCTTTTCCCACGAACTGCTAGCTTCTTCCGGTTGTGGGCTTGATACCTCACAGGGTCTTTTGATACCCCTAGTAATCACTGTGGATAATCAAACTAGGATAGATTGCATCATCATCAGCAAACAAATAAGGATAGAAGATTACACTAATCATAGTAAGCTCCTATGAAAAACTACAAAATATTGCATCCCTCCAAGCATCTTGTTTCTTCAAATTAATCTAGAAAGTTCAAAAGCATAAGTTTTCATCAAAACCTCATGTCCGCAGTGTGAAGGAAATTTTATAGCTACATGGGCTCATGCCATTCCATCAATTTTTATCAACAGTTTAGTCCTGAACTTGGGTGAAGGTGCTGAGGTTAATTGCAAAACTGAAATGATGTGCTAATATTCAAGTACACAAGAAACAGGGTTTCACAACCAGTAGTGAAAACGTAATTGACAGTTCACTACAAGACATTTGATTGTAAAAATCAGGTATACTGAACTTAAGAAACTATAATTATATTTAAGAAGTGATAATGTTTTATTAGAACTGCAATGTGGATGTTAAGATTAACACGTATCATGACTAAAAGCTCGATCTGAAGTGTGAAAGAATAAACCAAGTGACGTTGTCCAACATGTAAAGATATAGCAGATACTACTATGAACATGCAAGCAGTTCCTAACTGAATGCACTACTCATCGAACATACTATGCTCTTAAGTTCTTTAGATGCAGATCTGCAGAGCAGGGCGTAGGGGTGGCTGCTACTCGGTGGCAGGGCAGAGCGTGATGGCGCAGCCCGCAGGTTGGCAACGACGTTGGCTAGAATTGAGCGGAGATGGCGGCAGCCCGACGCTTGAGCTCCGGCGCACTGCTGTGCTGCCGCGCTTCTCCACGGCGGCGTTGGAACAGTGGCGGGGCAGATGTAGGGCGCCTAGGTTGGGCCCTCGAGCCATTTCGCGGTGGGCGGCGTGAGCAGGAGATGACCGATGACGGGTGGCTGTACGGGGACATCGATTGCGGCGGAGCGCGACCTCAACGATGGCGGATTGCTTGCGGCGGCGACCGCTAATTTCCACGAGGCCACTACTGTTGGGAAACAAATATCCGGGTTTGTTGGCTTGTCCACGGGTTTAGGCCTCGTTTGGTTTTTTTATGTAGCTGTCACGTCGAATGTTGAGTTATCAATTTGAATATTTGGATGCCAACTTAATATACAAATAATTGTATAAGTTGTAATTAGAGATCGAGACGAATCTATTAAATATAATTAATACACAATTAGCGGATGGTTATTATAGCAATTAATGATCAAATTATGGACTAATTAGGCTTAATAGATTCGTCTCGTGATTAAGTCGCGACTTATGAAATTAGATTTATAATAAATATATATTTAGTACTCCTAATTAGTGTTTAAACGTGCAATGTTGATGGAACTTATGACTTAAACTTAAAAAATGATTTTGAATCGAATATCCAAATTAAAATCCATTTACACTGTTATGAAGGTAGAACAATTTATTTATGAAGTAGACTAACTTAACTGTGAAGATAGAACAAATTCATCATTGAAGCTGGATCAGTTGTTCTGGCTTCCTAAACAATTAAAAAATGCAAGGAAAATTTATTTATATTAAATGTGATATAATTTTGAAGAACGTAGTGTATATTAAAAAATGTGATATCATCATTGAAGCGGAATTTGATTTGGATAATCAGTTTAGACCTTTAATTTTTTGCTTCAAAATATCTCCTGCTTTCACCCCGCAGGTTAGTACTCGTCAAAAGACGGAAGGGCTTTTTAGGCCAGTCTCAATGCTTGGGTCATAGAGTGTCATATGTATTAAAGACTATGACACATCAGCATAATTGATGATGTGGCAATAGAGTTAGGAGAGAAAGATGATCCGGGACATCACCATGACCCGGGTCATCACCATGACCCTCACATGGCACGGTTGCCAATCATGACACGGGGATGACACTCCCCACTGAGGCCGTTCTTCATTAAGTCATGGCATATTTGATCACATAATTGTTGCACTATTTAATATTGTAAGTTGTTTATGAAACTGTGTCATGACACTGTGTACTGAGAGTGGCTATGTCATTCCAGTGTCAAAGTGATGTGGCACTTTTTGACAACCGTGCAATGATACTTTCCACTAAGAATAGCCTTATAAACAGGTTCATGGCCCGTCTTATACGCTGTGCGCGTTCCCTTCCCTCTGAAACAGCCCGTTAACTCAGACGATCAATTTGATTACATGATTCAAACAAATGCGAAAAACAAGGTTCACCATGGGTGGTTAGGTAGCATGTCTCCGACTTGATTCACTCTGGTTCCTCTTGAATTTCCTCTGCGCCAAGAGAAAGTATAATGTCTGGGGACGTTTGGCAAATTGCCGTCGAGCTTATAATTCGATTCTAGTTTTCATCCCGATAAATGTTGACGGAATGGTGCATGCCTTGGTGATCTTCAGCTGCTCAGCTGCCCCAACGACTACAACGCGTTTGCACAATGTACTTGAGTTGTCCTTTTCCACCAAGGGGCCACCCCCGAATTTCATTACTCATCGTAACGAAATTACAGAGTCATCCAGGTCTACTAGTTCGCATTTCGTAAAAGCAGGAATTAAGCGATTACAAGACAGAAAAAAACCGGAACCGGGCCAAAGTCCGCGCCCCCAAAAAACAAAACAGCCAACAAGCGGGAGTCTCCGAGTAGACGAACACAAGCGCTAAGAACAAGGATAAGAGACTAGCGATCTGATGTCTAGAATGGCTTCAAGCGGATTGGATGAGCCTGACTCCAGTAAGCCCTCCATCTTCTTGCGGATGAAAGCTCAAAGCTGCGCTCTTGAGAGCTGTCGCACCCTCCTCCAGTTGATCCTGGTCTTCTTCCTTTTGCAACCATGCCCAGTATGACAGAAACGAACATGCTGAGCAAATGATCTCAGTAGGAGACCAAATTATTTTTTCTCTCAAAACACGTCATTTCTTGCAATCCAAAGTCCCCAGCAGATCGCTGCGAGACCCGGCATGTAAAATCCCCCCCCCCCCCCTCAGAGAGGTACTCCCTCCTTCCCCGTTTATAAGGCATACACGTATATCAAGATTCAAACATTCTCATCTTTGACCAATAATTTGACTATTAAATTTTTGTTTTTATAATGCAAATTTCATATGATTGGATTCATAATCAAATATAGTTTACAATGATTATAAGTTTATAATCAAAAGTGATATAATATATGATAAATAAATGGTCAAAGTATTGTTTAGAAGACCGTGTCATGTTCCACCATGCCTTATAAATGGGGAAGGAGGGAGTATCTTTTTATCCAAACCCAGAATTGCTCTAAAGACGTAGGTCTGCAGCAGGCTCCCAAGGCTACGGCCACCAGGCTCCACACATATTTAGCCATGGTGCATTCGAATAGTAAGTGTGAGATCGTTTCAGATTCGCAGCAAAAAGAACATCTCTCATCCCCCACCCATTTCCTTTTAATTAGATTATCCTTGATTAGAATTGCATTATTGTAAATCAACCACATAAAGATTTTTATTTTCTCTATGCTTCTCATTCCCAAGGTACTTGAGTTGTCCTGGGACATCCTTCTCTGATGCTTCTCATTCCCAAGGTGCAGTGTACTTCCAGCTTACCTGGGACAACGAGTTATAATAAAGCATATGTACTCCCTCTTTTTCAACTGTGACCAAGCAATGTAGAATTGAAAGGGGATCGAAGAGAATTGAAAGGGGTAGAGAGGGACTAACCAAGGGAGGAGGATTAACCAAATAAGACCTTACGGATACCCCAAGGTGCAGTGTACGTATAGTGGAAAAATGATCAGAGGAAAAGAAATATACTGTAAGATGATGGTACGTGTCTGAACCTCGAGTCCATATAGAAAGATGGGTGGGCTTCCTTATATAGAAGAGACAAATTATTAGCAGAATAAATACAAAAAACACAGGTTGATGGGCCATCTCATACATAGCCTGTGCGCATGCCGGCCATCTATCGCCTCTTGAATTCAGTCGTTGCATCCATAATATTATTCATATGACGCGGGCCCGTCCGTCCGAGATGCTCACAGGAGAAATTTGGGGGCTGATTGTGTTAGAAATTTAGGCAATTTTAGTGGCAACTTAATCCAAAAAAATATAATCAACATGTTTGTGACATCAGATATATGCATGTGTGGTCTAAATGTGATTAGCACATAGATGATGCTTATTATCATAAGAGAAATATACCCAGCGACAGAGCCGGATGCACTAGTCGACATAGTGTCTGTTGATGTAGTCATTCCGCTCGGTGCAGTGCAGAAATGAAGCAGTGCCGATCAACAACGAGACGCCGGGAAGAAGATGATCGTCACTACACCAGCAGGAAGGAGAGGACGAAGTGAGTAGTCGTGCTGCTTGTGGACAATCCCCAAAAACGTGATTGCCGGCCTTCACCCGAGCAGGTGAACTCACGGACAGCAGCATTTCGGAGAAACTCTTGCCTCTTGGATGTGTATGTGTGAGTCAAATGCAGCAATTACTCAACATTAAAGCACACAACACACCTCCATTTTATAGTCAGGGAGACAAAAAGGCATTAAACAAAATGTTTATGCATGACCTTTTCACTAGTGCAACGGAAGCCATTAGCTCTTATGTGCATTAACGTTGCATGCACCTAATGGCTTGCAACGCATGAGCCAAATGACTTGCAACGTGTGCACCAAATGACTCCACGCGCTGCGACCCCTCCGCCGCCGGTCCGCGTCCCGTTGGCCGCCGCGGGATGAGGTGGCCCGCAGCTAGCCTCGCTAATGGGTTGGAATCCGCACCATACCCAACCCCACTCAAAATTAACATATTTAGATACCCAACCCCACCCAACCCAATTAGTTAATTTCTCAACTCTAACCAACCCGCCCCATTATAAGCGGGTAACCCATAAAAACTCATGGGTTCTACTATGCAGAGGAATTTAATGGTTCTATACTTAATGTGGGGACCACATATATGTCTAGCCACACTACTTTGCACAGAGTATCTGTCAGTCATATTGACTCATCTCTAAAAATTTCAGTCAATTTCGATAAAATTTTATAGTGTGAACGCGAGGTTTTAATTCTAGGGTCCGAGTCTTGATGTGGAGCCCACGTGTAGTTCTAGCCACGCTACTTTGCACAGAGTAGCTGCCAATCGTACTGAGTCATCTCCAACAAATTTCAGTCAATTTCGATAAAATTTTATAGTGTGAACGGGAGGTTTTAATTCTAGGGTCCGGCTCTTGATGTGGAGCCCACGTGTAGTTCTAGCCACGCTGCTTTGCACAGAGTAGCTGCCAGTCGTACTGAGTCATCTCCAACAAATTTCAGTCAATTTCGATAAAATTTTATAATGTGAACGCGATGTTTTAATTCCAGGGTCCGGCTCTTCATGTGGGGCCCACAGGTAGTTCTAGCCACACTGCTTTGCACAAAATAGCTGCCAGTCGTACTGAGTCATCTCCAACAAAATTCAGTCAATTTCGATGAAATTTTCTGATATAAACACGTGGTTTTAATTTCAGAGTCCAGCTCTCACGTGGGACCCACATATATATATAGTTATACTATTTTGTAAAAAAATCCATTTCAACCCACCCCAACCCGCCTCAACCTGCATTTATATAGAACCCGCCCCGACCCACCCCATTAACTAATACAACCCATTTTAAATCATCCAAACACACTCCATTTCAAAACCCACCCCATAAAACTCATTTCAACCCAACCCATTAGCAGGCCTACCCGCAGCACCCTCCACGCGCTGTGACCCCTCCGCCGTGACCTGCGGTACTGTAGCGAAAATGGCCTCTCATGCCATATTTCAATATAATGTTTTGGCGATTGATGACACACACAACACTTGGACTAATATGATTGTTAAAGATGACCATTCTCAGGCTTTTAGGTTCAAGTGATGACAAAGAGAAGATAGGCGTAGCTAGGCCCAAAGGGCCGCCCCCTACGGGGGTTCCGCTACCCGGTTAGCGGACGGGGGTCGAGGGGGAGCCGCCCCTCGCGGGTCTCAGGGCAGCGCCCTGAAAGCTCTTCGATTCAGGAGCACCGGAAGAACCGACGCCAGGGCATCGGAGCATCCGGTGGTAGTCGGAAGAACCGACGCCATAATACCTTGGTGCAGAAAGGAATCGAAGCCAAGTCAGCCTATAGGCACCGGTTGAACCGACGGTCCAAAATAGGGCGTCGGTGCATTGGGCGTCCTATGTACCAGAGACGATGTCAAGCGCCCAGGAGAAGTTTCTTCAGCACCGGTTCAACCGACGGTGCATCGGAGCATACCGTCGGTGCATTGGCCGTCCTTTGTACCAGAGACGATGTCAAGTGCCCAGGAGAAGTTTCTTCAGCACCGGTTCAACCGACGGTGCATCGGTGCATACCACCGGTGTAATGACGTCAGCGTCCAGGAGAAGATTCTTTCAGCACCGGTTGAACCAGTGAGGCATCGGTGCATTGCATCGGTTCAACCGGTGGTCTCTGCGTCTGCTGTCAGGACTCCAACGGCTACTTCATGTTGTGAGTGACCGGATGAACCGACGCTACCCCACCAAGAGGCATCGGTTCTTCCGGTGATACGCAGTTTTTCAGCTGACCGTTGGAGCAACGGCTACAAGACTTGGTGGCCTATATATACGCCTCACCCCGTCCATTTGAAGTGTGCTGGAGTTGCTGAACATCCCAAACACACCCAAGAACATCTCCAACCACCATAGAGCTTCATTGTACATCATATAGGCTTAAGCACACTTGTGAGAGTGCTTAGTGCTTGTTTAGGGATTAGTTCTTGCGAGAGCTCCCTTGAGAGAAGTCTTGCTGCGGCAAGCAACTTGTGATCCGTCGTGTGACCCTCTGTCTTGGTGTGGAGTGGCAACGACACTTTGTGCGGGGGAAGAGGAGGCCCCCTCCTTGGTGGAGAAGCTCCGTAGTGGATTTCGGCCGGGTGACCGAGAGAGACGGTGGCGGTGCACGAGACTCGGTGTCTTGTGGGCACTTGCCTTTGCTTGCCGGCATCGCCATTGGTGGCGTAGTGCAAGACGGTGATCGGAAGAGCCTCGGTGTCCCGTGGACGTAGGCGTTTATGCCGAACCACGTTACATGACCGTGTCTACTCGGGAGTTTGCATCCCTCTTGCACTTACCTCTTTACTTACCGCATTACGTTTCCGCACTTACTCTACCTTGCATACCTTTACTTTCCTAGTTAGTTTGATTAGGATTAGCTAGGTTGCAAGTCTTTTTAGGGGTAAGTAGAGAGTAGCATAGATAAACCTTAGTCATAACTAGCATGCGTAGGACGTGTTAGGTTTATCTTATGCAAGTAGTTTGAGCCCTAGGATAGAAAAGCGATTAGCGACCCTATTCACCCCCTCCCCCTCTAGGGTCGGACACCCCGGTGATCCTTACAGGTACTCCTTGGCCGACGCGCCGCCGCGGGAGGAGGTGGCCGGCGGCGGCCGCGGGCAGGGGCAGCGAGGAGGAGGTGGCTGCGGGGGTGCTGCTGCGGGAAGGAGGCGGCTGGCGGCGGCCGCGGGCAGGGGCGGCAGGAAGGAGGTGGCTGCGGGGCGCTGCTGCTGGAAGGAGGCGGCCAGCGGCGGCCGCGGGGTGCCGTTTGCCGGAGGAGGTGGCCGTCGGCGGCGGGGAGAGGTGGTTGAGGGGCAGCGGGGAGGAGGTGGCGGGGCGCTGGGGAAGAAGCGACGGGAGAGGGAGATAAGGAGGAAAGAGAAAGAGGGAAAGAAAAATAAATGAAAAGGAAAACAGGGAAAAAAGAAAAGCAAGGGCATTATAGACATTTCATCTTTCCTATGTATTTTAAACAACCTGGAGAAGTTTTTTTGCCAAACGTTTTTCAAAACGGCTCCAACTCCACCAGAGAAACCGCTCCACCAGAGGAGCCGGAGCTGAAGCCGTTTTTGAGGAGCCGGAGCCCTGCCAAACTCGCCCTTAACCACCAAACGGCCTTGGATTTGCATTTAGTTTCTGCCAGTGGTGTGCAGCCATCATGTGCATGTGGACGTACATATTGCTGACAGTACTACACCCATGTTCTCATGAACATTGCTGACACAGCAAGTAAACCGGCCGATGCAATAAGCCAGCACATCACCAAGGGAGAGATAACAATAATAATGCCAGTTTATTGTCAGCGAAGACGCACATCGTCGATTGCTGCATCCACCGCTTAATGTCAATTTGTTCTTATGGTTGATGTTAACATTTCAAACTCTGATCCGTCAATTCTGTTTACATGTTTTCGATTATTTTCCGTGATTCTATCGTTTTGATGACTGAGAACGCTGTGAAAGGCATGCACCATGGCAACACAATGAGAAACGGAGCTGACCATGCGAACAATTATAGAGTGGATTTTACTAACATGCATTACTGCAAAATCATCCATGTCCAAAAAACCTTGCTGGCAAAATTAGAACCGACGCCGATAAATTATTCTTGTCTGTTCTGTATAGCCCAGACCGCCTGATACTTATAGTAGCTATATATTCCATTATTCCTGCAGGTCATGAAGAAGAGAGAAATACTCTCGGCACGACCATCCAGCAAGGCTACACCATGCTTCGACATTTTTCAAGGTCCCATGCATCTGAGCTCCAAGCACGCTCACTCGGTCCACTACTAGAAAACAGTATTTCGGTCCAGGCTAAAAGTACCAGCTGCAATTGCAATCGGTGCTGATGCGCTGCAATTGCAACCGGTACTGATGCTCACATCAGCACCGATTGCAATTGCAGTTGGTACTTTTAGTCTGGACCAATGACTCAAAGTGGATGGAGAGAACTTTTGGCACCGGGTTGCACAACAGCCTGGTACTAATAATTAAGAATCAGCACCGGTTAGTGCCATAGCCCGGGACCAATGAACGAAACATGTTTTAGTTCCGGGTGATAGCACGCACCGGTATTAAAACATTACAATCAGCACCGGTTGAAAAACAACACCCGGTACCAAAAAGATGGCCGGCCTCCCTCCTCGATATTTTAAGTGCCTGGCCACCGGCTCCTCTCTCATCTCTCTTACCCTCTCATTTCTCTACTTCTCATCCCTCTTATCTTGTCTGGAGCACGCCGCCATGGGCAGCCAGCCGCCGCCGCCATGGCGCGTGGGCTGCCACTGCCGCCGCCGCCGTGGTGGGGCGCTCTGGCCGCCAACGCCGCTACTGGCGCGGGCTGCCGCCACGGGACCTGGCCGCCGCCGCCGCCGCCGCTGCCACCGCCGCCGTGGGGAGTGCGGGCCGCCACCGCCGCGGGATCCGGCCGCCGCCGCCGCGGGATCCGGCCGCCGCCGCCGCCGTCGTGGGGCGCGCAGGCCACCACAGCGGCGGGTCTGCAGGAGCCGGCTTCTGGTGCCGGAGTGCGTGGGTCGCCATCGGGGGATTGAGCGGGCCGCCGCCGCCGCCGGAGCCGGACGGGAGCCGGCCGTGTGTGATTTTTTCTCTTTTTTTCTTATTTTTCAGAAATAGATATGCATGTGGAATTATATGGATTGTATCTATCTTATGAATGATTCTTTGAATGATTTGTAGTATCTATGAGTATTTTGTGCACGGTTCTTTGGAACATGTGGTTGATTGGAGTATTTTGTATCGATCTATTTAATAACTTGTGAACGATTTTTTGAACGATCTATTTAATATCTAGTGGAGGATGCGAGGAGAACGGGGGAGAGGATGCTAGAGAGTGGCCATAGCGGTCCTTGGTACCGGTACCAATGGAGGTTTTGGGTACCGGGTGATTTACCTGGTGACAATGACAGGTGCTATTGGTCTCACTTTGCTAGTACCGGTTGGAGAACCGGGACTGAAGTCAGGTTTCAACCGGTACTAAGCTCTTTTTCTAGTAGTGGTCGTAGACTCACCAAAGTCCAAACCCTACCAGTGTGATCAAAATCAAACGATGAGACAACCTGGCGATGCTGGGAGACGGATGTATGCAGCCAACTCAACCGATCATTACGGGAAAAAAACACAGCTTTAGTGTCGGTTCTAAACTCTCAATAGTATCGGATTTCCAACTGGTATTGCAGATCCAAACCTAAAGGTTTCGATCTTTATTATTGGTTGCATGCCCTGTAACTAAAAGGACTATTTAATACATGTTGGCAACATAAGACGTTAAACTCCGGAAGAGGCCTCCATGCAAAAAATATTCAAACCTAGAAGAGGGTCCCTACGTACGCGTGTGATACACTACTACAAAAAATGATTTATCACAATCTTTTTTTTAGCACCTTCGAGGCGGGCAGAAAAAATGATCACCTCGGTTAATGCTGGGCATTAACCTCGGTTAGAGAAACCGCCTCGCAAAATACATTAACCGAGGCATTCAGCAATTAAACGACCACCTCGATTAATACCCCTATTTTCGAAGGCGGACACATTATATAGACCCACCTTTGTTAATAGACGGAGCCCAATTAAAACTCATATGAGCCAGTTATTGAGAAGACTACATAATTCAACCAAAACCAAAACCCTAACCCTACTCCCTCTCTCTCCCCCCCTTCCCTCGCACGGGCCCTCCACTCACCTCCCTCCCTCTACTCCTGCCGCCGCCGCCCCTCTCTCCCTTCTCCCTCTCTCTCCACACGGCGGCGCCCCTCTCCCTCTCCCTCTCCACCGCACCGCAGGATGGCGCGCCAATGCGAGGCGCGGGGCGGAGCAGGGCGAGCGCAGCGGCGGCCTCCCCAGGTCTGGCGAGGATTAGCGCGACAGCGGCCTCCCCGGATCCTCCTCCTCCTCGCCTTCGTCCCCTACTCCGGAGGTCGCCTGCAGTGGCGGCTGTGCGGCCCGCGGCAGGGCGGAGCCCACGGCGGCGGCCTGCAGCGGTGGCAGGGCAGAACCCGCTGCGGCAGCCAACAGTGGCAGCGGCGCGCGGTGGCCGGGCAACAGCGGCAATGGGCTTAGCGGGCTCATGATGGGCTCAATCGGTTGAACTCTTTTTTTATTTGATTAACCGAGGCGGGCATGCAACCGTCTCGGAAAATAGGTCATTTACTGTGACCTTGAATTTGAGCTAGTTGCAAAAATCGTCTCGGTTAATTAGTTTTGCCCACCTCGGTTAAGAATTTTGTAGTGATACTAATGTTAGTATAGGTATTAGTATTGCGTGATAACACTAACCGTAGTTTTAGCATTTATATCAGATCTAACTCTCACTGATATATTTGTGGTGGATGGATGCCTCACTTTCTAATAGAGGTTCGCCAAATCCTGACTCGTTCGAGTCTCTCTCCATGAATCCCAACAGAGAAAGATGCATGTTTTGTATAGAAGGACCGTAATATATATCTAATCATTATAAACTAGTACATAACTGGAAATTGCTGCCCTTGAACAATTACTGGTGCAGATTCTTTTTCGAGAGCTGTTCGTTCCATTAATATGAACCTAATTTGATGGTTTCACCGGGCGCTGCCGAGGAAGCAGATGAAGCAGCGGCCTGATTTGGACGAAATGGATACGAGGCACAAACCCTGGACGGCTATCCATCATGTGCCCGGATGAAGGAGGCATGCGTGATTGCCCGTGGTACATGTTCAATCCAAACTCCATTAGTGTGTGATGGTCTTTCAAGTTCAGCGCTTTGAAATTTTTGGTTAGGACTACCCTGGTTTCAATTCCTAGATCAGCCACCGATGATTGCAGAACAAGATTTCCCGGTGCCACTCATTCCCAAGCCATGCTCACTTTCTTTTAGTATCACTCGACGGCTCCATGCCTTGTTATCTAGGTCTAGCTTAGTCTGTAGGTCTTTGTACGTATCGCCATGAAGGATCTCACAGGTACAAACATGACGCGAGACAGGAATCGAGTATGGGTTCCTTATATGTAGCCATGACTGCCGAAGGACTCAACCATATGTCCATATGGGATGTTGAAGGTACATTTTATTTGTTGGCCGCCATCTGCGACAATATATAGGCCTAGTGGATGGTGGGGCGGTATTGGGGGCGGGCCCAGTTCAATTTAAAGGTATTCAACCAAATTCTGGTTATGATCAATGTTATGATGTTGGCACATAATTGTGTGTTGTGAATCTACCGCGGAGCAGGATTCTAATCGCAATGTGTTTGGCAGATATAACAGCCACAGCTCCGGTGACGCGGCGTGCAGCTTCGCGGCCATGTACTCCTCCCCGTCGACGCTGCAGCAGGCGACCACGGTGGTCGCGCGCTACGACGACGCGGCGACGGCGCCACTTCCGCCGCCGCAGCGGCAAGCGTCGTCTTCGCTCGCGGAGTTCTCCCACGCCCCGCCGCAACAGGCCGCCGACATCACTATCAACAGCTGGGCCGGTGGCCTGGCCATCGACGACATGTTCCTGCCCAAGCTCCTCGGGGTCGGCGACTTCCCGCCCGGCGACATCTTCGGCGGCGGGCTCGCCCCGCTGCTCCAGGACAGGGCGTCGTCCCTGCAGGAGCTCGCGGCGTGCTACTTCCCCAGCGCGCAGGTGGCGGAGATGTGGGCTGCCGCCGGCCGCGCCCAGGCCTTGGTGGCCGCCGCCAGCCGCGCCCAGGCCCTGGTGATCGCCGCCGGTCGCGCTGGCAGCGCAGGTGGAGGAGGGATCATCCTGGCTAGTCGCCGGCCGCCTGGACATCGACGATCTCTGGTTGGCCGCCGCCGAGATGGAAGGCGGCGCCGCCGGCGCCCTCCCCAGGAAAGAACGGGATGCGAACGATCTCTAAAACACGGTACGGGAGGGGAATCGCTAGGAAAAAAAAAGAAAATGAAGGTTATCTGTGTAATGGATGACAAAGGTGGATAATTTCCACCAACTCCACAAAATAAGAGTTGGTGGAGTACCTCTTAAGATACTCCATGGTTTTGGTGGAGTTGGGAGCTAGATCCATATTTTTTTTGTGGATCTGGAGTTCTCGGAGCTGAGATGTTTGGCTAGAAAAATCCGGAGTGGAACTGTTTTTTTGAATCTGGAGTTGCTTGGAGTTGCACCAAATTAACACGCCCTTAGTTGTAGGGCAGCAATGTTCGGCTGCTCTGCTGCCCCACTACATGTATGGCCAATGTTCCTAGCCACCGCGCGATTGGGATTTTCATCGTCGCAGAAGAGCACACTCAAATGTTTCTGTTATTTTCTAGCCCCTGTATCCATTTTCTGGCTCACGTCGCCTCTGTGACCTTCGCGTGCCCAGCAGCTCCTTGTGACACCATGATTGATGCTAGCCAGTAGCTGCTGACCATGACCTGTTTTTTTTCCTTTTGTTTAATTAATTATCCTTTTATTTTCTTTCCACAAGGGTGCACGGCGCATAGAAGCAATAAGAGAAAGCAGTGGTATGATCCAAGAGACCGACATGCCTTGAATTTTGTGCAAGACAAATTCAAGCGAAAAATTACTTTTTCAAATCGATTATCTAAATTAAAATGCAACTACAACATTATGAAGGTAGAACAATCCAATTGTGAAGGTAGAACAATTTCATTATAAGCCGAAACAATTGTTCCGACTTCCCAAACAAATTGTTCCAGATTTTTTAAAAATGAATTTAAAAAACTGCTAATAAGAAACATCTGAAAACGGTTAAGTATGATATAATTTTGAAGATCTTAGTGTATATAATGGTGTAGCGGAATTTGATTTGAATAATCAGTTTAGAAAAACTAATTTTCTGCTTCAAAATATCACCTGCTTCACTTACTATTACTAATTGGAGGCTCTTTTTAAAACTTCGAGGTGAAGCCACCTAGAATCTTAAGTGGACAGTCTAAAAAATAGAGAAGTCCTACAAATTCTCATAAAAATAAGAAACATCTTGCCATCAATTCGGCATCTCTAATCATAATAGCCATTGGATCTGCTATCTTTTTCTAATAAATTACCCATCTCTGCCATTATGAAAATAGACCAAGTAACCCCTAAATATGTATATAAATTACCCACTTTTGCAATTTATAACAAATGATCTAAAGTAACCCTCTAATCTTTATGTAAATTACCCACTTATGCACTATAAAATAATATCAAATAACCCCCTAAATTTTCATATATATTATCCAATGATATCATAATAAAAAGTTAAAATAAACCCTAAATCTGAATCAAAATTATATTATTATAATAAAATCTTAAAGCCCATCTATATAGAATTCTAAATTACTATTTCTATCATTATTAATATATTATATTTATATTATTATTATATAAAAACACTAAACATAATGTGTGTGTCACCATATATTCATGTATAAGAGAAGAGATAAGAATACCAAGTTTCATGTTGTTCATAGCTCAAACAAAGTGTTCAATTAAATAAAGAGTAAATTGCACCCACCATACAATAACTTGTCAGGTGGGTGCAAATTGGTCCAACAACTCATAAAATGCTCAATTTAGTGCAATAAGTTGATAGGTGGGTGCAGATCGATCCAGCAACTTGTAAAATGGCCACTTGATGCAATAACTTGGCAAATATGTGCAATCATAGTCCAAACATTACACGGTAATGTAACTAACGCAAAGTCTCAATAAAGAGTATATTCATATTAGAACAAATTATTAAGTATTATTTGACCATTGATTTTTATGCTGCGCCTGCGTGGTGTATCTGGCCAGGATAAAAAGCCTCACTGTTTAGAAATTAATATTATGTCTTTACATTAAATAATTTTTATTGTGATTTAATTTTAATTAAAACTATTTAATTTGTTATTCAATATTGAAAAATTCACCCTCACTGTTCCCATATGTTGGATTATATGCACTATTAAACTAAAAAAGCCAATATGTTGATGCAAACTATTGATACCTTTTAGGAGCTTGGTACATATATTTTTAAAGCCTCATATATTCGTTAGAAAGGAAAAATGAGTTAAATAAACAGAAACAAACATGAGCATTGTTGAATACATGAGCAAAAGCGCAGAAGAAACCTAAGGTTTCAGGGTCTCTCTTATCGACTTCAGTGTTTGAGTGATGCTAATGGTGTAATTCTAAAATTTGTTTGCATTTGAATTAATAAAAATTGTACATAGTTGAAAAGCAACAACCGGATCACCATCAATAATTTCCATTTATAAAATTTAAGAATTATTGATGTTCATCTACTTTGCATAATATGTTGATGTTGTAATGGTGATTAAATAATATATTATTTTTAGTAAAACCATAATTAATTTATTCTGAGAATAAAATTATTGGAGTCCAATGCCACACAAAAATCTACGGTCAACTAATACGTTCGGACATGAATATACTTTTTATTGTGACTTGACGTTAGCAAATATATTATCGTGTAATGTTTGGACTGTAAATGCACCAATTTACCAAATTATTGTATTAAATTAAGTATTTTCTAAGTTATTGGATCAATCTACACCTAGCTATCAAGTTATTGTACTAAATTGAGCACTTTACAAGTTGTTGGACCAATTTGCATCCACCTGTTAAGTTGTTGTATGATGGGTGCAATTCACTCTTAAATAAATATGAAATATACACGAAGGTGTAATGCAATGTGAGAAAAAATTGTTAGTAACTAAACCTATCACATTTATTACAATTACATAATACTAAATGCGTATCTTTACAGTACTAGATTAGAATATTTAATTGGTTAAAGAGAGCGTGGGATAGATAATTATTAGATATCTCTAACTAGTCTGTGTAGGAGCACGGATTGATAAACTATTTTGGGCTAATATCTATTCTGCAACGTGACAGCATGGAGTCACCAGCGCTACTCCGAGTAGCCCCCGATATACTTGAGCTAATGTGGGATATACTTCTCTGATGCTTCTTATTCCTTAGTTATACAGCATAAGTCCTTTTTTTCAGTTACCAAGCAATGTAGAATGTCTGGGAACGCACCGGCTGGTTCACTACTTCTTAGATTTGTGGTTTGTTCGGTTTAAAGGGAATTGAAATTAAATCGGATGGCAAGTTAAAATCCTCCCAATCCCTTAGAGTAGGGATTAACCGAATAAGATTTATAATTCGCGGTGTAGGTAGTGGAAAAATGGTCAAAGAAAGAGGAAAATACTGTAAGATGGTACATGTCTGAACCGTGGGATCGAGTCCAAGAAAAATGTTGGGAGGGCTTCCTTATACTTATAGAAGAGCCGAATTAGTTGGCAAAATAAATACGAAAAACACAGGTTCATGGGCCGTTTCATACACCCCCACCCCGACCCCCCCCCCCCCGTGGGGCGCACACCCCCCCCCCCCCCCCCCACCCCACCCACCCGCTCTGTGTAGCAGCCCAGAGGGGCAGGCATGCCAGCCATCTAGGCTTCAGTCGTGCCCCCTAAAAAAACAAAAATCTAGACTTCGGTCGCTGCATTTGGTTCCTGCCCGTCCGAGATGCTCACACGAGCAATTTGATTACGCCGCCCGTTGCAGGTTTGGTTTCACTACTGATCTATTTCCGATTTGGTTTCGAACTAGGCCACTGCATCATGAGTCCACGACATGCTGGCGCGCTCAGGTCGCTGTTCTACCCTTGCATCACTTCAAAAAAAAAATTTACGATTTCACATTACAACTCGAACACTTGCAACGTACGCATACTTACCCGATGAACACAAATACGTAATTCTACGCGTATGAGCATCTTCGAAGAATGAGCCGGTAAATTCTCAAAATTAACAACGTCACCCACTTGTGGAAATCGTAGTTTCTGTGACAAACGGCTTTCGTCACTGGGAGGCAAATTCATCACAAAGAAAGCCATGTGACAAATTTCAGTTCATCATAAAATGAGCGTCAAGTTTGTGTTTATGTGATGAAACATCCAAAAATGTCACGGAACTGTTTTTTTCTGTGATGAAAAAACTTTCATAACAGAACCATTCTTTGTTCTGTGACGTGTCGTAAAAATGTCACAAGATGTCCAGATCCACGTGGTCATAGGCCCGCTACCCAACCCTGGCCCAAAATTAGTGACGTAAATAAACGTCATAGATCATCGCCATGTAGGATATAAGAACTCTTGTAGTGTTTGGCTATATATATCCACCATGTGGATGCATAGGCAGATTTAATCCTTTACCTAAAAATTCTCACCATCATACAATTGGTTTGGAAGACTTCTTGCAAGCTTGAGCACAAAATCGGCTTCTTACGACTTCTTACGAATGACAGTATGTACTCCCTCCGTATTGTAAAGGAAGTCGTTTTGAGTTTGTCTTAAGTCAAATATTTTAAACCTTGACTATAAATAAATTCTTTTGAGTTGAGTTTGAAAATATGATAGCAATGTAAGTAGATTCATCTAGAAATATAGTTCCTCAAAAGTATATTTTGACTATATTTTATAAATTTTTATAGTAAAAAGATAGTGGTCAAAGTTGTTTTTGGAGACCGTGTCGATATCCTAAACAACTTCCTTCTTGATATGGAGAGAGTACCAGCTTATAACCGAGTTCTTTGTGCACTTTATCCTACATAAAATTTGAACATCTCCTAACAATGCAGCTTTTGCTTCCTAATGCTGGAACATTGCTGACCAATAGATGCTGCAGGATGAAGAAACACACCAAAATGTACGGTCCTTCAAGACCAAGCTTGCAATACCCCTTATTTATGGCTATCAGTACTTGGAGTGCATCCAAATTGTTAGAAATTCCTTCCATTCCAAATTATAGTTTGTTTTGACTTTTTTAAATTCATAGTTTTTACGATATATCTAGACATCCTGTATATCCAAGTGTATATCAAGCAAAAGCTATGTATTTAGAAAAGTAAAAACTATCTATAATTTAGAACAGAGAGAGTATGATGCAATCTTCAACAACATCATTCAGCCTCAACCTCAATGGACAGTTACACATCAAAATTCAAACATAAGTTCTCAATGCTTATGCATCATGCGAAAAAGAGCAACTTTCCATATTGATGAATCCAGGTTGCACCCTTAGCCATGCAAAGGAAAAAGAAATTAGGTGGTGCATAAACCCTCAAAATATAAATAAACACTTCAAGATATTTGAATTCGTATAAAATGTTGAATCGCAACTTCAAAAAAATATGAAATAAAACTTCTAACACCCGTGCATAAAAAAATGAAATCATATGTCAACTACGGAAAAGAAAAATAATAATAGCATGATGCATCTATCACACTCCGAAAAGGCAGAAGGTGGGAAAATAGGCAAGAAAAAAAATGAAATTAGCATGCGTAGCGAGTCAGTACTTAAAAAAAGAGAGCCAAGAAAAAAAATGGGAAGACCATATACATTGTGCGGGGACGGGGAGAGTAAGCCTGCCAAGGTCAAGAAGCCTGTGAAAGGAAAATGAATGTCGAAAGTGACTGAATGGATTGATTAATCTATTATACAGTGTGTAAGATATATATACAAGACAGAGGACAGTTACCATGGCCGAAGGGGTGCCTATTCCCCAAAGAGTGTATTGTGTCCAACGTAACCTTATGAAGGGGTGTCATGTCATTAGCAGTTGCTAATGAGGTGATTATCCTAATTGATCATTAATTAATTAATCTAATTAATCCTAACACTCCCCCTTGATCAATTAATCTTGTATAGGCACTGTTGTTTGTTCATCAGTCATAGTCTTGAAGCTTTGGAAAAACCTTGTGGGAAAAAACCAAAGTATATCGATATACCAGGTAAAACTCATTGAAAATCTAGTGGGAAAAATAAGGAGAAACGCCATAATATATATAACTCCCAATGTTCATAGACCCTTTAGGTAATTCTAAAGACATAGTCTAAAACAATTTGATCTAAGATCAATATGTCATATATTATCCTTGAAAAACCTCTGTGAGGAAAAATAGATAATATGACAATTTCCATGTGTTAACATTACCTCATTAAAAACTTTATGTGAGAAAACTCTCTAGAAGTAAAACTCGTATAAAGAAAAGAGTGTAATGTGATGCTTATGTAGATTATATCTTAATGAGATTCTCCCACTGATTCTTGCAAATCTCTAAGCCTTCTCATACCAATGCCCTCAATGCATTTACGAAATGCGGTGTATGGTGGAGACTTTGTGAATAAATCCGCTAGATTATCACAAGATTTAGTTTGCAAGATTTCGATCTCTCCATTCTTTTGGAGTTCATGGGGGTAGAACAACTTAAGGATAATATGCTTAGTCATATTACTCTTAATATAACCTGACTCCATCTGAGTAACACATGATGAATTATCCTCAAAGATAATTGTGGGTGTATTAATCGTACCAATACCGCATGACTGTATTATGTGGTTTATCATTCTGCGGAGCCACACGCATTCGCGTGATGCCTCGTATAAAGCTATTATCTCAGAATGATTGGTGGGTGTAGATACTAAGGTATGCTTTGCAGACTTCCAAGATAGTGTTGTACCACCTTGTAAGTATACAAAGCCAGTTTGTGATCTGCCATTGTGGGGATCTGATAAATAACCAGCACCTGTATATCCTAACAAAACCGGATCTTGATTTCTGTCATAAAAATAATTCAAGATCTCTAGTGCCATTGATGTATCTAAATACCGTTTAAATTGCTACCCAATGATGTTTGGTAGGAGCAGCAAAATCATTGGGTATACCGATATGATACAAAATTCTGTTGAAGATTTTTTAATGAAGACTCATGGGCAGTCATCATTATTTGTGTATCCCTTCAACTTAAGGAATTCACTTAACCGATTGTACCACATTCGGCCTGACTGCTTTAAGCCATATAATGACTTTTGCAATTTAATGCAATACATGTTGCGATTTGCCTTGGGTTTTGGTATGCTAATTCCATCAGGAACTTTCATGTATATATCCAAATCTAATGACCCATATAAATATGCGGTCACAACGTCCATCAACTGCATAGATAGACGATTTTGTACTGCCAGAGATATTAAGTATCGGAAGGTTATTCTGCTCATTACCGGAGAGTAAGTTTCGTTGAAATCAACGCCAGGTCTTTGCGTAAAACCTAGTGCCACTAGCCTTGATTTATATCTCACCACTTCATTGTTTTCATTCCTTTTACGAACGAAAACCCATTTGTATCCCACAGGAAGGATAACAGGAGGTGTTGGCATTACTGCCGAAAATAACTTCCTTTTATTAAGCGAGGCAATCTCTGTTTCAATTGCAATCTTCCATTTATCCCAATCCGAGTGCTTCTTGCACTCAGTCATAGACTTAGGATCTGAATCGATTTCAAGGATATTTGCAATTTGCTTAGAGAAGTAAAAGTCGACTATTATTGACTTACGGTCATAAGACTCTCCAGTCTCAATGAAATTTATAGCTATTTCATTTACCCTTAAAGATTCATCATGACTTCCCGAAATGATGGATCTAGGATCTTCCGATGATCCAGCCTCAGTGTTTATGCGCATATTTGAGCTGGGGTGTGGATTATAAATATCCACAGGACATACAATGTCCTCTAGGTGTCTTTCAACCAAAGGTTGAGTTGCATTTCCAGTCTTCTTTTGTTTGTTTGCAATCGCATGCTATTTCTTGGAAGTGCTTCTCCCCCTCTTTTTGCCAAGTTGGGGATGAGTGATTTTATTAGGTACCTCCACTCTTTCGGGCACATTACTTGTAGGATGGAGAGACTTTGTGAACCTCTATAATCTGTAAAAGCGTCTATCAGATTATTTGCAATATTTTGCAAATCAATAATTCTCTGAACTTGTTGTTCAGCTTTTGTAGTACGTGGATCAGAAAATTGGATGTCTTTTGCATTCCAATCTATTTCCTAGCATTTCTTTTGGTACAATTCTCCCCTTAATGCCGGGAAATGATCCTCATTAAAAATACAATCAGCGAATCGGGCAGTAAATAGATCCCCTGTCATAGGTTCTAAGTACTTTATGATCGACAGAGATGAATATCCGATATAGATCCCCAATTTCCTATGGGGGGCCCATGGATGTTTGCTAAGGTGGTGAGATGGGTACGTATAATGCGCACCCAAATTTATGCAAATGGGAAATATTTGGTGAATTCCCACGTACTAACTGCAATGGGGAGGTTTCATGATATGCAGTTGGTCGTAGTTGGATTAGGTCAGCAGCGTGCAGAACTGCGTGACCTCAACATGACGAAGGCAATTTGTAATTCATCAACATAGGTCTTGCAATGAGCTTGATTCTTTTAATCAATGATTCAGCCAAACCATTTTGAGTATATACGTATGGGACTGAATGCTGAACCTGAATTCCCAATGCCATGCAGTAATCATCGAAAGCACGGGAGGAGAATTCAGCAGCATTATCCATACGAATTGACTTAATTCAATGTTCAGGATAATAGGCTTTCAACTTGATAAGTTGAGCCATTATTTTGGCAAAAGCATGGTTGCATGTCGACAAAAGAGACATGTGAGACCAACGCGTAGATGCGTCTATCAATACCATGAAGTACCTGAACGGCCCCGATAATTGTTGGATTGGACTACAAATATCTCCTTGAATTCTTTCAAGGAATTTTAGTGGTTCAGCTCGAATTTTAAGATATGATGGTCTTAAAATTAATTTCCCTGTTGCACAAGCAGTGCAACAAAAATCTTTATCTTGGGGAAATTTTATCTTTTCCATATCATGACCTATGGAATTGCCGATAATTTTTCGCATCATCCCTATTCTAGGGTGCCCAAGTCGATCATGCCAGTTTCGGATTGTATCGATGTTGTGAAAAATTATCTTATAAGCAACATGAGCAATGGGCTTTATGTATATAAAGTACAATCCGGTTTGGAGTGAAGAAAACTTCTCACAGATTTGTTTGCCGAATCTCATGAGTTTAGTTAAGAGAAGAAATTCCTCTTTATTATCCTGATGTGTTTTCACATGGAAACCATTCTTACGGATATCTTAATAACTTAGAAGGGTACGAGTCGAATCGGGATACAACAAAGCATCCTCCATCGTTATTTGTGTACCCATAGGAAGAGTAATAGTAGCTCGACCTGAACCAACTATTAACGCATCTTGACCAGCAATGGTCATAATATTTCCTTCTCTTTTCTCAAGAGTCTGGAAACATTTTATCTCTCTAAGTATAGAATTTGTGGTACATGAGTCCACAAGAGTACAAGACATAATTCTTCCTCCTTTGGATTGTTATCAACAGACATCTTTATGTAAAACAAATGTAATTTAAATGCACAAGTGTAAAAAATAGAGAGGACATACAACATATTATATATCAAATAGCATAGTATGATACAATAATATCTATGTGACTTTGTACAGATAGACAATAAAACTAACAAGTTTGTACAATGTTAAACAATATGAATCAAAACAACTATGTACAACTTAGATTATTACAATAAATATTCAATCTGAAATCAATTCTGGACTGAGATTACTCCAAATCTCCAAATATGTCTCCAGAACTAAAGTCTATGAGCATATTGTCCGGGGTTGGAAGATCGTCTTCTATATTAAGAGACTTATTGTTTCCTTGTTTGTGGGCCTGCTCGGAACAACTCTCCTTTGGGGTAGCCTCAGATGTAAGATTGAAGTGTGTTTCATATCTTTTATCTCCTGCTTGCTTGCCCTCCTTTAAAGGCTTTTGGTATAATGCAACCAAATGCTTTGGTGCACGGCAATCCTTAGCAAAATGCAAGAAATCACCACATCTGTGACACTTGTTGTCTTTCTTGGATCTCGCATTGTCTCTTTTCCACTTGTGTGAATTAGGTCTTTGCTTTATATTATGTTTGCATTGACCAGAGGTGTTCTTTGGAGTGGGTCCATTGAACTTTTTATTCTTAGCCTTTTTCTGTACATTGTGAACCTCAGGCAAAAGCGCCGAACCAAATTGGCGCTTATGATGATTCTTCATAAGAAGTTCATCATGTTTTTCTGCTTGAGACAATGTATGAATAAGCTTCGAATAAACCTCGAAATTTTTAGCCCTATATTGCTGTTGCAATACTCGATCAGGTGGAAGCATAGTAGAGAGTGTCTTCTCTTGTTGGCTCTTTCTCGCAAAACTTCAATTTAGAGCAAATTTTGTGAACAGCGTGATTGTAGTCTGCCACAGATTTAAAATCTTGGAGACGTAAATGATTCCATTCATGATTAGTCTGTCGGTGTTTACCGCCAAGCCTGCTCAGGGATACCCTTAGCAGTAGGGTTTGTAGGTAGGGATCGGCTGCTCTAGAACTCGATGGTACAAGGAACACAAAGATTTAGACAGGTTCGGGCTGCGAGTTTGCGTAATACCCTACGTCCTGTGTGGTTTGTATTGCCTTAGGTGTTGATAATTGTTTGGAGGGGGTCCCTGCCCGCCCTTATATATCCGGGGGGGCAGGGTTACATGGAAAGTCCTAGCCGAGTACAGTTGGAGTCCTACTACAACAGAATTGGGTAGTTTCCTTTGTACTGCAGCTAGTTCTATGCCTATTTGTGTAGTTACAAAAGAGGTAAGGTACATCCATGAGCTATCCGTTACTCTAGAACATTCTATGTCTATAAGCAGTCTCGCTGTCCCGGGTCTGACAAGCCCCCGAGCTCTTCGTAGCCGAGTCCTGCAGGCATCGAGTACTTGGCTGGGCGTCTTCGAGTACTTCAAGTAGTCAAAACATCCTTCTGGTTGCTTCTGGTCCTTCCTTCAAATACGTCGAGTAGTCCTTCAAGTACTTCCGTTTGCTTCGAGGCTGTGAGGTGCTCAAGCCCTGAAATCTTGATCATATATGGTGCGCGAAGTACTTGCGCTCAATATGGAGTAGCCCCCGAGCCTTATGTTGAATCGCAGAATCAGGCTGAGGGTCACTTCAGTCTATTTTCTAAAAAAAATTGAAAAATAAATCTCTGATGCCTATATCCAGCAGCCCCCGAGCCTTAAATCAAAATTCCTTTTGCTGCGAGTAGCCCCCGAGCGTAGATTTGGAATTAAGGATTTAAGTTGTGACATCAGATTTTTATCCTTCAGATTATTTGCAGGATTCATCAAATCCGGAATCCGAAAAGACCTCTTTTTCGGGTAAAATCCCAGAAAAATGATACAATTGGATCCGCCACACTGATTGCACCCGAAATAATTTCAGGAATAAAACTCGGGATGTACGGCTCTTTATTCAGTGCTCACATGAGATGTTACTGTTTGGAGAATCTGCATTATTGTAGCTTTGACTGCGTCCGTGAATGCTGTCATGAATGCGTCCGTGAAACGTGCACTATTGATTCACGGGTTCTCCTTCAGCAAGTCTCCTTGTGGCTATAAAAGGCAGGGGAGAGGCATTTACCAGAAGCACCAAAGTGTAGCGACCATTACTTTTCCTTGGTGTTCTTGCTCTCGCCCTCCTAAGATTTGTGTAGTTCTTTGCAACAAAAGATGCTAGAAGAGAACTTGCGAGTGACAAGAGAAGTCTCCGCTGCCTCCTCCTGCGTCCCTAATGCCCTCGTCGAATCCATGCTGGACATCATGCCCTTCAATCTTCCAATGAGGCAGTTTTGGGGTCGCTGGGTTGAGTCTAGTTGTGTCACATCCTTGGGGTTGCCTATTTCTAGGTGCCTAAGAACTGACATCTCTGGCGGGGATGCTTGATCTTGCCACAAAGTGTTTAGGGAGAAAGAGAAATTTCTCTGCAAGATGCTACAAGAGGACTTGCGAGGTGATAACTGTAATTTGCCTCCATACTCTTGTAGCTTATCTCCCTGAATACGAATATCTTTATTCCCGAAATGGGAATAATAAGTTTGTACTTTGTCACGGCCTTGGGCCGATCTAGCTGCAGCATGCTTCTCAGGAAGCCAAGAAGTGTGCGTGCAGACCCGAGTCATTTTGTAAAGTTATGTAAAAAATACTCGAGTTGTAATGTCGAGTAGTTGTACTATGTCGAGTACTTATCCTTGTTTTGGAATGTAATCCTAGTTAAGGAAAAGGATGTCGAGTAGTCGACTAGGGATGTGAGTGTTTTCTTTTCCAGAATGTAATCTCAGAAAAAGGAATGTCTCTTTTAAATCCCATTATTTCCGCGATTTGCAATGGATTGTTGGCCTGTTTGGTGTTTTTACCATGTTGCCACCGCCATTATAAAATGAAGCGGTAACTTAGGTTTTACCCCACCGGCCGCCACTTGTTTTTACTACTTCAGATCTGTCTTTTCATTCTCGAGCTCCCAGATCCAAAGTTCTTGTTTCCCTTTGCTCCCCACTATCGCCCTAGGATTTCCGCCAGTGTATGCGCGTGAAGCGATCCGTAGATTTCCCGATGGCCCCCCAAGAAAGAGACCAAGGGGAAGGGTGTGGCTGCAGAGCCAACTCGTGATGTGGGTTGGAACACAAGTAAGTGTTCTCAATCTAACTTAGACTCTCTGGTGTCGCAGGGTCTTTTAGTTCCCAAATCTGTTATCCAATGGCGTCCTGCCTTGGGTTCAGATCATACGTATGAAAATACGAGGGAAATCGCTGCTTTCACCTCATACTTGGAACGCGAATTGGGGTTTCCTTGCTCTTCTTTCTTTTCTGGACTCTTGCGCTACTACAGGATCCAGTTGCATCATCTGACCCCAAGTTCCTTTGTCCATATTTCCATCTTCGTGCATTTATGCGAAGCTTTTCTAGGCATCGAGCCCCATTTTGAGCTCTTTCACTTTCTTTTTCATTTGAAACCGCAGCCCAATAGATTCGTCTTAGATGTAGTAGGGGGCGCGGGTCTCCAACTTAGGCAAAGGAAGAATAGAGTGTATATCCCTTATGACCTTAGTAATAAAGTAATCGAATGGAAACCCAAGTGGTTCTATGTCAAGAACCAATCGAGAAGTTTTCCATCCATTACTCCCGGCCCTCCAATCCAATGGCCCGAGTGGAATAAAAAACCAGCCGACGAGAGTCAAATCTCTGAACTACTCGCGCGGATTGCCATTTTAAGGCAAAGTATGTTGACTGGGGAAACAGTCATGTTTGACTGGATGAAGCAAAGAATCCAGCCATTGCAGGCTCGGGAATCGCTTGGATTCCAGTATCAGGGAACAACTGATCCGTCAAGATACTCGAAGGAAGAAATCTCGGATGATGTAGTTTTTAGTCGAATGCAACGACTTCTGAAGAATGTAAATAATATCCCAATTGTTCCTGGTACATTTTCTGTTGCGAATCCACCGAAACAGGTACTTGATAAGAGTAGTCGATTCATAGAAATCGAGTACTTTACCATAGTATAAAACTGATAGGATTTGCTTTCTGTAGGAGGACGTGGATCGCTTTAAGAGTAGTCCTTCGCTACCAGGCATTTGTTCGCCCTTTTGTTGTTCTAATTTCCTCGATCTGCTAATCAAATCTTGGTATGCTCATGTGGCAGAACCGCCAGAATTAATCTGGATTAAATGCGTAAACCATCACTAATACTCCTAAAATGGTTAATACGCAATTAACACAGAATAATTTGACAGTTTGTCGGGTAAAATCCCGATAAAACCACTTGATTTCGGATCGAAACAACATACCTCACTCGAAGTTGAGCCCAGAGATTACAATAACCATAAATTTTATAATACAAACTTCAATTATAAACTGAATTTGAGAATTCAAATAGGGTACCTCAGAGATTTGAAGTAGATAAATTCTTCAGAGTTTTATAAACAGCGGGAAAGAAAACGATAACTAGCATCAATATATGACATCATGATGAAGCCCGTACATGATGTCAATCTCACCAAATTACCTGAAAACAAAGTTAGAAGTAAGACTGAGTATATTGGACTGAGTATACTAATACTCAGCAAGGCTGACCCGTCTTAAGGGTATATAACATCCCTTTTAACTAGACATGCAAAGTTTGTGAAAGCTCTGGGGTTTCTTTTGCTGAAAAGCAATAAAGAATAGGTCCTTAATTCCAAGTTTTAGCTTTCAGATTCTAGTTCGATTAGCCATTCTAGATTTGCACCTATCTATACAAACATGGTAGGAGAAATTATTTGCATCCAACAAGATTGAGTATCATCTTTGTTCCAGTTCTTACTCTATGTGGCAAAGAGATTAAGCAGTCTCAATTTCCGCGAGAAACAGACGATTCTGAATCGAATTTCCACCTTGCAAGGATAAAACTAGCATACACACTTGGAGCACTGACGAGTCACTCCCAAGCAACCGCTTGCTTCTCATTCCGGTTCATGGACAGGGCCACTCTCCCCAACTACAGAGAACCGCTCTTCTCTGTACCCGTGGTTTGTTGTGCAATATAAAATAAACTTTAATTATAATTTAACTTCCTATCTCTATGAGAGAGTGGGGTAAAGTCCACTTGCTGGGCCGATCAGTTACTAGGCTTGCCGCGTACCATATTTAAGGCATGTGGCTAGTACTTTCAAACGCTTAACCACCGCTACCACACATTGCGGCCTTATCAAGTTCATCAACACAGACGGACTTCAACAAATCCGTCCATGATCCTTATAGTGATTGTAGGAAATAATCAAACAACTTCTACAAAGCTAGCGGGTGACAGAC
This sequence comes from Panicum virgatum, assembly GCF_016808335.1. Taxonomy (NCBI): domain Eukaryota; kingdom Viridiplantae; phylum Streptophyta; class Magnoliopsida; order Poales; family Poaceae; genus Panicum; species Panicum virgatum. The sequence continues at coordinate 16,957,285 of NC_053146.1, read as the reverse complement.
AATCACTCGACTTTTACCAGTCCTATTAGCATAGCATCTAGTCGAACTCTATTTCTAGTGTTCAATCAACAGGTACCTAAGCTTATGCATCTAGGTTTTCATTCAACTCCAATAACTTAAATGCACAAGAAAATAGGTATAAAAAGTTGCATAAAATAATAGGATTGTGCATAGGGGCTTGCCTTTTTGTGATGTATATAAAGTCAGTAGATTAGATTCTTCTGACTTGATGTTCAAGACTTCAGTTAATTCCATAATATTGCTTGGGCTACAGAAATATCCTGTCTAGTTCCTGGATAAATCCGTGCGTTCCGTTGACTAGCGATATTATTTCTATATGCAATGCAATAAAGTAAATTAGTGAAGTGCTTGAGTATAGCTTTCCTTCACTAAAGAGTTAAAACTTAAATCAAGCAAACAACCATTTATTTTTATCTACTGGGCAGTCATTTATGGAGTAAAAAGGAACATAAAGAACTCCATAAAATAACATGAAAGAAGGGGTTTTTATTTCAAAATAAACCACAGAAAGATTTTTTTTAATACATCTTTTTAAAAAAATATAAGCAATTTAGAGAAGAAAGTTTTAAAATCATGAATTAAAATCTACTAATATGTTTTGAAAACTTTTGAAAAGTTTAACATGCTTCAAAGATCACATATTCAAAGCTTATTTGAAATAAACTCCCAAAATAAAAGATCCAAGTTTGAAAGACCTATAAATTAATTTTATTTTTAAAACTTACTACACAAGGTTTCATAGCAAACTCACCACATCATCATATAGAGTTACTCACAAGGAACAAAACAAAATTAATTTGACATTTTTCTGATTTTTCTAGCATTTACTAGAATTTTTCAAAGTTTGCTGGAAAAGGAATAAAAAGAACCTTTTTCTTTATAGATAGGTCCCTGGAATCAAAGATTCCTTGCAAATAGGCCCTTGGCCGGATTTGGGAAGGGGAACAGGGGAGGGTGGCCGGATCCCGGCGAGGAGGGTCGCCGACGGCGAGGGAGGGATGGTCAGAGAGCAAGAGGGGGTTAAGGCGCACCTGTTGGTGTGCGGGGATGGGCGCGGGGTGGCTGTGAAGGGGGTCGTCGACGGTGGCGCAGATCGTGGTGGCGGGGGTGCTTGTCAACGGCGAGGTTCCCGTAGGGGAACACCGATGAGAGGAGGGGGATTAGCTTCACTAGGTCTCAGTGAAGCTTTCTGAGGGGTTGTGGTGGTTGGGGAGGGATGGTGGTGACTGGTTGGCGGCGGACCAAGGTTGCCGAACATGTGAGGGAGGGCGGTGGTGGTGGATGGCCATCGGTAGAGGCTGGTGAGGGCTATTTATAGGCTCAGGAGGGAGAAGATAAGCAAGGGATGAGCTCATCGGAGCTTGTGGGCGAGCTCCCGTGGCGGTGGTGGCAATGCCATGGGCAGGCGGCGAAGTGGCGGGTCAAGGAGCTTGCGGGACGGCGTGGCGCTGCGCAAGGATGCCAGTAGAGGCGGCGCAAAAGGCGGCGGTGTTGCACGCGCAACGCGTGGAGGCGGCAGAGCGGCACGGGGAGGTGAAACCGGCGGCGGTTGAGCTCATCGGAGTTCAAACAGGGGCGGCGGTGGCGGCAGGCATCGGGGAGAGGAAAAGGAGGCGCCGTAAAAGGGGGATTGGATTGAGGAGGGGCCGAGGAGGCTCACCGGCACATCAGTTGGCGGCCTGGGGCAGCCGCTGTGCCGGGGAACCAGCGGCAAAGGGCGGCGGCGGCGCCCTCTGTTTCTTGGTAGCCCGAGGTTGAAGAAACTGTGGATGGGTCTTTTTGCAATTACCGGAAAGTTCAAGGGGCTAACTGCAAACTAAAATTCCCCACTAATCTAGGGCTCAAATGAAAAAGTGCCCAACATGAAAGTTGTACAATTTTTCAAGATCTACAACTTTCATGTTATGTAAATTTTCACTAGATCAAAGGTTTTGAAAATATTTTTATAATTTCAAAAGAACATTATTCCATTAAGGAAACAAATACTTTTTAATAGCAAAAATATAGTATTTTTCGGCTAGAATGCAATAATGCTACTAAGTAAATATTTTTAGCATATTTGCAATAAGGCCCATAACAAGTTGAAATTACTTTTCAAGCCAAAACTTTTTGCAAGAAAGTATTTATAATTTTTCATAATTACCAAAATACCCTTAGTTTTGCATAGAATAATTTTTAACTATGAAACATAATAAGCACCAAATCCACACATTAAACCCTAATTTAGCAGCTAGACACCTGAGGTGTCACAGCTCATATGAGATTTCATATAAACAGTACTGATATCCAGATTTGGTTGTGTAGATGAGGCAACGTCTGGGGAAAGGAGTGATGGGGAGCACAGCCCCACTCCAAATGCTGATGCCCAGACCGAGCACCCAAGGAGTACTCGGTCAATGGCGAGGAAGCGTAACAGCTCCTCCCATACTACTAGCGACAGGTAAATAGCTAGTTATTTTGCAATCGAGTACTTTCTAGTTGTTGATTTGCAAGTTTTGATTTGTGTTTTTGTTTTTCCCAGTCCGGCGGCTAAGATACCATGGACTTCACCATCTGAGGATGATACTGCGGTGGGACAAACTGTGCCCTCCACCATAGTGGACCCATCAAGTGGGATCGGGGCTACTCATTCAGCGAGTAGTTCCGATATAAATAAGACAGTCGATGCGGGTAAGCTGGCCATGATCGCAAAGCCTGCCCGCAAATTTTGCATCAAGGAGTTTGCCCTAATAAGAGCTCCTGCGTAAGTTCTTTAGAACTTATATGTGTAGGATCTGTTTTGAATCTAGTAGTTTGTAACTACTTTGTCTTTGTAGAGATGCAGTCCTGGGAAAGGATGTGGGGGCTGAGAGCCACTCGGATTCTCAGCCAGGGCTGGAGAAGCCCCCGAGTACTCCTGAGATGAGTACTCATGATGCAGAGGCAATGGCCAACGCTATGCTTCTGGATTCTCCATTGTCGAACTTGGAGAGGGCCAATGAGGAAATCCCAGAGGATGGTGGAAGCGGCAGGCTTCCAGAAGAAGGAGAAGGCGAGAAGCTTCCTGAGGGAGGCGATGATAAACAGCCTGTGGAGACCCCTGCAGGTAAGCTTGTAATGCCTTGTAGAAGGTATCCTTTTGTTTGCTCTTAATGTAATTAAGTAGCATGTTCTTCCTTTAGATTCCCAAAACATGGGGAATACTGTAGGAAGGATTGAAGAAGTGCCCAAGAAGGCTGTAGTTGTGGCGAGTACTTCCCAAGTCACATTGGGAAGTGATTTGTCGCGAGAGAAGGTGGAGCATGCTTTTAAGCTGCTGGAGGTAAGTAGTCGAATACTTCGAGTACTTTTATAGAAGATCGAGTAGTATGCTGATCTTTTTGTTTTGCAGGAGGCACTAGGACGAAAGGGTGTCCAGACGCCAGATGAGACAGAGCTAAATGCTCTCAAAGAGAGAGTTAAGACGCTCTCATCTAAGAAGACTGCTCTTGAGGGGAAGCTGAAAAAGCTTTCCCAATCTAAGAAAGGTTACTCTTTAGTATTTGATATGCACTCGACTAGTAGATCTGCTTAGTGTTTATAAGATTTTCTTTCTATCGAGTACGCAGCTTGTGCCAAATCTTTAGAGATTCAGGAAAGCTTGGTACTAGATTTAAAGATTCTTATGTATCGAAATGCAGATGAAATAGAGAAGCTCAAGAAGATCAAGGAGGACTCTGACCGTGAGGCAGCATCGATGCTGCAACAACTCAAGACGTTGTCAGAGTCTCGAGACTCGATGCAGCGTGAGCTCGTGGAGCTGAAAGAAGTCAAAGATGCCGCCCTGGAGGTAGCCGAGGCCATGGATATCCCAGTTAGAGATGGAGATGAACCACTCACGCTGGCCAGGAGGCTTCGCAGGGTGCCTGGGGCCTTCGAGAGGTTTGTTTCCCACATTACCTGCCAATATGTAGGTCACGTACTTGGGCTGGTGAAATCTTATTAGCCAACCACTCGTCCGGATGCTCTTGGACGAGGAGCCAAGGCTGATTGTACTGATGATCAGTTCCATCAGTACTTGGCGGAAACTTCCGGGGTGGCTGATCAGATTGTAGAAGCCTTGAGCAGAGCAGAGTCTCCTTAAGCTTTTCTTGTATTTGAGTTGGCGTGTGAGCCAGAAGTACTTTAAACAAATGCTGGATGTTTGTGTAAAGTCAAGTACTTGTTAGGATTGTGGAATCCCTTAATGTGTCGAGTAGTTATACTCATGGGTTCTGAGTGTAGCCAGCATCGGGCCCACTCAGTCATAATAGTAGATACGATGCATTGTATCCGTGGGTGCCTTAGGAGGCAACATATTCTTGAATCAAATCGAGTTTGTACGTTTCTGAATCATAACCATAGTGCTGACCGGTTAGGGTTGAATCCTGCGGGATTAACCAAGTGGGAATAGCACTTAAAGGTGTGAGAAGCCGTAGCTTAGTATGAATTTCCTTTTTAGAGGAAAAATTTTCAATTAGCACACGGCTAATATGAACTTTGTTGTTCAAATGGGGGGAGAACTCTTATTGAGTATTTAGGAGTTTTTAAGAAGTTTCTCGATAGATAAGAAGACAGGAAGCTCTCGACAAATACTTAGATTACTAAGGGAGAACAGGAGTCCTTTTTGCATCTCAAGCAAGCGAGTAGTACCCGTCAAGTACTCGAGGCAGAAAGATTCTGTAACAGAGATTCCCCATAGTAAACTAAGTAAGCGGGAAACTTGTGTCAACTTATTTTAGAGTATCAAGAACTTATTTGTAATCCTTGAGGGGTTTTCGTAATTGACCATTTAGGATAGACTTTGTTTGGTTACCCAGATAGTATGCAGCTGTTTACGAAAATGGCCCAAACTACTCGATCGTATCGAGTAGTATGTCCTATTAATGGACTGGATTGATTTCTAGAATAGGACTGTTAGGATTGAACTCCGTCGAGTTAACCAAGACGTGAATATTCTAGAAACATCCCAAACTTACTCGAGCAGAGCGAGTAAGGTGTCCTACCTGAGGACTGGAGTAACTCTAAGGCAAGTCTGTTAGGTACTAACCCCGTCGGGTTGTCCAAGATGAAGGTGCTGAAAGAGTATCCAAGACCTACTCGAGCCAGCGAGTAGGGTGTCCTTTTAACCAAGAACTGGAGTAATCCGTAAGACAGAACTGTTAGGTACGAACCCCGTCGGGTTGCCCAAGACGTAAATGTCGAAGGGATATCCAAAACTTACTCGAGCAAGGTGAGTAAGGTGTCCTTTAACTAAGGACTGGAGTAATCCTTAAGCCAGAACTGTTAGGTACGAACCCCGTCGGGTTGCCCAAGACGTAAATGTCAGAAAGATATCCAAAACTTACTCGAGCAAGGCGAGTAAGGTGTCCTTTTAACCAAGGACTGGAGTAACTCTTAGGGCAAGTCTGTTAGGTACTAACCCCGTCGGGTTGCCCAAGATGAAGGTGCCAAAAGAGTATCCAAGACCTACTCGAGCAGGGCGAGTAGGGTGTCCTACCGGAGGACTAGAGTGTCTTTTAGGACAGAACTGTTAGGTATGAACCCCGTCGGGTTACCCAAGACGTAAATGTCAAAAAAACACTGGATTGAGAAACATAAAAACTACTCGATAGCTGCTCTAATGCTGAGCAAGACTTTCGAGGTGGGGTATTGGTCGTGTGAGCGAGAGCCAAGTAGTCGATATAGGAGAAATCAATTTTATTTGGATTTGTCGAAATTACAATAACTGTAAAGTGACAGACTTTGACTCTTAAGACCTACCCCTTGCTCGTTGGACGTGAGCAATGGTTTATATGACTGAATAAGACTTATTCGAAAAAAAGAACTTAGTCGATATGATGGTCGACTAGTACCACTAGTCGACGCAAAGGTCGACTAGATTTATTGGTGGTGTTTCCTTTAGGAGAGGTGCCCCAAGGGCCTTGCGGAGTGAGTCACACTGGAAGATTGTGTGAGAGCTCTTTGGGTGGATAAAGCACTTGCGTAGCAGTACTTTATTGGTCCTATTTCCGCTCTGAGACGATTCAGCTTGATGCTGGGTGCGTGGTTTACTCTGAGGACGGGTACTGGTTGTTGCCAGCTTGTACTTCTTGAAAGATGCGGAAGCCTTTGGCGGGATGCGGTAGTTGGAAGAAGGGATGTATGCCTCAACTTCCTCCCGTTCCTTTCTTCTTGAGATGATGATGTTGCGCGCATCGCGCCCAACGTTGATCACACTGCGGAGATCGCAGTTGGAGTAGTCGTAGTTGTCGCCTTGTTATTCTTGTAGGGAGTTAGCGAGGCGCTGACGCTAAACGCCCTCTTCTGGTTGAGCTGGCGACGACGTTCATAGAGATCTTCTGCTGGATGCTGCTCGTCCAATTGGACGGTGACAGTCACCGCTGGAGGAGAAGGAGGAGCAGGTAGATTCTCCTTGGTAGCGACTTGGGCTTCTGTGATTGTAGGAGGAGTAGTTTCCATGTTGTCGGAAAGGTACTCGTTGAAATCATTAGAATTGTAGTCATCGAGGCTGAGACGCTCCGTGGGATCGCCCTCAGGTTCTTCGGCGATACGAACCATGAGGATTTCACGGCAGAGGTCTTGAACTTCTTGGTCTTGTTTGCTTGAGGATGGGTCTAAAGGAGTGCTCTGTTGGTAGGGCAGATCCGCTAGCTGTGAGGCAAAAGCGTTGGAATCTTGTGCCTTCCTGAGGTGCACTGTCCGTCCTTGCGGCATTGCATATATAATCAGGTTAGGGAGGGAGTCCTGATCAGACTTGAGGTTCTTAACCGAGTTGGACTCGACTTGTTTACTATACTGGATTAGGTCGTCCAGTTGTTCCTCCGGGTAGGAGTAGTACTCGGATTCGGAGTCGGTTAGCCCACCGATTTTTGAGTATGTATGCTTTGGGTGAGCGAGAAGCGGTATGCCCATCTCTACACGGAGGGCGTTCTCGTTCATCCAGTGTAGCCATGATTGAGTAGGAGTTAGCCCTTCAGGCTTCTTAATCCAGGGTTTGTCATAGATTGAGTCGCTAGATTGTTCTGGGGCCTTGGCTTTTCTTTTTTAAGCTTGGCCAGTTCCCAAAGAGCGTCGGCATGCTCGGTTGGTTTGGCCATGGCGTCCATGAACAACTCGACATTGTCTGACCACTCTTCAAGATCGTCAAATGGTTCAAAGTTCTCGAGACCGTTCATGAAGCGATCAAAGTACTGATCGAACTTGGACTCAACTAGTTTCGGAGTCCGAGTGTGAGCAGGTTTCGGTGAAGGGCTTTGAGGTATCCTGGAGATAGACGGTCCCATCCGAACAAGCCGAGGGTTTGTCTCACCAGCTCCCCCGCAGATTCCTCCTCCCGATTTCTGCTCTTTGTTTTGCAGAGTGCTTTCAGCCACCTTAATGCAGTTAGCAAGCTTTGAATTTGCCTGATCGATCCCTGAGAGCATGTCGCCCTACCTCTTCTGTGGCGGGTTTAGTGCTTTACGGTTTTGCTGAGGCGCAGATGAGCTGAGAGCGGTTTCTGCAAGTTTGATGCAGCCCTCAATTGATCGTGAAACTTGATCTACTCCGGCGAGTAGTTCTGAGTTTTTGATCTTAGTGTGTTTAATTGTCTTCAGATGAGCCAGGTATTTTCCAAGAGTTTTGGAAAAGTAAGGCTTTTCGGAATCAGAATTTGTGTCGAACTCGACCAAACCAAGAGTTTGGTTTTGAGTTGTCACGTTTCCTGGGTTGTCCGAGTCGAGTTCGGGTGGAACTCTTTTCTCGTCGAGATCCGCGGACTCACGGATGCCGGCGAGTTGGGAGCGGGTTTTCGATTTAGGTGAGTTATGCGTGACAACGTGGCTGGAAAAGCCTCCCATTCCATTAGCCGTGCAAGCTCAGGAACCAAAAACGAAAGTCGTGCCCTCTGGCACGCTATTGGCGTTGCTTGATCCGGCCATCCAATTCGTTGGTGAACTCGCTGAAGCCCCTACCTGGCGAGCCAGCTATCGGTGTTTACCGCCAAGCCTTCTCAGGGATACCCTTAGCAGTAGGGTTTGTAGGTAGGGATCGACTGCTCTAGAACTCAATGGTACAAGGAACACAAAGATTTAGACATTTTCGGGCCGCGAGTTTGCGTAATACCCTACGTCCTGTGTGGTTTGTATTGCCTTAGGTGTTGATGATTGTTTGGAGGGGGTCCCTGCCCGCCCTTATATATCTGGGGGACATGGTTACATGGAAAGTCCTAGCCGAGTACAGTTGGAGTCCTACTACAACACAATCGGGTAGTTTCCTTTGTACTGCAGCTAGTTCTATGCCTATTCGGATAGTTACAAAAGAGGTAAGGTACATCCATGAGCTATCCCTTACTCTAGAACATTCTATGTCTATAAGCAGTACCGCTGTCTCGGGTCTGACATAGCCTCAGGCCAAATGAGTTCCTGTTGCTGTTCATATCTCTCTTTAAGAGACTTCCATAATTCATGAGGATTTTCCGTCATAATATATTCTACTTTCAAATCTTTATGAATATAAAAACATAGTAAAGCTGAGGCAATATAGATTTGATTGTCTTGCACAACAACCCCATCTTGGGGTCCCTAAATTGTAGCCAAAAGACCACGAGATGCAAGCGATATCTTGATATCAGAAGCCCATATAGGGTAATTACTACCATCTAACGCGAGTTCACCGAACTCCTTAGTGGCCATGATCCTTGTTGGTATTTCATAACGATCACAGATAAGATCCGCAAGCGCACGGAGAATATCATTGTAGCACTTCACCCGAAGAGTATTCAGGGTATCGTAATTTCACAGGGAACGGTGGTGTAACGATCTTTTAGCTAGCTTAACCCAGGAGAACTAGAAGTAGGAAAGCTTCCGGTAGTGTGGTTTATCTAAGGTTAAGGATCAAGGCAAGGTAAATTTATGGTCGTCACTTGTTTACTTCAGGCACCGGTCTGACCCAGGTACTGTTAGGGACCTCCGGCCTGTGGCTCTACGCCGTACTCGGACTGGGGGGAGTACACTAACCACGAAGCAGCTTCGTAGCGGACTGACAGGGCTATGACCACCTGCGGTCTACACTGCAATACTGTGGAGCACGAGGCAAACAAAGGCAATCTAGGACCTAAGCACCACGCTTAAGCCTTCGACTACTTACTCTAGCGTTGCGCAGGGTTACCCGTCTTTATCAGGAGCCCTCTACCAGAGCATCCATTATGAGAACAGACGATGAACCCATAAACAAATGATTAATTTAAGAATATTGAACCAAGAACTTAACAGAAGATGAACTCCGAAGTACAAGACCAAGAGAGGCCGACATGTCCGGCTCTTCTCCGATCCTCCACCTCACACATTTTCCTACTCTAATGATACAAGTGGAGTCCTACTACTACTCCTTCTGCTTGTGTATGTGATGGGATGAATGAATGCCTTGAGACGGTGTGTGGAGGCTCCATTTATTGTGTGGAGAGGTCGGTTCTCGGGTGAGATGGGAACGCTGGTAACCGACTTCAGCAAGGCAGTGGCAACCTTCCTTCCAACGCTGTGGCGGCCGGGAACGCATCCAGGTTCGGCCGAACCTGGGGTTCGGTGGGCCCCACTCTGCCGCCTTTGGCCACCGTCCTTTGCAGGGCGACTGGTAAGTGGGCCCCCTTGAGTATACGTCAGTGCCGGGGCTTCGTTCATCAGTTTGCCCTGTTTTGTGGGCCATCTTTTTAAGTGTGACGCAGGGTTGGGTATTTTGTGTAATTGTGTCGCGTCTTTTGTCTGTTTTTGCCTTATTTTGTGCATGGGTGCCTGTAATCCAAGAATCACCAAAACTCGTAGAAATGGTTAGAAATAAGCCCTATAACTACTTTTGGTGTTTGAATATTATGAAAAGATGCTGGATTTGACGGTTTTATTTCTGACTTAAGGACCGTCAACAATCCTACGTGGACAACTATGGATTAGCTAATTTACCTTATGGTAAATTTAACATGGCAATGTTGTAATATATTGGTAAAAGAACTATATCCTATCATAGTTTTGAAATACTGTAGATTTATACCGAAACAACAAATCATAAATGTTGAAAAAATGGTAATCGTTACTAAGATTTAAACCATTTACTACTATCCAAAACCTTTATTTTGGTTAAAACACGTTGTAAGTAATCATCAAGTTTTTGAAAAACAGGATGCAGACCTCTCAGTAATGGGTGATTGAATCATTGCTAAGGCATGGTCTCTGGGCAGAATAATTCATACATGAATTAAACACAACCAATGCCTTAGTCTCCATTGCCTTGTGTTCATTAACCAAAATAAACAAGATATATTGTATTGCAATTTTGATCCTAGTGTAATTATACAATTTCAAGGATAACTTTGTTAGATGTTATCTAAATTGCTTACTAATGTAGCATGTATGTTGTGCAAAAGTGGTTGTGGGAGCACCAACATACCCAATTCTATGATATAATTACAATTTTAATTATAAATTACTGCAAAAATAAGGGGTTTGGATGCACTAATATATTCCAGAAAATTATAACAAAATCACAAATGTAATATGTGTATGGTGAAAAATAAAATTAATTGCATAAACAATACATATAATCATAGAATATTCAACTGCAATGTATATATGAACTAGATTCCAACCACAAATATATACACAACAATATGTAGCAGGTACAAAGCAATAGTATGTACAATACAAAGAAACAGATGTTCTTGCATAAACTAAATTAGCTAAGTCATATGATAATAAAAAGTACTATTCTGATTGTGAAAGAAAAGAAAAAGAAAAAAAATAACAGGAACAGCAGCTAGGCAGAGCAGCCGGGCGCGTGGTCTAGCGGCCAGGCGTAGCAGCCGGTCGTGGCCCGGCCTAGCGCGCGGCCCAGCAGCCAGACGCACATGACCCAGCGGCCCGGCCCAAAGCGCCGACGCGGCCCTATAAAAGGGTGACGGTTAGGGTTGGAAACCCTAACCGCCCCCTGACCCAACCGCCGCCACCGGTCGCCGGCCCGCCACACCGCCGCCGATCGCCGACCCGCCACCACCGCCTCCGATTTGCTTTATTGTGCCGCCGCCGATTACTGCCTGTTGTCCCTCCCTCCATCCTCTCAAGGCCGGCACAAGCGAGCGCCTGCCATGGAGGCCGGACGGCGAGGTGCCGCCCATTCCTGGCGAGCCGGGAGCGACGAATCCGCCCCCACTGGCCCCTTCTATGCCTTCAGCGGTGGGTGGCCGCCTCCCCTCCGGCCGGGGAGGAGATGAAGCCATCCCTGAGGGCGGCATCGTTCGGGAGTCGACGATAATGCGGGCGGCTGTCGGCCGCCACGTCGGCGTAGGAGCTCCCAGATGGCGGAGTCGTCGGAGGAATCGCGACATTGAGGTCGTAGGCTAATCCCGGTGGCCACGCATCCGCTCCGGCGTCGCGGTTGAGGACTGGAGGGGCGTCACGGCGTCCAGCCATGAGTCCACCAGCTCCGTTCTAGTGCTGAGTGATGGCGGGCGGTGCTGGTGGTGGCCGCGTCAACAACGGCATCGGCAGCGCGGATGGGTGAGGCGTTGGCGGCCTCGGCAGCGACGACAGCGGCGCTCCCAGGCGACTAACGAACATGGCGGCACCATGCGTCGGGCAGGCGCCTGGAGCGAACTGCAGCGACGGTGAACTCGGCAACGAACGGCGGAGCGGCGCGCAGCGGTTGTTGATGTCGCGGAGGGCACGACGGATGGCGCTCTGCAGCATGAATCATGGAGGACGACCAGGGGCGTTGCTGCGGGTGATGGCCGACTCGACGGCGTCAATGATGTTGTCCACCATCGCGTTCATGGAGGGAACAGGGGTGGTCGCCATTTCCTACCTTGGGGAAGAACAGTACCGGGAAGAACAGCAATTCTGGCGAGAAATTCCAGTGAACTCTCTTCCTTCCCTTCTCTCTGCCTACAACTTCAGTGGTGGACAGAGCAGTCGCGTACGTGATAACGTGTGAAAGGAAAATAAATGTCAAAAGTGACTGAATGGATTGATTAATCTGTTGGGATTGATTAATCTATTGTACAGTGTGTAAGATATATATACAAGCCCAAGGGCAGTTGCCATGGCCGAAGGGGTGCCTATTCCCCAAAGGGTGTCTTGTGTCCAACGTAACCTTCTGAAGGGGTATCATGTCATTAGCATTTGCTAATGACGTGATTATCCTAATTGATCATTAATTAATTAATCTAATTAACCCTAACAAAGCCCACATGCGATGGATGGAATGGTAGTACGAGGAGTGGGGTGCAAGCTAATTTGGAAAAGCAAAATTGGCTGCTACACACTCTTCGAACATGACTTTTACCATACGATATATTAAAAAGGAATGTTTTTGCTGAAAGACACTCTTCAAACATGTTTATTTGCTACTGAACATTATAGCTCTTATAATAATATTTCCTACTCAAATAGGTAAGAAAATATAATTTTAGGACAAGTATACCCGTGCCCTTCAAACCAACATTTCACTGTATATATCAACCTGGACAAATCTCAGGTACGGTTGTCCATCTTTATTTTTGGAAGACAAATACAAAAACACATCCTTGGTTAACTGGACATTACACCGGAGAATTGATTCCCGTGAACTAGCAAGTGCATCAAATAAGTAAGCAATGTGAGTAGATTCGGGAAATTTTTTAATTACCAATTCCGTGGCAGTGGTAAATACCATTAAATTTTTTCTACTGCAGAAATATTGAAACATAAGGGCATCCAGCTCACTCTCATCTTAAAATCCAACCAAAATAGCTAAACAAATCTCAAATTGCCACTTGCAAGAAAAACTGATTCTAGCCACTTATTCAAGAAAAATCTCATCTTAAAATCCAACCAAAATAGCAAAAAAATATCTCAAATCGCCGCCACTTGCAAGAAAAACCGATTCCAGCCACTTATTCAAGAAACAAATGGAAGCCCAGGAGAAACAATATGAAATGGTGGAGATGTTGGCTATAGTGATGGATTGGGAGCAAGGAGATGCAAGCCTATAACATGAAATGGAGGATCCAGAACTTGAAGAATCTTCTGAGACCTTGTATCTTGAATCTGTGTAATGTGTACTGAACTTGAACACATTAGAGCTGTTTGTACTTTTTTTCCTTTGTGGGATTTTCTCACATAGATGTAAGGTTTTTACTTACAAAGATTTTTAATAAGACAACAAAAAATAGCTCGAGTTAATAAATGTTGTCCTGTTCAAATTTGTGAATGTTTGATTGTGAATGTGCTCCTGTGTATGTGACTGTGAAAGTGTTTTTGTGTATGTGAAATTGTAAATGTGAATATCCAAATACGAGAATGTGTTAACCGTTAAGATTCCAGTACATTCCTAGTCAAATTTGAAATTTTAAGAAATTTGAAATTTTAAGACAACCCTAGGTAGATGGAGTGGTGGATAGGTAGCCGGGCCACAGGTGGGCACGGCCTGCAAAGTCAGGATGCGATATCAGACCAGCCCAGTACAGGTAACAGGCCTTTATGCCATGCCTGCACGGAGACCTCAGCCCATGGTACAGCCGGCACGAACTAATAGTGCTGGGCCGGGCTGGGCTGTGGCGCCCATATGGCCATTGGCCAGTGCGTAGGGATGTAAATGATACGTATATTTTCCGACTGTATTCGAATTCGATCTGTTTTGGAAGAGTTTTTATCCGTCTGAATCTGTTTCCGAGTATTCAATATCCGTAACCAATCTGTATCCGAATACTCATAAGTTACATTTTTATGATGCCGACCTCCATTGCAATCTTATCCGGCAAAAACTAGCACTATTCATATTCGACTCCGTATTCGAACAAAAATATAAAAACAAATACGATATCAATAATATCTATCCGTATTTGATCCGTTTACATCCCTACCGTACCGGTGGGGCCGCCGATCGAAGGCTCTCCTCTTCCGCCGTCCAAAGATAAAAGAAAGGAAAGGAAAAAACTGGGGCAGGACACTTGAGTTCCGGCCGGCTCGCCCGCTTGTCTGGTCTGCGGTGGTCCCGCCGCGTCACACCGCGGTCGCACCCCTACTTCCGCCCCGCTCCACCCCCCCCCCCCCCCCCCCCCCCCCAGTTCACTCGAGCACGCATCGGCAGCGCGCCGTCCTCCTGCTCCGTCCTCCTCCGCCGCCGCCGTCGCGGAAGGGAAGGATCCGTCCCTCCGACCGGGCTTCGGTTGGTCTCGCCCTCGCCGGTAAGGAAGCCCTACCGAGCTTCTTCCTCTGGTTGATTGTTTGCTTTTATTGGGATTAGTTTAGTCCGAGAGGATTGCTATCTCTTCCCTTGCTGTGATTGGGATTAGTTTGGAACCCGAGTCTTCCTAACTCGGGGCGGATGCGCGGATGCTCCTCCAGTCCATGAGTCGAGTCGAGTCCAGTCCAATCCCCGTCCGGGGTTGCTGGATTTGCTTGCTTGGTTGCTGCGTGGCGGAGCAGTTTTCCTTCTCCGATTGCTTTGGGGGGATGGGTGGAAACCACGAAGACCGCCGCCTGGCGATAGCGCGGGCACTGGGTCGCCGGGTAGGGGAATTTTTGTTAGAATCTCTTCTATCAGGGGATGTGCTCCCCTCCACGCGCTTCTGGAAAAGGCTGGCTGAAAGCGACCCGCGTTCCTGCACTCACTCGCCTCGATAATAATATCTGAAATGGATAGCCCCGAGCTCCCCTAAAAGAGAAATAAAGGAGACGGTACTTGCTTTATTCAAGTTATTTTCAGAGCAGCTGGTACTATCGGCGTCCTGTTCATGTGAACAAATTTTTTAGTTCGCCTTAATAAGAAATGTTCGTTCTCATATCAAAGAGGTGAAGCCTTCATGCTACTTGGTGTGTTGAGTGAAGGACGGGTGGGGAACAGGTGTTGTGTACGCTTGTACCCATTTGCTGATTGATTGCACGTTGTGTACGAGGGAATGCCTTATTTCTGAAGTTACTATTTATGGCTAACGCCCTTTTGGGTTTTGATGCATGTACTGAAGGGGTGAGAGGTGACGGGACGGCGGTATGAGGCAGTGGTTATGTTGTAACTGCCAAGTTGATGACGAGGAAGATGGCCGTGGCAAGGAGCAATCCAAAGTTCAGAGCAATAAGATAGACCGTACGTTGCTTACTTTGGAACTTTGTTTTTCTTTTCTGAGAGCATTTTTTCTGTCCATTCACCAAAAGTTTCCAGTTTTTAATATGATTCAGATTGTTGCTGGATGCACATACAGATAAGGTAGATTCAGATATTATTTTGGACACTAGTTAGCAACTTGATTATGCAAGAATATCATCATGATGTTTTTATATAAAAATCAAATTTATGCAGATCAAATTACCATAATGGTTGTTCTCATATCAAATGTATGCACTCCAAATATTTTTAATGTTTCATGTATTAAGTTTTTGCACTCTTATATAATGTACCATTGTTTAGGTAGGTAGATGAAGAAGTGTTGGGCACCATTCCTTGTTTTTATGTCATACACACTACTTTTGGCCTTTGGGCTATGCAAATGGACCCTTTTTTTTTAAAGGGCCCAAATTCACACGCTACTCATAATACATGTCTTTTATGACTTCCTTGTTTTCCAAAGTATATTTCTTGTCTCATATGCGACTCCTTGCTACTCTATTTAAAAGGATGTTTCCAAGGTGTTCTGCTACATGTTAAGGTTCTGGTGCATTATCCACATCATTTACATGTTGATTATTTACTGATTTAGTTTTTTATCTTTTCAGCGAAGCAGAAGTCTTCAAAGCCTCCTGTTAGTCAACCTGAGCCAGAGATTTCCCCTCCTACAATTGATGTCCCTGACTTATCATTGGATGACTTGAAAGAAAAGACTGATAATTTTGGATCCAGTGCTCTGATTGGTGAAGGATCTTATGGACGAGTATATCATGCCACTTTGGATGATGGGAGGCAAGCAGCTGTTAAAAAACTTGATGCATCTGAAAATGAACCTAATGATGAGTTCTTGAAACAGGTGAGTGGCCACAGGACATAAGCTTCTTGCCTTTTCTGTTCATATTCCTCATACCTAGATGATAATATCAGAATGGAAAGGATGAAAAAAAATGTACGTATGTTTCTGTGTCGCAGGTCTCACTGGCATCAAAGCTAAAACATGAAAATCTTGTTGAGATGTTGGGTTACTGTGTGGAGGGAAATTACCGTATACTAGCATATGGATTTGCAACCATGGGTTCTCTTCATGATGTTTTGCATGGTAAGGCATTAAGCATCTGGTATCCTTTTCATGCTACATGTATATAACGATATTCTTTAGGATGTCATGCTCATCTGTAATGGACCTGCATCATATTCCTTTATACAACAGGAAGAAAAGGCGTCCAGGGTGCACAGCCTGGGCCTGTGCTTGACTGGATGCAAAGGGTCAAAATTGCTATTGAGGCTGCAAAAGGTATAGAATATCTGCACGAAAAGGTTCAGCCCTCAATCATCCATCGGGACATCAGATCAAGCAATGTACTGCTGTTTGAGGATTTCAAGGCAAAAATTGCGGACTTCAATCTTTTGAACCAAGCACCAGATATGGCAGCTCGCCTCCATTCAACTCGTGTATTGGGAACTTTTGGATATCATGCACCAGAGTAATTTTCTATACCCTAGTTAATAATAATGCTTTACTGCCTAGCACATCTATTCTTTCCTTAATGCTACTCAACTGTAGTTTTATCATCTCAGTTATGGTTGTCGGAATTCATATCTCTTGAGCCAACTCTAATATGGTAGCATTTGTTTGAGTTTGGTCAATCCCTACTGCTTCCTTAATGATTTTATTCAGTGATTGAATATGTTCATATTATTTGCTATTATATTTTCCCATGCTCATCTGGTTGATTGCTATTGATGAAAAGTCAGCTAGTTCTGTTACATAAGTTATCATGGTTCAAAGTCATTCTGTGGCAGTTAAGAAGCACATACGCACACCAGCAGATGAAAGGGACATTTTTTTCTTATAAAAAAAATCATATTGCAAACCCATGATTTGTGGCCTCCATCTAAAGATAATTGCTACCCTAACCAGTACTCTTCATTCTGTTGAACAGAAAATTATTGATGTGTACCATGGTTACAAGGATTTTTTTCCTACTAAAAATATTATGTGACCCGTACCTGGTCCTATGAATCAAGTCAGGAAAAATCGGACTATTTTGGGGGAGGGGGAGGGGGAGGGGGGGGGGGGGGCAGGAGTTTAACCCAAGGTGAATGTATGTGTAACTCTATCACATGCTAGTAAACCTAGGGTCACTTTTGTCGCTCACAATCATTTATGTACGTAGCTACAAACAAAAACCTAGGGCCACCTTCACTTCCCTACTTGTCATCTATGTACTTGTAAGACTTGCACTTGCTGGTATAAAGATCTGATTTTTTGCTCCAGTAAACCCTTTTAAAAACTAGAACACATCTCAAAGTAAAAGTAAAAACAATTAATCAATATACATTTTATTAATTATTTTAGTCTTGGGTTTAGCAACAGCCCAGCCCTTCCTGCCCGTATTGAGCCTAACACATGCCCAATTGAATCTGATTGGATCAAGAACGGAGGTGCCGGCTAATTTCATTTCCAGGCGATGTATTCCTTAGTTGTGGGCAACATCAACACGGAGCTCTGCTGGTTTACGAGCTCGCCACAAGCACTTCCTCTTACCACATCCTCGGCTTCAGCTGTCCTTCATTTGGCTCCACTGAGATTGGTCACTTGCACTGCTCTATGGCTTCACTGATCGCACCAAGGATCGAATATGCCACCAGGAAATGAAATGGCAGGGCACATCCGTTCTCAATTCAATCAGTATTTAGTTGGGCATGGGTTGTGCTGGGTAGGGCCAGGTCCGGGCAGGTCCAAAGACTTCAAATAATTTTATAATTGTGATTGAGTTAATTAATTAATTTGCTTTGACATGTGTGCTAGTTATTTCAAAAGGGTCTAACGGAGCATTTTTCTAAAGATATATACCTTACCATTTTTGGAACCATCAGTTTAACTAACAAAGCTGGACCTTGCTTAGGTAGATGACCAGTCTTATTTATAATGTTATGACAGATCTTAGCTGCCTTTATGCGTGTCTTGTAAATCGCTTATGACTCCATATCAAAAGCGGTACTACTACCGCTCGGACATCCAAGCAGAATTTTTTCATCGGACGGTCCGTCGCAACATTGACAAATAATAGTTGCAACATCAGAATTCAATGCTTGCAACACCAGAAAAAAAATATGTATACACGTAATTCTGACATCCGGTTCGGGGATGGAGATTCCCACCGCAACATTGACACCATGTTTCGTGCAACATCCACTACGAAACATAAAGAAACAATAATTACAACATTGGTGCTTGTCTCTTGCAACATGTGTCAAGCGTCCGACCGATCAATAGACATCGGACGTCTAATCTGTAGCATTACCATATCAAAAGAACTACTCACAACTCGAATATATTGTTGAAGCAGTGACTATATCTAGGTTATTTTGTCTAAACCTTTACAGTATTCAGTAGTGATTTCCCATTATATGTTAGCATCAATTTCACTCTTGTAAAGTGGGTATCTCATTCTCATTATATGTTGACACAGCTGTGAAGTTATTTGAATGTTCATCTGTATACAATGGCTGCTTCTATGGTACCGCTATAGGGATTGTTTTTCTACACTGGGTATATACTCACCGCAGCAATGGTATTTTATTAGAATGAGTAATCATAGTTTTCTTGAACTGACAGCAAATATTGAATTCCATGTGCAATCAAGTATTGAACCTGAGCTTCTGCTAAAGTTCGGGCCTGTAGTCTCACTTTTATCAACAATATTTCAAAAAGTATCTACATTCTACCCAGCTGCCTTCTAGGTTTGCCCCCAAAACCTTCAGGATACATGCTTGAGTGAATATTTCATTTTAAGGATGTTGAATAACAACACCAATATGTGTCAAGATAATGTATTCTAACTTCCTGGCAAGCCACCTGAACATGCTATCTGCCTTATGCTGTTGAATATCCTATTCCACTTATAGAAGAAACTGGAACCTTTGCAAAGCTTACGTTAGTACTCCCTCCGTCCCACTATATTAGCATTCCAAGGATTCAAAAGGAAAAATAGCAGGAGGAAATGATGCTTTTGCCCCTAAGGTGGGTGCGACAGCAAGTGGCACTGGCACCACTCCCGGTCCCGGGGATATCGCCGCACCTCCCGCCGGTGCTCCCCTCACCAGACCAGCCAACACGGCGGCGCGCGCCGTCGGCGCACCAGCACGACGGGAGACGGGAGGAGGGCGGCGTGAAGCACCCCGCGCAGTGGTCGGAGCATGAGGGGAGGAGGGCCGCAAGGCGGGCCCCTGCGCGGCAGCCAGAGCGAGACGGAGGAGGGCGGCGCGACACACCCCGCGCGGCGGCCGGAGTACGAGGGAAGGAGGTCCGCACGGCATGCCCCTGCGCGGCAGCCAGAGCGAGACGGGAGGAGGGTCGCGCGGCGGACCCCGCGCGGCGGCCGGAGCGGAGGGGAGGTGGGCAGCACGGCGAGCCCCTACGCGGCGGTCGGAGCGAGAAGGGACGGCGGCGAGCGGGCTGCAGATGCGAGGTGGGTAGGGGAGGATAAGGATGGGTGTGGGACCCATGCTCTAGGAATGCTAACATTGGTAAAAAATTTGAATTCTTGGAATGCTAATATAGTGGGACGGAGGGAGTATCATTTTGCTGGTGAACAACCTACTTAAGTGTGGTGTACGGCATCCTGATATTCAATTGTTGTAGCTGTTTTCACTATATGCGATGTTAACATGATAGGATTTACTCACATAATTTCTTGATGAAATTTTGAGGCTAAAGGCTCCCTCCTACTTCATTGCATTTTCTTGATTTCAATAGCAGCCACAATAAAATATGGGCTATGCATCATTCATGTATCATTTCACTTTCTTTTGCTATCTAGGATGGTGACATTAGTAGCACGTTTCTTTTGCTTGAGCACATTGGTTGGTATGTTTTCAGTCTGTTCTTTAGAGGTGTTCAAATACCAAAGTTACATTTATTTTTTTTTATTTTTGCTTGAGCACATTGGTTCGTATTATTTTAGTCTTCATTGCTCAATGCTTTGTAACTTTTATTTCGTCAAGTATTGGTAGGGTTCAGTAAATAAATCTAGCAAGATCATTGATTTCTGTTGCAACATTGCAGTGAAAATTTGTATTTTTATTCTTTGCATGAATTGAAGAAATTTTAGAAGCCCTGCTTTTCGTGCTCCCTTTCTAAATTTGGCGCTACTTGGTACAGATATGCTATGACTGGCCAGCTGACACAGAAAAGTGATGTCTACAGCTTTGGTGTAGTCCTTTTAGAACTTTTGACTGGTAGGAAACCAGTAGATCACACAATGCCTCGGGGACAACAAAGTTTAGTCACTTGGGTAAGTTATTTTGCTAACTGGCTGTTGAAGAATGGTTACTTATGTGTTGCTCAGTATAATATCTTTACCCCCTTGTCAGGTGCTCTATGTATCAACTGGTGTAATTGAAGCAGAAAATGTAGAAAAAATTGGGGAGTGAGAAAGTGATGCACCATTTACGGGATATGAATATGAATGATTGTGATAAATTTGGCCGATGATAGTAATGCTTACAATGCTGGAATGGATATGAAGTGCAGTAGCAAGTTGTTTATTTTTCATTATTTTATATCATGGTCGTAATTAATGAGATAGCAAGGACTGGATACTGCTATTGCCCTCCTGAAATGGTTTCTCCAAAATAGATGTTACTTCAGAAATTGGTTTACTCAGATAAAACTAAACAGAAATAAATCAATCCCTCCATCAACCAATTAGTATCTGGGCACCAAATCTTACTGAGAAGTTAGAAGTATCTGGTTAAAGATTTGTGAGAATACCCGAGTCAGAAAAGGTGGGTTAGTATCCATGTCTGACTTCTTTTATGTGCAATATTTACTCAGGCTACTCCAAGATTAAGTGAAGACAAGGTCAAGCAATGTGTAGATCCCAGGTTGAAGGGAGAATACCCTCCAAAGGGAGTTGCTAAGGTCACCCTTTCGCGCCCTTGGACACATGTCTCTATGAGTGATATTACATTCAGTAAAGGCATCCTACTTCCTAATGAGCATGCAATTATTGACATAATTTCTTTGACTCACCTGCAGCTCGCTGCAGTGGCAGCTCTATGTGTGCAATACGAAGCAGAGTTCAGGCCCAACATGAGCATTGTTGTGAAGGCGCTTTCTCCTCTCCTCCAACAAAGACCCGCACCTGCCCCATCAGAGCCAGCCACGGAACCTGCAAGCTGAGGCCAAGTCGCATGCGATGGGACCTGTGAAGGCAAAAGCCATATCGGAATCAGGCTATCAGCACATTCTGTGTGTAATTGAGAATATTTTGGATGTTCATTTTGTAGCGTTCCCAATCAGATAAATCATACATGAAGTTACCCCTGCCGTTTGTGGCCACCTAGGTTCGCCGCTTGATATAGCCGCGGTACAATGGTATGTGGTAGGATTGAAGTTCTCTTTTCCCTTATTAACCAACTCCGTAGATTTAAGGAATTCGCCATGTTTGGATGAATAGATGATTTTCGGTCTGCGGCACTATATCGCTGCTACTTTGATTTCTTGTGCTGGTTATGTCGCACGGTAGTTGCTCGTTCAAATGTGAATTTGTGTTGATGGCGTGGTATGCTGTGCCTGTACTTGTATGAGATCGAGAATCGCTCTGATCTGAGCTGCTTACTGAAGGGCTATGGATGCTTTGCAGCATCAGGTAAGCTTGAGTATGACCGCTAACTCCGGTTGCAAATTAGGCCGTTGAGATTGCATGAGAGATGAAAGGTAGAAATTGCAAGTCTTCGTGCGAGATGGAAACAAGAAAGAATGAAATTCCACGGGCCGTCGGGCCCCTCTTAAGAACAGCATTGCTATCTTGAGAGGCTATGGCCTTCATCAAGATTATTTGGAGCTGTTATAGTACGCGTGTGTGAGCGGGAGAGGAGGCCATGAGGCAAAATGCTCATTCGTAAAAACTGTGGGAAATAGTAGTAAAGGTAAGACACCCTAGGACGTTAGGGCCAATCATCTTGTGGGGAGCTCCAAGGGGTACATCGATGGGAAGTGTTAGGATGTGTTTGGCAGAGCTACTGCAGCTAATTCTCTAGTAAGCTCAGCAGGTGTTTTGCCAAACAGATTTTTAGAGAGAAATGATTCTCTGCTGACTCTTGAAATGAAGTAGGTTCTTATTCTGTGAAGTGATTCTCCATCTTGATTTTAAGAGTTTATGCTAAAGAATCACTTTCAGCCACAGAATCACTTCACTAAAGGAATCAGCTCCCATAGAGGTGGAGCTCTACCAAACACGATCTACTGTGGTGAGTCTCTTCCAAACCTCTACCTACCCAATTAGCGAATGAAAATAAAAATAGCTTTATACAAAGAAATACCCGATTCATGTTGGTAAAGCAAGTCATTTCGGACATCGACACGATCTTAAAAACAACTTTGACCACTATCTTTTTTCTATAAAAAATATAAAATATAGTCAATCTATATTTTTACGAAACTACATTTCAAGATAAATCTACTTATATCAATTTCATATTTTTAAACTCAACCCAAAAGAATTTATTTATAGTTAAAGTTTAAAATGTTTGACTTAAAGACAAACTCAAAACAAATTCCTTTACCAACACAGGAGTATATAACAACTTATGGAAAAAATATTATACAAACAAATTTATATTACAAAGATAAAAAAAGCTGAAACAAAAGATCAGGAAAATGTTATTCTGAAATATTAAAACAATAAAGTTTACGAAGAAATGGAACAACAAATTTTGGGGGCAAAATTTTGAGAACAAAAATATAGAAACCTAGCGCGAAAAATTGGAAGCAAAAATCGACATCAAAATTTGGCCATCTCTGTCCTGATTTACATTTTGTATTTACTGAAATCAGTTTGGCCATTATGTATCTCTTATGCATAACCATGATTGGAGTCACATATGTTTCGAAAAATGATTGGAGTCACACTACTAAAAGTGAATTGAGTAGACAATAGAGATCGATGCATAACTATTTTGGCGTGCCGGGCATGTAATTTCGACTCCATGCTGCTGCTTCCTACGAAAGGTGCAACAGGAATGGTCACAGACCAAGTTGGCCAACTGGCTCCTGATAAGAAGCTGCCATCTGCCCGTGTCCAATCGGACGTGTATGGACATGAGCTTGCATGCATGTGATCAATCTGCCGAATTAAGGGTGGGAAACGGATAGCAGATATCCGAATTATCTGATATCCGTATCCATGGATATCCGTATCCGTATTCGAATTTAATGTGGTAGCAAAGTGGATACATCCGTGTCGTGGTGTGGCAAACCACAGCCGGGTGGCGGAAGGCACCCGCCTAAGCCCAGAGGGTGAGTACTCGGGGGTCAGCTAGTGACTAGTTCAATCTCGCTCAAGAACACGATGAACACAGCAGGATTAGAGTGTTTCGGGCCGCCGGAGCGTAATACCCTACGTCCACTGTGTGTTGTATTGCCTTGCCTCGAGAGAGTCTGCGAGAACTTGTGTGTCGTGTGTCCGTTCGGGCTTGTAGTGTACAGCGAGCGCCTCCCTTTTATATCTCAAGGGGACGCGTACATGGCCGTTGGGACCCCGACAGGTGGGCCCAACGATGTAGTACAAGATAACGTACTGTCCATAATTATGGCGTCGCAGGTGAAGGAGATCTCTCTCCTGGATTCCATTGTTTGCTCCTAGAGTTCCCCGTTCAGCGTGTCCAGGCGCTGTCTTGTCGGAACGGCGCCAGGCATAGCTAGCGGCGTTGCCTGCCACGTAGCTGAACGGGCCGTGTAGCTTGCGGCATAGGCGGCATGATGGAAAAGTGCCGTGCCGTCGTATCCAATTAATGCGGCAGACGGGCTCTGCGCGGGTGTGGCACAGGCGGCTGCACTGTGTACCTTGGTAATACGCGGTGCACAGTGAGGCCTGCAAAGGCTGTCTCGTGTGCCATGGTGACAGAGCACGCCTCAACCATCTGCATTAAATGCGGTGGGTGGGCGAGTCTTCCAGCGGAAGACTCGCGCACGAGCCCGCGCCCGTGCCTCCGGGACACGTGGCGGCTCCGGACCCCCACGCGGTAAGGGAGGTCCGGATGGACACAGGAGGTCCCGGACCCCTATGGGGGGTCCGAGGCCTCGGCTGTCAGCTCGGAGCTTTCCTTCCTTAGGGACACGTAGCGTCTCCGGACCCATCCCCAGGTGGGGAACGGGTCCGGGGCCATTGGCCTGGTGAGGAAAGAGTCTGACCCGTGGAGTCTGGCTACTCCATCCTTTGCGCGCAGTTACGAATAACTACGCGGGTCCTGCCTTGCCGCAGTAATAGTAGGTATCCCTCTTACGGGGTACCGACAGTGGCCCCCGGGCCCACCTTGGGGGAGGTACGAACCCGCAGGTTGGGCCACTACTGCGTTTTGACTCTGCATAGCTTGAAGCTTCTTACTGCAGGGGTCTTGACCGGCTTTGACCATCCATCGGGTTGTTTGCTGCCTCATCACATCGCAACGGCTTACTGACCTCATGGCCCCCACGCATAGTGGTTAACCTAGTCACGCGCGCGACGCTCGGCATTGTTGTGGCCGGAGTAAACGGTACATTTACTACCGGCGCAGTTCCCGAAAAGCTCGGCCACGCCAACGCTTAATACGCGCACGTCAGCTCAGCTTCCGCCTCGCTTCGCGCGTGGGCGACGTTTCAGATCCCGCCTTTTCACACCTTTGTTGGTTACCCGCTCTCCCTGACAGATGGGCCTGGGCCCCCTTGTCATGGACCGGAGGTTAACACCAGGTGCAGGGCGTCGCTTGGGTTCCAGCGACGGTTCCGGGACGCACCGGTTGAGTCAGGCTTTATAATGGGGCGAACCGCATACCGCGATTACTTTCCCGCATTCGTATTCTTCCTTCCAACCTTTGCGCCCCTTTGCCTTCGAGCTTTTCTTGCCCCTTGCTCCCCCACGCAGATTGTTCTTCACCTCCACAGAGAGATGGCATACCTTGTTCATCCCCACCGGTTCCAGACCGAGGAAGAATTGAACACGGTGCGCCGCTTGCTAGGGTGGAGCCCACAGGAGACTGGCTGGGGGATCCGAATAGGCTCGGTTCCCCTCGGCAACCTCCGCGCTGGGGAATTCGTGCTATTCACCTCGCACATCTCCTGTGGCGTGGGGTTGCCGATCTCTTCGTTCTTGCTGCTGCTGCTGGAAGACTTCGGCCTCTAGCTTCAGCACCTCACACCTCACTCCCTCCTCCTGACGTCCATCTTCGTCAATTTGTACGAGATGTTCATGGCAGTACGGCCCTGTGTCATCCTCTTCCGCCATTTCTTCATACTGGTGAAGTCCGGGAGGGCGAAGGATGAGGTGGGGGCGTATTACTTCCAGACAAGGAGTGACCTGCCGACACCTTACATTCCCGGCCTCACTGGCGGAAGGTGGGAGGAGTGGCGCAGGGATTGGATGATCGCCACCACCGAAGCTAACGAGCGCCTCGCCCTGCCGACCGAGGGACCCGCCACCGACCGTGCATCCTGGAGGGCCAAGCCGATCCTGCAGCCGGATTTCGACTCCGTGCTGGGCAAGATCAGGTCGCTTGCGGAGAGCGGCCTCACCTCGTTGCACGTGCTCGAAGATTCCTTGAAGCGCCGGATCGCCCCCTGAAGCAGAGGCCGCGCCCCGCTTGGAGCTTCACCGGCCTCAACGACTGCAGCAGAACCCACCGCGGAGAGGGGAGCGACCTGACCCAGGAAGCACTGGAGGTCTTGGTGCGGGCGGTGACGGGAGAAATCTTCGTCCCGGAGAACCTGATCCTTCCCCAGGGCGTCATCTCCCGCTGCGAGGACGGCGGTGCTGGCTACTCTGCCAACTCTTGACGACGGTGGGCTGGCCCCACGCCAGACCGGAGGCGACCCTAACCGTGGGCTCCGAATCCTTGGCGCGTCCGGGGACCAGGCTAATCCGAGCGCCGTGGGGTCCGTTCCCACTACAAAGGGGAAGCAGGCCGTGCCCGGCAGCGCCGCCACAAGCGGCCCCAGCCAGGTCCGGAGCAGTCCCAGCGCGTCGTCGGGAGATGCAGGCCAGCGCAGGCTACTCAGGGGCGACGGGACCCCAGTCACGGAGCCCGCCGCGAAGCGTCAGAGGACCGCTGGGGGCGCGGGCCAGGGTAGCTCCCAGGCTTCCGGCCCTTGCGGATCCTCCGGGGCAATCGCGCCGCCACCATCACCGCCGAGAGACAGCTCCCTCCGGCAGCAGCAGCAGCAGCGGCAGGAGCAGCAGCAGCAACAACAGCAGGAGCAACAACAGGAGCCGCAGCAATAGCGGCAGCAACAGAAGCAGTCGTCGAGCCTCCGCAGATGCTGGGTTCCCGGCGCTTCAGGGTTAGTATTATTCTGGTTACACCCCTTATTCTCGGTGCTCTGCTTTACGCTGAAATCTCCTTCTCTTTGTTGCTAGGGCTCCTCGCCCAAGCATCCCTTCCACCATCGCCGGCTCGTCGGCTGGTGCCCAGGCGACCGCGGCCTCGGCGGCAACAGCGGCGGCGACGGCGAGTGCGGGATCCTCGGGTGCAGCGACCTCTGCCAGCCCGGTGGTGCCCGATGCGGTGGTGACGGGCGCGCCATCACCAGGCTCAGCAGCGCCTAACGCTGCAGCGGCGGGTGCGCCTGTGGCGGGCGCGGCAGACGCAGCGGTGGCGGAGGCGCCGGTGCTGGGCGCAGCCACGCCTGACGCAGCGGCGGCGGAGGCGCCGGTGCTGGGCGCCGCCGCACCGGACGGAGCGGCGGCGGAGGCGCCGGTGCTGATCGCCGCCGCACCTGATGTAGCGGCGGCAGAGGCGCCAGTGCTGTGCGCCGCCACACCCGACGCAGCGGCAGCGGAGGCGCCGGTGCTGGGCGCAGCCGCACCCGATGCAGCGGCGGCGGAGGCGCCGGTGCTGGGCGCCGCCGCACCCGACGCGGCGGCGGTGGAGGCGCCGGTGCTGGGCGCAGCCGCACCCGACGCGGCGGTGGTGGAGGCGCCGGAGACAAGTGCTGCAGTGGAAGCTCCCACCTCCAGCTCCGGTCTTATTGCAGAGGAGGAGTTGGAGGTGGTCTTTGGCAGGCAGCTCCTGCAACTCCAACTCCCCGGAGGAGGAAGTGACTCCCCTTCCCCAGGTACTGATCCAGGTCCGGCGGTCGATAGAGGAGGCAACCTCCTCCGCCGAGGCGGCCTTCCGGCGGGAGTGGTCTGCTCTGGAGAGTGAGCGCCAGCGCCTCTCCGACTGGCACACCCGCCTGGAGGCACATACGAAGGCCGAAGCCTCCCATGCTGCGGAAGTCCGGTCCAAACTCAAGGCCGACCAAGAGGCCTACCGGGCCAACCTTGGCGCAGCAGGAGGAGACTTTTGCCCTGGAGGTGGTCAGCTTTGCAGCTCAGCAGTCCGATCTCGAGAGTCGGCTCGCTGCCCAGCAGCCCGAGCTTGAGACCCGCAGCTAGGGTCTCGAGATCCGCAAGCAGGAGCTGGACAAGCTCTCTGGGACCCTGGCTGGATGGCAGAAGCAACTGGAGGAGAGGGCCAGCAAGCTAGCTGTTGCCGAGGCAGAGCTGGAGGAGGACCGGAAGTCCCTCTCTAAGCGGTAGTCCCACGCCACCAGCATAGATAAGCAGCTTGGTATACAGTGCGAGTCCCTCAAAAAGCAGAAGGAGTCGGTGGCGAAGAAGAAGGCTGAGCTCGAGGAGAGGTCCCGCGTGATGGACGTAGCCAAGGTGGCTCTGGACACCCGGGTGTAGGAGGCGGTCCAGGAGGCGGTCCGGAAGCACCAGGAGGACCAGCGCATGGGGGCCCAGCGGATTGCTGATTGGGCGACCGAAGCGAGCCTAGCATTGGTGCCACTTGGAATGAGCCCAATCCAGGTGGCGGAGCCGCCAGCTTCGATAGCTGACGCCCTCCCAGTGCTGAACTCTGCTTCGGAGAGGCTCTGGCATCTAGAGCCGGTCCTTGCTGGCCAGCTCGAAGCCGAGGGCCGCGAGCTGATCCGGATGGTGGCGGAGCACATCCTGACCTGCCTCTGGAGCCACGACCCGGCCATCTCGCTGACGCCCGTGGTCAATGGCCCTGTAGTGGAGACGGAGGCCGCCACTCGGGACAGCGTGCGGGAGGTCGTCGACTTTGTTGCCGCCTACTTCAAGCGGGAGCCTGCAGACCCTTGAGCTGGGCTTTGTATCTTTTTCCTTTTTGTGTTATGTAACAAAGATTGTACTAGTTGAAAATTTTGAAATAGAAGAAAACTTCAACTTAGCTGTTTGTCAGTTGCTGGTTTGCGGTATGCAGCACCCCGGCGCCCTGGCCCCCTAGCGGATAGGTTCAATTGTTTGGACCTGTCTGCCACCTGAGCCGTAGGAGATACTCCGGACCTCCTTGGGCATAGGTGCCGCATAGTTTGTAAGCCGAGCGAGCATCTTATCCCCTTCCCTGTGTAGCAGAAAGAACTACAGAGAGAAGAATCAACTTGTTCGCATGGTAGTAATGATACTGCGACTTAGCTGTGTGATGCATGCAGGATCGATCGTTGGCGTCTGGCTCAAAGCAAACGCCCCGGCCCCCTGGGAGATAGACTCAGCTGTTTTGAGTCTGTCTACCATCAAGACTGGACTTCGATCTGCATGAAACCTTTAAAGCGGATGCCGGGACCCCCTGGTAGGTAGGCTCAATGATTTGAGGCTGGCTACCACCAGTCAGGGCTTAACCTGTGTACCATTTCAAAGTTACAGCTTAGTAGCAGGCTCGCGGGACTTACTCTCGATGGGTCCCAGGCTAGTACCAGGTCCGGGGCTCTAGATGCACAGGTCCAGGTAGCTCAGTGCTTGTTACAGAGTGGTGGAGTGTGTAGGCTTAGGGTGCGGAACTAGGCTAAGGCGCTACACAGGGCTCTGGACCACTCCAGGAAACAACACGACCTTTCCGGACCTGGCTTCGACGCCCCAGACCCTTCCCAGCAGTGGGTGAGGTCATTTTGTCGTACTCGATCCTTTGAGAAATGGAGCTGGACATGCCGTTTAGGACTTAGGAAGCCGACTCTCGGGCTTAGAACGAGGTCCAGGCCCCTAATTACCCAGCTCCGGTTACTAGGGCACTCGTTACAGGGTGGTGGAGTGTGTAGGCTTTGGGTGCGGAACCGGCTAAGCGGCTACACAGGGCTCCGGGCCACCCCAGGAAACAAGCACCCCCTCTCCAGAGCAGGTCCTTAGGGGTCCGGACCCCTTTTTCCAGCGGCGAGAGGGTCCGGACCTGTACGGGAGTCCAGCAACCCAATACAGATCTTAGTTGTAGCGACAACAGTGGAAGTCCGCGCGGGGGTTAGAAAAGTAAAATCTCGAGAATTGAACTGCGAAATTAAATTTTGACACAAAGACAGAACTGGGGTAAATGTTTCCTTTGCAACTTGATATACATGGCTTGCGCGATGGATGCTAGAGGCCAGGTTTACGAGGGCGGACCTCTACCGCTCTGGGCCGCGCGTTAATGCTAGCCGACAGTGCGATGGTTGCCAGAGGTCGGGTTTACGGGGGCGGACCCCTAACCGCTCTGGGCCGCATGCTGATTCTATATTTTTACAAAGGAAAAGTTCATTTCCCTGCCCTGCCTAAGTGTAAAACTTACGCAGATGCTCTATATTCCATGGGTGGGGCAGTGGCACTCCATCTTCTATAACAAGGCGAACGCACCCGAGCCGGCATACCTCTGTCACCTTGAAGGGCCCCTCCCAGCTGGGGGAGAGCTTGTGGAGCCCTGCTCGGTTCAGGATCCGTCTGAGGACGAGGTCGCCAGCCCGGAGCTCCCTACTGTGCACGAACCGTTGATGATAGCGCCTGAGCACCTGGTTGTAGCATGCATTTCGGATTGCTGCTCGCCACCTACGCTCGTCGACGAAGTCGACATCGTCACGCCACTGCTGCTCCTGCATGGATTCGTCAAAAGCCTGGACCCGTGGTGATCCCAGGTGAATTTCTGGGGGAAGGCATGCTTCAGCCCCGTAGACCAGGAAGAATGGAGTCTCCCCGGTGGCTCGGCTGGGTGTGGTCCGATTGCCCCATAGTACGCACGGAAGCTCGTCAACCCATTTGGCACCATGCTTCTTCAAGCAGTTGTAGGTGCGGGTTTTGAGTCCCCTGAGGATCTCTGCATTCGCTCTCTCAACCTATCCATTGCTGCGGGGGTGTGCCACGGACGCAAAGCACAGCTGGATGCCGATGTTCTCGCAGTACTCTTGGAAGAGTCTGCTTTTGAATTGGGTCCCGTTGTCCGCGATGATGCGGTTTGGGACGCCAAATCTGCACACAATGGACTCGAGGAATGCGACTGCTGACTTTTTGGTGATGTTCACCATAGGGGTAACCTCCGGCCACTTTGTGAACTTATCGATGGCGACGTAGAGGAACCGGTACCCGCCGACGGCCCGAGGGAATGGCCCCAGGATATCCACGCCCCACACGGCGAATGGCCATGAGGGCGGAATCATCTGCAGAGCTTGAGACGGTGTGTGTATTTGCTTTGCATGGAACTGGCATGCTTTGCAGGACTTTACCAGCTCAGCCGCATCCTGGAGTGCTATTGGCTAGTAGAAGCCATTCCGGAAGGCTTTGCCAACAAGTGTGCGAGATGAGGAATGACTTCCACACTCGCCTCCATGGATCTCCGTGAGCAACTCGCGGCCCTCTTCCTGGGAAATGCACTGCATGAGGACACCATTGGCGCCACGGCGGTAGAGATCCCCTTCTACCACCACGCAGCGTTTAGCCAATCGTACTATGCGCTCAGTGGATACATCGTCATCAGGAAGGATGTTGTCTTTCAGGTAGTCCCGGATCTCAGAGATCCATGCAACGGGAGCTCCCTGAGCAGGTGGGGGTGGCTCTATGAGGTCATCAGGATCCTCGACAGAGCTCACAACCCAGAGCGGGCACCAGAGGTGGTATGCCGCCGGGACCGCTAGCTTCGAGGTGCTAGCTTGATCCCCTTCACCCAGCTCGAGAGGCTGGGCGGTAGGTCTTAGCAGCCGTCTTTCAAAGACTCCCTCGGGCATGGATGCCCAGGTAGATGTCCTCGCGGAGAGATCATCTGCTGCTGAGTTGAGTTCGCGGGAACATGTTGCAGTTCCAAGGCGTCGAAGTCCTTCTCAAGCTTCCTCACGTGGATGAGGTATGCCGCGAGCTAGGGATTGTTGCAGCTGCAATCCCCTCGGACCTGCTTGATGATTAGCTGAGAGTCCCCCTTCACCAGAAGCTGCCGGACCCCCATCGACAGGGCTTGCGTCAGGCCAAAGATCAGAGCTTCGTACTCCGCCATATTGTTGGTGGCCTTGAACTCAAGGTGCACCATGTACTTTAGCTGATCTCCGTTTGGATCAATGAGGACTACACCAGCTCCGGCCCACTTCTCGCAGGCGGACCCGTCGAAGAAGAGTGTCCAGTGGGGCTCGGTGAAGACTGGTGTCCTGGTTTCCAGCTCCGGGGGTCCGGCGTTGAAGTCCGGACCCCCAGAATTACTTGGGGAAGGAGTCCATTGCGCTATGAAGTCAGCCAAGATCTGGCTCTTGACTACATGGCGAGGCTGGAAGTCCTGTTGGAACTCAGCCAACTCTACTGCCCACTTGGCGATATTGCCCGTGGCGTTGGAGTTGTGCAGGATCGCTCTTAGCGGGTAAGAGGTCACTACGACAACTCGGTGTGCCTGAAAGTAGTGGCGCAGTTTCCTGGACGCAATAAGTATCACATAGATAAGCTTATGCGTCTCAAGATACCTGGCCTTCGCCTCGTGGAGGACTTCGCTGACTAGTAGACTGGCTTTTGGATCGTCCGGACCCTGGTGACCGGGTCCGGTTCGCCCTTATCCTCCACGTCAGGTCCTTGGGCCCCCAGCGGTCTTGGGTTCCCACAGGTACGAGGCTCCTCCAGACCCCCTTGTCTGGGTTCCGGTGCCTCAGGCAAAGGTGAGGCTGATGGGCTCCCGTGTCTGGGGTCCGGCTCACCATCCTTGGCCGGGGAGACCCTGGTGTCCCCCCCGGCGAGTTTGCTCCGTCCTCTCGGCGACTAGCACCATGTTGACCGCCTCCGCAGATGCAGCAAGATACAGAAACAACGGCTCACCTGGCTCTGGAGCCACCAATACTAGCAGTGAGGTGAGATGTCGCTTCAGCTCCTGGAAGGCCTGTTCAGCCTCTTCGGTCCAAGAAAATAGACCGGACCTCCTCAATAGCTTGAAGAAGGGGAGGGCCCTCTCAGCCAGCCTCGATATGAAGCGGCTAAGAGCAGCGAGAGATCCAGTAAGCTTCTGGACGTCCTTGATGCGGCCAGGAGGCCTCATCGCTTCGATCGCTTTGATCATGGCTGGGTTTGCCTCGATGCCTCGATGTGAGACCAGGAAACCCAGCAGCTTTCCCGCCGAGACGCCGAAGATGCACTTCTCGGGATTCAGCTTCATGCGCGTGGTGCGCAGCCGGTCGAAGACGAGGGATAGGTCTTCAACTAGTGTGGACCCTACCTGGGTCTTGACCACAATGTCATCAACATACACCTCAACAATATCTCTAATTAGATTACAGAAGGTTTTGTTCATAGCTCGTACAAACGTGGGCAAGGCATTCCTCAGACCATACGGCATGACGATGTTGCAATAAAGCCCATCTACTGTTACAAAAGCTGTATGCTTCCTATCCTCTCTAGACATCTGAATCTGGTGAAAACCAGAGTATGCATCTAGGAAAGACAAAAGGTCACACCCGGAGGTGGAGTCCACGATCTGATCGATACGTAGGAAGAGGATAGGGATCTCTAGGACATGCCTTGTTTGAGGCTGGTGTAGTCGATGCACATCCGAAGCTTCCCGTTGGCCTTTGGGACGACGACCAGGATTGGCCAACCACTCAGGGTGGTGGACCTCCTCGATGAAGCCAGCATGTAGGAGCTTGCGGACCTCTTCACGGATGAAGTTCGGCCGCTCCACGGACTGCTTCCGAGGCTTTTGACGCACCGGCGTGGCGTTAGGGTAGATCCTCAGATTGTGCTCGATCACTTCCCTAGGGATCCCGGGCATCTGTGACGGTTCCCAGGCGAACACGTCCACATTTGCCCGGAGGAAAGCGATGAGCGCGTCTTCCTATTTCTCCCCCAGGTTCCCCGTGATGCGGGTGGTCCTGGTGGAGTCATCTCCGATCTGCACCGTCTTCACGGGAACATCGTCCGGATCAGACGGCTGAACCCTAGGTGCCTTTGCAGGCGCCCTGGGTTGAGAGGTGGATGGGTCCTCCTCAGAACGTGCAGCCTCTGCCGCCAGAGCATGCAGTCTCTCAACTGCAGCGACGGCAGCGGTGCGGTCACCCCGCACGGTGAGGACACCGGCAGGGGAAGGCATCTTCAAGACCAAATACCCGTAATGAGCAATGGCCATGAAGCGATAGAGTGCCGGCCGGCCAATGATGGCGTTGAATGGGAGGTTCACCTCCACAACATCGAACAGAACGCTCTCTGTGCGGAAGTTCTCCTTGGAACCGAGCGTGACCGGTAGTGTGATGCTCCCTAGAGGGAACACCGAATGTGGGCCCACTCCGTAGAATGGGTGAGAGGGAGTTAGCTTAGACTCCGGGATCTGCAGCTGCTTGAACGCTGCATAGCTGATGACGTTGAGGCCAGCCCCACCGTCAATCAGCACATGATAGAGTCTGACGTTGGATATGACAGGAGCGGTGACTAGAGGTAGTACACCAGCTCCGGCCATATTCTCCGGGCAGTCGGATGGCCCGAAAGAGATGGTGGTGTTCATCAACCTCTGGTGCGGCGCCGCCTTTGGGACCCCCGGCTTCACCGAAAGGACCTCTCGGCGAAGGGTCTTCATGTCCCACCGGGAGACAAGCTCCCAGCTTCCGCCGTATATTACGTACAGCTTCTTGCGGCGGTCGCCGTTGTCGGAATCGGAGTCGTCATTGTGGTAGACGCCCTTCAGCTCCCGAGCGGGGGACTGGTACCCCAGCTCCTTCTCCCCAGCAGCGGCTCTGCTGTCGGAGGCTTTCTCCTTGCCAGGCCGCTGGCGAAGAGGGGGTGAACCGTCCTTGGAGGACTGCTCACGCCGCCCACTGATCCGCTTCGCGAGCTTCTGGATCTCGCGGCAGTCAGCGGCGCTGTGGCGAGCGGTGGGATGCACTGGGCATGAACCTCCGCTTCCACCTTGCGGGCGAGGGCATTTGCCATGTGCATTCTGGCCCCCAGCCGCTGCTGCAGCAGCCGGCGCTGCTGCTGCAACGACTGGCCTGCCAGAATGTGGCTCCCCGCGACTCCGGTTCTTGTTCTTCTTCTTTTTGCCACCGCCCTGAGCGGTAGCACCAGAGCCACCAGCCTTGGCATCTCCGTCTTGGGGGGCTGAGTGCCATGCACGGCCCTCAGTGGCCCTGGCACACTTGTCTGCCAGGGAGAAAAGCGTAGTAACGCTTTCCACCTCGTGCGTCGCCAGCTTCTCAAGCATCTTCTCGTCACGTACCCCCTGGCGGAAAGCAGTGATAATAGATGCATCGGAGATAAGAGGAATGGTACCCCGTACCTTGGCGAAGCGTGAGATGAAGGCCCGGAGCGTCTCTCCGGGTTTCTGCCTCACGGCGTGGAGGTGTGCCTCCACACCATGCTGCTGGTATGCGCTGGCGAAGTTCGCTGAGAACCTCACACAGAGCTCCTCCCAGGACTGGATCGTCCCAGGTGTGAGGTTCATGAGCCAAGTCCGGGCCGGCCCAGACAAGGCTACATGAAAGTAGCTCAGCCATGACGGCGTCATTACCACCAGCTGCTGTGATGGTGGTAACGTACACCTGCAGGAATTCCGACGGGTTAGTGGTACCGTCGTACTTCTCCGGCAGGTGCGGGCGGAACTTGGACGGCCATGCCACTGCGCGGAGGTGCTCCGCCAGCGCAGCGCAGTCCACCCCAGCCATCGGAGCGCACGCCTGTATCCGGGCGTTCACTGGAGGCTTGGGTGCTGCCATGTCCAAGTCGGCGTTGAGGTTGCGACACTCAATGTTGAGACGGCGCTCTCGCGCCCTCTCGACGGAGATGCGGGCATCCTCTCCCGCGCGCCGGCGGTTGAGCTCCACCCACAGGTCTTCTGTTCGTGCACCCCTCACGGTGAGGGAGCGCACGGATGCCGATGCACCGCCCTGGCGCTGGTGGTAAGATACCACCGCATTGCCGGGCGGAGGTCGTTGCCCAGTCCTTGCAGAACTGGGGAAGGCCTGAGCCAGATGGAGGAGATGGTCAACGTCGTCCCGCCACTGCCTCAGGGAGTCTGGCGAGGCTGCAGCAGCCGGAGGGTTGCGAAACAACTCCCTAGCCGCCGCCAGCGCTCCGCCGCTCGCAGCCTGTGAGGGGGCCCGTGACGGCCGCCCTGACCCTTGCCATTGAGCAGCGCGCGCTGCCGCCAGCGGCGCCTTCTCCACGGGCACAGTTACCCCTGGAGCAGGAACGCGAGAGGCGAGTGGCATGGAGGACACCACACCCTCCGTCATCTCCACGTCGTCCACACGAACCATGGAGACAAGGAAGAGATGAACTGCGACTAACCGCTTCCCCTACCTGGCGCGCCAAAGGTCGTGGTGTGGCAAACCATAGCCGGGTGGCGGAAGGCACCCGCCTAAGCCCAGAGGGTGAGTACTCTTGGATCAGCTAGTGACTAGTTCAATCTCGCTCAAGAACACGATGAACACAGCAGGATTAGAGTGGTTCGGGCCGCCGGAGCGTAATACCCTACGTCCACTGTGTGTTGTATTGCCTTGCCTCGAGAGAGTCTGCGAGAGCTTGTGTGTCGTGTGTCCATTCGGGCTTGTAGAGTACAGCGAGCGCCTCCCTTTTATATCTCAAGGGGATGCGTACATGGCCGTTGGGACCCCGACAGGTGGGCCCAATGATGTAGTACAAGATAACGTACTGTCCATAATTATGGCGTCGCAGGCGAAGGAGATCTCTCTCCTGGATTCCATTGTTTGCTCCTGGAGTTTCCCGTTCAGCGTGTCCAGGCGCTGTCTTGTCGGAACGGCGCCAGGCACAGCTAGCGGCATTGCCTGCCACATAGCTGAACGGGCCGCGTAGCTTGCGGCGTAGGCGGCATGATGGAAAAGTGTCGTGCCGTCGTATCCAATTAATGGGGCAGACGGGCTCTGCGCGGGTGCGGCACAGGCGGCTGCACTGTGTACCTTGATAATACGCGGTGCACAGTGAGGCCTGACAAAAGCTGTCTCGTGTGCCGTGGCGACAGAGCACGCCTCAACCATCTGCATTAAATGCGGTAGGTGGGCGAGTCTTCCAGCGGAAGACTCGCTCACGAGCCCACGCCCGTGCCTCCGGGACACGTGGCGGCTCTGGACCCCCACGCGGTAAGGGAGGTCCGGATGGACGCAGCAGGTCCCGGACCCCTATGGGGGGTCCGAGGCCACGGCTGTCAGCTCGGAGCTTTCCTTCCTTAGGGACGCGTGGCGTCTCCGGACACATCCCCAGGCGGGGAACGGGTCCGGGGCCATTGGGCTGGTGAGGAAAGAGCCTGACCCGTGGGGCCTGGCTACTCCATCCTTTGCGCGCAGTTACGGATAACTACGCGGGTCCTGCCTTGCCGCAGTAAGAGTGGGTATCCCTGTTATGGGGTACCGACAATCCGAATCCGATTGTCATTGGTTTTCTCTATCCGATTCCACATCCATATTCGACAATATTCGACACTTGTCGGTGTCCCGACCAGGGGGCCCGGATCCCAACTAGTAAATACTGCGTGTTTCCTCGTCCCAGATGATGATGCAAGAGGCAACACAGTAACACACGGTTTATCCTGGTTCCGGCCGCGGGGCCGTACGTCTAGCAAAGGGGGTGTGCGAGGGCACTGTATTATCTTGCACCCGGTGTGCTTGTAGTAGGGGGTACAAGCAAGGCGAGAGAGGGAGAGAAGCTCCCAAGTCTCAGCTAGGAGTGGAGTCGGTTGAGATGAGTGCTCAATAGTCCCTGAACGTCCTCTTGAAAAGAGAATCCAGAGAGACCAAGCAGACTAGAGTCTAGCCCGAGCTAAGGGGAGCCCGCCTCCTCCTTTTATAGTCACAAGATGGGGCGGCGTACATGAGTGGGGCATGGAAGTCGCCGTCCTCCCCTGAATTGTGGGGTACAGTGGTCGGACACTGTAGGAAGTATACTGTGGGAAGGAGGCGTGCGTCGCTGTCGTCCCGGATTTCGTCCTTGGTATAGCGAAGATGACGCCGGTCGTCCGGTAGTGTCCCGGCGGTAGAAATGGCGCGGGACGGCCCCGGACCCCCTGGTCGGAGTGCGGTCGTGCGCACTAGAAGGTCCGGGGGACACGTGGAAGTCCCAGGCTCCAAAAAAGGGGAGGTCCGGGGTCCCGTCCGTGTACGCTGAGCGCTCTGTTTGGGAGGTCACGTGACGTTACCGGACCCCTTCCCCAGTGGGAGGTGAGTCCGGATGGTTGGTGTCGGCAGAACAGGAACGGGGGCCGTGCCGGGCCCGTCTTGTCTCGCGTTGCATGTCCCACAGTGCCGCTACAGCCTTCTGGATGGCGAAGCGGTGACCGAAGTCAGCGGATGGGACCCCGGTCACATCCACTGTGGGAGTGGTGTCCTGACGCCGCCTGTCCTTTGAGCCGTGGCAGAGTGGCTGGCTTTCAATGCCTTCATACGGCGAGCGGTTGGGCGGCGGGGCCGTTTGTCCCTTGTGCTGAGAGACGGCCTCGAGCGAGGCGGAGATGAGTCACCGCTCGAGGGTAGATCTGCTACCCTCGAGCGAGGCAGAGGTGCGTTGCGTGATCGAGGGTCCCGAAGGGAGCCCTCGAGCGAGGCGGAAAATGAGTCACCCGCTCGAGGGTAGATTCGCTACCCTCGAGCGAGGCGGAGATTGTCCAGCGGGCCCGAGAGGGACCCTCGAGCGAGGCGGAGAATGAGTCACCCGCTCGAGGGGGATGTGAATGGGCCGCGTGCTGGGCTTCATTGAGTCCTTTCCTTTCTTCCAGATTGGAAGGAGGCCGTGGGCCTAGTTGCCTTAATAGGTGTTTGTGTTTTTAAAAGCGGTCTTAGTACCCCGATTAGGGTGTCCCTAATTGTGATACCCGATAGTAGCCCCCGAGGCTTTGGTTGAATCAGTGGGTTCGGCCAAAGGGTAATTCGGGGATTTCCCTTTTGACGTGATTAGTCAATGCCGCGCACCCGCCAGACGCGCCTGAGCATCAGCCCGGCGGATGTGACAACACGCCGGTCGGGATAGTACGCCCGTGGGGGGAGTACTTCGAGGCACGCGCCCCTTTGTTTGTTTGTTTAAAGGACAAGACGTGTCCGCGCGCTGAGGAGGGCCAGGGCGACGGTGGCGCCCGCTGCTTGGCAGCTGGCGCTTTCGTCGCGCTGTCCCGCACGTAGGGCCTTGGCCCCGGCGTTCCCGGTCGCCTTGCGGCGCGCCGTTCGAGGGCAGCCGGCCAGAGCCGACGCTGCACCGCTTGACGTCCAGGGGCTCAGCTCTGCTTTATTTCGTTTGGTCGTGTCTCGGCACGGTGACCGAGGACCTTCTTTGCTCGTGGAGTGCCGTGTCGCCACGAGGGACACGAGCCTCCGCTCTTCGCCAAGCTTGAAGCTTTGTGCCCGGCGCAACTATAAATAGGGGTCGTGGGGTTCCCTTTCCTCTCCAACCTCCCAACTCTTTCTTCCAGCATTGCCTAAATCTTGTAATGTTTCCTTTGCCTTTTTGTGACCGGCCCCCAGATGGGGTGGCCTGGCTTTTTTAGGCTTTCGGCGCTAGAAGAATGCTTGCGAGCGGTAGAGGAAGACCGGAGTGGGCGTGCGCTCCATCCCTCAGGTTCAGTGGGATCAGCAGAAGAGCATTGGGCCCGTGGGGTCATGCTTCTGCGATGTCCCCTAGCCTGAAGGGGGATGGAGGTGCCTGACCATGGCGTTAGTGCCAGGTTGGGCGGCTGTTCTTTGCATCGTCCCCCCAAGCGACGAGGTTTCCCTCGGGGAGACGGTGCGGAGGGCGCTGTCCGCCAGCTCGACCCCCCGCATGGTTTTCGATGGAGGAGACGCTAGAAGAAGACTTGCGAGGAAAGCGTCCCACTGGACTCGTGTGGTCTGGGGGCTATTCCTCGCATCCCTAGCAGCCTCGCTGCTGCGTCAGCTAGGGGCTCGGTGCCTTTCTTCGTCGCTCGCTCCTCCTCAAGACAGGGAAAATTGCCACGTAGGTGGCAACATGTTTGTATCTTTCGATGGCTTTGCGCCGGTAACCGTTTGTAATCTTTATCCGCATTTGAGCAATAAAGTTCCCTTTCTCCTCTGCGGGGAGGATTACCGAGGGTATAGGGGTGTACATAGAGTTACGACCCTCGAATATGTGTGAAGTCACCTTCGCGGGGGCGCGTCAGCGCACCCGCGGGTGTAGCCCCCGAGACCATGGGGGAGAGTTTGTGCTCGTCCAAGGGCTTATGAACGTTGTCCCACTGGGTAGCTTTACTGGGGCGGCCGTCCAGCAACTCTTTCAGCCAGCATCGGCACTCTTTCAGCCGGCCTCGGCACTCTCAGTGCTGGTACAGTGGCCCAGCGCTCAGCTTAACCTTCAGGAGAGCGCACGTCAACAGCGGAGGGTTTGGTTAGACACGTGGAGCTTCACAATGGATGGTTATTGACTTATTCGAGGGTGTGGTTTGAACCGTGGTGTGCGGGGAGCCCCCGAGCCCAGGCCCGTGTGAAGGCGTTCAGGGGAACCCTCGACTTCGATTACGACCCTCGTCGCCCTTCCGCAGGGAGGAGGGGTGAAGCGCACCATGCTACCCATGCCCGGGCCGCAAGCTATGGCTGCTTCAGTGAGCTATTAGCGGGTTGTTCAAGAGGATGTTCGTGCCCCGTTCGATAGGGGTCGGCTCATGGTCCATAGACACGTCCTATAAAGCACTCGTGAGGGTTCACTAGGCGGGGCTCGAACCCATTCGGTAGGGTTCGAGGGCTCGATGCTCTCCCTCGATGGGACCCCCCTTCTAGGCACCCTCGACTGGCCTTGAACACTACGTAGGATGTCTCGAACTCCGCGTTCGAGGGTAGCTTGTACGGCACATCCCTGCAGTCCCTGACTCTGGTGATCTGGGGCGCCTGTCGAACCCCCTGAAGGGCCAGGCTTCGACCCCCTGATCAGTAAGGCCTCGAAACACGATTCCTTCGAGGGTAAAGATACCCTATGAAGGAATATTCCGTCTTGATTCCGCCTCGAAAACATCGCAGAGCCGCGAGCCACGCGCGCGCGGGTCTTCCGCCGGTAGCGGGCGACGTGTCCCGATTTGTGCGGCACGGTGTGGGCGCGCCTTTTCAGGCGTCCGCCTCTGGCAGATGAATCAGCGTGGGTGGCGGCTGACGGATGGGATAGCGCAACAGTCGCGCCGCGCCCGCCGGTTACCGTGCCGTATTTATTGCCGCGTACGCGCGTGGGAAACTCCGCGGTCGTGGGGCCCATCCGTCGGCGATAGCAAAATCTACCGCATTCGATGCGGTAGATTTGGCCAGGCTTCGGATGCGCCCGTCAAGGTGAATAAATATGAAGGGAAAGGGGAGGTTCTGGGTTCACCTGGGCATTTGCCTTCATTCTGCTTCGCCTGCTCCGCCTCCCTTGCGTCCTGAGCCCGCAGCCAAGAGCGGAAGGAAGAAGAGTAAGGAGAAAGAGAGAGAGATAGAGAAGGGAGAAAAAGCACCTTAGCCATCCAGAGCTTTCGCTCCCACATTCCCCCTCGAATTGAAGACATATCGGACATCCAGGAGCCCTTGCCATGGGGGAAGTCCTCCGCCACCGTGGCGGTCCTGGAGCAGCTGGTCGCCGACCGGCAGCTGCCGCGGAACCCCGACTTGGGGGCGCCGGTGTGGATTTCCCCGCACCCGGACGAGACCGAGCCGAAGGCCCCGCAAGGCTATGTCGTGAGCTTCGTGCGCCTCCACGAGCGAGGCTTCGGTGTTCCCGTCAGCAGGTTCATGCGGGCCTTATGCGAGTACTACGGGGTGCAGCTGCACAATTTCAGCCCCAACTCCATCTCGCAGGCGGCGGTCTTCGTCGCCGTCTGTGAGGGGTACCTCGGCATCGAAGCCCACTGGGACCTCTGGATCCATTTGTTCCGCGGTGAACTCTTCGTTGAGAACGTGCGGAACCAGCCGAGGCGGTACGCGCGCGCCGGTGGCCTGACGCTCCACGTCCGCCCGACCCGGAGGAACTTTTACATCTCGAGCAAGATGACGACGAACAACACCGGGTGGAGCTGAGGGTGGTTCTACCTTCGGAACCACAAGGGCGCGCTTCCGGCGTTTACTAACAAAGTTCTTCGGGAGCGACCGCCGAAGTGGGATTGGGGGGTGTCGCCCGCAGCGCAACAGGCCAAGCTCGAGGGCCTCACCGACGCGCTGGTGCGTCTGGCGAAGAAGGGGCTGACGGCAGCTTCCGTCATCGCGAACTTCCACCGGCAGAGGGTTATCCCTCTCGTGGAAAGGGCCCTGCCAATTTTCGAGCTCACCCCCGGGAGCAAGGTTGAAGGCTCGAGGACGTCAAGCAAGCTTCTCTCCCACACCACCGCCGCCCGGAGGGCGAAGTACGCGGTGGCGGAGTTTCCCCAAAATCCCGCGGATCTTTGGAGGATCAAGATGCGCCCCGAGCCGGGGTATATTTCCCTGGTAAGTTTTGGCTTCGAACTCATCGTGCGTCGTGTAGTTCCCTTTTCCTGACCCTATCTCGGGTGTGTTTTACAGGGGTTGAGGTGCGGCACCTCGAGGCACCCGGTCCCAGAACAGCGCCTGATCAATCGCCTCCACGCGGAGAAGATGAAGAGGCGGAAGGACGTGGCGGAGACGAAGGCCGAGAGGAAAAGGAAGAGGAAGGCGAGGCACGACAAGGCGTGCAAGCTCGCTCGCGCAGAGGGGAAGCCGCGGCCCGCCACACCCGAGTCCTCGGAGGAGGACGAGGAGGAGGCCTCGGACGCCGAGGACCACCCTCTGAGGAGGGACGGGGAGGGCGTGAGCCCCCCACCATTCTACCTGTGGCACGAAGAAGAGGGAGCGACCGTGGCGCCAGAGGAGCCGAGGGCCGTAGCGGGGTCATCGGCGAATCCCTCCCTCGAGGTTGCGGCGCGGGAGTCATCCCCAGGTGCTGATCCGTGGCGACGAGGTTGCGGCGGGAGAGGAGTCGTCCGTGCTGGCAGCCTCGAGCCACCGGGCCGACACGAGGGGGGCGCCTTCGGGGCAGTCTTCGAGGGACAGCACGATGCCCCGGGCTCGAAGGAGCGCCACGAGGAAGCGGAGCATGAGTGCTCGATCTAGGTAAGTATTTTGCATTTCATTTTTGTTACGTATTTGGTGGATTTCTCGATCCTGCTCAACTCGCGTCTCTTGATTTCCAGCCCGGGGCCGTTCCCAAGGATGCAGTGCAGCTTTCCCCGGCCAAGGCTCTCAAGACCGGGGCACGCAGCACGCCGCACACGGCGCCGCAGCCCCAGCCCGCCGTGGATCTCGAGGTGGCGGCCGCAAGGCTACGGGAGGCCATGGCTCGAGGGGCCTAGGCGGCGCAGCATGCTCGGGCATAGGAGGAGGAGGGTGACGTCGGTCAGAGCGACGCCGGCCAGCGTGGTGCCGAAGCGGCTGCTCAGGCGGCCGATGCCGGCGAAGAGGCCGGCCAGGGCAGTGTCGGTGGCGCTGCCCAGGCGGCCATCGAAGTTGAGGCCGGTCAGGGCGACGCGGCCAGTGCCGCCCGGCCGGATACGGAAGGAGAGACCGGTGGGGGTGCGCAGGAGTGCCCTGCCGACCGTGTGGAGGAGACCCTCGTCTTCGAGCCCTCGAGGGCCGAGGGCGGGGGCGTCGCAGAGGAGGGTACGGTGCAAGAGGCGCTGGCGGTGGAAGGAACCCCTATTTCGGGCCCCGCGGAGGCCCTGGACGAGGGTACCGTTGCGGTAGTGCCTGTGCCAATGGTGCAAGGGGGTGTGACAGCGGTGGTGGAGCTGCCGGACAGCAGCGAGGAGTACGGGGATTCGATGGACATCGACCCCGCTGCGGCGGCGAGCGCTGCCGCACACATCGCCGAGTTCGCGTCAGCCAGCGCAGGCATGCTCGAAGCGGGGGCGTCCGAGGGGAGCCACCTCGGGGCGATCGTCCCGTCCGGGGTCCCCTCGGAGTTCCTCCGCAAGGAGCAGGAGGAGGAGGAGGCCTGGAACAAGCAGATGGGCGTCGGTCGCGAGATCTTGCAGGCCCTCGACCGCGCCTTCCAGCTCCACCAGAATGCGGATTACCAGGTCAGCCATGTAAATATTTCCCCCCGGAAATTGCTCGGATTCGGTTTTAGCTTTTACGCGTCTTCACCCACGCCCTCCCCCTTTGCAGCAGCTGAGGGAAATCTCGCGCGAAAAGAGCACCAAGATGAACCGGCTGTACTCCCAGATGAGCCAGCTAGGGCAACACAACGCCGAGCTGGTGCTCAAAAATATCGACGCCAACACAAAAATGGCCGATCTGGGAGCGAGTCAGCAGGCGCTGGAGGAGGAGCTGGAGCGGGTTGCTGGTGAGTGAGACGTCCAGAGGGCGGCAGCGGAGCAGAAGGCCCGGGAGGCCGAGGTGCAAACTGCCGAGCTGCAGCACCTTCGGACGGCGCTCGAGGAGAGAGCTCGCGAGGCGGAGGTGCAGAGCGCTGAGCTGCAGCGCCTCAGCACGACGCTCGAGCAGCAGAAGGCCGAGCTCCTCCATAAAGAGGTGGCTGTGGTCGCGCTCACCGGGACCCTCCGGGAAAAGGGCGAGGCCCTCGAGGGGAAGGAGGTGGCCCTCCAGAACATGGGGGCCGCCCTTAGAGAGAAGGAAGCCTCCTTATCCTCGCTCGAAGAGGCCGCCCGTACCCAGAGGGAGGAAGCGCAGAAGAACATGACGGGTGAGTACCTTCGATTTTTCGTCGATTTGTTTTCTTTCGTGGCTAATGTCGATTTCCTTTGCTCAGAGCTGAGGCAAAAGGTGGCGGACGAGACCGCGG
Organism: Panicum virgatum; assembly: GCF_016808335.1. Classification (NCBI taxonomy): domain Eukaryota; kingdom Viridiplantae; phylum Streptophyta; class Magnoliopsida; order Poales; family Poaceae; genus Panicum; species Panicum virgatum. The sequence continues at coordinate 16,913,198 of NC_053146.1, read as the reverse complement.
CGAAGGAAGCGGTCCACACCGCGCTAACGGCGGCACAGATGGAGTTTGCCGAGCTGGAGCAGACCGCCGCGAGCGTGTGTCAAGAGCCCGAGGGGGAGGGTGCCGTCTCGGGCAGTTCGGTGATCAGCCGCCTGTGCGCGCTAGGCGGTCGGATTGCCGAACATGCCAAGAGCACCTTCCGCCTTGGTGTCCTGCGGGCTCTCGCCGTGGCCTCGACGCATTACCTCATGGATCTCCAGAGGGTGTCGTCGGGGTACGTTGTTCCCGATGACGCTGACGCGGACGCCGCATCGGCCATCATGGATGAAGCCGACGTAGCCGCGGAGGAGTTCGCCACCGTTCTCGCCGAGAAGCTCGAGGCAGACATCCCTCCCATCGCCAAATTCGACGCCCCTGAAGACCTGCAAGGGGGGGATGGTAGCCTGTAGGAAAGTTGGGCCTCGAAGCCCATTGTAAATAGATTAGTGTTTATATCATAGTCGCGCTTTGTAATCGCATCCTATGAATATAAAAGATTTTGTTTCGTAATTTGAATGTGTGGCCCGTCGAGGCCTTGTGTGTTCGAGCCTGTGTTCCTTTACTTTATTCCCGTGTTCTTGTATGCGACTTGGATGAACGTCTGCGAGGGGGTTCGCGTTCATAAGCAACGTAGGCGTAGGGTGGTGAGGGGGGTGCCGTATCCCGGAGGCGTAGGCGGCCCCACGACTCGGCCGGCCCCGTACCGTAGTTGCTTATGCCTCGCGTCCGTTTTTTCCAAGGATACGAGAAACTTAGGGTCGAGACGGAAATATTTCGAAAAACATTCGCGACTTTTTGGGGACGTTCGGGGGTTCCCCCCGTAGTAGCCCCCGAGGAAGGCTCGGCGTTGCCGAGGGTAAAGCCGAGCGTACCTCAGAGTTAGCGCGCATCCTAGCCTTCGAGGGCCCGGATGGTTCCCAAAAATAAACCAGTAAAGCGTACTTTATTATTTTGGGAAATTGAAGATGCGAGTACAAGCAAATGTACAAAAAACTTGAAGTTCTAGGGATAGAAGCGACGTAGTTGTTGTATATTCCAAGCGTTGGTGAGGACTTCGCCTTTTTCATTTGCCAGCTTGTAGGTGCCGGGTTTGAGCACCTCGGCGATTATGTACGGTCCTTCCCATGGAGGTGAGAGCTTGTGGCGGCCCCTATTGTCCTGTCGAAGCCTCAGCACCAAGTCCCCTTCGTTGAGGTCTCGGCGCCGGACCCTCTGCGCTTGGTACCTTCGCAAGGACAACTGGTAGTGCGCAGAGTGGAGGAGCGCCATGTCTCGAGCCTCGTCCACTTGGTCCAGCGAGTCTTCGCGAGCTCGCTGGTTTCGTTGCTCTTGGTATGTCTTGAGCCTCGGCGATCCGTACTCCAAGTCAATGGGGAGTATAGCCTCGGCGCCATAGACGAGGAAGAACGGAGAAAAACCCGTGGCTCTGCTCGGGATCGTCCTTAGGCTCCAAATGACCGAGGGTAGCTCTGTGAGCCACCTCCGGCCGAACTTGTTCAGCTTGTTGAAGATCCTTGGCTTTAGTCCTTGGAGGATCATGCCATTGGCACGCTCCACTTGCCCGTTCGTCTGTGGGTGTGCCACAGCCGACCAGTCCACACGTATGTGGAAGCTGTCGCAGAACGCCAAGAATTTCTTGCCTGTGAACTGGGTGCCGTTGTCGGTGATGATCGAGTTCGGGACTCCGAACCTAAAGACAATGTCAGTGAAGAACAGAACTGCTTGCTCGGATTTGATCTTGCCGATGGGTCGAGCCTCTATCCATTTGGAAAACTTGTCGACCGCCACCAGCAAGTGGGTGAAGCCCCCGGGCGCCTTCTTCGGCGGACCGACGAGGTCTAGTCCCCACACGGCAAACGGCCACGTGATGGGGATGGTCTGCAGAGCATGGGCCGGGAGGTGTGTTTTTCGAGCATAGAACTGGCAACCCTCGCAGGTCCGCACAACGTCGGTGGCGTTGGCGACCGCGGTGGGCCAGTAAAAGCCTTGCCGAAACGCGTTACCCACAAGGGTACGTGGCGCGGCGTGATGGCCGCAGATGCCAGCATGGATGTCGCGGATCAGCTCCATGCCCTCGGGGATGGGGATGCATCGTTGCAGGACACCCGAGGGGCTGCGCTTGTGTAGCTCATTGTCGATTAGGATGAAGGACTTTGCCCTCCTGGCGAGGCATCGCGCCTGAGCGCGGTTCGAGGGTAGGACCCTCGAATCATCCAGTCGAGGTACTGGACGCGCCAATCTCGCGAAGTGGGGGCCTTGTCAACTTCCATTGCCTCGGCCTCGTCAGCGGAGGTGGTGCCGAAACCAATGTCCATGGGCTCGACCTCGTCCGCCGGAGAGTTCCCGCCGGAGGGCCCAGCGGACGAGGGGCCTGACTCCGTCGGGTTCTTGAACTCGACGGAGGGATTAATGATGTCTTGAGCGAAGATATTCGGGGGGACGGTGGTCCGCCCCGATGCGATCTTGGCTAATTCATCGGCGTCCTCGTTGTACTTGCACGGGACATGATTAAGCTCTAGGCCGTCGAACTTGTCTTCGAGGCGGCGCACTGCATTGCAGTACGCCTCCATCTTCGGGTCGTGACAGCTAGATTCCTTCATTACTTGATCGACGACGAGTTGAGAATCACCACGTACGTCGAGATGTTTGACGCCGAGCTCGATAGCGACGCGGAGGCCACTGAGGAGGGCCTCATACTCCGCCATGTTGTTCGACGCAGGGAAGTGTAGGCGTATCACGTATCGCATATGTTCTCCGAGGGGTGAGATGAAGAGAAGGCCGGCACCGGCGCCAGTTTTCATCACCGACCCGTCGAAGTACATAGTCCAACATTCGCCCTGGATTTGGGATGGGGGTAGCTGAGTGTCCGTCCACTCAGCCACGAAGTCAGCCAAGATTTGGGACTTGATCGCCTTGTGAGGGGTGTAGGTGAGTGTTTCTCCCATCAGTTCCACAGATCATTTGGCAATTCTACCCTCAGCTTCCCGGTTGCGGGCTATCTCTCCCAAGGGGAAAGACGAGACCACGGTGACGGGATGAGCCTCGAAGTAGTGGCGCAGCTTGCGCCGAGCCAAAACCACTGCGTAGAGCAGCTTTTGAATCTGTGGATAGCGTGTCTTAGTTTCTGACAACACCTCGCTGATGTAGTACACCGGTCGTTGGACGGGCAGATCATGGCCCTCCTCTTGTATTTCGACCACGATCACCGCGCTGACCACTTGGGTCGTCGCGGCTATGTACAGATAGAGGGGCTCGCCGTTCGTAGGTGGTGTGAGAATGGGAGCACGAGTGAGCGATGCCTTCAGCCTTTCGAGGGCTTCTTGAGCTTCGGGGGTCCACGTGAAGTGCTCGGTTTTCCTCAGGAGTCGATACAGGGGTAAGCCTTTCTCGCCGAGATGCGAGATAAAATGTCTAAGGGACGCTAGGCATCCCATGACCCTCTGTACCCCCTTTAGGTCTCGGATCGGTCCCATCCGAGTGATGGCCGAGACTTTGTCAGGGTTGGGTTCGATGCCCCGCTGGGAGACAATGAAGCCCAAGAGCTTGCCTCGAGGCACCCCGAACACGCACTTCTCGGGGTTAAGTTTTACCCCTTTGGCTCGTAGGCAATAGAATGCGGTCCTGAGATCAGCAACCAGGTCGTCCGCCTTCCTGGATTTCACAACGATGTCATCGACGTATGCCTCTACGCTGCGCCCTAGATGGTCTCCGAAAACGTGGAGCATACACCTCTGGTATGTGGCTCCGGCGTTTCTGAGGCCAAAGGGCATCGTGATGTAGCAGTACATGCCGAAGGGTGTGATAAAAGAAGTCGCGAGCTGGTCGGACTCTTTCATCTTGATTTGGTGGTAACCGGAATAAGCATCAAGAAAGGATAAGAGTTCGCATCCCGCGGTAGTGTCTACAATCTGATCGATTCGTGGCAAAGGAAAGGGAACCTTCGGACATGTCTTATTTAAACTAGTGTAATCTACACACATCCTCCAGCTTCCACTCTTTTTCTTCACTAATACTGGATTAGCTAGCCACTCGGGATGGAATACCTCTTTGATGAATCCGGCCGCCAGAAGTTTCTGCAACTCCTCGCCGATCGCCCGGCGCTTGAGCTCATCGAAGCGTCTTAGGCGCTGCTTCACTGGCTTGGAGTTGGGTCGGACATCAAGAGAGTGCTCGGCGACCTCCCTTGGTATGCCAGGCATGTCCGAGGGGCTCCACGCAAAGATATCTGCGTTGGTGCGGAGGAAATCGACGAGCGCCACTTCCTATTTGTCGTCGAGGGTGGCGCTGATCTGCAACGCCTTGTCGTCGGAGTGGCTCAGGTCGAGGGGCACCTTCTTGATACCCTCGGCGGGTTCGAAGCTCCCGGCGTGTCGGTGCATGGAGTCCAAGGCCTCGCTCGCCATTTTGTCGAGGGTGGCTGCGAGGGCCTCGTCCTCCGCTTGAGCTTCCGCGCGCTCAACGCACTCGACGTCGCACTCGTAGGCGTGCTCGAATGAAGAGCCGATGGTGATGACGCCCTTCGGACCCGGCATTTTGAGCTTGAGGTAGGTGTAGTTGGGGACGGCCATAAACTTGGCGTAGCAAGGATGACCAAGGATGGCATGATAGGACCCTCGAAATCCCACCACCTCGAAAGTGAGTACCTCCTTGCGGAAGTTGGCTGCTGTGCGGAAGCACACAGGCAGATTGATCTGGCCGAGGGGTTGGACTCGCTTCCCTGGCGCGACGCCGTGGAATGGTGACTTGCTGGGGCGAAGCTTGTCCAGTCTGATCCCCATGAGCTCCAAGGTGGGGGCGTACATGATGTTGAGGCTGCTGCCTCCGTCCATGAGCACCTTGGAGAAGCGGGTGTTACCGATGATGGGGTCGACAACGAGCGGATACCGTCCCGGATGCGGGACGTAGTCGGGGTGGTCCTCGCGGCCAAAGGCGATGGTATCCTTCGACCAGTCGAGGTAGGATGGCGTGGCTTTGGTGACGGAAAAGACTTCGCAGCGCTCACGCTTGCGCTGCCGAGAAGTCATATTCGTCGTTGCTCCTCCAAAGATGAAGAAGGCGTTCTCCACTGGGGGGAACTCGTCATCTCCACCTTTGTCGCCCGCGTCCTTCTTCTTGTCTTCGTCGCGATGCGCGACGCGGTTGTAATACTTCTTGAGCATTTCGCACTGCTCGAGGGTATGGTTGACCGGGCCCTTGCGGAAAGGGCACGACTTCTTGAGCATGTCGTCGAATTGGCCACCACCACCTCGAGGGGGGCCTCGAGGCCCTTTGCGGTCTGGGGCGGCAGCGAAGGCCTCCTCGGAGTCCTCTACCCGCCCCGACTCACGCTGGTTCGGTGGGACCGGCTTCTTTCCCTTCCTCCCCCGCTTCAGTTTCTTGGCGGGGGCATTGGGCTTGACGCTGCCGCCCTCCGCAGGCGCATCGTCCTTGCGCTTGCTCGATTTGTCGTCGAAGATGGTACCAACAGCCTCCTCGCCGGTGGCGTAGTTGGTGGCAGCGTCGAACAACTCATTGGTGCTGACGGGTCGGCTTCTCGCAAGCTCGTGCACCAGGTTCCTGCACGTCGTACCCTCGAGGAAAGCGTTGATGACCTCGACATGGGTGACATTGGGGAGCTCGGTGCACTGCTTGGAGAAGCATCGCACGTAGTCACGCAGGGACTCACGGGGCTTCTGGCGACACCCTTTGAGGTCCCAGGAGTTCCCAGGGTGCACGTACGTGCCCTGGAAATTGCCCACGAAGATATGGACCAAGTCGGCCCAGTTGTGGATCTGATCCGCAGGCAGGTGCTCGAGCCAAGTTCGTGTGGTGTCAGCAAGATGAAGAGGAAGGTTGCGGATGATGACCGCATCCTCCATTGCACTGCCTAGCTGGCACGCTAGGCGGTAGTCGTTGAGCCAGACTGCAGGGTCAGTCTCGCCCGAGTACTTGACGAGGGTGTTAGGTTGTCGAAAGCGCGGAAGAAAGGATGCAGTTCGAATCTCCCGGCTAAATACTCGGGTGCCCGGAGGCTCCGGGGACTCACCCCTGTCGTGCTCAGGGTCGAAGCGTCCACCCCATCGAGGGGTGTACCTCCTGCCGTTGATGACGTTGCGGGCGTCGCCGTCGCCAGCGTGCCCGCGAGTGTCACGGATTCGCTCCCTTACGGGAACTCTCCCGATGCGCTCGTGCACCGAGAGTGCCTTCTCACCGGGTGCTACGGCTGCCTTGCGCTTCCCTGGTGGGGGTGTGTGCACAGAAACCTCGCGGTCCTGGTGCGCAGTCCCATCAGGCTGCTCCGGGGCTTTCGAGCGCATACGAGACACAGAACTCTCGGCCTGCTGCACGGCAGCCTGCTCGATGAGCTCCTGTGCCTCGCGGCGCAGGTTGCGGCCCGAAGGCGTCGATGGCTCGGGCATGGCTTGAAGTAGATAGGCCGCTGCGACGAGTTTTTCGCCGGCCGTTTGCAGTTCCGGAGATTTGTCGACGTTGTCGTCAGCCAGGATGCGCTCCCGGGCAACACGCCCCGCCGCCTGGGCATGTGTACCACGCGCGGTGAGCTGCTGCTCGAGTGCGACGCGCAGCTCCTGGGTTTGTTGACGCTGCTCGTCGAGCTTGGCTTGAAGCTCTTTGAGCTGCGCCAGCTGAGCCTGTCGCGCCGCCGAGCTTGACGAGGAGGGGGCCGCAGGCGGGTCCACCGGTTGCTTTGCCCGCGCGTCCGCCCCGGCGTCCCCGTCGTTGCTTGGGGCGTGGTCGTTCTGCTCGTCCGCAAGGTCCACCATGAAGCATTCCCGGGAAGGATCGAAATCCCCCTCGCTAGAGTCTTCGGAGCGGGTGAGGCAGTAAGCCGTCGCTAGTTAGAACGAGCGAAGAGCGTCGGGGTCGCGAACCCCGATGTAGTCCTCGGCCTCCTCGACCGTGAAGTTGTTCATTAAGAAGTTGACATCGTCGGCGATCGAGCTCGTCGTCTCGGGGTAGGATTCGTCGAGGGACGACGCGATGAGGTTGCGGATCGATAGAAGATGATGACCCGGCAGATCCTCATATTCGGTGAAGTTAGTGCTGATTGTAGAGGCGTAGGTGCGAGCAGCAGTGTTGCGCATCCCGAAGGGGAAGGGCGAGGGCGAAGTCGAGCCCCCCCTGGGAGGCACTAGCGCCGCTGCAGGTGATGGTGCCGGCACAGATGATGCCGAGGCACGTGATGACGAAACGGTGGCCCCATTCGCCTCGATGCTGAGTTGCGACATGCTAGCCTCGACCCACGTGGGGGGGTTGTGACGTGCCACGCGACGCCGCTCCGCGCGTGCTTGTCGCGAGCGCTGACCCGAGCGCCTGTTATGCCGGGCCGGTGAAGTCGGGGTGATGGGGTTGCGTCTGGGCGAGAGGAGCCGCATGAGGTAGCCGTTGCCGGTCGCTCTGAACTCGAGACTCCCGAACCAGATCACAAATCCAGTAGGGAGCGGATCCGAGACACCCATAAGGTATGGGTTGGATCTGCTCGCCATCCCTGGAGATCAAATGGGAACAAGAGAGAAAAATGTCACGCAGCGTCCCTTACCTGGCGCGCCAACTGTCGGTGTCCCGACCCGGGGGCCTGGATCCCAACTAGTAAATACTGCGTGTTTCCTCGTCCTAGATGATGATGCAAGAGGCAACACAGTAACACATGGTTTATCCTGGTTCCGGCCGCGGGGCCGTACGTCCAGCAAAGGGGGTGTGCGAGGGCACTGTATTATCTTGCACCCAGAGTGCTTGTAGTAGGGGGTACAAGCAAGGCGAGAGAGGGAGAGAAGCTCCCAAGTCTCAGCTAGGAGTGGAGTCGGTTGAGATGAGTGCTCAGTAGTCCCTGAACGTCCTCTTGAAAAGAGAATCCAGAGAGACCAAGCAGACTAGAGTCCAGCCCGAGCTAAGGGGAGCCTGCCTCCTCCTTTTATAGTCACAAGGAGGGGCGGCGTACATGAGTGGGGCATGGAAGTCACCGTCCTCCCCTGAATCGTGGGGTACAGTGGTCGGACACTGTAGGAAGTATACTGTGGGAAGCCGGCGTGCGTCGCTGTCGTCCCGGATTTCGTCCTTGGTACAGTGAAGATGAAGCCGGTCGTCCGGCAGTGTCCCGGCGGTAGAAATGGCGCGGGACGGCCCCGGACCCCCTGGTCGGAGTGCGGTCGTGCACACTAGAAGGTCCGGGGGACACGTGGAGGTCCCGGGCTCCTAAAAAGGGGAGGTCCGGGGCCCCGTCCGTGTACGCTGAGCGCTCCGTTTGGGAGGTCACGTGATGTTACCGGACCCCTTCCCCAGTGGGAGGTGAGTCCGGATGGTCGGTGTCGGCAGAACAGGAACGGGGGCCGTGCCGGGCCCGTCTTGTCTCGCGTTGCATGTCCCACAGTGCCGCTACAGCCTTCTGGATGGCGGAGCGGTGACCGAAGTCAGCGGATGGCACGCCGGTCACATCCACTGTGGGAGTGGTGGCCTGACGCCGCCTGTCCTTTGAGCCGTGGCAGAGTGGCTGGCTTTCAATGCCTTCGTACGGCGAGCGGTTGGGCGGCGGGGCCATTTGTCCCTTGTGTTGAGAGACGGCCTCGAGCGAGGCGGAGATGAGTCACCGCTCGAGGGTAGATCCACTACCCTTGAGCGAGGCGGAGGTGCGTTGCGTGATCGAGGGTCCCGAAGGGAGCCCTCGAGCGAGGCGGAAAATGAGTCACCCGCTCGAGAGTAGATCCGCTACCCTCGAGCGAGGCGGAGATTGTCCTGCGGGCCCGAGAGGGACCCTCGAGCGAGGTGGAGAATGAGTCACCCGCTCGAGGGGGATGTGAATGGGCCGCGTGCTGGGCTTCATTGAGTCCTTTCCTTTCTTCCAGATTGGAAGGAGGTCGTGGGCCTAGTTGCCTTAACAGGTGTTTGTGTTTTTAAAAGCGGTCTTAGTAGCCCGATTAGGGTGTCCCTAATTGTGATACCCGACAACACTATCCTTATCCTTTTTCATTCAAAAACTATTTAAAAAATTATATATAGTATTTCTCATCACCCATATTATTAATTTTTATAATAAAGATATAAAAAAATTAAATTTACTTTTAAATATTCTTATTTTATCTTAAAATTACTTTTATATTTTTATTTATATATAAAAAAATTATTTATATGTTTATTGCAATATATATTTATTTCTAATTTTATTTTTGTGTATTTATTTATTAACATATTATTGATAAATAAGTTATTTTTAACTAGATATCTTTATTGTATTATTATACTTTAGTTTGTACATGTATAACGATTTTATAATCTAAAACTACTAATAAAGAAAATAGTTAAACGTTAGCTCATGTATCAAGTTAATATCCGAATTCGAATTCGAATCCGAGACATCTGTTTTGTATTCGTATCCGAGAATATCCGAATCTGTATCCGTATTCGATTTAAAATGTGGTAAAAAGTGCTATCCGAATCCGATTCCATGCGAATCCGATCCGTTTCCATCCTTAAGCCGAATGGATTTGACTTGAGGCGGACCAAGACTTATTATCCGTTCGGAATTATTGTCCGGAATTAATTAAAGTGTTTACAATAATAGCACGCACAAGAGAAGCTCAATCACCCATCGTCCACTAATTAGTACACGCTGAACATGCGGCAAATACTCTATTTAGGAGGAAATAGTATCATATATTATGAGCTGTAGACTCCACGCCTTTAAAATGTCTTTTAAAACCTAACTATATGTGCATGCATGTATAACCAGAGCAAGTACACTGGTATAGATGATTACTGTTATTGTATATTGTCAGATAAAAATCCTACGTGGCATATCTTTTAAATAGGTGACTAGGCCTATCCCACTTTTTTTTTAACGAGCTGCACGAGACCGTACGAGTTTCTATTGATATAGCAGAAAAAAATACAAGAATACGGCCCTAGGAGGTCATAGGCAGGGAAAAAAAGAAAAAAAACAACTACTCGTCCGATTGGATTGGGACGTCACGTAGGTAGAACTCAACTTAAGACCGCCATGGCTGACCGATCGGATTGGGTCCTCAATGCTGCCGCACCACTCCACCCTACATAGAGAGCCGACCGAGCCTACACTACTACAAAAATCTTAACTGAGGTGGTCAAAAACCATTAACCGAGGCGGTTTTTGCAACCACCTTGGAGCCAAGGCCATGGTTAATCGTGGCCTTAATTAAGGCGGTTTCACTGACCGCCTCGGTTAATTCTTTAACCGATGTGGATTTTTTTTAATGCAATCACCTCAGTTAATCGAATAAAAAAATAAAAAACATGCCGAGCCCATCACGGGTCCACCGAGCCCATCACAATTCTATCTCCGTGCCGGCCGCCATCCCGGCGCATGTTGCTGCGCCGTGAGCCCGCCGGCGGCAGATCCGGCTAGCCCTGCTCGGGATCCGGCCGCTCACCGTCGAAATCTGCCAGCCCCCCCCCAGCCAACCCATCACTGCAACCGCCCCGCACCCGGTACGCCGCGGCCACCGACGGATCTGAGCACCGATTGCTGGATCCAGGGAAGGGAGAGAGAGCTGAGGCTCGCCGCCGCTGGGCTCGGCACTGTTGGTTAATGAGCCTCCGCACACATCGCATGCTGCCGCGCCGATCCAATCCGACCGGCCGACTCACATGCCACCACGCCACGTGCCCCACCAACCTCACCTGCACGCATCATCGCTCACCGAGCCCGCATGCGCCTGTCCCACCGTTTGGGCTTTTTGGGTTGGGTTTGATTTACCAAGGCGGTTGAGTTACAATACCCGCCTCTGTTAACTATTAACCGAGGTGGTGTCCTTAGGATGACCGCCACGATTAATATATTTTGCGAAGCGGTTGTAGTAACTGCATCGGTTTATAAAAAACAACCACTTCGGTTAATGCCATGCATTAACCGAGGCGGTTGGAATTCATGCCCGCCTCTGAGAAGGTTTTCAAAGGTCGCAGTTAATTTGTTTTTGTAGTAGTGCTAAACACGACTCCTGCCAACATTTCTCGCTCCCATGTAGTCATCAAACCTCTCACCGTGACCCCGTGTCAATAGGGACTCGAAAGATGACAGACCGCACCACACCAAGAAAGCCACCGCCATGCGGGACCCCTCGCTATAGTGCCACTACAACACCACACACCACCTTACAAGGTAAAACCACCAAATTCAAACCTCTCGCAGGCTACCTCACGGTCGCCACCACGACAACACAAATACACAGGGGCCACACCACACCCGTTGTTGGACTCTAACTCCCTCTCGTCACCTCGAAGAAACACTGCACGCGAGGGCATAACGGATCTGTTTCAAATGTTGCATTAAGAATGGTGGGCAGTGTTGCCCCGCTTCCTAGAGCCTCCATCGAACTGCTAAGCCATCGCCGAAGGTCGACATTGCCTTGTTGCTCACCTGCGCACAAGGCCTCCGCCGCCATGCTGGCAAGCCAAATAAGTCGCTTGCGCCGTCTAACGAAGATATACCACACTAGAATAGCTCAATGAAGCTAAGCCACCCATCATAGTCCGCTGCAAACCAAGTCGTCCCACGATGCCGTTGCCGCAAGCGCCGTCTACCGATGTAGTCCCATGTCTGTCTTACAGTTTCTAAGTAATGCCAACCGCCATGGTCCGCTGCAAATAGCCAACCCGACAGAGTGCGACAACCCCTGGGCGCCACCAGAGTTGCAAATGCCTCCACAAGAGCTTAGCAAACCCATGAAGCTTGCCATCCTGCACCGCCACCGAATGCAGCCATCCATGAATCATCGTCATCAGCAATGTCGTAAGCCGAGTTGGGTCTCAAGAGACGACGCCTCCTACAAGGGGACGACACCGGTGGCGCCGTCGTTGCTCATCCAGAGTTGGAGCTCCAATGATGATATGATTTTCACCTAAAGACTACATGCAGTAAGATGGAGCTCCAAGATGACGCCCCAACAAGGAGAACAACGCCTTAAGGACATCGCCGCCATCGTCGCAACAAGGTTGCTGGCAAAGGCTTTTGCCCAGACCAACCCTTCCCTACCACCACATCTACCAGCCAGGCATTCCTAGGACCACCGCCATGGAAGCACATTCGACGGCAGCGCCGCCAGATGTGCCTCCTTGCGACTTGTGTAGACCGCCTTCCCGCTTCTGCCGCCGTCCTACGCTGGTGCCGCACGACGATCTCTGCACCCCCCCCAGAGGTGCAGCGCTGCCCATTTGGGCACCTCCACACTATCGTGGGGATGGGGATGAAATTTCTCTCTCATCTCATATGAAACTATCTCTCTTCTTTTCTATAATGATCATGTCAAAATTTCTAATATCAAAATTTAACACCTATAAAACTTTTATGAAACCTTTGCGTTCATGGGCTCCATCTTAAGGATGGTGCGTGGATGTTTATACTTGTATGCCTAGAGGACCAGACTTGCGTGGGGAATTATTGTCCGGAATGTGGCAGAAGCAAACATCCCTCACCAATTGCAAATCCAGTAGTCTATTTGAGAAGCCCACATGAATACATGATCGAGCCACCACGGAGTCAGCGCTCGGATGCTGAGTTGTTCCTGCATGTAAGCACATGTTGTTGTCCAAAAAGCATCCTCGGGCTGGAGAGAACATGCCACACTCCGGATTAAAGAATCGCGAGACCAACCGGCCTGTCTGTCCGTTTGGCTGCGTGCCGCTTGGGTGCAGTACAAATAGACTTGCAGAGCAAAGGATGGGAAGCACTCGAGCCCCAGCTTCCACTTCACAAATCCCAACAACGCCTCGGAGCAAACGGCCGGGATGGCTAGGGTGGCGGCGATCTTGGTCTCGTGCGTGCTGCTCCTGGCCGCCACGACGTCCTGCCACGGGCTCAAAGTACGGCTACTACAACCGGCGGTGCCCCCCGGCGGAGTTCATCGTCCGGAACGTCGTCGGCGCCGGCCTCATCCGCCTCGCCTTCCACGACTGCTTCGTCCAGGGCTGCAACGCGTCCGTGCTGCTCGACCCGACGCCGGCGAACCCGCGGCCGGAGAAGCTGGGCCCGCCCAACTTCCCCAGCCTGCGCGGCTTCGAGGTGATCGACGCGGCCAAGGCGGCGCTCGAGCGGGCCTGCCCCGGCGTCGTCTCCTGCGCCGACGTCGTCCAGTTCGCCGGCCGCGACGCCGCATTCTTCCTCAGCGGCCGCAGGGTCAGCTACGGGCTCCCGGGGGGCCGCCTCGACGGCCGCGTGTCGCTCGAGAACGAGACGCTCGCCTTCCTGCCCCCGCCCCTGCCGTCCTTCAACCTCTCCGAGCTCGTCGGCAGCTTCCGGGCCAAGGGCCTCGACGCCGACGACCTCGTCGTGCTCTCCGGGGCCCACACCATCGGCCGCTCCCACTGCTCGTCCTTCTCCGACCGCATCGGCACGCCGCCGTCCGACATGGACGGCGGCCTCGCCGCCGTGCTCAGGCGGCAGTGCCCGGCCAACCCCACCTTCGGCAACGACCCCACGGTGGCGCAGGACGTTGTCACCCCCAACAGGCTGGACAACCAGTACTACAAGAACGTGCTGCGGTGCAAGGTGCTCTTCAACTCCGACGCGGCCCTGTTGACGTCCGGGGAGACGGCGAGGAAGGTGGTCGAGAACGCGACCGTCCGCGGGAGGTGGGAGAGGAACTTCGCCAGGGCGATGGTGAAGATGGCCGCCATCGAGATCAAGACCGCGCGGCCAACGGCGAGGTCAGGAGGAACTGCCGCGTCGTCAACTAGGGACGACGACGGCACACATGCATGGACCACGGCGGCGGCAGCTACAACATTCTATATTATATTGTACATATATCACTACCGGAAATCTCACTTTTGCCGTGTGCACCAAAGTTTGACGTGTGCAAGTTCACGGCACACGGCAAACATAAATTTTGCCGGGTGTGCTTAAAAAAATACACAGCAAAACTAAAGTACACGGCAAAGTCATCCTTTGCCGTGTGTTTTTTTTGACACACGGCAAAGAAATACTTTGCCGTGTGTTTTTTTTGACACACGGCAAAGCAAGATTTTACTGTGTGTTTTATTTTGGCACACGGTAAAGTAATAATTTTTTTGTTTTCTCACCTCGAAATTTTTTCTACTCTTCACATACAACATGTGATACTCCATGTTAAAATTTGATATATTTTTGTATTTATTTGTTATATTTAACTAATTAACTTTATTTCAAGCTATTTTTTGAATCAAGTCAAATTAAACCACAAGTGATTCAAATAATAAAATAAATTAATTAAAAAAATGATATTCATGTTATTTAACATAGTTTGAGGCCTTACCTATCAAATGAAAAGAAATTGCAAACATCTTGTCTAGAAATACGACCACAAACGTGTGTTCGAATGATTTTAAAATTCTAAAAAAATCAATTGAAGTCTGAAAATTATGAGATTTGTCAATATCTCATGATATCATATGTGGAGGCTGTGGTAAAAATTTGAGTGGGTTTTGTAATTTTGTCACGTACGATGCTTATAAATGGAAACATCTGCGCAGAAGAATCAGAGAGTTGAGAAGGATGCGGTTAGGTTTGGAGTGGAAGTGACGATCAAATTTGAGTTTGACTTCAAAAAATTTTCTATAGCCAAGAGACATATATATTGTTTCGTGTAAAATTTTGGTAGTTTTTTGGAACCATTTGATAATTTTAATGTATCAAGTGCAATTATAGAATTTATATAAATTGAATTTTGATCTATAACTCCATAAAATAAAGCAATAATATGAGTAGAAAAATTAAGTACATATAGTTGACTAAATTTGATAAGTTATATTCAAAGTGCATGGTAATCAATTTAGAAGAATAAAAAAAAGAAAACAAAAAGAACAAAAAAAGAAGGAAACAAAAAATAAAAAAATAGTTTTGCCGTGTGCTAGATCAAGGCACACGGCAAAGCACTATTTGTCGTGTGCCCCAGATCTGGCACATGTCAAAATGAACATTAAATTTCGTAAATGATCTTGGATGGAGAAACTTCCAAAACGAAAGTTGTAGATCTCGAAAAGTTATGAAACTTTGTAGTTGACAACTTTTTAATTTGAATTCGTTTAGGGTATCAAACAAGCAATTTAGACTCGGTTTGGTATAGTATATTGGGAAAGAAAATGAAGTATAGACAAAACTGAGTGTGTGGTGTAGTGGTAGACAAGGTTAGATGTGAGGGCGAGGTAGCGGGTTCGAAACCAACCGGACGCAATGTGCACAAAAACAATTGTGATTCACGACTTTGGTGGAATGGGCAGGTGGCTGACCGGTGGGGTCCTTCACGAATTAAATTTTTTTTGTTTCCCATTTTTAAAATCAGTTTTCTGGAAAAAAAATTTGCCGTGTGTTTTTTTGGCACTCGGCAAACTCTTCGCCGTATGCCAGATAAATGGCACACGATAAAGGGCCTCTTTGCCGACGCCTATTTGCCGTGTGTAACACACGGCAAAAGATTTACCGTGAGTATTTTGCCCTTTGCCAAAAAGAGCCGATTCCCGTTGTGGTACACGTACTTGCAGACTTGCAGTGACCATTCGTGCCGCAGAATAAATGAATAATCCTTTTGTTTTGGTTCATTTGTCCATTGGAAAGCACCGCTATATCACTATTTGATTCTAATGGAATTGGCTCATGATTGATTTTTAGTCTTGTGTGCATACTAAGAATCTTATTTAGTTTTTGCCCGAACGTTATTTTTTTTCCAACACGTAATTCTTCAAGGGGAACAAACATTGCTCGATCATCATGTGATATGATCAGTAGGCTGCATGTTGTAGTACATTATGGCAAAGCCAAACGTAGCTGATTAATTGTTGAGATGTGCTTCTCTCTCAAGATGTTTGGCAAAATTGTGTGGCTGTTGATGAAGATTAAGCTGAAAGAATCTTGATCACACGATGTCGTAAAACTAAAGGGGTGAAATGAATAGACTTTTCTTCAAATTTCAACACTTAACCCTGCTAACACTGCCTAGACCGGTCTGATCAGGCAGACATGCCACAACAAGGAGAAACCTCCTTCTCGAGCTTGAATCTATACAAAATTTGGAGTGTATATTGTAGAGTATTTCTAACAATATGATTAGCTCCCTGCACACAAGTAGAGTACACCCAAGTAGATCGAGCGGAATCACAATTCAATTCAAAGACTATAATGCAAGGTATGTAAAACAAACCGAATTAAGATGATGCATACCAAAGTTCAGATTCACCCCGTGCACCATGTTTGAATCTTAGTCTCCGTTGAGAAAGTTTATGGTGACCGCAAGGTCAAGCTGTCTCCTCTCTCCACTATATGATCATGCGCCATCGTGGCACACAATCGCTGCTACAACAAATTTGCCGCTGCTCACCACAATCTTGGGAGCTAGCCGGCGACACCTAGCCATCTAGGAGCTAATGCTCCAAGAGTAACAAATGCTTCAATCATGTTGGCCGACGCAACCTCAAGTGCTCAAATCTAGGGCTATATCTCTTGCTCAAATGACTCTCAAGGATTGGATTCACTCAACCCAACTCAAAGATTCAACTTGAATCAAGCAACTCTCACAAAGAGATGTTGGGGAGGACTCTCCAAGTGCTCACAAGGCTCTCAAATGTGTTTTGAATGGAATAGCATCAGCACTCCTGAATGGGTGAAGTCATGGGGTATAAATACCCCCTCTCACAAAACTAGCCATTGCCCTGTCAGTACCAGACCGGTCAGACCGGTACCCCAGACCGGTCGGTTCAAATAAACTAGCCGTTGGTGGCTTTGCCTGCCCAGACCGGTCAGACCGGTGTCCCTCTCTGATTTTTGCAGTGTTAGCTCTCTCTCCGGCTACTCTCTCTAGGGACATCTATGAGTATTTTTTGGTGTTGTCTAAACCCACTGATGTTGCATCCCTCTTAATAGTATGGTGTACTTATACTCAAGTGCATAAATGAAATATATAATTATCACAATCCTCACTTGAGCTTCGCATTATGATCATGCCGACCTTTCTTCGATCAATACCGTGAGGGCATCAACATCTTCAATTCTTTGAGCATACCCGCTTTGAGCTAGTGACTTTGAATCATCAATTGCATAGGAACGGATATCCATCATTGATTCACAAGTCACCTTCTTCAATCAAATAATGACACTTCTCAACATAGAGCTCTCCATGACTCTAGAATCTCCGGCCTTTTACCCATTTCGGTTTCCTTGCTCATGCCAAGCCGTTGCTTGCGTAGCCCCTTGAAACATGCCTCTCAGTCTTCTATCTTTATCCTAGCCGTCCATCTTGAAGTCATATTGATTTATGTCATGCATGAAATCTTTTTTATCAATTCGAATTCTCAATTCAATCTCATATGCAAGCTTTCCAATTTGAGACATCATATATACATAAACTCATGTCTCATTCATTTTTGCCTTGCATGCTTCTTTTGTTAATCACCATTTATGACAAGTTCTTCCAAACTTGAGACTATGCACAAGCATATCGTGTCTCATTCACAAAATCTTTATTTGTCACTTTGAATCCCATCATAAGTTGAACAAGCCTTTAGCAAATATTAAAGCCTTCATATCAGTCATGAATACCTTGCTCTATTTTTTCCTTTCTTGTTTTGCTTGTCACGTACTTATAATGCCAATGGGATAAACACACTTGCTTGGAATACATAAATCATCTTATTTAATACTAATTTCTCAATTAAATTCATGTTCATGATCTCATGCAAATAAGTTAGTCATTTAATCGTGTTGTCAATCAACACTCCAAAACCCATTAGGGGCCTAGATGCTTTCATAAGCTCGATCTCATGTTCAGAAATTTTGGAACCACAAAATGTAATGTGGTTCCCCTAATTATTTCATGGAAAGTGTGAGATCCTGGAGAGAATAAAAGCTATTACTTGATTGATGTTCTTATATGAACAGGCGAAAAGCCAGCATCATCATTCGGAAGCTATCTTTATCACGTCCGGCCCTCTCGCTCCATTGTTTCAACATGGAAATGGCTGTTGCTCAATTGTTGCAATACGGAAATATTCGCCACTTCGGGTCACACCCTATGGATTCATTTGTTTTTATTATTACCAGGTTATTACCTGCCTCCGGGGAATTGGCTGAAATAATACATGGTTTACTCTAAATCCTCATCAAATGATTTGATCAAATTGGAACTTATAAATTTCATAACGCTTAATTAAAGCACTATAATCTATCTCATTCACACAACTGATCGAGCCACTGGTTAAGTTTATCCTTGAACAAGAAGTTTGGATATAAGTAGAAACATAGGAGGATTCAAACGTTGGCGATTCATAGAAAAATAATGAGAATAAAATCTAAGAACAGTTTCATGCAAAAGCACATTTACTACATACTGACCTATTGAATAACTGAATTACTGAAATCTATCATAATTCACATGATTTTTGCTTCTGATATCAGTTTTGGCCTCATTGACTCATTGTCGAAGGTACACCTTGCATTTTATAGTTAGGTTTACATTCACATAGTTAGGCCTTGTTTGGTTTCCTAGAGTTCCAGGAATAGTAATATTTTGACCACTAATTATTATATTAAATATAGGCAATTTACAAAACCAACTTCAGAACCCTGTGTTAGGAATCCTGACGAATCTAGTGACGTCTTTAATCACGTGATTAGAGAATAATTATTGTAGCATCACTGTAGTTAATTATGAATTAATTACCATAATTAGATTGTTCGTGAAAAATTACACCCATCCCTAAACAAATTTTGCAAATAGATTTTATTTAGCTCTTCATGCAGTTCCTAGAAGACGCATTCTAGAAATGGAACCAAACAAGGCCAAAGTTTTCTCCTTGGGCTGCAGGCCCCGAGCAAGAAGAAGTAAACCTGGGCCGTGTTTGGTTTGGGCTAAAAAAAATTCGCGAAATTTTTTTACACTTTTGACCACTAATTGAGAATATTAAATAAAATATAATTACAAAACCACCTACAGGACCCCTGGTAAATTCGCGAAACCAATCTAATGAGGCCTTTGACCGCATAGAGGATGGTACTGTAGCATCACTGTAGCAAATTATCAATTAATTATCGTCATTAGATTCATCTCGAAAAATTACACCCATCCCTAAAAAAAATTTACAAATAGACTTCATTTAGTATTTCACGTGGACATTCGTTTTTTATGTAATTTTAACTTTGACGTCTACCAAACGCGGCCCTGAATGGAGTCAATCTTCTCTCTGTGTTACGGAAAACGATGAAAGCTAAAACAAATTCTTTTAAGCACAAGTAAATTTTTGAGGGGAACAAATCTCTGCTGACACGGAAAAAAATTGAGAGAAGTTGGAACGTCGGAAGCTAGTACTAGGGCCGTGTTTGGTTAAAAAACATAAAACTACTGTAGAACTTTTGACCACTGATTTAGAGTATCAAATGAAGCCTAATTACAAAACCACCTCCACAACTCCCCGTGTAAATCGCGAGACGAATCTAATGAGGCCTTTGACCGCGTGATTAGAGGTTGGACACTGTAGCCTCACTGTAGCAAATCATTAATTAATTACCGTCATTAGATTCATCGCGAAAAGTTACACCCGTCCCTGAAAAGGTTTTGCAAATAGCCTTCATTTAGTACTCCATGCATACGAGATTCTCTTCTCGAAAAACGTGCCGAAAAATTTTCTACCGTAACCAAACACGGGCTAGGCTGTGTTTAGATGAGGTGAAAAGGGGAGAAAAAGTCACATCAGTCACTGTAGCACACTGTAGCACTTTTTGTTTGTTTGTGGTAAATATTGTCCTACCATGACCTAACTAGGCTCAAAAGATTCGTCTCGCAACGTACATCAAAACTATGCAATTATTTTTTTTATTTAACTACATTTAGTACTCCATGTATGGGTTATTTACTATATTTAATGTTTCGATGTGATAGGAGAAGTGATGGATGTGATGGAAAATTTGGAAATTTGGTGGGAACTAAACACACCCCTAGTAAATCGCTCTTCACGAGGTGGCTGGTCAACATGCATCGGAACTTCGCTTCATCTCGAATGGCGTGCGAGTGTTCCTCCTCCCGTGCCGCAGTCACAGAACCCCAACGAACCAACCCTGCCGCCACGGCGCCACTCCATAAATTGGACTCCGGCGTCCTGCCAACTCTTCAATTTCACCAAAATCACAAGAGGCCCATCTCCTCCGCCACTGTACTCTACTAGAATCTAGGTCCAGTCATCCACCATGCCGAACCTCACCGAGGTCGCGCGCTCGAAGAACCTCCTGCTCAAGGTGGAGGGCCATTCGGTGACCACGGCCATGGGCGACGGCGAGTTCATCAAGTCCAGCAGATGGATCGTCGGCGTCCACTTCTGGGTGATCCACCTCCGCCCCAAGGACCACTGGGCCGGCCGCCACCGGCCGGTGACGCTCAAGCTCGTCCTGCTCTCCGAGCCTCGCGGGGGCGACGTCAAGGCCAAGCTCACCTGCCGCCTGGTCCACCCGGCCGGCAGGATGTGCCCGTCCGAGGAGAAGAGCGTGGCGCACAAGTTCCACCGCCCGGGGGACTACTCCGGCCCGGCCCCGCAGTGCTCACGTCGAGGGAGGACCTGGAAGCCTCCGGCTACCTCGAGGACGACGCCTACACCGTGCAGTGCGCCATCGCTGTGCTCCGAGAAGTCCCGCCGCAGACGGCGACGGTGGCTGACGATCCCCGCCCGGAGGCGGCCTTGCCGTCCCCGGACCTGCTCCGGCACCTGCGCGAGCTCCTGCGGGAGGGGACGGGCGCGGACGTCACGTTCATCGTTTCCGGCCAGCCGTTCGCCGCGCACAGGGCCGTCCTCGCCTCGAGGTCGCCGGTTTTCATGGCGGAGCTGTTCGGGGGCATGAGGGAGGGGTCCTCCCGGTGCGTCGAGGTCGAGGACATGGAACCCGCGGCCTTCGGGGCCCTGCTTGGCTTCGTCTACACCGACACCGTGCCGGAACTCGACCGACTAGGGGAGGAGGAGGCGGCGGCGATGGCGCAGCACCTGCTCGCCGGCGCGGACAGGTACGGGCTCGAGAGGCTGAAGCTGACCTGCGAGTGGAAGCTCTCCGACGGCATCACCGTGGACACGGCGGCGACCACGCTGGCGTTGGCGGAGCAGCACCGCTGCTGGCAGCTCAAGGCTACGTGCGTGGAGTTCATCGCTGGGTACCTTGACGCCGTGTTGGAGACGGAGGGTTCAAGCACCTGGAGGAAAGCTGCCCCGCGGTGCTCAGTTGCTCAACGACCTTCTCAAGGCTGCGCGTGGAGGTACCAACTAATTAGCACGGCTGCGCTCCTGCTAAAAAATGTGGCAATTTTTTTTATGGAACCAAGCTCGCGCTTGTATCACTACCGGAAACTTCGATTTTGCCGTGTGCATCATAGTTTGCAGTTGCAAATTCACGGGCACACGGCAAATATGATTTTTGCCGAGTGTGCTCAAGAAAACACACAGCAAAATTAAAGCACACGGCAAAGTCATGGTTTACCGTGTGCTTTTTTTAGCATACGGCAAAGAAATACTTTGCCGTGTGTTTTTTTGTGACACACCGCAGAGTCATGGTTTGCCGTGCTTTTTTTTCACACCGCAAAGCAATAAAAATTTTTTTGTCTTCTCACTTTGAAACTTTTTCTACTCTTCACATACGTGTGGTACTCCATATTAAAATTTGATACATTTTTGTTGTATTTATTTGTTATATTTAACTAATTAATTGCATTTCAAGTAATTTTTGAATCAAGTCAAATTTGAGCGGCAAGTGATTCAAATAATAGAATAAAATGAGTGAAAAATGATACTCATGTTATTTAACCAAGTTTGAGGCCTTACCCATTAAATGAAAAGAATTTTCGAACATTTTGTACAGGAAACACGACCATGAACGTGTGTCCGAATGATTTTAAAATTCTAAAAAAAGCAAATGAAGTCTAAAAATTATGAGATTTGGCAATATCTCATGATATCATGTGTGGAGGCTATGGTAAAAATTTGAGTGGATTTCAAAATTTTATCATGTACAATGCTTACAAATGGAAATATCTGCGAAGAAGAATAAAAGAGTTGAGAAGGTTGTAGTAAGATTTGGAGTGAAAGTTACGATCGAATTTGGATTTGACTTCAAAAATTTTTATATTACCAATATACAATTTAAATTACATCACGTAAAATTTTGGTTATTTTTCGAAGACGTTTAATAATTATATTTTATTTTTGCAATTAAATAATTAATTTGAATTTGAGCTTGAAACACATTAGATTATATATTTTTTCTCATAGAATCATCAAATACGAATTGTTGAGTCACTTTGGCAAGGTAAAAATTGTGACAAAGTTATGCAAACATAAAATATTAGAACAAATTGAATGGTACAAAAATTGAATTTAAAATAAAGTGTTTCAAATGCTTTGCCGTGTGCCAGATGAAGGACACACGGCAAAGCAAGTGTTTGCCGTGTGCCAGATCAAGGCACACGGCAAACAACCAAACTTTGCCGTGTGCCCTAGATCTAGCACACAAGGATGGATTCGGATGTCTATTCGGATGTCAGATTTTTGGTCATTTTTCTTCGATTATGGTCAAATAAGATATAGAATTTACTATGTAAATTCATAGCCTTGTATTTAACATTGATCTTGTAAAGATTCATAAAACCTAAACCTCAAATTTATCATATATATTCTCAAATAATAGATATAAAAATTCGAATACGGATCGGATACGGATACGAATCTTTTTTCACCTTTTTAATTGTAGGGAGCAAATAATACATAAAAAAATTTATACAAAATTTCATTCTTATGTGTAATAATATGCTTGATAATATAAAAAAAGATTAGCATAAAATTTTAAGCATATCTATTTTAAAATATCAAATTTGTTCTAAGAATTCGGATGTTTAGATCCATCCTTAGCACACGGCAAAGTTAAATTTAAATTTCGTAAATGACCTCAGATAGAAAAACTGCCAAAATAAAAGTTATAGATCTCGAAAAATTATGAAACTTTGTAGTTGACAACTTTTTAATTTGAATTCGTTTAGGGCCTCAAACAAATAATATACTCTCGGTTTAGTATAATATGTGGGGAAAAAATAGAGTATAGACACAAGTGACTGTGTGGTGTAGTGGTAGAGAAGGTTATATGTGAGGAAGAGGTCGTGAGTTCGAATCTTGTCGGCTGCGTGGTGTGCGAAAAATGTTACAACTTCCAATTTAGATGGAATCGGTGTGTGGCTGGCCAGTGGGGTCCTCCCCGAATTAATTCTTTTTTGTTTTCTATTTTTAAAATCGGTTTTCTGAAAACTTCTTTGCCAAGTGCTTTTTAGCACTCGGCAAATTATTTGCCGTGTGCCCGATAAATGGCACACGGCAAAGGACCTCTTTCCCGACGTCTGTTTGCCGTGTGCCGTGTGCAACACACGGCAAAGGCTTTGCCGTGTGCAAAAAGGCCTTTGCCGTGTGTTTTTGGCACACGGCAAACAGCCAGCCTCCCGTAGTGTATATGATTCTAGATTTACTTTCAGGGTTGTCCCTGGCTTTCGGCTGCTGCCTGCATTTGTTTCAAATTTCTGTTGCTCATCTAGTTCAGCTAGCACTTTTGCGCCGCTGGGTGTTAGGGCTACGGACTTGGACATGCAATGATTCATTTTTATTTGAGGATGATGTTTAACTTCGAGCTCGATCTTCAATCTCCTCCAACGTGTGCCTCTTTCATACGATTGGTTGATGTTTTGACGAAGCAATCTAATTTATGGGCGGCCGTAATCAGTGTTCCGTACGGTCAATCTCTATAAGCATCGATCTCCAGCAATCTCCCAATAAACATTCCAATAATATATTATTGGGATGTCCCAATACCACTTTCATAGATTATTGGGAGACATGCTTTTGCAGTTCTCCAATAATCTCAACCCAATACAACAACATATTAGGAGAGCCATAGTATTCTCTTTATTTGAGGGGAGTTGGGATAAGATATTGGGACAACACAATAATTACCGGGGAAAATGAGAGGTATTGAGAAACTGTTGGAGTATATTTCTTCTCAACATAAACAATTTATTGGGAAAACGGAAACAGGTGGAGATGCTCTTAAGCACCCGCAAAGGTAGAGTAAGTTTGCTCTCTATAAGCATAAGCATATTCACCTCATCTATAGATACCATATTAAACAACCTATCCAAATATCCAATGTTAAACGCAGGTTACAAAGTTTTGTAGAAGGCAAAATAGCCAATCTTATCCTCAAATTATTGCCCGCGGGTCAACTTGGTCCCCAAACTTTCATGAGGTCCAAATTAGTCCCTCAACTTCTATTTTCTGGACCATCTCCATCCTTGAGCTGAGCTGAACAGCCACATCGGTTTACCTCCCCACCATGACATCCCTCATCTTACAGGGAATGTCCTATATGCCCTTCTTTCATTTAAATTACCCCCAGCTGAGGCTGCCTGCGCCTTCACGCCACCGGGCGAGCCCCGCCGCGGCCGTCCGCACCTCCTCGTAGTCGGGCCCTCGCTGCAGCGCGGCTTCTTGTAACATCCCGAAAATTTACCAAGACAAATCACTAGCTAAAAATCTTTTTAAAATATTTTTTCCCGTCGCTGAGCTCGATCGCCTCAAAATCTTTTCCGTCTGAGCACCCAGTGTCCCGACATCATTCCCGGCGATCCCGCCGTCCCGACACCAGTACCAATCCCCATCACATCTCTCTGTTCCTTCCCTCGTTTTGCATGCGCGTCGCTTCCCACCGAAGCCGCGCAGCGCGCGCGTGACCGACCGCTGCCGCGAATCGCGCCGACCGCTCTCTCCCTCTCTCTCTCTCTTTCCCTATATCCTTTTTTTCTTTTTTTTCCTTTTCTTTTTCTCCCTCCTTCCCTTTCTTCCTTCTCCCTTCTTCTCCCACGCGCAGTGCGCCAGGGCGCCGAGCAGAGCTTGACACCAGCGCCCCTCTCCCCACCGGGGCCCCGCCACCACCGGCCGTCACCCCCACCAGCGGCCCTGCACCGCCGTACCCCCCTTGGCCGCCTCGTCAATCGCGATCGCCGCGGCCGGCCGCTCCACGCCGAGCTCAGCACGCCGAGCAGAGCCCCACTGGCCACCGCCCCTCTCCCTGCTCGCCCAACCTACCTCGTTATGCCACTCTCCCTCTCCTTGCTCCGACCATCCTATAAATAGGCCCTCCCCGACGCTCACCACCCCCACGACCACCACCGCCGCCCAGAGCCCCCTCCACGGCCCTGCAATGCCGCCACCCCGCGTAGCTCCGCCCACCTCCACTGTCCGCCGTCGCCCCACCTCCTCGCGCCGCCCCCGCCCGAGGTGAGAGGGGGAATCGATCCCCCTCACTCCCCTCTTCCTTTCCTCCTCTTTCCCGGCCGCCGCCGCCCCCTGGGGCGCCGGAATCCGGCGCCGCCTTACGCCGCACCCCCTCCTCTGTTCTGTTCGGGAGAGAGGAGGAAGAAGGGCGATTTTGCCCTGAGCCCCTCCCCTATTCCTCTTTTTCCAGAAAAGCCCCTCCACTCTTTTAGTCCATTTGCAAAAGAAGCCCTCCTCTTTTCTATTTTTTTGATAATTAGCCCGCCCACCATATAAATATAATTTTAAATAGACCCCTTCCCCTTTCTGGAGTAACACAAATATTTTCAAAAATTATAATCAAGTCCTTCCACTCTCAAAAATAATTACAAAGAAGCCCTTGAACCCTCGTTTAACCCCTAACCACTCCTTCGACTCATCATTTCATGCGCCAAAAATGCTCCGTTTTCCCCGACACTTTACCACGCCATTTCTAACATAATTTCAGCCATACCATTAGAAAATCACCCAAAAATATTACTCCTATATCCATATCTTAATTTCTTCCAATTCGAGCTCAGCGATAAAATGTTTATTTCTTTTTATTTATTGTGTGTTTGTTTGTATGCGCCGTGGACCACGGAGTGACTGAGGAAGAACCCGTTGACGAGCAGTACCGCAAGCAGGTGTGCGAGGACCAGTACTGCGAGCCCGAACCCGAAGGACAGTACCTCGATCAGGACTTCCCGAAAGGCTTTGCGAACGGCAAGTTCAATCTCATCCTTTGATTGCATATTTCGACCCAGTTTTATAAACAAAATCTATTGGCCTGTTTTATAAAATTGCATATGTTTTTACTGCTGAAACATGGTTGGATAGCCACCCCTTGATTTCTTATAACCATTCCTTGACCACCTAGATTAACGTCTATATATGATTTATTCTTTATGGAAGTTAATCGCTGCTAAAGCGCCGCTTAGGACCCGGTACTCATTTTATTACACTCAAAACGGTTACCACATGCTTTATAAAAGGGAAAATGTGTGAGTGTTGAGAAAAGGGAAGTTGGGTTATAAAGAATAAAATGTTAAGATGGGATGGATGATTGGCATTCCCTGGGTGGATTGTCATGCGTTGGAGGCTCGTACCGTTGTGGTAGAGCAAGAAGGTTGGGAGATATTCATCCTGTCACAATTAAGGACTGAGTTGATGTGTCATCTTGCCTAACTCAACTATCGTGCGAACCACTCGACCGTTGTGTGTGGCAACGGCTTAGCATAAACTCCACTAGTTAGTCTGATAGCCATTAGGGGAGCTGAGATCAACGGGTGACCAAGGAGAAGGGATAAGATCGTGGTGACTTATGCCCTGGTTAAACCTCGGTGTCAGGTCAATGGCCCCTTGGTGGAGTCCGTGTTGGCTAGTCAGGTCTAGCTAAGGTGGGTAATTGCTTTGTTGGGATCTGCGCCGACACTAAGGTGATCGTGCTCTGGTACCCCACTTGTGGGTAAAGTTACACACCTCTGCAGAGTGTAAAACCTATTCGAATAGCCATGCTCAGGGTATTGAGCGGGTTACGGTTTGGTCACATAACTAGCTTCTGGGATGGATGGTTCCAAGGCGTGAGTTGTTTTTGGAAGGTGTCCGGCAGATGTGCCGTGAGCTACTGCGGATGAGGAGTCCGGTAGCATTTAAAACTTGGATCCTTTGTGTAGGATCAACCCCACTGATCACTCAGTTACTAAAGAATTGCTTTGGGAAAAACTCTTTTAAAAAATAAACCCTTGCATGTGTAAAATCTAGCTTTACTGCAAATAAACCTCAGCCTTATCCTTGATTTATCCTGTGCATATCTGTGTTACCCCCTCCGTGGATGGGGTTGGACTTGTTGAGTACTTTTGTACTCACCCGATATATATTTGTGGTTTTTTCTTCAGAGGAAGATCCGGACTTCGTTGTTGAAGACGTCGAGTAAAGGTTGCGTCCGCACCCAACTTTGCCTGTGGTGTTGGCCCTCTGCAAGATGCTTCTGCTGGCGCGATACTCCTAAGCCTGAGCTGGATTCCATGTGGGTCATGCTTTGGTGTATCACCGTAGCCTTTTTACTTCTTATTATCGTTTGTATCGAGTGTCCACCTCCTCGGCGGTTTGTACGATGATGTACCATCTGATGTAATAAATGTGTATCAGCCTCCTGGAACTGATATTTGTATCACATTTAAGTCACCTCTTATGAGGGGACGCTTCAAGTGGTATTAGAGCCGTAAGTTGGCCGTAGGATGTGACCCTAGGATCGAAACCCTTTTTCTAAGCCTTTCCACATTAGAACCTTCCTTGCTTAAGCCTTTTTTCCACACAAACACTCACCACTGACTCTTGCCTGTTCCAGATGGCTGACAATGGATGGAGTAACAGAATCTGCTTCGTAGAGCCTGGCCTCCCTAAGTTATTGCTACTCAGCTTGGAACGCGTTGGAGTTGTGGCCACACCGGAGTACATCCACCGGGAGTACGACTCCAAGGGCACTCTTCGGTGCGACATGATGATCTTCGTGGGAAAAAGCATCCGCTACCCTAACGTGGACCCCTGGTTCATCTCCACCACTGGCCTTCGCTTCCCAGATACCTCCCGAAAGGCCGCCCGAAAAGCCCTGCGATGTCTGCATGTGGCCTACAAGCATCATCTTCAGCGGACTCCTATGGGATTTTTCCCGCCTACTGGAGGAAGAGGACGCTCATGGATTTCCCGGATGAGAGGACTTGGGAGAGAAGAAGAAGACCTAGAAGATACGGTCTCCCACCTATCCATCTACCTCACCGGCCTGGATGAGCTCTACCGCGAACAGGCGGCACAACTATAGCACCAAATCCACAGGGCAGAAAAGGTAATCCAAGAAATGGAGGAACAACGGACAAGAGCCGTACGAGCCGAGTATTCCCTAGCCGCTCTCCAAGCCCAATGGCAAAACCACAAGGCTCACAGAGGAGCGGGTGGATGGTTAGAAGAAGAAGAACCCGAAGAAACCCATTGGGATAGGGGTACTCAGACCGAAGATGAACAGTGTCTTCCGCCAAAGAAGCGCCCTATCCAGATCGAGGAAGATTCCCCATAATAGAAGAGTAGCACACCTAGGCTAGAGCCACTGTCCTAATAATCATGTATCCATGGAAAATGTACCCCACCCTGTTGTAATAATAAAGACCATCTACCCCTTTGTACTCAAGTATTTATGCAAAGTTTGTTCACCCTACCTTTGTTTTCAGATGGCTGAGGAAGGATGGACCCAGGGCATTGCCAAGCTGCACCTAGCCTCCCCAGCCTTTTGATCAATGCCCTAGAGAGCCTTGGTGTTTTGGAACACCCAAGGTACTACAGCAGGGAGTACGAGCACCATGGTACCCTTTGCTGCAGGGAGATCCTGGTCATCGCCAAAAGTGACCGCTACCCCGACATCCAACCATGGCGAGTGACCACCACCGGGTTTAGGTACCGACACACCTATCCCTTGGTCGTCAGGAAGGCGCTCCGTTATCTATGCTGGATTTTCGAGGAACATCTCGCCCCCACACCAATGAGGATCTTTCCTCCGGCCATCAGAACCCCAGTTTGGGAGGCTCGCATGAGAAGCCTGGAACGGCGCCGCCATGAAGAGGACCCCTATACCAAGTGTCTACTTACCTAGCCTCCTTGGATCAGCTCTTTGACGAGCAAGCCAGTATCCTGAGGGAGCAAACCCATCGGGCCGAGCAAGCAGAGCACGCAATATGGATGCATCAAATCCGTGTGGTTCAAGCCGAGGCAAGAGCTGCAGCCGTGGTCAGTAGTGAAGCGGTTGCCCAAGAGAGCCTCAGGCAAGCCTGGGACCTGCGTATACAAGAATGGACCAGAAGTGAAACGCCAGTTCTGGCAATTGGAGAATCCATGTCCTACTTGGGACGCCCATCATGGGATGTGGACCACTTTTTGGGACCCCACAAGCCTCATCTGAGAACCCTGAAGGGCCTACTGCCGCTGTTGAAGGAGAAGCTGCTGAGCAACTCCTGAAAAATGGAGACTTAGAGAACGGTGAGCAAGGACCACTCATTCCCCTGGAAGATGTGAGTTCTCTTCCAAGGGGGGAACCAACTCAAGCCGATGAGTCCGCCTAAGTGCTAGTGGCTGTCAAGGGATGAAGCCGTGTGGTCCGAAGTTAGAGTTGTGCCCCCCCTCTTTTGGAGTTGTGTACCCGGACGTGTAGTAAGCATTTTGGCCTTGCCCCAGTATTGTACCCCCCCCCCTTGCAGTAATGAAGTTGTTGTGCATGTTGCTTGCTAGTATGTGTGTTAGTTGGTGTGCTTTCGGCAAGAGGTGGATTCTGCCATTTCAAAAATACGAACTAAATAACTTAAACATCACTTAATCCTAATCCCAGTCTCACAAAGACTCTATCCAATCTACAGATGGCTTCCCGACACGGTTCAAGAGCCTCCCGCAGTCGGAACTCTGCAGCCCCTGGCGTAGGAGGACCGCAAAATGGGCACAGACAGGACCCCCACAAAGAACAAGAAATGAACCAGGACCAAGGAGAAGTGCCACTGCCACCACCTCCACCTGTCGGAGACCTGGCACAGGCGATAAACAATCAGACCCTCATACTGGAAGCCCTGGCCAATGCCATCATCAATAAGCGGCCACGAGAGTAGACCATGAATGACAAGC
This sequence comes from Panicum virgatum, assembly GCF_016808335.1. Lineage (NCBI taxonomy): Eukaryota > Viridiplantae > Streptophyta > Magnoliopsida > Poales > Poaceae > Panicum > Panicum virgatum. The sequence continues at coordinate 16,883,231 of NC_053146.1, read as the reverse complement.
TGATAGCTTTCTTGAGAACCAAGCCACCCACCTTTGCCGGATCCAGCAACCCCTTGGAGGCAGATGACTGGCTTCGTGTGATCGAAAGGAAGCTCGAGCCATTCGAATGCCAAGACCGAGACAAAGTTCTTCTGGCAGCTCACCAACTCACAGGAACTGCCTTAGCTTGGTGGGAAAATTACTGTGCCGCTGCTGAAGATGCCACTACCATCACTTGGAACGAATTTGTGAAAGGGTTCTGTCGCTACCATATCCCTGCAGCTACCATGAAGCGCAAGGCAGATGAATTCCGCGCACTGCAGCAAGGGAGCATGTCTATGGAAGAATACACCTACCAGTTCATGGAACTTGCCCGCTATGCACCAGAGGAAGTGGACAAGGACGAAAAGAAGCAGGACATGTTCAAGAACGGATTAAGCCCAGAACTCCGAACCCTGCTTACCCCTCAGATATACCCAGACTTCAATACTCTGATGAACATGGTCATTCTCACAGAAAGGGCCAAAGCTGAAGAAAGAAAAGAAAACAAGCGTAAATTCCTAGAAAGCAAGGCCCGCTAGTAGAACCGTTTCCAGAGACCAAGAAGCTCCAGCTATACTGCACCAGGATCTCAGGCCCCAATGCAGTATAGGACCCAGTCCCAAGTGACAGGCCCCTAACACACAGTTTCGGAGCCAGAACACCATGAGAGCCCCGCAGAACAATGCCAGCCAAGTCACCACTAACAACAACAATGCTAGGGCCTGTTTCAACTGCCATGAGACAGGGCATTACATTGCCAACTGCCCATATACCAAAAATAAGCCTGCTGCATCAGCCTTCTCCAACTCGGTGAATGGACCTAGGCCACCTGTATCCGGAGCCAACCGTGTCCCCATCGGCAGCATCAACAAGAGCAACAACAACAGCCAGCAGCCTTATGGACGAGCCCGCGTCAACCACATCAATGCACAGGAGGCTCATGGTGCACAAGGAGTGGTACTTGGTGAGTTCCTAGTCAGCTCAACTCTGGCAACAGAATTATTTGATTCTGGAGCATCACACTCGTTTATATCATCAAGCTTTGTGGATAAACACAAAATACCTACAGTACTACTAAAAACACCCCTATTAACCCGGACGCCTGGAGGTGACATCAAGTGTCAACTAGGTTGTTTACAGTTAAGGATCAATTTAAGTGGGGTAGAATTTCTAGCAGACCTAGTAGTACTTAAGTCTAAGGGAATAGACGTGATCCTTGGAATGGACTAGTTAAGCCTACACAATGGCCTCATAGGTTGTGCTGACAAGGTAGTACACCTAACCAACTCAGATGGGATGCAAGTGACCTGCCATACTCGGGGAAGTGGACCAGACCCAATGGTTTTTAGTATGGATGGGAAATCCCTAGAAGGAGTTCCAGTTGTGAATGAGTACCCTGATGTTTTTCCGGAAGAACTCCCCGAAATACCACCAGACAGAGATATAGAGTTTGTCTTAGAACTTATCCCCGGAACTTGTCCTATTGCCAAGAGACCCTATAGGATGGCAGCCTCAGAACTAGCAGTGCTGAAGAAACAACTAGAAGAGTTACAACGAATTGGCTTTATCAGGCCTAGTTCATCCCTGTGGGGAGCCCCAGTCCTATTTGTCAAGAAGAAAGATGGGAGTATGAGGTTGTGTGTGGATTATCGTGCATTGAATGTTGTTACCATAAAAAAATAAGTACCCCCTCCCCAGAATTGATGATCTCTTCGATCAACTAAAAGGAGTCAAGTACTTCTCCAAAATTGATCTGAGATCAGGATATCACCAGCTCAAGATTAAGGAAAGTGACATCTCAAAGACAGCTTTTGTCACCCGTTATGGGCAGTTTGAGTTTACTGTGATGTCATTTGGACTCACTAATGCACCTGCTTATTTCATGAACCTCATGAACAAGGTATTTATGGACGAGTTGGATAAGTTTGTCATAGTCTTTATTGGAATTATACTCATCTACTCCAAAAGTGCTGAAGAGCATGAGCAACACCTTAGAGTGGTCCTGGAAAAGCTAAGAGCAGATAAGCTATATGCCAAGTTCAGCAAGTGTGAATTTTGGCTTGAGAAAGTAGCCTTTCTTGGTCATATTATGACCACAGAAGGAGTAGCAGTCGACCCCGAGAAAGTTGAGGCAGTTTCCAATTGGCAGCAGCAAACCAATGTTAGTGAAATCAGAAGTTTCCTTGGTTTAGCTGGGTATTATCGGAGATTTATCGAAAGATTCTTCAAAATCGCCCGACCTATGACGGAGCTACTCAAGAATGAGAAGAAGTTTGTTTGGACAGAGTCCTGTGAAAGGAGCTTCCAAGAATTGAAGAAAAGGCTGACGACCGCCCCAGTGCTGACCTTACCGGACATTCATCGGAATTTTGTTGTCTATTGTGATGCATCCCAACAAGGTTTAGGGTGTGTCCTTATGCAAGATGGGAAAGTAGTTGCATATGCTTCCTGCCAACTCAGGCCTCATGAGCAGAATTATCCAAGACATGATTTGGAATTTGCAGCCGTAGTGCATGCCCTCAAAATCTGGAGACATTACCTGATCGGGAATAAGTGTGAGATTTACACTGACCATAAGATTCTAAAGTACATTTTCACCCAACCAGATTTGAATTTAAGGCAAAGAAGGTGGCTGGAATTGGTTAAGGATTATAATCTGGAAATCCATTATCACCCCGGCAAAGCTAATGTGGTAGCCGATGCCTTAAGCCGGAAATCTTATGGACCCAAGGATGCCCATCTGCAAGAGGAAATGGCACGATTGAATGTGCACATTGTCCCCCGAGGCTCCAGCCACAAGCTGAGTGTCCAACCCACCCTGGAGGACAGAATCAGAAAAGCCCAAGGATCGGACAAGGATTTAATGAGAATCCGCAAACATACTGGAGAAAACAAAGCACCGGACTTTCGAGTAGACGAAAAAGGAACCTTGTGGTACAAGAATAGAATATGTGTGCCCAAAGGAGGGGACATCCAGCAAATGATCATGGACGAGGCTCATAACTCGGCATATTCCATTCACCCAGGGTCCACCAAAATGTATTTGGATTTAAAATAAAAGTATTGGTGGAATGGAATGAAGTCGGACATTGCCCAGTTAGTGGCCTATTGCGACACATGTCAAAGGATCAAAGCTGAGCATCAGAAGCCAGCAGGATTACTACAACCCCTGCCTATCCCAGTTTGGAAATGGGACGAGATAGGAATGGATTTTTTGGTAGGATTGCCCAAGACCCAGAAAGGGTATGATTCCATTTGGGTAATAGTGGACCGGCTCACCAAAGTCGCTCACTTCCTACCCGTACGGACCAACTATGGAGGACAAAAGCTAGCCCAACTCTATGTGAATAACATAGTAAAGTTGCATGGTGTGCCCAGCAAAATCATAAAGCCTGCATAAAGCCATGGGCACAAAGTTGGATTTTAGTTCGGCCTATCACCCACAGACTGATGGACAGACTGAAAGGGTAAACCAAATTATGGAGGATATGTTAAGGGCATGTATCCTTACCTATGGTAAAGATTGGGAACAGAGTTTGCCCTATGCTGAGTTTTCATACAACAATAGTTACCAAGCAAGCTTGGGCATGTCGCCTTTTGAGGCTCTTTATCGAAGAAAGTGCAGGACCTCTTTGATGTGGTCAGAAGTAGGAGAACGTACGCTAACCAGACCAGCTCTCATAAAAGAGGCAGAAGACCGTGTGGCTGAGATTAGAAAGAAGCTAAAAGCAGCTCAATCACGGTAGAAGAGTTATGCAGACAAGCGAAGAAGAGAACTATATTTTGAGGTTGGAGATTTTGTATACCTTAAGGTCTCTCCAATTCGAGGGTGTGGCAGTCCCGCCTAAATTAATCCGGCTTAAGTGCGCTAACCATCATCAAAACGACAATCAGGGTTAACACGCACTTAAAACGAAGTAATCCGGCGGTGCTGTCGGGTAAAATCCCGATTAAACCACTTGAACAGGATTGACAAAGCAGTCCAGAGAATGCAACATTCCACAAATTTTACAGCACAAAGTATGAAATTGAATTACTATTACAAACCAAGTTTGAATTTATAAAAGTATAACAGAGTTCAAGTTTGACGAAAAACGAACGATAGTCTAGCGTCGAAACAAGACGTCATGATGAAGCCCGTACATGACGCCAGCCACATCCTCAGATGTACCACCTGAAAAACAAAGCCACAAGCAAGGCTGAGTATACTAATACTCAGCAAGGCTTACCCGACTAAGGGTATACTTAGCTCTTTATCTAGACATGCAAGGCTTTTGACTTGAGGGGTTTGGTTTGCCGAAAAGCAGTAAGAGTAGATCCTTAAATGCAGGTTTTAGCTTGCAGGTTCTAGTTCAGTTAACCATTCTAGATGAGCATCTATCCAAAAGCATACATGGTGAAAACTAATATCTTTTATCATACAACCAACTATATTCATCATCATCATCTTTCACTTCTTACTCTATGTGGCAAAAGGGTTAAGCAGTCCCAAACCGTGAGAAGCGGACGATTCGAATCAAATTTGTTAACCTGGCCAGGCAGACCCAAACACACGCATGGGAACAGAGACACCCACGCAACAGTTCCCTTCAATTCCCGCTTCACGGAACAGGCCCACCGCCCTCAAGTACAGCAGTACGACGACTCTGTACTCGCCATTAGCTAGATGTGAACGAGTTCAAGACGGTGGGGAGTATATTCCGGCTGCGGTTCAATCCAGTACTTAAGCTTACCGATTACCATATTCTCGGCATGTGATTAGTACGTTCAAACGCTTAACCACCACTACCACACACTGCGGCCTTATCACTTTTCACTAGACAGACGGGGCATCCCGAGTATCACGACCCCACCCGTAGACCTTATAGTTGTAGCAAGTAATAAACAACCAACTCCTATAATTTCTCGCGAGTGACAGGAAATCACTCGACTTCTACCGAACCATTAGCATAGCTAACTAGCGACCTATACATACTAGTGTTCAAAAATAGGTACCTAGGATCATGCAACTAAAGTTCCAGTCAACTCCTGTAACTTAAATGCACGAGTAGATAGGACAATAATAAGTTGCATAAATTTTAAAATAGATAGGACATGCTCCGGGGCTTGCCTGGAATTAACACTAGGTCAGTGTTAGTTAGAGGAGAATTGCTCAACGAACAGCTTCCTTCGGTCTTGTACTTCGGGATCCACCCGTCCATCTTCTAGACGTGTCCACCATTCACCGTCTTCTGGCTCGGCTCCATCATCACATCATTCCCATGGTTCTTCTATCGTACCTAAATGAAATGCGACAATGCATATGTATGAATGCATAGTTTCGAATTGCTCAACAATGTAGATGTTATTATTTTTCCTTTACGATAAAGTTGTAGTCCAACATGATGTGAGTTTGGATGTCAAACTTCTTAATTAACATCTCCTGGGCAGTCATTTATAGAGTAGTAATTTTATATATACTAACTCATAAAAGAGCTGGGTGTGTTGCTTTTCTTTTATATTAATACAAAAAAAGCATTTCTACCCAAAAAAAATTCTCCGGGCTAGGAAATGTAAATGCTGGTAATGAAATTTGACCAGTAGGTTAGATTCCTTAAGCTGAGCTTGTGGTAAAGTTTTCAGGATTAAAAGAGCTACACAGCAAGCATGAGAATTAAGATTCTTTTTCTAGGCATTTATCTAACTACAAAACTACAGAGTAAACTACTTAGTTTCAGTGGCTAAAATTTTACAGGCATGATCATGTTCTGAAAACCAAGCTCTAGTAAAAATATGAGATTTTTCTAATGAAGGAAACTAGGGTTTTTGATTTACAAAGTTTATTCATGAATAAATCAAAAGGACTAGTTATACATTACTAAAAATTCCCAAACTTTTTATATAGCATCTAGAAACTAAAGTAAGGATGTTGTAAAAATTTCAGCTCAGAAAAACTAAACTAGAACCCTGTGGATTTAATTCTATTTAACATAGGCATAAACCAAGATCTAAATGAAACCTATAGCTAAAGTTATCAAAATGTCCTCAAATATTTACAGTAATCTACTCATCTAGTTTATAGAATACTGTCCAAAAACTAGCCTTAGTTCAAGACTACAATAGGAGATACATTTATGTGCTATTTAATCTAATCTTTATCCTAGATTAAAATAGAAGCATAATATGAACATGTGACTGTAAGAAAAGTTGTAGGTTTTGATCTAAGGATTCAAAAACATTTTAGTTTGCATTTTTTTGATTTTTCTACGATTTTATATGGAATTTACAAGTTTGCTGTTTTTGAAAGAAAAGAAAAAGTAAACGAACTTTTGCATCTAGGCCTATGGATTTCTGTTTCTTCTCACGAGAGGTCCTTGGCGGACGCAACAGAACAGGGGAGGGTCTACGGCGCCGTTTCCAGCGAGGTTTGGCCCCGGCGGCGAGGGGGAAGTTGGGGAAAAGGGTGAGGGGGCTCGTGCGCACCTGCCGGTGGTCTCAGTTGGGGCTAAGGTGCTCGGAATTGGCGGCACCGCGGAGAGCGGCGGCCGACAGTGGTCTGTTCCGCCGCGGCAGCGCTCCGATGGGCGAGGGCGAGCGGTGGAGGGGTCGGTGAGCTTCAGGGGGAGGTCGTGGAGCGATTCTCGGGCTCAGTTTGGACGAAGGGAGACCGGAGGTGGGAGCTCCGCGGGAGCAGGACGACGACGGCCATGGGGTGCCACGGCGGCAGCTCGCCGGTGGCTTGGGGCGGTGGTGAGCGGGCTTGGGAGGACCAGTGAGAGGCCACGAAGCTCTCTGGGGATACGGTTGGGGGTGAGGAAAAGCGGAGGAGGGGACTCCGCGTGAGCAGGGGCGGTAGCGACTATGGCGGGTGGCGGCGAGCTCGTCCGCGAGCAACTGGGGGCAGGGACCGGGTTGCCGTGTCGAGGGAGGGGAGGAGAGCGAGATGGGGACGCAAGCAAGCCGAGAGAACGTGCTGGGCGGGTCATGGACGAGGTGCACGGGTCGAGCGGCGCGTGGCCGGCCATCCTCGGCGTCGTGGCGAGCAGAGGGTGGCGGGGCGCGTGGCGAGCGCGGGAGGGTGCCAGGGCGAATGGTTTCGAGCTAAACCACGGGCGCGAAAGCGGGTTTGGTCGGGGGCGCGACGCGTGGGGCAGCCGGTGGCGGTACCGGCGTGACGACGGCGGCGACGGTGATGAACGGAGAAAGGAGATGGAGGTGATGGCATAGCTGTAATTAGATCGAAGTTCAAAATTCGTTTTGCAAACTCAATTTTTCTCCTTCTATATGGCCTCAAATGAAAAACTTTTGAATACCAAAGTTGTTCAAAATTTCGAGATATACAACTTTCGTTTTCGGCACTCTTTCATTTGCACACTGGTTTGAAAGATAAAAATTGAAACTTGAGTACATTTGAAAACATCGTATACGCTTCGGAAATCACATTTTTCCCCATTTTTGTGTAGCAACTCGAAAAACTTTGAACACGAAAGTTGTTCGTCTTTTGAAAACCTACAACTTTGGTTTTGGACAAAAATTCATTTGAGCTATATTTTAGAAATTATTTTCAAAGCAGATTAGTTTGAAATTTGACAGATAATTTAAATCTTTGAACACTACGGTTCAAAGGACCTGTCATTTTATGTTCAAACTTTTATTTTCTCTCTTTGACTTCAACAAGACTTTGATTTAACATGATTTTAGAGAGACGCCTATTCGATTTCATATGTATACTTGCATTGGTTTAAAAATTATTTACGGTTTCTGACCTATGCATCTATACACATACACATACATGCACACATAAATATATTCGATTCCATTCTCTTGGTTGATTATGCATGATATCATATTTAATATTGCTTGCTTAGCATTTTAAAACTCTGGGATGTCACAGAGGGACTCGAAGGTTTCAAGTTCAAGGAAAATTAGCTCCTCGGTATATTGGACCTTACAGAGTAGTAAAAAGAGTTGGAACGGTAGCCTACCGTATTCAACTACCCGAGGAAATGTCGGATATACACCCGGTATTTCATGTCTCTCAGCTAAGAAAATGTTTAAGAGTGCCTGAAATGGAAATAGTACCAGTGGAGACAATTGATCTACAAAAGGATCTTCGGTATCAGAAAGTTCCTGTCAAAATCTTGGACACTGTTACGAGAAGGATAAGGAATTCTGAGGTATGGATTTGCAGAGTCCAATGGAATAGGCATCGGGTAGAAGAAGCTACTTGGGAACGCGAAGATGCGTTAAAGAAGGAATATCCCCATCTGTTCAGAACTCAGTCGAATCTCGAGGACGAGATTCATTTTAAGTGGGGTAGGTTTGTAACATCCCGAAAATTTACCAAGACAAATCACTCGCTAAAAATCTTTTCAAAATATTTTTTCCGTCATTGAGCTCGATCGCCTCAAAATCTTTTCCGTCTGAGCACCCAGTGTCCCGACATCTTTCCCGGCGATCCCGCTGTCCCGACACCAATACCAATCCCCATCACATCTCTCTGTTCCTTCCCTCATTTTGCATGCGCGTCGCTTCCCGCCGAAGCCGCGCAGCGCGCGCGTGGCCGACCGCCGCCGCGAATTGTGCCGACCGCTCTCTCCCTCTCTCTCTCTCTTTCCCTCTCTCTCCTTTTTTTTCTTTTTTTCCTTTTCTTTTTCTCCCTCCTTCCCTTTCTTCCTTCTCCCTTCTTCTCCCATGCGCAGCGCGCCAGGGCGCTGAGCAGAGCTCGACGCCGGTGCCCCTCTCCCCACTGGGGCCCCGCCACCGCCGGCCGTCACCCCCACCAGCGGCCCTGCACCGCCGTACCCTCCTTGGCCACCTCGTCCCTCGCGCTCGCCGCGGCCGGCCGATCCACGCCGAGCAGAGCCCCACCGGCCACCGCCCCTCTCCCTGCTCGCCCGACTCGCCTCGCTGTGCGCCGTTCCCCCTTGCCCATCTCGATGCGCGTGGGCACCCAAGCAGCAGCAGCAAAGCTCGCACGGAGCCGAGCTCTCGTGTAGCACGTCGCCGCGCGGCACCTCGCCATTGGCCGCCGCCCCTCCACTTGTGCCGCCCCCTCCCCACTTGCCATCCTCCTCTGCACGGCCGTCCTCTCGCAGTCACCTCCGAGCACCACTGCGCAGCTCCACGACGACGAATTGGCCCCCACCGCCATTAGTGCGCCCGAGCTCACCGGCTGGCCAACCACCACGGCCCCGCCCCATCCTTGCTCCGACCGGCCTATAAATAGGCCCTCCCCGGCCCCGCAGTGCCGCCGCCGCGCGCAGCTCCGCCGGCCGCCGTCGCCCCGCCTCCTCGAGCCGCCGCCCGCCCGAGGTGAGAGGGGGAATCGATCCCCCTCACTCCCCTCTTCCTTTCCCCCTCCCTCCCGGCCGCCGCCGCCCCCTGGGGCGCCGGAATCCGGTGCCGTCGTACGCCCCCCTCCTCTGTTCTGTTCGGGAGAGAGGAGGAAGAAGGGCAATTTTTCCCTGAGCCCCTCCCCTATTCCTCTTTTTCCAGAAAAGCCCCTCCACTCTTTTAGTCCATTTGCAAAAGAAGCCCTCCTCTTTTCTATTTTTTTGATAATTAGCCCGCCCACCATAGAAACATAATTTTAAATAGACCCCTGCCCCTTTCCGGAGTAGCACAAATATTTTCAGAAATTATAATAAAGTCCTTCCACTCTCAAAAATAATTACAAAGAAGCCCTTGAACCCCCGTTTAACCCCTAACCACTCCTTCGACTCATCATTTCATGTGCCAAAAATCCTCCGTTTGCCCCGAAACTTTACCACGAAATTTCTAACATAATTTTGGCCATACCATTAGAAAATCACCCAAAAATATTACTCCTATCTCCATATCTTAATTTCTTCCGATTCGAGCTCAGCGATAAAACATTTATTTCTTTTTATTTATTGTGTGTTTTTTGTGTGCGCCATAGATCACGGAGTGACCGAGGAAGAACCCGTCGACGAGTAGTACCGCGAGAAAGTGTGCGAGGACCAGTACCGTGAGCTCGAACCTGAAAGGACAGTACCTCGATCAGGACTTCCCGAAAGGCTTTGCGAACGGCAAGTTCAATCTCATCCTTTGATAGCATATTTTGACCCAGTTTTATAAACATAACCTATTGGCCTGTTTTATAAAATTGCATATATTTTTACTGCTGAAACATGGTTGGATAGCCACCCCTTGATTTCTTTTATAACCATTCCTTTACCACCAAGATTAACGTCTATATATGATTTATTCTTTATGGAAGTTAATTGCTGCTAAAGCGCCGCTTAGGACCCGGTACTCATTTTATTACACTCAAAATGGTTACCACATGCTTTATAAAAGGGAAAATGCGTGAGTGTTGAGAAAAGGGAAGTTGGGTTATAAAGAATAAAATATTAAGATGGGATGGATGATTGGCATTCCCTGGGTGGATTGTCATGCGTTGGAGGCTCGTACCGTTGTGGTAGAGCAAGGAGGTTGGGAGATATTCATCCTGTCACAATTAAGGACTGAGTTGATGTGTCATCTTGCCTAACTCAACTATCGTGTGAACCACTCGACCGTTGTGTGTGGCAACGGCTTAGCATAAACCCTACTAGTTAGTCTGATAGCCATCAGGGGAGCTGAGAGCAACGGGTGACCAAGGAGAAGGGATAAGGTCGTGGTGATTTATGCCGCGGTTAAACCTCGGTGTCAGGTCAATGGTCCCTTGGTGGAGTCCGTGTTGGCTAGTCAGGTCTAGCTAAGGTGGGTAATGGCTTTGATGGGATCTGCGCAGACACTAATGTGATCGTGCTGCGGTACCCCACTTGTGGGTAAAGTTGCACACCTCTGCAGAGTGTAAAACCTATTCGAATAGCCATGCTCACGGTATTGAGCGGGTTACGGTTTGGTCACATAACTAGCTTTTGGGATGGATGGTTCCATGGTGTGAGTTATTTTTGAAAGGTGTCCGGCAGATGTGCCGTAAGCTACTGCTGATGAGGACTCCGGTAGCATTTAAAACTTGGATCCTTTGTGTAGGATCAACTCCACTGATCACTCGGATACTAAAGAATTGCTTTGGGAAAAACTCTTTTCAAAAATAAACTCTTGCATGTGTAAAATCTAGCTTTACTGCAAATAAACCTCAGCCTTATCCTTGATTTATTCTGTGCATATCTGTGTTACCCCCTCCGTGGAATGGGTTGGACTTTGTAACACCCTAATTTAAATTTCAGCATTTATTAATAAATTAAATTGGCTTTATTTAAATTTTCTAAGGTTTATTGTGTTTAGTTGGCATTTAATCTAATTTTTGTTCCTAATTAATTAAAATTTATCATAAGTTTAAATTTTTGTTGCAATCATGCTGGTGCATACTTTTATTTGAGTGTGTTTTGAATTCAAATTCAAATTTGAATTCAAACTTTGTTTGAATTAGAAATTAGAAAGGAAAAGATATAGAATAGAAAATAGAAAGAAAGCCCAAAACAAAACCCAAACCCAGCCCAAACCACTTTCCCAAGCCCAGCCCAGCACTCGGCCGGCCCACTCCCTCTTCCCCCTCTCCCTTCCCGGGCGGCCCAGCCCGCACGCCACTCCGGCCTGCCTTTGCGCTCGGCCCAGCCCGCGCCCTCTCCCCCACTGGCCCAGCCTCTCTCCCCCGCTCGGTCCGGCTCTCACCCGTTCGCGCGACGCCTCCCCGCCTCGCTGCCAGCCCAGCCCCACACGCCAGCCTCTTCTCCCTCTCACCCGCACCGCCTGACCGCCCGGGCCCGCGTGGCAGGTTCTTCTCCCCCGCACAGCGCTCGCCGCGGAACGGCCAGCCGCAACGTCCGCCGTGATCCCCGCGGCCTTCCTACCCACCCCCCACGCCGAAATCCCCGGCCTGCCTCCTTTAAACCGCCCCAATCCTCTGCGCCCCCTCCCATCCACCCGCGCCGCCCCAGAACCCTCGTAGCGGCCGCCGCTACCCGGAGCTCGAAGCAGAACCACCCGCCGCCTCCGGTGAGCTTTTTCCCCTCCCGAATTCTTGCCGCCGGCCTTAATCGGGCCACGCTGACCCCCTGGCTCGCTTCGCAGTGCCGCCAATCGCCGAGCCGTGCCATCCAGGGACCCGGAGAGTCCCCACATCAGCCTGCCCGCGAGCACCGTGTCAAGCTCCGCCGCCGGTTCACGCCGACGACCCCTCTGCGCCGGCCCTCCCTTCAATCCGAGCCCTCGGTGAGCACCGCCTGGACTTTCCCTTTCCCTTTGCACCCATTTGCTTAGATCGTAGCCGCTCTAGAGCTTAGGACCCGGCCCGCCGGTGAGAATCCCCGAGCAGAGCCGCCGCCGTCCACGTTTGCGCCGCCTCAGACCCGCTCGCGCCTAGATCATGTCCCAGGTGGACTACGCGTATCGCGTAGTCCCCTCACGACCCAAAATCCGCTTGTTTCGACCCCGGGAACGCCGGATTTGGGCGTCTCCGGCGAGGCGCCGCCGCGGGAAAGGCTTCCCGGCAACCAGCGCCGCCGCCGTCGCCCCTTTTCGCCCTGAGCCGTTAGATCCCGAATCAACGGCCCCGATTAGATTGAGGGCCGATCCGATCTGATCCGCCAGATCGCGATCTGACGGCCCAGAATCAAAGATACCGGTTCGGCCGGTACTTTTTGCTAAAGAGCCCTTTAGTTTTCCGAGATTCAACCCGCAGTCCTAGCACGTTGAAAATATTTATGTCCAGGTCCAGTTTTTTAGCACTTAACACCCTGAGCTTTCCAGATTTCAAACCCGCCGTCCAGAGCCGTTGGTTTGCACGATAGCCCTTAGATTTAATGTTTATTTACGTTTTAGTCCTCGGTTTTAGCAGAAAACCCCCTGGAACTCTGTTTTTCTTACAAATAAGCCCCTAGAACTTGTTTTTAGCCTAGAAAACGCGTTTTAGCTCCGTTTTTAGCGTTCTTTATATCCACGCGATCGTTGTAACGCGTAGAATAGTTCTAGAATAGTTTTGTGCGCTGTTTTCATGTATTGATGTACTGTTTCTTAGTTTTTGTTAATGTTTGTTTGTATGCTTATTTTCGTACATTGTTTTGGCCATGTGTTCGTGAGTAGACGTTGATCCATCTGAGGAGCCCCAGTACCAGTACCCGGAGGTGGGCCCCATCGTCGCCGACCTAACTCTCGCGGTTACGCCTTACCAACGAGATTCTTTTTAAAGGCCTCGTAGTGAGTCGCTGGCCATCTCACCTAAGGAAGTGTGATGAACAACTGGCGTAGCTCACGACTTGTGGGTAAAGATGTGCAACCTCTGCAGAGTGTAAAACTGGTATACTAGCCGTGCTCACGGTTATGAGCGGCCCAGATCCTCCTTTTGATTAGTGAAGTTATCTCCTTCCGACGAGGGGGGTGCTTCTCGGGGTTTACCTTGGTGGCTTGGTCTTGGTTTGGTTCTCAGTAGTCTTATAATTAATTCTGATTAATTACTATGTAACTGGGATAATGGTAATTCATCAACTAGTAGTAAATAGCTTAAATAAAATTTTGCCAACACTTAAAAGCTAATGCAGTTGAGTCAGCCAACCTTAGAGACTCATAGTTTGTGTTATACTTGTTGAGTACAAGTTGTGTACTCACCCTTGCCTCTTCTCTACTTTTTCCTCTTGGTTACGCTACTGCTGCTCAGTTCCTGCCGACACGAGGGAGTTCGTCCAGCGCTACCAGGACTACGAGGACTTCTAGGTGTTCGTCTCCCAGTCGACGTCCCTGTGGCGCCCTGCTTCAGCTTCGGAGAGCTTTATCGTATTTTGTACTTCGCTTCCGCTGTATCAGACATTTTGTCATTATTGTAATAAATAATCTTCGTATTCACTTTATTATATCTTTTTACGTGATATGTGCTATGATATACTGTTCATTCTGTTGTATATACGTGTGACTTGATCCTGGCACGTATATGATTGCTCGGTTTATGTTCTTTTATAAACCGGGTGTTACAGAGTGGTATCAGAGCCGTATCGACTGTAGGACGAAGCCTAGATAGAACTGGTCGAGTTTTAGGACTTCTTCTCACCAATCCTTGTCTGCTGAAACTATTTTACTATTATACCCCTTGACTTCTATGACTTTTTACCCGTCTTACCTTGATTTCTCTCTCTGAAGAATAGTTTTCGTAGATTTTGGCCTGAACCAGTCATCTGACCACCATGAGCATAGCTAGGTGACCTTTTTATAATAACCCGATAGCACGTTCTGCGACGCGTTGTGTTAGTCGAGTCTATTGTTAAACTCGGCTAAGTCGTGAAAATTGTCTGCTTGTTATTATGCTACATGCTTGATTTGGATTTTTGACTGATTGCATAGCTTAGTAGTTTAAATTTGTTTAAAGAAAATCACTCGGATGTTAAAGTTAACTAATTAATAAAATGAGTTAGATCGTTGGGGGTAAAACAGTCAACTCTATCCTGTCTACTTTATCATGGCTGAATCTTTTTCCGCAAAGAGTTATCATATCCATCTGAGTTTATTCTTGCAATATCCTTACTCGTGAAATCTTTTGTTCAAATCAGATGGTGAACACCAGGAGCACCGGTTCCGGTTCTGGCCAGCAGCAGGGTCAGAACAACCAGGGTACTGGGATCCCGATGCCTCCGCCCTTGACTCCGGAGCAGTACTTCCAGCTCCAGATGCAGATGATGGCTACCCTGAACAACACCGTTCAGGCTCTTCAGCACGCTCACACTCAGCCTCCGCCTCCTCCACCGCCGCAGCCTCGCGACAGGCGTGCTGAGTTCCTGAGGGGTCACCCGCCGACGTTTTCTCACACGTCCGACCCTCTTCAGGCTGACGACTGGCTCCGTGCAGTGGAGCGTCAGCTGGACATCGCCCAGTGCGATGATCGTGAGCGCGTCTTGTACGCAGCAGGACAGCTGCGAGGTGCAACTTGGGACTGGTGGGAGTCCCACCCGGTCCATGACCGCGAGTCTCTCACTTGGCTCCAGTTCAGGGAGCGTTTCCGCAGCCACAACGTCCCCGCGGGCATTATGAAGATGAAGCAGAAGGAGTTCCTTGCACTGAAGCAGGTAATCCTAAGTATAATCATTCAGCGTTTTCTTTTGAGCTTATGCCCCTTGATCTATCCTGATGAATCTTGAGTTAATCTTCCAATATCTATCTGTCTTTGTGAATTCAGGGGACTATGTCGGTCACGGAGTATCGTGATCGCTTTCTTCAGCTGGCACGCTACGCCCCTGCCGAGGTTGCGGATGACCGCAAGAAGCAGGAGCACTTCATGGAGGGTCTTGAGGACTACCTCCAGTACGCGCTGCTCAACCTCCGCTTCGACGACTTCAACCATCTGGTTGACAGTGCGCTCAACACTGAGCGTAAGCACTTGGAGATGGAGGACAAGAAGAGGAAGGTTGTCCCCGTTGCTTCCGGCAGCAACACTCGTCCACGACTCCAGCAGCCCCAGCAGTACCAGCCTCAGTACCGGCCTCCTCAGCAGTACCAGCAGAGGCCACCGCAGCAGTACCCGCCTCGACAGCAGCAGGCAGGTCAGGGCCAGAGGTTACCAGCACCTCCGGCTCGTGCTCCACCAGCTCCACCGGCACCACAGGCTCCACGTCCGGCAGCTCCTACCGGACAGCAGGCTCAGGGACCTCCTCGCACCTGCTTTCACTGCGGCCAGCCGGGGCACTACGCCAACGCTTGCCCCCGGAAGGCGCAGGCGGGACAGCAGGGGCGCCCAGCTCAGCCCAGGGCGCCAGCACAGGGCAGGGTGAACCACGTGACGGCCGAGTCAGCGGCCGAAGCTCCCAACGTGGTCATTGGTACGTTCATGGTTAATTCATATCCAGCTACAGTGCTTTTTGATACTGGTGCTACGCATTCCTTCATTACTCAGTCTTTTGTCGAGCATCATGGTATTCATACTAGCACATTAAAGAGGTGCCTGTTAGTATCTTCACCGGGAGGACAGTTGAGGTCTCACACTTACTGCCCGAGAGTCAGTGTTTCTTTGAGGGGAGTAGAGTTCTGTACTGATCTGATGGTGCTAGACACCAAGGGCATTGATGTCATTCTGGGAATGGAGACTCTGGCCAAATGGGGAGTTCGGATAGATTGTGCTCAGAGGACAGTCCTGTTATCAGCTTCCAGTGGCCAAGAGGTTGTTATCAGTGCAGTAGAGCCTTCTGGATTTCTTCATCAGATGGAGGCTAGACCCACGGACGGTATTCGCGTGGTGTCTGAATTCCCGGATGTCTTTCCGGATGATCTGCCAGGTATGCCGCCTGAACGCGCCATTGAGTTTTGTATTGATCTCTTGCCTGGCACAGCTCCTATTGCAAAGCGGCCCTACCGTATGGCGCCTATAGAGCATGAAGAAGTTAAGAAGACTATTGATGAGTTGCTAGCCAAGGGCTATATCCGTCGCAGCTTCTCTCCTTGGGCTTTTCCATTGCTGCTAGTAGATAAGAAGGATGGCTCGAAGAGGATGTGTGTGGATTATCGGGAGCTGAATGCAGTTACTATCAAGAACAAGCATCCACTGCCCCGTATTGAGGATCTCTTCGATTTGCTTCGAGGTGCTCGTATATTCTCGAAGATTGATCTTCGTTCGGGATATTTTCAGCTGAGGATCCGTCCTGGGGATATTCCGAAGACGGCATTCACCTGCAAGTACGGGCTATATGAGTATACAGTCATGTCCTTCGGCCTGACTAATGCCCCGGCTTTCTTCATGCACCTGATGAACATGGTTTTCATGGACTATCTGGATGTCTTCGTGGTGATTTTCATTGATGATATTCTGATCTTCTCCAAGACAGAAGAAGAGCATGAGGAGCATTTGAGACTCGTATTGCAGAGATTGAGAGAGCATCAGCTGTATGCCAAGTTCAGCAAGTGCGAGTTCTGGATTGACGAGGTTCCATTCCTCGGTCATGTTATCTCTCAGGGAGGCATTGCTGTTGATCCGAGCAAGGTGAAAGATGTGCTCGAGTGGGAGACACCGCAGACAGTGAAGGAAGTCAGATCTTTCTTGGGCTTAGCAGGATATTATCGGAGGTTCATTGAGAATTTCTCCAAGATCGCGAAGCCTTTGACTTCTTTGCTAGAGAAGAATGTGGCTTTTGTATGGACTGATGAGCGTCAGATGGCCTTTGATGAGCTGAAGAAGAGGTTGACTACGGCGCCAGTCCTGACTCTGCCAGACCAGACGAAGAGGTTCACGGTATATTGTGATGCTTCGAAGGATGGTCTTGGGTGTGTTCTGATGCAGGAGGGCAGAGTGATTGCTTATGCTTCACGGCAGTTACGTCGGCATGAGCTGAATTATCCTACTCATGATCTTGAGTTAGCCGCAGTTGTGCATGCTCTGAAGATTTGGAGGCATTACTTGTATGGGCAGCGGTGTGATATCTACACTGATCACAAGAGCCTCAAGTATATTTTCACGCAGAATGAGCTGAATATGCGGCAGAGAAGATGGCTAGAGTTGGTCAAGGACTATGATCTGGAGATTCACTATCATCCGGGCAAGGCCAATGTTGTAGCAGATGCTTTGAGCAGAAGGAGTTATGTCAACATGGCCGTGGCTTTCCAGATGCCTCCAGAGTTATGCGAGGAGTTCGAGCAGTTGAGTCTGGGCTTCTTGCATCATACCTCTAGTGCAGCTTTTGAGGCAGTACCGACTCTAGAGTCAGAGATCAGGCAGCATCAGAAAGATGATGAGAAGCTGCAGGAGATTCGTGAGTTGCTTAAGAAGGGCAAGGCTCCTCATTTCAGAGAGGATGATCAGGGTACCTTGTGGTACAAGAACCGGATCTGCGTGCCTGATGTGCATGATCTTCGGAAGTTGATTCTGAGTGAGGCCCATGATACAGCTTACTCTATCCATCCGGGCAGCACGAAGATGTATTATGATCTGAAGGAACGTTTCTGGTGGTATGGGATGAAGCGTTCAGTGGCAGAGTACGTGGCTATTTGTGACACCTGTCAGCGTGTCAAGGCTGAGCATCAGAGGCCAGCAGGTCTATTGCAGCCTTTGAAGATTCCAGAGTGGAAATGGGAGGAAATCACTATGGACTTCATCGTTGGATTGCCTCGTACTCAGAAAGGGTACAACTCTATTTGGGTAGTAGTGGATCGTTTGACGAAGGTTGCTCACTTCATACCAGTGAACACTACTTACTCCGGTGCCAGACTTGCAGAGTTGTACATCTCTCGGATTGTCTGCTTGCATGGTGTGCCGAAGAAGATTATATCTGACAGAGGGTCTCAGTTCACCTCTCGGTTCTGGGAGCAGCTCCATGATTCGTTGGATACGAAGCTGCGCTTCAGTACGGCTTATCACCCTCAGACAGATGGGCAGACAGAGAGAACCAACCAGGTGTTGGAGGATATGCTGAGAGCTTGTGCCATTCAGTACGGTACTAGTTGGGATAAGTGCCTGTCTTTTGCTGAGTTCTCATATAACAACAGCTATCAGG
Organism: Panicum virgatum; assembly: GCF_016808335.1. Taxonomy (NCBI): domain Eukaryota; kingdom Viridiplantae; phylum Streptophyta; class Magnoliopsida; order Poales; family Poaceae; genus Panicum; species Panicum virgatum. The sequence continues at coordinate 16,864,797 of NC_053146.1, read as the reverse complement.
CCAGTCTGAAGAAGTCTCCCTTTGAGGCATTGTATGGCAGAAAGTGCAGGACTCCTCTCTATTGGGATCAGATTGGTGAAAAGCAGCTCTTTGGCCCTGAGATCATAGATGATGCAGAGCAGATGGTTCAGGCTGTGCGAGAAAATCTGAGGATTGCACAGAGCAGGCAGAAGAGCTATGCTGATGGCAAACGGAGAGACCTGACTTTCAGTGTCGGTGATTATGTGTATCTGAAGGTGTCTCCGATGAGAGGAATCCGCAGATTTAATGTCAAAGGGAAGCTAGCACCTCGTTATGTGGGGCCATTCAAGGTGCTAGAGCGGAAGGGCGAAGTTGCTTATCGCCTGGAGTTACCTCTCAGTCTCTCGGGAGTTCATGATGTCTTCCATATATCTCAGCTGAAGAGGTGTTTGCGAGTACCCGAGGAGCAGGCACCCCTGGATGGAGTAGATGTCCAGGAGGATCTGACTTATACTGAGCATCCGGTGAAGATTCTGGAAACATCAGAGAGGGTCACTCGGAACAAGCGCATCAAGATGTGCAGAGTTCAGTGGAGTCATCACAGTGAAGCTGAGGCAACATGGGAGCGAGAAGATGAGTTGAAGAAGACATATCCAGATCTCTTTGCTAGCCAGCCCAGCTAAATCTCGGGGACGAGATTTCTTTAAGGGGGTAGGGTCTGTAACACCCTAATTTAAATTTCAGCATTTATTAATAAATTAAATTGGCTTTATTTAAATTTTCTAAGGTTTATTGTGTTTAGTTGGCATTTAATCTAATTTTTGTTCCTAATTAATTAAAATTTATCATAAGTTTAAATTTTTGTTGCAATCATGCTGGTGCATACTTTTATTTGAGTGTGTTTTGAATTCAAATTCAAATTTGAATTCAAACTTTGTTTGAATTAGAAATTAGAAAGGAAAAGATATAGAATAGAAAATAGAAAGAAAGCCCAAAACAAAACCCAAACCCAGCCCAAACCACTTTCCCAAGCCCAGCCCAGCACTCGGCCGGCCCACTCCCTCTTCCCCCTCTCCCTTCCCGGGCGGCCCAGCCCGCACGCCACTCCGGCCTGCCTTTGCGCTCGGCCCAGCCCGCGCCCTCTCCCCCACTGGCCCAGCCTCTCTCCCCCGCTCGGTCCGGCTCTCACCCGTTCGCGCGACGCCTCCCCGCCTCGCTGCCAGCCCAGCCCCACACGCCAGCCTCTTCTCCCTCTCACCCGCACCGCCTGACCGCCCGGGCCCGCGTGGCAGGTTCTTCTCCCCCGCACAGCGCTCGCCGCGGAACGGCCAGCCGCAACGTCCGCCGTGATCCCCGCGGCCTTCCTACCCACCCCCCACGCCGAAATCCCCGGCCTGCCTCCTTTAAACCGCCCCAATCCTCTGCGCCCCCTCCCATCCACCCGCGCCGCCCCAGAACCCTCGTAGCGGCCGCCGCTACCCGGAGCTCGAAGCAGAACCACCCGCCGCCTCCGGTGAGCTTTTTCCCCTCCCGAATTCTTGCCGCCGGCCTTAATCGGGCCACGCTGACCCCCTGGCTCGCTTCGCAGTGCCGCCAATCGCCGAGCCGTGCCATCCAGGGACCCGGAGAGTCCCCACATCAGCCTGCCCGCGAGCACCGTGTCAAGCTCCGCCGCCGGTTCACGCCGACGACCCCTCTGCGCCGGCCCTCCCTTCAATCCGAGCCCTCGGTGAGCACCGCCTGGACTTTCCCTTTCCCTTTGCACCCATTTGCTTAGATCGTAGCCGCTCTAGAGCTTAGGACCCGGCCCGCCGGTGAGAATCCCCGAGCAGAGCCGCCGCCGTCCACGTTTGCGCCGCCTCAGACCCGCTCGCGCCTAGATCATGTCCCAGGTGGACTACGCGTATCGCATAGTCCCCTCACGACCCAAAATCCGCTTGTTTCGACCCCGGGAACGCCGGATTTGGGCGTCTCCGGCGAGGCGCCGCCGCGGGAAAGGCTTCCCGGCAACCAGCGCCGCCGCCGTCGCCCCTTTTCGCCCTGAGCCGATAGATCCCGAATCAACGGCCCCGATTAGATTGAGGGCCGATCCGATCTGATCCGCCAGATCGCGATCTGACGGCCCAGAATCAAAGATACCGGTTCGGCCGGTACTTTTTGCTAAAGAGCCCTTTAGTTTTCCGAGATTCAACCCGCAGTCCTAGCACGTTGAAAATATTTATGTCCAGGTCCAGTTTTTTAGCACTTAACACCCTGAGCTTTCCAGATTTCAAACCCGCCGTCCAGAGCCGTTGGTTTGCACGATAGCCCTTAGATTTAATGTTTATTTACGTTTTAGTCCTCGGTTTTAGCAGAAAACCCCCTGGAACTCTGTTTTTCTTACAAATAAGCCCCTAGAACTTGTTTTTAGCCTAGAAAACGCGTTTTAGCTCCGTTTTTAGCGTTCTTTATATCCACGCGATCGTTGTAACGCGTAGAATAGTTCTAGAATAGTTTTGTGCGCTGTTTTCATGTATTGATGTACTGTTTCTTAGTTTTTGTTAATGTTTGTTTGTATGCTTATTTTCGTACATTGTTTTGGCCATGTGTTCGTGAGTAGACGTTGATCCATCTGAGGAGCCCCAGTACCAGTACCCGGAGGTGGGCCCCATCGTCGCCGACCTAACTCTCGCGGTTACGCCTTACCAACGAGATTCTTTTTAAAGGCCTCGTAGTGAGTCGCTGGCCATCTCACCTAAGGAAGTGTGATGAACAACTGGCGTAGCTCACGACTTGTGGGTAAAGATGTGCAACCTCTGCAGAGTGTAAAACTGGTATACTAGCCGTGCTCACGGTTATGAGCGGCCCAGATCCTCCTTTTGATTAGTGAAGTTATCTCCTTCCGACGAGGGGGGTGCTTCTCGGGGTTTACCTTGGTGGCTTGGTCTTGGTTTGGTTCTCAGTAGTCTTATAATTAATTCTGATTAATTACTATGTAACTGGGATAATGGTAATTCATCAACTAGTAGTAAATAGCTTAAATAAAATTTTGCCAACACTTAAAAGCTAATGCAGTTGAGTCAGCCAACCTTAGAGACTCATAGTTTGTGTTATACTTGTTGAGTACAAGTTGTGTACTCACCCTTGCCTTTTCTCTACTTTTTCCTCTTGGTTACGCTACTGCTGCTCAGTTCCTGCCGACACGAGGGAGTTCGTCCAGCGCTACCAGGACTACGAGGACTTCTAGGTGTTCGTCTCCCAGTCGACGTCCCTGTGGCGCCCTGCTTCAGCTTCGGAGAGCTTTATCGTATTTTGTACTTCGCTTCCGCTGTATCAGACATTTTGTCATTATTGTAATAAATAATCTTCGTATTCGCTTTATTATATCTTTTTACGTGATATGTGCTATGATATACTGTTCATTCTGTTGTATATACGTGTGACTTGATCCTGGCACGTATATGATTGCTCGGTTTATGTTCTTTTATAAACCGGGTGTTACAGACTTGTTGAGTACTTTTGTACTCACCCGATATATATTTGTGGTTTTCTTCAGAGGAAGATCCGGACTTTGTTGTTGAAGACGTCAAGTAGAGGTTGCGTCCGCACCCAACTTTGCCTGTGATGTTGGCCCTCTGCAAGATGCTTCTGCTGGCGCGATACTCTGAGTCCGAGCTGGATCCCATGTGGGTCGTGCTTTGGTGTATCACCGTAGCCTTTTTACTTCTTATTATCGTTTGTATCGAGTGTCCGCCTCCTCGGCGGTTTGTACGGTGATGTACCATCTGATGTAATAAATGTGTATCAGTCTCCTGAGACTGATATTTGTATCACATTTAAGTCACCTCTTATGAGGGGATGCTTCACTTCTCGACACGCTCCATTGAGCCATGCACCAACGGCTTCATCGCGAGCCACCGCTTGCCTCTATGCCTCCGCCTCCTACTCCGCAAGCTCTTGCTCCATTAGCCTCCACCTGCCTTTGCGGCTCCCCGCGCTGGTGGCCTCCGCGGGTCCCTGCATCGGCAGCCTCCCGCGGCTCCCTGCGCCGACGCCTTTGCAAGCCCCTACGCCGGCGGCTTCTGCAGCACCCTGCTCTATAGCCTCCACTGCCTCATTGCCACATGAGGCCCTGCTGTGGCACCCTGCTCTTAGGGTGTGCTCTCTGAGCAGCCGTTGGAGCTGCCAACAAGTGATTTTGGCTTGGAATGAAGTATGGAAAGCAACCAATTTCAACACCATCAAGCTCGCAAATTTGCAGTTTGGGGGAAAAATCAATGCCTAACCTCCATCTCAGCAAGCATGTTGTCTGATTCCTTGCTGCCATGTGTGCTTCCTTCCCTGCCTAGCACAGATCCTGGCGGCCACCAGCAGCCATTAGCGCTCTCGATTTGGAGGCGGGCTGCACTACCGATACCGTGGAGGCGGAAGGGGAAACATAGAGCAGAATGGAGAGCAAATGCATCTGCACGGGGGTATCGCACCGAGAAAATGAGAAGCGCCAGTTGTGGTGGACCCATAGAGCTAAAAAGGGCAATATGGACTTTTAACACGCGTATTAATACCCTAACATACAGCTGGATGACGTGGAACACGATACAGCTGTCCAACTCAACTCTAGGACCAAGTTGATCCTCGAAATAGAAGTTAAAGGACCAAGGACCAAGTTGATCCTGGAAATAGAAGTTGAAGGACCAATTTGGACTTCGTGAAAGTTAGAGGACCAAGTTGATCCGTAGACAAAAGTTAGAGGACGAGATTGGCTATTTTGCCTTTGTAGAACCCACAACAATTACACCTAGCGACACTTTTTCACTTTTTTTCTCTCTCCCCTTTCTCTCCGACCTGGAACACTATAGAGAGCTGTTGTCGACCCGTTAGCCATGCCCTAACACTAACAAATGACGGCTTGTCAGCTCTAGGCTAGCAAACAAATAACGTAATCAGCAGGAATTGACGGCATAGCCGGCTCCAAAGCCAACGCCCAACCCAGCAAAACCACATGTCTGACCCCCAAAAGCCAACGGAGCATACAATCAATGAAGAAGAAACTATACCCACAATGATTAGTTACAAACGTTTATATACATAAAAGTTCGGTCAAATCGCAAAGATAATATTGTAGACAAAAAGAGAACAAATATAAAAGATAATTAACAAAAATCAAGAAAAAAACTTGGAAAAAAATTACGGAATGAAATCTGGAACAAAAATTTTGAGAGAAAAAAATTGATAAACAAAACATAAGAACAAATTTGGGGAAAAAATTCAGGAATAAAAATTCGAAAGCAAAAACTTAAGATCAAACTTGAGAGATAAAGATTTTAAAAATAACTTTTGGAACAAAATAGAAGTAAAAATTTTAGAAGCAGAACTTTAATACCTAGTGCGGGAGATAAATTTCGGAAACAAACTTGGTCACTAGTTGCAACTAGGCAAGGACGAAAAAATAAAAAAAGGAAAGAAAAAAAATTGGAGAAAAATGTTTTGAGATCGATAAATTTTGAAAAGAAACGTCATCGTGCAAAATTTTTGTACAAGAAAAATTTAGGAGCCATAAAAGTTTATGCAAAAGATTCTAAGATAAAAAAAAGTGGAGATAAATATTCTGACACAAAATTTCAAGAAAAAGGTGAAAGAAACAAAAAAATTGAATCAAAAAATTAGAATACACAAAAGTTAGAATAAAGAAGGTGAGAAAGTGGAGCTGGAAAGGCACGGACAGCACCTGCTAGCCCTATCGCTGGCAGATTGTCGACCGCGCAAATCGCTCCGCGCAGTTGACTGCAAAACCAGTATCGAACTGTCTTGGTCATTGGTAAATTAGTAGCCCTATCTAGCATGTTTGCTTTCGTAATATCTCTCCACGGTCAAAGAGATATGCAACTGAAGGGATTCTCTAGGACGAGAGAGAGATATGCAACTGAAGGGATTCTCTAGGACGAGAGATGCAGGCTCTGTTTGTTTCTGTTTTTCTGGATCTCGCTTTTTTGAGAATCGGAATTCTGAGATAAGTCAGTTGCATGTAGAATCGGCTGTCTGGATAAATTTGGTGTTTGACAATCCTAATTATTTTGACCCGATTATTTGAGTTGAGTGGTAAAATGTTTGAAATGCCCTTGAGGCTGATGATATTTTTTTTTGCTGAATATGAGTAGAAACCAAAGTATTTTGACTACATAATTATATTACAATTAGATCAAATATAGATTAATATCATGAATATACCAAAAGATATAGTAGCACAAATTTCAAGTGGTATGTAGAAAATTGCAGGTACATATCCATCTCCACTTTGCACACAGCACCCCTTTAACGCTTGCGTGCGGCTTGCGCTCGTCCAGTCGTCCGCCGGTTGCTGCCTCCTCCATCTCTGCAGCACTTCGCAATTCGCATGGGCAAAACCGCAGAGGTGGCAAGTGAGGCATGGCATCTTCTTCCTTGCTTGCTGCATCTGTGCATCAGGACAGCAGCAGGCGGCGCTTCTCCAGGTCCTCCGCCCCTGGCAAGGGAGCCGCAGGCGGTGCTGCTCCGGCGGCACGGATCCGGGAGCACACGACGGCAAGGGTAGCAGCGCACCGTAAGGGAGGGCGGCGGATGGTGCAGTCTTGCAGATCCCGTTGGGGATGGCTGGCGTGAGGAGGATGCGGTGCAAGGAAAGGGCCGGCGGGGAGGGCTGTGCCCAGGGGTTGGCCGTGCCAGGGCAGGGGTGCCGGAGCTCGAGCACGAAGGGGTGTTGGGGAGAGAGAGAGAGGCAGAGGGCAAGTGAGGAAAATAACCCTCGCTAACCAGGGAAGCGAGCTCGGGAAGGCGTTGGACAAAGTCAAGGTTCACGTTGTATAGGAGATTTTGAGCTGAGGGGCTTCGTAGAGAATCAAAAATTAATCAAATCGTTTGGGTGGGTTTTCGCTTATTTTCATCGAAAATCCGCTTATAAGCGGAAACAAACAAGCTGCCTTAATTATTGCTGGGATTGTTTAAATGCGGTTGAAGAGCAGAATTCATGTCACTACTACATAAATCATTTATAGGGGCGGTCAAAATGCTATTTCTAGGGGCAGATCTTAGACCCGTTGCTGTTTTCCGCAACTAAAAATAGTAGTTGTAAGGACGGATAACACGCCCGCTCCTTAAAAACCCATTTGTAGGGATGGGTCACCCTTCACCCGTCTCTAAAAATCAATTTCTAGGTGCAACCATTTATAGAGACAGATCACCCCTCACCCCCTAAAAATTTCTAGATACGGATCACCCGACACCCGCCCCTAGTAATCCATTTAAAAAAACAAAACAAAGCCGGCTTAGCCGTCCAGGCCAGCCCCGCCGCGCTAGGCCGCCGCAGCTCGTCCAGGTCGCCGCCGCGCCAGACCGCCGCCGCCGCTCGACTAGTCCGCCGGCGGGCTCGAGCCACCATGGCCGCAGCGCCGTGCCTCGGGCTGCTTGCTCCACCTTCCTCGCCACAGGCCGCCGATGCCGCCGCACCTCTCGTTGGTCAGAGCCGCCGGTGCCAGATCTCGCGCGGAGGCTGCCGTGGCCGAGCACGCCCGCTGCTCCAGCACCCTTATCGGAGGCCGACGTGGCGCATCTCGCCGGAGAACGCCATGCCCGAGCGCGTCCGCTGCTCCCGTTTCCTCCAGCGCCCCTGGTCGGCTTCTTCCAGCGGTCGCACCACCTCGACCTCGCCCAGCGCCGCCTACGCCCAGCGCCGTGCCGCGGCGGGGAGGAACAGCTGCGCCGCCGCCGCGGCCTCGCACTGCCACCGCCCAGCGTCGCTTCTGCCCCGCGCCGTCGAGGCCCCGCACCGCGGCCTAGCGCCGCTGTGGCCCCGCGCCGCCTCCGCCCCTCGTCGCTGTGGCCTAGCGCTGCGAAGAACCTGTAGAAGAAAAAGAAGATGAGGATGAGCACGAGCATGTTCGAGAGAGAGAGGAAGCCAACCTTCACCATGGAGTTCTGGGCCGCGTGTGCCTGCTTGCCGGGGCTGCCGAGAGGATAAGGACAGAGAAAGAGGAGAAGGGGAGAGAGGATAAAGCGTGAGAGAATAAATGAGAGGCTGTAGGAGAGGAAGACTAGATAAAATAGTGGGCATGCACGCGCCACCGCTTTTCAATTTTTTTTAGAGACGGTTCACACCGTTGTCCGTTTCTAAAAATCGCAGTCCATTTTTAGAGACGGATGACGCCATCGTCCGCCCCTACAAATATTATTTATAGGGACGGACGATGGCGTTATCTACCTATGAAAATAGTGTTATTTTTAGGGGCGGCTGATAGCGTCACCCGTCTCTAAAAATATATTTTTAGGGGCGGGTCAACTGCTACAGTATTATCGCAGTCTTTGTAGGAGCAGGTTACTTTTTGATCCGTCCCTAGAAAAAAGATGGGTGCTGCTACAAATTATTTTTTAGTAGTGTGTTTTTATTGATTATCCATATTTTTATGGTGTAACCGCCCATGCCATGTGGCTGTTGTGCCGAAATTGGCCTAACACGTGTGCTAGTGTTGCGTGCACTAGCAGCAGTCAAGGGAATTAGGCTCACATTGCCTAGGCAAGTGGAGCTAGAGTAGCTTAAATAGTTGTTTGGAAAGCTATTAACTCCGGTTGCAATTTTTTTGCGTGAAGTAAGGACGAAAGTGTAAGAGAGTTAATAAAAAAATGTGTAGTCCAATCAACATGTAGAGTGGATCTTTGCCATTTTTCTAGCCGAGTTGTTACATATGGTCTTATAATCTCTTCGAGCTTGCTAGTGCCTGGACGTTCGATCGAACACTCCATTGCAATATCAAAAATCTAAAGGTGCAATATTAAAAAATTATGAGAAAAAACAATTCCTGCCGCGACATGAATATTATGTTTCATGCAACATTCCTAGTGAAATATGCGGAAATAATAGTTGCAACATCGAAAATCAAGTATTGAAACATATGTCGTAGCGTGTGATTTTACTTTGTGCAAAGTTTTGTAGTATTCCAACCTACGGAAAAGAGTTTCGGAAGTGAAATACAATGGTTAGGGATTGAAATAACAGAGGTGACAAATTTTCTATCAAAAATCTATGTCCCTATATAAGAAAAATGTCCCAGCAGTTAAGAGATAAAATGTGCCAAGTAACCAATAAAGTTCTATAACTTTGTTTTACTTTTCTATTCGTAGAGAGATGAATCTAAACGATTGTATTTTAATCCAATTGTTAGAAAACTGACAATTTCGAGTTCTGTTGCAGCGTACTGATGACAGAAAGGATGAGATTGTCAAAGCATGCCAGGGTCTAGAATCAAGAACTGTGGAGTTCTTTCGCGTCTCATGACTGGCCATTTATTTTACGCATTAGTCAATAATGATGGACCATTATGTGTTTTAAATTTTTTACGATGTAATAATTTTGAACTGATGCCCCTTCTATGACGAGGTTTGAAGCCAGATGTTTTCCATTATCTAAAAATAATGAAAAAATAGATGGTCCATAATTAAATGTTGTTGAATGCAACTGCTATATATTTAAATGATGTTGAATGCAACTAGGGTTGAAAACAGTCAGGAACGATCGGGAAAATCCCCTAACTGTTACTATTCCTGTTTTTTTTCTTTCGGGAATGGGAAAAGCGGACGGGAAAACGGAAACGATATTACGGGATATCGAGAACGGAACATATTGGTCTGGAATTTGTCGATTACGATCGGGAATCAATAACTCAAATCGAGAACAACACATGTAACCACTCAAAATATTTACCTCGACACAATAGATACAACCATACACCATTCACATACAAACAATATACTGAATAGATGATTTGATAAACAAACATCATTGCAGCGGCCTTCAAGTCTCCAACAGCAGGTCATTTCCATCACACAAACGGCACATGCATCACACAAACGTCACATGCATGCCACAGCAGGTCGGCTGCTGACTGCTGTGTTGCAACCTGCGCGCGGCCAGGATGGGGAAGCCGCAGACGGCAGACGCAGGGACCTGGATGGCCGCGCAGCTCCGGTGCGTCGACTCCGCGGGTGGCGGCTGCCGGTCTGGGCTCCTTTCCTGCTCCTGGCGGGCAGCGGGCCGGCGGCTGGGACACCGGACCTGGATGGCCGCGCGGCGCAGTGCCCGGTCGATGGGAGGAACCGAGGGAGGGAGGGATTGGGGCAGCGGCGCGGCGCCAGGTGAGCGCCGGAGCGGCCGAGCGGAGCGGATCTCGATCTGGGCCTCTGGTGTGGCGCCATCGCCCGTCGCCGTGGCCCGTGGCGGCCGAGTGGGAGGACCGGAGGAGTCGCCAGTCGCCAGTCCGTCGGGGTGGCCGGGTGGGGGGTGGCGGCCGAGCGGGGGGAGTGGAGTCGGGGTGGCCGCGGGTGGGGGTCGGGGAATTAGGCAGGCTTAGGGTTTGCTTATTGGGCCGGGCCGAGAGGAAATTGAGACTCTGAACTGGTATGCAGGCCAAAAACGAGAACAACTGACGGGAATTCTTGTATACAATATGGTAACTGCGAAAACGGTCAGAAAAAGACCCCTCCTGTTTCCGTTCCTGTTCCTGTCGATTTTTTCCTATTTTTTTCCTATTCCTGTTTTTTTTTGCGGAAGCGATATACAGTCGGCTTTTACGGGATTCGGTGCCGGTCAGGATGGGATTTTCCCATCCCGTTTTCAACCTTAAATGCAACTGCATACACTTTAATATAAGCACCCCTAAACTTACACATGTACTTATAATATATGCAGATTTTGAAGGGAAAAAATATGCAGCAAACACTGCGCTACATGCCATGGCCCTAGGTTTTGGGCTGTTTTTTCTATACTGTAAAGTACTGTACTGTAGCATGGTTGCCCAACTAAGCCAGCCCAATCAGCCCATGGAGTGGACCTAGACGCTGGGCTGGCCAGCTCCGCCCACCAGGTATAAAGTATCACTGTTTGTTAGTGAGAACTAGTAAGTTGGCCCGTGCTAACGCTACGGACACAAAAAAACAACACATATAATATGTATACTTAGCGTGCTTCCATATATATCATGTAAATAAAACACCAAAGAAAGTGAAGCACTCTTCTGGTCTGTGCCATACTGAATTTAGAAGCCATACAGATCAGCTTCAAAATAATTCGTACATGCTAATTAATTTAACCAAATTCAGAAACACCTGATGAGATTCACAAACTGAACGAATCCCTCACTGTCCCCGAGCAAGAACCTAAGTCAGGAAGCAACAAAGCGAATGTATAGTTAGAGGATATTAATATTCAGAAGGAAAACCACTTCCATCCAAAAAGCAATTTTGGAAAATTTAGGAACTGACATAGCAGGAAACACAAACTCCAATAAGCACACACAAAGCAAAAGCTCTTCATCAGAGCAAAACCTCCACTTGGATTCATATATTAAAGCATGGGGATTATAAATAAATAACCACTTGCAATTGTCCGGGGAATGAAAATAAGTTTTAGGGAGCTCATCACTAACATCATGGTTGTAATAAAAAAACCAGTACAAACATAATTTAGGGGCTCAGATAGCCCAATGATGGAAACTACCACATTCTCCTAGTTTATGACACAAGATTGCAGTATACCTGAACAATGGCTATGTGCAGAACACAAGTTTATTCTCTGCATGGCATGAGTTGAGCCTGCTCCGCATCCGAGCAACCAGTAAACAACGCGCGGCCAGAATCACCTCTCCTTTTTTTTGAAGAATTCTCTTTTTTTTCTTGAAGGTAAACCGCCTATTCTTGGTGACACGTCTCTGTCAACTTGGTCAGGCAACGCCAAAACCTGCCTAAAAAAAAAAAAGGACCGGCCCGTTTACTACAGACTACAGAGAGAGTCAGACAACGTGCCGGGCGGCTGTCAATCGAAATACCGTTCAAACAGGGCCGTACCAAAGTTTCCGAGGCCTGATGCGAAATCTATAATGAGGTCTATATTTAGAAAAATCAAATAATCTAAGTGTATTTGAATTTAATTGTACAATTTCTATAACAACAATTTTTTATCAAGAGCACCTTCTAAGTTTGAGCAAATTATTCAAGCTACTCTGCTTCTTGCATTTTCAGCAACGCAATCATATTTTTTAAGACTAGAAGAATGATAAAGTAATATTCATAAATCACAAATAGAATAAAAGTTTACTTAAAATAAAGATGATTAAGTTCATTGTAACCAATAAAGAAAGAAAAATTATTTGTGATCAAAACTTGATGAAATGCGACGACCGAAACCAATCAATTCCAACCCAAGCATCCACATACACACTTACGTAGATAGGGTACTCAGCGTGACATGGAGACAACAACAATTGGTGAGTCACAGGTCACGAGCATGGTGCCTGTTAGCAATCGCATCTCCACGTGAGTGTCCAAGGTGAGGTATCTCGACATGACCGTGTTTGGCGTCGTCTCATGTCATCCTGCTCGCGCGAGGTCTCAAGGGGCGAAACATCCATCCAAGTCTCTAATCTCGTGCTCATTCCAGCGCCTTAGTTCTAGTCTACTGTGGGCATTGGTGGTTTAAGAATGTGAACTAATTAACTAAGTGCAGATTAGGAATATTGGCTAATTAATAGCTGATTAGGGGCCCTATAATTTTGGGAGCCCGGTGCAGTAGCTCCACTTGCACCATGCCATATACGGGCCTGTTCAAAAAATGAAAAATGAATACCCATATTAAGTTCAAAAAATAAAAAAGATGAACACCATGCCATGTTCTTCTGTGTAATGTCTTCGACGTTTCTGAACCGTTGCTGCAGGGACGGCCCATCACCTGCTGCCAAAAACCGACCCCTGCACCCTCCCATCACCTGACAGGCTGACACGTGTGGGGCCAAGGCAAGGACCAGCCAGCAGCCCAGTGGGGGCCGGAGGGTGGACAAAACCCGCGACGGGCCCAAGAAGCAATGTACTTGTGTGTCATCTGCTCGCGAACGCACCTTTCCTTCCGCACGAAACCTCCAAATAAAGAACAGTAGCTAGCTGCTAAAATTGGGCATGCATGCATCCTTGGATGAAATTGAACGGTCAGCTATTACCAGTAAAGTTCTGAAATACGAGCTTAAAAGAAACAACAGCAAAAGCTTTTTCTATTTCCTTGTCGTATTTACAAGTGGGCTACTGTGTTAGTAAGTATTTATGGTTTTCAAATAAGCGACCAATGATGGTTCGTGAATATTTGCATTCCGAACCATCTTGATGATTTGCCAACAACATAATCTATAACAACCTTACAGGTAGGGTTGGATAACGAGGCAGCTCGGCTCGGCTCGATCCAGCTCGTTATCCTAATGAGCCAGCTCGGCTCGACTCGGCTCGTTTCAGCACGCGAACTAAAACATGAAACATGATAAAATATTCATGTATCCTTGAATATATATATGTAATCCCTACCCTAGGTATGGGACCCACGCACTGTGCGATCGCGCCTGTCGCGCGTGGAGCCAGCCGAGCGCATGCAGTTTTCCTCCCCGTCGTGGTTTTCTCCCCCCTCCCCGCCCACGTCTCGGTCAGTTGGAGAAGCTTTGGTTTTTTTTTCTCCTCCAGCCTTCGCAGGACTGGTTTTCCATCGAGAGCCGGGTTTTCACATGTTTTTTTCCCTGGTTGGTCTGGTCCAAGAGACGTGTGAACCAGCTGTTTTTTTAATCGTTAGGTGCTTAGGCGTGCGAGCACAGGTTAGAAGCTAATTTGGAGGAGCGGGATCAACTACATACGCATACGTGTGGAAGATGTCAAGGAGTACATCAGTTTTTTTTAGATGAGTACATCAGTTTTGCGATGAATACGAATATACTTCCAAGCACTTGATAAACAGTGAGTTTTTATGATTGACAATCAATATGTTCGTACATTAACATACAGAATAAAATACATCTGTTCCATGCGTGCTCCATATTCTTTATTGCCCTCTAGCGATTGATACAAAGTAACTCTCAACTGTTTGTATCTTGGATAAACCTTCGAAACCCCTTCTAGAAACAACGGTAGTATCACCACCATTGAAGTACCCAACAATGTCCTAGCCTCACATGGTCAGGCCCGAAATGTGCCACTTCACCCGACCACAGCAGATGGAGCAGATGGAGACGGTCCCAGTCGGCAGCCACCTTGCGGCAAGCATGCCGAAGACGATGTCACGTGCAGGTGCAGCAAGCCCCAATTGCCGGTAACTCATCCACGCTTGGCCGCACCATGTCCCTAGGGATCCATGAACCAATTTTCCATGTTCTCGAAAAACAATCAGTATCCATCTAACACGAAAACCATCAGTATCCAAAATGCAAATCAATATGGACAAATCCATCGTTTGAAAACAAATAGGAAAAACTAGTGAAGCACGAAACCTAAAATATTTGAAGCCAAAATAGCTGATCAGAGATATTCATATGTGTGACTATAAATCTTTGATTATATACAGTCTAGCATAGAATTTAGTTTCTCATCGCAAATATTAACCTATGCACATGCAGTGTTGATCTTGATCATTTTTTTTAGACACATAGGACCAGTACTCTGTTGTTCCTATTGTCGATCATTTTTCATCATGGCCATATTTGTGTTTAACAACTAAACCAGGGATAGTACCCTTTAAGACCAATCCAATAATAAGACCAAAAAAATAACTATGATGGACAAAGCTGCTTGTGAGAGGATACGCTCATAGAAAATTAAATACAAATCTTTACTATCTGCAAATCGACATTATGTCAGTGTCTGGTGTGACACGCACAAGAACAGGGAATAAATGTTGGTGTGTATATATATCAACCAGAATACCCAAATCAACAAATGATAATAGAATTTGTACAGAAATTTAAACATGTGCATATGCAGTAGTACTAGTGTATTATTAGCTGATCAAATAAAACCATCCCAATTTAAAACCTATTACAGAAAAATGGGTGGATTATGATAGATCAGTAAGTTTTCTGACAAAAGCAATGCGCGCTCTTATATTGACCTGAACCTCATGGTCCAGACATTCAGATGATCAGAAGGTAAATTACCAAAGCATTCATGGAAATCAATTGTCCTCTCCCGTCACTGATCTGCATGCACCACATCAGCTCTCTCTAGTATCTGCAGCATCACACGTAGTAATATTAACAAGTAAAATATATAAGTATTTCTTGAAGAATCCCCAACTTACAAAGAGCAATTCAAGTTTGACTTGGATGAAGATTCTCCATTTATTACGTTGAAACTTCCAACCTTTGAAAGCAAATATATCCAGGCAATGTTGAATTTTCTAGAACTAAATGTGTGCGCATTGCATCTCTGAACCACCACACACTAGTGGACCAAACATGGCTCATATTGCTAAACTGACTAAGATGCATCGTACCTCAAAATACTGGATGTGAGACTGCACAGTTACAGCAGGAACTGGCAATTGGTTCACGAAAAAGATGGGAATGAGATACAGGCTAATCCACTAATGCCCAAATACAATTGCAGTTATCTCCCTTGACCTGATGAACTGGCAATGCCTCCATTAGCTGCAGAGTTTGATAGTGCAAACTGCTTCTACATAGATTTTAATTATTTTTCCTTCCGTCCCCTGGCAGAACATTGAATGTATCAATCAAAGGCATAGTGCATGTATCACAAGCATATAGATGGAACAAGGCATATTTGTCGGACAAAATATAGTACAATGAACCATTATTTCCTCTCTTGAGTTAGATTAGCAAAGTATATTGATCCGAACATATGATCTCATATATAAGGCATTAGGCAATTAAACGATCCAGGATTTGGCCTAGTACCAAATATTTGGTTGGCTAGTACAATCTCTACAAACTTTGGATGTACACGTGAAGTCATTAGGCTCAATCAGATCGATTAAGAGCTACAGCCACGTTGAATAGGTAGGTGATGCAGAAACTTGGATCGAAAATCAAATAAATCACTCACAAAATCAAAGAACTGGATGGGATTTGTCTGTATTATACCTGGAATTACACCACTGTGCACAGCTGCACTTGCCGATCCGGTGATGTGAAACTCGTTGTCCACCTCCAGAAACCTCGTATCAGCTTGCTCGATGCCGTTGCCATTGGATCCCCCACGACTGCCAGCTCCATGCCATAACAGCTGACTGATTCCCCGCATCCGCATGCTGAACAACGCCGCCGCCGCTGCAGCCAAGGCCGCTTCTGTGCCCACCGCTACTTCCGGCTAGAATGTTGCAAGCACAACCTGGAACGACGATGACGTACGCGAGCAAGGTCGGGTCGGGTTGGGAAATCGAGGGAAAGCTAGACAGATCGAATCGGAGATTTGGAGTGGAGTATGAGTGAGCACCTCACGCAGCAGGGGGGAGATAAAAAATCTTCATTCATCGTCACTGCCGATATTGGACGCTGCAGTCGAGACGTCCTCCGGAGACGGGAACGGCGACGGGAGGACGGCCTTGCGGAACGGGGAGGGATGAGGGAGCACCGTTGGAGGAGGGGAGTGGCGTCGACCCCCGTCCCCACGCCGTCGGAGGAGGGGAGCGGCGCCGGGAAGGAGAGCGACGTCACCGCGGGGGGGGGGGGGGGGGGGTGGTCACCGGGAGGGATTGGATCCGTCGGAGGGGAGTGGTGTCGACCCCCCGTCTCCACGCCGTCGATGGAGGGGAGCGGCGCCGGGAAGGAGAGCGATGTTGCGGTGGGGTGAGGCGCCTGGAGGGATTGGGGCCGCATGAGTGGGAGGATGCTGTGACCGGCAGGGAGGTGCGGACGGGAGCTGGGTGGTTGGGCGTGGGGACGGAGGTGGAGGTGGTGGCGATGTCCACGCAGACTAGGGCGAACCGGTTGGAGAAAACCGGAAGCGGCGACCGGGACCAGGCGGATCGGGTGCGCGCTGGCTCGGGTATGGAATAGCTTATTCCATACCCAAGGTTCTAAATAGACCTATATATATATATATATATATATATATATATATATATATATATATATATATATATATATATATATATATATATATATATATATATATATATATATATATATATGAAAGAGCATCTAGGCCCTAGTGGGTTTTGGAGCATTGATTGACAACACGATTAAAGGACTAACTTGTTTGCATGAGATTATGAACAGATATTTAATTATGAAATGTGTATTAAAAGAGATAGCTCAAGTATTGCAAGCAAGCGTGTTTATCCCATTGATATAATGTGTATGTGACAAGCAAAACAAGAAAAAAAAATAGAGCAAAGTACATGATTGATATAAAAGCTCTAAAATTTGCGAAGGCTTGTTTCGATCTATGATGGGATTCAAAGTGACAAGTAAAGATTTTGTGAATAAGACGTGATATGCTTATGCATAGTCTCAAATATAGAAGATCTTGTCACGTGTGATAAATGGATATTAACTTAAGAAGCAAGCAAGCAAGGCAAAAGAGAATGAGACATGAGTTGATGCATATATGATATCTCAAATTGGAACGCTTGCATATAAAATTGAATTGAGAATTCGAATTGACAATGAAGATTTCATACATGACACAAATCAATATGAGTTCAAGATGGACGGTTAGGATAAAGGTAGAGGACTGAGAGGCGTGTTTCAAGAGGCTACGCAAACGACGGCTTGGGGGGAGCAAAGAAACCGATACGGGTCAAAGGCCGGAGATCCTAGAGTCATGGAGAGCTCTATGTGGAAGAGTGCCATTATTCAAGAAAAGAAGGTGACTTGTGAATCAAGGTGGATTTCATTCCTATGCAATTCAAAGATTCAAAGTCACTAGCTCAAAGCGGGTATGCTCAAAAGAAAGAAGATGTTGATGCCCTCACGGTATTGATTGAAGAAAAGTCGGCATGATCATATTATGAAGAAACTCAAGTAATCGTGGAAATTGTATATTTCTTTTATGCACTTGAGTATAGGTATGCCGTACTATTAAGAGGGATGCAATATCAGTAGGTTAGACAATACCAAAAGTGCTCAAACCAGTCCCTAGAGAGTTTAGCCTAAGGAGTGAGAGCTAACTGCAGAAAACAGAGAGGGACCGGTCTGACCGGTCTGAGCAGGGTGAGCCTCCAACGGCTAGTTTTCAAAACCGACCGGTCTGACCGGTCTGGGGGACCGGTCTGACCGGTCTAACACTGACAGGTAGGGATGGCAACGGGTCTAAACCCATCGGGTTTAGCCGTCCCAAACCCAAACCCATGAAAAATATTTGAACCCATTAAAAACCCCATACCCGTGACGGGTTTAGAATTTTGCCCAAACCCAAACCCATCGGGTTAGCGGGTACCCACGGGTTACCCATGGGTCTACACTTTACTATACAATTTTTTTATGATCAATAAGTTTAACATAGTAAACATCATTTGTAGTGTATTATGAGTAAGAAATTTATGTTCACTAACAAGCTCTATATTTAAATGATCATAACACTATGCAAAGTCATAAATCCATCACATGCATATACAAACACGATAACTGCAAAGCGACAACACCCATACCCATCACCTAAGGGTTCACTAAAATAAGAATTGAAGGAAAGAGATGTTAAATTCATTATAAAATCACAAAATAAAATGACAATTGCTGTTAAATTCGTTATAAACTCACAAAATAAAATGACAATTGCTCTATGTTGGATCGGGTTTAAAAAACCCATGGGTTCACGGGTTCGGGTATTATAGGAACAAACCCGTGCCCATAAACCCAACGGGTAGGACTTTGTGCCCATTAATAAACCCACGGGTCTAAAAGTTGACCCAAACCCGTACCCTAATGGAGCAAAAACCCATCGGGTTTCGGGTTTCGGGTACCCATTGCCATCCCTACTGACAGGGCAACGGCTAGTTTTGTGAGAAGGGGTATTTATACTCCATGACTTCACCCATTCGTGGGTGCTGATGCTAGAGCATTTCAGAACATCTTGAGAGTCTTGTGAGCACTTGGAGAGTCCTCCCCAACCTCTCTTTGTGAGAGTTGCTTGATTCAAGGTGAATCTTTGAGTTGGGTTGAGTGAATCCATTCCTTGAGAGTCATTTGAGCAAGAGAGAAACATCCCAAGCTTTAAGCACTTGAGGTTGCGTCGGCCAACTCGATTGAAGCATTTGTTACTCTTGGAGCATCGGCTCCTAGACGGTTAGGCGTCGCCGGCTAGCTCCCAAGGTTGTGGTGAGCAGCGGCAAGTTTGTCAAGAGGGCGCATGGTCATATAGTGGAGAAGAGGAGATAGCTTGACCTTGGGGTCACTACGAGCTTCCTCAACGGAGAGTAGGATTCACACGTGGGTGCACGGGGTGAATCCGAACTTCGGTCAAACAAATCACCGTGTCTTCATTACATCATCTCTATTTCGGTTTGATTTACTTACCTTGCATTTATAGTTTTGAGTTTTAATTGTGCTTCCGCTCGATCTACTTGGGTGTGCTCTACTTGTGTGTAGGGACTTGTTTGTTTTGTTAGAAATACTCTGCAAGACACATATCCCAAGTTTCTTATAGGTTCAAGCTCGAGAGGGGACTTGTTCCTGCTGTCTGGGCTGTGTGCTTGCATAGACCGGTAAATAGTAAGTCCCTCTTTCTCTCTCTCAATCTCAGCACAAAATATAAGTTCCATACAATGGACAAGTAAAGGGTAATTGGGTTAAACGGTGAGTGGGTTTGTTGGGCCATATTGTTTGGACCTGCTAGTGCGCGCAGTTCGCTAGGCTCGCAAGTAGCTCGCAAGCCAGCTCGAGCTGGCTCATTATAGTAACGAGCAAAAAATGTTGCTCGGCTTGTTAGTAAATTGTAACGAGTCTAGCCGAGTCGAGCTGAGCCAGCTACGAACTGAGCGAGCTAACGAGCTACGAGCATTTCGCCAGCCCTACTTACACGGTTATGGCTTAGTTATTATCCGATATTACTATTTTTTTCAAATTATAATTTATCTTAATTTTTTGGATACATAATTTTTATTATATATCTAGACATAGTGTATGTTAAGGTGCATAGTAAAAACTACGTGCTTAGAAAAATCGACACAACCGATAGTTTTGATGATTATATTATTGGGTAGTTGTGAATAGAAAACGGTACGAAGTTTGGGCGATGCAGCAAGCGTGCGTTCTATTTCGTACAACATATCTCTATCACAACTACTTTGTCCTATACGGATACTCAGGTGTGGAACCGAATGAATATTCGAGTGTATGGGCATATCCCAACACTCAGTTTCCTTTTATGCTTTTCATATTCAAGAGCGAAAGGTTGGGGAACGAGGCTCGTTATTTTGTAGGGATTGCAATTCCACCCGCGGACGTGGGTATTCGTGGATTTCAAATCAGACGGGTGCAGGTACGGATCCGATATTCCACCAGCGGAAGGATCCGCACCCGCATATTGCGGGTGCGGATTTGAAATTCTACTCGCGGGTGGATCTGCACCCACCCAAAAACAATTGAAAAGAACTGTTTTTTCTGTATACTTTCCCCATTCTATTGCTACTGCGGGTTATGCAATCGATTGGATCATATACATATCCCTTCAAGACAACATAGGTCATCGAAAGGATCTCAGACAAAAGATACCCTACCCCAACATGGTTAGATAAGGCCTAGCCCAACTATCTTAATTATAAAATGAGCGCATTGATTGTTATTGTGGTGCTGCTGCTATACCGAATTGTTATTTGTTAGTTTGAACTTATAGATTTGTTGTTAGCTTGCCCTTATACTTATGAAAATGTGATGTTTGACTATTTAAATGGGTGAATTTGTATATTTTTATTATATCTGTTGTCACACCCACGGGCACCCAAAATCCACCTGAAACCCGGCTAGTGTGGATGCAGAAACACGCCCGGGGTCTGCCTGCGGGCGGGTTTTTGCCAAACCCGCATCCGCATTCGCAGATGCCATTCCTTAGTAATAGTACGTGCCCCGCTCCGAAACAAAGAAAAAGGTGCGTGCCGCACACTATTTTTGTTGAGATACCTTTGGTGTTTGGAATTCAAGTGGGAAATTTGAGATGGGATAATAAATTGGCAATGAACAATCAGTTCCGAAATTTGAGATGGGGGTGGGGGATGCCGGGGTTTTGGGGGGGGGGGGGGGGGGGGGGGGTTGAGAATTTTTCACCGTAACCATGTGATGGAGTAATTCCCTTGGTTCGAAACTATAGATTCTTTTAGTTTTCTAGAACATAATATTTGCTAGGCACCTAAATATAGTATATATAGATAGGATATATATATCTAGAAAGCTCTAAACAACCTACAGTTTGAAGCGTAGGAAGTATGTTGGTGCGTTGGTTAGAATCCGCACAAGAACACAACCATGGTCGAGTGTGGAGGAAGGGAGTTGAAAGGTGGTGGTTATGCTGGCTGCTACGGCACAAATTGAAGCTAGGCAGATGTGGACCTACCCAAGGGAAATTTTATGGCCCGCTCCTTTTAAAACGCTCGAAGCTCGATCGAACAGCATCTCAGACTGTAAAATTTATTGCATTCGTAAAGTACGGATACAAGCAGCAGCTCATCACTGGCCTTGTTTAGTTCTTAAAAAATTTTATACAGTATCTGTCACATCGAATCTTCGAATATATATGTGGAGCATTAATATAGTTAAAAAACTAACTAATTACACAACTTAACTCATTAGCACGAACTAAAATTTTTAAATATAATTAGTTTATAATTAGATAGTATTTGTCAAGTAATAACAAAATATGCTATATTACCAAAATTAAAACTTTTTCGCCGACAAAACACACCCTCGGTAGTAGTTTCTCGCCCCGGCCGTCTTCTGGCTCACTCCTGCGCCGCTCGTCGCCTGACGTGTGTCCATGAGAGGCCCACACGCCACGGGAACGGAAAAGGACCGGGCGACGGAACGGTCATCGGGTACTACTGTACTGGGGCTAGCGGACAAAGGCCCGGATCCTTCTCGCGGCGCACAACGCATGCCGGCCCACATCCGGGTCCGCCACGCCACTCGGGACCCCACCACGACACCCTGGCCCTCCTGGACCAGTCCAATTCACAAAGGGACGAGAAGAAACCTCTCCTTTACTTGTTTCTTTCTTCCGCGCGAAAGCGGCCGAATGCTCGAATAGCGGTCGTGAAGAGACGGTACAATTCGGCAGGCATGCGTAAATTCATCGCAAATTTGTGGAGCTCGATCCCAAATCTAAGGGAAGGAGAAGCAACTTTTTTTCAAGCTTAAGGCTAACTAACGGTTAAGGCATGCATTAGGCCCAATATATACCTAATTACCTACAACATCCGTCGACGGGGTAAGGAGAGGGGCGAAATGGTTTCTATTAGCCCTAAATATAATTAGCCCCCTCCCTGGCAGAAAGCCAATTACCAATGAAGTTTCGAGGTACTCTCTTCGTCCTAAAATAAATGCAATTCTATGGTTTAAAATTTGTCCCACAAAGAATACAATTTTGACCTAGTAACCACAAAATACAAGAGTCTCCTGAAAATTCTTGTACAAAAGACAAGCCAATATCTAGATTTTTCTTACAAAAGACAAGGGATAATTTGGTAATTTGCATCTATCATTGATTTATGTGTTCGGTTCTAAAATTATATTTATTTTGGGACGGAGAAAGTAGTACACACTCAAGAAACATCAGGAAAAGCGGAGCCCATTCCATTTTGCACAACGTATGTATAGCTCGTTATATTTCTTGCACCACTCCTCAAATATGTTTAAACAAATCACTCAACCCTAAGTGTTATGTGTGCTCCTTTTTTTTCTTCTTTTTCACTTTTCCAAAATTAGGAGAAGGGATTGGAGGAGTTGGGAGGGATTAAATCACAAACAAATCAAAATCTTGCTCAATCTTCTCCAATCCCCTTATGGAGGGGATTAACCAAATAAGCCATTGGAGAATCTGCATCGTCTAATTAAAGTGTTCAGCTCCCAAATCTAAGAATATGATACCCCGCGCGTTGCTGCGGGATTTCTTAAATAAAATTTTAACGTGAAATTTGAAAGTAGAAAAATTAAGATGATTGCATGGCAACATTCACAAAAAAATCGATGGAAAACATAAATAGATGGCTCTAGGGGACGTTGATGTGACATTTGATATAATGAGTTTCTATATGATGCGGATAACTTGCATGTTAAGAGAAATAGAGTTAATAACTTTAGTGGGTGTCATCTATATAAGCTATATAGGTGATATGAATTTTACTTGCACGTTATTTTTTATCAGAATCTGGTAGAAATCGATAAACTAACAGAAGTAACATCAATATAATATTTGATCACATTATAAAAAATAGGTGCTCAAAGAATTAGAGTTTACGTTAATAGATTAAACATTAAAAGTATTGCAAAAATAGAGTATGTATATGACTTTACGTTAATAGATTAAAGATTAAAAGTATTGCACATAGTAGAGGTCATATGGACATTTTCTTGTTTATTGAATCTCGTAAAAATCGATAAGCTAAAAGAAGAAACACCAATAGAATATTTGATCACATTATAGAAGAATAGGTGATGAAAAAAATAGAGTATGTATATGATTTTACTTTACTTAATTAAAGATTAAAAGTATTGCATATTATAGAGATGACATGAACATTTTTTGTAATTAATAAGGTAGTTGAAAGTTAGTGGGACACTTAATGGAGGATGAGGTGGATACCTTATATAAAGAGAGAAATAGTTAGTGGGTGCTATCTATATAAGATATATAGATAGGAAACCTCTAACCTATAGGATCATTTATATTTCTACATTGGACATTTTAGCAAACAATGCATGTATGACAACATCAATGAGAAACCATTCTACATGTACACGCATGCGCGGGTCTATTGGCTTTTTCCTCAATTTTTTTATTAAATACGATGGTTCCAAATACAACTATGCAAGATGAAACAAAGAGTCTGATGGGTTTGCTACCCAAATTTTGGCATGCCAAAGTTTTGGCAAGCCAAAATATAGACAAAAAACTTACCATCATTTTGATAAGTTAAATGTGAGGTATTGGCAGCTCTTGATATCAAACCAAATGCTGACTAAAAATTTGGCAGCCAACCAATCAAGCTCAAAATATTAACTAAACACAAATACACTTTGGGCGGATGCCAATTTTGACCAAGCCAAAATCATGGCAAGCTACTACGAAATCAGGGCATGCTACAGTGTTAATAAGAAATTTAGATACTCATTTGGTTTAGTGCCAACTAATACTCTTTTTTTGTAAGGTTTATAAAGTTTCCAGTAACTTGTCAAGATTTTGGTTACAATGACTAATTTCTAGACATGAACCAATTGATAGCCAATTTTTTTTTGGCATGCCTTAATTTTGGCATGGTAATTGGTATCAAACAAGCACGCCCGAAATCTCATCTTTAATCTTTTTTGGTCAGTTGTTCGGTGGCATGGCACACGGGGGGTGACAGAGGCAGGGCACGGGCACCCCGAGACGAGAACGAGACCACACACCACCGAAGCAGCGCGGCCGTTGTGCGCTTCCAGAAGTGTCTCCGCCTCTCCCGCCCGCCCCCGCCCCCGCCCCCGCCGCGCCCCGCGCTTCTTCTTCCTCCTCGAAAGCCCAGCCGCACGGCACCACCACCTTAACCTCGCCACCGCACGCCCCCTCCGCGCTCCTCGCCTCCGCATTCCCACTGACCACGTACGGGAGCCAGCAGCATGCTCTGCCTCTCGCCGTGCGCGCCGCACCGCCACCTCCACCACCTCCACCACCGGCACCCGCCCGCGCGGCCCGCCGCCGCCGCCTCATGCGGGAACGCGCGGGGCCCCGGAGTGGCGCTGTGCCTCCGGACGCCGACGCCGGCGACGCCCGAGGAGCGGCGGCAGCGGCGCCGGGTCGCCAGGCTCCACGACGCCTCCGCCGCCTCGGCCTCGGCCGCCGCGCCCGCCGCGCCGGCCCTGAAGCCGCCGGCGACCGCGCCGGCGCCTGTAGCGCGCCCGACGCCCGCGGCGGAGCGGCGCGGCCGGCTGCGGGAGATGCGCCGGCTGTGGTGGGTGTGCGGGGTCGGCTACTGGGTGCAGGGGTTCCGATGCTTCCCGTGGCTGGCCCTCAACTTCCACCTCGCCCGCGGCCTCGGCCTCAGCCCCGCCGCCCTGCAGCTCGTGCAGAACGCCGGGAACCTACCGCTCGTCGCCAAGCCGCTCTTCGGGGTTCTCTCCGACGCCGTCTACATCGGGCGCGCGCACCGCCTCCCTTACATCTCCATTGGAGGTACGCTACAGCTGATCCGCCTTTTCGTTTCTTCCCCATTCTGCAGTTCATCTCCTTTCAGTAAATTTTCGTTCCTCGAGTTCTTGCGGCTCCCACGACGTGGGTGCCTTGCTCGGAATTCTGCCATCTTTTATGCTAATAGTGATGCGTTCGTACGCATTTGTGTTCATTCTCTTGAGTTCTCTGTGAATTCAATGGAATTGTCTGCATTTATGTCCTAGTGAAAGATCTCAGTTGACAAAGAGTAAACTGCAATAGTCAATGTTCGGAATTAACTCAGTGTCGCGGGATGACATAAAGTTGCTTTCATTGTATCTTCACCTTGCGTCAAAATCCATGCCCCTTTGATGTGTCTTGAGAAAATAAGAATGAATCTAACCAATTAGTTATGAAAATTTCTGAGCCGCTGAACACATTGAAAGGGACCGCTGTTTCACGTCCCTTTCTGCAATTGGAGACGCCCTGGTTACTTGGTTACTGGAGCCCAACAACTGCAGACAATTTGTCAGTACAATGTGGCTGTGGTTGTAGCCATCTCATTATCAGATGAAGTACATGAAAAGGCACTTGCAAGCTACTGCTATTTAATATACCTTAGTGTTTCGTACATGAAAATGGGTGCCTTGTTCCATTGGCAATGGTATCATGCCCAGAACCTTTGCTTGCTGTTGCGCCTATTCAGTAAAAGATGCGTCTTAGAAAGGGACATGTGTGCCATTGGGATCAAGCAGTACACTTTCCTTGCTGACAAGTTCTTCGATTTTGTTGCTAGTCACACATTTCAAGCCTTGTCAAGTTGGTTAATCCAACAGATTACCCTTATTCTGTGGTACTTGAATCTTGATGTAGAGACGTGCAATTTACTTGCACTACTAGACTACTAGTCACACAATTAGAGCTTTGGTAAGCTGATATTCTCATAATGGCCCCGTTATTCTGCGTTGCCTGTGAATATGCAGGGGGCACTGTATCTTCAGGACCACAAAAACACTGAAAGCTACTAACCTTATATTTACCTAGGCTGTCCCATCAGCGCTGCCAAACTCATTTGGCATTTGTGCATCATAATATCATCCTTGTCATGCTATGATATCGACAGCTTCTTGCGATGCATCTCCCAGCATACAAGATGAGAATCCTACTGAAAGACTGTTATAAACTTTTGCTCACATCTGGGACATGTCCTTCATTTGTTTTATTTTTCTCCCTTCGATTTTTGACAAATTAATGAGTGGTACAATTAATATATGCCTATATTAAGAAAGTGCAAGCAGCTGCTTAGGAGCTCTCCAACAAAAAAAAACAAAACTCATGTAGTATATTATAATCAGGTCAAATTCATTCTGTGGTAACCGTAATAGGGGAAAAAAAATTCAGGCCGTTATGTTTTTGTTGATTTTGTAGTTTGTATTATTGAAGTGATTGAGTGTCAAAACAATATGTTGCTCAATTAACATAAACTAACTTTGGCTACTTTCAGCATTACTGCAGCTTATTGCTTGGGGAACACTTGCGATCATTCCAGTCACAGGTGACACATTTCCGACTCAAATGGCCTGTATTCTCGTTGGGAATCTTGGAGCATCTGTCACAGAAGTTGTAAGTGATGCTGTTGTCACAGAGTTCAGTAGAACTCAGAAGGCTGGTGTATTACAGTCATACGCATTCATAGCCCTAGCTGCAGGATCCCTACTAGGGAACTTGTCTGGTGGTTATGTTCTGCTGAAAACACAGGAACCAAAGATCATGTTCACGGCATTCTCAGTTCTTCTTGGTTTCCAACTAGCACTGTCCCTCGGTACAAAAGAGACATTGCCAAGTACTCCACGAAACACCAGAAGTCGTCTTGTCACAAGCTCATTAGCAGCAAATTTTCGCAAGCAATTCTCAAACTTGATGACAGCAATAAAAGAGGAAAGGATCTTTTACCCTCTTACATGGATCATGACATCATTTGCTGTTGTGCCTATTCTTTCTGGAACGATGTTCTGCTTTCAGACACAGTATCTGAAGCTTGACCCATCAATAATCGGTCTGTCAAAAGTTATGGGACAAGTCATGGTTCTATCTCTAACCGTCCTCTACAACCGATATCTTAAGAGAATCCCTTTGAGGCACCTTATTGCTGGAGTTCAGATGCTATATGCCGTGGCAGTTCTGTCGGATTTGGTCCTTGTGAAACAAATAAACCTTATGCTAGGGATACCAAATGAGATCCACGTGCTCTGTTTCTCAGCTCTTGCTGAAGCGATTGCTCAGTTCAAGGTCCTGCCGTTCTCTGTTTTGCTGTCAAGTCTGTGCCCACCTGGCTGCGAAGGTTCTCTGTTCGCCTTCTTCACATCTGGACTGGTGTTTTCAGCAATACTAAGTGGAGTATTCGGTGTTGGATTGTCCACTCTAATTGGTGTGTCTTCTGTGGACTACTCAAACTTGCCATTGGGTATTTTGCTGCAGAGTTTGGCTGCACTGCTTCCATTGGGATGGATATCTTTTTTACCTGAAAAATGGACAGCTGATGAGAAGGTCGTGATGCAAAGATGATAAAAGTGGTGTTTTCACCATACAAAGCACAAGGCCCAGTCCTGTTAGGTAATGACACAAAGTAGAGGAATGCCGTTCACCCAGTTAACACTGAGTGAGGTTACATGTATAGGTAGGTATAGTTCTTCTGATTAGTACATCTGTAATACGGAATAGCTCCTATGTTTCCTGCCGAATATAGGTTTCTCGTGAAAGGAAATTTGATAGAGAATTCCTCCCTAGACATATGGTTTTGATGCCTCGCATGCATGTGCTCCATATCATTGGATCCTATCCACAACAGAACCAGCTCTCCGTCCCAATTTGGACCGATTAAAAAAGCGCCAGTAATTCATATTTCGGAAGAAGGGCTGGTGAACCTGGGTGGTTCCTTAAGCCAGCGATCCGGGTTCGAGCCGGGAGGCTCCACTGCAGCCTCCCCTCTGAAAAACAAAATTCATATTTTGGATTGCAATTTTTTTTGCCGTTTGCTAGCGGAGGAAAATGGATTTTGTGAATTTGTGTTATTCTTTTCACTTTTGCGTGAACTCGTTTAGCTCCGCTCATTTCGCAATTTTTTTTGAATGTCACATGGAGGGGAGAGAATCCCCACCTGAATTTCATTCATTGGCCCTGAAATGGCCCATCGAACAATTTGATTTTACGGTTGGAGAAGTTTATTGGGGGACCCGTTGCGCCAACGTACGAGCGACTGTACGGCAGCCTAGCATGGTCTGCAATAAGTGGCTACCCGTATTATAGATTATATTTTTGTGGTAACTTTTATTTTGCATGCTATGCACTTAAGTTGATACTCACACACTGACAACTTATATGTGTATATTGTAGCAAATAGTTCAATAATTTTAAACCTAAATTTTCATATAAATTGCTATTAGTGTATAAGTTAATATACAATATATAAAAATAAATATTTTACATGTAAACAAAAGTTACCGCTAAACAAAATCTATTAGACACATGAGTTGCCGTACATATAAGATATAAGTTAACACTAACGAAATCAATCATCACTACTAGAAAACGGACCATCGGTCCAGCACAAAATTACTAGTTTCCATATCACCCGGTACTAATACTTGCATCGGTACCGGCTGCAACGGAAGCTAGTATTTTTAGCCCGGACCGATGGACCAAGGTGGCTAGAGAGAACTTTTGGTACCGGGTGATGGCACAGCCCGGTACCAATGATCAAGAATTGGTTCGTTTCACAGCCCGGGACCAATAAAAGAGATATATTTTAGTCTCGGGTGATAGCATACACCGGTACGTATGCTGATTTTTTGGCACCGGTGAAAGCTATCAACCAGTACCAAAAGACAGCCGATCTCTCGCTCTAGATATTTTTAAGTCTCTGGCTGCCGACTCCTCTCTTATCCTCTTCCTCTCATCTCTCTCGCTACCTTATCCTTTGGAGAGCCGGCCAGTGGGGCGCGCGGGCCGCTGCGTAGGAGCGCGGGCAACCGGTTGCCGCCGCCGCCGCTGCGGGCAACCGGCGCGCGGGCGGGAGCCGGCCGTGGGGCGCAGGCACGCGGGAGCCACACCACCCGGGCTCGCCAACGGCCTCGCCGTCGTCGTGCCTCGCCGCGCTGGGTGCCGGCACTGGCCTTCCTCCGGCACGCGGGGACCCCTAGATCCGACGGTGGCGCCCTCCTGGCGGTAGCGGGTGGAGCGCGCGGGCCGCCGCGGGCCGCCGTTCCGGGTCGCGCGGGCCGCCGCTGCGGGGCACGCGGGCCGCCGCTGGCCGCTGCGGGGTTGCGCGGGACGCCGCCGCGGGAGCCGGCCTTGGGTGTTTTTTTCTTCTTGTTTGAATTTTTTTTGAAATAGAGATGCATGTGGGATTATATTGAGTGTATCAATTTTGTAATTGATTCTTTGAATGATTTGTGAGATTTATGGAATTTGTATCGATTGATTTAATATTTTGCGGTTGATTCTTCGAATAATGGTTGGCACTAGAACAGAAGAACGGAAGAAGATATAGGAACGGGAAAGACTAGAGCGGGAGAGGATACAGGAACGGGAGAGATTCTAGCAAACGGGAGAGGCAGCTGTTGGTACCGGTTGGTAAAACCGGTAGCAAAGGATCTTAGGCACCGGGTGATTTACTCGGTGTTCTAGGCGGTCACTTTTGGTTCCGATTTGGGGGTACCGATTGCAAAACCGGTACCTATGCTCATTTTTAAGCGGCACCTATGGTCCTTTTTCTAGCAGTGCATACGCTCATACACATAAGTTGACACAAAACAAAAGTTGCTATACACCTAATAGTCATCGCATTAAGCTGATATACAGATAAGTTGCTATAGAATATAGCAGGTCGTCACATAGTAGTTCAAAAATATAAGTAATATGCAAGACAGTTTGAACATAAGTTACTAATACATTAACATAAGTTGACAGTTATAATACATCTTCAAAATATACTCAATATGGATATTGTATTATAGATCTGATTCCAAATAATACAACGGTGAAAATGGATTTAAAAGCAGATGCTCGATGAGAGAATAATGTTCATATGAAAAAAAAAACTACACACGTATGTGATGATGTTATTTTGGTTATTACAGTGTTTGCTTGGATATGGCTGATGGCTGGTGCTGATTTGTTATGAGAGAATAGTACTGCTGACTGGCTGGTAGCTGGTGGGTGATGCTGATTTAGTACGAGAGAATAGTACTACTGGCTAGTTGACTGACATAGCCCTCGGAGGAAGGGGTCGTACGTTCTGCCTACGCGATTAAGCACGCGTTAACACGATCCTTTATAGTTACATTGCGGATTCAAATATAGCACACCAGGACGCGCCAACAACAAGATCACGCTGTGGCAGGCGATAGCTCCATGTTCTTGCCTCCTTCGCAGCTCTGAGTACTGCACCCAGTGAGGAGTCTCTTTGTTGGCGGAAGATGACATTGTTTCGGCGCTTCCACAGCTGCCAGCAGCATTGGAGGAAGGTGTCGAAGTGTTTGTCTGGGATGTGCGCAGGCGCCTGTAGATGGGGGAGCTTCATTGGGGTCATGTTGGTCGCCAGCTCAACGGGAATTGCTTCCAGAAGGAGGTCGCAAAGGCACAGTGAAACATGATGTGTGCAGCCATTTCCTCTGCGTGATTGCAAACCTCACAGGCCGCATCTGTCACCATATGTCTCGGCCTCAAGTGTTCCCGGCTCTGGATCCGCTCCTGTACTAGGAGCGAGACAAAGAATTGCACTCTTGGAGCATCCCGGTTATGCCAAATTAGTCTGTCAACCCGTGCTTCCGCACGGGCTAATTATAATTAATATAAAAATAAAATCAATAATTATAATTATCCATCTCACGTCCTTTTCATCTATTAAATATTTTAACATATACTCTAAAATATATATTTTCATTACTTAGTTACAATAGATTTCATTTTGTGCACCTCCATATATATTCAATATATGTTTAGTTGAATTATTTGTTTGTGAATTGATGTTCTTATCTCTTTCATCATACATGAATATATGATAACATATATCGTGGTAGTATTTTTATATAAATAATAATAATAATAATAATATTATATTAATAATGATAGAAATAGTAATTTTTGAATTTTATATTGTTGCACTTTAATATATTATTGTAATTATATAATTTAGATTCAGATTTATGAGTAATTTAACTTATAATAATAATAACATAATTGGATAATTTATATGCAAATTTAGGGGGTATTTGTATTATTTTTACAATGGCATAAGTGAGTAATTTACACAAAGATTAGGGGGTTACTGTAGGACCGAGAAATGCGACCAGGGGGGTGAATGGGAGCCTTCGAAAATTATCGCAATCGAAAACTTCGGCTCAAGATCCAAAAGCGCACCCCAACCCTAGAGTCCTAGGCGTAGTGCAGAGTAGCTATAGAAGAGCTACACGAACACTAAAAACCTTAGGAACAAGTGAAATCGAGCGCGGAAGCAAACACACGAAATCAGCTTGATAACAGCACGGTATACTATCACCGGTTGAACTGACGTATATAACTTGAGTACGTCGGTCTATCCGGTGAGACAGAGCCGGCAGCAGGTGAACAGCGAGTGCCGGTTGATCTGACGCAAGGTTTTGAACTGCGTCGGTTCAACCGGTGAACCTGCGTCGGTTTAACCGACAAAGTCACAAACTGACATCGGTGCAGTTGTCCAGAGACACTACAAAACGACTCAAAATGGACTACTGAGCACCGGTTGATCCGATGAAATCAACTCCATTACGCCGGTGCAGTTGTCCAGAGAAGCAGTACAAAGATTTTGACTGAACACCGGTTAAACCGGTGAAGGGAAAATTGACCCCGTCGGTCAAACGCCCAAAACCGAAAATCTCGTAGTAGCGCTGGTTAATCCGATGCAAGTTGAAAACAATGCACTGGTGCAACTGCAGAAAACCCCAAAGACCCTAACCCTCGATGCTCCTACTCACTGGTTGAACCGATGCTCCATGTTTGAGGCGTCGGTTTAACCGGTGAAAGGAGAACGTTCACCCCGAGCCCAAAAACTCTGTTTTTCTTGGCTCAATCCAAAACTCGATGAATTGCGGATCAAAACGAGTTCAAATCATACCAAACTACGCATGAAGGATCACAAGGGTCTTGAGAACAAACCCACGAAAGGAATCAACGAGTCAATCCATGGTTTGGAAGGAATCGAAGATTTGGCAAACAAGAACGGGGTTGAAGATTTGGCAAACAAGAACGGGGTTTTCTCTAAAAACCGAAAAGCTCAAGAACTTGGTTACTAAATGGCTCGTGATTCCTAAGGGTTTTGCGCTAGGCAAGAGGGATTAGAACCACGTCAAAGAGCTCAAGGAACCAAGTCAATCTCGTACTTCATGATCTACCAAATGAAATCGAAAATCGTTGCAAAGGAAAGCACGAAAGTGAATGAGATCGAAATGAATTCAACTCACCCGAGGGCACAAGGAGGGAAGTGCCTCCTTTCCCACAAAATCTCCTACAGAAACTTCACAAATCCATGGCCTAGAATCCTACCTTGGAGAGGAAGAACATGGAGAGGGAGAAGAACACCTTGGAGGAAGGAGAGGGAGGGTGCCTACTCTATTTCCTGTCTCTGTGTTGTGAGCGCCAGAGAGAGGGCAGGTGCGCCCCTGCCTTTTTCCCTTGTGAGCTGCTGCCTTGCCTCCCTTTCCTTTCTCTCCAAGTCTCCCACTAAAGACTAAACTACCCCTAAGCGCTAGAATTAAACTAGAAGGCCCTTAGGGGCAAAACAGGAAAAGATACATTGAAGACCATCCGACGGCTGCGACAACTTGGAGTAGTTTGCTTCGACCCGACGCAAATCCTCTGATGTCACCACGCGTCCTTCTAGAATCTTCACGGGGGCAGTTTTGGGAAAACTGCCGAAATTGAGTTCGGGTGCCGTTTTGGAGGAACCGCGAAACCTTCCCGCGCGATGTTTCCGGGCACACCCGCCAAGCCCGATGTCGCCACGTGTCCGACCTCCCGCCGGAACCCTAGCGCCTTCGTCATCCCTGACGCCATCGCCATCTCTCTCCAACTCGGCCGATGTCGACGCATCCCAGCCGTTGGTTTTTCCCGATCTACCAACAAACTCCACGCCGTCTCGCCTTGGCGCCAGGAATGGATTGCAACGCGGCCCAGTAGTGGCCCAAGCATCTGGGCCGCCCTTCTCCACCGCACGGTCATCCGGTCGGGCCTCCAACGCCACCGCAAGGTCTCTCGCCTCCGCATGGTCGTCGAGCTCCCTGCCACCGCAACACCGCCGCATGGTGCATCGGCACGCGCCTCGCTCTTGGCCAAACCATCTCGTTGCCACCGCGCCATCCGTGTACCTGCACACCACAGACCAAGAACTGGCGCAATCTCCACAGAGTCGCGACTACACACAGTTAGTCCACTCCACGTGTTGGCAATCACTCATCACACCAAGGAGCAGGCCTCCACTGCCTCTCAATCTCCCCCTTGATGAGTGCATTGTCAACACCACACCCCACACGGGCACTGGTGAAAGAAAAGGATAACCAAAAAGAAATAGAAAACAAAGAGAGCTAACTCAAGTGATCAAAGGCGAATGAAAGCCAGAAAAGATCACTTGGAGATAGCAAAGCCAAAAGAGTCAGCCCCTAAGACAAGGGCAACGGCTCGACGCACTGACCCCAAAACATGCTTGACCCCTCAAGAAGGAGGCAGGGCTCAACACAGCCAATCATGTGCAAAGCTGGTCCCTCCAGAAAGAGGCAAAGCTCAACGCAACCAGCAAAGAGCATGAAAAAGCTCAAAACTCCCCCTGAAATGCAGCTCCCCCTCACTATGCAACTCTCCCCCGATGTGTGCACACTCAAAGTCTGAATCTCTCCCTGAGACCAAACAAACAATCTCTCCCCCTTAGGACAGGGATCAAGAAATTCTCCCCCTAACCCCTAAGAGTGAGACACAAAACAACATTCTCTCCCCCTTGTTGACAAGGCACATGTCAAGGA
The DNA here is from genome assembly GCF_016808335.1 of Panicum virgatum. NCBI lineage: Eukaryota > Viridiplantae > Streptophyta > Magnoliopsida > Poales > Poaceae > Panicum > Panicum virgatum. The sequence continues at coordinate 16,830,685 of NC_053146.1, read as the reverse complement.
AACTCCCCCTGCCTAGATGCTCCCCCTGAAAATATGCCATGAAGTGCAGTGTATGCGTGCCTAAAAGCTTCCAGGTACAGAACAGAAGCATTTGCAAGGGTCGAAACAGCACAGCATATGAGGGTGCATATACAAAGATAATGCATGGAGAAGCTCATAAGAATATATCTATACAGATCATGAGCAAGCATTTGTCATTTGTAAAAGAAAAGCATCACCATAAAGGACCTAGCATACTAGAAGGTAAACAAGCATGCTAGTGCTATCAAGAACATACCGGTGAGCTATCCAAAGCATATCATAGCAACCGCCACTCAACCAACATTGATGCCAATTGAAAATTTCTCAAACACAAAGAATTGGTGCCAGGGGTTGAAAACTTGCAAGTGCTTAACTTAGCGAATGTGCCAAGCCTAGGTTAAAGACCATCAGAAGCTTAAGACACCACTCTCAGTCATCCACAGCCTTGTCCAAGTTCTCCAGAGGAGCAGTCTCGGATCAAGAACAGTGGTGCAAGCAATCCCACCTGGATCTTTTCACTCAAAGCAACCCAAGATATACCAGATTGTTGGACTTTTTGAAATTAGATACCAATTAAACTATTCCAATAGGAAAAAGGGCATCATGTTGCATGAAACAAGGACCTACCCACTAAGCATGAAAAAGATAGCATATGCATACAAGGCTACACATGCTAGTAGCAGATCCGGAAGGTGACCATGTTTTATGATTTTCAAAAAATAAAATAGCTAAGCTCAGAGCCAATATACAACATATTCAAAGGAGCTAGCTACACATGGTCAAAGCATATATACAACTCATAGCATAGCACAAGGCACAAGCAAATGCAGATATCATACACGAGAAGCTAGTGCTAAGTGTAATGCATATGAGTAGATGCAGTGCAAAATGGTATGTACACAACAAATACAAGAAAAAGCAAAAAGAAAGGAAAACCAAATCCTAAACTACAGAAACAACTACCCAACTCAAAATGGGTAGCACATGCCAAGCTCTCCTCGCAATTGAGCATAGGTGGCTTGTTCTAGGGGCTTGGTCAGGATGTCGGCTACTTGATTGTCAGTGGATACATGGGTCAGCTCGACATCACCCTTCTCATAGTGATCTCTCAGGAAGTGGAACCTCACGTCTATATGCTTGGAGCGAGAGTGTAGGACGGGGTTCTTGGCTAAGCTTATGGCTGAGGTGCTGTCAATGAAAATGGGAACTCTGCCATAGGTTAGGCCATAATCGCTGAGAGTGTGTCTCATCCAAAGGATCTGGGAGCAGCAACTAGCAACAGCTATGTATTCGGCTTCTGTGGTGGAAAGGGCTACACTAGTTTGCATGCGGGCAAACCAAGACACAAGAGAAGTTCCAAGAAACTGGCAAGTGCCTGAAGTCGACTTGCGATCAATCCGACACCCACCATGATCAGCATCAGAAAAGCCAACCAATGCAAGAGAAGAGGAAGCAGAGTACCATAAGCCAAACTCTGGAGTGTATCGAAGGTACCTGAAGATCCTCTTCACAGCGTTCCTGTGAGATGTGCGCGGAGAAGCCTGGAACCTCGCGCAGAGACAGACCGCGAACTGGATGTCAGGTTTGGTGTCTGTCAGGTACAGGAGCGAGCCGATCATGCTCCTGTACTCCTTTTGGTCCACAGCAACACCTTCAGTGTCCTCATCCAGCGCCGTAGAAGTGCTCATGGGAGTCGGCATGGGACTGAGGTCCCCGAAGTCGAACTTCTTGAGCATGTCCTTGGTGTACTTGCCCTGGTGGACGAAGGTGCCATCTCGGGTTTGCTTGATGTGCAACCCGAGGAAGAACTGAAGCTCACCCATCATCGACATCTCAAACTCCCTGCTCATATCATCAGAAAAGCTAGAAACAAGAGAGTGAGAGGAGCCACCAAAGATGATATCATCCACATAAATCTGAACCAACAGAAAATCAGTACCACGCCTGAGGAGAAATAGTGTCTTATCTACCGATCCCATGACAAACCCCTGTTTAAGCAAAAAGGCTCTCAACCTCGCATACCAGGCTCTAGGGGCTTGCTTCAGACCATACAAAGCCTTCTGAAGCTTGAAGACTCGGTCTGGAAACTTGGGACTCTCAAAGCCAGGAGGCTGCTTCACATAGACCTCCTCCTCTATAAACCTGTTCAAAAAGACACTCTTAACATCCATCTGATACAGCTTGAACCCCTTCGAAGCTGCAAAGGCTAAAAAGATTCTGATGGCCTCTAAACGAGCTACAGGTGCAAAGGTCTCCTCATAATCTATCCCCTCCTGCTGGCTGTAACCCTGAGCTACTAACCTAGCCTTGTTCCTCACAACCATCCCATCCTCACCCTGTTTGTTCTTGAAAACCCATTTGGTACCTATAGGGTGGCAATCTGGTGGAGGCTCTACAAGGACCCAGACTTGGTTTCGCTCAAAGTTTTCTAGCTCCTCATGCATGGCATTGACCCAGTTAGAATCAGATAAAGCATGTCCAATATCTTTGGGCTCAAAGGAGGCAACAAACGCTGAATGAGCAAAGCCAGCGATACTTGTTACCTTGGACCTCGTGGTTCGCTCGTTGAGGTCACCTAACATTTGTTGAGGTGGATGACGATGCTGAATGTGTCGTGGTGCTTCTCTTGACGAAGTCGCCTCGCCACTGCCCTCAACATGGGTCCTGGAGGAAGAACCTTGAGCTGGACATGGATCGGCCGTAGTCGAAGCTGTGGGGAGCGGGCCGCCATCGTCGTCAGAACTCGAATCTCCAGGAAGTGGGCCTGCAGCCGGCGCAGGGACACCACCATCACCCTCAAAGGCCTCAGGCTCATCCTCATCCTCGAAGATGTCCTGGCCAAACTCATCATCACCTGCACACTCCACAGAGGCAGATAAAGAAGGAGTGGACTCGTCGAAGGTTACATTACAAGTTTCGACGATCTGGTTAGTCTCAAGAATAAGAACCCGATAGCCTCTAGATTGAAGAGCGTAGCCAAGAAGAATGCCATCAGAGCTCCTAGACTCGAACTTATCAAGATTACCCTCCTTCAAAACAAAGCATCTGCAACCAAAAGCACGCAGGTGGGATACCCTGGGCTGTCGACCAAACCGCAACTCATAAGAAGTCTTCTTCATGAAAGAGCGAAGAAAGATGCGGTTGGCAACATAGCATGCGGTGTTGATCGCCTCGGCCCAAAAACGCCTAGGAGTCCTATGCTCATCGAGCATCATCCTGGCCATCTCCACTAGGGTCCAGTTCTTGCATTCAACCACGCCATTCTGTGGAGGAACATAAGGAGAGGAGTACTGGTGATCGAGACCAAAGCTACGACAGAAGTCATCAAAACGAGCATTCTTAAATTCAGTACCATTATCACTGTGAATAGCCCTCATGGCCTGTGGAAGCTCGTTCTATAACCTCAAAGCAAGGTCTCGAAATTACTGAAAAGCCTCATCCTTAGTCTCCAAGAAGAAAACCCAAGAGTATCGAGAGAAGTCGTCAACGATCACAAGAATGTACCACTTCCCACCGACAGAGCGCACACGAGCAGGACCAACGGTGTCCATTTGAAGAAGCTCGCCTGGGTGCGATGTCATCACTTGATTCACAGGTGGGTGCGGAAGGGAAACCATCTTCCCGTGATGACACGGGTGACAAACAAGGTCCTTGTCCAACTTGAGCTTGGGCAATCCTCGGATCAAATCAAGTGAGCTGAGCCTAACTAGTAGGTCAAAACTCAAGTGACCAAGCCTCCTATGCCACTTCCAGAGCTCAGAAGACTGACCAGTCACCAGACAGTGAGAGGTGCTAGAAGAAGATCCAGAAAAGTCAATGCGAAACACACGGCCAAAAGGAACAATGCTGCACACAAACTCTCCTCTGGAATCAAGAACACGCGAGCAACCTCTCTTAAAACTCACTTCAAACCCATCATCAAGAAGTTGCGAAACAGAGAGCAGATTAAAACCCAACTTATCAACAAGAGCAACTTCTCTCAAGGTGAAATCGTCTGAAATCCGAATAGCACCAACTCCACGTACCTTTCCTCTGCTATTATCCCCGAAGACGATGTACTCTTTGTCCTTCGTCGGGGTGAGGCTGGAGAACCATCTGTGACTCCCGGTCATGTGGCGCGAACAACTGGAGTCCATGAGTCATATGTTCTCCAGGCCTCGAGTGTCCTGCTCAGTAGGAAGAAGAGGAGAGGGCAAATGGCCCGACACTGGGGTTAGCACAGAACGAAGCAAACCATTGTCGTGCCATCTGCTCGAAAGCAGGGTAAGTATCCTCAAACGAAAACTGTGGCTGGCGACCACCACGCTGAGGAAAACGTGGTGCGCCTCCGCCACCAAAGCCTCGGCCACGCTGGCCACCACCGAAAGCACGGTGTGGAACAGGGCCGGTGAAACCACCACCAGGAGCACGGTAACCACCACCGCCTCCTCCTCCTCCACCTACACGACGTGGCCTGGCATCCCGCCTCTGCCCACGTCGAGCTGGAGCGTGTCCTCCTGTAGATTGGTGGAACACCTCCGGAGCGCGCCTCTCAGGCTGCCTGCGCTCAAACCTCAACCTTCGAAAGCAGAATTCTGCCAAGTGACCATCCCTTCCGCACCACTCACACTGGTAAAGCTCTCTCTTGTGTGTAGGCTGTGGTGCAGGAGCTGGGGCTCTCTGATCTTGTAATCTCTCTTATCTTTTTTGTTTCTTTCTTTGTTTCTTGAAGTTTTGTATATATATCAAACTCTACTTTTTTTATTACTTAATATATTTAACCAGTAGGGTTCCTGTTTCCTAAATTTGTTTTTGAAAAGGGATCTTATTATTTAGGAGTGTTAAATAAAACTTATTTACAAAACTTTTTGCACGGATAGATTATAAATCGCGAGATGAATCTAATGAGCTTTAGTAATTCATGATCAATCCATAATTAGCGGATGGTTACTGTAGCATTACTGTTGCAAATTATGGATTAAGTAGGCTCATTAGATTCATCGCGTGATTTATAACCTATCCGTGCAAAAAGTTTTATAAATAAATTTTATTTAATACTTAATGCATGTGTCTAAATATTCGATGTGACTTTTTTGTGTAAATTTTAGGATCTAAACACACCCGGTGTAACCCGCACCTGCCACTGTCTGATCATCTTTCTGCCATTCGCCGTGCCAAACATCAAACCAGAAGGATTTGATGCGCCCATCCCCGAGCTGCATAGTAGTGATAGCCTGGTATACGGGCAGAAGTTCTCGAAGCGCCGACCAGTGCATACTGGCGATGCAAGAGTGGCGGCGCACTCAAGATGCCCAGGATGAACCTGCATTTTGGTGCAGCCCGTGTAGTAACTTGAGCACCAGACAGGTGTATTGTTCTGGAGGGGTAGATCTCGTACACCATGGCCTCCACTGTCCCCGTCAGCGCAAACCTGCTCCCATGCAACCAGGCAGCTTGCTCCCTTTGCCATCTCTCCCGTCCAGAGGAATGCTCGACGCCGCTGGTATACTTGTGCGCAAGGTTCCTGATGGAACAGGTAGCGCTCATCAGATACACAAGATCACAAGCTGAGAGTCCAGGGTAGAGTTGATCAGCACTGTGCACCCCATTGGATTGAGCAGACTTGCTTGCCAGTCCGCCAGGTATCGGTCGGCTTTTGCAACAAATGCGGCGAATGCCGTCAGCTTGAGTTCGGTGTTAGAGAGTGGTAGCCCAAGGTATGTTTGGGGGGAACCTTCTTCTCGGCAACCCAGCGTGGCAGTGCATTCAGGTAGCGTGGCGGCCGGCACGTGCATAGGCACCGCTATGCTTTTGGAGTTGTTGATCCTCCGATCCTCAGCCCAATCGCTTCTGCAAACTGATCCAGCAGCGATTGGAGTGTGTGGCTATATACCACTTAACTTAAGGTGATGGTATGGTAACCATCGTTAAGTGATAGGTATGGAAATCATCGCTTGCCGCATATACTAATAGGCTGTGATCAGCGCAACAAGGGAACATATCTAGTGCAAACCACAACTTTGTAAAAACCCATGTAAATTATGATAAAAAGTTCGTCTAAATTCGCCAAAAAATCACACATGTAGATAATATGATGATATACAATCTTGTAAAATATCTTATCCAAACTCAGCTTCGTTTGTGAGATATAAAAATATCAAATTTCAAGCTAGAAAGCTATCTGTCACACCCTGAAATTTTTGAATTTCAGGATGTGATTAAAATTAAAAATAAAACAACAATTTTCTCATAATTTTGAAATTTTCCGAACATTTGTTTTCTTCACAGAGAATTTAGTGTAAAAGAAAATAAATATTGGTTGCTTTTCAAAATTTAATAAGGTTGTTCTTTTGTGTTGCATTCATGCCGCACTGCATTGTTCTTTTTATTTGTGGTTCAGTTTGAATTTGAATTTTTGAATTTGAATTTGAATTGATTGTGCTTGAGTCGTTTTCAGAAAATGCAAAACATTTCCTTTTTCCCCTAAGCCATTTCAGCCCAGCCGGCCCAACCCCATCTCTTTTTCCTCCCCCGCCGGCCCGTCCGTTTCCCTCTCCCGCCGCCCGCTTCGCGTTCCTCCCGGCCCAGCACCTCCCGCGCGCGCGGCCCGCTCCCGTTCCCGCAGCCCAGCGAGCATCCGCACGCCAGCAAGCCCGGCCGCTCCGCCTCACTCTCTCTCCCCTCCACTGCCGCGCGGGGCCCACCCGTCGGGGGCTTCCCCTACCCCGGGTCAGGCACGGACTCTGCAGAGTCCGGCCACACCCCGCGCCGCCGCTCTGCGCCTTGGCGCACACGCCAAGGGCCTCGGCCCCGGCCTATAAAAGGTGCCGCCCGCACCCCGTGAACCCATCCAACCGAGCCGCAGTCGCCGCGCCGCCGTTCCGTCGCTTCCTCGCCTCCAAAAGCTGTCGCCGGAGCACCACATCGTGGTGAGAACTCTCACTGGCTCCCTTACCCTCTCCTTCACGCGAGATAGCTCGCCGTCGCCGCCCTTCCGCCATGCGTCGCCGCAAGCGCTGCCTCGTATGCTTTAGCTCGAGCCGCTGCCCTAGATGCGTTCGCCGTGCCGCGCGCGTGCTCCCAGAGCAAGACCCGAGTTGAATCGGGGCTGGAATCGCGTAGACGCGACACGCCAGCGATGCGCCACCGCCTAGCTCGCCGCCGGCAGCCTTGCTGTTACCGCTCCTTAGTGCCCCCGATTTATATACCGCAAGCGCACGGTTTCATGTAGCTTTTCCCTTAGAGTATTCCTCCAAGGTTTATCAATCCACGGAACCAAAGAGACAAGAAACAATCTACTAGCATAGAGATTCCTTTGTGTGAGATGGTGAAAACGAATCTAATCTACTAAAAACATGACAAACACCGAAGGTAGCAAGAGAAAGTTAGAGATAACCAATCTAGATCACCTAGATCATGCATATGTTGTAGTTCCAGCTAGATAAAGTGAAGTAAGATAGATGTGAATCTCAATGAAAAGCCTCTTTAAACCTAAAATCTCCAATCCGATCCCTCGATACCCAACCTACTAAGTGGCAACGACCTGTCACGATGCCACCCCTTTCAATGGGATACCCTGAAGCAAGTCGAACCCCCTTTGGTAGTTCCACCATGAACCTCTAGCCACCATGACTACAAGATCATGCTAAGTGATCTATCTCGATAATAGATCTAGGATGAAGCGAACCCAAAGAAAAGAACGAAATCGAACTAGGAGAACATGGTCGCTAAACATTCGGAAACACAAATAACTTCACCATGAATGATAGTACATCACAAGATCACAACCGGGGCCCTACCTTGATCTTGATGATCCTAGCTCCAGAACTCCGACGTGGACTTCCTTGCAAGGTTCCCACGTCGGCTAGGGCGAACCCTAGACAACTAGCATGACCCTCGGCTCTCCGAGAGATGTCCCTCTATCTTCTCTGCTCCTTGGCGTCGTCTCCCGAATTCATCTCTGCGTGAACCTTGGGGAGGGGTCTTTAAATAGCCTCAGGGAACCCTCGGTCAAAGGGGAGGTCGAACCGACCTAAAAAAGGTCTGGGCCGGCCAGCCCAATGAGCTAGGCCGGCCGGCCTGGGACTTTCCTTCGCCGGCTTGTGCTCAACTTTCTCCCCAAGTCTCCTGGAGTCTTCTAGAGTTTATGTCTTTCACGATTGCACCCCTTTAGACGTCGTTATCTTCGAGATTTCTTCGAGGAGAAGGATAGGATGGAAAATCCTTCCTTAAATATCTCTTTGCTTTGCTTAGCCCCGAAGTATCTCGATCTTATCTTGTGGGCATTGTCTTTTGGGCTTCATTGGAGGGTGGATGTGCATGAATGGGCCTCTAATCATCATGGCATTCGATCCTTTGTTCGGGCTTTGGCCTTTGTCTTTCTTCGTGTCATCGCATGATCGTGGGCCTCGCCATTTCATGCTCCAAAATTGGTCAAAAACCTGCAAAAACGAAGTACCTCCAAAATATATGTGCAAACGCGAAAACGACCAATAATTGGGCCGAGGTTAGGATGGTTAGTGATTCTGATATTAAATTCATGCCATTATCAAAGTTAAACAGGGGATAAAATGGATACTTAAGGAGCGCCAACATTCCCCCCATGCTTAAACCTTGCTCGTCCTCGAGTAAGTCTTTGATAAAAAATCAGCGCTGCCTTTCAGTGTCCAATCCCTGCACTTGATCATACACGAGAAAACACAATGCTCCCAAAAAATATTTTGCAATTAATAATTCAAGTTGTAACCAGCTTTTTCAACGTGGAAGGTAGATACAAGTTAAATGCTTCCCCACAATTATTAAGCACATGCTCTCAAAATTAAACAAGTCTCAGAATTAAGAAAGTAAGTTCCATAAGTAATGCTAAACCAAGATCAATAATTCAAACCTCATTGCAATTTGCTCATGGAAACTCTCAGCTCATCTTGTCTCTCAATCTTGCTAGAACTCTCTCCTTTCTTTCTCTCATATGTATGTGTGAGGCTTTATCTGGAGCTCTGGAAAGGTTAGTCCTAACAAAAGATGTTATAATCAAGATATTATCAAAACAAGAAATACTTCTTATGGATTTACCGAGACTCTTCAAAAAGACCATTGGAAAATAATTTCTTTGTGGAGAGGGAGAGAATGGAACACACACTTTAGATGGTGGACATGTGCAAATGGCAACGGTTGATCTCAAGGCACGATTGAAGTCCTTGTTATCGGATTGCACATGGTTGGAATAATTGAGTATAGAATAATCTTCAAAGTACTTGGAGTTTAATGAAGCTAAAGGAACCGAGGAGCTTTTCATCATCATTCATTTTTTTCTTTTCTCTCTTCCTCTCTTTTTTTTCTTTCTTTCTTTTTGCTCCTCAGAACCATTGGCAACAAAATGCACTTACTCCACCTCCCCCCATGCTTGAACGTTTGCTTGTCCTCAAGCAATGAAGTGATGATAACTTGATGGAGTGAGTGCACAAAACTTCTATCAATTCTCTAGACTCAACTTTGGAATTCAAGGGAGCATCTGCTCGTGAAAGATTGAAGCCAACAGAGGAGGAAAAGGGGCAGGCCGGCCGGCCTAGGGGTGTTGAGCCGGCCGGCCTACTGCCTGTAGGCCTCTAGTTCTTCGGATTTTTCTTCTGCGAACTCTTTGATGCTTCCCAAGCGTATGTTTTATTGAATTTTGCTCTTGATTCCACTGTTTTGCCGTCGAAATATATATACTCAATATATAGGTTGTGGTCAAGGAAGTATTTCACAAAAAGATGTTTTTGGTTAGGGGTGGATATCCAGCGAGGTTTGCGATGTTCCTGGTATAGAAACTCATAATGCATGGATAGAATGGCTAGCAAAAGAGAGGTATGCAAAAATACAGAATGGTCAGCTTCTTAGTCTCGTACCAAAGAAGATAAATCCTGAATTAATTCACTTGAAAATAATTCTTGCTCTATGGTTTGTTATGATATAGCATTTAGGCTTGTAGAAGAGTAGAACAATTGCAAAAGGTATCATTGACAAGGTTAGCTAAAAATTAAATCCAAATTAAATTTTCCTTGACAAGCTTAAGTAAGAGAGCAAGAGTAAAAGATATGGGTATTAATTTATCATAACCTCCACAATTGAATTAGCCAGCATTTAATTAATTTTCAGATCATGTTAGAGAGAGCATTAGTTTAATCATGCATAAATCAAGCACAAGAAAGTAGACAAAGCGGCAACGATCATCATATTTTAACATGGCACAAACTTTCTATCATCATTACTACCCATAACATTAAAGCGTAGGTGATGCATTTATTTATCATGGTGATAAAGACAAAATAAAACAACTTGCACACATGCTGAAATAAATAAAACAGAAAATTGCTACGCACACACAAGCTTGCACACATGCTGAAAATAAATGAAAAGAAATAGAAAATCCAAACCACACGTGCGAGCATTTTATTCATGGTCTTGCCGTCGATCAATCTCCTTGATTGGCTCTTGCGTTGTATCCTTGATCATAATACTGCTGAAATGCTCCTCCATTAAATTGTTCCGGTGGCGCCAGGCCTAGAAGTCCCATTTGATATGCAATTCCTGCAGTTCCATCTTCTAGTTGGGTTGTATGCCTCCGGATGGCATCTATATCTTCCACGTTTCTTCTCGCATAAGCACCCATAATTCTCATTCCTTGTTCTGGTTGAGGGAGGTCAAAATATTGTGCTCCAAATGACGGGTCGGGCATCTCTCCTTGATATGACGAGGGTGGGTAGCCGTAGTTGCTAAATGGTGGGGGTGCCGCCGCAGTGTGCCCCCATGCTTGTTCTTGGCCTCCTTCCCATTGACTCGTCCATCCTTGCGGGTATCCCTGTCCACTTGATGCACCTTGAAATTCATTCCTCCAATAAGCAGAACTTGGCGGTCGAAGGTTTACTTCCAAGTCTTCTTGTTGTGCCGATGCCGATGTCCCTTCAATTAACCTTCCTCTTTTTGATCTCTTCACCTTTTTTCCAATATTTTCAACTCGCCAATCAGTCCTCCCTCTTGCAAATAATTTCAGCCTTTGATCGGGGAGGGAAATATCCATCTCAGAAATAGTAAATCCCTTCTTTTCATCCCCTCCGATATAATGGCCTTGCCTCTAATGATCAATCCCAATATCTCTTCCCGGGACATAAATTTTTTGGATCACTCGTAACCTCGTATTCATGGCTCGGGCTATCATTGTGAGATAACATCCCGAACCAACTTCTCCCGTGCCGGATGATACTTCACAAAGCCACCTTTCAACCATGATGTTGGTGGGATCAATTACTTGCTTCTTCACCAATGCAGCATACATCCAATTTAATTCTTGGTCGGTGACCTTCGATTCTCTCATCCTCCCGAGAATTTTCTTGCTCAACCAAGAGTGGAATATTTGGAGGGTAACATTACTTATATTCTTTCTTTGGCGGTTGACATCTTTTGCTATTTTTGTCCAAAATCCATCAAGCTCTCCATCTTCAACTTGCACCATTTCATATGCATTACTTTTGAATCCGAGCAAGCTTCCTATTTCAACATAGGTGATTACTTTCTCTTCATTCTTGAGCCTAAATTTCAGACATGAGACTTCTTCATCATCCACCACTTCCGTTGATTTTTCTAATGTCATGAACATCTCAAGAGCCACTTCTTCTTGCATATCAACAGTGACACCATCGGAAAATAACTTCCAACCGATATTCTCCAATAGCTCATAGATGTCATGATGAAATCCCAGCTTCACCAATGCTTCATCATCAAAATCATAATTTGCTCGTAGTCTTCCCTTCATGAACTTGAGCCTTTCTTCTTCTTCATTCGACAAGATAATAAACCCATATTCTGAATTCTTGGGCTTGTATGGTGGTGGTGCGGATGACCTTGTCGAACGCCGTGGAGGAGGTGGCATCCCTTCGGTGAATCTCATGGAGGAGCTTCTTGGGTCTCTCATCCCACCAAGGAGCAGAATGTCGCTCCTCGGTGCGGGGTTGTCTTCCTCCATGCTCCGCGGAAACTCGGAGACCGAGTGCCTCCGCGAAGAACTTGCCGATGCGTCGGATGTTGATGAACGCGTCCTTCTCCTCCCGGCGATGAACTTCATGAGGCCACTCATGGTGACTCCTTGCTGCACACACTCAAAAACAAACACACCGGGGGTTTCTTGCCGGCGGAAGAACAATATATCGAAGAGTGGAACAAACTAGGAATTGTGGTGAATTTTCTGAGATTTTTGGAATAGATTTTGGTGGACGAATTTTTCAAGGCTCTAACTGATGTTTCTGGGCAAAGAACTTGAAGAACATAAGCAAGGAAATGAGTGAGGAGTAAACCTGCCAAAGGGGAGCACCAGAGGGCTTAAATAGGGGCCAGGCCGGCCGGCCTAGGGTGTTTTTCCCTCTTCTCCACTTCAATTTTCTCTGGTGGCTTCGTGGTGTAATTATTTGCTTCTGTCCAGTACATCTTGTATGCTTTGCACCACCCAAATCATATGAACCACTCCTTCTTTGCCTTTGATGTCCACTTGCAACATTATTTCTCCACTTTGTGTCATTCACCTTGTCCCATGCTTAATCATTCATCACATGGTGCCATCTTTGCTGAAAATGACTTGTCCTTCCCATGCATGGCTGCTCCCTCCTTTGAATTATTTGCATGTGGTGGTAGGTAGAGAGCACAACTCTTTCCCGTGAACTTACATTGATCAATGGGTGTTAATCAAGCACATAAACCCTTTCCAAATCATGCTTAGATGTTTAATCCTCCTCTAACTTCGAAATTTCAGAATTGACTCAAAGCATGCAATGAGTTTAAATGAATAATTAGAGGGGAATTGAAACATCTTTACATTTGTAAGTCGAAAAATACTTCCCGACTACATTAATTTTGGTTGCACCGGAACCGTTCACTTTCATGAATTGATAGTGAACAATCTCGAATTCAACCGTGGGTCTTGGGTTTAGGTTCTAATTTTTGCCAAAATGAGAGAGAGAATTTTGAAAAAGAGAATAATCAAGGTTAGGAAAATTCTAGTCCTATGGTAATGAAACTGAAAATTCTCTCTATGTTTGTGCGAACCTACGCATCAAGAATTTAAGTAATATAAACATAGCGCGGCTCTACTCGTGTGTTTTGTCAACTTGGTCCGGCCGTCATGGACAGGACGGTCGCCAAAAATAGGTATGGAATTTTGGATGTGGTTTTCTCAAGAAGAGGCAAATAAATCATAGGATGGCTCATGTCATTGGGTTAAAATAAGAAATAACATCGGAATGACCGAGCGAATAAAATCCAAATCGAATTGTTTGACTGAACGACCAGTTGTTCAAAAGTATATCATGTTCTTGCGTAGCAAAATTCTCGACTCACTTACCTAAACTTTTCGCAGGTTGTCCTCCCGGCAGCTTATTCTTGACTTGACGAACGGGTTGAACTCCCGGCAGCTTTATTCTTGACTCGACGAACGGGTTGCCTCCCGCAAAGCGCTTCGTTTATAGTCTATAGCTAGACTTTCTTCTTCTTCACTACGGACCAACGCTCGGTGATGGCGCTGCAGTCTTGGGTACCCACTTCCGCACAATCCTTGGTGCAGGTTTGTCTTCTACGTTAGTCTTCTTTTTGGTCTTCACAGGCGGGCTTTTAGCTTTCTTCTTGACGGGTGCAACGATATTCTTTGTCGCGATGGACGCGACGACTTCTATCTCCTTCTTCGCTTCCTTCTTGTTCGGCTCCTCTTCTTTCTTTGGCTTCTCCTCTGTGACACGGTGGTGAGGTGGAACATATTTGACATTGATCATGTTGCATACCTCGAGGTGTTTACGAAACTTGAATTCGCTTGTGGTGCCATTGATGTCGAACTTTATCTCCCCCTTGCCAACGTCGATGTTTGCCCTTGCGGTCTTGAGGAAAGGCCTCCCAAGTATGAGAGGTGCCTTGCTCCCTTCTCCCATATCGAGAATCACAAAGTCAATGGGGACTAAGTTTTCTCCAATCTTCACGGGCACATCTTCGGCGATTCCCAAAGGATAGCGAACGGAATTGTCCGCTAACTCTAGGCACATGGCGGTGGGTTCCAGCTCCGGTAAGCGTTGCTTCTCGAACACATTCCTTGGCATGACGCTCGCACTTGCACCGAGATCACAAAGTGCTCTTTTGAACATAAGAGATCCAATGGAACACAGGATGGTAGGACATCCGGGGTCCCTCTTCTTTTTAGGAGCTTCATTAGCGATTGTCGCGCTACATTCCTCGGTTAGCTTGACAGTGCTTGGCGGTATCTCGCGCTTGTTTCCCATGATGTCTTTGAAGTAGCGAGAATACGTCGGAACTTGTAGAGCATCAAAGAGCGGCATATTGATACTCAACCTGCGTACCATGTCAACAAATTTGTTGAACTGCTCATCTTCATGTTTACCTTTGCGGTATCGTGGCCTTGGTGGTAGAATCTTGGTGTCTATATCATCTAGCTCAAACTCCGGCTCTTCGGTGACTATCTCTGGCATAGGAGTAGGTGCCTTCTCCTTGATGATGGTCTCCACTTCAACTCTTGGCTTAGGCTTCCTTGCTCCCGCTGCATGTTCGGGTTCTTCGGTCTCCTTTCCCGAGCGAGTTTGAATTGCCTTAGCCGTCTCCGGACTTTGAGGTTGCCCCGACAGTTTTCCTTCATTGCTAGATAAGCGTCCGGCGAGCTGGGCTACTTGTGTTTCTAGCATCTTCATCATGTTGAGTACTTGAAGGTTAGAGCTCCCGACCTCCGTCACCTTGCCATCAATGTTCTCCAAGATCTTGTCCATAGCCTTGAACTTGGTGACGGTGTCCTTATTGATCTTGCCTTGCCCGTAGCGGAAGTTGGTTGGCGGAATCCATTCTCCCTTCTTCATGTAGTCGAGCATCTTGGCTTCCTTCGGGCAATTCTTTTGCACATGGCCGTACTCTCCACATTCTTCACATGTAGACCTTTCTTCGGCCGCCTTCAAAACAATAGCTTGGGCTTCTCTCTTTTCCACTTCCATCTTCTCCAACCTTCTCATGAGCCAGTCGATCTTCCCTTCTAGCACTTCCTCGCGTTCCACTTGTAATACACTCTTCGCGGCGCCCACGGCTTGGAGTGGTTGTAGGCGCCCCGATGATGCCCATGCGTCATTGTCCGCCACCTTCTTGAATAGCTTGAAAACTTGAGTAGGCATGAGCTCAATGATAGAACCTCCGGCCAATGCGTCAATGATCCCCCTTGATGCAGTAGTGAGGCCTTGATATAACTTCTGGACCACATCCTCCCTTGAGAACTTGTGATGAGGTACGGTGCGGATGTAGTCGTTGAAGCGCTCATAGGCTTCCGCAATAGTCTCCATCGGGGCTTGCGCGAATGTTGCAATCTTGTTGCACAGAATCTGGGTCTTGCCCGGCGAGTAGAACTCCGTCATGAACTCTTTCATCAAGGACTCCCAATTTTGCACCGTGTGCGGTGGTAGAGAATGAAACCATTGTAGCGCTCTCCCAAGTAGAGAGAACGGAAAGAGCCTCGCTCTTATTTGATCTTGAGTCATCCCTTGCATGTCGAAGGTGCGGCATAGTTGGAGGAACGCTTCAAGATGTAGATTAGCGTCTTCTTTTCCAGTGAAGGGCGAGCTTTGCACCATCCTTATGATTGAAGTCTTGATCTCGAACAGAACTCCGATGTTGTCGAGATTTTGGATCGGCAAGTCCCGAACGTCCGGAGTGCATAGCTCTCCGATCGTACGCTCCGGCTCCGGTAGCGCCATCCCTTGGTGAAGTGACGCCTCCTTTGGACTTGTTGGTGGAGTTGCTTGAGGTGAAGACGATGAATCGTCGGCTTCAACTTTTGGATCTACTAGTTCCGGCTTCCTTGATCGTGCTTCTCGTCTCCTTTGCCTGTAAATTTTTTCTGGATCATCCACAAAATTTTCGGGTTTGTTGGAGAGGCTCCCGTCCATCTCCTGTTAGGGGTTAGTGAAAAAGAAAAATATATCCGAGATCTAAAAGATGAATGTACAAGATCTAAAACATAAAAGAAAGATAAAGCAAAAATAAAGAAAACTCTAGATTAGATTGATTTTCGTGGAATAGATCCGTTTTTTTTAGTTAGCACACACAAAAAATAAGAGATCTAAAAAAGTCAAAAAGAAAAATCAAGAAATATTTACGAATGCAAGTAAGATTGGATCTTAAATCAATGATTCCCCGGCAACGGCGCCAGAAAAGCTTGTTGACGCTCCTTAGCGCCCCCGATTTATATACCGCAAGCGCACGGTTTCGTGTAGCTTTTCCCTTAGAGTATTCCCCCAAGGTTTATCAATCCACGGAACCAAAGAGACAAGAAACAATCTACTAGCATAGAGATTCCTTTCTGTGAGATGGCGAAAACGAATCTAATCTACTAAAAACACGACAAACGCCGAAGGTAGCAAGAGAAAGTTAGAGATAACCAATCTAGATCACCTAGATCATGCATATGTTGTAGTTCCAGCTAGATAAAGTGAAGTAAGATAGATGTGAATCTCAATGAAAAGCCTCATTAAACCCAAAATCTCCAATCCGATCCCTCGATACCCAACCTACTAAGTGGCAACGGCCTGTCACGACGCCACCCCTTTCAACGGGATACCCTGAAGCAAGTCGAACCCCCTTTGGTAGTTCCGCCATGAACCTCTAGCCACCATGACTACAAGATCATGCTAAGCGATCTATCTCGATAATAGATCTAGGATGAAGCGAACCCAAAGAAAAGAACGAAATCGAAAGAGGAGAACATGATCGCTAAACATTCGGAAACACAAATAACTTCACCATGAATGATAGTACATCACAAGATGACAATCGGGGCCCTACCTTGATCTTGATGATCCTAGCTCTAGAACTCCGACGTGGTCTTCCTTGCATGGTTCCCACATCGGCTAGGGCGAACCCTAGACAACTAGCACGACCCTCGGCTCTCCGAGAGGTGTCCCTCTATCTTCTCTGCTCCTTGGCGTCGTCTCCCGAATCGATCTCTGCGTGAACCTTGGGGAGGGGTCTTTAAATAGCCTTAGGGAACCCTCGGTCAAAGGGGAGGTCGAACCGATCTAAAAAAGGCCTGGGCCGGCTGGCCCAATGAGCCTAGGCCGGCCGGCCTGGGACTTTCCTTCGCCGGCTTGTGCTCAACTGTAACACCCTAATTTAAATTTCAGCATTTATTAATAAATTTAATTGGCTTTATTTAGATTTTCTAAGGTTTATTGTGCTTAGATGACATTAAATCTAATTTTGGTTCTTTAGTAATTAAAATTTTACCATAGGTTTAAATTTTGTGTTGCATTCATGCTGGTGCATAGCTTTTAATTGATTGAGTGTGGTTTGAATTCAAGTTTTTATTTTTGAATTCAAACTTGTTTGAATTAGAACTAGAAGTGAGAGAGAAATAGAAAAGGCAAAATCCAAATCCCAGCCAAAACCCCAAAACCCGGCCCAAGTCAACCCAGCACCGGCCCACTCCTCCCTCTCCTTTCCCCGCGGCCCAACCCGAGACGGCCCAACCCGAGACGGCCCAGCCAGCACCCCGGCCCGGCCTGCCCCGCGCTCCCGCTCGCGCAGCAGCCCGCAGAGCACGCGCCCCGCCCCTGCCAGCCCGGGCCCAGCCGTCAGCATCGTCCTCCTCCTCCCGCAACGCCCGCCCGTGATCACGGCCGCGATTCCCGCCGGCCTCTCCCTGGGCGCGCCTCCCCAAGATGCCCGGGGCCCCCTTTAATTGGCCCCGCAGCCCTGCGCCTCCCTCATCCTCCCATCCCCAGCCGCCTCGACGCAAACCCTAGCCGCCGTCGCGCTGCAACTTGCTCCGCCCGGAGCAGAGCCCGCGCCGCCGCGGCCACGCCCCTCCGCCACGCCGAAGCCCTGGCCGAGCAGGGCGTTGGCTCCGCCTCGACCTCAGGATCCTCTTCGGGCTCCTTGGCCCCGGACCGAGTCGCGCCTACGCCGGGATCCCGCCAGGGGCGTATCACCGGTGAGAGCTCCGCCGCCGAAATTACTCGCCGCTAGTGGTCCTCGGCCCTTCCTAACCCCTTGCTTGGCTTCGCAGTACTATCACTCGTCGATCCGTGCGACCCAGGAGACCCGAAGCTGCGCCCCATCGACCTCTCCCCAAACCCAGCGCCGACCCGCCGCCGTTTCACGCCGACGACCTCCCCTGCGCCACGCTCTCGACCGCCCCGAGCCCTCTATAAGCATCAACTCGCCCCTTTGTCGCTTTGGCACTAGTTTAGACGGGCCGTAGCCCATGGAACCCCCAGAACACACCGCGCCGGCGAGACCTCGCCGCGCCGAGCCGCCCCCACCGTCGCGCGGCCACGTCCGGTCCCCATCACACCTCGCAGAGCCCACCAGTGGCTTACGCGTGCCGCATAGGTGCTTCTAGGCCCCGGACCCGCTCGAATCCGTCCCGGGAAGGCCGAGTTCGGACTTCTCCGCCGCAGCGCCGCCGCGGGAGCAGAGCTCCGGCGACCCAGCGCCGCCGCCCGCGCCCCCAGCCGTTCTTGGCCGCCAGATCCATATGCGACGGCCTGGATTAGATCTTGGATCAAGCTAACTAGAACCCTCAGATCTGGATCCAGCGGCCAGAAACCGCGCGTACCGGTTCGGCCTTGACTTTTTGCTAAAGAGCCCTCAGTCTTCTGCTGAATTAACCCGCAGTCCACCGCCTTTGAAAAATAATTGCAGTTAAGCCCAAAATTTTGCACGGACCCCCCTGAGTTTTCCAGAAATCAAACCCGCCGTCCACCCTTGGCAGTTTTGCGCGTTAGCCCTTAGAACTAATGTTTATTTACGTTTTAGCCCTCGGTTTTCGCAGAAAAGTCCCTGGAACCCTGTTTTTATTACAAATAAGCCCCTAGAACTTGTTTTTAGCCTAGAAAACGCGTTTTAGCTCCGTTTTTAGTGTTCTTTATATCCACGCGATCGTTGTAACGCGTAGAATAGCTTTAGCTTAGTTTTTCTTGCTGTTTTTATGTATTGATGTACTGCTCTTTAGCTTTTGTTAGAGTTTGCTTGTCTGCTTATTATCATGCTTTGTTTTGGCCATGTGTTCGTGAGTAGACGTTGATCCATCTGAGGAGCCCCAGTACCAGTACCAGGAGCAGCCGTCTTTCGAGCAGTTTGAGCAGCAGCCAGAGCAGTACGAGGAAGGCAAGTGTAACATGAACAACCTATCACTTTTAAATACAATTTCATACCTGCATTTTAATACTGTATGCCTATAAGGATTTCCTAGCCACTTTATATCCTTTATATATATCCTTTGGGTTGCATTTTGGTTAGTTGTGCTGGGTTGCTGCGCTATAACACACTTTGGTCCTTTTTAATTAAATTGATTAATGGTTTACTTGAACTTAATTCTGAGAGTGGCACTCTGTGTGGCTTGAGTGGCTCACGTCTCGTTAAAAGATGGTTTTTGTAGAAACATGGTTTAGGGGGCCAGCACGGTGCTTACTGCCTGGTTGGCCACTCTCCATAAGGACCGGTTCATAGAGCGACAACCTGGGACAACAGCGCTACCACAAGGCTAGAATGGGATAGACTTGGCGTAATAATTAGATCTTTTTGGTTTGGAGTAACTTACCTGCGGGGCAAGAGTAGTAAGCTTCAATGGTCCCTGCTCCTCCGGTTTGGTCTGTGCTTGGATTGCGCTCCTGTGCTTGTACCCCCGGAGGTGGGCCCCATCGTCGCCGACCTAACTCTTAGCGGTTACGCCTTACCAACGAGATTCTTTGTAACGGCCTCGTAGTGAGTCGCTAGTCATCTCACCTAAGGAAGTGTGATGAACCTCTAGCGTAGCTCACGACTTGTGGGTAAAGATGTGCAACCTCTGCAGAGTGTAAAACTGGTATACTAGCCGTGCTCACGGTTATGAGCGGCCCAGATCCTCCTTTTGATTAGTGAAGTTATCTCCTTCCGACGAGGGAGGTGCTTCTCGGGGTTACCTTGGTGGCTTGGTTTCGGTTTGGTTCTCAGTAGTTTCTTAATTAATTCTGATTAATTACTATGTAACTAGGTTAATGGTAATTCATCAACTCGTAGTAAATAGCTTTAATAAAACTTTGCCAACATTTAAAAGCTAATGCAGTTGAGTCAGCCAACCTTAGAGCCTCATAGTTTGTGTTATACTTGTTGAGTACAAGTTGTGTACTCACTCTTGCCTCTTCTCTACTTTTTCCTCTTG
Organism: Panicum virgatum; assembly: GCF_016808335.1. NCBI lineage: Eukaryota > Viridiplantae > Streptophyta > Magnoliopsida > Poales > Poaceae > Panicum > Panicum virgatum. The sequence continues at coordinate 16,810,482 of NC_053146.1, read as the reverse complement.
GCTACGCTACTGCTGCTCAGTTCTTGCCGACACGAGGGAGTTCGTCCAGCGCTACCAGGACTACGAGGACTTCTAGGTGTTCGTCTCCCAGTCGACGTCCCTGTGGCGCCCTGCTTCAGCTTCGGAGAGCTTTTTATCGTATTTTGTACTTCGCTTCCGCTGTATCAGACATTTATGTCATTAATGTAATAAATAACATTCGTATTCGCTTTATTATATCTTTTTACGTGATATGTGCTATGATATATTGTTCATTCTGTTGTATATACGTGTGACTTGATCCTGGCACGTATATGATTGCTCGGTTTGTGTTCTTTTATAAACCGGGTGTTACAGAGTGGTATCAGAGCCGTATCGACTGTAGGACGAAGCCTAGATAGAACTGGTCGAGTTTTAGGACTTCTTCTCACCAATCCTTGCCTGCTGAAATTATTTTACTATTATACCCCTTGACTTCTATGACTTTTTACCCGTCTTGCCTTGATTTTTCACTCTGAAGAATAGTTTTCGTAGATTTTGGCCTGAATCAGTCATTTGACCACCATGAGTTAGCTAGGAGACCCTTTTATAATAAAACGATAGCACGTTCTGCGACGCGTTGTGCTAGTCGAGTCTTTTGTTAAACTCGGCTAAGTTGTGAAAATTGTCTGCTTATTGTTATGCTACATGTTTGATTTGGATTTTTGACTGATTGCATAGCTTAGTAGTTTAAATTTGTTTAAAGAAATTCACTCAGATGTTAAAGTTAACTAATTAATAAAATGAGTTAGATCGTTGGGGGTAAAACAATCCACTCTATCCTGTCTACTTTATCATGGCTGAGTCTTTTTCCGCAAAGAGTTATCATATCCATCTGAATTTATTCCTGCAATATCCTTACTCGTGAAATCTTTTGTCCAAAATCAGATGGTGAACACCAGGAGCACCGGTTCCGGTTCCGGCCAGCAGCAGGGTCAGAACAACCAGGGTACCGGGATCCCGATGCCGCCGCCTTTGACTCCGGAGCAGTACTTCCAGCTCCAGATGCAGATGATGGCTACCCTGAACAACACCGTTCAGGCTCTTCAGCAGGCTCACACTCAGCCTCCGCCTCCTCCACCGCCGCAGCCTCACGACAGGCGTGCTGAGTTCCTGAGGGGTCACCCGCCGACGTTCTCTCACACGTCCGACCCTCTTCAGGCTGACGACTGGCTCCGTGCAGTGGAGCGTCAGCTGGACATCGCCCAGTGCGATGATCGTGAGCGCGTCTTGTACGCAGCAGGACAGCTGCGAGGGGCAGCCTTGGACTGGTGGGAGTCCCACCCAGTTCATGACCGCGAGTTTCTCACCTGGCTCCAGTTCAGGGAGCGTTTCCGCAGCCACAATGTCCCCGCGGGCGTTATGAAGATGAAACAGAAGGAGTTCCTTGCACTGAAGCAGGTAATCTTAGATATAATCATTCAGCGGTTTCTTTTGAGCTAATGCCCATTGTTTTATCCTTATGAATCTTGAGTTAAACTTTCGATATCTATCTGTCTTTGTCACTTTAGGGGACTATGTCGGTCACGGAGTATCGTGATCGCTTTCTTCAGCTGGCTCGCTACGCCCCTGCCGAGGTTGCGGATGACCGCAAGAAGCAGGAGCACTTCATGGAGGGTCTTGAGGACTACCTCCAGTACGTGCTGCTCAACCTCCGCTTCGACGACTTCAACCATCTGGTTGACAGCGCACTCAACACTGAGCGCAAGCACTTGGAGATGGAGGACAAGAAGAGGAAGATTGTCCCCGTTGCTTCCGGCAGCAACACTCGTCCTCGACTCCAGCAGCCCCAGCAGTACCAGCCTCAGTACCGGCCTCCTCAGCAGTACCAGCAGAGGTCACCACAGCAGTACCCGCCTCGACAGCAGCAGCAGGCGGGGCAGGGCCAGAGGTTACCGGCACCTCCGGCTCGTGCTGCTCCACCGGCACCGCAGGCTCCACGTCCGGCAGCTCCTACCAGACAGCAGGCTCAGGGACCTCCTCGCACCTGCTTTCACTGCGGCCAGCCGAGGACTTCTAGGTGTTCGTCTCCCAGTCGACGTCCCTGTGGCGCCCTGCTTCAGCTTCGGAGAGCTTTTTATCGTATTTTGTACTTCGCTTCCGCTGTATCAGACATTTATGTCATTAATGTAATAAATAACATTCGTATTCGCTTTATTATATCTTTTTACGTGATATGTGCTATGATATATTGTTCATTCTGTTGTATATACGTGTGACTTGATCCTGGCACGTATATGATTGCTCGGTTTGTGTTCTTTTATAAACCGGGTGTTACATCAACTTTCTCCCCAAGTCTCCTGGAGTCTTCTAGAGTTTATGTCTTTCACGATTGCACCCATTTAGACGTCGTTATCTTCGAGATTTCTTTGAGGAGAAGGATAGGATGGAAAATCCTTCCTTAAATATCTCTTTGCTTTGCTTGGCCCCGAAGTATCTCGATCTTATCTTGTGGGCATTGTCTTTTGGGCTTCATTGGAGGGTGGATGTGCATGAATGGGCCTCTAATCATCATGGCCTTCGATCCTTTGTTCGGGCTTTGGCCTTTGTCTTTCTTCGTGTCATCGCGTGATCGTGGGCCTCACCATTTCATACTCCAAAATTGGTCAAAAACCTGCAAAAACGAAGTACCTCCAAAATATATGTGCAAACGCGAAAACGACCAATAATTGGGCCGAGGTTAGGATGGTTAGTGATTCTGATATTAAATTCATGCCATTATCAAAGTTAAACAGGGGATAAAATGGATACTTAAGGAGCGCCAACAGTCGTCCCGCGGCATCTTCGTCCTGGCCGCCGGCCATCGCCGCCGGCCGCCGCCACAGGCCGTCCGTCTCAGCGGCCACTGCCGCCCTTTGTTGTTGTTTCGATCTATATTGGTCTCCGTGGGTTTCACGGCCTGGACCCATAAACCGGCAGACCAGTCTTCCGTCGCATGGGTCCACAGTGGTCCGGGCTCCAACCCGGGCTGGAGATCAAAACGATAGGTCCGTGTGGGTTCGGTGCGGGCTGGTACCCGATTTTGCCGCACCGACGAACAGGCGACCCGGCACTATCACTACCTGCGGTCTACCCTAGTCACACCGTGGAGCACCATCATATCTGAAGGATCCCGCATACCCGGGCACCTTGCCCGCATATGAGGTCACTACCCTAGCACCCCCCGGGTCCCTCACCTTTCGGATGGACAGGTAAGATGCTAAGGCAAGCCCGAAAGCACAACGGACCGATATCCTTACCCAGATCATCTGGTCTAAGCAAGCAACTAGAATAACTTGATGAAGCACAGATCAAGGCTAAGCATGCTAAGAACATAGCAAGATAACCAAGAACGAACTCGATATGAATAATATAACGAAAGTCGGAATACAAAGCCATACCAGAGGCCGAGGATTGCTCGCTGACCCCGAGGACGACTGGATTCGCTAAGGAGATGAAGTACTAGCCTAGCTCCACTATCCTAAGGAGTACAAGTCACAAGAGAGTGTAGAGAGAGAGGCCTTCAAGTGGTGTGTGTGGTGAGAGTGGTGGGAGGCCCCTTATATAGCTCTTGAGGTCGGTTCCCACCATCTCTAAACATGGAAACATGCAAAACCGCCTTTGGGAGGATAGGATCAAGCTTCCCGCCAAAAATCAGCGGGAAAGGCTGACAGGTGGGGTCGGCCGACCCCCCTTGCCACTATTGGCCACCGTCCTTCTCTGGTACACTGCCTGGTGGGTCCTGATGTCTGATGGTCGGTGCCGGCGTTTGGTTGGTCGGTTTGGTCTGGTTTGTGGGCCTCCTTTGCTCATGTTACGCAGGACACGATTGTCTGTTACTTCTGTCTGCGTATTCGTCCTGTTTTTGTCTTATTCCGGACTTGTGCTCCTGAAAATATAAATCTTCGAAAACAACTGTGAAGCTAGATTAGTGATACAAATATGCGAGTAAGAGGTATAGTTTTTCTTGTTATATGAGTATAGTTGACAGTCATATTTCGCACTTAACGACCATCAATAGTTGTTGACGCTCCTTAGCGCCCCCGATTTGTATACCGCAAGCGCACGGTTCGGGTAGCTTTTCTCTTAGAGTATTCCCCCAAGGTTTATCAATCCACGGAACCAAAGATACAAGAAACAATCTACTAGCATGGAGATTCCTTTGTGTTGAGATGATGAAAAATGAATCTAATCTATTAAAAACGACAAACACCGAAGGTAGCAAGAGAAAGTTAGAGATAACCAATCTAGATCACCTAGATCATGCATATGTTGTAGTTCCAGCTAGATATAGTGAAGTAAGATAGATGTGAATCTCAATGAAAAGCATCTTTAAACTCAAAATCTCCGATCCGATCCCTCGATACCCCACCTACTCAGTGGCAACGGCCTATCACGACGCCACCCCTTTGGATGAAAGTACCCTGAAGCAAGTCAAACCCCCTTTGGTAGTTCCGCCATGAACCTCTAGCCACCATGACTACAAGATCATGCTAAGCGATCTATCTCGATAATAGATCTAGGATGAAGCAAACCCAAAGAAAAGAACGAAATCGAAATAGAGAACATGGTCGCTAAACATTCGGAATCACAAATAACTTCACCATGAATGATTGTACATCACAAGATCACAACCGGGGCCCTACCTTGATCTTGATGATCCTAGCTCCAGAACTCTGACGTGGTCTTCCTTGCAAGGTTCCCACGTTGGCTAGGGAAGCCCCTAGACAACTAGCATGACCCTCGGCTCTCCGAGAGGTGTCCCTCTATCTTCTCTACTCCTTGGCGTCGTCTCCCGAATTGATCTCTGTGTGAACCTTGGGGAGGGGTTTTTAAATAGGCTCAGGAAACCCTAGGTCAAAGGGGAGGCCGAACCGCCTCAAAAAGGGGCTGGGCCAGCCGGCCCAATGGACCCAGGCCGGCCGGCCTGGCCCATTCCTTCACCGCCTCATGTCCTCCTTTCTCCCCAAGTCTCCTGGAATCTTCTAGAGTTTATGCCTTTCACGATTGCACCCCATTAGACGTCGTTATCTTCAAGATTTCTTCGAGGAAAAGGATAGGATGGAAAATCCTTCCTTAAATTTATCTTTGCTTTCCTTAGCCCCGAAGTATCTTGATCTTATCTTTTGGGCTTTGTCCTTTGGGCTTCATTGGAGGGTGGATGTGCACGAACGGGCCTCTAATCATCATGGCCTTCGGTCCTTTGTTCGGGCTCTGGCCTTTGTCTTTCTTCGTGTCATCGCGTGATCGTGGGCCTCGTCATTTCATACTCCAAAATTGGTTAAAAACCTGCAAAAACGAAGTACCTCCAAAATATATGTGCAAACGCGAAAACGACCAATAATTGGGCCGAGGTTAGGATGGTTAGTGATTTTGATATTAAATTCATGCCATTATCAAAGTTAAACAGGGGATAAAATTGATACTTAAGGAGCGCCAACAATAGTTAGTTCCATGAATCATGATCCAATTGTATGATATCAATGAACATACCAATTGAGCAATTACTAAGGTGGATCACAAAATCACGAAACTAGCATGAGATGAGCTAAGCTTTCCACAAAGTGTGTGCACAAAATGACAATGTGAAAATCAAGTGCACAACTAGACATTTGAATGAGAAAACTTAGATCATATCATGCACGGAGGTAGCTCTATAATAACAAAGAATTGACAAAGATACCAAATTAAGGAGTTTTAGACCATGCATACCAATTTGAAAGTCTTGAAGTGAAGAGAACTTGGTACACCAAGGTGAGCAAATGTATGAGCACATAGCCTATGAACTTAGATATGGAAATTTAAGTTCAATAGAGCATGGCTCAATATGCATGAAAGCACACTACTTTATATAATCACTCTTGTAGAATAGTTAATTCACATTGAGAGTGAACAACATTCTCTTAGAGTGTTAACTCTGGAAAGAAACTACAAAAGATAAACTTGTAAACATGTTAGTCTCCAAAATCACAAACCATAGGATGAGCTCCCCCTATATGTGTGCATTTAGTGTTTGAATCACTAATCAAATGTATGCACATTGTTTTTGACAACAATGGGAAGTTTACTCTACAGCTTGTGATCATGATACACAAATGAAATACATAGCTCATGAAGTCCATATACCATGAAGGGTAACCTTGTGTAGTTTTCTACACACTTATCAAACCATGTAGGTTGCTCATGGGTTAGAGTTATGACACAAGCAACCCACCATATATAATACTAGAAAATGCAATGCATGCAATCATCCTAGCAAAAAGCATTGGAGCTACATGATGTTTGAATTGAAATCTAGCTACCATTATCTTATGGGGGGGGCTTGGGCAATAAGTGTCCAAGATGCGAGCTTGGCTTCTCTAGCTTGAATCTCTCATCTTGTAGTTAGCCAAGCCTCCAAATCCCCCGAAGTCATTCTTGGGCTTCAAGTCTCCTTTGGAACCCACACCATTAGGCCCCTTCATATTGGTGATGATTTCTTTGGGCACCCAAATAGAGTGATTCCAACTCCTTTCTTGCTTCTCAACCTTGTGAGCAACCACCTTACCATTTATCTTCTTTTTGATCACATAGGAGGTGCTATGGCTCTTGTTCCTCCAGTTGGGCTTGGTGTAGACGAGAGAACTCTTGATTGTAAGCTTCTTCTTGTTCTTCTCATCCGAAAGCTTCTTCTTTAGTTGAGGGCATTTGTTGGACTTGTGGCCTTCTTGATGGGATTTAGAGCAAGTCACAGTGGACCCCTTCTCAAGCTTCTTCACCATGTCTTCACGGTTATCTTGAGAAAGTTGGACAATGCTCTTGCCCTTCAATCTTGACAAGTCCTTCATGAGCCTTTCAACTTCTTTCTTGAGCTCATCATTCTCCTTTGCAATGTGATCGTCACATGATTCTACAATAACATCCTCAAAGCATTTCTCATTGCAAGTGTTAGATTCATCAATTAAATCAAAGCAAGAAGTTGAAGCATCTACCTTAGAAATTGAGTTTGTACTAGGGGTAGATTGCTTAGTTTCCAAAGAGTCATTAATTTTTGTAATGCTCTTAGTTTTTAATTTGAGCTCTTCATGCTCCTTGCCAAGCAATTAGAATTTGCACAATAAATCATCATAATTTATGGCAAGAGTAGCATTAAGATCATTGAGAGCACTACCATTTTTAGATTGTTTTTTAATTACTCTTTGGTGTTCATGTACTAAGTCAAGAAGCTCATCGTATGAAGGGGAATCGGAGTCATCATCACTTACATCGCTTTCCATACCTTGGGCCATAAGGCAAGTGTTTGATGATGACCCTATGTTGGTGCGGGTGGTGAATTTCCTATTTGATTCATCACTTGAGCTTGCGCTTGATTCTTCACCACCACTAACCCATTCACCAAAAATGACAAATGATTCATGTTTGGGCTTCTTCTGCTTCTTTTGTTGCTCCTTCTTGAACCTCTTCTCAACCTTGATATGTTGGTGGTGAGGCCCATCTTTGAGGAAGATCATGTACCCCATTGAGTTGATTTTCTTCAAGCATTTGTTCATCTTTTTGACTTGCTTGTAAATGTCGGGGTTCATTGGCTCTTTGTCATCATTTGAGGTGCTTCTTGCATCCTCCTCTTCCTCTTCAATTGAGCTACCTTTGATGGCCATCTCCTTAAACTTCTTGACTTGCTTGCATGCAAGTGCACTATGTGTTGGTGAAGGAGGTGGCGCTCTGGGCTTGATATCATGGCGTAGCTCATGGGCGATCACCTTGTTGAGGACTTGATTTGGTGTCAATGTATTGAGCTCCTTCTCATAAAGAACCGTGATCACCAAATCATAATCCGACCTCCGTAGTGAGTGAAGGATCTTGCGAATGAGCTCCGTATCATCAATTTGCTTCACACCTAAAGAATTGATCTCATTCACATGAGTGTTCAATCGTGAGTATACAGATTCGGTGTTTTCATCATCAAGTTGCTTAAAACTATTAAGCCTATCAATGAGAACATGATATCTTTCATTGGCTACATCCTCCGTGCCTTCATGGTTCTCAATGATAGTCTTCCAAAGTTTATGAGCATTTTCACAAGAATAAACACGGTTGAACACATTTCATTTAGAGATTGTTGGCGCTCCTTAAGTACCCCTTTTATCCCTTGTTTATCCTTGATAATGGCATGAATTCAATATCAAAATCACTAACCGTCCTAACCCCGGCCTAATTATTGGTCATTTTCACATATGCACATATATTTTGGAGGAACTTCGTTTTTGCAGGTTTTTGGCCTATTTTGGAGCATGAAATGACGAGGCCCGTGATCGAGCGCTAACACGGAGAAAGACGAAGGCCAAAGCCCAAAGGAAGGACCAAAGTCCATGTTGATTCGAAGCACATTCATGCACATCCATCCTCCAAGAGAGCGCAAAGGACCAAGCCCACGAAGATGAGATCAAGATACTTCGGGATTAAGCAAAGCAAATGAAGATTTAAGGAAGGATTCCCTATCCTATCCTTTCCTCGAAGATATCTCCAAGATAACAACGTCCAAAGGGGTGCAATCGTGAAGGACAGAAACTCTAGAAGATGCGAGGAGTCTGCACGCCAAAGATGAGACCGAGGCGAGCCCGAAAAGGGGTAGGCTGGCCGGCCTAGGCCCATGGGGCCGGCCGGCCCAGCCCTTTTCTGAGGCGGTTTGGCCTCCCCTTCGACCGGTGGCTTCCTTGGCTTATAAATAGCTCGCACCTTATTCAACACGAGGCATCCATCCACCCAGAACTCGACGAAAACCTAGGGTCAAGACCGGAGGGAGACGACGGCTGCCGCAAGTCTTCGAAGTTGTCTAGGAGATGGCTTAGGCCGACCCTAGCCGCCATGGCCTCCCTGCGTGGTTGTGCCATGGCGGAGTTCAAGAGCTAGTTGGATTCATCGATGGTGTGCACATGGCGGTGATGATCCTAACGAATCTATTATGTGAGTAATGATAATCATGTCTTCCGAATCTATTAGCGATCATGTTCTCCTCTTTCGATTTTGTTCTTCTCTTTGGGTTTGCTTCATCTTAGATCTATTATCGAGATAGATCGCTTAGTGTGATCTTGTAGTCATGGTGGCTAGAGGTTCATGGCGGAACTACCAAAGGGGGTTCGACTTGCTTCAGGGTATCCCGTTGAAAGGGGTGGCGTCGTGACAGGCCGTTGCCACTTAGTAGGTTGGGTATCGAGGGATCGGATTGGAGATTTTGAGTTTAATGATGCTTTTGATTGAGATGCATGATTTATCCGCTTGTTAGCTTGAACTACAACTAGATGACGATAGGCCTAGTCATATCTTTGGTTTTGCTATGATTAAGCCTATATTCATGGATGAGATCAACCTTTACATATCACTCATATCTATCAAAGGTTTATCCTTTATATGCAATCAATGCTTCATGTTAGGATAGATCCGTTAGATTAGATGAAAAACCTTGGGGGAATACTCTAAGGGAAAAGCTACACGAACCGTGCGCTTGCGGTATACAAATTGGGGCGCTAAGGAGCGTCAACAGAGATGGTAAGATTATGCTTTTGGCGGTGGCGTCATATTATCTCTCTTGTTTACTATTGCTTTTAGTTCCATCACTAACTACTCTCCAAACATTTAGGCCCGTTACTTGGAGATGGGCTTCCATTAAAACCTTTCAATATTGGAAGCCCGTGCCATCAAACCGTGGAGCATTTCTAAAGGGATCCATCCCTTCCCCAAAGAGCTAACTCACTAGGCGGTGAAGCCCAAGCGATCAAATGAGCCGGTAAACACAAATTGCCAATGGAATTGGCTTTTTTTGTGAGAGAAGTGAGTCCCGGCTCTGATACCAATTGAAAGTGATCGGATCGTGTGCTCTAGCCTAAGAGGGGGAGGGGGTGAATTAGGCAAGTTAAAATCTTAACTTATGGCTCCAACTAATTTGCACAATATTAAACTAAAATATGCTATCTATATGTGCAACTATGATTTTTGTAGTGTGAAACTCCTATCCCAAAAGAGTTTAGCAACCTATAGCCTTTCCTATCAAAATGCTATTCTATGAAAGTAAGCACACAAGGATGCTAGTATAAAATGTGGAAACGTAAAGAACAGGATAGGAGGAAGCAAACTCTTGACGCGGCTGTTTATCCCGTGGTTCGGTTAGCCACAAAGGCACACCTACATCCACGTTGTTGAAACATTCACTAAGAGTATTGCTTCTCGGCAATCAAGTCTCTTCCATGATCAAAACCACAGTCACCATGATCCCGATTTCCACTAAGGAGCTTCTCCACAAAGGATGGGGGTCTCCACGTCCCCCGCACAAGGTTGTCCACGCCACTCCACACCAAGTCGGAGGGTCGTTGATGTTGCCGGTGAGCCTCAAAACTCCAAGGGGTCGGCGCACCAAGATATCTTGTTGGTTCACTAAAGAACCACATCACAAAGGCTCAAAGCCTTGCTCTCTCACTCTCTAAAGAGCTAACCTAGCACAAACACTCTCAAAGATGTGCTAAGGACTAAGGATATGATCACTAAGCTCTTGGATGGCTTGGAGGTGTTCTTGAATGTGGGTGTGATGTCTCTGAACTCCAGCAACCTTGAAATGCCTGGGGGATAGCATATATATAGCCCACCAAGTCCATAGAGCCGTTTGTAGCCGTTGGGCTTTTTCTGCGCAGAGCACCGGTTATACCGGTGAGGTGGCACCGGTGCAACCGGTCACTCACAGCTTCTGCACTATCCGTTGGCCTTCTGACAGCTGACATGGCTGTCACCGGTTAGACCGGTGTGTTACACCGGTGGCTCACCGGTTCAACCGGTCCTGAAAAAATCTGCCTTCACTTCCTTGCGGCTGATGTGGCATTGCACCGGTGCATTGCTCCGGTGGGCACCGGTTCAACCGGTCCTGAAGCAACTGCTCTTCCTTGCTTGACATCGTCTATGAAGGATAGTATGGTGCTTGTTAGCATTTCATAGCATCATCACTAGGAGTGGTTAGTTCCTAGCAACCGTTGTAGCATTTCACCCGGAAGTTTTCAGGGTATCATCATTTATATTTTCCCAAGGGATGGCTAGGTTGTGTAAAGTGTATTTACTTAGTTGCATAACCATGACACGTATGAAGTAAGATGAAGACCACTGACTATACAGGGGTAAGTGATAAATAAAAGATGGGATAATGTGACACATAGAACAGCCAACTCTCATGAATAAAGAATAAACAAGCACACCTATGGTTAGTGGGAGCATAGGGACAGATTCGTAGTATACTATTCATGCTAGCGGATAAGTTACATTAGCCACATTGCTTAGAGCTGCAGGTGCCGGGAAATTAGGGATATTGGGGAGAATGACCCGCATTGGAGAACATCCAGTCCCGTTTCATCTTTGCATGAACTCCTACACAGTACCCGAATGTCAGGGAGTACGCTAATAGAGAAGAAGCTTCCCGGCAGACTGATAGGGTTGTCACCACCTGCGGTCTACCCCAATCACACAGTGGAGCACCGTCATATCCGAAGGATCCCGCATATCCGGGCACCATGCCCGCATATGAGGTCACTACCCTAGCACCCCCGGGTCCCCCACCCTTCGGATGGACAGGTAAGATGCTAAGGCAAGCCTGAAAGCACAACGAACCGATATCCTTACTCAGATCATCTGGTCTAAGCAAGCAACTAGAATAACTTGGTGAAGCACAGATCAAGGCTAAGCATGCTAAGAACATAGCAAGATAACCAAGAACGAACTCAATATGAATAGCATAACAAAAGTCAGAATACAAAGCCATACCAGAGGCCGAGGATTGCTCGCCGACCCCAAGGACGACTGGATTCGCTAGGGAGATGAAGTACTAGCCTAGCTCCACTACCCTAAGGAGTACAAGTCACAAGAGAGTGTAGAGAGAGAGGCCTTCAAGTGGTGTGTGTTGTGAGAGTGGTGGGAGGCCCCTTATATAGCTCTTGAGGTCGGATCCCGCCATCTCTAAACATGAAAACATGCAAAACCGCCTTTGGGAGGATAGGATCAGCGGGAAAGGCTGACAGGTGGGGTCGGCCGACCCCCCTTACCGCATTTGGCCACCGTCCTTCTCTGGTACATTGCCTGGTGGGTCCTGATGTCAGATGGTAGGTGCCGGGGTTTGGTTGGTCTGGTTTGTGGGCCTCCTTTGCTCTTGTTACGTAGGACACGATCGTCTGTGACTTCTGTCTACATATTCGTCGTGTTTTCGTCTTATTCCGGACTTGTGCTCCTGAAAACATAAATCTTCGAAAACAACTGTGGAGCTAGGTTAGTGAAACAAATATGTGAGTAAGAGGTATACTTTTTCTTCTTTTATGAGTATAGTTGACAGTCATATTTCGCACTTAACGACCGTCAACAACACCCCCAAGCTAGCCTTTTGCTCGTCCCTGAGCAAAACAAGGCGCTCGTTGTTGATCAGGAGTTGCTACAATGTTGAATTTCCAACTTATACTTAGGAACAACCGAATGCTTCTTAGCTTGATTTTGAATAAGTTGACTTTTGTTCTTACCTCTTTCCTTACTCCTGTGGAGCTTATAGCTTCATCTCATCTTTGACGGTTGAGAGTCAGAACAGTATCATAGAGTGCTCATATTTCTTTCTCTTTAGTTCAACCATCAATCCAGGGGTTTTGTAAAGTTTTCAAAAGAAATGTATAAAGTTCCTCGGATGATCTCTCGGATCGCTCAGTGTGTATGAATCTTTACCAAGGCTTTTTATTGTGCCTTTCTTCCTCAACCTATCTCTAATGGATATTTTTGTTGAGCTGTAGGTATGGAGGATTTGAAGGCATACCTGCTTCTCATATTTTGCTAAGTCAAAGACCGGATCCAAAGGAGAAACAAGTCATAAATCTTGATCAAGATGTACAAGTGTGTGGATATTTTTGATGGATGGTGTATGAACTCCTTTGTATGCACCATCTCTCTCTTTTTCTTTCTTTTTGGATAAGGGGCTATCTTTTTCTCTTTTTTTGACATGCCTAAGCAAGTGGCATACCTTCTTTGGGTATGCATCTTTTATTCTCTCTTTTTTTTGACATGTCGAAGCATGTGGCATACCTTTTTTGGGTATGCATCTTTTATTTTCTCATAGCCCCATATCCTTGATGTATTTTTTGAGAGAGAGGTGTCATACATGGACTTGGAGTTTTATTTTGTGAATGGATGAAATTTTGCTTCTAGTGTAGAAGCATAGCATGTGGTGGAAATGTGTACATGATCTTGATCATGGGAGTATGAAATGAATCTCACTAAGGGTCACAACAATTTGACAAAGCTCAATGAGATAACAAGTTGCATATGTGGAAGGTTTTGCAATGAAAAACAACATATGGCTTTGGATAGGAATTTTTATATCATCGAGGAACTTTATTATGTTTTTGTATTTTCAAAATTAAATACTCCGGATGTCAAGTATCACATAAGAGAAGATCATAGCAACTCTACTTAACCATATCATAGCTCACAACAACTTAGATTCAGATCATGTTTTTTGCTACCCACAAGTTTCAAGTTTAAGGTTTGAACATTTTAAGCCACCAAACCCAAAACTAAGTAGAGCATAAATGTAACACCCGGTTTATAAAAGGACATAAACCGAGCAATCATATACGTGCCAGGATCAAGTCACACGTATATACAACAGAATGAACAGTATATCACATCACATATCACGAATAAGACATAATAAATCGAAATACGAATGTTATTTATTACATTAATGACAAAAAATGTCTGATACAGCGGAAGCGAAGTACAAACACGATAAAAACTCTCCGAAGCTGAAGCAGGGCGCCACAGGGACGTCGACTGGGAGACGAACACCTAGAAGTCCTCGTAGTCTTGGTAGCGCTGAGCGAACTCCCTCGTGTCGGCAGGAACTGAGCAGCAGTAGCGTAGCCAGGAGGAAAAAGTAGAGAAGAGGCAAGAGTGAGTACACAACTTGTACTCAACAAGTATAACACAAACTATGAGGCTCTAAGGTTGGCTGACTCAACTGCATTAGCTTTTAAGTGTTGGCAAGATTTTATTAAAGCTAATTACTACAAGTTGATGAATTACCATGAACCCAGTTACATAGTAATTAGTCAAATTTAATCATGATACTACTGAGAACCAAACCAAAACCAAGCCACCAAGGTAACCCCGAGAGGCACCTCCCTCGTCGGAAGGAGACAACCCCACTAATCAAAAGGAGGATCTGGGCCGCTCATAACCGTGAGCATGACTAGTATACCAGTTTTACACTCTGCAGAGGTTGCACAACTTTACCCACAAGTCGTGAGCTACGCTAGAGGTTCATCACACTTCCTTAGGTGAGATGGCTAGCGACTCACTACGAGGCCGTTACAAAGAATCTCGTTGGTAAGGCGTAACCGCGAGAGTTAGGTCAGCGACGATGGGGCCCACCTCTGGGGGTACAAGCACAGGAGCGCAATCCAAGCACAGACCAAGCCGGAGGAGCAGGGACCATTGAAGCTTACTACTCTTGCCCCGCAGGTAGCAGGGACCATTGAAGCTTACTACTCTTGCCTCGCAGGTAAGTTACTCCAAACCAAAAAGACCTAATTAGTAAGCCAAGTCTATCCCATTCTAGCCTTGTGGTAGCGTTGTTGTCCCAGGTTGTCGCTCTATGAACCGGTCCTTATGGAGAGTGGCCAACCAAGCACTAAGCACAGTGCTGGCCCCCTAAACCATGTTTCTACAAAAACCATCTTTTAACGAGACGTGAGCCACTCATCCACACAGAGGGCCACTCTCAGAATTAAGTTCAAGTAAACCATTAATCAAATTAATTAAAAAGGACCAGAGTGTGTTATAGCGTAGCAACCTAGCACAACTAACCAAAATGCAACCCAAAGGTATATATAAAGGATATAAAGTGGCTAGGAAAGTCCATATAGGCATACAGTATTAAAATGCAGTATGAAAATGTAATTGAAAGTGATAGGTTGTTCATGTTACACTTGCCTTCCTCGTACTGCTCCTGCTGCTGCTCAAAGTGCTCGGAAGACGGCTGCTCCGGGTACTGGTACTGGGGCTCCTCAGATGGATCAACATCTACTCACGAACACATGGCCAAAACAATGCACAATAATAAGCATACAAGCAAACACTAACAAAAACTAAGAAACAGTACATCAATATATAAAAACAGCACACTAAACTAGTCTAAAACTATTCTACGCGTTACAACAATCGTGTGGACATAAAGAACGCTTAAAACGGAGCTAAAACGCGTAATCTAGGCTAAAATCAAGGTTCAGGGGCTTATTTGTAAGAAAAACAGGGTTCCAGGGGCTTTTCTGCAGAAACAGAGAGACTAACACGTAATTAAACTAAAGCTTCAGGGTCTAACTTGCAAAAACTTCAAGGCTGGACTGCGGGTTCTATTTCCAAAGAGCTCAGGGGGCTAAGTGTTAAAACCTGGACCTAAACCTAATTATTTATCAACAGGCTTGGACCGCGGGTTGATACGAACAAAACAGAGGGGTTCTTATGCAAAATGACCGGCGAACCGTTATCTTTGAATCGCGGCCGTCGGATCTGGATCGAGAGGCTCATAACAGACCGGTTTTGGATCTAATCCTAGCCGCCAGATCTTGATCGGATGGCCACGGGCGAAGGGGCGCGCGGGGCGGCGGTGCTCAGTCGCTGGTGAGCCATCCCGTGGCGGCGCTTCACCGGAGCTGGCCAAAATCGGCCGTTCGGGGGGGGGGGCACTTCGAGCGGGGCTTGGCCTGGGAGCATCTACGAACCACGCGTGATCCACCTGAGCGCTAAAATCCGGGAACCGGAGCTCGGGATGGCATGCGCGTCGGCGACGGCGGCTCTGCGGCGGTGGGAAACGACGACGAGCGGTGTTTTAAGGGCGCCAGGGCTTCGGACTATGAGATCTAGTGCCAAAAGGACCAGGGAGAGTTGCGGGTGCTCACCGTGGTTTGGTCCGGGCGTGGGCGCGACGCAGACGAGCCAGCGGCGAGCTCGGGCGGAGGCACACGGACGGAGTTCGAACGGAGTTCGGGGAGAAGGCATTGCGATGGAGCTCCGAGCGTCGGGACCCCCGGGTTTGACTCCTGGACGCGCAAGGATCCTTCTACGGCGGCTCTGGTGGGCTGGAAGGTGGTGGAGCGGCGGTTCTGCGCCGGCGCAGAGGCACTGCGAGGCCGAGCGGCGCGGGGACGTGACGCCGATGAGCTGGCGGCGGATGAGGAAGGCAATCCCCGGCTGCTGCGCCGGTGATTGCGGAGCGGGCATTGCGCGGAGCAGAGGACGCGGGGAAGAAGGTGACCCTGACCTGTGGGCCCGGCGTGGCAGCGAGGGGGAAAGGCGACGCGCGGGCGGGCGCTGGCTGGGGTCAGGCGCGGGGATGGGCCGGGGGCGCGTGCGCGTTGCGCTGGCTGGCGAGCGGGGCCGGCGGAGAGGGGGGTGAAGCGGGCTTGCGCGGGGTAAGGGAGGACCGGGCCCAGGTAGGGAGCCGGGCCGTGCGTTGGGCGGGGAGTGTGAAGTGCTGGGCTGGCCGAGCGGAGGGAGGGAGCGAGCGAGACGTGGCGCTGGCGTGCGGGTGCTGCTGGGCTGCTGACTTGTGGGGCCTCCTCGTCAGCCGGAGAAAGCGGCGCGGCGCGGAACGCGGGCAGGCGCGGGGTGACACTGACGCGCGGGCGTGCACGGCGGGGAGCGAGCGCGCGTGGGCTGTGCGGGACGCTGGGCTGCAGTGGGAGCAGGCCCGTGCGGAGCACGGGAGGGTGCGGGCCGGCGCGTGGGGGCAAGCCTGGGAAGAGGGGAAGTGGGCTGTGCGGAAGAGGAGAAGAGTTGGGCCGGTAGCTGGGTTGCCTGGGCCGAGGTAGTGGGCCGGACTGGGTTTTGGATTTTCTTGTTTCTTTTCTATTCTATTTCTAAAGCAAACACTCAAATTCTAATTGAATTCAAACTTGAATTTGAATCCAACCCTAACACTCAAACAAAGTGAAAACCATGCACCAGCATGAATGCACCAACAAAGTTTTAACCTTAGACAAAATTTTAATTACTTATAGAACAAAAATTTAGATTAAATGTAAGTCTAACACAATAAACCTTAGACAATTAAATGAAGCCAATTAATTTTATTATTAAAGCTGAAATTTAAATTAGGGTGTTACAATAAAGTTGTAACTAAGCATATGAAGGAAATTAACAGAGCAACTATTCATCATCTCAACAAGAAAAACTTACACCATGCTTACTACACATATTAAAAGAAAATAGTTTTGATGTTTTCTAAATTTTGCAGATTTTTGTTTGCTTTTAGTTATGCAAATTTTTATGGATTTTCTGATTTTGCAAATTTGTATGGGTTTCATGCAAAGTTATGAAAGCAGTAAAGATAAATGATACAAGTTACCTCTCATGGGGGGCCTCCCCCAAGCTAGCTTCAGGCTCACTACGACTGGTCGGGGTTGAAACCCGTCCAGCGGCAGTATGCCCTCCACTCCTCCTGTCGCAGCAACTGCAACTGCTCCATGTCGTGGATTCTTTCGCCAGTGTGACGCTGCCATGCTTGGGTATTGTCGATGTATTGATTCAGCGTTTCTTGTATGTTGTCACCCTATACCTGCAGCTCACCTAGCTGCTAGGTGATGGCACCGAAATCTCGGGACGAGGACGTTCGTCTGATGAGGTTCGGGGCTCCATCGGAGCTGGAACTGGTGGACCGGCGGCCTGGTGCCTGCCGTGTCCACTCCTCAGTGCTGGCACTGTGCCATGACGAACCACCGGCCTCATGCTGATATGAGTGATGTTGCTGCTGAGGCGGTGGTGTCGGCTCTGCCTCCATTCTGGTCCTGCTTCTTGTCATCCTGCCAGGCAAACCAGAAGATCTTTGCCTACGACCTCGTTCTCGTGGAACGAGAGGGTTGATTAGCGAATGGCAATTATACAAATAAAACTCTACATTGGGCAGCGGAATCTCATTTTTATAGACCAAGTAAAAGAAAATCAAAGAGTCATTTGGGCCTTTCTTGAGTGTGTGACCTTGGATATACGCACGGTTGCTCTCAATGAAAGGAACAGAATTCCCCTCTAAGGCACCGATACGTGTAGCGATATGAGTAATCAAAGAAGTGCACTCAATAGGACCCGTCATCTTGAAATTCAAAAGCCATTGCTTAAACAAAGCTTGCGCGGTGTAACACCCGGTTTACAAAAGGACATAAACCGAGCAATCATATACGTGCCAGGATCAAGTCGCACGTATATACAACAGAATGAACAGTATATCACAGCACATATCATGTATAGGGATATAATAAAATGAGTACGAATATTATTTATTACATGAATGACAAAATGTCTGAACAGTATACTAGAAGTCCTCATAATCCTGGTAGCTTCGGGTGAACTCCTCCGCGTCGCCGGGAACTGAGCAGCAGTAGGGTGTCCCCAAAGAGAACAAGAGGAAAAGAGTAGAGTAGGCAAGAGTGAGTACACAACTTGTACTCAATAAGTATAACACAAACTATGAGGCTCTAAGGTTGGCTGACTTAACTGCAATAGCTTTTAATCTTGGCAAAATTTTATTAAAGCTATTTACTACAAGTTGATGAATTACCATACCCCAGTTACATAGTAATTAATCAGAATTAATTATGATACTACTGAGAACCATACCAAACCAAACCACCTGGGGAACCCCCCCTAATCAAAGGAAGATAACCCCACTAATCAAAAGGAGGATCTGGGCCGCTCATAACCGTGAGCACGGCTAGTATACCAATTTTACACTCTGCAGAGGTTGCACATCTTTACCCACAAGTCGTGAGCTACGCTAGTTGTTCATCACACTTCCGTAGGTGAGATGACTAGCAAACTCATTACGAGGCCTTTACAAAGAATCTCGTTGGTAAGGAGTAACCGCGAGGGTTGGATCGGTGATGATGGAGCAGGTCTAGTGGGCGTCAAGACACAAAAGCACAGACGAGGCCACTCAGTACGAGGGCCATAGAAGCTTACCACCCTTGCCCCACAGGTAAGTTACTCCAAATCAAAAAAAGACCTAATTAGTAAGCCAAGACCGTCCCATTCCAGTCTTGTGGTAGCGCTGTTGTCCCAGGTTGTCGCTCTATGAACCGGTCCTTAGGGAGAGTGGCCAACCCAGCACTAAGCACCGTACTGGCCCCCTAAACCATATTTCTAGAAAAACCCATTTTAACGAGACGTGAGCCACTCAAGCGGGCCACTCCCAGAATTAAGTTGCATATACCATTAATCAAATGAATTAAAAAGGACCAAGTGTGTTATAGCACGGCACCTAGCACAACTAACCAAAATGCAACCCAAGGGATATATATAAGGTAATAAAGTGGCTAGAAAAGTCCTTATAGGCATACAATATTAAAATGCAGTATGAAATTGTATTTAAAGGTGATAGGTGTTGTTCATGTTATACTTGCCTTCCTCAAAGTTCTCCTGCTGCTCAAACTGCTGTGAAGACGGTGGCTGCTCCGGGTACTGTTACTCCTCTGAAGGATCAACGTCTACTCACGATCGCAACGCCAAAAACAAGTCCAGCATATACACATACATGCAAACAAGAGCGAACACTAAGAAACAGTATAACAATACATAAAAACAGCAAACAAAACTAAGCTAGAACTATTCTACGCATTACAACGATCGCGTGGACATAAAAAACGCCTAAAACGGAGCTAGAACGCGAAAACTAGTCCTAAAACAAGATCTAGGGTGTAAACGGTAAGAAAAAACAGAGTTTCCAGGGGTTTTCTGCAAAAACCAGGGACCTATACGTAATTAACGGGTAGATCCAGGGGCTAATGTGCAAAAACACCAAGGCTGGACTGCGGACCCAAAAACTGGAAAGCTCAGGGGGGTCCGTGCAAGAATCAGGGCTGTTCTGCAATTATTATTGAACAACAGTGGACCGCGGGTTGATTTCAAGGAAACTGAGGGGCTCTTTAGCAAAACTGTTAGGCCGAACCGGTACATGTGGATCTGAGCCATTGGATATGGATCTGACAACTCGGACCCGATCTGAGTCTAGATCTAATCTCGCGCGCTGGTTTCTGATCGGACGGTCGGGAAACAACACGGCGACGGGGTCGGCGGCGGGACTCGCCGGTGGCATCTTTCCGTCGTCGGCGCCGCGCTCGGGCCCGCCGGAGTTCACCGTAAATAGTGCTCCGGGGGTCAAATTGACTCGGGCTTGGGTCTAGGAGGGTCATCACGCCATGCGTGATCCACCTGAGGCATCAGCTAGGCACGGCAGGGCTCAAAGCGGCGAGCGCGACTACGGCGGCGGCTCTACGTGGTGGTTCTCGCCGGCGTGCAGCGTGCGGACTGCTCCAGGGCTGGTTCAGGGGTGCAAAGGGCGCGTGAAGGCTCAGTGAAGCAAGTGCAAGACGATGCAGGGCTCGCACGGCGCTGGCTGGCACGACAGTGAGTTTGCCACGGCGAACTGCGGGGCTGCGCGGCTGCTGAACACCGGCATGCGGCGTCCGTGCTGTTCTGGTGCTGGGAAGTGGGCGTGGAGAGGTCGTGAAGGTTGCGCAACATGAGGGCTCACGTGAGGTGTTGTCGTGCTGCAGAGACTCCGCCACGGTGGAGCCATGGCGTGCGTGGCGGCAAAGTGCCGGCGCACATCGTGCCGGTAGCTGGGGGTGGCCTACGGGCTAAATTAACCTAGCGCAAAAGGAAACAGGGGGCCCTGGGGTGCTTACCGAGGGTCGAGATCAGGTGAAGCCATAGCGCAAGGTCACTGGCGTCGAGGTCGTGCGGTGGAGATCGGCGCTGCGCTCGCAGAGAGGGCGGTGCAGGGGCGCTCCGGGCTTCTGACCCCCTCGAGTCGACACATGGTGTTGCTGCGGAGGTGTACAAGGGGTCAGGACGAGCTAATGGCCACCGGCAGCGAGGAATTGCTCGGAGCTCGGTGCTTACCGGAGTTGGGAGCTCGGCGCGATTCCAGCGATGCAGAGGCTTAGGGCCGGTGCTGAGGATTCAGAGAGCTTTGTGGGCCTACAGCAGAGCTATTGCGGGGCACGGGGTGGCCTGTGGTGTAGCGGAGTGGCATGGACGTGGCGGCGTAGAGCGGTGGCACGGCGTAGAAGGTGCGGCGTGGCGTGCTTTGGGTTCGGGGCTGCACAGGAAGGCAATATGCGGCGCAGGAGTCTCGGTGCAGGATTTAAAGAGGGCAGGGCCGGTGATTGTGGTGCGCGGCGAAGGAAGGCGAGCGCCGGGGATCTCGGCGAAGTTCGGCACGGATTCTACGCGAGGAAAACGAATCGCGAGCAACGGCCTGCGATCGCGGGTGCTCGGGATATGGCTTCTAGAAGGTGAGAGCGTGGGTGCGGCTGGCCAGTGGGCCGGCGGAGCTGGGGTGGTCCACGGGGCAGCGGGGTCGCGGCGCGGGCAACGCGAAGCAGCGCAGAGGAGTCCCGGCTCGAGGAGGAAGAAAGGAAGGGAGGAGAGGGCACTGGCGCGTGGGACTGGGAAGTCAGACGCAAAGCGGGGTGAACGGGCGAGCGGCCGAGCGCGAGCGAGCGGGTGCGCTGGATGACGAATGGGGCTGCCCTGTCGGTCGGGCGCGAACGCGCGGGCGAGCGAACGCGGGTTGGAGCGGAAGCACGCTGGAGCTGGGCCTCGCGGCGAGTTAGGGCCGGGGGAAAGAGGGGGTCGGACCAGGGGAAAGAAAGGGCAAGTGGGCCGAGCTCGGGCTGCTGGGCTGAAGGCGGTAGCGGGCCGAGCGGGAGGCGGGGCGAGCTGGGTCGCGGTGCTGGGCTCACGGGGGAAAAAGCAAGGTGGAGAGGGCTGGGCTGCTTGCGGGTTTGGGCTGGTTTTCCTTCCTCTTTTTTTTTTCCTTTCTCCTTTTCTATTCCCTTTCCTTTTTCAAACTCAACTCAAATCTGATTTGAATTCAAATAAAATTTGAATTCAACTCCTATGCACTCAAACCAATAAAATAAATGCACCAGCATGAATGCACAAACATGTTTAACCTAAAATTTTTAATTACTTGCGAAAAGAAAATTAACTTAAATGCAAGGCTAAGCATATAAACCTTAGAAAATTAAATAAAGCCAATTAATTTTATTATAAAAGATGAAATTTAAATTAGGGTGTTACACGCGGGGGAGATTTTGATCTTGTTGACCATGGCATAAAGAATGAGCAACTCATCATTGCGCACGGGTCGGACATCATCTCTTGGAAAGATAGTGATGGTCAACCACTTGTGCATCTACTGAAGAGTTGGATTATGAATGTTGCCGCACCGAGGTGCGAACTTGAAATGGACAACTTGACCTGAAATCCGGCCCCAAAACTCATGACGATTAAAACCTCGGCAAGCTTGATCGAGAGAAATCGGCCAACGTTTGTTGAAATCGAGGTGGCCGGCAAAAGTTTTCCAAGAAAGTAAATATTCTTTCCCGAAAGTTTGAGAGAGTTTGAGAGAGAGTGAGTGAATGAGAGTTGAGTGTGAGAGCTCAACACACCGCTCGGCCTCTATTTAAAGGGAGAAGCCCGGGCACAACGGCTAGAAGATGGGCATAACGGCTAGTAGACGTTGGAGAAAGCTGACATGGGGGAGCTGACAGGTGGGGTCGGCCGACCCTAGGATTTAGCTGGCCCCCCTATGGGGCCTCTGGCTGACATCCAGGGCCCAGGTGTCCTCCAACGGCTCTAAGTTTTGAAAACCTGAGTGCACGGCCAAACTTTTTCTCGAAAGATGTTCAAATTTATTTTTCATGGGATTTTCATGCTCGGAAATGTTTTTGGATTTTTGTGAAAAACAGAAAAGGTGCTAGAAAAGTTTCTAGCATGCAAAGGTGTTTTGAAAATTTAAATATGCAGTGGGAAAAATCGAAAAAAATGAGAAAAGCAAAATGGTGGAGAGTGAATATGAGATATGTACCGATTTACCTTCGGCAAGGACTCGTCATTTAGAGTCTGATGAGCGGGACCTTTCTCCTGCGTTGATTACCAATGCTCGGCTCATCATGGAGAATTGGACGAGGACGAGCTGGCAACCTTACGCCACACCTTCTTTGCACGTCTTTTCTTGGATCGTGTGGTCGTAGGTCTTGGTAGTGGGGATTCTGGTGCATCCCAAATTGCCTGCCCTTCATCATCCAGTCGGTTCAGGATGCGCTGCTCTTCCCTCTGTTTGAAGCTGAAGAACATGTCCTCCTTCCCGATGCGGAAACAGATTTCTCCTTTTCCCACGTCTATCCTTGCTCTGGCGGCCCTCAGGAATGGTCGCCCAAGGATGAGCTCGATTCCTAGGTCACCCTCTATATCCATGACCACAAAGTCTGCAAGGATGAAGGAGTCTCGCACACGGACTAGGACATTCTTGGCAATCCCTTCGGGATATCGGATTGTAGATTCTGCGAGCTGCATGGGGAGAGAGCAGGGTATAAGAGTTTCTCGTATATCACCATGGGCATAATGTTGACACTGGCCCCCAGGTCGCAGAGTGCATGCTCATAGTATTGATCGAAGATTGAGCAGCTGGGACCCCTGGATCTTCTTGAATTGCTGCTACCAGGACATCCCAAGTGTCATTTCTTGGGGATTGTACCTGCCTGCATGGTTAGTTTGCGAAGTCTGCCGGGGAAGGTTGCCCCACCCGGAAGACACCATATTTGCAGTTTCAATGGGAGATTCGGGTTGCCCCGGGATCTTCCCGTTCTCAGAGACAGTTCAGCAGCAGCGATTTGAGCAAGTTGAGTTTCTATCATTTTGTTGAAACTTAGTTGATTTTTATGAGCAGAAGAACGAGTTTCAACTTTAGCATGTATGCTTTCCAAAATTTTATCATTGGTAGCAAGCTTTCTGTTTAATGATTCGTTGATTTTAGCTTGGCCAAAGACTAAGTCTCTCAAGGAGGGTTGGTTCGAATTGAAATATGAATTGAAATTTGAGTTAAAATTGTTACCTCTTCCTTGGAATTTTGGGCGTGCCTGTCCCCACCCCTGACCTCCTTGTGGATGGAACCCAGTGTTGTTGTTGTTGATGTAGGCTGCGTCTTCTCGGGTTTCGGGGCAGACATTCCCCGAGTGTCCACCGTCACCATAAACCTCGCATGTAAAGTACGAGTTCATGGCATGGACGGGAACATGCATTTGTTGTCGGTTCCCTTCGTCAAGCTTCTTCATTAGGAGGTCCAGCTTGGTGGCGAGCATATCCGTCCCCTTGACGGTATGCATTCCGCTCTTTGTTCTGGGCTGGGAACGCTCCTCATTCTAGCCCTGGTTGGAGACCATCTTCTCGATTAAGGCCGTAGCCTTGGCGATTGTCAAGTCGAAATAGGCTCCTCCAGCAGCAGCATCAAGGCGGGCTCTGGATGTTGTTGTTAGTCTATTGTAGAAGCTTTGGAGTACGAGCCACTCGTCCATCCCATGATGAGGACAGGCGAATATGTATTCTTGCAGTCTCTCCCAGGCTTCTGGGATGGATTCCATCCATATTTGCTAGAAACTTGAAATTCTTCCACGTAGGGCATTGGTTTTGCCCAACGGGAAGAACTTGGCGAGGAACGTCGTGGAACATTTGTCCCACGGGCTGACGACTTCCTTGTTCTGATAAAACCACTGTTTCACTTTCCCCAGGAAGGAGAAAGGAAACAGGCGGAGCCTGATTGCATCAGCTGTAACGCCCCGTATGGTTACGGTCTTGCATAACTCCAGGAAGTTCTGGAGATGGGCATTAGCGTCCTCATTCGGCTTGCCACAGAATGGGCTAGCCTGCATCATGTTAATGAGGCTGGACTTTAGCTCAAAATTCACATCCCCAACATCAACGTTGGGTCCAGTTGCCACATTGGCAGCTGAGGGGACGGAGAAGTCGTGGAGAGTCTTCTCAGCCATGAGTTCAGTGATTGTTGATGGTGCTTGGGAAGCTAGCTCTCTTGTCGACTGCGAGATTGGAGGAGGGACGACGCGAGGTTGGACCCTTCTCACGAGCTTCTCGGGATTTTCAACAAAATTTGTCGGCAAGGAGAAACCAGACATACACTACCTTGTTTTTATCGAATCAGGAGAAAACAAAAAGATAAACACATTAGCCTGTATAAGCAGTAGCTACCTCTTACTTATATTGCCATGTTTATGTACTTTAGTAAATATACTTTACACCTAGTGCCATCCCCGGCAACGGCGCTAGAAATGCTTGTTGGCATTTCTTAGCGTCATCACTAGGAGTGGTTAGTTCCTAGCAACGGCGCCTCGAAAATGCCGTCTGGTATGTCTTAACATTTATAGAAGAATCCGCAAGCGCATGGATATACCGTTGTAGCATTTCACCCGGAAGTATTCAGGGTATCGTTATTTATATTTTCCCAAGGGATGGCTAGGTTGTGTAAAGTGTATTTACTTAGTTGCATAACCATGACACGTATGAAGTAAGATGAAGACCACTGACTATACAGGGGTAAGTGATAAATAAAAGATAATCAGGGGTAATGTGACACACACAGAACAGCCAACTCTCATGAATAAAGAATAAACAAGCACACCTAAGGTTAGTGGGAGCATAGGCACATATTCCTAGTACACTATTCATGTTAGCGGATAAGTTACGTTAGCCACATTGCTTAGAGCTGCAGGTGCTGGGAAATTAGGGATATTGGGGAGAATGACCCACACTGGAGAACATCCAGTCCCGTTTCATCTTTGCATGAACTCCGACACAGTACCCGAACGTCGGGGAGTATGCTAACCGAGAAGAAGCTTCCCGTCGGACCGACAGGGCTGTCACCACCTGCGGTCTACCCCAATCACACAGTGGAGCACCGTCATATCCGAAGGATCCCGCATACCCGGGCACCATGCCCGCATATGAGGTCACTACCCTAGCACCCTCGGGTCCCCCACCCTTCAGATGGACAGGTAAGATGCTAAGGCAAGCCCGAAAGCACAACGAACCGATATCCTTACCCAGATCATCTGGTCTAAGCAAGCAACTAGAATAACTTGATGAAGCACAGATCAAGGCTAAGCATGCTAAGAACATAGCAAGATAACCAAGAACGTACTCAATATGAATAGCATAATAAAAGTCAGAATACAAAGCCATACCAGAGGCCGAGGATTGCTCGCCGACCCCGAGGACGACTGGATTTGCTAAGGAGATGAAGTACTAGCCTAGCTCTACTACCCTAAGGAGTACAAGTCACAAGAGAGTGTAGAGAGAGAGGCCTTCAAGTGGTGTGTGTGGTGAGAGTGGTGGGAGGCCCCTTATATTGCTCTTGTGGTCGGTTCCTGCCATCTCTAAACATGGAAACATGCAAAACCGCCTTTGGGAGGATAGGATCAAGCTTCCCGCCAAAAAATCAGCGGGAAAGGCTGACAGGTGGGGTCAGCCGACCCCCCCTTGCCGCCATTGGCCACCGTCCTTCTCTGGTACACTGCCTGGTGGGTCCTGATGTCAGATGGTCGGTGCTGGGGTTTGGTTGGTCGGTTTGGTCTAGTTTGTGGGCCTCCTTTGCTCAGGTTACGCAGGACACGATCGTTTGTGACTTCTGTCTGTGTATTCGTCGTGTTTTCATCTTATTCCGGACTTGTGCTCCTGAAAATATAAATCTTCGAAAACAACTGTGGAGCTAGGTTAGTGATACAAATATGTGAGTAAGAGATATAGTTTTCCTTCTTTTATGTGTATAGTTGACGGTCATATTTCGCACTTAACAACCGTCAACAATGCTTGCACCGATGCCTTCTTTTCCATACCGTCAGTGTAACCAGTGCTGCTTGGACTTCTTCACTTGGTTGGGCATTGCATGGCCCATTACACCGGTGATAGGGCATAGGTGTATCTGAAGCCTCCCGGTTAGACCGGCGCTATTGTTTTCTGCATCCTTTTGTCCAACTCATCGCGACAGTCATTTGGACACCTCATAAATATTCTATCTCTGCTTTTTCACTATGGTTTGGCATCTCAGCGGTGGATTGGACACATCTCAACGATGAATTGGACATCATGGAGATGGTTTGGACATCATACATGGAACCTAAAAACTAATAAATGTGATCTCACAAACTTGTTAGTCCCATTGATTATGTTGTCACACAATCACCAAAATCACAAACAATGACCTAATGGGGCCATGTTCCTTACAGCCACGCTGCCGCCTGAGATGAACGACTTAATCCACTCAATCGATTTGGGTGAAAAGCCTTTCAACCGAAGCATATGCAATAAGAAGTTCCACTTTACTTTGTCGTAAGCCTTTTCGAAATCTATTTTGAAGATAACCCCACTCAGATTCTTTCGATGTAACTCATGTATGGTTTCATGTAGAACCACGCTCCCTCTAAAATGTTCCAGCCACGCATAAAAGCTATTTGTGTAGGGCTGGTTAGGTGGTCTGCCACTGAATTAATATGGCCTGTGGCCACTTTTGTGAAGATCTTAAACCTGACATTCAGCAGGAAAATGGGTCTATATTGTTGGATTTTATTTGTTTCTCGGGTTTTGAGCAATAAGGTTATGACACCAAAATTGTGACTAAATAAAGGCAGGTCACCAGAGTGCAAATCATGGAACATGTTCATCAGGTCACCTTTGATGACTTCCCAAAAATACTGGTAGAACTCAGCAGGGGAGCCATCTGGGCCTAGTGTTTTGTTGTGTTCCATGTCAAAAATTGCTTCCCGAATCTCCTTTTTAGTGAACGGAGCCGTGAGAAACTCGTTTTCTGGTTGACTGACTTGAGGGATATCATCCATCCTATTATTCAGGCTGAAGTGATTGTCCCCCCGTCATGTTCCAGAGAGAAGATGCGCTTCTTTCAATGTTTGCCATTAGCAATCATATTGAAGTATCTACTATTGTTATCCCCCAGAAGAACATCAGTTGCTTTGGCTCGTTGATAAAACCTAAGTTCTTCTTCCCGTAGAAGTTTTATTAGGTCATCACGAGCAGTTTCCAACTAGTCTCTCTCCCCTTGAGACAGATTTCTTATCTCAGCCTGAGTGTCTAGGTTAGTCACAACCTTTTGTAGGTTTTCCTTTTGGGCTTTATACACCCCATGGTGATGGAGTGCCCATCCCCGCAGTTGTTTTCTTAGTGCCCCCATTTTTCTATTCCAATGTTGAACCGAATTTTGCCCCACAACCAGTTGACTCCAGATTTCTTTGACTTTTTCTTTAAAGTCTTCATGAGACAACCAACTTAGTTCCATCTTGAAGTGTTTAGGATGTCTCGAAAAAGCTGGATCACCAGTCTCTAAAAGAAGCGAAGTATGATCTAATACCCCTCTGTCTAAAGCATGTACCGTTATCAATGGATATTTGAGTTCCCATTCAGTTATCATCAAAACCCTATCGAGTTTTTCATATGTAGGATCTGTTAGGGAGTTTGCCCAGGTGAATTGTCGCCCCGTCAACTCTATCTCCCGAAGATCAAAACTATCTATGACAACATTGAATAGGAATGGCCCTCGGGGAATAAAGTTATCTTTGTTTTTTTCTTAGCCGTGTCTCATGATATTTAAATCTCCCCTGATTAAGGTTGGCAATGTATTATGTTGGCAGGTGCGAACAAGCTCGGACAAAAAGGCTGATTTAAAATCCTCCTGTGCCGGGCCGTAGACTGCCATTAGAATCCATTTGAAATCGTCTTGTCTGTTGCAGAGATGGAATTTTATGAAAAATTCCCCTTCCACTATTAAGGATAAGTCAAGGATTAAGGAGTTCACCCCCAGAAGAATGCCACCCGAACGCCCTCTTGGCGGTAGACAATGCCAAACGAAATCCGCACCTCCCGAAAGTCGGTTATGGTTGGCCCTAGACATGTCTTGTTTTCTAGTCTCCATGACTGCGACAACGTCAAGGTTGTGATCTCTGATAGCTTCTGATATATACCGGTATTTAGCCAAGTCTAATAGACCTCTGCTATTCCAATAGAAGCCTTTCATGAGTGAGAGTGAGATACTGTAAGGCACTAGGGAGGCTGCAGTACTCATTCAGTTCAGCAACTGGAGCACCATCTGTAGTTGACAGCCTGGCTTGAGTGTCAACCGTTGTCATTGTAATCACACACTTGGTCATGCCAGCTTGGTGCAGCAGATCCAGCTTGCACTGTCGCTGAGATAAAAACAAGCTGTTAGAGGAGCCTGAAACTGAGATGCCGAGAAAATGATGGAGGTCACCAAGACCTATCATGGCAAACTCAGAGTGAAGATGCTTGGTGATGCACTGCAGGAGCTGTATAGAAGCATATATGCGACATCAAGAACCTCTTTTTAAATAAAAAAGGGATGTGTCATATGTCGATGCTGAAAACCCTAGGCGGCAGATGTAGGATGCAAAATGCTGGTAACACGCCCGAGGAGGCTGCTTTATACCATATAGAGAGCGCTGCAGGAGGCAGACATGGTCAAGAGCAGATGGATCAACAAAACTTGGGGATTGCTGGCACTAGACCGCCTCCTGTAGATAACCATGAAGGAATGCATTCTTCATGTCGAGCTAGTGTATTGTCCATGTTCGGGATGCGGCAATAACTCGAATGGTCGCACTAGATTTACTCGTCTGATCGTGCGAGGTATATGATAGAAGTATAAACTAAACAAGAAGCATACATCCTACAAAGTAGAATATGAACCACGCATACATAAATATAAGGAAGATAGCTCTATTAAAGATATTCAAGAATTACAAAGAGAGGAGAGTACTAAAGCCATACTGAGCTCTCCTAGCAACCTTGGAACCCATAGAAGAACTAGTGGTGTCAAATAGTGAAGGAAGCGTTTATTTTGGTGGTGTCAAATAATTCTCTCAATTCTAAAGGAGAAACAATGAGGGAAGTTGACACATTAAAAGGTAGTGACGCATGCCAAGCTGACAAGAATGGGAAATAGAGCGGACTATTTTATTACATGAGATAAGTTTATCGTGGTGGAGGTGTCGAGAACTACAGAATACATGTGACCAAGAAGCTGATGCCATAGGAAGGATGACATGACGAGGGGGGGTGGAGGGGGTTGGAATGGTGTACAGGTTTCCGTTGCTATTGCAGTGAAGTATCATGGGCCGAGTCTGAAGGTCCTTGATGGAAAAACCCAAAGCATCAAATTCAACAAAACAATAATGATCTCCTATGAATTGTTAGACAAAAACTAAATTTCTGATGTTACATGGCAGGACAAGGATATCATTTGAGATAAAATTTGATGCAACAGTGGGTAGAATGGTACGACCACGAGAAGTGACATGAATTGTTGTGGCATTGCCTATTACTCCCTCCTTCCTTGATTCTTAGGCGTACCCAGAAGGATCACGGAGACCAAGGTTTGTGTTAATGCTGTGGAAGTTTGCATGACTGCATGCAAACGTCGCTTTGATTCTAGGGAAAGCATGTATGGTCGCATGCAGCTAGACTGTTTTCCCGCTGTGAAAACCTTCATGGCTTGCTCATTCGCTCATAGCTCATACCGAGGACAATTATTACTGGAGTTTGAGAAGTCCCAATGGTGCGCGCCTTATATTGGAAGAAAAGTGCAAAACGCTCATGCGCCTTAGAATCGAGGAAGGAGGGAGTATGATGGATGAATGAGGAGAAGGAAGATAGGAGCATAGGATACTATTCGTTAAAGACCTATGTGAAGACGCACCAGTATCTCTGACCCAAGGAGTACCTCCCTGGGAGTTAAAGACTAGCTTAAGACGTATGACCTTGCAAGAGGAGTTAGCAGCCGATGAGCATACAAACTTGATGAAGGATGAATAGGAAGATTTGGCTCATCATCGGCTAAGAGCTCTGATAAATGCTGAAGCGAATAAAGTGCGAGTGGCCGGATGGTATGATAAGAAGGTTAAAATCAAGAATTTTTCCCAAGGGGATTCGGTCTGGAAGTTGATTTTGCCGATAGGATCTAGAGATAAGAAATATGGGAAGTGGTCTCCTACATGAGAAGGGCCGTTTTGGATAAGTTAGTGTGTTCCCAGTAATGCTTACATCCTAGAAACACTTGAGGGACAAAAATTTGCTGGGGCATTAAATGAAAAATATTTGATGAAGTACTATCCCAGCATATGGGTAGATCCATGAGTTGATCTATTTATATCCAGATCGATTGCAGGCGATATGGAAGATATCGCATTCAGACTAAGGGATTCGGATAAGGGGAACAACTGATGATTGGCTCTGTTCGGTTATGTTATGGCCGATACATCATGTATCGCCCTTAGTCCAAAAAATATTCACATCAGGAATTCCTTCGCAGCCACTTCAGATTGTGATGAATAGACAAGAACACACAGAGAATTCTGAAGATTAACCGGGTTCATATATACATAATGCTTTTAAATTATTCTTCATAATACATTCTAATCATCCCCGAGGATGACCCTATTGGCTACACTCTCGACATTGACTTGAAGGCCGATGGTGCTGGCGGCTTCATCAACCTTGTCAATCAGCTCTTCGAAGTCTGCTCGGGCCTTGCCTTTAGGGAAGATGGGCTGTAGATCTGGAGCTCGTGCCCGAGCTGGGTCTACACCACGGCCAGGGCGACTGCGACTCTTTGGCGGACTCCGTGGTAGGCGACCACCCTGGCGCAGTTGGGAATGTCCTGCATGTAGTCGATAAGCGTGGTGCCCCTGGAATTCACCATCGTATCAGGAGGACGAGAGTAATCCAAGGATGAATCCACTATGAAGGTTACCTTTCGACTCATGGTGGAAGTGTGAAAACAAAGGGTTCACATACCTTTATTTATAGCCACTCGAGCACAACGTGTTGCTAGCACCGCTAAAGCCAAAGCTAGTCACACACCTAATAGGGAGAAATCCCACAACAGTGCCTAACGCGATGGATCAGGCAGGCCTTGAGATTCTGTGTCTGCTCTTCTGAGCACCATTAAGGCTGAGCTTGAAGCATGTCTTTGAGCACTATAAGGGTTACCTTTCGAGAGATATGGATCTCCATATTCCATTAATGTTACAGAAAGGAGAAAACTCCGGAACCATCGGACGCCACCATATTCCATTAATGTTATTGCAAGATGTAGGGCAGATCCGATCCATCTTTAGAGATATCAAAGATTGGCCCCCTCTTGACCTCTCACATGCTCTGAACTCAGGTGCTTATACAAAGTGCATCAGCTTCAATTATTAAGAGCCAAGCAATGTTTAACCGATCGGTGCTGCCTGCCATGGTCAAAAGGAATTTGATCGAAACCGAATCAAAGAGGTCAAGCAAGAAAAATAGCCGATACATAGGCATCATGATCAGCACTTATCTATGTACTGAATTAGCTAAAATATGGAAGAAGCGGAACTGGCACAAAAAGCTGGAGAACATTTGGGAGGCCATCACCACCAAGACAGCCAGGCTGGAGTGAATCCCCATCCTCATTGGCTGAGCAAAGGAGGAACTAACAATAGTGACTCAAGATGCCAAACAGGGACACTAGGCTTCCAAGTTAATTCTTGGATTCGATAAAGAAGATGAAGAAGACGGGCGACAGATTGTCGATGTCGAAGCTATTCGCTTGTGCGCAATTGAAGTGATCCAAAAAGCTCTAGGATCATTATAAATGCTAGCCATGGAATCAGCTTTGGAATTCTCATGAAATTCCTTTGCTCCATGCGAGGATGATGGGCCCCCTTAGCCAATGTAAATGGTGAACCCCTCATGGCTGTAGACCAATCGAATTTTGTATATATTTTTGCCCTAAAGGCGACACATATCGTGTCGGCCATTTCTCAGTGGATGTCTTTAACTAGATCATTAGCTTTTAAAAACCTCCTCAATCTTGTCGAAAAAATTTTACAACTTATAACCGCTGGTATGTCACACTGGCATTCGCTAATCCAATCATCGTCAATGCTTGTTCATGTAATCCAATGACCCTAGTATAATCGAATAGATCTGTTGATACACCATATTCTAGCTCATCAGCCATTGTAGAATCACATAGGAGCTTGCCTTCATCGTCACCTATGAAGTCTTTATCCAATAATACAAGCTCTCAGAGCCGATTGCTTGGATCAGCTTTTGTCCCCAATCAGAGACTTGTAGAAATCGCCTTCCCAGACTTTCTCGGAAAGGCACTCCATGCCTTCAACTTGACATAATCGAGTATGGCATGGTAAGATGACTCGAAGCTGGCCACCTTGAACTTGACATTCTTCATGCGGTAGTTCTCTTTGGTCCTGAAGGTAACTGGCAGCGTCACCGAGCTGATCCGTGTAGCTGAATTCCCAAGGATGATACTGTAGAGGGGTAAGCATGTTCGTAACTTCCAGCCTCATCTTATTCAAGGTACTCGCGAGGAGCAGGTTGAGGCCGCTCCTGCCGTCGATGAGTACTTGGTTGAGTTGGGCGCCGGCCACCACGTGTTCAATAATTAGCTTAGTCCTTCAATGCTGTTCAAGATCTAGGAAGCCATTTTGGTAAAAGCTATTGTTCAAATATTCTTCTTGGTTGTCTTCAAAATTTTCAGTCTTTGTGTTCTGTTTTCTTGTTTTGCTTATAGGTTGGCAAACTGTGGTAGAGATTTTTCTAGATTTGCGCATAATAACTTGGCAAGCAGAGGTACATGATCTATATTCTTGCGCTCATGCTTTGGATTTCTTATCCAAACAGCGATACTAAAGTTGAATGCATATTCAGAATTTCAAGTTGCCTATGGACTCTGTGATACCTTCAGTGTCTCTTATAATGTCCAACTAGCATACATTTGAAAAGATACAAGACCACTTGCAAGTTTACTCCCTGATCTCAAGCTGTATTTTGTTTTTTCATTTCAGCTAAGGCTTCTGTCCATGAACGTTGTTAGGTGGGACTCAACACAAAATAAGTATGACCTTTGCTGCCATAATGGGGGTGAGGAAAGGATCCGGTACCAAAACTTGGAAATTCTCTCTTTTAACATACTATCTCCTTTGGTAAGACTTCTTTTTTTTCCCGGATTTAGATTTCAGGTTGTAAAAAGTAGAGAAGCCAGCCCTCTGAGTGGCATTCTTTTAATAGAAGAATTGGTTATATTTTCTGTATAAATTATCGAATAGTATTTGAAAACTTGACAGCACAATATAAGTTTTGATCATCTGAAAAATATTTTAATTTGTGGGGAACTTTGATTCCTGATGGGTGGAGTGTTGCAATTGTAGGAACTTGGAGCAGGACACCCTACCTCTTCGAATTTTGTGGCCACATCAAGGACAACAGACATTAGGTCAGATATCCATTTCCAGCAGCTGCTTTCTAGCTGCCAAATTTATGTGTTTTGATTCTTAATACTTTTATCTCTTTCCACTAATGTGCACCTCTTTGTCAAAACTAATATGTTCATAGCATATTTTCATTTTTTTCAAAATATATGTGATTGTGTACAAGACAAATGGAAGCACATGGAAGGTCATCAGTATCGTTGAATCGTTTTTTAGGTGCATTTGTGCTGACGGACTTTGGTCATGAGTTGAGCTATTTGCAATCCGAAGTTGGCTTTGAAATAGGGATGTTAGGATTAACAGTATGGTGGCGAGGATGGTACGCGTGAGGGTTGAGCACTACTACAATTTTTATTTTCGGAGGCGTGCATTTTCGATTTTCAGAGGCGTTTTTCGGAAACGCCTCAGAGCTATAGTCACTGTAAATGGAACATTTTCAAAGGTGTTCTTGTGCACGTCTCTGTTAATCCAAAAAAAAACAGACGAGCCCGCCGAGCCTATCTAGGCCCGCCGAGCCCATCTGAGCGCCGCGATCGCCACCCGCCGCTGGCCGTCCGCCACCCGCCGCGCCGACACCCCCGGCTGCCTGCGCGCGGCCGTCGCCCCCGGCCGCGCGCCGGAGCACCGAATCCGGACGCGCCGCTCGGCCGGGGCCGCCGCCTGCGCCTGCTCGGCCGGGGCCGCCGCCGCCCCCGTCCCGCGCGCCGGCCGCCCCGGAGCCCATGCGCCGCCGTCCGCCCGTGGATCTGTGCTGCACGCGGGAGAGAGACGGGGAGGGAGAGAGAGTAGAGGGAGAGTCTGCGGGGGGAGGGAGAGAGGGAGGGGAGGAGCGTCGTGCGCTGGTGGCTAAGTGTGGTGGAGAGGGAGAGGGAGAGAGAGGGAGAGAGAAATGAATCCAAGCCCTAACCCTATATGTGTGTGTGTGCGCGCGCGCACGCGCTTGCAATTGGGTTTTCTGGGCCAACGAGCTGGGCCTATTTTTTTGAGGCGGGCTTTATAGCGTAAATGCCTCAGTTAATCGATTAACTGAGGCGGACACAAGAACGCCTCAGTTAATAGGAAACGAACGCCTCTGTTAATGCTGGGCATTAATAGATGCGTTTTCTTTTTGTGTACGCCTCAGAGGCCTTTTTCAAATGCCTCGCAAAATCCAGAATTGTAATAGTGGAGATAAGTGGTTCGAACACTGGTTTACGCAAGTGTGCATATTTCATCAAAAAACTTGTACTTTGGTATTAGAGTGGCTTGTGCTGGTGATCCATTGGCTGGGATATTTATTCTATATATTTTTCTTTTTTGTGTTTTATAAAAAAATTTATTTGCTAGAAATTAATTTATAGAGACGGGTTATAGCCTCACCCGACCCTACAAAATGATTGTAGGGATAGATGAGCACGTTACCTGCCCCTGCAAATCGACTTGTAGCTGCGAGAAGTAAGACCGGGTATCACACCCGTTCCTAAAAATACGTTTTTATCTGGCCCTAAAAATGCCCCCTAAAAAATTATGTTTTCAGCTGGCCCTAAAAATGTTTTTTTTAAGTAATGCGTTACATTTGCAGTGAAAAGTGAACACCAAGTACTAGGAATAACTATTCCCTACTACTAGTCGCCTGCAGCATAAGTGGCACCCAGGAGCATCAAAGTGTAAAGGATCAGAGGAACACCAGCCAGGTGCCCCGCGCGGCCACGGAGTAACCAGACACCGGCTATGACCACTACCAAGCCAAGGGTAATGAAGTGGACACCCGAGCCACCACCATGGAAGAAGACAGTCGGCGCGGCCCCGGCGAAGAACACACCCATGCCGTATCCCGTGATGGCTAGCCCGGCCACGAATAGCAGCACAGATGAACTTGCGAGGTGGCGAAACCATTCGGCCGTCACCGACCCCGACGAGTGCGTACCTTGCAAAACCACGACACAGGGTTCAGTTCAGTGCGGTCATCCATACATGCAAATGCTTGATAGTGAGGAAAAGGTATGATTCATGGATATCACACGCACCTTGCCAATAATTTGGTCGGTTAGGTCTGACAGAAAATAGCAGTATCAGAAGCAGCATCAGAAATGAAGCAATCTCTAACAGATGTATTTGCATCAGAGAAAACATTTGGTCCAAGCGGCCCGTGCGCTGGAGCCAGAAGTTCAGCATCTTCACCCGGATCAAACCCGACGCCCCAAATGCCGCAAGAACACTTGGAAGAGCCGAGAAATGGCTCGGGATTCTGAAAACTGCCATGATGACCAAAAGCCCAGAAGTGATCACTGTGAACATGATGACCAGCGCCTCCAGGAGTTCATCATCGGCGGCGTTCATCCTGTGCTTTCCTCTTGGATTCCTATAGCACAAGGTGGCTGCGAGGGAACATGGAAGTTGGATTATATATAGGAAAGGAATAGTAGTAGAGGATGACAACGCCCTCTTGTGTTGGTTCGTTGCAGGAAAGTGTCAATCTGCAGTCGGTAACTATATATGAGGTATCATGTTCTTACCGCAGACCATAACTAAGAGGGAATGATAATATATGATTATTTAAATGAAGAATAATCTCAGTTTTTGTTACAGATCTAAATGGTTAACGGTCAAGGGTGGAAACTGTGTGGCATAATGTCATGTGATGTGTGAGATGCGTTTATTTATATAACTTCTCACCAAACCCTAATGCAGAAAATTGTGTGCTGAGCTTAACATCTTATCCAGACTGAGAAACTGAACGGACCGGTTCTTCATGAGCAATAAAAAATGTTGGTTTTTGTTAGAAGACTACTACTTAGATATTTGAGGCTCAGAAATTTTCTTCGCAAGCGTGTGCAGCGACGTCGATGGAGACGACTTGGCTATAAATATATGCTTGGCTTGCAATTATATATCGCAAGATAAAAGTCAACTTCAATTGTTTACTTTATATGTGAAACCGTCCACTTTATAACCATAGTGGATGATTACCATTTCTTATTTATTTGGACCCCGGAATTGTCTTTGAAGTAGCCGGAAAACTACCTACCACACCCATGCATGATAACGATAAAATGCTCTGTTCTATAACTTTTTTTTTGAACAATTCTGTTCTATAACTATTTTCTGTAACTAGAGATAGAGTGTGTTAGGTTCTCCTAGAGGTGTAGCTACTTTCAATTAATCTTGGATTCGTGGATACAATAAAAATTAAATATACAAAACTGTATCTTGCAACTGGCATGCACGTACAAATTATTTGTGCAATACATGTGCTCTTTGCTAATTTCTAGTGATGCTTTTCTATTAATAAAGACTTGAGGAATGTACTACACCAGTTGAGCTCACCATCTACTATATATACCATGTGCAGGTCTGTAGAGAAGGTTGAGATGAATGATAAAAAATGCTGGATGTTTGTGGAACATATAAGCTTAATCCTCAATTTATCTAGAGTGTAGCATTCTTCAGACTAGTATTGACAAATGCAACCTGCTCTTATAATCTAAAAGAGCTACTTTCCGTATGGTTTATAATGTGATTGTCAGTTATGAGTTGAACAAGATATTTGAGATCTAGTTAGGAGGGATTGTATGGATGTTCTCTGAATAATGATTTAACTGTACTTCTTTCACATGCAGGAGTATCAGAGTTTCAGGATAGGAAACGATGGGAAAGTGCAAGAGGGTGGGGTGTTCATAAACAGAGAGCTAAGCACTGGACGCTTGGTGAGTTTGTCTTAGTTGTTCCTCATCATGTAACAAGGACATAATAATAGAGTGTTCCAATTACTACCTTTTAGATATATTGCAGCTTGTTATGGATTACGTTTAGGGAGACCCAGCTAAATCAAGCAATCATACATGAAGGTTATGAACTAGTTGGTATTTTACTTTCTAGTATGATGCTGGATGCAAACATTGGTCCTAATAATGTTGCTGGACGAAAACTTGAGACACTGTCTTTGATGTGGTACTGGATGAATTTGTATCTGTTGTGATGTGTGACAATCTGAAATAGGCTGGAATGCTAGTTCTGGAAATAGGCTGAAAACTGGAGTTGGCTAAAGTATAGCCGGCTGTACATTAGGCATGTTGTACGGCCGCTCCTTTTAGAGAATTTCTCATTGCGGGCGTCAATTGTTGACCTTTAGGTGCACCTCCAACTCCTATTAGTTCAAAATTTTGTACTTCTTCAAAATATCTTATTCTAAAGTAGTACAAGAGGGTTGGAGGTGCACCTAAGCGTCACCAATTTGCACCCTTATTTCTGATCATAATTTTCTATTATGGTAGTTTACCCATACATGATTCCAAATTAAAAAATCCCATAGTTTCAACATCGATCCTCCAAATAAAAATCCGATTACACACCTATACTTGTTTCAACAAAGCGCTTCGAAACAAGATCTCACACAACTATATTTCAACGATATATTTTAATGAGAGAAAATATTTTTTAGTGTATTCTAATTTGCTTATGAATTTTGCAAAAGTTGCTTGTCATTTTACAAAATATTTCT
Organism: Panicum virgatum; assembly: GCF_016808335.1. Lineage (NCBI taxonomy): Eukaryota > Viridiplantae > Streptophyta > Magnoliopsida > Poales > Poaceae > Panicum > Panicum virgatum. Next base: position 16,771,821 of record NC_053146.1, on the reverse strand, counting down.
TGACTCGTTTGAGTTCAGTTAAGTGGATATTGATGTTGATATTTAGAAGGTAATTGGATGATGCAATTAGAGAATAATGGCAAACAATTGTGTTAGGGTAGGTGGATGTTTATTGCATGATCCGTGATAGGTGACTTTAGCAAGTTAATTGAGCATTTTTACTATTTATATTAGTATTTTTCTGATCTACGTAAGCAATTTATGTGTATTTAAAAAATATTGTCGAAACATATGCAAGTAACGTCTTGTTTTGAAGGTCTTTTAATTTGAGAAGAAATACAAATGTGCAACTAGAACTACACCGCCGTAAACCGCTCCCATACACCTCTGAGGCCGTGCATTCATTTCAAAATATGGCCGGCGAGTAAGAAGTTTTTACCCTGAAAAATAGGTGAAATTAGAGGTCTAGATTTTTTATGGGCTTCATTAAAATTCAAATTTAATGGACTATTGGCTGAATAAATTAAACCTAAAAAATTAGGTCCAATTTAGTGGCTGACGATAGTGACATCAGCAATCATGCCATCATCCATGAAATCAACCACGTCACCATTAATAGCCACATCATCATCTATGCCAGCAGCCACACGTAATCAGACACTTCACATTCATAGGTTTAATGCTGATGTGGCTATTCAATCTATGAAGCATACTAAGACATGTGTGTGACATTTATTTTTATCTTTTGTCACTAAAAAAATTAAGCTCGTGTTTAGGCTAGGTGGGCCTAAGGCTATTATGTGACGGTCGAAACATCACTAATTGCATTGATTCTGTGACACGGGTTAATCAGGCCCAGTTCTGAGAATTTGGGGGCCAGGGTGAGAGATTAGAGTTGGGGCCCTCTAAAAAATAGTAATAATAATAATAATAACGATAATAATTATATAAATTTTGGGAATATCAAGATGCATCCAAAATATATTCATGAAAAAAATTTATACATATTAATATTATATAATATTATCTTAAACATACCTTCTAGCAATTCTATATATGCAAAGTCATTAAAAAGGTATAAATCAATATCACCCGTATATTTCTTGAAGCTTGTAAATTAAAAAACAAATAGCAATTCAAACATGAAACCTAGTGTAGACAAGAGTGTTCGAAAATTGCCAGACTTCCTGTGTTCAAAAGTCACGCATAGACCAAACATATCACAGTTGTGAAGTCGCGGCGGCTATTGTCAGCCTCGGGGCAGCAGGACTACTCATAGGCATAGAATGTTCTGGAGTAAGAGATAGCCCATGGATGTACCTTACCTCTCTTGTAACTACACGAATAGGCGTAGAACTAGTTGCAGTACAAAGAAAACTACCCGATTGTGTTGTAGTAGGACTCCAACTGTACTCGGCTAGGACTTTCCATGTAACCCTGTCCCCACAGATAATAAGGGTGGGCAGGAACCCCCTCGAAACACATCAAGACCTAAGACAATACAAACAACCATACATGACGTAGGGTATTACGCAACTCACGGCCCGAACCTGTCCAAATCTTTGTGTTCCTTGTACTATCGAGTTCCAGATCAGTCGATCCCTACCTACAACCCTACTGCTAAGGGTATCCCTGAGTAGGTTTGGCGGTAAACACCGATAGCTACGGTGGCATCGTTCTTGCACGGAACATTAGAGGTGTGGAGTCTCTAGTGTGGCCGCCACATGGATGTGGATTATGTAAACTCCAATGTGGCCGCTAATCAATGTCCAGTAGCTACATCGCAAGGAATAATGAGATGGTATAGCGCAACACACAGAGTCGAAGGGATTCGCCAGTCGCGAGAAACCTCGCGTGATGGGTCGTTTTATTTAGATCAAGTATTATAATGTGATGTATGAGGACTAAATAGAATACCACATCATAATTGTGCTGAGTTGGAGAGTAGAGAAGGGGAGAGAGAAGAGAAGTGGACTGAAAGTTTACAACTTGCTCTTAGCCGGCTGTAACACTGAGCACAATAAACTTAGTGAGAGAATAAGACAAGTATTAATGGTGTAGTCCACCTATACAGCCAACTATTATATGAACTGGCTATTAGATTGGCTTGAAATAATATTGCAACAACATATAGTGACAGCTAGCTAAATTATTCACCTTCTCTTACTATCTGCTTAGTATTGTACTTATATCTATATGGTATAGTATTACCTGTGGGCCCCCTGGACTCTGGGGGCCCGTGGCGGCCGCCCCTCTCGCCCCCCTCGGGCCCGGCCTTGGGGTTAATCTATAATGCCCAATACATGATGTTATGAAAAAGAATGTCAAAGCTATTTTATGATGGTTTTATGGTGATCTATGATTAAATTTGTCCATCATGGATTACAATATTTTTTTTAATCATAATTTGTTCTTCCCCTCTATCCTAACTAGGGCTGGATACCGGCTCGGTCCGGCTCGTTATATTAACGAGCAAGTTCGGCTCAGCTCGATATCAAAATGAGCAGAAATAACAGCTTGGCATAGCTTGCTAGCAGCTCGAGCCAGCTCGTTCGAGCTTGCGAGCCGTAAGCCTGGAAGGAAGATCTCTCTTTCAAAAAAAAAGCTATCATTTTATCTCTATGTTGCTACCGCAATGTACAAGAAACAAAGAATATTGTGAGAGAGGAAGAAACTTAGATTTCCACAAACTAAAACCTGGAGCAATCAAATTTGAGACAGGAAGGAACTAACATGGAAACCGGCAACAATCAGTCACAAATACTAGTGAAGGATTATTAGAAGCTCGGAACAAGCAAGCATGGGAAGATCCAGTTGCCAAACAAATGCCACCATACAAATCCTCCTTGCCTGCAGGCACATTAAAATACGGCTCGAAGCTGTTGCCTATTTACCCTGAAAAGTAGTCTAAGAAGGACATGAGTTGTCTGTTTTCTGCGTCACTAACCACCTTGTCGATTCTGGGTAGTAGGAAGTCATCCTTCGGACATGCCTTTTTCAGGTATGTAAAATCATTGCACATTCGCCATTTGCCATTTTTCTTCTTTATTGGTACGGTGTTGGCCAGCCATGTTGGATATTTCACCTCTCTGATGACCTTCGCGTCCAAGAGCCTATGGACCTCTGTCTTTACTGTTGCAACCTTGTCGTCAAATATTTTGCGAAGCTTTTGCTTTTGGGGCTTTATTTTCGGGTCGGTGTCAAGTCAATGTTCGATGATGTCTCGGCTGACTCTGTGTAGGTCACAAGCAGACCAGCCAAAAACATCTCGATTTTTGTTGAGGAATTCCAACAACTTTTGCTCCTCTTCTGGGGCGAGGATTGCACTTATTTTCACCTCCTCGTCAGGTAGGTGTTTATCCAGAGGTACCCTTTTTGTCTCACATTCTTTCTGGAAATTCTATTTTTCCTTATCTCTTTTGGGCTCCTTGATTGGCGGGGGTTTCTGTCAGTCTCGACCACATGGACGTTTCTTTGTCCGGGGGGCAACGCCCCACTCTATATGTTTGGCTAGTTGCTGATTGTCACGAACAATGATGATTCCTTTGGCTGCTGGTATCTTCATGCAGAGATGGAGCTGGTGGATGATGACTTCAAACTTGTTAATGAGGCCCCGTCCAAAAAGTGTGAAGTATGGTTAGTTCATTTCGACCACGTCAAAGGTTATGTGCTCTGTTCTCGGGTTGGATGTATCCCCGAAGGATACAGGCAACGAGATTTTTCCCAGGGCATTCACTCTCCTTCCTCCGAAGCCATTGAGTGGGATGTCGCCAAGAAGAAGGTTACAATCAATGTTTATGCGGTCGAAGGTGCTGGAAAAAAATGATATCTGCTGAGCTGCCCGTGTCGACCAAGATTTTCCCAATTGTCCATCCTTAGATATTTGCTTCAATGACTACAGCATTGGTACGCGGGTAGCTGAGGAGGTGTACATCTTCCTCTGAGAAGGTTGTTGTGAGTGAGACCACTAAGTTCTTTCGAAAATGCCTTCGGGCATGATGGAGTGGACCTGCCTGAAGTAATCTCTTCTCTGTCTGTTGTTTTGAAACTCAAGGGTCGAACCTCTGGAGATGGGCATAATCATGCCGAAGTTTGTTAGAGAATTGGGTTGGTTCTGCTGGGAATTTGAGGTTTCCTGCTTTAGTGGTAGCCCTAGAGGTGGTGGTGGGAGCTCTTCTTGAGGATATGGTTTGAGGTTTGCGGGTGTGCTTTTTGGCTCTTTGGTGATAGAGGTTGCCAGTTGGCTGGGTATTAGTTGTAGTTAAACGCTGGTACTAGTTGGAAGGATGAGTTGAATGGTGGTAGGGGGTTGTAGGGTTAATTTGGTGGCGCGGGCCAGCTTGTGTGGCCCACCATTTTAGCCTTTTTCTCAGCTTTCATTCTGTTATCGCCATAAATTAACAGGATTAATTTATGGGCCGAAAGCAAGATGGGCTTAAAGCAGAAGATTGAAGAAGACTTGTAAATCGGCTCCTGCGTGAGCATCTGGGCCACATGGGCCATGTATCTTAGATTTAGTTTAAGATTAGAGATAGAGTCTGATCGGGACAAGATTAGTTTAGATTGTTTCCCAAGTCTCCGGACTATAAATATGTACCCTTTGTTATTCGTAAGGGAGAGCGTCATCACGTCTCGCAAACAACAACTCTCGACGCATCGCCACCCCTAATCCTAGGGTTTTATCCAAGTAAGTGCCATGCTGCCCTGATCGCTTCTCGCAATCAGGGCAGCGTTGTTCTTGCTTTTACCTTGGTATTACTTGTACTGAAGTGTTTTTGATGGCAAGTAATACTAGTTATCTTGATATTCGTAGCATGGCTTTTAGTAGATCCGTTGCGCTTCGTTGCTTATCATCTACGAATATCATGTTGTCTCTGTGCAGTCACATTTCGATCTCATGCTAGTTCTAGTCGCATAGAATTAGTTGCACAGAGGCAACACCCTGCTTCTTTTATGTTTAGTAGATCTGATCTGTTACGGTTTGCTCTTGTTCTTAAGAGTTGGCGTAATATCTACTAGGTTAGGCCTTGCAAACGGGTTGGACGATCCGGTGGCGTGTTAGACGCTTTGCTTTAGTCTTAACAAGGAATTGATCCGGGAATTGGCTCTTTCTAGTTCTTAGGCCTCTGTTTTGGTTACGGTTTAGTTATCTGTTACGTTTATTAGGCCCAGTCACGTGTAGGATGTTCTGATCTAGCAGTGAAGCCTTTTTACCATTATGGATTAGATCAATTAGATTTAATTGAAGCAGCTTTACAGTTATTCGCTTTATTCATCAATATCTTGATGCAACAGATCCAATCTGACACCGGGACTCGATCGGCTCTTTAAAGCCGATGCAAGAGTCGTCCCGGGGAGCCGACCATGGCTTGGACTTACGTTTACACGTGTCTTTTTATGCAGGAAACTGTTTGGAGCACGTTCGCACCCTCCTAATCGGGTATAGGTCAGGTGGCACTGCCCGGCTTTCCATACATTCTCCGGGCGCGTGACGGAATTGCGGGCCGTCGACGAGGGAGCAGTGCCTGCCAGCGCCCCGGCGACCTCCCGGCTCTTCGTGTTGCCTGTCGCTGCTCGTCGGTGGATTTCGACCGACAACACATTCTGGAGCTCAAGATCAAGAACCCGCTCCCAAGCCCATCACGTATGAAGAGCTCTCTCCTAAACACAAGAAAAAGTATGATAAGGTCAAAGCTCTGCTAGAAGCCGATCTCATCGGCTCTTTTGAGAGGACCCGCAACCATGGCATCAGGTGGAAGGGTTTCTCACCAGAAGGCGCTCTTGACAACGTAGATCTGTCTGTGCCATCAGAAGAACGCACCAGAGCTCTGCGTCAGGAGATGAACTACATGGTGCCCCATTCGCTTCATCGGCACTCTCAAAGCCTGATGAACGAGCTCAAGTGCATGGCGCACCGCGTCCTCCAGGAGATAATCAAGAACCAGTACTCTCCATCGGGGCCAACCCTCGGGAGTCACGCAGAGGAAGCTGCACTGCATTCTAGGCCGCAATTGCCATTCTCGTTTGCGGCTCCAAAACCACAGAGCATGCCGATCTACGTCGTCCATAAGATCGGCGGTGATCCTAGAGAAGGTCAGTTCCTTACCGAGCCACCCAAGGAGATCCCGCATGGCTACACGTGCGCCTACATCCCTGACAGCGTCAGTCCAGCATGCTCGGTGTAGATGGTAAACCCAGGAGCTTCTGGAGCAGACGCGGAGAAACAAGCGTGGCTGGCAAAGTACTCTACTGGGCCGAGTGCTGAGCCATCGGCCCTAGGAGTTCTTAGTGTGGAGCAGGTCAGTGCAATACTGAGAGACCAGTTCGGCATCCTGCCCAAGAGGAAAGCGATCGGCTATTCCAAGCCGTATCCAAGTGACTATGACTTGATCCCACTGCCACCCAAGTATCGGCTTCCTGAGTTCACCAAGTTCAACGGGTCGGAAGGAGCCAGCTCCATCGAGCATGTGAGCCGATACTTAACGCAGCTTGGGATGATCTCAGTGTCGGATCCGTTGAGGGTCCGGTTCTTCGGCCAATCTCTTACAGGCCCAGCTTTTGGATGGTATGCATCACTGGCTCCGGATTCGATTCGGACTTGGAGGCAGCTTGAAGATCAATTCCATACCCAGTACCACTCGGAGGCTGCTGAAGCTGGAATTGCCGACCTCGCCCAAGTCAGGCAGAAGCGAGGAGAGACTGTGTCAGAGTATATACAACACTTCAGGGAAGTAAAGAACCGATGCTACTCATCGCGCATCACAGAGAAGGAGGCAGTAGATCTGGCTGTCCTAGTACTTCAAGGATGCGGCTTTTCAGTTGGAGTTCACATCTCTGGCGCACCTGGTACAGAAGCTTACAACATACGAACATTACCATCCTGAGCTGTACTAGGACAAGTTCAAGCGCCATGTAAACATGGCCCAGGCGGATGAATCTGATGACTCAGGCGAGGAGCAAGAAGTGGCCGTGGCAGAGTGGACTCGGGGGGGCAAACCCTGTCCCGTGCAAGTGGGTCAAACAGCAGGGGCTTGTGAAGGGCTTCGAATATCTACTGTACCCAAGGCAGAGCAGATATTGATCTGCTCCTCAAAGAAAAACAGTTGAAGCTCCCAGAGAACCACAAGTTACCGACGGCACAAGAGTTGCAGGGAAGACTGTACTGCAAATGGCACCACTCGTTCACTCATTCCACGGGTGAATGCAAGGAGTTACGTCGTCAGATACAATCGGCTATCGAGCAAGGCCGATTAATCCTGGCTCAACACACGATGAAGGTTGACACAAACCTTTCCCACAAGCTAACATGGTGGAGCTGTCAGATTTCGGCTCCAAGGACCAGGATTTGGCATTCCAGATCAACATGGTGGGACCCGTGAGCCGCCATGACAAGCAAAGGAGAGAGGCCGCTTCTGGCAAACGGCCGCAGGATAGACGCGAACTGGAACAGCAGCATGTGACCGAAGAGCAGGTGCATCACATCCGCAATCAGCTTCCAGCTTCTAATCGGCTTCTAGAAAAATACCAGTACCAGTACAAGTTGCGCCGCCGATACGAATCGGAAGAAGACGAGTACGAGCACTGCTCAGGAAGGACATTGGGGAGACGCCAGGCTATACGCGACCACTGGCATTGCCCGTTCTTCAGATACTGTTGGAATTCCGGCATGAGCTGATTGCCTACTATAGATGATTGCTTTGAGTGCAGGCCTCAAGGATGCCAGCAGGACGAGACATCGGTGTTCCGGCGCTTAGGGCCCAGAACACGTCATGATGACCGTATGAGGAGGCCAACTAGGGGTGATTCCGAGCAAGAAGAAGAAGAAGACAGATACCATCGTTCACGGTGGTGTCCTGACGGGCTTAATCGCTCGCAAAAGCGCAGAGTGCAGCGCTTGCGCAATCTGGAAGAGGCAGAAGCAAAGTACCTTGACGTGCTGAGGAAGGTGCATCCGGACCTCGCGGGTCAAGCGACCGCGAAGGGAGGAGAGGCGCCCTCCAAGAAAATAGTGGTTCCCTAAGCAGACGAAAGCCGATGAGAAGCCATCGGCTGATGTGAACATGGTGTTCGTGCTCCCATCGGAGTTTCGGGCACCCCAACCGGAAGAATCGGCCATCGCACAGCTGGATTTGGGCCCACGGCCGATCATCTTCGAGAAGCCTAAGGAGAAGAGCTACAAGCTCCTGAAGGGATTGTATCTCAAGGGCTTCATCAATGGCAAGCCTGTGAACAGTATGTTGGTCGATACTGGTGCCGCGGTCAACCTGATGCCATACTCTGTGCTGCGCCGATTGGGTCATTCTTCTGCCAATCTGATCAAGACCAATGTGATGCTTAATGACTTCAATGGATAGCCATCAGAGGCGATGGGGGTCCTAAATGTGGAGCTGACAGTGGGTCGCAAGACTGTGCCAACGTCGTTCTTCATCGTCAATAGCAAGAGTACATACACAGTACTGCTTGGGAGGGATTGGATTCATGCCAACTGTTGTATCCCTTCCACAATGCATCAGTATCTGGTCCAATGGGATGGCGATGAAGTAGAAGTGGTCCCTGCAAACGATTCCAGTGAAGTCTCGCTTGCAGATATGAATGCCTGGGACGCAGATGGACAAGAGCCGATCTCAGGGATCGCCCTGGAAGACTGTGATCGGATCGAGGCGACAAAAAATGGACTGAGGCTGGTCTTATCCACTGGCCTCACAGAGTAGACGCATCCTGGCATGCCACGGGATGTAATGGAGATAGAGAGGCCGGTCCCAGCGACCGGCCCCAAAAAAATAGAAAAATCCTATTTGGGTTCGGAATTGTTACATCATGTACACACGATGGCCTGCTCTGGCAGTTGGCCACTCATCGACTATTTAGTTTCGAATGATAATGGAAGTGTAGAAGCGGCCAGCCCATGCGGTTGGCCAAATAATTTTTCTTGTCATCTCCCTGTGTTTGCCGCTGATCTTGTGGATAACGAAGACTCGCTTGCATTCGCAGCTGATTTTTCAGATGACGGCAAACTCGGATACGGGTTCACATCAGCTGATGATTTGGAAGAGGTTGACATCGGTCCTGGGGATAAGCCACGGCCGACATTTATCAGCAAGAAGTTGGATCCGGCCTTGCGAGAGGAGATGATTGCACTGCTGAAAGAGTACCGGGACTATTTTGCATGGGACTACACCGAGATGCCCGGTCTGGATAGAAGCATTGTCGAGCATCGGCTCCCGCTCAAGAAAGGGTTTCGGCCGTTTCAGCAACGAGCACGTCAGATGAAGGCCGAAGTCCTAGAAGAAGTCAAGAAAGAGGTGGAGAAGATGCTGGATGCTGGGTTCATCAGGCCGTGCCGGTATGCAGAATGGATCTCTAGCGTAGTACTGGTACAAAAGAAGGATGGCCGATGGCGTGTCTGCGTCGATTTTAGAGATCTCAACAGAGCGACGCCAAAGGATGAGTACCCAATGCCTGTTGCAGAGACATTAATCAACGCAGCTGCCGGCCACAGGATGATGAGTTTTATGGACGGTAATGCCGGCTACAACCAGATCTTCATGGCCCCAGAAGACGTGAACAAGACCGTGTTCAGAGTACCAGGCGCGGTCGGCTTGTTCGAATATTTGGTGATGACCTTTGGACTGAAAAATGCCGGTGCAACATATCAACATGCCATGAATTACATTTTTCATGATCTCATCGGCAAATTGGTAGAGATCTATATTGATGATGTCGTGGTCAAGTCCAAATCAGCTGGGGGCATCTAGAAGATCTACGTCAAGTTCTGGAGCGCGTGTCAGCCGGTCAATTTTTTGGATTCCTGGTGCATGAACGGGGAATTGAGATCGGCCTGAAGAGTCAAGAAGCTGTAAAGACGATGAAGCCACCAACTACGAAGAAAGAGTTGCAGAAGCTCATCGGTAAAATTAATTTTGTCAGACGATTTATTTCTAATCTGTCTGGACGCATTGAGCCGTTCATGGGTTTAGTGAAGATTAAATCCGGTGATGAGTTTCGCTGGGGGGCAGAACAGCAGCAAGCTTTCGATGAAATCAAAGAATATTTGTCAAAGCCTCCAGTGTTGGTTCCTCCTCGGCAAGATAGGCCGTTCTACGTGTACCTATCCGTGGGTGACACTTCTATTGCTTCGGTGTTAGTCCAGAAGCACGATGGCCAGGAGAGGGTGTCTTTCTACCTCAGCAGGCGCATGTTAGATGCTGAGACCAGGTATCCTGAAATCGAGAAGCTTTGTCTTTGCTTATACTTTACATGTACAAAGCTTCGTCATATTTTGCTCTCGGCGGAAACAATTGTCATATGCAAATCGGATGTGATAAAGCACATGCTGTCGGCTCCCGTCCTGAAAGGCCGGCTGGGAAAATGGATGTTTGCATTGTCAGAGTTCGATATTCGGTATCAGCCTGCAAAAGCGGTCAAAGGACAAGCACTGGCGGATCTTGTTGTAGACAGGATTAGCACGGACATTGCTGCACTATTTGTTTGTGCTTGGGCTATGTTTTTCGACGGATCGGCTTGTGATGATGGATGCGGTGTGGGAATTCTGTTGGTGTCGCCTCGCGGAGCGACTTACTCTTTTTCCATCAGGATGACTGCCCCGTGCACCAATAATTTGGTGGAATATGAAGCCGTTCACAAAGGAATGGAATTGCTCCTCGAAGCTGGTGCAGAAGCGGTGGAAATTTTTGGAGATTCAAAGTTGGTGATTTCTCTGCTCACGGAAGAATATAGATGTGAGAGCGAGGCTCTTTTTCCGATATGGATGCAGTGCCGTGAGTTGATGTCACAATTCAGGTACATCAATTTCCACTGGATACGCAGAACTCTGAACAATGAAGCCAATGATCTGGCACAGATGGCTTCCGGGTACAGGGAAATAGCCGATGGAGTTGACGTGGAGGTTCAGTTTCTGGAACCTGGAGACTGGAGAGCCGATATCTTCAATTACTTGAAGGATTCGGCTCGGGGGGCACGCAGAAGGATAAGACTCAAGGCCATGAAGTATGTTCTGATAGGGGATGACATGTTCTACAGGACCTTGGAAGGACTACTACTTAGATGTCTGGGACCTTCAGAGTCAAATCGGCTCTTGCATGAGGTTCATGAAGGAGCCTGCGGTACTCATCAATCGGCTCATAAGATGAAGTGGCTGATTAGGCGATTGGGTTATTACTGGCCCACTATGCTTGAAGATTGTTTCAAATATTACAAAGGATGTCAGGCATATCAGAGGTTTGGCAAAATTCAGATAGTGCCAGCATCAGTGATGAATCCTATCATCAAACCATGGCCATTCAGAGGTTGGGCCATGGACATGATTGGTCAGATCAACCCGTCGTCTAGCAAGGGTCACCAATGGGTCTTAGCTGCCACAGATTATTTCACAAAGTGGGTGGAGGCAGTACCCATGAGGTCAGTAGCGTCAAGAGATGTGATCAGCTTTGTCAAAGAGCACATCATCCACAGATTTGGAATTCCTCAAACTATTACAACCGATGGAGGATCGGTCTTCATATCGGAGGAGTTCAGAAAGTTTGCTGATGACATGGGGATTAAGCTGATCAGATCATCTCCATATTATGCCCAAGCTAATGGACAGGCTGAAGCATCCAACCAGAGCCTCATCAAGCTCATAAAGAGAAAGATCGATGAATATCCTAGGCGCTGGCATGAGGTGTTATCAGAAGCTTTGTGGGCATATCGTATTTCATGTCACGGGTCCACCAAACCGTCGCCGTACCATTTAGTCTACGGCCAAGACGTTGTGTTACCATGGGAAATCACGGCGGGATCAAGGCGTGTTGAGTTTCAGAATGATCTATCCGCTGAACAGTATGCAGCCTTGATGAACGATAATGTGGAGGACCTGACAGAGCTAAGGCTTTGGTCGTTGGAGAAGATCAAAGAAAATAAGGCTAAAGTTGCGCGTGCGTACAACAAGAAGGTCAGGCCTAAGGCTTTCCAGGTTGGAGACTTGGTTTGGGAGGCAGTATTGCCGTTGGGGACTAAAGATAAAAAGTTTGGTAAATAGTCTCCAACTTGGTATGGGCCATACAAGTCTTGCCTGGGAATGCATACATGCTCGAGGAATTGGACGGCGTCAAGTTTCCAGTTGCTGTCAATGGCTAACATCTCAAGAAGTATTTCCCGAGCATGTGGGAAGGCGAGTAACGAAAAGCCGATGAGATCCATCTGGCTGCAGTGTAATAGGCCAACACGTTGAGTTGGCCGCAAAAAAAATCATGTCAGACCAACACGTTGAGTTGGCCAGTAAAAAAAAGAGATAGGCCAACACGTTGAGTTGGCCGGTAAAAAAAATAATAAAAAATAGTAAAATACATATGAGGAACGAAACAGCCGATGTGTAACCATCGACTTAAGATGTTTTAAACAAGTTTCAAGTTAACAGGAGTACTAATTGTTTCTTGAGCCTATCTACTGGTTCAGGAATTCTTCTATGGTGCGGATGGCTTCTGTGCGGACGGTGTCTGCTCGTGCTATGATTGCTTCGTCATCCTTGTCATCGCCTGTTACTATCTGCCGACTCAAGGTGCTTACTTCTGCAAACTCTGCTTGTATCTGCTCGGCTATTTCCTGGGTCTCTTGTTCGGAGTTTGCGATGGAAGTTTCTTCGGCCTGGATGAGCTTCTTGGTGGTACGGACTTTTTCTTCGAGTTCTGTCAGTTCTTTCTTCAGGAGGTCGAGTCGCTTCTTGTTGGCAGACACGTCAGCTTTAGTATCTAGAGTTGCCTTCTTCTGGTTGAGGGCCTTGCACTTTTGAGCAATGTCAGCTTTCAGAGAAGCTTGAGAGCGACGTGCTTCTATTCTTTGTTGTTCTTTGTTCACTTCTACTCGGAAGAATGGAAGATTGCTAGCTGGCCAAAGCTTGATTTGCAATGGCTTCGAGAGTTGGGATTCTATTTGCTCGAAGATGTTCTTTATTTCACTGGAATCGCTAACTAGAGCAGTGAGATGGAAGATTGCTAGCTGGCCAAAGCTTGATTTGCAGTGGCTCCGAGAGTTGGGATTCTATTTGCTCGAAGATGTTCTTTATTTCACTGGAATCGCCAACTAGAGCAGTGAGTGGAGCAGATAGCAGATCCTTGATGAGATGAAGCTGATGTGCCAAATTAGCCGATTGCTGCAAAGATGGTGTTTCTGCTCCAGGGATAGTCAGACCCATTGATGCCGGGTCAAAGGAAAGTAAACCTGAAATGTCAAAATCCTATGGACATATCTGGAGTTAGAGCAAGATGCATTTATGGAGCTATCGGCTAATTCAGAATTGGTTTTGTGATGTTACCTGTTCTGAAGAAGTGTTGGGCGATTCAGGAGCAATCGTCCTGTTAGAGCTTGTGTTGACATCGAGAACATCGACTGTATCGGTTTGTTCCTCGTTTGCATCTATCAGTGCATCATGAGTTGCAGCCATCTCATGTTGTTCCAGGCTTTCTGCATTGGGGATGTCTTCAGCTACGTCCTGGAAATAAAATTACAATCAACCATGGTATATATGTATGAAATAAAGAAAAAGTTTTGAATGATGAGTTACCTGGTTGGTGTCGGACTCTGATGGATTTGGGGAAACTGGTGCTGGTTTTTTTATCATTCGCCTCGTGATCATTTTCCTTTTCTTGGTCAAGACTCGGGGGGCAATGCTTGCAGAAGTTTGTCTTCGCTTGGAAGCCGACTGAAGTAAGTCTGGCTGAACAGACATTATCACTTTCTTCATTGGTGGTGATCCTTTGCAGAAGAGTACGTCATGAGCAGTTGGAAGAAAGTGGAATGGCTCCAAAGTGCTGGTCGTAGGTTCTGGACCATCTTGTTGCTGCTAACAAAGAAAGCAGGATTAGCCAAGAGAAAGGAATAGAGAGTTTGGGGGGAATAAAGTGCATAAATTCAGTACCTCTTCCTTGAGGGTTACATATTCAAGATCGATTTGCTGCAGTCGAGGACCAAGAGCTTTTCTGAAGACATGAGTTTTCCACATGTTCCACCAAGTATCAAAGCCGATTAATGAAGAGGTGAAGGACAGATCGGCTGGTATTGGAATGTGGAGATTATCAAACATGCTGTAGCATCTCGAGCTGGTGAGACCATCAGGCAGATCGGCTCTGCTCTCCACCAAGTGGTGAATATGGAAGTGGGGAGGGACCTGTCCTAGGCCAAATTGCCGAGCTGCTATGACTGGCTGGTAAGATTCATAACCTGGCTTGATAATTCTATTAGAGGTGCTGATGCCAACGGGGAGTTAACCAGGTCGAATCATCAAAGAATACAGATGTCGAGTGTTGTCATCATCGGCAAGGTTATCTAATCTGAAGGCAGTTGGGTTCTCAAAGGATTCAGATTCAGTAAATGGGAAATAGAGTGGATTGTCTAGTCCTTTGTAGAAGATTCTGAACCAATTAGCTGCATCTGCTGAATTCAGCTTGCTGCCAGGAAAACTAAATAAAGCTTGGCCATAGCTGGTACATCTGATTGGTTTGCCACTTTCATCAGGGAAAGAGTTCTTGGTTAGGCCTTGGAAGTTTGGGATATGGTGCTGAAAGTATAGTTGTGCCCACAACTGAATAAACCACCAAGGGCCTCCAGTTCTCAGTTTCTTTTTGTTAAGCAAGTTAGATGTCATTAGATGGAGATATCTGTAGGTTTCTCCAAGAAAGAGTTTACCTAGGCTGGTGCGATTGCCATGGGCCAGGTGATAGGCCAAGGGAAGATAGTTCTTAGTTGGAGCTAAAGAAGGACCACAGAAGATGAAGTGTTCTAGCCAAAGATTTAAGAAGGCTGTGTGTTCCTTCTCAGTCACTGGACCTTTTGTTTTCATATGCTGACTCATGTAAGTGCCCCAGTTTGTGCAGTTAACTTTGGAAGAAAGTTTGAAGGGGACTTATGCCATTTTATGAGCAGCAGGATTAGGAGAACTAATGTCTAGGCCAGTGATCATGGTGATATCCAGCAGAGTGGGAGTCATGGGTCCATGACCAAAGAGAAAGAAGTTCAGAGCATCTGACCAGAAATAGCCGATGGTTTTCAGAAGATTTTCATATTTTTCAAGTGGAGACAATGATAAACTAAGTGCATCGGCTATATTCAAATCCTGCCATAAGGGCATGTGAGCTTTTGCTACTCTGTTGTACCATGTAATCCAACTCTCAGGGGGATTAGGCCTGGCTCTTAAGCAGTCGGCCCAGAGGTTCAGATCGATGTTTTGACTCACAAAAGGAATCCTGTTGGCTTCACAAGAGATCAAATCTATGGGATTTTTGTGGGTTCGCGGGCCAAGACAGAAAGTTTTTGGGTTAAAAGGATGCGGCAGAAGGATGTCTGACACCTGAAGTTCGGAAATTCAGAAGTATGCATATGGTGTCATGTTTCAGAGTTTTAGTTTCGGAAGCTTAGTAAGCTGAAGAAAAAACTAAAGGATTAGGCCGAATATTACCTTCAGGCCGCAGATTGCCGCATCATCGATTGCAGAGCTTGTCGTCTGAGCTGCATAATCTATCATGATTCAGATCTGTTGACTTAGGGTTTGATTGTTGTGGGTTCTGATTCGAATTCTGGATGCTTGGAGAGTTCTTGCTCGAATTTGTAGAACTGGGTTTTCGAATTATGCTCGGATTCAAGAGTTCGGTTCAAGGTGGAAGTGTTACTCTACTCTTGTGCGGGTTGCTTTTAGTTTGAATTCCGTCGGCTCTTGGATATTTATAGAAGCCTGATGCGTTGCCATCACCTTTTGGAAAGTAAACGAAGACACATGAAATTGAAGGGAAATTCGATTTCATTAAAGGAAAGTTCATTACAAGGAAAACCGATTTTACAAAGGAATCGATCCTTTGGCTTTGAGATTCTACTTCTACGATACTACTGCTACTGCTCGTTGGTACCTAGTACCTACGACGCTTGGGGCTTCAGGCCGGCGCACCCCCGCTGTCGCCGTCGTCGCTGTCATTGTCGTCGTCGTCGTCGCTGTTGAAGGCGCTGCAACCGCCTTCAGACCCGAAGTCTCTCCAACCGTCGCCGCCACCGCTCTTCTCCTCCTCGCTGTCCTCCTCGGAGGACCCGAGGAACCGAAAGGGTTTTCCGCCCATCGGCTCGTCATCGTCGGACGGGGAGTCGATCTCCTCTTCCAAGGAGGGGTCGACTTCGTCCGAAGAGGGGACTTCCTCCTCACCACCCTCCGACTCCTCCCGGAACAGGAGCCGGAGGTCTTCTCCTTCAGTTTTGGGCTCGTTCTCCTCGGAGACGGCCCCGAAGTCGAACTCCTCTACATCCCAATGCAGAGGAGCCAGCGCTTCGTACGCTGCAGTTGGGTCCCACTCCGGCGTCGGCTCCCGACTCTCCGGAATAGAGTCGATGGAAGAAGCAGGGGGGAAGAAGAAGGGGAAGAAGAGGAGGAAGAGTCTCCGAAGGAGTTGGAGTCGGAGGAGGAAGAGATCGCCATTACTGGTGCTGGAAGATTGGGGTTTTTTGCGCTACTGGCTCTGGGAGGAAGAAGGAGTTTGCTGTGGAGAAGGGCCGATTCGGGTGAGATTAAATAGTGAAAAGATGGGAGTCGGATCGGCAGTTTTCATGTTCTACGAGGAGCCAGTTGCAGAGACGTTGCATCTTCCTTGGTGGTTGCAGTGTGTTTAAAGAGCATTAACGGGAAGATGAAGCGACGGATTAGTTTTGGAACTATCATTGCCAAAACCAGGGGGCATGTGTTATCGCCATAAATTAATAGGATTTATGGGCTGAAAGCAAGATGGGCTTAAAGCAGAAGATTGAAGAAGACTTATAAATCGGCTCCTGTGTGAGCATCTGGGCCACATGGGCCATGTATCTTAGATTTAGTTTAAGATTAGAGATAGAGTCCGATCGGGACAAGATTAGTTCAGATTGTTTCCCAAGTCTCCGGACTATAAATATATACCCTTTGTTATTCGTAAGGGAGAGCGTCATCACGTCTCGCAAATAACAACACTCGGCGCATCGCCACCCCTAATCCTAGGGTTTCATCCAAATAAGTGCCATGCTGCTATGATCGCTTCTCGCGATCTGGGCAGCGTTGTTCTTGCTTTTACCTTGGTATTACTTATACTGAAGCGTTTTTTATGGCAAGTAATACTAGTTATCTTGATATTCGTAGCATGGCTTTTAGTAGATCTGTTGCGCTTCGTTGCTTATCATCTACGAATATCATGTTGTCTCTGTGCAGTCACGTTTCGATCTCATGCTAGTTCTAGTCGCATAGAATTAGTTGCACAGAGGCAACACCCTGCTTCTTTTATGTTTAGTAGATCTGATCTGTTACGGTTTGCTCTTGTTCTTAAGAGTTGGCGTAATATCTACTAGGTTAGGCCTTGCAAACGGGTTGGACGATCCGGTGGCGTGTTAGATGCTTTGCTTTAGTCTTAACAGGGAATTGATCCGAGAATCGGCTATTGCTAGTTCTTAGGCCTCTGTTTTGGTTATGGTTTAGTTATTTGTTACGTTTATTAGGCCTAGTCACGTGTAGGATGTTCCGATCTAGCAGTGAAGCCTTTACCGTTGTGGATTAGATCAATTAGATTTAATTGAAGTAGCTTTACAGTTATTCACTTTATTCATCAATATCTGGATGCAACAGATCCAATCTGACACCGGGACTCGATCGGCTCTTTAAAGCCGATGCAAGAGTCGTCCCGGGGAGCCGACCACGGCTCGGACTTACGTTTACACGTGTCTTTTTATGCAGGAAACTGTTTGGAGCACGTTCGCACCCTCCTAATCGGGTATAGGTCAGGTGGCACGCCCGGCTTTCCATACATTCTCCGGGCGCGTGACGGAATTGCGGGCCGTCAACGAGGGAGCAGTGCCTGCCAGCGCCCCGGCGACCTCCCGGCTCTTCGTGTTGCCTGTCGCTGCTCGCCGGTGGGTTTCGACCGACAACACATTCTCTCGAGGGTTTTCTTCTTTTTAGTTCATTGATTTGTGTTGTGTTCCGAGTCTGTTCCATGAAAGTGACAGCAGAATTTTCTGGGTTGTTCCAGAGTTATGTGGCCTCGACCTCTTCCGTGTCCTCGACCTCGGGCAGATCTGCCTTCCCTGTTCAAGTCTTGGCAGTGGTTACTTAATTGCATGTTGAAAGGTTGAGTAGTTGGCGGTGCTATGTAAGGGTCACCTGTTGAGCGGGAGTCTTCCTTTTGCGAAGGTTCCATAGGAAAGATGTATTGGATGCTTTGCCTCGAATTAATTTGTTCTGGTTGCCTTGATGCTAATTTTGATGCTGCCTCATCAATTTTCATTGTTCGACTATTCTTTTGTGGTCTGCATCGGACCTTGTGTACTTTTCCACCTCTGAGTGAAGCTAATTGACTTGGGAGTAATCTGGCAATGCACTTTTCGATTGCTACCTTTTCTGAAAAGTTGGGGGGTTGTGATTTTTTCTGGATGAACCTCCAAAGATAATGGGTAATGGTTCTCGGTCCATTTGGATGCATTGAAATTCCTCAATGGAGGTTACGACTGCTTTCTTGAAGACCTTAAAGTCTTGCTTCAGCTTTTCTCTGGGATGGAACTAGCTTGTAAATGACAGTGGCTGGAGATAAGAATACCATGTTGCAACTGAACCTTCGCAAGCCATGACAAATGATTTTACCATAATGTGGTCGTCTCCGCCGGCTGACGCGATTGTGGCTTCACATGTCACGAGGAACTAGGTTGGGCCAACTGATCCATTGTACTTGGGTAGCTGTGTGGGTTTGTAGCCAAATGGCCAAGGAGTTAGCTGCAGCGCTGCTGAAAGTGGGGAGATTTGGTTGAAGGGTGAGTTTGCTTGGTAATGGTGCTGATGTTGGTTTTGCTCTTGTTGGGAGAGGCTTGCTTGGTGGAGGTTGTGAGTTTCGGCTTCGACATGGGTTTCTGCTTGAGTATGGTGTGGTGTTTGGTGATGAAGCTCTTGTGTATCTTCGTAGGTTTTCTGCAGTTGTTAAACTTTGGCCTGCATTTTGGTGAGTTCGCGTTTGGCCTCGGCTAGTTTCTTTATGTGGTCCATCGCTCTTTGCTTTGTTGCCAACTAAGCGTTGAGGCTTGCCTTTCTCCTCTCAAGGGCTTTGATTTTGAGAGCTGTTTCTATGGATTCATCTTGTTGGGGTAGTGGAGGTTCATCATTTTCAGAATCCTCTAGGTCTGGGTTAGCTGAGGCTGCTTTGCTCTTTTCGCGCAGAACGCGCTGAGCTTCGGCATGCTTCTCCTTCTCAGTCATCTTAGCGGGTAATGGGGACGTGGGTTCCCGATCTTCCGTCAGGTTCTGGATAACTCTCGTTGTAGGCGGAGCGAGACACACCGATCCGGCTTCAGATCCTAAGACCCGAATCCAGCAATCTTAGCACCACAACTCCTCTGGTTATCAACCGTGTCACAACCCGGTTGACCTCGCCAAGAAGGCTAATCCCTGCAAGCGCAACGAAGAACACAAGCAAGAACTCGAAAGAACGCAGCTCAATTGAAGTGACTCTGCAGATGAAAGATTAATCTCAAAGTTGGGGTCTCACAAACCGACACGGCGGCGAAACTGTTCTCAACAGAATAATCTAAGCAAAACCCAAGTAACCTAATGGCGGCTGCTGTGTATATAGAAGAGAGAGGCTAGGGGCGGCCAAGGGGGTGGCCGGGCAACCCTAGGGAGTACAAGGCCTTCGGGCCCAAAAACTGGCGTCGCTGCATCCAGGCAGATTCTGGTCGTCATGTTGTTTCGACGATTCCCGTCGACTCCGAGCGTATTTTGATATGGGATCAGTTGGGTTGGAAAGCTTATCTCCTTAGCTTTCCAACGATATATAGAACACCCAAAACGGAGCCCGTATGGGGCCTGGGCGTCCGTTTTCGTGAGGTCTGCTCCTGCAGTCCGAACCGGACTCGCGAATAAATCGGACTTCAATGTGGAGTGGGCTTTGAACTCTATCTTCGCTTGGGCTTGGTCATATGCATATTGGTCATGTCCTCATCATTCTCCCCTTCTTGGTTTTGAGTCGTCCTCGACTCAAAGTCGCTGATGCTTGCGGAAGTAGTTGTTCCCATTCTTGACATGATCCTGCGGTGCTCCCCTTCTTGAAATTGAACATGTTGTGACAAAACAAACAAAGAAGAACAAGAGGAACTCTGCGTGATAGGATTAGTCTTAAAATAGCCCTCTTTTTCATCAAATTGTTGCATAGCAAAAGAAGATTTCAGATTTGAACACATATAAACACGATGCACCATGTACTCTCCTTTACAATTATAATTGCCAATAAAGTGATATGTACATCGAGATAAACATGGCAATCCAACACATTTAAATTTCTCTTCCAAACTACTAAGTGCACACAAAGTATCAAACTCTATATAACCCAAAGTATTTAAAGAAGACAACAATTTCCTTTCATCCTTTTTTGTAGCAATTGGAATCAAATGTTTATTTTTAGCATAAGTCTTTGGTTCCAAAACAAAAGAATCAGTTTCCTTCACAAGTTGTGGCACAGTGATAAACATAGAACTATCACACAACTCTTTTTTATCACAAAAATCAGTAGAATATTTATCATGTGACAAAGTCAATTCAGATTTGGTGTCCACTAAATGTTGCTCTATTATAGCATGAGTGGTGGATAATTTCAACACATCAAGAGAGCTCTTACCTGAGACAATTACCTGTTCATTCTCTATCACCTTGTCTTCTGTTTTAGATACATGCTGCAAAATATTAGGTCCAACAGAAGACAAAACGATATCTTTAATTTGTACAAAATCAGATTTAGAGGAAGGCACTGTAACATCTGAAATAATCCATTCTTTTCTAAAAGGCTCATTCTTTCTTCTCTCTGCTCTTTCCAGATCGGCTTCTAAAATTTCAGTTGCGATCATAGATTTAAGTGTAATTTTTCTTCCATTGTAATTGAAAGAATATCTATTAGCAACCTTTTTATGTACCACATCATTTATGTTAATCCATGGCATTCCTAGCAATAATTGACATGCTTGCATGGGTACTATATCAAAATCAGCACTACTCTTGTAAAAACCAATGCTAAATTCAATATGTGCAATTTCAGTTACCTTAATCTTATCGTAAGAATTTACCCATTGCATGTAGTATGGATGTGGATGTGGCTTTGTGGTCAGACCAAGCTTCTCGACCAGCTCTAAGCTTGCAAGGTTGTTGCAAGTCTCACCATCAATGATGACTCGGCAACGTCGTTCCATGACGGCAAAGAAAGTCTGGAACAAATTGTTGAATTGATTTTGCTCCACTTTCTCCATTTGAGAACTCAACACTCGTTGAGCAATCTCAGTGTTTCCTGACATTGTTAGTAAGTAGACAAGAGAAAACACAAAAAGTTATCCCTATCAACTACTATATGTGGATGTGGATGGTGGAAACACAATCTCGCACGTCTTACCAAGCTCTTACAAGTGTTCTTACCAATGCAAAGTAGAGGATGGTACAACCGGTGGCTGGTTCGTGATACCTGTGAGGAAGTGGTACCAAGATTGCAAGATCCTCTGGGTGTACTGATCTGAAGTAATATGTGGAGCTTCGGGGGGCTTTATTTAGTAGCAAGGATTAGCACAATTGAAAATCAGATAGCAAAAATTGAATAAATATCCAAAGTACTTATCAATGTTGCTGGCCTAAACGTGTTCCTAGAACTAGTTCAAGCAAGCAGGCGACATATACCAAGCACAAAGGACACAAAAGGATGCAAGCACTTCTGATTTTTTTTCTTTTTTTTGTGCGGCTCTTTTTTATGCACTTGCCTTTTTCTTTCTTTCTTTTTCTATTCAAAAGTGCCACAAGAGTAAGAGACAACTCCACACTATCACAAAATTGTTGTCTGTAAATTACAGATTTGCTACACAAACTTATACAGGCTGTTTGACAAATTTAGAGACCCCAAACACGAAAACTTACAACACGAAAGTTGTAGATCCTCCTTTTCTCTTTCTTTTCAATATATGGAAAGTCTCTTTTGGATAAAGGAAGTAGAAGATATTGACCCCGAAATACAGAGTACTCAGAAATTTCTGGGTAACCAACAGATTGGCTTCCAATACAGATTAGGCGCAGATAACTACGTTTTCTGGAATTCTCACAATTGATTAAGTTGTAGATAATTTCACAAGCTTTCCAGAAAGTACTAGAACACAAAAATCCGAGTTCGTATGTGAGAGATATCAACAAAATACCGAACTGGACAGAAACAAGTCCGAACCGGACGTGATGACGGGATGGAAAAGGACACGGTGACACGATGCAAAACTCAAACCAATCTAAGAACTCGATCTAAACCAGCAACAAGACCACGACTATGGACACAAACTCAATGATGCGGACTCCGATATCAAAATATGCAATGGCTTAAAAGGGCTAATGGGATGGGAAAACAGCACAAACACAAAATTTTCTAGGGCCTTTTGGTGGACTGTGGGACAATGACGAAATTGATGAAACTAAAGATAGATGTGAAACCTGACAGTAAACCTGAGTCTCTGAATACCAAATAATGGGGACGTGGGTTCCCGATCTTCCGTCAGGTTCTGGATAACTCTCGTTGTAGGCGGAGCGAGACACACCGATCCGGCTTCAGATCCTAAGACCCGAATCCAGCAATCTTAGCACCACAACTCCTCTGGTTATCAACCGTGTCACAACCCGGTTGACCTCGCCAAGAAGGCTAATCCCTGCAAGCGCAACGAAGAACACAAGCAAGAACTCGAAAGAACGCAGCTCAATTGAAGTGACTCTGCAGATGAAAGATTAATCTCAAAGTTGGGGTCTCACAAACCGACACGGCGGCGAAACTGTTCTCAACAGAATAATCTAAGCAAAACCCAAGTAACCTAATGGCGGCTGCTGTGTATATAGAAGAGAGAGGCTAGGGGGGCGGCCAAGGGGGTGGCCGGGCAACCCTAGGGAGTACAAGGCCTTCGGGCCCAAAAACTGGCGTCGCTGCATCCAGGCAGATTCTGGTCGTCATGTTGTTTCGACGATTCCCGTCGACTCCGAGCGTATTTTGATATGGGATCAGTTGGGTTGGAAAGCTTATCTCCTTAGCTTTCCAACGATATATAGAACACCCAAACGGAGCCCGTATGGGGCCTGGGCGTCCGTTTTCGTGAGGTCTGCTCCTGCAGTCCGAACCGGACTCGCGAATAAATCGGACTTCAATGTGGAGTGGGCTTTGAACTCTATCTTCGCTTGGGCCTTGGTCATATGCATATTGGTCATGTCCTCATCAGCGGGTGCTTGTTCTGTTGGAGTTGTAACTTGTTTGACTGTGATGTTGTGGAGGTTGGAATCTTCGAGCTCGGAGGTGTTCTGGTTGGTGGCTTTTCATTTTTTGGGGGCCATTGGGGTTGTTTATCGAGCTAAACCATGGTGGGTGTTGGGTATTTAACCATGCGAATAAATCCACAAGCGCACAAATACCGTTGTAGCTTTCACCCGTGAGTATTCAAGGATATCGTACCCACAAGAAACGTGTGTGCACTAACTCCTAACTCAGTCGATCCAAGGATACACCAAGATTAAGTAGCAAGGCTAGAGAGGATTCCTGCGGTAGCACTAGAGATGAGTTAAAGGTCGATCTCTCGGGCAGAATACTCGCTTCGGGTGTCGGCTTACCCCTGAAATGGTCAGGAGACTCCGGCCAACGGCTCTATGCTATATCCGAACATGGAGGATTACGAAGGACCGACAGAGCTGTCACCACCTGCGGCCTAACTCATAGACCGTGGGATATAAGGCAAACGAAGGTAACCCTTAGCCCAGACATCATGTCTACGCTACTGATTACTACTGTTGTCTAACTACGTCTGATATCCCGTAGCAAACTACAGCACTCCATATAAATGGAGCGATGAACCCGCGAGTAAGAGAACTGATCTCACTCATACAAAAGTACTATGCAAGACAGGAATCATAAATACTAACTTACTCATACCAGAGGAAGCCAGCATTCGTAGAGGTACAAGACCGGAGAAGAGCGCCGACAGGCCGACGCCCCTCCAAACTACTCCTCACCCTCTCCCTACTCTAAGCGCTAGCCTAGGCAGGGCCTCGTCTTTGCGTTGGAGCACTATAGGACTACATCTTCAAGTGAAGACGTTGATTCAAAATGGTGGTGTGTTGAATGGGGTGCTCTCTTCCTCCTTATATAGTCCTCCAATGGTGGATCCTTGAATGAATTTTCGAGGTGGAACCATCAGGGGCTGGCGTAGCCAGTCCAGTGGGAGTCTGCAGGCAAAAGATGGGCCTGTTTGGGCCCAATAAGGGGTCGGGTGACCCAGTGGCTCGGCCGAGCCCAAATGGTGCCCCCTTAGGCCTGCCTTGGTCTGGACAACTGATAGGTGGGCCCTAGTGCTGATCCTTGGGTGCATCTTGCTTGGGGTGCCCGTTTTGTCAGGTTTGTGGGCCCTTCTTGTAAGTGTGACGTGCGTATGTGATCTTTTATGCATTTGTTCTGCATTCACTTGTGTTTTCTTTTGTGTTTCAGGCTTGTGTACATGCAATCAACAATTCACCAACACTTGTGGAATTCGTTAGTATTAACCCCTACCACTACTGCTGGCGTTCATTCCTTAAGCGTTCATGCAGAAGTTGACGGCGTATATTTTGCACTTAACAGCCGTCAACAACACCCCCACACTTAGCCCTTTGCTCGTCCTCGAGTAAAGTTTTAAGGACTAAGGTGGATGCAACTCCCTTGATGGACCTCCATACAAGTTATTCCAAGCTTCCTCCAGTCCTGTGAACTTTGGAGTGGCTACCATATTTTCTTGTGTAATTGAAGAATGGAACAATAAAGACTTCGGTTTCCTAGCTCTTCCTGCATAGAAACTTGGGTCTTTAAAATTTTAAATAAAAAGATAGTCTTGTTCCTCAAATTATTCTCTCGAATCATTCTTTGTATTTTAGATTCTCACCAAGGCAAAGTTGCTGCCTTCTTTTCTCCTATCATCTAATCATACTTATATGGAGCTCAGGGTAGGAGTAAAGGAGGCATGCTTGCTTTGCTTATGTTGCTAAGTCAAAGACTAGATCTAAGTAGAAGCGAGTCATACAATCTGATCAAAATGTGCAAGTGTGTGGATTTTTTTTTATTTAGGTGGAGGGTGGATGAACTCCTTGCATGATCCATCCTCGCGACCCCGGAGATTACGTGAACCTTATTAATCTTGATCACCTTCGATCCCCTTGGCGGAGCTTCCCGTGACGTGCTCGAAGGTTGTTGTTTTGTGCTGTTCTTTCTGCATCAAGATAAATTATGCAAAGCACCTATTGTGTATTGTGTTATATATTGTCCTTCAGAGGTTATGGAGGATAGTCCCACGCAAATGTATGTGTGTTCTCAACCTTCAGATACCTCTCCTTCGGTGGCCGCGGTCCCCAACATATACTACGAGTTTACTGTAGGAAAAGGTCCCCTACTTTAGCCAGAGGATGGAGTTGGTCCATTATCTTTCAAATCCATTTAGTCCTTCAATTTTTGTTTTATCAAACTCCTCCTTATATTGATGTGACACTTTATAATGACATAAGATTAATGTGAAAATTCCTCTTCATCCGGATCAGTTTATTATTGCATTAAAAATAATATTTTGCCAAAATTTAATATGAT
Source organism: Panicum virgatum (assembly GCF_016808335.1). Taxonomy (NCBI): domain Eukaryota; kingdom Viridiplantae; phylum Streptophyta; class Magnoliopsida; order Poales; family Poaceae; genus Panicum; species Panicum virgatum. Next base: position 16,746,250 of record NC_053146.1, on the reverse strand, counting down.
CTTGATTTTGTAACAACTAACTCTAGTACTATGCTAATTTTGAGCTCAAACTTTGAGGAATATATCAGAAGAGAAATTAATTAAAAATTTAGCCTTGAAGACTTCGTAAGAAGTTTTTATATTGATCGACAGACCGTACACCCTAGCACAACCAAATGAACAAACATGGTGGCATAGAGGTCGAAGATCATCCCGAGCCAGAACGGCAGCCCAAAAATCTCGCTTACAACGGTGAGCCCATACTTCCCATCGGTCTCCGGCGCTTTGCCCAGGCGGTTGCCGTCATAGTACTCGGCGTTGAGGCCAGGGTTGTCGGCGAAGCTGGAGCACGGGAACGTGGAGAACTGGGCAGCGGCGGGGACCATGCCGCGCAGCCGGTTGTGGGAGACATCGAAGCACGACAGGAAGGTCAGCCCCTCGAGTGACGCCGGTATCTCCCCGGCGAGCTCGTTGTGCGACAGGTCGAGCGTCTGCAGGGCGCTCAGGGTCGCGAGCGTGGCCGGGATCGGCCCGGACAGCGCGTTCCAGCTCAGGTTGAGCAGGTTGAGTGCCCGGAGGTCGCCGAGCTCCGGCGGGATCGCGCCGGCCAGGCCGTTCCGGCTCAGTTGCAGCGACGGCGGGATGTTGCTGTTGTACCAGAGCTGGCCCCGTTCGACGTGCCAGTTGTACAGCCGCACGCCGTACTCGGACATGGACACCTGCGCGACCGGGGCGCTGCCGTCGAGCGATCTCAGACGTGCCAGGGCGGGCGGGATCTCGCCGGCGAGCGCGTTGTTCGAGAGGTCCATCCGGTAGAGCCAGTCGAAGCCTCCGAGCCACGGCTGGAGCTGGCCGGCCAGCCGGTTCCACGACAGGTCCAGCACGCCCAGGCGGGCGCTGGCGCGCAGCCACGGCGGCACGGCGCCGCGGAGCGCGCAGTTGGCGATGCCGAGCAGCCGCAGGCTTGGGAACCCGCGGATGGCGCCGGCACCGGGCAACTCCTCGCCTTGGAAGTTGGTGGTGAGGACGAGGACGGCGAGGGCACGGCACTCCTGGAGCGCCCGGAGCGCCGGCGCTATGCCGGTGATGCGGTTGATGCCGATGTCGAAGAAGGACAGCGCCTGCAGGCGCCGGAAATCTGACGGGACAGGCCCGGGGAGGTTGTTGGGGTGAAGGTTGACCACCCTGAGGTCCCGGCAGCGCGAGAGGCTTGCCGGGAGGTGGCCGCTCAGCCGGTTCCAGCCGAGGTGGAGGGCGCGGAGCCTCGTCAGGCGCGAGAAGTTCGGATTCGAAGAACCAAGGTTGCCGTGGAGGGAGTTGTTCGCCATGTTCAGGTACTCGAGCTCCGAGCACGACGACAATGAGCCGGGCAGGACTCCAGTTAGCTGGTTCGACTCGGCGGAGAACCTCCGCAGCCGTGGAAGCCCGAGAAACACGCCGGCCCGCAGGCTTGTTAGCCTGTTGGAGGAGATGTCGAGGTGCACGAGCCCGGAGGCACCCGGCGGCGCCGGCTCCGCGCCGCCGAGCTCGCCGGTGAGGTGGTTCTGGCTCTGGTCCAGCACCTCCAGGCGCGGCATATGAATAAGCTCTGGCGGGACGGCTCGATGGAGCGGGTTCCCGGAGAGGTTGAGAACGCGCAGCTCGTCCAGGCGAGCCAGCGCGCTTGGCAGGGCGCCGGTGAGGCCCCGGCCGGCGAGGTCTAGGCTGGCCACCCGGAGCTCACCGCCGTGTGCTCCGAGCCGGCGGCAACGAACCCCGAGCCACCGGCAGCAGTCGTCGGAATGGTGGTTCTCCGCGCCTGGCCACCCGTGGATCGCCGTGTCGAGGTTGTTAGAAAAGCTAGAGAGTGCGATCCAGTCGGCCGGACCGCCGGAGCGCAGCTCCAGACGCCATGAGGGAGCTGGCACATCAAAGAGAAGATCAAGATCGAGCTGCTTGCCACGAGAGAGAGCTCACTGACACGAAGCATCGCGCTGTTGCTGTCGGTGCGAGAAGCTTAAGCGTTAGGACATGGTTATAACTGGGGAGACGCACAATTCTGCACGGTTGTCAATTCCACACAACCCCACGAGATGAAATGGAAACTGACGGATACGACATCGGTCTGAAACCCAGTCAGGATGATGCTGAAGCGTTGGACTGGCGATAAATTACCTAGGACCGTTTCAACTTTCAAGCTAATAAAATTTCTGCTCGTGCTTTGACTTGTTAGATTAGGATATATGTCTCAATTCGTTTGAAAAAAAAACTTTCACAAGACCATCAGTAGACTTCGCGTGCGACATGTGCGCGAAAAGTACTTTAGCAGATGGGGTAGCTAATACTCCGCAGCTATGGTTATTATATAAAGAGTAAATATTATTGGCGGTCCTTAAACTTATCCCAATTTCTCACCCCGGTGCGTACTCTTAAAATGCACGTAATAGTCCTAAAACATATCCCATGCTCTCATCACAATCCTAATTTATCCCGAGTTCTCATCCCGATCCTCGTACTCTCAAAATACACATAAATGATCCAAAACTTGTCCCACATTCTTATCCCAATTCGTAAATTTATCCTACACTCTCATCCAGGTCCATATGCTCCTAAAAAGCACTATTTATTTAGAAAAAAACTTTTGCTAATTATTTCAAATCTGTTTGAATTTGAAATCAAGTTTGATTCCCACTCAAAGTGGATCAAAAAATTGTGGATAAATTATCACGGACTGACCGCGAAATATTAGAATCTCTAAATAACCTAGATTTGAATTACTTTATTGTGATTTTTGCATGATTTTATAGAGATAATGATAAGTGATTTTAATATTATTTTAATCTTAGAAAAATCAACTATAAAATAAATGTATAAAATATAAAATCTAGAAATTGTTAAATATTGTATCCACGATGATTGCCCCATGAATTTTTTTATCAATTTTGAGTGAGACTAGAATTTGAATTGAAATTCTAAAAATTTGAAACAATTCGTAAAAACTTTTTCTAAATATTTTGAAAGTACATAGATATGTTTGAGAGCGTGGGATAAGTTTACAGACCATTATATGCATTTTAGAGTACTAGGACCACAATGAAAACTTAGGATAAGTTAAGGACCATTATGTGCATTTTAAAAGTACTGAGATCCGGATGAAAACTCGGGATAGATTTAAAGACGGACGGTGAAATTTATTTTTCTAGAAATTCTATGGCAGATTAACAAGGAGGTAAAATAACTAATATTTGAACCTATTCGTTATTCTTATTTGGTACTACTTAATTTTTACGTTACTAAATAGGATAAAATAATTTATATTTAATGGATAAATTTGAATCCTTACTTACGGTGAAATTCATTTTTCTAGAAATTCTATAGCAGATTAACAAGGAGGTAAAATAACTAATATTTCAACATATTCGTTATCCTTATTTGGTACTATTTAATTTTTACGTTACTAAATAGGATAAAATAATTTATATTTAATGGATAAATTTGAATCCTTGATTTTTTTTACCTGCGTCGGCACGGAGGCAAGCCGTGCTTCGGGCCGGCCCGACGGCCCCACGGGTCGTGCCTTTGGCCGACGGCTAGGCACGAGCACGGCGGCGGCACAGCACGATGAGCACCGGCACGGCACGACACGACGTCGTGTCGGGGCGGGCCGGGCTGGCCCCTTGGCCATCTATGAAGCGGGCAAGCGGGCAGCCACGAGGAAGATGCCAGACTGCTGGCACATCAGCAGGCCCCGCTCTGGGCCTAGGCGGGAGGGGCGACCGCCTAGGGCCCCGGCTGGAAAGGGGCCCAATCTCATGTACATGCAGAGCAGCACCAAGGCCTAGTAGCGCAAGGGCAAAATAGCGAAACGTCAACTGTGCGACCTAGCAAGCGTGAACAGACGCTGAAATTGAAATAATGTTTAGTGGCGTCTTGGCGATTGTTGCCTGCTGCATGTTGGCGTTCTTCTCAAGATCAAATCGGATCAGAGAAACAATTAGTCTTGACGATTGCCGCTTGCTGCACTTGTTGTGGTCGTTGGTGCTCCGATTCACCAGCAAGGTGACCGTGTGCTGCTGTTCCGTTCTTCATGAACGCCCTAGTCCTGGATCCTGTCCTGGTCATCAGGTGGCTCACACTGTCCGCAATCTTCTCACTTCTTCCCTTTGTTTTTCAATCAGTCCATAAGTGATAGTGATAATTAATTTCATTCCCATCCCCCATAGAGACCTAAAAATTAGTTTTGACTTTTCTATATCTATAACTTTTACTACACATCTAGATATAACTTTGTATAAATTAAATGCATAGCAAAGACTATGTATCTAAAAATGCAAAAAAGTAATAATTTAGAATATAGGGAATATAACATTAGTGAATATTTAGAGCTCTCACCTCAATATTATCCTTAATGACTTTGCACTGATAATTTCCAAAGGAGTTTTTTTGAACCACAGAAACATTATTTTTGATGGAATTGTTACAATTTATTCTTGTTTGAGGTAATCACACTAGTCACATTTTGTGTTCCTTTAGTTTCTAATATGGACACTGTTTTTCAAGAATTGAGCATATGTTACTAGTATTATATGCTTTATGATTTTGCAAATGTAAACAACTTTTTAGTCTAATAAAGGGCCCATAGTATCCTTTTGGCCTAGGGCCCTAAAATATGTTGAGCCGGCCCTGCACGTCAGAGACAAGACTTGGCACGACAGGGGAAAAAATTGGACAGGTGTCCTTACGGATTGAACTTGGGACAGCTCCCATAAAAGCCGTCGTCCGGTCGAGTTTACATGCATGATTCTGGTCCCCACCAGCGAGGCAGCGAGGCCTCAAGTAGCCACGTTTGCTAACCTCACTCAACTATATTGTCACGGTGATCCACTTGATAAAAATATAGTATAAGTACAAATATTTATATAATAAAAGTGTAAAGAATTTATATAACAAAAAAGAGATAAAGGAAAAGTTTGAATTAATATTTTTTGTCAAAAAAGATTTTGAACATCAAAAATGGGAAAAAGAAAATTTGAGTAAAAGTTAGGAAACAAAAGTTTCAAGAATATATTTTGGATAACAAAAAATTGGAATAAAAAATTGTGGGAGACAAAAAATTCAAGAAATAAATTAAACGCACAAAACTTTGCGAAAAATAGAACACAAAAATCCCCAAGCAAAAAAATGTTGGAAACAAATATTTGTGACAGGAATTTGAAAGAAATTTTTTGGAAAAAAAACATAAACGAAATGAAGCAAAATTTGAAAATATTTAGAAAGAAAATATTGTGAAAATAATTCAAAATATGTACAGTTGTAGGCAAAAAATATTGGAAAATGGATAGCAAAAGGTAATAAAAAATGTGCATGAAAGGTAAAAATGTAGAAATTTCCTAAATAAAAGTTGGGGCACAACTTTGGAAAGATAAAAAGAAGAAAAAAAGAGTTCGATAACTGTAGAATGAACTATAGAGAACTACAGTTATCGAACTCTTTTTTGACAACTATGAGAGAAAGAAATAAAGGGAAACAGAATGAGAGAAGAGGACATGTGGAGAACGTAACGGAAGGGAAACGGAATTAGGATCGGCCCGCACAAACATTTGGACAGGTAGCACCGGCCACTCGTCCGCGTGACTGCATCATCGATCGGAAGGAAGACAACATCCGGTCGACTGTAGAATTAGGTTTACGATTGGACTTTAGCTACCAGACTCACCTATTTTTTTTCCTCAAATAAAGCTTACAAAAACCTGGCACTGCTAATTTTACTTCGGGTCAGTAGTGTCACACATTAACTGTGAAATTCAATTTCGCAGGCGCTTATAATTAGAAAGATGCATTGCTGCATGCAGGGGTGAAGTTAAGTTTATAGCTCGCGGGTGCCAATGCATCTACAGAATAAAAACATTGTAATGCTTGGGGCAAATCAAGGGAGGGCCGATTCCAGGTAGAAGACCGGTAACCAACAATTATATGCATGTATATGTATGAAGCCATAGCCATGCAATGCTTGGCCTACCACAAGTTCTTATAAAAATTACTCCAAGGCAGGGGGCCGGAGCCTACTATAGCCCTAATGTGGCTCCGCCGATGAGCACATCCTTCTCAATTTATTCTAGCTTCGCTACTGGCTGTATGTATGTGCTGAAATTAGATCTCATCCAACGGCCATTGATTTCGGATTGTCTCAACATGGAGGCGAGAGACTTACACCGGTTATTCCCACGCTAGCCCATGGTGCTGCGCTTTTCACGCTCGTGCAGGGTAGGACCCAATGGGTGGGTTGAGTGGACCTTGGCATACCAAAGTTTTCGGCCCACCTAGTAAAAAAACTCGATCACAATTACTAAGTCAAGCCCAACCAGCGGCCAAGGCAACAGCTGGCCTCCTGCTCCTAGCTCCCTTTACCTGTATACTATTAAAAAGATAGTATTGACTTGTGTACCACTAAAAAGTTTGTTCGCACTTGTGTACTATCGCGTAATTTTTTTTTCTCTGTGTATCATTCCATTCACCTTCCATTAGAATTTAACGGTTTGAGAGCATTAACAGATGAAATCGAACGTGTAAAATGACCATCTTGTCTTTTGCACTTAAAGTTGCCAGAAAGTCAGGAATCTTATCCTCTTCATCGGGGGATCGACCCCCTCTGCTCCAGACCGAGCACCGCCTGACGCCACCCCTGTCGGCGTCGCCGCCCCCGCCAGGGCTAGCAAGCAGCGCCGCCCCGTGGAGGCAGCGTTTCACGAGGAGGCTGCTCGGCTCCGAGGCCCGTGCGGGGAGGTGTCAGGCGCCAGGCCGCGCTGATTTGGGCACGTGCGGGGAGGTGTCGGCCCATCTGCTTGGCTCGCCGCAACAGGAAACCTCTGAATCTCCGACTCCGTGCTTCGGCGAAAGAGGTGAACCCTTGCTCTGCAGTGCCGATCTCAGGCTAGTCTCAGTGGAGAGTGTCATCGCACAATTACCAAAACTATTAACTAGATAACCGAGCCGGAGGAATGTTATGGAGATGACACTAGCTCCTCTCATATTTCATGACACTCCTCATTCTCTCTCTTGTACCATGTTAGCAAATTTAATGATCGTAATATTTTCACGACACTTCCACTAAGTCTGCCCTAAGACGGGTAATATTTTCACGACACTTCCACTAAGTCTGCCCTAAGACGGTACGAGAGGGAGTGCCGGCCTGTTGGGGGGTGGGGGGACAAGGCCCCCTCGTCAGCACGATTGCACGAACCAACTCCATTGCAGGAAACGCGCAGGCTGTGTCCCTTGCACACTTGCTCCTCCGGTCAGCCTACACTTGATTCGCCCACTCTCTTTAAAAAAAATCCCCGTAGTACTTTGTTGGGCACGTTCGCACTCGTCCCGTGCAGCCTTTCTGTCAGGAACTGCCTTTCGTGTTCCTGCTGCACGGTCTGAACATTTCTGGCGGCCTGATCCTGATGATGAGGATGGTCAGCAAGTGACAGATATTTCAAGCGTCCTTAGGACGTCAGATATTATGTTTTTCATTTCTTATTTAAGTGTTAGATGATCTTTTTCTTCTTTTATTTATGCCTACTATTTGGTTCACATGCATACCAGCAAAGATGTGCACATTGTATTTAGGCACACAACTGAGTGGCATGGAAGGCAAACCAATTTTGGGCACTGAAGGCTATAATGGTTTTTTTGCACTCCCGTTAGCCTCTGTTAGATGTCCATCCATCCAAAATAGTACACAAGGCAAACAAAGTTCGCACGATGGTACACAGATGCGAACGAATATTTTAGTGATAAACAGATAAAAGACCCCTCCCCTCCCCTCCCGTGTCTCACCGCTTGCCTAGCCCGTCCAACACCTCCAGCGCCAGACGCAGGGTGCGATGCGCCGTCGCCACGCCAGCACCTGCTCGGCTGCTCCGTCGACCGGCGGTCCGGCGCGCCACCGCGTCGCCGAGAGGTGGTCTCCTCCCCCTCGCCTTACCCTCCGACGACGCCTCCCACGGTATGTTCTCCCAAATTCCCCATGCGGTGCCCTAACCCTACAACCGCACCGGCCATGGTGCCTCTCTGCACTTCTACATATCTGATGCCGCTCCTTTGCAGGTCGGAGCCCCTGGCTGCCCTGGGGCCTGAAGGCTGGCACCCCCTGCTGCCTGGAGGCCAGCGCCCCCTACAGCCCTGCTCGCAGCTCGCTGCTCATCTCTCTATTCTAATTTTTATTATATGTGGTACATGATTTCGGCCACATATTAGCTCAGTAAGTATATCACAATATTGATGCATTTTCATACTTTGTCTGTACTATGTAGAACAATTGAACTATGAAGATGAATGGAGATATTGTCACTACTACAAAAACTGATTAGCAGCGACCTTTTTTTTGGAGCTCTGAGGCAGGCACAAAAAAATAACAGTCTCTGTTAATGCCCAGCATTAACGGAGGTGGTAATTTCTTATTAACCGAGACGGTTAAAGAAACAGCCTCGCAAAATTGATTAACAGAGGAGGTTACATTATACATGGCCGCCTCAGTTAATGGGCTGAGCCCAATAAATGAAACCCTAACCCGGTCTACTCCACACACTCCACACGATCTCTCTCCCCTCCCTCCCTTCTCTCTGCGGGCGCTCCTCCTCTCAAGGGCTCCTCCATGGCCCATGTCTCTCTCCCTCTCTCTCCCCTCACTCCCCCCTCTTAGGAGCTCCTCCAGCGAGTGGCGAGGGCCTCTGGCAGGCTCAAGCGAATGGTGGTGGCCGCGCTCAGCGACGGCGGCGGCCGCGGTCGGGCGGGCCGCGGAGGGTGAGCAGTGTAGACTCGGTGGTGGCCGGGCGCGGTGGCGGTGCTGATGCGGAGGGGCGGGCGGTGCAGATGCGGGTGGCGGTGGGCAGCCTAGATGCGGCAGGCGACGCACACGCGGCGGGCGGCCCAGATGCCACGACGGCCGGCGCGGTGGCCAACAGGTGCCGAATGGACAGTGGCCTCGATGTGCTCGCCGACCTCTAGATGGGCTTGGCGGGCTTCCCCTATTTTTTTGTTTTTCCTATTCTATTAACTGAGGCGGGAATGAAACCGCCTCAGTTAATGCTTTATTTTCTCTGACATTTAATCTAGGGCAGTTAGTGCTGACCGCCTTTGTTAATAGTTTAATAGTTTTTAACCGCCTCAGAAAAGATTTATGTAGTAGTGTGCTTCTCTTTCTAGGAAACATGGAGCAAAGACACTTACTGCTACTTCATCTCCACCACCGGCTCCAGTTATAAAAGAGATTGAAGAGGAAGATCAAGAGCAATCTTCGGTACTTTTAGAAGCAATTGAAGTTGATAATGTCTTGCCACCACAACCGCAACCACAGCCACCAACACCACCGTTGCTGCTGGTCTATGATATCAATTACCTTGCACATGATCCAGGTGAGAGTCTACCAATTATAAGTCATCATATTAATGATCAAGATGCAATTAGAAGAGCAGATGTTCTGAAAAAGCCATTCAAGCCAATTAACCATGAATTTCCAAAAAGGAAAATTGGAAATAGATATCACTCATGCAATCGTGTATGGCTGTACAACTATGATTGGCTTGAATATAGTATCAAGAAGGATGCTGCATTTTACTTCTTTTGCTACTTGTTCAAAAACCCAAATTGCAAGGCAAAGGGTACAACTGCATTTGCTATTAAAGAATGGAGAAATTGGAATATAGGAGCTAAATCACTTTTGAAATATATGTGTTCTAAAGTACACAAGTTAGCTGAAGAGAAATACATTGGTTTTATTAATCCTGATGCAGCAATTGATAATCAAATTGAGAAGTGGAGTGATAAGGATCGTTGTCTTTACAAGATCAGGTTGACTTATACACTTAGATGCATTAAGTTTCTTTTGCATCAAGGATTGGCATCCCGTGGATATGATGAGAGTGAAGAGTCTAGCAATATAGGGAACTTCATTGAGCTTTTAAATATTTTGCAGCAAATAGTGAAGAAGTGAATAAATATATTCTGAACATTGCTCCAAGTAATTGCTCCTTAACTAGCCCAAAGATACAAACACAGGTTATTCATTATTGCGCCATAGAAACTAGAAAGAGAACAATTGAAGAACTTGGTGATGAGCCTTATGCAATATTAGCTGATGAGTCCAGTGACATATCACATAAAGAACAACTAACTCTTTGCTTGCGCTATGTGGATAAATTGGGAAGGCGATGAGAATATTTTATTGGAGATGTTCATGTTGATGATACTAGCTCTTTATCACTTAATGAAGCAATTGAAGCTTTACTTGTTAATAATGGCTTGAGTATAACTCAAATTCGTGGTCAAGGTTATGATGGGGATAGCAACATGAAAGGTGGTATTAAAGGGCTGAAAACATTGATCATGAAAGAGTCACCTTCTGCTTACTATATCCATTGTTTTGCACATCAACTCCAACTAGTGCTTGTCATTGTTGCCAAGGGTAATACGGATCGTGAGGGCTTCTTTTGATCATGTATCTCTCTTGCTCAATATTGTCGGAGTTTCTTGTAAGCGTCATGGAATGCTTCGAAATGCCAGACTTGAGCAAATCACAAAAGCACCTGATTGTGGTGAACTTGAATTTGAGAGTGGATTAAATCAAGAGATGGGGCAGCCTAGACCTTGTGAGAATAGATGGGGTTCTCATTATAAAATTATATGCAACATCATTGCTATGTATCCTTCAATCCATGAAGTACTTGTCAATCTTAGAGATGATCCTTCACATAAGGCTAACTGGACAAAAATACATTTTATGGTTGGAACATTTGAGTCCTTTGAGTTTGTTGTTGCTGCACACTTAATGTTTCTTATTCTTTGATATACAAATGAATTATCCGAGTGTTTGCAAAGAAGAGAGCAAGATATTCTTAATGCAATCACTCTTGTTAATGTGGCAAAGAATAAAATGCAGCAATTGAGGCCTATTGGTTGGGAACAATTTCTCGAAAGAGTTACTTTTTTTTGCAATAAACATGGTGTCCAAATTCTTGCTGTGGAGGATAATTATGTGTCTTATGGAAAATCAACACGTTATGATCGGAACCAAACAAATGATGATCACTTTAGAAGAGAAATATATATTGGTGTCACTGATCAAATTAGTCAAAAGCTTGATTATCGATTTGATGAGATAAACATGGAGTTGCTTTCTTGTATATCAGCCTTAAATCCTTCCAACTCATTTGCTTCTTTTGATACACAAAAGTTACTTAGGCTAGCTGAGTTCTACCCAAATGACATCAAATGTCATGATTTGATGAAACTTGAATTGCAACTTGACAATTATATTTATGATGTGAGGCAAAATGATAGCTTCAAAGGTCTTGTGAATCTTGTTGACCTCTCAATAAAGCTTGTTCAAACAAATAGACACACATTGTATGATATGGTTTACTTGCTTCTCAAATTGGTATTGCTTCTACCGGTGGCGACGGCAAGTGTTGAAAGACTATTTCTGCAATGGCTTCAGTCAAAACTAAGAAAAGAAATAAGTTGGGTGATACACTTTTAGATGATTATCTTGTCATAGTCATTTAGCGGGATATTTTCTTTGAGGTGGATGAAAATGACATAATCGAGACTTTCATGAGCATTAGAAATCGTAGACCAAACATGAAAATGACAGGAATAGAAAAGGAATGAGGATGTAAAATAGATGAATAGAAAAACACATGAATTCATAAATAATGTTATTCGGAATACAGGAATTTAGATAGCATAAGAATTAAGGGATTATCATAAACATATTTGCTAAGACTATGGGTCTATTTGGCATGACTTATTTTGACTTCAGCTTCACCTATTTCACACAAATCGAGATACTATAGCGTGAAGCTGTTTTATAAGCTTGAACAAAAATGAGCTAGTAGTTAGGTGAAAACCAATTTTTTTAACTTCACTAGTGAATCTGTTTTGGTGAAGCTGTGCCAAACGGCTCCTTAGAGCATCTCCAAGAGTGCTCAATTTTCTAATTCCAATATATCTGTATTGGGACCTTGCTAAAAAAAATTTAGGCATGAAAAATACCCAATTCTCCAAGAGTGCCTTAAAATTTGCCAAACCAGCAAAAAATAGTAATGTACCAACAATTTTATTTCTCACGGAAAATAGGCACGACACCTCCTTGCCCCTCCATCTTCCATCCACACGGCCCTTTTTTTTCTCACAGAGGGATTGGGAGTGCAGAGAGGAGAGCAAATTTGGCTTAGAATAGCTTTCTTATTGGGCACGCGAAAAAATTAGGAACAGATATTGGTCACTATTGGACCTTTGTTTTTCGGTTTTTTTGCCCAAAACTGATTATTGGAGGGATTTATTGAGCACTCTTGGAGATACTCTTACATCAGCAAACGCAACTTTTTCTTTCCGCAAAAGAATTTGATTAAAGAATTAAAACATTTGACGGGCTCGTGCCAGTGAATGGAAGAATTAGAGCCAATTAAATTGCAGAACCCAGTGCCCGTGACTCAAAAAAATGAATGTTTGGTTCGTCCTTATCTTCTCCCATTCCTTCATCACACCAGCACACGCGTATCCCCTTTCTTTTCTTCTGTAAAACTAGAGAGTGGTACACGGCTCAGCGATGCATCAGGTTGGTGATGAGGCATTCCGGCAACAGTGACTCCAACGATCTGATTCTTATACAAATCTCCATTTCTCAATACCAATTTTGACCTAATGCGCGGTTACCAAGGCAAACAACCTTATTAAGATGAAATGATCAAAATACTTTTATAAAGCGTTAAGTATTTTGGAAAATGTACTTTGAAAAACATGAAGTGTTAAGCACTTTGAAACAAAAAAAATGAGTTAAAAGTGAAAAGTTTACAAGTATTTGGAAACGGAGACAGGTATTAGCTTCCACCAGCGTGCCAAGCCTCGGCGATCAAAATTCTTATTTAACCGTCTTTAACGCTCGGTAAGCGAACAATGAATCCGCTGTCCGGTGGAAATCACGTGGAATGTTTCTGTCCTCTTATTCATCTACCCTCTGTTTCTTTAGATTTTTCCCCAGTCGTAATCTACTTCTACGGCCGGAATGAACGAGGCACGAGCGCTACGAGAACTACATAGATGGTCATTATATGTCTGATCTCTGTAACAGAAGCACATGTTATACAAACACATAACTCCTTTCTTTGCGAGTAAACATATAAGTCCTTGATAGTTCAAACTATCAATTTTCCTGGAGATATCATGGGGAGCAAAACTGTGATTGCTAAGCTACTACAGGAACAAGCCTACCTTGGTTGGTGAAAACGAAACTACCATGAGTTTTGCTCATATGGGTGAAAAGCAAATTTCACTGAAATTTGAAAGTTCTAAAACTTATAAAACAATTATAGCTTATTTGGGCTAATTGACTCAAGCTCACTCCAGATTAAAACATATTTGAATTAAAGGTTGCATAATTAATAGCATTCCATTTTAATTTGTTGGATATTTGTATGATGGGTTCAAATTCGAGTCTAATTTAAATTTAGGTCTTGACTCCTAATTTAATTGCTAGATCTACCTCGAGTTTATTTTCCAAATCAAGTCCTAATTCTCTAATCCTCCCAAATGAAGCCCAACAAAAAATTGCAAATTAATTTTATCCAAACCTCTGTCCATGCGCTGAAACTCCTCCCTCAACTCTCTATTCGGCCTGGCCCAATCAGTCCCCATTTCAGCCCGCTCAAGACTCAGGCCACAACCTTGGCCCACCCAAAGCAGCCCAACATTCTTTTTTTTTAACTACTACTAATCTGCTATAGGCAAATCAATTTCCTGTAAGAATATGTTTATATCATTTCGAACAAGTTGAGTACAAATTATCACACCTGGCGGCAAAACTCTTCCCTCCACTTTCTTAACACAGAAGTAGGTAACATGGCAGTACTTGGAGGTATTTGCGTTAAAGAAAACCAAAAGGTTCTGATTCTCTTTCTCCACAAGCTGGCCATCCATGTGTAACATTCCAATCATTGAGCCCGATGACACTAACCAAGACTAAGGCTAGTCCCAATGCAAGTTTCATAGAGGTTTTATGCACATTAAATGAGGTGTCATATAGGTAAAAATGATGACATGTCAAGAAATTTATGAAGAGAGAGAAGAAATGAGTTTCATCTAAATGAAACTTGGGTTACACTGTTTCCAAGACTATGAAACTTGATAAAATTAGCATTGGGGGCTAGAGAATTTCATCTCATTTGATTTCAACCAATCATGTTCATAGTAATTGAATGCAATGGCTCGGCTATGAAATCGTGAAATGAAACTATGCATTAGGAGGTCCTATTTCATTCATAATTTCAAAATTCTTTTAATGATATATCACTCTTGATAATCGTGTAGGATTAGCCTAATAAGCAATCCCATCACTCTGCAAAATTATCGCACTGTAATCACTGTCCGAAGCTTTAAAGAATGGAACCTTCTGAGCTCTGATAAGAAGCCACACTTTCATCACCTGCTACTGCTTTGGCGACCGCATCATGGTGAAGGCCAAGGCTATCAGGGTCCATGAGCTAGGCGGCCCCGAGGTGATGAGGTGGGAGGAGGTGGAGCTCGGGGACCCCAAGGAAGGGGAGAGCCGCATCAGGACCACCGCCATCGGTGTCAACTTCATCGATGTCTATTTTCGGAAGGGGGTCTACGCCGCGCCCGCGCTGCCCTTCACCCCAGGCAGGTTCCCCAATCACTCCTCTCGTATCATCTGGTTGCGTAAAATTAAAATTTTTCCTCTTGGCAAATTGAATTCGATGCATCAACCAACAACATAGGTAGGGAAGCTGTTGGCGTTGTCACTGCAGTTGGGCCTGGCCTCACTGGCAGAAAAGTTGGGGATGTTGTTGCTTATGCTGGCAACCCCATGGGATCCTATGCCCAGGAGCAGATCCTTCCAGCCAGCGTTGCTGTCCCCGTGCAAGCAAGCAGCCACCTGATCACAAGCAAGCAGCTTCGGTCATGCTCAAGGGCATGACTGCCCATGTCTTGCTTCGCCGTGTATTCAAGGTACTACGCCACATCCACACAGCAAAACAGCTAGATAGATGTCCAGCCAGCAGCCACCTGATTGCCATGTGCAGGTTGAGAGTGGCTACACTGTATTGGTGCATGCTGCTGCTGGCGGAGTTGGCTCACTCCTTTGTACTAGAGAAAGCGGCTGTCAAGGATGCAATGCAAATGCACTTGGTGCCACTGTCATTGGGACTGTTTCCAATGAAGAGAAAGCGGCTCAGGCAACCCAGGATGGATGCCACCTTGTGATAATTTACACGAAGGAAGATTTTGTGGCAAGAGTCAAGGAGATTACTTCTGGAAAAGGTTTACTTCTGGAAAAGGTGTGAACGTGGCCTACGATTCCGTTGGGAAGGATACATACAAGGTCATTACAGTGCTCTTTCTTCCAATCACTGTTACTAGAGTGTTGATCTCATCAACAATGTGCTACGAAGCATGGGTTATCGGATTTTAAGTTTTAATACCCAACTCTAGGCACTATGACAGATACCAAAATGACTTGCTGCGTGGTGCAGGGTTCCGTGGAGTGCTTGGCGTCCCGCGGCTTCCTGGTGTCATTTGGGCAGTCCTCAGGCACACCTGACCCGATTCCAATGAGCGACCTGTCTTCCAAGCAAGTCGCTGTTCATTACTCGGCCTAGACTGATGCATTACACTGCTACCCGTGATGAGCTGCTGGCGTCTGCAGGGGAGGTGTTTGCCAATGTTGCGAATGGGGTGCTGCGCGTTCGTGTGAACCACACCTATCCGTTGTCGGAAGCTGCACGGGCCCATGCAGACCTGGAGGGCAGGAAGACCACTGGGTCCATAGTGCTTATCTCGGATACGGATAGTTAGGCTAAGCATTGGCCTCAACTCGAATGAAGCATGGTTGGGGGAACAGGGTGATGATATGTATGTTGGTTTGATCTGTTTATGTTGCATATGTTCAAGTCTGTTTCTCTGAAGGAATAAATTTGTTGTCCTTGTGTTATTGGATGATGAGAAGAGATACTTTGTTGATGGTGCTCACTAGTAAGAAGGTGATACAGTTACTGTTTCTGCTCTTGCCCCCATTTCTGGTTCTATTTTTGTGAGCAGAAGAGTTGACATGAATCCGTTCAATCCATGGGAAGACCTGACTAGACCAAAACCACAGGCAGAGGCTTCTCCGTTTTTTCATAGACACCAGCTAGAACACTTGTATGAATGAGTTTAGCACCTACTTCCTCCTATATATTCTGTCCATTAGGCATAAATTGCTTTAACAAGCGAATATCTATAAAAAAATAGCTCACGACTAAGAAGTATGATGAGCTCATTGTAATGTACTATGTGTGTACTCTTGTGGAGTGTTGGATGTCTCCAGCAAAATATATAAGGTCCATGGGAGGTCGACACATGCATGATTCCTTTACTGTCCCTAAAGGCCGAAACTGTAAGTATAGATCATATATTTTGATGGCTATTTAGTATTTACTAATAACTTTAATCTTCTGAATGCCTGAAGATATATTTTGTTGTACGAGGACAAAATGGAATTGAAAAAATTATCAATTTGCAGCACCTGGGGTCGTTAGTCCTTGTGTTAGCTGGTGCTGGACTTTATAATTTGCTAGTTTCTGATATGCCCATTTCTATTTGAAGCCAATGCAACCTGTGAAATGCATCGCTCAAGTTTCCATTCAACTCTATGCATAAATTCGTAAAACAAAGATGTCTTGCTGTGCCTAACATGTCTTGGAACTCTTGAATTTATTGGGTCTTTGGTGGCATGTAATTCATCACCATATGCTTAGTTTAACTTTACAATACATCTTTTTTTATATAAATAAAATGCTTGCCAGAAACATTTGTCAAGTAAACTAATGGTTGGATAGTTATACAAATGATGTCATCTATTTCCAATTATCTTTTATAATTACTGTGTATGCATTACATGATTGCTTAGATTAGTCGCTGGCTGATGACAGCGGAACAGGGACACTGGGACAGCACGATGTTGCTGCTGCTGAACCTTCAGATCTGGCTATATCCTGATAGAGAACTTTTTTTTTTTTTGAGAGAGAGAGAGAGTGTGAGGATATGGATTACATGTTTCATGTTTTTTGGGGGGCCATGCTAGCTGCATGTATGCGGCCAACATATGCGTACAGTTCTCTCAAGGTGTTGAGGACAGGGGAAACGACAGAGGAGCTTCTGTTCAGGGTTCCTTGCTTCCCTGCAAGCTCCATAATGACTCTGGTCAACTTACAGAATTATTGCAATGTAGCAGAATTATTGCTTTGTTCGCGAGTTAAGAATTCAGATCATTACTGAACAAAATACAGAGAAAACAAGCTTTTTCCTTGCATCTTAGCGCTACCTACGAACGTAGACACCAATTGCATCTATGTACCACCCCGCACGCACAAAGAAGCCAACAATGGTACCCTCGGTCAGATGAATATCGAAGTTCGCCCTGTCACCGCCTCCAGCTCCTACAGGTCCATATTTGACGTCATCACTGGTTACAAAAGTAAGTGATGTTATGACGATTGTTTCGTCGTCACTAAATGGAGCGTATGTTCCTGACATTCTCTTGAGAGATGTACCAGCACCGAGTTTAATCTGCATGCAAAGATGACAAAGGATCAGTGGCAACAGCAACGATGATAAGAAAAAAAAAAAACAAAGAAAACACATGTGCATGCATGATTGTCTGAAAAGCATTGATCACCGTAATATGCTCGAATCCACCAGGACCACCCCATCGTTTTGTAGTGTGAGTGTTCTTCTCGCGATCAACGTAGGAAAATTGAATCGAGTCGACGACCAAGCCGTACCAGACTGTTATGCTCTCTAGGCCGTGTGGGATCTTGATGACGTTGCAGTGCTCCCCTCCTCCTCCACCGCATGGCCCTATCTTGTCGATCCCATCAGCAACTTGAGCACAACAGAATGCCGCATTCATGGAGGGGAACTGCAGAAATTACAAAGAACCAAATGAAATGAAAGATTTGTTTATAATTAGGACACAAAAATAATCATGTACCATATCTACCGATGGAATAATAACAATTTACTCACTCCTTTTCTAAAAGTCAAATTTATTGCCACAGTATTTTTAGGTCAACTAATTAATTAAGATGGTATGGTCTAGTTTATTTGTTCTCCCAAATTATTTAAGCGGAATGTCATTCTAGCTCATTTTATCTTATTTGTTCTCCTAAAATATTTAAACGGAATGTCATTCTAGCTCATTTTATCAACTTACTCCCTCCGTCCCAAAATAAATAAAATTCTAGGACCGAACACGCAAACCAATGCTAGATGCATATTACCAAATTGCCCTTTGTCTTTTGAAAGAAAAACCTAGACTTTGGCTTGTCTTTTGTACAAGAAGTTTCCGGAGACTCTTGTCTTTTGTGGTTGTTTGGTCAAAGTTGCATTTTTTGTGGGACAAATTTTGAACCATAGAATTACATTTATTTTGGAACGGAGGGAGTAGCTTATTGGATCGACCTAGTGACCCAAAATATACATATAACTTGCATCCTAACTGCCAGCAGTAAAATGAATTCTTTTCCTTTTTCAAACCATATTTTATTTTCTTACGATATTTCTTTGACTAATAATCACTCCACCAAATTTTCAGTTGTGTGATATGAAGCTATAATAATATATAATAAAGTATTTTACTGTCCATGAAGATTTAGTTTACTCTATTTCTCTCTCTCTCTCTCATATTAATTTATTGTAACTCATCAAAATCATATTTGTCACCTGATTAGTGTGATGATATAGTACCTATACATTGGGATTAGCTAGTCTTATTGGTCTTTCAGAGACAATGAGTTGTGAGTACCACAGATACCAAGAGAAATACTGCCTACTTGTGTCACAATGTTTTCCATTGAGGGTATTAAGGATATAATTGTTGCAATATTTCCACTCCCTACCCTTAGGGGTGTTAATTGATGACTCTTAGGTGCACCTCCAACCCTCTCTAATTCAAAATTTTGTACTAATTTTCATTTTGAGATCTTATTTTGAAGAAGTGGTACAAAATTTTGAACTAAAGAAGGTTGGAAGTGCACCTAAGGATCACTAATTAACACCCCTACCTACCGTGACTAAATACTCCAATAGAAGAGAAAGTGTTGGGCATGGGTTGTGACTTCAAAATGATTTTTCAAAAAAATAGTAATTTTATCTATGCAAATTGTTTAACTTATATTTCAAAATTATATTCTTGGTAATATAGTGGAATAATACTCAGATGTTTACAACCAAAACTAGTAACATTCCAAAATCATATTCTTGGTAAAATAAAATTTGATAATACTCAGATGTGTTATCTAAGAATCGGAGTTGTACATCGTGAATGGATTGTGGCACCAGAGGTGCTACTCGCCTCCATTTGGGTATGATGGGTACCTAAAACCAGAAAGGGTACGGTGAGTCCAACATTAACGCAAAAAACTAGTAAGCAGCGACGTACACAAGCTTATAAAAATGCAGATATTGTTGGGCATATGCCTTGATAGTCTTACCTGCAATGCTTCGATAAACCCATCTGTACTTCCAGTTTCACCAAGTTCAACAAGTATTTTTTGTATATTCGGTCTTTTATTTTGTTCAGCGTCCATGCATTCTATCGCTATCTGAGTACATTTTTGTACTTGATTCAACAGTGTCTTTCTCATTTCTTCGGATTCTTTCAACAGTGGGTCTACCATTTCTTCTGGGAAGACCAAATATGTGTCTCCTTGTGGTGTTTCGAATCTATTCTTCCAACTTTCACGTACCTAATAAGTTGCAATTATGAATTAACATTAAAACAAAGAAGAAAAACCTTTTAGATAGGAAATCTAGGATTGTTTATGTACATAAATGACATTCTTGTTGTTAGTTAATAAGAAAATCAAATGAGTCTGGACATGGAGTGAACTGATAAAATTAACCGAAGAAGTAACATTATTGTAAGAGCTAACGATTTGACAAGGCACCCAACTGCCGTTAATTAGCAAACAAACCATATGGATTTGATCGCTTGGGTATCCTCAATTGACCATGGCCCTTCATTTATGAGGTGCAGAGTTTTTGCCCTGCTATGAGCCGAAACTCTTACAAATTGTGTCAAAATCTAACTCTTCCTTTGGACTGGCAAAACCAGTGGTCTGGTTATCCTAAACAAACCGGCCTTTGCCAATTTTGATCGTCAACAATTGCTATAGAACATGTTCTTGCTTTAAAAAATTCCATGGAAGAGGTATGCTCGGTACTGCTTGCTGCAGCAAGCACTAGTGCACTACCATTCAAGCTGTAATATTTTACTTAGAAAAAAGTGAATCCTTTATCTTGGAGGTTGGAAGACATAGGGAAAACATCACTTACATCCTTTAATACTTGATGAGATCTTTCTTTTTGAACCTCCTGAGATTCATATATACGTCCTGTTAGTATCTGTAGGATTATAACACCAAGACTATATATATCAAACTCCCTTCTGATCACATTTACATTTTTCAAAATTTCTGGTGCACAATATCCCCTGCATGAAAAGTGTACTGCATGATTCAATGAGGAAGGAAGGAAAATCATAGCTGACAAAAAAATGAATCAGCATTTAACAGGCTTATCCTGCTTACAGTGTTCCAGCTATTCTTGTCACGAAAAGCTGACTTTGTCCATCAAAGAACCTTGAGATACCAAAGTCCGTTATTTTTGGCACCATGTTTTTATCCAGCAGTATATTTGCTGGTTTGAGGTCAAGGTGAACAATGTCCATCTTGTGAAGGTAATGTAAACCATTGCAAATTCCCTTGATTATTTGGTAGCGCCGAATCCAACCAAGTCCAGACGATGCATCTGTTAAGCAGGAGATAAAAAAGAGGTTTTATTCTAGATACTATTGGTATCATGTGCAAGGTAATTCTGTTGTATATGATCCTACCGCTGATCCGCCGATCCAGACTATCAGGCTGGTACTCAAAGCAGAGCAATCTGTGTCTTGTATGATCAGCTATGACACTCGTGCCTTCGTAGGGTACACACATTTGTTCTGCTCCAGAATAATAGCCTAGAAACCGTACTATATTGTTGTGCGGCTTCAACTTCGTCAGACAATGAACCTCACGCGAAAATGTCTTGTCGTCGATATACTCTTCTTTCAGCTTCTTCACAGCGACGGCCTGACCCTCAAGCAGTCCCTGATCGTCAGACAAACCATTATGAATGCTTCCTATTTTTGAAAAAACATTATGAATGCTTCTTAACAGCGACTTTCTCTCTGATTAGTTGTGATAACAGCATATACCTTATAAACGACAGAAAATCCACCTCTGCCAATTATCTGGTCGGCAGAGAAACCATTTGTGATCTTCTCTAGAAGTGGAAATTGCAGGAGCATCTGCTCTGAAAGCATGACCTGCTGCCCGTTGTCGTTGCTCATACTGGATTTGCCGTCCATTTGCTCTCAAACAAGGTTGCTCTGTTGAAGGAAATTAGCGGCAAACACTAAAAGAGACCTAGCTACTATGATGAAACGGGCGTCCAAACACACCCACTACACATGGGTGAACATTCATTGATAAAATCTTTACATTCATTGATAAAATCATTGATAAAAAGAGATCCTCTATTTACTTTGCCCTTTTGCCCAGGCAGTCCGGAGCCAAGTCCTATCTTGGGAGAACTGGTCTCTCCCCCAATAAACCAATCCGGCAAATTTTGATTGCATCAGTGGTTGGTGGGAGGAAGCAATAAAGACTGTGCACAAGAATCAGCGCCGTGATTTCAACGGTTTAGTGATATATATTATGTGGAATTTGTGGAAAGAGCGGAACCAGCGTATTTTTGACAACAAACTCCAATCTGTGCAATAGGTCGCGGAAAGAGTTAAGGAGGATCTTGTGCTTTACAAGAGGGCTTTTAGTAACACACCGTCTTAGTTTCAGACTCTTGGGTTGTAACACTGGGGCTGTTTCATGTGTTTTTTCGGGATCGATCCTATTCCTCGATTCACGGCTAGGCCACCGAGCGTTGTATATATAAACCTCTTTTCTTTCCTTCTTAATTAAAAGGCAGAGCTCCTGCCATCCCGTTCAAAAAAAAAAGATAAAATCTTTACTGAAATTATTTATTGAAGGAGGGGAAATTTGACTGATGATGTTGCAAAACAAAATGGAGACAAAGCAGCCAAACTTCTCATGGTCATTAGAGCACTAACCTAGAGAAGCCTCTCGCCCTGTGCATACGATCTCTGATTGGAACCCTGTACCCTTCCCCTTGATCTCGCCCTGCGCCTCAACGACCACTAGATGATTGTTGATGAATCACTGGCCGATAGCCCCTTTCTTACATAGACCGAGGGGTAGTTGACACCTCGTATCGGGCCTCTGGCATCATAAATGTGTCAATATTTTAATTGCCTGACAGCTAAACATAAACATATGCCTCAATACAATGGAGGTTGCGAGGTCAGATCGGGCCTTCTTGGTCAACTAACTCCTGTTAATAAAGTTTCAATGGAGGATACGTCATCTGATCGGGGCTTCCTTGGTGAAATTTGTAGGGAAACGGGTAGGCTACGCTAGCATCACTATCGCATATACCCAAGATACTTGCGAGTAGAAGATCATAGATCATTACCACTAGACGCGCAGCGCAGCGGAAGAAGTCGCGCGTCGATGTAGAGGAAGTAGTCGATCACGTCCCACGAACCGAGCTCCTCGTACTTGATCCCAGCAGCCGATCAGCGCAGCAGTCGCAGCAGCGCCTCCACGGAGTCCACACGTACGGGGATGAAACGCCGAGCGTCGGTGTGCTAGCACCGCACGCACGGCATGAGCGGCGGCCGAGAGAGAGAGGGAGGGGCGGCGGCTAGGAGGTGGCGCGGCTCACAGGGTTGTCGCCTCCCTAGCCCCTCCCTCATATATATATATATATATATATATATATATATATATATATATATATATATATATATATATATATATATATATATATATATATATATATATATATATATATATATATATATATATATATATATATATATATATATATATATAGGGCGTACTAATGAGCTTCTATCTCATAAGTCCATTAGTAACCCTAATATCTCTTGGATCAATATCCTCTTGGGCCTTTAAACCGTATTGTGATGATGGGCTCTTGGGCATATCACCAACAATCTCCCACTTGCACTAGAGACAATCATACAGGCAAGCTTTCCAACATTTCAAACCCCTTAAGTGTGTGACCCGTTAGGTTCATGTGTAGGTGGTCGTGATCGGAAATCATTTCCGAATCACAAGTCAATAGTGGCACCTAGCAGGACATAGTGACTCACAAATACACATAAAGATCATATCGGCCGAACCTTAGATATACTCATACACCGATCCCTTTACCACACGATAACAGTCAAGCTCAAAGCGAGATGCGTGCCACCTTTGTGATAGCTCGACCATTCTCTCGATCTAATAGTGGATTCTATTCATAACTAACCTTTAGTCATCATGATTAACTCTTTAATCACTTTGGCATGGCCATGCACTTTCAAATCCAACTATCTCGAGGGGCCCAGAGATATCTCTCCCGTTATCTAGGAGGGGCAAGTTCCATCTTGATCCGCTCACATCTCATTCCATGTTTCATGACACACCTGTAAGCTACTTTTGTAACTACCCAGTCATGGAGTAGTGTTTAGCAGCCCCAATATGCACCACTACACACAGTGAGAAACAATGGCGATCTCAGGTCTAAGGATCCAGTAGGTATAACACTCAAGAACAACTAATGGCACATACAAAATAACAATCCCAACATTGTCTTGGAGTGGGTCAATCCAACACCATGTTCACCAACATGTGTCCACATCATTAATCTGATATCTCCATATCCATGATCCGTGAAACATGATCATCAATTAATGCATGTGCTAGTCTCAACGTCGTTGTTGTCCCACACAACGACATAAACTAGGGACAATTTAGAATAATATCATTGTCAACAAAGAGTTTCACGAACAAGTCACATACTTGATAATCAATGTAAAAAATAATCATCCATGAAACAAATAACAATTATTTATCATCACATAAACATACTCATGACACAAAAATCTCCCACGCACACTAGAATCACTGATGTAAGTATCTAATACCCATAGATCTCATGTGCGCTTCATGCTTTGGTTGTGGGAGAGGCTTCGTCAACGGATCGCAACGTTTGAATCCGTGTGCACCTTGCAAACCTTCACATCACCTCTCTCAACAAAGTTACGGATAAGGTGATACTTCCGTAGTATATGTCTGGACTTCTTAGTTGTTCTAGGCTCCTTTGCTAATGCAACGGCACCACTATTATCACAATAGAGGTCCACTGGACTGGACGCACTAAGAACAACACCCAAGTCAGAAACAAACTTTTTGATCCAAACAGCTTCTTTTGCAGCTTCGGAAGCTGCAATATACTCGGCCTCTGTCGTCGAATCAGCCACCGTATCTTGCTTGGAACTCTTCCAGCTCACTGCCCCACCATTGAGGCAGAAAACAAAATCGGATTGCGATTTGGAGTCATCTTTGTCTGTTTGAAAACTAGCATCGGTGTAACCCTTTACAAGGAGCTCATCTTCGCCTCCAAATATTAGGAACATATCCTTAATTCTTCTTAAGTACTTAAGGATACTCTTTACAATTGTCCAGTGAGCTTCACCAAAATCTGACTGATACCTGCTCGTAACACTTAGAGCAAAGGAAACATCTGGGCGCGTGCAAAACATAGCATACATGATCGACCCTATGGCTGAAGCATAAGGAATCGTACTCATCCTCTTTTGTTCATCAGGTGTCGTAGCACACTGACTCTTGCTTAGAGCAATGCCATGTGACATTGGCAAGAAACCTTTCTTGGAATCTTGCATATTGAACCGATTCAATATCTTGTCAATGTACGTGTCTTGGCTTAATCCAATTAGCCTTTTTGATCTATCTCTATAGATCCTAATACCCAGAATGTAAGCCGCCTCTCCTAAATCCTTCATCGAAAAACTCTTTTTCAATGAGGTTTTAACGGCTTCAAGCATTGGAATATCATTTCCGATCAATAATATGTCATCCACATATAGGACCAGAAACACAAGTGCGCTCCCACTAGCCTTTTTGTAAACACAAGGCTCATCTTCATTCTTGATGAAACCAAACCCTTTGACTACTTCATCAAAACGAATATTCCAACTCCGAGATGCTTGCTTCAATCCATAGATGGACCTCTGAAGCTTACATATTTTCCCAGCATTTTTAGGATCGACAAAACATTCAGGCTGTGTCATATACACATCCTCACTTAGATGTCCATTAAGGAAAGCGGTTTTGACATCTATTTGCCATATCTCATAGTCATAATATGCGGCAATTGTTAGGAAAATCCGAATAGACTTTAGCATTGCGACGGGCGAAAAGGTTTCCTCATAGTCAACACCTTGAATTTGTCGGAAACCTTTCGCCACCAATCGTGCCTTATAGATGTGAACATTTTCATCCATGTCTAATTTTTTCTTAAAAATCCACTTACAGTCGACAGGTCTTATACTGTCAATCTGATCGACCAAATTCCAAACTTGATTATCATGCATGGATTTTAACTCGGATTCCATGGCTTCAAGCCATTTGTCGGAGTCGGGTCCCATCATTGCTTCTTTGTAGGTCAAGGGCTCATCATTTTCCATCAATAATACGTGGCGCTCCTCCGTAATAAGGAGGTTGAGCTTGTCAGTAGCGCGACGTGCCCTTATAGACCTTCGTGGGGCTGGTGCCTCAACTACGGGTTGTGCAACATCTTGCACATCCCGTGGATCTTCAGTGGGTGCTGAAACAGTTTCGGGTGTTTCCTGAATTTCTTCAAGTTGCACCTTGCTCCCACTAAATCCTTTTGAGAGAAACTCCTTTTCTAAGAAAATGCCATTGCGAGCGACAAACACTTTGCCTTCCGCCTTATTGTAAAAATAATATCCTTTGGTTTCCCTAGGATACCCCACAAAGAAGCATTTGTCTGACTTTGGAGTGAGCTTATCTGACATCAAACGTTTGACATAAGCCTCACATCCCCAAACTTTGAGAAAAGACAATCCGGGACGCTTCCCAGTCCATATCTCATATGGTGTCTTCTCAACAGACTTACTTGGAACCCTATTCAGTGTGAACGCAGCAGTTTCAAGAGCGTAACCCCAAAATGACAATGGAAGATCAGCTTGGCTCATCATGGACCTAACCATGTCCAACAAGGCTCGGTTCCTCCGTTCGGATACCCCATTCCATTGAGGTGTTCCGGGCGGAGTTAGCTGCGGAATAATTCCGCATTGCTTCAAATGATCACCAAATTCAAGGCTCAAATATTCTCCTCCACGATCAGATCGCAGAAATTTAATTGTCTTGCCTAATTGATTTTGTACTTCATTCTGAAATTCTTTGAACTTTTCAAATGATTCAGACTTGTGCCTCATTAAGTAGATATAGCCATATCTACTAAAGTCATCAGTGAAAGTAATGAAGTACTGAAAACCACCTCTAGCTATTGAGCTCATTGGTCCACATACATCGGTATGTACAAGTCCCAATAAGTCACTCGCCCTCTCACTATGACCAGTGAAAGGCGCTTTGGTCATCTTTCCAAGCAAACAAGACTCACATGTGTCAAATGATTTAAAATCAAATGAACTTAACAATCCATCTTTATGGAGTTGTTCAATGCGCTTCTCATTTATATGACCTAAGCGACAATGCCAAATAAAAATGGGATTCAAATCATTTGGTCTAAGCCTCTTAGTATTAATGTTACATACAGATTTATCCTCAAGATCAAGAACGTATAATCCATTTACCAATGGACAATGAGCATAAAAAATACCATTGCAAAAAATAGAACAACATTTGTTCTCTATTACAATCTTAAAATCATCAACTTCTTCCAAACATGAAGAAGAAATAATGTTCTTGCTCAAAGCAGGAATGCAATAACAATTATTTAATTCCAAAACTAATCTGGAGGGTAGAGACAAGTGGTAGGTGCCGACCGCCAACACCGCAACTTTTGCGCCATTGCCGACACGAACGTCCAACTCGCCTCTTGCAAATCTTCTAGTCTCACTTAGACCCTGCAACGATTTGCAAGTGTGAATCATCGATCCAGTATCAAATACCCATGATTCACTAGAAGATAATGCAATATTTATTTCTATAACATTTATACCTGAAGTGGAAGTCTCACTTCCCTTCTTCTTCTTCTTTTCTTCCAAGTACTTCTTGCAGTTCCTAGACCAATGTCCCTTTTCATGACAGTGGAAGCATTCATCATCAGAAGTAGGGCCAGATTTGGCCTTAGGTGCTGGCTTTAGCTTAGAGCCCGAGGACTCACCACTGGAACTCTTTTTCTTGCCTTTACCTTTGGGATTAGGAGGCGTCCAACGCTTCTTCTTTTTGTTCCCCTTCTGAATCATCATCACATGATTGAGATTCTTCTTAATGCTCTCCTCTGCTGTCTTTAGCATCCCATGCAACTCACTCAATGTTTTATCCAAGCCATTCATCTGAAAGTTCATGATAAAAGGCTCATAGCTCGCCAGGAGCGACTGGAGAATAACATCAGTAGCCAAGTCTTGGTGAAGTTCAGAACCAAGTCTGTCCAAAGTCTCAATGTAACCAATCATTTTGATCACATGAGGACTGACTGGGCTACCTTCTTGCAGCTTGCACGCAAACAAGGACTTTGAGATATTGAACCTCTCAGTCCTGGCTTGGTTCTGAAACATCCCACGCAGCCCCTCGATCATGGTGTGAGCATCCGCATGCTCATACTGCTTCTGCAGATTAGGGGACATGGTGGCGAGCATCAGACATCTGACATCAAGTGAGTCATTGCAGTGCTTCTCATAAGCTCTGCGATCAGCAGCAGTTGCATTGTTAGGGAGATCATCAGGATATGGCTGCTCAAGAACATACTCCTTTTTCTCTTGCCTGAGAACAATTCTCAGGTTGCGGTACCAATCAATAAAGTTTGTTCCATTCAACTTTTCTTTCTCAAGAACAGAACGCAAATTGAAAGCGGAATTGTTACTGGCAGACATGATCTACAACATTAAAGTAAAGCAAGATTTCAGCACTAAGTTTATGTAAAGATTTTCATTAACTGATTTAACAAAAGACAACCTACTATATCAAAGTCATCTTCCCTCTAATGACATATAGTGGTTCAAGATCCATAATCACTAAAATTCTAGTGAGCTTTAGCATCACGGCTAGAAAAGTAGTGATACAGGTAAGTAACAAATTACTAATCACATCTCTATGCGACTCTTGTTTGTTGGGTGGCATCCAATGCCCCGGCCCCAACCCTATGCCTTAAAGCCCAAAACTTTTTTGATAGCTTTGCTGAGTAAACCAATACTATGCTTGTGAATGTCCGACATCCACCCTATACAAAAAGTGATAGCTGAGGGTACTCTACTTTGGTAAACCTACCACAGAACAATCAAAATTTATAGGTGCAGCTATTGGTAAAAGGCATAAAAAACTCAACCTTTTCTGAGGGAAGCTATTCTATCATGATTAAAGCATCCACCATATGTAAAAGCATGAAAGAATAGTATGACAGGAAAATAAACATCACATGCATATAATCATATTATATTGTGAATAGTATGGCCTCTTGCATCACAATGGGCTCCATCGCCATGGCTCCAAGGTGACCTCCATTGCCATCCGTCCTGTCTTGTGGTGATCATCATCGCCATCATGATTGAAGTCTCCATGAAAAGATACT
Source organism: Panicum virgatum (assembly GCF_016808335.1). Classification (NCBI taxonomy): domain Eukaryota; kingdom Viridiplantae; phylum Streptophyta; class Magnoliopsida; order Poales; family Poaceae; genus Panicum; species Panicum virgatum. Next base: position 16,717,486 of record NC_053146.1, on the reverse strand, counting down.
AAGCTACTACATATAATAGCTAGTGAAATAATTACATGAGGATTCAAACATCACAAGTCGACACGCAGGTCGTTATACAATAATGGTGCAACCTCAACCCGGTTGTGTTAACTTGCGACACGCAGGCCGCACAAATCATCACATACATCATCACATGACATTGAGGCCATACCATTCACATCACACCCTGCAAAAACAAGTTAGGCGTACGACGTGTTCTACCAAAGTAGCGCTTAGGAAGCCGCTACAGCGAGAAAGCAACGGCGGTCCCGCTGGCCGGTCAGCGGGCGGGGGGTCAATCACATTGACCGTGCAAACTTTGCACTTGAGAAGACAACATCTACACATGACCTCGATCTGTTGGTCCAATCTGCTGACTTATGCACACAGTTAGTCCCGATGGTGATTCCAGCCGGTAGGGACATGTCGTATGCATAACAGAGAAAGAACACAAACTAATCTTTTGTCACATGCCACGCAATCAACTCGCTCCAGTTTTAACCCCTTATGACCAATTGATCTAATCAAACCGTGCAAAAGTAATAGATCCAATCTACTACAACAACATATCATCTATATGCAAATGATCCAGACCAAAAACTACGCAAGATGGCTCTGATACCACTGTAGGGAAACGGATAGTCTATGCTAGCATCACTACCGCATATACCCAAGAAGTCGCGCGTCGATGTAGAGGAAGTAGTCGATCACGTCCCACGAACCGAGCTCCTCGTACTTGATCCCAGCAGCCGATCAGCGCAGCAGTCGCAGCAGCGCCTCCACGGAGTCCACACGTACGGGGATGAAACGCCGGGCGTCGGTGTGCTAGCACCGCACGCACGGCATGAGCGGCGGCCGAGAGAGAGAGGGAGGGGCGGCGGCTAGGAGGTGGCGCGGCTCACAGGGTTGTCGCCTCCCTAGCCCCTCCCTCATATATATATATATATATATATATATATATATATATATATATATATATATATATATATATATATATATATATATATATATATATATATATATATATATATATATATATATATATATATATATATATAGGGCGTACTAATGAGCTTCTATCTCATAGGCCCATTAGTAACCCTAATCTCTCTTGGATCAATATCCTCTTGGGCCTTTAAACCGTATTGTGATGATGGGCTCTTGGGCATATCACCAACAAAATTGTGTGCGCACACGATGGCAACAACAGATGTTAAGAACATGTAATTGGTTTAATGTGATTGATATATGTTGAGCCTCATGAGCTATTTGTATAGAGCACATGGTAGATTAAATATCAAGCAACTCTAGAGATAGAAATGAAAACTAATCCTACACTAGCATTCTTGAAACCTGAATAAAGCAAGTTGAAACTTGAAACAGTTTTGAAAACTACTCAAAGCTTGAATACAAATGTGAAGATGTTATATATCTGTTCTCTGCACAACATTTTGGACACTGAGATGAGGCTATTTGAAGCTTGAAACTGTTTCAGGGAAAAAAATTCACGCTTGATAGCGTTGACTTTAGACAGGGTTCCATTATATGTCTGCTCTCTGTAATAGAAGCACACGTTATACAAACACGACTCCTTTTTTTTTCTGCGAGTAAACACATAACTCATAACTCCTTGATAGTTCAAACTATCAATTTTCATGGGGATCAAAACTGTGATTGCTAAGCTACTACAGGAACAAGCCTACCTTAGTAGGTGAAAACGAAAATACCATGAGTTTTGCTCATTTATGTGAAAAGCAAACTTCACAGAAATTTTAAAAATTTTAAAACTTATAAGACACTTATAGCTTATTCGTGCTAATTGACTCAAGCTCACTCCAGATTAAAACCTTTTTGAATTAAAGGTTGCATAATTAATAGCATTCCATTTTACTTTGTTGCATATTTTTGTATGCTGGGTTTAAATTCGAATCTAATTTAAATTTAAGTCTTGACTCCTAATCTAATTTCTAGTCTACCTCGAGTTCATTTTCCAAATCAAGTCCTAATTCTCTATTTTTTTTGAGGGGGGAGTTCTAATTCTCTAATCCTCCCAAATTAAGCCCCCGCAAAAATTTACAAATTAATTTTATCTAAACCTTTGTCGGCCTGAAACTCCTCCCTCAACTCTCTCTATTCTGACCTGGCCCAATCAGTCCCCATTTCTTTTCCTTCCCTCCCATCATGTGGATCGTCCCCAGCCCGCTCAAGACCCAGGCCACAACCTTGGCCCATCCCAAAGCAGCCCAACATCAGAATGGGAACTGAGCCTAGCTCTGTTGATAGTTCTTTTTTTTACTACTACTAATCTACTATAGGCAAATAAATTTCTTGAAAGAATATGTTTATATCGTTTCGAACAAGTTCAGTACAAATTATCACAGCTGGCGGCAAACTGTTCCCTTAACTTTTTTTTAACACAGACAGAAGTAGGTAACACATGGCAGTGCTTGGAGCTATTTGCGTTAAAGAAAACCAAAAGGTTCTGATTCTCTTTCTCCACAAGCTGGCCATCCATGTGTAACATTCCAATCATTGAGCCCGCTGACACTAACCGAAACTAATAAATAATCCCATCATTCTGCAAGATTATCGCACTGTAATCACTGTCCGAGGCTTTAAAGAATGGAACCTTCTGAGCTCTGATCAGAAGCCACACTTTCATTACTTGCTACTGCTTTTAGTCAGAAGAAGGTAGATCACATTAGATTAATCGCTGCCTGACAGCAGCGGAACAGGGGCAGCACGATGTCGCTGTCTCCTCCCCAAAAGCACAGCTCAATTTGCACATTCCACCTGACCTTCAGATCTGGCTATCAGGCTATACATGCTAAAACACATCCTTTTTTAGGCCATTTGCATGCTAAAAAGCATACAGAGCAGTTCTCTCAAGCTTCTTGCGCGCGCAGAGAGAGAGAGAGAGAGAGAGAGAGAGAGAGAATGGATCACATGTTTGTTTGGGGGGTCACGCATGGTAGCTGCAAGCATGTGGCAAACATGTGCGTGCAATCGTCTCAAGCTGCTGGGGATAGTGGAAACGACAAAGGAGCTCTGCTTCAGGGTGCCTTGCTTCTGCATGCTCCAAAGACACGCCGGTCCACCACAGGCTGTGCCACAACTTTTGCTCTCAAATCCAGCCGCAGAACGAGGGTGCATAGTGTAGTTCAGTAGTAGTTGAGTTTGTTCTCGAGTTAAGGATCCAAATCTGCATGGGTTACAAAATTTATTTGTGCAATGTAAGACCTGCATTGGCAGTAGTCATGCAGAATGATGGGGGTAATCAGTAATGCTCACCTCGGGATTGCTGAGAGGGTCCTTTGACACTGTGTGATTTGGATCTGGTAAAAGATCCAGTGATTTCAGGGCCGGGATCACGTACTTACCACATGGGAGATCCAAGAACAGCTTAAATAAAAAACAACTGGCTCACTTCACCTAGTGGTTACCACTAGGGAGGAGTCGAGGAGATGATGTGGTGGACTGGAACTGGACGCATCGACAGACATAAGAAAACCTGCTTAGTTCTTAGGGCAGGCTGAATGTCACCATCTCCCAAACAACAATATAATACAGTACTGTAAAGAACAGTTTAATACCGTCCACATTCTGGTGATTGAGAGAGAGAGAGAGAGAGAGAGAGAGAGAGAGAGGGGGGACTTGCTCCATGAGCGAGATAGGGGCAAAGTGTCGGCCAGTTGGTCCTGATGGACGTGGGAAAGATGCAGTGAGCGTGTGGCTATAGAGAGGGCGGCTACTTGCACAGTTGTACGCAGAACGGCACATATGCCTTGTGCATCTCGCCGGTGCAAAGTCTTGACAGTATATACACTGCTAGAAAAAGCGCATAAGTACCGAGCGGGAACCCCCGGTTAGTACCGGACGCCCGCCCGGTACCGCCTGTCCGGTACTAAGTGGGCCGCCACTTAGTACCGGTCAGGCCGCCCGGTACTAAAGGTGCACTTTAGTACCGGTCGGTAAGACCGACGTGTACTAAAGTGCCTGCCACGCAGGGGCGGCAGCTGGAGCACTTTAGTACCGGTCGGTGTTACCGACCGGTACTAAATGCCTTTTTTTTTTGCTTTTCTATTTTTTGGGTTTCAACTAATTCGTATTCGTATATATTTGTGTATTTGTATTCGTGTACGTCTGCATATTCACATTCTAGCACGTCTGCGTATTCGTATATATTCGTATCTAGCATATAATTGAATACCTTTATTATAATTACATAAACTTGAAATATTATATGTACTTCTAATATGAATATGTTAATAATAAACTCGGGATTCATAATATATTTACAAGTCGTCGTGCATATAAGTTTTGTCCGACAAATTTTTACAAGATACTAAGGGTCTTTAGGCACCTCATCATCGCTGATGTCCTTATTCGGATCCGCTTGACCCACACTTATCCTAGGATTCGCGTAAAATTCTCCATTTGGATTTATGACCTCATCTAGGAGGAATCCACATATTGATTCTTGAATTGCTTTGATTCTTTCCGGTTGGATGAGGGCATTCTCCATGCAAGAAATTTGTCAAGTGCAAACACCAATATTTTGAATTAGTAACTAGACGGAACTAAATACAAGTAATTGTTAGTAATGTTGTTCTACGTATATTGAATTCATGTTGTGACATCGAGCTGCGGCAGCAAAAATCCATAATGTAGTCACAAACGTAGTAGCCACATAGGATGTTTCCTTCCGCCTGTCTCAAAATCTATCTATATATATATATATATATATATATATATATATATATATATATATATATATATATATATATATATATATATATATATATATATATATATATATATATATATATATATATATATATGTGTGTGTGTGTGTGTGTGTGTGTGTGTGTGTGTGTGTGTGTGTTATGAAATATTGATGTTGATTAAAGAAACGACAGTAGATGTGCGATATGTATTCGTACCAGCCAGTTAGTTGTGAATTCTAGCGGGGCTGGAGGTGACGATATTCCTATATGTTTTTGGAGGAAGCGAGCCCATACTTTTTGGATGATGTTTATGAGGTCTTGGTAATAATATGTTGGCTTCCTCAAGGAGTCGTACACCCGAACTCGGCATCTATCGATCTCGATAATAAGAAGGATCCAGTGAAACCTGTTTCATGCACATATATGTATAAGAAATATTGGATATATACACATAAATACAGTGAAGTCAAGAAAAAAGGTAAAGAACCCACTCGAAGTTGTACGGAAGCAGAATGAATTGACAAGTATTCTGCTTATGCAAGGCCCTGAGTATGTTGTTCTCGATCCGATTAGGCCATTTCCTGACACTCTCCTCATGTATATTACATGGGTCTATGAAGCCGACGTGATATATCCATTTTCTCTGACATTCTTGAACCTTCATCCTACACGATTAAAAATGAAGGAAGAGGATGAGAAAACACATAATTAGTAGAGCTATGGTACTATATACAAATGGTAGGACGAAGTACACTTACATACAAAATACACAGAGGAGAGACTTGTCTTGGGCGTCTTGATGGTACAGATCATAAAGATTTTCAAAATAAATCCATATGTCATCCAACCCCCGATGGAAATGCCTATCTTGTATTCGGGTACGAAAACATACATCCTTCGATGCACTTGCTTTCATGTACCATGCATGCAACTCACGCATCCTAGTTGGTATCTTCGGAATCAACTCTTCCCACATAAGAGGTTCCCCCAACACGAAAGGTTTCTTGTTTGCCCCTGGGTGAACCTCGATTGGAGCCTCTTCGAGCAGTTGAGCTTTTGTGAGGCTGCTTTCCAGCACAAACTGAGCAGTAGCTGCATCCTGATCGGAGAGGACTTTGAGCGGAGGTATCGATTGCTTGGACTGTTGTCCGAGCTGGGGAACTTGGTTGCGCCGACGGTTACTTGGCTTCTCCCAGGACTTTGTGATCTGGCGGTCATAGTCCGATAGGGGTGCCCTGTACTTCGGTTGGAGTAAAGTTCTGAAGTATTTCTTATCTACCTCTGACCATTGATGCACCAATGGAGGCTTTTTAGGCGTGAAATGATCTCTGACGTGCTGGCGCACACTTTCTTCCAATTCCTCCTGAGTCATATGGTATGCTAACTTCGGTGGTGGAGGCTTTTCTTTCTTCTTCTTTGGGGTGTTCCTCTTCTTAGGAGGCGGCGTGACCTTTGTGCTCTTCCTCGCCTTCGGAGGCGGTGGTGGTGGGACCGAAGGCTTCGCGCTCTCCTTCTTCGCCTTCGGAGGTGGTGACGGTGGGACCCAAGGCCCTGAGCTGGCACTTGAGTCCCTTGCATCATCGGGAGCCGGACTGGGACACTTTTCTGCTGCCGGTGCTGTTCTTGGAGCCGGACTGGGACTCCTTTGTGGTGCCGATGGTGATCTCGGAGCTGGACTGGGACTCTTATGTGCTGCCGGTGGTGATCTCGGAGCTGGACTCTGACTGGGACCTCTTTGGGCTGCTAATGTATCGGCAAATTGTATCCTAGAGGCCAATCGTATGTACCGCTTGTTCCAACAGATCTATGTGTGTACGTCATGTCCGAGTTCCTCTTCTTTGTCGCCTCCAAGGATCTCGAGGTCGAGGTCTTCCCATCCTGGCTCGACTCGATCGACCATGCCCCTAGCATATCCTTCCGGAATCAGCCTACCATGAATTGTCCCATCTTGGACAGGCACTTCAGCAATGCCGTGCGCGACCAGTTTGATCTTCTTCCTCTACTGATACAGAAGCTCGTAGGGTGTCCTCACGCTGATGTCATCCACCAGGTAATGTTCTGACTCGTCCGCAACCACTGTGGGTTGACCTCCGGCTGGGTGCTCCGTTGAAGCGACGCTGCAACGGCGTTGCGAGCCGGGGCTGCTCTGCAAATTGGCGGCTGATCTGGCTTCTTGTTGGTGTGCCTGGCTGCTACCTGCCATTACCCCTTCAATCAAAGCTATCCTCTATTCCAGGGCACACATCTTATCTTCCTGTTAAGCCTTCTTCCTGGATCGGCTTCGATAGGTCTCAATGTCAGCACTGAAGCCATGCTTCCATGGAACTACACCCATACCTCGCACACGTCCTGTGTGTTCCGGTGTCCCGAGAGCATACGTCAGCTCATCTTTCTCTCTGTCCGGCTTGAAACTGCCTTCGGACACAGCCTTTAGTGCCTCATCCAGCCTGTTGGCCGCTTCTCTTATGGCGTCGCTAGTAACAAGCGAGCCATCTTCCGGATTTAGGGTGCCTCCATGAGCGTAGAAGAAATGCTTTGCTCGCTGCGGCTAGTCGAAAGTCGTCGGTACGATTCCCCTTGCAATGAGGTCGTCTTCCATTTTCTGCCATTTGGGGATCGATGTCGAATAACCTCCTTGCCCAAGATGATGAAAGTGTTTCTTCTTGCTCGCATTCTCTTTGGCTTGTGCTATCCTTTTCTCGCTGGTCTCGGATAGTTTGAACTGCACAAATGCATCCCAAAAAGGACGTTGCTTCTTGAAGTGCTTCTCGAAGTCTGGCACGCGGCCCTTCTTTATGTAGTCTTTGTTCATGTTCTTCTTGAACGTCTGGAAAGAAATAGCCATCTTCTTCATGACCCAAGCCTTAAAGATTTCTTCTTTGTCCTCTGGGAAACTGAAGTGTTGTTTGACATCTGTCCATAGCATTTGCTTCTCTGTTTCAGGGACGATGTCAGCATCATTATATGTGCTTTTGGTTTTCTTCCAGAGCTTAAAGCTAATGGGGATGTTCTCCCTGACATAACATCCACACTGATTCACCATAGTCATCTTAACCCCCTTGGGAGACTTGGGTTCCCCATCCGGGTGCAACGAGGTGATCGTGGTACGGCCCTCCATCTTTTTCTTCGAGCCTCGTTTACGTTTTGAGCTCTTCGACCCGAAAGCCTGAAATTATATATATGTATATATGTTACTACACGTTTGACATTCATAAGTCTTTCATATCCTGTGATCGACTTTCCGGTTACCTCGGGGATGTCATCTTCCACATGCATTTCTTCTATAGTGTCGGCATCGCCATCACCGGTATCATTGAGATACTAGCTGCCATCATCCTCGTTTTGATCCTCTTGAAAACACGGTGTGCCCTGGGTGCCTTCTTGGATCATTTCTTGGAGGGCGTACTCGTCTTCGAAATCACGTTGAAACGGATCCATCTCAATCCCTATGCAAACATATAATAATACGCGGAGTTACGTGTGATACGCGAAATTATATAAGATGCGGAGTTCTTATATGGAATTACGTGTTGTGATAATATGAATACATCAGAAATACATCAGAAAGTACTTCAGAAATACATATGGAATTACGTGTCGTGATAATATGAATACAACAGATAATATGAAATTTTCACCAATATAAGAGAAATTTATAACATGAATACATCAGAAATACATCAGGTATACATCATATTGTAACAATATAAAAAATATTAAACTCATATATATAATAACAATTTCTTCAATAAATACATGATTATACAATTTTCCAACAATTTTCAAGAATAAGGAAATGATTCTATGATTCTCAAACAAGTTTCGACAATAACGAAATGATTCTAGGATTCTCCAACAATTTTCTACAATTTTCCATGATCCTCCAACAATTTTCTATGATTTTTATACCTATTTCTATAGTTTCCTACCTATTTCTATAATTTCTTAACTATTTTCTATAGTTTCCTACCTATTTCTATAACTTCCTAACTATTTCTATAATTTTCAACATAATTAAAGAAATTCCTAACTATTTTATATATTTATTAACAATTTTCTATATTTTCTTTAATTTTCTACAATTATTACAATTAACCACATAAATAATAAAAAGCTGACGTCAGCACTAGATAGTGCTGATGTCAGCACGGGCTTACGTCAGCCCTGCGTCGAACTGGCCGGGGCAGCGGGGCGTGTGTGGCCGGGGACAGCGGGGCGTGGGTGCGCGGCCAGCGGCGGTCCGGGCCGGTTGGCTGGCGGTCGAGGTCACAGCGGGCGACGCGCCGGCAGTAGAGGTCGCGGCGGCACGGCGGTGCTCGATGGCGGGGGCGGCGCGGTTGAGGTCTGGCCGGCTCCGTGCAACGCGGGTCGGCGTCGAGGGGGGCGGCCGGCATGGCAGGTCGGCGTCGAGGGCGCAGCGGTGGTCGAGGCAGGCGCGGCAGCGGTCGAGGGCGGTGGGGCGGCGTGGAGGGGGCCGGCCGGCGAGCGGGGCGGCGGTAGGCGTACCTCCAAGGGGCGGGCGCGGTCGGCGTGGAGGTCCGGCGGTGGAGGTCGGCGGGATGGCGGGGCGGCGGTCGTGGAGGGCGGCGGCGTCGCGGGACGGCAGTGACGGGCAGCCGGCAACGACGACGTGAGCGAGGGAGAGATCGAGAGGGGGAATGAAAATCGATTTAAGTCCTGGCTTATGTAGGACGGCAGTTTAGTACCGGGCCGTGGCTGTGCCCGGTACTAAACTTCTCACATTAGTACCGGGCACTTAGCCCGGTACTAAACAGCTACCACTGACGGGAAATTTTGGTGGTGGCAGTTTAATTCCGGGCCAAGCCTCTGCCCGGTACTAAATTGCTACAATTATTAATTTGTAGCTATTATTTTGTTTATGAATTATGCATTTGTATTGTGTAATAAATTGACAATCGCATTAAAAAATAGAAGGATATAATATTTTGAGCATGCAAAAATTATTTAGGGCACTTTGCATAATTAATAATTATATAATATAGGTATATTCAAAAAAATGTTTTATTTTCCTTAAAAATGTTGTTGGTCTGTAACATATTTAAAAAAATTATGGAAATGCTAATATATGTAATTTAGATCAAGAAAAATTGTGGAACGTCCCTTGAAAAATCAATGTGATGCCTAGTAATCCAGGCCTCAGGCTTCCCTGAAAAATTATTTATGATCACAAAATGAAAATATATATTACAAAAATCACTTCATGAAATAAACAATAAAGTAAAACATAATGGATACACAATACTATGACTCAACAATATTTAATGGAACATTTACAATTTTCTTTTTGATGAACGTCCCTTTGGCTAACAAGATGCTTGGGTCAACATCAACAGAGAATGGAGGACGGTGATCAAACTGATCAAAGTCTTCTGACTTGTCCGAAATATCCTCAACGCCAATGATTTTTCGTTTTCCTGGAAGAACTATGTGGCGTTTTGGCTCGTCGTCGGTCTTGGCTGAATTTTTCCTAGGCTTGCTTGACATGTCCTTCACGTAGAACACCTGTGCAACATCCTTGGCTAGGACGAATGGTTTGTCTTTATATCCAATCTTTTTGAAGTCCACAATTGTCATCCCATACCGGTCTATCGTTATGCCGTCTCCAGCTCGGTTCACCCATTGGCACCGAAACAAAGGAATCATCAAAGGCCCATATTCTAGTTCCCATATCTCCTCTATGACTCTGAAGTTGTTGTCCTTATTTCCATCATTTCCTATTGCGTCTATACGCACACCACTATTTTGGTTGGTGCTCTTTTCGTCTTGAGCTCTTGTGTAAAATGTATACCCATTAATCTCGTACCCTTAGTACTGTATGATTGTCATTGATGGGGCCCTTGCTAGCCATTGAAGTTGCTCTACAATCATGCCATCACCCATCAACTTTGCTCTAAACCAAACAGCAAAGTTATCAATGTGATGCCTAGTAATCCAGGCCTCAGGCTTCCCTGGGTTTTCAGACCTTACAATATTCATGTTCTTATCCATATATGGAGCCACGAGGGATGAATTTTGTAGAACTGTGAAGTTTGCTTTGCGGATTTCACTCTCTGGGATGTGCATATTAGATTTCTTCCCTAGTATGCCCTTTCCCTTCAATCTCCCCTCGTGGCGTGACCTGGGGACCCCTATTGGATTAAGATCATCAATAAAGTCAACACAAATTCAATGACCTCCTCTGTTCCATAGCCCTTGGCGATACATCCTTCTGGTCGAGAACGATTGCGAACATACTTCTTAAGAACTGACATGTATCTCTCGAAAGGGAACATGTTGTGTAGGAATACAGGTCCCAGAATATTTATCTCTTTGACAATATGAACCAAGAGATGTGTCATAATATTAAAGAACGAAGGTGGAAACACCATCTCAAAGCTGACAAGGCTTTGCACAACGTCATTCTGTAGTTGTATGAGATTCTCCGGATCGATTGCCTTCTGTGAAATTTCGTTGAGGAATGCACATAACTTCACGATTGCCAATCTAACATTCTCCGGTAGAATACCCCTCAACACAACTGGAAGCAATTGTGTCATCAGGACGTGACAGTCATGAGATTTTAAATTTATGAACTTTTTTCCTTCATGTTTAATCTTCCTTGTATATTTGACGAGTACCCGGACGGTACCTTTATATTGTTCAAGCAATCAAACATGCTTTGCTTCTCGTCTTTACTGAGAGTGTAGCTAGCAGGACGTAAGTAGTGTTGTCCCTTCTCTCGCTTCTTAGGTTAAAAATCTTCTCGTTGTTTTATTTCTTTCAGGTCGCGTCTTGCTTCGAGTGTATCTTTTCCCTGACCATAAGTACCAAGGAAACCTAGTACATTCACGCAAAGATTCTTTGTCAGGTGCATGACGTCAATTGCGTTGCGGACCTCCAAGGCTTCCCAATAAGGTAGCTCCCACAATATAGACTTCTTCTTCCACATCGGTGCATGGCCGTTTTCATCATTCGGAACTGGTTGGCTGCCGCGACCCTTTCCGAACACTACATGAACATTCTTTATCATCGAGAAAACACGCTTTCCGTCATGGAACATAGGCATAGCACGAGTTTCCGGTTCCCCTTTGAAATGTTTCCCTTTTCTTCTCAAGGGGTGTTTGAGGGGCAGAAATCGACGATGGCCTATATAGACGACCTTCCGAGAATTTTTCAGGTAAAAGCTGTCGGTTTCATCTAAGCATTGGGTGCAGGCCTGATATCCCTTGTTCGACTGCCCGGACAGGTTGCTAAGTGCAGACCAATCGTTGATGGTTACGAAAAGCAAAGCTCGGAGGTCGAAATTCTGTTGTTTGTACTCGTCCCACACACGTACACCTTCTGCCTTCCACAACAATAAAAGCTCATCAACCAACGGTCTTAGGTTCACATCAATATCGTTGCCAGGTTGTTTAGGGCCTTGGATAAGCGCCGGCATCAATATATACTTCCTCTTCATGCATAGCCAAGAAGGAAGGTTAAACATACAAAGGGTCACAGGCCATGTACTGTGACTGCTCCCCCACTCACCGAATGGATTCATTCCATCTGTACTTAAACCAAACCTTATGTTCCTTGGGTCGCTGTCAAAATCTGCGAATTGTCTATCCACGTTTCTCCACTAGGACCCATCTGCAGGGTGTCTCATCAGCTGATCTTGCTTACGCTCTTCTTTGTGCCACCACATCAACTTAGCGTTTGTTTTGTTTCTGAACAAGCGCTTCAAGCATGGTATTATCGGGAAATACCACATCACCTTAGCCGGTACTTTTTTCCTTGCGGGCTCACCGTCGACATCACCAGGATCATTTTGCCTGATCTTATACCGCTTTGCGTCACAGACAGGACATGCATCTAGTTCCTCGTATTCACCGCGATAGAGGATACAATCGTTAGGACATGCGTGAATCTTCTGTACGTCCAACCCAAGAGGGCAAACAACCTTTTTGGCTTCGTAAGTTGTCGGGGGTAGTTCGTTCCCCTCTGGAAGCATCTTCTTTACAAGTCCTAGTAGCTCCTCAAATCCCTTATCGAAAACACCATTGGCTGCCTTCCACTGCAGCATTTTCAGTGTGGTGCCCAATTTTTTAACCCCTGCTTGCAATCTGGATACAACATTTTCCTGTGATCCTCCAACATCTTCTCAAACTTCTTTGACTCCTTCAAAGTTTCAGCGTCTCTGTGTGCATCGACTAAAACCTGACCTAGTTCGTCAGGTGGTTGTTGTTCTTCTGCAGCATTTGCTTCTGCCTCATGCATTGGTTCATCTTCAAAGGCACCCGCTTCATACAAGTGAGCCCAGTCTGGGATATTATCATCATCATTATCTCCTTCATTGTTTTCCATCGGAACTACAGGTTCACCGTGCTTGGTCCAAAGAGTATAGTTATCCATGAAACCCTTTTCAAAAAGGTGGACATGTAAAGTATGTCTTTTTGAGAACTCCTTTTGATTTCTGCAAATGCGGTCTGGACAGAACATGAAACCTTTCGATGACTTGTGGGCCTCAGCAGCATCGAGGAAAGTTTTAAGACCGTTAATCCATGCCATTGTGCAATGATGGCCGTACATCCATTGTCGATCCATCTACAAATCATATATTCTCGTTGGATAAGCAATTTCATTCAGTGGAAAAGAACTTCACAATTTTGTAATAACAAACATTTTTATTACATCCAACACAATTTATTCAACAACACATACATAGATTGCATTCGAAAACTAACACAAACATCCCAAAAACAAACATGCAACTTAAAAATTCACACAACAACACATAGGTTTTCAACCGTCCTTGCGTGGGAACGCAGAATGCTCTGATGGATTTCTAGCTGGCCCAGAAGAAGATGGCGGAGCTAGAACCTCCGGATTTTGTGGTGAGGAACCGTAACGCCGCAACAAATCCTCAAGATCAAATGGAGGTTCCTCGCCCCTTGCCACACATTCTCTATATTCTTTTTCCAAATAACGGAGCGCTGCCCTATGAAAAGCGCTAGGTTTCTTGCACCGACGACCTACTGGAGTTGTGCCCTTCTCTCCAGAAGGACAACGATCACCCCCACCGGCGCCACTCCCTCCAGCTGCTGAAGCCATATTTTACTAGAAAACACTATTATTTTTCACAACATTATAAATTCTTACAATTACAATAAAATTTGAATAAATTAATTAAATATATCACATTAATTTGCAAATTGATTGAAAAAACTCTTACAATTACAATGCACATATTAATTACTATTACAATTACAATGTCACACTTTCTAGTAAGTGTCTATAATCTCACAATTACAATACATCAATAAAATAATAATTACAATTACAATAAAATAATAATTTGCTCTCACAATTACAATTAAAGTGTACCTTTGTTACCACCAAGTCTGAAATGTAATCAAATTAGAGTTGCTATTGAGGCATTAGTCATCATTGTGTGCCGTGCTATATCACAGCTCAGTCTAAGCCCTTATTCTTCTTCGGTCATGACCTCACTGTCAAACCCGGGGGCAGCGGGACTGCTTATAGGCATAGAATGTTCTAGAGTAAGAGATAGCTCATGGATGTACCTTACCTCTCTTGTAAAACTACCCGAATAGGCGTAGAACTAGCTGCAGTACAAAGGAAACTACCTGATTGTGTGGTAGTAAGACTCCAACTGTACTCGGCTAGGTCTTTCCATGTAACCCTGTCCCCCCAGATATATAAGGGCGGGTAGGGACCCCCTCAAATAACATCAACACCTAAGGCAATACAAACCACCACACAGGACGTAGGATATTACGCAACTCGCGGCCCGAACCGGTCTAAATCTTTGTGTTCCTTGTACCATCGAGTTCTAGAGCAGTCGATCCCTACCTACAAACCTTACTGCTAAGGGTATCCCTGAGCAGGCTTGGCGGTAAACACCGACAGCTGGCGCGCCAGGTAGGGGAATCGGCGAGTTCGATGGCCACTTTTGCTTTTAGCACCATGACGCCTCCCAGAGGCGCCACCTTCATCTTCGGCTTGTGGGTCTGCGTCGCCAATGGTTCGAGCGGTTTCGACAGCCACCTAACCAACTCTCCCACACCGAAGATCTCTACGTCGGAAGATTCCAACAAGATCGCTGTTGACGGTCATTAACGACCAATTTTGACCGTCAACTCCTGTAACACCCTAAATTAAATTCCAGCTTTTAATAATAGATTTAATTGGTTTTATTTAATTTTGTAAGGATTTAATTTGCTTAGCCTTGCATTTCTAATTTGTTTCTGCTTCATAAAGTAATTAAAATTTATTTTAGGTTCAACATGTTTGTGCATTCATGCTGGAGCATTGTTTTGTTCGTTTGAGTGCTAGGGTGAATTCAAATTCAAATTTGAATTCGAATAGTTTGAGTGTGGTTTGAACTAGAAAAAGAAAGAGAAAGAAGGAGGAAAGCCAACCCAAGCTGCCGGCCCAAACCAGCAGCTCAAACCCAGCCCAAAACCTCAAACCAGTACGGCCCAATTTCCTTTTCTCCGGCCCAAACCAGGAGCCAGCAATCCCACCCCTTTCACTCTTTCTCCTTCCCTTTCCCAACCGGGCCCAGTGGCCAACCCGGCCTGACTCCCTCTCCCGCTCGCCTGGCCCACTCCCGTTCCTTCCCTCCGCTCCACCCGCGACCCAGTAGCGTAGTGGCCCATCCCGCGCCTCCGCTCCCACGCCGCGTTCAGCCCCGCGTCAACGCCCCGACCAGCAGGCCCACCTGCCAGCGCTTTCCCCTGCTCACCGCGCGCGCTTGCGTCCACTGACAGCCCGGGCCCTGCAGTCAGACCCGTCTCCCTCCCTCGCGCAACCGAAGCCGAAATCTCCGGTAACGATCACGCCGGCCTTCCCACCCCGGGCACGCACGCCAAGGCACTCCGCCGCCCTACAAATAGCAACCTGTGCCCCCCTCCATCTCCTATCCACTTCAGCGCCGCCGAACCACAATCCTAGTGCCTCCGCATTGCCTCGCCCAACGCTGCTCCTCTGCGCCACCGTGAGCACGCCATCCCACCTCACCACGGACGCCAACAACCCCCGCAGGACCTTCGCCTGAGCACCTGGGACATCTCCGAGCTTACTGCCCCGGCCAGGATCAAGTCACACGTATATACAACAGAATGAACAATATATCACAGCACATATCACGTAAAAGATATAATAAAGCGAATACAAATGTTATTTATTACATAAATGACAAAAATGTCTGATACAGCGGAAGCGAAGTACAAATACGATAAAAACTCGCCGAAGCTGAGCCGGGCGCCACAGGGACGTCGACTGGGAGACGAACACCTAGAAGTCCTTGTAGTCTTGGAAGCGCTGAGCGAACTCCCTTGCATCGGCAGGAACTGAGCAGCAGTAGAGTATCCCAAGAGGAAAAAGAGAAGAGTAGGCAAGAGTGAGTACACAACTTGTACTCAACAAGTATAACACAAACTATGAGGCTCTAAGGTTGGCTGACTGACTGCATTAGCTTTTAAGTCTTGGCAAAATTTTATTAAAGCTAATTACTACAAGTTGATGAATTACCATGAACCCAGTTACATAGTAATTAATCGAAATTAATCATGATACTACTGAGAACCAAACCGAAACCACCAAGGTAACCCCGAGAGGCACCCCCCTTGTCGGAAGGAGATAACCCCACTAATCAAAAGGAGGATCTGGGCCGCTCATGACCGTGAGCACGGCTAGTATACCAGTTTTACACTCTGCAGAGGTTGCACATCTTTACCCACAAGTTGTGAGCTACACTAGTTGTTCATCACACTTCCTTAGGTGAGATGACTAGCAAGCACACTACGAGGCCTTTACAAAGAATCTCGTTGGTAAGGAGTAACCGCGAGGGTGGATCGGCGATTATGGAGCAGGTCTAGTGGGCGTCAAGACACGAAGCACAGACGAGGCCACTCTGCACGAGGGCCATAGAACCTTACCGCCCCTGCCCCGCAGGTAAGTTACTCCAAACCAAAAAGACCTAATTATTACACCAAGACCGTCCCATTCCAGTCTTGTGGTAGCGCTGTTGTCCCAGGTTGTCGCTCTATGAACCGGTCCTTATGGAGAGTGGCCAACCAAGCACTAAGCACCGTGCTGGCCCCCTAAACCAAGTTTCTAACAAAACATATTTTAACGAGACGTGAGCCACCCAAGCACGAAGCACAGAGGGCCACTCCCAGAATTAAGTTGCATAAACCATTAATCAAATTAATTAAAAAGGACCAAGTGTGTTATAGCGCGGCACCTAGCACAACTAACCAAAATGCAACCCAAGGTAATTATATAAAGGATATAAAGTGGCTAGGAAAGTCCTTATAGGCATACAGTATTAAAATGCAGTATGAAATTGTAATTAAAGGTGATAGGTGGTGTTCATGTTATACTTGCCTTCCTCGTACTGCTCCTGCTACTGCTCAAACTGGTCAGAAGACGGCTGCTCCGGGTACTGGTGCTGGGGCTCCTCAGATGGATCAGCGTCTACTCACGAACACATGGCCAAAAGCAAGACACACAATAAGCATACAAGCAAACACTAACCAAAAGCTAAGAAATAGTACATCAATACATAGAAACAGCACACTAAACTATGCTAGAACTATTCTACGCGTTACAACGATCGCGTGGACATAAAGAACGCCTAAAACGGAGCTAAAACGCAAAATCTAGGCCAAAAACAAGTTCTAAGGGCTTATCTGCAAGAAAAACTAGGTTCCAGGGGATTTCTGGGCAAAACCGAGGACTAAAATGTAATTAAAGGATAGATCCCGGGGCTAACGTGCAAAACCGAGGCTCTGGACTGCGCGTTCTATTTCTATAAAGATCAGGGGTCTAACTGAATAAAACAGGGCCTGGTTGGAAATAGTTTTGAATGGGCGCGGACTGCGGGTTGAATCCTAAGAAACTGGGGGGCTCTTTGACAAAACCACCAGCCCGAACTAGTATCTAGGGTTCTGGGCCGTTGGATCTTGATCAAAAGGCTCAGATTCGTTGGGAGTCAGATCTAATCGCGTGCGTCCGAAACCAATCGGACGGCCCTGGGGCTTTGGGCGCGCGGGCGGCGGCGGGACGCACGGAGCGCAACGGCGCGCGAGGGAGCTCACCGGAGTTCGCCAAATCTGGCACTCCGGGGGTCAGTTTGAGCCAGGGATGGGCTGTGGAGGATGCTCGTAGCACGTGTAGTCCACCTGGGGTGCTGGTTAAGTTTGCGGAGGTTCGGAGCACTGAGTTCGGCGGCCATGGCGGCTCTGGGCGGCGAGGCCTCGCCGGCGTGCGGCGTTCTAAGGGCTCTAGGGGCTACGGCCTGTACATTCTAGCGCAAAAAGAACCGGGGATGGTTGCGGGTGTTCACCGGGCTCGAAAACGAAGGTGCTAGCCGGGCAAAGTCAGTGGCGGCGTTGTCCGGCGGCGTGGCGTGGACTGGTGCTCGCGGAACGGGCCGGCGGGGTGATCCTCCGGGCTACAGATCTTTACTGATCGACGAGTGACGTCATTGTGAAATGGTACGAGGGGTCAGAGAGGTCCAGCGGCCAATGGTGGCGAGATAATTCGACGTCGGAGGTGCTCACCGGCGGCGGGTCGGTGTGGAATTCCCGTGCGAGGCGTGGGGTAGAGGGTCGGGAAGGCGGCCGGTGTCGATCCTGGCCCCAAGGCGGAGCTCCTGCGGCGGCTCTCGGTGGCGGGGGGGCGCGGTGGAGCTGCGGGACCACGGCGGCGCAGGGGGCGTTGCGTGGCGGAGCAAGGCGGGCGGCGCTAGGGTTTGATGCAGAGGGGTTGGTGGCGAGATAGGGTCTAGGGGCTGCGGCGCGGGTGGTTAAAAGGCAGGGCAAGGCGGGGATTGCGGCGGGGCGCAGCGGGATAAGGATCCCGATGACCTCGCCGGTGATATTGGGCGTCCGTTGCGCGGAGGGGGAAGAGAAGGGGGAAGGGGGCTCTGACGTGTGGGGCCGGCGCGTCAGAGGCGGGGTGCACGCGACGAGCGGAGGAGCTGGCAGGTGGGCCTGCGGTTCGGGGCGTTGACGCGAGCTGAGCGCGGCGTGGGCGCGGGGCATGGGATGGGCCGCTGGGGTCGAGTGCGAGTGGAGAGGGGCGAGCGGGCGTGCGCTGCTGGTGGGCCGCAGGAGAGGGAGCAGGTTGGGCTGGTTTGGTATGTTGGGCTAGGAGAGGAGGAGTGGGCCGCCGGGTTGGGCTGCTCACGGGTTTGGGCTGGGTTGGCTATTGGGCTGTTTCCTTCCTCTTTTCTATTTCCTATTTCAACTAAACTAAACCTATTTGAATCCAAATTTGAATTTGAATTCAAAACACACTCAAACTAATAAAATTATGCACCAGCATGAATGCACAAACAAGTTGAACCTAAGATAAATTTTAATTTCTTGAGGAACAAAAATTAGATTAAATGCCATTCTAAACACGTTAAACCTTAGAAATTTAAATAAAGCCAATTAAATTTATTAAAAAGTGCTGAAATTTAAACTAGGGTGTTATAGACATAAACCGAGCAATCATATACGTGGTGAGGTGAATACCTTCCGACAAGGGGGGTGCCTCTCGGGGTTACCTTGATGGTTTCGGTTTGGTTCTCAGTAGTATCATGATTAATTTTGATTAATTACTATGTAACTGGGTTCATGGTAATTCATCAACTTGTAGTAATTAGCTTTAATAAAATTTTGCCAAGACTTAAAAGCTAATGCAGTCAGTCATCCAACCTTAAAGCCTCATAGTTTGTGTTATACTTGTTGAATACAAGTTGTGTACTTACTCTTGCCTACTCTACACTTTTTCCTCTTGGGATACTCTACTGCTGCTCAGTTCCTGCCAACGCGAGGGAGTTCGCTCAGCGCTTCCAGGACTATGAGGACTTCTAGGCGTTCGTCTCCTAGTCGACGTCCCTGTGGCACCCGGCTCAGCTTCGGAGAGTTTTTATCGTATTTGTACTTCGCTTCCGCTGTATCAGACATTTTTGTCATTTATGTAATAAATAACATTCGTATTCGCTTTATTATATCTTTTACGTGATATGTGCTATGATATATTGTTCATTCTGTTGTATATACGTGTGACTTGATCCTGGTACGTATATGATTGCTCGGTTTATGTTCTTTTATAAACCGTCCACGCCATCGCCGGAATCGAGTTGGACTTCAACTCTGGTGAGTTTTGGGCCGCCGTCGCAATATCTCGCCGCCTTTGGCCGCTGGACCTCTCTGAACCCTTGTACTGCTTCGCAGCGACCTCACTTGTCGATCAGTAAGGATCCGTAGCCCGGAGGGGCACCCCATCGCCCGGACCGCGAGCCCAGTTCCTGCGCCGCCGCCGGAACACAACGCCGACGACCCTGCGCCACACCACCCTTCTATCCAGAGCACGGTGAGCACCGCCCCGCCCTCCTGCACCTTTGGCGCTAGCTGTTGGAGTCTCTAACGGGCCCTAGGTGCCAGAATGCATGCACACCGGCGAGCAGCGCCGCGCAGGGCCGCCCTTGCCCTCCCCACTCCGGACCTCCCCGGACCCTGATAATCCCATAGGTGAATCACGCGTTCAACCTGGGACAACAGCGCTACCACAAGACTGGAATGGGACGGTCTTGGCGTAATAATTAGGTCTTTTTGGTTTGGAGTAACTTACCTGCGGGGCAAGGGTGGTAAGCTTCTATGTCCCTCGTAATGAGTGGCTTCGTCTGTGGTATTCTTGACGCCCACTAGACCTGCTACATAGTCGCCGATCCAACCCTCGCGGTTATTCCTTACCAACGAGATTCTTTGTAAAGGCCTCGTAGTGAGTTTGCTAGTCATCTCACCTAAGGAAGTGTGATGAACAACTAGCGCAGCTCACGACTTGTGGGTAAAGATGTGCAACCTCTGCAGACTGTAAAACTAGTATACTAGTCGTGCTCATGGTCATGAGCGGCCCAGATCCTCCTTTTGATTAGTGGGGTTATCTTCCTTTGACGAGGCAGGTTTCCCCGGGTGGCTTGGTTTGGTTTGGTTCTCAGTAGTAACATGATTAATTTTGATTAATTATTATGTAACTGGGTTTATGGTAATTCATCAACTTGTAGTAAATAACTTTAATAAAATTTTGCCAAGACTTAAAAGCTAATGCAGTCAGTCAGCCTACCTATAGCCTCATAGTTTGTGTTATACTTGTTGAGTACAAGTTGTGTACTCACTCTTGCCTACTCTACTCTTTTTCCTCTTGGGGACACTCTACTGCTGCTCAGTTCCTGCCGACGCGAGGGAGTTCGCTCAGCGCTACCAGGACTACGAGGACTTCTAGGCGTTCGTCTCCCAGTCGACGTCCCTGTGGCGCCCTGCTCAGCTTCGGAGAGTTTTTATCGTATTTGTACTTCACTTCCGCTGTATCAGACATTTTTGTCATTTATGTAATAAATAACATTCGTATTCGCTTTATTATATCTTTTTACATGATATATGCTGTGATATACTGTTCATTCTGTTGTATATACGTGTGACCTGATCCTGGCACGTATATGATTGCTCGGTTTATGTCCTTTTATAAACCGGGTGTTACATAGTGGTATCAAAGCCGTATCG
This sequence comes from Panicum virgatum, assembly GCF_016808335.1. Classification (NCBI taxonomy): domain Eukaryota; kingdom Viridiplantae; phylum Streptophyta; class Magnoliopsida; order Poales; family Poaceae; genus Panicum; species Panicum virgatum. Next base: position 16,696,194 of record NC_053146.1, on the reverse strand, counting down.
ACTGTAGGACGAAAGCCTAGAATAGAACTGGTTGAGTTTTAGGACTTCTTCTCTCTCAGCCTTGTCTGCTGAAACTATTTTACTATTATACCCCTTGAATTCCAATACTTTTACTCGTCTTGCCTTGATTTCTCTTTCTATAGAATAGTTTTCGCAGATTCTGGCCTGAAATCAGTCATCTGACCACCATGAGTTTGAGCTAGGTGACCCTTTTATAGTAATACGATAGCACATTTTGTGATGCGTTGTGTTAGTCAAGTCGTGTGTTAAACTCTGCTAAGTTGTGAAAATTGTCTGCTTGTTATTATGCTACATGTTCGATTTGGATTTTTGAATGATTGCATAGCTTAGTAGTTTAAAGTTGTTTAATAAAAATTAGTCTTAAGCTAAAGTTAATTAATTAATAAAATGAGTTAGATCGTTGGGGGTAAAACAATCCACTCTATCCTCTCTACCTTATCATGCCTTGAGTTTCCCCGGTCTTGGTTGTTGAGAAGAAGGATAATACGAAGAGGATATGATATCCCGTGATTCACTGGCAAGGACGTCACCGACGAGGACGTCGGTTTCTGTAAGGGGGTAGGGATGTGACACCCCGGCCTATAGGTAGTACATGGGAATTGGAGAATCTCTCATACGGAGCAGAAGAGTTATGCTATAGTTCCTTTTTCCCGGATTTATGTAACACCTATCTGGAGTTATCAGCAGTAATGCCTGTGCAGTGTTGTCTAAATAGGATAGAACCATAAATAATGGAATTTTTCTCTCTTCCTTGACCTTATCAATCTGTGTTTCCTCTTTGCCCCAGCTCAGATGTCGGCAGAACAAAAAGACCTTGGAGACAGTGCAATGGGTGATGGTGAGAAAACTTGCCCGTGTTGCCAATTCTATGGCGTTCCTTGTCGTCAAGTTCATACGACTGAAGATGAAGCCACAACTAGGAGGAACCAGAGGTTGTTCTCCAGTACAAAGAGGAAGAGGTCTCATCAAGAGCAGCTAGCAGTGGATTCCCTTTTCCTCGACAGTCCATCGGTCGATGAGCTACAGACCATCCAGAAGAGAAAGGATCCTGAGTGCTCTAGAGATACACAGGTCGAGAATCAAGCTCTCTATGATCATGTTGATGGGTTGACCATCACTATGAAGGTGATTTGGCCACATGGCCGCAAGGAGCCCAAAAGGCAAGCAACAGAAGTAATGCAAGATGTGATGTTAAGTTCACAGGGAGGTGAACCAAGTAGCGTCATTCACCTCCACCGCAAGTGCTACAAATGCAGACAAAAAGGTCATTATGCCAAAAGTTGTCCACAGAAGCGCCTGTCACTGGTAGCACCAGTCCAGGACCCTTCACCAATCCCACGTACCAGTGGTGACGAGACCGACCTTATTTCCAAGAACTGCACCAAGCAAGATGCTCAGAATGATCAGGCTTAGCAGCAGGTGATACCAGTGTGCAGTGATCGTACAAAGAATGGGCAATCCAAGAAGGGACCAAAAGAGTACCTCCAGGGTAGAGTTCACCATGTGTCAGCAGAAACCATTCGGGATAATAGTCCAGTCATTCTTGGTATGCTTCTGGTCAACTCTTTCCCAGCCTCAGTGTTGATAGACCCTCGTGCTACACATTCATTCATCAGCACGCAGTTTGCTGCTAAGCATGGGGTATTGAAGCTTCCCATGAGGAAGAGAATGGTCGTCAAATCATCAGGAAAAGAACAGATCTCCAGTTACATATGTCCTCGAGTCAGCATAAGGATATGCGAGGCAACCTTCCCTGAGAACCTTATTGTAATGGAGTGAACAGGAATCAACATCATTCTTAGTCAAGACTGGTCAGCTCGAAACAAACTTGTTATGCAGCCTACCAAAAGAGTGGTAAAGGTCCTAACCTCGTCAGGAGAGCAAATTGAGCATGAGGTTCAACATACTTCCAACTCAAGACATGTGGGTATGAGAATCCAACTCAGTTGTGCGTAGAACTTAATCCCATCATTGTTTCTCTTTGCTAGCCAGCCCAGAATCTCGGGACGAGATTCCTGTAAGGGGGTAGGATTTGTAACACCCTAAATTAAATTCCAGCTTTTAATAATAAATTTAATTGGTTTTATTTAATTTTCTAAGGATTTAATTTGCTTAGCCTTGCATTTCTAATTTGTTTCTGCTTCATAAAGTAATTAAAATTTATTTTAGGTTCAACATGTTTGTGCATTCATGCTGGAGCATTGTTTTGTTCGTTTGAGTGCTAGGGTGAATTCAAATTCAAATTTGAATTCGAATAGTTTGAGTGTGGTTTGAACAAGAAAAAGAAAGAGAAAGGAGGAAAGCCAACCCAAGCTGCCGGCCCAAACCAGCAGCTCAAACCCAGCCCAAAACCTCAAACCAATCCGGCCTAGTTTCCTTGTCTCCGGCCCACACCAGGAGCCAGCAATCCCACCCCTTTCACTCTTTCTCCTTCCCTTTCCCAACCGGAACCAGTGGCCAACCCGGCCCGACTCCCTTTCCCGCTCGCCTGGCCCACTCCCGTTCCCTCCCTCCGCTCCACCCGCGACCCAGCAGCGCAGCGGCCCATCCCGCGCCCCCGCTCCCACGCCGCGCTCAGCCCCGCGTCAACGCCCCGACCCGCAAGCCCACCTTCCAGCGCTTTCCCCCGCTCGCCGCGCGCGCTTGCGTCCACTGACAGCCCGGGCCCAGCAGTCAGACCTGTCTCCCTCCCTCGCGCAACCGAAGCCAAAATCTCCGTCAACGATCACGCCGGCCTTCCCACCCCGGGCGCGCACGCCAAGGCACTCCACCGCCCTACAAATAGGATCCTGTGCCCCCCTCCTTCTCCTATCCGCTTCAGCGCCGCCGAACCACAACCCTAGCGCCTCCGCGTTGCCTCGCCCAATGCCGCTCCTCTGCGCCACCGTGAGCGTGCCGCCCCACCTCACCACGGACGCCAACAACCCCCGCAGGACCTTCGCCTGAGCACCTGGGATATCTCCGAGCTTACTACCCCGGCCCCGGACCACGCCATCGCCGGAATCGAGTTGGACTTCAACTCCGGTGAGTTTTGGGCTGCCATCGCAATATCTCGCCACCGTTGGCCGCTGGACCTCTCTGAACCATTGTACTGCTTCGCAGCGACCTCACTCGTCGATCAGTAAGGATCCGTAGCCCGGAGGGCCACCCCATCGCCCGGACCGCGAGCCCAGTTCCTGCGGCGCGGTCGAAACACGACGCCGATGACCCTGCGCCACGCCACCCTTCTATCCAGAGCACGGTGAGCACCGCCCCGCCCTCCTGCACCTTTGGCGCTAGCTGTTGGAGTCTCTAACGGGCCCTAGCTGCCAGAACGCACGCACACCGGCGAGCAGCGCCGCGCAGGGCCGCCCTTGCCCTCCCCACTCTAGACCTCCCCGGACCTCGATAACCCCGTAGGTGAATCACGCATTCAACGCTGACCCCCATGGCAAAACCCCGGCCCAAACGGAGCTCTGTAGCCCCAGAAACCCCTTCTCCGCCGCCGCCCCGCGCCCTGTTGGATCTGAACCGCCCGATCTAAATCCTATGCCCCAGATTAGATCGTAGGCTGAATAGATCCTACCCGCCAGATCCAAATCATACGGCCGAGATCCAAGTGTAACGGTTCGGCCTGGCTCTTTTTCTAAAGAGACCCTCGGTTTTTCCCTATTCAACCCGCAATCCCAGTCTGTTCAAAAATATTTCCAGTTGAGCCCAGAATTTATCGGTTAAGCCCCTGACCTTTTTAGAAATAGTACCCGTAGTCCAGACTTGCCGTTTTTGTGAGTTAGTCCCCAGATCTAACTTTTTATTATGTTTTAGTCCCTGGTTTTTTCAGAAAAACCCCAGAAACTTAGTTTTTCTTGCAGAAAAGTCCCTAGATCTTGTTTTAAGCCTAGATTTTGCGTTTTAACTCCGTTTTAGGCGTTCTTTATATCCACGCGATCGTTGTAATGCGTAGAATAGTTCTAGCATAGTTTTGTTTGCTGTTTTCATGTATTGTTGTACTGTTTCTTAGTTTTTGTTATTGTTTGCATGTATGTGTATGTGCTGGACTTGTTTTGGCGTTGCGATCGTGAGTAGACGTTGATCCTTCGGAGGAGTACCAGTACCCGGAGCAGACACCATCTTCAGAGTAGTTTGAGCAGCAGGAGAACTTTGAGGAAGGCAAGTATAACTTGAACAACCTATCACTTTTAAATACACTTTCATACTGCATTTTAATACTGAATGCCTATAAGGATTTCCTAGCCACATTTATCCTTTATATAATTACCTTGGGTTGCATTTTGTTTAGTTATGCTAGGTGCCGCGCTATAACACACTTGGTCCTTTTTAATTAATTTGATTAATGGTTTATGCAACTTAATCCTGAGAGTGGCCCGTTTGAGGGGCCCACGTCTCGTTAAAAATGGTTTTATTAGAAACATGGGTTAGGGGGCCAGCACGGTGCTTACTACTGGGTTGGCCACTCTCCATAAGGACCGGTTCATAGAGTGACAACCTGGGACAACAGCGCTACCACAAGACTGGAATGGGACGGTCTTGGCGTAATAATTAGGTCTTTTTGGTTTGGAGTAACTTACCTGCGGGGAAAGGGTGGTAAGCTTCTATGTGCCTCGTACTGAGTGGCCTCGTTTGTGGTATTCTTGACGCCCACTAGACCTGCTACATAGTCGCCGATCCAACCCTCGCGGTTATTCCTTACCAACGAGATTCTTTGTAAAGGCCTCGTAGTGAGTTTGCTAGTCATCTCACCTAAGGAAGTGTGATGAACAACTAGCGTAGCTCACGACTTGTGGGTAAAGATGTGCAACCTCTACAGAGTGTAAAACTGGTATACTAGCCGTGCTCACGGTCATGAGCGGCCCAGATCCTCCTTTTGATTAGTGGGGTTATCTTCCTTTGACGAGGCAGGTTTCCCCGGGTGGCTTGGTTTGGTTTGGTTCTCAGTAGTAACATGATTAATTTTGATTAATTATTATGTAACTGGGTTTATGGTAATTCATCAACTTGTAGTAAATAGCTTTAATAAAATTTTGCCAAGACTTAAAAGCTAATGCAGTCAGTCAGCCAACCTAGAGCCTCATAGTTTGTGTTATACTTGTTGAGTACAAGTTGTGCACTCACTCTTGCCTACTCTACTCTTTTTCCTCTTGGGGACACTCTACTGCTGCTTAGTTCCTGCCGACGCGAGGGAGTTCGCTCAGCGCTACCAGGACTACGAGGACTTCTAGGCGTTCGTCTCCCAGTCGACGTCCCTATGGCACCCTGCTCAGCTTCGGAGAGTTTTCATCGTATTTGTACTTCGCTTCCGCTGTATCAGACATTTTTGTCATTTATGTAATAAATAACATTCGTATTCGCTTTATTATATCTTTTTACGTGATATGTGCTGTGATATATTATTCATTCTGTTGTATATACGTGTGACCTGATCCTGGCACATATATGATTGCTCGGTTTATGTCTTTTTATAAACCGGGTGTTACAACTCCTGCACAAAAGGGAACCACAAAGTGGAATAAATGCTAGCATAGGGTTTATTTATTAACAAATTCCACATATGGTGCTTGAGAATGTGTGCAGGTGGTTTTGAACTAATTTTGCAGGTTTCAAGCACACTTTGGCCCGACATAAATCGCAGAAATTATCAGAGCACCGATTCAGGCTCAAATGGACCAAGTGTAGCCCAAATACCCAGTTCAGACCACTCAAGACAGGCCAAGCCCAACTGGGTTAAGACAAGGAGGTCCAGGACAGCCTGCTGGACGAAGCTGGGGGCGGTTGGCCCACCTGGCAGGTCGACCGACCGGTCGGTCGACCAGGCCCATGGGCCCCACCGCCTCAGCTTCGACACGTGGCGCCTCCCTCCTGGTTGCTTAAGTCGGTTCTAGGTGCTTCTGTCCGTGGCTCCCTCCTATAAATATAAGGGGAGGGGATAGAGGAATGGACACGCACACACACACACACACATCACACCCTCTCAACTCACCTTTCTCCCTTGGAGCTTGAGGCCTTCATCCTAGATGCTTAGGTAGACTAGGAGGTGTAGAAGAAGAGGAGGAGAGTGAGGAGGAGTCAGGGGAAGTGCCGGGTCTGTCGGCACTCTTCTCCGCTTGTACCTCGACGGATGCTTATTCGGTTGTAAGTGTTCGAGACTTTCTTTGTTTGTTTATTTGGAATTAGAGCTTAGATCGCAAGTTATCATCTCTGCCTTATATTAGTTGATGTGTATGCTAGCGAGTAGCATTTGATCTTAGCTTAAGACTCCGGATAGAAAAGGATAGTCTTGGCCAGGGTTAAGGTTAGTAGGGAAAGGCGTAGACGTGGTGTCTAGGTTGGACTATACCACTCAGTTGTCTGATAGTCCCACAGTTTGTAGAGGTAGCCGGCAGGTGGTGACAGTCCTGTTCGAGCCTTCTAGTAATCCTCCATGTTCGGATATCAGATAGAGCACATATTGGAACTACCGGTTTGCATAAGTCGGTCGATACCTTTAGCTCGAAGTATAACGGCGACGTGATCTCTTCTTCTAGGCATAGATTCTAGATATAGAAAGTCCTCTCTTCTGTCTTCTCCACACCGGCGCGTGTGTCCTTGGATGAGACTGAACCTGTAGATAGCGTACTCACGTTCCTCAGTGGATACGATACCCTGGAATACTCTTGGGTGAAAGCTACAATGGTATCCGTGCACTTGCAGATTTTATGTGACGTTGCAAAATACCAACAATCGCCAGATCCTGTAATCATGGCGCCACATTGCTTCCCGACCTCGCCCAGGAGATCGAGGCGAAACTCGAAGACAAGTCGGGTTCTACTCGGACTCAGATCGATCTCAGACCGAATTCTACTTGGATTAAGACTCTTATTACGCAACCCATTTTTGGTTTGCGCAATTCATCGTCTGTTTACAAACAGATGATCAGATCCTCCTATGAAAATAGCTTGGATCGCTTACTTCACATCGAAAACCAATTAGCCACCGCTAGCCGGGAGGCACCCGTTTTTGACATTTACCCAGATCCAGCCGAGTCACCTCAAGACAGCCTGGATTTCATCACCAATGTGCTGGCTAAGATGCAACTCAAATCTTGCCGAGGCCATACCCTCACAGAACTACTCGACAAGGTGCGAGATGTCGCCAGCATTGATGATATCCCGTTTCAACACGACACTCCCCTCAAAACCGAGAGGGAAACTGGCTCTGGTGGAACTGTCCTAGCTGATTACAAATTAGACCTAGAAAGTTTCTCTCATGAGCGTTTGGTTCCGGTAATCATCCAGCCCGGGGGTGCTCCAAGCCACCATGATCCAAACGAAGCCTTTGATCAGATCTCAGCTGACAATCTGACCCAAGACGCTCCAACTGATGAAGACGAAGCCACTCGCACAGCCCGCAGGGCAAGGAATCAACGAAAAGAAGCACGCAGGGTTCATGCAGCTGAACGTGCTCGAATTCCACCACGCAACCTCAATAACGAGTTCAACAACGTCGCAGATCCGGTTTTCCGAACACCAATTGCTGCAATGACAGAAGCAACCCTACGACTCATGACGATGCCCAGAATCTAGAGATAGACCGAGTCATAAATCTCACCAAGAACGCTATTGAACAACTCGAGAGACAAAACCCGCTGTCTTCACTCCATGGCACACGATCAAGGGCTACTGCAACAGTCATACCTCAGGTAAGCCGTACCCCCGGAGGCCATTAGCGTCAACAACAGCAGGAGCAGCAAAACCAAAGAAATCAAGAGGATCAGGAAGCTGCGAACAGTCATCGCCCCAGGGGTGGCCAACCGCAAGCAAACCAAGCTCCTGGGCCTCAGCCAAACCGCAACAACAACCGTGGGCATAACAGGGAACAGGTAGCCGACTCCATCATGGATGCACGGGATATCATCAACGCAAGACGCAGAGCACAGCTTGCTGACAACTCCGATCGCTTCCCCGCCCTCAGCAGAGTCTTCGACAATATCGAGTACCCAAAGGATTTCAAGCCGACAAACATCCAGAAGTACGATGGTAAGCAAGACCCTGCTCAATGGTTACGTTTATATCCGACCGCTGTTAGTGTTGCAGGGGGAGACACCAACACCAAGGTCCTCTACTTCCCGATGGCTCTGGAGCCCGCACCCCTCACCTAGCTAGAAAGCTTGGCGCGCGAGTCCATACACTCGTGGGATGACCTTAAGAAGGCCTTCATCGACAACTTCCAAGGGTCGCTACACCGAGTAGCTACTCGACACACCCTATCCATGTGCAAACAGGAGCAAGGCCAGTCGATCAGATCCTACGTCAAGCGCTTCTTCGACACAAGAGCCAGCATCCCCAACGTCGCCGATGACAACGTCATCGACTAGGCATCACCGTCCAATCCCTGTACCGCGACTTCGGGAATAATTGCCCCAAAATAGTGGTAGATTTACGGGATATGATGCAGCGCTGGGCTGAAGAAGAGGAGCAAGAACGTAGTCGCTTCTCCCGCCGCAACAACGACAACAATGGGAAGCGCTACAACGACCGTGGAGGCCCTAGCAACCAGCGGGATCATGCGCGCAAGAGCAACCCTGATGATACAGTCGGCACTATGGATCACACTCTGCGTGGTAAGAAGGGCGACAAGCCGCAGGATCAGTTCGACAAGATTCTCCACAACAAGAGATGCCCAATCCACCCCAAGAGCAACCACTCGATGTGGGAGTGCACAATCCTGCGCAAATCCTTCCAATCGACACCTGCAGATGCTCCTAAGAAAAAACAAGATAAAGATGACGAAGACGACAAGAAAGACCATGATGGTTTCCAACAGCAACAAAACGTCGTCAACGTCATATTTGGAGGAGACCCTAGCTTCTCCAAAAGAGCTCAGAAGCTCCTACTCAGAGAGATCCTCTCAGTCGAGCCAACAATTCAGAGGCCACTCAAATATAGCGAGGTCCCCATTACCTTCTCCAGGCAGGATCAGTGGACCAGCTTCTCTGAACCTAGAAACTTCCCGCTAGTACTCGATCCAGTCGTTCAGGGCTCCAAGCTTACTCGAGTACTCATCGACGGCAGAAGTGGGCTCAACCTGATCTTTGCAAGCACATTGGTAAAGATGGGCCTCAACTAAATGAGTCTGCTTACTCCAAGCAAGGCTCCATTCTATGGCATCGTCCCCGGGAATTCCTCTACACCAATTGGCTCGGTTGCTCTCCCAGTCACATTTGGTACAGAACAGAACTTTCGGACAGAATATATCAAATTCGAAGTAGCCGACCTCGAATCTTCCTACCACGCTATCTTGGGAAGACCTGCACTAGCCAAGTTCATGGCAGTACCGCACTATGTTTACCTGCTCCTCAAGATGCCAGGCAACACAGGAGTCCTTTCACTATGTGAAGACCTCCTCAAGTCTTTCGAGTGCGACAAGGAAGTAATAGATCATGCCTCCACTACCCGGGTTCCTAGCTCTGTCAGTGAAATACTTGCTGCTGCCAATGAACTCTCACTCAAGGAGCCAATGCCTTCCAAGAAGCCAAGCCATTCATCAGTTAAATCAACCGGTGATATGGGCAACAAGACTATCCAGTTGCAAGAGGGAGACGACTCCAAAACAGCCATCATCGGAGCAGGACTGGGTGACAAATAGGAACTCGAACTCGTCAACTTCCTTAGGGCCAACCGAGACGTATTCGCGTGGAAACCAGCGGATATGCCAGGGGTGCCCAAGGAGTTGATCGAGCATGCCTTGAAAGTCGACTCTAAGGCCATACCAAAGAAGCAACGGTTACGGCGTTTCTCACCGGACAAGCAAGAAGCCATCAAGAAAGAACTGGCAAAACTACTCGCAACTGGGTTCATCAAGGAAGTTTACCATCCCGAATAGTTGGCTAACCCTGTGCTCGTCCAGAAGAAGAACAACAACGAGTGGAGGATGTGTGTCGACTACACTGATCTATACAAGCACTGCCCGAAGGATCCTTTCGGGCCACCACGTATTGATCAAGTAATCGACTCGACAGCAGGATGTGTCCTGTTATCCTTCCTCGACAGCTACTCAGCGTATCATCAGATCGCCCTAAAAGAAGAAGGCCAAATCAAGATGGCCTTCATCACCCCTTACGGGGCATACGCCTACAAGACAATGTCCTTCGGGTTGAAGAACGCTGGCGCAACCTACCAGCGTGCGATACAGCTGTGCTTCTCCGATAAGCTACATCGCAATGTTGAAGCTTATGTTGATGACGTCGTTGTCAAAACCAAGACCCAGGAGCAATTCATTACTGACCTGGAAGATGTTAGATAAACCGATAAGCCTTTCCTATTTTTAGCTTTGCATGTTTATTTGGTGCATGCGCGCATGAACTCCGAGCTGTGGACGTCGTGCGCGCGTAGATAGGTCGTGGCCGAGAATAGCTCGCCACGAACTCTGGCTCTCCGCCATTGGCGTCATAGTGGGCGTAGGGATGGATGCGCATCACACGCCATGTGAAAGGTGGCCGAGTGGCCTTTGTATTCTTCTATTAATACTCAATCAATTGCATCAGAAAAGCTGCCGGTTATTAGCAGCACCAAATCTTGTGTCCAAGTGTTCTCGCGTGCGTTCTAGTCACTGCTAGTGTCCTCGCCGCCGGCGTACATCGCCGTCCGGTGACTAACAATTGGCATCAGAGCCACGTTCGAGGGACAGCGCCGCCGACATGTCGCCGAAGCCCCACGGGCGCTCGGCGGCACCGAAGGAGAAGGGAAGCGGTTCAGGCACAAAGACGCCGCCTCACGACAGATCGCCGCATCACTCTCCATCGCGCCGTCCTTCTCCAAGCCGTTCCCCGCCACGCCGAACACGCGGTCCACGCCATTCACACACCCGGGATGCAGGCCATCCCCGGGAAGTCGTCATCGAGCGCGTCGTCAGGGAGTCGGGGAGCTCCGGCAAGTGGCCCCAACTCACGAAGACGAACTACCATGAGTGGTCCCTTCGGATGAAGCTGAAGCTGGAGGCTCGTGACCTCTGGGAAGCCGTGGAGTACGATGACGTCGACTTCAACGACGACCGGAACGCGCTCGACGCCATCTGCAGCGCGGTCCCGGAGGAGATGGTGCCGATTCTCCTATCCAAGGCGAGCGCCAAGGAAGCCTGGGAGGCTGTCCGCGTACTCCACATGGGCGACGACCGCGTGCGGAAAGCAACGGCGCAGAACCTCCGCACCGAGTACGAGTCCATCGCCCTCCATGACGGTGAGCCCATCGAGGACTTCGCCTTGCGCATGACCGGCATCGTGCAGCGCCTGGCGACGTTGGGCGACCCGGAGCCTGACGAGAAGGTGGTGGCCAAGTATCTGCGCGTCGTCCGCCCACGGTATAAGCAACTTGTGATCTCCATCGAAACTCTGCTTGACATCTCTCAGCTCTCCATCGAGGAGGTCACCGGCCGCCTTAAAGCCGCTGATGACGTCGAGCTCGCTCCGGCGCACACCGCGAGCGCCAAACTGCTCCTCACGGAGGAGGAATGGGTCGAGAGGTACAAGAAGAAGGAGCAAGGCGGCTCCAGCTCTGGCGGCCGAGGTCGCGGCCGAGGCCGTGGCCGCGGACGCCGCGGCGGCGGCAGCGGCGAATCACGGTCGGGCGGAAGCCGTCCGCCTCCTACAGAACCTTGCCCACGCTGCGGCAAAAAGGGCCATTGGGCCCGAGACTGCCATCTCAAGAAGGAGGAGCCGTCCCAGCAGGCCCATGTGACCCAGCAGGAGGAGGAGACGCTCATGGTCGCTATCGCCACGGCCCAGTCCGAGGACTCACCTGAGCCGGCCATGACGACCTCCCCCAAATCGCCGCCGCATCCATCCTCTCCGAGCGACGAAATTCACCTCACCGAGAAGAAGGTGCTCGCCTCCTTCGACTCCACCGCCGACAGGGATCCGAGCCGATGGATCCTGGACACGGGTGCGTCCAGCCACATGACGGGCGCCCGCTCTGCCTTCGCCAGCCTCGACACCGGCGTCACCGGGTCCGTGCGGTTCGGCGACGGTTCCACCGCCCGCATCGAAGGCAGCGGCACCGTGCTCCTCTCTTGCAAGAATGGGGAGCACCGCTCGCTGTCCGACGTCTACTACCTGCCCCGACTGACGGCGAACATCATCTCCGTCGGGCAGCTGGACGAGAGCTCCTACGAGGTGCTGGTGAAGGGCGGCGTCATGACCATCCGTGACGAGGAGATGCGCCTGCTCGCCAAGATCCCTCGCAGCCCAGGCCGTCTGTACGTGCTCGACGTCACCATCGCACGGCCGGTGTGCCTGGCAGCGCGAGCCGACGAGGATGCGTGGACTTGGCACGCCCGATTCGGGCATGTCAACTTCACCGCGCTCCGCAAGATGGCGCGCGACAAGCTCGTCCGAGGTCTGCCTCAGCTCAACCAAGTGGAGCAGCTCTGCGACGCTTGCCTGGCTGGGAAGCAACGGCGTGCACCGTTCCTGCAGAAGGCGCTCGGGCGCTCCACCGAGGTGCTCCAACTTCTCCACGGTGACCTCTGTGGACCGATCTCGCCGCCAACACCAAGTGGTAATCGCTACATACTGCTCCTAGTCGATGATTACTCTCGGTACATGTGGTGCGCCCTGTTGCCGTCCAAGGATGAGGCAGCAGCTGCCATCAAGCGGATCCAGGCAGCCACTGAGAGGAAGACAGGCAAGAAGGTGCTCGCGCTCCGCACCGATCGGGGCGGCGAGTTCACGGCGGCAAACTTCACCGACTACTGCACTCAGCTCGGGCTGCGTCGCGAGCTCACAGCACCGTACACACCGCAACAAAACGGTGTCGTGGAGCGTCGCAACCAGTCCGTCGTGGGGACGGCGCGGTGCATGCTGAAGGCCAAGGGGCTCCCCGCTGTGTTCTGGGGCGAGGCGGTCTCGACGGCCGTCTACCTCCTGAACCGATCTTCGTCGAAGAGCATCGGGGGCAAGACTCCCTATGAGCTCTGGACGGGGAGTGCGCCGGGCGTCCACCATCTCCGCACGTTCGGCAGCATCGCCCACGTCAAGGTAACTGCGCCTAATCCGAAGAAACTGGATGATCGAAGCAGGCGGATGATCTTCGTCGGATACGAGGCCGGGTCCAAGGCATACCGCGTCTACGACCCGTCCACTCGCCGAGTTCACATCAGTCGCGATGTCGTCTTTGACGAGAGCGCCCAGTGGGCGTGGCCTGCTGATCATGACGGAGGCGACGCCGACTTCACCATCGATGAACCCGCGGTGGACGCACCCTCTGTGGTCACCACCGAGGTGACCCACACTCCCTCGGCGGGCACTGCTGCGGGCTCTGCATCTCCTTCCGCGTCTGTGGCATCTCCGTCGCCAGCAACGTTCCAGCGCACACCGACCCCGACACCAAGCTCGGCGCCACACCCGGAGATCGAGTTCGTGTCGCCACCCGGAGCGGATACCAGCGAGCTGCTGGACGGCGACCACGACGACGATGCGCCACTTCGGTTTCACCGCATCGACAACATCCTTGGCGAGACCGAGTCGCCCGAGCTCGCTGTACGCGATCTGGAGGAGCGGCTGCTGCTGGCGAGCGATGCCGAGCCGACGTCCTTCGACGAAGCGGCGAAGCACGAGTGCTGGCGCAACGCGATGCTGGATGAGATGACGTCCATCGAGGCGAACGGCACCTGGGAGCTCGTCGACGCTCCCCCACGCACGAAGCCGATTGGCCTGAAGTGGGTCTTCAAGACCAAGAAGGATGCCACGGGCGTGATCACCAAGCACAAGGCCCACCTCGTCGCAAAGGGCTACGTGCAACAGCAGGGCGTCGACTTCGACGAAGTCTTCGCACCGGTGGCCCGACTTGAGTCCGTGAGGTTGCTGCTCGCCCATGCCGCCTCCGAAGGCTGGGCAGTGCACCACATGGACGTAAAGTCCGCGTTCCTGAACGGCAAACTCCAAGAACAAGTCTACGTCGAGCAGCCGCCAGGGTTCGTCCTGCGCGGCCACGAGAACAAGATTCTGCACCTGGTGAAGGCGCTGTATGGTCTGCGACAAGCACCTCGCGCCTGGTACGCCGAGCTCGACTCCTCCCTGATCGAGCTGGGCTTCTAGCGGAGCACCTCCGAGCACGCCGTGTACCTGCGCGGAGTGGGTGATCACCGGCTCGTTGTCGGAGTCTACGTAGATGACCTGGTGATCACCGGAGCCAACGGCGACAACATCACCACGTTCAAGGAGGAGATGAAGGCAAAGTTCCAGATGAGTGACCTCGGCCTCCTTCACTACTATCTGGGGTTGGAGGTTACCCAGAGTGAGGCCGGGATCACCATCTGCCAAGGCGAGTATGCAACGAAGATCTTGGAAACAGCCGGGCTCACTGGCTGCAATGCAAGCCACACTCCCATGGAGCCCCGCCTGAAGCTCAGCAAGTAGAGTATGGCTCCAGCAGTTGATCCAACCAAGTACCGCAGCATCGTCGGCTCTCTGCGCTACTTGGTGAACTCCCGGCCAGACCTTGCCTACTCGGTGGGGTATGTCAGCCAATTCATGGAGAATCCCACCACCGAGCATCTTGCTGCTGTCAAGAGGGTGCTCAGGTACGTTGCAGGCACTCTGCAATTCGGTTGCTGTTACAGAAGGAAGAAAGGAGCTCAGCTTGTTGGGTACAGCGACAGTGACCTGGCGGGCGACATCGACACCCGCAAGAGCACGACCGGAGTCGTCTTCTTCCTCGGCGGCAACCTGGTCACCTGGCAAGCGCAGAAGCAGCGTGTTGTGGCTCTGTCATCATGCGAAGCAGAGTACATAGCTGCCGCCACAGCTGCCTGCCAAGGTGTCTGGCTCACTCGTCTCCTAGCAGAGATCAAGGGAAAGGAGGCAGGAGCTTTCGCACTCAAGATCGACAACCAGTCCGCCGTCGCGCTCAGCCGGAATCCCGTGTTCCATGATCGAAGTAAGCATATTGATGTCAAATACCATTATATCCGCGAGTGCATCGAGGAGAACAGGGTTCAGGTCCAGTCCATTGGGACGTTGGAGCAGCTGGCGGACATCTGCACCAAGGCTCTGGGGCGCGAACGATTCTGTGAGCTGCGCTCTAAACTTGGTGTCCGTCATGTAGGCAAGGCTTAGGAGGAGAATTGTTAGATAAACCGATAAGCCTTTCCTATTTTTAGCTTTGCATGTTTATTTGGTGCATGCGCGCATGAACTCCGAGCTGTGGACGTCGTGCGCGCGTAGATAGGTCGTGGCCGAGAATAGCTCGCCACGAACTCTGGCTCTCCGCCATTGGCATCGTAGTGGGCGTAGGGATGGATGCGCATCACACGCTGTGTGAAAGGTGGCCGAGTGGCCTTTGTATTCTTCTATTAATACTCAATCAATTGCATCAGAAAAGCTGCCGGTTATTAGCAGCACCAAATCTTGTGTCCAAGTGTTCTCGCGTGCGTTCTAGTCACTGCTAGTGTCCTCGCCGCCGGCGTACATCGCCGTCTGGTGACTAACAGAAGAGACCTTCAATAGCCTCCGAAAATTCCGTTGGAAGCTCAACCCAACCAAGTGTCTTTGGTGTACCCTCTAGAAAACTACTCGGATTCATCGTTAGCAACCGAGGAATTGAGGCTAATCCTGAGAAGATCAATGCCATCATGGCCATGGACGCTCCAGCTACCATCAAGGACGTCCAGAAGCTTATAGGCTGCATGGCAGCCTTGAATCGATTCTTGTCCAGGCTGGATTACCCTTCTTCAAACTCCTAAAGCGACAAGATAAATTCAAGTGGACTACAAAAATCGTGGAAGCACTCGAGAATCTCAAACATCATCTCCAGTCATCGCCGATTCTAACAGCTCCACTACCCGGTGAGGAATTACTCCTCTACATCGCTGTGACTACCCATGTAGTCAGTACGGCGATAGTAGTCGAACGCCCGGAGAAAGGCCACACTTACGGAGTTCAGAGACCAGTCTACTTCATTAGCAAAGTACTCTCTGAATCAAAGGTTAGATATCCATCAATTCAGAAACTTCTGTATGGAATTCTAATCACCTCAAGGAAGCTCCGGCATTACTTCGATGAATACAAGATCTCGGTCATAACTGACTTCCCATTGGGAGACATACTCCACAATTGGGATGCCACTGGACGAATCTCAAAGTGGGCAGTTGAACTGGGAGCCTTGGAAATCAACTTCAAGCAAAGAACAGCAATCAAGTCACAGGCACTAGTCGACTTCTTGGCTGAATGGCGGGAAAATCAAATTCTAGCACCCCAGAACATTCCAGAGCATTGGGTAATGTACTTCGATGGCTCACTCAACATCGACGGAGGCGGTGCAGGAGTTTTGTTCATCTCCCCAAAGGAGAACGATTGAAGTATGTGTCCCAAATCTTATTCAAGGACTCCAACAATGAAGCTGAATATGAGGCATTGCTACATGGCCTCCGACTAGCAGTATCTCTCGGCATCAAGCGACTACTTGTCTACGGCGACTCTCTACTCGTCGTTCAACAAGTCAATAAAGAATGGAACATCAACAAGGATACAATGGACGCATACGTTGAAGAAATCTGGAAGCTCGAAAACAAGTTCTCAGGATTGGAAATCCACCACGTCTATCGCAACAACAACGTGGGAGTCGATGTCCTCTCCAAACTTGGGTCCACTCGAGCAGCTGTTCCACCAGGAGTTTTTGTCCATGAACTTCACCACCCATCAGTCAAGGAACAAAGCCAACAAGCCACTGACACGGAGGCTCCGGCCACAGTCAGAGAAGTGCTGATGATTGAAGAAGATTGGCGGACTCAGTTTATCGACTTCATCAAGGAGTTCAAGTTTCCACCACATGTTGATCCTAGAAGCGCTGAAGCTGCCCACATCATCAGGCGTAGCTAGGGTTTGGTCATCGTTGGAGACAACCTATACAAGCGCTCTGCTTCAGGCATCCTTATGAAATGTGTTACCCTTGAAGAAGGCAAAGACATCCTCCGAGAAATACATGAAGGAGTTTGCGGCAATCACGCTGCATCAAGGACACTAGTCGGCAAGGCGTATAGGTCAGGATTCTTCTGGCCAACAGCTGTTTCGGACGCAGAAGACTTGGTCAGACGGTGCCCTGGCTGCCAATTCTTCGGCAAGAAGACTCACGTCCCAGCACATAACTTGATAACAATCCCTCCATCATGGCCGTTCGCCTGTTGGAGTTTGGACATGATCGGACCATTAACCGTAGCTCCAGGAGGATTCAATCATGTGCGGGTAGCAGTCGACAAGTTTACCAAGTGGATCGAGTACAAGCCCATTGTCAAGATCTCATCCGACGGAGCAGTGGATTTCATCTCTGACATTATCCACCGATTCGGCTTTCCTCACACCATCATTACAGATCTTGGTTCTAACTTCACGTCACAATCTTTTTGGGATTTCTATGACAACTCCTGCATTGAGGTCAAATATGCCTCAGTAGCTCATCCTCGGGCAAACGGATAAGTTGAGCGAATCAATGGTTTAGTACTCGACGGCCTGAAGAAAAGACTCTACGATGCCAACTCCAAGAAAGGTGGCAAGTGGATTCAAGAACTTCCTCATGTAGTCTGGGGGCTGCGAACCCAGTCTAGCAAAGCAACTGGACAATCTACTTTCTTCCTCACTTACGGATCAGAATCTATACTACCCACTGATATTATGTGGAAATCTCTAAGAGTAGAAGCCTATCAAGAAGGAGAAGCAGATGAAGCTCGACAACTTGAGTTAGACTCAATCAAAGAGGCCAGAATCAATGTCTTAACTCAATCGGCTAGATATCTTCAAGGAGTCAGACGCTATCATGATCGCAATGTCTAGCAAAGATAATTCAACGTGGGAGATCTAGTACTACGCAGGATTCAGGATGAGACATGACTGCACATGTTAAATTCCAGATGGGAGGGTCCATTCATTGTAACCAAGGTTACAAGACCAGGATCATACAGAATCACTGATGCAGATGGCAATGAGGTACCGAATTCCTGGAACATCGAGCACTTGCGCAAGTTTTATCCTTGATCCAAGCAATCTAGTGTTGTCAGTTGATTTTTTAATGAAACAAGGGTCCTTAACGGTATATCGACTACATTAAAGGCAATCTCTCCGTCTGATAGTATCACCAGTTCAGGATAGCTTATACAGTTCTCCATCAGGATAACTACACAAGCCGCATCCTTGCCCTTAATGTAAGGGCGCAACCTACTCGCCTAGCTCGGGAAGGTGTTTGGATACCTTTACTAGTTGTCCATCTTGGGTAACTCGACGGAGTTCATCCTAACAGGTCAACTATGAGGAACTCCAGCCGTGTTGTAAAGGCAAAACTACTCGCTTACTCGAGTACGTTATGAATACTACTGCATTTTGTCCATCTTGGGCAACCCGACGGGGTTTGCCCTAATAGGTCAATCTTAGTAGTTACTCCGGTCTACAAGTTAGACACCTTACTCGCCTCGCTCGAGTAAGTTTCTGATATCTTTCTGGCATTTACATCTTGGATAACCCGACGGGGTTCATACCTAACAGTTTTGCCTTAAGGATTACTCCAGTCCTTAGTCAAAGGACACCTTACTCGCCTTGCTCGAGTAAGCCTTGGATATCCCTATGACATTGACATCTTGAGCAACCCGACGGGGTTCGTACCTAATAGTTTTGTCTTATGGATTACTCCAGTCCTTGGTAAGGAAACACTATTCGCTTGCTCAAGTAGTTTATGGATACCTTTACAAGTTTCTCAAATCGGGTAGTCTGACGAGACTCACCCTAAATGACTAACTTTAAGGATTACTCCATTCAAGTATTCTACTCGATTAGTTCATATTTATCCTATGGTATTATATCATGCTTCTGAAAATACAACAACAGGATACGAATTATGGACAACGACAAGAATCCAATGAAGATTGTAAGAGTTGTTACAAGCAGTCTACTCTGCCATGTTCTTCAGAATTTCCTCCGCAATCACTTCTGATTCCTTATAATACTATCGGAATTTCTCATCAGAGCATCTGGGAGCTATTCCTTTAGCTATCGAAGCTAAATTAAACTGAGGCACGTACGACTTAACAATTCCTATCATGTGGGTTAGATAATTCTTGGAAGTAGCCGTCATAACATCAAAAATTTTCTGGGGAGCTTCTTCCAAATGCTCCACCAAGGACTTGCCACTTGACGACTCTTCTTCAGTATCAACCATATCCACAAGAGCTTGAGCTGCTGCTATTAGTCGAGTATGGTCTTCCGGAGAACGTGATGGGAAGATATCTCAGAAATTGATTTGACAAAGCAAAATCAAGACAAAAGATTGAGTGCTTACAGGCTTGGGCAGCCTGCAATTGCTTCTGAAGCCTATAATTTTCCTCTTGAAGCTTTGATCTTTCTTCTTCAAGGTTCTTAATCTGGCGCTTCATGTCACAAACCTTCAGATGATGCTGCTAACTTGCTTCATAAAGTTTGTTCCGAGCAGCAAGGGCTTCATCGAGTCATTTGGCAATCATGGCTTTCTGCCCCTCCAAGATCTTTCGATTGTCTACAGTCTTATACAGAGCATGAGACTTTAGGAAAGATCGATTGGCTACATCATGTAACATCCAAGGCAAATCTGGTTAGACATCAACAACTACTCAACGAAGACAAGTAGCGGCAGAAGACTCACCTTGGTAAACTTAAAGCTCCATTGCATACAATCTGCAAGTTTCTTCATGTTGTCTAGAGACAACAGTGGATCATCAAATAGTTCCTTTCCCAACTCTTCCTTGGCTGACTGAGGCATAGACTGGAATGGTACCAGTCGAACGGAAGGACCTTTTGACCCTTCTGCTCCACTACTCCCAGATCCACCAGCATTGGAGGCTCCTTCAGTAGCCGCAGGAGTATCAGATATTTCAGGGCCTGGTTCGCTTGGATCCTCAGCTGTGTCTGCACTTGGCAAACTGGCAGCCGGGGTCTCGATCAACCCAATTACAGGAGATTCGGGGGCTGATCGACTAGTTCCTTCTGAACCACTCGACACCCAGTTGTGGAAGTCTTGGACTTGATCTTTCTCATGCGCCGAAAGATGTTGGATCCTAGCCAAGCAAGATTCTGAATAAGAAAGCTGAGGCAAACGGGATACAATCAACAAAATATTATATACTTACTGGCCGGCATTGAGACGAGGAACTTTCCTCTGCAACATTGATCCGGGAGCCACCTTCCGTTTCTTGCTGTCGTCAGAATCAACATTTACAGAAGTCGGAGGCATACAATACCAAGATTTATAATTTTTCTGCAGAAAGAAGCCAATAATTAGTCAGAATATCAAAAATGGTTAACTACAAGTACTCGACATGGTATCCATAACACGTACCCAGGCATTCTCGGGAGGATTTTGTGCCGAGAAGAGTGTTGGAAGTGTCAAAGACTTGTCGAAGTTATTGAGTACTTTGCAGCATCTCTTTATTACTTCAGACTGAGCTATTGGCTCTGGGGACATCCTAGTGGGATCCTGCGTGCCGTCATATCTAAAGGCAGGATGCTTTCAAAGCTGGAGAGGCTGTGTCCGGCGACCGATAAATGAAAAGACCACATGATCTCTAGTGACTCCTTTCTTCTTAACAATAGCAATCGCACGAAGAATGGCTTCAACTTGCTTGCCACTAAGTCCTTTACTTGACTAGCTTTCTTGAACTTGCGGGGCACCAGCAATCCTTTCTGGAAGTGGAGATTCAAAGTTCCCGACATGGAACTAGAACTTCTTCCATTCGGCTCCCTTATTCACCGGATCATAAGCAAAGTACTTGCTTCGGGTTTCCGAACGGAGTACCAATTCACATCCCCCAACGACGGCGGGATTGGTGGCATTTGGGAGAGGAACAAGGAAGAAGAAATGTTGAAAAGGTGGAAATGGGAAAGAATTCCAAGGAAAGCCTCACAGAAGTGAGTGAAAATTGAAACATGCAAGATGGATTGGAGAGTAAGAAGGTGTAATTGAATTCCCCAAAACTGAAGAAGTCTATAGAAAAATTCTGACACGGGAAGAGTGAAACCACGTTCTACAAAATCGCGAAACATAATGCTCTCAAGGGTACCTTCCATGGGGTAATCTTCTACTTCACCAGCGCGCCACTGGCTTACGGCCTGTTCTTGGAGGAGACCCATACTTTCTAACTCCCAGACCAGTGATTCAGACATCTTGCTTTTACGCCAACCTGTGGACATATTGGCGATCGTTTCCTCTTCAATCTTGGACTTGTTCTTCTTGGGAGCCATCTCACAGTCACGAGTTTTAACTCGTGGGCTACGAGAGGGGCTTTTGGATTTTGACTGAGAAGAGGTGAATGTGAATGTGAATGTGAATCTGAGTCTGACGGCGGCCATGAGTTCAAGGGGTAAAACCCTTGAAAGTTTTCAACTGGCTTTATATGGCCAATGAGGGCAATTTTGTGAATATTTGGGACGCTAATGGATTCTTTCCTTCTCAGGAAAGTTTTCAGTTTTTGCCATGAGTTTACATTGATTCTTAAATCTAAATGGAGGGATTTAAATTCAAGACTCGGGGGCTGCGGAATATATGTGTCGGTACACTCAGACAGGAGTACCCTCTCCTACAAGACAAGGACGAAGGCGCTCAGGAGCGGCAACCACGGACCGCGGGTCCGGACCCCCGCGGACAGGTCCCGAACCTCCGTGGGCCGGACCTGGGCCTCTACAAGTGGAAGCCGGACCTCCAGGAAGCCTAAGTCATCGAGCAAGCCAAGGGACCCAGACCCAGCACCCTATTCGGGTAGGAGTCCGGAGCCCTCGTAAGCCCCTGTGGGCGCGGCCGCCGACCCCAGGGTCCGGCGCCGCCACGTGTCCCACAGGGCCGACCTTCGGACCTCCGCTCCCCGCTTGGGCAGGGGTCCGGAAACGCCACATGTCCCATAGGCACGAGTCTTCTGCCTGAAGCCAGCCCTCCTACCGCATTAAATGCTGGTGGTTGGGGCGTGCGCTGCCAGAGCAGGGCATCGGATACCCACTCACGGGTTGGATAGGAGTGACATGACAACACAGTAAGCCGGCCTGTTTCCAAGGCGGCTCATCTGTTACCGAGGCACACAGTAGTGTCTCAGCGCCGCGCGCGTGGGCGACGAGTCATGATGACCAGCTACTAACTGGAGCAACAGTGCACGCTGCTATAGCGGACTAAGTCAGTAGTTCGGCACTTCATCATGACCTCGACGCGCGGCTCCATAGGCTAGACTCTACTCCGACAGGACGGCTCAAGACCACCCCTGGTCAGAAGCTACGCACGGAAGCCGACGACAAGATCTCTGGATCTGAGGCATTGAAGGCCAAAGTGTCGTTTATAATACATCGCCGGGCCCACCTGTTGGGGTCCCGCTCAGTGTACTGCTCCCCTTGGGCTTATAAAAGTGAGAGCACGCACGGTAGAAAAGGGGTTAAAGTACACAAAACCAAGACAACTGAGTCACAACTCTCAGAACACTCTGAACATATCCTCCCTCTCGGGCTCAGAGAGCACACTCGGGGGACAGGCAATACAACACACAGTGGATGTAGGGTATTACGCTCTGGCGGCCTGAACCTCTCTAAATCCTTGTGTGCTTCTCACATTCATTCGCCTCAAGATCGAGCACTCCTTGACTGCCCCCAAGCTCATCCTACACTTAGGATTAGACGGGTGCAATCCGCCACCCGGCTGGAGAAGTCCTCCGACATTTTGGCGCGCCAGGTAGGAAGCTAGCTTGGTTTCCGCTTGATCGCCCACTTGGCATCTCCATGGCTCGGATTGTCGAGTTCCATGACCACCCGATGGGGGAGGGAGCAGCGACACCCGCGCCGCAGTCCTCTCGCCGTCCAACGCCGAGGGCTGCTGCCCACGGCGCGCAGCAGTGTGCAACGGAGCATGCCCCCAGAGCCCCCGCGCAGGTCACTCCGAGCGAGCTGTTAGCCACGGCCAGGGAGCTGCTCCGCAACCCGCCAGAACTAGCAGTCTCACCGGACGTGATGAGGCAGTGGCGCGACGACATCGACCGCCTCATCATCCTGGCCCAGGCCACCCCGGCTCCACGGGGACTGGGTCGGGACAGCATCGACGACAGGGTGGCGCACCAACCTCTGCGCGCCTTACTACAGTGGGAATCGTGCGGACAGCTGATCTGCGGGCAGAACTCAACCGCAGGCGTGCGGGAGAGGACGCCCACGCCTCCATGGAGCGGGCACGTGAACGCCGGCTCAACATCGAGGGTCAGAACCTCGACGCCGATCTCGGCGCGGTGGCACCAAGGTCCCAAGGTCATATCCAGACCCCGGTGGCTGGTGTGGGCTGCGTCGCGCTTGCGGAGCATCTCCGCGTGGTGGCCTGGCAACCCAAGTTCTGACCGCACCTGCCAGAGAAGTACGACGGGACGACCAACCCGTCGGAATTCCTGCAGGTCTACATCACCGTCATCACGGCAGCTGGGGGTAACGACGCCGTCATGGCGAGTTACTTCCATGTAGCCTTGACCGGGCCAGCCCGGACTTGGCTCATGAACCTCTCCCCCGGGTCAATCCAATCCTGGGGCGAGCTGTGCGCGCTGTTCTCGGTGAACTTCGCCAGCGCGTACCAGCAGCACGGTGTGGAGACCCATCTCCACGTCGTGAGGCAGCAACCCGGGGAGTCGCTCCGGGCCTTCATCTCCCACTTCACCAAGGTACGTGGAATCATTCCCAGTATTTCTGATGCATCTATTATCACGGCTTTCCGACAGGGGTCCGTGACGAGAAGATGTTGGAGAAGCTGGCCACACACCAGGTGGAAACTGTTGCCACCTTGTTTGCCTTGGCGGACAAGTACGCTAGGGCTGCTGAGGGCCATGTATGGCACTTGGCCCCTTATGATACGCCCGGGGGCCAAAACTCGCGCGGCAAGCGCCCGCGTCAGCAGGATGGCGACATCGGGTCATGCTCTCCCAGGTCGTCATCAAGCAGGTCTGGGGGAGCACAACTTCAACAAATCCCAGCTCGCAGCATACCTCACTCATGTGAGGAAGCCCGCTCCGGTGGAAAGTCGACTCCGATCGCACCAAGCCCGCTCCGATGGAAAGCCCACTCCGGTCGCACTAAGCCGACTCTGGTGGCTCTCTCCGATGTTAAGCCGACTCCGGTCGCACCCCCGACTCTACATCTCTATAAGTGCTACCCTTAGAGGCCCAGCAGGGAATAAAACCTTTTCCTTTGTAACTAGGTAGTACTTCCGTGTGGTCCAGTCCGGTGAGCCTCCCCCGTGGAGGGGTCCGGACCTCTACGAAGCAGGTTCAGGGAAGCGTACTCACCCTCCGGGGAGGTCCGGAGCCGTGTAGCCGCTTGGCCTGGTTCCGTACCCTAAGCCTGCAAGCTCTACCTCCCTAGGGCGAGTACCGTAGTACCTAAGACTGGGGGTCCGGAGGTCCGGACAGCTCCAGCCTCATAAACCCGTGTTCTGACTTACATCGCATATCTCATGTACATCTAGTTATAAAGCAAAAGTTTATTCTTAGTTCGCCTCTAAGGATGATACATTCCAATTTCAATCTACGCATTCTGTTTGCACTAACCCCCGCGTGGTTCCCACTCCTGTGTCCGAATTGAGTTGGCCGGCATGTGGTTCAGATTGGGACCCCTTACTGCTAGAGGGGGGTCCGGGTCCTTAGGAGCCAGCTTCGGGGAAGAGGTGCTTGTTCCCGGGGGTGGTCCGGAGCCCTGTGCAGCCCCTTAGCCTGGTTCTGTATCCTAAGCCTGCGCACTCCACCACTCTGTAACAGGTGCCCTGGTGCCCGGAACTGCGTACCTAGAGGTCCGGACCTCATTCTAGCTTGAGGTCTGGCCTCCTAAGCTTTCTTCCACAGGTCTGGCAGCGTATCTCAAAGGACCTCTGCCAACAGGATCCGGGACCACATGGGCAAGTTACTAAATGCCAGTCCTACGTTGTGTATAGGACGGGGGGCCAGAGTACCTGGAGACCGGCAGCGCCAGCTACTAGCGTTGCAGGGGACGAATTCCCCCGCAGAGAACACCGGCGCGGTCCGTCCGAGCAGGCGTCAACCACGACATGGATTTGGCCCCACCTGCGGGTTATTACCTCACCCGCAGGTGGGCCCGGGGGCCACATGGCGGATTGCACCCGCCTAATCCTAAGTGTAGGATGAGCTTGGGGGCAGTCAAGGAGTGCTCGATTTAGAGGCGAATGAATGCGAGAAGCACACAAGGATTTAGAGTGGTTCGGGCCGACGGAGCGTAATACCCTACATCCACTGTGTGTTGTATTGCCTGTCCCCCGAGTGTGCTCTCTTAGCCCGAGAGGGAGGATATGTTCAGAGTGTTCTGAGAGTTGTGACTCAGTTGTCTTGGTTTTGTGTACTTGAACCCCTTTTTCTACCGTGCGTGCTCTCCCTTTTATAAGCCCAAGGGGAGCAGTACACTGAGCGGGACCCCGACAGGTGGGCCCGGCGATGTATTATAAACTACACTTCGGCCTTCAATGCCTCAAATCCGGAGATCTTGTCATCGGCTTCCGTGCGTAGCTTCTGACCAGGGATGGTCTTGAGCTGTCCTGTCGGAGTAGAGTCTAGCCTCTGGAGCCGCGCGTCGAGGTCATGATGAAGCGCCGAACTACTGACTCAGTCCGCTGTAGCAGCGTGCACTGTTGCTCCAGTTAGTAGCTGGTCATCATGACTCGTCCACGCGCGCGGCGATGAGCCACTACTGCGTGCCTCGGTAATAGACGAGCCGCCTTAGAAACAGGCGGGCTTACCGTGTTGTCATTTCACGCCTGTCCAACCCGTGAGTGAGTATCCGATGCCCTGCTCTGGCAGCGCATGCCCCAACCACCAGCATTTAATGCGGCAGGAGGGCTGGCTTTAGGCAGAAGACTCGTGCCTGTGGGACACGTGGCGGTTCCGGACCCCTGCCCAAGCGGGGAGCGGAGGTCCGGAGGTCGGCCCTATGGGACACGTGGCGGCGCCGGACCCTGGGGTCGGCGGCCGCGCCCACAGGGGCTTGCGAGGGCTCCAGACTCCTACCCGAATAGGGTATTGGGTCCGGGTCCCTTGGCTGGCTCGATGACTTAGGCTTCCTGGAGGTCCGGCTTCTACTTGTAGAGGCCCAGGTCCGGCCCGCGGATGTTCGGGACCTGTCCGCGGGGATCCGGACCCGTGGTCCGTGGTTGCCGCTCCTGAGCGCCTTCGTCCTTGTCTTCTAGGAGAGGGTACTCCTGTCTGAGTGTACCGACAATATGTATCAGAGATTTATTTTTTAATTTTTTTGAAAAATAAAGAAGAAGAAAAAGACTGAAGTGACCCTCAGCCTGATTCTACAATTCAACCTAAAGCTCGGGGGCTACTCCATATGGAGCGCAAGTACTTCGCGCACCATAGATGATCAAGATTTTGGGGCTTGAGCACCTCACAGCCTCGGAGCAACCACAAGTACTTGGAGGACTACTCGACGCATCTGAAGGAAGGCCCAGAAACAACCAGAAGGATGTTCTGACTACATGAAGTACTCGAAGACGCCGTCCAAGTACTCGATGCCTGTAGGACTCGGCTACGAAGAGCTCGGGGACTTGTTAGACTCGGGGCAGCGGGACTACTTATAGGCATAGAATGTTCTAGAGTAAGGGATATCTCATGGATGTACCTTACCTCTCTTGTAAAACTACCCGAATAGGCGTAGAACTAGCTGCAGTACAAAGGAAACTACCTGATTGTGTTGTAGTAAGACTCCAACTGTACTCAGCTAGGTCTTTCCATGTAACCCTGTCCCCCCGGATATATAAGGGTGGGCAGGGACCCCCTCGAATAACATCAACACCTAAGGCAATACAAACCAACACACAGGACGTAGGGTATTACGCAACTCGCGGTCCGAACCTGTCTAAATCTTTGTGTTTCTTGTACCATCGAGTTTCAGAGCAGTCGATCCCTACCTACAAACCTTACTGCTAAGGGTATCCCTAGGCTGGCTTGGCGGTAAACACCGACACTCACCCCTATCTACATAATGAAGGGTCTAGAAAGAGCTGTGACAGAGCAGGCACAATGTGACTAATGCCCCAATAACAACAGTACTTTGTTTATATTTCACACTTGCTGGTAAGTGTCTGTGAACTACAATACAAAAGCACATTAATTCTCAATCAAAAAACCTGAATAAATTAATTGAAATAAATATCAAATTAATTGAAATAAATCTCTATATCTCCTAATTATTTTGACACCCTTCAGTTTCAGTCGAACACTCTTTTCAATATCTAGAAATCATCTAGTAGAAAAAAACTTTATTTCGAAAAATATATATGTCGGTAACCTCGACCCTGCGGTGATGACAATGCCTTTCGGGGGGACACGGTGCGATACAAGGATGTCACTAATCGGCCAGTCGCAGCACCAACATTTCTGGTTAATAGGAACACAACACTTGGCATAGACAGCGTGCTCGTTGATATTCTCTCAGTGCAACAACGGCCACGCTGACTGTGTCAAATGCTGTCTTCGTATTAATCGGAAGTGCTGGTGATGCGACCAGCCGATTCGCGACGTCCATATAGCGCATCGTGTATCCCCGAAAGGTAGAGCCATCATTGTTGGATGGAGATTAACGACGTATACTTGTTTCGAAATAAAGATTTTTTTTGCTGCTAGATGGTTTCAATGTGAGCCTGAATAAATACATCACTAGAGTGTCAAAATAATCAATTCATAAAAAAATCTATTATAATTCTTTAATTAATTTATTATAAAAAAATTAACTATCTACATTATGGTCATATCTACTACAATCACATGAATACAATCGCATGAAGTGTCTACACTCATTCTAAAAATTTATACTATCCACATGCTCATCTGAATCTAAAAATAAAAAATATGCTACGGTCATTTCTAATATATAGAAAATGATTGAAAAATATGTCTATAAATAATCCATATTTAACCTAGCCAATAAACCTACTCCCACATTCAAGTCATCGGTTCTATATATCTCAAATCATTGCATAAATCAAAGAAATCATGCTCATCCTCACTATTTCCAAAAGTCACAAATTTCTCGAACTATGGAGCATAAAACGAAGAATAAAGACTATCAATGAAGATACGATGCAACGAATGTAACTGCGCAAACTTGGCCAATGACTTTTGTTATATATTCGCTACAAATTTCAACAGGAAATAATCTGAAAAAAAAAACTATCTACCATGCAGCTTGTAGGTCCTAGCTACATATACTCCAACATGGATTAGGCAAACAAAGAAGCCACTCTAGGCAGCACCAATACAGTATTTAAATTACAATTTTCAGATAATTGCACAAAACACCAAAGCACGCGCCATGCATTGTTCTTAATGTTGTACTAGCTCACCCAACCTAACAAAACAAACAAGCAAGGCTAGCTGAAAGCCAGCGGTGACACACACACACACCACCTTCTCGCACGAGCGAGGCACGTACCGGTTCGACCCGGTCGATCTAGCCGGTCGGCGGCCGGTCCGGCGGCTTGGTTGGTTGGGGGGATCACATCGCGCAACAACTTTTTAGGACAGGGGCCGGGGGAAACAGGAGCGCTTTGCAGTTTGGAGTGTATGTATCCACCACCCAATATATGCAACCCGGCGGACGTTGCTGTCACGGGGATGGACCGCGCGCGGCACACGCATGCACCTGCCTTCGCCTGCCGCCAGTTTCTTCCTCTAGCTTGCATTGCTTTCCTCCTTTCCGCCATCTGATAAGAATAATTAAGATAGCTTAACTGCATGCTAATCATCGCTCGTTATTCATCCAACCGGTGAATTATAATTGATAAAATCTGTCGTGCCGGCCGCAATTCTGTTTTTGTTACTACGGCATTGGTTCTAACTAGCAGGACACCTGTTCCCTTTTCCTCCGACAGTAGCTGATGAATAATTGTCCAAAAGATTTCGTTATAAGGGATAATAAATTAATAATAATAATAATAATAACACTATTCTTGAATTTATAGTCTCCCTAGGTGCTCTTGGCGTAGATTTTTTAATTGTAAAGATCGAAAACGAGGCCTTTTTTCTTGTCAAGTCAAGGAGAACAATCCAATCAACGAATTCATCCACGCATCACGAAAATAGAACGATGCGGCGCACGTCTTCCATCCTCTTGCGCAAATATTCTATAATCAAGCTTTACTCTCTCTCTCTCTCTCTTCTCTCCATAAACCTTTTCTCGACCACCATCCTAGTACGTACTACGTGCTGTTAGCCAGTTTAATCAAAGCCGGCCGTTTAGTTGTTGCTGTTAGCTACACCGCGCGGATTAGTTGAGCTCGCCGCTGCCGTGCGGTCGTCGTCCTTGACGTGGCGCTCCGATCGACGATCCATCATACGGACCCGTCACCTACCGCCCGTTTTGTCATCATCTCCAGGGCCGCCCGGAGGGGGCCGGGGTCACGCACCGCCGCCCGTCGGTTCGTGCGTTCCTCTCACTCGCTCCTCTCCCCCTCGATCGTCATCATCGTCGGCATCATGCATTGCATGGGCTCCAACACTCCAAGTCTCCAAGTGATCCCCGGCCTCACACCGCCACACCACACCACTTGAAACATCAGTGCAGTGCGCAGTGCCTTCCTGTACGTGCTAATCACCTGCGGTCAGTAGTCGCACCGACTCGATCTGGCGGACACAAGCAACCATCCAATCGCTTCGTTCCGTTTCACGGCGAAAAGTGAGGAAAAAAAATTAAAGGAAGAAGATATCGTTGCAATTATGCGCGGCGGTTACGGTGCTAATGATTCCGCGTAACCACCACATTTTCCTGCCGCTCGGTTGAGTGAGGGTCCGAGTGCTGGTGCTCGACTTCTCGGCTCACTGGGGCCGCAGGCAGGGATGAGGAGGAGCTTGGAGCTGGTACTCAGGTAGCTGGCGTCATGGCGTGTGCGCGAGCTCGGTTGCGTGGTGGCTACACGAGGGCCTGACCGGCCGACACTTTACGTGTCTTTCCGGCTGTTGCCCCCCCCCCCCCCCCCCCCCCCTCCCAATTCTGCTCCAAACAGGGAATGATTGGGCGCCAGCCACTGTGGCCTGCAGCACCATTTGTTCTGCAGTACCAATGGGTAAAATATTTGATTTGGGAACGAACGCAGCCAACAACGGCCCTTCACGAGTATAGGTACCAAGAGGGTGTCATTCCTTCCTGTACTTGCATGCCGATTTCCAAATCAAATGGCCCGTAATCCTCATTGACTAATGTAAGCCGTAGTACTTTTTGTTGAGTGCCCTCTTTTGGACGGTGATAATTCCACCGTGACAATTACTCGCTTTTCTCCGTTGCCAAATGTTTTAATCTCTACTGAATGAAATTTCTCAGATTTAGCCTTCAGGATAATCTAATATTCTGCATCTTTTTGAAAGGAAACGGGTGCTCTAGGCTAAGAAGGGGAGGAGGTAAATTAGGCACTCTAAAAACTTAGACCTATGTCTCCAACTAGTTTGCACAAAACTTAAACTAAAACAAACTATCTAGATGTGCAACTATGGTTGTTCTAGTGTGAAACCCCTATCCCAAAAGAGTTTAGCAACCTATAGCCTTTCCTATTCAAGAAACTACTTTATGAAAGTAAATGTATACAAATTGCTAGTATGAAATGCGGAAGCTTAATGAGCGGGATAGGAGATAGCAAACTCTTGACGCGGGTGTTTATCCCGTGGTTCGGTTAGCCACAAAGGCACACCTACATCCATGTTGTTGTAGTACTCACTAAGAGTATTGCTACTCGGCCACCAAGTCTCTTTCGTGAATCAATCACGGTCACCTTGGCCCCGGGTTCCACTAAGGAGCTTCTCCACAAAGGATGGGGGTCTCCACGTCCCCCGCACAAAGATGTCGTCGCCGCTCCACACCAAGTCGGAGGGTCGATGACGTTGCCGGCGAGCTTCACGCTCCAAGGTGCCGGTGCACCAAGCTCTTGTTTTGGTTCACTAGAGAATCACAACACAAAGGCTCAAGGCCTTGCAATCACACTCACTAAGAGCAAACCTTTACACAACACTCTCAAAAGTGTGCTAAGGGCTACGGATATGATCTTGATGATTTTTATGGCTTGGAGATGTTCTTGGGTGTGTGTGGGATGTCCAGCAACTCCAGCAATCTTCAAATGGCCAGGGTGAGGCGTATATATAGGCCACTAAGTCTTGTAGCCGTTGCTCCAACGGTCAGCTGAAAATCTGTGTATCATCGGAAGAACCGACGCCTCTGGTAGGGGTAGAGTCGGTTCATCCGGTCACTCTAAGACACGAAGTAGCCGTTGAACTTCTGACTGCTGCTACAGTGACCACCGATTGAACTGATGATTTGCACCGATGCATCACCGGTTCATCCGGTGCTTAAGAATCTTCTTCTGGGCGCTGACGTCATTGTACCGACGCAATACTCCGATGCACCGTCGGTTGAACCGGTGCTGAAGAATCTTCTCCTGGGCTCTTGACATCGTCTTTGGAATATAGGATGCCCAATGCACCGATGCCCCTTTTTGACCCGTCGGTTCAACCGGTGCCTATAGGCTGACTTGGCTTCGATTCTCTTCTGCACCAGAATTCCATAGCGTCGGTTCTTCCGACTACCATCGGATGCACCGATGCCCTTGGCGTCAGTTCTTCCGGTGCTACTGACTGAAGAGCTTTCAGGAGCGCTGCCCTGAGACCCGCGAGGGGCGGCCCTTCGGGCCTTGCTACGCATGTCTTTTCTTTCTCTTTGTCATCACTTGAACCTAAAAGTCTGAGAATGGTCATCTTAACAATTATATTAGTCCAAGTGTTGTGTTGTCATTCGATCACCAAAAACTTGAAATTGCATAAATAGTGCCATGTTCCTTACACTTTTCAAGCTTGGCCCCTCAACTTCAAAGTGCCTCAGTTTGGGTGGTTCTTAGGGTATACAGTTTCCATAGCTGACTACTAATTTGTCATGCATTCGTCATTGCATCCAAGTAATCTTTCTCTAGACGTTTCTTTGATGTATAGAGCATGAATCAATAGGATTAAATCTTTGATCATCAATGATCATTTCACAACAAATAGAATCCAAATAGATATGAACCTCAGTGGTATTGTTTTCCCATCTGTCTACGTATTTTGGGCTAGCGTTGACTAGTATTTTGTTTGCCATCGACACCTAAGAACCATTGGGATTAGGGCAGGAGTCAGGAAGATCGAGCAATAGTTTACGAACCTGGTAAATGTCACGTATTTTCATTACAACATGAATATGCAATGTCTCTCTGCTCAGAGTTTATAGTCATACAACATTGAATCTCAGTCCAGCTATGAAAATTTTACAAGAAATGGATTTTGTAATAAATATGGACAGCTAGCGGCAGTGTTCCTTCTCGGCTGTTTCATATCTTTGCGCTAGCACTGGCTACTATTTTGTCCAACATTCGCCAGCGTAGCCTAATAATATTTTCCAGATATATCGTCAAGCAGTCGAGATATAGGCACACATTAATAAAAAAATACATAAACAATATAAGGCCGTTTATAAGTAGTTTTAATCCAACATCTCCTTGATCTATTTATCTCCCCATAAAACATGGAAGACTTCCTCTCTCTTGAAATTTGAGATCCATCTCCTTCTCCTGGCTGGTTTTCCATTCCCTAGGTTGACCACCTCTGGCCATTTCAATGTGCCATGGCCCATGGGTTAAAAAAAACAGCATGACAGCTGTGATTTGTGACGCGGCACGCTTTTAATTTTTTTGAGCTCTTTCTCGCCAAAATTACCTCCCATTTGTTTCAACTCTTGTTAGTTGGCGCGGCCCTTTCCTCGGCCGTCTTTTCCTTTTCTTTTTCGCCCCCCGTGTTTTTTTTTTCTACTCCCACCGACACTCCCCCGCCCCTTCCTCTCTGCTTCCCCTCCTCCCCAATTTTTCTTTAAAAATCCCCCGCTCGCTAATCCCCCCCTGCCCCTGGCCCCCTTACACCTCCCACCGACGCTGCCGCCGCTGGCACGCATTTCCCTCCTCGTCGTCTTCCCCTTCCTCGGCGCGGCGCGGCGCGGAGCCTGGTGGAAACCGCGCGGATGAGGATCCGCTGCTAGAGCGAGAGGAGCAAGTATCGTGCGCCAGCGTCGGCCGTGGCGGCGGCGGAAGGGGAGCAGGAGGCGATGGAGGCGAGCGCCGGGCTGGTGGCCGGCTCCCACAACCGCAACGAGCTCGTCGTCATCCGCCGCGACGGCGATCCCGGGGTACGCGCGCGCTTCAATTCCCCCGGCTGGCGAGCGAGCGTTACGGTTGCTGATTTTTTTTTCCTCTCGATTTTTTTTTGGGTGTGTTTCTGTCTGCAGCCGAAGCCGCTGCGGCAGCCGAATGGGCAGGTGTGCCAGATTTGCGGCGACGACGTCGGCCTCGCCCCCGGCGGGGAGCCCTTCGTGGCCTGCAACGAGTGCGCCTTCCCCGTCTGCCGGGACTGCTACGAGTACGAGCGCCGGGAGGGCACCCAGAACTGCCCCCAGTGCAAGACCCGCTACAAGCGCCTCAAGGGTGCGTGCCCCCAACCCGGAAACTCCGGCCACCGAAATGCAGCTCCGGCCGGCGGCGAATTCTCCACTGTTTAGCTTCGATTGCCTCACTCAATTTCCATTTTGCAGGCTGCGCTCGTGTGCCCGGGGATGAGGAAGAGGATGGCGTCGACGACCTGGAGAACGAGTTCAACTGGGACGGCAATGAGTCGCAGTATGGCGCCGAGTCACTCCACGGCCACATGACCTACGGCCGTGGAGGCGACCTTAACGGCGTCCAGCAGCCTTTCCAGCTGAACCCCAATGTTCCCCTCCTCACCAATGGGCAGATGGTACTGCTAAATCAGAGCTCACTGATACTTTGTTGAACCTGAATCATGAGACACGTTGTACCGGTTGCTCAATGCCTTGTTTCCGGTGCGCTTGCAGGTGGATGACATCCCACCGGAGCAGCACGCTCTGGTCCCGTCTTTCATGGGCGGTGGGGGCAAGAGGATCCACCCACTTCCATATGCGGATCCCAGTTTACCTGGTGCGTGTTGGGATGATCATCAACTATGTGATGTGATGATGGTGTTCTGAACACAATCAATTAATGGTCCTTGTGTTTGCAGTCCAACCAAGGTCCATGGACCCATCCAAGGATCTTGCTGCGTATGGCTATGGTAGTGTTGCATGGAAGGAGAGGATGGAGAGCTGGAAGCAGAAGCAGGAGAGGATGCACCAGATGAGGAATGATGCCGGTGGTGATGATGGTGGTGATGACGATCTTCCACTGTATGACTCTCAAAGCTTGTTTGACCTCTGTTTTGTGCCTCTCTAGTCTCTACTGCTATGCAGTATGCTATTTGGTTGCATGTATTTGTCCAACTTAGTTTCCATGGTCTATGCACAGTTCAGGATATCATTTTTCTTCTTGTCATAATATCATTGACACAGCACAGCAATAGAAGTAACTCTATCGAATTCCTCAGTAAATTGAAAGAAACTGATGAATTTTTATTTTTCAGTTTTACCTTTGTTTACATTAATGAAGGTTGGTAGTGCACGTTTGGTCAGTATAGTATGTGCTCTGTGAATTTTTAATACGTTTGTCTGCTTGTGTCTTTTACTGCACGTCACATTCCATTGGATATTTAACGAATCAGATCTTCACTCCTGTTTTGCTATTTGTTACTAGACCCAAGTACTAATGTTAAATGATTTTTTTTCATTCTTTACCAGAATGGATGAAGCAAGACAACCACTGTCCAGGAAAATTCCAATTCCATCAAGCCAGATTAATCCATATAGGATGATTATCATTATTCGGCTTGTGGTTTTGGGGTTCTTCTTCCACTATCGAGTGATGCATCCAGTGAACGATGCATTTGCTTTGTGGCTCATATCTGTTATCTGTGAAATTTGGTTTGCCATGTCTTGGATCCTTGATCAATTCCCAAAATGGTTCCCTATTGAGAGAGAGACATACTTAGACCGGCTGTCATTGAGGTTGGTTGCTGTTTCCATCTGGTAATATTTACCTTCTTCGTGTTGTTATTTGACTAATTGCTTGTCTGGATAGGTTCGACAAGGAAGGCCAGCCATCTCAACTTGCTCCAATCGATTTCTTTGTCAGTACAGTCGATCCATTAAAGGAACCTCCTTTGGTCACAGCAAATACTGTTCTATCTATCCTTGCGGTGGATTATCCAGTTGATAAGGTGTCTTGCTATGTTTCTGATGATGGTGCTGCAATGCTAACATTTGAAGCGCTGTCTGAAACATCCGAATTTGCAAAGAAATGGGTTCCTTTCTGCAAAAGGTTCAATATTGAACCTCGTGCTCCAGAGTGGTACTTCCAACAGAAAATAGACTACTTGAAAGACAAGGTGGCGGCAAGCTTTGTTGGTGAGAGGAGAGCGATGAAGGTACCTTATTTATCCTCTTTATTAGTATGCTGCTTTGGTCCCTCTTGCTAGGAGTTTGTTGATAAACTATGAAACTAAGCATTGACTTTTTTTCCCCAGAGAGAGTATGAGGAATTCAAGGTCAGAATCAATGCCTTGGTTGCTAAAGCCCAGAAAGTTCCTGAAGAAGGATGGACAATGCAAGATGGGACCCCCTGGCCTGGAAACAATGTTCGTGATCATCCTGGAATGATTCAGGTAAGCCTTATTGTTTGTTGCTATGAAGTACTTATCATGGCATGCTATTACCGTCTATTTATTTTTCTTCGTACTTTTAAAAAGTTGTTTTTTCTGTACAAATAGGTCTTCCTTGGCCAAAGTGGAGGTCTTGATTGCGAGGGAAATGAGCTACCACGATTGGTTTATGTTTCAAGAGAAAAACGACCTGGCTATAACCATCATAAGAAAGCTGGTGCTATGAATGCATTGGTAATTATTACCTCGAATCATTTATTTATCTGTCTTCTATAATTTATGGGGTGCAATTGTATTTTAATTGTTTTTATTTGTCTGTCACAGGTCAGAGTCTCTGCTGTACTAACAAATGCTCCCTATTTGTTGAACTTGGATTGTGATCACTACATCAACAACAGTAAGGCTATAAAGGAAGCAATGTGTTTTATGA
The DNA here is from genome assembly GCF_016808335.1 of Panicum virgatum. Taxonomy (NCBI): domain Eukaryota; kingdom Viridiplantae; phylum Streptophyta; class Magnoliopsida; order Poales; family Poaceae; genus Panicum; species Panicum virgatum. The sequence continues at coordinate 16,660,142 of NC_053146.1, read as the reverse complement.
TGGATCCTTTACTGGGAAAGAAGGTGTGCTATGTGCAGTTCCCTCAAAGATTTGATGGGATTGATCGTCATGACCGATATGCTAACAGGAATGTCGTCTTTTTTGATGTAAGATTTGACATTCAGATATCTGAGATGTTCTGTTTTCTACATGATTCATTTCCCTTGATGATTTTTTTAAAAAAAATTGCTAAAATTTGTGCTGTGCAGATCAACATGAAAGGTTTGGATGGTATTCAAGGCCCAATCTATGTCGGTACTGGATGTGTATTTAGAAGGCAGGCACTATATGGTTATGATGCCCCTAAATCAAAAAAGCCACCATCAAGGACTTGCAATTGCTGGCCAAAGTGGTGCTTTTGCTGTTGCTGCTGTGGTAACAGAAAGCACAAGAAGAAGACTACCAAACCTAAATCAGAGAAGAAGAAAAGATTACTATTTTTCAAGAAAGAAGAAAATCAATCCCCTGCATATACTCTTGGTGAGATTGATGAAGGTGCTCCAGGTAACCATGAACTTAGAAGAAACACTTGAGTTATTCTTAGAACTACATCTTCATTGGAATTGCATATCTAACCTTACACTACTTCCTTTAGGTGCTGAAAATGAAAAGGCTGGTATTGTGAATCAACAAAAATTAGAAAAGAAATTTGGTCAGTCTTCTGTTTTTGTCACGTCCACACTTCTTGAGAATGGTGGGACCTTGAAGAGTGCAAGTCCAGCTTCTCTTTTGAAAGAAGCCATACATGTCATTAGTTGTGGTTATGAAGACAAGACTGACTGGGGAAAAGAGGTAAACTCTAGAGCTTTGTGATTGTTATTGGTTGATGAGTCAAAACATATGTTACAAAGTAAATCCTATATTTTTTTTTTCAGATTGGCTGGATCTATGGATCAGTCACAGAAGATATTCTAACTGGCTTCAAGATGCATTGTCATGGTTGGCGGTCCATTTACTGCATACCTAAACGACCTGCATTCAAAGGTTCTGCACCTCTGAATCTTTCAGATCGTCTTCACCAGGTTCTTCGGTGGGCTCTTGGGTCTATTGAAATTTTCTTCAGCAACCATTGCCCTCTTTGGTATGGGTATGGTGGTGGTTTGAAATTTTTGGAAAGATTTTCCTACATCAACTCCATCGTATATCCTTGGACGTCTATTCCTCTCTTGGCTTATTGTACATTGCCTGCCATCTGTTTGCTGACAGGAAAATTTATCACTCCAGAGGTAAAAGCTTATTCCACTATATTTTTCTGTAGTGTAGAACTATGGAATACATGAACCTTACAGTTACTGTTTCATCTGCTGCAGCTAAACAATGTTGCCAGCCTCTGGTTCATGTCACTTTTTATCTGCATCTTTGCTACAAGCATACTAGAAATGAGATGGAGTGGTGTTGGCATTGATAATTGGTGGAGGAATGAGCAGTTTTGGGTCATTGGAGGTGTGTCCTCGCACCTTTTTGCTGTGTTCCAAGGACTTCTCAAGGTCATAGCTGGTGTGGATACAAGCTTCACTGTGACATCAAAGGGTGGTGACGATGAAGAGTTCTCAGAGCTATATACATTCAAGTGGACAACCTTACTAATACCTCCAACCACTCTGCTCTTGTTGAACTTCATTGGTGTGGTTGCTGGTGTTTCAAATGCTATCAACAACGGATATGAATCATGGGGCCCTCTATTCGGGAAGCTCTTCTTTGCATTCTGGGTGATTGTCCATCTGTATCCGTTCCTGAAAGGTTTGGTTGGAAGGCAAAACAGGACACCAACAATTGTCATTGTCTGGTCCATTCTGCTGGCTTCAATCTTCTCACTCCTTTGGGTCCGGATCGATCCTTTCCTAGCAAAAAATGATGGCCCGCTTCTTGAGGAGTGTGGTTTGGATTGCAACTAGGAGGTCAGCATATCAGCTCCCCCAGCGCCGAATGCTTGAAAATAAAAACCATTTACAATGTCCCCTCTGTAAATAAAAATCCATGGTGGTAGTTCAGCCTCATGCCTTCAGATATATACTGGGCAGAATGGAGGCTATGGCAATCCTTGTGCAGTTGGGCCGTGGAATAGAACATATGCAAAGTGTTCGATTGTTCAGCATTCTTTATTACTTGGGCGCAAAATTGATCGGGTGGGAGCCGAAGAGCAAGGTGTCTGATTCTGCACTGCTCCCGTGTACAAACTTGGGTCTGAATAAGGCAGGCGGGGATGGTTCTGCCAGTGGAAAAGAGCAACATGCACAGTATTTATACGGCGGCTCGTGTATGCCTGCCCATTGAAGGGCTTGTTCTTACATGTTCGTCTATACTAGAAAAACAGAATATTAGTGTTTAGTTCTGTAGTTAAAAGTGCGTAAACTGTAAAGGCTCGTTTTTTTGTTCGTGTACTGTAATGGTGGCAGTTGTGACATGGTCATGTCATAGAAGAAATGTTGTAAGGATGAATGTGACTCGATTACAAACAATATATTGCCGGGATCTCTGCAGTTCGTTCACCAGCAGTCGCTTAACTCGGGCTGCAGGCTAGTCTCTCCGACTCGGATCTTTTCGGCGCAGGGACGTATATCCTCCTTTGGCAGGCAGCCAGGCCAGAGCCAGCCCGGACCGGACGCTTACCCCTAGGCCCTTTTACCCATCATGTGTTGGGCCGAAACTGACTACACGGCCCGTTTTGTTGCGTTCCGTTACGTGGCCGCGCGCTCGCTGGCAGAAACATCGCTCGGCCCAATTGTTTGGTGTGGCCGAACAGGCCCAGGCTGCCGACCGTGGTGCCAGGCTCGATTGCTTTCGCAAACGATTATAGAGCCATATCGTGAAGTCTACGGTTAGTTAACTAGCTAGTTTATCAGTTATCAACAAGTTACGGAAGACAGGTTTGCCTCCGCGTGTGGTGGAATTAAAAAAATACTATGAGGGGAAAAAAGAGTGTGCATAAAAAAAAGGAAAAATATACTCTGAAAAAGAAATGCCATGGCGAGGCAAAAACAGAGTATATTCAGAAAAAAAGAGAGAATCAAAAGAAATTATATGAAAAGAGCCCTGAGATGGAAAAAAAAGATATTGAGAGAAAAGAGAGAGATATTACTGAAAAAAAAGAGATTCAAAAGAAAAAAAATATGAAAAAAGCCCTGAGATGGCAAAAAAAAAAGATATTGAGAGAAAAAAGAGAGAGATCACACACTGCGGAGGCAAGTGCCTAGACATTAGCCCTTAGCTTTTTTACATTTTAGTAGCAAATTTGCCAAAAGCTGGAGAAGAAATCAAATCTAATTATATTTTCCAAGCACGTAATGAGAACTCCATTTTAGTAGCAAATTTGCCAAAGGCTGGAGAAGAAATCAAATCTAATTATATTTTCCGAGCACATAATGAGAACTCCATCGTGCTGAAGCAACGCATGCATGCAGGAGCGCTTCATCAAGCGGTGGCACGTTGGGCGGCGAGAACTTGCTGCTAGCGGACCTCGCCAACGAAGCTCGTGCGACCGATCGTTTTGGCCATCTTCGCTACTGCCTCTCTTTGTGGCCGAGAGTGAGAGAGAAGGCGACAACACCATTGTTTATCTCGGCTCTCCTAGCTGGTCGTCCAACCTCGCTTCGCACAATCCGCCTTGTCTCCATCTCCGCCACCATCGACGTTCATGTCCACCTCATCGTCTCCGCCACCATCGCACATCTATCTTCATGCGTGTGGGCAGGTGGGGTGACAGCTGGCGAGAGCGAGCCAGCACAGTGGCGGCCCCCAGAGCAAGCCACGACGCGACAGCCCATCGAGCGAGGCGGCGGCTAGAGGATGTAGGCGCCCGTGCCTGCGGTTGGCTCGGCTTCTAGCGTGCACTCCCTCCGTTTCGCAAAGATTGTTAGTTTAGCCTTTAAATTTTGTTTCTACAAAAACTGTTCATTTAGATTGTAATAAAATACTTCTAATTAAAGCAATATCAAATAACAAGAGGAATCGGCAACTGTCACTGAACCGTTGGCTCTCTCTCTCGTTTCTCTCTCTAGCCAAAGAAACAGATCCCGCCGGTGACAACCCGGCTCGGGCGGCCACCTCCACAGGCACGCCGCCGGCCCTCTCGATCAGCTACGGCGTGCGCCACTCCCCTGCTGTCCGCCCCCTAGCAGTGGATGGGTTCCCCTCCCCCGCCCCCTTCGGGCACAGGTCGCTCCGACGATGGATCTGCCGCGGATCCGCGTCGGCTCCTCAATCCGGATGCGCCACCCTTCTCCCCAACCTCTGGTGCTGGGCCGTCGCATGTTGAAGCTGATTCCCCGGAGGGGATTTACTTCAGTCTGCCGTCTGATTCGGAGGACGAAGATGAGGAGTTTAACTGGATTCCGCCGAGCTCTTCTCCGAAAGGAAAAGGCAAGTTGCCGGAAGGACGCCGTAGATCCGCCTATCCTGTGCGTGGATCGGGCGGTTTTATGGCGGACGCGCGTCGGTCGTCTTCGGTCGCTGCTCCCCCATCCCAGATGCGCGGGGATCCCCTGGTGGATGCGGATGGATTCCGCACGGTCGTCTACAAGCGTCGTGCCTAGGGGGATACACGCCTTCCTCGCCGCCCACGCCGGCCGGTCCCCGCCGACCTGGTGGGGAAATGCTTCAACTGCCTGGCAACGGACCATGTGGCCTCCCACTGCACCCAACCGTCGCGCTGCCTCCGCTGCGAGCAAGTCGGCCATGTGCCCTAGAACTGCAAACGTCCCCTCTTCCCGGGTCCTCCGCGGGGGCGTGGCCGCCCCACTCGACGGTTCGTGCCTGAGGCGGACGTCAGCGTCACTGCGGCGGCCAACATCCGGAGCCGGTGCCACTCGGCGGGCTCTGCCTCTACTGCTTCGTCGGGGTCGGCTTCTACGGGTCGCGCCTACTCCGGGCCTCCATCAATCTGCGCAGCCTCGCCGGTGGGTCGCTCGCCATCACCGGAAGCTCGCACATGGTCGGATTTCCCTCGGGGACATCCTTCTCGGCGTCCGCAACTCATCACTAGAACTATACCGCGTACTGCGGAGCTGCAGCAAGCCGAGGACTCTCTTGCGGCCACTGCCTTGGTCGTGTTGGTAGTTGGTACGCGCCCTTCTTTCGCTCCTAGTCAAGTCCGGCGATTTTTTGAGGAAAACTACGGCATTCCAGGCAGGGATTTCACTCTCCATCGCCACTGGCTGGAGGATTTCATGCTCATTTTTCGTCACCCGTCAGATCTTCAGTGTGTTCTTGATGCACCCCCACTGCCTCGGGCAGATATGGCATTACGTTTTCGTCGCTGGAGCAGGCTGGTCACTGCAGAGTGGGAATCTATGCGCTTTCGCGTTTTGCTTGAAATCAGGGATATTCCGGCTCATGCCTGGTCGGTCGCTGCCGCGCAAGTGATTCTTGATGGTGCTTGTGCTATTCCAGAGCCAACCCCTTCTACTTCAGCCCGTGCTGATTCACGTCGTTTCCAGGCTGCTGTATGGTGTGCTGATCCTGATCTTATCCCCAATGAAGTCATCGTCCGCATTCCTGAACGTGTGAAGGATCTGGGCACCAATAATTTATTCTTACGACCAGAGGAGCATCATGAGTTGCCAGTACTTCGATACAAGGTTGAAAATGAGATCCTGGAAATCCAGGACTGGAATGTCAACAGCTCCTCCGATGGAAATGGCACCCTTCCTGAACGGGCTCTTACTGATACTGACTCGGAAGACGAATACCCGGGATTCCGTCAGTCCTCTCGTTATGGACCAGGGCCGCGCCGGACTGTCTTCCGCACCCCGGGCTTCGGCGATCCCTCAGGCGCGTCTGCGGACAATGAAGGTACAAATTCCGGCACGCCGGCAGGTGATTGTGCGCGAAGGTGTGCGCCTGGGCCCTCTGGCGGTCCTCTGTGGCGTTTTGGTCGCAGCCTCCCTGTTGTTTCTCACGATCCACCGCACTCTATCTCTCTGTGCTTCGGTTCGGTTCCGCCGGGGCTTCTACGTCCTGCCGCAGGGAGGCCTCCCTCTCCTCTCTTGGATGATCCTACTGATATTTTAGTTGGGGCCAGAGCCTCTCCCATGGTCGCCAGAGACTTTGATCCTATGTTTGATGAGGCCTCTGGTTCTCACGGGTGTTGGCTGTCACGTGAAGATTTAGGGGGTGAACTATTTCCTGAACTTGAGGCTCCAGCGCCAGATGCCCAGCCTGATCCGATGCATCTTGAGGTTGGGTTCCTCTCTGCTCAGCCTAGCCCAGCTCTGTGTATCGTTGAGGTCGCCCGGCCTGCTGCTACTTTCAACACTACCCATAGCTGACTTGGAATCAATTCGTTTTGATGTACCAGAGATGGCACCGGTTGACTGCTCTGCTTCTGCCGTATCAAATAATGTAACGGTCGCTCGGGGATTGCGGGAAACACTCCCGTTTCATTTATTTGCTGATAACCACATCACGGTGGCTCCCCCGCCAGTGTTAGACACCTGATAATTTTGCACAATCTGTGTGCAGGGAGGCTCCCCACCAGTGTTAGACACCTCTCCACCGCGGCGTCGATCCCGTCAGCCGCAGCAGGAGGTGACCATCAGGTGCAGCGAGAGATTGGCGCGAAAGTCGTGTCACCGAGCAACCAAGCCCGTGATCCAGGCCCAAAATGTGCTGATGAAAAAGCTGGGCATAACATCGGACGACCGCCCGCCGGATGCTTCCTCCTTCCAACAGTTCACGGATACTTTCTCCTCCACGCTAACCAAAACGCAGTGCGAGTCGCTTGATGCGCTGTTACCATCTGGGATGGGGGCCTTAGCTATGGACACGGTCGCGCCAGTATGGGTGTCTTGAGGTCACCTTGGTTGTTTCACTCTGGTCGCATAATCTGTTAAATATGGGTCTCGCTAATTTACGGTTGACCGTAGGGAGGGGCTCCCTACGGTCGATCTCCCAACCGTTTTTTTCCATTTTTAGTAATTTTTTTGTCGTTTTCCGATTTTGGAAATTTTTTTGTAAGAGAAATTTTGGAGAGAGAAAATTTTTTGACGAAAAATTTTGGAGACAAAAAAAAAATTTCAAGCAAAAAAAAGAAGAGCAGAAAAAAATTTCAAGAAAAAAAATTAGAGAGCAGAAAAAATTCAAGAATTTTTTTTGTATCATTAAAAAAATATTCATCCGAAAAAATCAAAGGGATTCAAAAAAAATTGTTGAAAAATTTTTGCAAAAAAAAAACTGGATCTGGCGCGGCGGCGGGCGGCGGCGCCTCCTCCCCACCCCGCCGCTGGCCCGGCGCCGCGCCTCCCGTCCCTGTCGCCGCCACGCCACGCCACCCCTCACCTCCTTGCCGCCGGACCGCCGCACCTCCCCTCCCCGCCGCCGGCCATGGAGCATAGAGAGGCCCGCTATGCCTCCCCCTCCCCGCCGCCGGCCATGGAGCAGAAGGGGCCCGCCGCGCCTCCCCTCCCCCGCCGCCGGCCACGGAGCAGAGGGGCCCCGCCCGCCTCTCCTCCCCGCCGCCGGCCACGGAGCAGAGGGGCCCCGCCCGCCTCTCCTCCCCGCCGCCGGCCATGGATCTGAGAAAAAAGGGAGGGGGAGGAGGACGGCCGGCCATGGAGGAGAGGAAGGGGAAGGAAGGGGGCGGGGGAAGGGGAAGGGGATGGGAGAGGCGCGGTCGCCATGGGGAGCTCCGAGATCCAGGAGAAAAAAGGAAGAGAGAGAAGAGAGCGGGGGAGGAGAGAGAGCTGAGCGGATCAGCGGAGAGAGAGCGAGTGGGGTCCATCACATGGGTCGGTCGTCGACCGTGAGTTGGTGAGTTTACGGTCACCCGCAGATTCATCATTGCGGTTAAATATGTTAGGTGAAAATTGTCTGGTTTGGAATGTTCGCGGGCTGAACTCTAGGGCCCGGCGTAGTGTGGTACGGGAAATGGTAGCCCAGGAAAACATTTCTCTACTCTCCTTGCAAGAAACTAAACTTGAGAACTGCTCTGCTAATGTGATTATGGAGACTTGTGGTGCCGCTTTTGACTATTTTGCCAAACCGGCGTCTAACACATGTGGTGGCATACTTCTGGCATGGAAGCGAGACGTTTGGTCGATCACTAATCAAATGTTTAGGTCGTACAGCTTAACTGCAAAGATAACCCTTTTGCAGTCCAATGTCTCTTGGTGGATAACATGTGTGTACGGGCCTCAAACTGATTCTGAGAAGGTCGCGTTCCTTGATGAGCTTAGGGAGGTCCGCACCTCCTGTGATGGAATGTGGGTAATCTGTGGCGACTTTAATCTCATCTATCGTGCGGACGATAAGAATAATCAGTGGCTCAATAGAAGCATGATGAATCGGTTCCGACGTTTCATCAATGACATTGAGTTACACGAACTGAACCTTAAAGGGCGCCTCTATACTTGGTCAAATGAGCGTGACAGGCCTACGCTCGAGAGACTCGATCGTGTGTTCGCTTCGGAGGACTGGGTACACGACTTTCCCAACCATGAGCTATCCGCGCTGGGGTCGGATTGCTCTGATCATGCTCCACTGCTGCTGAGAACCGATTGCTCCCTTCCTCACTTCAAGAGATTTCGGTTCGAGAACTTCTGGCCAAGATGAGATGGATACCTGCAGGTTGTTCATGACGCTTGGCATGCACCCCTACCATGGCCGAGTGCTGTAGTCGACGCATTCAGGTGTTTGGATTTCAAACTCCGTAATACGGCCAAGGTGCTGAAAAGCTGGAGTGCCAAACACATCGGCTCGGTTCGTCTTCAATTGGCCATCACCAAGGAAATTGTTCTCTGTTTGGATCACGCCCAGGATTTCAAAAACCTAGCGCCTCATGAACTAGCTCTGAGAAGGTAAGCTAAACTTTGTTCGTTGGGACTAGCCTCACTACAGAGGACCTTGATCCGCCAGCATGCGCGCATATCATATTTGGCGGAAGGGGATGCTAACACCCGGTTCTTCCACCTGCAAGCATGCCATCGCAGCCGTAAGAATCATATTACTAAACTACGGGTGGATGATGTCGTGCTATTCAAAGAGGAAGAAATGGCCGAAGCAGCCTTTAACCATTTTAATAATATTTTGGGGATTGAAGGACAACAGCTCAATAACATAAACCTAGAAGAATTAAACCTTCCCTCCATTCACAGTGAATCCATAGACCATTGCTTTACGGAGGAGGAAGTTTGGCAGGCCGTTGTTGACATGCCTACCGATAAGGCCCCTGGACCGGACGGGTTTACTGGTCTGTTCTACCGTACAGCCTGGCCGATCATCAAAGACGATATCATTAGGGCTTTCAACACCCTCTGGTCGCTGGACGGTCGGAGTTTTTACTTGGTGAATCAGGCATATTTGGTGCTCCTTCGCAAGAGACAAGATGCCTCCTCCATAAGCGATTATCGACCAATTAGCCTGATCCATAGCTTTGCTAAGCTGTTCACTAAGGTGTTGGTGCGTCGTCTCTCGCCTCTCATGCACAAGCTGGTTAGGCACAATAAGAGCGCTTTCATTCGCTCACGACTCATCCATGACAACTTCAGGGCGGTGCAATTAACGGCAAAATTGATGCATCGTGCAAAAATTCCGAGTATGCTTCTTAAGTTGGACATCGCCAAGGCCTTTGACACGGTCAACTGGCGCTTTCTGTTGGCCATTTTACAACATTGTGGCTTCCACCGCAGGTGGCGGGACTGGATCTCTCTTATGCTTTCATTGGCAAGCACCAGAATTATTTTGAATGGGTCGCCTGGGAGGAGAATCTGTCATGCTAGGGGATTGCGCCAGGGCGACCCGCTTTCACCCCTACTCTTTGTCATCATCATGGAAATCTTAAATGCTCTTCTTAGATTGGCTGATATCAGAGGCCTTCTACGGGCGCTCCACCCCAAGGTCCGCGAGAGAACTTTCCTATATGCCGATGATGTGGTGGTATTCCTGTCGCCTGAGGAACAGGATTTACTGCTCACTAGAGTCATCCTCAACATTTTTGCGGGGGCGTCTGGCCTTAAGACAAATCTATCCAAATGCCACATTTCACCCATCCAGTGCGACTTGGAAGCTTCGGTGACTCTTTTCACTCACTTCCCGGGGAAATTTGACCCGTTCCTGATACGATACTTGGGGATACTGCTTGGCCTGCAGAAATTAAGTAAAAATGTCTTGCAGCCCTTGGTCGATAAGGTGGCGCCCAGACTTCCATCATGGAAGGCCGGCCTCCTAAACCATGCAGGGCGAACTGTTTTGATCAGAAGCACGTTGTCGGCCATTCCGATACACACGGCGATGGCTGTGAAGATCTCTCCATGGGTGATCAAATGCATCGATGGCTATCGCAGGGGTTTCCTCTGGAGTGGGGCCAAAGATGCAAAACGTGGGCACTCTTGGTTGGCATGGCTGCGGGTATGCAGACCAACTGATCTTGGAGGGCTCGGCATTGTGGACCTACAGCGGTTGGGTTATGCCTTACGCATGAGATGGTTATGGCTAAAGCGTACTGATGACTCTCGTACATGGTGCGACCTCCCCGTGGAGTCTGAGAGTGTGGTCGACCAGATGTTTCAAGCGTCGATCTATGTCGAGCTGGGAAATGAACACAAGGCATTATTTTGGACAGATCATTGGCTACAAGTCTATATCCGATCTTGCTCCATGCCTAACTAATGCAGTGGGTCCCCGGATCAAGAAACAAAGAACTGTAGCTCAAGCGTTGAATGGGGATGCCTGAGTCCGTGACATAGCCGGAGCCTTAACTGTCCAGGTAATTCAGGATTACTTTCTCATATGGGACCTAACAAGGGATATACAGCTTGATGAGAACTCAACGGACGCAATTTGTTGGAAGTGGACATCGGACAGGGTTTTCACTACTGCCTCCGCGTACCGTTCCTTCTTCATTGGTCAACACCCGGTGGAGGGAGCTAGACTCCTCCGCAAGACACATGCGCCAGCAAAATGCAAATTTTTCATTTGGCTAGTCATCCACGACCGTTGCTGGACAGCTGCTAGAAGGAAAAAGCATGGGTTGCAAGACGATGACACCTGCGTGCTGTGTGCACAAATGTCGGAGACGATTGATCACTTGTTAACTGCCTGTCCATTTACAAGAGAAGTGTGGTTTTGCCTTTTGCGCAGACTTGGCTGGGAGACGTTGGCGCCAGACTCTCAATCCACTTCTTTTGTTAGATGGTGGTTCGGTGCAAGGAAACAAATTCCAAAGGACAACCGCCGGTGTTTGGACACCCTCATTACCCTCACTTCTTGGTTGCTATGGAAGGAGAGAAACAATAGGACTTTTAATCGACGAGTGTGTACAATCGATGATGTACTCACTTGGGTGTATGATGAGATTGACGCTTGGCTTCAAGCTAGTTTTAGATGCCTTGAATTGGCGGTTTGTAGGCTAGGTAGGCTTTCGGGTCGCGTAACGGGGATCATGTAGTCATGTTCTTCGGAGTGTTCTGTGTCGGTTTTGATTCTAAAACCGACCTTTGTGTAATACTTCTCTTTGCTTCTTAATGAAAAACGTGCTCAGGCACGGTCGCGAAAAAAATACCAAGAGAGAATTACATTGTGAAGAGTATGGAGCTAATCAACTGTTTAAAAAGATGTTACTATTTTTTAGTTCCAATGCATTTGCATTTATTGAGGATCTAGGGAACGAAATAAACAACGCGGTCTTCAATCACCACTGCTATAGTTAACTAGGGGTAATATGAACATTTTCTAGTACTAGTAATATGTCTAAATTTTTTTAAGACCAGTCTCAATGGAAGTGTCATCGTACAAGTTGCCAAAATTATCACATCAGTTTGATACTAGAATGACATGATCACTCTCAGTGCATAGTGTCATGACACAGTTTTATCGACAACTTACAATATTAAATAGTGCAATAACTGTGTTATCAAATGTATCAGAACTCAACGAAGATTGGCCTCAGTGAGAGTGTCGTCCCCGTGTCGTGGCTTGGCAACCGTGCCATGAACGGGTCATGGTGATGACCTGAGTCATCTATCTCTCTTTTTAACTCTATTGCCAAATCAGCAATGTTAATGATGTGTCATAGTTTATACTACTTCTGATACTCTATGACACTAGCACTTAGACTGGCCTAAATGAATAGTTTTTGTGGGACGGAGGGATTATGGAATAGGGTCTTGGTTTAGGCTCGGACATGGCGAGCACTACTTCAGAAAGGGTTTGTAGGGGCGGGCGAAATGGCATTTTTAGGGGCGGACGGCGCAATCGCCACTGCTTTTCGCAGCTAAAAATGGCGATTTGCAGGGGCGGGCACGTGAACCGCCCCTGAAAATGGTTTTGTAGGGGTGGGTGGGGTGGGGGGGGGGGGGTCGCCCGCCCCTGAAAATCGTTTTGCAGGGGCGGGTGATCCCCAGACCCGCCCCTGTAAATGCTTTTCCAGGGGCGGGTTGGGGTCTTACCCGCCCCTACAAAAAGATTTTCAGGGGCGGGTGAGCCCCAGACCCACCCCTAGAAATAGTTTTCCTGCGCGCCCAAAATTTTTGAATTCGCGTTTTTACGGGATTTGAATTCGCAATTTCGATCTATACGTCTATTATACGTCACGTCGGCCCTATTATACGTCTATTAATGATAACATCCTAACTTCAGGCTCGTTCGCGATCGGTAGATGAAAACAAATATCAATATAGTACATCATCACAATTCAGCTCTTATACATGTTTTTCCATCATTCCCCTAGGGCGCTTAACCGTGCCCGAATTTGTGCCACTCACCAAGCGAAAGGTATTTATCGTTCGTTGCTAAGTCTGAAGTTTCGTCAAAAAATTTGCCTTCCACGTTGACCACTTCGTGCAGAATGAAACGGCACAAATCATTGACTACATTTAGAAGTTGTCTATCATGGAGCTGGCTTCCGTGTCTTACTGGGTCAAGCTGCAATTATTGAATACATAATAAAATTAGCAATTTGTAGGTACAGTAATAAACAATGTGCAAACATCTATCCGTAATAAAGAGTAGTCCCTTACGCGTTCGGGATCAGTAGTGTATCTCTTTTTCAGCCTCATATTCTCGCACAAGTAGTACCCACAGTACAAAGAACCTGTCGGTTGCTTGTGGCTACAACAATTTGTGTAAAAAGTCATTTCCTTTCTATTAGCGGGATAAGAAAGTCCTTTTTTTGCGTTGAACTTGTATGCCCTGTTTTAAATTGAAAATATGGAAAGTTAATTTATGTAGGCATATTTCTCTAGAGACACAAGCGACAGATGTCCATATGGAAGATAAGAAATTCACTCACAATTGAATAAGGTCTATGAATTTTTGGTAAGCGTCGGTTCGCCAGTCCAATGAGTCATGTACGACAACTCTTCCATGCTTTGGCATTATTTGGAATGCAATCCAGTGACCTCTGTAAAACAAAAAAAAAAGTTAATGTACGATTTGTAGGCATCGATATCGGAGTAATGGTTAATCAAATAATTGGTATTAGACTTACTGGACGTGGTATGGAGCAAATATGCAATCCATGTCCACCCACGTTTCCATCATAAGGGCTATATAGGCTGCAACCCTCTTCATGCTCCATCTTATCGCGTACCACTACATCTTAAAAGAAATTTATGCTTGTGTGTCAAAAAAGAAAAACCTAATCTTCTCCCTCCTCCATAGATCTAGTAAATACTATCCTTAGAAATGAGGGTAAAACATATAGATGCAGTCTAAATGCTTACATAATATTGTTCTCCTACTAAAATAGCACAACTTCATCCAAAAGTTTGGTACAAATAATCTAAAAATGGCTAATCTTAACCATGGAGATCTAGATCTAGTGAGAGCCTAAGAGAACACAATTTGTGCAAAAAAAAACACTCAAAAACCTTTGAAATGACAAGGATTAAGTGCTAACTTACCTCTTAGAGCCCTCATCTTGATGGAAATTAAGTTGAAAACCTCCCCCCTTTTTTCTTTTTTTTTCAGATGTTGGGGGAGCTCCTCTCCCGAGCCAACAATGAGGGGTCGGGAGGAGGAAGAAGTCAGAATTTATACACATATTTTTAGGGGCGGGTCGGGAGCTCCAATCTTCAAATTCTTGGACACTTTTTCATTTGAGCCCTAGTTCAGTGGGAAATTTTAGTTTATAGTTAAGCCCCTGAACTTTTCACAAATTGCAAACCAGTCCTCCTAGTCATCCCCTACCTCCAGCTTCCCCGGAGACTGTGCAGACACCGCTGCCGCCGGTGTTTCTCGCCCACCGGCCGCCCCCGCCATCGATTGGAGTGCCGCCAAGCCTCCTTGGTTTTGCCTGGCCCAACTCGTTTACTTGCTGGCGTCTCTCCCTCCCTCCACAACGCGCCGCGTCGCCACTGCCCCTGTTTTGGATTCCTGCGAGCTCGGCCGCCCCTGGAACCGTCTTCCCGAGCCACCTCGCCACCTCCACGTGTCACGCATGAAGCCCCGCCGCCTCTAGCACCGCCTCTACTGATGCCATAGGCTCGCGCCACGCCGCCCAGGGCGAACCTCTGCACGCCACTTCGCCGGCCACCTGTGGAAAAGCCATTGCCACCGCCGGACCTTGCCCACAGCCCCCCGGCAAGCTCATCTCCTCCATCTCTTGCTTATCCCTTCCATTCTGGGCCTATAAATAGCCCCTATTGTCGGCATACCTCCATCGCCGCCCCTCTTCATAACTCCGGCGAGCTCTGCTCACCGCCGACCCGCCGCCACAGAGCCACCCCAACCACTACAACCCCCTAGTTAGCTTCGCCTTGATCCCGTGAAGCTATTTCGCCACCTCTCGCCGCCGTTCCCTTGCCGGAGCATCGTCGTCGCCGTTCACCCCCGCCGCCGTGCTCTGCCTCATTGCCGGCGAGCCCTTCTAGCCTCGATCCGCCCCCTTCAAGCATACCAGCAGGTGCACCCTGACTCACTCATGCTCCCTGGCCCTTTGGAACACGGCCCCCTTCCCCTGTTTCCTTCTCCCTTGAGTCAAGGGCCTGATTGCAAGGATTTAAAACTTTCCAGGGTCTTTTCTGCAAAAAGAAACAATCCCTTTTCATTTCTTTTAGTGAACTTTGAAAATTCATAGGAAATTGTAGAAAAATCAGAAAAATACAAAACTAATTTTGTTTTGTTCCTTGTGATTAATTCTACAAGATGATGTTATGAGTTTAATTTGAATCTTTGTGTAGCAAGTTTTAAAAATAGGAGTAAGATATAGCTTTTTTTATTTATATGCTATGTTCTAGAATTGCTTTTCTTTTGAGCCTTGAGCTATGGGATCTATAAAGTATGTCTAGCTCTGTATAATTTTTTTTTCTAGACCCATTAGTGGACTCTAGCTTGTGCTTTTAAAATTTACTTTACTATGTTTTGCTTATGTCCTTAAAATATTTATTTAAATCCTTTCTATGAATTATTTTAAAAACCTTTCTCCATGTTATTTTGTGTAGTTAGAGTACTTGACATGGATAATATGGACTGTTTGATTGATTGAATTTACAACTTTGTAGTGAAGGAAAGCTATACTCAAGCACCTCACTATTTCCAATTATTGTATTTCATATAGAAATCACCCCGTTAGCAGATGGAACATACGAGCTCATCCAGGAACCAGACGGGGATATTTCTGAAGTTCGAGCCAACATTGTTGAATTAACTGAAGTTCCGAACTCTGATTCGAAAGAGCCAAAGTCTACTGACCCCATAGACACTACTACAGGCAAACCCCGATACATAATACTATTATTTCAAATTATGCAATTTATTACCATTTACTTGTGCATTTAAGTTATTGGAGTTGAATGAAAACCTTAGATGCATAATTCTAGGTACCTATTGATTGAAAACTAGAACTGAGTCCGTTTAGATGCTATGCTAATAGGACCGGTAAAAGTCGAGTGATTTCCTGTCACTCGCGAGATTTAAAAGAGTTGATTGTCTACATTCTTGCAATCACTATAAGGATCATGGACGGATTTGGTTTCAAGATTCATAGTAGAAATCCGTCTGTGTTGATAAATTACTAAGGCCGTAGTGTGTAGTAGCGGTGGTTAAGCGTTTGAAAGTACTAGCCATATGCCGTAAATATGGTACGCGGTAAGCATAGTAACTGATCGGCCCGGCAAATGGGCATACCTCCCACTATCTCTTAGAGATAGGAAGATATATTATGTTGCAACACCGCGACTACAAAGATGTGGTGGTTCTATGTAGTCGGGGAGAGTGGCCCTGATCCATAAACCAGAATGAGAAGCAAACAGTCGCTTGGGAGTGACTCGACAGTACTCCAAGCATGTGTGCTAGGTTTATCCTTGCAAGGTTGGAAATTCGATTCAGAATCGTCCGTTTCTCACGGAATTTGAGACTACTTGATCCCTTTGCTACATAGAGTAAGAAGTGGAACAATGATGATACTAAATATGGTTGGATGAAATTAATTCCATTACCATGTTTGTACATACCTAGAAAGATTAATACAACTAGAATTTGAAAGCTAAAGTTGAAAATTAAGGACCTACTCTTTGTGGCTTTTCAGCAAAAGAAAACCCAGAACCTTTCTAAGCCTAGCATGTCTAAATATGGGGCTATTGTATACCCTTAATCGGATCAGTCTTGCTGAGTATTAGCATACTCAGTCTTGTTAGTGACTATTTTCAGGGATGACTTTAGAAGATCCAAACACTAGTTTGACTTTGCCTAGTGTTCTATCTTCTAGCTGGTCTATGGAATGAGAACCATCTTCGACCAGCAATGACTCGGATGAATGATGTCATGCTCGGGCTTACCATGACATCTACCCTACTACGTTGGTGTATAGTTGTGTTTTAATTTCCACTGCAAAACTTCTAAAGTAAGCATAGCTTACTTTTATCTCTTTTCTTTTAAATAAGTTGTAAAAGATAGAATGTCAGTGTACTAGCTTTAAAACTCTGATGTAAATTACACCTCTTATCTATGTGATGTAAAATATTGTGGAATATTGTATCTCTGACTCGCCTTCGTGCGGGACGTATACTTGTGTTACGATCGGATATTCAGTGGTTACATCGGGACGCTACCCGACAGACCAATGATTATACTGGTTAAGGTGCGCTTAGGTATTTAGCGTACTCTAGCTGATATAATTCAGAGTAGTTCTGCCACATCAGCCGCCTCTAGAAACACCATTTGTAGGGGCGGCTCTCCCCACCATCCGCCCCTACAAATTGGCACCATTTGTAGGGGCAGATGGGAGGGTGAGCCGCCCCTACAAATGTTGTTTCTAGGGGCGGGTGTATTGCTACAGTGTTCTACAGCTATTCGTAGCAACGGATTAAATTTAAGCCCGCTCATAAAAAAACCGGGGCGTTGCTACAAATCGTTTTTATAGTAGTGGAGTGCTGGATGGATTGCGTGGGTTAGTTGCGCATATTTAATGGACCTAACTAATTTACGGCCAGCCGTAAAATAGGCTGGTCGTACGGCTGCCCCATTTTGGAAAGCAGTAGCTCCTGTCCACTTTCCTCTTTGGAAAGTACTACTCTGGCATAAAAGACCTGTCATATGTAGGAGCTCGGTGCCTAGCAGCACCTGCCATTTTACTGCTAGAAAAACAAGCCAGAAAATACTAGTAGGTAGCCTTTTGCATGCAAATTTCCCTGTTAGAAAACAGGACTCTACCAAGAACAAAATTGTATAAGATTCATCACAAAACATATTATCCAAAAACTGCAAATTCAGGAACTAGGAGTTTGGTTGTCCTAATTTCAACACAAGGACTCGACTAGAGTCTAGCATTTTTTGGTTGTTCCTCTCCTAACTATTTGGACTTTATAATTTCAAGATGACTGCACGTTGAAGGATTCCATGATAAGAATAGCAATATATACCTCCTAGAACATGTAACCCTACTTACTTACAACATTTTGCCCATGCATCTTAAAAACTACACATGCAGAACAAATGGCCTCCTGATGAATGAATATATCATATTTTTCTGCTCATTACATAATATAGCATTCATAGCCAGCAAAGTATAGTGAGAAGAAAGAACAATCAGACAACTTGTAGCATAGATGTGGAGGAAAAAATATTGTATCTGAATAGAGAACAATTCAAGTGTTGTATCACATAGAAAACCGAAAAAGTACTCATATGATGAAGAAAACAACATTTTGGTCGACTATATATTTTGATTATACTTCACTCGTACAATAATAAGCATTTTTGCTACAAGTTGTAGGTACACTATAATGAACTCAGAAGCAACTTAAAATAAAGAGTTAAATACACCAGCGGCCCTCGAACTTGTCCTCAGGTGCCACTTAGGTCCACGAACTCACAAAATCGAAATCTGACACCATGAACTTGTTAAGTTGTGCCACCTAGGTTCATAACTCTTCAAGGGGTATGAATATATACAAAAGGCCCCTTCTTTTTTTTCCTCCTCTCACCACGCCTCCTCCCCCATCGGCCACACGCCGGCGCCCCCCCTCCGCACCACCACCGGCGAGCGGCTGGCGCGCACCCCTCCTCCCTACCTCGCCGTGCCGGCCCTCCATGCTTCCTCTCCCCCACTGCGCCTTCCTCCTTCCTCCCTTGCTCGATACCCTGCACGGAGCGGCGGCGGGGCCTCACTCCCTCCCCTTTCTCATAGCGGTGGTGGCGGGTCCGGCTCTGCTCCGCCGCTCGCTGCCATCTGCCGGCCCCGCCCGCAGCCACACCACGCCGGATCCACGTGGGTGGCGGGAGCACGCGGCGGGAGCGGCGGCCAGCGTGCTGATTTGCGCGGCGGTGGCGGGTGCGAGCGGCCTGCGCAGGAGCGGCGGCCGGGCGGGACCCCCCTCTCCGCCGCGCCTCTCTCCTCTCTGACGGCGAATATGGGCGACAAGGGCCGCACGCGACCTTCCTGTCCCCCATGCCTCGAGCTCCGCCGTGCCCCTCGTCGCCGCCACCCCACCTCGAGCGACAAGACAACGGCCATGGCCTGTGCGCAGTGCGGCCGGGGCCTGCGCGCGGCGAGGAGCCTCCAGTGCGCGTGGCCATGGCGGCGCGGCGGCCACGCCGCGGCCCATGGAGGTTTGGCGGCTCAAGGTTTGCCACCCGCCGGGAGGGCGCCGGCGCCAGGCGGCGGGGTCTGAGGCCGCCGCGGCGCTACTGCTGCTGCTCGCGCTCGCCGCGCAAGCCGACGATGATGGCGGTGGCGAGTCGAGGCCGCGGTGGTGTCGCCAGCGAAGGTGGGGGTCGGGGTCGGGGCATGGAGGGCGTGGCGGCGGCAGGCCATGGAGGACGAGGATGGGCGTCGCCTCAAGGTGCTCGCGGTGCAACTGCCGAGAAGTGATCGAAGAGGTGCTCGTCGCGGCCGTCGGTCATGAGCTCGCCGGCCATGGTGACCATGCCGTCTGGACCTGTCTCGAAGGCCCTGGCGGATGCTATCGTGTAGGCGGCCTCGTGGCGCTCGTCGGCCGCGATGATGCCGCAGATCTTGGCAAGGTAGGCGTCGCCGTGGCGCGCAACGCGCCCGGCGGTTCGGGCGTGGGAGACGAAGGTGGCGCGCTCCTGGAAGGTGCCGTAGATGAGGCTGTGGTAGGGGCCTTGGCGGAGGACGCCGGCGCTGGGCCGTGGGTCCGAAGCCGTGGCGGCGCTACTGCTGCTGCTCGCGCATGCCGCCGCCGCTGCCGCCTGTGTGGGGCCGACGCCGCGGGGGCGCAGGGCGGCGACCGCGCTTGGGCCATGGCGCTCAAGGTTCCCAGTCTTCGTGTGCGGGCTTGGCGCTGGGGTGCTGCCTACCCGTGTTGGGATGTGAAGGTAGAAGATGGCTAATTTGAAGGGTTTTTTTGCATGTAGTCATGCCACGTGGCGCTACGTCAAGGGGTATGGACTTAAGTGGCACAACTTAACAAGTTCAGGGTGTTAGATTTCGATTTTGCGAGTTCGTGGACCTAAGTGGCATCTCATGACAAATTCAAGGGCCGCTGGTGTATTTAACTCTAAAATAAATGAGCAGGCAAAAATAACAAAACCCACGCAACCTAATTCCTAACATTTTATATGCTGGTTATCAACTCAAGAAGTTACAATAAGCAATTTTTTGAAACCTCATAAGCAAAATTTTGAAAAATTATGAGCAAATTGGAACATGGATAGAACCATTTTCAAAGAACAAAATGCAAAGAATTGACTACATCATTGGTTTCAATGAACCTACTCTCTAACACCAAGCACCAAGCATTACCTCCATCAAATTTGGCTGATCCTGCTATAGAACCAACCACAAAGCACCAAACATAAGAAGTGAATCGGTACAAATTAAAATAAGATAGAATTAGAGTATAAAATGCTAAACTAGAATACAAAAGGTGCTAAACTAATTGTATTTTTCCTTTAGAAATTGGTCAATAGAACCTAAGTGGTAAAACTAACCGAATATGAAAAATAGAAACAATACCAAGTACTTGTTGTAGTTTCAGGCAAAAACAACAAAAAGATCTAACTCCTTCCAATGTTTCATATCACCCTAAGTCACATGAAACAAAAAAAACAGCAATAATATGTTGTTTTAGGCTTTGAGCAGAAGCACAACCTGTTTATTTACCTTCAGTTATTTACCTATGGTTATAGCAAAATTGGGGGTCAAAACTGCACTTAAAGTACTATTTCTCTAGCCAATATATGCAATGCAATATGCACCAAGAACAAATTGAATCAGCTGAACACAAATGGCAGATTAGCTTAACATAAATATACTAAATCATAACACAAAAGATGCTAACACAATAATACAGAATAGCTCACAGTTTAACTATTGAAAGCTTCACATGCATACACTATATTGCTTAAATGGTAATTGATAGTGGATCATATAAACATTGCTCATAAAGTTGTTACAAAATGCTTAGGATGGATACACAAAATTGCCTAGACAAGTAGCACGCACGCGACACACAAAGATTCATGATGAACAAACCGATGAGGGCAAGGATTGGGATAGGGGATGGAGCACTACTCATATATGAAAGTTGGGGATGATATTGTCGTCGAAGGGCCACCTCGTGGGGTGGTGGAAGTAGGCTAGCCCCTCCGGCGGCGCAATGCGGATCCCTTTCCATGTCGCTACGCCGCTTGTAGCGTTGTTGGAGTTGCCGAAGTTGAATAGCACCAAATCAAAAAATGCAGAATCAAAAGGAGTAAAAAAAAGGTTAAGTATGAAATCAAAATCTATCCAAGATACAACTATATTAGCGCTAGCAATTTTCAAATCTTTGCAGAAAAAATAAATAATTTGCCTGTTGCTTTTGCATAACTTGCCTACAAATGAAGTCCACAAGTTGAATTGAAATCATTGATAGCAAAAGGCCAAAATGCACTAATACTTCTAGCTACGCCTTTCTAGCCCATGGGCTGAATGCGCTCCATCTCCTTTTCCTCTCCGGTCCTACGTCAGCCTTCTTCCATCGGCTTCATACAAACTTGTGAACCATCAGCATGCATGCCCCGCTCGATGCATGTGATCCCTGCCGATGCACGCTAATTAGCTGATGATCTCCATACTTTAGATTACATCAGATTTACTGCTAAAATCTGGTGTCAACGACTTCTTAAAGTATCTGGGTATTTTGTACCAGCTGGTGTTTCCAACCGCTACTAGTTGAAGCAATTTAGAACCGGTTGGAACCACCAGCTGGTACTAAGTTACATATAGGCAATTTAGTACCGTTTGGAGGCTCTAACCGTTATTAAACTGCCTTCCGGGAATCTAGCCATTGTCGGTGGAGCTTGTTTAGTACCGGTTGAACCCACCAACCAGTACTAAATGGCTTCTCAGTGCACTTGTGGATCGGTACTAACTGCGCAAGTTAGTTTCGGCTCAATTTGCAGCCGGTACTAACGCGGAGGAATGCCCCTTTCTCTAGCAGTGTAGGCTATCCAAATGAAAATGCATCAAGTAAAGGAGCCAAAAATCCAATAATAAAATGTCGACAAGATGAAATAAACTTATAAAGCACTATATTCTAAATTTTTCTGTTCCGGTACTAATGCGGAGGAATGCCCCTTTCTCTAGCAGTGTAGGCTATCCAAATGAAAATGCATCAAGTAAAGGAGCCAAAAATCCAATAATAAAATGTCGACAAGATGAAATAAACTTATAAAGCACTATATTCTAAATTTTTCTGTTATAATACCAGGGAAAGCTTATACTCTTTTTTTTTTGCAGAAACAACCACATATAGCACGGACTATACGGGTATGTCCAATGTACGACCAGGTTTCCTCCCTACTAGAAAAAGAGGCATTCGCCCACCTCCGGTTAGTACCGGTTCCTTTAAACACAGTACTAATGACAATTTAGTACCGGTTCTACAGCATAGTTTCTCCCGGAGCCATTTAGTACCGGTTTGTATCACCACCCGGTACTAAATACCACAATTTATTACTGGTTCTACATCACGTTGCCTGGAATGGAAATCTGTCTATTCCTCATAGGATAAAAGTGGCCAAAAGAAATTTGGCTACCATTTCTTCATGGAGATCTTCATGATAGGTGCCTGGTGCATCTGGCTTGAGAGGAATGCTCTGTTTTTCGACAACATAGGCCTTGGCATTACTTGATAGAAAGCTACTTTCAAAAGAGAAGTTATCAACCATTTTCCTAGAATTAATCTTGGCTTGCACGCCTCCATTCAGCTCTAGTTGAGCTCGTTGTGATCTTTTTTCCCCTTTTTCTTATCTGTGTGCTCTGTGTCTCCCCAATCTCTGGTTGGTCACTCTATCAGAACTCCCTTACATTTCTTTTACTTTATTTTTGTTGCAGGGGGCTTTGCCCCACGGTTTCGGTTAAAAAATTCTAGCCTCATGAACGACAGACAAATGGAAAGATTGCAAACCAAATCATGTGATAATTTTGCAGATTTATTCACAAAGTCTTTACCTACATTATTATTCCAAAAATATGTTTTTGGAATTGGTATGAGATGACTTAAAGTTTTGCAAGTACCAGGGGGAGTAAACCCATGATATAACATGCTTATAGTCTTCTGATTATAAAATTGCA
The DNA here is from genome assembly GCF_016808335.1 of Panicum virgatum. Lineage (NCBI taxonomy): Eukaryota > Viridiplantae > Streptophyta > Magnoliopsida > Poales > Poaceae > Panicum > Panicum virgatum. The sequence continues at coordinate 16,637,188 of NC_053146.1, read as the reverse complement.
CTATTTTTCTAAAGTGTTTTTCCTATCAAGGTTTTATCATACATAGGTTTTTAATGAGGCAATATGCAATCAAGCAATGATATATGTCATATCAACATTTTTTTCTATTTTTCCAAAAGGGTTTAAGGAGTTATGGATTGATTACAAGACCACAATAAGAAGAAATTGATCAAAGGGGAGTGTTATGAAGAAATTAGATTAATGATCAATTTCTCTAATAGTTAATTAGTGATTAATGATATCATTAGTAGTTACTATTCATGAAAGGGCCAACCCGAAGGGGCATGTCCCTTGGGCACCCCTTTTACCCCTTAGGCATGTATGAAAGGAAAGTACACGCCAACTAATCAATACAATCATTTCATTTCATTCCACCTCTCTCACTTTTCATTACAACAGTTCCAAACATCCAATAAATCGCACACGAGTAAAATATTCACTTTATTTATTTCTGAATTAAAACATGTTAATTACTTGTACAATTTCCATCTTCCAACAGCTAGTACTTCGTAGCGTGCAACACCATGGTCTCGACAGTGAATCCTAGTCCAAAGCCCACTAGCATCCCCCATTCTGCAGCCTCATCTCCTTCCTCGTCCATTCGCCGGCGCAGCTCTTCAAGCACAAATGTCACTGTCGCGAACAGCATCTTCTCATTGGCTCTTACCACTGTTCGGCTCGCCGCCAGCTTCCTGGGCTCCAACCCGCGAGCCAACACGATACGGTCCAGAATCCCACGGCTGCCCGGATGGACTGCCCAGAAGAGGTCGTTCCACTTCCAGTCAAAGCGATTAATGGCGAGTGCCCCACATGCATCAAGCAGGCAGTGCTCGAGATTTTGGGCGACGAACCCGGCAGGTTGAAGGAGATGTCGATGTCGACCCCGCCTTCCCCGAGCCGTACGTTGAGGTGCTTCTCCGACCCAGGTATCAGGGCCTGTGAGGCGGACACCATCTCGAAGAGTGGGCGCTCGACGGGGTGCATTGCGTCGGCGCCGACGACAACCGCGCACGCACTATCGCCGAACAACGCCTGCGGGATGAGGGTGCCGAAGGTGTCCCCTTCATGAGGGCCTCGGAAGGTGGTGATGGTGAGTTCAACACAGACAACTAGCACGCGCGCGCCGCGTTTGTTCTCGGCGAGGTCTTTGGCCTGGTGAAGGGCTGCGCAGTCGGCCGAGCAGCCGTTGAGTTGGAGCATAGTCCGACAGACATCGGGGCGGAGGCCAAGGAGTGTGGCCAGCCCGACGTCCTGCGCATGTTAGTATCGGCTCAAATTGTAGTCGGTACTAGCGCCAGGGAGGAATGCCCTTTTATCTAGCAGTGTCAGCCATCCAAATGAAAATGCATCAAGTTAAGGAGCCCAAAGTCCAATAATAAATTGTTAACAGGATGAAATAAACTTAGCAAGCACTATATTCTAAATTTTTCTGTTATAATACTAGGGAAAGCTTATACTCTTTTTTTTTTTGCAGAAACAACCACATAGCACTTACTATACGGGTATGTCCAGTGTATGGTCAGGTTTCCTACTATTGTAACAGTTTCTGTTATAATCTGTAGTTATTCTCATATATGCAAGAATTTTTTTTTGAACATCAAGTGAGGTAGACGCATGGACAGATTTGGCGATCTGGGGTGCATTATAGACATCCAGAACCTTCTCTTCTTATTAAATTTAAGTTTTCATCTTCAGATGCTTCATATTACTAAATTAAAATATATACGATGATGCTCATTATGTGTAACACGCAGCTTCAGGACGCGTAGTCATAACTGCAGCACATGCTGCTGCACGTCATGCGTTCGAGCAGGTCAGCTCTCATCAGGGCATGTGCATATGTTGTTTTTGATTGATGAAAACGGCAACACATGGTCGATCAAATCAGTATCCTACTTTAATCAACAAATGGCACGTGTTATATACCCGCCCATCATTGCATGGACAGCCAAAATTCTTATTTAGCTCTCGTTCGCTGCTACAGCTGTTGAAGCGGACCACTACTTCGTATCAGCTAATAAAATGCAGTTTTTATATATAAAGAAAAATAGTATCCGAAATATTGCCTTAGAGCCGATGGATTTTTAACAATGCAGTTTAGTTTATAGATGATGACTAGCTAATATATCCGTACATTGCTATGGGAAGCCACATAAATGCATTGACTAGTATACAATATATATATATAATATAATATTCACTACTACAAAAGGGTTTTTAATTCTATACATTATTCCCGGGTCCAACCGCTAGGGGGCGGCGGAGAGCTTTAGTCCCGGTTGGAGCCACCAGCCGGGACTAAAAGTCACCCATTAATCTCGGTTGGTGGCTCTACCCGGGACCAAAGGTTTTGGACATTTAGTCTTGGGTGGTAACACCAATCGGGGCTAAAGGATGACCTTTTAGTCTCGGTTTGTGGCTCCAACCCGGACTAAAAGGTCCTTTATGAGTTAGTTTAAATGGAAGGTATTCCATTCCAAGTCACAAGCGCTGTGTAGGTATGGTGTTAACGAAGCTACGCGTGAGGTGAGACATCTCGGGTTTGAGTACCGGGTCGCGCATAATAATTTTTGTCTTGCACATGCCCTTTATTCCCGATTATTTGACACGGGACTAAAGATTGGGACCTTTAGTCTTGGACTCCCGATCCCAGTTCGAGAACCGGGACTAAAGAGAATTGAGAACCAGGATAACATCCCCTTTCTGTAGTGGTGATTGTATACTATACGTATTTTATAATAATATAGTACTTGTCGGTCGAGAACTTTGGTCTTTTTAATTTTCGCGCTTAATTCTAAATGATTTCGGGCCCTTAACTCAACATACAGTTATCACCCAGATTCCAATTAGAATTCCCATTGATGGACCAACGAATCATTGCTTGCTTTAGTAATAACAGAAATAGAGATAGAGACTAGATTTAAAAACCACCTGCTATATGCAAATTGCAACAAAGATTTTGAGAAGTGTTTTGAAATATCCTTGATATAGCGGGGTGTTAAAGTGGGAGTGCATGATTTAGCCCCCCGGTAGAGCTGTACTGAACAAGTGGGGATCCGTAAATGAGAGAAGAGGGATGTAGGTGTTGACGGGTGGGGCTCCTGCAATAGTAGGGGTCTGTTTGGCAGGGCTCCGGCTCTTCCAAAAACAGCTCCGGCTCCGGCTCCTCAGATGGAGCGGCTTCTCTGGTGGAGTTGGAGCCGTTTTAGAAAATGTTTGGCAAAACAGCTTCACTTGTTAGATTGATGTGTAAGCCGCGTGAAGCCACGATTTCATGGCTTCACCTTACCTGTGTAAGCCGCCGATGGCTTCAGAACCGGCTTCACACGTGAAGCCAGTTACAAAACAAACGTTTGGGAGGGCTTCACCTGGAGCCGCTCGTGAAGCCGCTCCAGAAGCCCTCCCAAACGGGGCCTAGGTGTTTCTTCAGCTTGGCGCGAACGCCATAGCCGGAGTGCCAGTAGGGTTCACTATATAGTGTAGTTAGTAATGTTAATTAATTTAATTAAGTTAAACCTTTATAAATTAGTTACACGCAAATAGCTGGTCCTGCATGTATTATATTGTCCTTCGTTAGGTGAGCTTGTCAAAGTATTGTTACATCTGGTCAACTTTTGTCCCCTCGACGTACTACACATGCACCAATACTTTGAAATGAAATAATGTTCTACCAATAAATGGCCAACAAGGCCACCCTCAGCTACCCACAAGCCTACAACACAACACACACCAAAGAGCTTCAAACACAGACTCAGGCCATGTTTGGGAGAGCTCCGGGGTGCTCCGGCTCCAGCACTGTAGCGCACTGTGCTTCTACTGTAGCACCCTGGGGCCGGAGCCGGCGGAGCTACGTTTTTGCAGCTCCACCGGCTCCATCCGTTTTGTAGTTCATTTTGAGTCCCGATCTGCGTTTGGGCTCCTGCTGCAGTGTTAAACAGGGTAAAACAGTACCTACAGTAATACTTACTATGGTGTGGAGCTGAAGCCGCTGGGGACGGAGCCCTTCCAAAGAGGGCCTCAATCACTAGACCTTCTATGCTTGCAAACATGGATGTTTCACTGAAGTCGACTTTTGACTTCTCCCCGTTCCTAAAACGGTACAAGGATGGCCGAATCGAGCGGTTGCTGAGGAGCCCTCTCATGGCTGCGTCGGAGAACCCGACAGCCAACCGCGGGTGGCAACAAGAGATGTGATCATTGATCACGGCACCGGTGTGTCAGCACGACCGTTCCTCCCCTCCAGAGCCGCCATGGCTGCCGGTAGGAGGAGGCCCCCCCTCGTCGTGTACATCCACGGTGGCTCATTCTGCATGGAGAGCGCCTTTTGCCGGACGTACCACTGCTACGCCACCTCCCTTGCCGCGAGCGCCGGGGCGCTCGTCATCTCGCTGGAGTACCGCCTTGCGTCAGAGCACCCCATACCCGCGGCCTACGACGACGCATGGTCTGAGCTAAAATGGGTGGCGTCCCTCGCCGACCCATGGCTCGCAGACTACGCAGACCCTGCGCGGGCGTTCCTCGCTGGCGATAGCGCCGGCGGGAACATCGCCTACCACACAGCAGTACGGGCCAGCCGAGACAGTGGCATGGGTGTCGACATCGAGGGGATGGTCATTGTGCATCCCTACTTCTGGGGACCAAACGACTGCATTCAGAGGAGGTCTGGGATGGCGCAGCAGTGTTTTCGGCATACGGGGTGGACTGGCTCTGGCCATTCGTGACCGCGGGCCAAGCCAGCAATGATGACCCTCTGCTCAACCCTCCCGACGAGGAGATCGCGTGGCTGGCTTGCCGGCGCGTTCTGCTTGCTGTGGCCGAGAAGGACACCCTGCGGGAAACCGGGTGCTGCCTCCTCAACCGCTTCCGCGATTACTACGCGCGCACCGGCGGCGGGGAGGCAACTCTAGTGGAGTCAGAGGGCGAGGACCATGGCTTCCACCTCTACAGCCCCCTGAGTGCCACCAGCAGAAGGCTCATGGCGAGCATCGTGCACTTCATCAACCAGCCGCCAGCGCCGAAGATGGAGCACGCATGGAAGGGTAAGCAAATTGACAAGACAACGGCGACCACAACAGCTCCAAAGCCTATGATACTAGGCGTGCCTCGCTGGCCGTTTATGGACGTATTTGGCTATGGGATGGAAATGAAACGTTATTGCAGCGGCTCGAGCTCCACGACCTGCATGACATATGCAACGTCAAAAATTGGAGGACGTGTCAAAGCTGCTGCATCCAAAAACTATGGGCTCTTTTCGGGCGCAGTGTGGCCTAAGAAGGCGTACCGGGGGTCATCAGCAGCACTCCCCCGAACTCATCATGTTATCAAGAACATGTGGTAACAATTCAGGGCTGCCTTGACCAAATGTGGGTCTAGTTGTGTTGTACTAATCTCTCATTAATTATCAAGAAGATGACTATTGTGTTTTAGATCACTAAATAAAGGTGAAGGATTGTTAATATTTGGTTTCCTACAATAATAATGCTCCAAAATGACTATGGACCCTTGATCTGGATAGATTTTAACACATATTACCTCTTAGAAGGTAGTACGCGAGTGTTGACAGCCAAAATTGGCACCAACCGGTCTGACCGAGCGGTCTGACCGGTCGAGGCACTGTGGCCTGTCCGGCTGGGACCGACCGGTCTGACCGGTAGGTCCGACCGGTCCTGGTAGAGTCTGAGTACAACTAGGGTTTTTCATAGATTTAGATCTGTAAATAGGATTTCTTGCGGTATAAGTCCACCCCACCCAATAAATATAAAGGGTCACGGTCGATTAAGGGTAATCTCAATCGATTCACACATTTATCCTTTAATTTTTCCTCCAAACCCTAACTTTTCCAATCTCATCTGCTGTTCTTCGCTCGTCTCCATGGCGTTCGATGGCGTTCTGAGTGGCCTGCCGACCTCAGAGCAACCCTAGATCCACGAGCTCCGACGGGGTCCCTCCCGAGCTCGAGGTTTTAGGTCTTCACGGCGTTCTCTGTAGAACCGGTCTGACTAGTCGCCATAACCGGTCTGACCGGTCTGTACGCAGGGAGCCCATTGGTGAAGATCGTGTCGACGATCAACGCGCGTTGTAGCGCATTCAAGTGTGTTGGTGCAAATTAGTGTCTACACACTTTTTGGCGACTCCGCTGGGGACAGATTAATCTGGTTTTTAAACCGATCTAATCTAGTTCTCAAAGAAGATGGGCGTCATCACCGACCTCGACAAAGGCAACATCTCCACATCTATCGAGGAACTCAGCGAGGAGGAGCGCTAAGAGTACTTGGTGGTCAGGGAGCACTTCAAAGCACAATTCTTGAAGGGATTCAAGAAAAATCAGCAAGCCCAGGTCACGAGGGTTCAAGACTTCGTGATGCCCTCCTTCACGCTCAAGAATAAGCAAGTCGAGGTAATAAGCGATGTAAGCACCTCATCTTCCGACTTGTTTAGCCAATTATCATCTCTTATGGATAAGAAGATTGCTGATATATATAAGCCCATGAATGATTTAAAGGATCAATTAGATATCATGAAAAAAGGCAAATATGTAGATGATAATTGTGCTTTCCAAACAGTTAGTTCATCGGCTACACCAGAATCTGTTCCAGAACCACTATATGGCATGCCGACGAATTATTTTGCAGGGCAAACATCACCATTGCAATTGGTACAGCCGAATATGACTGGACCGGTCAGACCGGTCCAACAGACTGGTCAGACCGGTGCGATGGTGGTCAGCCCAGTAACATCTACACCGAACACGTCTACTCCTTGCATTGCAACCCTTAGCCAAATCAATGAGATGACAAATTGTGTGTAGCCTTATCCTTCACAAGAATCTGGTCCTCCACATGAACCGATTCTTGTTAATGTACATGGAAATTCTATGGGGCATGCACCGATAAGTTCGGTTCAGACGATGGTACAAGATAATTCTATAGAACATCGTCTTACTTCTGTAGCACAAGCATCCACGAGTGGTAGATGCAAAGCCGATCCCGCTAGGTTAAAAGAGGATCCGGCTAGTGCAATGAAAACTAAATTCAGTGTGGATATAGGTAATTCTACATTATACCAAAAGCCATATCCTCCTGAATTTGATTTAGTTTCTTTTCCTGCTGGTTGGTGTGTTCCTGATTTTGTGAAATTTAGTGGTGATGATAATAAAGCACCTTGGGAGCACATTGACCAATATATTTTACAACTGGGAAAAGCTGGTTTTCATGAGGCTTTGCGCATTCGCTTTTTTCATTATCTTTGACTGGAACCGCTTTTTCTTGGTTTTCTTCATTGGCCCCGAATTCTATTCAATCTTGGAATCAGTTGGAACATAAGTTTCATGATCGTTTTTATAATGGGCACAATGAAGCTAAACTGTCGGATTTGGCATCGGTTAGGCAAGGCCAAGATGAGCCTGCTTCGGATTACTTCCGAAGGTTTAAAGATATCAAAAACCGATGTTTAAATTTAACAGTTTCTGAAAAGGAATTGGTTGATTTGGCTTTTGATGGTTTGCGTTCTTATTTGAAAAAAGAACTCGAAGGCTTTGAGTACTACACTGTTAATTATTTGCACATGAAAGTCTTGGGTTTAGAATTTAGACTCCAAAACGCAAAAGATGCCCATAATACTCATCATTCCATACATGTTGATTGTAAATCTGATTCGGATGATGAGAAAAAGGAATTTGCTGAATTCATATGGCCATCAGATGCTAAGCCTTGTTCTTGTTCATTGCTTAAGCCGATTCCAAAGAATCGGCAAGAACAAGCTCGTTTCACTTTTAATGTTTGTAAGTGTGATCGTATATTTGATGAATTGTTTAGAAGCGGAAACATCAAGTTGTCTCATGTCATACCGCCGCTTGAGGAGCTGAAGCGGCATGCATATTGCAAGTGGCATAATACTTTTTCTCATGCAACTAATGATTGCAATATCTTTCGTTGAAAAATCCAATCGGCCGTTAATGAAGGACGATTGGCAATGCATGAGGTAAAAAATGACAAGGCGTCATTCCCTGTCCATACGATTGATTTGGATAAAGCCAAGGTACTCATTCGGCCGGAACAAGCCGAAGGAGCAAAAGGAAAAAAATGTTATCGTTGGTGAGCCAAGGTTGAAAAATGTCAATGACAAGGTTCGGGCTAGGGAAGTAATGATGGAGAAGACTCCCGATGGAGAGGAGTCACTGAAGATCACTGTCAAAGCTTCAAGGCCCGAAGGGCAAGAGAGTTCCTCACAAGACACGAGTCGGCCTGCTGCCCAGGCACGACCGGTCAGACCGGTCGCCTCAACCGGTCAGACCGGTCAGGCAAAAAGCCGGCCCAGAACTTTCAAGCCTAAGCGCCTAGAAGGAGGTACTCGGAAGGTTAATAAGTCGAAGGTGCAGGGGAGTTCTACAAAGCAGAAGCTCACCTTCGCTCAGCTACTGCACAAGTACACAAAGGCCGTTTCTAAAGATCGGCCACTAAAAAAAGAACCAAGTTCACCTCCGCGTCGAGGAAAGTCCTAGGGGAGAATCCAGCAAGCATAGGAGTGACAGCACTATAGCGTTCCCTCCTCAGAAGATGTGTACTACCACGTCATGGGCGTCACCGGCATCGGGTTTTCTTGTCCTACATGGGGGCATGAAGGAATTTGGATGTATTGTTATCCGATGCTATACCCACCATCTCACCACAGGGAGGAGGATCACAGAAGGCCTATGTTCATCAAGGTTGCACGACCAGTGCATGACCGATTGAGATCCAACCAATTAGGTCAGAGGCGGCAGCCTGCACCGGTCAGACCGGTCGCCACTGACCGGTCAGACCGGTCTCATCAGAGATCGGACAAAACTCATTCTCCAAGACAGGTTTACCGTGTCAAGGAGAAGAAAGAAGAGGTACAACCCACTATTGATCCAGTGAAAGCTAAAGCCGATGATGTTGTGCAAATCGGCAAGATCAAAGTGGTTGTCAATGATGCGGGTACAAGACCGATGGTTTTTGGTAAATCGGTCAATCCTTCTATCCAAAGGCCGATCATGGCTAATGATCATGAGGCTAGCAGCAGTAACTCGACATCAAAGTACTTTCAACTAAGATGGTGTCCTTCAGGGTTGACTCGTACTCAAAGAAGGAAGCTGCAGCGTCTACGTGCTCAGAAGAAGAAGGAAAAAGAGTTCAAGAGGCTGAGGGACAAACAATCCAACCACTACAGACCAATGGTCCCTCAAGGCAAGGTATGGAGGGTCAAAGTAGTTGACCAGCCAGCACGACCGGTCGAACCGCCTTAGGAGACCGGTCTGACCGGTTCAAGCAAATGGTCTGACCGCCCAGACCAACCAGTCAGACCGGTTGAGGTTGCAGCAGAACAGAAAGCCGAATAGGCAATGCCTGTTTCGGTTCCTTGCAATGGAGAAACACTGCTAACATTCTCGATACAAGGCAATGAGGATCTAGTGGATCATGAGGCTACACTAAAAGAGCAGCAATATGGAGCTCGACGACATTTAAGTGCTCGGAGGGCAAAATATTGGCAAATGATAATTTACCTCATGAAGTTTCTATGCAACAGATCAGTTTGCAAGGGGCTCTCAAGACTTTGATCATGTATTTGAGGTCTTGAGCTGGTTGAAAATTGCAACATCAGCGGATAAAAGCCGAATTAGAAGTTTTTCAATTCGAGCTAGAAAATTGGCAAACTATTTGTAATAAGGCATATTGATGCTCTTACTTCTATTCTTCGGTTAAAGAATAAAACCCAATTTACTTGGGGGGCAGAATAGCAAGAGGTCTTTGAAAAGATCAAGGTTTATTTGTCTTCACCACCTGTGCTCAAGGCGCCTAGGAGAGGGGTTCCTTTCAGGCTTTATGTGGCTGCTGAAGACAAGATCATTGTGGCTGTTTTGACTCAAGAAACCGAAGACAAGGAGTATGTCATCACTTATATAAGCCGACGACTTATTGATGCAGAGACAAGGTATACTCTTAATGAGAAGTTATGTTTGTCTCTCTATTATGCTTGTACCAAATTGAAGCATTATCTACTATCTAGTACTTGCATAGTAGTATGTCAAACCGATGTGCTCAAGCACACGTTACAAAAGCCGATTTTAAGTGATAGAATCGACGAGTGGGCTTATGCTTTAGTTGAATATGATTTGGCTTGTGAATCCTTGGAATCTATGAGTGGCCAAATCATAGCGGATTTCATTGTTGAGCATCGGATTAATGATAAGCATGCTTTGGGAATCGGCTATGTTACTTTCACACCACAGAATTATATTTCGATAGATCGGTTTGTGATGATGGTCAAAGAATTGGTGCTGTCTTGATTTCTCCAAGTGGTGGTATTCTGAGTTCTCAAACCAATCAAAGGAGGATTGCATAAATAATCAAGTTGAGTATGATACCCTCTTATTTGGCTTGGAATTTTTGCAATCTACGGGCGTGAAACATGTTGAAGCCTTTGGTGATTCACTTCTGATGGTGCAGCAAGTATTCGAGGTATGCTAATGATATAATAGATATTTAAATGCATATCTTGACAAGTACCTCGATATTATTTCTTCCTTCAATGAATTTGTTATAAAACATATTCCGAGGGAAGAGAATGGAAAGGCAAATACTCTGGCTCAGCAAGCATCTGGCTATAATGTTACGAAAAAATATTTCAGCATTCGCAAGCCGATGCAAACGAAAGCCGAGTGTCTGGTTCTGGACGCACCGATCCGATCGGTCAGCGAAACCGGTCTGACCGCCCAGACCGGTCTGACCAGTCCAGAGACCGGCTTGACCGCCCAGACCGGTCTGACCGGTCCAGAGACCAGTCTGACCGGTGATGCAGCTGCTGGTTCTGATTCGGCGAAAAAAGATGATTCAATTATCTTGGCCGAAGCCCAGGATTGGAGGGTTTCTCTTATATCATATTTGAGAGATCCTGGTCGTGGTGTAGAGAGAAATATTCGGCGTTTGGCTTTCAAGTACGTTTTAATTGACGATGAACTTTATCGTCGAACTGCGAAAGATTTGCTTCTCAAGTGTTTAGACTCGGATCAGGCCCAAGTTGCTATGGGTGAGGTTCATGAAGGTATTTGTGGTACTCATCAATCGGCTCCCAAGATGAAGTGGTTACTTAGAAGAGCCAGTTTCTATTGGCCCACCATGCTATCCAATTGTTTCAAGTACTATAAAGGATGTGAAGAATGTCAGCGGTTTTGTGATTTGCAATTGGTGCCTGCTGCGTTGATACATCCTATTATTAAACCATGGCCATTCCGATGTTGGGGGTTGGATTTTATTGGACAAATTAATCTTCCATCTTCAAAGGGGCATCGCTTCGTGTTGGTTGCTACGGATTATTTCACTAAATGGACCGAAGCGGTTCCTTTGAAGAATATGACACATAAGGAGGTAATTGAGTTTATTACTGAGCATATTATTCATAGTTTCGGCATTCCACAAACTTTGACAATGGATCAAGGTTCTTCATTTATATCAAAAGAGGTGCGTGCCTTTGCCGAATCTTATAAGATTAAGTTGTTCAATTCATCTCCATACTATGCTCAGGCCAATGGGCAGACCGAGTCTAGTAATAAGATTTTGATCAAACATGTCAAGATGAAGATAGAAGAAAATCCTAAGAGGTGGCATGAAGTGTTATCCAAAGCATTGTGGGCTCATCGTAATCTAGACATGGTGCTACTAAGGTTACTCCTTTTGAGCTTGTGTATGGTCAAGAGGCCATTTTACCCGTTGAGGTGAATCTAGATGCATATAGATTGACAAAGCAAAATGACCTCTCCGCTGTTGATTACCATGATTTGATGATGGATAATATTGATGAGGTGACCGACAAGCGTTTGAAGGCTTTGAAGGAGATTGAGAAAGACAAGCTTCGGGTGGCCAGAGCTTACAAGCAAAAAGGTAAAACTTAAATCTTTTCAGGTTGGGGATCTAGTTTAGGAAGACAATTTTGCCTCTTGGGATGAAAAGCAACAAGTTTGGCACATGGTCGCCAAGTTGGGAGGGTCCATACAAGATTATCAAAGTTATCTTCGGTAATTCGTATATGGTGGAGGCGGTGCAAGGTGAGCGTCTACCAAGGGCTATCAATGGGAGGTACTTGCATTGGATTGGGGTGGGAATGGGTTGGATTCTTAGCCATTAGCAGGCTATCCGGAATCAACGCTGCCCCACCCGTCTATCTCGCGCAGCCCAACCGTGATCCCGGCGGCGGAGGGTGCCTGGCGGGCAGGGGTTACGGATCCTACGTCGCACTCGCACCTCCCGCCTCTCGCCGCGGATCATGCGCCCTTCCCATCTACACCCTGCGACCGTGGCCTAGCTCCGCGGTGAGCCCTCCCGCATCGTTCCACCGCGGCACCGCCTGCCCGCCCCCCGCACTCTCCCTCGGCATCCGCTTCCTCCGCAGCCGCGCCGCCGGGACACCTCATCCGCCATGCCACCGGGGTGCGAGGCTCTCCTGTACCATGACCCCTCGGCATCCATCTCCTCCCCCGCGGGCCGTGGCCCCCTCCTCCACCGCGATGCCGGAACCCCCTCCTTCGCCGCACCGGTGGCCGGGCGCCCTCCTCCGCCGTGCTACTGGGACATGAGCCTCTCCCACCCATCGTCGTCGATGTGCTACACCATGGCCGCCGGATCCCCGCACCCGGAAACGGCGCTTCCGGCCTCCCCCGCCGCGAATCCCGACTCTCGGCGCCCGGCCGCGAATCCGCCGCCCTGCCCGGTGCTACGAATCCCTCCTGTTCCCCTTCTTGCTCGCCCTGCTGCTCCTCCGCACCGTGCTTTATTCGGACCCCATCCTGCAGGTGAGTCGCTTGCAGCCTCGCACAGCTCAGCTCAGGCCCTTACTCTCCGCTCCCCTATCTCGGTTGCTGATCGATCTCGCTGTGGCATAGCTGCTGCTGGGCTTTTTACATATTGGGGCTGATATTTTCTTAACTACAAAACACATCCTTGCCACTCAACTGAAGTACTCATTACTCATCAATTTATTTTTTGGTAATTTGCCAGAGCAAATAGCTTCTGACTAGCTCATGCTAGAATGTGATGACACTACTAGAACACAAGTCAAAGATCCACCACAAAAGTACCACCATGAAGAAGACCTGGTACCAATGCTACCTTTGGGAGATCTGTCGGTGTTTACCGTCAAGCCTGCTCAGGGACACCCTTAGCAGTAGGGTTTGTAGGTAGGGATCGACTTCTCTGGAACTCGATGGTGCAAGGAACACAAAGATTTAGATAGGTTCGGGCCGCGAGTTGCGTAATACCCTACGTCCTGTGTGGTGGTTTGTATTGCCTTAGGTGTTGATGATTTTTGGAGGGGGTCCCTGCCCGCCCTTATATATTCGGAGGGACAGGATTACATGGAAAGTCCTAGCCGAGTACAGTTGGAGTCCTACTACAACACAATCGAGTAGTTTTCGTTGTACTGCAGCTAGTTCTACACCTATTCGGGTAGTTACAAGAGAGGTAAGATACATCCATGAGCTATCCCTTACTCTAGAATATTCTATGCTTATAAGAAGTCCCGCTGTCCTTGGCCTGACAAGCCCCCGAGCTCTTCGTAGCTGAGTCTTGCAGGCGTCGAGTAATTGGCCGGGCGTCTTCGAGTACTTCAAGTAGTCAGAACATCCTTCTGGTTGCTTTTGGGACCTCCTTCAGATATGTCGAGTAGTCCTTCAAGTACTTCGGTTGCTCCGAGGCTATGAGGTGTTCAAGCCCCGAAATCTTGATCATATATGGTGCGCGAAGTACTCGCGCTCCATATGGATTAGCTCTCGAGCCTTAGGTGGAATCGTAGAATCAGGCTGAGGGTCACTTCAGTCTTTTTCCTTCATTATTTTTCAAAAAATATGAAAAATAAATCTCTGATACACATATCCCGCAGCCCCCGAGCCTTAAATCAAATTCTCTTATTCTGCGGGTAGCCACCGAGCAAAGATTTGGAATTAAGGATTTAAGACGTGGCATCAGATTTTATTCTTTAGAATATCTACAGGTTTAATTAGATCCGGTATCCGAAAAGACCCCATTTTCGGGTAAAAGATCCCAGAAAAATGATTCGATTCGATACGTCACACTGATTGCACCCGAAATATCCTCAGAAATAAAACCCGGGATGTAAATCTCTTTATGTGCGCTCACATGGGATTGTACTGTATGGAGAATCTGTATTATTGCATCCGTGAATGCTACCACTGTAGTTTCACAGGTGATCCTCCAGTAAAGTCCCTTGGGGCTATAAAAAGGTGGGTGAGAGGCCTTTACCAGAAGCACCAACATTCAGAAGTTATGGCTTGCATTAGGTGTTCTTGCTCTCGCCATCCTGAAGTTTGTGTAGTCCTTTCCACTAAAATATGCTAGAAGAGAACTTGCGAGTGACAAGAGAAGTCCCCACTACCTCATCCTGCAACCCTAATAGTCCCATCGGATCCATTTTGGACATCATGTCCTTGCATATTCCAATGAGGCAGGTTTGGTATCGATGGATTGAGTCTTGTTGTGTCACATTGTAACACCCGGTTTATAAAAGAACATAAACCGAGCAATCATATACGTGCCAGGATCAAGTCACACGTATATACAACAGAATGAACAGTATATCATAGCACATATCACGTAAAAAGATATAATAAAGCGAATACGAATGTTATTTATTACAATAATGACAAAATGTCTGATACAGCGGAAGCGAAGTACAAAAAAATACGAAAAAGCTCTCCGAAGCTGAAGCAGGGCGCCACAGGGACGTTGACTGGGAGACGAAGCACCTAGAAGTCCTCGTAGTCCTGGTAGCGCTGGACGAACTCCCTCGTGTCGGCAGGAACTGAGCAGCAGTAGCGTAGCCAAGAGGAAAAAGTAGAGAAGAGGCAAGGGTGAGTACACAACTTGTACTCAACAAGTATAACACAGACTATGAGGCTCTAGGCTGGCTGACTCAACTGCATTAGCTTTTAAGTGTTGGCAAAATTTTATTAAAGCTATTTACTACGAGTTGATGAATTACCATTTACCCAGTTACATAGTAATTAATCAGAATTAATTATGATACTACTGAGAACCATACCAAAACCAAGCCACCAAGGTAAACCCCGAGAAGCACCCCCCTCGTCGGAAGGAGATAACTCCACTAATCAAAAGGAGGATCTGGGCCGCTCATAACCGTGAGCACGGCTAGTATACCAGTTTTACACTATGCAGAGGTTGCACATCTTTACCCACAAGTCGTGAGCTACGCCAGTTGTTCATCACACTTCCTTAGGTGAGATGGCCAGCGACTCACTACGAGGCCTTTAAAAAGAATCTCGTTGGTAAGGCGTAACCGCGAGAGTTAGGTCGGCGACGATGGGGCCCACCTCCGGGGGTACAAGCACAGGAGCGCAATCCAAGCACAGACCAAGCCGGAGGAGCAGGGACCATTGAAGCTTACTACTCTTGCCCCGCAGGTAAGTTACTCCAAACCAAAAAGATCTAATTATTACGCCAAGTCTATCCCATTCTAGCCTTGTGGTAGCGCTGTTGTCCCAGGTTGTCGCTCTATGAACCGGTCCTTATGGAGAGTGGCCAACCAGGCAGTAAGCACCGTGCTGGCCCCCTAAACCATGTTTCTAACAAAAGCCAATTTTAACGAGACGTGAGCCACTCAAGCCACACAGAGTGCCACTCTCAGAATTAAATTCAAGTAAACCATTAATCAATTTAATTAAAAAGGACCAGAGTGTGTTATAGCGCAGCAACCTAGCACAACTAACCAAAATGCAACCCAAAGGTATATATAAAGGATATAAAGGGGCTAGGAAATCCTTAAAGGCATACAGTATTAAAATGCAGTATGAAAATGTATTTAAAGGTGATAGGTTGTTCATGTTATACTTGCCTTCCTCGTACTGCTCTGGCTGCTGCTCAAAGTGCTCGGAAGACGGCTGCTCCGGGTACTGGTACTGGGGCTCCTCAGATGGATCAACGTCTACTCACGAACACATGGCCAAAACAATGCACAATAATAAGCAGACAAGCAAACTCTAACAAAAGCTAAAGAACAGTACATCAATACATAAAAACATCGCACAAAACTACTCTAGAACTATTCTACGCATTACATCGATCGCGTGGACATAAAGAACGCTAAAAACGGAGCTAAAACGCATTTTCTAGGCCAAAAACAAGTCCTAGGGGCTTATTTGTAAGAAAACTGAAGTTCCAGGGGGGTTTCTGCTAAAACCGAGGGCCTAGACGTAAATAAACATTAATTCTAGGGGCTGACGCGCAAAAAGGACAGGTCTGGACAGCGGGTCCAAAAACTACAAAGCTCAGGGGCTAAAGTGTTAAAAACTGGACCTGGATATAATTATTTTTCAACGCGCTAGGACTGCGGGTTGATATCTAGTAAACCGAGGGTCTCTTTAACAATTTTACCAAGCCGAACCGGTATCCTCAGATCTGATCCGTTGGATTCAGATCTGGCGGCTCAGATCTAAATGGGGCAAGATCTAATCTGGATCGTTGGCTACGGATCTGACGGCTGAGGTGAAAAGGAGCACAGGAGGCGGCGGTGGGCTGCCGCCGGCGACGAATCCCGCGGCGGCGCTCGCCAGGGACTCGCCGGAGCTTGCTAATCCGGCGTTCTGGGGCTCGTTTCGGCCTACGGTTTGTCCTGGGAGGTAGTACGCCTCATGATTAAACCACTGGTGGTGTTTTGGAGGTGGTTTGGGGCTCCGAGCGCGATCCCCGTCGGAGATGGCGGCTCGGCGGCGGCAGGGAACACCGGGGAGCTCGCGCTGGGCAGTTCTGAGGCTGGGATCGGGGTCTGTGGGTTCGGCATGCGTGCGCAGGGCCAGCGCAGGCCATGGCAGGGCACGGCGGGGCTAGGCAGCACTGCAGCAAGGTCCGCCGCGGCGGAGCGGGGCATGTGCGGCAGCGGGAGCGCCGGCGTGCGAGGTCCAGGCTCCAAAGTGCACCACGGGTTAAACTAGCTAGCGCAAAAGCAAAAGAAGACCAGGCTAGTGCTCACCGAGGGTTTGAATTGGGGAAAAGACCGGCGCAGGGGTGCTGACGGCGAAGTCCGGCGACGGCGCTCCGGGCTGCACGCTGGCGGAGTCGGTGTAGCGGTGCTCCGGTCCTCTGGACTCCACGAATCGACTCGTGGAGTTCCTGCGAGGAAGTCACGGCGGTCAGGTTGGCCTGGGAGGCTCCGACGGTGTAGAATTGTCTCGGCGGAGCCGCTTACCGGCGGTGGGTGCTCTGCTCTGGGCAAGGCGGCGGCGCTAGGGTTTGCGGCGGCGATTGTGAGGTGAGGTGGGGAGTAGGGGGTCCGCGGGGGTTTAAAGAGGGCGCCGGTGATCCTGGGAGGGCGCGCCCGGTTTGGAAGGCCGGCGAGATCCCAGGCGGGGATCACGGGCGGGCGTTGCGGGAGGAAGGTGACGATGCTGACGGCTGGGCCCGGGCTGGCAGGGGCGGGGCGCGTGTTCTGCGGCTGCTGCGCGAGCGGGCTCGGGGTTGGGTCTCTGGCGCGTGGGCCGCGCAGCGGTCTGCGGGGCGTGCTCGCATGGGGAGACTGGAGTGCGGGCCCGGGTTGCAGGGAGACCGAGGGGGAAGAGTGCTGCGCGCTGGCGTGCGGGTGATGCGCGGAGGGGGCAGCTGGTAGGTGGGTCCGTCGGGCGGGGTCGGGCTGTCAGGCGGTGCGGGGCGACCCAGCTGAGCGGGGAGGGCGCTGGCGCGGGGCTGGACCGGGGAGCGGGCTGGGCCGGGGAAGCGGCCGGGTTGCTGCGCGAGCGGAGGGGAGGCAGGCCTGCGGCGTGGGCCGGGCCTGGGGTGTGGGCGCCGGGCTGAGGTAGGTTTGGGTCCGGGTTAGTTTTCTATTTTCCTTTCTCTTTTCTATTTCTACTTCAAACAAAGTTTGAATTCAAATCAGAATTTGAATTCAAACCACACTCAAATAATTAAATCTATGCACCAGCATGAATGCAACACCAAAATTTTAAACTTAGTCAAATTTTAATTACTTGTGAAACAAAATTTAATTAAATGCCATACTAAACACAATAAACCTTAGAAATAGAATAAAGCCATTTAAATTTATTAATAAAAGCTGAAATTTAAATCAGGGTGTTACACTTGGGGTTGCCTGTCTCTAGGTGCCCAAGAACTGACATCTCTGGTAAGGAGACTTAATCTTGTCACAACGAATTCAGGGAGAAGGAGAAATTTCTCCACAAGATGCTACAAGAGATCTTGCGAGGCGATTACTGTAATCTGCCCCCAAACTCTTGAAACTTTTCTCCCAGAATACGAGTATCGTTATTCCCCTGATGGGAATAACAAGTTTATACTTTGTCATGGCCTCGGGCTGATCTAGCTGCAGCAGGTCTTGACTAGAAGCTTCAGGAGAACCAGGCGGTGTGCATGCAGGTCCGAGTCATTGTAAAGTTGGTTAGGAGGAAGTACTCGAGTTGTAATATCAAGTAGTTGTAATGTGTCGAGTACTTTTCCTTTATCCTGGAATGTAATCCCAGTAAAAGGAAGTAAAGTCGAGTAATTGACAAGGGATGTGAGTGTTTTCTTTTTTCCAGAATGTAATCTTAAAAAAAGAAATGTCTCAGAAAATCCGTTTTTTCCGCATTTGGCAACTGACTGTCGGCCTTTTGAGTATTATACCTTTTTGCCACTGCCACTATAAAATAGAACGGTAACTAGGTTTTACCCCACCGGCTGCCATTCTCTTTTACTGTTTTAGATCTGTTCTTGCTCTCAAGCTCCCAGATCCAAATTTCCTTGCTTCCTCTTGCTTCCCAATCCCCCTTAGGGTTTAGCCAGTGTTTGCGCGTGAAGCTCTCTGTTGATTTCCGGATGGCCCCCAAGAAGTCGAGCAAGGCGAAAGGCATAGCTGCTGAGCCATCCCACGTTGAAGGTTGGGAATCAAGTAAGTGTTCCAAATCTGACTTGGAATCCCTAGTTAAGTAGGGCTTTTTGCCATCGAAATCGATAATCCAATGGCGTCCAGCGCTAGGCGACGCCCGTCCGTATGAAAATACAGACGAGATTGTTGGATTTCTTCCCTATTTTGAGTGAGGGTAAGGTCTTCCCTGCTCTAATTTCTTTTCTAGACTCTTGTATTATTATGGGATCCAGCTTCATCATCTCACCCCAACTCTTTTGTTCATATATCTGTCTTCGTACATTTGTGCGAAGCATTTCTGGGCATTGAGCCCCATTTCGATCTGTTCTGCCACCTTTTTCATCTTAAGCCCGAGCCTAGTTTGACTAGAATAGATGTAGTTGGTGGGGCAGGGATTCAGCTGTGATAGAGGATTGATAGGATTTACATCCCCTATAAATTGTCACAAAAAGTAATCGACTGGAAACCAAGATGGTTTTGTCGGATTGCTATTCCGGCCAGTCCACCAGGGGTGTACCCGGCAGTAGAGTTTCAAGATGGGGATATTAGGACCAATAGCTCGATGGTAACATGAAGACGCAGGGACTTAGACAGGTTCGGGCCGCGATGTGCGTAATACCCTACGTCCAGTGTTCGGGGTTGTATTAGGGTTTGTGGAATGCTGCGAAAAGAAGAGTCTCCCTATGGGTCTTCCTACGCCTCCTTTATATAGACTAGGAGTCGTAAGGGTACAAGGAATGGTATGCTCGGGTTGTTTTACAAGGAAGGAGGTCGGTTAAGATCCCTAGATATCCGGGCTTCTAGCTAGAGCCTCTCGTCCTGATCCACTGGAGATCCTTTCCGCGCACAGCCGAGTCCTGCACGCCAAGTAGTCGTAGCCGAGTCACCGAGTAGGGTAGTCTCCCGGGTTCGGGGACCCCACTCGGCAGGGAGGTACATAGATCTACCTCCGTCAAGCCCCCGAGCGCCGGAGGGCCGAGTCGAATTTGTGATGCCGAATGAAGTCCTTCGGTGCTCTTTATAAGTGTTCGTCATTATTGCAGATCCAGAACGGGATGGGGCGCATCCGTTGGGTGTAGCCCCCGAGCGTTGGAAGGTTTCGGAGAAGCAATT
The DNA here is from genome assembly GCF_016808335.1 of Panicum virgatum. Classification (NCBI taxonomy): domain Eukaryota; kingdom Viridiplantae; phylum Streptophyta; class Magnoliopsida; order Poales; family Poaceae; genus Panicum; species Panicum virgatum. The sequence goes on along the minus strand of NC_053146.1, from coordinate 16,617,178 downwards.
CGAGGGTCAAAGAACTGATCATTAACTCCTGTCTGTCCAAATGCCTGAGCATCCAGCCAACGTTCTTGTTATGCCGATCCCCTGAGGGTACCAGCCTTTAGCCACCTCAAGAGAGCTGTAGTGATCGAACCCGACTAGGTTACCGCGACCCTAAAACCCTGGGTTATGTCGCTGGAACTTTCCGAGTAGTTCCAACGTCTGGGCCCTTAAGCCCTGGTCAAGTCACAGAGACTCGCCGGGTTGTATATGGCGCCGAGGCCCCGAGCAGGGTCGCTGGCGGAGTCACAGAGACACGCCGAGTGGTCACGGCGTCCGGGCCCTGAGGCCCTGTCTAGGTCACGGAGACACACCGGGTCGTGGATGGCGCCCAGCCCCCGAGTGGGGTCGCTGGCGGAGTCACGGAGACACGCCGAGTAGTCACGGCGTCCGGGTCCTGAGGCCCTGGCTGGGTCACGGAGACACGCTGGGTCGTAGATGGCGCCCAGCCCCCGAGCGGCGTCGATGGCGAAGTCCCGGAGACGCGTCGAGTAGTGACGGCATCCGAGCCCTGAGGCCCTGGCTGGGTCATGGAGACACGCCGGGTCGTAGATGGCGCCCAGCCCACGAGTGGGGTCATTGGCGGAGTCATGGAGACGCGCCAAGTAGTCATGGTGCCTGGGCCCTGAGGCCCTGGCTAGGTCATGGAGACACGCTGGGTCGTAGATGGCGCCCAGCCCTCGAGCAGGGTTGTTGGTGGAGTCACAGAGACGCGCTGAGTAGTCACGGCGTCCGTGCCCTGAGGCCCTGGCTGGGTCACGGAGACACGCCAGGGGTCGTAGATGGTGCCCAGCCCCCGGGCAGGGTCGCTGGCAGAGTCACGGAGACGCGTCGAGTAGTCTCGGTGTCTGGGCCCTGAGGCCCTGGCTGGGTCACAAAGACACGCCGGGTCGTAGATGGCGCCCAGCCCTTGAGCGGGGTCGCTGATGGAGTCACGGAGACGCTCCGAGTAGTCACAGCGTCCGGGCCCGGAGGCCCTGGCTGGGTCACAGAGACACACCGGGTCGTTTCTAGGAATATTCGGAGCATATTCGCATTATGGTGAAAATCCAACCGCCATTTCTTCTACGAGGATCTGGCACGCCTGACAAAAGAGCAGGGTTGTCAAAGACAACGGTAAGAAGAAAGTTACCGTTTATCCCGCTTTATCCGCCGTAAGATTGCCAGCCCGATCTGATTCGGCCGTTGATTTCGGATTTGCCCATGTAGGCCTCCGATATTTAAAGAGGGGAGGCGGCACGGAGCGGCCACCCTGTTCCCGAGCACTCCAGAGCTTTCCGCTGCCTTGCCAACTTGGCGAGTCTCTAGAGCTCTCGGCTTTCTTCTTCCTCGCGATTTCCTCCCCTCGCCTGAACCTCACCGCCGTCGCCATGGCCGCCACACCTGCCGCGTCGGTGTCCTCGACCTCGAGGAGCTCCGGAGAGGCTCCACCTCCATCGTCGTCCTGGCAGAAGTGCTTGCTCTAGGAGAGCGACATCCAGGACATGGTGGAGCGCGGCATCCTCCCGGAGAAGCAGATCTCCGGGTGGTGATACGGGGAGGAATTCCCGTCGGAGGACAGGAACCAGACAGTCGTCTTCAAGTCCTTCTATGAGAAGGGCTTCGTGCTGCCCATGGGGGCCTTCTTCCGCGGGCTTCTTCACTTCTACGGGCTTGAGGTAACTCATCTCAAGCCCAACTCAATTGCCCAGATCACCATCTTCATCCACCTCTGCGAGGGGTACTTGTGGATCGCTCCCCACTTCAACTTGTGGCGGGCTCTATACCGCCTCAAGGGACACCCGTCCAACGTTCGCAGGAATGTTGTGGGCGGGGCCGCCTTCTCGCTGCACCAGGGGAGCGTCTACCCCGATTTTGAGCTCCGCGACACCAACAAGGGGTGGGCGCGGGAATGGTTCGTGGTGGCGAACTCGGCACCCTGCCTCCCGGCACGCACCGGCCGCGTGCCGGAGTACAAGGTGTGCTGGGAGGAGCCGCCGACCACCGAGGAGATGGCGCAGGTGGAGCACCTCCACAAGGAGATCGCCGACTTGTCGGCGCAAGGTCTGACGGGGGTTGCGGTGGCCATCTCCATCTGCAGACGGCTCACACAGCCGATCCAGGAGAGGGTCCACCCGGCCTTTGAGTACTGGGGTCATCAGGACCCGACCTGGGGACATGAGTGCAAGGTCCCCCGGGAAGAGATCGCGAACCGGGTCGCCCGCATCATGGCGGGGTAGATCCAAGACAAGGGGTGCCCAAAAGCCCACTGCATGAAGCGGCCGACCGACGCCGTAAGTTTTTCTTGAATCCTCCGAGTTGTTTTCTCTGTTCTTGCTCTGTTTCTCCGAGCGCACCCGTTGGGTTGTAACACAACTCGGATCCTTTGCAAGCCAAGGTCCTGGAGTACTAGTCCCCCGCTCCTCTGCCTAAGGGGGACCCTGGCAAGGATGCTGCCGCCCCCGCCGAGCTACGCCAGCCGGCGGAGGAGGAGGTTGTTGGTATTTCTTAACATTCACAGAATAATCCGCAAGCGTATGGAGATACCGTTGTAGCACTTCACCCGTGAGTATTCAAGGGTATCGTATTTCCACGGAGAATGGAGGTACTAGCCTTCTGGCTGGTTCATCCAAGGACAAACAAGAGGTAGGTAGGTGAGGATAGAGAGGATCCCTGTGGCTTAGAGTTCTAGCAAAGATAGGTTCTACCTCCACTTGCTTACTTCGGACACCGGCTTACTCCTGGTCTACCAAGAGCATCCGGCTATTTGCTCTACACCCAACCCTGACGTGGGGGACTACAAAGGACGGACAGGGCTATCACCACCTGCCGCCTACCCCGACAGACCGTAGAGAAGGTATGCAAACAACAGTATCCTCTAGCCTAGACACCACATTTATGCTAGCGATTACTACTCTAGCCCCGACTCCGTCCAAGACTCGAGCCATTAGACTAGAGCACCCGTCACGAGGACGGACGATGATCCCGTAAGCAAATAAAGAATAAAACTTACTTTACTAAAAGACTAACTACCATAGAAGATCACGAATACTTACTTAAGAAAGGAAGCATCCATCGAGGTACAAGTTGGAGAAGTGCGCCGACAGGCCAGCACCCCTCCGAACTAACCCTCACTCTCTCTCCCCATTTCTAAGCACTACGAAGGTAGGGCTTCGCCTTGGAGTGGAGCTTTGTTCTTCTTGTTGTGTATTGAATGGGGGGCTCCCCTCCTCCTTATATAGCCCTCCAAGGGTGGATCCTTGAATCAACTTCCGAGGTAGGACCATTGTTGGCGCTCCTTAAGTATCCATTTTATCCCCTATTTAACTTTGATAATGGCATGAATTTAATATCAAAATCACTAACCATCCTAACCTCGGCCCAATTATTGGTCATTTTTGCGTTTGCACATATATTTTGGAGGTACTTCGTTTTTGCAGGTTTTTGACCAATTTTGGAGCATAAAATGGTGAGGCCCACGATCACGCGATGACACGAAGAAAGATGAAGGCCAAAGCCCGAACAAAGGATCAAAGGCCATGATGATTAGAGGCCCGTTCATGCACATCCACCCTCCAATGAAGCCCAAAAGACAAAGCCCACAAGATAAGATCAAGATACTTCGGGGCTAAGCAAAGCAAAGAGATATTTAAGGAAGGATTTTCCATCCTATCCTTCTCCTCGAAGAAATCTTGAAGATAACGACATCTAAAGGGGTGCAATCGTGAAAGACATAAACTCTAGAAGATTCCAGGAGACTTGGGGAGAAAGTTGAGCACAAGCCGGCGAAGGAAAGTGCTAGGCCGGCCGACCTAGACTCATTGGGCCGGCCGGCCCAGACCTTTTTTAGGTCGGTTCGACCTCCCCTTTGACCGAGGGTTCCCTGAGGCTATTTAAAGACCCCTCCCCAAGGTTCACGGAGAGATCAATTCGGGAGACTATGCCAAGGAGCAGAGAAGATAAAGGGACACCTCTCGGAGAGCCGAGGGTCGTGCTAGTTGTCTAGGGTTTGCCCTAGCCGACGTGGGAACCTTGCAAGGAAGACCACGTCAGAGTTCTGGAGCTAGGATCATCAAGATCAAGGTAGGGCCCCGGTTGTGATCTTGTGATGTACTATCATTCCTGGTGAAGTTATTTGTGTTTTCGAATGTTTAGCGACCATGTTCTCCTCTTTCGATTTCGTTCTTTTCTTTGGGTTCACTTCATCCTAGATCTATTATCGAGATAGATCACTTAGCATGATCTTGTAGTCATGGTGGCTAGAGGTTCATGGTGGAACTACCAAAGGGGGTTCGACTTGCTTCAGGGTATCTTGTTGAAAGGGGTGGCGTCGTGACAGGCCGTTGCCACTTAGTAGGTGGGGTATCGAGGGATCGGAATGGAGATTTTGGGTTTAAAGAGGCTTTTCATTGAGATTCACATCTATCTTACTTCACTTTATCTAGCTGGAACTACAACATATGCATGATCTAGGTGATCTAGATTGGTTATCTCTAACTTTCTCTTGCTACCTTCGGTGTTTGTCGTGTTTTTAATAGATTAGATTCATTTTACACCACATCAACACAAAGGAATCTCTATGCTAGTAGATTGTTTCTTGTCTCTTTGGTTCCGTGAATTGATAAACCTTGGGGAATACTCTAAGGGAAAAGCTACACGAAACCGTGCGCTTGCGGTATATAAATCGGGGGTGCTAAGGAGCGTCAACAAGCTTTTCTGGCGCCATTGCCGGGGAACCATCGATTTAAGATCCAATCTTACTTGCATTCGTAAATATTTCTTGATTTTTCTTTTTGACCTCTTTTTAGATCTCGTATATATTTTTTTTTCACTAACCCCTAACAGGAGATGGACGGGAGCCTCTCCAACAAACCCGAAAATTTTGTGGATGATCCAGAAAAAATTTACAGGCAAAGGAGACGAGAGGCACGATCAAGGAAGCCGGAACTAGTAGATCCAAAAGTTGAAGCCAACGATTCATCGTCTTCACCTCAAGCAACTCCACCAACAAGTCCAAAGGAGGCATCACTTCACCAAGGGATGGCGCTACCGGAGCCAGAGCGTACGATCGGAGAGCTATGCACTCCGGACGTTCGGGACTTGCCGATCCAAAATCTCGACAACATCGGAGTTCCGTTCGAGATCAAGACTTGAATCATAAGAATGGTGCAAAGCTCGCCCTTCACTGGAAAAGAAGACACTAATCTACACCTTCAAGCGTTCCTCCAACTATACCGCACCTTCGACATGCAAGGGATGACTCAAGATCAAATAAGAGCGAGGCTCTTTCTGTTCTCTCTACTTGGGAGAGTGCTGCAATGGTTTCATTCTCTACCACCGCACACGGTGCAAAATTGGGAGTCCTTGATGAAAGAGTTCATGACGGAGTTCTACTCGCCGGGCAAGACCCAGATTCTGCGCAACAAGATTGCAACATTCGCGCAAGCCCCGACGGAGACTATTGCGGAAACCTATGAGCGCTTCAACTACTACATCCGCGCCGTACCTCATCACAAGTTCTCAAGGGAAGATGTGGTCCAGAAGTTCTATCAAGGCCTCACTACTGCATCAAGGGGGATCATTGACGCATCGGCCGGAGGATCTATCATTGAGCTCACGCCTACTCAAGTTTTCAAGCTATTCAAGAAGGTGGCGGACAATGATGCATGGACATCATCGGGGCGCCTACAACCACTCCAAGCCGTGGGCGCCGCGAAGAGTATATTACAAGTGGAACGCGAAGAAGTGCTAGAAGGGAAGATCGACTCACTCATGAGAAGGTTGAAGAAGATGGAAGTGGAAAAGAGAGAAGCCCAAGCTATCGATTTGAAGGTGGCCGAAGCAAGGTCTACATGTGAAGAATGTGGAGAGTACGGCCATGTGCAAAAGAATTGCCCGGAGGAAGCCAAGATGCTCGACTACATGAAGAAGGGAGAATGGATTCCGCCGACGAATTTCCGCTACGGGCAAGGTAGACCCCAATTTAATGCAAGCTCTTCCATTCAAAACTCGGTGCCTCTTCGTATACAATTGAAGGAGTTCATGGAGGAGCAAGGCAAGATCAACAAGGACACCGTCACCAAGTTCAAGGCTATGGACAAGATCTTGGAGAACATTGATGGCAAGGTGACGGAGGTCGGGAGCTCTAACCTTCAAGTACTCAACATGATGAAGATGCTAGAAACACAAGTAGCCCCGCTCGCCGGATGCCTATCTAGCAACGAAGGAAAATTGCCCGGGCAACCTCAAAGTCCGGAGACGGCTAAGGCAATTCAAACTCGTTCGGGAAAGGAGACCGAAGAACCCGAACATGCTGCGGGAGCAAGGAAGCCTAAGCCAAGAGTTGAAGTGGAGACCATCATCAAGGAGAAGGCACCTACTCCTATGCCAAAGATAGTCACCGAAGAGCCAGAGTTTGAGCTAGATGATATAGACACAAAGATTATACCGCCAAGGCCACGATACTACAAAGGTAAACATGAAGATGAGCAATTCAACAAATTTGTTGACATGGTACGCAGTTTGAGCATCAATATGCCGCTCTTGGATGCTCTACAAGTTCCGACGTATTCTCGCTACTTCAAAGACATCATGGGAAACAAGTGCGAGATACCACCAAGCACTGTCAAGCTAACCGAGGAATGTAGCGCGGCAATCGCTAATGAAGCTCCTGAAAAGAAGAGGGACCCCGAATGTCCTACCATCCCGTGTTCCATTGGATCTCTTATGTTCGAAAGAGCACTTTGTGATCTCGGTGCAAGTGTGAGCGTCATGCCAAAGAATGTGTTCGAGAAGCTACGCTTACCAGAGCCGGAGCCCACCGCCATGTGCCTAGAGTTAGCGGACAATTCTGTTCGCTATCCTTTGGGAATTGCCGAAGACGTGCCCGTGAAGATTGGAGAACACTTAGTCCCCGTTGACTTTGTGATTCTCGATATGGGAGAAGGGAGCAAGGCGCCTCTCATACTTGGGAGGCCTTTCCTCAAGACCGCAAGGGCGAACATCGACGTTGGCAAGGGGGAGATAAAGTTCGACATCAATGGCACCACAAGCGAATTCAAGTTTCGTCCACACCTCGAGGTATGCAACATGATCAATGTCAAATATGTTCCGCCTCACCGCCGTGTCACAGATGAGAAGCCAAAGAAAGAAGAGGAGCCGAACAAGAAGGAAGCGAAGAAGGAGATAGAAGTCATCGCGTCCATCGCGACAAAGAAGATCGTTGCAGCCGTCAAGAAGAAAGCTAAAAGCCCGCCTATGAAGACCAAAAAGAAGACTAACATAGAAGACAAACCGCACCAAGGATTGTGCGGAAGTGGGTACCCAAGACTGCAGCGCCATCACCGAGCGTTGGTCCGAAGTGAAGAAGAAGAAAGTCTAGCTATAGACTATAAATGAAGCACTTCGCGGGAGGCAACCCGTTCATCGAGTCAAGAATAAAGCTGCCGGGAGTTCAACCCATTTGTCGAGTCAAGAATAAGCTGCCGGGAGGACAACCCGCGAAAAGTTTAGGTAAGTGAGTCGAGAATTTTGCTACGCCAGAACATGATATACTTTTGAACAATTGGTAGTTCGGTCAAACAATTCGATTTGGATTTTATTCGCTCGGTCATTCCGATGTTATTTCTTATTTTAAACCAATGACATGAGCCATCCTATGATTTATTTGCCTCTTCTTGAGAAAGCCATATACAAAATTCCATACCTATTTTTGGCGACCGTCCTGTCCATGACGGCCGGACCAAGTTGAGATAAAACACACGAGTAGAGCCGCACTATGTTTATATTACTTAAATTCTTGATGCGTAGGTTCGCACAAACATAGAGAGAATTTTCAGTTTCATTACCATAGGACTAGAATTTTCCTAACCTTAATTATTCTCTTTTTCAAAATTCTCTCCCTCATTAGAACCTAAACCCAAGACCCACGGTTGAATTCGAGATTGTTCGCTATCAATTCATGAAAGTGAACGGTTCCAGTGCAACCAAAATTAATGTAGTCGGGAAATATTTTTCGACTTACAAATGTAAAGATGTTTCAATTCCCCTCTAATTATTCATTTAAACTCATTGCATGCTTTGAGTCAATTCTGAAATTTCAAAGTTAGAGGAGGATTAAACATCTAAGCATGATTTGGAGAGGGTTTATGTGCTTGATTAACACCCATTGATCAAAGTGAGTTCACGGGAAAGAGTAGTGCTCTCTACCTACCACCACATGCAAATAATTCAAAGGAGGGAGCAACCATGCATGGGAAGGACATGTGATTTTCAGCAAAGATAGCACCATGTGATGAATGATTAAGCATGGGACAAGGTGAATGACACAAAGTGGAGAAATAATGTTGCAAGTGGACATCAAAGGCAAAGAAGGAGTGGTTCACAGGATTTGGATGGTGCAAAGCATGCAAGATGTACTGGACAGAAGCAAATAATTGCATCAGGAAGCCTCCAGAGAAAATTGAAGTGGAGAGGAGCCAGAAATGCCCTAGGCCGGCCGGCCTGGCCCCTATTTAAGCCCTCTGGTGCTCCCCTTTGGCAGCAAGGAGTCACCATGAGTGGCCTCATGAAGTTCATCGCCGGGAGGAGAAGGATGCATTCATCAACATCCGACGCATCGGCAAGTTCTTCACGGAGGCACTCGGTCTCCGAGTCTCCGTGGAGCATGGAGGAAGACAACCCCGCACCGAGGAGCGACATGTTGCTCCTTGGTGGGATGAGAGACCCGATAAGCTCCTCCTTGAGATTCACCGAAGGGATGCCACCTCCTCCACGGCGTTCGACAAGGTCATCCGCACCACCACCATACAGGCCCAAGAATTCAGAATATGGGTTTATTATCTTGTCGAAGGAAGAAGAAGAAAGGCTCAAGTTCATGAAGGGAAGACTACGAGCAAATTATGATTTTGATGATGAAGCATTGGTGAAGCTGGGATTTCATCATGACATCTATGAGCTATTGGAGAACATCGGTTGGAATTTATTTTCCGACGGTGTCACGGTTGATATGCAAGAAGAAGTGGCTCTTGAGATGTTCATGACATTAGGAAAATCAACGGAAGTGGTGAATGATGAAGAAGTTTCATGTCTGAAATTTAGGCTCAAGAATGAAGAGAAAATAATCACCTATGGAGAAATAGGAAGCTTGGTCGGATTCAAAAATAATGCATATGAAATGGTGCAAGTTGAAGATGGAGAGCTTGATGAATTTTGGACAAAAATAGCAAAAGATGTCAACCGCCAAAGGAAGAATATAAGTAATGTGATCCTCCAAATATTCCACTCTTGGTTGAGCAAGAGAATTCTCGGGAGGATGAGAGAATCGAAGGTCACCGACCAAGAATTAAATTGGATGTATGCTGCATTGGTGAAGAAGAAAGTAATTGATCCCACCAACATCATGGTTGAAAGGTGGCTTTGTGAAGCATCATCCGGCACGGGAGAAGTTGGTTCAGGATGTTATCTCACAATGATAGCCCGAGCCATGAATCCGAGGTTACGAGTGATCCAAAAATTTTATGTCCCGGGAAGAGATATTGGGATTGATCATTTGAGGTAAGGCCATTATATCGGAGGGGATGAAAAGAAGGGATTTACTATTTCTGAGGTGGATATTTCCCTCCCCGATCAAAGGCTGAAATTATTTATAAGAGGGAGGACTGATTGGCGAGTTGAAAATATTGGAAAAAAGGTGAAGAAATCAAAACGAGGAAGGTTAATTGAAGGGACATCGGCATCGGCACAACAAGAAGACTTGGAAGTAAACCTTCCACCGCCAAGTTCTGCTTATTGGAGGAATGAATTTCAAGGTGCATCAAGTGGACAGGGATACCCGCAAGGATGGACGAGTCAATGGGAAGGAAGCCAAGAACAAGCATGGGGGCACGCTGCGGCGGCACCCCCACCATTTAGCAACTACGGCTACCCACCCTCGTCATATCAAGGAGAGATGCCCGACCTGTCATTTGGAGCACAATATTTTGACCCCACCATTTATTGATCTTGGTTTAGCATTACTTATGGAACTTACTTTCTTAATTCTGAGACTTGTTTAATTTTGAGAGCATGTGCTTAATAATTGTGGGGAAGTATTTAACTTGTATCTACCTTCCACTTTGAAAAAGCTGGTTACAACTTGAATTATTAATTGCAAAATATATTTTTTTGGGAGCATTGTGTTTTCTCGTGTGTGATCAAGTGCAGGGATTGGACACTGAAAGGCAGCGCTGATTTTTATCAAAGACTTACTTGAGGACGAGCAAGGTTTAAGCATGGAGGGAATGTTGGCGCTCCTTAAGTATCCATTTTATCCCCTGTTTAACTTTGATAATGGCATGAATTTAATATCAAAATCACTAACCATCCTAACCTCGGCCCAATTATTGGTCGTTTTTGCGTTTGCACATATATTTTGGAGGTACTTCGTTTTTGCAGGTTTTTGACCAATTTTGGAGCATGAAATGGTGAGGCCCACGATCACGCGATGACACGAAGAAAGACGAAGGCCAAAGTCTGAACAAAGGATCGAAGGCCATGATGATTAGAGGCCCGTTCATGCACATCCACCCTCCAATGAAGCCCAAAAGACAAAGCCCACAAGATATGATCAAGATACTTCGGGGCTAAGCAAAGCAAAGAGATATTTAAGGAAGGATTTTCCATCCTATCCTTCTCCTCGAAGAAATCTCGAAGATAACGACGTCTAAAGGGGTGCAATCGTGAAAGACATAAACTCTAGAAGATTCCAGGAGACTTGGGGAGAAAGTTGAGCACAAGCCGGCGAAGGAAAGTGCTAGGCCGGCCGGCCTAGGCTCATTGGGCCGGCCGGCCCAGACCTTTTTTAGGTCAGTTCGACCTCCCCTTTGACCGAGGGTTCTCTGAGGCTATTTAAAGACCCCTCCCACTTCAACTTGTGGCGGGCTCTATACCGCCTCAAGGGACACCCGTCCAACGTTCGCAGGAATGTTGTGGGCGGGGCCGCCTTCTCGCTGCACCAGGGGAGCGTCTACCCTGATTTTGAGCTCCGCGACACCAACAAGGGGTGGGCGCGGGAATGGTTCGTGGTGGCGAACTCGGCACCCTGCCTCCCGGCACGCACCGGCCGCGTGCCGGAGTACAAGGCGTGCTGGGAGGAGCCGCCGACCACCGAGGAGATGGCGCAGGTGGAGCACCTCCACAAGGAGATCGCCGACTTATCGGCGCAAGGTCTGACTGGGGGTTGCGGTGGCCATCTCCATCTGCAGACGGCTCACACAGCCGATCCAGGAGAGGGTCCACCCGGCCTTTGAGTACTGGGGTCATCAGGACCCGACCTGGGGACATGAGTGCAAGGTCCCCCGGGAAGAGATCGCGAACCGGGTCGCCCACATCATGGCGGGGTAGATCCAAGACAAGGGCTGCCCAAAAGCCCACTGCCTGAAGCGGCCGACCGACGCTGTAAGTTTTTCTTGAATCCTCCGAGTTGTTTTCTCTGTTCTTGCTCTGTTTCTCCGAGCGCACCCGTTGGGTTGTAACACAACTCGGATCCTTTGCAAGCCAAGGTCCTGGAGTACTAGTCCCCCGCTCCTCTGCCTAAGGGGGACCCTGGCAAGGATGCTGCCGCCCCCGCCGAGCTACGCCAGCCGGCGGAGGAGGAGGTTGTTGGTATTTCTTAACATTCACAGAATAATCCGCAAGCGTATGGAGATACCGTTGTAGCACTTCACCCGTGAGTATTCAAGGGTATCGTATTTCCACGGAGAATGGAGGTACTAGCCTTTTGACTGGTTCATCCAAGGACAAACAAGAGGTAGGTAGGTGAGGATAGAGAGGATCCCTGTGGCTTAGAGTTCTAGCAAAGATAGGTTCTACCTCCACTTGCTTACTTCGGACACCGGCTTACTCCTGGTCTACCAAGAGCATCCGGCTATTTGCTCTACACCCAACCCTGACGTGGGGGACTACAAAGGACGGACAGGGCTGTCACCACCTGCCGCCTACCCCGACAGACCGTAGAGAAGGTATGCAAACAACAGTATCCTCTAGCCTAGACACCACATTTATGCTAGCGATTACTACTCTAGCCCCGACTCCGTCCAAGACTCGAGCCATTAGACTAGAGCACCCGTCACGAGGACGGACGATGATCCCGTAAGCAAATAAAGAATAAAACTTACTTTACTAAAAGACTAACTACCATAGAAGATCACGAATACTTACTTAAGAAAGGAAGCATCCATCGAGGTACAAGTTGGAGAAGTGCGCCGACAGGCCAGCACCCCTCCGAACTAACCCTCACTCTCTCTCCCCATTTCTAAGCACTACGAAGGTAGGGCTTCGCCTTGGAGTGGAGCTTTGTTCTTCTTGTTGTGTATTGAATGGGGGGCTCCCCTCCTCCTTATATAGCCCTCCAAGGGTGGATCCTTGAATCAACTTCCGAGGTAGGACCATTGTTGGCGCTCCTTAAGTATCCATTTTATCCCCTGTTTAACTTTGATAATGGCATGAATTTAATATCAAAATCACTAACCATCCTAACCTCGGCCCAATTATTGGTCATTTTTGCGTTTGCACATATATTTTGGAGGTACTTCGTTTTTGCAGGTTTTTGACCAATTTTGGAGCATAAAATGGTGAGGCCCACGATCACGCGATGACACGAAGAAAGATGAAGGCCAAAGCCCGAACAAAGGATCAAAGGCCATGATGATTAGAGGCCCGTTCATGCACATCCACCCTCCAATGAAGCCCAAAAGACAAAGCCCACAAGATAAGATCAAGATACTTCGGGGCTAAGCAAAGCAAAGAGATATTTAAGGAAGGATTTTCCATCCTATCCTTCTCCTCGAAGAAATCTTGAAGATAACGACATCTAAAGGGGTGCAATCGTGAAAGACATAAACTCTAGAAGATTCCAGGAGACTTGGGGAGAAAGTTGAGCACAAGCCGGCGAAGGAAAGTGCTAGGCCGGCCGACTTAGACTCATTGGGCCGGCCGGCCCAGACCTTTTTTAGGTCGGTTCGACCTCCCCTTTGACCGAGGGTTCCCTGAGGCTATTTAAAGACCCCTCCCCAAGGTTCACGGAGAGATCAATTCGGGAGACTATGCCAAGGAGCAGAGAAGATAAAGGGACACCTCTCGGAGAGCCGAGGGTCGTGCTAGTTGTCTAGGGTTTGCCCTAGCCGACGTGGGAACCTTGCAAGGAAGACCACGTCAGAGTTCTGGAGCTAGGATCATCAAGATCAAGGTAGGGCCCCGGTTGTGATCTTGTGATGTACTATCATTCCTGGTGAAGTTATTTGTGTTTTCGAATGTTTAGCGACCATGTTCTCCTCTTTCGATTTCGTTCTTTTCTTTGGGTTCACTTCATCCTAGATCTATTATCGAGATAGATCACTTAGCATGATCTTGTAGTCATGGTGGCTAGAGGTTCATGGTGGAACTACCAAAGGGGGTTCGACTTGCTTCAGGGTATCTTGTTGAAAGGGGTGGCGTCGTGACAGGCCGTTGCCACTTAGTAGGTGGGGTATCGAGGGATCGGATTGGAGATTTTGGGTTTAAAGAGGCTTTTCATTGAGATTCACATCTATCTTACTTCACTTTATCTAGCTGGAACTACAACATATGCATTATCTAGGTGATCTAGATTGGTTATCTCTAACTTTCTCTTGCTACCTTCGGTGTTTGTCGTGTTTTTAATAGATTAGATTCGTTTTACACCACATCAACACAAAGGAATCTCTATGCTAGTAGATTGTTTCTTGTCTCTTTGGTTCCGTGGATTGATAAACCTTGCGGAAATACTCTAAGGGAAAAACTACACGAAACCGTGCGCTTGCGGTATATAAATCGGGGGCGCTAAGGAGCGTCAACAACCATTTGTGGATAGTATAAGCAGTGCGGTGGGAGTCTGCATGCCAAAGATGGGCCTGTTTGGGCCCAGTAGGGGGTCGGGCGACCCAGTGGCTCGGCCGGCCCCAAATGGTGCCCCCTCAGGCCCTCCTTCCTCTGGACAACTGGTAGGTGGGCCCTGGTGCTGCTCCTTTGTGTTCCCTTGAAGTTTTGTATGGTTTGGAATGTCATTTGGCCCTTGGATCCTTGTATCTGCCTCTGATTTGTCAGAAGTGTCTTTTTTACTTGGACTTGGGGTTTGAATTGATTTGTGGTGTGGCCCTCCAATTCTTGTGGTCTCATACAATGCTTTGAAGTGTACTTTTGTCTTTGTTTGAGCACAGTTTTCCTTCGTTTGCAGACATGGTCTCCTGAAAATAGTGATTCACCAAAACTTGTGGAAATGATTAGTATTAAACTCCTATCTCTAGTTTGGTGTTTGTTTTGTCACTGTTCTCTAAAAGAGTTGACGGTAAGATATGGCACTTAAGGACCGTCAACAATAACCCCACACTTAGCCCTTTGCTCGTCCTCGAGCAAAGGTTGAAGGACTAAGGTGGATGCAACTCCCATGATGTAACCTGCATACAATTCATTCCAAACTTCTTCTAATCCTTGTGAATCTTTTTGAGTGGCTACCATGCTTTCTTGGGTAATTGAAGAATGGAACAATGCAGATTTCAGGTTCCTAACTCTTCTTGCTCAGAAACTTGGGTTTTTATTTTTGAAAAGGAAGAATATACTTGCTCCTCAAATTAAATTCTCGAATCATGTTTTTTTGTGTAGTTCCTTACCAAGGCAAAGTTGCTGCCTTCTTTTCTCTTATCATCTAATCAGGCTTATGTGGAGCTCAGGGTAGGAGTAAAGAGGCATGCTTGCTTTGCTTATGTTGCTAAGTCAAAGACTAGATCCAAGAAGAAACAAGACATAATCCTTGATCAAGATGTGCAAGTGTGTGGTTATTTTTTTTCTTTTTGAGTGGATGGTGTGTAACACCCTAATTTAAATTCCAGCATTTAATAATAAATTTAATTGGCTTTATTTAATTTTCTAAGGATTATTGTGTTAGTCTAGCATTTAATCTAAATTTTGTCCCTTAAGTAGTTAAAATTTTAACGTAGGTTTAATTTTGTTGTTGCATCATGCTGGAGCATTTCTTTATTTGTTTGAGTGAATAAGTTTTTGGATTCAAATTTTGTTTGAATTCAAATAGGTTTGTTTGAGCTAGAGTAGAAAAGAGAAGGAAAAGAAATAGAAAGGAAAACCCTTACCCAAACTCAACCCAACCCAAAACCCAAAACCGGCCCAGCCAGCTTTTCCCTTCTCTCCCTCAGCGCCGCAGCGGCCCAGCGCACTCACGTCCCCAGGGTCCAGCACCGCGGATTGCCCCGCCCGCGCAGCGCGCACCCCGACTGACTACCTTGGCCCACCTGCAGGTCATCTTCTTCCTCGCGCCACGCCTCCCTGCCGCTGGACCAGCCTCGCCGAGTCCCTCTTCTCTGCGCCGTGGACCGCCCGACCTCCGCAGGCCCACCGGCCAGCCAAACCAGCGCCTTCCTCCTTCTAGAACCAACACCCGAGCTCGGGATCACGCGGAGCAACGGCTCGATCCGTTTTCCCCACGCGGAGCCCGCCTCGCCCGTAATCCTCGCCAACCTTCCTTCCCTCACCCACGCGCCGTGATCGTCGGACCTGTTTCCTTTTAACGCTCCCCTGGCCATCCTTTGCGCCGCACCCGCACAAACCCGCAGCCCCGAGCCCGAGTTTCGCCCACCACTCTGCTCCGCCGCACAGAGCTCGCGCTCCGCCGTCGCGGCCACGTCGCCCTGCCGCGCCACCAACCCTGCCAAGCTCCTCCAGAGCTCCGCCCCGAGCCAAGGCTTCACCTCGAGCCCGATTCCCCCGACCCGACCCGCGTCCTCGCCTTAATTTGGCCGAGATCCGACGCAGGTGAGCTCGGCCGCCATCTCGGTTTTCTCGCCGCCGGTGGCCCGCACAACCCACATAGGTGGATTACACGTGCTACTAGCTCTCTGCCAGGCCAAACTGCACCCCATTTCGAGCCTGGGAACGCCAGTTAGGCGAGCTCCGGCGAGCTCCCAGCCGCGCGCTGCCGCGGGAGCTTTGTCTCCGGCGTCAGCGCCGCCACCCGCGCGCACCGTCCATCCTGGGCCGCCCGATCTTGATTCAACGCGCTAGATTAGATCAACTTACCCCTTCGCCCGGAGCCGACGGATTGCGATCCAACGGCCCAAATATAAACTTACCGCATCGGCCTGTAACTTTTGCTAAAGAGACCCTGCCCTTTATGGATATCAACCCGCAGTCCTGCTCAGTGTTAAAGTATTCCCAAAAAGGCCCAGAACTTTACACGAAGCCCCCTGGTTTTTCTAGAAATAGGACCCGCCGTCCATAGCTGTTGTTTTTACGCGTTAGACCCTAGATTTATCCTTTAATTACGTTTAGACCCTTGGTTTTTGCAAAAAACCCCCTGGAACTTAGTTTTTCTTGCAGATAAGCTCCTAGAACTTGTTTTAAGCCTAGATTTTGCGTTTTAGCTCCGTTTTAGGCGTTCTTTGTGTCCATGCGAACGTTGTAACGCATAGAATAGTTTTAGCTTAGTTTTTCTTGCTGTTTTTATGTATTGATGTACTGTTTCTTAGTTTTGTTAGTGTTTTCTTGTATGCTTATTGTTGTGCCTTGTTTTGGCCATGTGTTCGTGAGTAGACGCTGATCCATCTGAGGAGCCCCAGTACCAGTACCCGGAGCAGCTGTCTTCCGACCAGTTTGAGTAGCAGCAGGAGCAGTACGAGGAAGGCAAGTATAATATGAACAACCTATCACTTTTAAATACACTTTCATACTGCATTTTAATATTGTATGCCTGTAAGGATTTCCTAGCCACATTTATCCTTTATATAATTACCTTGGGTTGCATTTTGGTTAGTTGTGCTAGGTGCCGCACTATAACACACTTGGTCCTTTTTAATTAATTTGATTAATGGTATATGCAACTTAATTCTGAGAGTGGCCCTCTGTGTGGCTTGAGTGGCTCACATCTCGTTAAAACTGGTTTTGTTAGAAACATGGTTTAGGGGGCCAGCACGGTGCTTACTGCTGGGTTGGCCACTCTCTATAAGGACCGGTTCATAGAGCGACAACCTGGGACAACAGCGCTACCACAAGACTGGAATGGGACGGTCTTGGCTTACTAATTAGGCCATTTTGGTTCGGGAGTAACTTACCGACGGGGCATGGGGGGTGGTGAGCTTCAATGGTGGCCAGGCTACGAGGCTTAGTCTGCGTACCCCTCGAGGTGGTTACCATCGTTGCGGAGCCTGATTCCTTAGCGGTTACACCTTACCAACGTGTCCTTTTTAACGGCCTCGTAGTGAGTCGCTAGTCATCGCACCTAAGGAAGTGTGATGAACAACTAGCGTAGCTCACGACTTGTGGGTAAAGATGTGCAACCTCTGCAGAATGTAAAACTGGTATACTAGCCGTGCTCACGGTCATGAGCGGCCTAGATCCTCCTTTTAATTAGTGGGGTTGTCTCCTTCCGACGAGGGAGGTGCCTCTCGGGGTTACCTTGGTGGTTTCGGTTTGGTTCTCAGTAGTAACATGATTAATCTTGATTAATTACTATGTAACTGGGTTTATGGTAATTCATCAACTTGTAGTAAATAGCTTTAATAAAATTTTGCCAAGACTTAAAAGCTAATGCAGTCAGTTAGCCAACCTTAGATTCTCATAGTTTGTGTTATACTTGTTGAGTACAAGTTGTGTACTCACTCTTGCCTACTCTACTCTTTTTCCTCTTGGGGATACTCTACTGCTGCTCAGTTCCTACCGACGCGAGGGAGTTCACTCAGCGCTACCAGGACTACGAGGACTTCTAGGCGTTCGTCTCCCAGTCGACGTCCCTGTGGCGCCCTGCTTCCGAGAGCTTCTCGTATATGTTTTTACGCTTCCATTTACTCTGTATCAGACATTTTGTCATTAATGTAATAAATAACATTCGTATTCGCTTTATTATATCTTTTTACGTGATATGTGCTATGATATACTGTTCATTCTATTGTATATACAGTGTGACTTGATCCTGGCACGTATATGATTGCTCGGTTTATGTCCTTTTATAAACCGGGTGTTATAGAGTGGTATCAGAGCCATATCGACTGTAGGACGAAGCCTAGATAGAACTGGTCGAGTTTTAGGACTTCTTCTCTCCGAATCCTTGCCGGTTGAAACTATTTTACTATTATACCCCTTGAATTCTATGACTTTTACTCGTCTTGCCTTGATTTCTCTCTCTAAAGAATAGTTTTCGTAGACTTTGGCCTGAATCAGTCATCTGACCACCATGAGTATGAGATAGGTGACCCTTTTATAATAATACGATAGCACGTTCTGCGACGTGTTGTGTTAGTCGAGTTTTGTGTTAAACTCGGCTAAGTTGTGAAAATTGTCTGCTTGTTATTATGCTACATGTTTGATTTGGATTTTTGAATGATTGCATAGCTTTGTAGTTTAAATTTGTTTAAAGAAAATCACTCTGATGTTAAAGTTAATTAATTAATAAAATGAGTTAGATCGTTGGGGGTAAAACAGTCCACTCTATACTGTATATTTTATCATGTCTAAGTCTTTTCCGCAAAAGCGTTATCCTATTCGTCTAAATTATTCCTGCAATATCTTTGCTCATACATCTTTTGTTCAAATCAGATGGTGAACACCAGGAGCACCGGTTCCGGTTCTGGCCAGCAGCAGGGTCAGAACAACCAGGGTACCGGGATGCCGATGCATCCACCCTTGTCTCTGGAGCAGTTCTTTCAGCTCCAGATGCAGATGATGGCCACCCTGAACAACACTGTTCAGGCACTGCAGCAGATCCACACTCAGCCTCCACCGTCGCAGCCCCGCGACAGGTGTGCCGAGTTTCTGAGGGGTCACCCGCCGATGTTCTCTCACACGTCCGACCCTCTTCAGGCTGACGACTGGCTCCGTGCAGTGGAGCGTCAGCTGGACATCGCCCAGTGCGATGATCAGGAGCGAGTCTTGTACGCAGCAGGACAGCTGCGAGGGGCAGCTTTGGATTGGTGGGAGTCCCACCCAGTTCAGGACCGCGAGGCTCTCACCTGGCTCCAGTTCCGAGAGCGGTTCCGCAGCCACAATGTCCCCGCGGGCGTTATGAAGATGAAGCAGAAGGAGTTCCTTGCACTGAAGCAGGTAATCTCAGAAATAATCATTCATTGTTTCCTTTTGAGCTAATACCCCCTTGTTCTATCTTTCTGAGTCATGAATTAATCCTTCGATAAATATATCTGTCTTTTTCACTTCAGGGGACTATGACGGTCACGGAGTATCGTGATCGTTTTCTGCAGCTTGCTCGCTACGCCCCTACCGAGGTTGCGTATGACCGCAAGAAGCAGGAGCACTTCATGGAGGGCCTTGAGGACTACCTCCAGTACGCGCTGCTCAACCTCCGCTTCGACGACTTCAACCATCTGGTTGACAGCGCGCTCAACACGGAGCGCAAGCACTTGGAGATGGAGGACAAGAAGAGGAAGATTGTCCCCGTTGCTTCCGGCAGCAACACTCATCCTCGCCTCCAGCCGCCTCAGTAGTACCAGCAGCAGCAGTACCGACCTCCCCAGCAGTACCAGCAGAGGCCGCAGCAGTACCTGCCTCGACAGCAGCAGGCAGGTCAGGGCCCAAGGTTACCGGCACCTCCGGCTCGTGCTGCTCCACCAGCTCCGCCAGCACCTCAGGCTCCACAGCAGGCAGCTCCTCCTGCCGGACAGCAGGCACCTCCTCGCACATGCTTTCACTGCGGCCAACCGGGGCACTACGCCAACGCTTGCCCCCGGAAGGCGCAGGCGGGACAGCAGGGGCGCCCAGCTCAGCTCAGGGCGCCACTTCAGGGCAGAGTGAACCACGTGACGGCCGAGTCAGCGGCCGAGGCTCCTAACATGGTTATTGGTACGTTCATGGTCAACTCCCACCCAGCTACAGTGCTTTTCGATACTGGTGCTACTCACTCATTCATCACCAAGTCATATGTTGAGCAGCATAGTTTCTTTACCACCCCATTAAAGAAGTATCTGCTAGTCTCTTCACCGGGAGGGGAGTTGAGATCCCATATTGTTAGCCCTCGAGTCAGTATAGCCATAAGGGGGGCAACGTTCAGTGCTGATCTGAGGGTGCTAGACACCAAGGGTATTGATGTGATTCTGGGAATGGATACTCTTGCCAAGTGGGGAGTCAGAATTGATTGTGCTCGTCGAGCAGTTCACCTGACAGCATCTGATGGCCAAGAGGTGACAGTCAGTGCTTCAGAGCCCTCGGGATTTCTTCATCAGATGGAGGCTAGACCCACGGATGGTATTCACGTGGTGTCTGAATTCCCGGATGTCTTTCCTGGATGATTTGCCAGGTATGCCGCCTGAACGCGACATCGAGTTTTCTATTGATCTTTTGCCTGGCACTGCTCCTATTGCAAAGCGGTCCTACCGCATGGCACCTATAGAACATGAGGAAGTTAAGAAGACTATTGATGAGTTGCTAGCCAAGGGCTATATCCGTCGCAGCTTCTCTCCTTGGGCTTTTCCATTGTTGCTAGTAGATAAGAAGGATGGCTCGAAGAGGATGTGTGTCGATTATCGGGAACTGAATACAGTTACTATCAAGAACAAGCATCCACTGCCCCGTATTGAGGATCTCTTTGATCTGCTTCGAGGTGCTCGTATATTCTCGAAGATTGATCTGTGTTCGGGTTATTTTCAGCTGAGGTTCCGTCCTGGGGATATTCCGAAGACGGCATTCACATACAAGTACGGGCTATATGAGTACACGGTCATGTCCTTCGGCTTGACTAATGCCCCAGCTTTCTTCATGCATCTGATGAACATGGTTTTCATGGATTATCTGGATGTCTTCGTGGTGATCTTCATTGATGATATTCTGATCTTCTCCAAGACAGAGGAAGAGCATGAAGAGCATCTGAGGCTCATGTTGCAGAGATTGAAAGAGCATCAGCTATATGCTAAGTTCAGCAAGTGCGAGTTCTAGATTGACGAGGTTCCATTCCTCGGTCATATCATCTCCAAGGGAGGTATTGCAGTTGATCCGAGTAAGGTGAAGGATGTGCTCGAGTGGGAGACACCGCAGACGGTGAAGGAAGTCCGGTCATTCTTGGGCTTAGCAGGATACTATCGGAGGTTCATTGAGAATTTCTCCAAGATCGCGAAGCCTTTGACTTCTTTGCTTGAGAAAAATGTGGCATTCGTTTGGACTGATGAGCGTCAGAGGGCCTTTGATGAGCTGAAGAAAAGGTTGACTACGGCGCCACTCCTGACCCTGCCAGACCAGACGAAGAGGTTCACAGTATATTGTGATGCTTCGAAGGATGGTCCAGGGTGTGTTCTGATGCAGGAAGGTAGAGTGATTGCTTATGCTTCACGGCAGCTACGCCGGCATGAGCTGAACTATCCCACTCATGATCTTGAGTTAGCCGCAGTTGTGCATGCTCTGAATATTTGGAGGCACTACTTGTATGGGCAGCGGTGTGATATCTACACTGATCACAAGAGCCTCAAGTACATTTTGACGCAGAATGAGCTGAACATGCGGCAGAGAAGATGGTTAGAGTTGGTCAAGGACTATGACCTGGAGATTCACTATCATCCGGGTAAGGCCAATGTTGTAGCAGATGCTTTGAGCAGAAGGAGCTATGTCAACATGGCCGTGGCTTTCCAGATGCCTCCAGAGTTATGCGAGGAGTTCGAGCAGTTGAGTCTGGGCTTCTTGCATCATACCTCCAGTGCAGTGTTTGAGGCAGTACCGACTCTAGAGTCAGAGATCAGGCAGCATCAGAAGGAAGATGAGAAGCTGCAGGAGATCCGTGAGTTGCTCAAGAAGGGCAAGCCTCCACACTTCAGAGAGGATGATCAGGGTACCTTGTGGTACAAGAACCGGATCTGTGTGCAAGATGTGAATGATCTCCGGACGTTGATTCTAAGTGAGGCCCATGATACAGCTTACTCTATTCATCCGGGCAGCACGAAGATGTACTATGATATGAAGGAACGTTTCTGGTGGTATGGGATGAAGCGTTCAGTGGCAGAGTACGTGGCTATTTGTGACACCTGTCAGCATGTCAAGGCTGAGCATCAAAGGCCAGCAGGTCTGTTACAGGCTTTGAAGATTCCAGAGTGGAAATGGGAGGAAATCACTATGGACTTCATTGTTGGATTGCCTCGTACTCAGAAAGGGTACAACTCCATATGGGTAGTAGTGGATTGTCTGACGAAAGTTGCTCACTTCGTTCCAGTGAACTCTACTTACTCCGGTGCTAGACTTGCAGAGTTGTATATCTCTCGGATAGTCTGCTTGCATGGTGTGCCCAAGAAGATTATATCAGACAGAGGATCTCAGTTCACTTCACGGTTCTGGGAGCAGCTCCACGATTCGTTGGATACGAAGCTATGTTTCAGTACCGCCTATCATCCTCAGACAGATGGGCAGACAGAGAGAACCAACCAAGTGTTGGAAGATATACTGAGAGCTTGTGCCATTCAGTACGGTACTAGTTAGGATAAGTGCCTATCATATGCTGAGTTTTCATATAACAACAGCTATCAGGCCAGTCTGAAGAAGTCCCCCTCTGAGGCATTGTATGTCAGAAAGTGCAGGACTCCTCTCTATTGGGATCATATTGGTGAGAAGCAGCTCTTTGGCCCTGAGATCATAGATGATGCAGAACAGATGGTTCAGGCTGTGCGAGAAAATCTGAGGATTGCGCAGAGCAGGCAGAAGAGCTATGCAGATGGCAAACGGAGAGATCTGACCTTCAGTGTCGGTGATTATGTGTACCTGAAGGTGTCTCCGATGAGAGGAATCCGCAGATTCAATGTCAAGGGGAAGTTAGCACCTCAGTATGTTGGTCCATTCAAGGTGCTAGAGAGGAAAGGCGAAGTTGCTTATCGCCTGGAGTTGCCCACCAGCCTCTCAGGAGTCCACGATGTCTTCCATATATCCCAGCTGAAGAGGTGTCTGCGAGTAACCGAGGAGCAGGCACCACTGGATGGAGTAGATGTGCAGGAAGATCTGACTTATACTAAGCATCCGGTGAAGATTCTGGAGACATCCGAAAGGGTTACTCGGAACAAGTGCATCAAGATGTGTAGAGTTCAGTGGAGTCACTACAGTGAAGCTGAGGCTACTTGGGAGCGAGAAGATGAGCTGAGGAAGACATATCCAGATCTCTTTGCTAGCCAGCCCAGCTAAATCTCGGGGACGAGATTTCTTTAAGGGGGTAGGGTCTGTAACACCCTAATTTAAATTCCAGCATTTAATAATAAATTTAATTGGCTTTATTTAATTTTCTAAGGATTATTGTGTTAGTCTGGCATTTAATCTAAATTTTGTCCCTTAAGTAATTAAAATTTTAACGTAGGTTTAATTTTGTTGTTGCATCATGCTGGAGCATTTCTTTATTTGTTTGAGTGAATAAGTTTTTGGATTCAAATTTTGTTTGAATTCAAATAAGTTTGTTTGAGCTAGAGTAGAAAAGAGAAGGAAAAGAAATAGAAAGGAAAACCCTTACCCAAACTCAACCCAACCCAAAACCCAAAACCGGCCCAGCCAGCTTTTCCCTTCTCTCCCTCAGCGCCGCAGTGGCCCAGCGCACTCACGTCCCCAGGACCCAGCACCGCGGACTGCCCCACCCGCGTAGCGCACACCCCGACTAACTGCCCTGGCCCACCTGCAGGTCGTCTTCTTCCTCGCGCCACGCCTCCCTGCCGCTGGACCAGCCTTGCCGAGTCCCTCTTCTCTGCGCCGTGGACCGCCCGACCTCCGCAGGCCCACCGGCCAGCCAAACCAGCGCCTTCCTCCTTCTAGAACCAACACCCGAGCTCGGGATCACGCGGAGCAACGGCTCGATCCGTTTTCCCCGCGCGGAGCCCGCCTCGCCCGTAATCCTCGCCAACCATCCTTCCCTCACCCACGCGCCGTGATCGTCGGCCCTGTTTCCTTTTAACGCGCCCCTGGCCATCCTTTGCGCCGCACCCGCACAAACCCGCAACCCCGAGCCCGAGTTTCGCCCGCCACTCTGCTTCGCCGCACAGAGCTCGCGCTCCACCGTCGCGGCCACGTCGCCCTGCCGCGCCACCAACCCTGCCAAGCTTCTCCAGAGCTCCGCACCGAGACCAGGCTTCACCTCGAGCCCGATTGCCCCGACCCGACCCGCGTCCTCGCCTTAATTTGGCCGAGATCTGACGCAGGTGAGCTCGGCCGCCATCTCGGTTTTCTCGCCGCCGGTGGCCCTTTGGCCCGTCCTGACCACGTGGAACCATCGCAGGAGCCCCCCGAGCCGAACCGCGGAGTCCAGGCATCCGAAGATCCGCCGCAGAACCCCCTCCGCGAGCGCTGCCCCCGTTCCGCCGCCGGTCAGCGACGCCATCAACTTCACCCGGCCTTCTTCTTCGATCCAAACCTTGGTGAGCACCGCTGGAACCTCCCCGTCCTTTTGCTCTGGTTAATTTCGACCGTGGCGCATCCTAGGTCCCGGTACATCGCACGCCGGCGATGCACCGCCGCCGCCGCCGCGCCATAGCGAAGGCCCTGTCCCGCGGCGCTATAGCCGTGCTGGAGCCTCCAGTAGCCGCGCCATGCTCTGCGCGTGTGCCCTACTTCCTTAGCACCCCAAGTCGAGCTGGTAGCGCACGCAAACGCGAACATAGATGGGTCTCGCCGCCGCCAAACCCGCCCCCTCTGCTGCGCGCACCACCATACCCTCCGCAGACCTGCACAACCCACATAGGTGGATTACACGTGCCACTAGCTCTCTCCCAGGCCAAACTGCACCCCATTTCGAGCCCGGGAATGCTAGTTAGGCGAGCTCTGGCGAGCTCCCACCCTGTAACACCCGGTTTATAAAAGAACATAAACCGAGCAATCATATATGTGCCAGGATCAGGTCACACGTATATACAACAGAATGAACAGTATATCATAGCACATATCACGTAAAAAGACATAATAAAGCGAATACGAATGTTATTTATTACAATAATGACAAAATGTCTGATACAGCGGAAGCGAAGTACAAAATACGATAAAGCTCTCCGAAGCTGAAGCAGGGCGCCACAGGGACGTCGACTGGGAGACGAACACCTAGAAGTCCTCGTAGTCCTGGTAGCGCTGGACGAACTCCCTCGTGTCGGCAGGAACTGAGCAGCAGTAGCGTAGCCAAGAGGAAAAAGTAGAGAAGAGACAAGAGTGAGTACACAACTTGTACTCAACAAGTATAACACAAACTATGAGGCTCTAGGCTGGCTGACTCAACTGCAGTAGCTTTTAAGTGTTGGCAAAATTTTATTGAAGCTATTTACTACGAGTTGATGAATTACCATTATCCCAGTTACATGGTAATTAATCAGAATTAATTATGTAACTACGGAGAACCATACCAAGACCACACCACCAAGGTAAACCCCGAGAAGCACCTCCCTCGTCGGAAGGAGATAACTTCACTAATCAAAAGGAGGATCTGGGCCGCTCATAACCGTGAGCACGGCTAGTATACCAGTTTTACACTCTGCAGAGGTTGCACATCTTTACCCACAAGTCATGAGCTACGCCAGTTGTTCATCACACTTCCTTAGGTGAGATGGCTAGCGACTCACTACGAGGCCGTTACAAAGAATCTCGTTGGTAAGGCGTAACCGCGAGAGATAGGTCAGCGACGATGGGGCCCACCTCACGGGGGTACAAGCACAGGAGCGCAATCCAAGCACAGACCAGCCGGAGGAGCAGGGACCATTGAAGCTTACTACTCTTGCCCCGCAGGTAAGTTACTCCAAACCAAAAAGACCTAATTAGTAAGCCAAGTCTATCCCATTCTAGCCTTGTGGTAGCGCTGTTGTCCCAGGTTGTCGCTCTATGAACCGGTCCTTATGGAGAGCGGCCAACCAGGCAGTAAGCACCGTGCTGGCCCCCTAAACCATGTTTCTACAAAAACCATCTTTTAATGAGACGTGAGCCACTCAAGCCACACAGAGTGCCACTCTCAGAATTAAGTTCAAGTAAACCATTAATCAATTTAATTAAAAAGGACCAAAGTGTGTTATAGCGCAGCAACCTAGCACAACTAACCAAAATGCGACCCAAAGGTATATTTAAAGGATATAAACTGGCTAGGAAATCCTTAAAGGCATACAGTATTAAAATGCAGTATGAAATTGTAATTAAAGTGATAGGTTGTTCATGTTATACTTGCCTTCCTCGTACTGCTCCTGCTGCTGCTCAAAGTGGTCAGAAGACGGGTGCTCCGGGTACTGGTACTGGGGCTCCTCAACTGGATCAGCGTCTACTCACGAACACATGGCCAAAACAATGCACAACAATAAGCATACAAGCAAACTCTAACAAAAAGCTAACGAACAGTACAACAATACATAAAAACAGCAAGAAAAACTAAGCTAAAACTATTCTACTCGTTACAACGATCGCGTGGATATAAAGAACGCTAAAAACGGAGCTAAAACGCGTTTTCTAGGCTAAAATCAAGTTCCAGGGACTTTTCTGCTAAAACCGAGGGCTAAAACGTAATTAAACTAAAGATCCAGGGTCTAACATGCAAAACTGCCAAGGGTGGACGGCGAGTTATAATTTAAAGAAACTTAGGGGGTTCGGTGGAAATTTTTGGGCCAAACTGCAACTAATTCAGAGTAAGGATGGACCGCGGGTTAAATCAGGGAAAGGGCAGGGGCTCTTCAGAAAAATCTACTGGCGCTGACCGTTTTGTGGTCTGTTTGACCTCGGCCCTATCAGATCTCAGCCGTCCGATGCAGATCCGGTGGCTCAGGACGCGAGGCGAGGGCTGCGGTGGTGCGGGGTCGCCGGTGTGCGGTGTCCGCGGCGGAGCGCCGCCGGACTTCACCGAAATGGTGTTCCCGGGATCGTTTCGACTCGTGTTCAGGTCGGGGAGCGAGTGTGCGCGACAGCGAACCCTCCTGGGCACATCCAAAGAGCGGGTCAGGGCTCGGTGAGGCATGCCGCGGTGAGGGGCGGTCCTAGGTCGCCGGTGAGCCGTGGTAACGTGGTTCCGGCCCGAAATTGGGTCAAGCTTTGCTACGGGAAGCAACCATGCGGCACGGGTGAACTTCTATAGTACCTAACACGACCTATGGTTTCGCAGGGCGGCGGGTCGTCCACGGCGTGGCGGCGCTGCCAAGCAACGGCGAGGAAATCCCCGCGCGCGCAGAGGGAGGAAGGAAGGGGCACAAGGGCTGGCGAGGGTCCTTACCTCCTCGTGAAGCTCCTACGGTGGTCTAATTCGGCGCGGAAGGAGCGCAGCGGCCGATCCTCGTCGGCTCGGCGGCTCGGTGGAGATCCGGAGAGGAATTCCCGTGCGTGGCGCGGGGTAGAGGGAAGAAGACGCGGCCGGTGAGGATTCCGATCCTGCGGCGGTGCTCCTGCAGCAGCTCGTGGTAGCAGCGGCACTGCAGAGTGGCCGGACCACGGTAGCGCAGGGGCACGGCGAGGCCGAGCGGCGCGGGCTGGCGCTGGATCTCGGCTGGGACTGCGGCTAGGGTTTAGGGCGGCAGGATGGGAGGCGTAGGGTGGCAGCGGTTGTGTTTAAAGGGGAGAGGCCGGGAATTTCGGCTGTGCGTGCCCGGGTTGGCGTAGCGCTGCTATCGCGGCGGGCCGGTGCAACGCGAGGGAAGCGGATCTTGGCGTGATCCAGCCCCGATGTGGCACTTCTAGAAGGAGGGAGGTGCTCCGGAGGCTGGCCTGTAGGTCCAGGCACTAGAGCGGGGGAGGCGGGGCCACGGGTCAGCGGAGAGCGGCGCCACGGAGCGGAACAGAGGCGCGGGCCGGGCGTCGCGGCGAGGAAGAAGGAGCTGCCAAGTGGGTCCGGCGCGTCAGCGAACGCAGAGACACGTGGGCGAGTGCGGTGCGGGCGAGCAACGCCGACAGGTGGGCCCGGGTGCGCAGGGAGAGAGGGCGACGCGCGAAGCGAGCTGGGCCGAGTGGCGTGAGGCAGGCCGGGGAGCGGGCTGAGGCAGGCCGCGGTGTGGGCCGTGCGGAGTTGGGCCAAGTGGGAGGCGATGGGCCGAGCGCGGAAGGGGGTGAGGGGGAGAAGGGTTGGGCCGGTTTGGGCTGTTGCTAGGTTTTGGGCTTGGTTCTTTTCTAATTTCTTTCTCCTTTCATTTTCTACTTCAAACAAAGTTTGAATTCAAATCAAAATTTGAATTCAAACCACACTCAAAATAATTAAAACTATGCACCAGCATGAATGCCACACCAAAATTTAAACCTATGATGAAATTTTATTTACTTAAGGAACAAAATTGAATTAAATGCCATACTAAACGCAATAAACCTTAGAAACATAAATAAAGCCAATTAAATTTATTGATAAATGCTGGAATTTAAAATTAGGGTGTTACAGACCCTACCCCCTTAAAGAAATCTCGTCCTCGAGATTTAGCTGGGCTGGCTAGCAAAGAGATCTGGATATGTCTTCATCAGCTCATCTTCTCGCTCCCAAGTAGCCTCAGCTTCACTATGGTGACTCCACTGAACTCTGCACATCTTGATGTGCTTGTTCCGAGTAACCCTCTCTGATGTCTCCAGAATCTTTACCGGATGCTCAGTATAAGTCAGATCCTCCTGCACATCGACTCCATCCAGGGGTGCCTGCTCCTCGGGTACTCGCAAACACCTCTTCAGCTGAGATATATGGAAGACATCATGAACTCCTGAGAGGCTGAGAGGTAACTCCAGGCGATAAGCAACTTCGCCTTTCCGCTCTAGCACCTTGAATGGCCCCACATACCGAGGTGCTAACTTCCCTTTGACATTAAATCTGCGGATTCCTCTCATCGGAGACACCTTCAGATATACATAATCACCGACACTGAAAGTCAGGTCTCTCCGTTTGCCATCAGCATAGCTCTTTTGTCTGCTCTGTGCAATCCTCAGATTCTCTCGCACAGCCTGGACCATCTGCTCTGCATCATCTATGATCTCAGGGCCAAAGAGCTGCTTTTCACCAATCTGATCCCAATAGAGAGGAGTCTTGCACTTTCTGCCATACAATGCCTCGAAGGGTGACTTCTTCAGACTGGCCTGATAGCTGTTGTTATATGAAAACTCAGCATAAGACAGGCACTTATCCCAGCTAGTACCGTACTGAATAGCACAAGCTCTCAGCATATCCTCCAACAGTTGGTTGGTTCTCTCTGTCTGCCCATCTGTCTGAGGGTGATAAGCTGTACTGAAACGCAGCTTCGTATCCAATGAGTCATGGAGCTGCTCCCAGAAGCGAGAAGTGAACTGAGACCCTCTGTCAGATATGATCTTCTTGGGCACACCATGCAAGCAGACAATCCGAGAGATGTACAACTATGCAAGTCTAGCGCCGGAGTAAGTAGTGTTACCGGAATGAAGTGAACAACCTTCGTCAAACGATCCACTACTACCCAAATAGAGTTGTACCCTTTCTGAGTACGAGGCAATCCAACAATGAAGTCCATAGTGATTTCCTCCCATTTCCACTCTGGAATCTTCAAAGGCTGCAATAGACCTGCTGGCCTCTGATGCTCAGCCTTGACACGCTGACAGGTGTCACAAATAGCCACGTACTCTGCCACTGAACGCTTCATCCCATACCACCAGAAACGTTCCTTCAGATCATAATACATCTTCGTGCTGCCCGGATGAATAGAGTAAGCTGTGTCATGGGCCTCACTCAGAATCAACTTCCAGAGATCCTTCACATCTGGCACACAGATCCGGTTCTTGTACCACAAGGTACCCTGATCATCCTCTCTGAAATGAGGAGCCTTGCCCTTCTTGAGCAACTCACGAATCTCCTGCAGCTTCTCATCATCTTTCTGATGCTGCCTGATCTCTGCCTCTAGAGTCGGTACTGCCTCGAATGCTGCACTGGAGGTATGATGCAAGAAGCCCAGACTCAACTGCTCGAATTCCTCGCATAACTCGGGAGGCATATGGAAAGCCACGGCCATGTTGACATAACTTCTTCTGCTCAAAGCATCTGCTACAACATTGGCCTTGCCCGGATGATAGTGAATCTCCAGGTCATAGTCCTTGACCAACTCTAACCATCTTCTCTGCCGCATATTCAGCTCATTCTGCGTGAAAATGTACTTGAGGCTCTTGTGATCGGTGTAGATATCACACCGCTGCCCATACAAGTAATGCCTCCAAATCTTCAGAGCATGCACAACTGCGGCTAACTCAAGATCATGAGTAGGATAATTCAGCTCATGCCGACGTAACTGTCGTGAAGCATAAGCTATCACTCTGCCCTCCTGCATCAGAACACACCCAAGACCATCCTTCGAAGCATCACAATATACCGTGAACCTCTTCGTCTGGTCGGGCAAAGTCAGGACTGGCGCCGTAGTCAACCTTTTCTTCAGCTCATCAAAGGCCCTCTGACGCTCATCAGTCCATACGAAAGCCACATTTTTCTCCAGCAAAGAAGTCAAAGGCTTCGCGATCTTGGAGAAATTCTCAATGAACCTCCGATAATATCTAGCTAAGCCCAAGAAAGACCTGACTTCCTTTACCGTCTGCGGTGTCTCCAACTCAAGCACATCCTTCACCTTGCTCGGATCAACAGCAATGCCTCCCTGAGAGATAACATGACCGAGGAATGGAACCTCGTCAATCCAGAACTCGCACTTGCTGAACTTGGCATACAACTGATGCTCTCTCAGCCTCTGCAACACGAGTCTCAAATGCTCCTCATGCTCTTCTTCTGTCTTGGAGAAGATCAGAATATCATCAATGAAGATCACCACGAAGACATCCAGATAATCCATGAAGACCATGTTCATCAGATGCATGAAGTAAGCCGGGGCATTAGTCAAGCCGAAAGACATGACTGTATACTCATATAGCCCGTACTTGCAGGTGAATGCCGTCTTTGGAATATCCCCAGGACGGATCCTCAGCTGAAAATATCCCGAACGAAGATCAATCTTCGAGAATATACGAGCACCTCGAAGCAAATCAAAGAGATCCTCAATACGGGGCAGTGGATGCTTGTTCTTGATAGTAACTGCATTCAGCACGCCACCGCAGGAGCTCTGTCTCCGGCGTCAGTGCCGCCACCCGTGCGCACCGTCCATCCTGGGCCGCCCGATCTTGATTCAACGCGCTAGATTAGATCAACTTACCCCTTCGCCCGGAGCCGACGGATCGCGATCCAACGGCCCAAATATAAACTTACCGCTTCGGCCTGTAACTTTTGCTAAAGAAACCCTGCCCTTTATGGATATCAACCCGCAGTCCTGCTCAGTGTTAAAGTATTCCCAAAAAGGCCCAGAACTTTACACGAAGCCCCCTGGTTTTTCTAGAAATAGGACCCGCCGTGCATAGCTGCTGTTTTTACACGTTAGACCCTAGATTTATCCTTTAATTACGTTTAGACCCTCGGTTTTTGCAGAAAACTACCTGGAACCTAGTTTTTCTCGCAGATAAGCCCCTAGAACTTGTTTTAGGCCTAGATTTTGCGTTTTAGCTCCGTTTTAGGCGTTCTTTAGGTCCACACGATTGTTGTAACGCGTAGAATAGTTTTAGCTTAGTTTTTCTTACTGTTTTTATGTATTGATGTACTGTTTCTTAGTTTTTGTTAGTGTTTGCTGTATGTTTATTGTTGTGCCTTGTTTTGGCCATGTGTTCGTGAGTAGACGCTAATCCATCTGAGGAGCCCCAGTACCAGTACCCGGAGCAGCCGTCTTCCGACAAATTTGAGCAGTAGCAGGAGCAGTACGAGGAAGGCAAGTATAACATGAACAACCTATCACTTTTAAATACACTTTCATACTGCATTTTAATACTGTATGCCTGTAAGGATTTCCTAGCCACATTTATCCTTTATATAATTACCTTGGGTTGCATTTTGGTTAGTTGTGCTAGGTGCCGCGCTATAACACACTTGGTCCTTTTTAATTAATTTGATTAATGGTATATGCAACTTAATTCTGAGAGTGGCCCTCTGTGTGGCTTGAGTGGCTCACATCTCGTTAAAACTGGTTTTGTTAGAAACATGGTTTAGGGGGCCAGCACGGTGCTTACTGCTGGGTTGGCCACTCTCCATAAGGACCGGTTCATAGAGCGACAACCTGGGACAACAGCGCTACCACAAGACTGGAATGGGACGGTCTTGGCTTACTAATTAGGCCATTTTGGTTCGGGAGTAACTTACCGACGGGGCATGGGGGGTGGTGAGCTTCAATGGTGGCCAGGCTACGAGGCTTGGTCTGCGTACCCCTCGAGGTGGTTACCATCGTTGCGGAGCCTGATTCCTTAGCGGTTACACCTTACCAACGTGTCCTTTGTAACGGCCTCGTAGTGAGTCGCTAGTCATCTCACCTAAGGAAGTGTGATGAACAATTAGCGTAGCTCACAACTTGTGGGTAAAGATGTGCAACCTCTGCAGAGTGTAAAACTGGTATACTAGCCGTGCTCACGGTCATGAGCAGCCCAGATCCTCCTTTTGATTAGTGGGGTTGTCTCCTTCCGACGAGGGAGGTGCCTCTCGGGGTTACCTTGGTGGTTTTGGTTTGGTTCTCAGTAGTAACATGATTAATCTTGATTAATTACTATGTAACTGGGTTTATGGTAATTCATCAACTTGTAGTAAATAGCTTTAATAAAATTTTGCCAAGACTTAAAAGCTAATGCAGTCAGTCAGCCAACCTTAGAGCCTCATAGTTTGTGTTATACTTGTTGAGTACAAGTTGTGTACTCACTCTTGCCTACTCTACTCTTTTTCCTCTTGGGGATACTCTACTGCTGCTCAGTTCCTGCCGACGCGAGGGAGTTCGCTCAGCGCTACCAGGACTACGAGGACTTCTAGGCGTTCGTCTCCCAGTCGACGTCCCTAGTGGCGCCCTGCTTCCGAGAGCTTCTCGTATATGTTTTTACGCTTCCGTTTACTCTGTATCAGACATTTTGTCATTAATGTAATAAATAACATTCGTATTCGCTTTATTATATCTTTTTACGTGATATGTGCTATGATATACTGTTCATTCTGTTGTATATACGTGTGACTTGATCCTGGCACGTATATGATTGCTCGGTTTATGTCCTTTTATAAACCGGGTGTTACATGGTGTATGAACTCTTTTTTATGAACCATCTCTCTCCTTTATTTTTCATGGATGTGGGCTATCTTTTTCTCTCTTTTTTTTCCTTTTTTTTGACATGCCTTATGGGCATGTGGCATACCTTCTTTGGGTATGCATCTTTTTTCTTCTTCTTTTTTTTAACATGCTCGGCATACCTTCTTTGGGTATGCATCTTTTTTCTTCTTCTTTTTTTTAACATGCTCTATGAGCATGTGGCATACCTTCTTTGGGTATGCATCTTTTATTTCTTTTTGCACAACCCACATCCCTGACGGTGACTTTGGAGAGAGAGAGGGGGTCATGGTATGACTTGGAGTTTTATTTTGTGGTGGATGGAAATGCTTACTATCTTCCAGTGTAGAAGCATAGCATGTGAGTGGATGTGTACGTGATCTTGATCATGGGAGTATTTAAAGTTTCTAACAGGGGGTCATAGAATTTGACAAAGCTCAAAGCAATAGACAAGCTGAAAAAGTCATAAGGTTTTTTTTCATGATGCTCAAACTTTGGATCTGGTAGGAATTTATACTAATTTGAGGAGGCAAGCTATTGTTGTTGTTTTTTTTAAAAGAAACCCCAAGTACTTTGCAAGGAAGAGCATGGTTCCATTCGTCTAATCGTATCACATTAGTCAATTACTTAGAGAGCATGTGTCCCTATGAAAATAATTGTTCACAAGAACTGGAAAGAATGCAAGGAATAAAGAGTATGCAAGTTTGTTCATGGAAGTGCATGGAATGCATAAGGTGATTGACAAGTTTCATTGAGTTTATTTTCATTGATTAGCACAAAATCATTTAAACTCAAGAACTTAGGGAGTATGAGGAGTGTGTTCGCACATACCATCGTTGACGAGGAAGAAGAGGGAGCTGAAGGAAGTCAGAGGTGGTTTGGTCGAACCAAAGGTTCAGCCATCCCTCCTTTTGGATTCCTTCTATCCTGTTCTTTAGCGTGCTGGATCGTCGATGTTGTGCACATGTTTGGGGGAGAGATCTCGAATGAGTTTGCAATTGGTGATGTTAGAGATCTCCCCCAGACTTATTCTTGTACCTGTCTTTATTCAAAAGAAAAAAAAAGTTGGAACAAGAGGGACTCTGCCGGGGTTGAATACCGGGGAGTTAAAACTTTATTGAATCAAAGAATGTTTTTATTTGGAGAACTAAATTTTTATTTTATTTTATTTTGTATTTTTATTTTATGTTATTGTATATATTTTTACTCATGTCAAGCTAAATGATGTGTAACTAAGCAGGGTGGAAACATGAGGCAAGGATGCACGAGTTGTGTGGAATACTTACCTGGAAGAACTTGCCAAGCGATGAACAAAAATTCAAAAGTTAAGCGTTATATACATGAAGCAAAGCTTTGCATTCATTCAGCTTGGTTCCTCGTGCATCTGTCTTCTTGTCGGACCAAGGAACGCTGTGTTGGAGTTGGAATTATGTATGCATGTCCTTGTTCCTTCCCCTTTTTTTGTTCCTGCAAAAGGTTAGTGGACAACAAATACTCGAGATATGCGTAAAATACTTTGCTTGGATTTGTTGTTCACATCCATGCTTTAAGGAAAGTTCAAATTCAAAAGATTCATATAGCATGGATCCCAAAATGCTTGCCATCTTTTTATTTAATTATTTTTTCGAGAGAGATTTGTTTTGAAAAGATTTTTTACTGTTCATCATTTTTTCCTTTTCAGAAAAGCTTAAACAAGGCTAAGATAAAACTGCATAACATAACAAAGAGGTATTTGACAATATACTCACTATGATCCTTGATAGGTCATCTGTGCCTCCTTTGCATGTCATGCAATTTTTGTTGAAGTTCATCCCGAGCCTTGGTTTATATATATTTACATACACATATTCTTAATTACACATATATATATATATATATACAAAGTGCCTCAAAAGTTTTACACAATATTATCATATTTGCTCATATTGTCAATGTACGACTCTCCGTCATAGTAGAATTTGCCATTTCTGTCGAGGACTTGGTCAACAATAAATCCGCATAAGGCTCCTTGAATCACCAGAACCCTTTCCTCTAGTATAAGTACATTGTGCATCGCCTCGACCTATGTAAAAGTGGGAATATTAATTACGACTATTTACAAGATGAGTTCAAACATTGACAAGTTTTCTACTTACTTCAAGCTTCCAATATGCAAAGTCCTTCCGAGGACTTACTAGACAGTGGATGTTCTCGCAAACATAGTATCTGCATAAATTATTGTCTTGTGCCTACCTCATACACTTTAAGAGAAAAGAAGTTATTAGGTATCTATATGAATATATAATAAATGTAATGAAATGTGCAAAGAATCATCCAGTACGTACCGAAAAATCTATCTTCAATTTTAATTCCTTGCTGTATTTACCTTTTTGATTTTGAACGAATTTTTTCCAAACCCTGTGAAAGATTCAGAACAATTAATTTGAAGTAATGAATGATTTCAAAGTAATGGTGATTGAGGGAGTAGTACTAGAATTACTTTTTCAAATGTCAGTCAGGTCTTTGTATTGTTGTGGATCCCTCCTCAATGAGTCCATAACTACCACTAAACTCTTCTCGAGGATTATAACAAGTAGTATCCAATGATCACTGCAAGATTATGCGGAGGCGATTCTTGATAGGGTTTAAACAATTCAATTATATAAAATTAGAAAGAGTTAGATGGTAGGAAACACTCACGCAAAGTTGTAAGGAAATAATATCTTGTACTTGTCATACTGAATGGATAAGTAGTTGTATAAGCTTTGAAATATCTTATCGGGCTTGTCACATAGATTCTTGCAATTCATAGTAATTGGTTGACGCAGCCGAGGTAGGACGACTCTTTTTTCCTGCAAGTTTGAATCTCCATTCTACATGATACAAAATAAAACAAGGGATCAGTAGGTTGAGGTCATGTAGTAAAATATGTTACTTATATATCTTAACGAGTAAAATATAACAAACACCACTTATAGAACCCACAAGCCGACCAATGAGATGTTGAGGGCATCCTGATGGTATAGTTGGTAAACTTCTTCCCAATTTATCCATATGATGGCCTCCCCCGAAAGAAATCATCATCTTTACACTTCGCGCCTTGCATGAAGATGCAATTGGCCATTGCAAGTGGCAGCATAGGCACGACATGGGGGAGAGTCCTGCCCTCCTTAAACTGCCATCTAACTTGGGCCTTTGGAATTTCCACTCCTCCTGCAACCTGAGCCGCCGTGAGGTTTGATGATTGCAAAAGGCTAATCAAGTCTTGTTGTTCCGGCCGTTGCACTATATATGAGTGGCTCTATTGTTTGAGTCTTTTGGGCTCTGAGCTATGGAACGTCGGACGACGATGACCTTGACTTCCTCTTCTTCTCGTAAGACTTGATAATCGTTTGGTCGTAGTCTGAAGACGGCTATTTCGGAATAAATTTTCTCTTATTTATTTCGCACATTCCAATAAAAAATTTCAAATTTCTCATATTTATTATTTTCTCCTTTTTTCTGGTTTCTTCAGTTTGAAGTGCCCTTTAACACATTGATCACTTATCCTCTGCATTCTTCAAGACTCATGTTCTAGGGTTTAATAGGAGACTCCTTTGTTTTTTCCTTCTGTTCCTTCTTCTTTGGAGGCTTCTTAACCGATGCTTGCTTCTTCAGCGGCTATTTTAGGGACAATTTGATCAGGATGGTAAAGATGGGAGTTGCAAGGATGACGGCCCAGATCATAAAAAGGATCCTTGTTGCTCGCAAGTACACTTCTAGCATCAGTTGCTTGGTAGTAATTAATCCTATCAGGAGGACGAGAGCTATTTAGAGATGAAGGCCAAATCAGAGTCATGATTTCTACGGGAAGATGGTTCTGGAACAGCTCTCACCCCCTATTTATAGAAGCTGGAAACCCACTCGAATCTAACCCGTGACGCTATAGACAAAAAAGTCACAAACCTAACAGGATAGATTCCCTCACATTGGTTGACATGTGATCAAACAGGAAATTGAGGACACTCCCTAATTTATTTCTGAGCGGTAGGTCAGGAATTTTTGATGTGAGGTATCGAATTAACCATTTTTTCAGGGATTTTATTCCAAAAAAAAGGTTTTTAGGTATTAGATTCGATTTTTCTTGTCTATATCATGAGGATGAAATATTTCGCCACGAGTTTATATCCTTAATTCCAAATCTTGTGATTTAGATTCAAGGCTTGGGGGTTGCGGGATATGTGTCACTAATGACTTGTTTTTTAAATTTTTTGGGAGATAAGGAAAAAGACTGAACTGACCCTCAGATTTATTATGTGATTCAGCATATGGCTCGAGGGCGACTCCATATGGAGCGTGAGTACATCGCGCACCATATAGAAGAAGATTTCGGGGGCTTGAGCACCTCATAGTCTTAGAGCAACTAGAAGTACTTGGAAGACTACTCGAAGAACTCGATGGAAGACTCAGAAGCACTCAATGGGACGTTCAGAGCACTCAAAGCACTCGAAGACGCCTTCAGAAGTACTCGTTTCCTGCAGGACTCAGCTACGAAGAGCTCGGGGGCTTGTCAGACCCGGGGTAGCGGAACTGATCATAGGTACAGAATGTTCTAGAATAAGGGATAACCCATGGATGTCCCTTATCCTATTGTAACTACCTGAATAAACGTAGAACTAGTTATAGTATAATAAACTACCCGACCCTGTTGAGGTAGGGCTCTATCAATACTCGACTAGAACTTTCCATGTAACCCTATCCCCCAGACTATATAAGGGCAAGCAAGGACCCCTCTGAAACATATATCATCTAAGGCAATACAAACAACCACACATGACGTAGGGTACTACACACCTCGCGGTCTAAACCTATCCAAATCTTTGTGTTTCTTGCACCATCGGGTTCCAGAACTAGTCAACCCCTTGCCTACAATCCTACTGTTTAGGGTATCCCTGAGTAGGCTTGGCGGCTAAACACCGACAAGTTTGGCAAGCGGTCACCATATGTTGGGAGGGTCCATACAAGACTATCAAGGTCATCTTCAGAAATTCATACATGGTGGAGACACTATAAGGAGAAAGTTTACCCAGGGCTATTAATGGAAGATACCTAAAAAAGTACTATCCTAGCGTATGGCAAGACGCACGAAGATAGAGATGGCTGATATGTAATTGTTTCCCTTAGTGGTCTTTTTAGGTCAGTGTGTTATGTGTAGTTTAGGCACAGAATAGGTTCTGGTTCTTGCTTTTTTGCTTGCAAAGCTCACAAAAATGGCAAGAGGCATATGTTGACTGCAAAAATTAACAAAGATCGAGACCGACCGGTCTGACCGATCTGGCCTGTGCAATCCGAGTAGATTAAGATTTATAATTAGGAATCTTTTGTAAATCGACTTGTGAAGGGGTACATCTTCCCCGGCCTATATATATGAAGGCTAAGGCCGATTAAGGTAAATCCCAATTGACTCAGTACAAATTTAGATTTACTTTTCACTCTCCAAACCCTAGCTTTCTAACCCTATCCGCTCTTATTCCTTCATCTGTACGGTGTTTGAAGACATTTCGAGTGGCCTGCCGACCTTAGAACAACCCTAACTCCATTATCTCCGACGGGGTCCCTCCCGAGCTTGTGGTTTTTTTGCAGTTCTCCCTGAAGAACTAGCCTGACCAGCCTATCCAACCGGTCTGACCAGTCTGTGCGGAGAGGCTGTTTGTGAAGATTGTCTGCAATCCGTGCACTCTACCACTTTAGTGTGTTGATCAAATTTGTGTTAACAACACTTAAAAAATACAGATTTTATAAGAGGCATCATCACCTTAGTCTTGTTTTAATGGCACCAATACTAAGAAACTAAAACAACAAAAAGCGTCTTTAACTCATGTGCAAACTTGTAAGTTCTTTTGGCGTTCTTACCCCTGCTTTGAAGTGCAATGATGGATTTGCCCTTATTTTTTTGAACTTTATGATTTTTTTCTTTATTTTCACAAGTCATTGTGATTTTGCCCTTAATCTTTGCATATTTACCCCAGTTTTGACCGTTGACTAGGGGTAAAATCGCATTGAATTGTGGATACCAAAGGAAAAAAAATGAGGGTAAAATCACAATTATACTTGAAAGTAGGGGTAAGAACACAAATGCCCCAACTTGTAAAGTCAGCACCTTTAGTTGAGAACTATTTGCTACACTCTTTTGCCTAAGGTTGAGGTTAGTATTATTGATTTCCACATGTGTATTTCTACGATAAGAAAATTGATCACCTAATAATTAGGAAAAGCTAGGCAAGAAAATTATATCAATTGGGCCGAGTGACTAAGAAATGCACAAAGGTGCAACAACAACCACATACTGACTAGGAAAACTAGGACTAACTACTGCTAAAGGTTAGTTGTGGTAAACTTAGCATGCCAATTTGCCAATTCAAACATGCGCTAAATTTCACGTGAAGGTTTATAAATAAACAAAGCTATATATCTATAATATTTGTAAAAGAGAGGCCCTTCCCGTCCGATCTAGCCATCCATTTGTCCACGATGTTGAACTGAAATGGACCCAGTACAAGAGCATTCATGATCCGCTTCCAAGTCAGTCTCAACCTTATCTTATACGTTGCCGGGTCATCAACCTTATCGGCTGGGCTTTTCATAGCAGTGATTTTCTACTGAATTTTCAGAAAATCGTCAGGGATCAGCTGACCCTAATAAAATGGCCTGCTAGCTCCGCCCCTGCGTCATAGCGTGCCTGCAACTGCCATCCCTTCCCCTTCATGCATACTCCCCTTGTGCAACCCTTACTGCAGTCAATGCCAATGGACTAATGTTCGTTCTTCCTAGAATGCTTTATACTTGGCGATAAATTTTGAACCCTCAAGTTTTAAAAAAGGAAAAAATTGAACCCTTCAACTATGTCTTATATAGTTATATTACAGGATGGAGACATGGTGAGTAGTTGATAGTTATTCTGATTACTTATTAGGTTGGTTCGATGTCCACATCGTTTCTAGTGAGGTTGCTTTCATGATAAATTCCACGGGGACCAGGTCCTTGAGTTGGTACTACCGTACTAATGCATGCAGCCAGGTTAGATACTTGAAACAAACGTCAAGCAAGTGCCTCCTAGTGCCTACACAAAAAAATCTATACTATAGCTAGCCTCCAAAAATAAATCCAAATCCAAAATAAGAAATGTTAAATAAAATTCAAAATGAGACTGCTGCCCAGGTATTGTACAAGAGCTAATAGGTTCACACATACTGTATAGACTATACAGCGTGGAGAGGGAGGGCTGGGAGCACTCGGGTGCTCCAAGAGTGACACATGGCTTGGGGGACGGAACGCTGAGACCAGCCCCGAAGAGAGACGCCCGACGCTGGCCATGGATTTGCCGCGCCGACCTGCTGCACCTGCAGCGCCTCGGCTGCACGTTGGGGCTGCCGGGGTCCTCCAAACCCATCTCCATGGGACGCCACGCGCGCTGACCTGCTGCACCACCTCGCCTGCGTGTGGGTCCCCGCACACCGCCGCCCCTCTGACCCCCGCCGTTCGCTCCACCATGCCGCCGGTGGGGATCCGATTGGAGGCATCCCAGTGGCGGATTTGGTCCGCTCCACCCTTCGGCGCCGTCGTCCGCCGAGGTCCACGCTCTCTTCCCCCTCTTGGCTTCCGCCACCGCCGCTGCCATGGGAGGGGGCGGGAGGAGGGACTGGGGCGAGCGAAGGGCCGGGCACAGCAACTCAGAGCCGCGAGGAGCTGGCGTGGAAGGAGAGGGAAGGCGAAGAGGAAGGGGAGGAGAGGGAGGGAGTATCCGGTCGCCGCCATGCCTCAGAGCTCGACGCGCCCGGATCCGGCCACCGCCAGAGCTCGACGCCTCGATTCGCGCCACGCCGGCCGTGTCTGATTCTCGCCGGCGCGCGCGGGGCGGGCGATCTGGGGAGATGAGGAGGCGGAGGACACTAGGTAGAGGCGGAGAGAGAAAGAGAGAGAGGGGGTGGCGGGTGGGGAATAAGGAGAAAAATCTTATAAGTGGGGTCCGCTGCTGGTAGTTGGTATATAGAGGATGATGGGTGCGGAAAACTGAATATAGAAAAGAAAATCTCGATGACTAGATATGAATATATTCTTCTTAGAGGATGAAATAGAGTACCACGAGTGTGGATAGCCTAAATTCATCTCCACGGGACGCCACACGAGCTGACCTGCCGCATCGCCCTCCAACGTATCACTGTTCCTTCTCTATACGCATACGTAACGGTCAACCCATCAACT
This sequence comes from Panicum virgatum, assembly GCF_016808335.1. Lineage (NCBI taxonomy): Eukaryota > Viridiplantae > Streptophyta > Magnoliopsida > Poales > Poaceae > Panicum > Panicum virgatum. Next base: position 16,575,881 of record NC_053146.1, on the reverse strand, counting down.
ATTTCGCTTCATATTTTCAAATGGCCGCGGCGTAGCACGGGATTTACCTAGTCTGTTACATATACTGGAGAATCTCAGGAGTTCCGTTACTTTAGCAGTGGGCCCATGGTACGGTTCAACTGGGCCCATAGTACCGTTCATGTGGGATCCACACACGCGCTGTCCTGGTAGGTCCACCGTTCTGTTCAATGGGTCCCACAACACTCTTTATTTTTTCCGAAAAATTTAAGTTGATTTTCTTTCCTACTGCTTGAAGAGCCGCATTCGATAGACGATGTCATATGTACGATTCTTTTATCACGTATAAAAACAGTAGATAAACATTGGAATGCTGCATGCACCGGTGGCAGCCTTACCACTTTTTGACCTTGTTCCTTGAAACAGTTCTAAACTTTTAAACTATAATCAAATTATTTATTGTCAATTTTCTATTTTGATTTTTTTGGCAAAACTATGAACCAGTGTAGCACAACTTGTCAATCTCTAAGGTATATATCAATCAACTAAATACACTAAATGTGTAAAATCAGTGAACTTCTAGACAAAAAATATTGTATAGTGCGTGAAAGACCAGCAGCTAGCAGTATGACGAAGAAAATTTTAGGATGTGTTTTATTTTTCTAATTTGATTCGATTCATTGGTGCGATGCTGTTTTGAGCATAGCAGAAAGAGCCAACACCTTTTCGCTGTTACTTCAGTTTAACATCTTGATATAGGCCCACATGGCATGCCAATCTAGCTATTAATTATGTATATGCCACAAAAATTGGTGCAAGTTAATAAGGAACATGTCCACTCAGATTAACATGCCATAATTCTTGCTCAAAGACACATAACTGCGTGTGTGCCTGTGTGTATATAATTCAATGTGGACTCCTTAATTATAAATATAATGATGTGCAACTCTCTGTTTGGCAGTCGAGGGAAATGAACTTATGAACACTCTCTAATGTTAGAAATCTGATTTTTTTTATAATGTATCAGTAAACGAGAAGAGAACAAAATAAAATGATACTAAGATACACATATTATGGCGGAGCCACCAGTACTATGGTGAGCCGTGGTGGCAGCCGTACCTGCTACCTAGCCACAATTAGTGCTTGTGGAATATATTTATCCAATCTTTACTATTTCCATACAATTGTGACTCACAATCTAATCAGAAGTACATTTATGCATATTTGATTGCAGTGTCTATGTTTTATTGCATTCCATTGTTGTAACCTTTTGTCAAGTATGTGTTTCTTTAAATAAATTAATAGTAGTAAATTCGTCATAGGTAAATTTCGATTCTCGCTCCACCACTGACACATAGATGAATGGGACAAATGTTAGGAATCTGATTTTCAACAATCTGTCAGTAAAACCTAGGTGAAAGTTCGAATTCTAGTAGTGGACAAGGACCATGCTCAATCATATATATGCTTTGACGGGATACGTATGCTAAGAAAATATATTGAATTGGTATTGGCACCAATCTCATCTCTTGTCTTCCTATATATGGGCATGCTAGAGCATATATAATCACCATATACATGATCATATAGCAACATTTGCCTCCATTGAAAAAAATATCATGAATTTTGGAGGGCAACTTGACAAAACAACTAATAGCCTCGTCCATATAATTGCAAGAGAGGATCCGTGAATAAGTTGTTAAGCTTGAGCAAGACCAGATGAAGAGTATCCACCAAAATCATGTTGCACCTTTTTTTTTAGAGGTCAATTTATGATTTGCCATCATGAATGACAAGAGAGTAATACTCAACTGGTTACCAGTTTTTTCCATGGACTCACGGGAAGAATTCTTATTCTTTCAATGGAACAGGGACAGTGCCAATTTCACATCATTGATGCTTTATTAGGTCCTTTTCCATACGGACTCTATAATTAACGAGGTATATATTACCAATGGATCTAATAAAGACCTGCAACAATGTCATGATTACCATTTAGCATGTGAAAAGTTAAGGGAGGGCATACTATAGAATAAGCTACTGCTAGCTAGTATATCATCAGCACATAAAAAGCTAAAAACGTGACAGTATTTCCGAAGAAGTTTACATGTAGAGCTAGGTAATTAACTTATATTGAGGACCCTACTACTTGAAGAGGCAACTCTTGCGGTGATTTTTTAATCATAAAGAGCCATTTAATTAGAAACTTCACCTTATACATGCACCATTGGGATTTTTTGTTTGGTAAAATTTCATTTGTTTACCTGAGTATTTTTTAGGAAATAAATAAATAAATACGATGTCGATATGAAGTCGACTGTGATAACTGATATCCACAAGGTAGAAGAGCTGGAGCGGGTCAGATGGTAGCTTTAATTTTCTTTTTTTTTTTGGTTGAAAAGTGGTAGCTTCTACTTGTATTCTATCTATGCTATTTAAATGTTGTTCGTGGCAAAACCAGGCCAAATGACTCGTGAAAACTAAAGCAAAAGCCAAAAGCTTTCGATTCATCATGCACCGCACCGCGCGCGAGCTCTGACAGCGAGCAAGTCAGCCAATAAGGTCGCCGGCGGCGCCGTCCTGCTGCTGTGTACGCTGCTTCTTGCGGTGGCCACGCTAGCAAACGCCGCGGGGCGGCACGGATGCCCAACCAAGTGCGGCGACGTCGACGTCCCCTACCCGTTCGGCATCGGCGCCGGCTGCTTCCGCAGCAAGGGCTTCGAGATCTCCTGCGTCAACAACGGCACCACGGCGGTTCTCCCCTCCGCCACGCACCACACGATCCCGGTGACGAGCCTGTCGGTGGCGCCGCAGCCGAGGCCAAGGTGATGCTGCCGGTGGCTTACCGGTGTCACAACTCGACCGGCGGCACCGTCGGCCTCTTCGACGGGCACGTCGACGTGAACACGCACGGCGTGTACCGCATCTCCGACGCCCGGAACGCGTTCGTGGTGCTCGGCTGCAACACCGGCGCCTACACCAGCAACTCCGCCACCAACGGCACCGGCCGCTACAACTACCAGTTCTACATGGGCTGCTTCACCTACTGCGGCGGCCCCGGGAGCGCCATGGACGGCCGGTGCGCCAGCGTCGGCTGCTGCCGCGTCGACATCGCGCCCGGCCTCACCGACAACGTCGTCTCCTTCGAGGACTGGCCGCACGACGGCATGGATTACAGCCCCTGCGACATCGCCTTCCTCGTCGACAAGGACAGCTACGATTTCCGGGCGTCGGACCTGCGCATGGACGTGGAGCGGACCAGCATGCCGGTGTGGCTGGATTGGGCCATCCGCGACGAGAGCGCCGCCCTGACGTGCGCCGCAGCGAGGAACAGCGCTCGGTACGCCTGCGTCAGTGCGAACAGTGAGTGCGTGGACTCGGCCAATGTGCCTGGCTACTTCTGCAGATGCAAGCAAGGCTTCGAGGGCAACCCGTACGAAGACAACGGATGCACCAGTAAATATAGGCAGCTTGGTATATAAATATACCAGAATGAAAGTTGAAAGTGCTCAAGTTGTAAACCCAAGCAAAATTTAGTTTGACCCAAATCTTTCATTTCGAACTCCGTCTTTAAATGATGACGTGCTTCATTAATATCGGGTCCGTTGCCAATGATATTAAGATCATCAACGTATACCGATATAATACAAAATCCTGTTGAAGATTTCTTAATGAAGACACATGGACAGTCATCATTATTTGTGTATCCTTTCAATTTAAGAAATTCACTTAACCGATTGTACCACATTCGGCCTGACTGTTTTAAGCCATATAATGACTTCTGCAACTTGACGCAATACATGTTGCGGTTTGCCTTATTATCTGGTATACTAATTCCTTCAGGAACTTTCATGTATATCTCAGAATCCAATGACCCATATAAATATGCGGTCACTACGTCCATCAACTGCATAGATAGATGATTTTGTACTGCCAGCGATATTAAATATCAGAAGGTTATCCCACTCATTACTGGAGAATAGGTTTCGTTGAAATCAACGCCAGGTCTTTGCGTAAAACCTTGTGCCACTAGCCTTGCTTTATATCTCACCACTTCGTTGTTTTCATTTCTTTTACGAACGAAAACCCATTTGTATCCCACAGGAAGGATACCAGGAGGTGTTGGCATTACAGCCGAAAACACTTTTCTTTTATAAAGCGAGGCAATCTCTGTTTCTATTGCTATCTTCCACTTATCCCAGTCAGAGCGCTTCTTGCACTCTGTCATAGACTTGGGATCTGAATCTGTTTGAAGAATATTTGCAATTTGCTCAGAGAGGTAACAGTCGCCTATTGTGGACTTACGATCATAAGACTCTCCAGTCTCTACGAAATTTATAGCAATTTCGTCTACCCTTAAAGATTCATCATGATTTCCCAAAACGATGGATCTAGGGTCTTCCGATGTTCCAGCCTCAGTGTTTATGCGCATAATTGGGCTAGATTGTGGATCACATATATCCACAGGACATTGCTTGTCCTCTAAGTGTCTATCAATGGAAATTTTAGATGTATTTCTAGTCTTTTCTTGCGTTTTGGAAGTGCTTCTCCCCCTCTTGTTTCCAGTTTGGGGTTGAGTGGTTTTATTAGGTACCTCCACTCTCTCAGGCACGTTCCTTGCAGGATATATTGATTTTGTGACACCTTTATAATCAACAAAAGCGTCTGGCAGATTGTTTGCAATATTTTGCAAATCAATAATTCTTTGAACTTGTAGTTCAGTTTCTGTAGTACGTGGATCAGAGAATGAAATGCCTTCAGCATTCCAATTAATTTCCTGGCATTCTTTTTGGTACAATTCTCCCCCTAATGCCGGGAAATGATCCTCATTAAAAATACAGTCAGCGAAACGGGCAGGAAATAGATCCCCAGTCAAAGGTTCTAAATACTTAATGATGGACGGAGATGAATATCCAACATAGATCCACAGTTTTCTGTGAGGGCCCATCGATGTTCGCTGAGGTGGTGAGATGGGTACGTATACAGTGCACCCAAACTTACGCAAATGGGAAATACTCGGAGGATTTCCACGTACTAACTGCAATGGGGAGGTTTCATGATATGCAGTTGGTCGTAGTTGGATCAAATCGGCAGCGTGCAGAACTGCGTGACCCCAACACAACGTTGGCAATTTGCAATTCATTAGTAATGGTCTTGCAATGAGCTTGATTCGTTTAATCAATGATTCAGCCAAACCATTTTGGGTATGGACATATGGAACCGAGTGCTGAACCTGAATTCCCAATGCCATGTAATAATCATTAAATACACGGGATGAGAATTCAGCAGCATTGTCCATTCGGATAGATTGAATCCGATGTTTAGGATAATGAGCCTTCAACTTAATAAGTTGAGCCATTATCTTAGCGAAAGCATGGTTGCGTGTCGATAAAAGGGACACATGAGACCATCTAGTAGATGCGTCTATCAATACCATGAAATATCTGAACGTTCCCGATAATGGTTGAATCGGACCACAAATATCTCCTTGAATCCTTTCAAGGAATTTTTGTGGTTCTGCTCTAATTTTAAGATATGATGGTCTTAAAATTAATTTTCCAGTTGCACAAGCAGTGCAACAAAAATCTTTATTCTGGGGAAACTTTGCGTTTTCCATATCATGACCAATTGAATTGCTAATAATTTTCCTCATCATCCCTAGTCCTGGATGCCCTAGTCGATCATGCCAATTCTGGAATGTATCGACGTTTTGGAAAATTATCTTATAAGCAACATGTTCTATAGGCTTTATGTATGTAAAGTACAATCCAGTTGGGAGTGAAGAAATCTTTTCGCAGATTTGTTTGCTAAAACTTGTAAGTTTAGTAAAGAGAAGGAATTCCTCTTTATTTTCTTCATGTGTTTCTACATGAAAACCATTCTTACGGATATCTCTATAACTTAAAAGGGTACGAGTCGAATCAGGATACAACAAGGCATCCTCTATCGTAATATGTGTACCCATAGGGAGAGTAATAGTGGCTTGTCCAGAGCCAACTATTAATGCATCACCACCAGCAATAGTCATAATATTTCCATCTTTTTTTGTAAGAGTTTGGAAATATTTGATCTCTCTAAGTATAGAGTTTGTGGTACATGAGTCCACAAGGCATAACTCTTCTCTTTTGGATTGCAGTCAATAGACATCTATATGTAAAACAGTAATATAATTTAATTTAATATTATAACATATAGACGTATACATACAATATTGAATAAAATAAGAGTATGATATCACAATATGTATGGGTATTTACAAACGAATAACTTAGGTAAGCAATCATTAAGTATAACAAATAATACAATCGAAAGTAACTATTTACAACTCAAATATATTACAACATATGTGCAATCTGATATCAAGTGATGGACCAAAAATTAGTCCATATCTCCAAACATGTCTCCAGAACCGAAGTCTATGAGCATGTTGTCTGTCGATGGGATTTTCTCTTCAACGTGAAGAGTGTTGTTGTTCTCTTGTTCTTTTGGTTCCTTGTGTGAACAACCCTTATCATTGACAATCTCGGATGCAAGATTGAAGTGTGTCTCATATCTTGTTCCTCCTGGGTGCTTGCTCTCTTTCAATGACTTTTGGTACAAAGCAACCAAATGCTTTGGAGTACTACAATTCTTAGAAAAATGCGAGAAGTCACCACATCTATGACACTTGTTGTCATTTTTGGACCTCGCATTGTCTTTGTTCCTCTTGTATGAATTCGGTCTCTGCCCCTTATTATGTTTGCGTTTACCAAATCTGTTCTTTGAAGTAGTTCCATTGAACTTTTTATTCTTAGCATTTTTCTGTACATTGTGAACCTCAGGTAAAGGTGCCGAACCAACCGGGTGCTTATGATGATTCTTCATAAGAAGTTCGGCATGTTTTTCGGCCTGAGTCAATGTATGAATAAGCTGAGAATAAACTTGGTAATTCTTGGCCCGGTATTGCTCTTGCAATACACGATCAGACGGAAGCATAGTAGAGAGTGTTTTCCATATCTTATCTGCATCCGTTGGCTCTTTCTCGCAAAACTTCAATTTAGAGCAAATTTTATGAACAGCATGATTATAGTCTGCCACAGATTTAAAATCTTGGAGACGTAAGTGATTCCATTTATGATTGGCCTCAGGCCAAATGAGTTCCTTTTGCTGCTCATAGCGTTCTTTTAGAGAGTCCCATAATTCACGAGGATTCTTAGTCATAAGGTATTCAGCCTTGAGACCCTTATGAATATAAAATCGTAGTAAAGCCAAAGCAGTATAGACTTGCTTGTTTTGGAGGACAACTCCAGCTTGGGCAGGCTCTATTGTGGCCAAAAGTCCACGAGATGCAAGCGCTATCTCGATATCAGAAGCCCATGTAGGGTAATTACTGCCATCTAATGCGAGTTCCTCGAACTCCTTAGTGGCCATGGTCCTACATGGACAATTATGGACTAGTGAATTTATCGTAAGGTAAATTAAATCAAACATGGGGATGTTGTAATATTTAAGGCAATAGTATATGTACAATTTAATGAACAAACGTTGGAATTGCTCTAGTTAACTTGTATGTAGTGCTAAAAGTTTTGGGGCATAAACATACATGATTCTATGATGTAGAGACAATATAAACAAGTACTAGGTGCGAAAAACAGTGGGGATTATTTGCACTAATATATATACCAGAAAAGAACACAAAATAATATGTGTATGGTGCAAAAGAATATATGATCGCACAAAATAATACTCTCATAGAATATTTAATTGCAATGTATATATATAATCAATCCACAAATATATACAAATACAAGTACAATATTACAGAGCAATAGCATACAATACAATTTAAGTAGATAAGTCTCACAAGACAACAAATTAGCTAAATCAGAGGCTAATTATACTACTAATGCTGTTAAAATAGAAAAGAACTAAAAAAATAAAGAAAATGGGATGCCAGAGGACGGCCACGGCAAGCGGCCCGGCTGGCCCAGCAGCCAGGGGCGCGCGCGCGGCCCGTTTGGCCTGCTGCTGGGTGCACCGCCCAGCCGGCCCATAGCCAATGCGTGGGGCCTATAAAAGGGGCAACGGTTAGGGTTTGGGGACCCTAACCGCCCCCTGTGCCGAGCCGCCGCCGCCGTGGGGTGCTCCAGCCGCCGCCATCGCTAAGCCGCTGTCCAGTTGCCGTCCCTCCTTGCCTCCAAGCCTCCAATCCCCCTTCCCCTTCCTCCTCTCATGGCGAGCACAAGACCCGGCCATGGAGGCCGGCCGGCGGAGCAAGGCCGCCCATCCCCGGCGAGCTTCGGTCCATAGAACCATCGCTGCGAGCCGGGGCGCTGTGGATCCGTCCCCGCCGGCCATCCCGGTGGTACTCAGGGGCGCGGAGCCGCCTCCCCCGAGGTCGGGGAAGAAGCGAATCCGGCGCCAAGGGCCGTCCCCGGCGGGAGGACGCCCCTGTGCGGCCGATTTGCTGCCGCATCGGCGCAGGAACGGCGTCCCGGCAGTAGGGTAGGGGTGGAAGGACGACGTCGAAGTCGTAGGCGAAGCCAGGCGGCCACAAAGCAACCCCGACATTGGGAATGGAGGGGGCGCCATGGCGTGTAGCCATAGGGCCGCCACCTCCATTCCAAGGGCGTGTAAGCCTGGAGGACGGCAATGGCGGAGGAGGCGGTAGCGGAAGCAGTGCCGGCACCGTGGGCGGCGGCAGTGTGGACGGGGTGCGCGGCGTCCAGCGTGGTGGCAGTGGCGGCGTTGATGGCCGCCGACTTCCACTCCCCTCAGTTCGGATGCCATTGAAACGGCGAGGAGGGATGCGCTGAGCGTGGATGTCCCGAAGAACGCGACGAATCGCGCTCTGCAGCATGTGGAGGCGGAGACCTCCGGTGGTTTGGCCACGGTGGAGTGCAGACTCGACGGCGTCGGTGATGGAATCCTCCATGGCATTCATTGAAGGTACGGGGTTAGCCATGTTCTTTTACCTTGCAGTTCACCGACGAGATCACCGGCAAGCGTCTCCGGCGAGCGTCCCTGCAGAGGCCAGCGAGACCAGTCCGTTCCAGTCCCCTGCATCCACGACTTTTCCTTTTCCCCAGTCGGCATTGAACTCAGTGGTGAGCGTGCGTGATAACGTGTTAAAAGTAGGTTGTCGAATAAAGGATCGAATCGAATGATTGTGTACAGTAAATAGTATATATACAAGCCAGAGGGCAGTTGCCATGGCCGAAGGGGTGCCTATTGCCCCGAAGGGTGTCTTGTGTCTAACGTAAATCCTGAAGGGGTGTCAAGTCATTACAGTTGCTAATGACATGATTATCCTAATTGATCACTAATTAATTAATCTAATTAATCCTAACAGAGCTAACCATGGGAGGACCCTTTAGTGTTGGGTGTTAACACCAATAGGTACTAGGTGCTTCCACACATTAGTGTGAAAGTTTTACTACCTATTGGTGTTACCAACTAGTACTAAAGGCCCTAAACCCTTTGGTCCATTCCAAATATACCGGTATGAGCTAGACCTGCTACTATGTACCGGGTCAAGCTCATACCGCTATATTTGTGGTGGACTGATAGCCTATTTTCTAGTAGTGTGTCAGTTAAGTAACATATGTACTAATTCCTGAGATAAACAGATATTGACGAATGCACACGCCCCGAGGTGTATCCTTGCTACGGCATTTGCAAGGACACTCAAGGAACCTACCATTGCAATGTAAGTGCCCCTCAGGTTACATGACCACCAATGGTGGCGATCTAAAGAAGCAACAATGTATTCGGAAGTTCCCCCTCCAAGCACAGCTTGCCCTAGGTTACTCTCTCTCTCTCTCTCCCCCCCTCCCTGATGTTTTTAGTAGTTGAAAATTGTTCTTTATGTGTTATTGGATTCGAAGAACTAACAAATCGAATTGGCTTTGAATATCTGCAATAACAAAAAACAATCGACGAATTTCAATAACAAATTTAAAAGATGACTTCGCTACCTTTAACAGCAACTTCAACTGATTAGGTATATTGACTTGGCTAGGTCAATTTCGATAAAGTGGAGAAAAAACTTCTTCCAACAGACTCTTTATCCCCCTCCCCTAGCTTTTTTTCGAGCGGCGCTAGCTCTCCATCTCCTCGATTGTGCGCCCGGTCCCCCACTTCCCGTGTCAAATCCCCCCTCCTCGCCCGCTGGCGAACCGCTGATCGCATCCCCACTGCGTTCTCCACCGTAGTCGTTGAGATTTAAACGTTCTGCTGATGTCATTTGTCCGACCAGTTAGTCCGACGCTTTCTGAAGGCCACGTCGGATCATCCGGTGCAATGGTCACATTTGAATTCCAACCAACAGCACTTGATCATTGCTACTGCCTGATTGTCCGACGCTCTGAATTCACTACGTCGGATCATCCGATCTGAAGCATGAATTCCAGCTGAGAAAATAGGCTCTCTGGTACATCATCCGAGCCTTTGTCCGACCTTCAGTTTGCCTAGCGTCGGATAATCCGACCCAATAGGCAAATCTTCAGACCCTGAAGACATGCCCTCTGCAAAACACTCGTACTCACAATCCGACCTGTGTTTTCAAGGCATCGGATAATCCGGCTGCTTTGAAGTGTTTATCCGACCTGTGCATTTCGGATTATTAGAACCCACTGAGTTTTGCAGAACTCATCCAATTCAGTGTTTCTTCGAGTTTTTTCTTCGTGTTTTGCTTTACTAGGTCTTTTTACTTCATTCTTGGGACCTGATGAGATACACTTGACAAACACATTAGTTCCAATGATTGTGTTGTCACTCGATCACCAAAATCACTCGAAATGGCCTAAATGGGGCCATGTTCGTTACAATCTCCCCCTTTTTGGTGATTGATGACAACACAATCAAAGCAAGCATAAATTTGCAAAAATTGACAAATTGAACCACTTACACTTGCTTGGATGCTTACCACCATCCAATGTCGACTTGGCCTCCCCCTAAATCCATGATTTTCCCCCTTTGCTTCTCCCCATATTTCTCTCCCATTTGGAAGACATTCCTCCCCCTTTGGGAGATACTTGCTTTGATCCACATTTCTCCCCCTTTGGAGTCAAATCACCTAAAAAGGCCTTGCAAAATAATATAGCTCAAAGGAAAAAGTTAGTAGCCTAGGGAGTTAGTTCCATGAGTCATGATCCATGTGTATGATATCGATGAAGATACCACTTGAATGATTACTAAGATGGATCATAACACATGAATTTTGCATGACATGAGCTAAACTTTCCACAAGTGTGTGCACAAAATGATAATGTGAAAATCAAGTGCACAATTATATGTTTAGACCAAGAAAGCTTAGATCATATCATGCACGGAGGTAGCTCTAAAGGATATAGAAATGATAAAGATATCAATTGAAATGAGTTTTAGAACCTTGCATACCTCCGGGGGAGTCACTTAGTTACCTTGGTTGTACTACTTGAAAGAAGAAGAGTGAGAGGCACTTGGGCACACCAAGGTGAACAAATGTATGAGCACATAGTCTATAAATTTAGATATGGAAATTTAAGTCCGCTAGAGCATGGCTCAATATGCATGAAAGCACACTACTTTTTCTAATCACTCTTATAGAGTTGTTAATTCACATTGAGCGTGAACAATGTTCTCTTAGAGTGTTAACTCCGGAAAGAGACTACAAACGATAAACTTGCAAACATGTTAGTCTCCAAAATCACAAACCATAGGATGAACTCCCCCTTAATGTGTGCATTTAGTGTTTGAATCACCAAGCAAATATATGCACATTGTTTATGAAAACAATGGAAAATTTACCCTATAGCTTGTGTTCATGGTACAAAAATGAAATACATACCTCATGAAGTCTATGTACCATGAAAGAGGTGATCTTGTGTAGCTTTCTACACACTTATCAAACCATGTAGATTGATCATGGGTTAGAGCAAGACATAAGCAACCCACCATATATAGCACTAGGAAATGTAATGCAAACATCCTAGCAAAAGTAATGGTGCTACATGATGCATGAATTGAAATCTTGCTACCATTACCTTATGGGGGATTTGGGCACCAAATGTCCAAGTTGTGAGCTTAGTTTCTTTGGCTTGAATCTTCTCATCATCTTGTAAGCTAAGCCTCCAAATCCCCCGTAGCCGATCTTGGGCTTCAAGTATCTTTTGGAACCCACACCATTTGAGGCCCCTTCATGTTGGTGATGACTTCCTTGGGTACCCAAATGGAGCGGTTCCAACTCCAATCCTTCTTCCCAACCTTGTGAGCAACCACTTTGCCATTGTCCTTCTTTTTGATCATATAGGTGGTGCTTTTGCTCTTGTTCTTCCAATTGGGCTTGGTGTAGATAAGAGAACTCTTGATTGTGATCTTCTTCTTGTTCTTCTCATCCGGAAGCTTCTTCTTTTGTTGAGAGCACTTGTTGGACTTGTGGCCTTCTTGATGGCACTTGAAACATGTCATGGTGGACCCCTTCTCAAGCTTCTTCACCATGTCTTCATGGTTATCTTGAGAAGGTTGGACAATCCTCTTGCCCTTCAATCTTGCGAAGTCCTTCATGAGCCTTTCCACTTCTTGCTTGAGCTCATCATTCTCCTTGGCAATGACATCATCACATGATTCTACAACAACATTCTTATATCATTTCTCATTGCAAGGGTTAGAGCAAGATTTATCAATTAAATCAATGCAAGAATCATCTACCTTAGAAATTGGAATTTCACAAGGGATAGATTGCTCCATTTCCAAAGAGTCATTAGTTTCTTTAGTGATGCTCTCAATTTTTAATTTGAGCTCTTCATGCTCCTTGCTAAGCATTTGGAATTTGCACAAAAAATTATCATAATTTGTAGCGAGGGTAGCATTAAGATCATTAAGAGCATCACATTTTTTAGATTGTTTCTTAATTGCTCTTTGGTTCTCATGTACTAAATCAAGAAGCTCTTCATATGAAGGAGAGTCGGAGTCATCATCACTTACATCGCTTTCCATACCTTTAGCCATAAGGCATATGTTGGATGATGAAGCCGCACCCATGTTGAAGCGGGTGGTGAATGTCTTGTTTGACTCATCACTTGAGCTTGTGCTTGATTCTTCACCACCACTTGTCCATTCGCCAAGAACTACAAAGGCTTCTTCCTTGGGCTTCTTCTCGTTCTTCTTTTTAAACCTCCTTTCAACCTTCATGAGTTGATGGTGAGACCCATCTTTGAGGAAGACCATGTACCCCATTGAATTGATCTTCTTCAAGCTTTTGTTCATGATCTTCACTTGCTTGTAAAGCTTGGGGGTCATGACTTGATCTTCATCACTTGAGGAGCATTGGCTTTCTTCCTTTTCACTTGAGCTTATCTTGATTGCCATCTTCTTCAACAACCTATCTTGTTTGCTTGTGAGAGCACTATGTGTTCGTGAAGAAGGTGGAGCTCTTGGCTAGATGTCGTTGTGAAGCTCATGGGCGGTCACTTTATTGAGGACTTCATTTGGTGTCATTGTTGAGAGATCTTTCTCATAGAGAATGGTTGTCACCAAATCATATTCCGGCCTTCGGAGAGAGTGGAGCATCTTGCGAATGAGTTCCTTGTCTTCAATACTCTTGACACCTTGGGCATTAATCTCATTCACAAGAATATTCAATCGTGAGTACATAGCCTCGGCATTCTCATGATCTAATTGTTTGAAGCTATTTAGGCTATCAATGAGAACATGATATCTTTCGTTTGCCACATCTTTTGTGCCTTCGTGATTCTCATTGATAGTTTTCTATAGCTCTTTAGCATTCTCACAAACAAACACACGATTGAAAATTTTATCCTCAAGAGAACTCAAGATTACACATTTTGCAATAGCATCAAATTGTTTCTCTTGTTGACCATTATTTTTCATGCCATCATTGGTTACTCTCCAAACATTTAGGCCCTTAGCTTGGAGATGGGATTGCATTAAAACCTTCCATCATTGGAAGCCCATGCCATCGAACCGTGGAGGAGGTCCTAAAGAATCCGTTCCTTCCACGATGAGCTAACTCACTAGGCAGTGAAGCCTAATACCAATCCTATGAGCCGGTAACACAAATTGCCAATGGAATTGGCTTTCTTTGTGAGAGATGTGAGTCCCGGCTCTGATACCACTTGAAAGGAATCGGGTGTTCGTAGCCTAAGTGGGGGAGGGGGTGAATTAGGAAAACTAAAAACCTTAACCTCAAGCTCTAACTATTTGCACATAAATTAAACTAAGATATACTATCTAGATGTGCAACTAGTATTCTTCTAGTGTGAAAACCCTCATCCCAAAAGAGTTAAGCAACCTATAGCCAATCCTATCAAGATTCTACTCTATGAAAGTAAAGGCACACAAGATTGCAATAAGTAAATGTGGAAGTTTAAAGGAGGGATGAGAGAAAGCAAACTCTTTGACACGAGGATTTATCTCATGGTTTGGTTAGCCATAAAGGCACACCTACATCCACGTTGTTGAAGCACTCACAAAGAGTATTGCTTCTCGGCCACCAAGTCTCTTCCATGAACACAATCACGGTCACCTTGGCCCCGGGTTCCACTAAGGAGCTTCACCAAGAAGGGTGGGGGTCTCCACGTCCCCCGCACAAAGATGTCGTCGCCGCTCCACACCAAGCCGGAGGGTCGATGACATTGCCGTTGAGTTACGGAGACTCCAAGGATGGCTAGCTCACCGAGTACTTGTGGTGGTTCTCTCCTAGAACCAAGGCACAAGGCACAAATCTTGCTCACTCATTCACTCAAGAGCTAATCTAGCACTAACATTCACAAAGCATGTGCTAAACCTAAAGATGTGATCAATAAGCACTATGGTTGGCTTGAAGGTATTGAGGATGTGTGTGGGATTTCTCTGAACTCCAGCAACTCCAAAATGGCCGGGGAGAGCCGCTTATATAGGCCACCAACTCAGAATAGCCGTTGGGAAGCCGTTAGCCTTTTTCTGCGTAGGCGGTGGATAATCCGACGGTGCCTGACCAAGGGCGTCGGATCATCCGACCCCACTGCGTTCTCCACCGTAGTCGTTGAGATTTAAACATTCTGCTGACGTCATTTGTCCGACCAGTTAGTCCAACACTTTCTGAAGGCCACGTCGGATCATCCGGTGCAATGGTCACATTTGAATTACAACCAACGGCACTTGATCATTGCTACTGCCCAATTGTCCGACGCTTTGAATTCACTACGTCAGATCATCCGATCTGAAGCATGAATTCCAGCTGAGAAAACAGGCTCCCTGGTACATCATCCGAGTTTTTCTCCAACCTTCAGTTTGCCTAGCATCGGATAATCCGACCCCATAAGCAAATCTTCATACCCTGAAGACATGCTCTCTGCAGAACACTCTTACTCACAATCCGACCTGTGTTTTCATGGCGTCAGATAATCCGGCTGCTTTGAAGTGTTTATCCGATCTGTGCATTTCGGATTATCCGAACCCACTGAGTTTTGCAGAACTCGTCCAATTCAGCGTTTCTTCGAGTTCTTTCTTCGTGTTTTGCTTTGCTAGGTCTTTTTACTTCATTCTTGGGATCTGATGAGATACACTTGACAAACACATTAGTCCCAATGATTGCGTTGTCACTCGATCACCAAAATCACTCGAAATGGCCTAAATGGGGACATGTTCGTTACAACGCGTCCCATCCTCGCATTTGCTGATGCCACCACCACCGCCAACCGGTTCTAGTCGCTCGAACAGAGCAAGATGCCGCCGACTGCCGGCCCTATTCATCGCATCGATGCCCAGCCAGACAAAACCGACAGCACCACCACATTCTCCATGTCAATTCATGACAATTCCACCAAGCGCTATCTTCGAATTGTCGCCAGAGTAGCGCAGCCACGGAGCAAACCATGTCCGGCAGCTAGCCTCGATTCCAGCCAACTCTAAGCACCCCCAGCACCGGTGAGCGGCTCCCCGAGGTCCCTTCTGCCTATTCTCCATTTTCCCCACTCACCGGAGCTTTGGCCTGCTTCGTCGGTGCGAGCTTCGGCGGAGGTGGAGGCGGTGGATCCTGACAATGAGGATGGAGGATGTGGAGGTGGTGGATGAAGAGAATGGAGTGGAGGGGATGGGATGGATGGAGAAGTTGTTGGATTTCATATCCTTTGGATCGTTAAATAGTTAGTTAAAAAGAATTTGGCTAGTGTGATTTTGAGAAGCTCTTGTTGCTCCAACTAATCTAATGAGATAGTGGTGTCACTACTACAAAAATGCTAGCATGGTAGGTTCATTTCTAGGACTAGCAGTGATAGGGTACTGCAAATATAACAAAGGGCCATATAACAAAACAGTACCATCAACAGCCGTGGCCAAAGTCGCCGTTAGCCCATATAAGGATGGCAACGGGGCGCGATGGGGCCACCAGGGAGTGCCCTCCGTCCCTGCCCTAATCCCTGAACATCTATCCCCACCCCAATCTTGTGATGCACATATCGAGGCTCAATCTGCTAGTGGTCTGGGCCAAAAAAAGGTTCCGTGGGATTCGAACCCAGCCACAGCCTGCTAGACTACCATCAAATCACAAGTTCACTTGTGTTTTAGTTGAAATATATATTATATTAGACCGGTTGGAACCGGCTGTCTAACCGACCGGACCAATCAAACCGTGAAACGAGAGCCTCATCGGTTCGACGTCCGGTCCGGTCCCAATAACTATGGGCAGATGTGGCCAGTGGGCTGGTTTGGTTGGGATTCACAGTTTAGGTGGGTCGGTCTGGTCTGATTTGGTTTCTCGTGGATCCCCATCACCCTTATCGTCTCGTCATCAGCGGTGGCGGTGGCAGCGCAGCAGCAGCCACAATTCGCTTGGCTTCTCCCATGGCTCCTCCTCCCCTTCTCCCATGGTGCCCCGACCCCATCCCCAGTTAGCACGGAGCTCGCGCACGAACCCATCCCTAGTTAGCATGGAGCCCGCATGTCGACGGCAGCCATCGCCACGGTGACCAGTGGCGGCGACGGGGGTATTCGGCAAGCGCGCGCGGATCCATACTGATGACGTAGTGGCCGGCAGCAGACCACCAGAAAATCAAAGGCGCGGCGCTGTTGCTCTTAGCTTGACCGGCGCCATGGATGGTAGCCCCAGCCCAGCGGATGTTGTTCTCCTGTGCCTGTCTCCATGCATGTGAGCATCAGGCTCGTGTTGAGATCTATTTACCTTCAAGTAATGATGATATTATTGTTCATGGAATCGATTAGCTTTGAGTGCATGGGTGAAATCGTGGTTTCAAAGGTGGACTGCTGGTTTGGTTTGGCTAAAACAATACCGCAGTTCAGTTTAGATTGGTTCTGGAAGTTGGTAGTCTAGGGTGGTGTGGAGTGTGATAACGTATATCATTAAATCGGTTTGGCTCAGTTGTGGGCCGGTTCTCAGACCATTACCAGATTGATTCGGGGCAAAAGTTAGTCCCGTAACGACCGCGTTGAGGCCCTGAACTCTGTTGGGGATCTGTGGGGAATAGCTTCATCATAAGAAATTTCAGTACATGTTCATCGTGATTCGAAACAACGAGATCATGAATCAATAAAACTTGCAAAACCATTCACTTCTTACTAGTAGACTAAGTAATACCTTAAACTTGCTGGTCCCGAAAATTCCAATCGATCGCATATTTGCAACAGCTCATACCCAGAAACAAGCATTAACTGATCAGTTCAAGCCTCCGTGTCGAAGGAATCAGATCGAGCCTCGAGGTAGGTTTATTGCTTGGTCTACTTCCAGTTCCTCCAAAAACTGTTAGGGTGCGTTTGGTTGGAGAGTGAGGTAGGATGGAACCATTCCATTCTAGATTTTATGGATGAGATGATTCTATACTACATGTTTGGTTGGAGGAATGGAGCGGTTCCATTTTTTGTTTGGTTGGAGGAACGAGCGTGGAACAGACATTACTCCGTGAAAGCACCGTTAGTGGGCCCCGTCTGTCAGTAGCCCAATCTTCTTCCTCTCTTCCCAGTTGCCTCGGCCATGGCTCCTCCTCTCTGCACCACCGGTCTCCCTCCCTTGCACCGCGCGGCCTCGCCCTCCTGCCCCCAGCACCGCCCGCGCTTCACCCCAGCGGCGCGCACGCGCTCCATCCCCGCCCCCGCACGAGCTCCCGCTCGAGCTCTGCTCCCGCGACGATGGTGCTTCGCCTTCGCGCCGTGCTCCACCTCCGGTGGCCCAGCCTGAGCTCCGCCTCCGACAGCCTCGGCCTCGATCTGAGCTCCGCCTCCGCCCCGGCCCGAGCTCCGCCTCCGCCCCTTGCCCGAGCTCAGCCTCCTCCTCGCCTTCGCCTCCGCTCCAGCCTCAACCCCCACCTGAGCTTCGCCTCCACGCGGAGCTCGGCCACCACCCGATCTCGTCCCGCGGACGGGAAGAGACGGCGTGAAACAGGAGCGAGCTCGTCCGGTGGATTTTGCTGAACGAGTTCATCCCGAATATAGAGCGAATATTCGTTCGGAGGAATCGCTCCGCTCCTACTCCGCTCCTACGCTCGCGAAGCAAACAAGGGATGGGATGGCTCCATCCCCGGCCGCTCCTGAACCAAACGCATCCTTAGTGTTAGTATAACTACCAATTTTTGTGCAGTTATTTCACAAGATCGAGTAGTGATATTTAATTACTGCCGGTTCCAAATGGAACTTGAACCGGAACTAATAGACCTTTTCTATGTCTGTGTGCAGGGGCATAATAGTATAGCTTTTCTTAAAACATAGGCTACAACATGAAAAAATCTCTCTCCCCTTCACTTTATTTATTTTCCTTGTAGTATATTTCAATATATAATCTATCTCTGCAACACTTTTTTTTTTGAAAAAACTCCCAAACATATATATTTCAGGATGCAAACTACTAGGCAAATATAAGTAATTAGTCCTGCCACTCTTATTTTGTAAAGAAGATATTTTTATATTGTTTCCTACCCTACTTAAAAATTTTGTATGAAGTTCCTGTCATGTCAGAAAATTACTTAAACCTTAGTTTGAACAAGTTGATCTGTTGGAAATTAAGAATTATCACCAGCATAGACAGAAGTGCCTCAAGACCGTTGGTATATTCTTTTATATTGAATATGTGTCGAATATTTGTACAAGTCTGGTTACAATGGGACTTGAATTGTGTTGGGTTGAGTTAGGCTTGAGGCCTTGGTCGGTTAGATTACTCTAACAAGTGGTATAAGAGCCGAAGGTCGGGAAATCTGGAATATCTCTAGGCTCATAAGGTGATGGGGAAGTTCATGAACATCTCCAGAGGATCACACGGGTTTGTATGGCTAGAGAGTTGGACTCTATGGATGACCAAAATTGGTCGTGGCCGGTCTGACCAAGCGGTCTGACCGATCTAGTGCTGTGGCCTGTCCGGCAAGAGCCCGACCGGTCTGACCGGTCCAGGAGG
The DNA here is from genome assembly GCF_016808335.1 of Panicum virgatum. Classification (NCBI taxonomy): domain Eukaryota; kingdom Viridiplantae; phylum Streptophyta; class Magnoliopsida; order Poales; family Poaceae; genus Panicum; species Panicum virgatum. The sequence continues at coordinate 16,556,566 of NC_053146.1, read as the reverse complement.
AGTCCGAGTACAATTAGGATTTTTATAGATCTAGATCTGTAAAAAGGATTACTTGTGGGATATGTCCATCCCACCCTATAAATATAAAGGGTTACGGCCGATTGAGGAATCATCCAATCGATCAAAAACACATCAATCTATTACTTTTCATTACTTTGCATTACTTTTTGTCTTCCTCAAAACCCTATCTCTTCCAACCCCCATACTTGCTGTTCTTTCTTCGTCTCCACGACGTCTAAATGCGTTCTAGGTGGCCTGCCGATCCTAGAACAACCCTGCGCGTGATTGCCCTGACGGGGTCCCTCCCGGGCAAGCACTCGTCGGTCGTCGCCAATCTTCACCGGTCTGATCGGTCCCCCTTGATCGGTCTGACCACCCTACGTAGGAGAGCTGCATCGAGCTTCTCCTAGCGCCGTGCGTTCGAGCATAATCGTGTGTTGGCCCTAATTCGGCGGCAACAAACTCTAGGCCTGGAATAACATCATCTGAGAGATTACATATATGTGGCTTGTGTTGGAAGAGTTAGGTCCAATGTTAAGTTTAGTTCCATATTGGAAATTGATGGTAGGGCAACACAGGAATAACCCTCACCTATCAGGCTAGTTTTTTTGGGTTCAGATAGGCCACATGTTGGTTGGGCTCCGTTGAATCTGGGTCTAGTAGGGTATGGGTATAACAACTGAGCTGAATTACGCTGCACACTCTAATATTTTATAATTTTAGTTGAAAAGGTTCATTATATTTACTTGATGTGAATTTATTTTATAGAGGATATAAATCTGTAAACATGATCTTGATTAACTAGAAACTACAAGTTGACATAATCACATCTTCCCTTGGTTCCTAATTATATGCAATTTTGATTTTTTATATATGTAGTTTTTATTACATATCTAGACATAGCTTATTTAAATGCACACCAAAAAAATATTACCTAGAAAATCCAAAACAACATATAATTTGAGATGGAGGGAGTAAATGCTTAAAGATGCTTAACTTAGTGCTTTCAATCACTGTTTTGTGCAAATTTATTAATAAAGTATGCGAATCCTGTAATGACAGTAGGATGAACTGCTAACAAGCTTTTGACATGGCAGCTTAAGCTAATTTACCCTTTTTACCGAAGGCTAAGTCCTAAATTTACAAAAAATAAAAACAAAGTCCTAACAAGCTTCAAATGCCAAAAGGTTGTAACATGTGGGGGAAAGAGAGAGAGAGAGAGAGAGAGAGAGAGAGAGAGATTATTATTGCCTATTTCACCATTTATTAAAATGGAAGGCTAATGAGAACTCTTACGGATTTTCCATAATCTTTTGTATGTAGGCATCTGTTCCGGCTTTCTCTTGTTAGCTGTTGCTCTGCTCTTCACACTTGTGGTGTGCCACAAAAGAAGGATGAACCAACTTTTCCAAAGGAATGGTGGTTCCGTGCTTGAGAAGGTGGATAACATCAGGATTTTCACCAAGGAGGAGCTCAAGAAAATCACAAACAACAATTCACATATCCTTGGCAAAGGAGGCTCCGGTTATGTCTATAAGGGGACTCTTGAGGACAGCACAATGGTGGCAGTGAAGGCTTCCATTGAGGTAAGCGAAGCTCTGAAGGAGGATTTCACAAATGAAGTGATCATCCAATCACAAATGATCCACAAGAACATCATCAAGCTCTTGGGTTGCTGCTTAGAGGTTGATGTCCCAATGCTGGTATACGAGTTTGCTCCTAATGGGAACCTCTACAACGTCCTCCATGGCAAAGCCAACCGCCACCTGCCTCTCTCTTTGGACTTGCGTCTAGGCATTGCAACTGAATCGGCAGAGGGGTTAAAATACATGCACTCGTCCACAAACCATACCATACAACATGGTGATGTTAAGTCAGCCAACATACTTCTGGATGGCAATTTCATGCCTAAAATCTCAGATTTTGGGACATCCAAGCTGCTAGGAAGAGACGAGGACTTCACGATGTTTGTGGTAGGGAGCATGGGCTATATAGACCCGGTATTCCACCAAACCGGGCTTTTAACTCAGAAGAGCGACGTGTACAGCTTTGGAGTTGTTCTCTTTGGAGCTTATCTGCAGGAAGCCAACCATATACGATGAACATTGCAGCCTCATCATTTCAGTAGCAGTGGAAGGGCAATGTTCGACAAGGATATTTTAGTAGCCGAAGAAGATGTGTTTGTCCTGGAAGAAATTGGCAAGCTTGCCGTTGAGTGTTTGGAAGAGGAGGTTGAAGACCGACCTGATATGAAGGAAGTAGCAGAACAGCTTCTTATGCTTAGGAGAGCTAGGAAATATGGAGAATGGAACTACAGGAGTCCCCATCATTTCGAGTAGAAAAACCAAACTGTAGGCGGTTTCATGACCTACAACACCCTATATCTATATCAGCAGAACAATGCCCTATTCGGCTAGGGAAAAAGCCAGCTCCATCCGTTGACGCTGGTTCCTTTTCCCGAGATGAAGCACTGTAGCTACAGTGACAAATAAGCCACTGGGGGCGGCTAATCAAGCCAGCCGAATAGGTAACAAGAAGCCCCCATGACATTGGTTCCAGTGAGCAGCAAAAGACTCCCCAACCTTTAGCATGGACTCGTGTGCTGATATTTTTATAAATAAATAAACCACCAGCCTCCTCCATCTGCTTCCACTTGTTACATTTGAAGCTTGTGTTTAGACTTAAGAAGCAAATAGTTTGTACTCCTATTGATTTTAGCTTCATATGTTGTTGTTGTTGTAATATGTGGATCAACGGGTTCAGAAGCGAGTAGTTTTGTACTCCTATTGATTTTGTGCTTAACATGTCAGTAGTATTGTAATATGTGGATCAATGGGTGGGACCTTCTTGAACTAATGAGATAATTACTTAATAGTTTCACATTTCAAGTTCTTTTTTTTCCGAAAGGGAAGATACATTAAAAAGAAAAACAGTACATCCCATATTACAAACAAGACCCCTAAGAAAATAAAATTACAAGTAGATCCCTAAGAGCCGCATTCGTTTTCCACATCTACTTCGCTCCACCTGGCTGTGAAGCAAGGACGAAACCGAAGACTTGAACTTCCACTTCTCTGCCAGAAGACGTCATCACTTTGTAAAGCCGCAAGAGCCACTGTCCCAGGACTCTTGCCAAGACAGATATGAGTTACTGAACGAATAGCGATCCATCCATCAGAGAAGAAGAAGCAGAGGTCTCCAACCCAGCCAGACTCAACCAGCTAGAGGAGAATCTAGTGCTGCCACTCCCAGCTAGAAATGACAGCCTAAAAGAAGATCCACCACTAGCGACGGAGCCACCGACACGGAACAAGCAACCCCTAAGGGAGCATGGATCCATCTACAAACCTCCCATTGTCATCGCTGTAGAAGATGTCGAAGCCGAAACCACCTACGCCATCGTCAACATTGAAGAACTGGAGGAAAATTATTTGCCAGCAATGTAGCAACACCGCTAGCACTGCGAACCTCTAGACAACAGCACACGCATCCTCATTGATGCTTCATCAGAGGAAGGATCTACTCGTCACTAGCCAGACAGCCACCGCCACCTGAGGAACAAAAGACCCCATGCGACCCCGTCACCATGGGCCAAACCTAAATTACCATGGATCTACTACTACCTAGGAAGTATACACAGCCGGCGGTCGGTTCCCCGTTCCCCTTCTTCACCGGCACCGGAAGGGACACCAGTGGAGAGAGGACATGGTATTGTCGGTGCTCATGGTGGTGTAGAGTTCTGGTGGTGGCGTTGATGCGGAGGAGTCCCGATCAGCGGCTGCGTAGGGGAGAAGGACAGAGGGCAGCGGAGTAGAGAAGGTGCAGGCCTAGGAAGGGGCCTGGTCTCTGTGATACCATGTGATACCATACAGAGAGTCTGGAAAACACCACATATCATAGGAGGGACGATGACCTTTCACGCATAGTTGTACAAGAGCAAGCCGAAAAGGCTGCAGTTACAGGAGTAAGTAATAGGCTGTTGTTACAACAAATTATATCTAAGAAGCCAGATAGGCTGCTGTTACAACTATTTATATCTAAGATAATATATGTAAACACCCTAGTTAGGTAGATAACCTCAAAGCTCAAATCTTTGTGGCAGATTAAGCATAGATAGGGATATAGCTTCAGCCAGTCAATTGAACAAAATCGTCGATCTGTACTAAAAAACCAACATATTTTACTAAACCCTACTTCCTCCCTCTACATCCATTACATGTGCAACCAATTTTCTACCATGATTTTTCACGCAATCATACCACAAAAACCTTGTATGAATCAGCAAAAATCCACAGAACCCTTGCACAAAATAAACACACGTACCATGCAGCACTGTGTCTTGAGACCTGGAGACGTCCCTCCACCAGAACGGAAGATTGAATTTGCCACACGATCTTCTACAATTGCTGCAGCAGATGGCCGCCGGCGACGCACGCCTCTATCCTCCAGAGCTTCTCGCCTCATTTCACATTGCGCGTCTAGATCGGATGGGGGCATTTGCATCTTAAACAGGTTCTGTGCGAGCTAGTCGGGCTCGAGGAGTTGGCCCATCACTGTGCCACACTGGCAGGCTTGGGCTGAAGTGGCAAGGCCATGTGGGCTGAGTAGGGGCATTTGCAACCATGCCTGATGGTGATGGGGATGTGCCTTCTGCAATGCACTACTATAATTCTGGATTTAAGGAGGCACTAAAAAAGGTCTCTGAGGCATGCACAAAAAATAACCGTCTCTGTTAATGCCCAACATTAACAGAGGCGGTTACAATAACCGCCTCAAAAATCCATTAACAGAGGTGGTCACATATTAATCGTCCTATTTTCAGAGGCGGACACATTATAAATGTCTGCCTCAGTTAATGGACCGGGCCAATGAAAGCCCAATTGAGCCTGGTTGCTAAGAGGAGTATATAATAAACCCTAACCCTAACTCTCTCTCAACCTCCCGCACTCTCTCGACCACACTCTCTCTCTACCTCCAGCACTCTCTCGACCACTCTCTCTCTCTACCTCCCGCACTCTCTCTGCCGTATTCTCTCTCTCCCTCCCTATCTCTCTCTCCCACACAGGCCTCCACCGAATCCGCCGCGGCCGGCCAGAGCGGCCTTCGGGTGGCGGGAGCGGCCGGAGCGGGCGGATCCGCGGCCGGAGTGGGCGGTTCGATCATCCATGGCTGCCGGAGCAGGCGGAGCGGCGATGGCGGGCGTCCATGGCGGGCGGAGCGGGCGGAGCGGCGGTGGCGGGCGGATCCGCGGCCGGAGCGGCGGTGACGGGAGGATCCGCTGTGCTGTAGGCTGCGGGCGTCGACGCAGTGACGCTGCAGGCGTCGGCGCGGCGGCGCTGTGCGCTGCGGGATGTGAGCGGTGGGTGGCGGCACGACAGTGGGCTGCGGCGCGGCAGATGGGCTCGACCGGGCCCGTGATTTTTTTATTTGATTTAACTGAGGCGTGCACAAAAACACCTCTGAAAATGTTGTATTTACACTGTCTGTAGCTCTGAGGCATTTCCAAAAAATGCCTCTGAAAATAAAAAATGCACGCCTCTGAAAATAAAAAATGTAGTAGTGACGAATGGGCATATTGGGGGATCAAATATCAACTAGGGGTTGCTCATGGGAGGTTTATGCAATTTTACTAGAGTTTAAAACACTAGTCAAGCCACACACACGTTGTGGAGGGCCTTGCGGTGGCTTTGCATTAGCTGAAAGCCTGAAACTTACCAGGAAATTGTGCTCATGTATTATACCGATAAAGTTAGTATAAGTATCGGATACGTATTGGTGTCGTGTGTTAATTTGTAGGGATCTACGTAATCGAATCACCAATAGTGAGAATTGGTCCGACTCATATACTGGATGATCTAATATCTACCTATCAAAGATACGAGGCGGAACAAACAAAAAATTTAGCTGAAAAACTTACTTACTTTAGGAATAGGTATATATATAGCACCTGACTGTTTGGCAGTCGAGAAGAGGCGACTATACATGTGGTGGGCTACATTTCCTTCGTTCAGATCGAGGTATATAATTGGACCGAATAATATAATAATTGTACGGAACATGACCCCATTAGGTCATTGTTTGTGATTTTGGTGATTGTGTGACAACATAATCAATAGATCTAACAAGTTTGTGAGATCATATTTGTAGGATTTGTAGGTCCCATGGATAAAATCAAATGTGTCCAATTCACCATAGAGATGTGTCCAATCAACCACTGAGACACCCAACCATAGTGAAAAAGCAGAGAGTATATTTTTGAGGTGTCCAAATGACCGCCGTGACAAATTGGACAACAGCTTGCAAAATCAGTTGCACCGGTTTAACCGGTGACCTAGCACCGGTCTAACCGGTGGGCTTCGGTTGAACCGACGGTCAATAAATTGAAGCGTTGTTGGCGGTGGATAATGATGGTTTTCACCGCCAACGCTCCGCTTGATTTCATGAAATGTTGGCCCTAACCATGCCATAACCATTATTACTAATGAGTTCTACAAGTTTTGGTGTTTATTTGACTTCAGGAACAACATATCCAAAGTTGTCCCAAAACGGACACTGTCTGGACTGGAAGGCTCAAATCCGGCCGACCGGCATACTTTCGGTGGAATCTTGGTATGAGACTTTACGAAAGTCAAATAGAGGAAGAATCCAAGCCATTTCAATGGGCTATATCCAGAAATATATAACTTGGACCCGGAAGGCTTGGACCCATATCCAAAGGAGAAGCCAACCTGGGCCATGATCAAGTATGCAACATACACCCTATCCAGGATTGATCCATGGTCAGAGAAGAGTGTGACGGTGCAACAGAGGACCGAGAGGCCGCCAAAGGCAGGCCGCCTGGCCCTAAGGAGATCGCCCGGCCCAAGAAGATGACGGTTGAGCAAACCGCTAGAAGCACCGACCTCCTGATGTGATCAGAGCCGACCATGCGAAGTCAGTGGACAGGTGGCACTACCCCCAGGCTGCCTTTCGCATGGAGTTGAAGCCAAGGAAGAGATAGCGTAGGCTTGCAGCGGTTAACCATTCCACCGACCTTGGCAGCTATAAATAGGACCCCCTCACCTCACTTGTAACACACACCTTGGGAGCTTGAGTGCCTCACAATTTTAGTTTCACCCTTAGTAGAATAGGGAGAGTGTGAGGTGAGAGCTTTGGCGGAAGCCGGGCTAAAGGGGCGGAGTCGAGTTCTCTTGACCTTACCCCATCTTGTACCCACCTCAGGGGAATCTTGTAATCGAGTAAGTTTTTCTCGCTTATTTTTAGTTCCTCGCTAGTTTACTTTTTACTTAAGTTACTACTTAGATGCTCTCTTTGATCTGTGGGATCCCTTGTCTGCGTGGATAACAAGTTCTATCCATTTGGGGTTTATTCTTGCTTTAGCGCGAGGCGGAAGTCAGTGACTCGATAGTTTAGGCGTGGTGCTTAGACTTGGTAGTTACCAGGGGTTGTGTTCCACCCCACGGTACCGCAGTGGTAGGCGGCAAGTGGTGATAGCCTTATCCGTCCCTAGTAGTCCACCACGTTCGGGTGCTTTCATAGCAGTAGGATTGCCAAAAGTATGTTGGGCCCCTTCTCATCCCTTTTTGTGCCCTTCGCTTAGGCCGCCGAAACAGATCAAGTTAGCAGCTCTTCATGTTATCTTAGTAATTAGGATTCTATCTAGAGATAAGTCGTCTGCCCTCGTACCTCTGCTCCTTAGCGGGTCTGGCTGAAATGCTCCAAACCACTAGTCGATGCTTATCGTTCCTTGGATTCGATATCCCAGGCTTACTCACCTGGTGAAAGCTTGCGGAGTAATTCGTTAGGCTAAGGAGTGCCAACAAGCTTTCTGGCGTCGTTGCCGGGGAACGGTAGCAACACTAGTACTAGAACTTTTCAGCTGTACACTTATCCATCCATCCATTCACTTTTTCACATGGAGTTTTCTCCTAGTTATCCGGCAGTTCCATGCCGCGAGTATATGGAACCGCCTCCATCCTGCCATCCTATCCTATCTGATGGTTATGAGATCTGTCCCAATCTCGTAGCCATGGTTCGTGCATCAACCTTCTCTAGTAGAAGAGATGAATGCCCCTACACTCACTTGCAATAATTCGAGGAGAATTGTTCTCTCCTCATCATACCTGAAATGAACCAGGACACCCTGTGGTGGAAGCTATTTCCGTTCCCTCTAACGGAAAGGGCAAAAACCTGGTACTACCGGACTGCAGTGAGAGTTGGAGAAGATTGGATTCAGCTGAAGGACGAGTTTTGTCTGTTCTTTTTCCCTGTCCCCAAAGTGATCCCGCGTCGCATCCAACTGCTCACTTTTGAGCAAGGCGACAATGAATCACTTGGGGCAGCGTGGGCACGATTTACGCATCTCGCGACCTCAGGTCCCCCTCACAAAATTGCTGAGGAGATGCTGATGCAACACTTCATCTATGGCCTCAACCCGGAAAGCGAGTGTTTCTTAAACCTCGCTTCCGAGGGATCGGTCTTGTATAAGACAGCGGCTGAAGTAAGGACCATCCTAGAGATGGTCCTTAACTCTACTCTGTACATAGATGTCTTTGACGATCCTCCTGAGCCAGAAGTTCCGCCCACTGAAAGGCAGACACTCCACATCCTTTCCATTGTTTCCTCTCCACCTCCACCACACATAGAGGAAATCACCGAACCACCCAAGTCCTTAGATCACGTGCCACTCCTTGAAGATTTGCCTATGTTCATACCTGACCTCTTCTCAGAACAGGAGTACATTGAACTCGGCCATGTTTTGTAACACCCGGTTTATAAAAGAACATAAACCGAGCAATCATATACGTGCCAGGATCAAGTCACACGTATATACAACAGAATGAACAGTATATCATAGCACATATCACGTAAAAAGACATAATAAAGCGAATACGAATGTTATTTATTACAATAATGACAAAATGTCTGATACAGCGGAAACGAAGTACAAAATACGATAAAAGCTCTCCGAAGCTAAAGCAGGGCGCCACAGGGACGTCGACTGGGAGACGAACACCTAGAAGTCCTCGTAGTCCTGGTAGCGCTGAGCGAACTCCCTCGCGTCGGCAGGAACTGAGCAGCAGTAGCGTAGCCAAGAGGAAAAAGTAGAGAAGAGGCAAGGGTGAGTACACAACTTGTACTCAACAAGTATAACACAAACTATGAGGCTCTAAGGTTGGCTGACTCAACTGCATTAGCTTTTAAGTGTTGGCAAAATTTTATTAAAGCTATTTACTACGAATTGATGAATTACCATTAACCCAGTTACATAGTCATTAATCAGAATTAAATTATACTACTACTGAGAACCAAACCACGACCAAGCCACCAAGGTAAACCCCGAGAAGCACCTCCCTCGTCGGAAGGAGATAACTTCACTAATCAAAAGGAGGATCTGGGCCGCTCATAACCGTGAGCACGGCTAGTATACCAGTTTTACACTCTGCAGAGGTTGCACATCTTTACCCACAAGTCGTGAGCTACGCCAGTTGTTCATCACACTTCCTTAGGTGAGATGACTGGCAAACTCACTACGAGGCCGTTACAAAGGACACATTGGCAAGGTGTAACCGCTAAGGAATCAGGCTCCGCAACGATGGTAACCACCTCGAGGGGGTACAAGACACACAGACCAGCCTCGTAGCCTGGCCACCATTGAAGCTCACCACCCCCCATGCCCCGTCGGTAAGTTACTCCCGAACCAACATGGCCTAATTAGTAAGCCAAGACCGTCCCATTCCAGTCTTGTGGTAGCGCTGTTGTCCCAGGTTGTCGCTCTATGAACCGGTCCTTATGGAGAGTGGCCAACCAAGCACTAAGCACCGTGCTGGCCCCCTAAACCATGTTTCTAACAAAAGCCAATTTTAACGAGACGTGAGCCACTCAAGCCACACAGAGTGCCACTCTCAGAATTAAGTTCAAGTAAACCATTAGTCAAATTAATTAAAAAGGACCAGAGTGTGTTATAGCGCAGCAACCTAGCACAACTAACCAAAATGCAACCCAAGGTTATATTTAAAGGATATAAACTGGCTAGGAAATCCTTAAAGGCATACAGTATTAAAATGCAGTATGAAATTGTATTTAAAGATGATAGGTTGTTCATGTTATACTTGCCTTCCTCGTACTGCTCCTGCTGCTGCTCAAACTGATCCGAAGACGGCTGCTCCGGGAACTGGTACTGGGGCTCCTCAGATGGATCAACGTCTACTCACGAACACATGGCCAAAACAATGCACGAAAATAAGCATACAAGCAATCACTAATAAAAACTAAGAAACAGTACATCAATACATAAAAACAGCAAGAAAAACTAAGCTAAAACTATTCTTCGCGTTACAACGATCGCGTGGACATAAAGAACGCTAAAAACGGAGCTAAAACGCATAAACTAGGCCTAAAACAAGTCCTAGGGGCTTATTTGTAAGAAAACTGAAGTTCCAGGGGCTTTTCTGCTAAAACCGAGGACTAAAACGCAATTACTGAAAAGATCCAGGGGCTAACACGCAAAAGGACTAAGCCTGGACGGCGGGTGCTAATTCTAGGAAGATCAGGGGTGTTCTTGCAAAGTTTTGGGCCGATCCGTAATTACTTTTCAAAAGAAAAGGACCGCGGGTTGATATCTAAGAAAGGGAGGGGCTCTTTAACAAAAACACTGACCGAACCGGTACGCACGCACCACGGCCGTCAGATCTGGATCTAAGGGCTCAGGGTGGCTCAGTCCTAGATCTAATCTAGGACGTCCATTCGAGATCGGGCGGCTGGAAGAGTTTGGGCGCGTGGGGGGGGGCGGCGGGTCACCGCCAGCGAGGAATCCCGCGGCGGCGCGCAGGGGAAACCCGCCGGAGTCGGGCAATCTCGATACTCCGGGGGTCAAAACGAGCGGGGCTTTGGCCTGGGACGATCGCCGGAGCATGCGTAATCTACCTGGCCTCTCAGGGGCAAGGATTAGGGCGTGGGGCGCCATGCGCGGCGGCGGCGGCGGCACTGGGGTGGCGGATGTCGCCGGCGCGCCACGCTCGGACTCCTAAGGCGTGCTACGGGCCACAACAACATGCGCAAAGGATAGAGGGATGGCTACTGGTGCTCACCGGGGTGCAAGATTGGCGAGGGAGTCGTGCAGAGGGCGCGACGGCGAGGACCGGCGGCGAAGACGACGCGGAGCTCGCGGACGAGGTTGACGCGAGGGCGCTCCGGGTTCCTGGGCGGTGCGGATCGACACGTAGGGCTCCTGTGAGGGGTACATGGGGGTCAGGATGGCCGGGGGTTGCACGGCGGTGAGCAATTGCTCAAATCAGAGAGCTCACCGGCGTGGCGGTCTTCGGCGAAGATCCGGCGGTGCAGGGGTCTCGGCCGGGGTAGGAGGGCTCGGGGGGCCTCCTGGGGCTCAGTTGGCTCTAGCGCGCGGCTCCGGTGGCGCTGGAGCGTGGTGGAGCGCCGTAGCCGCGGCGGCGCAGAGCGGATGCGCGGAGGAGCAAAGGGAGGCGGCGGCTAGGGTTTGTGCTGCGGAATGGGAGGGACGCAGGGGCTCCGCGGGGTCAATTTAAGGGCCGGGCGGGGATCTTGGGGAGGCGCGCCCAGGGAAAGGCCTGCGAGCATCGCGGCGGGGATCGCGGCGTGCGGTTGCGAGAGGAGGGAGAAGGCTCTGACGTGCGGGCCCGGGCGGTCAGTGGGGCGCGGCCGACGCGGAACCGAGAGCGGAGCGGGAGTGCGGGGCAGGCCGGGCCGCGTGACGCGGAGCAGGCCGGGGAGCGGGCTGGGCCGGGGGTGGCACTGCTGGCTGGGCCGTCTCGGGTTGGGCTGCGGGGAAAGGAGAGGGAGGAGTGGGCCGGTGCTGGGTTGACTTGGGCCGGGTTTGGGAAAGAGGTTTGGGCTGGGTCTTGGGTTTGGTTTTGGGTTTTGTTTCCTTTTCTAAATCTAATTCAAACATAGTTTGAATTCAAATTTGAATTTGAATTCAAACCACACTCAATTAAAATTATGCACCAGCATGAATGCAACAAAAATTTAAACCTATGATAAATTTTAATTAATTAAGGAACAAAAATTAGGTTAAATGCCAACTAAACACAATAAACCTTAGAAAATTAAATAAAACCAATTAATTTATTAGTAAATTCTGAAATTTAAAAATTAGGGTGTTACATACCCTACCCCCTTAAAGAAATCTCGTCCCGAGATTTAGCTGGGCTGGCTAGCAAAGAGATCTGGATATGTCTTCTTCAACTCATCTTCTCGCTCCCATGTAGCCTCAGCTTCACTGTGGTGACTCCACTGAACTCTGCACATCTTGATGCGCTTGTTCCGAGTAACCCTCTCTGATGTCTCCAGAATCTTCACCGGATGCTCAGTATAAGTCAGATCTTCCTGGACATCGACTCCATCCAGGGGTGCCTGCTCCTCGGGTACTCGCAGACATCTCTTCAGCTGAGATATATGGAAGACATCATGAACTCCTGAGAGGCTGAGAGGTAACTCCAGGCGATAAGCAACTTCGCCTTTCCGCTCTAGCACCTTGAACGGCCCCACATAACGAGGTGCTAACTTCCCTTTGACATTAAATCTGCGGATTCCTCTCATCGGAGACACCTTCAGATACACATAATCACCATCACTGAAAGTCAGGTCTCTCCGTTTGCCATCTGCATAGCTCTTCTGTCTGCTCTGTGCAATCCTCAGATTTTCTCGCACAGCCTGAACCATCTGCTCTGCATCATCGATGATCTCAGGACCGAAGAGCTGCTTTTCACCAATCTGATCCCAATAGAGAGGAGTCCTGCACTTTCTGCCATACAATGCCTCAAAGGGAGACTTCTTCAGACTGGCCTGATAGCTGTTGTTATATGAGAACTCAGCAAATGACAGGCACTTATCCCAACTAGTGCCGTACTGAATGGCACAAGCTCTCAGCATATCCTCCAACACTTGGTTGGTTCTCTCTGTCTGCCCATCTGTCTGAGGGTGATAAGCTATACTGAAACGCAGCTTCGTATCCAACGAATCATGGAGCTGCTCCCAGAAACGAGAAGTGAACTGAGACCCTCTGTCAGATATAATCTTCTTCGGCACACCATGCAAGCAGACAATCCGAGAGATGTACAACTCTGCAAGTCTAGCACCGGAGTAAGTAGTGTTCACTGGAATGAAGTGAGCAACCTTCGTCAGACGATCCACTACTACCCAAATGGAGTTGTACCCTTTCTGAGTACGAGGCAATCCAACAATGAAGTCCATAGTAATTTCTTCCCATTTCCACTCTGGAATCTTCAAAGGCTGCAATAGACCTGCTGGCCTCTGATGCTCAGCCTTGACACGCTGACAGGTGTCACAAATAGCCACGTACTCTGCCACCGAACGCTTCATCCCATACCACCAGAAGCGTTCCTTCAGATCATAGTACATCTTCGTGCTGCCCGGATGAATAGAATAAGCTGTGTCATGGGCCTCACTCAGAATCAACTTCCGAAGATCCCTCACATCTGGAACACAGATCCGGTTCTTGTACCACAAGGTACCCTGATCATCCTCTCTGAAATGAGGAGCCTTGCCCTTCTTGAGCAACTCACGGATCTCCTGCAGCTTCTCATCATCTTTCTGATGCTGCCTGATCTCGGCCTCTAGAGTCGGTACTGCCTCAAATGCTGCACTAGAAGTATGATGCAAGAAGCCCAGACTCAACTGCTCGAACTCCTCGCATAACTCTGGAGGCATCTGGAAAGCCACGGCCATGTTGACATAACTTCTTCTGCTCAGAGCATCTGCTACAACATTGGCCTTACCCGGATGATAGTGAATCTCCAGATCATAGTCCTTGACCAACTCCAGCCATCTTCTCTGCCGCATGTTCAGCTCATTCTGCGTGAAAATATACTTGAGGCTCTTGTGATCAGTGTAGATGTCACACCGCTGCCCATACAAGTAATGCCTCCAAATCTTCAGAGCATGCACAACTGCGGCTAACTCGAGATCATGAGTAGGATAATTCAGCTCATGCCGGCGTAGCTGCCGTGAAGCATAAGCAATTACTCTGCCCTCCTGCATCAGAACACACCCAAGACCATCCTTCGAGGCATCACAATACACCGTGAACCTCTTTGTCTGGTCTGGCAGAGTCAAGACTGGCGCCGTAGTCAACCTCTTCTTCAGCTCATCAAAGGCCATCTGACGCTCATCAGTCCATACAAAAGCCACATTCTTCTCTAGCAAAGAAGTCAAAGGCTTCGCGATCTTGGAGAAATTCTCAATGAACCTCCGATAATATCCAGCTAAGCCCAAGAAAGATCTGACTTCCTTCACTGTCTGCGGTGTCTCCCACTCGAGCACATCTTTCACCTTGCTTGGATCAACAGCAATGCCTCCCTGAGAGATAACATGACCGAGGAATGGAACCTCGTCAATCCAGAACTCGCACTTGCTGAACTTGGCATACAGCTGATGCTCTCTCAATCTCTGCAATACGAGTCTCAGGTGCTCCTCATGCTCTTCTTCTGTCTTGGAAAAGATCAGGATATCATCAATGAAAATCACCACGAAGACATCCAGATAGTCCATGAAAACCATGTTCATCAGATGCATGAAGAAAGCCGGGGCATTAGTCAAGCCGAAGGACATGACTGTATACTCATATAGCCCGTACTTGCAAGTGAATGCCGTCTTCGGAATATCCCCAGGACGGATCCTTAGCTGAAAATAACCCGAACGAAGATCAATCTTCGAGAATATACGAGCACCTCGAAGCAAATCAAAGAGATCCTCAATACGGGGCAGTGGATGCTTGTTCTTGATAGTGACTGCATTCAGCTCCCGATAATCCACACACATCCTCTTCGAGCCATCCTTCTTATCTACTAGCAGCAATGGAAAAGCCCAAGGAGAGAAGCTGCGACGGATATAACCCTTGGCTAGCAACTCATCAATAGTCTTCTTAACTTCTTCGTGCTCTATAGGTGCCATACGGTAGGGCCGCTTTGCAATAGGAGCTGTGCCAGGCAAGAGATCAATACAAAACTCAATGGCGCGTTCAGGCGGCATACCTGGCAAATCATCCGGAAAGACATCCGGGAATTCAGACACCACGCGAATACCGTCCGTGGGTCTAGCCTCCATATGGTGAAGAAATCCAGAAGGCTCTGAAGCACTAACTGTCACCTCTTGGCCATCAGATGCTGTCAGGTGAACTGCTCGATGAGCACAATCAATTCTGACTCCCCACTTGGCAAGAGTATCCATTCCCAAAATCACATCGATACCCTTGGTGTCTAGCACCCTCAGATCAGCACTGAACGTTGCCCCCCTTATGGCTACACTGACTCGGGGGCAAACAATATGGGATCTCAACTCCCCTCCCGGTGAAGAAACTAGCAGACAGTTCTTTAATGCAGTGGTAAAGAAACTATGCTCCTCAACAAATGACTTGGTGATGAAAGAATGAGTAGCACCAGTATCGAAAAGCACTGAAGCTGGATGGGAGTTGACCATGAACGTACCAATAACCACGTTGGGAGCCTCGGCCGCTGACTCGGCCGTCACGTGGTTCACTCTGCCCTGAAGTGGCGCCCTGGGCTGAGCTGGGCGCCCCTGCTGTCCCGCCTGCGCCTTCCGGGGGCAAGTGTTGGCGTAGTGCCCCGGCTGGCCGCAGTGATAGCAGACGCGAGGAGGTGCTGGAGCCTGCTGTCCGGTAGGAGCTGCCGGACGTGGAGCCTGCGGTGCCGGTGGAGCTGGTAGAGCAGCACGAGCCGGAGGTGCCGGTAACCTCGGGCCCTGACCTGCCTGCTGCTGTCGAGGCGGGTACTGCTGCGGTGGCCTCTGCTGGTACTGCTGAGGAGGCCGGTACTGAGGCTGGTACTGCTGGGGCTGCTGGAGTCGAGGACGAGTGTTGCTGCCGGAAGCAACGGGGACAACTTTCCTCTTCTTGTCCTCCATCTCCAGGTGCTTACGCTCAGTGTTGAGCGCACTGTCAACCAGATGGTTGAAGTCGTCGAAGCGGAGGTTGAGCAGCGCGTACTGAGGTAGTCCTCAAGACCCTCCATGAAGTGCTCCTGCTTCTTGCGGTCATCCGCAACCTCGGCAGGGGCGTAGCGAGCCAGCTGAAGAAAGCGATCACGATACTCCGTGACCGACATAGTCCCCTGAATTCACAAAGACAGATGGATATCGGAAGATTAACTCAAGATTCATAAGGATAGAACAAGGGGCATAAGCTCAAAAGAAAACGCTGAATGATTATACTTAGGATTACCTGCTTCAGTGCAAGGAACTCCTTCTGCTTCATCTTCATAACGCCCGCGGGGACGTTGTGGCTACGGAAACGCTCCCTGAACTGGAGCCAAGTAAGAGACTCGCGGTCGTGAACTGGGTGGGACTCCCACCAGTCCAAAGCTGCCCCTCGCAGCTGTCCTGCTGCGTACAGAACTCGCTCACGATCATCGCACTGGGCGATGTCCAGCTGACGCTCCACTGCACGGAGCCAGTCGTCAGCCTGAAGAGGGTCGGACGTGTGAGAAAACGTCGGCGGGTGACCCCTCAGGAACTCAGCACGCCTGTCGCGAGGCTGCGGCGGTGGAGGAGGCGGAGGCTGAGTGTGAGCGTGCTGAAGAGCCTGAACGGTGTTGTTCAGGGTAGCCATCATCTGCATCTGGAGCTGGAAGTACTGCTCCGGAGTCAAGGGTGGAGGCATCGGGATCCCAGTACCCTGGTTGTTCTGACCCTGCTGCTGGCCAGAACCTGAACCGGTGCTCCTGGTGTTCACCATCTGATTTTGGACAAAAGATTTCACGAGTAAGGATATTGCAAGAATGAATTCAGATGGATATGATAACTCTTTGCGGAAAAAGACTCAGACATGATAAAGTAGACAGGATAGAGTTGACTGTTTTACCCCCAACGATCTAACTCATTTTATTAATTAGTTAACTTTAACATCTGAGTGATTTTCTTTAAACAAATCTAAACTACTAAGCTATGCAATCATTCAAAAATCCAAATCAAACATGTAGCATAATAACAAGCAGACAATTTTTCACAACTTAGCCGAGTTTAGCAATAGACTCGACTAACGCAACGCATCGCAGAACGTGCTATCGTTTCATTATTAAAGGGTCACCTAGCTAACTCATGGTGGTCAGATGACTGATTCAGGCCAAAATCTACGAAACTATTCTTCAGAGAGAGAAATCAAGGCAAGAAGGGTAAAAAGTCAAAGAAGTCAAGGGGTATAATAGTAAAATAGTTTCAGCAGTCAAGGATTGGAGAGAAGAAGTCCTAAAACTCGACCAGTTCTATCTAGGCTTCGTCCTACAGTCGATACGGCTCTGATACCACTCTGTAACACCCGGTTTATAAAAGAACATAAACCGAGCAATCATATACGTGCCAGGATCAAGTCACACGTATATACAACAGAATGAACAGTATATCATAGCACATATCACGTAAAAAGACATAATAAAGCGAATACGAATGTTATTTATTACAATAATGACAAAATGTCTGATACAGCGGAAACGAAGTACAAAATACGATAAAAGCTCTCCGAAGCTGAAGCAGGGCGCCACAGGGACGTCGACTGGGAGACGAACACCTAGAAGTCCTCGTAGTCCTGGTAGCGCTGAGCGAACTCCCTCGCGTCGGCAGGAACTGAGCAGCAGTAGCGTAGCCAAGAGGAAAAAGTAGAGAAGAGGCAAGGGTGAGTACACAACTTGTACTCAACAAGTATAACACAAACTATGAGGCTCTAAGGTTGGCTGACTCAACTGCATTAGCTTTTAAGTGTTGGCAAAATTTTATTAAAGCTATTTACTACGAATTGATGAATTACCATTAACCCAGTTACATAGTCATTAATCAGAATTAAATTATACTACTACTGAGAACCAAACCACGACCAAGCCACCAAGGTAAACCCCGAGAAGCACCTCCCTCGTCGGAAGGAGATAACTTCACTAATCAAAAGGAGGATCTGGGCCGCTCATAACCGTGAGCACGGCTAGTATACCAGTTTTACACTCTGCAGAGGTTGCACATCTTTACCCACAAGTCGTGAGCTACGCCAGTTGTTCATCACACTTCCTTAGGTGAGATGACTGGCAAACTCACTACGAGGCTGTTACAAAGGACACATTGGCAAGGTGTAACCACTAAGGAATCAGGCTCCGCAACGATGGTAACCACCTCGAGGGGGTACAAGACACACAGACCAGCCTCGTAGCCTGGCCACCATTGAAGCTCACCACCCCCCATGCCCCGTCGGTAAGTTACTCCCGAACCAACATGGCCTAATTAGTAAGCCAAGACCGTCCCATTCCAGTCTTGTGGTAGCGCTGTTGTCCCAGGTTGTCGCTCTATGAACCGGTCCTTATGGAGAGTGGCCAACCAAGCACTAAGCACCGTGCTGGCCCCCTAAACCATGTTTCTAACAAAAGCCAATTTTAACGAGACGTGAGCCACTCAAGCCACACAGAGTGCCACTCTCAGAATTAAGTTCAAGTAAACCATTAGTCAAATTAATTAAAAAGGACCAGAGTGTGTTATAGCGCAGCAACCTAGCACAACTAACCAAAATGCAACCCAAGGTTATATTTAAAGGATATAAACTGGCTAGGAAATCCTTAAAGGCATACAGTATTAAAATGCAGTATGAAATTGTATTTAAAGATGATAGGTTGTTCATGTTATACTTGCCTTCCTCGTACTGCTCCTGCTGCTGCTCAAACTGATCCGAAGACGACTGCTCCGGGAACTGGTACTGGGGCTCCTCAGATGGATCAACGTCTACTCACGAACACATGGCCAAAACAATGCACGAAAATAAGCATACAAGCAATCACTAATAAAAACTAAGAAACAGTACATCAATACATAAAAACAGCAAGAAAAACTAAGCTAAAACTATTCTTCGCGTTACAACGATCGCGTGGACATAAAGAACGCTAAAAACGGAGCTAAAACGCATAAACTAGGCCTAAAACAAGTCCTAGGGGCTTATTTGTAAGAAAACTGAAGTTCCAGGGGCTTTTCTGCTAAAACCGAGGACTAAAACGCAATTACTGAAAAGATCCAGGGGCTAACACGCAAAAGGACTAAGCCTGGACGGCGGGTGCTAATTCTAGGAAGATCAGGGGTGTTCTTGCAAAGTTTTGGGCCGATCCGTAATTACTTTTCAAAAGAAAAGGACCGCGGGTTGATATCTAAGAAAGGGAGGGGCTCTTTAACAAAAACACTGACCGAACCGGTACGCACGCACCACGGCCGTCAGATCTGGATCTAAGGGCTCAGGGTGGCTCAGTCCTAGATCTAATCTAGGACGTCCATTCGAGATCGGGCGGCTGGAAGAGTTTGGGCGCGTGGGGGGGGGCGGCGGGTCACCGCCAGCGAGGAATCCCGCGGCGGCGCGCAGGGGAAACCCGCCGGAGTCGGGCAATCTCGATACTCCGGGGGTCAAAACGAGCGGGGCTTTGGCCTGGGACGATCGCCGGAGCATGCGTAATCTACCTGGCCTCTCAGGGGCAAGGATTAGGGCGTGGGGCGCCATGCGCGGCGGCGGCGGCGGCACTGGGGTGGCGGATGTCGCCGGCGCGCCACGCTCGGACTCCTAAGGCGTGCTACGGGCCACAACAACATGCGCAAAGGATAGAGGGATGGCTACTGGTGCTCACCGGGGTGCAAGATTGGCGAGGGAGTCGTGCAGAGGGCGCGACGGCGAGGACCGGCGGCGAAGACGACGCGGAGCTCGCGGACGAGGTTGACGCGAGGGTGCTCCGGGTTCCTGGGCGGTGCGGATCGACACGTAGGGCTCCTGTGAGGGGTACATGGGGGTCAGGATGGCCGAGGGTTGCACGGCGGTGAGCAATTGCTCAAATCAGAGAGCTCACCGGCGTGGCGGTCTTCGGCGAAGATCCGGCGGTGCAGGGGTCTCGGCCGGGGTAGGAGGGCTCGGGGGGCCTCCTGGGGCTCAGTTGGCTCTAGCGCGCGGCTCCGGTGGCGCTGGAGCGTGGTGGAGCGCCGTAGCCGCGGCGGCGCAGAGCGGATGCGCGGAGGAGCAAAGGGAGGCGGCGGCTAGGGTTTGTGCTGCGGAATGGGAGGGACGCAGGGGCTCCGCGGGGTCAATTTAAGGGCCGGGCGGGGATCTTGGGGAGGCGCGCCCAGGGAAAGGCCTGCGAGCATCGCGGCGGGGATCGCGGCGTGCGGTTGCGAGAGGAGGGAGAAGGCTCTGACGTGCTGGCCCGGGCGGTCAGTGGGGCGCGGCCGACGCGGAACCGAGAGCGGAGCGGGAGTGCGGGGCAGGCCGGGCCGCGTGACGCGGAGCAGGCCGGGGAGCGGGCTGGGCCGGGGGTGGCACTGCTGGCTGGGCCGTCTCGGGTTGGGCTGCGGGGAAAGGAGAGGGAGGAGTGGGCCGGTGCTGGGTTGACTTGGGCCGGGTTTGGGAAAGAGGTTTGGGCTGGGTCTTGGGTTTGGTTTTGGGTTTTGTTTCCTTTTCTAAATCTAATTCAAACATAGTTTGAATTCAAATTTGAATTTGAATTCAAACCACACTCAATTAAAATTATGCACCAGCATGAATGCAACAAAAATTTAAACCTATGATAAATTTTAATTAATTAAGGAACAAAAATTAGGTTAAATGCCAACTAAACACAATAAACCTTAGAAAATTAAATAAAACCAATTAATTTATTAGTAAATTCTGAAATTTAAAAATTAGGGTGTTACATGTTTCAAACATGCCGAAGGAACATAAGTGCATTTGCTCATGATCTGAGGCGTTCATTCTCGAAGCCACCTCGCAGATCGAGGGTCTTTCTACGATTATGAGTCGGGAATGAACAGAAGAAACAAAATCCTGCGGTAGCATCATCCAGAGCTACCGTAATCCCAGACTTCTCTTCTACACTATTGGGGACGCCTGCCGGCCACAAGAGGCCTTTTACGACCCAAGGGTCGGGGTGAACGTAATGTCCAGAGCTCTGGCAGACCACATCTCACCCGAGCAGCCCGTGACCCTGTCTCGTAAGCACCTGAAATGGATCGACGACCAGATCGTGGAGTGTCAAGGTATTCTCCGAGTTGTTCCCTTTATGATGGAAACCAACAAGGTCTACCTAGACTTCCACATCTTCGCTATCCCTGAAGGTGTAGAGTTCCTCTTAGTCGGAAGGCCAATAGAGCCTCTCATCAACCCCAACAGAGACCGAGCCACGCTGGAGGTTAAAGTTGGCAGAGAATTAATCCCGGTCAGCTTAGTGCGTTCCTGCAACACCATTGCGGAAGCTAGGCCGGAGCAAGACCCACTCATAGAGGCTGTGTGCACCATCCAGGAAGGGCTAACTCAACCCTCCCTTGATGACGTTGCCACTCATTTCACCCAGGAGCTAGAACTGTACGGCCAGAGTAAGCTAGACGGAGAGGAGCCACCGCAACCTACTCTCCCAGAGCTGAAGCCGCTACCTCCTGGATTGAAGTATGCCTTTCTTCACAACAATAGAGCCACGCCAGTCATCATCAGTGACAAGCTGACAGAGAGTGAGACTCAGCCGCTCGTTGCTGTCCTGGAGAAGTACCGGTCTGTCATAGGATACTCTCTGTAGGACTTGAAGGGGATTAGCCTCAATCTGTGTACCCATCGCATTCCTATGGAACCGGACCATAAGCCGTCAAGAGAGCACCAGCGACAGCTTAACGATGCGATGAGGGAGGTAGTCAAGAAGGAGGTTCTAAAGTTACTGCACGCAGGTATCATATACCCCGTGCAAGATAGTGAATGGGTTAGCCCAGTTCAAGTAGTCCCAAAGAAGGGAGGCATGATAGTGGTCCAGAACGAGAGAAATGAGCTCATACCTCATAGGACCATTACTGGTTGGCGAATGTGTATCGACTACCGGATGCTTAACAAAGCCACCAGGAAAGATCAGTTCCCACTACCCTTCATTAACGAAATGCTTGAATGGTTGGCCAAGCATTCCTATTTCTTTTACCTCAATGGCTATTCTAGTTATCATCAGATCCCTATCCATCCTGATGATCAGAATAAGACTACCTTCACCTGTCTGTACGGCACGTTCGCCTACCGGCGGATGTCCATTGGTCTCTGCAACGCACCCGCTTCTTTTCAGCGGTGTATGATGGCGATCTTCTCTGACTTGATCGAGAACATCATGGAAGTCTTCATGGAAGATTTCTTGGTCTATGGAAAGAGTTTTGACGAATGCCTTGAGAATTTGGATAAAGTTCTCAAGAGATGTCAAGACACGCACTTGGTCCTTAACTGGGAAAAGTGCCATTTCATGGTGAGAGAGGGGATTGTCCTCGGACATAGAGTGTCCGAAAGAGGGATAGAAGTGGATCGGGCAATGATAGAGGTAATCGAGCAATTGCCACCCCCGACGAATGTCAAAGGGGTGAGAAGTTTTTTGGGCCACGCTGGCTTTTACCAGAGGTTCATCAAGGACTTCTCCCGTATCGCCCGACCCTTGACAAATCTCCTTGCCAAGGATGCCCCTTTCATACTTCGATGACAATTGCCTCCTAGCCTTCTATACCCTCAAGAAGGCACTCGTTACCGCATCCATCATACAACCCCCCGATTGGAGCCTTCCTTTCGAGATCATGTGTGACGCTAGCGACTATATGCCGTTGAAGTAGTGCTCGGCCAGTGCAAGGATAAGCAACACTATGGCATATCTTATGCTAGTAAGACACTGACCGGCCCCCAGCTCAACTATGCCACAACAGAGAAGGAACTTTTGGCCGTGGTCTTTGCCATGGACAAGTTCAGGTCCTACTTGGTTGGTGCTAAAGTGATAATGTACACGGATCACGCTGCACTTAAGTACCTACTCACCAAGAAGGACACTAAGCCACGACTCATCTGTTGGATTCTTCTCCTTCAAGAGTTCGATCTTGAAATCAGGGACAAGAAAGGAGAAGATAATTGTGTGGCTGATCATCTCTCCCGGATGCAAATCCAAGGATCGAATCTTCCAATCAATGATTATCTGAGAGATGATACTCTCCTGAAGGTCACTGCATCCAGTCCATGGTACGCTAACCTAGTGAACTTTATGGTGATCGGGTACATACCGCCAGGAGAAGACAAGAAGAGGCTAATTCACCTCAGCAGATTCCTCCATTGGGACGACCCCTATCTGTTTAAGGTTTGTGCTGATGGTCTACTTCGTCGCTGTGTCCCACTTTGTGAGACCCGGAAAATTCTTGAGTGTTGTCACTCGCCTTATGGAGGACACTACGGAGCATTCCGTACCCATGCAAAAGTTTGGCAGAGTGGGTTCTTCTGGCCAAACATGTATGGAGATGCCAAAGAATTTGTCTGGTGTTGCCCATGATGTCAAAAGCACGGGAATATCAATTCCTGAGGTGCTATGCTCTTGAAGAGCAACCTTCAAGTGGAAATTTTCGACATATGGGGAGTTGACTTCATGGGTCCCTTCCCTATGTCAGAGCAGTATGAATACATCTTGGTAGCTGTTGTCAGTGTCCTGACCCGGCGGTCCGGCACCAACTAGTACGATGCTGCGTGATCCCTCACTCCGGATGGTTGATGCAACAGGTAACACAGGGACGCACAGGTTTATCCTAGTTCCGGCCGCATGGTCGTACGTCCAGCAAAGGGGTGTGTGAATGCACTGTACTATCTTGCACTGGGGGTGCCTGTAGTAGGGGGTATAAGCGAGGCGAGAGAGGGAGGGAAGCTCCCAAGTCTCTCCTAAGTGATCGAGGCAAGTGCCAATATCGTGCTCCGGGGAGCGTGTGTGTGTGCTAAGGAAGGGAACGAGAGAGTAGAAGATGATGAAGATAGAGTCCACCCCTCCTTTTATAGAAACAAGGAGGGGTGGAGCACATGTACGGGAGGGGAAGAAGTCACTGTTCCTCCCCGAATCGGGGGCGCACAGTAAACAACTACTATAGAAAGTATGCTATGGGGCTCCGGAGATCATGGCACCGGGCGTGCGGTTGTCCTGGGTGGCGTCTTGGCCTTGCGGAGATCACGCCGGCGTCTCTGCGGCTCTAGCGGGTGTCATGGCATCTCCTGTAGAGGGTACCGTCCTCTGTACGCGACGTGGCGGCGTCTCGAGGGTCTTGCGGGCGGGAGTCTTGCTCCGGTCAAGGCCCGGGCCGTGTTCGAGGGTTGCGCCTATGCTGTTCGAGGGTTCCCCAGTGGGGAAAGTACGAGGGAAGTATGGGGAGTTGGCGGCACAGTGGTAATAATAGTGCCGAGCAAGTCGGGACTAGGCATCGCAGGTTCCCATAGTGTCATCACAGTGTCAGGGATGGCGGAGCTATGACCGGAGTTGGCGGATGGGATCCCGATCACAGCCGCTGTGCGGAGTGGAGGTCTGATGCCATCTGATCCTTTTATTGCGGTGGAGTTGTTGGCATTTAATGCCTCTGTACAGCGGGCGGGTGAGCAGACGGTCACCAATTCCTTCTGCCGAGGGGTAGCCTCGAGCGAGGCGGAGTTGGTTCTCTCTCCCGAGGGTAGGTTCACTACCCTCGAGCAAGGCGGAGTTGGTTTGCTACCCCGAGGGTAGGTTCGCTACCCTCGAGCGAAGCAGAGGTGCGGGGTGTCGTCGAGGGCCTCAGCAGGGAGACCTCGAGCGAGGCGGAGGTGGCTCCGCAGGTTCGAGGGGGGTTTGAATGGGCTGTACTATAGAGCCAGGCCGCGGGCCGAAGGCGAAGTGGGCCTCTTTGAGTCCTTTCCTTTTCTTTCGGTCGGGAGGAGATTGTGGGACTTCGTAGGCCCGATTGCCCAACACATGTTTTGTGTTTTAAGGGTGATCTAGTCCCCTAGTTAGGGTGCCCCTAATCATGCTACCCGACAGTAGCCCCTGAGCCTTTGTTGGGATGAGCATCAGCCCTGCAGAGGCTTGATCCCTCGAGGGCGTGACTCGGGTGCTGACCGTGGGTTTAGTTTGCCCTGCGGGGGTGCGTCGGCGCGCCAACGGGTGTCGCTAGAGGAGATTAGTTCAAGATCGGAGTTCGCCGATAGAGAAATGGCGGCAAGGTCACTTCGAGTTGTCTATGCAGATCATAGTCGCCTTGAGCACCATGGCGTTGCCGCTGGGGGGTGCCGCCGCCGTGCTGACGGGGGCGTTCGAGGCGGGTCGTGGAGCAAGACAGAAACGAAGAGAAGGGTCAGATACTTGCGGTCTTATTTCAATCCTCGAATGTGTGAAGTTTCCTCCGTGGGGGCGCATCAGCGCACCCACGGGTGTAGCTCCCGAGGCCTTGGAGGAGTGCTTGCACTCATCCAAGGGCTATAAACGTTGTCCTGTGTGATTGACTAGTTGGGGCGATTGCCCAGCTTCTTTTTCAGCCGGCTTCGGCATTCCTTTCAGCCGGCCTCGGCGTTTTCAAGTGTGTGGCGGCCCGCTGCCTCGTCTGGTCCCATTCCGATGGTCAGTCGGGAGCGTAGTGGGATCTAATGATCATGCAGGGGGGGTTTATTCGACGCGTGGAACTTCACAATTGGTGGTGGTTGATTCGTTCGAGGGCGCGGCCTGAGCCGCAGCGTGCGAGGAGCCCTCGAGCCCCGGCCTACGTGAAAGCGTTCAGGGGACCCTCAACTTTTTGTTACGACCCTCGTCGCCCTTCCGCAGGTAGGAGGGGTGAAGCGTGCCATGCTACCCATGCCCGGGCCACGAGCCATGGTTCAAGTGGACGTCCGTGCCCCGTTCGATAAGGGTCAGCGTGTGGTCCGTGGACTTGCATAAAGTGCTCACAAAGGTTCGCTAGGCGGGGCCCGGACCCATTTGATAGGGTCCGAGGGCTCGATGCTCTCCCTCGATGGGATCCACCTGCTAGGCTCCCTCGACTGGCCTTGAACACTGCGTAGGATATCTCGAACTCCGTGTTCGAGGGTAGCTCGTGCGGCACATCCGTGTAGTCCCTGACTCTGGTGATCTGGGGCGCCTGTCGAACCCTCGGTTGGCCAAGCTTCGAACCCCTGATTAGTAAGGCCTCGGAATAAGGTTCCATCGAGGGTAAAGAGTGCCCGAAGGGAATATTCTGTCACGGTTTGCAAATGGCTTGTAGTAGCCGGTCGTGCGCGCGGGTGTTCCGCTGGTCATGGGCGACGTGACCCGGTACGTGTGGTGCAGTGTGGGCGCACCTTTTCAGGCGGTCTCCTCGGGCAGGTGGAGAGGCGCGAGCGGTGGCCGGCTGACGAGACGGTGCTACAGTGCCGCCGCCCACGTCGGTTACTGCGCCGCGATTAGTGCCGTGCGTGGGCGTGGGGTTCTCCGCGGGCGTGGAGCCCAGTTGTCAGTGGCTGCGATATCCCCTGCATTTAATGTGGTAGATTCGGGGCCATAGCAGCAAATCCACCCAATATGGTGAATAAAAGCGAGAGAGGGGGGATCCGTTCGGCTCACCCAGCCATTTGCCTTCGCCTTCCTTGCCTTCTTCGCCTCCCCTACATCCAGAGCCCAGAGTCGAGAGGTGAGAGGAGGGAGAAGAGAGGAGCGAGCACACCTTAGCCTTCACTTGAGCCTGTTCCCTGCGTTCCCCGTCGAGTCGGAGCAATGGCGTAGTACGAGGAGCCGCTGCCGTGGGGGAAGTCCTCCGCCACCGAGGCGGTCTTGAAGGGGCTAGTCGACGATGGGCTCCTGCCGCCGAACACCAATCCGTCGCGGTCGGTGTGGATTGCTCCTTGGCCGGAGGAGAGCGATCCGAAGCCCCCGAAGGGCTACGTCGTGAGCCTCGTGCGGCTCCACGAGCGGGGGTTAAGCGTCCCCGCCGGCAGGTTCGTCTGCGCGCTCCGCGACCATTCCGTGGTGGAGTTGCACAACTTCGCCTACAACTCCATCTCGCAGGCGACGGTCTTCATTGTCCTCTATGAGGGATACTTGGGGGTGGAGGCACACTGGGACCTGCGGGTCCATTTGTTTCGCGGCGAGCTCTACGCCGACAACGTCCAGGGCCAGCCGAGGAGATACGCTCGCACCGGTGGCCTCATGCTTCACCTGCGCGGGCAGAGGACGAACATGTACATCCCTAGCAAGATGACCACGAACAACGACGGGTGGACCCGAGGGTGGTTCTACCTGCACAACGACGACGAGTGGCTCTCGCATTCACCGACAAGCTGCTCTCGGAGAAGCCGGACAAGTAGGGTTGGGGGGTGTCGTCCCCAAAGCAGCAGGCCCGGCTCGAGGAGTTCATCAACGCGCTGCATCATTTGGTGAAGAAGGGGCTGACGGTGGCCGCCGTCATCACGAACTTCCATCGGCAGAGGGTGATTCCTCTCATGGAGAGGAGGCTGCCGATCTTCGAGCTCACCCCCAAGGTAGCGGCCGAGGGTTCGAGGATGTCGAGGATGTTGCTCCCCCTCGACGCTGCTGCCCTGAGGGCGAGGAGCGTGGTGGCGCGGTTCCCATCCGACCCCACGGATCTCTGGAGGATCAAGATGCGCCCCGAGAAGGGGTACATCAGTCTGGTGAATCCGGCTTTCGGTTGTTGTTGATTTCGCGCTGTTTCTTCCCCCACTTCTTGCTCTGATTCAGTCGCGCTCGCAGGGACTAAGCCGTAAAGGCTACGTCTCGGAGCCCCCGCTTCCCAAGGCTCGCGAAGCAAACCGCCTACACGCAGAGGCGGTGAAGAAGAAGAAAGATGGGGCAAAGGCGAAGGCCACCAGGAAGAGAGAAAGAGAGGAGGAGCACAAGAAGGCGTGCGCCCGAGCGAGGAGAGAGGGGCTCCTACCGCCGCTGATGCCCGAGTCCACCGAGGAGGAGTATTCCTCGACTGGTGGGGTCTATTTCTCGGAGTCGGATGATTTCGAGGCGGTGATGGGTACGAGTCCCCCGCCGACCCAGCGAGGGGCCGGCGGCAAGGCGTCGACGATGGTGCTGGGCGAGAGGAGGTTCGCTCCAGCGACACTTGTGGGGGCACCCGCAGTGAGGATGGAACAGAGGTCGCCCCCGCCGGTGGCAGGGCAGAGGTTGCCCTCTCTGGCAACGGGACGGAGATCACCCGCGCCTGCGGCGGGTAGGGATTCATCTGTGCAGGCGATGGGGCGAAGGTCGCCCGCGCCTGTGGCGGGGCAGAGGTTGTCCTCACCGGCAACGGGCAGTCAGACACCTGCGTCTGCGGCGTCGTCGGGTGGCAGGGCGTCTGTGGCGAGCGTGGAAACGCACGTACAGACGGCCCCAGAGCTTCAGGCCCTCAGGTCAGTTATCAGGAGGCGTCAGTGTACCGCGGGCGCGGAGGAGCGGCATAGGCAAGCGCAGTCTGAGCTCCCTGTCAGAGTAAGTGATCTTGATTTCATTTTTCGCATTTGTTTACTCGACCCCCCGATTCTGTTGACTTAGCATTTTTTCTCCCCCTTTGTCTGGCCACAGGGCCACCACCAAGGGTCCGGTCCGCCTTGCGCCGACCAAGGCCCTCAAGACTGGGGTGCGCGCAACGCCGCATTCGGCGCCGTAGCCCCGAACCGATGGGGACTAGGCCCTTGAGGCGGAGGCCGCAAAGTTCCGGGAGGCGATGGCTCAGGGGGCCTAGGCGGCCCAGCAGACCAGAGAGGTGGGTGGGGATGATTGTAACACCCAGTTTATAAAAGGACATAAACTGAGCAATCATATACATGCTAGGATCAAGTCACACGTATATACAACAGAATGAACAGTATATAATAGCACATATCACGAATAAGACATAATAAAGCGAATACGAATGTTATTTATTACATTAATGACAAAATGTCTGATACAGCGGAAGTGAAGTACAAAATACGATAAAAACTCTCCAAAGCTGAGCAGGGCGCCACAGGGACGTCGACTGGGAGACGAACGCCTAGAAGTCCTCGTACTCCTGGTAGCTCTGGGTGAACTCCCTCGCCTCGGCAGGAACTGAGCAGCAGTAGTGTATCCCCAAGAGGAAAAAGAGTAGAGTAGGCAAGAGTGAGTACACAACTTGTACTCAACAAGTATAACACAAACTATGAGGCTCTAAGGTTGGCTGACTGACTGCATTAGCTTTTAAGTCTTGGCAAAATTTTATTAAAGCTATTTACTACAAGTTGATGAATTACCATAAACCCAGTTACATAGTAATTAATCAGAATTAATCATGAACTACTGAGAACCAAACTGAACCAAGCCAAGATAACCCCGAGAGGCACCCCCCTCGTCGGAAGGAGATAACCCCACTAATCAAAAGGAGGATCTGGGCCGCTCATGACCATGAGCACAGCTAGTATACCAGTTTTACACTCTGCATAGGTTGCACATCTTTACCCACAAGTCGTGAGCTACGCTAGTTGTTCATCACACTTCCTTAGGTGAGATGACTAGCAAACTCACTACGAGGCCTTTACAAAGAATCTCGTTGGTAAGGAATAACCGCGAGGGTTGGATCGGCGACTATGGAGCAGGTCTAGTGGGCGTCAAGAATACCACAGACGAGGCCACTCAGTACGAGGGACATAGAAGCTTACCACCCTTGCCCCGCAGGTAAGTTACTCCAAACCAAAAAGACCTAATTATTACGACAAGACCGTCCCATTCCAGTCTTGTGGTAGCGCTGTTGTCCCAGGTTGACGCTCTATAAACCGGTCCTTATGGAGAGTGGCCAACCCAGCAGTAAGCACCGTGCTGGCCCCCTAAACCATATTTCTAACAAAAACCAATTTTAACGAGACGTGAGCCCCTCAAACGGGCCACTCTCAGAATTAAGTTGCATATGCCATTAATCAAATTAATTAAAAAGGATGAAGTGTGTTATAGCGCGGCACCTAGCATAACTAACCAAAATGCAACCCAAAGGATATATATAAAGGATATAAAGTGGCTAGGAAAGTCCTTATAGGCATACAATATTAAAATGCAGTATGAAATTGTATTTAAAAGTGATAGGTTGTTCATGTTATACTTGCCTTCCTCGTACTGCTCCTGCTGCTGCTCAAATTGGTCGGAAGACGGCTACTCCAGGTACTGGTACTGGGGCTCCTCAGATGGATCAACGTCTACTCACGATCACATGGCCAAAAGCAAGGCACACAACAATAAGCATAAAAGCAAACACTAACAAAAGCTAAGAAACAGTACATCAATACATAAAAACAGCACACTAAACTAGTCTAAAACTATTCTATGCGTTACAACGATCGTGTGGACATAAAGAACGCCTAAAACGGAGCTAAAACGCGAAAACTAGAGCAAAAACAAGGTCTAGGGGCTTTTCTGCAAGAAAAACTAAGTTTCCGGGGGTTTTCTGCGCAAAACCGAGGACTAAAATGTAATTAAACTAAAACTCTGGGGTCTAACTCGCAAAATTACCAAGCTAGGATGGCGGGTTCAATATTTAAAAAGCTCAGGGGGCTTCTTGTTAAATTCTGGGCCATACTGTAATTATTTTTGAAAAGAGATGGACTGCGGGTTGATAACAAAAAAGATGGGGGGTTCTTTAACAAAACTCCAGGCCGAAACGGTATCTTCGCGTATGGACCATCGGATCTAGATCCAACTATCCGAACCTATCCCGATCTGGATCTAATCTCACGCGTCAGTTTCGGATCGGGCGGTTCAGGGCGTTTGGGCGCGCGAGCGGCGGCACTGCTCGCCGGAGCAGAGCTCCGCGACGGAGCTTCATTGGAGGAAGCAATCCCGGCGTTCCCGTGGCCGATTCAGGTGGCGGTTTGGCTCCGGAGCATGCCCGTGGCACGCGTAATCCACCTATGTGGGTTGTGCCAGTCTGCGGAGGGTGTAGTGGTGCGCACAGCGAAGGGGGCGGCTTGGCGGCGGCGAGGTTCATATGAGTTCGCGTAGGCGCGCGTTACCGGCTCGATTTGGGGTGCTACGGAAGCAGGGCACACACGCAGAGCATGGCACAGCTACTGGAGGCTCTAGCACGGCTATGGCGCAGCGGAACATGGCTCACCACGGCGAGCTGGCCTGGCGGTACTCCGGCGAGTGGTGCCTCACGCGGACAGGGGAGCACCGGGGTCTAAGTCGGGCTAGAACTCATGCGCAGGCAAGATAGGGGCACGGGAAAGCTCACCGAGGGTTGTATTGGACGGATGCGCGGCGCAAGATCGTCGACGGTGAGATCGAGCGGCGGGTCGCGGCGGCGCTCGTGAAGGAGGCAATGCAGAGGGAGGAAGGGAGGTGAAACAAGCTTGGGGAGGTGCCTCACCAACGCTTGGTGCTGCAGGGACAAGCGGTCATCGGAGATTGGCGGCGCAGTGGCGGATCCTCGGCGGCGTGGCGGCTCGATGGTGGTCCGGTGAGCAATCCCCGTGCGGAGCGTGGGGTAGAGGGCGTAGAGGGCAGCTGCAGGCGACCTTCTTCTCCACGCGGTGCTCC
Source organism: Panicum virgatum (assembly GCF_016808335.1). Taxonomy (NCBI): domain Eukaryota; kingdom Viridiplantae; phylum Streptophyta; class Magnoliopsida; order Poales; family Poaceae; genus Panicum; species Panicum virgatum. Next base: position 16,525,256 of record NC_053146.1, on the reverse strand, counting down.
AGTGAGGCGCCGTGGCCAGAGTTTGCCTTCGAGGTGGCGGGTTGGCGGTAGCGTGGTGACGGCTACCGAGCACAGAGTTCCGGCAGGCGGCGGAACACCGAACTGCGGATCATGGAGAGGGCGGCGCTGGGATTCTGGGCGTGCGTGGCATGGCGGCTTAGTGTTCAAGGGGCTAGGGGAAACTTGACGGCGTTTAAGAAGGAGCGGGGAGGCGCCATGGTGTGCCGGTCACGCGGTCGCGGTGATTTTGGATCCGCACGACGGATCCGGTTCTATCCGTCCTGAGCGTGCCGGGTTCTAGAAGGCGTAGGCCGCGGGCGGAGCTGGTGGCGGTGATTGCGGGGCTGTAGACGTGGCGCGGGTGACCCAGAGCGTGGGCGCGGTGAGAAACGTGGCCGGGCCAGCAAACAGAGGCGCGGCACGGCGGAGACGAAAGGGCTGACAAGTGGGGTCGGCGTGACAGAGGGAGTAGCGAGTGCGGCGGGGGCGCTGGGCTGGTGTGGGTGACAGAGGGAAGCGGGCCACGCGCAGCGCGGCTGAGCGCAGGAGGGAGCTGGGCCGCCGGGGAAAAGAAGGAGAGCGGGCCGCTGCGCTTCGCGGGCTGAGGGAAGGAGCTGGGGTGCGGGTTGGGCCGGATGAGTTGCTGGGCCCGCGCAGAAGGAAAGGAAGGAGAAGCTGGGCTGGTTTTCTGGGTTTGAGTTTCTTTCTTTTCTTTTCCTTTCTTCTTTTTCAAAAAAACTCAAACCATTTGAATTCAAAATTGAATTTGAATTTAACCCACACTCAATCAATAAAATTATGCACCAGCATGAATGCACAATCAAGTTAAACCTAAAATAAATTTTAATTACTTACGCAACAAAATTAGATTAAATGCAAGCCTAAGCAAATTAAATCCTAGAAAATTAAATAAAGCCAATTCAATTTTTTAATAAATAGGAAAATTAAATTAGGGTGTTACAATGATGCTGGTCAGAGTGGCACTGCGGTGGCCACTCGGGCCAACGTCGAGGAGGAGACCGGCCGAGGCGGCGCGGGGAGCGCCGCTCGGCCGGATGTCGGGGATGAGGCCGGCTAAGGCGGCGCGGGTGGCGCCGCCCAGCCGGAAGCAAGAGATGGAGGATCTGGTGGGGATGCGCAGGAGCATCCCGCCAGCCGAGAAGAAGAGACCCTGTTGACACTCCTTAGAGCCCCAATTTACGTACCGCAAGCGCACGGATCGTGGTAGCTTTTTCCTTAGAGTACTCCCCCAAGGTTTATCAATCCGTGGATTGGAAGCGAACCGACTAGAGTTTACCATCTAATCTATCGAACCTATCCTAAACATGAAGCGAAGATTGCATATAAACTGAACACTTGATAGATATGAATGGAGCATAAGTGTTCATCACACCCACAACCGTAGATGAGATAACACAACCAAGGAGCTAGGGCCTATCGTCTCTAGGTACAGTTCTAGTCAAAAAGGTGATCAAAACATAGATTGCATCTCAACTAAAGGTACATGAAATCATCTCTCAGAAAAGGCGGCTCACAAGCGGCCTACTTTCCCAAGGTCGCCGGTGCGAGGTGCGTGTTAATGCCTAAGGTTTCACAAAGCTTTACCCCAAACGCCCACCAAGTGCTCTTACTTGAAGCTCCTCCTCTTGGTGGCCGCGCCACGACTCCCATGATACTCGCCATCGATCCTATTCCACATCATGTCGTCGCTAGGGTTTTACCCTCCGCCATGCTGTCACCACACCGGGGTAATCAACCAACTAGCTAAAACACGCTACCTCAACATATCCGCAAGATATAGACTAATCACCACGAATAGATCTAATCTTACTATGAACATATGGATGCATCACATATGAGAAAGAAAGCATGCATTGAAGTAGACCAAAGTTGAGACAACTAGAATAAAGAGTAGATTGATATCACCATCGTGTGTGTACATACCCCGACAAATGTTGGGGGTGACACCCGAACTCCACCATGGCACAACCTCGCTGGGAGGCCATGGCGGCTAGGGGTGGCCTAAACCATCTCCTAGGTACCTTCGAAGACTTGCAGCGGCCGTCGTCTCCATCCGGCCTTGGCCCTAGGTTTTCGTTGAGTTCTGGGTGGATTGATGCTATGAGTTGAATAAGGTGCGAGCTATTTATAAGATGAGGAAGCCACCGGTCGAAGGGGAGGCCAAACCGCCTCGAAAACGGGCTGGGCCGGCTGGCCCCATGGGCCTAGGCCGGCCAGCCTACTCCCTTTCGGGCTCGCCTCGGTCTCATCTTTCACGTGTAGACTCCTCGCATCTTCTAGAGTTTATGTCCTTCACGATTGCACCCCTTTGGATGTCGTTATCTTGGAGATATCTTCGAGGAAAGGATAGGATGGGGAATCCTTCCTTAAATCTTCATTTGCTTTGCTTAATCCCGAAGTATCTTGATCTCATCTTCGTGGGCTCGGTCCTTTGGGCTCTCTTGGAGGATGGATGTGCGTGAATAGGCTTCGAATCAACATGGGCTTTGGTCCTCTCTTTGGCCTTTGGCCTTCGTCTTTCTCCGTGTTAGCGCTCGATCACGGGCCTCATCATTTCATGCTCTAAAATAGGCCAAAAACCTACAAAAATGAAGTTCCTCCAAAATATATGTGCAAACGTGAAAATGACCAATAATTAGGCCGGGGTTAGGACAGTTAGTGATTTTGATATTAAATTCATGCCATTATCAAGGATAAACAGGGGATAAAATGTGTACTTAAGGAGCGCCAACATTCCCCCCATGCTTAAACCTTGCTCGTCCTCGAGTAAGTCCAAGAACTTTGCTTATAAAGAAATCAGCGTTGCCCCTCAATGTCCTCTCTGCACTTAGTCATACATAACAAGACATATTGCTCTCTCAAGTATTTAGCATTTAAGTTCATGTTGTGACCGGCTACTTTTTCATTATGGAAGACAGACAAGCAATTAAAGAACAAGCCACAATAATAGATAAATGCAATGCTCTCAAACTTAAGCGAACTTCAAACCTTTACCTTGTTTCATCGTGAAGAGTTTTCAAAAGAATGCATATCAAACATAAGTGAGGTTCTCTTTTAAAAGATCATGGAAACACTCATCTCATCAAGTCGCTCAAGCCTACATTAGATTGTCTTCAGCCTATTCTACTCATATATAAAAGTGGAAGGCTTATGTGGAGCTTGGTAGGTAAAAACAATCCTAGCAAAACATTATACTTGAAATATTATCAAACTAAGAGTGAGATCTAATGGAATTACCGAGACTAGTCAAAAGTAACTTGGAAAATTAATGAAGCCAATAAAGAGCTAAGGAGCATTTTATTCTTCTCTTTTTTCTTTTTTTTTCTTTCTTTTTGCTCCTTAGAACTTTTAATAACATAGAATACTTACCCAGCCATCCCCCCATGCTTGAACGAATGCTCGTCCTCGAGTATGAATAGTGGGAGAACCAACTAACTAGGGTAAGTATCTCAAATTCACCTTCTTCTTCGTAGAACCTCTTGAATCTCCGGGGAGCCTTGTCTCCCAAAACTTTTCTTTATGTGGTGCCCTTGATTCTTTTGATTCCGTCGAAATGATAATCCATACTCAAATTGGGTTGTGGTCAAGGAGGTAATTACAAAAAGATATTTTTGGTTTAGGGTGGATATCCAGCGAGGTTTGCAAAATTTCCGAAGTGGAAACTCACAATGCATGAATAAATAGGCTAGCAGAAAGAAGGTTACATAAAAAAAATGGAATGACCAGCTTCTTAGTCTCATACCAAAGAAATCAATCTTAATCCAACTCATCAAAATATAAGTTTGCAATCTAAAGGTTTCATCATGAAAGAATATGTATGTATAGGCTTTGGTAGGTAGAACTTTGCAAGAGATTCACAAATGTAGATAGCATAGGAATTAAGTTTTCAAATTAAACAACACAAGGTGTAAAGTCATCGGTAGACTTAAATCAAAGAGCAACATAGAATATGTGGGTCTAGAATTTAGTCATTTAACCTCCACAAATAAAAGAGCCGGTATTTAATCATTTTAATTCCATTTAATTGAGAGCAAATGGTCAAGTCATATACAACATAGCGTAGGTAAAACAAAGCAGCAACTTTCATCATTTTTCCATAAGCAAGAGCATATAAGAATATCATCGTGGTGAGATCAAGGTGATGGTGGTTATCATTCATTGAAAACAAAAACAAATCTAGGTTGTACTCCTAGTAGCCATGTTATTATAGGGAGAGATATACAAAGGTTGCATCTATGGTTGAAGGCATATATGTACAAGCATTTAGAAAAAGAGAGAGTTGAAGAAGAATTACCATCCTTCTCGATGCTCGTAATGAAGTGTAGCGCAGCCTCCCCCATACTTAAGCATTATGCTAAGCATGGAAGAAGAATCATGAGCATCTTGTGGCAACCGTGATTATCTTACTCCATGAGATCTTTCTTCCTTGTCCACGAAATCCTCCCCCATGCTTAGCATGATGCTAGGCGTGGAAGGGGAAGATGGACCATCTTGCAATTCTTGAAGTCCTTCCCTCATGTGTATGAATATCATCTTCAATGTGTCTTCACCTTTGTTGCCTCAATTTCCTTCAACTTCTTCTTGTACTAAGTCATGGTCCCAATCCTTACTTCTCATTGTCGTCGCCACCTTCAATTCCTCGTTGTCTCATTGCTACCTCATCTTCATGAATTTTTCTTTCAATTTCCAGAACAGAACCTGTACTGAAACATTGCTCCATTGCAAAGTGCACAAATTTTTCTTTCCAACGAGTCCTTATTCGCCCAAAATTGATTCCGAACAAGAGAGTTGTGTCCATTTTATCCCAGTGCTGCAATCTGTCCCGACGAATTTCAGAACGCGCAACGTCCAATGTTCTTGCCATATCTCCTTGTACGGGTCTTCAAATTCATTGATCTTGAATGCATTGGAATGGGAATTTGATGGAGCTTCTGAATATCAACTTTTTGCTTCTTGTACAGCTCTGAACATGTTCTCAAATTGATGAAAACAGCTGCATCCTTCTCGGGTTTCGACGATGTTGACGATCTTGATTGAAATTCTTTTGGTCTTGAACTCATGGGAGCACTTCTTCATGCCTGCAAAATATTTTAAACACACACTACCCCTGGAGTGACGGTTGGGAGTAGAAACAAATGCCAACAAACCTACCATTCCTAAGATCTCAATTTGTGGCAAAGTTAGCTTAGCGAAACTAGTGAGTGTACATGTGCGCTAGTGTAAATGCAAATGAGAGGAAAGTATATAAACAAAGACAATGTTTACACCTAGTTCTAAACACCATGTTTACAACTAGGTTGCCGAACTTCTCCATAGCCAAAAAGACTTATTTAACCCAGGTAAAAACACCATGTCTATCCCAAGATCAATAGGCCTTAATAGCACAAGAAAAAATAAAGCGCATTGCAAAGCTTATAAACCAACCAAATGCAACCTCATAGCTTGGTAACTAAATGATGATGGTCTTCAATCATGTCTAAACACCATGTTTACACAAGATTGCAAAAAGGAAAATGCTCACGTGAAGCATTAACATGGATATGAAAGCTTTCATCAATAAAGTTGAGACCTAGCTAGCAAAATGAGTGCATGAACAATGGAATGGATGCAAAGTGCAAATGCAAAGTTAGCAAAAACAAGTGTTAGCAAGGTTGAAAGGACCTTTCGATGTTGTTCCGCAACTAGCTTATTCAAAAACAATTGCTAAGAGTGACAAAAAGCCTTCGCGACACTTCATAAGAAGTGAGGCTTTTGTCAATGAAAAGGTTATTTATCGAAAAGGACCAAGCAACCGAGCTAACAAGGTTTTAGAAGTAGGTTTATGGGTTTCCTATATTTTTTGGCTTAAAACAAAAATTTTGAAGAAGTGTTGGGTATAGAAATTCTATCTAAGGTGGTTTTTTTTTAAAAAAAAACTAGAGAGAAACAAAAGTCATATTTTTTTTGAATGAAAAACATAACCTATGGTTTTAGGATTGCTCTATAAGTGGTTTTCCTAAGGGTTTTAGAATCTCAAAAGCGAGGCTAGTCAATGTTTTTAGAAAGGGTTTTTTTTAATGCAACATGCAATGCAATGCAAGGGTGAGATGAACAACATGGTATGCAATGCAACACGGGGTGGGTGAACAAAATGATATGACATGATGAGTTGGTCTAAAACAAAACAAAAAGTTAGCCTAAGTTAACTAGCCACAAGTTTAGAATCAAAGGGTGGTGCAATGCATCATAAATCTCTCTAAAAAGACACAAAGAAAAAGACTCAAAACGCTAATAGGCACACAAAAAGGTCTACAAGTTTCCCAGGATCAAATAACAAAGTGCTCCCTCAATAACATTTAGAATGAACAACATGAAGTTGTGGTTTTTGTTAGAGCAACGGTACAATGTTACTTGGTATTCCGATTAAAGAGTGCAATGTAGACGGTCATATTAATATATATAAATAAAATGAACGGATTGCCTCCCGCAAAGCGCTTCATTTAAAGTCATAGAGCTTGACTTTCTCACATACCTTCTCATTGATGTGAAGCCATGGTCCTTCGTGCGAGAATCCGAAGTGTCCATGCAGCTTGATGTCGCCTCTTGTAATCCATCGTGGTTTGCTTGCAACATCTTCATTTGTCGAAAGTCGACCGCTTGTGTCTTCATTTGCCAATGTCATTAGGGTTCTTGCTCTACTCCAAGCCTCTGAATTTTATCATGTACGCTTGATGAAAGCATCGCCCAAGCTACCCTTCATTGTTGTCATCGTCATCTTCTCTATCTTGTTCTCATCGCGTTGCTCCTGCCTCTTCTTCGTGGATTTTCCCCTACATCCAGAATAGAACATATAACAAAATATAGATCTGTTGAAAAGTTTATGAAATTACCTTCCCAACAAGTGGTCATTCGCTTTAAACGGAGTCCAAACGAGAGAGTTATGCCCGTTTTACTTTAGCGCTGCATGCTGTCCAGAAAATTTCAGAGTGCACGACCTTCGATGTTTTGGCCATAACTTCTTGTGGGAAACTTCGATTGACTTCATTCTTGATTCGTTCGAACCGGAACTTCATGGGGCTTTTGAATATCCAAAAATATACTGCAATTTTCTTCTGAGGTCGAGCAGAATATTGATGATAACAATGACTTCTTACGAATCGATCCGAAGATGTCGATGATCTTGATCTTGTGGTCTTCGGAGCGTCTTGTTGTGCATCCTTGGCTTCACGGTCATCACCATAGATTCACCAGCGAGTAGCATGGCTCCAATGGTCTGTCTTCATAGTTCTTGCTTTGCCTAAGGTGTCGGGATCGAAGGAGGCTCCCGTGCTTTGTGTCGATGATCAGAGCGGTCTCTTTCTTTGATTGCACTCGACTAATCTTGTTGCCTCTAGCGTTGGTCAACTTCAAATCATCAACTTTTGTGCACAAGGTTCTCCAAACATCTTACGACATCGTCATCACTTTCTCCATTGTTTGTTGCTGCCTCTTCTTCGTGCACAGAACATATACCAAAATTCTACTCCATGGAAAGCCTTATGAAATTACCTTTTCAACGAGTGGTCATTGATCCCAAATGGACTCCGGATGAAGAAGTTATGGTCGTTTTACTCCGGCACTATGCTCTGTCCCGAGACATTTCAGAATGCGCAGCGTTGAAAGATTTTACCATAACTCTTCACACCGATATCCAAAATTCACGATTCTTGATGCGTTGGAAAGTAGACTTGATGGAGCTTCAAAATAATCTATTATTTTCTCATGGTACTTCTCTGATCTTGGACGAAAAACTCATTACAACAGTAACACTTTGGAGATGATGATGATCCGATCGCACGATTTTCTTCGCGGGCATGCTCCATACCTATTGCTTGAACAAACAATTCTTCCCAAAAACATCAGTCTTTAAAATCAATTGTCATTCGCGCCATTCGCGCCATTGCTGCCACAGCGGTGCCCTCGTCCCCGGCCCTTGCGAGCTCTGGGACAAGGGTGTCTTCCGCCACCGATGTCGTTGGTGCCGTCGGCGCTGCGGTAACACCCTTGACCCCAGCCCTTGGGGGCTCGGGGGTGGGGGTCTGTTGGCGCTCCTTAAGTACCCATTTTATCCCCTGTTTATCCTTGATAATGGCATAAATTTAATATCAAAATCACTAACCGTCCTAACCCCGGCCTAATTATTGGTCATGTTCACATTTGCACATATATTTTGGAGGAACTTCGTTTTTGCAGGTTTTTGGCCTATTTTAGAGCATGAAATGACGAGGCCCGTGATCGAGCACTAACACAGAGAAAGACGAAGGCCAAAGCCCAAAGGGAGGACCAAAGCCCATGTTGATTCGAAGCCCATTCACGCACATCCATCCTCCAAGAGAGCCCAAAGGACCGAGCCCACGAAGATGAGATCAAGATACTTCGGGATTAAGCAAAGCAAATGAAGATTTAAGGAAGGATTCCCTATCCTATCATTTCCTCGAAGATATCTCCAAGATAACGACGTCCAAAGGGGTGCAATCGTGAAGGACATAAACTCTAGAAGATGCGATGAGTCTACACGTGAAAGATGAGACCGAGGCGAGCCCGAAAGGGGGTAGGCCGGCCGGCCCAGCCCGTTTTCGAGGCGGTTTGGCCTCCCCTTCGACCGGTGGCTTCCTCGGCTTATAAATAGCTCGCACCTTATTCAACTCATAGCATCAATCCACCCAGAACTCGACGAAAACCTAAGGCCAAGGCCGGAGGGAGACGCGATGACCACTCCTTCCTGGATGACCCATCATCCAGCCAGATCTACCGACAATCTTATCTCTCAGATAGATCGAGTCGACAGATCCATCGCCGAGTGCGTCAGGCTCGGCGAGGACACTCTTCGGCACTGCAATGACCCGAATCGGATCGCTTTCGGGCTCCGCAACGCTGCTACGACGTACTTGGACCAGATTCGAGTGCGACTACCCGACCCGGCTACCTTCGGTCAGATCCAATCTGACCCGACCTCGGAAGAGGAACTTGGCTTCCAACATGCCTCGTTCACCCTCCCGCCCAACCACTCTTCTGCGATGGAGCATCACCGGATCTTCTTCACCTCCGACGACTCCGACACTCGTGAAAACGAGACCGACGAGGAGAAGGCTCAACGACTCCACCGCAACGAGGTCCACGCCGACACGACGCACAATGATGCGGCCATTGATCGGGCCTACCGCGACCTGGAGAATGCCGAACACCACAACCCCAGGAATCGGCGCTCTCCGATCCAACCCCGCAACCTCGACGCCGACTTCATCCTCAACTACAACGGCCAAGACATCTTCGCTATGCCATCGGCCAACCTCGCCGCAGTGTTCCAGGTTCTCGAGGGTCTTCCGGAGACCCCCGAGATTGTCAAGGCTCGCACTCGTCTGCATGTGGCCGCCACGTAAGCCCAGCAGCTACGCGAGGACAACTCGGCTTACCGCGTCCAGTCGAGCCACCACTCGACATGACCACACTACGACGACGGAGAGGTCAACCAGGGTGACCTTCACGACCAACTCAACCAGTAAGATCTGCGTCAGCGCATCAACAATCGCCACCGCCCACGCGACGCCGCCGAGCACGAGCGACGTCGCTAGTATGACGAGGAACTCGGCGACTCCGACGTCGACTGTGGCCACCGGGGTGGCAGATGTCCACAACGACCCCACCGCTACAACGACCCCGGCAACGATCTCGATGGCTTCTCCGCTTTCTCCCGTCGGCTCCGGGCCATCCAGTGGCCCGCCACCTTCAAGCCTACCGGGATCGAGAAGTACGACGGCGAGTCGGACCCCAAGACATGGCTGCGCGCCTACATCGTCGTCCGAGCTGCGTGCGGCGACAACGACATCATGGCCGCCTACTTCCCGGTCATGATGGGTCCCCAAGCTCTCAACTGGCTCGAAGTGCTCCCCGCTGGCTCCATCAACAGCTGGCAAGATCTCTGCAACGCCTTCGTCCAGTACTACCAGGCATCCTGCCCAGGTCCCAAAACTAGATGGGATCTGAGAAGTGTCGTGCAACAACCGGACGAGTCCCTCCGCGACTACATCAAGAGGTACTTTGCTAACCGTAATACCATTACGGAACCTGATGACAGGGACGTCATCCACTACTTCAACGAAGGCCTCCACAACATCGAACTATGGAGGAAGATGTTCGAGACCTACCCCAAGACCGTGGGCGACATGATGACGGTTGTCAACAAACACGCCGACATGGAAGAAGCCGAGCGGGCCCGCCACCTGCACAAGAACGACCACTCCAAGTGTCCCCCTCAGCGGGACAACCGCTCGGAATGACATCGCAACGATCGCCCACCTCGTTACGAGAAGAAGCACGACTGCGCTGAGTCGTCCAAGAAACGGGACTGCAAGCGTGGCCCCGAGAACACCATCGCTGTCGCTGAACGATCCCAGTTTCGCTCCACCCTCAACCAAGCGGATCTGGACCGGCTCCTAGATGGCAAGTGTCCTGGGCACAAGGATGCAAACCACACCGCCCAGGAGTGCCGAGCACTCTCCAACGGCGTCATCAAGGACGACGACCCCAAGCGACCCCGCTGTGACAACCTCGACAGGCCGGGTTGTTCCAGAACTACCCAGGCGTGCCCACTGAGGCGCAACTCACCCAGGCCAGACGACGATGACCAGAGGGAAGATTCCCCAAGGAACTTCCAGGAAACAGATAGGGCCGTCAACTTCATAAACGGCGGCCCCAGTAAGCCATCATGCCAGTGCAAGCTCAAGATGGATGATCGTGAAGTCAACCTGGTGTTCAAACAACTGGATGAACCCCTCTAGTGGTTGGAGACGCCGATCACCTTCGACCGCCGCGACCACTAGGTCCGCCTGCCCAGGCCGGGTGCTTACCCCCTCGTGGTCAGCCCGGTGGTGAGCCAGGTCCGCCTGGCCAAAGTACTCGTCGACGGAGGTAGTGCCCTCGACATCATCTTCGCCAGCATGTTGCAGAGCATGGGCTATGACATGGCATCCATATTCCCATCTGACTAGGCCTTCTACGGCATCATCCCTGGAGCCGGGTTGACTCTGGTCGGCCAGGCCACCTTGCCGGTCACCTTCGGCACACGCGACAACTACCGCGCAGAGTACGTCAACTTCGAGGTCGCCGAGTTCGAGACTTCCTACCACGCCATCCTGGGAAGACCCTCCCTCACCAAGTTCATGGCGATCCCCAACCACACGTATCTTCTCCTGAAGATGCCAGCTCGAAAGGGGGTCCTCTCGGTCTACGGAGATCTTCAGACCTCATACGCGTGTGAGGCCAAAAACATCGAGCTCTCCGACACCCTGGAATGATCCAGGAACACGGTTCTTGTTGCTCAGGCAGCAAAGAACCTCCCGGCAGATCAGCAGCAAATCCCTGCCAAGGAGTCGACTTCTGAGTCGTAGCTCACGCCAGCCGTGGCGACCAAGACCATCGTCCTCCGGGACGATGAACCGCACAAGACCGCCGTGATTGGGGCCAGCCTCGACTCGGCGTAGGAAGGTGCGCTCACCTCCTTCCTCCGGGAGAATTGGGACATCTTCGCATGGAAGCCATCTGACATGCCTGGGGTCCCAAGGGAGGAGGCTGAGCACTCATTAGATCTGGACAAGAAGGCGAAGCCCGTCAAACAACAGCTCCGCCGCTTGGCGCAAGATTGAAAGGAGGCCATTAGGGTAGAAGTAACCCGGCTCCTAGCCGCCGGTTTCATCAGATAAGTCACACACCCAGATTGGGTGGCAAACCCAGTCCTTGTAAAAAAAGAAAAATGGTGAATGGAGAATGTGTGTTGACTATACCGACCTCAACAAACACTGCCCTAGGACCCCTTTCCTCTACCACGCATCGACCAGGTCGTCGACTCGATGGCCGGGTGCGTTCTTCTTTCTTTTCTTGACTGTTACTCAGGGTACCACCAGATAGCCCTCAAGGAGTCGGATCAGGAGAAGACATCCTTCATCACCCCCTTCGGGGCCTACTGCTACAATACCATGACGATCGGCCTCAAGAACGCTGGCGCGACCTACCAGAAGGCCATTCAGAGATGCCTCCAGGGGCAGATCGGGCGCAACACCGAGGCCTATGCCGATGATGTCGTCGTCAAGATAAAATGTAATGACCAGTTCATTATAGATCTCTCCGAGACATTTGAAAATATCAGGAAATTCAAATGGAAGCTCAACCCGACCAAGTGTGTGTTCGGTGTCCCGTCCGGAAAACTACTCGGCTTCATAGTCAGTAGCCGGGGCATCGAATCCAACCCCACCAAGGTCAACGCCATCAGGTTCATGAAGCCTCCAAGGAGAAAAAAGGACCTAATGAAGCTCACAGGGTGCATGGCTGCCTTGAGTCAGTTCATAAGCCGACTCGGCGACAGAGGCCTACCCGTCTTCAAACTTCTCCGGAAGTCTGACAAGTTTGAGTGGAACAACGATGCTTCCAAAGCATTCCAGGAGCTCAAGGATTTCCTTACCTCGCCGCATGTCCTAACAGCACCAGAAGACGGGGAAGTCCTCCTCCTGTACATCGCCACCACTACCAGCGTAGTAAGTACTGTCCTGGTCGTCGAAGGCGACGAGCCGGGTCACATCTACAAGGTACAGCGACATGTCTACTTAATCAGTGAAGTACTCGTCAAATTCAAGGCACGCTACCCCCAAGTGTAGAAGCTGCTATACGCTATCCTCATCACATCAAGAAAGCTCCGACACTACTTCCAGGCTCACAAGATCAAGGTGGCCTCATCATATCCACTCGGCGACATCCTCCACAACAAGGACGCCAACGGCCGAGTCGTCAAATGGTCAGTAGAACTCGGCGCATTCTCGATTGAATTCACGCCGCGGTCCACCATCAAGTCTCAAGCGTTGGCCGACTTCGTTGCCGAGTGGACCGAGATCCAAGATCCTCCACCAGACACCAGATCCGAGCACTAGATCATGTACTTTGATGGCGTCCTCAATCGTGATGGAGCCAGCGCTGGAGTTCTCTTCATCTCCCCGAAAGGTGAACAACTCAAGTACGTCCTCCAGCTACTTTTCAAGGCCACCAACAACGCTGCCGAGTATGAAGCTCTCATTCACGGTCTCCAGATCGCTGTTACACTCAGCATCAAGCATCTGTTGGCATATGGTGACTCCAAAGTCGTCATACAGCAAGTCAACAAGGACTGGGAGTGCACCAAGGAAAAGATGGACACCTATTGCAGGGAGATCAGGAGGCTCTAAGCCAAGTTTTATGGTCTGGAGTTCCACCACATCCCCAGGGACGACAACGTGGCAGCCGATGTCCTGTCCAAGCTCGGATCCAAGTGGTCCATCGTACCACCCGGCATGTTCATTCAAGCACTCAACAGCCCTACGGTCATGTTGGAAGTGGAACCTCCCACAAAGCCCGACTTGGTCCCGGCCATAGGACAGGAGGTCCTAACCCTTGATACCGACTGGCACTCCCCAATCATCGACTTCATCAAAAACAAAAAAAGCTACCCAAAAGGAAAGGAACACGAGAAGCTTGCTCGCCGGTCAAGCAACTACGTCGTCATAGGAACCGAGCTGTTCAGGCACTCGGCTTCCTCAAGAACCCTGTGCAAATGCGTTGCACAGGACGAAGTGATGAGGACATGACCAATACGCATATGACCAAGGCCCAAGTGAAGATAGAGTTCAAAGCCCACTCCACATTGAAGTCCGATTTATTCGCGAGTCCGGTTCGGACTGCAGGAGCAGGCCTCACAAAAACGGACGCCCAGGCCACATACGGGCTCCGTTTTGGGCGTTCTATATATCGTTGGAAAGCTAAGGAGATAGTCTTTCCAACCCAACTGATCCCATATCAAAATACGCTTGGAGTCGACGGGAATCGTCGAAACAACATGACGACCAGAATCTGCCTGGATGCAGCGACGCCAGTTTTTGGGCCCGAAGGCCTTGTACTCCCTAGGGTTGCCCGGCCACCCCCTTGGCCGCCCCCCTAGCCTCTCTCTTCTATATACACAGCAGCCGCCATTAGGTTACGGGGGTTTTGCTTAGATTATTCTGTCGAGAACAGTTTCGCCGCCGTGTCGGTTTGTGAGACCCCAACTTGAGATTAATCTTTCATCTGCAGAGTCACTTCAATTGAGCTGCGTTCTTTCGAGTTCTTGCTTGTGTTCTTCGTTGCGCTTGCAGGGATTAGCCTTCTTGGCGAGGTCAACCGGGTTGTGACACAGTTGATAACCAGAGGAGTTGTGGTGCTAAGATTGCTGGATTCGGGTCTTAGGATCTGAAGCCGGATCGGTGTGTCTCGCTCCGCCTACAACGAGAGTTATCCAGAACCTGACGGAAGATCAGGGAACCCACGTCCCCATTATTTGGTATTCAGAGACTCAGGTTTACTGTCAGGTTTCACATCTATCTTTAGTTTCATCAATTTCGCCATTGTCCCACAGTCCACCAAAAAGCCCTAGAAAATTTTGTGTTCGTGCTGTTTTCCCATCCCATTAGCCCTTTTAAGCCATTGCATATTTTGATATCGGAGTCCGCATCATTGAGTTTGTGTCCATAGTCGTGGTCTTGTTGCTGGTTTAGATCGAGTTCTTAGATTGGTTTGAGTTTTGCATCGTGTCACCGTGTCCTTTTCCATCTCGTCATCACGTCCGGTTCGCACTTGTTTCTGTCCAGTTCGGTATTTTGTTGATATCTCTCACATACGAACTCGGATTTTTGTGTTCTAGTACTTTCTGGAAAGCTTGTGAAATTATCTACAACTTAATCAATTGTGAGAATTCCAGAAAACGTAGTTATCTGCGCCTAATCTGTATTGGAAGCCAATCTGTTGGTTACCCAGAAATTTCTGAGTAGTCTGTATTTCGGGGTCAATATCTTCTACTTCCTTTATCCAAAAGAGACTTTCCATATATTGAAAAGAAAGAGAAAAAGAGTATCTACAACTTTTGTGTTGTAAGTTTTCGTGTTTGGGGTCTCTAAATTTGTCAAACAGCCTGTATAAGTTTATGTAGCAAATCTGTAATTTACAGACAACAATTTTGTGATAGTGTGGAGTTGTCTCTTGCTCTTGTGGCACTTTTGAATAGAAAAAGAAAGAAAGAAAAAGGCAAGTGCATAAAAAAGAGCCGCACAAAAAAAAAGAAAAAAAATCAGAAGTGCTTGCATCCTTTTGTGTCCTTTGTGCTTGGTATATGTCGCTTGCTTGCTTGAACTAGTTCTAGGAACACGTTTAGGCCAGCAACATTGATAAGTACTTTGGATATTTATTCAATTTTTGCTATCTGATTTTCAATTGTGCTAATCCTTGCTACTAAATAAAGCCCCCCGAAGCTCCACATATTACTTCAGATCAGTACACCCAAAGGATCTTGCAATCTTGGTACCACTTCCTCACAGGTATCACGAACCAGCCACCGGTTGTACCATCCTCTGCTTTGTATTGGTAAGAACACTTGTTAGAGATTGGTAAGACGTGCGAGATTGTGTTTCCACCATCCACATCCACATATAGTAGTTGATAGGGATAACCTTTTTGTGTTTTCTCTTGTCTACTTACTAACAATGTCAGGTAACACTGAGATTGCTCAACGAGTGTTGAGTTCTCAAATGGAGAAAGTGGAGCAAAATCAATTCAACAATTTGTTCCAGACTTTCTTTGCCGTGATGGAACGACGTTGCCGAGTCATCATTGATGGTGAGACTTGCACCAACCTTGCAAGTTTAGAGCTAGTCGAGAAGCTTGGTCTGACCACAAAGCCACATCCACATCCATACTACATGCAATGGGTAAATTCTTACGATAAGATTAAGGTAACTGAAATTGCACATATTGAATTTAGCATTGGTTTTTACAAGAGTAGTGCTAATTTTGATATAGTACCCATGCAAGCATGTCATTTATTGCTAGGAACGCCATGGATTAATATAAATGATGTGGTACATAAAAAGGTTGCAAATAGATATTCTTTCAACTACAATGGAAGAAAAATTACACTTAAATCTATGACTGCAACTGAAATTTTAGAAGCTGATCTTGAAAGAGCGGAGAGAAGAAAGAATGAGCCTTTTAGAAAAGAATGGATTATTTCAGATGTTACAGTGTCTTTCTCTAAATCTGATTTTGTACAAATTAAAGATATCGCTTTGTCTTCTGTTGGACCTAATATTTTGCAGCATGTATCTAAAACAGAAGACAAGGTGATAGAGAAGGAACAGGTAATTGTCTCAGGTAAGAGCTCTCTTGATGTGCTGAATTTGTCCACCACTCATGCTATAATAGAGCAACATTTAGTGGACACCAAATCTGAATTGACTTTGTCACATGATAAATATTCTACTAAATTTGGTGATAAAGAAGAGTTGTGTGATAGTTCTATGTTTATCCCTGTGCCACAACTTGTGAAGGAAATTGATCCTTTTATTTTGGAACCAAAGACTTATGCTAAAAATAAACATTTGATTCCAATTGCTACAGAAAAGGATGAAAGGACATTGTTGTCTTCTTTAAATACTTTGGGTTATATAGAGTTTGATACTTTGTGTGCACTTAGTAGTTTGGAGGAGAAATTTAATTGTGTTGGATTGCCATGGTTATCTCGATGTACATATCACTTTATTGGCAATTATAATTGTAAAGGAGAGTACATGGTGCATCGTGTTTATATGTGTTCAAATCTGAAATCTCCTTTTGCTATGCAACAATTAGATGAAAAAGAGGGCTATTTTAAGACTAATCCTATCACGCAGAGTTCCTCTTGTTCTTCTTTGTTTGTTTTGTCACAACAGGTTCAATTTCAAGAAGGGGAGCAACGCAGGATCATGTCAAGAATGGGAACAACTACTTCCGCAAGCATCAGCGACTTTGAGTCGAGGACGACTCAAAACCAAGAAGGGGAGAATGATGAGGACATGACCAATACGCATATGACCAAGGCCCAAGTGAAGATAGAGTTCAAAGCCCACTCCACATTGAAGTCCGATTTATTCGCGAGTCCGGTTCGGACTGCAGGAGCAGGCCTCACAAAAACGGACGCCCAGGCCACATACAGGCTCCGTTTTGGGCGTTCTATATATCGTTGGAAGCTAAGGAGATAAGCTTTCCAACCCAACTGATCCATATCAAAATATGCTCGGAGTCGACGGGAATCGTCGAAACAACATGACGACCAGAATCTGCCTGGATGCAGCGACGCCAGTTTTTGGGCCCGAAGGCCTTGTACTCCCTAGGGTTGCCCGGCCACCCCCTTGGCCGCCCCCCTAGCCTCTCTCTTCTATATACACAGCAGCCGCCATTAGGTTACTGGGGTTTTGCTTAGATTCATTCTGTCAAGAACAGTTGTCGCCGTTCATCGGTTTGTGAAACCCCAACTTGTGAGATTAATCAATCATCTGCAGAGTCACTCTATTTGAGCTGCGTTTCTTTCGAGTTCTTGCTTGTGTTCTTCGTTGCGCTTGCAGGGATTAGCCTTCTTGGCGAGGTCAACCGGGTTGTGACACGGTTGATAACCAGAGGAGTTGTGGTGCTAAGATTGCTGGATTCGGGTTTTAGGATCTGAAGCCGGATCGGTGTGTCTCGCTCCGCCTACAACGAGAGTTATCTAGAACCTGACGGAAGATCGGGAACCCACGTCCCCATTACGAAGGAGTCCGACTCCTTAGCGATATCCACTCGGGTATCTACGGCAACCACGCGGGCAACTCTACCCTCATGGGGAAAGCCTTTCGATCAGGCTTCTACTAGCCCACAGCTCTGGCCGATGCCCGAAACATCATCAGGCGATGTCCCAGGTGCCAGTTCTTCTCCAAGCAGTAGCATGTCCCGGCTCAGGCCTTACGGACCATATCGCCGTCCTGGCCATTCGCTTGCTGGGGACTCAACTCGGTGAGACCCCTAAAGACGGCCGTCGGTGGATACTATCACATATTTGTGGCCATCGACAAGTTCACAAAATGGATCGAAGTCAAGCCGGTGACAGCCACCACAACAGCCAAGGCAGCCGAGTTCATTGAGGAGATATCACACCGATTCGGGGTGCCTAACCGGATCATCACAGATTTGGGTACTTCATTCACGGGCTCCGAGTTCTGGGACTACTGCCAAGAAAGCTGCATCAACGTTTACTATGCCTCCGTGGCACACCCCAGGTGCAATGGCCAAGTTGAAAGGGCCAACGGCTTGATCCTCCAAGGCCTCAAAGGCAGAATTTTTGACCCGATCAAAAAGTATGGTGCAAAGTGGTTCCAAGAACTACCGAGAGTAGTTTGGGGACTACGCACACAAAGAAGCCGGGCTACCGGCTACTCGCCATTCTTCATGGTGTATGGTTCTGAAGCAGTCTTGCCATCGGACATAGCTTTTGGTGCTCCGGGCATCCAGAACTACGATGAGAAAGAAGCCAAAGCAGCTCGATGCACTGACATCGACTCGGCAAAGGAGCACCGCCTGACGGCCTCCATCCAGTATGTGAGATTTGAACAGCAGCACCGGCGCTACCATGATCGCAATGTTCACGAGCGCGACTTCAACGTCGGCGGCCTAGTTCTGCGACGAATCCAGTCGACCACCGGCGCTCACAAGCTGTCTTCCCTATGAGAGGGCCACTTTGTAGTCAGTGGGATAGTGGTTCCAGGAACCTACCACCTACAGAGGCCAGACGGTACAGACGTGGGCAACCCATGGAATATCGAACATCTACGTCGCTTCTATCCATAGAAGCATAGGAAATGCAAAGTTATGTGCCCATCTACTCATTCAATAAAGTTTGTTATATTCTAAATATTGCATTCAACTTACTCTTCGTTCTTTACCGAGTCGTTTTCAACACGCTCGGGGGCTGTGTTCCGGCCACCCAGCCAACCCCCACTCGGAGTCCGACCAGTCGGACAGGAACAACCCGGTTTGTCTTTACTGAACACAGCCGAGTGCGTTCAGGAACAACTCTGTGTCACCCTGACCAAACGCGCACATTGATGATCTGCTCTCAAGCGCTAATCAAAGGGCTCAGAGATCGCTTTCCACCTATTCGGCAAATTCAGAAAAGAACCCAGACCGTGGGCATAACATTAACATCAAATAAAATTAAAGCATTATTTACATAAACATTGTCCTCAGCTGGTCCACTCTGACCAACTTTCCTTGCAGCAAAAACTCCTGGAGAACGGCAGCCTACAGCTCGGCCACGACGCGCTTGGCGATCTCCAGGACGGCGGCGTGGTTGGCCTCCCACTTGGCGTCAGAGCAATCCTCAAGGACGCCGTCTCCCACCGGGTCCAGATCCGCTTCCGCGAGGTGGGTCTTCACAAGACCCAGGGTATGCTGCACTGCATCCTTGGCAGCTCCCCTGATGCAGGCCTCCAGCCGCCCGCGGGGCACCTCTAGCCTCTCATCCAGGCTCACGGCAGTCGCCACGCCCTCGGGCTCGAAATCCCCAAGCAGCGCCTCCAGCAGCCTGCTCAGGCGATCCAGCGTCGCCCGGCCCTGTGCCACCTGATCCTCCGCTTTTGCAAAAAGCACCCGGCTGGGTCATCCCAAGCCGAAGAACATGATAGAAAGAACATAGCGTATGATCTCCGGGTCGTACCTCGCCGAGCCTCCCACTCCAGGTGAAGCTTCTCCTTGGTGGCGGCCTCCCGTGCTTCGGCCACCTCTCGGAGCTTCTGTAGCTCCTCGTTGGCCTTGGTGCAGGCCCCCAGCTCTAAACAAAAGCAAGTCAGAGACAAACAAGCACGCAAAGAACTCGGCAAACATGATCCGACTACATACCGTGCTTCTCCTTGTGCAGAGCATCCTCGGCCTTGACCTTGTCGGCCTCTAGATGGATGCTCCGCTCCTCCAGCTCGGCCACCCTAGCCTCGAGCCCCGCCACCCGACCGATGGCGGTGCTCCCCTTGGCCAGCTCCTGGGCGCCTGCTCCGACATGTCTACAAGAGCCTGAAAAACAACTATGCATTACAAGACAGCGCCTGCAAAAACAAGTCGGCTTCAAAAATGAGCGAGGCAGGAGACTTACCGCGACCCAATCATGGGTCAACTTTGCGCACTCGACCAGCGGGGGCCTGACCCCCTCGGTGGGCTCGGCTCGGGTCCTCTCCGCCTCAATGGCCGGGACCTCCGTGGTCCTGACCACCTCAATGGCCGGGACTTCCAAGGCCCCGACCTCCACGTCCACCGCCCCTTCATCGCGGGGCGGATCCTGCATCTCCACATCACGGGGAGGGGGGGAACCCTGTTCCTAGCCTCCTCCTCCCTCTTCTCCTCCTCCTCGTGGCGGCCGCGGCTCTTTGCCGGGCTCACCCGCGGTGAGGCAAGCTTCGCGGCATCACTGGAGCCGCCTCATTGGACGACTCCTCAGCCTTCCTCTTGGCGCCGCCGAGCGTCGCCCTCCTACACCAACAACAAGGGAACTAAGAACGACTCCAGGAAATAAAAATCAAGGCAAAATGGGATCAAGATTGCGGAGGTTACCCGACGCTGCGATGCAGCGGGAACTTTAGCCTCAGCGGCGCGGCCGGTGGAGTCCCAGAGCCGGCGCGCGGGGGCGTCTCCTCCCCGTGCAGTTGGCCCAGCACCTGGGCCGCTTCCTTCTCGACCTGGGTTCCGGCAGATGCCACCCCACCTCAGCAGTGGCCGGGGGCGCCGATGCTCCCCGAACTTTGCTCGTCCCCTTCCGGGTCGAGCTCCTCAACGACTGTTGCGCCGCCGCTAACCCATCCTTCGATAGCTGGATCTTCCTGATGGTGCGGCGCGTCTTCCTCCTCATGGCGGCTGATGGCGGCGGCCCCGAGGCTCCGGTGATCTCCACATCCGGCTCACTCCCCATGGAGGAGTCGGAGGAGAACTCGGCCTTCTCCTCCGCCAGCTCGCGCAGCTCGGCGGGGGCGGCGGCGTCCTTCCCAGGGTCCCCCTCAGGCAGAGAAGCGAGGGACTAGTACTCCAAGACCTTGGCCTGCAAGAGTACCGAGTTGTTATACAACCCAATGGGTGCACTTGGAAAAACAGAGCAAAAATAGAGGAAGAAACTCGGAGTGAACAAAACAACTCGGCAAAGTTCAAGAAGACCTACGGCATCAGTTGGCCACTTCAGACAGTGGGCCTTGTGACAACCCTTCTCCTGGATCTGCCTCGCCATGATGTGGGCGATCCAGTTCGCGATCTCATCCTGGGGAACCTTGCGTTCGTGTCCCTGGGTTGGGTCCCGATGACCCCAATACTCGAAGGCTGGGTGGACCCTCTCCTGGATCGGCTGTGTGAGCCACCTACAGAAGGAGATGGCCACCGCATCCCCCATCACGCCCAGTGCCGACAAGTCGGCGATCTCTTTGAGGAGGCGCTCCACCTGTGCCATCTCCTCAGTGGTTGGCAGCTCCTCCCAGCACGCCTTGTACTCCGGCACGCAGTCGGTGCGTGCCGGGAGGCAGGACACTGGGTTCGCCACCACGAACCATTCCCGCGTCCACCCCTTGTTCGTGTCGCGGAGCTCAAAGTTGGGGTAGATGCTCCCCTGGCGTAGCGAGAAGGCGGCCCCACCCACGACGTTCCGGCAAACGTTGGACGGGTGCCCCTTGAGGCGGTACAGAGCCAGCCACAGATTAAAGTGGGGAACGATCCCCAAGTACCCCTCACAGAGGTGGATGAAGATGGCGATCTGTGCAATTGAATTTGGCTTGAGATGAGTTATCTCAAGCCCGTAGAAATAGAGAAGCCCGTGGAAAAATGCCCCCGCGGGCAGTGCGAAGCCCTTCTCGTAGAAGGACTTGAACACGACCGCTTGGTTCGTGTCCTCCGACAGGAACTCTTCCCCATAGTTGCACCGCCACCCGGAGATCTGCTTCTCTAGGAGCAGGCCACGCTCCACAAGGTCCTGGATGTGGATCTCTTGGAGCGAGCACTTCTGCCAAGACAATGACGGCGGCGGGGCCTCTCCGGAGCTCCCCGAAGTCGAGGACGCAGATGCAGAGGGCGAGGCGGCTATGGCGATTGCGGTGAAGACTAGGTGAGGGGAGGAAGTTGCGAGGAAGATGAAGGCCGAGAACTCTGGAAGCTTGCCGAGCTGGCTAAGGCGGCAGAAAGCTCTGGAACGCTCGGGAATAGGGTGGCCACTCCGCGCCGCCTCCCTGTTTAAATATCGGAGTCCCCCACAATGGGCAGATCCGAAATTAACGGTCGGATTTGATCGGGCTGGCGATCTCACAGTGGATAAGGTGGGATAAAAGGTAACTTTCATTTTTACCGTTGCCTCTAACAATCCCGCTCCCCTGTTAGCCGCGATAGATCCGCGTGGAGAATAACGGTTGGATTTTCACCCTGATGCGAATATACTTCAAATATTCCTGTAAACGACTCGGCACGTCTCTGTGACTCTGCTAGCTACCCTGCTCGGGGGCTGGGTGCCACCTACTACCCGGCGTGTCTCCGCGACCCAGCCAGGGCCTCATGGCCCGGACGCCATGATGACTCGGCGCATCTCCGTGACTCCGCCAGCTACCCTGCTCGGGGGCTGGGTGCCACCTACTACCCGGCGTGTCTCCGCGACCCAGCCAGGGCTTCAGGGCCCGGACGTCGTGACGACTCAGCGTGTCTCCGTGACTCTGCCAGCGACCCTACTCGGGGGTTGGGTGCCATCCACGACCTGGTGCATCTTCGTGACTTACCTAAGGCTTCAGGGCCTAGATGTTCGGGCTACTTGGAAAGTCTCAGAGGCTTAACCCAGGCCTCCAGGGTTAGGGTTACCAAGTCCAGTTAGATCACTGTGGCGACCTCAGGGTGGCCAGGCACTAATATCCTCAGGGGGCAGTGTAACAAAAATAACGACTTGATATTCAGACATTCGGACAGACGAGTTAAAGATCATTTCTTTGACCCTCGAAAAGCTTCTCTGAAACCTTCCGAGGGTCGGGGGCTACACCCAACGGGTGCGCCCAGGGGCGCATCCCGTTCTGAATCAAAAATCATGATGGACAAATATCAAGAGCACTGAAGGAGTTTGCTCAAGTACCACAAAAGTTCGACTCGGCCCTCCGGCGCTCGAGGGCTTGACGGAGGTAGATCTACGTACCTTCCTGCCGAGTGGGGTCCCTGAACCTAGGAGACTAACCTGCTCGGTGACACGGCTACAACTACTCGGTGTGCAGGACTCGGCTGTGCGCAGAAGAGGATCCTCAGAGGATTAGGATAAGAGGCTCCAACTAGAAGCCCGCATACCTATGAATCCTAGTCTATATAAGGGAGACGTAGACTGACCCATAGAGAGAGGCTCCTTTTCGCAGCATTACACAAACCCTAATACAACCCCAAAGATGAAGACTTCCTGGCGCTCGTGCTTGCGCTGCCGAGAGGTCATGTTCGTCGTCGGCCCTCCAAAGATGAAGAAGGCGTTCTCCATCGAGGGGAACTCGTCGTCTCCACTCTTGTCATCCGCATCCTTCTTCTTGTCCTCGTCGCGATGCGCGATGCATTTGTAGTACTTGCGGAGCATCTCACATTGCTCGAGTGTGTGATTGGCCGAGCCCTTGTGGTAAGGGCACGACTTCTTGAGCATGTCATCGAACAGGCTGCCACCGCCTCGAGGGCCCTTGTGATCCGGGGCAGTGATAAAGGCCTCATCGGAGTCCTCCGCTCGCCCCTGTTCGCACTGGTTCAGTGGGACCGGCTTCTTTCCTTTCTTTCCCCGCTTTTGCTTCTTGGCGGGGGTCTTGGTCTTGCTGTTGCTGGCCTCCGCGGGCGCATCCTCCTTGTGCTTGCTCGTCTTGTTGTCGAAGATGGCACCGACTGCCTCCTTGCCGGAAGCGAAGTTGGAGGCAGCATCGAACAACTCGTTGGTGCTGGCGGGATGGCTTCGCGCGAGCTCGTGCACCAAGTTCCTGCAC
This sequence comes from Panicum virgatum, assembly GCF_016808335.1. NCBI lineage: Eukaryota > Viridiplantae > Streptophyta > Magnoliopsida > Poales > Poaceae > Panicum > Panicum virgatum. The sequence continues at coordinate 16,501,383 of NC_053146.1, read as the reverse complement.
GTCGTGCCTTCGAGGAAGGCGTTGATGACTTTGAAGTTGGTGACGCTAGGGAGCTCAGTGCATTGCTTAGAGAAGCATCGCACGTAGTCGCGCAGGGTTTCATCGGGCTTCTATCGATACCCTCGGAGATCCCAGGAGTTCTCAGGGTGCACGTAGGTGCCCTGGAAGTTGCCCACGAAGATCTTGACTTGGTCGACCCAGTCGTTGATCTGGTCCGCGGGCAGATGCTCGAGCCACGTTCGTGTGGCGTCGGCGAGGTGAAGGGGAAGGTTGCGGATGATGACCGCGTCGTCCGTTGCACCGCCCAGCTGGCATGCTAGGCGGTAGTCGTTGAGCCAGACCGCGAGGTTGGTCTCTACCGAGTACTTGACGAGGGTGGTGGGTTCGCGAAAGCATGGGGGAAAGGGAGCGATACGAATCTCCCGACTGAACACACGGGTACCCGGAGGTTCCGGCGACATGCCCTGTCGTGCTCGAGGTCGAAGCGGCCACCCCATCGAGGGGTGTTCTTCCTCCCGTTGATGATGTTGTGGGCGTCGCCGTCGTTGGTGCGCCCACGCGCATCGTGAAGGCGCTCCTTCACAGGAGGCTTCTTGATGCGATCGTGCACCGAGGGTGCCCTTGCGTCATCCAACATGGCTGCCTTGCCCTTTCCTCCTAGTGGAACGTACACTGAGGCCTCGTGGTCCTGCTATGCAGTCCCGCCGGCTTTTGACGATGCCACTGAATGCATTCGAGACGCGGAGGTCTTAGCCTGCTGCACCACAGCCTGCTCGATGAGCACCCATACCTCGTTGCGCAGGTTGCGGCCTTTGGTCGTTGAGGGCTCGGGCATGGCCTGAAGTAGGTAAGCCACCGCGACAAGCTTCTGGCTGGCCCTTTTTTAGGTCCAGCGATTTGTCGACATTGTCATCGACCAGGATCCGCTCCTGGGCGACACGCCCTACCGCTCGGGCGCGCGCACCGCGTGCGGTGCGTTCCTGCTCAAGCGCGGTACGTAGTAGTCGCATCTGCCATTGCTCCTCTTCGAGCCTTTTTTCAAGCTTCGTGAGTTGTGCCAGCTGAGCCCATCGTGCCGCCTAGCTTGACGAAGCGGCTGGCGTTGCGACCGGCACCACTGCTTGGTTTGCTGGTGGGGGCTCCTCGTTGTTTCCGTCGTCGCTTGGCGCTTCATCGACCACCCCATCCGCCAGCTCGACCATGAACCACTCCCGAGTGGGATCGTAATCCCCCGCGCTAGAGTCTTCGGAGCAGGTGAGGCAGTAGTTTGCCGCGAGCTGGAACGACCGGAAAATGTCGAGGTCACGGACCCCAGAGTAGTCTCAATTCGAGGCCGTGAAGTTGTCCATGAAGAAGTTGATGTCGTCGGCAATCGTGCCGGCAGTGTCGGGGTAGGAGTCGTCTGGTGACGACGCGATGAGGTTGCGGATCGAGATGAGGTGATGACCCGGCAGATCCTTGTACGCGCTCATGTTGGTGCTGACCGACGAGGCATAGGTCGCAGCCACATTGCGCATCCCGAAGAGAAAGTGCGACGGCGCAATCGCGCCCTCCTTGGGAGGCTCCGGAGCTGCACTCGGTGGTGGTGAAGAAGTGGTGACATCCCCCGCCGTGGCACCAGGCTGCGACACGTCAGCCTCGACCCACGAGGGGGAGTGAGGCGTGCCGCCCTACGCCGCTCCATGCACGCTTGTCATGCGCACTGGCCCGAACGCCTCCTGCGCTGGGGTGGTGGAGTCGGAGTGTCGGGGTTGGTCCTGGCCGGGAGAAGCTCCATGTCGTAACCATTGCCAGTCGCGACGAAGTCGAGGCTCTCGAACCGGAGCACCATGCCCGCCGGGAGTGGGCGTGGCTCGTCTGCCATCTGGAGAACTAGAGAGAATGAAGACAAAAGTCACGCAGCGTCACGCCCTACCTGGCGCGCCAACTGTCACTGTCCTGACTCGGCGGTCCGGCACCAACTAGTACGATGATGCGTGATCCATCACTCCGGATGGTTGATGCAAGAGGTAACACAGGGACACACGGGTTTATCTTGGTTCCGGCCGCACGTCTGGCAAAGGGGTGTGCGAATGCACTGTACTATCTTGCACAGGGGGTGCCTGTAGTAGGGGGTACAAGCGAGGCGAGAAAGGGAGGGAAGCTCCCAAGTCTCTGCTAAGTGATTGAGGCAAGTGCCAATGTCGTGCTCCAGGGAGCGTGTGTGTGTGTGCTAAGAAAGAGAACAAGAGAGTAGAAGATGATGAAGATAGAGTCCGCCCCTCCTTTTATAGACACAAGGAGGGGCGGAGCACATGTACGGGAGGGGAAGAAGTCGTTGTTCCTCCCCGAATCGGGGGCGCACAGTAAACAACTACTATACATAGTACGTTGTGGGGCTCCAAAGATCATGGAGCCGGACGTGCGGTTGTCCTGGGTGGCGTCCTGGCCTTGCGGAGATCACGCCGGCGTCTCTGCGGCTCCAGCGGGCGTCATGGCGTCTCCTGTAGAGGGTACCGTCCTCTGTGCATGATGTGGCGGCGTCTCGAGGGTCTTGCAGGCGGGAGTCTTGCTCTGGTCAAGGCCCGGGCCGCGTTCGAGGGTTGTGCCCATGCTGTTCGAGGGTTCCCCGGTGGGGAAAGTACGGGAGTTGGCGGCACAGTGGTAATAACAGTGCCGAGCACGTCGGGACTGGGCGTCGCAGGTTCCCACAGTGTCGTCACAGTGTCAGGGATGGCGAAGCTGTGGCCGGAGTTGGCAGATGGGATCCCGGTCATAGCCGCTGTGCGGAGTGGTGGTCTGACGCCGTCTAACCCGGGTGTTGCGGTGGAGTTGTTGGCATTTAATGCCGCCGTACAACGGGCGGGTGAGCAGACGGTCACCAGTTCCTTCTGCCGAGGGGTACCCTCGAGCGAGGCGGAGTTGGTTCTCTCTCTCTCGAGGGTAGGTTCACCACCCTCGAGCGAGGAGGAGTTGGTTTGCTACCCTTGAGCGTACGTTCGCTACCCTTGAGCGAAGCGGAGGTGCGGGGTGTCGTCGAGGGCCTCGACAGGGAGACCTCGAGCGAGGCAGAGGTGGCTCCACAGGTTCGAGGGGGGTTCGAATGGGCTGTACTATAGAGTCAGGCCGTGGGCCGAAGGCGAAGTGGGCCTCTTTGAGTCCTTTCCTTTCATTTCGGTCGGGAGGAGACTGTGGGCCTTCGTAGGCCCGATTGCCCAACACGTGTTTTACATTTTAAGGGTGATCTAGTCCCCTGGTTAGGGTGCCCCTAATCCTGGTACTCGACACTATGGACTACGTGTCCAAATGGGTAGAAGCACTTCCTTGTGTTGCGGCCGACTCAAGGAACTCCAAAAGAATGTTTTAGGAAACAATATTCCCGCGTTTTGGAGTTCCACGAGCTGTGATTAGCGATGGAGGCTTACACTTCATCGATAAAACCTTTAAGAAGTGCCTCAGCAAACTTGGGGTAGACCACCGGGTTGCTACTCCATACCATCCTCAAACAAGTGGTCAGGCAGAAACATCTAACAAGCAAATCAAAAACATTATGCAAAAGACCGTAAATGCCATGGGGAAGGGATGGAAGAGCAAATTACCGAGGCACTTTGGGCATATTGGACAGCTTATAAGACTCAGATAGGGATAACCGCCTACCAACTAGTCTACGGCAAGACCTGCCATCTTCCAGTTGAGCTAGAATTCAAGTCCCATTGGGCAATCAAGAGGTGGAATATGGACCTCAAATCAGCTAGAATTAAGAGACAGATCTAATTAGCTGGATTGGATGAGTGGAGGGAAAAAGAGTACCACAGCTCCAAGTTATACAAGGAGTGTACGAAACGTTGGCACGATAAGCGAATCAAGATCAAGCAGTTTAAGGCGGGGGACAAGGTACTCCTCTTTAACTCCCGCATTCGATTGTTTGGTCATGGTAAGCTTAGATGTAAGTGGGAAGGCCCTTACTTAGTGCTTGACGCCACCGATCACGGCGCGGTTACCCTCCAAGATGATGACGGGAACACCTTCAAGGTCAATGGCCAAAGACTAAAAGTGTTCCTAGAACAAGAAATGCTAGAACTCGAGGAAGTAGATGTCTTCGAGCTTTCTGAGATATGAAAAATCTCATCTATGGTCCTCGCCAGACCCAAAACTAGCCTTATCATAGGATAGAACCCTTCTCTATTCTATTCTTTTCTTCCCTTTCTACCCCTGGGAAACCCACCCCAAGAATTGAGTCCTACGCTTGATGAGAGAGCCTCTGACAGAAGACCGGGGCCCACACTTCAGAGTGTGGGGCCAGCCGGCCCTGCCTGGGCCGCCCAGCTTCCCCCGGACTCGTTCTAGAGATCCGTTGCAAGGCAACGCTCCTCGTCAGGTGAACGTTCCATTTCTGGAGGAGTTGCACCGATTAGAGTTGCTTTAAGCCGGGAGGCTTCTTCCTCCTTGCCATTCCACTCCCTTCCTGCAGTCCTAGATCTCGCCTGCCAATTCTTGATTCTAGATCACGTCCATGGCATCGTAATCCTCACCCAGAACACCACAATCGGTAGGCACGGACAGCTCCACCCCTTCTGCTCCATCCAAATCCATCCAGAGAAAAAGGTCAGACTACAGCCTTCGGATCATCGAGCCAATCCCTATGGCTGACACCCTCGCCTCGCCGCCAGGCCAGCGGGCCAATGGCCGCCTAGGGGAGGCTGCCCGGCCACCCCCTCGTGCTGGTCATCTCCAGCTCGCGCGTCGTCACCCTCCAAAAGCCCTGCATCAAGGGGAAATGGGAGGATTGGTGCGCGCACTCCTGGACAGCCGACCATCGGGGTTTTTTCCCTACGGAAGGCCATCGGGAAGCATCTCGTGCCGTCATCTTCCGGCGGCCACGTGATGCAAGTCGCTGCCCTCCAGGCGGTGATGCCCAAGTCTCCGGAGTATTCTCCAGCCAGCCCGAGTCCGCCACACATTTTTGTGGTTGGACGGAAGGTCGGCCGCAGGAAGGAGCTGCGCCTGCCGTTGGATCAGGAGGAGAGGGAGTCGATTGACTCCAACCCAGGATCGGTGCGATGGTTCATATCGCCACCACCGATCCGGGGTCCTTCGGAGGTCTACAGCTACACAGACAATGAGAACGAGGAGGAGGAGAAGGACGACATCGCCGCACTCCGTGAGTAGCTCGCTGCTCTTAAACTCCGGCTCAACAATATGGATGAGCGGGTGGCGAAGTCCGAGATCGACTGGATGGATCTAGATGACAAGGTGGACACACTGCGCAAGGCCGTTTGTTCGAAGATCAAACACCTTGCAAAGGCTACAGGGAACGAGGTGCTTTACGAAGCCCCCAACCCGAGGGACTAGATCTAGATAGGGAAGTTAGAATAAGTAGATTAGGAGTAGGTGTTGTTTTGTTTTCTTCATTTTGTTTCCCTTCTCCAGCGCCTTAGTTTGTTTTCAGAAAATTTTGAATTGAATAAAATAAAATTTCCCCATGTCATGTTTGTGGTTGGGACACACTTGTGTGCCAACCACACCCCTGTTCTCACATTCTACGAAGTACCCATGAATCTACAACACACACAACGAATGGAGAGCACCAGAAAAAGTTGAGGGCATTTCGGTTCAGAAAAGACCGGGAGGCCAAATCTAGGCCGACCGGCATACCAATTCTACGATCTACTGCAACACCCAATGGAATTGCGACACACGCAGCACAACGGACACATTGCAACAGGCCGTTTGCAAAACGGTGGAAGATTAGGCCACCCGGCTCCACTGTTAGCGAAACGCCGAGATCTTTCTCATGCTGTAGGTTTGCAACTCCTATAGCTTACTTCTCTAAAAGATCAGTTCAAATTGTGCCTAGTTTAATACAATCTAAAATTTGAACAAGAACTTAGAGAAAGATGAAATCATTTCATGAAAATCAGCACGTGCCTAAGTTTTATTTCTAATGCAAGTATTTACATGCCTGTGGAACTTAACTATGTTAGGATCATCAGATCTTTTGCTTATTGACTCTTATGATACTTTGAACCAATGTCATGCTTGTCCTAATTCAAGGATTTGGAGGAATTTATTTTGAAAACAAAAACTATGGCAACTCTCCTATGCTCAATTACCACCAATGCCACATATTTACATGAGAGTAGTTTCTATGATTCCACATAGCTATCTTGTACATTTTGTGCTCGTTCAAACTCATTACCTCTCGAGTGTGCTATGCACATTTCTTACTCTGGCCATACACGTACACGACATCAATCACTGTCCATCATGATCAATCATACAAAGGCTCATCATCCCCCTGAAACAAAAAGAAAACAAGTAAAGTGAGTCATCATCCTCATGAATCCTTGTTCAAAAAAAAGAAGAAAGAGGGGAAGATGATAAGGGCGAAAGTATAGATGACGGACAAGTGTCGCTGTTTACACATGCACATGGTCAAAGTATTTGAATGGCATTGCTACTTAGAGACACTTTGTTTGAACTTGCAAAATAAATGGAAAAGATGAGCATACACCTTTGTTATCATACAAAAGAGAGAGGTTTAGCCATGAGAGAATCATACACCATGAGCATCTAGAGTTTGTCTTATTTCGAAAATCTGAAAACACTCCAAACTCTGAGAAGAAAGACTTGCATTGATTCTTGGTGATTAGTTCTGAGGGACAATAGGCAGAGGTGAAGATGTTAGCCACCTAGAATCCAAGGTATGCAAAAAAGCTAAGAAATAACTCTTACACATGGTTTGAGTTCATGAAACCAGTCTTCGCTCTTTTCTCGACCTTATTGCTCGGGGCGAGCAAAGTTTGGCTGTGGTGGTGTGTTGGCGGTCGATAACGATGGTTTTCACCGCCAACGCTCTGCCTGATTTCATGAAATGTAGGCCCTAACCATGCCATAACCATTATTACTAATGAGTTCCACAAGTTTTGGTGTTTATTTGACTTCAGGAACAACATATCCAAAGTTGACCCAAAACGGACGCTGTCTGGACTGGAAGGCTCGAATTCGGCCGATCGGCATACTTTTGGTGGAATCTTGGCATGAGACTTTACCAAAGTCACATAGAGGAAGAATCCAAGCCATTTCAATGGGTTAAATCCAGAAATATATAACTTTGACCCGGAAGGCTTGGACCCATATCCAAAAGAGAAGCCAACCTGGGCCATGATCAAGTATGCAACATACACCATATCTAGGATTGATCCATGGTCAGAGAGGAGCGTGATGGTGCAACAGAGGACCGAGAGGCCGCCAGAGGCAGGCCGCCCGGCCCAAGAAGATGACAGTTGAGCAAACCGCCAGAAGCACCGACCTCCTGATGTGATCAGAGCCGACCACGTGAAGTCGGTGGATAGGTGGCACTACCCCCAGTCCGGCCAGCCTAGGGGAGGCCGCCCGACCCCACCTCTCAACCTCTGATGATGCCCTTTCGCATGGAGTTGAAGCCAAGGAAGAGGTAGCGTAGGCTTGCAGCGGTTAACCGTTTCACCGACCTTGGCAGCTATAAATAGGACCCCCTCACCTCACTTGTAACACACACCTTGGGAACTTGAGTGCCTCACAATTTCAGTTTCATCCTTAGTAGAATAGGGAGAGTGTGAGGTGAGTGCTTTGGCGGAAGCTGGGCTAAAGGGCTGGAGTCGAGTTCTCCCGACCTTACCCCATCTTGTACCCACCTCAAGGGAATATTATAATCGAGTAAGTTTTCCTCGCTTATCTTTAGTTCCTCGCTAGTTTACTTTTTATTTAAGTTACTTGCTTAGTTGCTCCCTTTGATCTGTGGGATCCCTTGTCTGTGTGGACAACAAGTTCTGTCCATTTGGGGTTTCTTGCCTTAGCGCGAGGCGGAAGTCAGTACTCGATAGTTTAGGCATGGTGCTTAGGCTTGGTAGTTACCTCGGGTTGTGTTCCACCCGACGGTACCGCAGTGGTAGGCGGCAAGTGGTGACAGCCTTGTCCGTCCCTAGTAGTCTACCACGTTCGGGTGCTTTCATAGCAGTAGGATTACCAAAAGTATGTTGGGCCCCTTCTCATCCCTTTCTGAGCCCTTCGCTTAGGCTGCCGAAACAGATCAAGTTAGCAGCTCTTCAAGTTATCTTAGTAATTAGGATTCTATCTAGAGATAAGCCCTCTGCCCTCGTACCTCTGCTCCTTAGCGGCTCCGGCTGAAACGCTCCAGACCACTAGTCGACACTTATCGTTCCTTGGATTCGATATCCCAGGCTTACTCACCCTGGTGAAAGCTACAATCGGTCTCTGTGCACTTGTGGAGTAATTCGTTAGGCTAAGGAATGCCAACAAGCGTCGTTGCAAGCACCATACCATCACTCAGAGAGCATGTTTGGCGTGCAAGTGAAGATTGTTCAGGACCGGTTAAACCGACCGGGGCATCGGTGTATAGAGTCGGTGCAATGACGTCAGCACTGTAGGAAGCTAAGAAGAAAAGGATCAGCACCGATTGAAACAGTGCACCACCGGTGCAATGCACCGGTGTAACCGGTGGCAGTGTCAGAACGCCAACGGCTAGTTTAGAGTCGTGAATAACCGGTTACACCGGTGCCCTATCACCGGTGCAACCGGTGCCCTTCGCAGAAAGTGCCCAACGGCTACAAATGGCTATATGGACTTGGTGGCCTATATATATGGGTTCCCCGGGCATTTGAAGGTTGCTGGAGTTCAGAGACATCACACCCACATCCAAGAACATCTCCAAGCCATCCAAGAGCTTAGTGATCATATCTTTAATTCTTAGCACATCTTTGAGAGTGTTAGTGCTAGGTTAGCTCCTTAGTGAGTGAGATAGCAAGGTGTTGTGCCTTGTGAGCTGGTTCTAGAGTGAACCACAAGAAGATCTCGGTGTGCCGGCCCCTTGGAGCCTTGTTGGCTCGTCGGCAATGTCAACGAACCTCCGACTTGGTGTGGAGCAATGTCGACAACTTTGTGCGGGGATGTAGAGATCCCCACCTTCTTGGTGAAGCTCCTTAGTGAAAAACGGGATCAAGGTGACCGTGATTATGTTCACGGAAGAGACTTGATTGTCATGAAGCAATACTCTTCGTGAGTGCTTCAACAACGTGGATTTAGTTGTGCCTTTGTGGCTAACAGAACCACGGGATAAATCTTCGTATCGAGTGTTTGCTTCCTCTCATCACGCCTTTACGTTTCCGCATTTCATATTAGGAATTTTTGTGTGCCTTTACATTCATAGAGTAGTATCTTGATAGGATTGGTCATAGGTTGCTAAACTCTTTTTGGGATGGGTGTTTCACACTAGAAGAACCATAGTTACACATTTAGATAGCAAGCTTTAGTTTAAGTTTTGTGCAAATTAGTTGGAGTCATAGGTTAAGGTTTTAAGTTGCCTAATTCGCCACCTCCCCCTCTTAGGCTGGAGCACTCGATCACTTTCAATAATGGAGCCCTGTCGTCCTTAAATTGTTAACTGTCTCGATCGCCCACTCAGTGTATAATAATTGTAAGGATCACCGGGGTGTCCGACCCTAGAGGGGGAGGGGGTGAATAGGGTCGCTAAACGCTTTTCTATCCTAGGGCTCAATCTAATTGCATAAGATAAACCTAACACGTCCTACACATGCTAGTTATGACTAAGGTTTATCTATGCAACTCTCTACTTACCCCTAAAAACTTGCAACCTATAGCCAATCCTAATCAAACTAACTAGGAAAGTAAAGGCACACAAGAAAGAGTAAATGCGGAAACATAATAAGGTAAGTAAAGAGGTAAGTGCAAGAGGGATGCAAACTCCCGAGTAGACACGGTCATGTAACGTGGTTCGGCACAAATGCCTACGTCCACGGGACACCGAGGCTCTTCCGATCACCGTCTTGCACTACGCCACCAAGGCGATGCCGGCAAGCAAAGGCAAGTGCACACAAGACACCGAGTCTAGTGCACCGCCACCGTCTCTCTCGGTCACCCGGCCGAAATCCACTACGGAGCTTCTCCACCAAGGAGGGGGCCTCCTCTTCCCCCGCACAAAGTGTCGTTGCCACTCCACACCAAGACGGAGGGTCACACGACGGATCACAAGTTGCTTGCCGCAGCAAGACTTCTTTCAAGGGAGCTCTCGCAAGAACTAATCCCTAAACAAGCACTAAGTACTCTCACAAATGTGCTTAAGCCTATATGATGTACAATGAAGCTCTATGGTGGTTGGAGATGTTCTTGGGTGTGTATGGGATGTCTAGCAACTCCAGCACACTTCAAATGGACGGGGTGAGGCGTATATATAGGCCACCAAGTTTTGTAGCCGTTGCTCCAACGGTCAGCTGAAAATCTGCTACCACCGGAAGAACCGATGCCTCTTGGCAGGGTAGCGTCGGTTCATCCGGTCACTCACAACATGAAGTAGCCGTTGAAGTCCTGACAGCTGACGCAGAGACCACCGGTTGAACCGATGCAATGCACCGATGCCTCACCGGTTCAACCGGTGCTGAAAGAATCTTCTCCTGGACGCTGACGTCATTACACCGGTGGTATGCACCGATGCACCGTCGGTTGAACCGGTGCTGAAGAAACTTCTCCTGGGCACTTGACATCGTCTCTGGTACAAAGGACGGCCAATGCACCGACGGTATGCTCCGATGCACCGTCGGTTGAACCGGTGCTGAAGAAACTTCTCCTGGGCGCTTGACATCGTCTCTGGTACATAGGACGCCCAATGCACCGATGCCCTATTTTGGACCGTCGGTTCAACCGGTGCCTATAGGCTGACTTGGCTTCGATTCCCTTCTGCACCAAGGTATTATGGCGTCGGTTCTTCCGACTACCACCGGATGCTCCGATGCCCTGGCGTCGGTTCTTCCGGTGCTCCTGAATCGAAGAGCTTTCAGGTACAGCGGAACCCCCGTAGGGGCGGCCCTTTGGGCCTAGCTACGCCTATCTTCTCTTTGTCATCACTTGAACCTAAAAGCCTGAGAATGGTCATCTTTAACAATCATATTAGTCCAAGTGTTGTGTGTGTCATCAATCGCCAAAACATTATATTGAAATATGGCACGAGAGACCATTTTCGCTACAATAATCTAGTACTCTCTCCGTTCCAAATTATAAGTCATTCCAAAAATCTTGGAGAGTCATACCATCTCAAAGTTTGACCAAAACTATAGAGCCAAACACAAAGATTTATGATATCAAATAGATTTACTATGAAAATATAACTAATAAAAAATCTAATGATATTTAATTGGCATCGTAAATGTTATTATCTTGTTGTATAAATTTGATCAAACTTTAAAACTTTTGACTCTCCAAGATTTAAAATTTGGAACGGAAGGGAGTACTTATTATTCTGTCCTACATATACCTCACTCGTCTATCCCAAGAACGAGCCTAGGTTGTTCTTGCTGCGTGGAGAAACTATAGGCTTTGGACCTCTTTGGCACTTGGCAGTCTAGTAGGAGGAATCACGCATGGTTCAGTTCTGGAGTTGTACAGTTCGGCGTCGTCTGAGCGAAGTGGAGACAAAGGAAGAATGGAGGAGAGGTCCAGATCGATGGGGGTTTCTTTATTAATTTGTAGTTTTCTGTCCGTCCATGGTCTTTTTCTGTATACAGGGAATGTACTGAACCACTACTAACTTTTTACAACAGTACCAACCTTCGATTGGGAGAGCAAAAAATATCTGCTGTGACGAGCAAGCCGGAGAAAGGCACGTGCGGAAAGACACGACCGTATCCGGCAGCGTTAACTCTCCGTCCTGTCGCATTGGATGTTTAGTTACTAATTAAAAATATTAATATAGACTAATGATGTGATATAACTAGTTGTATAGCTTTTAGACTTTTTCGCGAGACAGATATATTAAGCTTAATTATCCCATAATTAGTCCATGTGATGCTATGATAAATATATACTAATAATTATGAATTAATTAGATTTAATAGATTTGTCTTACGAATTAATCCTAATTTTCATAATTAACTTCATAATTATCTCATATTTAATTTTAATTAATATCAAAACATCCAATGGCACAGTGCTAAATAATTTACCACCAAGATCCAAACAACCCCTCATTTATGCATCATGTCTTATTCCAACAAGCAACTACATACAGTTGTTGGCGGTCAAAATTGGCACTGCCAAAGGCCGACCGGTCGGGCCGACCGGTCAGACCGGTCTGGTCCTGTGTAATCCGAATCAGGTTAGATCTGAGTCGTAGAGTCCGTTTGTAACCCGATTTGGAAGGGGTACGTCCTCACCGGTCTATAAATATAAAGGTCATGGCCGATTGAGGTCCTTCTACCCAATCGAATCAATCAATTTATAATTTTCCTATTTTTCTCCAAACCCTAGCTTTTCCAACCCTCGTGCTGTTCTTTGCTCGTCTCGACGACGTTCAAGAACATCTTGAGTGGCCTGCCAACCTCAAGACAACCCTAGATCTTCAAGCTCTGACGGGGTTCCTCCCGAGCTTGGGGTTTTAGGCTTCGTGGCGATTTTCTGCGTCCGACCGGTCTAACCGGTTGGCGCGACCGGTCTGATCGGTCACCAGGGTTCGTCGCTGGTGATCTGATCGTTGCGATCCGCGCATTCGAGCGCTCGTGTGTTGACCAGAACTGCGTCAACATACTTTTTGGCGACTCCGCTGAGGACAGATCTGAGTTCATCGGGTGCAATGGCCGGTGAGAAGATTGACCCCAAGGTAGATGCAACTCCCGTTGACATCAAGTACAAAGACATACCTAAGGAGACGCGCAAGCAATTCGAGGCTGCGTTCTAGAAGGAACGGGAGGAGGCCAAGAAGAGATTGCTTGCATGCTTTGGGAAGACTCGGCAAGGCGTGTTTGAGAAGGAGAAGTTTGCCATGCCCACATTCGCATCGCCACCGCCAAACCCATCTACTACGGCTACAGCTGTTGCTTCATCTGCTTCCACTCCAAGTGAGGTAAGTTTTACCTTCGATTCCATTAAGCAGTTTGCCGACTCCTTTTTGAGTAGATTCGAACAGTCCCAAAAGCTTACACAAGATATACTTATGGACTTGAGTATACAAAATAAGGGTGAGAAAACTGTCAATGATTATTCTAATTTTCCTCCTAATCCTAGTCTTTCGCCCGCACCAACAGGGAACTAATTATCAGTATAGTATGCTGCCGAATTTCTACGCGGGACAGACACCCCTGCCGGGCTCAGTTTGGCCGTCCAGGGCCGAACCGGTCAGATCGGTCGCGCCGACCGGTCAGATCGGCGCCCCGGCGGGAGGACCGGTCAGACCGGTCACTCAGACTAGTCAGACCGGTGCCATGGTGCTCAGTTCTGCATCACAGCCACAAGTCGCGTCTCTTCCTACTTTGGCTGATTATAGCCTGGAGCATGAATTGGCGGATTTTGTGCCGCCGTATACGACAAAGTCATACGGTGAACCCCCTTTTCCTCCACTGTTGCCCAAGGATGTTTGGGACGATTGGCTTAGGGCCAATCCGCAATATGCCACACAAACGATGTCCACTACTAATCTTGCGACACATCATTTCGGCCAAACATCTACCGGTAACTATGAGGCCGATCTTGCTAGGATGAAGGAAGATCTGGCCGATATGTTTAAAGAAAAACTTGGTTTTATTGTGGGTAGGAGTCGGCTATATCGTAGGCCGTATGTTGATGCTTTCGATTTAATTCCTTACCCTACTGGTTGGCGTGTTCTCGATTTTGTCAAGTTTAGCGGTGATGATAATCGATCCACTTGGGAGCATATTAGCCAATATATTGCTCAACTTGGAGAAGTCTGTTCTAGCAAGTCTTTGAGCGTTCGCATGTTTTCGTTGTCTTTGACTGGAATGGCTTTCTCTTGGTTTTCATCGTTAGCTCCCAACTCGATTCGTTCTTGGGACGAATTAGAGCAAAAGTTTCATGATCACTTTTATAGTAGGGATAACGAAACTAAATTGACAGATTTGACATCGGTTAGACAGGGTAGAGATGAATCTATCCATGAGTACTTTAAAAAGTTTAAAGATATTAAGAACCGATGCTTTAATTTGTCACTTTCTGAAAAGGATTTGGTTGACTTGGCTCATGCGGATTTACGTTCTAGTTATAGAGAAAAGCTTGATGATTCGAGTTTTTATTCTATAAATCAGCTTCTGGGTAAAGCTTTGAGCCAAGAAACAAAGTTTACAAAAGAAAAAGATACATACAAGTCCCATCGTTCAAATACACATGTTGTTGAATATGATTCCGATTCATCGGACGATGAAGATAAAGAGGTATATGCTGCTGAGTTTGTTTGGCCCGCCTCGGCCAAACCATCTACTTGTACATCTCTCAAGCCGACTCAAAAGAATCGGCAAGAGGAGATGAAATTTACTTTTGATGTGTCCACGATCGTATTTTTGATGAGTTATTACGACTTGGACATTTGAAAATTACTCATGTTATACCGCCGCTTGAGGAGCTAAAGCGGCGCACTTATTGTAAATTTCATAATTCTTCATCTCATGCAACTAATGATTGTAATGTATTTCGTTGGCAGGTACAATCGGCCATAAATGAAGGACGATTGACCTTTCTGGAGATGAAGATAGATAAAGCTCCGTTCCCAGTTCATACCATTGATCTCAATAATGCAAAGGTGCTGATTCGGCCGGATCAAGCCGAAGGTGCGAAGGGCAAGAACGTGATCATTGGTGATGAAAGGCCGTTGACTGTTGATAACAAGATTCTAGCCAGGGAGGTGATTCAGGAAAAGACACCAGATGGGAAGAAGAATCTAAGAATCATACTTAAGCCTCGCATGCTCGGGGGGTAAGGAGATTCTTCTTCAGGCGACCGGTCTACTGCTTAGCCGAGACCGGTTGTCAGACCCGGGGCAGCGGGACTGCTTATAGGCATAGAATGTTCTAGAGTAAGGGATAGCTCATGGATGTACCTTACCTCTTCTGTAACTACTCGAATAGGCATAAAACTAGCTGCAGTACAAAGGAAACTACCTGATTGTGTTGTAATAGGATTCCAACTGTACTCAGCTAGGACTTTCCATGTAACCCTGTCCCCCCAGATATATAAGGGCGGGTAGGGACCCCCTCCAAATGATCATCAACACCTAAGGCAATACAAACCACACAGGACGTAGGCTATTACACAAACTCGCGGCCCAAACCTGTCTAAATCTTTGTGTTTCTTGTACCATCGAGTTCTAGAGCAGTCAATCCCTACCTACAAACCCTACTGCTAAGGGTATCCCTGAGTAGGCTTGGCGGTAAACACCAACTGCTGGCGTGCCAGGTAGGGGATTCGGCGAGTTCACCAATGAATTCGATGGCCAGATCAAGCAATGCTAACAGCGTGCCAGAAGGCACGACCCTCGTTTTCGGTTCCTGGGCTTGCACGGCTGACGGAAAGGGAGGCTTTTCCAGCCACCTTGTCATGCCTAACTCGCCTAGATCGAAAACCCGCTCCCAACTCGCCGGCATCCGCGAATTTGCGGATCTCGACAAAAAGAGAGTTCTACCCGAACTCGACTCGGACAACCCGGAAAACGTGACAACTAAAAACCTAACTCTTACTTCGGTTGAGTTTGACACAAATTCTGATTCCGAAAAGCCTTACTTTTCCAAAACTCTCGGAAAATATCTGGCTCATCTCAAGACGATCAAACGCCCAAAGATCAAAAACTCAGAACTACTCGCCGGAGTGGATCAAGTTTCACGATCGATAGAGGGCTGCATCAAACTTGCAGAAACTGCTCTCAGCCCATCTGCGCCACAGCAGAACCCTAAAGCACTAAACCCACAGCAGAAGAGGTCGGGCGATATGCTCTCAGGGATCGATCGGGTAAATTCGAAGCTTGCCAACTGCATTAAGGTGGCTGAAAGCACTCTGCGGGGGAGCTGGTGAGACAAACCCCCGGCTTGTTTGGATGGGACCGTCTATCTCCACGATACCTTAGAGCCCTTCACCAAAACCTGCTCACACTCGGACTCCGAAACCAGTCGAGTCCCAGTTCGATCAGGATTTTGATCGCTTCATGAACAGTCTCGAGAACTTTGAACCGTTTGACGATCTTGAAGAGTGGTCAGACAATGTCGAGCTGTTCATGGATGCTATGGCCAAACCAACCGAGCATGCTGATGCTCTATGGGGACTGGCCAAGCTTAAAAAGGAAAAGCTAAGGCTCGAGAACAACCCAGTCATTCAATCTATGATAAACCCTGGATCAAGGAGCCTGAGGGGCTGACTCCTGCCCAATCATGGCTACACTGGATTAATGAGAACGCCCTCCATGTTGAGATGGGCATCCCGGTTTTCACTCACCCAAAGCATACATACTCTAAAATCGGTGGCCTAACTGATTCCGAACCCGATTACTCTTCCAAGTCAAAGATGAGCTGGATAATCTAATCCAGTACAGCAAGCAAGTCGAGTCCAACTCGGCCAAGACCTCCAAGTCTGATCAGGACTCTCTCCCTAACCTGATCATATATGCAACCCCGCAAGGACGGACAGTGCATCTAGGGAAGGCTCAAGATCCCAATGCTTCCGCCCCACAGCCAGCGGATCTGCCCTACCAACAGAGCACTCCTTTAGACCCGTCCTCAAGCAAACAAAACCAGGAAGTCCAAGACCTCTGCCGTGAAATCCTCATGGTTCGTATCGCCGAAGAACCTGAGGGCGATCCCACGGTGCATCTCAACCTCGACTACTACAATTCTGATGATTTCGACGAGTACCTTTCCGACAACATGGAAACTACTCCTCCGACTATCACAAAAAGCCCAAGCTAGTACCAAGGAGGATCTACCTGCTCCTCCTCCTCCAGCAGTGACCGTCACCATCCAACTGGACGAGCAGCATCCAGCAGAAGACCTCTACGAACGTCATCGCCAGCTCAAGCAGAAGAGGGCATACAGGCGTCAGCGCCTCGCTAACACCCTACAAGAACAACAAGGCGACAACTATGACTACTGCAACTGCGACCTCCGCAGTGTGATCAATGTTGGGCGCGATAAGCGCAACATCATCATAGCAATGAGAAAGGAACGAGAGGAAGTCGAGGCGTACAACCCTTCTTCCAACTACCGCATACCGCCAAAGGCTTCCGCATCCTTCAAGAAGCACAAGCCGGCAACCACCAGCACCCGTCCTCAGGGTAAACCACGCACCCAGCATCAAGGTGAATCGTCTCAGAGCAGAAACAGGATCAACAAAGTACTGCTACGCAAGTGCTTTATCCACCCAAAGAGCTCTCACACGATCTTCCAGTGTGACTCACTCTGCAAGGCCCTTGGGGCACCTCTCCTGAAGGAGACCTTACCAATAAATCTAGTCGACCTCTGCATCGACTAGTTCTACCTTGAATTTAGTCGACCACCACATCGACTAAGTTCTTTTCTTCGAATAAGTTTTATTCAGTCATGTAAACCATTGCTCACGTCCAACGAGCAAGGGGTAGGTCTTAAGAGTCAGAGTCTGTCATTTTACAGTTATCGTAATTTCGACAAATCCAAATAAAATTGATTCATCATATATCGACTACTTGGCTCTCGCTCACACAACCAATACCCCATCTGTTGACGCTCACTAACAATCATTTCCAGGCATCAACTTGATTATAAAATCATGAGAGTTTGCATTTCTTACATGCATCCTTATTCAATAAAGTCCCTAAACCACACTTTACCTATTAGAATATGCAAGTTGTGTTTTCAAGCTAATATGCAGGTTGCAAGCACACTTTGGCCCGACATAAAATCATAGAAATTATCAGAGCACCGATTCAGGCTCAGATGGACCAAAAGTGATGCAAGAACCCAATTCAAACGAGTCAAGACAGGCCAACCCCAACGTGGATCAGACAAGGAGGCCCAACATAGCCTGCCAGAAGATGTTGGGGGCGGTTGGCGGCCCGGGCAGGCCGACCAGGCCCGTGGGCCCCACCGCCTCAGCCAGGGCACGTGGCGCCTCCTTGTTGGTCCCCTACGTCAGTTGTGCAGGCTTCATCCTGTGGCTCCCTGCTATAAATACAAGGGGGGTGGAGAATAGGACACACACACTCACCACACACCTCTCATTTCCTCTCTTACATTCCTTGTATAGTCTTTAGGCTTAGTGGAGTTTAGGAGAAGTCTAGGAGTCATCGAGTCGCCGGAGTTGCTCGAGAGTCTGGTATGGGTTCATCGCTAGCTCTCTCTTGTAATATTCGATCGTTTGTAATAGAATTAGACTATTGTTACTGATATCTGCTTGAAGTATATTCGAAGTTATCGAGTATATGCTTCATGTCATGGTTGCGTTATTATTCAATGCTTGCATTGCATGATCGCCCTGTGCTGGAGATGGTTAGTCTTTTGTTCTTAGAACTCTATCAACTACTCCAGTATTCGTATGATTGCTCTAGTGTGATGTCTACCCATCCGGAGGGTGGGGACTCCGCGCGGGACACTAGAGTATCCCTTACTAGTGTAGACATGGTGTCTAGATTAGCTAAGAGTTGCTGGATGTCAACTATACCCACGGTTTGTAGAGGTAGCCGGCAGGTGGTGACAGCCCTGTCCGAGCCTTTTAGTAATCCTCCACATTCGGTATGAGGGGTAGGAGGTACATAAAGTCATCGGGGTGTACGGGCTCCTCCCGTTACTTAGATAGCGATCTCCCTGTTGTGTAGTTTAATCTCTGACGAGCTAACCAATGAGAAAGTGTAGATATAGCTAGCCTAGCACAGCTGACTCGAGCTCTGACTTTTACCTTGCTCCCGGCCTAAGGCAATCTTTATTCTTTTATTTATCCAAGGGAGTAGTTTGTGTGTGTGTCACACTACCTCCTACCATGTTATTATCTTACCCTTGTTTATGCATGAGAATATCCAATCTAGATAGAGCTCACCAACTGATCTATATATTCTCTCACTCATCGCCTTCCCTGCGGAAATATAAATGACACCCCGGTATACTCCCGGGTAAAATGCTACAGTGGTATTCCGTGCGCTTGCGGATCTATTTGTGGTTCATGAAATACTGCCATCCCAAATTGGTGTCTGCGGGCATCATCGCTAGGTGACGTTGGTAGGCGCCAACAAGCATTTTTGGCGCCGTTGCCGGGGAAGGCACAGAATGAAATATATTGTAACACCCGGTTTATAAAAGGACATAAACCGAGCAATCATATACGTGCCAGGATCAAGTCACACGTATATACAACAGAATGAATAGTATATCATAGCATATATCACATAAAAAGATATAATAAAGCGAATACGAATGTTATTTATTACATTAATTACAAAATGTCTGATACAGCGGAAGCATAAAACATATACGAGAAACTCTCGGAAGCAGGGCGCCACAGGGACGTCGACTAGGAGACGAACGCCTAGAAGTCCTCGTACTCCTGGTAGCTCCGGGTGAACTCCCTCGCGTCGGCAGGAACTGAGCAGCAGTAGATTATCCCCAAGAGGAAAAAGAGTAGAGTAGGCAAGAGTGAGTACACAACTTGTACTCAACAAGTATAACACAAACTATGAGGCTCTAAGTTTGGCTGACTCAACTGCATTAGCTTTTAAGTCTTGGCAAAATTTTATTAAAGCTAATTACTACAAGTTGATGAATTACCATAAACCCAGTTACATAGTAATTAATCAAAATTAATCATGATACTACTGAGAACCATACCAAACCAACCACCCGGGGAAACCCTCCTAACCAAAGGAAGATAACCCCACTAATCAAAAGGAGGATCTGGGCCGCTCATGACCGTGAGTACGGCTAGTATACCAGTTTTACACTTTGCAGAGGTTGCACATCTTTACCCACAAGTCATGAGCTACGCTAGTTGTTCATCACACTTCCTTAGGTGAGATGACTAGCAAACTCACTACGAGGCCGTTACAAAGGACCACGTTGGTAAGGTGTAACTGCTAAGGATTCAGGCAATGCAACGATGGTGCCCACCTCGAGGGGGTACAAGATAACACAGACCAGCCTCGTAGCGTAGGGACCATTGAAGCTTGACCCCCCTCTTGCCCCGTCGGTAAGTTACTCCCGAACCAAAATGACCTAATTAGTAAGCCAAGACCGTCCCATTCCAGTCTTGTGGTAGTGCTGTTGTCCCAGGTTGTCGCTCTATGAACCGGTCCTTATGGAGAGTGGTGTAACACCCGGTTTGTAAAAGGACATAAACCGAGCAATCATATACGTGCCAGGATCAAGTCACACGTATATACAACAGAATGAACAATATATCACAGCACATATCACGTAAAAAGATATAATAAAGCGAGTACGAATGTATTTATTACATTAATGACAAAATGTCTGATACAGCGGAAGCGAAGTACAAAATACGATAAAAACTCTCCGAAGCTGAGCAGGGCGCCACAAGGACGTCGACTGGGAGACGAACGCCTAGAAGTCCTCGTAGTCCTGGTAGCGCTGAGCGAACTCCCTCGTGTCGGCAGGAACTGAGCAGCAGTAGCGTACCCAAGAGGAAAAAGTAGAAAGGAGGCAAGAGTGAGTACACAACTTGTACTCAACAAGTATAACACAAACTATGAGGCTCTATGGTTGGCTGACTCAACTGCATTAGCTTTTAAGTGTTGGCAAAATTTTATTAAAGCTATTTACTACGAGTTGATGAATTACCATTAACCCAGTTATATAGTAATTAATCAGAATTAATTAAGAAACTACTGAGAACCAAACCAAACCAAGCCACCCGGGGAAACCTGCCTCGTCAGAGGAAGATAACCCCACTAATCAAAAGGAGGATCTGGGCTAGTATACCAGTTTTATACTCTGCAGAGGTTGCACATCTTTACCCACAAGTCGTGAGCTACGCCAGTTGTTCATCACACTTCCTTAGGTGAGATGACTAGCAAACTCACTACGAGGCCGTTACAAAGAATCTCGTTGGTAAGGCGTAACCGCGAAGAGATGGATCGGCGACGATGGGGCCCACCTCACGGGGGTACAAGCACAGGTGCGCAAACCAAGCACAGACCAGCCGGAGGAGCAGGGACCATTGAAGCTTACCACCCTTTGCCCCACAGGTAAGTTACTCCAACCCAAAAAGACCTAATTAGTAAGCCAAGACCGTCCCATTCCAGTCTTGTGGTAGCGCTGTTGTCCCAGGTTGTCGCTCTATGAACCGGTCCTTATGGAGAGTGGCCAACCAAGCACTAAGCACCGTGCTGACCCCCTAAACCATGTTTCTAACAAAACATATTTTAACGAGACGTGAGCCACTCAAGCCAACACAGAGGGCCACTCTCAGAATTAAGTTGCATATATCATTAGTCAAATTAATTAAAAAGGACCATTATGTGTTATAGCGCGGCACCTAGCACAACTAACCAAAATGCAACCCAAAGGATACATATATAAAGGATATAAAGTGGCTAGGAAAGTCCTTATAGGCATACAGTATTAAAATGCAGTATGAAAATGTATTTAAAGTGATAGGTTGTTCATGTTATACTTGCCTTCCTCATACTGCTCCTGCTGCTGCTCAAACTGGTTGGAAGATGACTGCTCCGGGTACTGGTACTGGGGCTCCTCGGATGGATCAATGTCTACTCACGAACACATGGCCAAAACAATGCACAACATAAACATACATGCAAACAATAGCAAAAACTAAGAAACAGTACAAAAATACATAAAAACAACACACTAAACTAGTCTAAAGCTATTCTACGCGTTACAATGATCGCGTGGACATAAAGAACGCCTAAAACGGAGCTAAAACACATAAACTAGAGCTAAAACAAGATCTAGGGGCTTATCTGCGAGAAAAACTAAGTTCCAGGGGGTTTCTGGGCAAAAGCGAGGACTAAAACATAATTAAACTAAAACTTTGGGGTCTAACTCGCAAAAAGACTAAACCTAGATGGCGGGTTCTATTCTGAGAAAAGACAGTTGGCTTCGTGCAAGTTTCTGGGCCAAACTGCAATTTCTTTTGACTTGTGATGGACTGCGGGTTGAACAGCAAAGAGTCCAGGGACTCTTTAACAAAAGTGACAGGCCGAACCGGTACGCGCGATTCTCGGCCGTCGGATCTGGATCTGGCGGATCAGATCAAAGTGGCCTACGATCTAATCTAGGCCGCTGCTTCCGAATCGGGCGGCTCAGGGGGAAAAGGGGTGCGGGCGGCGGTGCGACTCGCCGGCGGCGCGTTCCCGCGGCGGCGCACGACTGGAGAAAGTGTTCTAGGGGCTGCAGGGCTCCGCTTGGGCTGGGGTTTGGCCGTGGAGGATGCTCGTGGCATGTGTAGTCCACCTGGGGTGCGGGCTGGGTTTGGGGAGGTCCGGAGCACAGAGTTCGGTGGCCATGGCGGCTCTGGACGGCGAGGCCTCGCCGGAGCAGGCGGTTCGGTGACTCCAGGGGGCTACGGCTACCAAATTTAGCGCTTAAAGATAGAATGGACCGGGATGTGGCTCACCAAAGGAGATGATGCAGTGGTGCTCCAAGCTTTTGGTCCCCTCGTGTCGGCTCTTGATGTTGCTGCGAGGGTGCAAATGGGGTTAGGGCGGCCGAAGCGTTGACGGCGGCGTGGAATCGTGGAGGCGGCAGAGCTCACCTGCGGAGGGATTCGGGCCAAAATTCGGCACGCACACGGGTCGGGGTCGGAGGTGAGTGCTTCGGGGTGCTCCCTGGTGCTAAGGTGAAACCATAGCGGGGATCGGCACGGTTCGGGGTGCGGCGGAGCAGCGGCGGCGCGGCAGCTCGGCACGGCGGAGCAGGGCGAGCGGCGCTAGGGTTTGATGCGGAGGGGAAAGATGTGTGCGCAGAGGGGGGGTTGGGCATTTAAAGTAGGGAGGCCGGGGATCTCGGCTGCTGCTCGGAAAGGTAGGTGCGGCGCGGGGATTTCGGGCGGAAGGTACGGCCGGTTGCGCATGCGCGGGGGAGGCAGAGGAGGGAGACGGGGCTGCCAGGTGGGGCCGGTGTGCCACCGAGAGGAGGCTGAGACGCGGGCGACGCACGCTGAGTTGCGGGACGGCGTGGACTGACACGCGGGGCCACATAGCCATAGAAAGGAGCACGCGGGCGAGCGGGCTAAGGAGCGCAGCTTGAACTGGGCCGTGAGTGCTTGCGTGGGCCGGTGCGGGGGAAGGGGTATGTCGGGCCGCTGCTGCGGGCTGGCTGGGTTTTGGGTCCGGTTTAGTTTATCTATTTTCCTTTCTCTTTTCTATTTCTAAACACCTCAAACCTATTTCAATTCAACACTAACACTCAAACAAATAAAAGAGATACTCCAGCATGAATGCAACAAACATTTTTAACACTATGATAAATTTTAATTACTTAGGGAACAAAAATTAGATTAAATGCAAGACTAGACATAATAAACCTTAGAAAATTAAGTAAATCCAATTAAATTTATTAATAAATGCTGAAATTTAAATTAGAGTGTTACAGACCCTACCCCCTTAAAAAATCTCGTCCCCGAGATTTAGCTGGGCTGGCTAGCAAAGAGATCTGGATAGGTCTTCCTCAACTCATCTTCTCGCTCCCAAGTAGCCTCAGCTTCACTGTGGTGACTCCACTGAACTCTGCACATCTTGATGCGCTTGTTCCGAGTAACCCTCTCTGATGTCTCCAGAATCTTCACCGGATGCTCAGTATAAGTCAGATCTTCCAGCACATCTACTCCATCCAGAGGTGCCTGCTCCTCGGGTACTCGCAGACACCTCTTCAGCTGAGATATATGGAAGACATCGTGAACTCCTGAGAGGCTGGTGGGCAACTCCAGGCGTTAAGCAACTTCGCCTTTCCTCTCTAGCACCTTGAATGGACCAACATACCGAGGTGCTAACTTCCCCTTGACATTAAACCTGCGGATTCCTCTCATCGGAGACACCTTCAGGTATACATGATCACCAACACTGAAAGTCAGGTCTCTCCGTTTGCCATCTGCATAGCTCTTTTGCCTGCTCTGTGCAATCTTCAGATTTTCTCGCACAGCCTGAACCATCTGCTCTGCATCTTCTATGATATTAGGGCCAAAGAGCTGCTTCTCACCAATCTGATCCCAATAGAGAGGAGTCCTGCACTTTCTGCCATACAATGCCTCAAAGGGGGACTTCTTCAGACTGGCCTGATAGCTGTTGTTGTATGAAAACTCAGCATATGACAGGCACTTATCCCAACTAGTACCGTACTGAATGGCACAAGCTCTCAGCATATCTTCCAACACTTGGTTGGTTCTCTCTGTCTGCCCATCTGTCTGAGGGTGATAAGCCGTACTGAAACACAGCTTCGTATCCAATGAGTCATGGAGCTGCTCACAGAATCATGAAGTGAACTGAGACCCTCTGTCAGATATGATCTTCTTGGGCACACCATGCAAGCAGACAATCCGAGAGATGTACAACTCTGCAAGTCTAGCACCGGAGTAAGTAGTGTTCACTGGAATGAAGTGAGCAACCTTCGTCAGACAATCCACTACTACCCATATGGAGTTGTACCCTTTCTGAGTACGAGGCAATCCAACAATGAAATACATAGTGATTTCCTCCCATTTCCACTCTGGAATCTTCAAAGGCTGTAACAGACCTGCTGGCCTCTGATGCTCAGCCTTGACACGCTGACAGGTGTCACAAATAGCCACGTACTCTGCCACTGAACGCTTCATCCCATGCCACCAGAAACGTTCCTTCAGATCATAGTACATCTTCGTGCTGCCCGGATGAATAGAGTAAGCTGTATCATGGGCCTCACTCAGAATCAACTTCCGAAGATCCTTCACATCTAGCACACAGATCCGGTTCTTGTACCACAAGGTACCCTGATCATCCTCTCTGAAGTGTGGAGCCTTGCCCTTCTTGAGCAACTCACGGATCTCCTGCAGCTTCTCATCTTCTTTCTGATGCTACCTGATCTCTGCCTCTAGAGTGGGTACTGCCTCGAATGCTGCACTCGAAGTATGATGCAAGAAGCCCAGACTCAACTGCTCGAACTCCTCGCATACTCTGGAGGCATCTGGAAAGCCACGGCCATGTTGACATAGCTTCTCCTACTCAAAGCATCTGCTACAACATTGGCCTTACCCGGATGATAGTGAATCTCCAGGTCATAGTCCTTGACCAACTCCAACCATCTTCTCTGCCACATGTTCAGCTCATTCTGCGTGAAAATGTACTTGAGGCTCTTGTGATCAGTGTAGATATCACACTGCTGCCCATACAAGTAATGCCTCCAAATCTTCAGAGCATGCACAACTGCGGCTAACTCAAGATCATGAGTGGGATAATTCAGCTCATGCCGACGTAACTGCCGTGAAGCATAAGCAATCACTCTGCCCTCCTGCATCAGAACACAACCAAGACCATCCTTCGAAGCATCACAGTACACCGTGAACCTCTTGCTCTGGTCTGGCAGAGTAAGGACTGGCGCCGTAGTCAACCTCTTCTTCAGCTCATCGAAGGCCATCTGACGCTCATCAGTCCATATAAATGCCGCATTCTTCTCTAGCAAGGAAGTCAAAGGCTTTGCGATCTTGGAGAAATTCTCAATGAACCTCCGATAATATCCTGCTAAGCCCAAGAATGACCGGACTTCCTTCACCGTCTGCGGTGTCTCCCACTCGAGCACATCCTTTACCTTGCTCGGATCAACTGCAGTACCTCCGTTGGAGATGATATGACCGAGGAATGGAACCTCGTCATTCCAGAACTCGCACTTGCTGAACTTGGCATACAGCTGATGCTCTCTCAATCTCTGCAACACGAGTCTCAGATGCTCTTCATGCTCTTCCTCTGTCTTGGAGAAGATCAGAATATCATCAATGAAGATCACCACGAAGACATCCAGATAATACATGAAAACCATGTTCATCAGATGCATGAAGAAAGTCGGGGCATTAGTCAAGCCGAAGGACATGACCGTGTACTCATACAGCCTGTACTTGCAAGTGAATGCCGTATTCGGAATATCCCCAGGATGGATCCTCAGCTGAAAATAACCCAATCGCAGATCAATCTTCGAGAATATACGAGCACCTCGAAGCAAATCAAAGAGATCCTCAATACGGGGCAGTGGATGCTTATTCTTAATGGTGACTGCATTCAGCTCCTGATAATCGACACACATCCTCTTCGAGCCATCCTTCTTATCTACTAGCAACAATGGAAAAGCCCAAGGAGAGAAGCTGCGACGGATATAGCCCTTGGCTAGCAACTCATCAATAGTCTTCTTAACTTCCTCATGCTCTATAGGTGCCATGCGGTAGGGCCGCTTTGCAATAGGAGCTGTGCCAGGCAAGAGATCAATAGAAAACTCGATGTCGCGTTCAGGCGGCATACCTGGCAAATCATCTGGGAAGACATCCGGGAATTCAGACACCACGCGAATAACGTCCGTGGGTCTATCCTCCATCTGATGAAGAAATCCAGAAGGTTCCACTGCACTGATAGTAACCTCCTGACCACTGGAAGCCGACAATAAGACTGTCCTCTGAGCACAATCTATCCGGACTCCCCACTTAGCAAGAGTCTCCATCCCCAGAATGACATCGATGCCCTTGGTGTCTAGCACCATCAGATCTGTACTGAACTCTACTCCCCTCAAGGATACACTAACTCTGGGGCAGAAAGTATGAGATCTCATCTGTCCTCCCGGTGAAGATACTAGCAGGCACCTCTTTAATGTGCTAGTACGAATACCATGTTGCTCGACAAAAGAATGAGTAATGAAGGAATGCGTAGCACCAGTATCGAAAAGCAATGTAGCTGGATATGAATTAACCATGAACGTACCAATAACCATGTTGGGAGCCTCGGCCGCTGACTCAGCCGTCACATGGTTCACTCTGCCCTGAAGTGGCGCCCCGGGCTGAGCTGGGCGCCCCTGCTGTCCCGCCTGCGCCTTTCGGGGGCAAGAGTTGGCGTAATGCCCCGGCTGGCCGCGTTGATAGCAAGTGCGAGGGGGTCCTTGAGCCTGCTGTACGGCAGGAGGAGCTGCCTGTCGTGGAGCCTAAGGTGCTGGCGGAGCTGGTGGAGCAGCACGAGCCGGAGGTGCCGGTAACCTCGGGCCCTGACCTGCCTGCTGCTGCTGTCGAGGCGGGTACTGCTGCGGCCTCTGCTGGTACTGCTGGGGAGGCCGGTATTGCTGCTGCTGGTACTGCTGAGGCGGCTGGAGGCGAGGATGAGTGTTGCTGCCGGAAGCAACGGGGACAATCTTCCTCTTCTTGTCCTCCATCTCCAAGTGCTTGCGCTCCGTGTTGAGCGCGCTGTCAACCAGATGGTTGAAGTCGTCAAAGCGGAGGTTGAGTAGCGCGTACTGGAGGTAGTCCTCAAGACCCTCCATGAAGTGCTCCTGCTTCTTGCGGTCATCCGCAACATCGGCAGGGGCGTAGCGAGCAAGCTGCAGAAAACGATCACGATACTCCGTGACCGTCATAGTCCCCTGAAGTGAAAAAGACAGATATATACATCGAAGGACTAATTCATGACTCAGAAAGATGGAACAAGGGGGTATTAGCTCAAAGGAAACGCTGAATGATTATATCTGAGATTACCTGCTTCAGTGCAAGGAACTCCTTCTGCTTCATCTTCATAACGCCCGTGGGGACGTTGTGGCTGCGGAACCGCTCCCGGAACTGGAACCAGGTGAGAGCCTCGCGGTCCTGAACTGGGTGGGACTCCCACCAGTCCAAAGCTACCCCTCGCAGCTGTCCTGCTGCGTACAAGACTCGCTCCCGATCATCGCACTGGGCGATGTCCAACTGGCGCTCCACTGCACGGAGCCAGTCGTCAGCCTGAAGAGGGTCGGACGTGTGAGAAAATGTCGGCGGGTGACCCCTCAAGAACTCGGCACGCCTGTCGCGGGGCTGCGGCGATGGAGGAGGCGGAGGCTGAGTGTGAGCCTGCTGAAGTGCCTGAATGGTGTTGATCAGGGTAGCCATCATCTGCATCTAGAGCTGGAAGTACTACTCCGGGGTCAGAGGCGGAGGCATCGGGATCCCAATACCCTGGTTGTTCTGCCCCTGATTGTTCTGTCCCTGCTGGTCAGAACCACGCCTGGTGTTCACCATCTGATTTTTGGACAAAAGATTTCATGAGTAAGGATATTGCAGAAATAAATTCAGATGGATACGATATTTTTCTGCGAGAAAGACTTAGACATGATAAAGTAGACAGGATAGAGTGGACGGTTTTACCCCCAACGATCTAACTCGTTTTATTAATTAATTAATTTTAACATCAGAGTGATTTTCTTTAAACAAATTTAAACTACTAAGCTATGCAATCATTCAAAAATCCAAATCAAACATGTAGCATAATAACAAGCAGACAATTTCACAACTTAGCCGAGTTTAACACACGACTCGACTAACACAACGCGTCGCAGAACGTGCTATCGTATTATTATAAAGGGGTCATCTAGCTTACACCTATGATGGTCAGACGACTTACTTCAGGCCAAAATCTACAAAAACTATTCTTTAGAGAGAGAAATCAAGGCAAGACTGGTAAAAGTCATAGAATTCAAGGGGTATAATAGCAAAATAGTTTCAGCAGACAAGGCTAAGAGAGAAGAAGACTTAAAACTCGACCAGTTCTATCTAGGCTTTCGTCCTACAGTCGATACGGCTCTGATACCACTCTGTAACACCCGGTTTATAAAAGGACATAAACCGAGCAATCATATACGTTCCAGGATCAAGTCACACGTATATACAAAAGAATGAACAATATATCACAGCACATATCACGTAAAAAGATATAATAAAGCAAGTACGAATGTATTTATTACATTAATGACAAAATGTCTGATACAGCGTAAGCGAAGTACAAAATACGATAAAAACTCTCCCAAGCTGAGCAGGGCGCCACAGGGACGTCGACTGGGAGACGAATGCCTAGAAGTCCTCGTAGTCCTGGTAGCGCTGAGCGAACTCCCTCGTGTCGGCAGGAATTGAGCAGCAGTAGCGTACCCAAGAGGAAAAAGTAGAGAGGAGGCAAGAGTGAGTACACAACTTGCACTCAACAAATATAACACAAACTATGAGGCTCTATGGTTGGCTGACTCAACTGCATTAGCTTTTAAGTGTTGGCAAAATTTTATTAAAGCAATTTACTACGAGTTGATGAATTACCATTAACCCAGTTACATAGTAATTAATCAGAATTAATTAAGAAACTACTGAAAACCAAACCAAACCAAGCCACCCGGGGAAACCTGCCTCGTCAGAGGAAGATAACCCCACTAATCAAAAGGAGGATCTAGGCCGCTCATGACCGTGAGCACGGCTAGTATACCAGTTTTACACTCTGTAGAGGTTGCACATCTTTACCCACAAGTCGTGAGCTACGCCAGTTGTTCATCACACTTCCTTAGGTGAGATGACTAGCAAACTCACTACGAGGCCGTTACAAAGAATAGGTTGTTCATGTTATACTTGCCTTCCTCGTACTGCTCCTGCTGTTGCTCAAACTGGTCGGAAGACGGCTGCTCCGGGTACTGGTACTGGGGCTCCTCGGATGGATCAACGTCTACTCACGAACACATGGCCAAAACAATGCACAACATAAACATACATGCAAACAATAGCAAAAACTAAGAAATAGTACAATAATACATAAAAACAGCACACTAAACTAGTCTAAAGCTATTCTACGCATTACAACGATCGCGTGGACATAAAGACCGTCTAAAACGGAGCTAAAACGCATAAACTAGAGCTAAAACAAGATCTAGGGGCTTATCTGCGAGAAAAACTAAGTTCCAGGGGGTTTCTGGGCAAAACCGAGGACTAAAACATAATTAAACTAAAACTCTGGGGTCTAACTCACAAAAAGACTAAACCTGGACGGCGGGTTCTATTCTGAGAAAAGCCAGGGGGCTTTGTGCAAGTTTCAGGGCCAAACTGCAATTTCTTTTGACTTGTGATGGACTGTGGGTTGAATAGCAAAGAGTCCAGGGACTCTTTAACAAAAGTGACAGGCCGAACCGGTACGCGCGATTCTCGGCCGTTGGATCTGGATCTGGCGGATCAGATCAAAGTGGCCTACGATCTAATCTGGGCCGCTCCTTCCGAATCGGGCGGCTCAGGGGAAAAGGGGTGCGGGCGGCAGCGCGACTCGCCGGCGGCGCGTTCCCGCGGCGGTGCACAACCGGAGAAAGTGTTTTGGGGGCTGCAGGGCTCCGCTTGGGCTGGGGTTTGGCCGTGGAGGATGCTCTTGGCACGTGTAGTCCACCTGGGGTGCGGGTTGGGTTTGGGGAGGTCCGGAGCATGGAGTTCGGCGGCCATGGCGGCTCTGGACGGCGAGGCCTCGCCGGAGCAGGCTGTTCGGTGACTCCAGGGGGCTACGGCTACCAAATTTAGCGCTTAAAGATAGAACAGACCGGGATGTGGCTCACCGAGGGCGTGGGGCGTTCGGGTTCGTAGCGCAGAGAGTTGACGACGACGACTGGCGGCGCAGCGGAGGCCGTGCTCGCGGAAGGAGATGATGCAGCGGTGCTCCAAGCTTTTGGTCCCCTCGGGTCGGCTCTTGATGTTGCTGCGAGGGTACAAACGGGGTTAGGGCGGCCGGAGCGTTGACGATGGCGTGGAATCATGGAGGCGGCAGAGCTCACCTGCAGAGGGATTCGGGCCGAAATTCGGCACGCACACGGGTCGGGGTCGGAGGTGAGTGCTTCGGGGTGCTCCCTGGTGCTAAGGCGAAACCATAGCGGGGATCGGCAGGGTTCGGGGTGCGGTGGAGCAGCGGCGGCGCGGTGGCTCGGCACGGCGGAGCAGGGCGAGCGGTGCTAGGGTTTGATGCGGAGGGGAAAGATGTGTGCGCAGAGGGGGGGAGGTTGGGCGTTTAAAGTAGGGAGGCCGGGGATCTCGGCTGCTGCTCGGAAAGGTAGGCGCGGCGCGGGGATTTCGGGCGGAAGGTACGGCCGGTTGCGCGTGCGCGGGGGAGGCAGAGGAGGGAGACGGGGTTGCCAGGTGGGGCCGGTGTGCCAGCGAGAGGAGGCTGAGATGCCGGCGACGCGCGCTGAGCTGCGGGACGGCGTGGACTGACACGCGGGGCCACATAGCCAGAGAAAGGAGCATGGGGCGAGCGGGCTAAGGAGCGCAGCTTGAACTGGGCCGTGAGTGCTTGCGTGGGCCGGTGCGGGGGAAGGGGTAAGTCGGGCCGCTGCTGCGGGCTGGCTGGGTTTTGGGTCCGGTTTAGTTTATTTATTTTCCTTTCTCTTTTCTATTTCTAAACACCTCAAACCTATTTGAATTCAAATTCAAATTTGAATTCAACACTAACACTCAAACAAATAAAAGAGATACTCCAGCATGAATGCAACAAACATTTTTAACCCTATGATAAATTTTAATTACTTAGGGAACAAAAATTAGATTAAATGCAAGACTAGACATAATAAACATTAGAAAATTAAGTAAAGCCAATTAAATTTATTAATAAATGCTGAAATTTAAATTAGAGCGTTACAAGTGGCCAACCCAGCAGTAAGCACCGTGCTAGCCCCCTAAACCATGTTTCTAACAAAAACCAATTTTTAACGAGACGTGAGCCACTCAAACGGGCCACTCCCATAATTAAGTTGCATATACCATTAATCAAATTAATTAAAAAGGACCAAGTGTGTTATAGCGCGGCACCTAGCACAACAAACCAAAATGCAACCCAAGGGATATATATAAAGGATATAAAGTGGCTAGGAAAATCCTTATAGGCATATAGTATTAAAATGATGTATGAAAATGTATTTAAAGTGATAGGTGTTGTTCATGTTATACTTGCCTTCCTCAAAGTTCTCCTGCTACTCAAACTGCTCTGAAGATGGTTTCTGGTACTTCCTCAGATGGATCAACGTCTACTCACGATCGCAACGCCAAAAACAAGTCCAGCACATACACATACATGCAAACAGAGGCAAACACTAAGAAACAGTACAACAATACATAAAAACAATAAACAAAACTAAGCTAGAACTATTCTACGCGTTACAACGATCACGTGAGCGCAAAAACCACCTAAAACGGAGTTTAAACGGAGAAGTTATGGCCAAAACAGGTTTCAGGGGCTTATCTGCGATAAACTGGAAAATTACAGGGGGGTTCGGGTAAAAACTAGGTACTAATACAAAATTAACCTATAGATCCAGGGGCTAACACGCAAAACTGCACATCCAGGGACGGCGGGTTCAATTTCTGGAGAGCTCAGGGTTTAAAACGTAAAAGCAGGGGCTTAACTGGAATTACTTTTGAACACCGATGGACTGCGGGTTGATACTGCAAAAGCTCAGGGGCTCTTTAGAAAGATTGCCAGGTGAAGGGGTATGTTTGAATCAGGGCCGTTGGATCGCGATCTGAGGGCTCGGGTTTGATGGGCTTTAGATCTAATCGTGGCCGCTGATTCTGGATCTGGCGGCCAAGATAGCTCGGGCGCGCAGGGCGGCGGCGGGGCGCTACCGGAGTTGGCCAAATCGGGCGCTCCGGGGCTCGGTTCGGCCTGCGGTTTGGCCGTGGGTGGAGTACGCGATGTGCGTAGTCCACCTGGGGGGATATTTGGGTTCGGGGAGACTCGGACTGGCGAGCGCCAAGGCCGTGGTGGGTCTGCGCGGCGGCGGAACGACGGTGAGCGCCGTTCCGGCCTCAGAAAGGGGTTCCACGGGCCTCTAAAACTAGCGCATGAAGATCGGGAAGGTACAGGGGTCCTCACCGAGGGTGCAGGTCGGACGGGGAGGCCATGCAGTGTCGACGACGTTGATGGAGGGCGGTGGCGCACGGCGGAGCTCGCAGAGGTGGTAGCTGAAGGGGTGCGCCGGGCCTGCTGATCCACGAAGGAGGTCCGCACGGGCCCTGTGAAGGGATACAAGGGGTCGGTGTGGCCTGGAAAGTACCGGCAGCGTAGAATCGCGGCGGCGAAACTACTCACCGGCGGTAGAGGAGGGGAGGCGCACGCGGAGGGGTCGGAGAAGGGCACCTCGGGGATTCTGGATCCGATGGCCAGACGCAGCGGCCTCGGGCGGTGCTGGTGAACTGGGCAACGCGGCCAGGGTGGCACGGGCGGTGGGGAAAATGAGGCGGCAGAGCACCTCTGCTCGTCGGGGCGATGGCGGCGGTACTGCGCTAGGGTTTGAGGATGGCCGCGGAGGGGAGAAGTGGGGAGATGCGGCGCGAGGGTCACAGGGCAGTTAAAGGAGAAGGACGGGGATCTCGGCAGCGGGTTTCCACGCGGGGAAGCGAGAATCGCGGCGGTGAGCTCGGGCGGACGCGCGCGAGAAGGAAGGAAAGGGATGGATCCGACACGCGGGCCCGGGCGAGCAGAGAGAGACGCGCTGCATGGGGGAGGCGACGGCTTGAGGAGTGGGGCCATCTTGTCAGGGAGGCATGACGCGCGCGGGTGAGCTGGTGCAGCCTAAGCGGGGTTGGGAGAGAGCGGACCGAGCCCTGAGCTGGAGTGGCGTGCGGGCCGGGAGAGGAGGGCGCTGCTGGGCCGCTCTGGTTGCAGAGCTGGGCGAGAACGGGCCGAGTTGAGAGGGAGGCGGGCCGGACGCGGGGTGAAGCTGGGCCGAAGCGGAGTGGGTTCTGCTGGGCCGCTGGGTTCGGTTGGGCTGGATTGAGTTTTTGTTTTGGTTTCCCTTTTCTGTTTCAAACAAACTCAAACCACACTCAAATCTAATTGAATTCAAACCCTATGCACTCAACCAATTAAAAAAAATATGCACTAGCATGAATGTTGTAACACCCGGTTTATAAAAGGACATAAACCGAGCAATCATATACGTGCCAGGATCAAGTCACACATATATACAATAGAATGAATAGTATATCACAGCACATATCACGTAAAAAGATATAATAAAGCGAGTACGAATGTTATTTATTACATGAATGACAAAATGTCTGATACAGAGTATGCGGAAGCGTAAAACATATACGATAACTCTCGTCGGAAGCTGAGCAGGGCGCCACAGGGATGTCGACTGGGAGACGAACGCCTAGAAATCCTCGTACTCCTGGTAGCTCCGGGTGAACTCCCTCGCGTCGGCAGAAACTGAGCAGCAGTAGAGTATCCCCAAAAGAACAAGAGGAAAAAGTGTAGAGGAGGCAAGGGTGAGTACACAACTCGTACCCAACAAGTATAACACAAACTATGAGGCTCTAAGGTTGGTTGACTCAACTGCATTAGCTTTTAAGTCTTGGCAAAGTTTTATTAAAGTTATTTACTACGAGTTGATGAATTACCATAAACCCAGTTACATAATAATTAATCAAAATTAATTATGAACTACTGACAACCAAACCAAACCAAGCCACCCGGGGAAACCCTCCTAACCAAAGGAAGATAACCCCACAAATCAAAAGGAGGATCTGGGCCACTCATGACCGTGAGCACGGCTAGTATAATAGTTTTACACTTTGCAGAGGTTGCACATCTTTACCCACAAGTCGTGAGCTACGCTAGTTGTTCATCACACTTCCTTAGGTGAGATGACTAGCAAACTCACTACGAGGCCATTACAAAGGACCACGTTGGTAAGGGGTAACCGCTAAGGATTCAGGCTCCGCAACGATGGGGCCCACCTCAAGGGGGTACAAGATAACACAGACCAAGCCTCGTAGCACTGGGACCATTGAAGCTCACCACCCCTCCTGCCCCGTCGGTAAGTTACTCCCGAACCAAAATGACCTAATTAGTAAGCCAAGACCGTCCCATTCCAGTCTTGTGGTTGCGCGGTTGTCCCAGGTTGTCGCTCTATGAACCGGTCCTTATGGAGAGTGGCCAACCCAGCAGTAAGCACCGTGCTGGCCCCCTAAACCATGTTTCTAAGAAAACATATTTTTAACGAGACGTGAGCCACTCAAACGGGCCACTCCCAGAATTAAGTTGCATATACCATTAATCAAAAGGACCAAGTGTGTTATAGCGCAGCACCTAGCACAACTAACCAAATGCAACCCAAGGGATATATATAAGGTAATAAAGTGGCTAGGAAAATCCTTATAGACATACAGTATTAAAATGCAGCATGAAAATGTATTTAAAAGTGATAGGTGGTGTTCATGTTATACTTGCCTTCCTCAAACTGTTCCTGCTGCTGCTCAAACTGATCTGAAGATGGATGCTGCTCCGGGTACTGGTACTGGGGCTCCTCCGGTAGCTCAATGTCTACTCACGAACACATGGCCAAAAACAATACACAACATAAACATACATGCAAATAATGGCATACACTAAGAAACAGTACAACAATACATGAAAACAGCAAACAAAACTACTCTAGAACTATTCTACGCGCTACAATGATCGCGTGGACATAAAGAACGCCTAAAACGGAGCTAGAACGCGAAAACTACGCTTAAAACAAGATCTAGGGACCTATCTGCGAGAAAAACTGAGTTACAGGAGGTTTTGGGCAAAAAACCAGGGGTTTATGTGCAAAAACCAGAAAGTTCTAGGGGCTGACGTGCAAAAACACCTTAACTGGACGGCGGGTTCTATTTTAAATAAACTCAGGGGCCTAAACGTTAAAACCAGGGCTTAGATTGAAATACTTTTGAATACAACAGGAGTGCGGGTTGATTTCAGGAAAACCCGGGGGGTCTTTAACAAAAGCGCCAGGCGAACCGGTAACTACGGATCTGGGCCGTCGGATCTAGATCTAACGATCCAGACCTATCCAGATCTAGATCTAATCCTGAGCGTTGGTTTCGGATCGAACAGATCTAGACGGCTCTCGCGCGGAGGCGGCTGCACTAAACGCCGGCGACCACTTCCCGCGGCGGCGTGGCTCGGGAACTCGCCGGACTTCACTGAAATCGGTGCTCCGGGGGTCAAAATGGCTTGGGTTTGGGTCTGGGATGATCTACGCGACACCCGTGATCCACCTGAGGTGTTAGCGAGGCACGGCGGGGCTCTAGGCTGCGTGCGCAAGGGAGATGGCGGCTCTACGTGGAGGAGCTCGTCGGCGTGCGCGCGTTCGCGCTGCGCCGGGCTCACTCAGGGTTGCAAAAACGTGCCTATGGCATCTGTGTAGCACGGGCGTGACTCGTGCGGGCTGTGCGGGGTTGCAGAGGGCTCGCCATGGCTAGTTCACGGTGCGGCTGTGGCGCTGCGTCGGCGTGCCAGTGTTCTGATGCCTGGGGTAATCTACCAACCCTAATAGCCAGTGCAGAAGGTAGAGGAGGCCGAGGTGTTGCTCACCGAGGGTCGGATTGGGCGATGCGGCGGTGTAGGGAGGCCGACGTCGATGGCGAGTGGTGGCGCAGGAACGGAGCTCATGGGCGGGGCGCTGCAGGGGTACTCCGGGCCTCAGATCGCCTTTGAGTCGACGCGGGGTGTTGCTACGGAGGTGCACAAGGGGTCAAGATGGCCGGAGAGTCAACGGCGGTGAGGAATCGGGCGGCGGATAGGGATCACCTGAAATGCTCGCCGGTGGAATTCAGGCGCGTACAGGCGTTGAGGTCGAGCAAGGTCGGCCTGGGTAGACTCCTGGCGTCGAGATGGAGCTGCTGTGGTGCTCGGCGGTGGCTAGGAGGCGGTGGTGCGGCCGGTCCGCAGTGGCGCAGAGGACCCTGCGTAGCGGAGCTAGGTGGGCGTGGTGGAGGTAGGGTTTGGGGCAGCGCTGGAGTAGGAGATGAGGTGCAGGGGGCCGCGGGGGGTGTGATTTAAGGAGGTGGCCGCTGATCCTGGGTGTCCGTGCCGTTGGGCGCGGGCGAGATCTCCGGTGGCGAGGTCGGGCTCTACTGACGCGCTGGAGAAGGAAAGGAGGAAGGGGATAACCGGTGGGCCAGCATGGTCAATGAGGGGAGGGGCGATGCACCCGCGGCGCTGAGCGCACGGGGCTGGGCTGCGGGCGGCGCGAGAGGGAGTGGGCCGCTGCACGGGTGGGGACTGGGCTGCGTGCGGGACAGACCCGGGTAGAGAGGGAGAGGAGGAGAGCTGGGCTGCGGGGTGCTGCTGGGCCGCGCGGGCTGAGGGAAGAGGGGGTCGCGGTTGGGCCCGGGAAGAGAAGAGCTGGACCGGTTGGGCTGGGTGGCTTCTGGGTTTGGGTCCTCTTTCTTTTTCCCTTTTCTATTTGCTATTTCAAACACAACTCAATCTAAAACCATTTGAATTCAAATTCAAATTTGAATTCAAACCTAGCACTCAAACAAAAGAACAATGCACCAGCATGAATGCAACAACAAATTTTTAAACTTAGACAAAATTTTAATTACTTGTGATACAAAATTTAGATTAAATGCAAGACTAAGCATATAAAACCTTAGAAAATTAAATAAAGCCAATTAAATTTATTAATAAATGCTGGAATTTAAATTAGGGTGTTACATACCCTACCCCCTTATAGAAATCTCGTCCCCGAGATTCAGCTGGGCTGGCTAGCAAAGAGATCGGGATATGTCTTCCTCAGCTCATCTTCTCGCTCCCATGTAGCCTCAGCTTCACTGTGATGACTCCACTGAACACTGCACATCTTGATGCGCTTGTTCCGTGTAACCCTCTCCGAGGTCTCCAGAATCTTCACCGGATGCTCAATATAGGTCAGATATTCCTGCACATCTAACCCATCCAGTGGTGCCTGCTCCTCAGGTACTCACAGACACTTCTTCAACTGTGAAATATTGAAGACATCATGAACTCCAGAGAGACTGGGAGGTAACTCCAGACGATATGCAACTTCGCCTTTCCTCTCTAGCACCTTGAATGGACCAATGTACCGAGGTGCTAGCTTCCCCTTGACGTTGAATCTGCGGATTCCTCTCATCGGTGAGACCTTCAGATATACATAATCATCAACACTGAAAGTCAGGTCCCTCCATTTGCCATCTGCATAACTCTTTTGCCTACTCTGTGCAATCCTCAGATTCTCCCACACAGCTTGTACCATCTGCTCTGCATCTTCTATAATGTCAGGGCCAAAGAGCTGCTTCTCACCAATCTGATCCCAATACAGAGGAGTCCTGCACTTTCTGCAATACAATGCCTCAAAGGGGGACTTCTTCAGACTGGCCT
Source organism: Panicum virgatum (assembly GCF_016808335.1). Taxonomy (NCBI): domain Eukaryota; kingdom Viridiplantae; phylum Streptophyta; class Magnoliopsida; order Poales; family Poaceae; genus Panicum; species Panicum virgatum. The sequence goes on along the minus strand of NC_053146.1, from coordinate 16,463,477 downwards.
GGTAGTTGTTGTTGTAGGAAAACTCAGCATACGACAGGCACTTATCCCAACTAGTACCATACTGAATAGCACAAGCTCTCAGCATATCCTCCAACACTTGGTTGGTTCTCTCTATCTGCCCATCTGTCTGAGGATGATAGGCGGTACTGAAGCGCAGTTTCGTGTCCAACGAATCATGGAGCTGCTCCCAGAACCGTGAAGTGAACTGAGATCCTCTGTCAGATATGATCTTCTTGGGCACACCATGCAAACAGACAATCCGGGAGATGTACAACTCTGCAAGTCTGGCACCGGAGTAAGTAGTGTTCACTGGAATGAAGTGAGCAACCTTCGTCAGACGATCCACTACTACCCATATAGAGTTGTACCCTTTCTGAGTATAAGGCAATCCAATGATGAAGTCCATAGTGATTTCCTCCCATTTCCACTCTGGAATCTTCAAAGGCTGTAACAGACCTGCTGGCCTCTGATGCTCAGCCTTGACACGCTGACAGGTGTCACAAATAGCCACATACTCTGCCACTGAACGCTTCATCCCATACCACCAGAAGCGTTCCTTGAGATCATAGTACATCTTGGTACTGCCCGGATGAATAGAGTAAGCTGTATCATGAGCCTCACTCAAAATCAACTTTCTGAGATCTTTCACATCTGGCACACAGATCCGGTTCTTGTACCACAAGGTACCCTGATCATCCTCTCTGAAATGAGGAGCCTTGCCCTTCTTGAGCAACTCACGGATCTCTGCCTCTAGAGTGGACACTGCCTCGAATGTCACACTCGAAGTATGATGCAAGAAACCCAGACTTAACTGCTCAAACTCCTCACATAACTCTGGAGGCATCTGGAAAGCAACGGCCATGTTGACATAGCTTCTTCTACTCAGAGCATCTGCCACAACATTGGCCTTACCCTGATGATAGTGAATCTCCAGGTCATAGTCCTTGACCAGCTCAAACCATCTCCTCTGCCGCATGTTCAGCTCATTCTGCGTGAAAATATACTTGAGGCTCTTGTGATCAGTGTAGATATCACACTGCTGCCCATACAAGTAATGCCTCCAAATCTTCAGAGCATGCACAACTGCAGCTAACTCAAGATCATGAGTGGGATAGTTCAGCTCATGCCGATGTAACTGCCGTGAAGCATAAGCAATCACTCTGCCCTCCTGCATCAGAACACAACCAAGACCATCCTTCGAAGCATCACAATAGACTGTGAACCTCTTGCTCTGGTCTGGCAGAGTAAGGACTGGTGCCGTAGTCAAGCTCTTCTTCAGCTCATCAAATGCCATCTGACGCTCATCAGTCCATATGAATGCCGCATTCTTCTCTAGCAAAGAAGTCAAGGGCTTCGCAATCTTGGAGAAATTCTTAATGAACCTCCGATAATATCCTGCTAAGCCCAAGAATGACCGGACTTCCTACACCGTCTGTGGTGTCTCCCACTTGAGCACATCCTTAACCTTGCTCGAATCAACTGCAATACCTCCCTTGGAGATGATATGACCGAGGAATGGAACCTCGTCAATCCAGAACTCACACTTATTGAACTTAGCATACAGCTGATGCTCCCTCAATCTCTGCAACACGAGCCTCAGATGAACTTCATGCTCTGCCTCTGACTTGGAAAAGATCAGAATATCATCAATGAAGATCACCATGAAGACATCCAGATAATCCATGAAAACCATGTTCATCAAGTGCATGAAGAAAGCTGGGGCATTAGTCAAGCCGAAAGACATGACACTTTACTCATACAGCCCGTACTTGCAGGTGAATGCCGTCTTCGGAATATCCTCAGGACGGATCCTCAGCTAAAAATAACCCGAACGCAGATCAATCTTCGAGAATACACGAGCACCTCGAAGCAGATCAAAGAGATCCTCAATACGGGGCAGTGGATGCTTGTTCTTGATGGTAACTGTGTTCAGCTCCCGATAATCGACACACATTCTCTTCGAGCCATCCTTCTTATCTACTAGCAACAATGGAAAAGCCCAAGGAGAGAAGCTGCGATGGATATAGCCCTTGGCTAGCAACTCATCAATAGTCTTCTTGACTTCCTCACGCTCTGTAGGTGCCATGCGGTAGGGCCGCTTTGCAATAGGAGCAGTGCCAGGCAAGAGATCAATAGAAAACTCGATGTCGCGTTCAGGCGGCATACCTGGCAAATCATCCGAGAAGACATCTGGGAATTCAGACACCACGCGAATACCGTCCGTGGGTCTAGCCTCCATCTGATGAAGAAACCCCGAGGGCTCTGAAGCACTGACTGTCACCTCTTGGCCATCAGATGCTGACAAGTGAACTGCCCGCTGAGCACAATCAATTCTGACTCCCCACTTGGCAAGAGTATCCATTCCTAGAATCGCATCAATACCCTTGGTGTCTAGCACCCTCAGATCAGCACTGAAATTTACCCCCCTTATGGCAATACTGACTCGAGGGCTAACAATATGGGATCTCAACTCCCCTCCCGGTGAAGAGACTAACAGACACTTCTTTAATGGGGTGGTAAAGAAACTATGCTGCTCAGCATATGACTTGGTGATGAATGAATGAGTAGCACCAGTATCGAAAAGCACTGTAGCTGGATGGGAGTTGACCATGAATGTACCAATAACCACGTTAGGAGCCTCGGCCGCTGACTCGGCCGTCACGTGGTTCACTCTGCCCTGAAGTGGCGCCCTGGGCTGAGCTGGGCGCCCCTGCTGTCCCGCCTGCGCCTTCCGGGGGCAAGTGTTGGCGTAGTGCCCCGGCTGACCGCAGTGATAGCAGGTGCGAAGGGGTCCTTGAGCCTGCTGTCCGGCAGGAGGAGCTGCCTGCCGTGGAGCCTGAGGTGCTGGCAGAGCTGGTGGAGCAGCACGAGCCGGAGGTGCCGGTAACCTCGGGCCCTGACCTGCCTGCTGCTGCTGTCGAGGCGGGTACTGCTGCGGCCTCTGCTGGTACTGCTGGGGAGGCCAGTACTGCTGCTACTGGTACTGCTGGTGCGGCTGGAGACGAGGACGGGTGTTGCTGCCGGAAGTAACGGGAGTAATCTTCCTCTTCTTGTCTTCCATCTCCCGGTGCTTGTGCTCCGTGTTGAGCGCACTGTCAACCAGATGGTTGAAGTCGTCGAAGCGGAGGTTGAGCAGCGCGTACTGGATGTAGTCCTCCAGTCCCTCTAGAAGTGCTCCTGCTTGTCGCGGTCATCCACGACCTCGGCAGGGGCGTAGTGAGCGAGCTGAAGGAAACGATCACGATACTCCGTGACCGTCATAGTTCCCTGAAGTGAAAAGGACAGATGTATGACGATTGATTAGCTCATGCTTTGGAAAGATAGAACAAGGGGAATACTAGCTCAAAAGGAAATGCAGAAAGATAATATCTGAGTTTACCTGCTTAAGTGCAAGGAACTCCTTCTTCATCTTCATAACGCCTGCGGGGACGTTGTGGCTGCGGAACTGCTCCCGGAACTGGATCCAGGTGAAAGCCTCGCGGTCCTGAACTCGGTGGGACTCCCACCAGTCCAAAGCTGCACCTCGCAGCTGTCCTGCTGTGTACAAGACATGCTCCCGATCATCGCACTGGGCGATGTCCAGCTGTCGCTCCACTGCACGGAGCTAGTCTTCTACCTGAAGTGGGTCAGACGTGTGGGAGAACGTCGGCGGGTGACCCCTCAGAAACTCCGCACGCCTGTCGCGGGGCTGCTGTGGTGGAGGCGGAGGCGGCGGCTGAGCGTGGACCTGTTGCACGGTGTTGTTCAGGGTGGCCATCATCTGCATCTGGAGCTGGAAGAACTGCTCCGGAGTCAAGGGTGGAGGTATCGGCATCCCGGTACCCTGGTTGTTCTGTCCCTACTGCTGGCCAGAACTAGAACTGGTGCTCCTGGTGTTCACCATCTGATTTGAACAAAAGATGTATGAGCAAAGATATTGCAGAAATAATTTCAGAAGTGTATGATATCTTTCTGCAAGGAAGACTTAGGCATGATAAAGTTGGCAGGATAGAGTGGACGGTTTTACCCCCAACGATCTAACTCGTTTTATTAATTAATTAACTTTAACTTAAAACTGATTTTCATTAAACAAATTTTAACTACTAAGCTATGCAATTAACCAAAAATCCAAATCAAACATTTGCATAATAACAAGCATTCAAAAGTTCATTCTTTAGTCGAGTTTAACACACAACTCGACTAACACAACGCATCGCAGAACGTTCTATCATGCTATTATAAAGGGGTGATTTAGCTTACACTTATGATGATCGGTCGACTTACTTCTGGCCAGACTCTACAAAACCAAATTTTATAGAGAAGATTCAAGGCAAGACGAGTAAATATCTTGGAATTTCAAGGAATATAATAGCAAAATAGTTTCAGCAGACAAGGCTTAGAGAGATGAAGACCTAAAACTCGATCAGTTATGTCTAGGCTTTCGTCCTACACCCGGTTTATAAGAGGACATAAACCGAGTAATCATATACGTGCCAGGATCAAGTCACACGTATATACAACAGAATGAACAGTATATCACAGCACATATCACGTAAAAAGATATAATAAAGCAAGTACAAATGTTATTTATTACATGAATGACAAAATGTCTGATACAGAGTATGCGGAAGCATAAAACATATACGATAACTCTCGTCGGAAGCTGAGCAGGGCGCCACAGGGACGTCGACTGGGAGACGAACGCTTAGAAGTCCTCGTACTCCTGGTAGCTCCGAGTGAACTCCCTCGCGTCGGCAGGAACTGAGCAGTAGTAGAGTATCCCCAAAAGAACAAGAGGAAAAAGTGTAGAGGAGGCAATGGTGAGTACACAACTCGTACTCAACAAGTATAACACAAACTATGAGGCTCTAAGGTTGGCTGACTCAACTGCATTTGCTTTTAAGTCTTGGCAAAGTTTTATTAAAGCTATTTACTACAAGTTGATGAATTACCATAAACCCAGTTACATAATAATTAATCAAAATTAATTATGAACTACTGAGAACCAAACCAAACCAAGCCACCCGGGGAAACGCTCCAAACCAAAGGAAGATAACCCCACTAATCAAAAGGAGGATCTGAGCCGCTCATGACCGTGAGCATGGCTAGTATACTAGTTTTTCACTTTGCAGAGGTTGCACATCTTTACCCACAAGTTGAGAGCTACGCTAGTTGTTCATCACACTTCCTTCGGCGAGATGACTTGCAAACTCACTAGGAGGCCATTACAAAGGACCACGTTGGTAAGGGGTAACCGCTAAGGATTCAGGTTCCACAATGATGGGGCCCACCTCGAGGGGGTACAAGATAACACAGACCAAGCCTCGTAGCGCAGGGACCATTGAAGCTCACCACACCTCCTGCCCCATCGGTAAGTTACTCCCGAACCAAAATGACCTAATTAGTAAGCCAAGACCGTCCCATTCCAGTCTTGTGGTTGCGCGTTTGTCCCAGGTTGTCGCTCTATGAACCGGTCCTTATGGAGAGTGGCCAACCCAGCAGTAAGCACCGTGCTGGCCCCCTAAACCATGTTTCTAACAAAACACATTTTTAACGAGACGTGAGCCACTCAAACGGGCCACTCCCATAATTAAGTTGCATATACCATTAATCAAATTAATTAGAAAGGACCAAGTGTGTTATAGCGCGGCACCTAGCACAACTAACCAATATGCAACCCAAGGGATATATATAAGGTAATAAAGTGGCTAGGAAAATCCTTATAGGCATACAGTATTAAAATGCAGAATGAAAATGTATTTAAAAGTGATAGGTGGTGTTCATGTTATACTTGCCTTCCTCAACCTGTTCCTGCTGCTGCTCAAACTGATCTGAAGATGGATGCTGCTCTGGGTACTGGTACTGGGGCTCCTCCGGTAGCTCAACGTCTACTCACGAACACATGGCCAAAAACAATACACAACATAAACATACATGCAAACAATGGCATACACTAAGAAATAGTACAACAATACATGAAAACAGCAAACAAAACTAATCTAGAACTATTCTAAGTGCTACAATGATCGCGTGGACATAAAGAATGCCTAAAACGGAGCTAGAACGCGAAAACTACGCTTAAAACAAGATCCAGGGACCTATCTGCGAGAAAAAACTGAGTTACAGGGGGTTCTGGGCAAAAAACCAGGGGTTTATGTACAAAAACCAGAAAGTTCTAGGGGCTGACGTGCAAAAAGACCTTAACTGGATGGCGGGTTCCATTTTAAATAAACTCAGGGGCCTAAACGTTAAAACCAGGGCTTAGATTGAAATACTTTTGAATACAACTGGGGTGCGGGTTGATTTCAGGAAAACCTGGGGGGTCTTTAACAAAAGAGCCAGGCGAACCGGTAACTACGGATCTGGGCCGTCGGATCTGGATCTAACGATCCGGACCTATCCGGATCTAGATCTAATCCTGAGCGTTGGTTTCGGATCGAACGGATCTAGACGGCTCTCGCATGGAGACGGCGGCGCTCAACGCCGGCGACCACTTCCCGCGGCGGCGCGGCACGGGAACTCGCCGGACTTCACCGAAATCGGTGCTCCAGGGGTCAAAACAGCTCGGGTTTGGGTCTGGGATGATCTACGCGACACGCGTGATGCACCTGAGGCGTTAGCGAGGCACGGCGGGGCTCTAGGCTGCGTGCGCAAGTGCGATGGCAGCTCTGCGTGGAGGAGCTCGCCGGCGTGCGTGCGTTCGCGCTGCGCCGGGCTCACTCAGGGGGTGCAAAAACGTGCCTAAGGCATCTGTGTAGCACGAGCAAGCCCGTGCGTGACTCATGCGGGCTGTGCGGGGTTGCAAAGGGCTTGCCATGGCGAGTTCACGGTGCGGCTGCGGCGCTGCGCCGGCGTGCCAGTGTTCTGATGCCTGGGGTAATCTACCAACCCTAATAGCCAGTGCAGAAGGTAGAGGAGGCCGAGGTGTTGCTCACCGAGGGTCGGATTGGGCGATGCGGCGGTGCAGGGAGGCCGGCGTCGATGGCGAGCGGCGGCGCAGGAACGGAGCTCGTGGGTAGGGCGCTGCAGGGGTACTCCGGGCCTCGGATCGCCTTCGTGTCAACGCGGGGTGTTGCTGCGGAGGTGCACAAGGGGTCAAGATGGCCGGAGAGTCAACGACGGTGAGGAATCGGGCGGCGGACATGGATCACCTGAAATGCTCGCCGGTGGAATTCAGGCACGTACAGGCGTTGAGGTCGAGCAAGGTCGGCCTGGGTAGACTCCTGGCGTCGAGATGGAGCTGCTGCGGTGCTCGGCGGTGGCTAGGAGGTGGTGGTGCGGCCGGTCCGCGGCGGTGCAGAGGACCCTGCGCGGCGGAGCTAGGTGGGCGTGGTGGAGGTAGGGTTTGGGGCGGCGCTGGAGTAGGAGATGAGGTGGAGGGGGTGTAACACCCGGTTAATAAAAGGACATAAACTGAGCAATCATATACGTGGCAGGATCTAGTCACACGTATATACAACAGAATGAACAGTATATCACATCACATATCACGTAAAAAGATATAATAAAGCGAGTACGAAAGTTATTTATTATATTAATGACAAAATGTCTGATACAGCGGAAGCGAAGTACAAAATACGATAAAAACTCTCCGAAGCTGAGCAGGGCGCCACAGGGACGTCAAACTGGGAGACGAAAGCCTAGAAATCCGTGTAGTCCTGGTAGCACTGAGCGAACTCCCTCGCATCAGCAGGAACTGAGCAGCAGTAGAGTGTCCCCAAGAGGAAAAAAGAGTAGAGTAGGCAAGGGTGAGTACACAACTTGTACTCAACAAGTATAACACAAACTATGAGGCTCTAGGTTGGCTGACTGTAACACCCGGTTTATAAAAGAACATAAACCGAGCAATCATATACGTGCCAGGATCAAGTCACACGTATATACAACAGAATGAACAGTATATCATAACACATATCACGTAAAAAGATATAATAAAGCGAATACGAATGTTATTTATTACATTAATGACAGAAATGTCTGATACAGCGGAAGCGAAGTACAAAATACGAAAAAGCTCTCCGAAGCTGAAGCAGGGCGCCACAGGGACGTCGACTGGGAGACGAAGCACCTAGAAGTCCTCGTAGTCCTGGTAGCGCTGGACGAACTCCCTCGAGTCGGCAGGAACTGAGCAGCAGTAGCGTAGCCAAGAGGAAAAAGTAGAGAAGAGGCAAGAGTGAGTACACAACTTGTACTCAACAAGTATAACACAAACTATGAGGCTCTAGGCTGGCTGACTCAACTGCATTAGCTTTTAAGTGTTGGCCAGATTTTATTAAAACTATTTACTACGAGTTGATGAATTACCATTAACCCAGTTACATAGTAATTAATCAAGTTTAATCATGTCACTACTGAGAAACCAAACTGAAACCAAGCCACCAAGGTAAACCCCGAGAAGCACCTCCCTCGTCGGAAGGAGATAACTTCACTAATCAAAAGGAGGATCTGGGCCGCTCATAACCGTGAGCACGGCTAGTATACCAGTTTTACACTCTGCAGAGGTTGCACATCTTTACCCACAAGTCGTGAGCTACGCCAGTTGTTCATCACACTTCCTTAGGTGAGATGGCCAGCGACTCACTACGAGGCCTTTAAAAAGAATCTCGTTGGTAAGGCGTAACCGCGAGAGTTAGGTCGGCGACGATGGGGCCCACCTCCAGGGGTACAAGCACGTAGCACAGACCAAGCCGGAGGAGCAGGGACCATTGAAGCTTGCTACTCTTGCCCCGCAGGTAAGTTACTCCAAACCAAAAAGATCTAATTATTACGCCAAGTCTATCCCATTCTAGCCTTGTGGTAGCGCTGTTGTCCCAGGTTGTCGCTCTATGAACCGGTCCTTATGGAGAGTGGCCAACCAGGCAGTAAGCACCGTGCTGGCCCCCTAAACCATGTTTCTAACAAAAGCCAATTTTAACGAGACGTGAGCCACTCAAGCCACACAGAGTGCCACTCTCAGAATTAAATTCAAGTAAACCATTAATTAATTTAATTAAAAAGGACCAGAGTGTGTTATAGCGCAGCAACCTAGCACAACTAACCAAAATGCAACCCAAAGGTATATATAAAGGATATAAAGTGGCTAGGAAATCCTTATAGGCATACAGTATTAAAATGCAGTATGAAATTGTAATTAAAAGTGATAGGTCGTTCATGTTATACTTGCCTTCCTCGTACTGCTCCTGCTGCTGCTCAAAGTGCTCGGAAGACGGCTGCTCCTGGAACTGGTACTGAGGCTCCTCAGACGGATCAACGTCTACTCACGAACACATGGCCAAAACAATGCACAGGAATAAGCATTCAAGCAAACACTAACAAAAACTAAGAAACAATACATCAATACATAAAAACAGCGCACAAAACTACTCTAGAACTATTCTACGCGTTACAACGATCGCGTGGATATAAAGAACGCTAAAAACGGAGCTAAAACGCATTTTCTAGGCTAAAAACAAGGTTCAGGGACTTATTTGTAAGAAAACTGAAGTTCCAGGGGCTTTTCTGCTAAAACCGAGGGCCTAATCGTAAATAAACTAAATCTTCAGGGTCTAACTTACAAAAATGCCAGGGCTGGACCGCGGGTACTAAAAGTAGAAAGGCCAGGGGGCTAAGTGAATAAAACAGGGCCTGGTTGGAATTTCTTTTGAACTGGATGGAGCGCGGCTTGATTTAAGAAAAACTTAGGGGCTCTTTAGAAAAAGGCTGGCCGAAACGGTATCTTTGGATCCAGGCCGTTGGATCGCGATCGCGTGGCTCAGGGCAAAGCGTTGCGCCGATCTAATCCCGGCCGCCGGTTTCGGATTGGACGGCTTAGGACGTTTGGGCGCACGGGCGGCGGCGGGACATCGCCGGGGATGGTTTCCCGCGGCGGGGCTCGCCGGACTTGGCCTAAATCGGCCGTTCCGGGCTCGATTCGACGCGGCTTCGGGTCTAGGACGGACTACGCGCCATGCGTAGTCCACCTATGGCCTAAGCGGGTCATGGGGAGGCTCAAGGCGGCGCGTGCATCGGCGATGGCGGGCCTGCGCGGCAAGAGCTTGCCGGCGGGCACAAGCTAGACCGTTATGGGCCTCGAAACTGGGGCTGTGGCTCCTGAGTGCGTTCGCCGAGCTAGTGCAGGCTATGGCAAGGTTCGTGCGGGGCTAAAGCGTCCTGCAGCAGAGCCCGCCATGGCGGCTTGCGGCGAGGGTCGCCGAGGACCGGCGTTTAGCCACGGGAATGGCTCACGTGCCTAGGTATCGGATGCTTAAGGTAGAGGGGGCGGAGGAGATGCTCACCGAGGCTTGAATCGGGTTGGAACGCGGTTCCGAGTCGTCGGCGTCGAGCTCCTGCGGCGGCGCACGGCGCTGAGAACAGGGCGGGTCGATAGAGAGCTCCTCCGGGCTTGCAGATCCACCGATGAAGTCCGGATGGGTCCTGTGAAGGTGTGCCTGGGGTCAGTTCGACTCGAATTACGCCGGCGGCGAGCAATTACGGCAGCGGGTCGACTTACCCGCGGAGGAACCCACAAGAAATTCTCGTGCGTGCGGCCTTAGAGTCACGAGCAAAGGCTCGGTGTGCTTCGGGGGTGTCAAGGCGAATCCACGGAGGCGGTTTGCAAGGATTGGGGCGGGGTGGTGCGGTGTGGCCGCGGTAGAGCAGCGGCTCTGCTCCGGCGGCAATGGCGGCTGTGGCGTGTTAGGGTTAGGGGCGGTGATAGCGTGGGAGATGGGACTCCTGGTGCGACGCGGGTGGTTAAAAAGGCAAGCCGGAGATCTCGGCGGGCGAGCCAGCAAGGAAAGCTCGCCGGAGATCTCGGCGAGATGGATGCGGGCGCTGCGCGGAGCGGATGGCGCGGAAGGAAGGGGACTCTGACATGCGGGCCCGGGCTGTCAGCGTAACGGGGTGCACGGCGCAGGCTGACCGGTGGCCCGGGGCGGAGTGGGCGCGGGGCGCTAGCTGTGGGGTTGGCTCCACTGGGCTGAGGGCGCGGCGTGCGGGGAGAGCTGGGCCGCGCGAGCGAGCGGCGCTGGCGGGTGGGCCCGGGCGCGGGTGAGATGGACGCGAGGCGTGCGACGCGCGCGGGCTGAGAGGCAACTGGCTTGGAGGGGGCCACTGGCAGGGGCGGGGTGCGTCGCGCGGCTGCCTGCTCAGTGGGGTCAAGGCGTCGGGGGAGCAGGCGGGTGCGCGCGGGGTGCGCGGGCCGGCCTGGTAGAGAGGGAGCGTGGGGTGAACCTGGGCCGTGTTGGCCGTGGGGGTTGCTGGGCCCGCGTGAGAGGAAAGGTGGGAGGGCTGGGCTGCTGGATTTGGGCTGGGTTTTGGGTATTGGTGGGCTGACAGGGTTTGGGTTTCTTTCTATTTCTATTTTCTTTCCTATTTCTAACTCAACTCAAACTTAACCCAAACGACTATTTGAATTCAAACTTGAATTTGAATTCCACTCTAAAACTCAAACAATTAAAACAAATGCACCAGCATGAATGCAACAACAAAAATTTAAACCTATGATAAAATTTTAAATACTTGTGAAACAAAATTTTAGATTAAATGCAAGTCTAACACAATAACCCTTAGAAAATTAAATAAAGCCAATTAAATTTATTAATAAATATTGTAATTTAACTTAGGGTGTTACACTGACTGACTGCATTAGCTTTTAAATTTTGGCAAAATTTTATTAAAGCTATTTACTACAAGTTGAGGAATTACCATAAACCCAGTTATATAGTAATTAATCAAGATTAATCATGTTACTACTGAGAACCAAACCGAAACCACCAAGGTAACCCCGAGAGGCACCCCCCTCGTCGGAAGGAGATAACCCCACTAATCAAAAGGAGGATCTGGGCCGCTCATGACCGTGAGCACGGCTAGTATACCAGTTTTACACTCTACAGAGGTTGCACATCTTTACCCACAAGCCGTGAGCTACGCTAGTTGTTCATCACACTTCCTTAGGTGAGATGACTAGCAAACTCACTACGAGGCCGTTACAAAGGACACGTTGGTAAGGTGTAACCGCTAAGGATTCAGGCAATGCAACGATGGTACCCACCTCGAGGGGTACGCAGACCAAGCCTCGTAGCCTGGGCACCATTGAAGCTCGACTCCCCTCTTGCCAAGGGTGGACTACGGGTTCAAATTTAAAGGAACTCAGGGTGTTAAGTGCTAAAAACAGGACCTAAATCTAATTTCTTTTGAACTGGCCAGGAGCTCGGGTTGAATCTAGGAAACTTCAGGGACTCTTTAGAAAAAAATGCCAGGCCGAACTGGTATGGGTGACTATCGGCCGTTGGATCTAAATCTAAAGGTTTGGATCAAAGGGGTAAGCTAACCTAATCATGGCCATAGCTTTCGAATCGGATGGCCAGAAACTAACAGGGCGCGCGGGCGGCGGCGCTGGTCACCGGAGATGGCTTCCCACGGCGGGGCTCGCCGGACTTGGCCCTAATCGGCCGCTCTGGGGCTCAAATCGACACGGCTTTGGGTCTGGGATGGACTACGCGCCATGCGTAGTCCACCTATGGCCTGAGCGGGGCACGGGGTGGCTCGGGCGGCGCGCGCGACGGTGCAGGCGGCGATGCCTCACCGGAGTATGGTGCTCGGGCGGTTTTGGTGCGAGCTACGGCTACGAAGCTGGCGCAGAAGATATAGGGGGGTCGGTAGATGCTCACCTAGGCTCGGAACGGTCGGGAGCGTGGCGCAGGGGGGGCCGGCGACGAGGTCGTGTGGCGGCAATGGGGGAACTTCGCGGTCCGGGTGCGGGGGTGCTCCTCCGAGCTTCGGATCCCCTCGCGTCGTTGCGCCGTGGTACTGCGGAGGTGGAAGGAGATCAGGAGGACCGGAGCGGGGCCGGCGGCGAGGAATTACGGTGAGGAGCAAATTCACTGTGGCGGCGCTCCGGTGGAATTCCGAGGCAGGCGAGGTCCGGGGTCGGGGATGGTGGCCACTGTGGTGCTCCTGGGGTCGTGGTGAGGCTGCTGCGCGGCTCCGGTGTGCTGGGGTGCTGCGGAGCGGCTTGGCCGCGGTGGGGCAGCGACTCTGCTCCGGCGGAGCACGGCGGGGTGGCGCTAGGGCGCAAAGGCGGCGGCAGCGTGGGGGATGGGTTTCCTGGGGGTGCGGTGTGGAGGTTTAAAGGGCAGGCCCGAGATCTGGGCGTGCGGGCGAGGGAAAAGGGGTCCCCGGCGATCTCGGCGGTGATGCCGCGCGGACGTTTCGCGAGGTAGCCGGAGGAACCGACAGGTGGGCCCGGGCGACCAGCGAGACAGAGCGGGGAGGGCGCGGTTGATAGGTGGGCCAGGCGAGCGGGCGACGGTGCGCTAGTTTGGACGCTGGCTGGGCCTCGCGGGAAAGGAAGCGGGCCGGCTGGGGAGAGTGGCTTGCTGGGCCAAAAGGGGAGGGGGCGCGCGCTGGGCCGCGCAACTGGGCTGCTGACGCGGGAGAGGAAAGGAGGGGGGGCGGCCTGGGCCGGGCCGGTTTGGGCTGATGGGATGGGTTTGGGCTGAGGTTTTCCTTTCTCTTTTCTATTTCTAATTCAAACCAAACTAAACTTATTTGAACTCAAATTTGAATTTGAATTCAAACCACACTCAATCAAATAAAAAAAGAGCACCAGCATGAATGCAACAACACAGTTTAACCCTATGATAAATTTTAATTACTTAAGAAACAAAATTTTGATTAAATGCAAGACTAAACACAAATAACCTTTGAAATTTAAATAAAGCCAATTAAATTTATTATTAAATACTGAAATTTAAATTAGGGTGTTACAAATCCTACCCCCTTACAGGAATCTCGTCCCTAGATTCTGAGCTGGCTAGCAAAGAGATCCGGGTATGTCTCCATCAACTCTTCTTCCTTCTTCTGGCAAGTCCGCCGGAAAGACATCCGGGAATTCAGACACCACGCAAATACCATCCGTGGGTCTAGCCTCCATCTGATGAAGAAAACCAGAAGACTCTGTCGCACTGGCTGTCACCTCTTGGCCATCAGATGCTGACAAGTGAACTGTCCGCTGAGCACAATCAATATGGACTCCCCATCTGGTAAGGATCTCCATGCCCAAAATCACATCTATCCCCGAGGAATCAATGACGATCAAACCATTGCGGAATTCTGCCCCCTTTATGACAATACTAACTCTGGAGCATATAGAGCATGTGGGTATCTGGCCCCCAGGTGAGGTAACTACCATAGCTGTCCTCATACAAGAAACTGGTATACGGTGCTGCTTGGCAAATGACTTGGAAATGAAGGAATGAGTAGCACCGGTATCGAAAAGCACTGTAGCTTGATAAGAGTTGACCATGAATGTACCAATACCCACGTTAGGAGCCTCGGCCGCTGACTCGGCCGTCACGTGGTTCACCTTCCCCTGTCGTGGCGCCCTGGGTTGGGCTGGGCACCCCTGCTGTCCTGCCTGCCGTGGAGCCTGAGGTGCTGGACAACTTCTGGCATAATGACCTTTTTGCCCACATTTGTAGCACATGCGGTGGCGGTGAATGGGGCTACTTGGTTGACCTCCCTGTGAACTTAACGTCACATCTTGCATTATTTCTGCTGCTTGCTTTTTGGACTCCTTGCGACCGCGTGGCTGAATCACATTCATAGTGATAGTCAACCCATCCACATAATCATGGAGAGCTTGATTCTCGACCTGTGTATCTCTAGAGCACTTAGGATCGTTTGTCTTCTGGATGGTCTGTAGCTCTTCGATCGATGGACCGTCAAGGAAAAGGGAATCCTCTGCTAGCTGCTCTTGATGAGACATCTTTCTCTTTGTACCGGAGAACAACCTCTAGTTCCTCCTAGTTGTGGCTTTATCTTCAGTCGCACGAACTTGACGACAAGGAACGCCATAGAATTGGCAACATGGGCAAGTTTTCTCACCATCACCCATTGCACTGTCTCCAAGGTCTTTTTGTTCTGTTGACATCTGAGCTGGGTAAAGAGGAAACACAGGTAAGGTCAAGGAAGAGAGAAAAACTCCACTATTTAAGATTCTATCTTATTTAGACAACACTTCGCAGGCATCTCTGCTGCTAACCCCAGATAGGTGTTACAGAACTCCGAAAAAGGGAGCTATAGCATAACTCTTCTGCCTCGTCCGAGAGATTCTCAAATTCTCATGTGCTATCAGTAGACCAGGGTGTCACATCCCTACCCCCTTACAGAAACTGAAGTCCTCGTCGGTGAATCTCTGGATATCACCTCATCTTCGCGCTATCCTTCTTCTCAACAAGCAAGACAGGAGAAACCCAAGGCATTATAAGGTAGAGAGGATGGAGTGGATGGTTTTACCCCCAACGATCTAACTCGTTTTATTAGTTAATTAACTTTAACTTAAAACTGATTTTCATTAAACACATTTAACTACTAAGCTATGCAATCAACCAAAAATCCAAATCAAACATGTAGCATAATAACAAGCATACAAATTTCACAACTTAGCCGAGTTTAACACACGACTCGACTAACACAACGCGTCGCAGAACGTGCTATTGTATTATTATAAAGGGGTCATTTAGCTTACACCTATGATGGTCAGATGATTTTCTTCAGGCCAGAATCTACGGAAACTATTCTATAGAGAGAAATCAAGGCAGGACGAGTGAAAATCTTAGAATTCAAGGAGTATAATAGTAAAATAGTTTTAGCAGACAAGGCTAAGAGAGAAGAAGCCCTAAAACTCGACCAGTTCTATCTAGGCTTCATCCTACAGTCGATATGGCTCTGATACCACTCTGTAACACCCGATTTATAAAAGGACATAAACCGAGCAATCATATACGTGCCAGGATCAAGTCACACGTATATACAACAGAATGAACAGTATATCACAGCACATATCACGTAAAAAGATATAATAAAGTGAGTACAAAAGTTATTTATTATATTAATGACAAAATGTCTGATACAGCGGAAGCGAAGTACAAAATATGATAAAAACTCTCCGAAGCTGAGTAGGGCGCCACAGGGACGTCGACTGGGAGACGAACGCCTAGAAATCCGCGTAGTCCTGGTAGCGCTGAGCGAACTCCCTCGCATCGGCAGGAACTGAGCAGCAGTAGAGTGTCCCCAAGAGGAAAAAAGAGTAGAGTAGGCAAGGGTGAGTACACAACTTGTACTCAACAAGTATAACACAAACTATGGGGCTCTAGGTTGGCTGACTGACTGCATTAGCTTTCAAGTCTTGGCAAAATTTTATTAAAGCTATTTACTACAAGTTGATGAATTACCATAAACCCAGTTACATAGTAATTAATCAAGATTAATCATGTTACTACTGAGAACCAAACCGAAACCACCAAGGTAACCCCGAGAGGCACCCCCCTCGTCGGAAGGAGATAACCCCACTTATCTAAAGGAGGATCTGGGCCGCTCATGATCGTGAGCACGGCTAGTATACTAGTTTTACACTCTGCAGAGGTTGCACATCTTTACCCACAAGTCGTGAGCTACGCTAGTTGTTCATCACACTTCCTTAGGTGAGATGACTAGCAAACTCACTACGAGGCCGTTACAAAGGACACGTTGGTAAGGTGTAACCGCTAAGGATTCAGGCAATGCAACGATGGTACCCACCTCGAGGGGTACGCAGACCAAGCCTCGTAGCCTGGGCACCATTGAAGCTCGACTCCCCTCTTGCCAAGGGTGGACTGCGGGTTCAAATTTAATGGAACTCAGGGTGTTAAGTGCTAAAAACAGGACCTAAATCTAATTTCTTTTGAACTGGCCAGTTGCTCGGGTTGAATCTAGGAAACTTCAGGGACTCTTTAGAAAAAAACACCAGGCCGAACCGGTATGGGTGACTATCGGCCGTTGGATCTAAATCTAAAGGTTTGGATCAAAGGGGCAAGCTAACCTAATCATGGCCGTAGCTTTCGAATCGGATGGCCAGAAACTAACAGGGCGTGGGGGCGGCGGCGCTGGTCACCGGAGATGGCTTCCCACGGCGGGGCTCGCCGGACTTGGCCCTAATCGGCCGCTCCGGGGCTCAAATCGACACGGCTTTGGGTCTGGGATGGACTACGCGCCATGCTTAGTCCACCTATGGCCTGAGCGGGGCACGGGGAGGCTCGGGCAGCGCGCGCGACGGTGCAGGCGGCGATGCCTCACCGGAGTATGGTGCTCGGGCGGTTTTGGTGCGAGCTACGGCTACGGAAGCTGGCGCAGAAGATATAGGGGGTCGGTAGATGCTCACCTAGGCTCGGAACGGTCGGGAGCGTGGCGCAGGGGGGGCCGGCGACGAGGTCGTGCGGCAGCAATGGGGGAACTTCGCGGTCCGGGTGCGGGGGTGCTCTTCCGAGCTTCGGATCCCCTCGCGTCGTTGCGCCGTGGTACTGCGGAGGTAGAAGGAGATCAGGAGGACCGGAGTGGGGCCGGCGGCGAGGAATTACGGTGAGGAGCAAATTCACCGTGGCGGCGCTCCAGTGGAATTCCGAGGCAGGCGAGGTTCGGGGTCGGGGATGGTGGCCACTGTGGTGCTCCTGGGGTCGTGATGAGGCTGCTGCGCGGCTCCGGTGTGCTGGGGTGCTGCGGAGCAGCGTGGCCGCGGTGGGGCAGCAGCTCTGCTCCGGCGGAGCACGGCGGGGTGGCGCTAGGGCGCAAAGGCGGCGGCAGCATGGGGGATGGGGTTCCTGGGGTGCGGTGTGGAGGTTTAAAGGGCAAGCCCGAGATCGGGGCGTGCGGGCGAGGGAAAAGGGGTCCCCGGCGATCTCGGCGGTGATGCCGCGCGGACGTTTCACGAGGTAGCCGGAGGAACCGACAGGCGGGCCCGGGCGACCAGCGAGACAGAGCGGGGAGGGCGCGGTTGACAGGTGGGCCAGGCGAGCGGGCGACGGTGCGCTAGTTTGGGCGCTAGCTGGGCCTCGCGGGAAAGGAAGCGGGCCGGCTGGGGAGAGTGGCTTGCTGGGCCAAAAGGGGAGGGGGCGCGCGCTGGGCCGCGCAACTGGGCTGCTGACGCGGGAGAGGAAAGGAGGGGGGGCGGCCTGGGCCGGGCCGGTTTGGGCTGATGGGATGGGTTTGGGCTGAGGTTTTCCTTTCTCTTTTCTATTTCTAATTCAAACCAAACTAAACTTATTTGAACTCAAATTTGAATTTGAATTCAAACCACACTCAATCAAATAAAAAAAGAGCACCAGCATGAATGCAACAACACAGTTTAACCCTATGATAAATTTTAATTACTTAAGAAACAAAATTTTGATTAAATGCAAGACTAAACACAAATAACCTTTGAAATTTAAATAAAGCCAATTAAATTTATTATTAAATACTGAAATTTAAATTAGGGTGTTACAAATCCTACCCCCTTACAGGAATCTCGTCCCTAAATTCTGAGCTGGGTAGCAAAGAGATCCGGGTATGTCTCCATCAACTCTTCTTCCTTCTTCTGGCAAGTCCGCCGGAAAGACATCCGGGAATTCAGACACCACGCAAATACCATCCGTGGGTCTAGCCTCCATCTGATGAAGAAAACCAGAAGACTCTGTCGCACTGGCTGTCACCTCTTGGCCATCAGATGCTGACAAGTGAACTGTCCGCTGAGCACAATCAATATGGACTCCCCATCTGGTAAGGGTCTCCATGCCCAAAATCACATCTATCCCCGAGGAATCAATGACGATCAAACCATTGCGGAATTCTGCCCTCTTTATGACAATACTAACTCTGGAGCATATAAAGCATGTGGGTATCTGGCCCCCAGATGAGGTAACTACCATAGCTGTCCTCATACAAGAAACTGGTATACGGTGCTGCTTGGCAAATGACATGGAAATGAAGGAATGAGTAGCACCGGTATCGAAAAGCACTGTAGCTGGATAAGAGTTGACCATGAATGTACCAATACCCACGTTAGGAGCCTCGGCCGCTGACTCGGCCGTCACGTGGTTCACCTTCCCCTGTCGTGGCGCCCTGGGTTGGGCTGGGCACCCCTGCTGTCCTGCCTGCCGTGGAGCCTGAGGTGCTGGACAACTTCTGGCATGATGACCTTTTTGCCCACATTTGTAGCACATGCGGTGGCGGTGAATGGGGCTACTTGGTTGACCTCCCTATGAACTTAACGTCACATCTTGCATTATTTCTGCTGCTTGCTCTTTGGACTCCTTGCGACCGCGTGGCTGAATCACATTCATAGTGATAGTCAACCCATCCACATAATCATGGAGAGCTTGATTCTCGACCTGTGTATCTCTAGAGCACTTAGGATCCTTTCTCTTCTGGATGGTCTGTAGCTCTTCGATCGATGGACCGTCAAGGAAAAGGGAATCCTCTGCTAGCTGCTCTTGATGAGACATCTTTCTCTTTGTACCGGAGAACAACCTCTAGTTCCTCCTAGTTGTGGCTTCATCTTCAGTCGCACGAACTTGACGACAAGGAACGCCATAGAATTGGCAACATGGGCAAGTTTTCTCACCATCACCCATTGCACTATCTCCAAGGTCTTTTTGTTCTGTTGACATCTGAGCAGGGTAAAGAGGAAACACATGTAAGGTCAAGGAAGAGAGAAAAACTCCACTATTTAAGATTCTATCTTATTTAGACAACGCTGCGCAGGCATCTCTGCTGCTAACCCCAGATAGGTGTTACAGAACTCCAAAAAAGGGAGCTATAGCATAACTCTTCTGCCTCGTCCGAGAGATTCTCAAATTCTCATGTGCTATCAGTAGACCGGGGTGTCACATCCCTACCCCCTTACAGAAACCGACGTCCTCGTCGGTGAATGTCTGGATATCACCTCATCTTCGCGCTATCCTTCTTCTCAACAAGCAAGACAGGAGAAACCCAAGGCATGATAAGGTAGAGAGGATGGAGTGGATGGTTTTACCCCCAACGATCTAACTCGTTTTATTAATTAATTAGCTTTAACTTAAAACTTATTTTTGTTAAACACATTTAACTACTAAGCTATGCAATCAACCAAAAATCCAAATCAAACATGTAGCATAATAACAAGCATACAAATTTCACAACTTAGCCGAGTTTAACACACGACTCGACTAACACAACGCGTCGCAGAACATGCTATTGTATTATTATAAAGGGGTCATTTAGCTTACACCTATGATGGTCAGATGATTTTCTTCAGGCCAGAATCTACGGAAACTATTCTATAGAGAGAAATCAAGGCAGGACGAGTGAAAATCTTAGAATTCAAGGAGTATAATAGCAAAATAGTTTTAGCAGACAAGGCTAAGAGAGAAGAAGTCCTAAAACTCGACCAGTTCTATCTAGGCTTCATCCTACAGTCGATATGGCTCTGATACCACTCTGTAACACCCGATTTATAAAAGGACATAAACCGAGCAATCATATACGTGCCAGGATCAAGTCACACATATATACAACAGAATGAACAGTATATCACAGCACATATCACGTAAAAAGATATAATAAAGTGAGTACAAAAGTTATTTATTATATTAATGACAAAATGTCTGATACAGCGGAAGCGAAGTACAAAATACGATAAAAACTCTCCGAAGCTGAGCAGGGCGCCACAGGGACGTCGACTGGGAGACGAACGCCTAGAAATCCACGTAGTCCTGGTAGCGCTGAGCGAACTCCCTCGCATCGGCAGGAACTGAGCAGCAGTAGAGTGTCCCCAAGAGGAAAAAAGAGTAGAGTAGGCAAGGGTGAGTACACAACTTGTACTCAACAAGTATAACACAAACTATGAGGCTCTAGATTGGCTGACTGACTGCATTAGCTTTTAAGTCTTGGCAAAATTTTATTAAAGCTATTTACTACAAGTTGATGAATTACCATAAACCCAGTTACATAGTAATTAATCAAGATTAATCATGTTACTACTGAGAACCAAACCGAAACCACCAAGGTAACCCCGAGAGGCACCCCCCTCGTCGGAAGGAGATAACCCCACTAATCATAAGGAGGATCTGGGCCGCTCATGATCATGAGCATGGCTAGTATACCAGTTTTACACTCTGCAAAGGTTGCACATCTTTACCCACAAGTCGTGAGCTACGCTAGTTGTTTATCACACTTCCTTAGGTGAGATGACTAGCAAACTCACTACGAGGCCGTTACAAAGGACACGTTGGTAAGGTGTAACCGCTAAGGATTCAGGCAATGCAACGATGGTACCCACCTCGAGGGGTACGCAGACCAAGCCTCGTAGCCTGGGCACCATTGAAGCTCGACTCCCCTCTTGCCCCGTCGGTAAGTTACTCCCGAACCAAAATGACCTAATTAGTAAGCCAAGACCGTCCCATTCCAGTCTTGTGGTAGCGCTGTTGTCCCAGGTTGTCGCTCTATGAACCGGTCCTTATGGAGAGTGGACAACCAGGCAGTAAGCACCGTGCTGGCCCCCTAAACCATGTTTCTAACAAAACCAATTTTAATGAGACGTGAGCCACTCAAGCCACACAGAGGGCCACTCTCAGAATTAAGTTGCATATACCATTAATCAAATTAATTAAAAAGGACCATTATGTGTTATAGCGCGGCACCTAGCACAACTAACCAATATGCAACCCAATGGATATATATAAAGGATATAAAGTGGCTAGGAAAGTCCTTATAGGCATACAGCATTAAAATGCAGTATGAAAATGCATTTAAAGTGATAGGTGTTGTTCATGTTATACTTGCCTTCCTCAAAAGTTCCGGCTGCTGCTCAAACTGCTCAGAAGATGGCTGCTCTGGGTACTGGTACTGGGGCTCCTCAGATGGATCAGCGTCTACTCACGAACACATGGCCAAAACAATGCACAACAATAAGCATACAAGCAAACACTAACAAAAGCTAGAAACAGAACATCAGTACATAAAAACAGCACACTAAACTAGTCTAAAACTATTCTACGTGTTACAATGATCGTGTGGACATAAAGAACGCCTAAAACGGAGCTAAAACGCAAAAACTAGAGCTAAAACAAGATCCAGGGACCTATTTGTAAGAAAACTGAAGTTCCAGGGGGGTTTCTGGGCAAACCGAGGACTGAAACGTAATTAAACCTTAGCTGCAGGGGTTAGCACGCAAAACTGCCAAGGGTAGACTGAGGGTTCTAATTTAAAGGAACTCAGGGTGTTAAGTGCTAAAAACAGGACCTAAATCTAATTTCTTTTGAACTGGCCTGGAGCTCGGGTTGACTCTAGGAAACTTCAGGGACTCTTTAGAAAAAACGCTAGGCCGAACCGGTATGGGTGACTATCGGCCGTTGGATCTAGATCTAAAGGTTTGGATCAAAGGGGTAAGCTAACCTAATCATAGCCGTAGGTTTCGAATCGGATGGCCAGAAACTAACAGGGCGCGGGGGCGGCGGCGCTGGTCGCCGGAGATGGCTTCCCGCGGCGGGGCTCACTGGACTTGGCCCTAATCGGCCGCTCCGAGGCTCAAATCGACACGGCTTTGGGTCTGGGATGGACTACGCGCCATGCGTAGTCCACCTATGGCCTGAGCGGGGCACGGGGAGGCTCGGGCGGCGCGCGCGACGGTGCAGGCGGCGATGCCTCGCCGGAGTGCGGTGCTCGGGCGGTTTTGGTGCGAGCTACGGCTATGGAAGCTAGCGCAGAAGATATAGGGGGGTCGGTAGATGCTCACCAAGGCTCGGAACGGTCAGGAGCGTGATGCAGGGGGGGCCGGCGACGAGGTCGTGCGGTGGCGATGGGGGAACTTCGCGGTCCGGGTGCGGGGGTGCTCCTCCAAGCTTCGGATCCCTTCGCGTCGTTGCGCCGTGGTACTGCGGAGGTGGAAGGAGATCAGGAGGACCGGAGCGGGGCTGGCGTCGAGGAATTACGGTGTGGAGCAAACTCACCGTGGCGGCGCTCCGGTGGAATTCCGAGGCAGGCGAGGTCCGGGGTCGGGGATGGCGGCCTCTGTGGTGCTCCTGGGGTCGTGGCGAGGCTGCTGCGCGGCTCCGGTGTGCTGTGGTGCGGCGGAGCGGCGTGGCCGCGGCGGGGCAGCGGCTCTGCTCCGGCGGAGCACGGCGGGGTGGCGCTAGGGCGCAAAGGCGGCGGCAGCGTGGGGGATGGGGTTCCTGGGGTTGCGTTGTGGAGGTTTAAAGGGCAGGCCCGAGATCTGGGCGTGCGGGCGAGGGAAAAGGGGTCCCCGGCGATCTCGACGGTGATGCCGCGCGGACGTTTCGCGAGGTAGCCGGAGGAACCGACAGGCGGGCCCGGGCGACCAGCGAGACAGAGCGGGGAGGGCGCCATTGACAGGTGGGCCAGGCGAGCGGGCGACGGTGCACTAGTTTGGACGCTGGCTGGGCCTCGCGGGAAAGGAAGCGGGCCGGCTGGGGAGAGTGGCTTGCTGGGCCAAAAGGGGAGGGGGCGCGCGCTGGGCCGCGCAACTGGGCTGCTGACGCGGGAGAGGAAATGAGGGGGGGCGGCCTGGTGTAACACCCGGTTTATAAAAGGACATAAACCGAGCAATCATATACGTGCCAGGATCAAGTCACACGTATATACAACAGAATGAATAGTATATCATAGCACATATCACGTAAAAAGATATAATAAAGCGAATACGAATGTTATTTATTACATTAATGACAAAAAATGTCTGATACAGCGGAAGCGAAGTACAAATACGATAAAAGCTCTCCGAAGCTGAGCAGGGTGCCACAGGGACGTCGACTGGGAGACGAACGCCTAGAAGTCCTCGTAGTCCTTGTAACGCTGAGCGAACTCCCTCGTGTCGGCAGGAACTGAGCAGCAGTAGCGTAACCAAGAGGAAAAAGTAGAGAAGAGGCAAGAGTGAGTACACAACTTGTACTCAACAAGTATAACACAAACTATGAGGCTCTAAGGTTGGCTGACTCAACTGCATTAGCTTTTAAGTGTTGGCAAAATTTTATTAAGACTAATTACTACAAGTTGGTGAATTACCATTAACCCAGTTACATAGTAATTAATCAAGATTAAGCATGTTACTACTGAGAACCAAACCGAAACCAAACCATCCGGGGAAACCTGCCTCGTCAAAGGAAGATAACCCCACTAATCAAAAGGAGGATCTGAGCCGCTCATAACCGTGAGCACGGCTAGTATACCAGTTTTACACTCTGCAGAGGTTGCACATCTTTACCCACAAGTCGTGAGCTACGCCAGTTGTTCATCACACTTCCTTAGGTGAGATGACTAGCAAACTCACTACGAGGCTGTTACAAAGGACACGTTGGTAAGGTGTAACCGCTAAGGATTCAGTCAATGCAACGATGGGGCCCACCTCGAGGGGGTACAAGACAACACAGACCAGCCTCGTAGCGTAGGGACCATTGAAGCTCGACTCCCCTCTTGCCCTGCAGGTAAGTTACTCTCGAACCAAAATGACCTAATTAGTAAGCCAAGACCGTCCCATTCCAGTCTTGTGGTAGCGCTATTGTCCCAGGTTGTCGCTCTATGAACCAGTCCTTATGGAGAGTGGCCAACCAAGCACTAAGCACCATGCTGGCCCCCTAAACCATGTTTCTACAAAAACCATATTTTAACGAGACGTGAGCCACCCAAGCACGAAGCATAGAGGGCCACTCTCAGAATTAAGTTCAAGTAAACCATTAATCAAATTAATTAAAA
This sequence comes from Panicum virgatum, assembly GCF_016808335.1. Taxonomy (NCBI): domain Eukaryota; kingdom Viridiplantae; phylum Streptophyta; class Magnoliopsida; order Poales; family Poaceae; genus Panicum; species Panicum virgatum. Next base: position 16,438,976 of record NC_053146.1, on the reverse strand, counting down.
GGACTAGAGTGTGTTATAGCGTAGCATCCTAGCACAACTAAACAAAATGCAGCCCAAAGGATATATAAAGGATATAAAGTGGCTAGGACAGTCCTTATAGGCATACAGTATTTAATGCAGTATGAAATTGTATTTAAAGATGATAGGTTGTTCATGTTATACTTGCCTTCCTCGTACTGCTCCTGCTGCTGCTCAAAGTGCTCAGAAGACGGCTGCTCCGGGTACTGGTATTGGGGCTCCTCCGGTAACTCAGCGTCTACTCACGAACACATGGCCAAAACATTGCACAATAATAAGCACACAAGCAATCACTCTAAGAAACAGTACATCAATACATAAAAACAGCACACTAAACTAGTCTAGAGCTATTCTACGCGTCACATCGATCGTGTGGACATAAAGAACGCCTAAAACGGAGCTAAAACGCATTTTCTAGGCTAAAAACAAGTTCTAGGGGCTTTTCTGCGAGAAAAACTAAGTTCCAGGGGGTTTTCTGCAAAAACCGAGGGCCTAAACGTAATTAACCACTAAATCTAAGGGTTAACGTGCAAAAGACCAGGTGCTGGATGGCGGGTTAAATTTTAAAGAAGCTCAGGGGGTCAAACGCTAAAAACAGGACCTCTGCGTAATTATTTTTGAATAAGATCGGACTGCGTGTTGATTTTAACAAAACCGGGGGTCTCTTTAGAAAAAACTCCAGGCCGAACCGGTACGCACGGATCGGATCCGTCGGATCTTAATCTAACGGTTCAGGGTGAAACGGTACGCCGATCTAATCTCGACCATCCGTCTGGGATCGGGTGGCCAGGGCGTGTCTCGCACGCGGGGCGGCGGCGCAAACCGCCGGAGGCGACTTCCCACTGCTGCGCAGCTCTGGGAACTCGCCGGACTTCGGCGTTTCAGTGTTTCCGGGCTCAAATCGATCGACATTTGGGTCTAGGACGGACTACGCAGCACGCGTAGTCCACCTGGGACCTTTGCGGGTCTCGGTGAGATTAGCGGCGGCACGTGTGGCGACAGCGGCGGCTCTGCGCGGCGGACCTCGCCGGCGAGCGGGGTTCTAAGGGCGCCAGGGGCTACAGACCACGAAATCTAACGCCAAAAGGACCGGGAGGAGTTGCGGGTGCTCACCGGGGGCTTCTGGTGGCCGGAGACGTCGCGCAGATGGGTCGTCGGCGGGGTTCGGCGGCGGAATCGGTGCGGTGGCCGTGGACGGGGTGGTGCGGGGCTCCTCCGGGCTCCTGGGCCGCACGGATCGACGATTGGTGGCGCTGCGAAGCGAACCAGGGGGATAGGGGGGCTCAGGGGTCGCCGGCGGCAAGAAATCGAGAGATTTCGACGGCGGCGCTACTCACCGGCGATGGAGTACGGCGTGAGTCCGGTCGCTGCAGTTGCCGGGGCCGTGCGCGGAGGCCTGGGAGTTGTTCCTGGCGCCAAGGTGAGGCTCCTGCGCGGCTCTGGAGAGGATGCAGTGCAGCGGGGAGGCACGGCCACGGCGGTGCAGGGGAGCGGCGGCTCGGTGGTGCGGAGGCGGCGGTTAGGGGGTGGATGACGGGGTACGGGGGAGGCCAGGGCCTACTTATAGGGCGGCGGCCAACCTAGGCGTGTGCGCCCAGGGTTTGGAAGGCCGGCGTGGACTACGCCGGAGATCACGGGCGGTTGCGCGAGTGCTGCGCGGGGAAGACGGATCTGGAAGGCGGGGCCCACAGGTCAGCGAGTGCGGCGAGCGGCACGAGCGGGCGTGGGCTGCAGCGCGGTCCGCTGGGCCGCGAGGGGAGGAGTGGCGCGCGCGCGGGCTGAGGAGGTGGCGTGCGGGCTGGGCCGCCAGGGAAGGAAGGGCAGGCCGAACTGGGCCGCGGGGAAAGGTGCTGGGCCGGGTGAACGGTACGGGCCATGGGAAAGAGAGCGGTCGGGCTGGGTTGGATTGGTTTCTTGGGCCGGGTTTTCTTCCTTTTCTTTCTGGGCTGAGGTGGGTTTGGGTCAGGGTTAGGTTTTCTATTTATTCTATTTCTATTTACTCTCTCTTTCCAAATCTAATTCAAACAAAGTTTGAATTCAAATACAAATTTGAATTAAAACCACACCCAAATAATTAAAACTATGCACCAGCATGAATGCAACACAAAAATTTAAACCTATGACAAAATTCTAATTACTTATAAAACAAAAATTTAGATTAAATGCTAGTCTAACACAGTAAACCTTAGAAAATTAAATAAAGCCAATTAAATTTATTAATAAATGCTGAAATTTAAATTAGGGTGTTACAGACCCTACCCCCTTAAGGAAATCTCGTCCCCGAGATTTAGCTGGGCTGGCTAGCAAAGAGATCTGGATATGTCTTCCTCCGCTCACCTTCTCGCTCCCGCGTAGCCTCAGCTTCACTGTGGTGACTCCACTGAACTCTGCACATCTTGATGTGCTTGTTCCGAGTAACCCTCTCTGATGTCTTCAGAATCTTCACCGGATGCTCAGTATATGTCAAATCTTCCTGCACATCTACTCCATCAAGTGGCGCCTGCTCCTCGGGTACTCGCAGACACCTCTTCAGCTGAGATATATAGAAGACATCGTGAACTCCTGAGAGGCTGAGAGGTAACTCCAGGCGATAAGCACTTCGCCTTTCCTCTCTAGCACCTTGAATGGACCAACATACCGAGGTGCTAACTTCCCCTTGACATTAAATCTGCGGATTCCTCTCATCGGAGACACCTTCAGGTATACATGATCACCGACACTGAAAGTCAGGTCTCTCCGTTTGCCATCTGCATAGCTCTTCTGTCTGCTCTGTGCAATCCTCAGATTTTCTCACACAGCCTGAACTATCTGCTCTGCATCATCTATGATCTCAGGGCCAAAGAGCTGCTTCTCGCCAATCTGATCCCAATAGAGAGGAGTCCTGCATTTTCTGCCATACAATGCCTCAAAGGGGGACTTCTTCAGACTGGCCTGATAGCTGTTGTTATATGAGAACTCAGCATAAGACAGGCACTTATCCCAGCTAGTACCGTACTGAATGGTACAAGCTCTCAGCATATCCTCCAACACTTGGTTGGTTCTCTCTGTCTGCCCATCGGTCTGAGGGTGTTAAGCCGTACTGAAACGCAGCTTCGTATCCAGTGAATCATGGAGCTGCTCCCAGAATCGAGAAGTGAACTGAGACCCTCTGTCAGATATGATCTTCTTGGGCACACCATGCAAGCAGACAATCCGAGAGATGTACAACTCTGCAAGTCTAGCACCGGAGTAAGTAGTGTTCACTGGGATGAAGTGAGCAACCTTCGTCAGACGATCCACTACTACCCATATGGAGTTGTACCCTTTCTGAGTACGAGGCAATCCAACAATGAAGTCCATAGTGATTTCCTCCCATTTCCACTCTGGAATTTTCAAAGGCTGTAACAGACCTGCTGGCCTCTGATGCTCAGCCTTGACACGCTGACAGGTGTCACAAATGGCCACGTACTCTGCCATTGAACGCTTCATCCCATACCACCAGAAACGTTCCTTCAGATCATAATACATCTTCGTGCTGCCCGGATGAATAGAGTAAGCTGTATCATGGGCCTCACTCAGAATCAACTTCCGGAGATCATTCACATCTGGCACACAGATCCGATTCTTGTACCACAAAGTACCCTGATCATCCTCTCTGAAGTGTGGGGCCTTGCCCTTCTTGAGCAACTCACGAATCTCCTGCAGTTTCTCATCATCTTTCTGATGCTGCCTGATCTCTGCCTCTAGAGTCGGTACTACCTCAAATGCTGCACTGGAGGTATGATGCAAGAAGCCCAGACTCAATTGCTCAAACTCCTCGCATAACTCTGGAGGCATCTGGAAAGCCACGGCCATGTTGACATAACTTCTTCTGCTCAGAGCATCTGCTACAACATTGGCCTTGCCCGGATGATAGTGAATCTCCAGGTCATAATCCTTGACTAACTCTAGCCATCTTCTCTGCCGCATGTTCAGCTCATTCTGCGTGAAAATGTACTTGAGGCTCTTGTGATCAGTGTAGATATCACACCGCTGTCCATACAAGTAATGCCTCCAAATCTTCAGAGCATGCACAACTGCGGCTAACTCAAGATCATGAGTGGGATAGTTCAGCTCATGCCGACGTAACTGCCGTGAAGCATAAGCAATCACTCTGCCCTCCTGCATCAGAACACACCCAAGACCATCCTTCGAAGCATCACAATACACCTTGAACCTCTTCGTCTGGTCTAGCAGAGTCAGGACTGGCGCCGTAGTCAACCTCTTCTTCAGCTCATCAAAGGCCATCTGACGCTCATCAGTCCACACGAAAGCCACATTCTTCTCTAGCAAAGAAGTCAAAGGCTTCACGATCTTGGTGAAATTCTCAATGAACCTCCGATAATATCCAGCTAAACCCAAGAATGACCTGACTTCCTTTACTGTCTGCGGTGTCTCCCACTCTAGCACATCCTTCACCTTGCTCGGATCAACAGCAATGCCTCCCTGAGAGATAACGTGACCAAGGAATGGAACCTCATCAATCCAGAACTCGCACTTGCTGAACTTAGCATACAGCTGATGCTCTCTCAATCTCTGCAATACGAGTCTCAGATGCTCCTCATGCTCTTCTTCTGTCTTGGAGAAGATCAGAATATCATCAATGAAGATCACCACAAAGACATCCAGATAATCCATGAAGACCATGTTCATCAGATGCATGAAGTAAGCCGGGGCATTAGTCAAGCCGAAGGACATGACCGTATACTCATATAGCCTGTATTTGCAGGTGAATGCCGTCTTCGGAATATCCCCAGGACGGATCCTCAGCTGAAAATAGCCCGAACGAAGATCAATCATCGAGAATATACGGGCACCTCGAAGCAGATCGAAGAGATCCTCAATACGGGGCAGTGGATGCTTGTTCTTGATAGTAACTGCATTCAGCTCCCGATAATCCACACACATCCTCTTCGAGCCATCCTTCTTATCTACCAGCAATAATGGAAAAGCCCAAGAAGAGAAGCTGCGACGGATATAGCCCTTGGCTAGCAACTCATCAATAGTCTTCTTAACTTCTTCATGCTCTATAGGTGCCATACGGTAGGGCCGCTTTGCAATAGGAGCTGTGCCAGGCAAGAGATCAATACAAAACTCAATGGCGCGTTCAGGCGGCATACCTGGCAGATCATCCGGAAAGACATCCGGGAATTCAGACACCACGCGAATACCATCCGTGGGTCTAGCCTCCATCTGATGAAGAAATCCAGAAGGCTCTGAAGCACTGACTGTCACCTCTTGGCCATCAGATGCTGTCAGATGAACTGCCCGATGAGCACAATCAATACGGACTCCCCACTTGGCAAGAGTATCCATTCCCAGAATCACATCGATACCCTTGGTGTCTAGCACCCTCAGATCAGCACTGAACATTGCCCCCTTATGGCTACACTGACACGGGGGCAAACAATATGGGATCTCAACTCCCCTCCCGGTGAAGAGACTAGCAGACACTTCCTTAATGCAGTGGTAAAGAAACTATGCTCCTCCACATATGACTTGGTGATGAAAGAATGAGTAGCATCAGTATCGAAAAGCACTGTAGCTGGATGGGAGTTGACCATGAATGTACCAATAACCACGTTAGGAGCCTCGGCCGCTGACTCGGCCGTCACGTGGTTCACTCGAGCCTGTGCTGGTGCCCTGGGCTGAGCTGGGCGCCCCTGCTGTCCCGCCTGCGCCTTCCGGGGGCAAGTGTTGGCGTAGTGCCCCGGCTGGCCGTAGTGATAGCAGACGCGTGCAAGTGTCGAAGCCTGCTGTCCGGCAGGAGCTGCCGGACGTGGAGCCTGAGGTGCTGGCGGAGCTGGTGGAGCAGCACGAGCCGGAGGTGCCGGTAACCTCGAGCCCTGACCTGCCTGCTGCTGCTGTCGAGGCGGGTACTGCTGCGACCTCGGCTGGTACGGCTGGGGAGGCCGGTACTGCTGCTGATACTGCTGGGGCGGCTGGAGGCGAGGACGAGTGTTGCTGCAGGAAGCAACGGGGACAATCTTCCTCTTCTTGTCCTCCATCTCCAGGTGCTTGCGCTCAGTGTTGAGCGCACTGTCAACCAGATGGTTGAAGTCGTCGAAGCGGAGGTTGAGCAGCGCGTACTGGAGGTAGTCCTCAAGACCCTCCATGAAGTGCTCCTGCTTCTTGCGGTCATCCGCAACATCGGCAGGGGCGTAGCGAGCAAGCTGCAGAAATCGATCACGATACTCCGTGACCGACATAGTTCCCTGAAGTGACAAAGATAGATAGATATCGAAAGATTAACTCAAGATTCATAAGGATAGAACAAGGGGCATTAGCTCAAAAGAAACCGCTGAATGATTATATCTAAGATTACCTGCTTCAGTGCAAGGAACTCCTTCTGCTTCATCTTCATAACGCCCGCGGGGACGTTGTGGCTGCGGAACCGCTCCCGGAACTGGAGCCAGGTGAGAGCCTCGCGGTCCTGAACTAGGTGGGACTCCCACCAGTCCAAAGCTGCACCTCGCAGCTATCTTGCTGCGTACAAAACTCGCTCCCGATCATCGCACTGGGCGATGTCCAACTGGCGCTCCACTACACGGAGCCAGTCGTTAGCCTAAAGCGGGTCGGACGTGTGAGAAAACGTCGGCGGGTGACCCCTCAGGAACTCAGCACGCCTGTCGTGAGGCTGCGGCGGTGGAGGAGGCGGAGGCTGAGTGTGAGCCTGCTGAAGAGCCTGAACAGTGTTGTTCAGGGTAGCCATCATCTGCATCTGGAGCTGGAAGTACTGCTCCGGAGTCAAAGGCGGAGGCATCGGGATCCCGGTCCCCTGGGTGTTCTGACCCTGGTTGTTCTGCCCCTGCTGGTCAGAACCACGCCTGGTGTTCACCATCTGATTTTGGACAAAAGATTTTACGAGTAAGGATATTGCAGGAATAAATTCAGATGGATATGATAACTCTTTGCGGAAAAAGACTCAGCCATGATAAAGTAGACAGGATAGAGTGGACTGTTTTACCCCCAACGATCTAATTCATTTTATTAATTAGTTAACTTAACATCAGAGTGATTTTTTTAAACAAATTTAAACTACTAAGCTATGCAATCATTCAAAAATCCAAATCAAGCATGTAGCATAATAACAAGCAGACAATTTTCACAACATAGCCGAGTTTAACATACGACTCGACTAACACAACGCGTCGCAGAACGTGCTATTAAATAAAGCCAATTAAATTTATTAATAAATGCTGAAATTTAAATTAGGGTGTTACAAATGCACAAACATATTGAACCTAAAATAGATTTTAATTACTTTATGAAGTAAAAATAAATTATAAATGCAAGGCTAATCATAATAAACCTTAGAAAATTAAATAAAGCCAATTAAATTTAATATTAAATGCTGAAATTTAAATTAGGGTGTTACAAATCCTACCCCCTTACAGGAATCTCGTCCCGAGATTCTGGGCTGGCTAGCAAAGAGATCCGGATATGTCTTCATCAACTCCTCTTCCTTCTTCTGTCAAGTCCTCCGGAAAGACATCCGGGAATTCAGACACCACGCGAATACCATTCGTGGGTCTAGCCTCCATCTGATGAAGAAAACCAGAAGGCTCTGTAGCACTGACTGTCACCTCTTGGCCATCATATGCTGACAAGTGAATTGTCCGCTGAGCACAATCAATACGGACTCCCCATCTGGTAATGGTCTCCATGCCCAAAATCACATCTTTCCCCGAGGAATCATTGATGATCAAACCAATGCGGATTTCTGCCCCCCCCCTTATGACAATACTAACTCTGGAGCATATAGAGCATGTGTGTATCTGGCCCTGTTGGCGCTCCTTAAGTACCTGTTTTACCCCTTGTTTATCCTTGATAATGGCATGAATTTAATATCAAAATCACTAACTGTCCTAACCCCGGCCTAATTATTGGTCATTTTCACGTTTGCACATATATTTTGGAGGAACTTCGTTTTTGCAGGTTTTTGGCCTATTTTAGAGCATGAAATGACGGGGCCCATGATCGAGTGCTAACACGGAGAAAGACGAGGGCCAAAGCCCAAAGGGAGGACCAAAGCCCATGTTGATTCGAAGCTCATTCACGCACATCCATCCTCCAAGAGAGCCCAAAGGACCGAGCCCACGAAGATGAGATCAAGATACTTCGGGATTAAGCAAAGAAAATGAAGATTTAAGGAAGGATTCCCTATCCTATCCTTTCCTCGAAGATATCTCCGAGATAACAACGTCCAAAGGGGTGCAATCGTGAAGGACAGAAACTCTAGAAGATGCGAGGAGTCTACACGCGAAAGATGAGACCGAGGCGAGCCCGAAAGGGGGTAGGCCGGCCGGCCTAGGCCCATGCGGCCGGCCGGCCCAGCCCATTTTCGAGGCGGTTTGGCCTCTCCTTCGACTGGTGGCTTCCTCGGCTTATAAATAGCTTGCACCTTATTCAACTCGAAGCATCCATCCACCCATAACTCGACGAAAACCTAGGGCCAAGACCGGAGGGAGAGGACGGCCGCCGCAAGTCTTCGAAGTTGTCTAGGAGATGGCTTAGGCCGCCCCTAGCCGCCACGGCCTCCCTGCGTGGTTGTGTCATGGTGGAGTTCATGAGCTAGTTGGAGTCGTCAATGGTATGTACTCGGTGGTGACGATCCAAACAAATCTATTATGTGAGTAATGATAATCATGTCTTCCGAATCTATTAGCGATCATGTTCTCTCTTTCGATTTCGTTCTTTTCTTTGGGTTTGCTTCATCCTAGATCTATTATCGAGATAGATCGCTTAGCATGATCTTGTAGTCATGGTGGCTAGAGGTTCATGGCGGAACTACCAAAGGGGGTTCGACTTGCTTCAGGGTATTTCGTTCAAAAGGGGGGCGTCATGATAGGCCGTCTCCACAGAGTTTAAAGATGCTTTTGATTGAGATGCATGATTTATTTGCTCGTTAGCTTGAACTACAACTAGATGACGATAGGCCTAGTCATGACTTTGGTTTTGCTATGATTAAGCCTATGTTCATGGATGAGATCAACCTTTACACATCACTCATATCTGTTAAAGGTTTACCCTTTATATGCAATCAATGCTTCATGTTAGGATAGATCCGTTAGATTAGATGGAAAATCTTAGGTAGTTCTTTGTCGATCCACGGATTGATAAACCTTGGGGGAATACTCTAAGGGAAAAGCTACACGAACCGTGCGCTTGCGGTATACAAATTGGGGCGCTAAGGAGCGTCAACAAGCTTTTCTGGCGCCGTTGCCGGGGATCGGCAACACAAACCCTAGGGTGATCTATCTAGTTTTTTTGGACTAACCCTAATTTTTATTATTGCATATACCCTTGTTTTCTTGTTTGTGTCCATGAAAGCAGGTGGAAAAAGCTAGACACCAAATTTGGACTTCGAGAAGTCCATAATCCACTTTGACAAATTTCAACAATCGGCAATAAGATGATCGAGGAGCCTCGACATGGAACATCGACAACGTCCACATCGACATGACGGCAACAACATGAAGACCCGCTCTTTAGTGGTAGGTGCTAACTTTTGTTAGTGGCCCAGCATCCGCTATCGAGTCCCCACTCCCTAAAGCAAAAGATGATAAATAAGGTACGCTGCCGTGTCAATTGATTTTAAAGACTAATGGTTTTGGGAAAAATTGTTTGTTCAAGCAATAGGTATGAAGCATGCCCGCGAAGAAAATCGTGCGATCGGATCATCATCATCTCCAAAGTGTTACTGTTGTAATGAGTTTTTCGTCCAAGATCAGAGAAGTACCATGAGAAAATAATAGATTATTTTGAAGCTCCATCAAGTCTACTTTCCAACGCATCAAGAATCATGAATTTTGGAGATCGGTGTGAAGAGTTATGGTAAAATCTTTCAACGCTGCGCGTTCTGAAATGTCTCGGGACAGAGCGTAGTGCCGAAGTAAAACGACCATAACTTCTTTATCCAGAGTCCTTTTGGGATCAATGACCACTCGTTGAAAAGGTAATTTCATAAGGCTTTCCATGGAGTAGAATTTTGGTACATGTTCTGTGCAGGATGATCAAGGAATTCAATGAAGAAGAGGCAGCAACAAACAATGGAGAAAGTGATGATGATGTCGCAAGATGTTTGGAGAACCTTGTGCACAAAAGTTGATGATTTGAAGTTGACCAACACTAGAGACAACAATATTAGAGGAACCATGATGCCACCCATCTTCTCCATGGGATGCTCAAGAAGCTTCTAGTCGAGTGCAATCAAAGAAAGAGACCGCTCTGATCATCGACACAAAGCACAGGAGCCTCCTTCGATCCCGACACCTTAGGCAAAGCAAGAACCATGGAGACAGACCATTGGAGCCATGCTACTCGTTGGTGAATCAATGGTGATGACCTTGAAGCCAAGGATGCACAACAAGTCGCTCCGAAGACCACAAGATCAAGATCATCGACATCTTCGGATCGATTCGTAAGAAGTCATTGTTATCATCAACATTATGCTCAACCTCAGAAGCAAATAGCAGCATATTTTTGGATATTCAAAAGCTCCACGAAGTTGCCATCCCAACGAATCAAGAACCAAGTCAATCGGAGATTCCTACAAGCGGGTATGGCCAAAACATTGAAGGTTGTGCACTCTGGAAATTTCTGGACAGCACGCAGCGCCAAAAGTGAAACGGGCATAACTCCCTCGTGTGGACTCCTTTTAAAGCGAATGACCACTCATTGGAAAGGTAATTTCATAGACATTTCAATAGATCTATATTTTGGTATATGTTATGTTGAGTATACAGGGGAGATTCCACGAAGAAGAGGCAGGAGCAACGCGATGAGAACAAGACAGAGAAGATGACGATGACAACAATGAAGAGGAGCTTGGGCGATGTTTTCATCAAGCGTACATGATAAAATTCAGAGGCTTGGAGCAGAGGAAGAACCCCAATGACATTGGCAAATGAAGGCACAAGCGGTCGACCTTCGACAAACGAAGATGTTGCAAACAAACCACGACGGATTACAAGAGCGCAACATTCAACACATGGAGACGTGAGAAGCAAATCACGACGGACCACGAGGAGTGCATCAAGATGACATCTCGCACAAAGCACCACGGCTCCAATGAGTATTCAAAAATCTCATGCTCGAACCAATAGTCGGAATGAAAGTTTAAATTCTATGCCTTGTTCTTCTCATGATGATAGGCTAGAGTTTCTTGAGAAGGTTGATTTCATGCTTAAAGAACCTATGCCTAATACTGAGCTCCGCGCTATGCAAGAAACACATGCTGCATTTAATTACACCATGCCTTGTTGATGAAATTTAATTGAGGATGTGATTATGTTGCATGTGTTTACAAATAATTGCAAATCTCGATCTTGCTTTGCGCTTGGTCAAGCTCATGACCCTAAAAGAGCACATGTCGGGAGAAGCCCCGAATTTCACTAACCATGCAGGACATGAAACTCAAATGATGAGGAGGGAAACTGTGCCCAAAATTTTGAACACCATCATCAACATCTTCAAGTTTCAAGAACGGACGTCGCTAAGCCTCATCAATTTTGTGCACAAGTCCAGAGATTTACAATGCAAGAAAGTTGAATATTCAGGATCTCCATCAAGTCCTCGGTTCAATGCATCCATGATCGATACAATTGAAGACCCACGGGAGGAGCTATGTCTCAAACATCGGAGATGCACGTGCTGAAATCAGCACGGGGCAGATTGCAGTGACGGGGAATAAGGGGCATAACTCCCTCAATTGGAATGCGTTTTGGGCAAATGAAGACTTGTTGGAAAGAAGATTTTGTGCACCTTACATTGGATCAATTGTTTGGTGCAATTTCCAATCTGGACAGAGAGGAAAATCCGTGTAAAGAAAGGTAGCGATGAAGGACAACAAAGAAGGAGGTGATGATGATATGAGAGATGATTGGGCAAGTTTTCCATTAAGCATGATTGATCATGTCCAACATGGGAAGTGGAATAAGAGCTGCATGGAACACCTTCACCTCTTGCATGAAGGACCATGGCTTCGCATCAATGAGAAGGTATGTAAGAAAGTCGAGCTCTATGACTCTAAATGAAGCGCTTTGCGGGAGGCAACCCGATCTTTTATTTTATATATATTAATATGACCGTCTACATTGCACTCTTTAATCAGAATATCAAGTAACATTGTACCATTGCTCTAATAAAAACCACAACTTCATGTTGTTCATTCTAAATGTTATTGAGGGAGCACTTTGTTATTTGATCTTGGGAAACTTGTAGACCTTTTTGTGTGCCTATTAGTGTTTTGAGTCTTTTTCTTTGTGTCTTTTTAGAGAGATTTATGAAGCATTGCACCACCCTTTGATTCTAAACTTGTGGACTAGTTAACTTAGGCTAAATTTTTGTTTTGTTTTAGACCACCTCATCATGTCATATCATTTTGTTCACCCACCCCGTGTTGCATTGCATAGCATGTTGTTCGTCTCACCCTTGAATTGCATTGCATGTTGCATTTAAAAAAAAACTTTTTTTCTGAAAACATTGACTAGCCTAGCTTTTGAGATCCTAAAACCCTTAGGAAAACCACTCATAGAGCAATCCTAAAACCATAGGTTATGTTTTTCATTCAAAAAAAAATCTAACTTTTGTTTCTCTCTAGTTTTTTTTTAAAAAACCACCTTAGATAGAATTTCTATACCCAACACTCTCTCTTCAAAATTTTTGTTTTAAGCCAAAAATATAGGAAACCCATAAACCTACTTCTAAAACCTTGTTAGCTCGGTTGCTTGATCCTTTTTCGATAAATAACCTTTTCATTGACAAAAGCCTCACTTCTTATGAAGTGTCGCGAAGGCTTTTTATCACTCTTAGAAATTGTTTTTGAATAAGCTAGTTGCGGAACAACATCGAAAGGTCCTTTCAACCTTGCTAACACTTGTTTTTGCTAACTTTGCATTTGCATTTTGCATCCATTCCATTGTTCATGCACTCATTTTGCTAGCTTGGTCTCAACTTTATTGATGAAAGCTTTCATATCCATGTTAATGCTTCACATGAGCATTTTCCTTTTTGCAATCTTGTGTAAACATGGTGTTTAGACATGATTGAAGGCCATCATCATTTAGTTACCAAGCTATGAGGTTGCATTTGGTTGTTTTTTAAGCTTTGCAATGCGCTTTATTTTTGTTCTTGTGCTATTAAGGCCTATTGATCTTGGGATAGACATGGTGTTTTGATCTTGGTTAAATAAGTCTTTCTGGCTATGGAGGCAACCTAGTTGTAAACATGGTGTTTAGAACTAGGTGTAAACATTGTCTTTGTTTATATACCTTCCTCTCATTTGTATTTACACTAGCACACACGTACACTCTAGCTATGCCACAATTTGAGATGTTAGGAATGGTAGGTTTGTTGGCAATTGTCTCTACTCTCGACTATCACCTTGGGGGTAGATTGTGCACTTGAATTGTTTTGCAGTCATGACAAAGCGTTCCCATGAATTCATGATCAAAGAAGAAATCAAATTCGTCAACATCTCCAAAGTTCGAAAGCAAGCCCCGCTGTTTTCATCAGATTTTGCACATGGACAGAGATGTACAAGGAAGAAAAAGTTGATATTCAGAAGCTCCATGAAATTCTCATTCCAACGCATCCAAGATCAATGAATTTGAAGACCCGTACAAGGAGATCTGGCAAAAACTTTGGACGCTGCGCGTTCTGAAATTCGAAACAGATTGCAGCGCTGGGATAAAATGGACATAACTCTCTTGTTTGGAATCAATTTTGGGCGAATAAGGACTCATTGGAAACAAAAATTCGTGCACTTTGCAATGGAGCAATGTTTCAGTACAGGTTCTATTCTGGAAATTGAAAGAAAAATTCGTGAAGATGAGGCAGCAATGGGACAACGAGGAATTGAAGGAGGCGACGACGATGAGAAGCAAAGATTCGGACCATGACTTAGTACAAGAAGAAGTTGAAGGAAATTGAGGCAACATAGGTGAAGACACATTGAAGATGATATTCATACACATGAGGGAAGGACTTCAAGAATTGCAAGATGGTCCATCTTCTCCTTCCACGCCTAGCATCATGCTAAGCATGGGAGAGGATTTCGTGGACAAGGAAGAAAGATCTCATGGGGTAAGATAATCACGGTTGCCACAAGATGCTCATGATTCTTCTTCCATGCTTAGCACAATTCTTAAGTATGGGAGAGGCCGTGCTACACTTCATTACGAGCATCGGGAAGGATGGTAATTCTTCCTCAACTCTCTCTTTTTCTAAATGCTTGTACATATATGCCTTCAACCATAGATGCAACCTTTGTATATATCTCTCAACCTATCACATGGCTTCTAGGAGGACAACCTAGTTTTGTTTTTATTTTCAATAAGTGTAGGATCACCATCACTTTGCGCTCACCACATTGATACATTTTGGCAATGCCTTTTGCTTATGGAAAAATGATGAAAGTTGCTGCTTTGTTTTACCTATGCTATGTTGTATATGACTTGACCATTTGCTCTCAATTAAATGGAATTAAAATGATTAAATACCGGCTCTTTTATTTGTGGAGCTTAAATGACTAAATTTTAAACCCACATGTTCTATGTTGCTCTTTGATTTAAGTCTAACGATGACCTTACACCTTGTGATTGTTTAATTTGAAAACTTAATTCCTATGCTTTCTACATTTGTGAATCTCTTGCAAAGTTCTACCTTCCAAAGCCTATACATACAAATTCTTTTATGATGAAACCTTTAGATTGCGAACTTATATTTTGATGAGTTGGATTAAGATTGATTTCTTTGGTATGAGACTAAGAAGCTGGTCATTCTGTTTTTTTTTGTGTAACCTTCTTTTTGCTAGCCTATTTATCCATGCATTGTGAGTTTCTACTTCGGGAATTTTGCAAACCTCGCTGGATATCCACCCTAAACCAAAAATATCTTTTTGAGATTACCTCCTTGACCACAACCCAATTTGAGTATGGATTATCATTTCGACGGAATCAAAAGAATCAAGGGCACCATATAAAGAAAAGTTTTGGGAGACAAGGCTCTCCGGAGATTCAAGAGGTTCTACGAAGAAGAAGGTGAATTTGAGATACTTACCCTAGCTAGTTGGTTCTCCCACTATTCATACTCGAGGACGAGCATTCATTCAAGCATGGGGGGATGGCTGGGTAAGTATTCTATGCTATCAAAAGTTCTAAGGAGCAGAAAGAAAGAAAAAAAGAAAGAGAAAAAATAGAAAAATGAAAAAAAAGGAGAAAAGAAAAGAAAAATGAAAGAAAAAAGAGAGAAGAATAAAATGCTCCTTAGTTCTTTTTGGCTTCATTAATTTTCCAAGTTACTTTGAAGAATTATTCCATACTCAAATCTTCCAACCATGTGCAATCCGATAACGAGAACTTCATTTGTGTCTCGGGATCATCCATTTGCCACTTGCACATGTCCACCTATCTAAATGTGTGTGTTTCGTCTTTCTCTCTCTCCAACATTATTTTCCAATGACCTTTTTGACTAGTCTCAGTAAATTCAATAGATCTCTCTCTTAGTTTGACAATATTTCAGATATAATGTTTTGCTAGGATTGTTTTTACCTACCAAGCTCCACATAAGCCTTCCAGTTTTACATATGAGTAGAATAGGTTGAAGACAATCTAATGTAGGCTTGAGCGACTTGATGAGATGAGTATTTCCATGATCTTTTGCAAGAGAACCTCACTTATGTTTGATATGCATTCTTTTGAAAACTCTTCACGATGAAACAAGGTAAAGGTTTGAAGTTCGCTTAAGTTTGAGAGCATTGCATTTATCTATTATTGTGGCTTGTTCTTTAATTGCTTTAATTGCTAGTCTATCTTCCATAATGAAAAAGTAGCCGGTCAAAACATGAACTTAAATGCTAAATACATGAGAGAGCAATATGTCTTGTTATGTATGACTAAGTGCAGAGAGGACATTGAGGGGCAACGCTGATTTCTTTATAAGCAAAGCTCCTGGACTTACTCGAGGACGAGCAAGGTTTAAGCATGGGGGGAATGTTGGCGCTCCTTAAGTACCCGTTTTATCCCTTGTTTATCCTTGATAATGGCATGAATTTAATATCAAAATCACTAACCGTCCTAACCCCGGCCTAATTATTGGTCATTTCCACGTTTGCACATATATTTTGGAGGAACTTCGTTTTTGTAGGTTTTTGGCCTATTTTAGAGCTTGAAATGACGAGGCCCATGATCGAGTGCTAACACGGAGAAAGACGAGGGCCAAAGCCCAAAGGGAGGACCAAAGCCCATGTTGATTCGAAGCCCATTCACGCACATCCATCCTCCAAGAGAGCCCAAAGGACCGAGCCCATGAAGATGAGATCAAGATACTTCGGGATTAAGCAAAGCAAATGAAGATTTAAGGAAGGATTCCCTATCCTATCCTTTCCTCGAAGATATCTCCAAGATAACAACGTCCAAAGGGGTGCAATAGTGAAGGACAGAAACTCTAGAAGATGCGAGGAGTCTACACGCGAAAGATGAGACCGAGGCAAGCCCGAAAGGGGGTAGGCCGGCCGGCCTAGGACCATGGGGCCGGCCAGCCCAGCCCGTTTTCGAGGCGGTTTGGCCTCTCCTTCAACCGGTGACTTCCTCGGCTTATAAATAGCTTGCACCTTATTCAACTCGAAGCATCCATCCACCCAGAACTCGACGAAAACCTAGGGCCAAGACCGGAGGGAGACGATGGCCGCCGCAAGTCTTTGAAGTTGTCTAGGAGATGGCTTAGGCCGCCCCTAGCCACCATGGCCTCCCTGCGTGGTTGTGTCATGGTGGAGTTCATGAGCTAGTTGGAGTCGTCAATGGTATGTACTCGGTGGTGACGATCCAAACGAATCTATTATGTGAGTAATGATAATCATGTCTTCCGAATCTATTAGCGATCATGTTCTCTCTTTCGATTTCGTTCTTTTCTTTGGGTTTGCTTCATCCTAGATCTATTGTCGAGATAGATCGCTTAGCATGATCTTATAGTCATGGTGGCTAGAGGTTCATGGCGGAACTACCAAAGGGGGTTCGACTTGCTTCAGGGTATTTCGTTCAAAAGGGGGGCATCGTGACAGGCCGTCTCCACAGAGTAGGCGGAGTATCAAGGGATCGGATTGGAGATTTTGAGTTTAAAGATGCTTTTGATTGAGATGCATGATTTATTTGCTCGTTAGCTTGAACTACAACTAGATGACGATACGCCTAGTCATGACTTTGGTTTTGCTATGATTAAGCCTATGTTCATGGATGAGATCAACCTTTACACATCACTCATATCTGTCAAAGGTTTACCCTTTATATGCAATCAATACTTCATGTTAGGATAGATCCGTTAGATTAGATATAAAACCTTAGGTAGTTCTTTGGCGATCCACGGATTGATAAACCTTGGGGGAATACTCTAAGGGAAAAGCTACACGAATCGTGTGCTTGCGGTATACAAATCGGGGCGCTCAGGAGCATCAACAGGCCCCCAGGTGAGGTAACTACCATAGTTGTCCTCATACAAGAAACTGGTATACGATGCTGCTCGGCAAATGACTTGGAAATGAAAGAATGAGTAGCACCGGTATCGAAAAGCACTATAGCTGGATGGGAGTTGACCATGAACGTACCAATAACCACGTTAGGAGCCTCGGCCGCTGACTCAGCCGTCACATGGTTCACCTTCCCCTGTGATGGCACCCTGGGTTGGGCTGGGCGCCCCTGCTGTCCTGCTTGCCGTTGAGCCTGAGGTGCTGGTGGAGCCGGTGACAGGCGCTTCTGTGGACAACTTTTGGCATAATGACCTTTTTGCCCGCATTTGTAGCACATGCGGTGGTGGTGAATGGCGCTACTTGGTTGAATCACATTCATAGTGATAGTCAACCCATCAACATAATCATAGAGTGCTTGGTTCTTGACTTGTGTATCTCTAGAGCACTCAGGATCCTTTCTCTTTTGGATGGTCTGTAGCTCATCGACCGCTGGACCGTCAAGGAAAAGGGAATCCTCTGCTAACTACCCTTGATGAGACCTCTTTCTCTTTGTACTGGAGAACAACCTCTGGTTCCTCCTAGTTGTGGCTTCATCTTCAGTCGCACGAACTTGACTACAACGAACGCCATAGAATTGGTAACACGGGCAAGCTTTCTCACCATTCTTCGGGTGGTATGTTGTTTGCGAAGACTGGTCTTGTACTGTTATCGGCTGCTCCATGAAAACTGTTGCATGAACACCATCACCCATTGCACTGTCTCCACGGCCTTTTTGATTTGCCGACATCTGAGCTGGGATAAAAGGAAGCATAGACTGGTAAGGTCATAGAAGAGAGAAAACCCCACTATGTAAGGTTCTATCTTATTTAGACAACACTGCCCATGCATCACTGCTGCTAACTCCAGATAGGTGTTACATAAATCCGAAAAAAGGAACTATAGCATAACTCTTCTGCCTCGTCTGAGAGATTCTCAAATTCTCCTGTACTATCTGTAAGCCGGGGTGTCACATCCCTACCCCCTTACAGAAACTGACGTCCTCGTTGGTGAATCCCTGGATATCACCTCCTCTTCGTGCTATCCTTCTCAACAAGCATGACAGAAGCCCAAGGCATGATAAGGTAGAGGGAACAGAGTGTATGGTTTTACCCCCAACGATCTAACTCATTTTATTAATTAATTAAATTTAACTTAAGACTGGTTTTCATTAAACAAATTTAACTACTAAGCTATGCAATCAACCAAAAATCCAAATCAAACATATAGCATAATAACAAGCATTCAAAACTGCACACTTTAGTCGAGTTTAACACACAACTCGACTAACACAACGCGTCGCAGAACGTTCTATCGCACTATTGTAAAAGGGTCATTTAGCTTACACCTATGATGGTCAGTTGACTTACTTCAGGAGAGAATCTACGGAAACTATTCTGTAGAGAGAAACCAGGGCAAGACGAGTAAAAATCTTGGAATTTCAAGGAATATAATAGCAAAATAGTTTCAGCAGACAAGGATAGAGAGAAGAAGACCTAAAACTCGTCCAGTTCTATCTAGGCTTTCGTCCGACAGTCGATATAGCTCTGATACCACTCTGTAACACCCGGTTTATAAAAGGACATAAACCGAGCAATCATATACGTGCCAGGATCAAGTCACACGTATATACAACAGAATGAACAATATATCATAGCATATATCACGTAAAAAGATATAATAAAGCGAATACGAATGTTATTTATTACATTAATGACAAAATGTCTGATACAGCGGAAGCGTAAAACATATATGAGAAACTCTCGGAAGCAGGGCGCCATAGGGACGTCGACTAGGAGACGAACGTCTAGAAGTCCTCGTACTCCTGGTAGCTCCGGGTGAACTCCCTCGCGTCGGCAGGAACTGAGCAGCAGTAGAGTATCCCCAAGAGGAAAAAGAGTAGAGTAGCCAAGAGTGAGTACACAACTTGTACTCAACAAGTATAACACAAACTATGAGGCTCTAAGGTTGGCTGACTCAACTGCATTAGCTTTTAAGTCTTGGCAAAGTTTTATTAAAGCTATTTACTACAAGTTGATGAATTACCTTAAATCCAGTTACATAATAATTAATCAAAATTAATTATGAACTACTGAGAACCAAACCAAACCAAGCCACCCGGGGAAACCCTCCTAACCAAAGGAAGATAACCCCACTAATCAAAAGGAGGATCTGGGCCGCTCATGACCGTGAGCACGGCTAGTATACCAGTTTTACACTCTGCAGAGGTTACACATCTTTACCCACAAGTCGTGAGCTACGCTAGTTGTTCATCACACTTCCTTAGGTGAGATGACTAGCAAACTCACTACGAGGCCGTTACAAAGGACCACGTTGGTAAGGTGTAACCGCTAAGGATTCTGGCAATGCAACGATGGTGCCCACCTCGAGGGGGTACAAGATAACACAGACCAACCTCGTAGCGTAGGGACCATTGAAGCTCAACCCCCCTCTTGCCCCGTCGGTAAGTTACTCCCGAACCAAAATGACCTAATTAGTAAGCCAAGACCATCCCATTCCAGTCTTGTGGTAGCACTGTTGTCCCAGGTTGTCGCTCTATGAACCGGTCCTTATGGAGAGTGGCCAACCCAGCAGTAAGCACCGTGCTGGCCCCCTAAACCATGTTTCTAACAAAAACCAATTTTTAACGAGACGTGAGCCACCCAAACGGGCCACTCCCAGAATTAAGTTGCATATACCATTAATCAAATTAATTAAAAAGGACCAAGTGTGTTATAGCGCGGCACCTAGCACAACAAACCAAAATGCAACCCAAGGGATATATATAAAGGATATAAAGTGGCTAGAAAAATCCTTATAGGCATACATTATTAAAATGCAGTATGAAAATGTATTTAAAGTGATAGGTGTTGTTCATGTTATACTTGCCTTCCTCAAAGTTCTCCTGCTACTCAAACTGCTCTGAAGATGGCTTCTGGTACTTCCTCAAATGGATCAACGTCTACTCACGATCGCAACGCCAAAAACAAATCCAGCACATACACATACATGCAAACAGAGGCAAACACTAAGAAATAGTACAACAATACATAAAAACAGCAAACAAAACTAAGCTAGAACTATTCTACGCGTTACAACGATCGCGTGAGCGCAAAAACCACCTAAAACGGAGTTTAAACGGAGATGTTATGGCCAAAACAGGTTTTAGGGGCTTATCTGCGATAAATTGGAAAGTTACAGGGGGTTTGGGTAAAAACTAGGGACTAATACATAATTAACCTATAGATCCAGGGGCTAATGCGCAAAACTGCACATCCAGGGACGGCATGTTCAATTTCTGGAGAGCTCAGGGTTTAAAACATAAAAGCAGGGGCTTAACTGGAATTACTTTTGAACACCGATGGACTGCGGGTTGATACTGCAAAAGCTCAGGGGCTCTTTAGAAAGATTGCCAAGCGAAGGGGTATGTTTGAATCAGGGCCGTTGGATCGCGATCTGAGGGCTCGGGTTTGATGGGCTTTAGATTTAATCGTGGCCGCTGATTCCGGATCTGGCGGCCAAAATAGCTCGGGCGCGCAGGGCGGCGGCGGGGCTCGCCGGAGCACAGCTCCCGTGGCGAGGCGCTACCGGAGTTGGCCAAATCGGCCGCTCCGTGACTCGGTTCGGCCTGTGGTTTGGCCGTGGGTGGAGTACGCGATGTGCGTAGTCCACCTGGGGGGTTATTTGGGTTCGGGGAGGCTCGGAGTGGCGAGTGCCAAGGCCGTGGCGGGTCTGCGCGGTGGAGGAACGACGGCGAGCGCCGTTCCGGCCTCAGAAAGGGGGTCCACGGGCCACTAAAACTAGCGCATAAAAACCGGGAAGGTATAGGGGTCCTCACCGAGGGTGCAGGTCGGACGGGGAGGCCGTGCAGTGTCGATGGCGTTGATGGAGGGCGGTGGCGCACGGCGGAGCTCGCCGGGCCTGCTGATCCACGAAGGAGGTCCGCACGGGCCCTGTGAAGGTCTACAAGGGGTCAGTGTGGCCTGGAAAGTACCGGCGTAGTAGAATCGCGGCGGCGAAACTACTCACCGGCGGCATAGGAGGGTAGACGCACGCGGAGGGGTCGGAGAAGGGCACCTCGGGGCTTCTGGATCCAATGGCCGGACGCAGCGGCCTCGGGCGGTGCTGGCAAACTGGGCAGCACGGCCGGGGTGGCACGGGCGCTGGGGAAAATGAGGCGGCCGAGCACCTCTGCTCGTCGGGGCGATGGCAGCGGTACTGAACTAGGGTTTGAGGATGGCCGCGGAGGGGAGAAGTGAGGAGATACGGCGCGGGGGTCGCAGGGCAGTTAAAGGAGAAGGACGGGGATCTCGGCAGCGGGTTTCCACGCGGTGAATTGAGAATCGCGGCGGTGAGCTCGGGCGGACGCACGCGAGAAGGAAGGAAAGTGATGGATCTGACACGCGGGCCCGGGCGAGCAGAGAGAGACGCACTGCGTGGGGGAGGCGACGGCTTGACGAGCGGGGCCATCTTGTCAAGAAGGCATGACGCGCGCGGCTGAGCTGGTGCGGCCTGAGCGGGGTTGGGAGAGAGTGGACCGAGTGCTGGGCTGGCGTGGCGTGCGGGCCGGGAGAGAAGGAGGGCGCTGCTGGGCCGCGCTGGTTGCTGAGCTGGGCAAGAACGGGCCGAGAGGAGAGGGAGGCGGGCCGGACGCGGGGTGAAGCTGGGCCGAAGCGGAGTTGTCTCTGCTGGGCCGCTGGGTTCGGTTGGGCTGGATTAAGTTTTTGTTTTGGTTTCCCTTTTCTTTTTCAGACAAACTCAAACCACACTCAAATCTAATTGAATTCAAACCAAATTTGAATTCAAACCCTATGCACTCAACCAATTAAAAAAAATATGCACCAGCATGAATGCACAAACATATTGAACCTAAAATAGATTTTAATTACTTTATGAAGTAAAAATAAATTATAAAAGCAAGGCTAATCATAATAAACCTTAGAAAATTAAATAAAACCAATTAAATTTATTATTAAATGATGAAATTTAAATTAGGGTGTTACATATATAGACAAAGTTGTGAACAAAATCGAAATTGGTATTCGCTTGCTAAATAGGCTAACTTGGCTTTGTTTTCTTGTCTTTGTTGATATGAAAACAGGGTAGTGTATGACCGATTTTGACTTGCCGCAAAACTTTCATTCCGATCCAGAGTCACTTTTGAGGAGGACGTGAGCTCGTCTCGTATCACCTTGGAGATCACTCCCGGCAGTTGATCCAGTCATCGCATTGTCGTCAGCTCCTAGAGCTATGGCCCAGAAGACACTCCGTGATTACTCTGCTCCGTCAGCTAGCCAGGTCCCGACCGGACCCGAGGTTAACACTGGAGGAGAAAATTTTGAGATTAAGATGGGTCTCATTATGATGGTGTATGCCAGCCCATTATGTGGCAAGGCCAATGAGGATGCCAGCGCTCATCTCCAGCAGTTCCTAGAGATCTGGAGTACTTTTGTTATCAAGGGTGTATCACAAGATGCAATCCGGCTCCGTCTGTTTCCATTTTCTCTCTTGGGGAGAGCGAAGCAATGGTTTTATGCTAACAAGGCTACTGTGGATACTTGGGGCAAATTTGCCAAAGCGTTCCTCTCGAAGTTCTTCCCGACGGGCAAAACCAATGCTCTTCGTGGTCGGATTTCGAACTTCCAGCAGGCATCAAAAGAGTCAATTCCAAAAGCTTGGGAGAGGCTTCAGGAGTATATTCTGGCATGTCCGCACCATGGAATGGATAATTGGCTCATTCTATAGAACTTCTACAACGGATTGACACATTCATCCCGTGATCATGTGGATGCCGCTGCGGGTGGAGCTTTCTTCTCGCTGACCATTGAAAGAGCTATATCATTGATCGAGAAAATGGTTTCCAACCAAGGTTGGAGCGATGATCGCCTCCAACCACGCCAGAGCGAGGTATGCACTCCGTCAAGGAGACCAACATGCTCGCTATGAAGATTGATCTCCTCCTCAAGAAATTTGAGGATTATTCCTAAGATAAGGCTCAGATGCAAACACTTCAAGCCTTGGAAATTAGCATGACGTGCAAGGCCTGCGGGAATATTGGACATTCGGGCGACAATTGCCTAGAAACCCAAGAAGAAGCTCTATTCCTCAATGGCAGCAATGGGTTTCGTCCACAAGGAGGTCAGGGGTGGAAGAAACCATGCCCATATTACTAAGGAGGTAATGGGAATTCGAATTCTTTTGGTCCTAACCAGACTACCTTGAGAGATCTTGTCTACGGCCAAGCGAAGATCAATGAGTCCCTTCAGAAGAAGTTGGCCGCTATGGACAAATCTATGGAGACTATCCATGCCAAGATGGACGGATTCTCCATGGCTATGAAGAACCAGCTGAGTTTCAATAAGGCGCTAGAAACTCAATTGGCTCAACTAGGTGCTGCTACACCTGCTGCTGAACTAGGGAAGATTCCAGGGCAATCCGAGTCTACTCTAGAAAGTGTGAATGTCATCAATGCTATATAGAAAGAGCCCCTTAGTAAGACACCCCTCAGCTATGCAGAGAATTTCACACGCACAAGAAGAGGTGCGTGGGGCGAGTTAGCAACCACAACAAGAGAAGATCCCGGAACCCCAGTGATCAGCTGCTCAATCTCTGATTATGAATTTGATCACGCCCTTTGTGACCTTGGAGCTAGTGTCAACATCATGCCCAAGGTGACCTTCGAGAAGCTAGGCTATCCATCAATTTCCCCTACCACTATGTGAGTTCAGCTGGCAGATTCCATGATAAGATATCCAGAAGGAGTTGTGGAAAGGTTAATGGTCAAAGTCAAGAATACCTACATATTGGTGGACTTCGTAGTCCTTGATATGGAAGGAGATTTTGGAATTCCGCTCATACTTGGGCGACCAATCCTCAAGGATACAAATGCCAGAATTGATGTGGGGAGAGGAAGAATCAGCCTCCGTATCATGGGAAAGACCATGAAATTTAAGTTCCAAAGCAAGAAATAGGTATTCCTGATTCATGAGGATAGTGAGAAACAAGGGCTATGGTCAAAGCCCGGTTGGGATGATCAAGACTATCACCCCTCTTCCAAGCCAATTTGGGAGGATTGGAAAATTCATAATCCACCAACCGAGCCAGTGGAAGATGATCAGAAGATCCCTGATTTCATCGCCAATATAGTATGGGAAGATCTGGAAATCGTCTATCCAGCATCCGAGGATCCTGTTCCTACGCCGCCTACGCCATCAAAGAAGACCAAGAAGGTGTGGCGCAAGAAGAACAAGACGTCATCGACTGCTACTACTTCTCTGGGTATGGACGAATCGACCTCAACCTGATCAGGTATGGAGAAAGGTCCTTCTTTTCGACCCTAAACCAAGAGCTAGCTTGGGGGAGGTTCCCTCCTCTAAGTCAACTGTATCCCTTTATTTGCTTTCAATAAAAATTGATAAAAACTTCCAAAAACAAAATAAAAATTTACTGCTTTATTTCTCTTTCCATGATGTGCGGTAAGAATGTTTTAACTCCCTTTTGATAAGTTGAAAGGATGAGTTTTGCTTTGCTCTATCATGTCTGTTGTGCCTATTTTGAAAATAAGAGTTCTCTTGAGTTTATATTCATTGGTTATACAAATATCTTGCCAATGAACCTGAAAGTTCCGTGGGTAGCATATGCTTGATCCGAGTCTAAGTTTTTGTGAGTTTAGATATGGTAAATAAGGTTATGCAAGCTTGTTCTAGTGATGCTTAAAGTCTGGGGTTGTTTTTGGAAAAAAATTAATTAAAAGGCTAGTTCCCCAGCGATATGCAATGTCCTACCAGAGCCATATGTCATATTCCATGAAAAAAAAAACCTTATACATATGCTGCTTGATGTTCTGTTGAGTTTTGTCAAATTGGGTGACCTTAGTGAGATGCTCTTCATGCTTTCTCGATCATGAGCACGTACACGTCCCATCCATTTGCTATATTCTTACACTGGGAATTAGCACCACCATCCATTCCACATCAATAAATGCTCCATGTCTCGGGGATTTCTCTCGTAGAACATCCCTGAAATAAAATAAAGTCAGATTATGGTTGCCCCAAAAAGAAGAGAAAAGATGGCATGCCAAAGAAGCATGACCCTAAAAAAAAGGGAGAGAGAGAAAAAGGGGTAACCATGTCTCAAAAAAAAGAGACAGGGATGGTTCGAGAGAGAAAAGTCATTACCTCAAGGAGTAAGCCGTATTCATCCATCTATCCATCCACTCATACACTTGCACCTTTTGATCGAGATTAAATGACTTGTTTCTCCATGGATCCTCTTTTTGACTTTACAATAAATAGAATACAAGTGTGCCCTGTTCTTATCCTACCTTGAGCTCCACAAAGGCTTGTAGTAGTAAGGAAGATCAAAGGCAAACATTGCCCTGGTAAGGAAATACAAGATGAGTGCCTCGAGAGAGTTATCCTGGGAGCTTTGCCATGTTTTTAAAAATCTTTCAAAAAAGTGTCTCCAGATGGATTGCGGATCTATGAACAAGTAAGTGCTGCTTTATGCACCGTTCTAACTCTCAACAGCCTAAGACAAGAAGACAGCTAAAAAGCCCCATGAGGGAGTAAGGTAATTGAGCAAAGGTATACTAACCAACTTATTTAAGTTTATAGATGAATCTCTTTGCTTTAGACTATGACATGACAGGTAATGTATGAATCAAAGTGATTTTCTGATCAACAACCTGATTTGTCCTACTTTGCTTGGGACGAGCAAAGGACAGCTTGGGGGATCTTGTTGACGCTCACTAACGATCATTTCCAGGCATCAACTTGATCAGAAAATCATGAGAGTTTGCATTTCTTACACGCATCCTTATCCAATAAAGTCCCTAAACCACACTTTACCTATTAGAATATGCAAGTTGTGTTTTCAAGCTAATATGCAGGTTGCAAGCACACTTTGGCCCGACATAAAATCGCAGAAATTATCAGAGCACCGATTCAGGCTCAGATGGACCAAAAGTGATGTAAGAACCCAATCCAAACGAGTCAAGACAGGCCAACCCCAACGTGGATTAGACAAGGAGGCCCAACACAGCCTGCCAGAAGAAGTTGGGGGCGGTTGGCGGCCCGGGCAGGCCGACCGACCAACCTGGTCGGCCGACCAGGCCCGTGGGCTCCACCGTCTCAGCCAGGGCACGTGGCGCCTCCCTGTTGGTCCCCTACATCGGTTGTTCAGGCTTCATCCCATGGCTCCCTGCTATAAATACAAGGGGGTGGAGAATAGGACACACACACACACACACACACACACACACACACACACACACACTCACCACACCTCTCATTTCCTCTCTTGCATTCCTTGCATAGTCTTTAGGCTTAGTGGAGTTTAGGAGAAGTCTAGGAGTCATCGAGTCGCCGGAGTTGCTCGAGAGTCTGGTATGGGTTCATCTCTAGCTCCCTCTTGTAATATTCGGTCATTTATAATAGAATTAAACTATGGTTACCGATAGGGCTGGAAAAAAAGCTCGTTAACTGGCTCGGTGCCTTTTTTCAAAATTGCTCCGATTACGTTCGTTCTTTTTTTAAAATAAAGATTAGTTGATTTGGAACAAAAGTCAATTTTGGCCGGCTCGGCTCGGCTCGGCTCGGCTCGCTCGATTTGAAGTTGCATATCAAACAACGCGGGAGACTATAATAAATACGAATATATTGATTTCGAAGAAAGCTCGAAAAAAGTCTCGGCTCGGCTCGAGTCCAGCCTTACCGATATCTGCTTGAAGTATATTCTAAGTTATCGAGTATATGCTTCTTGTCATGGTTGCATTATTATTCAATGCTTGCATTGCATGATCGCCCTGTGCTGGAGATGGTTAGTCTTTTGTTCTTAGAACTCTATCAACTGCTCCAATATTTGTATGATTGCTCTAGTGTGATGTCTGTCCATCCGGAGGGTGGGGGCTCCGCGCGGGACACTAGAGTATCCCTTACTAGTGTAGACATGGTGTCTAGATTAGCTAAGAGTTGCTGGATGTCAACTATACCCACGGTTTGTCGAGGTAGCCGGCAGGTGGTGCAGCCCTGTCCGAGCCTTTTAGTAATCCTCCACGTTCGGTATGGGTGGTAGGATGTACATAAAGTCGCCGGGGTGTATGGGCTCCTCCCGTTACTTCGATAGCGATCTCCCTGTTGTGTTGTTTAATCTCTGACGAGCTAACCAATGAGAAAGTGTAGATATAGCTAGCCTAGCATAGCTGACTCGAGCTCTGACTTTTACCTTGCTCCCGGCCTGAGGAAATCTTTATTCTTTTATTTATCCAAGAAAGTAGTTTGTGTGTGTGTCACACTACCTCCTACCATGTTATTATCTTACCCTTGTTTATGCATTAGAATATCCAATCTAGATAGAGCTCACCAACTAATCTATATATTCTCTCACTCATCGCCTTCCCTGCGGAAATATAAATGACACCCCGGTATACTCTCGGATAAAATGCTACAGCGGTATTCCGTGCGCTTGCGGATCTATTCATGGTTCATGAAATACTGCCATCCCAAATTGGCGTCTGCGGGCGTCATCGCTAGGTGACGTTGGTAGGCGCCAACACCATCTCGAAAGTCTTGCTCAGCTTTAGAGTAGCTATCGAGTAGTTTTATGGTTCATGCTCGAGTGCTTTTTGGGCATTTACGTCTTGGGCAACCCGACGGGGTTCATACCTAACAGTTTTGTCCTAAAAGACACTCTAGTCCTCCGGAAGGACAACCTACTTGCCCTACTCGAGTAGGTCTTGGATAGTCTTTTGGCACCTTCATCTTGGGCAACCTGACGGGCTTAGTACCTAACAGACTTGCCCTAAGAGTTACTCCAGTCCTTGGTTAAAAGGACACCTTACTCGCCTTGCTCGAGTAAGTTTTGGATATCCCTTCTACATTTACGTCTTGGGCAACCCGACGGGGTTCGTACCTAACAGTTGTGTCTTACAGATTACTCTAGTCCTTGGTTAAAAGGACACCTTACTCGCTCTACTCAAGTAAGTTTTGGATATCCCTTCGACATTTATGTCTTGGGCAACCCGACGGGGTTCGTACCTAACAGTTCTGTCTTACGGATTACTACAGTCCTTGGTCAAAAGGACACCTTACTCGCCCTGCTCGAGTAAGTTTTGGATATCCCTTCGACATTTATGACTTGGGCAACCCGACGGGGTTCATACCTAATAGTTCTGTCTTACGGATTACTCCAGTCCTTGGTTAAAGGACACCCTACTCGCTGGCTCGAGTAGGTCTTGGATACTCTTTCGGCACCTTCGTCTTGGACAACCCGACGGGGTTAGTACCTAACAGACTTGCCTTAGAGTTACTCTAGTCCTCAAGTAGGACACCTTACTCACCCTGCTCGAGTAAGTTTAGGATGTTTCTAGAATATTCACGTCTTGGTTAACTCGACAGAGTTTAATCCTAACAGTCCTATTCTAGAAATCAATCCAGTCCATTAATGGGACATACTACTCGATACAATCGTGTAGTTTGGATATTCTCGCAAACAGTTGCATACTATCTGGGTAACCAAACAAGGTTTATCCTAACTGGTCAACTACATAAACCCATCAAGGAGTACAGATGAGTTCTTGATACTCTAAAATAAGTCGACTCAAGTTTCCCGCTTGCTTAGTTTACTATGGGAATCTCCGATACAGAATCTTTTTGCCTCGGGTACTTGACGGGTACTACCCGCTTGGTTGAGGAACAAAAGGAACTCCTGTCTTCCCTCAGTACTCTAAGTAGTTGTCAAGAGCTGCCTATCTTCTTATGTATCGAGAAACTTCTTAAAACTCCTAAATACTCAATAAGAGTTCTTCCCCCATTTGGACAACAAAGTCCGCATTAGCTGCGTGCTAATTGAAAATTTTCCTCCAAAAAAAGAAATCTATTCTAAGCTACGGCTTCTTTCATCTTCTAGTGCTATTCCCACTTGGTTAATCCCAAGAGATTCAATCCTAACCGGTCTGCACTATGGTTTCAGAACCATACAAACTCGATTATATTCGAGAAAATCTTGCCACCCAAGGCACCTACGGATACAATTCCTTGTATCTGCTTTTACGACTGAGTGGGCCCGATGTTGCCTACACTCAGGACCCACGAGTACAACCACTCGACACAACAAAGAATTCCACAATCCTACCACCAAGTACTTAACACTACATAAATATCCAACATTTGTTCAAAGTACTTCTGGCTCACACGCCAACTCAATTACAAGAAAAGCATAAGGAGACTCTGCCCTGCTTAAGGTTTCTACGATCTGATCAGCCACCCCGGAAGTTTTCGCCAAATACTGACGGAACTGGTCATCAGAACAGCTAGCCTTGGCTCCTTGTCCAAGAGCATCCAAACGAGTGGTTGGCCAATAAGATTTCACCAGCCCAAGTACGTGACCTACGTACTGGCGGGTGATGTGGGAGATAAACCTCTCGAAGGCTCTAGGCACCCTGCGAAGCCTCACAGCCAGTGTTAGCGGCTCACCTCCATCCTTTTGTGCGATATCCATGGCCTCCGTCACCTCCAGGGCGGCATCTCTGACCTCTTTTAGCTCCACGAGCTCCTGCTGCATCGAGTCTCAAGACTCTCTTTAAGTCTTGAATTGTTGCAGCATTGATGCTGCTTCTCAGTCAGAGTCCTCCTTAATCTTCTTAAGCTTCTCTATCTCATCTGCGTTTCAGTACATAAGAATCTTTAAATCTAGTACCAAGCTTTCCTGAATCTCTAAAGATTTGGCACAAGCTGTGTACTCGATAGAAAGAAAATCTTATAAATACTAAGCAGATCTACTAGTCGATTGCAAATCAAATGCCAAAGACTAACCTTTTTTAGACTGGGAAAGCTTCTTCAGCCTTCCCTCAAGAGCAGTCTTCTCAGACGAGAGTGTTTTAACCCTATCCTTGAGAGCATTTAGCTCTGTTTCATCCTGGGACTGGCCACCCTTCCATCCCAGCGCATTCTGCAAAAACAAAAAAGATCAGTATACTACTCGATCTACTACAAAAAGTACTCGAGGTATTTGACTACTTACTTCCAGCAGCTTGAGAGCATGCTCCACCTTCTCTCGCGGCAAGTCACTTCTCGATGTGATTTGGGAAGTACTTGCCACAACCATAGCCCTCTTGGGCACTTCTTCAATTCTTCCTACAATATTCCATGTGACTTGGGAATCTAATGGAAGAACATGCTACTTAATCACACTAAGGGCAAATAAAAGGATACCTTTCCTACAAGGCACTACAAGCTTACCTACAGGGGTCTCCGCAGGCTGTTTATCATCGCCTTCCTCAGGAAGCTTCTCGCCTTCTCCTTCTTCTGGAAGCTTGCTGCTTCCGTCACCTTCTGGGATTTCATCATTGCCCCTCTCCAAGTTCGGCAATGGAGAATCCAGAAGCATAGCATTGGCCATCGCCTCTACATCGCGAGCACTCATCTCAGGAGTATTTGAGGGCTTCTGCAGCTCGGGCTGGGAAGCTGAGTGGCTCTCAGCCTCCATGTCCTCTTCCAGGACATCTCTGCAAAGATGAGGTAGTTAAAAAACTACTAGACTCAAAAATAGATTCTATGGCTACAAGTTCTAAGAAACTTACACGGGAGCTCTTATTAGGGTAAACCCCTTGATGCCAAATTTGCGGGCAGGCTTTGTGATCACGGCCAGCTTACCCGCATCGACGGTTTTATCTACTTCGGAATTACTCGCTGAAGGAGTAGCTCCGATCCCACTTGATGGGTCTACTGTGGTGGAGGGGACAGTCTGTCCCACCGCAGTATCATCCCTAGATGATGATATCCGCGGCATTTTAGCCGCCAGACTTTGAAAAAGTAAAGCACAATTAGCAAATCGATATCAAAAGTACTCGATTCTAAAGACAACCAGCTACTTACCTATCGGCTGTAGTTTGGGAGGAACCACGACGCTTCCTTGCCGCAGTTCGAGTACTCCTAGGCTGCACAGATTGGGTATTAGTGCTTGGAGTAGGGCTGAGATCCCTATCACTTCTCCCTTCAGCTTCCTCCTCATCTGCATAATCAAAATTATACATAAGTATTGTTCGTATGAAACTTCATATGGACATATTTATACTTGATTAACAGATTGAGAAATTCGGAAGAACAAAAGGGCGAATAAATGCCTGGTAGCGAAGGACTACTTTTAAATTGCTCCACGTCCTCCTACAGAAAGCAAATCCTATCAGGTTCACACTAAGGTAAAGTACTCGATTTCTACGGATCGACTACTCTTATCAAGTACTTGCTTTGGAGGATTCCCAGCAGAAAATGTACCAGGAACAACCGGGATTTTCTTTACATTCTTCAGAAGTCATTGTACTCGACTAAAAACTACATCATTCGAGATCTCTTCCTGCGAGAATCTTGATGGATCAGTTGTTCCTTGGTACTGAAACCCAGGTGAGTCCCGAGCCTGCAATGGCTGGATTCTTCGCTTCATCCAGTCAAACATGACTGCTTCCCCAGTCAACATATTCTGCCTTAGAACGGCAATTTGTTCGAGAAGTTGTGGGATCTGACTCTCGTCGACTAGTTTTTTATTCCATTCAGGCCACTGAATTGGAGGGCTTGGAGAAATTGGTAGAAAGTTTCCTAACCGGTTCTAGACATAGAACCACTTGGGTTTCCACTCGATCACCTTATTACTAAGACTATATGAGATATACTCTCTATGTTTCCCTTGCCTAAGTTGGAGACCCACACCTCCTACTACATCTAAGACGTAGGAGTCGGGTTGAGGCTTCAAATATAAAAAGAATCGGAAAAGCTCAAAATGGGGCTTGATGCCCAGGAAAGCTTCGCACAAATGCACGAAGATAGAAATATGAACAAAGAAATTGGGGGTCAGATGATGTAGCTGGATCCTGTAGTAGCATAGGAGTCCAGAAAAGAAAGAAGAACAAGGAAACCCCAATCCCCGTTCCAAGAATGAGGTGAAAGCAACAACTTCTCCCGTATTTTCATACGGATGATCTCTTCCCAAGGCCGGACGCCATTGGACAGTAGATCAGGGACCCAAAAGACCCTGTTTCACTAAAGATTCCAAGTCAGATTGGGAACACTTACTAGTGTTCCAGGATTCATCGCGGGTTGGTTCCGCAACCGCACCCTTCCCCTTGGTCGCCTTTTTGGGAGCCATCCGGAAATCTACGGATCGCTTCACGTGCATACACTGGCAGAAACCCTAGGACGAAAGTGGGGAGCAAAGGGGAGCAAGAACTCTAGATCTAGGGGCTTGAGAACAAAAACAGATCTAAGGCAGTAAAAACAAGTGGTAGCCGGTGGGGTAAAACTTAAGTTACCGTTTCGTTTTCGAACAGCGGTGGCAGCATGGTAAAAACTTTCAGTAGGCCAACAGTCCGTTGCAAATCACGGAAACAATGGGATTTTAAAGAGACATTCCTTTTTCTGAGATTACATTCTGGAAAAAGAAAACACTCACATTCCTAGTCGACTACTCGACTCTTCTTTCCTTAACTGGGATTACATTCCAGAACAAGGATAAGTACTCGACATAGTACAACTACTCAATATTACAATTCGAGTACTTTTTACATAACTTTACAAATGACTCGGGTCTACACGCACACTTCTTGGCTTCTTGAGAAGCCTGCTGCAGCTAGATCGGCCTGAGGCCGTGACAAAGTACAAACTTGTTATTCCCATCAAGGGAATAATGATACTCGTATTCTGGGAGAAAAATTTCAAGAGTATGGAGGTAGATTACAGTAATCACCTCGCAAGTCCTCTTGTAGCATCTTCTGGAGAAACTTCTCCTTCTCCCAGAATACGTTGTGGCAAGATTAAGCTTCCCCGCCAGAGATGTCAGTTCTTGGGCACCCAGAAACATGCAACCCCAAGGATGTAACACAACAAGACTCAACCCAGCGACCCCAAATCTGCCTTATTGGATGATGCAAGAACATGATGTCCAAAATGGATTCGATGAGAGCATTGGGGAAGCAAGATGAGGTAGCAGGGACTTTTCTGGAATGATGCAAGTTCTCTTCTAGCATCTTTTTCTGGAATGAACTATACAAATCTCAGGAGGGCGAGAGCAAGAGCACCAAGGATAAGCCATGGCTGCTACACTTTGGTGCTTCTAGCAAAGGTATCTTCCCTGCCTTTTATAGCCACAAAGGGGCAAGGGGCTTACTGAGGAGACCCCGTGAATCAACAGTTCACGTTTCACGGACGCATTCATGGCAGCATTCACGGACGCAGTCAAAGTTGCAATAATGCAGATTCTCCAAACAGTAATGTCCCATGTGAGCACTGAATAAAAAGTCGTACATCCCGGGTTTTATTCCTGATGGTATTTCGGGTGCAATCAGTGTGGCGGATCCAATTGTATCATTTTTCTGGGATTTTACCCGAAAAAGAGGTCTTTTCGGATTCCGGATCTGATGAATCCTGCAAATAATTAGAAGGATAAAATCTGATGCCACGTCTTAAATTCTTAATTCCAAATCTACGCTCGGGGGCTACTCGTAGCAAAAGGGATTTTGATTTAAGGCTCAGGAGCTGCGGGATATAGGCATCAGAGATTTATTTTTCAATTTTTTTGGAAAATAAAGAAGTAAAAAGACTGAAGTGACCCTCAGCCTGATTCTGCGATTCAACCTAAGGCTCGGGGGCTACTCCATATGGAGCGCGAGTATTTTGCACACCATATATGATCAAGATTTTGGGGCTTGAGCACCTCACAACCTCGGAGCAAACGGAAGTACTTGAAGGACTACTCGACGTATATGAAGGAAGGACCAGAAGGAAGTTCTGATTACTTGAAGTACTCGAAGACGCCTCGCCAAGTACTCGATGCTTGCAGGACTCGGCTACAAAGAGCTCGGGGACTTGTCAGACCCGGGGCAGTGGGACTGCTTATAGGCATAGAATGTTCTAGAGTAAGGGATAGCTCATGGATGTACCTTACCTCTTCTGTAACTACTCGAATAGGTGTAGAACTAGCTGCAGTACAAAGGAAACTATCCGATTATGTTGTAATAGGATTCCAACTGTACTCAGCTATGACTTTCCATGTAACCCTGTCCCCCCAGATATATAAGGGCGGGCAGGGACCCCCTCCAAACGATCATCAACACCTAAAGCAATATAAACCACACAGGACGTTGGGTATTACACAAACTCGCGGCCCGAACCTGTCTAAATATTTGTGTTCCTTGTACCATCGAGTTCTAAAGCAGTCGATCCCTACCTACAAACCCTACTGCTAAGGGTATCCCTGAGCAGGCTTGGCGGTAAACACTGACACCGGTCAGACCGGTTTCTCCGACCGGTCAGACCGGTCCTGGTGGCCGATCAGACTGCCCTGGTGGTCAGCCCCGGACATTCAAGCCAAAGCATTCGAAAGTGGGTACATGAAAGACTAATCAGCCAAAGGTGCAGGGCAAGCTTGCAAATCAGAAGCCTACTTTTGGTCAGCTTTTGAACAAGCACTCAAAGGCCATTCGAAACAATCGACCCCTAAAAAAGAGACCGAGGTCACCTCCGCGTCAAGGCGCACCTTCATCTCCTAGGGGAGAATCAAGCAAGCGCAGAGGTGATGTGGTTACCTTGTTCCCTCCTCAGCAGATGCAGCCGATGTATGCTACAATGCCATGGGCTCCACCGGCGTCAGATTCTCAGTTTTTCGCATGGGAGAACGGGGGATTTTGGATGCAATATTATCCGATGCCATATCCACCACACTTCCAGGGGGAGGGAAGCTCTAGAGGACCTGTATTTGATAGGTTGAAGCAGCCGGTTCACGATCGATTGAGACAGCACCAATCGGATCAGGGGCAAAACCCCGGACCAGTCCGACTAGTCTGCCCCGACCGGTCAAACCAGTTTCAGCAGAGGCCGGCCCAGGTTCGTCCAGTTCGCCAAGAATATCATTTCAAAGAGAAGAAGGACAAACCAGTGCCAATGCAAGTTGATTCTGAGAAGGCTCCAGCTGCTAAGGTTGTGCAAGTAGATGATGGAAAAGCTAAAGCTCAAGATGCACAAGAGGGACTAGTGATCGTTGAGAAACCAGTCAATGTTTCTCAGAAGCTTGTGTTGGCCAATGATCATGAGGCCAATAGCAGCAACCTCAAGGACCAAGACAAGGAGAAATACTTCCAGCCTAGGTGGTGCCCACCGGGGTTGACACACACTCAAAAGAGGAGGTTGCAGCGTCTTCGCCGCCAAGAATAGAAGGAAAAGGTGGCGGAGAAGTTAAGGGATGAGCAGTTTGACAAGTACAGACCAAGGATCCCTCAAGGTAAGGTGTGGCAGGTCAAGGCAACTGACCAACCTATAGGACCGGTTGGACCGCTCCAGCCGACCAGTCTGACCGGTGTCCCGGATTGGTCTGACCGCTCTGAACAACTGGTCAGACCGGTCGACCCTGAGCATGAGCAGAAGACTGATGAAGTGGTTCCTACTTCGGCTCCTGGCGCTTTAGAGGTTCCAGCAGTTACTTCTACAGTAAAGGATGAGGAGCTGGTGGATTATGAGGCTTGTCCGGAACGCACAAACATGGAAATCAATGTTGTGCGCTTTTTTGATGACTATTGGGCGATTTCGGAGGAGGAGACTGCACATCTGGACTTTGGGCCCCGCGAAGCTATATTTCAGAAGCCTAAAGATTCAAATAATCATTTGAAGACTCTCTACGTGAGGGGACATATCAATGGGAAGCCAGTTTCTCGTATGCTCGTGGATAGTGGGGCAATCGTGAACTTGATGTCCTATTTGCTCTACAAGAAGCTTGGCGAGACGGACGAATAATTGATCAAGATGAACATGACGGTCAGTGGCATTGGAGGAGGTGGGCCCATTGGCACCAAGGGAGTTGCTTCGATGGAGTTGATTGTTGGGAGCAAGACGGTTGCTACGGCATTCTTCGTTTCTAAGGTGCAAGGTAACTTCAACCTCATACTTGGATGTGATTAGATTCATGCCAATCAATGTGTACCATCTTCCTTGCATCAGTTTCTTATTCAGTGGATCAGTGATGAAGTTGAGGTTGTGCATGGTGATACCTCCACTTTCATTGGAACCGCCGATTTCGAGCTCATTGGTGCACATGATCACATCAAGTGCTTATTAGGCCTGGACTTGACCGATTATGACTTGATTAGTTGTACCAAGGAAGGTTTTGTCTCTGCTATCCTAAAGCCGATGGAGAATCGGCTACATTTACTTCCATGATGCAGCAGGGCAATAACACAGAGCCGATCGGTCAGACCGCTTCCTCTGACCGGTCAGACCGGTCCAGCGCAGAGTGGTTGCAGCAATGCATTGAGCACTATCGAGACAAGGCGAACGATATGTGCGAGGCTATTGAAGACTTGGGTGACTTAGATAAGTTAGGCCGAGGTTTTACGTCGGCTGATCCTTTAGAAAATGTAGATATTGGAGATGGTTCTATTCCTATGCCAACTTTTGTAAATGCGAACTTAACGGATGATTGTAAAGCCGATTTAATAAAGTTATTGAAAGAATATGTTGATTGCTTTGCATGGAAATATTCTGAGATGCCAGGTTTGAATCGTGATTTGGTTGAGCATCGGCTGCCGATTAAGGCCGGTTTTAGACCTTATAAACAACCTTCTAGGCGTTTTAATCCCATTATGTGCGACCGAATAAAAGAAGAAATCAATCATTTATTAGATGCTGGATTTATTCGGTCTTGTCATTATGCGGAGTGGATCTCTAATATTGTGTTCATTGAGAAGAAAGATTCGGGCAAGATTAGAGTGTGCATTGATTTTAGGGATCTCAATAAAGCTACTCCTAAAGATGAATATCCTATGCCTATAGCCGATATGTTAATCAATGAGGCTTCTGGACATCGTGTTATCAGTTTTCTTGATGGTAATGCGGGTTACAATCAGATCTTCATGGCCGAAGAGGATACGTCTAAAACGGCCTTTCGATGTCCTGGTTTTGTTGGTTTATTTGAGTGGATTGTCATGACTTTTGGTTTGAAGAATGTTGGTGCTACTTATCAAAGGGCTATGAATTTGATCTTCCATGATTTAATTGGTATTATATTGGAGTTCTATATTGATGATATTGTGATTAAATCGGCTAGCTTGAGTCATTATTTGGCTGACTTAAGACTTGCTCTTGAGAGGATGCGTCAGTATGGATTGAAGATGAACCCGCTCAAGTGTGCTTTTGGCGTATCGACTGTGAAATTCTTGAGCTTCATTATTCATGAGAAGGGCATAGAGATTGATCCAAAAAGAATTGAAGCCATGAAGAAAGTGAAGGCTCCTGCTTGCATGAAAGACTTGCAAAAGTTTCTGGGCAAGGTGAATTACTTGAGAAGATTTATATCTTATTGGTCCGGAAAGATAGATGCTTGTACTCCTATTCTTCGGTTGAAGAACGAAGCTGAATTTACTTCGGGGGCAGAACAGCAAGAGGCTTTTGAGAAGGTCAAAAAGTATTTGTCTTCACCACAAGTTCTTAAGGCGTCTAAGAGAGGTATTCCTTTTAGATTTTATGTGGCTGCGGAAGACAAGGTTATTGGTGCAGTTTTGACTCAAGAAACCGAAGGGAAAGAGCATGTTATTACATATGTTGGCCAACGACTTATTGATGCGGAAACGAGGTATACATTTATTGAAATGTTGTGCTTATCATTATATTATGCTTGTACCAAGTTGAGGCATTACCTTTTATCAAGTACTTGCATAGTTACTTGTCAAGCCGATGTTATTAAGCATATGCTACAAAAGCCAATTTTGAGTGGTAGAATCGGAAAGTGGGCTTATGCGCTTGTTGAATATGATTTGGCTTATGAGTCTTTGAGAGCAATTAGAGGCCAAATTGTAGCGGATTTCATTGTTGAACATCGGATTTGTCGGTGTCCTGACCCGGGGTTCCGGATCCCAACTAGTGAATACTGAGTGTTTCCTTGTCCCAGATGTTGATGCAAGAGGCAACACAGTAACGCACGGGTTTATCCTGGTTCCGGCCATGGGGCCATACGTCCAGCAAGGGGGTGTGCGAGGGCACTGTATTATCTTGCACCGGTGGTGCCTGTAGTAGGGGGTATAGGCGTGGCGAGAGAGGGAGGGAAGCGCACAGGTCTCTGCTAGAGGAGAAGACGATGAGGCGAGTGCCAATATCGAGTGCTGAGCGTTGTGCTCATGTGAGGATGATCGCGAGGTGGGTGATGATGGCTAAGGTCCCGAACCCCCTTTATAGGAAGCCCGTCTCCTCCTTTTATAGTCACAAGGAGGGGCGGCATACATGCGCAGGAGAACGTGGAAGTCGTCGTTTTCCCCTGAATCGCGGGGGTGCAGTGGTCGAATACTGTAGGAAGTACACTGTGGGGCATGGCATCGGGCGTGGCAGTCGTCCTGGATATTGTCCTTGGTCTTGCGGAGATCGCGCCGGCATCCTACCAGCCCCAGCAGGCGGCGTGGTCGTCGCTGTGGGGTGTACAGTCCTCCAGATGTGGCGTGGTGGCGCTCCGTGGGCCCTGCAGGTCAGGGTCTTGCACATATTCATGCTCCAGCGGTAGCAGGGCGCGTGGCGGTCCCGGACCCCCTGGACGGAGTGCTGGCGCATGCACTAAGGAGGTCCGAGAGTCACACGGAGATCCCGGACCCCTCGAGGGGGGAGGTCCGGGCCTCCGGCTGCTAGCGCCGGGCACTTCGCTTCGGGGGGCACGTGGCTACGCCGGACCCCTTCCCAGGCAGGAGGCGGGCCCAGGGCCGTACTATAACACCCTAATTTAAATTCCAGCATTTTATAATAAATTTAATTGGCTTTGTTTAATTTTCTAAGGTTTATTATGATTAGTCTTGCATTTAATCTAATTTTTTGTTCCATAAGTAATTAAAATTTATCATAGGGATAAAATGTTTGTGCATTCATGCTGGAGCATCTCTTTTATTGGTTTGAGTGCTAGGGTTGAATTCAAATTTGTATTTGAATTCAATTAAGTTTGAGTAGTGTTTGAAATAGGAAAATGGAAATAG
Organism: Panicum virgatum; assembly: GCF_016808335.1. Classification (NCBI taxonomy): domain Eukaryota; kingdom Viridiplantae; phylum Streptophyta; class Magnoliopsida; order Poales; family Poaceae; genus Panicum; species Panicum virgatum. Next base: position 16,399,455 of record NC_053146.1, on the reverse strand, counting down.
AAAAGGAAAACTGTTATCGCCATAAATTAACAGGGTTAATTTATGGGCCAAAATCAAGATGGGCTTAAAGCAAAAGATGAGGAAGGCTTGTAAATCGGCTCCTGCGTGAGCGTCTGGGCCATTGGCCGTGTATCCTTAGATTTAGTTTAAAGTTAGAGATAGAGTCCAATCGGGACAAGATTAGTTTAGATTGTTTCCCAAGTCTCCGGACTATAAATATGTATTGTAACACCCGGTTTATAAAAGAGCATAAACCGAGCAATCATATACGTGCCAGGATCAAGTCACACGTATATACAACAGAATGAACAGTATATCATAGCACATATCACGTAAAAAGATATAATAAAGCGAATACGAATGTTATTTATTACAAAAATGACAAAATGTCTGATACAGCGGAAGCGAAGTACAAAATACGATAAAGCTCTCCGAAGCTGAAGCAGGGCGCCACAGGGACGTCGACTGGGAGACGAAGCACCTAGAAGTCCTCGTAGTCCTGGTAGCGCTGAGCGAACTCCCTCGCGTCGGCAGGAACTGAGCAGCAGTAGCGTAGCCAAGAGGAAAAAGTAGAGAAGAGGCAAGGGTGAGTACACAACTTGTACTCAACAAGTATAACACAAACTATGAGGCTCTAGGCTGGCTGACTCAACTGCATTAGCTTTTAAGTGTTGGCAAAATTTTATTAAAGTTATTTACTACGAGTTGATGAATTACCATTAACCCAGTTACATAGTAATTAATCAAAATTAAATTATACTACTACTGAGAACCAAACCACGACCAAGCCACCAAGATAACCCCGAGAAGCACCTCCCTCGTCGGAAGGAGATAACTTCACTAATCAAAAGGAGGATCTGGGCCGCTCGTAACCGTGAGCACGGCTAGTATACCAGTTTTACACTCTGCAGAGGTTGCACATCTTTACCCACAAGTCGTGAGCTACGCCAGTTGTTCATCACACTTCCTTAGGTGAGATGATTAGCAAACTCACTACGAGGCCGTTACAAAGGACACATTGGCAAGGTGTAACCGCTAAGGAATCAGGCTCCGCAACGATGGTAACCACCTCGAGGGGGTACAAGACACACAGACCAGCCTCGTAGCCTGGCCACCATTGAAGCTCACCACCCCCCATGCCCCGTCGGTAAGTTACTCCCGAACCAAAATGGCCTAATTAGTAAGCCAAGACCGTCCCATTCCAGTCTTGTGGTAGCGCTGTTGTCCCAGGTTGTCGCTCTATGAACCGGTCCTTATGGAGAGTGGCCAACCAAGCACTAAGCACCGTGCTGGCCCCCTAAACCATGTTTCTAACAAAAGCCAATTTTAACGAGACGTGAGCCACTCAAGCCAATTTCTAACAAATGACTTGGTGATGAAAGAATGAGTAGCACCAGTATCGAAAAGCACTGAAGCTGGATGGGAGTTGACCATGAACGTACCAATAACCACGTTGGGAGCCTCGGCCGCTGACTCGGCCGTCACGTGGTTCACTCTGCCCTGAAGTGGCGCCCTGGGCTGAGCTGGGCGCCCCTGCTGTCCCGCCTGCGCCTTCCGGGGGCAAGCGTTGGCGTAGTGCCCCGGCTGGCCGCAGTGAAAACAGGTGCGAGGAGGTCCCTGAGCCTGCTGTCCGGTAGGAGCTGCCGGACGTGGAGCCTGCGGTGCCGGGGGAGCTGGAGGAGCACGAGCCGGAGGTGCTGGTAACCTCTGGCCCTGACCTGCCTGCTGCTGTCGAGGCGGGTACTGCTGCGGTGGCCTCTGCTGGTACTGCTGAGGAGGCCGGTACTGGGGCTGGTACTGCTGGGGCTGCTGGAGTCGAGGACGAGTGTTGCTGCCGGAAGCAACGGGGACAACCTTCCTCTTCTTGTCCTCCATCTCTAAGTGCTTACGCTCAGTGTTGAGCGCACTGTCAACCAGATGGTTGAAATCGTCGAAGCGGAGGTTGAGCAGCGCGTACTGGAGGTAGTCCTCAAGACCCTCCATGAAGTGCTCCTGCTTCTTGCGGTCATCCGCAACCTCGGCAGGGGCGTAGCGAGCCAGCTAAAGAAAGCGATCACGATACTCCGTGACCGACATAGTCCCCTGAATTCACAAAGACAGATAGATATCGGAAAATTAACTCAGGATTCATAAGGATAGAACAAGGGGCATAAGCTCAAAAGAAAACGCTGAATGATTATACTTAGGATTACCTGCTTCAGTGCAAGGAACTCCTTCTGCTTCATCTTCATAACGCCCGCGGGGACGTTGTGGCTACGGAAACGCTCCCTGAACTGGAGCCAAGTGAGAGCCTCGCGGTCGTGAACTGGGTGGGACTCCCACCAGTCCAAAGCTGCACCTCGCAGCTGTCCTGCTGCGTACAAGACGCGCTCACGGTCATCGCACTGGGCGATGTCCAGCTGACGCTCCACTGCACGGAGCCAGTCGTCAGCCTGAAGAGGGTCGGACGTGTGAGAGAACGTCGGCGGGTGACCCCTCAGGAACTCAGCACGCCTGTCGCGAGGCTGCGGCGGTGGAGGAGGCGGAGGCTGAGTGTGAGCGTGCTGAAGAGCCTGAACAGTGTTGTTCAGGGTAGCCATCATCTGCATCTGGAGCTGGAAGTACTGCTCCAGAGTCAAGGGTGGAGGCATCGGGATCCCAGTACCCTGGTTGTTCTGACCCTGCTGCTGGCCAGAACCTGAACCGGTGCTCCTGGTGTTCACCATCTGATTTGAACAAAAGATTTCACGAGTAAGGATATTGCAGGAATAAACTCAGATGGATATGATAACTCTTTGCGGAAAAAGACTCAGCCATGATAAAGTAGACAGGATAGAGTTGATTGTTTTACCCCCAACGATCTAACTCATTTTATTAATTAGTTAACTTTAACATCTGAGTGATTTTCTTTAAGCAAATTTAAACTACTAAGCTATGCAATCATTCAAAGATCCAAATCAAACATGTAGCATAATAACAAGCAGACAATTTTCACGACTTAGCCGAGTTTAGCAAAAGACTCGACTAACACAACGCGTCGCAGAACGTGCTATCGTATTATTATTAAAAAGGTCACCTAGCTATGCTCATGGTGGTCAGATGACTGATTCAGGCCAAAATCTACGAAACTATTCTTCAGAGAGAGAAATCAAGGCAAGAAGGGTAAAAAGTCAAAGAAGTCAAGGGGTATAATAGTAAAATAGTTTCAGCAGACAAGGATTGGTGAGAAGAAGTCCTAAAACTCGACCAGTTCTATCTAGGCTTCGTCCTACAGTCGATATGGCTTTGATACCACTCTGTAACACCCGGTTTATAAAAGAGCATAAACCAAGCAATCATATACGTGCCAGGATCAAGTCACACGTATATACAACAGAATGAACAGTATATCATAGCACATATCACGTAAAAAGATATAATAAAGCGAATACGAATGTTATTTATTACAAAAATGACAAAATGTCTGATACAGCGGAAGCGAAGTACAAAATACGATAAAGCTCTCCGAAGCTGAAGCAGGGCGCCACAGGGACGTCGACTGGGAGACGAAGCACCTAGAAGTCCTCGTAGTCCTGGTAGCGCTGAGCGAACTCCCTCGCGTCGGCAGGAACTGAGCAGCAGTAGCGTAGCCAAGAGGAAAAAGTAGAGAAGAGGCAAGGGTGAGTACACAACTTGTACTCAACAAGTATAACACAAACTATGAGGCTCTAGGCTGGCTGACTCAACTGCATTAGCTTTTAAGTGTTGGCAAAATTTTATTAAAGTTATTTACTACGAGTTGATGAATTACCATTAACCCAGTTACATAGTAATTAATCAAAATTAAATTATACTACTACTGAGAACCAAACCACGACCAAGCCACCAAGATAACCCCGAGAAGCACCTCCCTCGTCGGAAGGAGATAACTTCACTAATCAAAAGGAGGATCTGGGCCGCTCGTAACCGTGAGCACGGCTAGTATACCAGTTTTACACTCTGCAGAGGTTGCACATCTTTACCCACAAGTCGTGAGCTACGCCAGTTGTTCATCACACTTCCTTAGGTGAGATGACTAGCAAACTCACTACGAGGCCGTTACAAAGGACACATTGGCAAGGTGTAACCGCTAAGGAATCAGGCTCCGCAACGATGGTAACCACCTCGAGGGGGTACAAGACACACAGACCAGCCTCGTAGCCTGGCCACCATTGAAGCTCACCACCCCCCATGCCCCGTCGGTAAGTTACTCCCGAACCAAAATGGCCTAATTAGTAAGCCAAGACCGTCCCATTCCAGTCTTGTGGTAGCGCTGTTGTCCCAGGTTGTCGCTCTATGAACCGGTCCTTATGGAGAGTGGCCAACCAAGCACTAAGCACCGTGCTGGCCCCCTAAACCATGTTTCTAACAAAAGCCAATTTTAACGAGACGTGAGCCACTCAAGCCACACAGAGTGCCACTCTCAGAATTAAGTTCAAGTAAACCATTAGTCAAATTAATTAAAAAGGACCAGAGTGTGTTATAGCGCAGCAACCTAGCACAACTAACCAAAATGCAACCCAAAGGTATATATAAAGGATATAAACTGGATAGGAAATCCTTAAAGGCATACAGTATTAAAATGCAGTATGAAATTGTATTTAAAGGTGATAGGTTGTTCATGTTATACTTGCCTTCCTCGTACTGCTCTGGCTGCTGCTCAAAGTGCTCCGAAGACGGCTGCTCCGGGTACTGGTACTGGGGCTCCTCAGAAGGATCAACGTCTACTCACGAACACATGGCCAAAACAATGCACGACAATAAGCATACAAGCAAATACTAACAAAAACTAAGAAACAGTACATCAATACATAAAAACAGTGCACAAAACTACTCTAGAACTATTCTACGCGTTACAACGATCGCGTGGACATAAAGAACGCTAAAAACGGAGCTAAAACGCATAAACTAGGCCTAAAACAAGTTCTAGGGGCTTATTTGTAAGAAAACTGAAGTTCCAGGGACTTTTCTGCTAAAACCGAGGGCTAAAACATAATTAAACTAAAGATCTAGGGTCCAACGTGCAAAAACTACAACTCTGGACCGCGGGTTCGATATTTAGAAAGATCAGGGGCTTAAGTGCTAAAAACAGGGCCTCTGCGTAAATATTTTTACACTAAATAGGACTGCGGGTTGAATCAGTAAAAGGCCGAGGGTTCTTTAGCAAAATTCCAAGGCCGAACCGTTACTTTTGATTCTGGGCGCTCGGATCTGGATCGGGTGGCTCAGATCTAAACAGCTGGGGTTCTAATCTCGGCCGTTGGTTTCGGATCTGGCGGCCAAGAACGGCTGGGGGCGCGGGCGGCGGCGCTGGGTCGCCGGAGCTCTGCTCCCGCGGCGGCGCTGCGCCGGAGAAGACCGATCTCGGCCTTCCCGGGTTGGATTCGAGCGGGTCCGGGGCCTAGAAGCACCTATGCGGCACGCGTAAGCCACTGGTGGGCTCTGCGAGGTGAGATGGGGACCGGACATGGCTGCGCGACGGTGGGGCGGCTCGGCGCGGCGAGGTCTCGCCGGCGCAAGCTCGAGCGGCCACTGGGGGTGCATTACGGCTAAAACATCGGGCGCAAAAGCATGGTGAGGAACTGGGGGTGCTCACCGAGCTGTGTAATGAAGGAGGTGGCCGGCGTAGGGTGCTCGGCGGCGTCGTCCGGCGGTGGCGCGCCGGTGGAGCTCGCGGAGGGAGGTCGAACCGGGGTCGGTGTGGGTCGCAGCGGAGGGAAACGGCTCGGGGAAGACCCGAGCGTCGAGGCGGAGCCGGCGCGCTGCTCGGCCGGGGCTCCGGCGTGGTGGAGGGGCGTGGCCGCGGCGGCGCGGCTCTGCTCCGGGCGGAGAAAACGCGGAGGCGGCGCTAGGGTTTGGGTGGGGCGGTGGCGGCGCTGCGAGGCTAGACTGGGGGTTCGGAGGGGAGTGGGCGAAACTTATAAGGCGGCGGGGCGCATTGGCGTGCGCGCCTGGGTGGGAAGGCCGGCGATTTCCTCGGCGAGGATCGCGGCTTCGGTTGCGCGAGGGAGGGAGACGAGCCCGACAGCGGGGCCCGGGCTGTCAGCGGCTGGCGAGCACACGCGGGCGCCGACGCCTTGGGCCCAGGTGGCAGGGAGCGTGCGCGGCTGAGGCGAGCGGGGGTCGCGTCGCTGGCAGGTGGGCCTGAGGCCAAGCACCAAGCGGGAGCGGGGCGCCGAGCGCGGAGCTGGGCGTGCTGGGCCGGACGCGGAAAGAGCTGGGCCGAGATGTGGGCCGTGCGGGGTGAGGTAGAGTGAGGGGGACGCGGGCTGGGCTGGATTGGTGGGTTGGGTTTGGCTTTGGTTTGGGCTGGGTTCTTTTCTAGTTTCTCCTTCTCTTCTATTTCTAATTCTAACTCAAACCAAACTAGATGAATTCAAATTAAATTTTGAATTCCACAACCTAAAGCACACAAGCAAAAATAAAAACATCCAGCATGAATGCAACTTTAAGAGTAGGTCTATGATAGATTTTAATTACTTGTGAAACAAAAACTAGATTAAATGCAAGACTAACACAATAAACCTTAGAAAATTAAATAAAGCCAATTAAATTTATTAATAAATGCTGAAATTTAAATTAGGGTGTTACAGACCCTACCCCCTTAAAGAAATCTCGTCCCGAGATTTAGCTGGGCTGGCTAGCAAAGAGATCTGGATACGTCTTCTTTAGCTCATCTTCTCGCTCCCAAGTAGCCTCAGCTTCACTGTGGTGACTCCACTGAACTCTGCACATCCTGATGCGCTTGTTCCGAGTAACCCTTTCTGATGTCTCCAGAATCTTCACCGGATGCTCAGTATAAGTCAGGTCCTCCTGGACATCTACTCCATCCAGGGGTGCCTGCTCCTCGGGTACTCGCAAACACCTCTTCAGCTGAGATATATGAAAGACATCATGAACTCCTGAGAGACTGAGAGGTAACTCCAGGCGATAAGCAACTTCGCCTTTCCGCTCTAGCACCTTGAATGGCCCCACATAACGAGGTGCTAACTTCCCTTTGACATTAAATCTGCGGATTCCTCTCATCGGAGACACCTTCAGGTACACATAATCACCGACACTGAAAGTCAGGTCTCTCCGTTTGCCATCTGCATAGCTCTTCTGTCTGCTCTGTGCAATCCTCAGATTTTCTCGCACAGTCTGAACCATCTGCTCTGCATCATCTATGATCTCAGGACCGAAGAGCTGCTTCTCACCAATCTGATCCCAATAGAGAGGAGTCCTGCACTTTCTGCCATACAATGCCTCGAAGGGTGACTTCTTCAGACTGGCCTGATAGCTGTTGTTATATGAAAACTCAGCAAATGACAGGCACTTATCCCAACTAGTACCGTACTGAATAGCACAACCTCTCAGCATATCCTCCAACACTTGGTTGGTTCTCTCTGTCTGCCCATCGGTCTGAGGGTGATAAGCAGTACTGAAGCGCAGCTTCGTATCCAACGAATCATGAAGCTGCTCCCAGAACCGAGAAGTGAACTGAGACCCTCTGTCAGATATGATCTTCTTCGGCACACCATGCAAGCAGACAATCCGAGAGATGTACAACTCCGCAAGTCTGGCACCGGAGTAAGTAGTGTTCACTGGAATGAAGTGAGCAACTTTCGTCAGACGATCCACTACTACCCAAATAGAGTTGTACCCTTTCTGAGTACGAGGCAATCCAACAATGAAGTCCATAGTGATTTCTTCCCATTTCCACTCTGGAATCTTCAAAGGCTGCAATAGACCTGCTGGCCTCTGATGCTCAGCCTTGACACGCTGACAGGTGTCACAAATAGCCACGTACTCTGCCACTGAACGCCTCATACCATACCACCAGAAACGTTCCTTCAGATCATAATACATCTTCGTGCTGCCCGGATGGATAGAGTATGCTGTATCATGGGCCTCACTCAGTATCAACTTCCGAAGATTCTTCACATCTGGCACACAGATCCGGTTCTTGTACCACAAGGTACCCTGATCATCCTCTCTGAAATGAGGAGCCTTGCCCTTCTTGAGCAACTCACGGATCTCCTGCAGCTTCTCATCATCTTTCTGATGCTGCCTGATCTCTGCCTCTAGAGTCGGTACTGCCTCGAATGCTGCACTGGAAGTATGATGCAAGAAGCCCAGACTCAACTGCTCGAACTCCTCGCATAACTCTGGAGACATCTGAAAAGCCACGGCCATGTTGACATAACTTCTTCTGCTCAGAGCATCTGCTACAACATTGGCCTTGCCCGGATGATAGTGAATCTCCAGATCATAGTCCTTGACCAACTCTAACCATCTCCTCTGCCGCATGTTCAGCTCATTCTGCGTGAAAATGTACTTGAGGCTCTTGTGATCAGTGTAGATGTCACACCGCTGCCCATACAAGTAGTGCCTCCAAATCTTCAGAGCATGCACAACTGCGGCTAACTCGAGATCATGAGTAGGATAATTCAGCTCATGCCGGCGTAGCTGCCGTGAAGCATAAGCTATCACTCTGCCCTCCTGCATCAGAACACACCCAAGACCATCCTTCGAAGCATCACAATATACCGTGAACCTCTTCGTCTGGTCTGGCAGAGTCAGGACTGGCGCCGTAGTCAACCTTTTCTTCAGCTCATCAAAGGCCATCTGACGCTCATCAGTCCATACGAAAGCCACATTCTTCTCTAGCAAGGAAGTCAAAGGCTTCGCGATCTTGGAGAAATTCTCAATGAACCTCCGATAATATCCAGCTAAGCCCAAGAAAGATCTGACTTCCTTTACTGTCTGCGGTGTCTCCCACTCGAGCACATCCTTCACCTTACTCGGATCAACAGCAATGCCTCCCTGAGAGATAACATGACCGAGGAATGGAACCTCGTCAATCCAGAACTCGCACTTGCTGAACTTGGCATACAGCTGATGCTCTCTCAATCTCTGCAATACGAGTCTCAAATGCTCCTCATGCTCTTCTTCTGTCTTGGAGAAGATCAGTATATCATCAATGAAAATCACCACAAAGACATCCAGATAATCCATGAAGACCATGTTCATCAGATGCATGAAGAAAGCCGGGGCATTAGTCAGGCCGAAGGACATGACCGTATACTCATATAGCCCGTACTTGCAGGTGAATGCCGTCTTCGGAATATCCCCAGGACGGATTCTCAGCTGAAAATATCCCGAACGAAGATCAATCTTCGAGAATATACGAGCACCTCGAAGCAAATCGAAGAGATCCTCAATACGGGGCAGTGGATGCTTGTTCTTGATAGTGACTGCATTCAGCTCATGATAATCCACACACATCCTCTTCGAGCCATCCTTCTTATCTACTAGCAGCAATGGAAAAGCCCAAGGAGAGAAGCTGCGACGGATATAGCCCTTGGCTAGCAACTCATCAATAGTCTTCTTGACTTCTTCATGCTCTATAGGCGCCATACGGTAGGGCCGCTTTGCAATAGGAGCTGTGCCAGGCAAGAGATCAATACAAAACTCAATGGCGCGTTCAGGCGGCATACCTGGCAGATCATCCGGAAAGACATCCGGGAATTCAGACACCACGCGAATACCGTCCGTGGGTCTAGCCTCCATATGATGAAGAAATCCAGAAGGCTCTGAAGCACTGACTGTCACCTCTTGGCCATCAGATGCTATCAGGTGAACTGAACGATGAGCACAATCAATACGGACTCCCCACTTGGCAAGAGTATCCATTCCCAGAATCACATCGATACCCTTGGTGTCTAGCACCCTCAGATCAGCACTGAGCGTTGCCCCCCTTATGGCTACACTGACTTGGGGGCAAATAATATGGGATCTCAACTCCCCTCCCGGTGAAGAAACTAGCAGACAGTTCTTTAATGCAGTGGTAAAGAAACTATGCTCCTCAACAAATGACTTGGTGATGAAAGAATGAGTAGCACCAGTATCGAAAAGCACTGAAGCTGGATGGGAGTTGACCATGAACGTACCAATAACCACGTTGGGAGCCTCGGCCGCTGACTCGGCCGTCACGTGGTTCACTCTGCCCTGAAGTGGCGCCCTGGGCTGAGCTGGGCGCCCCTGCTGTCCCGCCTGCGCCTTCCGGGGGCAAGCGTTGGCGTAGTGCCCCGGCTGGCCGCAGTGAAAACAGGTGCGAGGAGGTCCCTGAGCCTGCTGTCCGGTAGGAGCTGCCGGACGTGGAGCCTGCGGTGCCGGGGGAGCTGGAGGAGCACGAGCCGGAGGTGCTGGTAACCTCTGGCCCTGACCTGCCTGCTGCTGTCGAGGCGGGTACTGCTGCGGTGGCCTCTGCTGGTACTGCTGAGGAGGCCGGTACTGGGGCTGGTACTGCTGGGGCTGCTGGAGTCGAGGACGAGTGTTGCTGCCGGAAGCAACGGGGACAACCTTCCTCTTCTTGTCCTCCATCTCTAAGTGCTTACGCTCAGTGTTGAGCGCACTGTCAACCAGATGGTTGAAATCGTCGAAGCGGAGGTTGAGCAGCGCGTACTGGAGGTAGTCCTCAAGACCCTCCATGAAGTGCTCCTGCTTCTTGCGGTCATCCGCAACCTCGGCAGGGGCGTAGCGAGCCAGCTAAAGAAAGCGATCACGATACTCCGTGACCGACATAGTCCCCTGAATTCACAAAGACAGATAGATATCGGAAAATTAACTCAGGATTCATAAGGATAGAACAAGGGGCATAAGCTCAAAAGAAAACGCTGAATGATTATACTTAGGATTACCTGCTTCAGTGCAAGGAACTCCTTCTGCTTCATCTTCATAACGCCCGCGGGGACGTTGTGGCTACGGAAACGCTCCCTGAACTGGAGCCAAGTGAGAGCCTCGCGGTCGTGAACTGGGTGGGACTCCCACCAGTCCAAAGCTGCACCTCGCAGCTGTCCTGCTGCGTACAAGACGCGCTCACGGTCATCGCACTGGGCGATGTCCAGCTGACGCTCCACTGCACGGAGCCAGTCGTCAGCCTGAAGAGGGTCGGACGTGTGAGAGAACGTCGGCGGGTGACCCCTCAGGAACTCAGCACGCCTGTCGCGAGGCTGCGGCGGTGGAGGAGGCGGAGGCTGAGTGTGAGCGTGCTGAAGAGCCTGAACAGTGTTGTTCAGGGTAGCCATCATCTGCATCTGGAGCTGGAAGTACTGCTCCAGAGTCAAGGGTGGAGGCATCGGGATCCCAGTACCCTAGTTGTTCTGACCCTGCTGCTGGCCAGAACCTGAACCGGTGCTCCTGGTGTTCACCATCTGATTTGAACAAAAGATTTCACGAGTAAGGATATTGCAGGAATAAACTCAGATGGATATGATAACTCTTTGCGGAAAAAGACTCAGCCATGATAAAGTAGACAGGATAGAGTTGATTGTTTTACCCCCAACGATCTAACTCATTTTATTAATTAGTTAACTTTAACATCTGAGTGATTTTCTTTAAGCAAATTTAAACTACTAAGCTATGCAATCATTCAAAGATCCAAATCAAACATGTAGCATAATAACAAGCAGACAATTTTCACGACTTAGCCGAGTTTAGCAAAAGACTCGACTAACACAACGCGTCGCAGAACGTGCTATCGTATTATTATTAAAAAGGTCACCTAGCTATGCTCATGGTGGTCAGATGACTGATTCAGGCCAAAATCTACGAAACTATTCTTCAGAGAGAGAAATCAAGGCAAGAAGGGTAAAAAGTCAAAGAAGTCAAGGGGTATAATAGTAAAATAGTTTCAGCAGACAAGGATTGGTGAGAAGAAGTCCTAAAACTCGACCAGTTCTATCTAGGCTTCGTCCTACAGTCGATATGGCTTTGATACCACTCTGTAACACCCGGTTTATAAAAGAGCATAAACCGAGCAATCATATACGTGCCAGGATCAAGTCACACGTATATACAACAGAATGAACAGTATATCATAGCACATATCACGTAAAAAGATATAATAAAGCGAATACGAATGTTATTTATTACAAAAATGACAAAATGTCTGATACAGCGGAAGCGAAGTACAAAATACGATAAAGCTCTCCGAAGCTGAAGCAGGGCGCCACAGGGACGTCGACTGGGAGACGAAGCACCTAGAAGTCCTCGTAGTCCTGGTAGCGCTGAGCGAACTCCCTCGCGTCGGCAGGAACTGAGCAGCAGTAGCGTAGCCAAGAGGAAAAAGTAGAAAAGAGGCAAGGGTGAGTACACAACTTGTACTCAACAAGTATAACACAAACTATGAGGCTCTAGGCTGGCTGACTCAACTGCATTAGCTTTTAAGTGTTGGCAAAATTTTATTAAAGTTATTTACTACGAGTTGATGAATTACCATTAACCCAGTTACATAGTAATTAATCAAAATTAAATTATACTACTACTGAGAACCAAACCACGACCAAGCCACCAAGATAACCCCGAGAAGCACCTCCCTCGTCGGAAGGAGATAACTTCACTAATCAAAAGGAGGATCTGGGCCGCTCGTAACCGTGAGCACGGCTAGTATACCAGTTTTACACTCTGCAGAGGTTGCACATCTTTACCCACAAGTCGTGAGCTACGCCAGTTGTTCATCACACTTCCTTAGGTGAGATGACTAGCAAACTCACTACGAGGCCGTTACAAAGGACACATTGGCAAGGTGTAACCGCTAAGGAATCAGGCTCCGCAACGATGGTAACCACCTCGAGGGGGTACAAGACACACAGACCAGCCTCGTAGCCTGGCCACCATTGAAGCTCACCACCCCCCATGCCCCGTCGGTAAGTTACTCCCGAACCAAAATGGCCTAATTAGTAAGCCAAGACCGTCCCATTCCAGTCTTGTGGTAGCGCTGTTGTCCCAGGTTGTCGCTCTATGAACCGGTCCTTATGGAGAGTGGCCAACCAAGCACTAAGCACCGTGCTGGCCCCCTAAACCATGTTTCTAACAAAAGCCAATTTTAACGAGACGTGAGCCACTCAAGCCACACAGAGTGCCACTCTCAGAATTAAGTTCAAGTAAACCATTAGTCAAATTAATTAAAAAGGACCAGTGTGTGTTATAGCGCAGCAACCTAGCACAACTAACCAAAATGCAACCCAAAGGTATATATAAAGGATATAAACTGGCTAGGAAATCCTTAAAGGCATACAGTATTAAAATGCAGTATGAAATTGTATTTAAAGGTGATAGGTTGTTCATGTTATACTTGCCTTCCTCGTACTGCTCTGGCTGCTGCTCAAAGTGCTCCGAAGACGGCTGCTCCGGGTACTGGTACTGGGGCTCCTCAGAAGGATCAACGTCTACTCACGAACACATGGCCAAAACAATGCACGACAATAAGCATACAAGCAAATACTAACAAAAACTAAGAAACAGTACATCAATACATAAAAACAGTGCACAAAACTACTCTAGAACTATTCTACGCGTTACAACGATCGCGTGGACATAAAGAACGCTAAAAACGGAGCTAAAACGCATAAACTAGGCCTAAAACAAGTTCTAGGGGCTTATTTGTAAGAAAACTGAAGTTCCAGGGACTTTTCTGCTAAAACCGAGGGCTAAAACATAATTAAACTAAAGATCTAGGGTCCAACGTGCAAAAACTACAACTCTGGACCGCGGGTTCGATATTTAGAAAGATCAGGGGCTTAAGTGCTAAAAACAGGGCCTCTGCGTAAATATTTTTACACTAAATAGGACTGCGGGTTGAATCAGTAAAAGGCCGAGGGTTCTTTAGCAAAATTCCAAGGCCGAACCGTTACTTTTGATTCTGGGCGCTCGGATCTGGATCGGGTGGCTCAGATCTAAACAGCTGGGGTTCTAATCTCGGCCGTTGGTTTCGGATCTGGCGGCCAAGAACGGCTGGGGGCGCGGGCGGCGGCGCTGGGTCGCCGGAGCTCTGCTCCCGCGGCGGCGCTGCACCGGAGAAGACCGATCTCGGCCTTCCCGGGTTGGATTCGAGCGGGTCCGGGGCCTAGAAGCACCTATGCGGCACGCGTAAGCCACTGGTGGGCTCTGCGAGGTGAGATGGGGACCGGACATGGCTGCGCGACGGTGGGGCGGCTCGGCGCGGCGAGGTCTCGCCGGCGCAAGCTCGAGCGGCCACTGGGGGTGCATTACGGCTAAAACATCGGGCGCAAAAGCATGGTGAGGAACTGGGGGTGCTCACCGAGCTGTGTAATGAAGGAGGTGGCCGGCGTAGGGTGCTCGGCGGCGTCGTCCGGCGGTGGCGCGCCGGTGGAGCTCGCGGAGGGAGGTCGAACCGGGGTCGGTGTGGGTCGCAGCGGAGGGAAACGGCTCGGGGAAGACCCGAGCGTCGAGGCGGAGCCGGCGCGCTGCTCGGCCGGGGCTCCGGCGTGGTGGAGGGGCGTGGCCGCGGTGGCGCGGCTCTGCTCCGGGCGGAGAAAACGCGGAGGCGGCGCTAGGGTTTGGGTGGGGGCGGTGGCGGCGCTGCGAGGCGAGACTGGGGGTTTGGAGGGGAGTGGGCGAAACTTATAAGGCGGCGGGGCGCATTGGCGTGCGCGCCTGGGTGGGAAGGCCGGCGATTTCCTCGGCGAGGATCGCGGCTTCGGTTGCGCGAGGGAGGGAGACGAGCCCGACAGCGGGGCCCGGGCTGTCAGCGGCTGGCGAGCACACGCGGGCGCCGACGCCTTGGGCCCAGGTGGCAGGGAGCGTGCGTGGCTGAGGCGAGCGGGGGTCGCGTCGCTGGCGGGTGGGCCTGAGGCCAAGCACCAAGCGGGAGCGGGGCGCCGAGCGCGGAGCTGGGCGTGCTGGGCCGGACGCGGAAAGAGCTGGGCCGAGATGTGGGCCGTGCGGGGTGAGGTAGAGTGAGGGGGACGCGGGCTGGGCTGGATTGGTGGGTTGGGTTTGGCTTTGGTTTGGGCTGGGTTCTTTTCTAGTTTCTCCTTCTCTTCTATTTCTAATTCTAACTCAAACCAAACTAGATGAATTCAAATTAAATTTTGAATTCCACAACCTAAAGCACACAAGCAAAAATAAAAACATCCAGCATGAATGCAACTTTAAGAGTAGATCTATGATAGATTTTAATTACTTGTGAAACAAAAACTAGATTAAATGCAAGACTAACACAATAAACCTTAGAAAATTAAATAAAGCCAATTAAATTTATTAATAAATGCTGAAATTTAAATTAGGGTGTTACATGTATCCTTTGTTATTCATGAAAGAGAGCGTCATCACGACTCGCAAACAACAACTCTCGGCGCATCACCACCCCTAACTCTAGGGTTTCATCCAAGTAAGTGCCATGCTGCCCTGATCGCCTCTTGCGATCAGGGCAGTATTATTCTTGCTTTTACCTTGGTATTACTCGTACTGAAGCATTTTTTATGGCGAGTAGTACTAGTTATCATGATGTTCGTAGCATGGCTTTTAGTAGATCCATTGTGCTTTGTTGCTCATCATCTATGAACACCATGTTGTCTCTGTGCAATCATGTTTCAATCTCTTGCTAGTTCTTATCGCATAGAATTAGTCGCACAGGGGCAACACCCTGCTTCTTTCATGTTTAGTAGATCTGATCTGTTATGGTTTGCTCTTATCTTAAGAGTTAGCATAATATCTGCTAGGTTAGGCCTTGCAAACGGATTGGATGATCCGGTGGCGTAATAGATGCTTTGTCTTAGCCTTGATAGGGATTGTTCCGGGAATCGGCTCTTGCTAGTTCTTAGGCCTCTGTTTTAGGTTGTGGTTTAGTTGTCTGTTACGTTCGCTAGGCCTAGTCACGTGTAGGATGTTCCGATCTAGCAGTGAAGCTGTTACCATCGTGGGTTAGATCAATTAGATTTGATTGAAGCAGTTTTATAATGATTTGCTCTATTTATCATATCCGGATACAATCAGATCCCGTCTGACACCGGGACTCGATCGGCTCTTCAAAGCCGATGCAAGAGTCGTCCCGGGGAGCCGACCACGGCTCGAACTTACGTTTACACGTGTCTTTGTATACAGGAAACTGTTCAGAGCACGTCTGCACCCTCCTGATCGGGTATAGGTCAGGTGGCACACCCGGTTTCTACACCTTCTCCGGGCGCGTGACGGAAATTGCGGGCCGTCGACGAGGGAGCAGTGCCTCTAGCGCCCTAGCAACCTCCCGGCTCTTCGTGTTGCCCGTCGTTGCTCGCCGGTGGGTTTCGGTCGACAACACATTCTGGCACGCCTGGTGGGACACTCGGCAACAACATCCATCGCAATGATGACCGGAGCTCAAGATCAAGAACCCACTCCCAAGCCCGTCACATATGAAGAGCTTCCTCCTGAACACAAGAAGAAGTATGACGAGATCAAAGCTCTGCTGGAAGCCGATCTCATCGGCTCTTTTGAGAGGACTCGCAACCTTGGCATCAAGTGGAAGGGGTTCTCACCAGAAGGCGCTCTTGACAATGTGGATCTGTCTGTACCATCTGAAGAACGCACCAGAGCCCTGCGTCAGGAGATGAACTACATGGTGGCCCATGCGCTTCATCGGCACTCTCAGAGCCTGATGAACGAGCTTGAGCGCATGGCGCACCACATCATCCAGGAGATAATCAAGAATCAGTACTCTCCATCGGGGCCAACCCTGGGGAGTCACACAGAGGAAGCTGCACTGCATTCTAGACCGCAACTGCCATTCTCATTTGCAGCTCCAAGACCACACAGTTCGCCGATCTACGTCGTCCACAAGATTGGCGGTGATCCTGGAGAAGGCCAATTCCTCACCGAGCCACCTAAGGAGATTCCGCACGGCTACACGTGCGCCTACATCCCTGACAGCGTCAGTCCAGCACGCTCAGTGCAGATGGTGAACCCAGGAGCTCCTGGAGCAGATGCAGAAAAACAAGCGTGGCTGGCAAAGTACGCTACTGGGCCGAGTGCCGAGCCCTCGGCCCTAGGAGTTCTTAGTGTGGAGCAGGTCAGTGCAATACTCAGAGACCAATTCGGCATCCTGCCCAAGAGAAAAACGATCGGCTATGCCAAGCCGTATCCAAGCGACTATGACTTGATCCCACTGCCACCCAAGTACCGGCTTCCTGAGTTCACCAAGTTCAACGGGTCGGAGGGAGCCAGCTCCATCGAGCATGTGAGCCGATACTTAACGCAGCTTGGGATGATCTCAGTGTCGGATCCATTGAGGGTCCGGTTCTTCGGCCAATCCCTTACAGGCCCAGCCTTTGGATGGTATGCGTCGCTAGCTCCGGATTCGATTCGGACATGGAGGCAGCTTGAAGATCAATTCCATACCCAATACTACTCGGAAGCTGTAGAAGCCGGAATTGCCGACCTCGCTCAAGTCAGGCAGAAGCGAGGAGAGTCCATGTCAGAGTACATACAGCGCTTCAGGGAGGTCAAGAACCGATGCTACTCGTCACGCATCACAGAGAAAGAGGCAGTCGATCTTGCCGTCCTGGGACTCGCTAAGCCGATCAAGGATGCGGCTTTCCAGTTGGAGTTCACATCTCTGGCTCACCTTGTGCAGAAGCTTACCGCGTATGAGCATTATCATCCTGAGTTGTACCAGGACAAGTTCAAGTGCCATGTAAACATGGCACAAGCTGAAGAATCTGACGACTCGGGTGAAGAGCAAGAAGTAGCCGTGGCAGAGTGGACCCGGGGGGCAAATCCTGTCCCATGCAAGTGGATCAAGCAGCAGGGGCTTGTGAAGGGCTTCGACTTCGACGTAACCAAAACAGAGCAGATATTCGACCTGCTCCTCAAAGAAAAACAGCTGAAGCTCCCAGAAAATCACAAGCTGCCGACGGCACAAGAGTTGCAGGGAAGGCTATACTGCAAGTGGCACAACTCGTTTACTCATGCCACTGGTGAATGCAAGCAGTTGCGTCACCAGATCCAATCGGCTATCGAGCAAGGCTGATTAATCCTGGCTCAGCACACTATGAAGGTGGACACGAAGCCCTTCCCACAAGCTAACGTGGTGGAACTGTCAGACTTCAGGTCCAAGGGCCAGGACTTGGCATTCCACATCAACATGGTGGGACCTATACGCCGCCATGACAAGCAGAGGAGAGAGGCCGCTTCTAGCAAGCGGCCGCAGAAGGAACATGAGTTGGAACAGCAGCATGTGACCGAAGAGCAAGTGCGTCACATCCGCAATCAAATTCCAGCTTCTAATCGGCTTCTGGAGAAATACCAGTACCAATACAACCTGCGCCGCCGACGCGAATCGGAAGAAGACGAGTACGAGCACCGCACGGGAAGGACGTTGGGAAGGCGCCAGGCTATACGCGACCACTAGCACTGCCCGTTCTTCAGGTACTGTTGGAACTCTGGCATGAGCCGATTACCTACTATAGATGATTGCTTGGAGTGCAGGCCTCAAGGGCACCAACAGGACAAGACATCGGTGTTCCGGCGTTTGGGGCCCAGGACACGTTAGGACAATCATGTGAGGCGACCATCCAGAGGAGATTCCGAGCCAGAGGAAGAAGATAGGTACCATCGCCCATGGTGGTGTCCTGACGGGCTCAATCGGTCGCAGAAGCGCAGAATACAGCGCTCGCGCAACCTCGAAGACGCAGAAGCAAAGTATCTTGACGTGCTGAGGAAAGCGCGTCCGGATCTCGCGGAGCAAGTTAGGTGACCGCAGAGGGAAGGAAGGCGCCCCCCGAGGATGGAGTGGCGCCCCAAGCAGTCAAAAGCCGATGAGAAGCCATCGGCTGACGTGAACATGGTGTTCGTGCTCCCGTCGGAGTTTCGAGCACCCCAACCGGAGGAATTGGCCATCGCACAGCTGGATCTCGACCCACGGCCAATCATTTTCGAGAAGCCCAAGGAGAAGAGCTACAAACACCTGAAGGGGTTATATCTCAAGGGCTTCATTGATGGCAAACCTATGAACAGGTTGTTGGTCGACACTAGTGCCGCAGTTAACCTGATGCCATATTCTGTGCTGCGCCGATTGGGTCGTTCTTCTGCCGATTTGATCAAGACCAATGTGATGCTCAACGACTTTAATGGACAGCCATCAGAGGCGATGGGGGTTCTTAATGTGGAACTGACAGTGGGCCGCAAGACTGTGCCGACATCATTCTTCATCGTTAACAGCAAGAGCACATACACGGTGCTGCTTGGAAGAGACTGGATTCATGCCAACTGTTGTATCCCTTCCACAATGCACCAGTACCTCATCCAATGGGATGGCGATGAAGTAGAGGTGGTCCCTGCAGATGATTCAAGCGAGGTCTCGGTCGCGGATATGAACGCCTGGGATGCGGAAGGACAAGAGCCGATTTCCGGGCTCGCCCTGGAAGACTGTGATCGGATTGAGGCGACAAAAAACGGATTGAGGCTGGTCTTATCCACTGGCCTCACAGAATAAATGCACCCTGGCTAGCCACGGGGTGTAAGGGAAATAGAGAGGCCGGTCCCGGCGATCGGCCCCGAAAAATAGAAAAATTCTGTTTTTGGTCGGAATTGTTACATCGTGTATATGTGATGGCCTCCTCTAGCAGTTGGCTATCTGTTGACTATTTGGCTCGGAGAAATAATAGAAGTATAGAAGCGGCCAGCCCGTGCGGTTGGCCAAATAATTTTTCTTGTCATCTCCCTGTGTTTGCTGCTGACATTGTGGATAGCGAAGATTCGCTCGCATTCGCGGTCGATTTTTTAGATGACGGCAAACTCGGATACGGATTCACATCAGCTGATGATTTGGAAGAGGTTGACATCGGTCCTGGGGATAAGCCACGGCCGATATTTATCAGAAGTAAGTTGGATCCGGTTTTGCGAGAGGAGATGATCACATTGCTAAAAGAATACCGGGATTGCTTTGCATGGGACTACACGGAGATGCCTGGATTGGATAGAAGCATAGTCGAGCATCGGCTCCCGCTCAAGAAAGGGTTTCGGCCGTTTCAGCAACGAGCACGTCAGATGAAGGCCGAAGTCCTAGAAGAAGTTAAGAAAGAGGTGGAGAAGATGCTGGATGCTGGGTTCATCAGGCCGTGCCAGTATGCAGAATGGATCTCCAGTGTGGTGCCGGTACAAAAGAAAGATGGCCGATGGCGTGTCTGCGTCGATTTTAGAGATCTCAACAGGGCAACTCCGAAGGATGAATACCCAATGCCTGTTGCAGAGACGTTGATCAACGTCGCTGCTGGCCACAAAATGATGAGTTTCATGGATGGCAACGCCGGTTACAACCAGATCTTCATGGCCCCAGAGGATGTGAACAAGATTGCGTTCAGAGTACCAGGTGCAGCTGGCTTGTTCGAGTACTTGGTTATGACTTTCGGACTGAAAAAATGCCGGTGCAACGTACCAACGTGCTATGAATTACATTTTTCATGATCTCATCGGCAAGCTGGTAGAGATTTATATTGATGACGTTGTGGTCAAGTCCAAGTCAGCTGCAGGGCATTTTGATGATTTGCGCCAAGTTTTAGAGCGGACTCGAAGGTTTGGGCTCAAAATGAACCCAAAGAAGTGTGCCTTCGGTGTATCGGCCGGTCAATTTCTGGGATTCCTAGTGCATGAAAGGGGAATCGAGATCGGCCTAAAAAGTCAAGAAGCCGTAAAGATGATGAAGCCACCTACTACAAAGAAGGAGTTACAGAAACTCATCGGTAAAATTAACTTTGTCAGGCGATTTATTTCTAATCTGTCCGGACGTATTGAGCCGTTTATGGGTTTAGTAAAGATCAAATCCGATGATGAGTTTCGCTGGGGGGCAGAACAGCAGCAAGCTTTCGATGAAATCAAAGAATATTTGTCAAAGCCTCCAGTATTGGTTCCTCCTCAGCAAGATAGGCCGTTCTATGTGTACCTATCCGTTGGTGACACTTCCATTGCTTCGGTGCTAGTCCAGAAGCATGATGGCCAAGAGAGGGTGGTTTTCTACCTCAGCAGACGCATGTTAGACGCCAAGACCAGGTATCCTGAAATCAAGAAGCTTTGCCTTTGCTTATACTTTACATGTACAAAGCTTCGCCATATTTTGCTCTCGGCGGAAACAGTTGTCATATGCAAATCAGATGTCATAAAACATATGCTGTCGGCCCCTGTCCTTAAGGGCCGGCTCGGAAAATGGATGTTTGCATTGTCAGAGTTCGATATCCGATACCAGCCTGCGAAAGCAGTCAAGGGACAAGCACTGGCGGATCTTGTTGCAGATAGGATCAGCGTTGATATTGCTGCGTTGTTTATTCGTGCTTGGGCTATGTTCTTTGACGGATCGGCTTGTGATGATGGGTGCGGTGTGGGAATTCTGCTGGTGTCACCTCGAGGGGCGACTTATTCCTTCTCCATCAGAATGACTGCCCCGTGCACCAATAATCTGGTGGAGTATGAAGCCATTCGCAAAGGGATGGAATTGCTTCTCGAAGCCGGTGCAGAAGCAGTGGAAATTTTTGGAGATTCGAAGCTGGTGATCTCTCAGCTCACGGAGGAATATAGGTGTGAGAGCGAGGCTCTTTTCCCGATATGGATGCAATGCCGTGAGTTGATGTCACGATTCAGGTACATCAATTTCCACTGGATACGCAGGACTCTGAACAATGAAGCCAATGATTTAGCACAGATGGCTTCTGGCTACAAGGAGACAGCCGATGGAGTCGAGGTGGAGGTCCAGTTTCTAGAACCCGGAGACTGGAGAGCCGATATCTTCAATTACTTGAAGGATTCGGCTCGGAGGGCACCCAGAAGGATAAGACTCAAGGCCATGAAGTATGTTCTGATAGGGGACGATATGTTCTACAGGACCTTGGAAGGACTATTACTTAAATGTCTGGGACCGTCAGAGTCAAATCGGCTATTGCATGAGGTTCATGAAGGAGCCTGCGGTACGCACCAATCGGCTCATAAGATGAAATGGCTGATTAGGCGATCGGGTTATTACTGGCCCACTATGCTTGAAGATTGTTTCAAATATTACAAGGGATGTCAAGCATGTCAGAGGTTTGGAAAAATTCAGATAGTGCCAGCATCAGTGATGAATCCTATCATTAAACCCTGGCCATTCAGAGGATGGGGCATGGACATGATTGGACAGATCAACCCATCGTCTAGCAAGGGTCACCAATGGGTCTTGGCTGCCACGGATTATTTTACAAAGTGGGTAGAAGCAGTGCCTATGAGGTCAGTAGCATCGAGAGATGTGATCAGCTTCGTCAAGGAACACATCATTTATAGATTTGGGATCCCTCAGACCATTACGACCGATGGAGGATCGGTCTTTATATCAGAGGAGTTCAGAAAGTTTGCCGATGACATGGGCATTAAGCTGATCAGATCATCTCCGTATTATGCCCAAGCTAATGGACAAGCTGAAGCATCCAACCAGAGCCTTATCAAGCTCATAAAGAGAAAGATTGATGAATACCCTAGGCGTTGGCATGAGGTGTTATCAGAAACTTTGTGGGCATATCGTATTTCGTGTCATGGGTCTACCAAGACGTCGCCGTACCATCTAGTCTACGGCCAGGATGCTGTGCTACCATGGGAAATCACGGCCGGATCGAGGCGTGTTGAGTTTCAGAATGATCTATCTGCTGAACAATATGCAGCCTTGATGAACGATAATGTGGAGGACTTGACAGAGCTAAGGCTTTGGTCACTGGAAAAAATCAAAGAGAACAAAGCTAAAGTTGCCCGTGCATACAACAAGAAGGTCAAGCCTAAAGATTTCCGAGTTGGAGATTTGGTTTGGGAGGCAGTATTGCCATTGGGAACTAAAGACAAAAAGTTTGGTAAGTGGTCTCCAACTTGGCATGGGCCGTACAAGGTTGATCAGGTTTTGCCTGGGAACGCATACATGCTCGAGGAATTGGACAGTGTCATGTTTCCTGTTGCTGTCAATGGTCAGCATCTTAAGAAGTATTTCCCGAGCATGTGGGAAGGCGAGTAACGAAAAGCCGATGAGATCCATCTGGCTGCAGTGTAATAGGCCAACACATTGAGTTGGCCACGCAAAAAAAAAGAATCATGAAAGGCCAACACGTTGAGTTGGCCAGTAAAAAAAAAAGAAATCATCATGACAGGCCAACACTTTGAGTTGGCTAGTGAAATATATGAAAAGCGAACAGCCGATGTACGACCATCGACTTAAGATGTTCTTGAAAGAACAGTTGCAAGTCTCAAAGTTAACAGGCAGTACTAATTCTATCTTGAGCATGTCTACTGTTTCAGGAATTCTTCTATGGCATGGATGGCTTCAGTACGGACGGCATCTGCTCGTGCTATAATTGCTTCGTCATCCTTGTCATCGCCTGTGACTATCTGCCGACTCAAGGTGCTGATTTCTGGAAACTCTGCTTGTATCTGCTTGGTTATTTCCTGGGTTTCTTGCTTGGAGTTTGCAATGGAGGTTTCCTCGGCCTGGATGAGTTCTTTGGTGGTGCGGACCTTTGCTTCGAGTTCCGCCAGTTCTTTCTTCAGGAGGTCGAGTCGGTTCATGTTGGCAGACACATCAGCTTTGGTATCTAGAGTTGCTTTCTTCTGGTTGAGGGCCTTGCATTTTTGGGTAATGTCAGCTTTCAGAGAAGTTTGAGAGCGACGTGCTTCCATCCTTCGTTGTGCTTTACTGACTTCTATCCGAAAGAATGGGAGGTTGCTGGCTGACCAGAGCTTGATTTGCAATGGTTTCGGGAGTTGGGGGTCTATTTGCTCAAAGATGTTCTTTATATTGCTGGAATCATCGACCAGAGTGGTAATTGGAGCAGATAGAAAATCCTTGATGAGTCGAAGCTGATGTGACAAGTTAGCCGATTGCTGCAGAGGTAATGCTTTTGCTCCAGGGACAATCAGACCCATGGATGCTGGGTCGAAGGAAAGTAAACCTGAAATGTCAAAGCTCTGTGGATATTTCTGGAGTTAGAACAATATACATTTATGAAGTTATCAGTTGGTTCAGAATTGGTTTTATGATGTTACCTGTTCTGAATAAGAAGTGTTGGTCGGTTCGGGAGCGATCGTCCTATCAAAGCTGGTGTTAGCGTCAAGAGCTTCGACCGTATCAGCTTGTTCCTCGCTTGCATCCGTCAGTGCATCAGGAGTTACAGCCGTCTCATGTTGATCCAGGCCTTCTACATTGGAGGTTTCTTCGGCTGCATCCTGGGAATAGAATTACAGTCAACCAAGTACATGTGTATGAAATAAAGGAGAGTTCTTGGGTGATGAGTTACCTGGTTGGTGTTGGACTCTGATGGACTTGGAGGGGATGGTACTGGTTTCTTGATCACTCGCCTTGTGATCATCTTCCTTTTCTTGGTCAAGACTCGGGGGGCAGCTACTGCAGAGGTTTGTCTTCGCTTGGAAGCCGACTGAAGTGAGTCTGGCTGAACAGACATTATCACTTTGTTCATTGGTGGTGATCCTTTGCAGAAAAGCACATCAGGAGCAGTTGGAAGAAAGTGAAATGGTTCCCCAGTGCTGGTCATGGGTTCTGGGCCATCTTGTTGCTGCTGACAGGATGAGCAGGATAAGCCGAGAGAAAGGAGTAGAGGACTTAGGAGGAATAAAATGCATAAGTTCAGTACCTCTTCATCGAGGATTACATATTCAGGATCGATTTGCTGCAGTCGAGGACCTAGAGCTTTTCTGAAAACATGAGTTTTCCACATGTTCCACCAAGTATAGAAGCCGATTGATGAGGGGGTGAAACACAAATCGGCTGGTATTGAAATGTGGAGATTGTCAAACATGCTGTAGCATCTCGAACTAGTAAGACCGTCAGGCAGATCGGCTCTGCTCTCCACCAAGTGGTGAATATGGAAGTGGGGAGGGACCTGTCCTAGGCCAAATTGCCGAGCTGCTATGACTGGCTGATAAGATTCATAGCCTGGCTTCATAATTCTATTAGAGGTGCTGATGCCAACAGGAAGGAAGCTAGGACGAATCATCAAAGAATACAGATACCGAGTGCTGTCGTCATCGGCAAAGTTGTCTAGTCTGAAGGCAGTTGGGTTCTCAAAGGATTCAGATTTAGTGAACGGAAGGTAGAGAGGATTATCTAGTCCTTTGTAGAAGACTCTGAACCAGTTTGCTGCATCTACTGAATTCAGTTTACTGCTAGGAAGACTGAATAAAGCTTGGCCATAGCTTGTGCATCTAATTGGTTTGCCACTTTCATCAGGGAAAGAGTTCTTGGTCAGGCCTTGGAAGTTGGGAATATGATGCTGGAAGTACAGTTGTGCCCACAACTGAATGAACCACCAAGGGCCTCCAGTTCTCAGTTTTTTGTGGTTGAGCAGATTGGATGTCATTAAATGGAGATATCTATATGTTTCTCCGAGAAAAAGTTTGCCTAGGCCGGTGTGATTACCATGGGCCAGGTGATAGACCAAGGGGAGATAGTTCTTAGTTGGAGCTAAGGAAGGGCCACAGAAGATGAAGTGCTCTAGCCAAAGATTTAAGAAGGCTGTGTGTTCCTTCTCAGTCACTGGACCTTTTGTTTTCATGTGCTGATTCATGTAAGTACCCCAATTTGTGCAGTTGACTTTGGAAGAAAGCTTGAAGGGGACTTCTGCCATTTTGTGAGCAGCAGGATTGGGGGAGTTAATATCTAGTCCGGTGATCATGACAACATCTAGCAGAGTGGGAGTCATGGGTCCATGACCAAAAAGGAAACAATTCAGAGCATTAGACCAGAAATAGCCGATGGTTTTCAGAAGATTTTCATCTTTGTCAAGGGGTGACAGTGATAAGCTAAGTGCATCGGCTATGTTTAAATCTTACCACAAGGGCATGTAAGCTTTTGCTACTCTGTTGTACCATGTTATCCAGCTTTCAGGTGGATTAGGCCAGGCTCTTAAGCAGTCGGCCCAGAGGTTCAAATCGATGTTTTGACTCACAAAAGGAATCCTATTTGCTTCACAAGAGATCAAATCTGTGGGGGTTTCATGGGTTTGTGGAACAAGACAGAAAGATTTTGGATTAGAAGGATACGACAAAAGGATGTCTGATACCTGAAGTTCAGAAGTTCAGAAATATGCGTATGGTGTCATGTTTCAGAGTTTCAGTTTCAGAAACTTGGTAAGCTGAAGAAAACTGAAAGATTAGGCCGTATATTACCTTCAGGCCGAGGATTGCCGCATCGTGGACTGCAGAGTTTGTCGTTTGAGCTGTAGAATCTGCCATGGTCAGATCTGTTGACTTAGGGTTTGATTGCTGGAGATTCTGGTTCGAATTCCGGCTGCCTGGATAATTCTTGCTCGGATTTGTAGAGCTTGGTTTTCGAATTACACTCGAGTTTGAGGGTTCGTCAAGTTCGGTTCAGATTGGAAGTGTTATTCTTCTGCGAGTTGCTTCTAGTTTGAATTTCGTCGGCTCTTAGATATTTATGGAAGCCCGATGCGTTGCCATCGGCTTTTTGGAAAATAAACGAAGACACGAAATTGGGGAAACTTGATTTCATTAAAAGGAAGGTTCATTACAAGGAAAGCCGATTTTACAAAGGAATCAATCCTTTGGCTTTTTGATTCTACTCCTACGATACTACTACTACTGTTCGTAGGTACCTAGTACCTACAACGCTTGGGGCTTCGGGCTGGCACATCCCCGCTGCCGTCGTCGTCGCCGTCGTCGCTGCTGAAGGCGCTGCTGCCGCCTTCAGACCCAGAGTTGCTCCAGCCGCCGTCGTCGCCGCTGACCTCCTCTTCGCTGTCCTCCTCGGAGGACCCGAGGAACCGAAAGGACTTTCCGCCCATCGGCTCGTCGTCATCGGAGGGGGAGTCAATCTCCTCTTCCGAGGAAGAGTCGACTCCGTCCGAAGAGGGGACTTCTTCTTCGTTCTTCTCCGATTCCTCTTGGAACAGGAGCCGGAGGTCTTCTCCTTCAGTCATGGGCTCGTCCTCCTCGGAGGCGACCCCGAAATCGAACTCCTCTGCATCCCAGTGCAGAGGAGCCAGCGCCTCATAGGCTGCTGTCGGGTCCCACTCGGGGGTCGGCTCTCGGCTCTCTGGGATAGAGTCGATGGAGGAGGCCGAGAGGGAAGAAGAAGAAGGGGGAGAGGAGGAGGAAGAAGAGGAGTCTCCAAAAGAGTTGGAGCCGGAAGAAGAAGAAATCGCCATTGCTGGTGGTGAAGGATTGGGGTTTCTGCGCTACTGGTTTTGGGAAGAAGAAGGAGTTTTGCTGTGGAGAAGAGACGATTCGGGTGAGATTAAATAGTAAAAAGGTGGAAGACGGATCGGCAGTTTTCACGTTCTACGAGGAGCCAGTTGCAGAGACGTTGCGTCTTCCTTGGTGGTTGCAATGTGGTTAAGGAACATTAACGGGAAGATGAAGCGACGGATTGGTTTTGGAATTATCATTGCCAAAACCAGGGGGCATGTGTTATCGCCATAAATTAACAGGGTTAATTTATGGGCCGAAATCAAGATGGGCTTAAAGCAAAAGATGAGGAAGGCTTGTAAATCGGCTCCTGCGTGAGCGTCTGGGCCACATTGGCCGTGTATCATTAGATTTAGTTTAAAGTTAGAGATAGAGTCCAATCGGGACAAGATTAGTTTAGATTGTTTCCCAAGTCTCCGGACTATAAATATGTATCCTTTGTTATTCATGAAAGAGAGCATCATCACGACTCGCAAACAACAACTCTCGGCGCATCGCCACCCCTAACTCTAGGGTTTCATCCAAGTAAGTGCCATGCTGCCCTGATCGCCTCTTGCGATCAGGGCAGTATTGTTCTTGCTTTTACCTTGGTATTACTCGTACTGAAGCGTTTTTGATGGCAAGTAGTACTAGTTATCATGATGTTCGTAGCATGGCTTTTAGTAGATCCATTGTGCTTTGTTGCTCATCATCTACGAACACCATGTTGTCTCTGTGCAATCATGTTTCAATCTCTTGCTAGTTCTTATCGCATAGAATTAGTCGCACAGGGGCAACACCCTGCTTCTTTCATGTTTAGTAGATCCGATCTGTTATGGTTTGCTCTTATCTTAAGAGTTAGCATAATATCTGCTAGGTTAGGCCTTGCAAACGGATTGGATGATCCGGTGGCGTAATAGATGCTTTGTCTTAGCCTTGATAGGGATTTGTTCCGGGAATCGGCTCTTGCTAGTTCTTAGGCCTCTGTTTTAGGTTGCGGTTTAGTTGTCTGTTACGTTCGCTAGGCCTAGTCACAGTGTAGGATGTTCCGATCTAGCAGTGAAGCTGTTACCATCGTGGGTTAGATCAATTAGATTTGATTGAAGCAGTTTTATAATGATTTGCTCTATTTATCATATCCGGATACAATCAGATCCCGTCTGACACCGGGACTCGATCGGCTCTTCAAAGCCGATGCAAGAGTCGTCCCGGGGAGCCGACCATGGCTCGGACTTACGTTTACACGTGTCTTTGTATGCAGGAAACTGTTCGGAGCACGTCTGCACCCTCCTGATCGGGTATAGGTCAGGTGGCACGCCCGGTTTCTACACCTTCTCCTGGGCGCGTGACGGAAATTGCGGGCCGTCGACGAGGGAGCAGTGCCTCTAGCGCCCTAGCAACCTCCCGGCTCTCCGTGTTGCCCGTCGTTGCTCGCCGGTGGGTTTCGGTTGACAACAAAAACCCACACCAACCCAGCCCAACATCCTAACCAACTCAGCCCAGCCCGCTCACCCCTCTCCTTTTCCCGCGCTCGGCCCAGCAGACCCCACTCCGCTTCGGCCCAGCTTCACCCCGTGCCCGGCCCAGGCGGCCCAGGTGGCCTCTCCCCGCGCGCTGGCCTGCTCCCGCAAGCGCGTCGCCCGCGCCCCCACTGACACCACGGCCCCGCCTGTCGGCGCCTTATCTTTCCCTTCCTTCTTCTTCCCCGCGCCGGCTCCCTCTACTCCTCTCTCGCCGCGCTCCCTCGCTGACCCGTGGCCCATTCCGCCCCGTGCGCGCTCCCGAGGCCCACTGGCCAGCCCCGACCACCCTCTCCTTCTGGAAGCTCCAGCCCGGACTCGGATCATGCGGGGCGGTTGTACGCGATCCGTATCCTCCGCGAGCGAATACGCCGTGATTTCCGCCGCAATCTTCCCGGGCATGCACGCCCAGGATCCTGGGATCCCTTTAATTGGCACCGTAGCCGCACCCCGGACCTCCTTCCATCCCGCAGCCGCCACCTCTGCACCGCAGCACCACGCCCGCACAGCTCCGCCGCGCAGAGCACCGTGCGCCGCCGTGGTCACGCCGCCTTGCTCCACCCCAGCCCCTGCAGACCCCCGCCGGAGCTCCGCCCGAGCACCAGGGACCGCACCGAGCCCTTTGCTCTCGAGTTCGGCCCTTGGTTCACCGGGTATTACACCGAAGCACTTTTCCGGTGAGTAGCTCCGCCTCCGCAATTCCCCACCGCCAGTGCCGCTCCGGCCATGCTGACACCCCCACCTGCTTCACAGGAGCTTCGCGCGTCGACCCGTGGAGCCCAGGAGCTCGGAGAACCGCTGCACCGCCCTGTCCACGAGCGCCGCACCGACCTCGCCACCTTACCTCGACGCCGACGGACCCTGCGCCGCGTCTCCTTCCAATCTAGAGCACGGTGAGCACCACACGGGCCCCCTGATCCCTTTGCGTCGGTTATTTCCACCCGTAGCGCGTCCTAGGTGCCAGAGCAACGCACGACGGTGCGCCGCCGCCGCACGTAGCGCCGCTCCGCCATGGCGAGCGCGCTACTGTGCAGTAGAACCCGCGCAAGCCACACTCAGGCCTTCCCTTGAACCACACGCCCTCACTAACTCGATCCCGCCCAGAACCCGGACTGGAAACACTGGAACGCGCGCATGCCGGCGAGCTCTACTGCACCGAGCCGCCCCCACCGCCGCGCGCCCCTCTCCGTACCCCGCAGCACCACGCTATCCACCCCAGTGGACCACGCGTGTCGCGCTCGTTCTTTTGCACCAAACCGCAAACCAAACGAGCCCCTGTAGCCCCTAGATCGGCCCGCTCCGGCGAAGCCCCGCCGCAGGAGCTCTGCTCCGGCGAGTCCCGCCGCCGCCCGCACCCCTTCTCTCCCTGAGCCGCCTGATCTAAAACTGACGCGTGATATTAGATCTAGAACAAATCGAGTACGAGCCGCCAGATCTAGATCCGACAGCCGATATCCGCGCGTACCGGTTCGCTGTGGACTTTTTGTTAAAGAGCCCCTCAACTTTTCCTTATTCAACCCGCAGTCCATCTATATTCAAAAGTATTTCCAAATAAGCCCAGAATTTATCGTTTTAACCCCTGAGCTTTCCCAAATTAGTACCCGCTGTCCAGTTAGGGCCTTTTTGCGCGTCAGTCCCTCGGACATTTCTAGTTTTTACATTTTAGTCCTCGGTTTTGCCCAGAAACCCCCTGGAACTCCAGTTTTCTTACAAATAGTTCCCTGGAACTTGTTTTTGGCCTAGATTTTGCGTTTTAGCTCCGTTTTAGGCGTTCTTTTTGTCCACAGGATCATTGTAACGCGTCGAATAGTTTTAGACTAGTTTAGTGTGATGTTTTTATGTATTGATGTACTGTTTCTTAGCTTTTGTTAGTGTTTGCTTGTATGCTTATTGTGTGCCTTGCTTTTGGCCATGTGTTCGTGAGTAGACGGGGATCCATCTGAGGAGCCCCAGTACCAGTACCCGGAGCAGCCGTCTTCCGACTAGTTTGAGCAGCAGCAAGAGTAGTACGAGGAAGGCAAGTATAACATGAACACCACCTATCACCTTTAATTACAATTTCATACTGCATTTTAATACTGTATGCCTATAAGGATTTCCTAGCCACATTTATCCTTTATATAATTACCTGGGGTTGCATTTTGGTTAGTTGTGCTAGGTGCCGCGCTATAACACACTTGGTCCTTTTTAATTAATTTGATTAATGGTTTATGCAACTTAATTCTGGGAGTGGCCCTCTGTGCTCCGTGCTTGAGTGGCTCACGTCTCGTTAAAATATGTTTTGTTAGAAACATGGTTTAGGGGGCCAGCACGGTGCTTAGTGCTTGGTTGGCCACTCTCCATAAGGACCGGTTCATAGAGTGACAACCTGGGACAACAGCGCTACCACAAGACTGGAATGGGACGGTCTTGGCGTAATAATTAGGTCTTTTTGGTTTGGAGTAACTTACCTGCGGGGCAGGGGAGGTAAGCTTCTATGGCCCTCGTGCTGAGTGGCCTCGTCTGTGCTTCGTGTCTTGACGCCCACTAGACCTGCTCCATAGTCGCCGATCCACCCTCGCGGTTACTCCTTACCAACAAGATTCTTTGTAAAGACCTCGTAGTGAGTTTGCTAGTCATCTCACCTAAGGAAGTGTGATGAACAACTAGTGTAGCTCACGACTTGTGGGTAAAGATGTGCAACCACTGCAGAGTGTCAAACTGGTATACTAGCCGTGCTCACGGTCATGAGCGGCCCAGATCCACCTTTTGATTAATGGGGTTATCTTCCTTTGGTTAGGAGGGTTTCCCCGGGTGGCTTGGTTTGGTTTGGTTCTCAGTAGTAACATGTTAAATTTTGATTAATTACTATGTAACTGGGTTTATGATAATTCATCAACTTGTAGTAATTAGCTTTAATAAAATTTTGCCAAGACTTAAAAGCTAATGCAGTTGAGTCAGCCATCCTTAGAGCCTCATAGTTTGTGTTATACTTGTTGAGTACAAGTTGTGTACTCACTCTTGCCTACTCTACTCTTTTTCCTCTTGGGGATACTCTACTGCTGCTCAGTTCTTGCCGACGCGAGGGAGTTCACCCGGAGCTACCAGGAGTACGAGGACTTCTAGGCGTTCGTCTCCCAGTCGACGTCCCTGTGGTGCCCAGCTTCCGAGAGGCTTCGTTTATGTATTACGCTTCCGCATACACTGTATCAAACATTTTGTCATTATTGTAATAAATAATATTTGTACTCGCTTTATTATATCTTTTTACGTGATATGTGCTGTGATATATTGTTCATTCTGTTGTATATACGTGTGACTTGATCCTGGAACGTATATGATTGCTTGGTTTATATCCTTTCGTAAACCGGGTGTTACAGAGTGGTATCAGAGACGTATCGACTATAGGACGAAAGCCTAGATAGAACTGGTCGAGTTTTAGGACTTCTTCTCTCTCAGCCTTGTCTGCTAAAACTATTTTGCTATTATATTCCTTGAATTCCAAGATTCTTACTCGTCTTGCCTTGATTTCTCTCCATAGAATAGTTTCCGTAGATTCTGGCCTGAAGAAAATCGTTTGACCCTCATAGGTATAAGCTAGATGACCCCTTTATAATATCACAATAGACCGTTTTGCGACACGTTGTGTTAGTCGAGTGGTGTGTTAAACTCGACTAAAGTATGAACTTTTGTATGCTTGTCTTTATGCAACATGTTTGATTTGGATTTTTGGATGATTGCATAGCTTAGTAGTTAAATTTGTTTAATGAAAATCAAATTTAAGTTAAAAGTTAATTAATTAATAAAATGAGTTAGATCGTTGGGGGTAAAACCGTCCACTCTATCCTGTCTACTTTATCATGTCTAAGTCTTTCTTGCAGAAAAATATCGTATCCATCTAAATTTATTTCGGCAATATCCTTACTCATGAAATCTTTTGTCCAAAATTAGATAGTGAACACCAGGCGTGGTTCTGACCAGCAGAGGCAGAACAACAAGGGGCAGAACAACCAGGGTACTGGGATCCCGATGCCTCCGCCTCTGACCTCGGAGCAGTACTTCCAGCTCCAGATGCAGGGTCTTGGCCCTGCTTCCCCTGGCCGCCTCGCGGCACGCTGTTCGAGGGCAGTCGGCCAGCGCCGATGCTGCGCTGCTCAGTGTCCAAGGGCTCAGCTTTGCTTTGTCGCATCGCGTCTCGGCACGGTGGCCGAGGGTATCTTTCGCTCGTGGGAGGCCGCGCCGTCATGGGCAGTCCAAGCCTTCGCCCTTCGACAGGCTTGAAGCTTGGCGCCCGGCGCAGCTATAAATAGGGGTCGTGGGTTTCCCTTACTTCTCCATCTTCCTTGCTCTTACTTCTAGCATTGCCTAAGTCTCTTAATGTTTTCCTTTGCCTTTCACGACCGGCCCCCAGGCGGGGTGGCCTGGCTTTTTTAGGCTTTGGTGCTAGAAGAATGCTTGCGAGCGGCGGGGGAAAGCCGGAGAGGGCGTGCGCACCATCCCTTAGCTTCAGTGGGACTAGCAGAAGAGCATTGGGCCCGTGGGGTCCTACTTCTGTGATGTCCCCTAGCCTGAAGGGGGATGGAAATGCCTGACCATGGCGCTGGTGCCAGGTTTGGTGGCTGTTCTTCGCATCGTCCCCCCAGGCGACAAGGTTGCTCTCGGGGAGACGGAGTGGAGGGTGCTGTCTGCCAGCTCGACCCCCCGCATGGTCTTCGATGGAGGAGATGCTAGGAGAAAGCTTGCGAGGAGAGCATCCCGCTGGACCCGTGCGGCCTGGGGGCTGTTTCTCGCATCCCTAGCAGCCTGGCCGTCACGCCAGCCAGGGGCTCGGTGCTTTTCTTCGTCGCTTGCTCCTCCCCAAGACAGGGAAAATTGCCACGCAGGTGGCAATGCGTCTGTACTCTTCGACGGCCTTAAGCCAGTAGCCCTTTGTAGTCAAGGGCATTTCTAAAGAGCAATGAAGTCTCTTTCTCCTTCGCGGAGAGGACGACTGAAAGTGTATGGGTAAGTGCCACCCCTGCGGGAAATTTCGATGCTCGAATGTGTGAAGTTTCCTCCGTGGGGGCGCATCAGCGCACCTGTGGGTGTAGCCCCCGAGGCCTTGGACGAGTGTTTGTACTCGTCCAAGGGCTATAAATGTCGCCCCGTTTGGTTGCTTCACTGGGGTGGCCGTCCAGCGTCTTTTTCAGCCGGCATCGGCACTCTTTTAGCCACCCTCGGCATTCTCAGTGCTGGCATAGTGACCCAGCGTTTAGCTTAACCATCAGGCAGGCATGAGTTAAGAGTGAGGGTTTTGATTAGACACACAAAACTTCACAATCGATGATCGTCGACCCATTCGAGGGTGCGGCCTGAGCCACAGTGTGTGAGGAGCCCCCGAGCCCTGGCCTACGTAAAGGCGTTCAGGGAACCCTCGTCTTTGGTTACGACCCTCGTCGCCCTTCCGCAGGGAGGAGGGGTGAAGCGCACCATGCTACCCATGCCCGGGCCGCGAGCCATGGCTACTTCGGTGAGCTGTTATCGGGTAGTTCAAGTGGACGTCCGTGCCTCGTTCGATAAGGGTCGGCTCGTGGTCCGTGGACACATCACATAAAGCGCTCATGAAGGTTCGCTAGGCGGGGCTCGGACCCATTTGATAGGGTCCAAGGGCTCGATGCTCTCCCTCGATGGGATCCCCCCGCTAGGCACCCTCGACCGGCCTTGAACACTGCGTAGGACGTCTCGAACTCCGCGTTCGAGGGTAGCTTGTACGGCATGTCCATGCAGTCCCTGACTCTGGTGATCTGGGGCGCCTGTCGAACCCTCGACGGGCCAAGCTTCGAACCCCTGATCGGTAAGGCCTCGGAATAAGGTTCACTCGAGGGTGAAAAGCCCCCGAAAGGAATATTCCGTCACAGTTCGCAAACGGCGCGGAGTCGCCGGTCGTGTGCACCGGTCTTTCGCTGGTTGTGGGCGACGTGGCCCAATTCGTGTGGTGCGGTGCGGGCGCGCCTTTTCAGGCGGCTACCTCGGGTAGACGAAGCGGCATGGGCGGCGGCTGATGGATGGAACAGCGCAACAGTCACGCCGCACCCAATGATTACCGCGCCATAATTATTGCCGAGTGCGTGCGTTTGAGACTCCGCGGTCGTGGGACCCATCCATCAGTGACGGCAAAATCTACTGCATTGAATGCGGCGGATTCGGGCCGTGGAGGCGTATCCGCGCACCGTGGTG
Organism: Panicum virgatum; assembly: GCF_016808335.1. Lineage (NCBI taxonomy): Eukaryota > Viridiplantae > Streptophyta > Magnoliopsida > Poales > Poaceae > Panicum > Panicum virgatum. Next base: position 16,364,782 of record NC_053146.1, on the reverse strand, counting down.
AAATAAAAGCGAGAGAGGGGGGACTGCTTGGGCTCACCTGGCCATTTGCCTTCATCTCCCTTGCCTTCTTTGCCTCCCCTGCACCCTGAGCCCGCAACCAAGAGCGAGAGGAAGAAGAAGGAGAGAGCGAGAGCGTACCTCAGGCGCCACAAAAGCTTGTCTTCCCACACTTCCAGTAGTCCAAAGCCATGTCGGACATCCGGGAACCGGTGCCATGGGTGAAGTCCACCGCCACGGAGGCGGTCCAGGAGCAAATGGCGGCCGACCGGCTGCTACCGATGAACGTCAACTCGCAGCAGCCGCCGTGGATTGCCCCGTGGCCGGAGGAGACGGAGCCAAACCCCCCCCCCCCCCGAAGGCTACGTCGTGAGCCTCGTGTGTCTGCACGAGCAGGGATTTGGCGTCCCCGTCAGCAGGTTCATGTGGGCCCTGTGCGACTACTATGGAGCGGAGCTGCACAACTTCGGCCCCAATTCCATCTCGCAGGCGGCAGTCTTCGTCGCCGTCTGCGAGGGATACTTGGGGATCGAAGCCCACTAGGATATGTGGATCCACCTCTTCCGCAGCGAGCTCTTCGTCGAGAACGTGTGGGGGCAGCCGAAGCAGTTCGTGCGCGCCGGGGGCTTGATCTTCATCTGCGCCCGAGTCGGAAGAACCTCTACATCTCGAACAAGATGACCACGAACAACGCCGGGTGGACTCGTGGGTGGTTCTACCTGCGCAATTTCGGCAACAAGCTCCCGGCCTTCACCAACATGGTGCTTCGGGAGAGACCAGCCAGTGGGACTGGGGGGTGTTGCCCCCAGCGTGCCAAGCCAGGCTCGAGATCCTCACCGAGGCGCTGGCGCACCTGGCGAGGAAGGGGTTGACGGCGGCTGCAGTCATCGTGAACTTCCACCGGCAGAGGGTGATTCCTCTAGCGGAGAGAAGCCTACCGATCTTCAGCCTCACCCCCGGGGTTCCGGCCTCGGGGTCGAGGACGTCGACGGTGCTGCTCCCTCAAGGCATCGCTGCCCGGAGGGCAAGGAATGTGGTGGTGGAGTTCCCCAACGACGCAATTGATCTCTGGGAGATCAAGATGCGCCCCGAGCCGGGGTTCCTTTCATTTGTAAGTCTCGATCTCGATCCGTCGTCGATTCGTGTTATTCCTTTCCCCTTCCTATTTCCCGACCCCGATTTGATTGCATCTTGCAGGGGGTGAGCCGCAAGTGCCACCCTTCGAAGCCTCTAATCTCGGAGGAATGCGAGATCAACCGACTCCATGCAGAGGTGGTGAAGAAGCGGAAGGAAGAGGCGGAGGCGGCCGCCGAGAGGAAGAGGAAGGCGAAGTACGACAAGGCGTGCAAAACTGCTCGCACAGAGGGGAAGCCGCAGCCTGCCATGCCCGAGTCTACGGACGAGGAGGAGGACACCTCGGATGCCGAGGCCCACCTTCCGAGTGGTGGCGAGGTGGCGACGGGTGCGGATTCCCTGCCTGTAACACCCGGTTTATAAAAGGACATAAACCGAGCAATCATATACGTGCCAGGATCAAGTCACACGTATATACAACAGAATGAACAATATATCACAGCACATATCACGTAAAAAGACATAATAAAGCGAATACGAATGTTATTTATTACATTAATGACAAAAATATCTGATACAGCGGAAGCTAAGTACAAAATACGATAAAAGCTCTCCAAAGCTGAAGCAGGGCGCCACAGGGACGTCGACTGGGAGACGAACACCTAGAAGTCCTCGTAGTCCTGGTAGCGCTGGACGAACTCCCTCGTGTCGGCAGGAACTGAGCAGCAGTAGAGTATCCAAGAGAAAAAGTAGAGAAGAGGCAAGAGTGAGTACACAACTTGTACTCAACAAGTATAACACAAACTATGAGGCTCTAGGCTGGCTGACTCAACTGCATTAGCTTTTAAGTGTTGGCAAAAATTTATTAAAGCTATTTACTACGAGTTGATGAATTACCCTTAACCCAGTTACATAGTTATTAATCAAGTTTAATTATGCAACTACTGAGAACCAAACCAAAACCAAGCCACCAAGGTAACCCCGAGAAGCACCTCCCTCGCCGGAAGGAGATAACTTCACTAATCAAAAGGAGGATCTGGGCCGCTCATAACCGTGAGCACGGCTAGTATACCAGTTTTACACTCTGCAGAGGTTGCACATCTTTACCCACAAGTCGTGAGCTACGCTAGAGGTTCATCACACTTCCTTAGGTGAGATGACTAGCGACTCACTACGAGGCCTTTACAAAGAAACTCGTTGGTAGGGAGTAACCGCGAGGGTGGATCAGCGACTATGGAGCAGGTCTAGTGGGCGTCAAGACACGAAGTACAGACGAGGCCACTCAGCACGAGGGCCATAGAAGCTTACCGCCCCTGCCCCGCAGGTAAGTTACTCCAAACCAAAAAGATCTAATTATTACGCCAAGTCTATCCCATTCTAGCCTTGTGGTAGCGCTGTTGTCCCAGGTTGTCGCTCTATGAACCGGTCCTTATGGAGAGTGGCCAACCAAGCACTAAGCACCGTGCTGGCCCCCTAAACCATGTTTCTACAAAAACCATATTTTAACGAGACGTGAGCCACTCAAGCACGAAGCACAGAGGGCCACTCTCAGAGTTAAGTTCAAGTAAACCATTAATCAAATTAATTAAAAAGGACCAGAGTGTGTTATAGCGCAGCAACCTAGCACAACTAACCAAAATGCAACCCAAAGGTATATATAAAGGATATAAAGTGGCTAGGAATGTCCTTATAGGCATACAGTATTAAAATGCAGTATGAAAATGTATTTAAAAGTGATAGGTTGTTCATGTTATACTTGCCTTCCTCGTACTGCTCTGGCTGCTGCTCAAACTGCTCGGAAGACGGCTGCTCCTGGTACTGGTACTGGGGCTCCTCAGATGGGTCAACGTCTACTCACGAACACATGGCCAAAACAATGCACAATAATAAGCATACAAGCAAACACTAACAAAAAACTAAGAAACAGTACATCAATACCTAAAAACTGCACACTAAACTAGTCTAAATCTATTCTACGCGTTACAACGATCGCGTGGATATAAAGAACGCTAAAAACGGAGCTAAAACGCATTTTCTAGGCTAAAAACAAGTTCTAGGGGCTTATTTGTAATAAAAACAGGGTTCCAGGGACTTTTCTGCTAAAACCGAGGGCTAAAACGTAATTAAAGGATAAATCTAGGGGCTAACGTGTAAAAACAGCAGCTATGGACTGTGGGTCCTATTCCTAGAAAAACCAGGGGGCTTCGTGTAAAATTTTGGGCCGATCTGTAATTATTTCTAAACAGAGGTGGATCGCGGGTTGAATCTGAAAGACCCCAGGGTCTCTTTAGCAAATAAGCCAGGGCGAAGGGGTACGCACCGATCTGGACCGTCAGATCCAGATCTGATGGCTAGGATCAAAGGGGCGCCGTTCTAATCTCGGCCGTCGATTCGAGATCGGGCGGCCAGGGCAGTTCGGCTCGTCGGGGGCGGCGGCGCTGCCCGCCGGAGCACGGCTCCGCGGCGGAGGGGTCGCCGGAGAAGGTGAACTGGGGGCTGCCGGGCTCGTTCTGGGCCGGGGTTTGGCCGGGGATGGAGTGCGCCGCTTGCGTAATGCACCTGGGCTTACGGCGGGGCTCGGGGAGGTTCTGTTGGGGCTCGCCGCGGCGTGGGGCGGCGCTAGCTCGCCGGCGAGCGGGGTTGTACGGGCTGGGGTGCTCTACGGCTACGCTAGCAGGTCCTAAAAGGGGGATGGGGCAGAGGGGGTGCTCACCGAGGGTGCGGGATGGTCGGGGTCCGCGATGTCCCAGGCGGGATCTGTGAACCGTCGCGGGAAGCTCCGCGAGTGCTTGGGCGTCGTGGAGGAGCAGCGGAGTCCCGGGTCCACGGCGGCGTGGCGGGGTGATGTGGCCGCGGCGGCGCAGATCCTCTGCGCTGCGGAGCAACGAGAGGCGGCGGCTAGGGTTCTGGCGTGGCGCTGCGGGGCGTGGAATGGGGAGAGGAGAGTAGTAGGGGCCAAAATATAGGAGGAGTCCGGAGGTTCTCCGCCGGGGATCGCGGCCATCTATTGCAATGCGGGCGGAAGACGCGGCGGAGGAGGGAGACGAGACTGACCAGGTGGGACCGCGGTGTCAGCGACGGGGCGCGCGTGCGAAGCGGGTGTGCTGACGACGCGCGAGTTGGGCCGCGCTGGTCAGTGGGGGGGAAGGTTGGGCCGCGGAGAAGAGAGGGAGTGGCTGGGCCGCGAGAAAGGGAGTGGGCCGCGGATTCAGGTTGGTCGGCCCAAGCGCGGGAAAGGGAGAGGGAGTTGGGTTGGGCCCGGTTGTTGGGTTCTTGGGCCGGGTTAGTGTAGGGTTTGGGTTTAAGGCTCTCTTCTATACTTCTATTTTCTTTCTCAAACCAAACTAGATGAATTCAAATTACATTTTGAATTCCACAACCTAAAGCACACAAGCAAAAATAAAAACATCCAGCATGAATGCAACATTAAAAGTAGATCTATGATAGATTTTAATTACTTGTGAAACAAAAACTAGATTAAATGCAAGACTAACACAATAAACCTTAGAAAATTAAATAAAGCCAATTAAATTTATTGATAAATGCTGAAATTTAAATTAGGGTGTTACATACCCTACCCCCTTAAAGAAATCTCGTCCCCGAGATTTAGCTGGGCTGGCTAGCAAAGAGGTCTGGATATGTCTTCTTCAGCTCATCTTCTCGCTCCCATGTAGCCTCAGCTTCACTGTGATGACTCCACTGAACTCTGCACATCCTGATGCGCTTGTTCCGAGTAACCCTTTCTGATGTCTCCAGAATCATCACCGGATGCTCAGTATAAGTCAGATCTTCCTGGACATCTACTCCATCCAGCGGTGCCTGCTCCTCAGGTACTCGCAGACATCTCTTCAGCTGAGATATATGGAAGACATCATGAACTCCTGAGAGGCTGAGAGGTAACTCCAGGCGATAAGCAACTTCGCCTTTCCGCTCTAGCACCTTGAATGGCCCCACATACCGAGGTGCTAACTTCCCTTTGACATTAAATCTGCGGATTCCTCTCATCGGAGACACCTTCAGATACACATAATCACCGACACTGAAAGTCAGGTCTCTCCGTTTGCCATCAGCATAGCTCTTCTGCCTGCTCTGTGCAATCCTCGGATTTTCTCGCACAGCCTGAACCATCTGCTCTGCATCATCTATGATCTCAGGACCGAAGAGCTGCTTCTCACCAATCTGATCCCAATAGAGAGGAGTCCTGCACTTCCTGCCATACAATGCCTCAAAGGGGGACTTCTTCAGACTGGACTGATAGCTGTTGTTATATGAGAACTCAGCATATGACAGGCACTTATCCCAACTAGTACCATACTGAATAGCACAAGCTCTCAGCATATCCTCCAACACTTGGTTGGTCCTCTCTGTCTGCCCATCTGTCTGAGGGTGATAAGCCGTACTGAAACGCAGCTTTGTATCTAATGAGTCATGGAGCTGCTCCCAGAACCGAGAAGTGAACTGAGACCCTCTGTCAGATATGATCTTCTTGGGCACACCATGCAAGCAGACAATCCGAGAGATGTACAACTCTGCAAGTCTAGCACCGGAGTAAGTAGTGTTCACTGGAATGAAGTGAGCAACCTTCGTCAATCGATCCACTACTACCCAAATGGAGTTGTACCCTTTCTGAGTACGAGGCAATCCAACGATGAAGTCCATAGTGATCTCCTCCCATTTCCACTCTGGAATCTTCAAAGGCTGTAACAGACCTGCTGGCCTCTGATGCTCAGCCTTGACACGCTGACAGGTGTCACAAATAGCCACGTACTCTGCCACTGAATGCTTCATCCCATACCACCAGAAACGTTCCTTCAGATCATAGTACATCTTCGTGCTGCCCGGATGAATAGAGTAAGCTGTATCATGGGCCTCACTCAGAATCAACTTCCGGAGATCCTTCACATCTGGCACACAGATCCGGTTCTTGTACCACAAGGTACCCTGATCATCCTCTCTGAAATGAGGAGCCTTGCCCTTCTTGAGCAACTCACGAATCTCCTGCAGCTTCTCATCATCTTTCTGATGCTGCCTGATCTCTGACTCTAGAGTCGGTACAGCCTCAAATGCTGCACTGGAGGTATGATGCAAGAAGCCCAGACTCAACTGCTCGAACTCCTCGCATAACTCTGGAGGCATCTGGAAAGCCACGGCCATGTTGACATAGCTTCTCCTGCTCAAAGCATCTGCTACAACATTGGCCTTGCCCGGATGATAGTGAATCTCCAGGTCATAGTCCTTGACCAACTCTAGCCATCTTCTCTGCCGCATGTTCAGCTCATTCTGCGTGAAAATGTACTTGAGGCTCTTGTGATCAGTGTAGATATCACACCGCTGCCCATACAAGTAATGCCTCCAAATCTTCAGAGCATGCACAACTACGGCTAACTCAAGATCATGGGTGGGATAATTCAGCTCATGCCGACGTAACTGCCGTGAAGCATAAGCAATCACTCTGCCCTCCTGCATCAGAACACACCCAAGACCATCCTTCGAAGCATCACAATACACCGTGAACTTCTTCGTCTGATCAGGCAGAGTCAGGACTGGCGCCGTAGTCAACCTCTTCTTCAGCTCATCAAAGGCCCTCTAACGCTCATCAGTCCATACGAAAGCCACATTTTTCTCCAGCAAAGAAGTCAAAGGCTTCGCGATCTTGGAGAAATTCTCAATGAATCTCCGATAATATCCAGCTAAGCCCAAGAAAGACCTGACTTCCTTCACTGTCTGCGGTGTCTCCCACTCGAGCACATCCTTCACCTTGCTCGGATCAACAGCAATGCCTCCCTGAGAGATAACATGACCGAGGAATGGCACCTCGTCAATCCAGAACTCGCACTTGCTAAACTTGGCATACAGCTGATGCTCTCTCAATCTCTGCAACACGAGCCTCAGATGCTCTTCATGCTCCTCCTCTGTCTTGGAGAAGATCAGAATATCATCAATAAAGATCACCACGAAAACATCCAGATAATCCATGAAGACCATGTTCATCAGATGCATGAAGTAAGCCGGGGCATTAGTCAAGCCGAAGGACATGACTGTATACTCATATAGCCCGTACTTGCAGGTGAATGCCGTCTTCGGAATATCCCCAGGACGGATCCTCAGCTGAAAATAACCCGAACGAAGATCGATCTTCGAGAATATACGAGCACCTCGAAGCAGATCGAAGAGATCCTCAATACGGGGCAGTGGATGCTTGTTCTTGATAGTGACTGCATTCAGCTCCCGATAGTCCACACACATCCTCTTCGAGCCATCCTTCTTATCTACCAGCAACAATGGAAAAGCCCAAGGAGAGAAGCTGCGACGGATATAGCCCTTGGCTAGCAACTCATCAATAGTTTTCTTGACTTCCTCATGCTCTATAGGTGCCATACGGTAGGGCCGCTTTGCAATAGGAGCTGTGCCAGGCAAGAGATCAATACAAAACTCAATGGCGCGTTCAGGTGGCATACCTGGCAGATCATCCGGAAAGACATCCGGGAATTCAGACACCACGCGAATACCGTCCGTGGGTCTAGCCTCCATCTGATGAAGAAATCCAGAAGGCTCTGAAGCACTAACTGTCACCTCTTGGCCATCAGATGCCGATAAGTGAACTGTCCGCTGAGCACAATCAATACGGACTCCCCATCTGGTAAGTGTCTCCATGCCCAAGATCACATCTATCCCCGAGGAGTCAATAACTATCAAGCCAGTGCGGAACTCTACCCCCTTTATGACAATACTAACTCTGGAGCATATAGAGCATGTACGAATCTGACCCCCAGGTGAGGTAACTACCATAGCTGTCCTCATACAAGAAACCGGTATACCATGCTGCTCGGCAAATGACTTGGAAATAAAAGAATGGGTAGCACCGGTATCAAAAAGCACTGTAGCGGGGTGAGAGTTGACCATGAACGTACCAATAACCACGTTAGGAGCCTCGGCCGCTGACTCGGCCGTCACGTGATTCACCCTGCCCTGTGCTGGCGCCCTGGGCTGAGCTGGGCGCCCCTGCTGTCCCGCCTGCGCCTTCCGGGGGCAGGTGTTGGCGTAGTGCCCCGGCTGGCCGCAGTGATAGCAGACGCGTGCAAGTGTCGAAGCCTGCTGTCCGGTAGGAGCTGCCGGACGAGGAGCCTGCGGTGCTGGTGGAGCGGGTGGAGCACGAGCCGGAGGTGCCGGTAACCTCGGGCCCTGACCTGCCTGCTGCTGTCGAGGCGGGTACTGCTACGGTGGCCTCTGCTGGTACTGCTGAGGAGGCCGGTACTGAGGCTGGTACTGCTGGGGCTGCTGGAGTCGAGGGCGAGTGTTGCTGCCGGAAGCAACGGGGACAATCTTCCTCTTCTTGTCCTCCATCTCCAGGTGCTTGCGCTCAGTGTTGAGCGCGCTGTCAACCAGATGGTTGAAGTCGTCGAAGCGGAGGTTGAGCAGCGCGTACTGGAGGTAGTCCTCAAGACCCTCCATGAAGTGCTCCTGCTTCTTGCGGTCATCCGCAACATCGGCAGGGGTGTAGCGAGCCAGCTGAAGAAAGCGATCACGATACTCCGTGACCGACATAGTCCCCTGAATTCACAAAGACAGATGGATATCGGAAGATTAACTCAAGATTCATAAGGATAGAACAAGGGGCATTAGCTCAAAAGAAAACGCTGAATGATTATATCTAAGATTACCTGCTTCAGTGCAAGGAACTCCTTCTGCTTCATCTTCATAACGCCCGCGGGGACGTTGTGGCTGCGGAAACGCTCCCTGAACTGGAGCCAAGTGAGAGCCTCGCGGTCGTGAACTGGGTGGGACTCCCACCAGTCCAAAGCTGCCCCTCGCAGCTGTCCTGCTGCGTACAGAACGCGCTCACGATCATCGCACTGGGCGATGTCCAGCTGGCGCTCCACTGCACGGAGCCAGTCGTCAGCCTGAAGAGGATCGGACGTGTGAGAGAACGTCGGCGGGTGACCCCTCAGGAACTCAGCACGCCTGTCGCGAGGCTGCGGCGGTGGAGGAGGCGGAGGCTGAGTGTGAACCTACTGAAGAGCCTGAACGGTGTTGTTCAGGGTGGCCATCATCTGCATCTGGAGCTGGAAGTACTGCTCCGGAGTCAAAGGCGGCGGCATCGGGATCCCGGTACCCGGGTTGTTCTGACCCTGGTTGTTCTGCCCCTGCTGGTCAGAACCACGCCTGGTGTTCACCATCTGATTTTGGACAAAAGATTTCACAAGTAAGGATATTGCAGGAATAAATTCAGATGGATACGATAACTCTTTGCGGAAAAAGACTCAGACATGATAAAGTAGACAGGATAGAGTGGACTGTTTTACCCCCAACGATCTAACTCATTTTATTAATTAGTTAGCTTTAACATCTAAGTGATTTTCTTTAAACAAATTTAAACTACTAAGCTATGCAATCATTCAAAAATCCAAATCAAACATGTAGCATAATAACAAGCAGACAATTTTCACAGCTTAGCCGAGTTTAACATACGACTCGACTAACACGACGCGTCGCAAAACGTGCTATCGTGTTATTATAAAAGGGTCACCTAGCTAACTCATGGTGGTCAGATGACTGATTCAGGCCAAATCTACGAAAACTATTCTTCAGAGAGAGAAATCAAGTCAAGAAGGGTAAAAAGTCAAAGAAGTCAAGGGGTATAATAGTAAAATAGTTTCAGCAGGCAAGGATTGGAGAGATGAAGTCCTAAAACTCAACCAGTTCTACCTAGGCTTCGTCCTACAGTCGATACGGCTCTGATACCACTCTGTAACACCCGGTTTATAAAAGGACATAAACCGAGCAATCATATACGTGCCAGGATCAAGTCACACGTATATACAACAGAATGAACAATATATCATAGCACATATCACGTAAAAAGACATAATAAAGCGAATACGAATGTTATTTATTACATTAATGACAAAAATGTCTGATACAGCGGAAGCGAAGTACAAAATACGATAAAAGCTCTCCGAAGCTGAAGCAGGGCGCCACAGGGACGTCGACTGGGAGACGAACACCTAGAAGTCCTCGTAGTCCTGGTAGCGCTGGACGAACTCCCTCGTGTCGGCAGGAACTGAGCAGCAGTAGAGTATCCAAGAGAAAAAGTAGAGAAGAGGCAAGAGTGAGTACACAACTTGTACTCAACAAGTATAACACAAACTATGAGGGTCTAGGCTGGCTGACTCAACTGCATTAGCTTTTAAGTGTTGGCAAAATTTTATTAAAGCTATTTACTACGAGTTGATGAATTACCCTTAACCCAGTTACATAGTTATTAATCAAGTTTAATTATGCAACTACTGAGAACCAAACCAAAACCAAGCCACCAAGGTAACCCCGAGAAGCACCTCCCTCGCCGGAAGGAGATAACTTCACTAATCAAAAGGAGGATCTGGGCCGCTCATAACCGTGAGCACGGCTAGTATACCAGTTTTACACTCTGCAGAGGTTGCACATCTTTACCCACAAGTCGTGAGCTACGCTAGAGGTTCATCACACTTCCTTAGGTGAGATGACTAGCGACTCACTACGAGGCCTTTACAAAGAAACTCGTTGGTAGGGAGTAACCGCGAGGGTGGATCAGCGACTATGGAGCAGGTCTAGTGGGCGTCAAGACACGAAGTACAGACGAGGCCACTCAGCACGAGGGCCATAGAAGCTTACCGCCCCTGCCCCGCAGGTAAGTTACTCCAAACCAAAAAGATCTAATTATTACGCCAAGTCTATCCCATTCTAGCCTTGTGGTAGCGCTGTTGTCCCAGGTTGTCGCTCTATGAACCGGTCCTTATGGAGAGTGGCCAACCAAGCACTAAGCACCGTGCTGGCCCCCTAAACCATGTTTCTACAAAAACCATATTTTAACGAGACGTGAGCCACTCAAGCACGAAGCACAGAGGGCCACTCTCAGAGTTAAGTTCAAGTAAACCATTAATCAAATTAATTAAAAAGGACCAGAGTGTGTTATAGCGCAGCAACCTAGCATAACTAACCAAAATGCAACCCAAAGGTATATATAAAGGATATAAAGTGGCTAGGAATGTCCTTATAGGCATACAGTATTAAAATGCAGTATGAAAATGTATTTAAAAGTGATAGGTTGTTCATGTTATACTTGCCTTCCTCGTACTGCTCTGGCTGCTGCTCAAACTGCTCGGAAGACGGCTGCTCCTGGTACTGGTACTGGGGCTCCTCAGATGGGTCAACGTCTACTCACGAACACATGGCCAAAACAATGCACAATAATAAGCATACAAGCAAACACTAACAAAAACTAAGAAACAGTACATCAATACCTAAAAACTGCACACTAAACTAGTCTAAATCTATTCTACGCGTTACAACGATCGCGTGGATATAAAGAACGCTAAAAACGGAGCTAAAACGCATTTTCTAGGCTAAAAACAAGTTCTAGGGGCTTATTTGTAATAAAAACAGGGTTCCAGGGACTTTTCTGCTAAAACCGAGGGCTAAAACGTAATTAAAGGATAAATCTAGGGGCTAACGTGTAAAAACAGCAGCTATGGACTGCGGGTCCTATTCCTAGAAAAACCAGGGGGCTTCGTGTAAAATTTTGGGCCGATCTGTAATTATTTCTAAACAGAGGTGGATCGCGGGTTGAATCTGAAAGACCCCAGGGTCTCTTTAGCAAATAAGCCAGGGCAAAGGGGTACGCACCGATCTGGACCGTCAGATCCAGATCTGATGGCTAGGATCAAAGGGGCGCCGTTCTAATCTCGGCCGTCGATTCGAGATCGGGCAGCCAGGGCAGTTCGGCTCGTCGGGGCGGCGGCGCTGCCCGCCGGAGCACGGCTCCGCGGCGGAGGGGTCACTGGAGAAGGTGAACTGGGGGCTGCCGGGCTCGTTCTGGGCCGGGGTTTGGCCGGGGATGGAGTGCGCCGCGTGCGTAATGCACCTGGGCTTACGGCGGGGCTCGGGGAGGTTCTGTTGGGGCTCGCCGCGGCGTGGGGCGGCGCTAGCTCGCCGGCGAGCGGGGTTGTACGGGCTGGGGTGCTCTACGGCTACGCTAGCAGGTCCTAAAAGGGGGATGGGGCAGAGGGGGTGCTCACCGAGGGTGCGGGATGGTCGGGGTCCGCGATGTCCCAGGCGGGATCTGTGAACCGTCGCGGGAAGCTCCGCGAGTGCTTGGGCGTCGTGGAGGAGCAGCGGAGTCCCGGGTCCACGGCGGCGTGGCGGGGTGATGTGGCCGCGGCGGCGCAGATCCTCTGCGCTGCGGAGCAACGAGAGGCGGCGGCTAGGGTTCTGGCGTGGTGCTGCGGGGCGTGGAATGGGGAGAGGAGAGTAGTAGGGGCCAAAATATAGGAGGAGTCCGGAGGTTCTCCGCCGGGGATCGCGGCCATCTGTTGCAACGCGGGCGGAAGACGCGGCGGAGGAGGGAGACGAGACTGACCAGGTGGGACCGCGGTGTCAGCGACGGGGCGCGCGTGCGAAGCGGGTGTGCTGACGACGCGCGAGTTGGGCCGCGCTGGTCAGTGGGGGGGAAGGTTGGGCCGCGGAGAAGAGAGGGAGTGGCTGGGCCACGAGAAAGGGAGTGGGCCGCGGATTCAGGTTGGTCGGCCCAAGCGCGGGAAAGGGAGAGGGAGTTGGGTTGGGCCCGGTTGTTGGGTTCTTGGGCCGGGTTAGTGTAGGGTTTGGGTTTAAGGCTCTCTTCTATACTTCTATTTTCTTTCTCAAACCAAACTAGATGAATTCAAATTAAATTTTGAATTCCACAACCTAAAGCACACAAGCAAAAATAAAAACATCCAGCATGAATGCAACATTAAAAGTAGATCTATGATAGATTTTAATTACTTGTGAAACAAAAACTAGATTAAATGCAAGACTAACACAATAAACCTTAGAAAATTAAATAAAGCCAATTAAATTTATTGATAAATGCTGAAATTTAAATTAGGGTGTTACACCGCCAGTCTATCAAGAGACTGGCAGCGAGGACGCGCCAGCGACACCGCATGAGGCGAGGCCCGCACCAGAGCTGTTGGTGGACCCGCCCCTCGTGGGGATGGAGCGAAGGTCGCCCACGCCGGCGGTAGGGCGAGGGTCACCCATACCGGCAGTGGGTGGAGGATCATCTGCGCCCACGGCGGAGCGGGGGTCGCCCCTGCCAGCGACGAGTGAGGGGGTCCCCACGCCCACGATATCGACGGGCGGCGATGGGTCCGCGGCGAGTGCGGGAGCGCCCGTGCAGACGGCCTCGAGGCCTCAGGCTGCTCCGAGGGCGACACCCTCGGATCAGTCGTCGAGGGGCGTTGGTGTACCGCAGGCCCGAAGGAGCGGTACGGGCAAACACAGCATGAGTGCCCAGTCCAGGTGAATGTTTTTGGTTTTGTTTGTTGTGTTCATTTGATCGATCCCCCAATCTTGCTAACCTCGGCTTTCCTTCCCCGATTTCCAGCTCCGGGGCCGTTGCCAAGGACGCCGCCTAGCTCGCGCCGACCAAGGCCATCAAGACCGGGGCGCGAGCCATGCCGCACTCGGTGCCGCAGGCCCCGCCTATAGTGGACATCGTGGCGGAGGCCGCGAAGCTGCGGGAGGCCATGGCTCGCGGGGCCCAAGCAGCCCAACAGGCTCGAGCGCTGGGGAACGGGGGCGACGCCGGCCAAAGCGGAGCTGAGGCAGCCGCTCCGGCTGATGCTGTGGGGGAGGCCGGTCGGAGCGGCGCAGATGACGCTGCCCGGCCGGACGTCGGAGCCGAGGTCGGTCGGAGCGGCGGGGATAGCGCCGCCCGGCCGGTCGCAGAGGAAGGATCTGGTGGGGGTGCGCAGGAGCGCCCCGCCAGCCAGACAGAGGCGGAGACCCTCGTCCCCGGGTCCCTGAGGGCTGGGGTCGAGGGGGTCGCGGAGGAGTCGGCGCAGAGGGTGCCGGTGGTGGAGGAAGCCCACGTCTCCGTGCCCGCAGAGGTCCAAGACGAGGGTGTCGTTGCGGTGATGATGGCGCCGACGTTGACGGCGCAGGCGACAACAGGCGGCGCGATCCAAGTGGTGCAACTGCCGGACAGCAGTGAGGAATATGGGGATTCGAGAGACATCGACCCCGCTGCTGCGGTGAGCGCCGCCGACAAGATCACTGAGTTCACGTCGGCCTCCACGGAGGTGCTCGACGAGGGGACATCCGAGGGGCCCCAGCACGGGGCAATCTTCCAGTCCGTGGTCCCCTCGGAGTTTCTCCGTGATGATCGAGAGGAGGGGGCCATCTGGCAAGCACAGTTTGAGGCAGGTTCTTAGATTCAGAACCACCTCGAACGCGCCCTGGAGCTCCATTGGACGACGGATTACCAGATCAGCTAGGTAAGCAGCTCCTCCCCGAGAATCGTTCATATTCTGGCCCTAATTTTATTTATTTTACCCACGCTTTTCCTCTTGCAGCGGGTGAGGGACATCTCGCGCAAGAAAAGCGCCGAGATGAGCCGGCTGTACTCCCAGGTACGCTGGCTTGGGCAGCACAACGCTAACCTGGTGCTCCGGAGTGTCGACGCCAACACGAAGATGACGGATCTGGAGGCGCGTCGGCAGGCACTGGAGGAGGAGTTGGTGCGGACCGCCGGCGAGCGTGATGTCCAGAGAGCTGCAGCAGAGCAGAAGGCTCAGGAAGCCAAGGCACAAACCGCCGAGCTGCAGTGCACTAGGATGGCGTTCGAGGTGAAGGAAGTTGAACTCCAGCGCAAGGAGGCCGAGCTCCAAGACAAGGAGGTCGAGCTCCAGCACGAGAAGGCAACCGTCGCCACGCTCACCGGGACCCTCGAGGCGAAGGGAAAGGCCCTCGAGGAGAAGGAGGTGGCCCTTCGGAATGCGGAGGCTGCCCTCAAGGAGAAGGAGAACTCCTTGTCTTCCCTCGAGGAGGCCGCCCGAGTCCAGCGGAAAGAGGCGCAGAAGAGCATCGCGGGTGAGTGCTTGAAATTTCGATGTTGTTGAGTTGTAGTTTTTTGTAACTCATCCTCGTTTTTTTTATCAGAGCTGAGGCAGCAAGTGGCAGACGAGACTGCGGCAAAGGAGGCGGTCAACACCGCGCTCATGGCGGCGCAGGCAGAGTACGCTGACTTGGAGCGAACCGCCGTGAGCGTGTGCCAGGAGCTCGAGGGGGAGGGCACTGTCTCTGGTAGCTCGGTGATCAGCCGCCTGCGAGCGCTAGGTTGCCGGATCGCCGAGCATGCCAAGTGCTCCTTCCGTCTCGGTGTCCTGCGGGCCCTCGCTGTAGCCTTGACGCATTATATCATGGATCTCCAGAAGGTGTCGTCGGGGTACGTCGTTCCCAACGACGCCGATGCGGACGCCGCGTCAGCTATCATGGACGACGCCGACGCAGCCGCGGAGGAGTTCGCCACTGCCTTAGCCGAGAAGCTCGAGGCTGACATCCCCCCAATAGCTGAGTTCGATGCTGTCGCAGATCCACCGAGGGGGGATGATAACCTGTAGGAAAACTGGGCTTCGTAGCCCATGTAATAGATTAATATTCATTGTAATCGCACTTTGTAATCGCATCTATGAATATAGAAATTCATTTTCGTTAAATCGATTGTGTGGCCCATCGAGGCCTCGTGCGTTCGAGCCTTCGTTTTCTTTACTCTACTTCCGTGTTCTCGTACGTGACTTAGATAAACTTCTGCGAGGAATTTCGCGTTCATAAGCAACATAGGCGTAGGGTGGTGAGGGGGTGCCATATCCCGGAGGCGTAGGCGGCCCCACGACTCGGCTGGCCCCGTACCGTAGTTGCTTACGCCTCGCGTCCATTTTTTCCAAGTGTACGAGAAGCTTAGAGACGAGACGGAAGTTTTTCCAAAAAACATTGGCGATTTTTGGGGCCGTTCGGGGGTTCCCCCCGTAGTACCCCCGAGGGAGGCTTGGCTTTGCCGAGGGTAAAGCCAAGCGTACCTTAGTGTTCGTGCGCATCCGAGCCCTCGAGGGTCCGGAAGATTCCCAAAAATAAACAAGTAAAGCGTACTTCTTTATTATTTTGGGAAATAAAATGTGAGTACAAGCGATGTACAAATAGCTTAGAACTCTAAGGATAGAAGCGACGTAGCTGCTGTATGTTCCAAGCGTTGGTGAAGACTTCACCGTTTTCTGCAGCTCCTCGCCGATCGCCCGCCGCTTGAGCTCGTCGAAGCGTCGAAGGCGCTGCTTCACCGGTTTGGAGCTGGGTCGGATATCAAGGGAGTGCTCGGCGACCTCCCTCGGTATGCCAGGCATGTCCGAGGGGCTCCACGTGAAGATCTCTGCGTTGGCGTGGAGAAAGTCGACGAGCACCACTTCCTATTTGCTGTCGAGGGTGGCACTGACCTGCAACGCCTTGTCGTCGGAGCGATTCGGGTCGAGGGGCACCCTCTTGATACCCTCGGCGGGTTCGAAGCTTCCCGCGTGTCGGTGCGTGGAGTCCAAGGACTCACCTACTATTTTGTTGAGGGTGGCTGCGAGGGCCTCATCCTCCGCTTGAGCCTCCACGTGCTCAACGCACTCGACATCGCAATCGTAGGCGTGCTCAAACGAAGAGCCGATGGTGATGACACCCTTTGGACCCGGCATTTTCAGCTTGAGGTAGGTGTAGTTGGGGATGGCCATGAACTTGGCGTAGCAGGGATGACCAAGGATGGCATGATAGGATCCCCGAAACCCCACCACCTCAAAGGTGAGCACTTCCTTGCGGAAGTTGGCTACCGTGCCGAAGCAGACTGGCAGATCGATCTGGCCGAGGGGTTGAACTCACTTCCCCGGCGTAATGCCATGGAATGGTGACTTGCTGGGGCGAAGCTTGTTCAATCCAATCCCCATGAGCTCCAAAATGTGGGCGTACATGATGTTGAGGTTGCTGCCTCCGTCCATGAGCACCTTGGAGAAGCGGGTGTTGCCGATGATGGGGTCGACAACAAGCGGGTACCGTCCCGGTGCGGGACGTAGTCGGGGTGGTCCTCGCGGCCAAAAGAAATGGTATCCTTCGACCAATCGAGGTAGGATGGCGTGGCTTTGGTGACGGAGAAGACTTCCCGGCGCTCACGCTTGCGCTGCCGAGAGGTCATGTTCGTCGTTGGTCCTCCAAAGATGAAGAAGGCGTTCTCCACCGGGGGGAACTCGTCATCTCCACCTTTGTCGCCAGCATCCTTCTTCTTGTCCTCGTCGCGATGCGCGATGCGGTTGTAGTACTTCTTGAGCATTTCACACTGCTCAAGGGTGTGGTTGACCGATCCCTTGTGGTAAGGGCACGGTTTCTTCAGCATGTTGTCGAATAGGCCACCTCCACCTCGAGGAGGTCCTCAAGGTCCTTTGCGGTCCGAGGCGGCGGCGAAGGCCTCGTCGGAGTCTTCTGCCTGCCCTGGTCCACACTGAATTGGTGGAGCCTGCTTCTTCCCTTTCCTTCCCCGCTTTTGTTTCTTGGCGGGGGTGTTGTTCTTGGGGTTGCTGCCCTCCGCGGGCGCATCTTCCTTGCGCTTGTTTGGCTTGTCATCAAAAATGGCACCAACCGCCTCCTCGCCGGCGGCGTAGTTGATGGCAGCGTCGAACAACTCGTTGGTGTTTGTGGGACGGCTTCGCGCAAGCTCGTGCACCAGATTCCTACACGTTGTGCCCTCGAGGAAGGCGTTGATGACCTCGACGTGGGTGACGCTGAGGAGCTCGGTGCATTGCTTGGAGAAGCGTCGCACGTAGTCGCGCAGGGACTCATTGGGCTTCTAGCGACACCCTTTGAGGACCCATGAGTTTCCAGGGCGCACGTATGTGCCCTGGAAGTTGCCCACGAAGATCTGGACCAAGTCGTCCCAGTTGTGGATCTGGTCCGCGGGCAAGTGCTCGAGCCACGTTCCTGTGGCGTCAGCAAGATGCAGGAGGAGGTTGCGGATGATAACCGCGTCTTCCGTCGCACCGCCCAGCTAGCACGCTAGGCGGTAGTCGTTGAGTCAGACCGCGGGATCGGTCTCGCCCGAGTACTTGATGAGGGTGGTGGGTTGTCGAAAGCGCGGGGGAAAAGAAGTAGTTCGAATCTCCCGGCTGAACACCCGGGTGCCCGGAGGCTCCGGTGACTCACCCCTGTCGTGCTCGGGGTCGATGCGTCCACCCCGCCGAGGGGTGTACTTCCTGCCATTGATGACGTAGCGGGTGTCGCCGTCGCCGGCGTGCCCTCGTGTGTCGTGGAGCCACTCCCTTGCGGGAGCCTTTCCGATGCGGTCGTGCACCGAGGGTGCCTTCGCATCGTGCGCTACGGCTGCCTTTCCTTTCCCCCCTGGCGGAGTGTGCACCGAAGCCTCGTGGTCCTGGCGTGCAGTCCCACCGGGCTGCTCCGGGGCTTTCGAGCGCATGCGAGACGCAGAGCTCTCTGCCTGCTGCACGGCAGCTTGCTTGATGAGCGCCTGTGCCTCGCGGCGCAGGTTGCGACCCGAAGTCGTCGATGGCTCGGGCATCGCTTGGAGTAGGTAGGCCGCAGCGACGAGTTTCTTGCCGGCTGTTTTCAATTCTGGAGGTTTGTCGACGTTGTCGTCGGCTAGGATCCGCTCCCGGGCAACACGTCCCGTCGCCTGGGAATGTGCACCATGCGCGGTACGCTGCTGTTCGAGTACGGTGCGCAGCTCCTGAGTCTGCCGACGCTGCTCGTCAAGCTTGGCTTGAAGCTCCTTGAGCTGCGCCAGCTGTGCTTGCCGTGCCGCCGAGCTTGACGAAGAAGAAGGGGCCGCAGGCGGCACCACTGGTTAGTTCGCCTGCGCGTCTGCCCCGCCATTCCCGTCATCACCCGGAATGTTGTCATCTTGCCCGTCCGCGAGCTGGACCATAAAGCACTCCCGGGAAGGATTGTAATCCCCCTTGCTGGAGTCTTCGGAGCAGTTGAGGCAGTAAGCCGTCGCCATCTAGAACGAGCAGAAAGTGTCAGGGTCGCGGACCCCGAAGTAGTCCTCGGCCTCCTCGGCCATGAAGTTGTCCATGAAGAAGCTGATGTCATCGGCGATCGAGCTCGCCGTCTCGGGGTAGGAGTCGTTAGGAGATGACGCGATGAGGTTGCGGATCGATAGGAGGTGATGACCCGACAGGTCCTCGTACTCAGGGAAGTTGGTGCTGAACGAAGAAGCGTAGGACGCAGCGTTGCGCATCCCGATGGGGAAGGGCGACGTCGAAGTCGCGCCCCCCCTGGGAGGCACTAGAGCTGCAGTCGATGATGGTGCCGGCGCTGCCGATGCCGAAGCATGTGATGACGAAGCGGTAGCCCCGTCGGTCGCGACGCTGAGCCGTGACATGGCAACCTCAACCCATGTAGGGGAGGTGAGGAGTGCCACCCGGCGCCGCTCTGTGCGCGCTTGTCGCGAATACTGGCCCGAGCACCTGTTGCGCCGGGCTGGTGAAACCGGAATGTCCGGGTTGCGTCTGGGCGAGAGGAGCTCCATGAGGTAACCGTTGCCGGTTGCTCTGAACTCGAGACTCCCGAACCAGATCACGTATCCAGCTGGGAGCGGATCCGAAACGCCCATGGGGTATGGGTTGGATCTGCTCGCCATCCCTGGAGATCAAATGGGAACAAAAGAGAAAATGTCACGCAGCGAGCCCCTACCTGGCACGCCAACTGTCAGTGTCCTGACCCGGGGGTCCGGATCCCAACTAATGAATGCTGCGTGTTTCCTCGTCCCAGATGTTGATGCAAGAGGCAGCACAGTAACACACGGGTTTATCCTGGTTCCGGCCGCGGGGCCGTACGTCCAGCAAGGGGGTGTGCGAGGGCACTGTATTATCTTGCACTGGTGGTGCCTGTAGTAGGGGTTACAGGCATGGCAAGAGAGGGAGGGAAGCTCCCAGGCCTCTGCTAGAGGAGAAGACGATGAGGCGAGTGCCAATATCGAGTGCTGAGCGTTGTGCTCGTGTGAGGATGATCGCGAGGTGGGTGATGATGGCTAACGTCCCGAACCCCCTATAAAGGAAGCCTGTCTCCTGGTTTTATAGTCACAAGGAGGGGCGGTGTACATGTGCAGGGGAACGTGGAAGTCGTCGTTTTCCCCCGAATCGCGGGGGTGCAGTGGTCGAATACTGTAGGAAGTACACTGTGGGGCTTGGCGTCGGGCGTGGTAGACGTCCTGGATATCGTCCTTGGTCTTGCGGAGATCGCACCGGCATCCTGCCAGCCCCAGCAGGTGGCGTGGTCGTCGCGGTGGGGTGTACAGTCCTCCAGATGTGGTGTGGTGGTGCTCCGTGGGCCCTGCAGGTCGGGGTCTTGCACATATTCGTGCTCCAGCAGTAGCAGGGCGCGTGGCGGTCACGGACCCCCTGGACGGAGTGCTGGCGCGTGCACTAAGGAGGTCTGGCAGTCACACGGAGATCTCGGACCCCTCGAGGGGGGAGGTCCGGGCCTCCGGCTGCTAGCGCCGGGCACCTCGCTTCGGGGGGCACGTGGCTACGCCGGACCCCTTCCCAAGCAGGAGGCAGGCCCGGGGCCGTACGTGCGGTGAAGTGGAGTCCGGATAGCCGGAGTTGGCAGAATAGTAACAGGAACAGTGCCGAGTACGTCTCATCCCGCATCGCTGGTCCCACAGTGCTGCCACAGCGTCCGGGATGGCGGAGCAGTGACCGGAGTTGGCGGACGGGACTCCGGTCACAGCCACTGTGGGGAATGGCGGTCTGACGCCGTCCGTCCTGGGCGCTGTGGAGGAGTGGTTGGCACTTAATGCCTCCGTACGACGGGCGGGTGAGCAGCAGGGATGTTTGTCCTCTCCGCTGAGGGATGGCCTCGAGCAAAGCGGAAAGGAGTTGCCTGCTCGAGGGTAGGTTCGCTACCCTCGAGCGAGGCGGAGATGGTTTGCCCGCTCGAGGGTAGATTCGCTACCCTCGAGCGAGACGGAGATGCAGAGCGCAGTCGAGGGTCTCGATGGGAGCCCTCGAACGAGGCGAAAATTGCCCCGCGGGTCCGAGGGGGGATGTGAATGGGCCGCATGCTGGGCTTCTTTGAGTCCTTTCCTTTCTTCCAGATTGGAAGGAGGACGTGGGCCTTCGTGGGCCTAGTCGCCAAACATGTGTTTGCGTTTTTTAGGGTGATCTTAGTACCCCGATTAGGGTGTCCCTAATCGTGGTACCCGTCAGGATTAATGATGAGCATGATTTGGAAGTCGGCTATATTACTTGCACACCATAGAAATTATTCTTTGACGGATCGGCTTGTGATGATGGACAAGAGATTGGTGCCGTTCTAATTACTCCGAATAGTACTATGTTTGAGTTCTCAAATTGATTGGAAAAAGAGCGCATGAATAACCAAGTTGTGTATGAACCACTTCTATTTGGTTTGGAGTTCTTGAAATTAATGGGCGTTAAACATGTGGAAGCTTATGGTGATTCACTTCTAGTGGTGCAGCAAGTAATCAAGGTATGGCAATGCTATAACGGTTCTTTAAATGCATATCTTGATAGATGCCTTGATATTATCTCTTGCTTTGATGAATTTGTGATTCGACATATTCCAAGAGATAGTAATAAGAAGGTAAATGCTCTGGTTCACTAAGCATCTGGCTATGATGTTACTAAATAATATTTTAACATGAGAAAGCCGATGCGAGCAACAGCCGAGTTACTGGTTCTGGACGAACTGGTCAGACCGGATGCCCAGACCGGTCTGACCGCCCAGACCGGTCTGGCCGGTCCAGAGATCGGTCTGCAGTCAGACTGCTGAAAACAGCGAGTCGGCCGCCACTTCCAATTCCAAAGGGAAAGCTGAGGTTGCTGATTGGAGGGTGCCTATTGTGACATATTTAAGGGACCCTGGTCATGGCGCAGAGAGGAATATTCGGCGTTTGACATTTAAATATGTTTTGATCAACGATGAGCTTTATCGTCGAACCGCCGAAGATGTACTTCTCAAGTGCTTAGATTCTGATCAGGCCTGTGTTGCTATGGGGGAAGTTCTTGAAGATATGTGTGGTACACATCAATCGGCTCCTAAAATGAAGTGGTTACTTAGGAGAGCCGGTTTCTATTGGCCAACTATGATGGCGGATTGTTTCAGATATTATAAAGAGTGTGAAGAATGTCAGCGATTTGGTAATGTTTAGTTAGTGCCTGCTGCGTTATTACATCCTATTATCAAGCCATGGCCATTCAGAGGATGGGGGGTTACATTTCATTGGTCAGATTAATCACCCTTCTTCAAAGGGACATCGCTTCGTGTTGGTTGCTACGGATTATTTTACTAAGTGGACCGAAGCGGTTCCTTTGAAGAATATGACGCACCGGGAGGTAATTGAGTTTATTACAAAGCATATTATTCATAGATTCGGTATTCCTCAAACTTTGACAACGGATCAAGGTTCATCTTTTATTTCAAAGGAGGTACGTGATTTTGCCGAATCATACAAGATTAAGATACTCAATTCATCTCCATATTATGCTCAGGCCAATGATCAGGCCGAGTCTAGTAATAAGATCTTGATAAAGCTCATCAAGAAGAAGATAGAAGAGAATCCCAGGAGGTGGCATGAGGTTCTATCTGAGGCATTGTGGGCTCATCGTATATCTAGACATGGTGCTACTAAAGTTACTCCTTTTGAGCTTGTATATGGTCAAGAGACTGTTTTGCCCGTTGAGGTGAATATGGACGCTTATAGATTGGCTAAACAAAATGATTTTTCCGCTGTTGATTATTATGACTTGATGATGGACAATGTTGATGAAGTAAGCGACAAGCGGTTGCAAGCTTTGAAAGAAATTGAGAAGGACAAGCTTCGGGTGGCTAGAGCTTACAACAAGAAGGTAAGAGCAAAATCTTTTCAGGTTGGTGAGCTGGTTTGGAAAACAATATTGCCTCTTGGGACAAAGAGCAATAAGTTCGGCAAGTGGTCGCCGAGTTGGGAGGGACCGTACAAGATCATCAAAGTTATCTTCGGGAATTCTTATGTGGTGGAGACGATGTAAGGAGAGCGTCTTCCAAGTGCTCTTAATGGAAGATACTTGACGAAATACTATCCCAGTGTGTAGCAAGACGCTTGAAGATGAAGACAGCCGGTATAGAGTATCGCCCTTAGCATTTTTTTGCCTTGTATATTATGTGTAAATCTATTTAATTAGGCTAGCTTCTGGTACTTACTTTTTAATTTGCAAAGCTCACTAAAAAGCAGGGGGCATATGTTGGCGGTCAAAATTGGCACTGCCGAAGGCCGACCGGTCAGACCGGTCTGATCAGTCTGATCCTGTGTAATCCGAATCAGGTTAGATCTGAGTCGTAGAGTTCGTTTATAACCCGATTTGGAAGGGGTACGTCCTCCCCGGCTATAAATATAAAGGTCACGGCCGATTAAGGTCCTTCTACCCAATCGAATCAATAAATTTATAATTTTCCTATTTTTCTCCAAACCCTAGCTTTTCCAACCCTCGTGCTGTTGTTTGCTCGTCTCGACGACGTTCAAGGACGTCTTGAGTGGCCTGCCGACCAAAAGACAACTCTAGATCTTCAAGCTCCGACGGGGTCCCTCCCGAGTTTGGGGTTTTAGGCATCACGGCGATTTTCTGTGTCCGACCGGTCTGACCGGTTGGCGCGACCGATCTAATCAGTTGTCAGGGTTCGTCGCTGGTGATCTGATCATTGCGATCCGCGCGTTCTAGCGCTTTGTGTTGATCAGAACTGCATCAACAACAGTACCCTACGGCAATAATAATAGCACAGTGTACGGTCCTGCAGAACATTAAGGCTCCTTGGAAGCGTGTCACTGGCGCGACGCTGTTCCTCGTGACGCATCAATAGTACGCTGCCGCCGGTGGCCCGGCCGGTACGGCCGCGGCCAGGCGTCGTTCGGCCGTTGCATGTGCTTGCCCGGCGGCAATGCCCATCTAGTGTTGATTCCCTGCCCTGTTCTCATCCTTGTTCAGATAGGCGCGGCCGAATAATAACAGTTTCCTAGAGCGTGATTGGTGTATTTTTTTTATAAACTTCATCCGTGGTCCTCAAACCTATCCTGAATTCTTGTCCCGATTGCAAAATACATATAATAGTCACTAAACATATTCCACGTTATTATTCTAGGCCTTGAACTTGTTTCAAGTTCGCATTCGGATCCTGATATTCTCAAAATGTACGCAACGGTTTTTGAATCTGTCCCAACCTCGTATCCCGGTCCTTAATTTGTAAGGCTCTCATTCAGATCCATATACTTATAAAATGCATTAATTATTTATAAATATTTTTTAAAATTGTTTCGAATTTGTTTGGATTTGAAATCAACTTTAGTTCCAAGATAAATAATTTTAACACTCTTTTTAATCTCTAAAATAAAATCGACTATATTAAATATACTAAAGTTAAAATAACTATAAAAGAATCATCAGATATTGTGTCCAAGATTTTTGCCTCAATAATTATTGATCAGTTCTACATGAGATTGGAATTTAATTTGAAATCCTAAATATTTGAAACAATCCAGAATTTTTTTTTCTAAATACATGAATGTGTTTTGCAAGTATATGGACATGTTCGAGAGACTCGAATAAGTTTATGAATCATTGTGCGCATTTTGATAGTATAAGGGTCATGATGAGATCTCATGACAAGTTTGAGGATCGGAATGAGAGCTTAGGACAAGTTTAAGGAGTATTATGTGCATTTTAAGTGTACCGGGATCAGCTTTCTTTTTTTTTGTTTACGAGCTTGGCTCGTTTCTAGTAACCAAGCTCCCAATGACCTGGCCGAGTTCATGCCAAAGAGCTTTGTTTGGATGACACGTCTATATATCCTGATTAGATTAACCAGATTGATCTGATATTTGGTTGCATGGATTGTACCACACGCACGGTATGCACTCACACGCTCCACAGTGTACCACGGGAGCCTAGCCCTGTGGAAACGAACATAAATTTCGTATCCCGAGAGACAGGTTCGAGCGCTTGCACCCGTTAGCCAGGCCCGATAGATAGTCCAAGCATCCAATCAATCAGAGGTTGCATCCACCAAGCCTAGCTGGCCCAGATCCAGGAATCCAACCACCCCCTAGCTATGTGCCATGTCAGCCCACGGGCACACTCGACGGCCTAGGCACAATATGGACACGCTTACCGCATATGGCGAGCATGACCCGACAAGAGGAGGGGGAGGCGGGGAGTAGAGCTCGTGTTCAGATGGAAAGCCGGTGCTCAAGCTGTGAGCACGAGCAACGCCTCCACTCTTCCCTAGATCAAAGGATGTGGTTGTTTGACGATGGGGTCCTAGGGCAGATGGAAGGCAAGCATGAGGTAGGAGGAAGAGGGCGGTGGAGCGCATAGCGGGTGGCCGTGCGCTGACCTTTTGGGGGGGGGGGGGGGGGGGGGGGTCATGGACAAGTTGTGATGGCCGGGCAAGGTCAACTTGAAGAATTAGGATTTAGAGAGTTCAGTTCAAGACTTCATATGTGAATATTTAACCGACTCTTAATCGGACAATCGCTGTGTTCGTTGGGATTGTCAGCCAACCACCCCGCAGTACTGTTCTCTCATACTAAATCAGCACCAGCCACCAGCTACCAGCCAGTCAGCAGTACTGTTATCTCATAACAAATCAGCACTAGCCATCAGCCATAGCCAAGCGAACACAGCGAGTGCCATATGTCGGCACTCACTACTGGAAACTGAAATTTTCCTGAGGGTGAACATACACACAGGGAATTACAAAAAACCGAAGGAAAATGGAAAAATAATTTCCCTATGTGTCCACCAATAGGAAATAACTGTCACGGATAAAACAACAGGGAAATAGCAATTTGCCTGTCGGTTTTTTTTTATCTCTAAGGGTTTTTGGAATTCTCCTGTCGGTGGGCTTCGGTCACGAAAATTTCAAACCACCAGACCTGGTCTTCATTTTCCTGTCGACAAAAATGCACTGTGAAATTCCATGCAACCTAACCTGGACATTCTTTTACTATGAGCCAAGCATGACACAAGCACGAAGCTGATCAAGTTGTACCATGCATGCAAGGGCGTCAATGATACAGAGTAGCAATTCTTATTAAATTTAAAGTAGCAAAAGAATTTTTAATTAATTTAAAGTAGCAAAAAACATTTATATTAAATTGAAAATAGCATTTTGAGAGTTTAGGGACCTGCATGTCACCACGGGACAAGTTTATGGACCTAAAACTGCATTTTAAGAGATTATGGATCTATGTGATACCTTCAAACAAGTTTGGGGATTTGAAAATGCATTTTAGGAGTTTAGAGACCCAGATGACATACCCCAACAAGTTTAAGAATCGCTGGTGTACTTTACTCTATTCGGATTCCGATCTGTTTAGACGTGTTAAGATCTGACTATCCGAGTCTGGTCAGACGCCATATTCGAATCCAAATGCTATATATGATGTCGATATTCATTCATATCTTACCAGACACATTTGACACCCGTACCGATCTTTAACCGAGAAGAAAAATAACTATCTTTATTCATATCTGTAAATATTTGTCAATATCCGATTCATTTATATCTCCACATGCGTGATCCTGGCCGAAATTCCAGGCCATGTACTAGCCCTACGAGCCTGTTCCTTAATTGCGCCAAATCACAAATTCGTGATCGAGCACAGTACGGCCTACAATGGTATAAGAGCACTTCAAGCAATTCCCTGTTCTTCAATCCAACTGCCATATTAGTGTAGTTAATGCAAAAATAATGCTCCTGTAGATCACCTTTAGCTTTTTGTTTTCCCAATAATTATTGAGACAAACCAATAATTCACCTCAACACTCCTCAAATAGAGGGAGAGTTGAAGCTCTCCCAACATGCTAGTTGGATTCGGACATGATTATTAGCAAACTGCAAAAGCAATTTCCCTAATAAACATAAAAGAAATATTAGGACATCTCCATTAAATGGTTATTGTACAGATTTATTGAGGAAGTTAGATATGCTCTAACTGCTTGCAGGTTGCGTACAGGCAGCAATTCCCCGACTTGTGGTCCCGGGGATTCTATTTATCGCCCGAACTGTTGCGACGCAAGCTGTTGTAGAGGTTCGCGTCTGTCATACCTGGGGTCACGGGATACCTGACGTGACGTTGTTCTGTACGAGATATAGGATGGAGCATGTCCGAGATATAGGATGGAGCATGTCCTATACCTATACGTCATGTATACCTACTCGTATAAATTTCTCGGCGATTCCTTACGAATAATCCACTTCCTTAGAGTATTCCTAGATAGGTTTGCTGGTAAACACCGACAACTGACGCCCCTCGTGAAGCAGACCACCAATGATCCCGTGGTAAACTCATGGCAGTAGTCATGGACCGGACGAGTAATTCCAACACGCACACCAATTGATCTGCTTTTCCGGTTTATTAAACTAATCCGCCGAGGCGCCGACCACAACGTGACGCGCGGAGATGGAAGTGGCACCACCGCCCGTAGTACACCAATACCTTGCGTGCAAAGCAGTCAAGGGATTTGTGATCTACTGATCTACTAGGCTACTTACACGCTGCAGCTCTGCACGATAAATTCAGCTTCAACTCGGTACATCTACTATGGTTTCGCTAGCACCCAAGCTTGGGGCTGGCACCGCCAACCACTCGGCGTGACTTTGGCGACGACTCGTCTAGTTTTCATGCTTGGGGGCTAGATGCTACCTCGGTGGCTTGTCTAATTCTTATGCTCGGGGGCTGGACATGACTTCGGTGACTTGTCTAGTTCCCATACTCGGGGGCTGGTCGTGACAACAAACTCGACGTGATTTCGGCGATGAGTCTGGTGCCTACTATGTTTGGGGCTGCGCGCAGGAAACTTCTGGGAAGATACTTATCTAAGTTATTTTTTAGGATGCGTTCCGAAGAAAAAGTCTTTCGAATTTTTTACCAAATCAAGCACAAATCTTAGCATGCCACAATATTTTTGGGTGCGTTTTCCAAATTCTAGGATTTGGGTATAAGCTAGGTTCGGGGACTACTGGGTACGTGCCATTAGGAGTTTATTTTTAAAAAATATTTGAAAGATAATATATGAATTCAAAATTCAAGATGGACCCCCAGCCTGAATTTTTCGATTCAACCTAAGACTCGGAGACTACTCCATATGGAGTGCGACTATCCATCGCACCCCATATAGGAAGTTTATTCTTGAAGATTTTAAGACTACTCAAGCAAGAGCACTATGCACCCTAGGTGCAGCTCATGAAGTACTCAGAAGGCGCGTTCTACATGAAGTTTGGAAACTATTCAATGACGGTTTCACAAGTACTCGAAGACCTGCAACTACTAGGCTACGAATAGCTCGAGGGCTTGTTAGGCCCGGAACCATGGGATACCTGACGTGGTGTAGTCGTGTACGAGATATGGGATGTGGCATGTCCTATACTCATACGTTATGTACCTACTCGTATAAATTCTGTACTAGTTGGTATAGATAGAAACCACCCGACTATTACGAGAGAGAGAGAGAGAGAGAGAGAGAGAGAGACTCTAGAGGCCATGCCGATCTAGAGTTTTATGTAACTCTGTCCCCCATGCTATATAAGGATGGGCAAGGAGTCCTCCAAATCATCTATTCACCACAAGCAATAGAAACCACCAAACTGGACGTAGGGTATTACGCAACTCGCGGCCCGAACCTATCTAAACCCTTGTGTATCTTGCACTAACGTATTCTTGATCTCGGTGATTCCTACGAACAATCTACTACCTTAAAGTATCCATAGGTAGGTTTGCCAGTAAAACACCGACAACGTCGCTATTATGCTTCTTCCCAGCGAGCCGTGATGGTCGAACTTCGGGAGGTTCGGGTTGCGGAGGGCCGATGACTTTAGAAGAGAGAGAGGAGGTGGGAGGAAAGACCGGTGGCAGTGGCGGGTTGCGGGCGGCAGCAGTCACGGCATCGGGGATGCCACCGGCCGGGGGTAGTGGTTTGACATCATGTGCGTTAGGGACCGAACAGGGAGCAGGGGTCGGAGTTGATTAGTGGCGCAGAAACAGAGGCGCCGGAGTTGGGGAGGTGGGGGAAGGTGGGTGAATCATTCTGCAGCAAATCGCATCTGCGATGAATAGAAGCCCGGAGGACTTGTGGCTTATGCTTGGAGTTATGGGTGTTAATTGATGACCATTAGGTGCATCTCCAATCTTTTTTAATTTAAAATTTTATTCTAATTTTTCAAATAGATCTTATTAAAAAGAATAGTACAAAATTTTGAACTAAAAAAAATTGAAGGTACATTAAGGGTCACCAATTAACACTCCTATTTGGAGTGACGGTATTATTGCCGTCTCAATGGCGCTCGGCGTAGCGTCTCCGGTGGTCCGCGCCGGCCACCGGCTAGACATAGCTGGGCACAGGACGCCGGCGGCCGTCAGCAGTCGGCGGAGCAGCGAGCTAGACGTAGACGTCAATAGCCAACAGGTTTACCGCTTCAGCCCAGGTCCTGCGCAGGCTCCAATGACAGATATGATCCACTTTACTCCCATGCAGCCGAAGGAAAAGGAAATTCATGGCCCGGCCGGCAGCTGCATCTCTGCATGCTGCCGCCTGCCCGGCTGCCCAGCACCGTACGCACCTCTGCTGCGAGGCCGGACGATGACCGGCGGTCTGCGTCGCGGTCGGATGTGCCCCACCGGACCGCGACGCTGACCGCCGCAATCAGATGTCGCCGATGCGATCCATGCATGATGAATTGATGATGATCGGACGCCGCCGCGGCCGCGATCGGTGACCGGCCGGTTTCTTGTCTTTAGCACCATTTTTACCCATCTCTAAAATTTCTTTTCGTAGTAATGATAGACTCGCCAGGTAGTCGCTATGGTCCCTGGTCGAGACTACGATAGAGGTCCTGCTCTGCTCTTCCTGGAACTAAGTCAGGTCACAGTAGTGACACATCGCAGAGTCAGCTATTGGTAAGCACCTTACTATCATGACGATGCTTCGGAAGATAAGGTTGCCTCCGCGGGAGTCACCAAAGAAAAAATAAATATAATAATTTTCAAAATGCTATGAATAGCCACCAAAAACTGTCAGTGCTGTGCATTTTGAAGGTTGTTTCTTAAAAAAATGCTACTCTATTATAGCAAAGAATACAATTCTGAGTATGCATCGGAACGATACATAATTAAAATTGCTTTCTTTGTTACGATGGAGGGAGTACACAGTATCCACCTTCTTTCTTTCGTACTGTCATCCTATCTTCATATGTTGATTTTAGGCCAGTTTCAGTGTACTGTTTTATGGCACAATTATCTAGACTGAGAACTAGACAATTGTATCAGATGAGTTTTATGTTGATGAAATTTTCCTCGTATCTTATAAAACTCCGTCCTTCTTTTGTTATCGTGTCAGCGAAATAGTATTTCATACCATATAATGCTTCATAAAACCTTTGTTAAGACTGGACTTACGGAGTGCGTGGTACGACCTGACTGTCATGTCAGTGCAACGTTATGGGGCTTTAATTTCAGATTAGCACCTGCTACCCATGCTGCCTGCAGCCCACATGCACCTCCACTGCACCCCTGCCACCAGCATCTAATGGCGGCCTCGTAGAACGCACCACCTCCGCCGACTGTCCGGCCAGGGTTACTCGATCACGAAATATCTGCCGTTGTTGCCTTCTGTGCTGGAAGTTTTACTTGATTTTTAAAAATTATGAGCACTATTTTTATTTCTAAATAAATTTATTAAAAAACTAAATTCAAATATCTATCTAATCATATTAATTCTGTACCATAAATATTAATATATATATATATTTATGTGTGTGCGCATGCGTGTGTATGTATTTAGTTAAAGGTGTTTTTCGTAATGAAAGCGAAAACTACAGATATTTAGAAAACGGAGGAAGTATGTGACAAGTGTTTATACGAAATTACTTCTTATGTGCAACATGTTACACATAAGTTACGCAAAACTTTTATTCAAAAAAAGTCTAGTATATCTGTATGCCACACCATGTTATAGGAAACACACGGCTAGGAAAAAAGACATTCCATTTTTTTCAGTTCTGCGTTTATCTCTTGAAAAATAATCTGGAAGGTTGGGACGACTTAACCATAGAACAATCTATGACTCTAAGAATGACTATATATATATATATATATATATATATATATGTATATATGTATATATATATATATGGGCTTCAGTATCACGGATAAGTAATGTAGTGTGAGCAGTGGCGGATTCAGAAAAAATATATGGGGGGGCTGAAGTATAA
Source organism: Panicum virgatum (assembly GCF_016808335.1). Lineage (NCBI taxonomy): Eukaryota > Viridiplantae > Streptophyta > Magnoliopsida > Poales > Poaceae > Panicum > Panicum virgatum. The sequence goes on along the minus strand of NC_053146.1, from coordinate 16,333,609 downwards.
GAGAGTTCATGTTCGTAGTATCCCATATAAAATCAACAATGAAGTTTTACATCACGGGAATAAGCAAATTATGCTATTTACGTACCCAACAAAGTAGATGACATGTGAGGTCTTATAGCGATGCAAATCAATCTTCATGAGAAGTAATCTACACACAATGAAACAATACAACAAATTAGAGACAAACCTAAATTTACTTAAAAGAATTTAAATTATCAAAAAAGAGTAGAATGAAACATGCCACCATATTCTCTTTAGGCACTAACATACGGCGCTCTTTCATGTCTTCGAATCTCTTAATGATTTTTTCATTACTAATGTTTCTAAATAGTTCTTTCTCGGTGTAGCATATCATCAAGTCATTAAGCCATTCATCTCCCATTTTGTTACGCAGATCTGTCTTTATAATAGACATAGCTGAAAAAGATCCACTCAACTGAAGCCGTTGCCACTGGAAGTATCAACGTTAGCTCAATAAGGCGATAAACCAATGGATATGATTTATGCATCCTAATCTTCACCATAATTTCAAAAACTTGTGAAAGCTCCGTACATCCAAGAAATTCTTGATTTCTTCTAGCACGTCCAACAAAACCTCTAAGTTGACTTGGCAATACAGCAATTTCAGCAATGTCAAAATCTTCGGCATAAATTTCAGCAAGTTTCACAAGCTTATCCACATCAAAATTGGAGAAGGAGTTTCTTGGGTTAAGACATGCCATGCCTACTAATAAATCTGAACTCACTTCACCAAACCGATGATTCATCTCTGACATAATGGCATCGATGGCAGCTAGGAAAATCTCAACATGGTAGAAGTGCATGTTTGTTACCTTTTGTCTTCGACGTGTAGATGTCCCTCTAGCATTTATTTCCTTATCTATATCTGGCACTTCAATCTCATTCTTATCACAGAATTGTTTTGTTCTTCTAAATAATGGCTCCTATCCATTTTCTCTCATATCTTGCAAGCTTTCTTTCACACCTATAATCAAATGCATCGCTTCAACAATGTCTTGATCCTTCCGTTGCAAAGCACGTGACAAACTATCTGTGATGCTCAACAATTCTATCATCAAATGCATGATAAATACAAAGTCAAAGCTTTCTTTCACACCTATAATTCATGAAGTCATCACACTTCAGCCTAGCATCCACATGAGCCTTGCAACTACTGTGATTTCTAAAAGTATCCTTAGCTTTCTTCTAATTACATGCTCACACTCATGTACGTGTGATAGGTGCGGGAGTCACGCAATATATATTTGTGTTGAAGTGTGAACTGGTGCTCCGCCCCTCTCTAGCTCGAACAACTAGCAGTTCCACTTGTAGAACTAGACAGTGGCGGTGGCAATATGAATGACTTACTTCACTCGTGGATGTTTGAGGCTGGTGAAACAATCAAAATACCTGTGGTGGTGGGGGAGGGGTGAATTAGGCTCTAACTAAATTTTCTTGTGAAAATTTAAACCTAAACACAAGCCTACTTGCCCCATGTGCATAAACCTTAAAAAGTGTGACTATTCTAGTCGTTCCAAAGTTAACATAGTTCCAAGCCTATACTAGCGTGGCAATTATTCTAGGAATTGAAATTGTGGAAAGAAATAGGGTTAGAACGCCTATTTTTCCTGAGGTATCAAAGAGTCAGCACTCACTCTTCTCTAGTTCTCGTTGGAGCACCCGCGCATGGGTGTCGCTCCCCTTGATCCGCGCAAGGATCAAGTGCTCTCTAGCAGATATCCATTCTCCAACTCCGGATCGGCGGATTCCAAACCAAGCCCAATCTTCTTGGGGTTTCTCACAAGACTTCTTCTTGAGAGCTCGCCAAGAACACCACCACCAATCCGTCTAGGTGATGCCGATCACCAGGAGTAACAACCAAAGAACTTCACTTGACATGTCCAAGACCAAGAGAAAGATTAATGCACACTTGCTACTCTTTAAGAACTAATTATGTGCTTAATCTTCAACTTAGAATTTTGAAAATCACTCTAGTGCTCAACTTGCCCTTGACTACCAATTGTGTGTATAAATGCTACCGAGCGCCAAGAGAACCTCCTTGGAGCTGTAGCAAACATATATATAGAGCAAGTTCAAGGAACTAACATTTGCCCTTATGCTGTTCATGCAGCACTGACCGACTCATTCGGTCATAGTCAGACCAAAAATTTACCGACACATCCGGTCATGGTTTTTATCTCATAACACCGAACCTTCCTGTCAACCCAGAGAGGTATGCAAAAAACCAAGACCGACTAATTCGGTCATCAATTTTTGTCATCGCCGAATTAATCAGTCTGTGCTTCACTTCAATCTAACCAATTGATTCGGTTATATTAGTGATCAAATCTCCACAGACCTGAAGTTGGTGAACTTTCGTGCCTAGATCGAGCCATGTCACAAGAATTTCTCGGCTGTTGGATCGCCCGACAGACGGCTTAGATTAGGCGGGTGGCCGGCAAATTTGCAAACGAAAACCCTCGGATGTTGTAGAAATCACGCCCGCCGTCCCTCCCTCCTCTCAAGCTAGCGATCTTGTAAAAGAGCCCTCAAGTTTTATTGAAATCCAACCCGCCATCTGTCCCTCCTCTTAGGCAATCTTTTAAAATAACCATTAGATTTTTAGCGAAATCCAGTCCACCGCCAGGTAGCCTATTACTAGGGTTACTTATACTTTTTCCACCTATAATTTGAAGACCAAAACGTGTTCGAATCAAAAGTTGTTCTATACAAGAGTTCTTTAGAACTTAAATATCCACAATATTTCTAGAGACCAAAATTTTAAACTCCAAATGCTTTCATACAGGTTACACGAATTATTTATTCTTTCAACCTACAATTCCAAACTAGAACATGTTCAAATCAAAAGATGCCCAATACGAAAGCTCTTCAAAATTTAAAAATATATAGTATTTCTATAGATCAAAATATTACATTCAAGCGTCCCTATACAGATCTAAGATCACATAATAGAAAAAAATTCTGATTACCCTAAAAAACCTAAGAGTTGCACTACCTTGGTTTCTTAATAAAAAAGTACAATCAATTATTATAATTTGTTTGCCTTAGCTACTTCTAAAAATAAATTGTACAACAGTTACCAATACCCACTGAATCAGAAGTAATTACCATCCGCGATATATTCTTCACTGCTCTAAATACCACCTTCTCATTCAACACAACATATTCCCTCTCTACAATTACAATCTAAATTCCATTTACAAAACAATTTACAAAATTCGTAAACCTGCAACTAAGATCTCCACGTCTTATAAAGCTAGCCTTCGCTACATCTTGTACTATCTACAGTTACAAACTAAATTCTAAATACCACCCGCTCATTCAATATAACATATTCCCTCTCTACAGTCACAACATAAATTCCATTTACAATATAATTTACAAACTTCGCAAACCTGCAACTAAGATCTCCACATCTTATAAAGTCTCCAGTACCTCTTGTACTCTCTACAGTTATGAACTAAATTTTATTTACAAAATTCACAAACCCACAACTAAGGTATCCGCATCTCCATCATCGCTCCCTCGATCCACTTAATCCCCATCTCCACATCCATTGTATATCGTGTCCACCTCCAAACATAGCTTACGCTAACACTATCATAGGGCATCCACTGGACCAGCTCAAGCTGGTGCACCAATGGCGCCGCCAGCTGTCAATCTAGTGCCACTTTACGTTAGAGCAATAGACCACCGACTGAATCGGTGGCCCCACTTATCCAAGACCCAATTAGTCATTCAGTTCAAATCAGCTTTTCTATGTTAAGCAAACTCGTCCAATTCAATTTCGTTGAGTTTCTAACTCGTATCTTTGCTTCTCATGGCTCCAAGTGAGCTACCTAGTACTATATTTTCATAAGTGTGCATTGTCACACCTAACTCTAGGCTTATCTAGGTCAAGCTACTACTCCTTGCCCCTCTTTATAGTACGGCCAAAGGAAAAACAAAATCCTAAACTACTCTAAGTGTCTCTTAATGCCAAATGACACTTAGAACTAGCTCATCCTTGATCTTCGCGCATGTCCTTTGAACCAATACAATAAAAACCACAATAATGGAGGCCAAGAATACCATGTAAACCCATCATTGCACTAACTTACACTACTACATAAAGGATTTGTAGGGGCACTCAAAATAGCATTTTTAGGGGGACACCGGGCCCGTTGTTAGTTTTCGTAGCTAAAAATGGTATTTACAGGGGCGGGTAACACGTCCATCTCACCCTGCTAACAGTTTGGGCTAATATGGGTTTATTGGATTGGTTTTCGAAATGAGCTGCATTGGTTTGGTTAGTGATGGGCTGAACTACTTGATAGATTGGTTTGGATTGGGTTGTTGGTTAAAATGGAACGGTTTGGATGGGAGTCCGTTACCATTTTTTGGTTCCAATCCATTGGCCGAAACCATGGACTCACCCGAGAGGTCCAAGCTTCGCCTTTGTCCCTCTGCAGACTGCAGCTCCTCGCCTCTGTTCTGGTCGCCGCCGCTGCCGACCCCGTCGGCCGTCGCCGCCACCGCGCCAGCGACCGTCGACGCCGCCGCGCTCGCCGACCCTGTCGCCTCCGCCGGTGCCCGCCAGGCCACCAAGCCGCCGTCGCCTCCGCCACACTCGTCTACGCACTCTCCCTGTCCGACGCCGCTGCACAGGGCTGTCCACCAGCCTCTTCCACCACAGGGCCGCCCGCCGCGTCGCCTACGAGTCCTTCGATCGCAGCCACGCAGCGCCACCTGACCCACCGTGCCGGCCGCTCCCACCGTCCCAGCCGGGATAGCACTGGCATCGATCGGTGCATTAGCAGCCACGGGCGCCACGGCCAGTGCGGCAGCTGGAGCGCCAGCGGCGGCGGCACCGGCAGCAGCACCAATGTCGTCGTCGTTGTCATCGGAGGTCAGCTAGCTTGTCCCGATTTGCCATTATTTAATTAAACGCTGCGCGCGCGTCGGCGGTCGGCCTCACCGCGACGGCGCCGGACGCGATGAGGAGAGTACAAGGAGGGAAGAGAGGGTGACGGCGATGGCTGGCTTCTTGAACGCCATCAAAACTCTCTCTCTCTCCGCGGTGCCTGCACTGATGGTGCTGTCACTAGCTACTCTCCCTGCTCATTTGTAAATTTTGATGGCTTGATCGTTGAGTGGTTGGTGGCGGCCTGGCGGGGCTCGTGGAATCGCTCACTTGCTCACTAGGATGGTTTAATGGGCTGAATCCATGGATTGTGATTTGGTTTGGCTTGAAATTATACAATGGTTTGGTGTAGTTTGGATTTTCAACATGGAGGGTTGGATAGGATTGGGTGGATTTGATTTGTATTGTGGAAGTGGATTGGTGGGGGTTTAGGTTGGATCCTGGCCCATTAGCAGGGCGACGTCCATCCCTGAAAATCCATTTCTAGGGGAGGGTCATGCCCTCACCTGCCCCTACAAAGGATATAACCCATCCCTAGAAATAGATTTTTATGGACGGGTCATGGGGTCACCCATCCCTACAGATCGAATAAAAAAACAAAAAAATACACCACAGCAGCTGCCGGAGCCGCTGTAAGCCAGTGCGCAGCACTGCCATCACAACACCGCGTGGCCGCGCATGCCGCATCGTGTCATGCACCACTATCGCCACTCCGCTCCGCTCCCATCACAGCTCCACTCCGCTCCCACCGAGACGCGCCGCGTGCCGCACCATTGTCACGGCTCCGAACGGCCATGCCTCCGTCACAGCTCAGCTTTGCTCCTGGCATGGCAGCGGGTCCATGAGGGCCTCCCCGTCGTGCAGGGAGAAAGGACGGCATTGCAGCTCCTCGCCCACGACTGGCCGGCTGCCGTGTCATGCAGGGAGGGAGGATGGCGCCGCACAGGACCTCACCGCCTCGACGCGTGCAGCCGCCTGTCCCGTGCGCTAGCCACCGAGCCATATGCTAGCAACCCTGGCCCTGCTGCCCGCGTCAAACTATAATCTCCTTGTTAGAGAGAGCTGCGGTGTAAGATAGAGAGATGAGATAAGTAAGAGAAATTATAATGGAAGGGAGAAGAGATAAGATGGAAATTTTGCCATGACCACATGTGCCTTGAACTTGGAGATAAATCACTAGCAAACTCTATGCACTGCTGCCCTTCCCCAGCTTCGGTATCCACAACAGCAGGAGCAGTCGCACCTCGGTTCTGTGGAGCTGCACCTCGAGGTCCCCCAAGTGGGCGCTTGCCTCCCGAGTGTAGGATCTAGAACACCAATTAGAGGGGGTTAATAGACAGTTTAAAACTAAAAAATACAAACACTAGAGGAATTTAATTAGTAACACAAGAGAGCTCCTATGTCTAGCAAAATGTATCACTAGTGTATTTAATAATAAATTTAATTGGCTTTATTTTTCTAAGGTTTTATAGGCTTAGCCTTGCATTGGAATTAATTTTCTTTCACAAGTAATTAAAATTTATTTTAGGTTTAACTTGTTTGTGCATTCATGCTGGTGCATAAGTTTTATTTGGTTGAGTGCTTAGGGTTTGAATTCAAATTTCATTTGAATCCAAATTAGTTTGAGTTGGTTTGAAAAAAAAAGAAAAGAGAAAGGAAAGGAAATAGAAAATCCAAACCAACCCAAACCGGCCCAAACCCCAGCGTCGGCCCAACCCGCGCCCCTTTCCCTCCAGCCCAAACTCCACGCCCCAGCCCAGCTCACCCCGCCTCCTCAGCCCAGCGAGCCGCCCGAGGCCCAGCTCGCCAGCGCCCCGTTCATCCTGCGTGCGCACGCCCCCTTTCTCTCTGACGTGCGGGCCCCGCGAGTCAGCCGCTCCATCCGCTCGCCGTGCGCTCGCACCCGTCTCACTGCTCCCCGACCCCACCTGTCATCCCCATCGTCCTCCTCCACCCGAGTTCCCCGGTCGCGCCTCTACTCCGCCTCGCCCGACCCCCGCTGTCCCGTGGACCTCCCCGACCCCCCGTGACCCACCGGTCAGCCTCGCCCGGCCCTCTAGAAGCTTCGCCCAGAGCCCGGGATCACGCCGAGCCGTTCCACTATCCGCTCGTCACGCCCGCAATCCTCGCCGGCCTTCCTTTCAGGACACGCACGCCCAAACCCTAGCCGCCTCCTTTATTTGGCATTGCCGCACCCTTCTGCGCACCCATCTCGCCACGCCATCGCCACCACGGTGTAGTGAAAATGGCCTCTCATGCCATATTTCAATATAATATTTTGGTGATTGATATAGACAACACAACACTTGGACTAATATGATTGTTAAGATGACCATTCTGAGGCTTTTAGGTTCAAGTGATGACAAAGAGAAGATAGGCATAGCTAGGCCCTGAAACCTCTTCGGTCCAAAGGATTCGAAGATTGAAGAGACCATGAAGAAACCAAGTCAAAACAATCAAGACAGAGATATTTTAGTATCACCGGTTGAACCGACGCTAAGAAAATTACATACGTCGGTGCAATGACTTGGAGCACGTCTGGGAGTTTTGGTAACACCGGTTGAACCGACGCCAGGAAAGTTGAATACGTCGGTGCAATGAACTCAGCAGCTGAGGCAAAATCTATACACCGGATGAACCGACGCTAGATATTGGTGAACGTCAGTGCAGTTGTCCAGAGAGTTAGTTTTTCAGCAACTACACTCACCGGTTAAACCGACGCTGCATCGGTTCATTACGTCGGTCGATTGAGGTAGCCGTTGAAGTATAACGGCTAGTTGGAAAATGCACTCACCGGTTAAACCGGTGATGACAAAAACGGGAGCATCGGTTTAACCGGTGATAGCGCTTTTTCTCAGCCTTTTTCCAACGGCTAGTTTGGGGTGTGTGGGCTATATATATGCACTCTCACAAGTGTGCTTAAACCTATATGATGTACAATGAAGCTCTAAGTTGGTTGGAGATGATCTTTGGCTCTTGTATACTTCCTTGGTCACCAGCACAAACAAATGAGCTCCCTTGAGAGAAGTCTTGCTGCGGCAAGCAATCCTTGTGTTCCGTCATGTGACCCTCCGACTTGGTGTGGAGTGGCAACGACACTTTGTGCGGGGGAAGAGGAGACCCCCTCCTTGGTGGAGAAGCTCCGTAGTGGATTTCGGCTGGGTGACCGAGAGAGACAGTGGCATTGCACGAGACTCGGTGTCTTGTGGGCACTTACCTTTGCTTGCCGGCATCGCCTTGGTGGCGTAGTGCAAGACGGTGATCGGAAGAGCCTCGGTGTCCCGTGGACGTAGGCGTTTGTGCCGAACCACGTTACATGACCGTGTCTACTCGGGAGTTTGCATCCCTCTTGCACTTACCTCTTTACTTACCATATTACGTTTTCGCATTTACTTTATCTTGCGTGCCTTTACTTTCCTAGTTAGATTGTTTAGGATTGGCTATAGGTTGCAAGTAATTTTGGGTTAAGTAGAGAGTAGCAAAGATAAACCTTAGTCATAACTAGCATGTATAGGACGTGTTAGGTTTATCTTATGCAAGTAGTTTGAGCTCTAGGTTGAAAAGCGATTAGCGACCCTATTCACCCCTTCCCCCTCTAGGGTCGGACACCCCGGTGATCCTTACACACGGCACCGCAACATCACGCCTACCTTGCTCCGCCGCGCCACAGCTTTCCCAGAGCCGCGCAGCAGCTCCGCCCCATGCCCAAGACCGCCCCCGGGTTTGCTGCCCCGACCTCGGACCGCCATCACAGGTAACACGGCACGCCGTCGGAATTGCTCGCCGCCATGGAACCATGGACCTCTCTGACCCCTTGTGCTTCTCCCCAGCGCCGCCGCAAGTCGAGCCCTACAACCCAGATGCCCGGAGGACCACCGCAGCGCCCCGGTCCACGAGCTCCGCCTCCGCTTCGCCGTCGGTCAACGTCACCGTTGACTCTGCCCGGCCTTCCAGCCCGATCTGCACCCTCGGTGAGCACTAGCATCCCCTCCTGGTCCTTTTGTGCTAGTTAGCATCGCCCGTGGCGCACCCTTTTTGCCCAAACCCCGCGCGCCGGCGACCCAGCGCCGCCGCGCCACGGCGAGCCAACACTACGCCGCACGATCAGCCCCACAAAGCACATTATAGGGCGTGTCGCGTCTTGCGCGTGTGCCCTGACCCTTTTGCACGCTGAACCCAGCACTAGCACGGCCCGAACACCCCACGCCGGCGGGCTCCCAGCACCCAGAGCCGCTGCTGCCGATGCATCCACGCCCCTGAGCCACCTCGAGTCTAGCTGATGCCACGGGTGGATCACGCATGACGCGTAGATCCTCCCTGGCCCAAATCCCGGCCATTTTGACCCCCGGATGGCCAGAAACGGCGAACTCCGGCGACCCCGCTACCGTGCGACGCCGCGCGCCAGTGCATCCGCCGCCGCTCCCACGCCCAACTCTCTCGACCGTCCGATCCAAAGCCGACGTGTGAGATTAGATCGTGCCCCGTTTAGATCTAAGCTGCCAGATCTGGATCCGGTGGCCCAAAATAGAAGATACCGCTTCACTCTGGTCTTTTTGCTAAAGAGTCCCTGGACTTTTCGAGAATCAACCCACAGTCCACGTTAGTTCAAAAGTATTTACAGTTATGCCCTTTTCTTTACGTTTTAGACCCTGAGCTTCTGTAAAATCGTGCCCGCCATCCCTGGATGTGTGGTTTTGTAGCCTAAACCCTAGATCTATAGTTTAATCACATATAGGTCCCTGGTTTATGTTCCTGAGGCCCTGCAACTTTAGTTTTCTTGCAAATAGGTAACTGGAACCTTGTTTTAGCCTTATCTTTGTCGTTTTAAATCTGTTTTAGGTGGTTTTCGCGCTCACGCGATCGTTGTAAAGCGTAGAATAGTTCTAGACCAGTTTTGTTTGCTGTTTTTTTATGTATTGTTGTACTCTTTCTTAGCGTTTGCTTTTGTTTGCATGTATGTGTATGTGCTGGACTTTGTTTTGACGTTGCGATCGTGAGTAGACGTTGAGCAGTCGGAGGAGTACCAGGAGCCACCCTCCACGGGACACTTCGAGCAGTAGGAGCAATTTGAGGAAGGCAAGTATAACATGAACATTCCTATCACCTTTAAATACAATTTCATATTGCATTTTAATACTGTATGCCTATAAGGACTTTCCTAGCCACTTTATATCCTTTATATATATCCCTTGGGTTGCATTTTGGTTAGTTGTGCTAGGTGCCGCGCTATAACACACTTGGTCCTTTTTAATTAATTTATTAATGGTCTTATGCAACTTAATTCTGAGCGTTACCCTCTGTGCTCTGTACTTGAGTGGTTTACGTCTCCTTAAAACATGTTTTTCTAGAAACTTGGTTTAGGGGGCTCGCACTGTGTTTTGTGCTAGCTACTCTCCATAAAGACCGTACGTCATTAGAGCGACAACCTGGGACAACCACGCAACCACAAGACTGGAATGGGACGGTCTTGGCTTACTAATTAGGTCTTTTTGGTTTAAAGTAAATTACCTGCGGGGCAAGGGTGGTAAGCTTCTATGGCCCTCGTACTGAGTGGCCTCGTCTGTGCTTTGTGTCTTAACGCCCACTAGACCTGCTCCATAATCGCCGATCCAACCCTCGCGGTTACTCCTTACCAACGAGATTCTTTGTAACGGCCTCGTAGTGAGTTTGCTAGTCATCTCACCAACGGAAGTGTGATGAACAACTAGTGTAGCTCACGACTTGTGGATAAAGATGTGCAAACTCTGCAGAGTGTAAAACTGGTATACTAGCCGTGCTCACGGTTATGAGCGGCCCAGAACCTCCTTTTGATTAATGGGGTTACCTTCCTTTGATTAGGGGAGTTCCCTGGGTGGTTTGGTTTGGTTTGGTTCTCAGTAGTTCATAATTAATTTTGATTAATTTCTATGTAATTGGGTTTATGGTAATTCATCCACTTGTAGTAATTAGCTTTAATAAAATTTTGCCAAGATTAAAAGCTAATGCAGTTGAGTCAGCCAACCTTAGAGCCTCATAGTTTATGTTATACTTGTTGAGTACAAGTTGTGTACTCAATCTTGCCTCCTCTACTCTTTTCCTCTTATTCGTTTTGGGGATACCCTACTGCTGCTCAGTTCCCAGCGACGTGGAGGAGTTCACCCGGAGCTACCAAGAGTACGAGGACTTCTAGGCGTTCGTCTCCCAGTCGACGTCCCTGTGGCGCCCAGCTTCCGAGAGTTCCGTACCTGTTTTACACTTCCGCATACTTTTATCAGACATTTTGTCAGTTATGTAATAAATAACATTCGCACTCGCTTTATTATATCTTTTATGTGATATGTGCTGTTATATACTATTCATTCTATTGTATATACGTGTAACTTGATCCTGGCACGTATATGATTGCTCGGTTTACGTCCTTTTGTAAACCGGGTGTTACATAACCACTCCGGCGAGGTGAGCACAAGGCCAATTTCGGGGCACCTCCACAATCTTCTTGAAGGGCTCCATGAAATCACCTTTTCCAAGCCATCTAAGGAGTGGCAACTCCTAGAGTAATAAGTCGATGAAGCTTGCCTGAATATTCCCTATTGCCACACAGCTCAAACACTTGATGCAATGCACTAGGAAGCTCTCACACTAACAAAATGCACCCTCTAAGCAAAGAGTGAGAGAGAGAGAGGAGGAGACCAGCTCAAATGTGTCAAGGAAGATTTCAAAGTGGCCAAGAGAGACCTCCCACGGCCGTGCAAGTGAGATATACATATATAGTCCCCCTCTCCAAATGTAGCCGTTACACTCAAAACCCGTTGAAACAGAGCTTTCGCGAACTGTCTGCCTCATAAAGACCGGACCATCTGCCATTCAAAAACCAGTGAGTCAGAGTGTAATCATTACATGTCAGAGATGACCGTTACAGCCCTAGCGGACCGTACACAGTTCATTTTCCCTGAGCACCATAGACAAAAACATCTCTTGACAAAAACTTCATGTGACCGGCGGACTGTCCGCACACTAGGGGTGGACTGTGTGCCGTTCAGACTTTCAGCGCACACAGAGCCAACATTAGTTCTGTCTAATTTCAAAGTTAGTGGGGCGGATCGTCCGCCCAATAGGGCCGGACCATCCGCCCAACAAGTTTTGCAACCACCAGAGACACAAGTGTCTCTGACTAGATTTACCAAGGAGGGGCGACCTCCGCCCACTGGGATCGGATTGTCCGCTCCTCGCAGTCAGCTCACAAATCAAAGCTTGTCTTTGCCATATTTCAAACGTTGTTAGTCCTTATGCATGCAATGTAATTGTTTGAGCAAAATGGCACTAAAGAACAGTCAAGCAAATGCACAACACTCCTTTTGATAGTTCGGCTATCTATCCTATTAATCCGGTCAATTTTCAACCACTAAGCACCTTTTGACCGGTGAAAATAGAAATGCCCTATTGTATACCTTTGCCTTGAGCTCATGCCTTGAACTTCATCTCAACAACACTTTGCGGCATCAATAAATCCTCATTTATCCATGGACCAACCTATACTCATTTTCTTCTCAAGAAATTTGTTAGTCCATAAATGTTGTCATTAATTACCAAAACACGAATTAAGGATCTAGATGCTTTCACCAAGCCGTGGCTTGCGCCATGGGGGCTGGCTAGGGCCGCGCCCACCTCGATAGCGCTAGGCCGGCCATGGCCGCGACCACCCCGGTGCCCTTGCCATGCCAGGCCCTGGAAAGAGATGAGCGAGAAAGTGAGACCATGAGATAGAGGATAAGGTGAAGAGGAAAGGATGTGCGGCTCGAAGGAGATAAGATGGAGAGCGTGAGGGAGAACTCCCCTGCGAATTGATGACGTGGATGCGAGTTTTAGATGTGGATCGATGACATGGACCACAGGCAGACCATACGTCATACACGGACTGACAGTCCACCATTCAATGGCGAATGGTTCACCTTAGTGACCGGACGGTTTGCTAAGAATTCTTAAAAAATTGTTTAATTCATTAAAAATAGCAAAATATTTCAAAAAAATGTGAAATTTTCACCAACAACTTGTTGCGACCTGTATAATTTAGAAAAAAAAATACTAATATCTAATTTGAGTGTCTATATTAGTTCAAGGTGGGGAAACCACAATGAATAGCTTCCACACTAATCTTATACAAGTTAAGGATAATTTAATGTTTTCATCATTTAATTATTAGATACAATGAAATACATTTTTCATATTTTTTCCTAGTTTTTAGGTCAGAATAGTCTTACTGTACAATACATTTTTTCAAGATTGTTTGCAATTTATTTTGAATTAAATGATTTTTCAGAATAAATTGGAAAAATTTTTGTAGGGGCAGGTGGGGCTTCACCCGCCCCTAAAAATAGATTTGTAGGGGCGGTTGAGGCATCCACCCGCCCCTAATAAATAATTTTTCAATTTATTCTATAAAATCATTTAATTCGATAAAAATAGCAAAACACTTCAAAAAAATGTAAAGTTTTTGCCATAAGCCTATTATGACATTTAGAATTTAACAAAAATATCAAAACTATATTTCAGGGTATATAATAGTTAAGAGTGTGAAACCATAATATATGACTCACTCACTCTACTTTCTTATTCAACTCAAGACTTACTTTGTGGTTTCCATACTAATCACTATGTACATTGAAATATACTTTTAATTCTATAGATTACAAGAGGCTTATGGTACAAATTTCAATTTTTTTTATGTGTTTTGCTTTTTTTGAATTAACAAATTCTGAAATAAATTTGAAAATTATTTGTAGGGGAGGATGAGAGGTTGACCCGCCCCAAAAATGGTATTTTTAGGGGCGAGCCACCCCTCACCTACCCCTACAAATGATTTTCAATATTATTCTAAAAATTTACTTAATTCAAAAAATAGCACCACGGATAGTCCGACTGTAGCTGGCGAACGGTCCGCGGGTTCGGACGTCCGAACTTTATTGCCTTCTACACTGTAAAGACGTTCAGACGTCCGAACCTTTTGCAGTGAGGTTCGTATGTCCGAACCAGCAGACGTCCGAACCTTTTGCTGGGGTGACCCGCCCCTAAAACTGTATTTTTAGAGGCGGGTCTCTTGCTACAGTAATTCTGCTCCATTTGTACGTAGCAATGGGTCAATTTTGGTCTGTCTCTAAAAAAATTAGGGATGTTGCTACAATTCGTTTTTTTAGTATTGTTAAGGTTGCCTGCAAAACATACATTAGTCACAATGATTATATAGTTATTAATCGCCAAAATCAAATTAGAGGCCTAGATGCTCCTTCAGCTGAAACAATTATTCCTTAATCTAGAAAAAACCAGCCACACTACTCGGTTGGTGCTAATTAAGAATTAATAGTGAAGACCGTACCACTTGTCTGCTCCAGATTTGAGAACCATGCGGGTTGATGGCCATGGATATATCACTCCCGTTTGCGTAGTACGACCCGATTCCAGTTCTAGTTATGATTCCAATTGCTTGTTAGCTGCTTGCATCTGCAATGCAACGCAAGATTGGGAAAAATCTCGGCACTTGTGAGGGGGGAGGCAGCAGTGTCCTGATTCCTGAAGGTCCTGTGCAGGACAGACATTAAACCACGACGCAAATGCTGGGCCCCCACCCGTCAATTACCGCAGCTTACCCCACCTCTACCTAACCAGAGGACACAGCCAATTCATTTCCAGCTAGACACAATTCCTCGATCGATCTCTATATAAACAGGGAAAACTCTTGTGGAGAATGTCACAGCCAAACGCAGCACAGAACCCCACGAACTAGCTGTCTATAGCTTGCACTGGGAGTTGAATAGGAGGTAGAGAGAGATGAGGGTGGCGGTGGTGGGCGGCGGCTTGAGCGGCCTGGCGGCGGCGCACGAGCTGGCCAGCAGCGGCGGCGCGCGCGTGACCGTGTACGAGAAGGAGGGCCACCTCGGCGGCCGTGGCAACAAGGCCGTGGCCGTCGACGACGGAGCCGGCGGCCGTGTCCTCGTCGACCTTGGCTGCATGGCCTTCAACACGGTGCGAGCATGCATACGTTACGCGCTACTATACCGTGACATTTTGGAAAAATGCAAACATTTTCTTACCTTTTTACATCGCTGTAAAGCCTTTATTTGCGCACCGAAATAAGTGGTTATGCAAGTTGTAGTATCAGCCTATAGAAACTAGAAAAAAAAGATCCGAAACAGACTAATCATGACGAGGTGATTAATCTCTGTAAAGCAGCACTTTTTTGTTTTGGCAACAAATGGATACTGCCATGCATAGTGCTGCCGAACTGAAGAGAGTAACTCAGAAGATCAGTGTTAGCAGTCCATCGTTTTGAACTGTTCGCGAGATGGACCGGATACACCAAAAATTATAGGGTCAACTTCGCAAAGTACGGGTTTTATTTAACGGCCATACGGGAAACCTTAGTGTGGACCTAGTGGAAAATACGCATACGGCGTACTTTATTTGAAAAGAATGATGTATTCATGTGTATAGTTTTGTATACCTTGCTACTCATCTTCTGCTAGCTTTCTTCAACAGAAGAGTTAATGATTATTGCAGATGACATGCCCAAACATGATGAAATGGTTTGAAGGGCTGGGGGTGGAGGTGGAGCCATCGGACATGTCATTCTCAGCAAGCATGCGGTTGGGCAAAGGTGTAGGCTTCGAGTGGGGCAGCCGCAATGGTGTATCTGGTGTTCTGGCCCAGAAGAGCAACCTGCTTAGCCCCAGATTCTGGCTAGTAATCCGTGAGATATTTAAGTTCAAGAGCCACGCTCTCAAGTGAGCTAGCAGCCAACAATGCTTCTTCAGTTTCATCTTTTACTTTTTGAAGATAACACTCTCAACAACGCTGAATTGTGTCACGTATATGGTTGCTGAGTGATTGATTGCTTCGCTCCCTCCTTTTGATCTGAAGGTACCTGGAGGACCATGGAAGAAACCCTGACCGCAACGAGACTTTGGGGCAGTTCATTCAGTCACACAGATATTCTCAGCTCTTCCAGGATGCTTACCTTGTATGCAACTAACTGACTTGCATATATACTCCTCTACAGCTGCTTATTATCTGTTTAATTTTAACAGTGTGGCAAAATTACACTATATAACTGCTGCAGATTCCAATGTGTGCATGCATCTGGTCCTGCCCGCCAGATGGAGTATTGGGCTTCCCAGCTCTCCTTGTGCTCTCTTTTTTCCGCGACAATCATCTTCTCGAGGTGCCTACGTATATACATAGATACATCTACTTCATATGTTTATTTCTTTCTTCTCCTTTAACTTCTTAATGCTCATCGTGAATCAGAAAAGCTCTTATTATGACTACTATCATGGTGCTAATTCATTGAATGGAATTGTGCATGCAATCAGTTGTTTGGTCGCCCGCAGTGGCTCACGGTCAAGAGTGGCTCGGGGTCCTACGTGAACAAGGTACTGTAACTTCTCTTCGTAAAAAGTAGGAATAAGGAGGGTGTATGTTGCACATGACCCTTTGTGTATGAGCAGGTCAGGGAAGAATTGGAGAGCATGGGCTGTCAAGTAAAAACTGGCTGTGAAGTCAAATCTGTTTCAAGGTTCAACGAAGGTATATATATATCCGCCGTTCTTCTGTATCCAAGTAGATGTTTTGGGCGCTTCGTGAAAAATAGATGCATGGGTGCGATCGGCACGAGTTATGGAATGCAAATTGTTTTTTCTTTGCTAACATCTATACAAGATCCACATATAGAAATGAATAATCTTACAAAGATAATATCCTACATTTTTTTAGATAATGGAAAAAGTTACGGCTTGAAACACCGGTTCTCTAGAGAGAGAGAGGCATCCGTCCGCAATTATTAAGACTCATAGTTTAAACCATACTGTATTTAAAATTAAAGATGAATTACACAAAATGAAGGGTCATATCCATATGGGACCCGAAGAAACTGCCAAGCTGAAGACTCTAAGGTGGCATGCTTCGACTAGAGGCACTAATAAAGCTGAAGATGATATCCTATGTAACATGACAGAACCTATAAATGGATGTGGGGCACTAAAAAATGGACGAGTACATATGGTGGCATCAAAATGCATACCCATAGGGGCATGACCCAAGAAGCACACTGTTGTTCTGTACGGAGTACCTGCACTACCAGAAACTTCGATTTTGCCGTGTGCACCATAGTTTGCCGTGTGCAAATTCACAGGCACACGTCAAACATGATTTTTGCCGAGTGTGCTCAAGAAAGCACACGGCAAAGTCATGGTTTGCCGTGTGCTTTTTTGTGATACACGGCAAATTCATGGTTTGCCTGGCACACGGCAAAGCAATAAAAAAATTTTTGTCTTCTCACTTTGAAACTTTTTCTACTCTTCACATACAACATGTGGCACTCCATGTTAAAATTTGATATATTTTTGTATTTATTTGTTATATTTAACTAATTAATTGCATTTCAAGTAATTTTTGAATCAAGTCAAATTTGAGCCGCAAGTGATTCAAATAATAGAATAAAATGAGTGAAAAATGATACTCATGTTATTTAACCTAGTTTGAGGCCTTACCCATTAAATGAAAATAAATTTTGAACATCTTGTGCAGGAAACACGACCATGAACGTGTGTCCGAATGATTTTAAAATTCTAAAAAAAGCAAATAAAGTCTAAAAATTATGAGATTTGGCAATATCTCATGATATCATGTGTGGAGGCTATGGTAAAAATTTGAGTGAATTTCAAAATTTTATCATGTACGATGCTTACAAATGGAAATATCTGCGAAGAAGAATAAGAGAGTTGAGAAGGATGCAGTAAGGTTTGGAGTGAAAGTTACGATCGAATTTGGATTTGACTTCAAAAATTTTTCTATTACCAATATACAATTTAGATTACATCACGTAAAATTTTGGTTATTTTTCGAAGCCGTTTAATAATTTTATTTTATTTTTTGCAATTAAATAATTAATTTGAATTTGAGCTTGAAACACATTAGATTATATATTTTTTCTCATAGAATCATCAAATACGAATTGTTGAGTCACTTTGGCAAGGTAAAAATTGTGACAAAGTTATGCAAACATAAAATATTAGAACAAATTGAATGGTACAAAAATTGAAGTTAAAATAAAGTGTTTCGAATGCTTTGCCGTGTGCCAGATCAAGGACACACGGCAAAGCAAGTGTTTGCCGTGTGCCAGATCAAGGCACACGGCAAACAACCAAATTTTGCCGTGTGCCCTAGCACACGGCAAAGTTAAATTTAAATTTCGTAAATGACTTCAGATAGAAAAACTACCAAAATAAAAGTTATAGATCTCGAAAAATTATGAAACTTTGTAGTTGACAATTTTTTAATTTGAATTCGTTTAGAGTCTCAAACAAACAATATACTCTCGGTTAGTATAATATGTGGGGAAAAATGGAGTATAGACACAAGTGACTGTGTGGTGTAGTGGTAGAGAAGGTTACACGTGAGGGAGAGGTCGTGAGTTTGAATCTTGCCGGCTACGTGGTGTGCGAAAAATGTTACAACTTGCAATTTAGATGGAACCGGTGTGTGGCTGGCCGGTGGGGTCCTCCCCGAATTAAATCTTTTTTGTTTTCTATTTTTAAAATCGGTTTTCTGAAAACTTCTTTGCCGAGTGCTTTTTATCACACGGCAAAAGACCTCTTTACCGACGCCTGTTTGCCGTGTGCAACACACGTGTGCAAAAAGGCCTTTACGGCGTGTTTTTGGCACACGGCAAACAGCCGGCCTCCCGTAGGGCTGGGACTGGTCCAAATATTCGCAAAATCTCCCGTCGTTCGTTTTTACTCTGTACGAGCACATGGTAGCCTGAAGGCAAGAACAGCACCCACTGGCACATTAAAGACGGCCGTGGAACTGCAGCTTCACGTAATATAGTATCCAATTGATATGCTTCCCGTAACACTGAATTTGCTATTGACACACTATTTCAGAACTATTAGGGATGTGTGTTGATTTTTAATGTTGCTTCCATCAAAGATCAGTGCATTTACATACATGATCGAGCTTTGCAATTTTGTTCTGGTTATTGCACGTATTATCGAACTAGACGTGAAAGCACTTGACCGAAGCAGAAGGTCCAAGAGTTTGTTGGTCCAGACCTCAAAGGTGCCCATCGGGAAAATGGAATCTTGCAGCAGATGGGATCCAAGGCAGTTACTGGTCCAAGGAAGCTCTGAACGATTATGTCAGTGTTAATAAGGGTGGGAGGCAGTTACAGTTTGCCGATAACGACCCAATTAGAGCCACATATAGTGAATAGCATGTACTTGGGTTCAGGAAGAAATGTTTTTGAATTGCCCACTACTACAGTTATGACTTTCTATTGTAAATTACCCTAGTTATTCACTCATGAGAAAATGTTACGCTGTTGGAAACAGGTTACAGAATTTTAGACGTTGACGGTTCAGAAGAGATGTACGACAAGATCATATTTTGTCTTCACGCTCCTGATGCTCTAAAAGTACTAGGAGCTGAAGCAACAAAAGATGAACTGAGGATT
Organism: Panicum virgatum; assembly: GCF_016808335.1. Taxonomy (NCBI): domain Eukaryota; kingdom Viridiplantae; phylum Streptophyta; class Magnoliopsida; order Poales; family Poaceae; genus Panicum; species Panicum virgatum. The sequence continues at coordinate 16,314,203 of NC_053146.1, read as the reverse complement.
CTTGGAGCTTTCAAGTATATCAACAGGTAACGATGCCATCTTATTTGTTATTCTATAATGATTAGATGTGATACAACATTTTCCCATCTCTTGTATTTTCCTTTTCTGCAGTGACGTGTACTTCCACTGTGATGAAAGTTTGATGCCACATAATCCCTACGCTTGGAGCTCCAGGAACTTTCTGGGGACAACAAGCAGTGACGTCTGCGTAACCTACTGGCTAAATATACTTCAGGTGACTAAGCAACCTAGAAACTTCATGAAGTAACATTACTTTTTGACATTTTTCATGTGCATGGATGATCAATGAATATATTTGTCATCTTTCACACCACATGGAAGGATGACGAGTAACAGTGGAACCTTCTTTCTTCTTTTATATTTGCTAGGACATTGAATCTTCGAGGCCATTTCTTGTGACATTTAACCCTCCTCGTATTCCCAATCATGTATTGCTCAAATGGCATACAAGCCACCCAATTCCGTCCATGGCTGCTGCAAAGGCTACCCATGAGCTCAATAACATACAAGGAAAGAGAGGAATATGGTTCTGTGGACCATATGAAGGTTTCAATTGTTTCACTGCTACCTGCCGTTAACTAATTTCAATATAATTTAAGTCTAAAATGTCCCTTTTTCATGAATGACAGGCTACAGATTCCATGAGGACAGTGTGAAGGTATTTACTGCACGCCAGCTATTTTTTTGGTCTTTTATGGCTTACAGTACTTCTACATACTAAGTAGTATGTAGTATAGATAAAATCTAACCCTTCATTAGTAAGGGTATTTTGTAATCATTTTTCAGTTATAAATGAAAAAGAATTAGAAAGATAGTCCAAATAAAATGCATCCTAGTGTTACCAATATTTTTCCATTGTACCCATATATAGTACCTATATTACTCACGTATACAGTATACTATATAACTTTTCAGTAGGGTACAATTAATCGGAACCATCGGATGTTTTTAAATCATTCCTTTTCGAACACTACTATAGAAAGACCTCCCTTTTTAAGTTCAATATCACAAAGGCACCAGCTGTTATTCAAATAAATATTTATGGAAGTGCAATCTGTTTTTGGTGATTTAATTCAGGCTGGGAAAGTAGCAGCTTCAGAATTGCTTCAAAAGAAATGTGACCTTTTGGTTAACCCAAAGCCAATGGTTCCATCATGGACTGAGGCCGGTGCACGTCTTCTGGTAGCAAGAAATTTTAAACGGTACATGACCATCGGTAACGTGAGGTGAGGTTTGTACGAATTGGTACACTACACAATCTTTGATAATGATCCTCACTTTATTAGTTTGTATACAGCATACTGGAACAAGGAGGCACTACGTTTAGTTTTGGTAGAGCATGTGAAAGATGCCCTGTAAAATCTGTGATACTAGTACATGACCCGCAATTCTATTGGAAGGTTCCCTTCTCTCTTCTTCTATCTCATCTGAAGATCTTTTATCCCTCTTTTAAAATTACAATATTCTACTTCATCACATCTCATGCGAGACATATCTCGTTGTGCCTTGACTTTTCATTAGGTTGCAACAGAATTAGACCTTGGATTGGCATATTCCTACATCAATGGCTATATCTCATTTGTTGATAACAGAGAAGGCCTTGTGAATCTTATAATGGTAAGACTATGTTCTGGTCAATTGGTTTGTACATATTTATAAATACAACGAAGTTAAGCACGTTCTAGATAATTCTGCCCATACAATTCATGCAATTCATGTTTTCAATCTTTTGTAATATGTTCATATGCATATTCTCAAAAAATGACCTGAATCAAGTCTGAAATCTCATGTTAACATTAATGGTAGGAGTACATTATACAGATTGTTCTGTTATATCAGCCCGCAAAGCTACTATTCTTTTATTTTCTGACTAAATCTATGAGCCATATTGGTATACAGATTAATTTGGCTAATAGAGCTGAACACAAAAGGTTGAGCAGCAGTGCCAGCAAAAGGTACCTTAATTCTAAATTACCATCTGAATTGTTTCATCAGAATAAAGGATTGTACATATATGAATGTGCTATTGTTAAACTCGTTCAAATGTGCCTTGCTGTAGGAAGGGCTGGTGGGCACCCTTTCTTGGAATCACTGGAGTTGCATTTACAAAATACATTTTGCGTCATGCCTTAAGGAACAACTCTGTATCAAAAGCCGCTAAAAATATCTCGAAGCACTATGATCTGGTCAGTGTACCTTTTTTATAATATTAATATCACTGAGTGTTCGAGTTTTTTCTATAACTATTTTAATTACATAACTCAGAAAATCAATGTCATATGTGCTTCTAATTTGTTCCTTCCATCCATATGCTACAAATCATTTGTTCCCATAGTCTAAAAAAACTGACAAAGCATTAACAGATTTTTTGCAATATGAAATATTTGTGTGCAGAGTAATGATTTCTTTGCTCTTTATCTGGATCCATCAATGACTTACTCCTCTGCTATCTTCAAGGTTTGCCAATATTGTGATTGGTTCTCTAGCTAGTAAATTATGTTACTTTTTTCTTGAACAAGTAAATTATGTAGTGTAGTGCTGTGAATAATAATATATTCTGGAGATGGCTTATGGATATTGGTTATAATGGTAGGCGGAGGACGAGAGCTTAGAGGCAGCCCAGCTACGTAAACTTGACAGTCTTATTAATAAGGTAAAAAGATCAATATGCATGGTGCTTTGCTTGAACTCTTCCATCATAAATTTCTCCTAGTCGTGTTACTTACTTACCTTATCAACATTACCCATTGATGTCTTGATGTTGCAATGAATCCATTTAACTGAAGGCTAAGGTGGAGCCGGAGCATCATGTTCTTGATATTGGTAGTGGTTGGGGCACTTTAGCAATACGGTTGGTGAAGAAAACTGGTTGCAAGTACACGGGAATCACGTTGTCTGAGGAGCAACTAAAATGCTCCAAGAGAAAGGTTAAAGAAGCAGGATTAGAGGTCAGTGATGTACCTTTCTAGTTAGTATTATTATGTCAGAAACTTTAACTTATATCGACATGGGGAAAAACCAAGATCACAAATTGATCCACTGTATATGTAGGACCGCATAACTTTCCTCCTTTGTGATTACCGTCGAATACCAACTTCCCATAAGTTTGACAGGATTATAAGCTGGTGAGTATAGTACTGCTGACAGATTAAAGGAGTGATTAGGAAAATAATAGGCTAGCTGTTGATCTGATGAATATGTTTTATTACTTGTTGCTCATTTAGTGAGATGATTGAACACGTCGGGCATGAGTACATGGATGAGTTTTTCGGCTGCTGTGAGTACCATTTGGCAGACCAAGGCCTATTTGTCCTCCAGGTGCACAACCACCAACATATATTAATATTATACCCATCGATTACATGATTGCTGAGTAACAAACAAGTCATCAGCTAACTAATTTTCATTTCAAAACAAATTCATATGCACAGTTCATCGCGATACCTGAGGAATTGTATGACAGAATGAGGTTGCGGCCCGAGTTTTTGAAGGAATATATCTTCCCAGGTGGCTGCCTACCTTCCCTAAACAGGGTTGTGTCTGCCATGACTAATTCATCAAGGCTCTGGTACGTACTCAACTGCACTTCCTAGCAATTTTTTAACTAAGACCTCAATGATTTATTAGTTCTTTCTTGAGCACAACTGTGCAGCGTACAACACCTTGAGCAACTTGGGGACCATTACTACCCGACTCTGATGCACTGGAGGGACAATTTTGTGGCCAACAGAAAGTAAATACAAGCCCTCAATATCTAGCAAATTAAGCTATGCATTATTTAAATTACTTAATTAGTAGTACACTGTAGTTTTATTCTCTTGCAGATATGTTTTATCCGTAGTACGACTCAATTAGTAGTGTCCTCTTTCTAATCTTTTGCAGAAAAGTTTCTGCCCTGGGATTCGATGAAAAATTCATCCGTACTTGGGAGTACTATTTTTCATATTGTGCGGCTTTGTTCAAATCGCGCACAATTTTGGACTACCAGGTATGCACATACTATCGCCACTATATATAATCAACAATACTAACCTTCAGTTATGTTCTAACTGTTGGTCGACTGTTTTATGTGTGCCCCATGCAGATGGTGTTTTCTCGGCCCGGCAACGCCAAGTTGCCAAGCTATCTGACCATTGAGTAAATGGAAGACCTTGTGCTTATGTATCCCGATATGTGTTGGATTGGTCTTTTTGTTTATGTATCCCGAAATGTTTTATGGAAGACCTTGTGAGTTATTGTCAGTCATGTATGTGTGTGGAGAAGACCGAGCAGGTCAGTAATAGGTGCATGTGTGAGTTAGTTTGAATAAAGAAGACATGATCTGCATGTTAGTGATTGCACGCAGGAAGTCCATCCAGGTGTGCACTTTGGCTTGGAGCTGTGGCCAAGTGAAGCGTGGTGTGAAGAGTGGTTATTTAAGTATTGTAATCAGCTTGCTTAAGTGTGTTGAAGAGAGGCACTGGTGTGCATTGCCACAAACAAGTATGCAAGAATAATGAACGCACTTTAAACAGAGCTCATCCCTTTTTCTCTCTAAACAACAAGCAATCAGATCAACTAATTAGCAAAATAAATTGCATTGTCTAAGAAAAAGATCTTTCTCAGACAGCTGTACCTTTTGGTCTTCTACCACCAGTGCACTTAGATTAGCAATGGTGTGCTTGGTGTCATATGGAACTGTGGTATCCCCCAATGCTGACATCCTTCAACCAAACAGTCATGAATGAAATCATCTTGCCCTTCATACCTTACTACAGTTTACACAGCAATAGCAATTAGAAATCAGAGCAAAGCACCTTGAGGATATTCTATAGTGTACCCGAGTTACTAGTATCAATTACAAAGACTCACAGAGCTAAGAATTTTATCCTGATATTTTGACTGTTGTAGTAGTTAGTTACAACATACTCCCTCCGTCCCATGAAGTGTGCAATTCTAGTTTTTCAGACAGATTAGTGGTGGCGTGAAAAGACTCTGGTACCCTCATTTATTTGCCACATGCGGATAGTTTTTTGCATGCAAATAAAATCTGAGCGTTTAATTAGGCAGTAGTTGAGATCCAACCTCTAGAATTGCAGCCCTTATGGGATTTTTTCCAAACACAGAGTTGCACTTTTCATAGGACGGAGGGAGTATACACCTACAATGGATGAAAGTTTTGGGTGCTGAAAATCAACGACTCTGCACCAAAGAGACACTACTATAGAAATCATTTTCACCGCTGAACCTATACCCCACTGCGCCAAAGGTGGGCGGTGAAAAATGAGGTGTCGCACCAATTGAGGCCCTATGGCTCGGCTCGATCAAGGCCTTGTTTAGTTGCGTAAAGATTTGGGTGTAAAACACTGTATCACTTTCGTTTTTATTTGATAATTATTGTCCCGTCATGGGTTAACTAGGCTCAAAAGATTCATCTCGCAAATTACAATCTAACTGTGTAATTAGTTATTTTATTTAGCTACATTTAATACTTCATGCATGCGTTGAAACATTCGATGTGATGGGGAATCTTGTAAAGTTTTGGAATTTTGAAGGGAACTAAACAGGGCAACTGGGCTTCCAAACAGTCGTGGCCACCCCTCACCCGCTCCGCCTTCCCCAACTTCCCAAGCTCCAATCCGACAAACACTGCCATCTCAGGGCCCGTGCCGGCTTCACGCGCAGGGGAGGAAGACTGGCCAGCCTGCCGCCATGCCGAGCTCCCCCAACGTCTTCTTCGCCTCCTCGGCCTCACCAGCTTCCTCGCCGCAGCCCTCACCCTCTCCGCCTCGCCATCCGCCGCATGCCGCCGCTGCCCACACTCCTCCCGCCCGCTCTCAGTCTTCATCATGTGGGACCGCCGCCCCGAGATGTCTCCGCTACGGGCTCCCCAGAGCTCTAGTCCCACCTCGCCACTGGATCGCACGGTCGTCACAAGGGCATGGCCTTTGTCAAGATCTTCACCGGGTTCAACTCCATCGGGCACCGCCGTGCGCTGAGGTGGACGTGGCTCCCTGCGGATCGCCAGGGCCTACTTTGGTTAGTCGCTGGTATCACGGCTTGCTAGTTCATTTTCGCTTATGCTGATTGGGGCCTAGCTATTAGGAGCTTGAACTGTTGATATCGTTGTTTACTGGTACTCTGCTGCTATTAAGCCAATCTCAATAGGAGTGTCATATATGAGTGTCATAAGTATTAAATTTGTTGACATGGCAAAGTTATTATGAAGAGAGAGGAGAGGAAGTATCATGGGATGTGAGAGGAGTGTCATCACCATGATACTCCTCCAACTCGGTTAACTAGTTTACAGTCTTGGTAACTGTGCGATAACACTCCCCAATGAGGCTGACCTTAGTAATGTGGCAGGATTTGTTGCAAACTTGTATTAATTGCTTATAAGAATTGATTTGGTAGTTTCCGTTTAGTAAATGGGATCCATTTATTCATTTGCCTGCCACCAGGTGAGTGACAATATCCCAATATCTCCTTTGAATGACTGCCTCCTTCCTTTTGAAATGTTGATGCTTGCACCAGTTATTTCTCTTTGTGCAGATAGACTTTCCTTGCCTCTAGCTAAACAGCGGTCACGTACACAAACATATATTGGATGCATGAAGAAGGGGCCAGTTTTCACTGATCCTAAGTTGAAATTGTTAGTTTCATTATTAAATGTTATGATGAGCTCCTCTTTTCAGAGTGTTTTTTTAAACTAAATTGATCCCCCTACTTGAGAAAAAAGAAATGCCTAGAGTATCATGCTAACTATGTGTAAAGTAGCCATCAACTGATGATTAATCTGAACTTCCATAGTTGCATTCTTTGATCAAAACTTTTAATTTCATTCATTATGTTTTTGGATATTTAATCTTTCAGCTTGAAGTTAAATGTTTTTCTCCGTTACTAACTATTGTGATGCCTGACTCAAACCAGCCAGGAGCTCTTTTACTTGTCTGGGAGCTGTAGTCGATTGATTGTATAGTTTTGTTAATTAGGAAAGAATATTTCGGCTATGGAGTTAGTTAGTTAATTAGGAATGCTTGGTTAAATTAGAAAAGCAGAGCCCTAGGGGTGTTAAGTGTCCTAATTAAACTAGGAGGGGTTGGTGTGCTTACAAATCCTTAATAGTTTGGTTGTGCCTGTGCTCGTAAGTGATAACTTATATACCTGAGGAATAATAAGACAATAACTAATTATGCTGGTTGGTTCTCTTCTTTTGAGAGATGCAGGGTATGGGCCCCAATCCTTCTTACTCGGATCTGAATACTCCCTTCATGCATACGAGCAAATTTATGCTTTTGTCAGCTGACGTGGTTGGCGCCTAGTTTGGTTGCCTTGAGAAACAACAGGTCAGTTGCAGTTCAACAGGTGAGTTGCTGTACTAGTAGTGAATCAGACAGCTTATTGACCGAAGATCATTGCACTTCAACATGAGTTTCCTGGTTTTTTTTTTTGAGCAAAAACCATGGGGCAAGAGCCCCCCGGCAACATTAATTAAAAAAGAGTTTTAGAGAACTTACATAAATGGCTTAACTAGAGGTTAGCCAAAAGAGAGGAGGAGAAAAGGAGAAAAGAAAACCAGTGCTGGTGATTACAAAGCATCAAGCCATGAGCTTATGGAATCATGAAGAGAAGTCTTAATCCTACATAGATGACCACGTACTTCCCTCTTGAAATCAATCTTCCAGGTAGACAGATTTGGAGCCTTCCCTCTTGAAAATGAGGGCGTTTCTTTCCTTCCAGATACACCATGCACCTATCATGACCACTTCCATGAAGAAAGGAAATGGGAAAGCTTGCTTAACAGTAGAAAGCTTTTCAAAGATGTTTCCTGCATCGTTCCAGATAATACCCAAGACAAACCATCTGCAGTTTGAGGAAGAGCAGGAAAAGAACAAGTGCTCAATGGTTTCCTCAGCGCCATCCTGACAAAGAGCACAATTATAGCCTTCCTCCAGATATTTGCGTCTTCTCCTTAACATGTTTCGGGTGTTTAGCCTGTCATTCAACACCAGCCAAGCAAAAAAATTAATTTTCGAAATACATTTGGATTTCCAGATCCAGATGACTGCTGGATGGGGAGCCACATTAGCAAAATGATGTTGGTAGTATTTGCTAGAAGAAAATCTCTGGTTTCCCCAAATGAAAGTCCACTCATCTTTAGTTCCATCCTGAACCTGTTGTAGCTGTTCCAGATCATGCTGAAGCTCTAAGAAATCGTTGTGTGCCTACCTGGTCATGGGAATATTGAAACCTTCTAGTTGATCCTCCAAAGTTCTGAATTTCCAGTAGGAAATAATTGGAGATTTGGCAAACTGAAACAGATTTGGAAAGGAGTTGGAGTAAATACTTTCATTTTTTTTTCTCGAATACACAGGAGAACTGCGCATCATTGTATTAAAAGGAGAAGAGTAAATACTTTCATCAACTAAATCTTCCCAGAAACCTATCGTGTCACCATTCTTAGGGGTACAGAAGGCAATGCCCCTATACTTTACATGAAGCCTTAAGATATCCTTCCACCAGAAGGAGCCTTTTTGTCTTGCAAGATGAGGGACAACCTCCCTGTAATATCTTTGCCAGATAAGTTTGACCCATTGCACGTTCTCTTTTTTGTAAAATTTGTCTAATTGCTTGATCAATAGGGCCTCATTTTGAAGGCTGAGGTTGATGAATCCAAGTCCTCCCTTGCCTTTTGGTCTTTGAACTAAATTCCTAGCCGCCAGATTATAACCATTCTTCCTGAAATCACTTCCTCTCCACAGGCAGTTTTTCCTATGCTTATCAATAATTTCTATTACAGCAGCAGGAATTTTGAGAGAGCACATGTAGTAAGTTGGGAGGGAAGATAGAACTGAATTTACCAGTTGCAAATGTCCAGCATAGGAGAGAAATTGTGAGCTAGCTGAGAGCCTTCTTTCTATTCTGCAGATAAGTGGAGCATAATCCTTGACTTGGGGCTTAGTAAGCCCCATTGGCAAGCCAAGATAAGTGAAGGGAAATGTGCCAATTAAACATCCAAAAGCACTTGCAAGTTGAGCAGTCTTCTCTTGACTCTTGTTAATGGGTAGGAGGCAAGATTTATGGTAGTTCACAACTAACCCAGTTGAGATAGCAATTCTATGAAGGATTTCTTTTAGATGCAGCAATTGAGTGTCACAGCCTTGCATGACTAATATGGTGTCATCTGCATATTGAATTATTGGGAAAGGGTCTTCTGCACTCTGAGGGAATGGAGGTACTAAATGTCCTTGTGCATACTCATCATTAATCACACACTGGAGTAAGTCTGCAGCAATAGCAAAGAGAAGGGGTGATAGAGGGTTGCCTTGCCTGACCCCTCTTTTGCACTTAAATTCCTTTCCTGCCACAACATTAAGAAGGATAGATGTAGTTGCTGTGGAGAGAATATCTTTTATCCAGCAAATCCACTTTGAGCTAAATCCTTTAGCTTGAAGGATTTTAATGATGGCCGAATGCTCCACAAGGTCAAAGGCCTTTTCAAAATCTAACTTGAGGATGATGATTTCCTTCCTTGACTGATGACATTGTTGCAAATATTCAAAAGCCCATCCAAGACAATCTTGGATACTTTTGACTTTTCCCTTTGATAAAACCATACTGGTTGGAATGAACAACATTGTTGATGTCCCTCTGTAATCTATTAGTAAGAAGCTTGGCTATAATTTTGAGGGGAGTATTCAAGAGTGAGATGGGCCTGAAATCATTCACAGTTTCTGGGTTGTCTTTCTTTGGGACAAGCGTGATATAAGAGGAATTGATACTTTTGAGGTCTGTAGAATGACTGTGAAAGTCATGACAGAGCTTGTAAATGTCCTCTCTGATGATATGCCAAGTTTTCCGGTAGAACAGACTATTAAAGCCATCTGGGCTAGGAGCTTTATCCCTTGGAAGGTCTAGTATTAACGCATCAATTTCCTCTTTACTAAAAGGTAGACAAAGATTATCTAAGGTACTACAGGGCTGCATGAGAGTCTGGAGATCAAACTGCATGGAAGTTTCAATGGAGATGCCTAGCCTTCTCTTGAATTCCTGATAAAAAAGGCCACTCTTTTCACCATGATCCGAAACCAATCTGCCAGTACTGTATGATATTTGGCTGATGACATTCCTCCTGTATCTCTCAGTAGCCATTGCATGAAAGAATTTGGTATTTTCATCCCCAAATTGGACCAGCCTTTGTGTAAATCTTTGTCTCCAGTAAATGTTTTGCATTCTCAGCAGATTTTGAATATGCAATTTGTGAATGCTCCTAAAGTCTGCCTCCTGCTGGAATAAATCTCTGTGTTCTTCTAACTTATCAAAAAAGGCTAAAGTAGCATTACAGTTTGCAATAAGAGCAGACAAATTGGACAGACCTTTAGCCCAATGCTTTAAAATTCTTCTGAGCAATTTTAGTTTATCACTAACAACATGAGCACTATTGACCTTCCTGGAAGGGATGGACCAGGCATTTGAAATTTGACTAAAGCAACAGTCATGATTAAACCAGTAATTTTCAAACCTAAAAATATTGGCCTTAGGAATTCTGGTACCAATTTGGATTTTGCAAGGGATGTGATCAGAAGTGGTTCTGGCCAAAGGCAGGACTAAGGTTTTATTGTTGGCCACGGAGTGAACATATAGACAACCAATAAGCTATACCTATATACTAGATAAACAAACACATTGATGATGCAAGGGAACAAGTTCTATGTCCTAAATTCAACCTAACACACCTCTCTTATAACCACCAGGGTGACAAGCAATTCGTGACTAGCTCACCCTAAGAATGATTAGGAAAGCTCGACGCAAAGTGAAAGTGAAGAATAACTAAAATGTGACACCAAGAGGAAGCAACAAAGAAACAAACAACTCGAGCAAAAGCTACCACCAAATTAAAGCTTCACTTAACCAAGCACGCAATGATTTAGCAATGATTTGCAAAGCTCGAAACAAGCAGAAGCAAAGCTTAACAAAAAAAAGCTGACCAAAAGTCTCACTAAAAGAGACTAGAGCTAATTAAGTGTGCACGAACAAAGCTATAACAGTAAATAACACTTAACAAAGCATGCGAAGATTTGTTGTAATTAGAAAGATCAAGTACTAATTAATTCGCACTAACAAAGCATGCAAGAACTAACAAAGATTAGTGTTGACACCGTTTTTTGACACGTGTCAAGGAAGGTGATTTCGGTGAAAGAAAGGTGGCCGATTCAAAATAAACCAAAAGATGCACAGAGTTGGAATCGGCCGATGGGAATCCGTCCGATGGACCAGGAGAATATTCTGCGAAGATGTTGATTAGTCCGCTCTGGTACTCGGCCGATGGAGGGTTGCCGGTGAAGTCAAGGAAGGAGAAGAGGATCCGGACTCTATGAAAATCTTGATGATTCGGCTGTAATATTTTAAATAATTTATCTTTTAGATAGTCTTTTCTTTAGGGTCAAGTAATGTTTGCCGTAATCGGCTAGGACTTGATAGTGTTAGGCTATATATATCAGTTGTAAGGGACTGAAAAAACTTGATACACACCCAATACAACAAACTTTACAATTCCTTTGTATTTTTTCGACGACTTCGTCTTTTCTCTTCTTTTTTCGACGAGTTCTTTCAAGTTGATCAAGGACGTCTCACATTCGAGCGACTTGATTTGCTGGTAAGTTTTTGTTTTACAGAGTATATTTGAGCTTTAGCTACCGGGCGCATCGCTGTGGCTTCGTTCAAATCTATTCAAAATTTATCGAGTTTATCTAGGCTTTGACTTCCGGGCGTATCGCTGTCGTCTCGTCTAGATTTATTCACCAATTATCGATATCGGCTAGATTTGTAGGGTTTTCTATACTTTTTGGCCATTATCACATCTAAAAACATACTGGATCGGCTTTCGGTTTTAGGTTTTGGAGTAACACTTTTGTTATCTCAAGAGTCGGTTTAGATCTGTTTTTAGCTTCACATCATCTGAGTTACACATTCGTAGCTTAGATCTTGTCATACATACACGATCGGCTGTTCAAAGCCGGTTTTGTCGTTTAGTGTATCGGCTGATCCTGCCGATATGCTCATTCACCACACGCTTGCATTTAATACCTTTTTTGTCGTCTATAGTATCGGCAAAGCTTGCCGATACGCCCATCTGAGAGATATTCGGAATCCCAGCCGATACGCTCTCGAATTTGACTTTGTTTTCTCCCTTATCAATTTCAGGTCAAATTGACTGGCACGCTTGGTTCACTTTCCGTGCTTGGCGAACACTTGCCCTCGGATTTCAGTGTGTTGATTTTTGCGTCAACACATCTTTTGGCACGCCCAGTGGGACACGAAAAGCTTCAACATGGTGGAACTCACAGATAAATCTGCAGTTAGTGAAGAAAACTAGATTCCTGTTCCTGAAGACAAGCTCAAAGAAGAACAAAAGAAGGAATATGAAGAGCTGGTGGAGAGATTCAAGCGTGATTGTCTCAAATCGTACAGCGTCAACAGATCTTGTGAGGTGAATAAGAAGTTTAATCTTCCATCTTTCCAGCCATTGACAGAGGCTCAACGTGAAAGTAAGATGATAGACGCAGTTGGTCAAGCTGTGGCACAAGCCTTCATCAAGAGTGCAACAGTCATAGGGCAACACGGTGCACAATGCAGTGGTCAAGACTTTTGCTGAAGGCACGTTACCAGGGTGCATGGGTCCTTGCTATATACAACCAGATCAGATGCAATATACTCCTTTGGAGGTGTCTATGGCAGCAGCCCTGTCGGCTCAAAATAGCCAAGCAGGAACAAGCAACAGTCAAACTCCACCCCAGATGACTACTGCAGCATTGGCGGGTATGGCAGATCCTATCTACTCAACCACGCCGCCGATTGCTATAACTGTGCTAGGTGGATCTGCGTCTGTATTTCCTAAAGGATGGGATCCTGCTACTGGGTATGGTATGCATCCGGATTTCTTTTCTACGCCACCCAAGATGCAGTTTAATGCGTCGGCTTCTAAGCCGATAGCCTCTCAGCCTGATCCATCGGCCGTTCAGCCGATGGGTGCACAGCAGGATGCATTGGCAACACAACTGAATGCACAAGGCGCATGGAGTCCACAAAAGATGGCACAAGCTAATGCATCGGCGCCACCCCCGATGACCCCACAGTAGTGTCTTGCTATCCTGCTCCAACCCCAGTCTCCTTCAAAAGTGTTATTGTCGCAATCTCCGCATCAGAAGGGAATCAACTGGGTATTCCACAATCAAGCAACTGGACAGATACGGTATGTCAATGTGCCGTACATGGATATTAGTGGTCAACAATCGGCTAACCCATCAGCTACACAGCCGACGATGACTCAGCAGACACCTAATCGGATAGCTAAGCAAGCCCAACAGATGCAATCGGCTGGACAGCCGATGAGTCATGTAGCTCAGCAACTTGCGATGATGACCAATGCAGTGAACACGGTTTCCCCTCAACAAATGCCAATAGTTGAGCCGCAAGTTGATTGGAGCACAAAGATAGCTGAAGTGATGAGAGAGCAGTTTGGTTTGAGGACAAAACAACAATCTGCTATGTACAAGACTCCCTATCCTCTGGCTTACGATCAGATTCCTCTCCCACACAAGTACAAGATGCCTAACTTCACGAAGTTCTCAGAGCAGGGAGAAGTTTCTACGATGGAACATGTTAATAGGTTCCTTCTACAATTGGGAGAAGCAGGCAACCAGGATGCACTCAGAGTCTGTTTGTTCTCCTTGTCTTTGTCTGGATCGGCCTTTGCTTGGTTCACCACTTTGCCAGCAAACTCCATATTATATTGGGCCGATCTATAGAGACAATTTCATCACCTCTTCTTCTCTGGGATTACTGAGTTAAAGTTGACCGATTTGACCGGCTTGAGACAAAGAAACGATGAATCGGTTACAGCTTTTATCCAAAGGTTCAGAGATGTCAAGAATCGATGTTACAGTTTGGTTCTGTCCGATCAGCAGTTGGCAGATGCAGCATTTACTGGGCTCTTGCCGCACATTAAAGATAAATATGCATCGCAGGAGTTTGAAAGCATTAGCCAGATCGCGAGTCGAATGACAGGAGAGACTCGATCCTACGAGTCCAAGAAGCCTTTTCAGAAGAAGATCAACTATGTAGAATATTCTGCTAATGATGAGTCCGGTGACGTGTCCGTTTGGAAAGAAAGAGCCTGAGTCGTATGGGTTTGACATCACCAAAACCGACAAGATCTTTGACTTGTTATTGTCGGAAGGATTGATCAAGTTGAAGCCATATCACAAGATTTCATTGGAGGACGAGCTCAAAAATATAAAGTACTGCAAGTGGCAAAACGCCACATCGCATGATACAAATGGGTGCAAGGTCTTCCGACAGCAGATTCAGATGGCTTGCGAACAAGGGAGATTGAAATTTGAGGCTCCCAAGAAGATGATGAAGATCGACGGACATCCTTTCGCCACAAACATGGTTGATGTGGCCAGAGATGAAGGCTCTCCTCAAGTCAAGATTCTGACGTCATCATCGGCCAAGAAATCTGGAGCTGTTGATCCTAAAGCGCAGATAGTGGCCAATGATGTCAAAGGAAAGGGTCCGATGAAGGATGCTGAACGTTCATCGACACCACGTAGACGTGTAACGTCTCAAATGTTGTTGAACAAGTTTCAGCGTGATCGTGAAAGGCGGCAACGTAGAGAAGAAGATGAGCGACGCGAGCAAGATCATTGGAGGTGTCCTTTCTTTGTCTACTACTGGGAAGAAGGATTGACATTGCCATCGGCATATGATTGTCCCGAATGCAATGGTCAAGGCAGCATATCATATGAAAGATCGCGTCATGAGCCCTATTGGTGTGAGCGCACTCCTGTGCATGATCGGCTAGGAAAAAGAATATCGGTGCATGATCGACTGGGGGGGCAGGACAATGCTACGTGATCCTGCTGGGAGAAGAGTGTCTGTACACGATCGGCTAGAACAGGTGGCCGATGATAGAGTACAAGATGATCAGCTGATGCAGACAGATCCAGAATGTGAGCCTGATCGCACGGATCAATCTCAATGGTGCCCAGGAGGTTTGACCAGGTCTTAGAAGCGACATGTTCAGAGGTTACGCCAGCTGGAGATCATTGAGGAACAACAAGAACAGAGTCTGCGCAAGAAAGGGATCAGGTCACAAGTTTGGCGTGCTCAGCCCAGGGCCGATGGTGATCAAGATTCTGGATTATCGGCTGCACCAATTAATATGGTTTTCATAATGCCGGAAGAGTTTATGGCCCAAGATGATGAAGATCATGAACCAGAATTAGAGGAAGCCATGGCACAATTAAATTTGGAACCATTGCCAGCAACATTTGAGAAGCCAGAAGATGATAAGAGGCAGCATCTTAAGGCACTATTTCTAAATGGATTCGTTGATGGCAAGCCTGTTACAAAGATGTTGGGTGATGGAGGTGCAGCCGTGAATATAATGCCCTATGTTATGCTACGCAAGCTTGGGAAGAATCAAGATGATCTGACGAAAACTGATATGATGCTTAAGGATTTCGAAGGAATCGTATCTTCTGCTTTGGGGACATTATGCGTCGAACTCACAGTTGGCAGTAAGACCCTTCCCACTACTTTCTTCGTTATTAATGGCAAAGGTTCATACAGTTTACTGTTGGGTCGGGATTGGATACATGCCAATTGTTGCATTCCATCTACTATGCATCAATGTTTGATTCAGTGGGTTGATGATACTGTTGAAATAGTATCGGCCGATTCGTCATTCAGTGTGGCATCGGCTGAAGCCCATATAGTGAGTTATGATTGGATGAATTGTCTTTCTGGTCAAACTTGGGAGAATAATTTCTTTCGGATGTCTGATTATGAAGTTACATCGGTGAAATCAGGAGATTCTTCGGATGAGTCTTGATCAAAGGGGGGTATGGCCGATTGTAGTATCGGCCGGATTTTGTAAGTTATAGCCAATACTAGGAAGTATTGCCTTTAGTGCAAAAAATATGTGAAAGCCGATTCGCAAGTTGGATGCATCGGTTGTAATATGGCCGACACGATATGAGTCGCCCTTAGAGCAATAAATCACAAAGACAGAATTTCTGGAAATGGATCATGTGTTTGCAATTCCTGGAGATTACAATACATGGAGTGCCTTTAAAGTAATCCTAGAGCTTCTCGTATTACTTTTATCGCACGCAGGCGAATTTAATCAATGTTTGCGATCACTTGATTATTATCCGCCGATGAGTTAGAAATCGGCTGCAGACTCTTATGGAGTTGATATGCTTGACGAGCGTATTTCTGCTTGTCTTCATGGAGTTTGGTGATGGCCGGTGGAATCTGAGAAAGATCGTGATTTGCGATATCTATTGCTTGGTTTACCCGATTAAGTTCTTGCAGAAGACGATCACGTTCAACTTCCAATTTAGCTTTGTTCCTCAAGATGCTAGCCTGGGTGTCATTCAAGGACTTGATTTCACCAACGGCCGATTCTGCTAAAGCTTTGAAGTTGTCCCTCTGTTTGATAATTTCTTCCTGCCGATGACGATCGGCGAGTTGTTTCTGAGCCTTGTTGAATTGTGCGCGGTGGCTCTCGATGAAGGCTGCAGGAGTTAGTGCATCTTCGATTACTTCTGGGAGTTTACCCTCCAGTTCTTCCAAGATGGCGTGGATCGGTTGTGCATTCTTGATCAGTTGCGATATCTTGATTTAGGAATTGGAGGGATTCTTGGAGTTTGGCCTTGATTTCATCCGACAATACAACTGGATTGGCCGATGTTACTTCTTCTCCTTCTTCTTGGGGAGTGGCTCCAATTTGAAAAAAAACAGACTATTGTCTTGAGATTCTTGTGCCTGACAGGGAGATGTGATTAGGATAGCCAATGAAGGCAAAGGGATGATGGGATCGTCCAATAGAAAGAATAGTTGTTTACCTGCTTCAGGCGTATTTCTTCTAGATTAGAGCCAGCAGGAACGAGGGGTTGCGATGAAGAGCTCGGGATTGCAGTGTTTGGCTGGCCAAGTAATTCAGATAGTGCATGGTCGGCAAGCTGAAGGATGATTGTCTGAAATATACAGAATATGTTCATGAGCAAGTTTTGAAATCGTACCTGTATCAATGGAGAGTCTGCCCTGAATTTCCTGGGAGTTGGAGGCGAGTGTTGTATCTGATGAAACCGAAAGGAAATAATACCAGATTCAGAATCATGAAAAGATTTAGATACTTGCTGAGAAAGTAGAATAATACCTGAACATTCGATGATGTCTGAGGAGAGTCTTCTTCTCCTCCAGATTGGTGTTCAGGGACATCTTAATTATAAAGCAAGGATGTGATCAGCATTCAGATAAAGTGAAGACATGGGGTTCAGGCTTTTACCTTCTGAAGAAGAGGAGGGAAGGTCGATCGGAGTGTCTATTTGGAGTGCTGCTGCTGCTGAAGATTGGCTTGGAGATTTCTTTTTCTTACGAGTTGTCACCTTGGTATAAGATACCTTATGTTTTCTCCCAGTGGCCACATCTGTCAGAGTTGGAGCACCATAGCCAATATTTGGTTTATCGGCTGGCAGGGCGTAGTTGATCGGCTGCCCATTCCTACTGATTGTTGGAGGATTCCGATCATCATCCTGCAAAGAGTAGAAGTTAAAGGCTGCAAGTAAGAGGTGCTGAAAGACATTGTGGGGGTTAATTTTGCTTGTACCTCATGCTCGCCTGATTGATAATTGTTGTCTAGAGCGATGCAGTATAAGTTTGCCGATTTACAGAAAATATGCTCTTGCCATTCAGACCACAATTGGATGAAAGGGGTGGTGGCAAAAGGTGCAATGTGCCAATCAGCTAGAAGTATCATGTTCACATCAGGCTCCAAATCTTTCAGCCGACTATAAGAGAGAGCGCTATTGAGAGCTTCTCTGAATTGGATTTTGCCGATAAAGATAAAAGAGGGTGGCACTTGGCCAAATCCCAATTGTCTGGTTTCCACTGATGGGTTATAGAATTCATAACTGTGGATATCTTTACCAGTTGTGAAATTAACTAGCAGTACCCTTGGGGAGATTATTTCCTATGGGACCTAAGCAGATCATGCTAGATTGATTTTCTAGCGGAATAATCATGTTACCCCTCAAATTCTGAAAATGAAGGCGGAAATGAGGGACACGACTGAAGGGATCGGAAGGGGGTGAAAAACAAATGCTACAGATGAAGAAGGGAGGCATACCTCTGGAATCTAGAAGATGGATGCCATTGCTGGAGGGGATGGTCTTTGGACTTGAATCTTCGAAACCCTAGAGAGCTGCAATGGCGGCGGCGGAACAGATGTGTTCTCGAGCAAGAGAGAAGGTGGAGGTGTTACAGGGAATGTGCCAGCGGAGAGGAAGATAAAGATATTTATAACTCGTGCCCAAAGGTAGAATGGGAATTTGATACTCTATTTGTTTGGAAAACGGAGATTCGTTTAAACGTTGGCAATCATGACTGGAGTTAATTTCAGAGCAAAACAAATTACTCCGAAACTGGGGGGCATGTGTTGACACCATTTTTTGACACGCGTCAAGGAAGGTGATTTCGGTGAAAGAAAGGTGGCCGATTCAAAATAAACCAAAAGATGCACAGAGTTGGAATCGGCCGATGGGAGTCTGTCCGATGGTCCAGGAGAATATTTTGCGAAGATGTTGATTAGTCCGCTCTGGTACTCGGCCGATGGAGGGTTGCCGATGAAGTCAAGGAAGGAGAAGAGGATCCGGACTCTACAAAAATCTTGATGATTCGGTTGTAATATTTTAAATAGTTTATCTTTTAGATAGTCTTTTCTTTAGGGTCGAGTAATGTTTGCCGTAATCGGTTAGGACTTGATAGCGCTAGGCTATATATATCAGTTTTATTTTTGCGTCAACAATTAGCAAGAATAAAAACTAATGAACTATAGCTAAAGCATGCAAGAATTTACAAGAAACATTTGTATTAAAAGCTTAAGCAAGAGAGTAACAATTAATAGTACGTGCAAAGATGAATTACAAACCGTGCGCTGTAGGCTTGCTCGTCTCATATGGGCTAGTTGTGCCGTCTCAGGTGTGGTTTTTTAATTTTTATATTTTTTTTCATTTTTTACAAAAATACATTTTCGATTTGGAAATTTATAGGAATATACCCCGGCCGCCCCACTACCGGGCGGCCGGGACCTGGCCGCCCGGCAGGGGGGCGGCAGGGGCATTTCTGAAAAAAATTTCGAGGAGAAAATTGCGCGCAGGTCCCTGGGGGCCGGTCGCCCGGCACAGGCCGCCCAGCAGCGGGGCGGCCGGCCCTGTCCGCCCGGCTGCGGGGCGACCGGCCGTAATTTTTGCAATTTTGCCCTTTTTTTGAAAGAATTTCACATATATGCTTTTTTGTAACTTTTTGTAGAAATAGACCCTAGGGGTCGGCGCCGTAATATGTGGCGCCGAGATAACACGTCTTGGCGCCACAGATCACGGCGCCGAGGTGCCACGCACGCATAAGCAATCTAGTGAATCTTCGAACTTGCCTTTAATATTTTCGGACCTTTTCAGGAGACTAGAATACTGTGAACCACACATCAAATATAACGGTAAGAATTAAGAACTAAAAACTGCATTACACAATGTAAACCATAGGAATTACATCATAATACAACGTTAATGAAACACACATCGGACATGCAGTGGCATGGCCGAACCCGTTGCAACTACGGTAAACAGATTCTGAACTAAGCTAACATGCCTTAGGTAATTTAAAAAAACACAACAAACACAACGATGCAGCATGTCACTAGCACTAGGTAGTCCTAGTAGCCGTACCCTCATGTAGCAAACTGCGTTGAGCCTTCTCCGCAGTATCCACCCATTGCAGGTGGTGCAGGCGGTGGTGCCGGAGGGGCCGGGCCCCTTCTTCTTGTGACAAGGGCAGTTGCAGTAAGGAATAGTGCATGGTTCATTCTGTGAAGCGGCAGCATTGCTGGTATCATCATCTTCGTCGTCTTTGTTACCCTCGCTCACTTCCTCGTAATGGTTCACCTTGCATTCCAGATCAAAGATCTTTATCTGGAGGTACACGATGAACTCCTGAACTGAATCAATTGGTGCAGGATCGATCCACCTGGTAAAACCACAGTTTCTGGAGCATCTGAAGACTACAAAATAAATTTCATGTAAGGTGTCTCAATGAAGATAAAGAAATAAAACAACCGAGTATTACCCATGCGTGTGGGCATTTGAAGAAACGCCGACCGCCATCCATCCCGTCGGTGCACATCTGCACTAAGCAGTCCTCACCATGTCTGCATTTTGGCCACGGTTCTCTATGGTTATCGTATTGTCGAAGAGGAGTTTCATTGGTAAATTCACTCTTGTGCTGTGGCGGAAACTCAAACACTGGTTCCGGAAAGGAATCAGGTCCAAAAGGCCCCTCCCATATTATGGGTTCTCCCTTTCTTCCCCCTTTTCCTTTCCCAAAACCGTAGTAATTCTTCCCACTAGACGCACCTCCAGACATTGGGTATACAATGAGCTTTGGTGTTTGAGTGCTGCTGGGAGTTCACAAACTTCGGAGTATTTATAGGCGCACAAAGATCTGATACCCGGAGTGTGGAGTGTAAATGCACCTGAAAAGCCTACATGACAACACAGTGAAGAGGCTAGCTGACCGAACACTAAAAAGGCTAGATTCAATTATTGAACTGACTACTCGATGCATCTCTGTGCATGTAGAGCATCTAAGTGCATGCAGACTCACAGCACTACATCGCTGCCGCTCGGTCGATCATGCCTAGATGCCGCCTTCCCCACTACACACCACAGACCTTCGCTGTAGAATGATAGTTCTGTCGTCCTCGCCAGAGAGACTGCTTTGAAGGTGAGCTGGTGTGGTTGCCGTGTTGTCACATCTTTTTGAAATGGTGAAAGGGCACTGCTATTGGGCTGTCGTCTTTTGTCACATTTGTCTGGGCAAACAATGCGACATATGGGAAACCCGTGATTGCCGTGCTGAGCAGTGGCAACCTGTGATCTCGTACTCGCAGCTAGATACACTATGGTCCCTATTTTGAGCTATACGAGCGTATCACGAAATTTACGCTGTATGCGGTAGTCGTCATCATCGTCGGCGGGATCTCGGCCGCTAACTCCTCCCGCACCTAACTTGTCCTTAATTAAATCACGGAAAAAATTCGCAAGAACTTCCCTTATTTCACGAGAATTATGGAACCCACAAATATAACAAGTTCACATCAATAATATCTATAGAAACAAATGACAAGTAAACTACCACAATCATAAACAACCATAATCCGAACAGTCGAAACAGTCCATAATAACAATAGAGAAACAAGTGCCAACAGCTAACCACCCCTACCATTCCGACCTTTCTTATGTTGTGCGTGTACGTGATTTGTAGGGTAGCTATGACTCTCCGGTGGCCTCACGTCTCTGGCAGGACGGCGTAACAAAGCCACAGGTGTATGCAAGCTGGGATCTTCGTCCTGGGCAGGCGTAGCAAACAACCGTGTAAAGTCGTCGAAGGAGGCCGCGTCGTTGTCTTCAGACCACCCTACAGATCACAAAAAAAGGTTTTAAGCAACATTCAATAGGTGAATGCAATTCCGTACAAATTATACTACGTACCCTGTGTTCCAGGTGGTGGTGGTGGTGGATAGGAAGAAGATTCTTCATATCCTCCTGGTGGCGGCATAGGGTGATACGAAGACGGCCCCACTCCGGTGAACTGTTGTGATCCTGAGTATAAATAATAACGTATGAGAATTCGACCATAAAACATAAGCAAATAAAATTATGCACCACATATTTACCTAAAGTCCCTCCAGCTGGTGGCATAGAGGTAAACTGGGTTCCTTGAAATGGAGCCCCTTGCGAGGCACCTGGCCCTCCATAGGGCTGAGAACCGGGGTACTCGTACCCTGTGTGGAGTTGTATTTAAATACTACATATAAATATACGGATCGGTAAATATCACACCATACCTTCGTACTGTCGGTGGTATAAGGGAGGCTGCTGTCATGCGGGACCATAAGGAACCAACATCGATGCTTGCGACGATCCGTAGGAATCCTCGTACTCCGTCCGCGTACCAAAGGCCTGAAGGATGCCTCGGGCTCTATCACGTTGAGTGGTCCAGGCCTCGAGTTGTGCCGGCATGCTCATAGTAGATCCGCCATGAATCCTCATTACATTTAGTGAGCAATCTAATTCAAGCAACCTACAGGCCTCGAACTGCAACCAAAAAAACTTAGTATACAAATCTTAAAAGATCGAAAATGCCGTCAACATTTACTCACATCCCCAGCTAATGCCTCATCCCTGTGTCTTGCATAGCGATCCTGCGAAGTTGCAACATGCGGCTGTGGATGCATGTCAACATACGTCAAACGGCAACGAGTCTTCGGTTCGTACTAGGTCAGGTACGCCCGAAACGAAGGCTCAGTGTGTGGACCGGTATCCTCAGCCAACTGCTCGCCTGCATCATCCCACGCAGCCACCCATGGTTGTAATCTAGTGACCCACATTGTCGAGAAAGGATGTCCAGCCCTTGATAAATTGCACGTTAAATAGAAATTAGTTTCACGTTATTAGTACATGGGGACTTATACATTTTTGTGACCTATGATCGTGGCGCGGAACACGATCCAACGCTGAAGACACAGGAAAAGACTGGCGTCGACCGAACTGCCTCATGACTCTATCCGAGCAGTAGGCCTCAACTGCAACGTCGTACACCAAAGCTGCAGTAGTCATCCATAGGCCCTGGTCCTGTGTGCACACCGAAGATATCCCAAGCGGTGCACGTGCGGCTATAGCCGAAGGACTGTATGGCTCCCACACAATGTCTTCTGGGGTCAATCGATCAAATTCGGCAACAAACTCAGGATAAGACCGCCGGGTCTATACATGTGCCCATGTTTTCTGCAAAAATAAAAATTATGTGTCCATAAGAAAGGTATTGAGGGAACAATGTATGACCATAGTATGCAAAGAATATAAATTTTTATCGGGTCCATATCTGTCGAAAGTACCAGAGAGTCCCCACGGTGGGTCTGTCGTCCTTCGTGTCACCGTACATATCCGGCTTGTACGGTGACTGGTCAATCATGGGACGACCGATAGCAATCCTCTCGTAAGACTAAAGCTGTAGCAGAATTGGGCACGCCGTTAGGACAACATTCCTATCATTCTGCCGTGATGCCTTGCAGAGTCCACGATATGTGCATGCAAGAACCGCTGAACCCCAACTATATAAGGGTATGACATCCTCATCTGCATCGGCGATCTCCTGTGCGTAGGGCAGAAGCACCCTATCCACACAGTGGCCATGTGAGTTGTTTTACATGATGTACCTAAACAACCACAGCAGGTATGCCTCGAGTAATCTAGTCACGCTGTACTCATCAGCATCGGCTGCCAATAGATCCGGCTGCAATGAAGTACGAACATTGAGAATAAGAAACACATGAGGTATTTCAAAGCCATAAAATACATCAACACATCGTTTTGTACGAAATTGTACCTGAAACTGTAGGAGCCATGACTTGGAAGGGCCTTTCGACTGTGGGTGCTCATTGAAATCTTCAGGATCAATCGTGGTGGCAACACCTGCAAAACGTTCCTCAAGATCCTCCAGCCACGTAGAAGGTACCACGCGGGGCCCGACAGCGTCTCCGGTGGTAGGAAGACCAAGCAGCATAGCAACGTCCTGCAGGGTTGGTGCCATCTCCCCACAAGGGAGGTGGAACGTGTGTGTCTCAGGTCTCCATCTGTCAACGAGAGCTAAAGTAGAGACCTGTCTAGCTTCACCAAAGCACTCTCAGCAAGACGAGCCACAGTGAGAAGATCTGCCTCGCTCAGCCTACATCATACAGTGCACAAATGTTAATACATTATATAACGAAATGTATAACGGATAAAAATAGAAAATAGACGACATATCACCTGGGCACCCATCGTGGGTCTACAGGAACCAACTCTGCAGGTGGACGTGGACGCAGCACGTTTAGTTCTTGGTGCTGAACCTTCGCAAGGAAGGACCGGTGACCCGAGTCTATTGTTGGGTCCAGCAACGCAGGAGTAACCCCGGCCATACCTACCACGTAAGATCAAAACAATACAATACAATCGCACACATCTAAATATTTCTAATAGTTCCTTATATTTCCTAAATAATTTCTAAGATTTTCTAATGATTTATAATAATTTCTAATATTTTCTAACATTTTATAAATTTTCTAATATTATCTTGCGATTTTTAAGATTAATTAATTAGATTGCTAATATACTATATCAACACTAATCACTATAAATAACTACACCTAAATGCACCACTAATCAGTCATAATAATAATTAAACTGATTGCTAATCTACTGTTTCAACAAAATAGTTTCTATAATTTTCTAACATTTTCTATAACTTTCTAACATTCTCTACAATTTTCTAACATTTTCTATAATTTTCTAAAATTTTCTAATATTATATTGCAATTTTTTTATTTTCTAATACTTCTCTAACAATTTTCTAGTATTTTCTAATACTAAATCTAACACTAAATGTACTATATCAACGCTAATCACTATAAGTAACTGCACCTAAATGTACCACTAATCACTACTAACAATAATTGAACTGATTGCTAATCTACTGTTTCAAAAAAATAATTACAACATAATCTATTTATAAAATATAGAAAATTTTAGTTACCTATAGTCGCCGGCTTGAAAATTCGGCAGGGCTTGGCCGCTTGGCCTCTCCCTCACCCCTCCTCTCCCTCCCTCCCTCTCTTTTCTTTTTTTCTGGATTTTTAGTGAAGCAAATGAAGGGGTGAGGGGCAGCCAACACCTTATATAGGGTTGGGGGGGGCGGTCACTCCGCAGGCGGGCAGTCAGGGCCCGCCGCTCCACTGTTGGGCGGCCTGGAGGGCTGGCCGCCCCGCTGCCGGGCGGCCGGTCCTCCAGGGACATCAGTGCAATTTTTTGTCGATTTTTTTTGCAGATAAGCCCCTACCGCCCGGCTGCCCGGCGGCCAGGTCCCGGCCGCCCGGCAGTGGGGCGGCGGGGGTATATTCATGTAAATTTCGAACACAAAAATATATTTTTTAAAAAACAAAAATAAAAAAAATAAAAAAATAAAAAAATCGCGCCTCAGGTCGTGTGTACCAACTGTAGAGCCCCTGGTGGCCTCGAGGCGCCAGCTCCAGGTCGAGCAGCATACCCAGCCTTGGGCCGAGGCCGCGGGTGTGCGTGCGCTGCCGGCCGGCCTGCCTGCCTACGCAGGCCTGCTGGTGGCCACGTGCACTGGTGCGATTTTTTTATTTTAATATTTTTTATTTTTGTTTTTTACAAAAATATATTTTCGTTTTCGAAATTAACAGAAATATATCTCGGCCGACTGGTCGCCTCGCTGCGGGGCGGCAGAGGCTTTTCTGTAAAAAAATTTGCAGAGAATTTGCGCTAAGGTCCCTGGAAGACCGGTCGCCCGGCAGCGGGGCGGCCGGACCCCTGGTCTTAGGCCTCTGCTTTTTATGCCATGTATGTTTTGATCTTCATTTTCTTTTTCCATTGATTGGTTCACATGAGATGATGTACTTGTGGATCCTTCACCGAAATGACTTGCCTTCTGTTGAATCTGAATTAGCATTGCAAGAGGCCACCCACGGTCAAGAGCTGATTGCATGTAAGTCCGCCATTCTTCGCTGTTTGTTATAAGCATCAACTCCTAGAAATCCTCTTCAGTTGCCCAATTCGTCGCAGTCTGAACGGTATCTCTTTAAACCATTTGCGTATGGAACCAAAACTCCTCTCTAAGGGTTTATCTATTCCGCACTCTCTGCGTTCAAAAGCTGATAGATCTACTCCATACGCATCATGAGAAATATAATAGTCACCATAATGAACTTGAAAACGAAGCTTGCTCGACATATCTGGCCACACAATAATACTATTCATTAAACTGATTGCTAATCTACTGTGTCAGCAAAAATAATTACAACATAAACTGTTTGTAAAGTGTAGAAGAATTTTGATTACCTGCAGTCGCCGGTTTGAAAATCCGGCAGGGCTTCACCTCTCTCCCTCCCTTCCTCTCTTTTCTTTTTTCTGGAATTTTAGTGATGCAAATGAGGGGGGGGCAGCCAACCCTTAAATAGTGGGGGGGAAGCCGGCCGCCCCGCTGTCGGGCGGCCTGGGCCGGCTGCTCCGCTGCCGGGCGACCGGTCCTCCAGAGGCCTCAGCGTAAATTCTTTATAAATTTTTTTGCAGAAAAGCCCCTGCCGCCCCACAGCGGGGCGACCAGGTCCCGGCCGCCCGGCAGCGGGGCGGCCCGGGTATATTTCTGTAAATTTCGAAAACGAAAATATATTTTTATAAAAAACAAAAATGAAAAATAAAAAAATAAAAAAATCGCTGCACTGGCTGGGGCTTCTGTGCTAGCCTCCATGCGCCGCCGCTGCCCTCACCTTGCGAGCCTGCCACGCGCGCCGGGGCAGCGCATCGCGCCGGCAAAAAAATTCTGAACCATCGCCTCAAGGATCCGGCCTCCTATCTTGAGCAGTTTTTTACTTATTGGCACAATAGCTATTATTTGATGCGGTCCATTTAGATTCCATATCTCCTTTTTAATGTTATTTTTTTTTTCTTCCAACCACACATTTCTTCGTTCCATTCACGCACAAAACTATTTGATTAGCCATCTGCATGCACATGCATGCAATGGAGGCATCTTTTTTTTTCTTTTTTTGTTTGTTTTTATTTGGTTTTTCTTTTGTACTAATTTTATTCCTGTCATTTTTTATTATTTATTTGCAATAGTCCAGTAGATATTTTTTAATTTATTTGTTCGCAACTCTAAATTATTTGTTCGCTTTAATACCTTTAAATTATTTCATGATGTTGATTTATTTATTCGTGATATTTATGTTTTATTATTTATCCTATACATATAAAAGTTCATGATGTGTAATATTTTTGTTCGTTGCATATTATTATTTCTTCGTTATATTTAACTTTTTTGTTCGTAGAAAATAATTATTGTTCGTGTTCTTAAAATATTTGTTCTCAGCAGCTGAAATTAATTATTTAGTATTATAAAAATATTTTTAAAAATACTGTGCTAAAATAGGCAAGTGGATTTTATTTTGAATATCTTATCATAAAAAAAATATAATAGTACAATCTAAATTTAATTTGGATGCTTAATTTTATAGTTATAACATTTTTAGTTTCAGAATTTGCATGCAGTGGATGATGTCAACACTTTCGTCTCATCTGGTTGTTTTTTTTAATAAAAGGCAGGAGCACTGCCACATCATATAAGAAGAAGCATTCGTACAAAACACGCCGAAGCGAACACCACCACAACACAAACAACACACGCAAACAACGCACACAATAAAACACTACACCATCACAACCTAGTGCTTGGCGTCGTCGTCGCCAACGTAGTGCCACGCCAATTGCTGCGGCCCACTGTAGGCCTGAGCGGCAACTCGAACTCCTCCACCATGGGACTATCACGCCCAAGCCGCACACACACGACCGTCGATCCCCCTGCTCCAGTGATGCTTCAGCAGAACACTCCCGTCGCATCTATCCACTCTACGTGGGGCCTCGCCTCACCTACCGCCTCACACTCCTCCACTAAGGACTCAGATATCTGATACCGCTCTGAAAGCAACAACCTCCACCCAGCTGTCACCGGGATCACCACTACATCGTGTGCGCCAGCTCAAGACCTCCAGCACCCATGGGTCCTCTGCACCTCCCTGGCAGCACGGACCATGCGCCCCTCTTCTGCCGTTGCACGCGGGCAACACCACCAACCAACCACCACCACAGCCTAGCCAAGGCGGGACTCCAGATGCAACGCCTCCAACGAGGGCACGACCCCAATGGCGCCGCCGTCGCATGTCCATAGATGGACAGGGTTTTCACACTAAAGAGCCTCGTACCATAGGAACACGGTGCCTCCCAATGGTGCCCCCAGCAGGGAGAACGACACCACAATGGCGCCGCCACCATCGCCACCGACAAAAATGTCAATGAAAGCTTTCGCCCAACTCAGCACCCTGCCTACCGCACGATCTTGGCCAAGCCCGTAGCCCGCTCCAACTCGCATCTGCAACGCCTCCACCGGAAGAAGCCCAGTACAGCCCGCAAAACCACCACGGCGCCACCAGCAAACACCAAACAACCCCCAGCCCCACCACCAAAGCGGCGTCGGACCAGCATCGCCGTCAAGGAGAAGGAGAGCACCAGCCACCACCCTACAACCTCTGTCACCCGAGCGCAGAGACGCCCCCGGCCCCACCATCTCCAGGCTGCATGGCCTAGAGCAAGTGGAGCAGGCGGCACCCAGCCGCAGCCGCCACCACCGCGACAGCCTCAGTCGCCCCAAGCGCCAACACCAGCTGCCACCAAGCCGCCGCCGCCGCCGCCAAACAACGCCGGCCGCTGGAGCCGTCCGAGCCTGCCGCCGCCACCGCCGCCAGATATCAGCACTGGCTGCCACCCCCCCACACACGCCCGCGTGCCCCCCATCGCACCACCAACAGATCCAGCCGCGGCGATGCCTGATCTGGTGGCCCCAGCCCCCGCCGCCACGAGAAGGGTCGCCAGCGACGAGGGAGCTCCGACGGGGTAGAACAGCCGCGCCCTTCCCGAACCACCGGATGAGAAGGGGAAGAGCCCCGCCGCCGCCTTCACCGCGAGCCATGCGAGCCACCGGCGGCCTGCTAGGGCGGCGGCGAGGCAGGAGGAAACATCGACGGGGGCGGCGGCGGCTAGGGTTTGGGGACGCTCGGTCGCCCGCGCGGGGGATGACGCGAGCGGAGCGGCTCGACTTGCAGAGATGGTTTTTGCTGAATGTATGTGAGACTCTATAATGGGTCATGCATGCATGCATCTGGTACCACCCGTAACACAAAGCGATAATGGGTCAGCCTAAGGCTCTGTTTGGGACAGCGTTTGCGACGCATTTCAGCAAAAAAACAGAAAAATCCCGCCAAACGGTTTGCGTCCAATGTGCGTTCGACGGCCGCACTCAACGCGATAAGCGAGCAAATGAACGGGAAGCGGGGAAAACATGAGAAACGGGGATCAAGCCGCATTCCGCGTTTACGCAATGGGCTTCCGCTGGCCACGGTCCCAAACAGGGCCTAAAATAAACTCCGGCTCAAAATAAACTACTACAATGATGCCCTTCAGATGTGTCAGGCATGGCATAGCCATTCAGTTCGTCAGAGCTCATTCAGAAAGGTGTAGAGGGAAGACGACATCAATCGTAACACTTCATCGACTTACTCCTGTTCGTCCGATCGGCATCTAACGGTCACCGACGACATCTGACGGGCTACGGCGCTTTATTCCGTCTGATTGCTTTATGCAGTTTTGCTTTCTTCAATTGTCAGTACTTTTGCACTGTAATAAGGGTTAAATCTAGTTTAATTAAGCGCTAATGTAATGACCACCATCTGTTAAAGGGTGGAGAAGACGTGTTGCTGGGTATCGTTGGAAGAAGAACTCGTTCTAGGCTAGGGTTAAGCTGTAGTCGTTGTCTCACTGTCGGCTAGAAGATTCAGACATCTCCCTTGTATCGGTTCTGAATTCTTCCTGTTGCAGTTGATCCTTGCCTGATTTTGCTTGTTGTTCTTTTGAATTTCCATCGATCTATCATAGTTAGCTGTCTAGGTTAGTTCATTCCTCACAATTGGTAATCAGAGCAGGCTATCCTTGGCCAATTCCGTTTGTTCCAGAGCCATAGTTCCAGATCAAGACCGATTGGTGTGGTGGAATTCGTGGTTTCGACTCACTCGTGTAAAATCCCACCCATCCCACCCTGATCTGCGAACACCATCCACCTTTCCCTTCAATTATCGGGATATTCGGCTGAGGCGAGGGTTGTAGGACGATTGTTCCTGCATAAAATTCCGGGAGCCAATACGCTGTGTCAGACCGAGGAGGCGTTGGCAGCGGGTTACTCTGTGGAGAGGGTTTTGAGGCGAGTCCTCATGTAAAATTCCGTATCCACTTCTGTAACTCAGGCGGCGGTAGACAATTCTTACGGATCTTCAAGGGGAGAGCTTGCCTCGAACCATATCTGTGAGAGGGAGGCAATGACTACACCAAAGGATGGTGATCTAGAAGAGTATGCCACTGCGGTGGAAGTGAATGGGATTCGTCGTACTCTGGACTCCTTCATGAAGACTCAGGAGCAACGCAATACATCTATGGAGCAGACGTTGGACAAGATAGTAGGTAAACTTGACAAGCTTTTCTACACAGATACTCCTCCAGAGGTTGAGGACAAAAGTTCCACTGTTAAGAGTAAACCAGCTGTTCACACCAACAGATCTCTGCATTTTGGTCCACCATAGCACCCAAACTACACTCATTTTTATACTCCTCCTCATTTGACTAGAGCCCAGTATATCCATGCTAGTGATCAGGGTATGTCTAACACAACACCGGAGATGTTTCCAGTTGATTATGATCTTCATGATTGTCCCTGGACAGAATTGGAGTTACAAGCATTTTATGAGCTAGCCAATAGAGATATACCTCCTCTGCATACTCATACTGCTCCTTTACCACAAAAGCAACAACATCACTTGCTGACTAACCAAGACACACAACTCCATACTGTTCCAGCACCACATCTCAACCCTGTTCATCAGCATTTCCACTCCCAAATGCAGTTTAAGCATAAGGTTGTAGTAAAGGGACCTAAATTGGCATTCCCAGAATTTGAGGGCACTGACCCTGACGGCTGGATCAGAAAAGCTGAGAAGTTTTTTGAATTAGTGGTTGTTCCTTCTGAAGATAAGGTCAAAATTGCAGTCATGTATTGGAAAGGCAAGGCTGATTATTGGTGGAGAGGTACTGGATGTACCCCTGTTGCACTGCCATGGCATCATTTCTGCAGAATGTTGGAGGATAGATTCTTGGAAATCGACTCAGTCGTCACGGCGTTCGGGCCCTGAGGCCCTGGCTGGGTCACGGAGACACGCTGGGTCGTAGGTGGTGCCCAGCCCCCAAGCAGGGTTGCTGGCGGAGTCACGGAGACACGCCGAGTCGTCACGGCGTCCAGGCCCTGAGGCCCTGGCTGGGTCACGGAGACACGCCGGGTCGTAGGTGGCGCCCAGCCCCCGAGCAGGGTTGCTGGCGGAGTCACGGAGACGCGCTGAGTCGTCACGGCGTCCGAGCCCTGAGGCCCTGGCTGGGTCACGGAGACACATCGGGTCATAGGTGGCGCCCAGCCCCCAAGCAGGGTTGCTGGCGGAGTCATGGAGACGCGCCGAGCCATCATGACGTCTGGACACTGAGGCCCTGGCTGGGTCACGGAGACACGCCGGGTCGTAGATGGCGCCCAGCCCCCGAGCAGGGTTGCTGGCGGAGTCACGGAGACGCACCGAGTCATCACGGCGTCCGGGCCCTAAGGCCCTGGCTGGGTCACGGAGACACGCCGGTGTGACACCCTAGGTGTCTGCACAGTAGAACTGCATTTATTCTATGCATCATGTGCTTAAATTGCTTCAACAAGGGTCTTATTTTAAAAATATAAGATTAATTGTGTAAATTTGATTTGATGCAAGGTCCTTCCTATAATTTAATTTGAATAAGATGGGTGAATGTTGCTTTTGTGGAGGGTTTCTTTGTAAAATTCAGTGTAATCATTACATGGCAGGAAATTTTACGTTTTAGTCTAAAATTAAGGTGAATTCGTTTTGGAAAAGACGAAAGTCCATTAAATTCAAAATCCTTTCTAGGTTTTCAAAATAACTTTTCAACCTTTGGTCAAATCAATTTTTGCACAACATCAAAGTTGTAGATCTTGAAAAGTTGAACAACTTTCATGTTGGGCACTTTTTCATTTGAGCCCTAATTTAGGAGTTATTTTTGTTTTATAGTAGGACCCCTAAACTTTCATGTTGGGCACTTTTTCATCAAGTACGACCGCCGCTCAGGAAGGCCGGGAGGCCACCTCCTGCTACCCTACCGCCACACGTGGCACCCCCGCAATCCCCTGGCCCCACTTCAACCCGCCCTGGAGCCCTCCTTCCCTCGCCACGCTATCCCGGTCGTCTGTGCGGCCGCCACATCGCTGCCGCCGTGGCGAGCTCGGGGAAGAGCCCCGGCTCCCTTGTTCCCTCACCAGTTCCCTGCCCCGAACCTCCAGAACGCCACCACCGCCCGCCCGAACGGCGGCGAGCTTGAGCTCACCGTCACCCCGCTCCTCCACGACCACTCCGCCCGTGCAGACCCCATCCCTAGCTCCACCTCGCTCTCGTGCAGCTCCCTGGCCACTCCTCTCCCACCCCCGACCGCGGACCAACCTCACCGCCGGCGACCTACGCCGAACCGCCGCCATCCACACCGGCGACCACCTTCCCGACCACCCCGGCTTCAATCTCGGGCACCAAAAGGTGCACGTCGACGTCCTCTAGCTATTCCCCTACATAACCCCCACCTCCGCTGACCATCCTCATCGGGATTAGCCGCGCCGTGTCTCCCCTGCTCCAGCCAGGGACCTCCATTGAAAAGAAAAGAAAGTTCCAGGGGCTAGATCAAAAAATGTACATGAACAATAGCATTCAAACCAGTGAACTTCAAAAATGCCTAAAAATTCGAGAAAAATCAGAAAAATATAAATCAAAATATTTTGGAATCCTTGTGACAAGATCTACAAGTTTGTTCACATACCCCTGGACAAATTCTAGACATTTTATTCTCTAGGATAAATGGAAGAATAAATGGAGAGAAATTGTTCTAAGAGTTGTACTAAGTAACTTCATGTGATTTTTGGCTAGAATGTGTCTTGCAGTGTTACTAGTACATGATAAAAATTTGAACACTTTTTGACATCATTAACTAGGTCAAAGTTTCAAGATTCCTAGATCTATTAGTTTTGCTAATGTATTTATGCTGGTAGAAATATTCAAGTTCTGTGTTTGAAACTTTTTCCATGCATGCACATCACTAAAACCTTACTATTGCGAAAGTTCGGGAAATTTTAGATATATTTAAATATATCTTTGATTTAATGTTTGTTAAGTAGGCTTTAAATATAATAAATAGTTTCCTTGCTTAGCAAAATCTGAGAATATTTGTGGAACTCTATTTTGGTCATATGTTCATGTCTATAAAATTTAGAATCCAGAAAGATTATACAACTTTCTGTACTAATTAGTTTTACCATATGAAGTTTAATTTTATCAAAATTATTATTTCTATTTTGTGCCTAGATAAATTCTGAAAAATTTACAGTAGCTGTGTCAGCTCTATATCGATACCTGTTAAATTTGTAGCCTCTGATTTGCTCTAGTTTAGTCTGTTGAATTTAGTCTTGTTGTAGGTGCTGTCTGAGTAAATGTTTTATTCTGAATAATTAGCTGCATGAAATGGTATGACATTTACAGGATAGATTGCTATCTGTACTTCATGTTTGAAGTAATTTTTCTGAATTTAAATACTAGTTGTGTGCTGAGTTGCTTAATTCTTAGCAAACCATGATTTACATGCTATGTGAACCAACTAAAACTTACTTTGTGAAGATAGTCAAGTTGTCTTGTGAAGTTAATCATGTTGTTTTGTGTAGTAAGAAATGTTAAATAACTACTCTATAAACAATTGCCCATATGCTAAGTTATGTTTGTTAATTTGTAGACTGCAACTTTATCGCGAAGTGTGTATGATTGTAATACCGTTTCTTGCCTCACATATAGATACGACTGTTCTAGCTGACGGGATGTACGAGCTGATTCCGGAGTCTGAAGGAGATGATCAAGAAGCCCAGGTGAACGCCGCTGTACTGACTGAAGACCCGGACCAAAGTCCGGATGAGCCCAATGCTGAATTAGCTAGTGACTACCGTGAAGGCAACCCCTGGACATAAACCCAGTATTTCAAATTATGCAACTTATCGTTATTATTTACTTGTGCATTTAAGTTATTGGAATTGATTGAAAACCCTAGTTGCATAATTCTAGGTTCCTATTGTTTGAACACTAGATTTGAGTCCGAGTTAGATGCTATGCTAATAGGACCGGCAAAAGTCGAGTGATTGCCTGTCACTCGCGAGCTTATAGGAGTTGATTATTTACTTCCTGCAATCACTATAAGGATCGTGGGCGGATTTGTTGAAATCTGTCTGTGTTGATGAACTTGATAAGGCCGCAGTGTGTGGTAGCAGTGGTTAAGTGTTTGAACGTACTAGCCACATGCCGTAAATATGGTACGCGGTAAGCCTAGTAGCTGATCGGCCCGGTGAGTGGATATACCTTTCACTCTTTCTTAGAAATAGGTTTTCATTTATGTTTATGTTGCGTAACACCACGGGTGCAGGGAGAAAGTTGGTGCCCTGTAGTCGGGGAGAGTGACCCTATCCACAAGCCGGAATGAAAGGTCAACAGTTGTTTGGGAACGACTCGACGGTGTTCCAAATGTGTGTGTTAGGTTTACCTTGCAAGGTTGGAAATCCGATTCGAATCGTCCATTTCTCGCGGATATTGAGACTACTTGATCCCTTTGCCACACAAAGTAATAAGAGTAATGTTATTATGATCAATCTTGATGTTTGACTAAAGTTCTACTGTGGTTGATTAGAATTAGATGCTTACATAGAATGGTTAATCAACTAGAATATTGAAAGCTAAAATGTGAAATTAAGGACCTACTCTTCGTTGCTTTTCAGCAAAAAGGAAACCCGGAGCCTTTCAGAACCCTGCATAGTCTAGTTAAGTGGACTAAGTATATCCGTTGACGGTTAAGTCTTGCTAAGTATTAGTATACTCAGCCTTGCTGTTGAATCCTGTTTCAAGTATGAGTTTTGAGGACCAGACCGCTAGTCTGACTTGGCCCTGCTCTTTGCCCCCTGGCTGGTCCGTGGAATGGGATTCGTCCCCGGCCGGCAATGACCCCGACGATTGATACCTTGCTTGGGCTAGCTTGGTATCCTTTTGCGATGTGTTGTAGCCGTTGTGTTATCTTTCCGCTGCTTTAACTTTGAACTTTAAACTTATGTCTTGTATAACGTTTTACTGAGTTTGGACCTGTAATAATACTTTGAACATGATGTAATGACTACTATGTCTGTGTTGTAAAATATATGGTTGTGATATATCTGGACTCGCCTTCGTGCGAGGTATGCTTGTTCGATCCGAGATCCGGTGGTTGTATCATGACATTACCCGACAGACCAAGTGTTGTTCCGTTTGAAGTGCGTTTGAGTCGGTGTTGCCTTTATGGTGATGGCCAGCGCACTTGAGCCGGAATAATTCAGGTGGTTCTGCCACATCTGGTATCAGAGCTGCAAGTGTACACCAGAGGTGTTGGAACCTTAAAACTTGATTTCCGTATAAAATTGGACCAACAAAGTATTTATAAAACTACATTGGTTTCGTTAAGGATTGTGCTTATAATGTAAAGCCCTAGGGAAAATTTATGGGAGTTACTAGGTGGCTATCTAACTTATGGTTTATTTATAACTAACTTCCAGCACTTTTCTTTCAGTACTTTACATTCTAAAATGACGCACCTACGCGAAGGTAAGATGGTAAGAATTCTCAGTCAACTGAGAGAGCTTGACCTTCCCGTCGGTGATGCGAGCCGAACGCTGCCCTCAAGTAGTGGCTTACTTGAGGTGCTGCCAATATACCAACTATTAGTTGACTATATTGGGAGTAAAGTATACTCAATCAGCTGAGGGAGTCTGACCTTCCCGTCGGTGATGCGAACCGAACGCTGCGCTCAAGCAGTGGCCTACTTGAGCTGCTACTAATATACCGACCATCGGTCGATTATATTGGGAGTAAAAGTACCCCGTGAATACGTTGCCTCGGTAGCGTATGAGCACTGTCCATGCAGTGTTGGACGCATGGATGCCGCTTCTATAGTGAGCGGTAATGTATGGGAACGCTTTCATGAGTGCTGGCATGAAAGGTTCAATGCATATATATGTTCTGTCAATCTTCTGTAGGTACACTAACCGCGATTCGATAAGTTAAGAATGGTTAGAATTTATCGACTAGATATTATAGGGAGAGACATATCTATGTTATGCCACCGTACTAACCGCGTAAGCCCAACAATAGTTGGCAATTGTTTATCTTGTGAGGGCAAATAGAACGTAAATGCATAGTTTGATGATGTTTGATTTGATTCCTAGGATTGGAATTTGTTACATGAGTCTTTTTAAGGAATTTCTAGAGTGGATCCTCATGAATATGTCTTAGTATGATTAAACAATAAGTTGAGTTAAAACTTGATATTAGGAGCAAGTTTGTTGAAACACTTAGACTTTCTTAGATGTAAAAGATGGAATTGAGTCATGCCTTCATCCTTAGCCCCATCTTGATGTAATAATGATCTTTTCGTTCCATAGAATCTCAACAGATGAACCAGTACCAATTGTGGTTTGTTTACTTCCTGAGTCTGGTGACACCATATAATCTTTTGAATCAGAATCACATTTTTCTGCAGTCTTCTTAAAAGCTTTATTTGAGAAGTCTTGAGATAATCATATAACTCACATTTGAATCTTTTTTATTCAGATGGCGGACCTTCCGAGTATCTTCTGGGATGATGATGGATATGCTCATACTGATTGCCTGTACTGGGAGGGCTTTCCTAGAATTTTGTGGGATACGCTTCGTATTTTCCACTACCCAGAACCACCCCGGTACAAGGGACGGCAATTTTCTGAGGATGGAGTTCAGAAGTGCAGTGCCACCATGACCATTCCTCAGCACCCCACTTTGGCTTGACCGCCTATTGAGATTGAGGTGGTTGGATATCGCCTTGTGGACGCTTTTGAGACAGCAGCCCTCAAAGCTATTAACACCTTCTGTGAGCACCATCCGAATGAAGTGACCGCTTATCCTATTGGCTTGTTTCCGGCAGTCAATGCTGGCAGCGCAGAGTGGCTCTTCAGGACCACCCAATTTGGACACTTATCTGGAGATGTGGCTGATGAGACTATCCAAGCGGTGATTAGGTATATGAATGCCCAGTACCGCTATCAGGCCCTTCAGCAGAGGCACATGAATCAGGTGATGGACTTGGCCTAGACTTTTCAGCGAAGTCTTAGCCTGAGAGACACTCATATTCAGGGGCTTAATGAGGCTGTTGCTGGGAGAGAAAACGCCATTGCACAGTACAAGCTTCCGGTCCTGGAGCATGGTACTGAAATAGTGTAGTGCAACACGGTGATTGCTTTTCTTCAGGAGCAGATTCACGAGCTCCAAATGGAGCTGGGTGATGCTATAGAGCATATTGGTATGCTCCATGAGTAGCCAATGCCCCCAGCTGTCCCAGCCGAGCCTGCAGCAGAAGAAGAAGACCCAGAGGAGATTGAGGGAGTCTCAGAGATAGATTCTGAGCACGCGCCTACGGAGCCTAACCCTCAGCCGGATGACTCTTCCTCCGGCAGTGCTTCCTCTGTGGGCAACCTCGACGACTTCTAGGCATCTTAGGATTGTCCTAGATAGCATGTGGTCTTCCTTGTTGTAGTATATGTAAATAGGGAAATGAAATGTTGTAAAATAGCCCTAGGAAGGAGTACCACTTGTTGTAGCATATGTGGTAAGAAAGTGTGATGCTAGATTTGTAATATAAAGACTACCTTGGATGTAATATAAGTAGTGACTACCAGTTTGGAAATCATGACCTTTCTGCTTGCCGAATTTTTATCTCTTCATTTATACATTTTTAGGCTGTTTGATGAATACCAAAGTTGTTGCAAATTTTGTAACCTGGGTGTTCACCAAATTTTAGCCTATTTGGATATGTGTAGCTATATTTATAGTCAAAACACTACCATGATCCCTGTTGAAAAACAGCATAGCACAGAACGATGAAAAGTGAATTTTTAGGTTACCTTACTTACTGTTTTGCTTCTGGAGTTGAATACCAAAATGGTAGAGCATGAAGTTATCTAACAGCTGTCCAATTTTGAGCTATTTTGGCTGAGCAGAATGTGAGATATCTCTTCCCGAGCTATCGATATAGATTCACCTTATCAAGGAGCCACCATACTCTATCTGCCACAACGAGAGTGCTTCAACTCTTGTGCCTATGCCATAAAAGAAATTAAAATTGAAGATATTCCTGTTGTGTGTGAGTATGCGGATGTATTTCCAGATGACTTGCCTGGAATGCCCCCTGATAGAGATATCGAATTCGTTATCGAGCTTCAACCCGGTACTGCCCCTATTTCCAAGAGGCCGTACTGTATGCCTCCAAATGAGTTGGCAGAATTGAAAATCCAACTTCAATACCTTCTTGACAAGGGTTTTATTCGCCCAAGTGCTTCACCATGGGGATGCCCAGCCCTGTTTGTAAAGAAGAAGGACAACAGTTTGAGGCTATGTGTTGACTATCGACCACTCAATGCGGTCACTATTAAAAACAAGTATCCTCTTCCCCGCATTGATATCCTGTTTGATCAGTTAGCTGGAGCCAAGGTTTTCTCTAAGATCGATCTTCGTTCTGGCTACCATCAAATAAAGATCAAGCCTTATGATATTCCGAAAACAGCTTTCTCGACCAGATATGGACTCTATAAGTATCTGGTTATGTCTTTTGGTCTTACCAATGCCCCAGCATACTTTATGTACCTAATGAATTCAGTCTTCATGCCAGAGCTTGATAAATTCGTCGTGGTGTTCATCGACGACATTTTGATCTACTCCAAGAATGAAGAAGATCATGCTCAGCATTTACGCATTTTTCTTCAGCGATTACGAGATCATCACATTTATGCCAAATTCTCCAAGTGTGAATTTTAGTTGGATAGTGTGAAATTTTCGGGCCATACTATCTCTAGTGAAGGTATATCTGTTGATCCAGCTAAAGTGCAAGAAGTGATGGATTGGAAACCTCCTACTTCAGTCCATCAGATTCGCAGTTTTCTCGATTTAGCTGGATACTATCGTCGATTCATTCTTGATTTCTCTAGAATAGCCAAGCCTATGACGGAGTTATTAAAGAAAGGAGTGAAATTTGTTTGGGATGATAAATGTGAAGAAGCCTTTCAAACTCTCAAAGTGCGACTAACTACTGCTCCAGTACTGGCTACACTGGACAGTACCAAACCTTTTGATGTCTATTGTG
This sequence comes from Panicum virgatum, assembly GCF_016808335.1. Classification (NCBI taxonomy): domain Eukaryota; kingdom Viridiplantae; phylum Streptophyta; class Magnoliopsida; order Poales; family Poaceae; genus Panicum; species Panicum virgatum. Next base: position 16,275,105 of record NC_053146.1, on the reverse strand, counting down.
ATGCTTCTGGTACGGGACTTGGTTGTGTACTTATGCAAGACAACTGGGTGATCGCTTATGCATCAAGAGCTCTCCGTAATCATGAGAAGAACTATCCAACACATGATCTGGAGTTAGCAGCTGTCATACATGGTCTTAAGCTCTGGAGACATCATCTTATGGGAACTCATTGTAACATTTACACTGACCATAAGAGCCTCAAGTATATCTTCACCCAAGCTAATCTCAACATGAGACAGAGACGCTGGCTAGAACTGATAAAGGACTATGATCTAGAAGTGCACTATCATCCAGGAAAGGCTAATGTGGTTGCGGATGCACTCAGCCGCAAGTCACAATGCCATTGTCTATCTGTAGAGCCATTCAACGAAACTCTATGCCAGGAAATGATGAAACTAAACCTAGAAATGGTACCTCAAGGAAGTCTGAACCATATAGCTGTCGAGCCTACATTTCATGATAGCATCATCATGGCACAATTACATGATGAAGGTATCAAAATCATCAATGAAAAGCTATCCTAGGGAGAAGCAAAGTACAAATGTTTCCGTGTGGATCATAAAGGAGTTTTGTGGTTTGAATTTCGTCTTGTTGTACCCAAGAATCACCAGCTTAGAAAACAAATCCTTGATTAGGCACATCTATCGAAGTCTTCTATTCATCCCGGTAGTACCAAGATGTACCAGGATCTTAAATAGAATTTCTGGTGGACTCGAATGAAAAGAGAGATCGCCAAATATGTTTCTGAGTGTGATGTCTGTCAAAGAGTTAAGGCTAGTCACTTGAAAGTAGCTGGTACTCTCCAACCTTTACCCATTCCATCCTGGAAATGGGAGGACATCAGTATGGATTTTATCGTTGGCTTAACCAACACTTCTCAGAAGCATAATTCTGTTTGGGTAATCGTTGATAGACTCACCAAGATCGCTCATTTTATTCCTGTGCATACAACTTATTCTACCAAGAAGTATGCAGAGATCTATCTCGACCAGATTGTCCGTCTGCATGGAGTTCCAAAGACGATCATTTCTGATCGTGGGGCGCAGTTCATTGCTTGTTTCTGGGAACAATTGCAAGAATCCTTTGGAACCAAATTGAGTCGTAGTTTAGCCTATCATCCACAAACAGATGGGCAAACTGAACGAATCAATCAAATCCTTGAAGATATGTTGAGGGCATGTGCTATTCAATATGGCAAGAACTGGGATAAGTGCCTAGCACTGGCAGAGTTCTCATATACTAACAGTTATCAATCCAGCTTGCAAATGGCACCATTTGAAGCATTATACGGTCGGAGGTGTCGAACTCCTTTGAGTTGGTCACAAGCCGGAGAACACAAAGTCTTTGGGCCAGATCTAGTCACTGGGGCAGAAGAGAAAGTCAAAGTTATTTAGACTAATCTTAAAATAGCCCAATCAAGACAGAAAAGTTATGCAGACAAAAGAAGAGAACATTTACAGTTCAAGGTAGGGGATTCGTATATCTGCGAGTATCTCCTACTAGAGGTGTTCAATGCTTCGGCATAAAAGGGAAATTGGCACCCAGATACGTTGGACCATTTGAAATCATCGAAACTTGTGGTCCAGTTGCCTACCAAATCCGTCTTCCTTCTCCGTTAGCCACCATTCATGATGTCTTCCATATCTCTCAACTCAAGAAGTGCATCAAAGTGCCCACTGAGATCATTAAACCACAAGATATCGAAATTGAACCCAATCTATCTTATACTGAGTATCCAATCAGAGTTCTTGACACCAAAGAAAGAAGTACCAGAAGAGAGAAGGTTAGAATGTACAAAATCCAGTGGAATCACCATACTGAGGAAGAAGCCACTTGGGTGTCTGAAACTTAACTCCAAAGAAATTTTCCCGATTTTCTTAGAACCAATCCAGGTACCAAATCTTTCCGTCCTTATTCTTCATGTAATCTCGGGGCGAGATTCCTTTTAGGGGGGGAAGGCTATGACACCCTAGGTGTCTGCACAGTAGAACTGCATTTATTCTATACATCTAGTGCTTAAATTGCTTGAACAAGGGTCTTATTTTAAAAATATAAGGTTAATTGTGTAAATTTGATTTGATGCAAGGTCCTTCCTATAATTTAATTTGAATAAGATGGGTGAATGTTGCTTTTGTGGAGGGTTTCTTTGTAAAATCCAGTGTAATCATTACATGGCAGGAAATTTTACTTTTCAGTCTAAAATTAAGGTGAATTCATTTTGGAAAAGACGAAAGTCCATTAAATTCAAAATCATTTCTATGTTTTCAAAATAACTTTTCAACCTTTGGTCAAATCAATTTTTACACAACATCAAAGTTGTAGATCTTGAAAAGTTGAACAACTTTCATGTTGGGCACTTTTTCATTTGTGCCCTAGTTTAGGAGTTATTTTTGTTTTAAAGCAGGACCCCAAACTTTTCTGATTTTGCAAACATGTTGGCCGCTCAGGAAGGCCAGGAGGCCACCTCCTACTGCCCCACCGCCACACGCGGCACCCCCACAACCCCCTGGCCCCACTTCAACCCGCCCTGGAGCCCTCCTTCCCTCGCCACGCTGCCCCGGTCGTCTGCGCGACCGCCACATCGCCGCCGCCGTGGCGAGCTCGGGGAAGAGCCCCGGCTCCCTTTCTCTCGTGTGCTTCAGTGGAACCCCCGCATCCCAATCCCCTCGTTCCCTCATCAGTTCCCCGCCCCGAACGTCCAGAACACCATCACCGCCCGCCCGAACGCTGGCGAGCTTGAGCTCACCATTGCCCCGCTCCTCCAGGACCGCTCTGCCTGCGCATACCCATCCCTAGCTCCATCTCGCTCTCGCGCAGCTCCCCGGCCACTCCTCTCCCACCCCCGACCGCCGGACCAACCTCGCCGCCGCCGACCTACGCCGAACCGCCGCCATCCACGCCGGCGACCACCTTCCTGACCACCCTGGCTTCAATCTCGGGCACCAAACGGTGCGCGTCGACGTCCTCTAGCTATTCCCCTACTTAGACCCCACCTCCGGCGACCATCCTCGCCGGGATTAGCCACGCCGTGCCTCCCCTGCTCCGGCCAGGGACCTCCATTGAAAAGAAAAGAAAGTTCCAGGGGCTAGATCGAAAAATGTACATGAACAATATCATTCAAACCAGTGAACTTCAAAAATGCCTAAACATTCGTAGAAAAATCAGAAAAATATAAATCAAAATGTTTTGGAATCCTTGTGACAAGATCTACAACTTTGTCCACAGACCGCTGGACAAATTCTAGACATTTTATTCTCTAGGATAAATGGAAAAATAAATGGAGAGAAATTGTTCTAAGAGTTGTACTCAGTAACTTCATGTGATTTTTGGCTAGAATGCGTCTTGCAGTATTACTAGTACATGATAAAAATTTCAACACCTTTTGACACCATTAACTAGGTCGAAGTTTCAAGATTCCTATATCTATTTGTTTTGCTAATGTATTTATGCTGGTAGAAATATTCTTGCATGCATGTCACTAAAACCTTACTATTACGAAAGTTTGGGAAATTTTAGATCTATTTAACTATATCTTTGATTTAATGTTTGTTAAGTAGGCTTTAATTATAATAAATAGTTTCCTTGCTTAGAAAAATCTGAGAATATTTGTGGAACTCTATTTTTGTCATATATTCAGGTTTGTAAAATTTGGGATCCAGAAACGTTATAGAACTTTCTGTACTAATTAGTTTTACCACATGTGGTTTAATTTTGTCAAAATTATTACTTCTGTTTTATGCCTAGATAAATTCTGAAAAATTTACAGTAGTTGTGTTAGCTCTGTGTCGATATCCTATTAAATTTATAGCCTCTAATTTGCTCCAATTTAGTTTGTAGAATTTAATCTTCTTCTAGGTGTTGTCTGAATAAATGTTTTATTCTGAATAATTGGCTACATGAAATGGTATGAAATTTACAGGATAGATTTCTCTCTGTACTTCCTATTTGAAGTAATTTTTCTGAATTTAAATACTGGTTGTGTGCTGAGTTGCTTAATTCTTAGCAAACCATGATTTACATGCTATGTGAACCAACTAAAACTTACTTTGTGAAGATAGTCAAGTTGTCTTGTGAAGTTAATCATGTTGTTTTGTGTAGTAAGAAATGTTAAATAACTATTCTATAAACTACTTGAATAGGCCGCATTCGGTGGTGGTGAAGAGGTGGTGACGTCCCCCACCGCGGCTGCAGGCTGCGACGTGCCGACCTCTACCCACGTGGGGGTAGCAAGGAGTGCCGCTCTGCACCGCTCTATGTGCGCTTGTCGCGCGCGCTAGCCCGAGCGCCTCCTGCGCTAGGGCGGTGGAGTCGAAGTGTCAGGGTTGGCCTCGGCCAGGAGAAGCTCCATGTCGTAACCGTTGCCGGTCACGACGAAGTCGAGGCTCCCGAACCGAAGCGCCGTGCCCGCCGGGAGCAGGCGTGGCTCGTCTGCCATCCAGAGAACACGAGAGAACGAAGACAAAAGTCACGCAGCGAGCCCCCTACCTGGCGCGCCAACTGTCGGTGTCCTGACCCGACGGTCCGGCACTTAGTGAAGATGCTGCGTGTTCCCTCTCCCTGGATAGTTGATGCAAGAGCTAACATAGGAACGCACAGGTTTATCCTGGTTCCGGCCGCGGGGCCGTACGTCCAGCAAAGGTGTGCGAGCGCAGTATACTATCTTGCACCGGGGTGCTTGTAGTAGGGGTACAAGCGAGGCGAGAGAGGGAGGAAAACTCCCAAGTCTCTGCTAGATGATTGAGGCAAGTGCCAATATCAGGAGAACGAGCGGGCGAAGCTAAGGACTTGGTTGTATGAGAGCGTGGAGGCGAGAGGGAGAATGGAGAAGATAGAGCCCGCCTCCCCCTTTTATAAACACAAGGAGGGGCGGTGTACATGTATGGGAGGGGGAAGAAGTCGCCGTTTCTCCCCGAATCGGGGGCGCACAGTGAACAACTACTGTAGAAAGTACACTGTGGGGCACTGGAGATCATGGCGTCGGGTGTGCGGTTGTCCTGAGCATCATCCTTAGCCTTGCGGAGATCGCGCCGATGTCCTTGCGGCTCCAGCGGGCGTCGTGGTGATTGCTGTGGAGGGTACCGTCCTCCGTGTTCGACGTGGCGGGGCGCCGAGGGTCCTGTGGGCGGGGGTCTTGCTCTGGTCAAGGCCCGGGCCGCATTTGAGGGTCGCGCCCATGCCGATCGAGGGTTCTGCAGCAGGGAAAGTACACGGGGTAGTATGGGGAGTTGGCAGCACAGTGGCGGGAGCAGTGCTGGGCACGTTCGCACAGGGCGTCGCAGGTTCCAACAGTGGTGCCACAGTGCCGGGGATGGCTGAGCAGTGATCGGAGTTGGCGGATGGGATTTCGGTCATAGCCGCTATGCGGCGTGGTGGCCTAACGCCACCTGACCTCCCACTCCGCGGTGGAGTGGTTGGCATTTATTGCTTCTGTCAGGCGGACGGTGAGCCGGCGGATCGCTAACTCTGTCTGCCGAGGGGTAGCCTTGAGCGAGGCGGTGTTGGCATGCTCTCTCGAGGGTAGGTCCGCGACCCTCGAGCGAGGCGGAGCTGCGGTGCGCTGTCAAGGGTCTCGGTGGGGAGGCCACGAGCGAAGCAGAGATCGCTCCGCAGGTTCGAGGGGAGTTTTGAATAGGCCGTACTGTGGAGGTGGGCTGCGTATTGGGCCTTTTTGAGTCCTTTCCTTTCATTTGGATCGGAAGGAGACTGTAGACCTTCGTGGGCCTGATCGCTCGACACGTGTTTTGCGTTTTGAAGGTGATTTAGTGCCCTGGTTAGGGTGCCCCTAATCATGGTACCCGACAAATTGAACAGGTGACAACATCTTATAATGATGATTCTAAATGCCAGGAATTACTTGCTAAGCTCAGCATAGACAAGACATCAGTTCAGTCATTCACGTTATAAAATGGGATTCTCAGATATAAAGGCAGAATTGTCATCGGCACAACAGGCTAGCTTAAGTTGCAACTATTAGACAACTTTAATAAGTCAGCACTTGGAGGACATTCAGGTGAGAGAGCTACATATCAAAGACTGAAGTCTCTCTTTTATTGGCCACAAATGCACAAGCAAGTCAAAGAATATGTGAATGTGTGCCCTGTTTGCCAGAAAAACAAATCTGAGCATAACCCCTATCCTAGATTGCTAGAACAACTTCCAGTTCCTGACATGGCTTGGACTCATATATCTATGGATTTTGTGGAGGTGTTGACGCTCCTTAGCGCCCCGATTTGTATACCGCAAGCGCACGGTTCGTGTAGCTTTTCCCTTAGAGTATTCCCCCAAGGTTTATCAATCCGTGGATCGACAAAGAACTACCTAAGGTTTTCCATTTAATCTAATGGATCTATCCTAACATGAAGCATTGATTGCATATAAAGGGTAAACCTTTAATAGATATGAGTGATATGTAAATGTTGATCTCATCCATGAACATAGGCTTAATCATAGCTAAACCAAAGATATGACTAGACCTATCGTCATCTAGTTGTAGTTCAAGCTAACGAGCGAATAAATCATGCATCTCAATCAAAAGCATCTTTAAACCCAAAATCTCCAATCCGATCCCTCGATACTCCACCTACTTAGTGGCAACGGCCTGTCACGACGCCACCCCTTCCGACAAAAGTACCCTGAAGCAAGTCGAACCCCCTTTGGTAGTTGCGCCATGAACCTCTAGCCACCATGACTACAAGATCATGCTAAGCGATCTATCTCGATAATAGATCTAGGATGAAGCAAACCCAAAGAGAAGAACGAAATCAAAAGAGAGAAAATGGTCGCTAATAGATTCGGAAGACATGATTATCATTACTCACATAATAGATTTGTTTGGATCATCACCGCCATGTGCACACCATCGATGAATCCAACTAGCTCATGAACTCCGCCATGGCACAACCACGCAGGGAGGCCACGGCGGCTAGGGTCGGCCTAAGCCATCTCCTAGACAACTTCGAAGACTTGCGGCGGCCGTCGTCTCCCTCCGGTCTTGGCCCTAGGTTTTCGTCGAGTTCTGGGTGGATGGATGCCACGAGTTGAATAAGGTGCGAGATATTTATAAGCCGAGGAAGCCACCGATCGAAGGGGAGGCCGAACCGCCTCAGAAACGGGCTAGGCCGGCCGGCCCCAAGGGCCTAGGCCGGCCGGCCTACCCTGTTTCGGGCTCGCCTCGGTCTCATTTTTCGCGTGCAGACTCCTCACATCTTCTAGAGTTTATGTCCTTCACGATTGCACCACTTTTGACGTCGTTATCTTGGAGATATCTTCGAGGAAAGGATAGGATAGGGAATCCTTCCTTAAATCTTTATTTGCTTTGCTTAATCCCGAAGTATCTTGATCTCATCTTCGTGGGCTCGGTCCTTTGGGCTCTCTTGGAGGATGGATGTGCATGAATGGGCTTCGAATCAACATGGGCTTTGGTCGTCCCTTTGGGCTTTGGCCTTCGTCTTTCTTCGTGTTAGCACTCGATCACTAGCCTCGTCATTTCATGCTTCAAAATAGGCCAAAAACCTGCAAAAACGAAGTTCCTCCAAAATATATGTGCAAGTGTGAAAATGACCAATAATTAGGCCGGAGTTAGGACGGTTAGTGATTTTGATATTAAATTCATGCCATTATCAAGGATAAACAAGGGATAAAGTGGGTACTTAAGGAGCACCAACATGAGGGCCTCGCCAAATCCAACAACAATGATGTCATTCTGGTTATTGTTGATAGATTTACAAAATATGCCCACTTCCTTACATTAAGTCAACCATTCACTGTTCAAGATGTTATCACTCTTTTTCTGGAAAATATATTCAAGTTGCATGGAATTCCAACTATCATTGTATCTGATCGAGACAGGATCTTCACAAGCACTTTATGGCAATCCTTGTTCAAATCAGTGGGAGTTAACTTGCATTTCAGTACAGCTTACCATCCAGAGACAGATGGGAAAACAGAAAGAGTAAATCAATGCTTGGAAAACTATCTGAGATGTATGTGTTTCACTACACCTAAGAAATGGTACTACTGGCTGTCACTTGCTGAATGATAGTATAATACTTCATATCACACCTCTCTTAACATCACACCCTTCCAAGCTCTGTACGGTTTTCCCCCTCCACAAATTGCAGAAGTCATCTTGCCTGATTGTCCAGATGATGGGGCTAGGCATATCTTACAAAACCGATAGTTGGCCAACTAGTTGATCAGGGACAACTTGCTCAAAGCCCAAGCTCGTATTAAAGATCAAGCTGATAAACATAGAGTTGAGCGTCAGTTAGAGGTGGGTGACATGGTCTACTTGAAGATCCAGCCATATAGACATTCATCCTTAAGCATCCATCGGTCTCTGAAATTGCACTCTAAATATTACGGGCCTTTCAGAGTTTTGGAGAAAGTGGATAAGGTGGCATACAAGCTTCTATTGCCTGATCATTGTCACTTACACCCAGTGTTTCATGTCAGTCAGTTGAAGAAACATATTGGTCCTAAAGTAGTACCTACACAAGATCTGCCTCTAGTGGATGAACATGGCAACATCAAGGTCGCTCGACATCAGATTCTGCAGAGACGCATGATCCCTCGCAATAATGAGCCGATTGTTCAATGGCTCATCCAGTGGACTAACTTACCAGCATCAGAGGCTACTTGGGAAGATGCAGACTTTATTCACAGAATTTTTCCATCTTTCCATCCTTGAGGACAAGGATGCTGAGGGGGGGCTTTGTCAGGCACGACATAGCCATTCAGTTCGTCAGAGCTCATTCAGAAAGGTGTAAAGGGAAGATGGCGTCAATCGTAACGCTTCATCGACTTACTCTTGTTCATCCGATTAGCATCTAACGGTCACCGACGACATCTGACGGGCTACATCGCTTTATTCCATCTGATTGCTTTCTTCAGTTGTCAGTACTTTGTCACTGTAATAAGGGTTAAAGCTAGTTTAATTAAGCGCTAATGTAATGACCACCATCTGTTAAAAGGTGGAGAAGATGTGTTGCTGGGTATTGTTGGAAGAAGAACTCGTTCTAGGCTAGGGTTAAGCTGTAGTCGTCGTCTCACTATCGGCTAGAAGATTCAGACATCTCCCTTGTATCGGTTCTGAATTCTTCCTATTGCAGTTGATCCTTGCCTGATTTTGCTTGTTGTGCTTCTGAATTTCCATCGATCTATCGTAGTTAGCTGTCTAGGTTAGTTCGTTCCTCACAAGATGATGGATTGGAAAACTATCGCCTGTGGCGATGCATAACTGTGCCCTGCCGCGCGTGCCGCGAGCGACCGTGCGCCGCCGCTCACCTCTGGGGCCTTCTCCGATTGCCACTCGCAGTTAGGATCTGTTCCTGCGAGCCGCGTGCTCTCCTGACAGATGCGTGTGTGAATTGCACGGAGAAGGGAAAAATAGAGACCAAGAAGAGAAGTGAGGGCGGGAAAACAAGAACACCTGTGACCACAAATGCAAATTCCTCCATCAATACTAAACGAATTCAAACGAGATTTGAGCCATAGATGCACAGCCACAAGCTCTAATAGATCCAAATCAACAACTCCGAAAGATCAAGAATTTATCATCAATTTCAGAGAATCAGAGCTAACCCTAGGTGAAGAACAAATTAATAAAAACTTCAAATCTGAGGTGCTCGCAAGGGAATGGATCGATCACCTGGTCACATATCCCAGCACCAAAATCCCCAAGAAAACCCAACCAAATCTCAGCTAAACACGACGATTGAAAATTCGTCCAAAAAAGGAGAAAAAGAAATACATTCGGGATCACTTGGGATAGACAAGATTAACTCGAGATTGGTCATTGGATTACTTCAAGAGGTCCGCTTATATAAGTCCCTTCTAGCATCACTCAAAGCTTGGATGTTAAAAACCTCAAATAAATGATCACTCCTCTCTCCCTATCTCAAACTCTGATTCTCTGATTGATGGGTTAGATACCACAAGAACCCATCTATGTAAGAACAAGGACAGCACCGGCCCGCCAGCTGGGAAAACTGCGTTGAGGCCTGATGGAGGAAGCTCGGGCACGTGGTGCTTTCCCAACCCGCGATGAGCCGCTAGGTCAGGAGATCCCGGGCGGATCATGGGGCCGAAACTGACCCCGTAGCCCCCTTGGGGGACGCACAATGAGGCATTAAGTGCACTGGCTTGACAGGATTGCACCCACGCCCCTCCCAGATAACAGGGGTAGGGGCGCTGGCCGCAGATTGAAGGATGGCTGGAAATGCCCCTGGTCGGTCCGTGCCATCATGATGATGCAATTAGGAATGGCCCCCTCCATTAGCTCGACGGGAAAGGCCATGCCTGGCCTCCCTTCCCCAGTAGGCGTACCAAGGGGGGCTTAGCTGGCCCCTCGTCATACCATCAATGATCGACGACGGGGTGTCCGACCTCCCGACCTCCATGGAGGGGACCGGTCGTACCAAGCAAACAAAGGACCCACTCCTACCGGACCGGGACGGGCGTGCCACAAGTACAACTATGTCGTACTCTCCCAACAAGATGACAGGCAGGACAGAGGCCACATCGAGAGGCACCACGGAGTGGGCGGACTGAACAATGCTTTCGGATGCAAAAGGAGCAGCAGACCGAAATGGTGCCCTTGATTCTTTTGATTCCATCGAAATGATAATCCATACTCAAATTAGGTTGTGATCAAGGAGGTAATCACAAAAAGATATTTTTGGTTTAGGGTGGATATCCAGCGAGGTTTGCAAAATTCCCGAAGTAGAAACTCACAATGCATGGATAAATAGGCTAGCAAAAAGAAGGTTACACAAAAAAACGGAATGACCAGCTTCTTAGTCTCATACCAAAGAAATCAATCTTAATCCAACTCAGTCAAAATATAAGTTTGCAATCTAAAGGTTTCATCATGAAAGAATATGTATGTATAGGCTTTGGTAGGTAGAACTTTGCAAGAGATTCACAAATGTAGATAGCATAGGAATTAAGTTTTCAAATTAAACAATCACAAGGTGTAAGGTCATCGGTAAACTTAAATCAAAGAGCAACATAGAATATGTGGGTTTAGAATTTAGTCATTTAACCTCCACAAATAAAAGAGCCAGTATTTATTCATTTTAATTCCATTTAATTGAGAGCAAATGGTCAAGTCATATACAACATAGCGTAGGTAAAACAAAGCAGCAACTTTCATCATTTTTCCATAAGCATAAGGCATTGCCAAAATATATCAATGTGGTGAGCGCAAAGTGATGGTGATCCTACACTTATTGAAAACAAAAACAAAACTAGGTTGTCCTCCTAGAAGCCATGTGATAGGTTGAGAGGTATATACAAAGGTTGCATCTATGGTTGAAGGCATATATGTACAAGCATTTAGAAAAAGAGAGAGTTGAGGAAGAATTACCGTCCTTCTCGATGCTCGTAATGAAGTGTAGCACGGCCTCCCCCATACTTAAGCATTGTGCTAAGCATGGAAGAAGAATCATGAGCATCTTGTGGCAACCGTGATTATCTTACTTCATGATATCTTTCTTCCTTATCCACTAAATCCTGCCCCATGCTTAGCATGATGCTAGGCGTGGAAGGAGAAGATGGACCATCTTGAAATTCTTGAAATCCTTCCCTCATGTGTATGAATATAATATTCAATGTGTCTTCACCTTTGTTGCCTCAATTTCCTTCAACTTCTTCTTGTACTAAGTCATGGTCCCAATCCTTGCTTCTCAACGTCGTCGCCTCCTTCAATTCCTCGTTGTCCCATTGCTGCCTCATCTTCACGAATTTTTCTTTCAATTTCCAGAACATAACATATACTGAAACATTGCTCCATTGCGAAGTGCACAAATTTTTCTTTTCAACGAGTCCTTATTCGCCCAAAATTGATTCCGAACAAGAGAGTTATGTCCATTTTATCCCAGCGCTGCAATCTGTTCCGAATTTCAGAACGCGCAGCGTCCAAAGTTTTTGCCATATCTCCTTGTACGGGTCTTCAAATTCATTGATCTTGGATGCGTTGGAACGGGAATTTCATGGAGCTTCTGAATATCAACTTTTTATTCCTTGTACATCTCTGTCCATATGCAAAATTTGATGAAAACAGCGGGGCTTGCTTTCGAACTTTGGAGATGTTGACGAATTTGATTTCTTCTTTGATCACGAATTCATGGGAACGCTTTGTTATGACTGCAAGACAATTCAAGTGCACAATCTACCCCCAAGGTGACAGTCGGGAGTAGAGACAATTGCCAACAAACCTACCATTCCTAAGATCTCAATTTGTGGCATAGCTAGCTTAGCGGAAAAAAATAAAAACCTAGTGAGTGTACGTGTGTGCTAGTGTAAATGCAAATGAGATGAAGGTATATAAACAAAGACAATATTTACACCTAGTTGTAAACATCATGTTTACAACTAGGTTGCCGAACTTCTCCATAGCCACAAAGACTTATTTAACAAGGTCAAAACACCATATCTATCCCAAGATCAATAGGCCTTCATAGCACAAGAAAAAACAAAGCGCATTGCAAAGCTTATAAACCAACCAAATGCAACCTCATAGCTTGGTTTATAAAACTGAATGATGATGGTCTTCAATCATGTCTAAACACCATGTTTACACAAGATTGCAAAAAGGAAAATGCTCACGTCAAGCATTAACATGGATATGAAAGCTTTCATCAATAAAGTTCTTCCGAAGGATCAAGCTAACAAAATGAAAGTGAGGACAATGAGGTGGATGCAAAATGTAAATGCGAAGTTAGCAAAAACAAGTGTTAGCAAGGTTGAAAGGACTTTTCGATGTTATTCCGCAACTAGCTTATTCAAAAACAATTGCTAAGAGTGACAAAAAGCCTTCGCGACACTTCATAAGAAGTGAGGCTTTTGTCAATGAAAATGCTATTTATCGAAAAGGACCAAGCAACCGAGCTAACAAGGTTTTAGAAGTAGGTTTATGGGTTTCCTATATTTTTTTTGGCTTAAAACAAAAATTTTGAAGAGAGAGTGTTGGGTATAGAAATTCTATCTAAGGTGGTTTTTTTTACAAAAAAAACTAGAGAGAAACAAAAGTTAGATTTTTTTTGAATGAAAAATATAACCTATGGTTTTAGGATTGCTCTATGAGTGGTTTTCCTAAGGGTTTTAGGATCTCAAAAGCGAGGCTAGTCAATGTTTTTAGAAAAGGTTTTTTTTTAAATACAACATGCAATGCAAGGGTGAGACGAACAACATGGTATGCAATGCAACACGGGGTGGGTGAACAAAATGATATGACATGATGAGGTGGTCTAAAACAAAACAAAAAGTTAGCCTAAGTTAACTAGCCACAAGTTTAGAATCAAAGGATGGTACAATGCTTCATAAATCTCTCTAAAAGGAACACAAAAAAGACTCTAAAACTAATAGGCACACAAAAAGGTCTACAAGTTTTCCAAGATCAAATAACAAAGTGCTCCCTCAATAACATTTAGAATGAACAACATAAAGTTGTGGTTTTTATTAGAGTAATGGTACAATGTTACTTGATATTCCGATTAAAGAGTGCAATGTAGACGGTCATATTAATATATATAAAATAAAAGATCGGGTTGCCTCCCGCAAAGCGCTTCATTTAGAGTCATAGAGCTCGACTTTCTTACATACCTTCTCATTGATGCGAAGCCATGGTCCTTCATGCAAGAGGTGAAGGTGTTCCATGCAGCTCTTATTCCACTTCCCATGTTGGACATGATTAATCACGCTTAATGGAAAACTTGCCCAATCGTGTCTCACATCATGGTCACCTCCTTCTTTGTTGTCCTTCGTCGCTACCTTTTTTTTCATGGATTTTCCTCTCTGTCCAGATTGGGAATTGCTCCAAACAATTGATCCAATGCAAGTTGCACAAAATCTTCTTTCCAACAAGTCTTCATTTGCCCAAAACGCATTCCAATTGAGAGAGTTATGCCCCTTTTTCCCCGTCACTACAATCTGCCCCGTGCTGATTTCACGTGCATCTCTGATGTTTGAGACATAGCTCCTCCCGTGGGTCTTCAATTGTATCGATTATGGATGCATTGAACCGAGGACTTGATGGAGATCCTGAATATTCAACTTTCTTGCATTGTAAATCTCTGGACTTGTGCACAAAATTGATGAGGCTTAGCGACGTCCGTTCTTGAAACTTGAAGATGTTGATGATGGTGTTCAAAATTTTGGGCACAGTTTCCCTCCTCATCATTTGAGTTTCATGTCCTGCATGGTTAGTGAAATTCGGGGCTTCTCCCGACATGTGCTCTTTTAGGATCATGAGCTTGACCTAGCGCAAAGCAAGATCGAGATTTGCAATTATTTGTAAACACATGCTACATAATCACATCCTCAATTAAATTTCATCAACAAGGCAAGGCGTAAATAAATGCAGCATGTGTTTCTTGCATAGCACGGAGCTCATTATTAGGCAGAGGTTCTTTAAGCATGAAATCAATCTTCTCAAGAAACTCTAGCCTATCATCATGAAAAGAACAAGGCATAGAATTTAAACTTTCATTCCGACTATCGGTTCGAGCATGAGATTTTTAACAATTATCAACAAAACCAATAGAAGCTTGATAATTCACTGTATACCTTAGCCTCGGAGCTTTTTCAAACTCATTGGAGTCGTGGTGCTTTGTGCGAGATGTCATCTTGATGCACTCCTCGTGGTCCGTTATGATTTGCTTCTCACGTCTCCATGTGTTGAATGTTGAGCTCTTGTAATCCGTCGTGGTTTGTTTGCAACATCCTCGTTTGTCGAAGGTCGACCGCTTGTGCCTTCATTTGCCAATGTCATTGGGGTTCTTCCTCTGCTCCAAGCTTCTGAATTTTATCATGTACGCTTGATGAAAACATCGCCCAATCTCCCCTTCATTGTTGTCATCGTCATCTTTTCTATCTTGTTCTCATCGCGTTGCTCCTGCCTCTTCTTCGTGGAATCTCTCCTGTATACTCAACAGAACATATACCAAAATATAGCTCTATTGAAAATTTTATGAAATTACCTTTCCAACGAGTGGTCATTCGCTTTAAACGGAGTCCAAACGAGGGAGTTATGCCCGTTTCACTTTTGGCGTTGCGTGCTGTCCAGAAATTTTCAGAGTGCACAACCTTCAATGTTTTGGCCATACCCGCTTGTAGGAATCTCCGATTGACTTGGTTCTTGATTCGTTGGGACGGGAACTTCGTGGAGCTTTTGAATATCCAAAAATATGCTGTTATTTGCTTCTGAGGTTGAGCAGAATATTGATGATAACAATGACTTCTTACGAATCGATCCGAAGATGTCGATGATCTTGATCTTGTGGTCTTCGGAGCATCTTGTTGTGCATCCTTGGCTTCAAGGTCATCACCATTGATTCACCAGCGAGTAGCATGGCACCAATGGTCTGTCTCCATGGTTCTTGCTTTGCCTAAGGTGTCGGAATCGAAGGAGGCTCCCGTGCTTTGTGTCGATGATCAGAGCGGTCTCTTTCTTTGATTGCACTCGACTAGAAGCTTCTTGAGCATCCCATGGAGAAGATGGGTGGAATCATGGTTCCTCTAATATTGTTGCCTCTAGTGTTGGTCAACTTCAAATCATCAACTTTTGTGCACAAGGTTCTCCAAACATCTTGCGACATCGTCATCACTTTCTCCATTGTTTGTTGCTGCCTCTTCTTCGTTGAATTCCTTGATCATCCTGCACAGAACATGTTCCAAAATTCTACTCCATGGAAAGCCTTATGAAATTACCTTTTCAACGAGTGGTCAATGATCCCAAACGGACTCTGGATGAAGAAGTTATGGTCGTTTTACTCCGGCACTACGCTCTGTCCCGAGACATTTCAGAACGCGCAGCGTTGAAAGATTTTACCATAACTCTTCACACCGATCTCCAAAATTCATGATTCTTGATGCGTTGGAAAGTAGACTTGATGGAGCTTCAAAATAATTAATTATTTGCTCATGATACTTCTCTGATCTTGGACGAAAAACTCATTACAATAGTAATACTTTGGAGATGATGATGATCCGATCGCACGATTTTCTTCGCGGGCATGCTTCATACCTATTGTTTGAACAAACAATTTTTCCAAAAAACATTAGTCTTTAAAATCAATTGACGCAGCGGCGTACCTTATTTATCATCTTTTGCTTTGGGGAGTGGGGACTCGATAGCGGATGCTGGGCCACTAACAAAAGTTAGCACCTACCACTAAAGAGCGGGTCTTCACGTAGCCATCAACTTGCTTGAGTGAGATTGGACTTGTCAAAGTACGGACGTTGAGAACTTCTCAATCGCTTTGTGTCTAGAGTTTTACCTGCATTCATGGACACAAACAAGAAACACAGGATATATGCAATAATAAAATTAGGGTTAGTCCAAAAACTAAATAGATCGCCCTAGGGTTCGTGTTGCCGATCCCCGGCAACGGCGCCAGAAAAGCTTGTTGACGCTCCTTAGCGCCCCGATTTGTATACCGCAAGCGCACGGTTCGTGTAGCTTTTCCCTTAGAGTATTCCCCCAAGGTTTATCAATCCGTAGATCGACAAAGAACTACCTAAGGTTTTCCATCTAATCTAATGGATCTATCCTAACATGAAGCATTGATTGCATATAAAGGGTAAACCTTTATTAGATATGAGTGATATGTAAATGTTGATCTCATCCATGAACATAGGCTTAATCATAGCAAAACCAAAGATATGACTAGACCTATTGTCATGTAGTTGTAGTTCAAGCTAATGAGCGAATAAATCATGCATCTCAATCAAAAGCATCTTTAAACCCAAAATCTCCAATCCGATCGCTCGATACTCCACCTACTTAGTGGCAACGGCCTGTCATGACGCCACCCATTTCGACAAAAGTACCCTGAAGCAAGTCGAACCCCCTTTGGTAGTTGCGCCATGAACCTCTAGCCACCATGACTACAAGATCATGCTAAGCGATCTATCTCGATAATAGATCTAGGATGAAGCAAACCCAAAGAGAAGAATGAAATCGAAAGAGAGAACATGGTCGCTAATAGATTCGGAAGACATGATTATCATTACTCACATAATAGATTTGTTTGGATCATCACCGCCATGTGCACACCATCGATGAATCCAACTAGCTCATGAACTCCGCCATGGCACAACCACGCAGGGAGGCCACAGCGGCTAGGGTCGGCCTAAGCCATCTCCTAGACAACTTCGAAGACTTGCGGCGGCCGTCGTCTCCCTCCGGTCTTGGCCCTAGCTTTTTGTCGAGTTCTGGGTGGATGGATGCCATGAGTTGAATAAGGTGCGAGCTATTTATAAGCCGAGGAAGCCACCGGTCGAAGGGGAGGCCGAACCGCCTAAGAAACGGGCTAGGCCGGCCGGCCTACCCGATTTCGGGCTCGCCTCGGTCTTATTTTTCGCGTGCAGACTCCTCGCATCTTCTAGAGTTTATGTCCTTCACGATTCCACCCCTTTTGACGTCGCTATCTTGGAGATATCTTCGAGGAAAGGATAGGATAGGGAATCCTTCCTTAAATCTTCATTTGCTTTGCTTAATCCCGAAGTATCTTGATCTCATCTTCGTGGGCTCGGTCCTTTGGGCTCTCTTGGAGGATGGATGTGCATGAATGGGCTTCGAATCAACATGGGCTTTGGTCGTCCCTTTGGGCTTTGGCCTTCGTCTTTCTTCGTGTTAGCGCTCGATCACTGGCCTCGTCATTTCATGCTTCAAAATAGGCCAAAAACCTGCAAAAACGAAGTTCCTCCAAAATATATGTGCAAGTGTGAAAATGACCAATAATTAGGCCGGAGTTAGGACGGTTAGTGATTTTGATATTAAATTCATGCCATTATTAAGGATAAACAAGGGATAAAGTGGGTACTTAAGGAGCGCCAACAGGAGGGCCTCACGAAATCCAACAACAAGGATGTCATTCTGGTTATTGTTGATAGATTTACAAAATATGCCCACTTCCTTACATTAAGTCAACCATTCACAGTTCAAGATGTTATCACTCTTTTTCTGGACAATATATTCAAGTTGCATGGAATTCCAACTATCATTGTATCTGATCGAGACAGGATCTTCACAAGCACTTTAAGGCAATCCTTGTTCAAATCAGTGGGAGTTAACTTGCATTTCAGTACTACTTACCATCCAGAGACAGATGGGCAAACAGAAAGAGTAAATCAATGCTTGGAAAACTATCTGAGATGTATGTGTTTCACTACACCTAAGAAATGGTACTACTGGCTGTCACTTGCTGAATGATAGTATAATACTTCATATCACACCTCTCTTAACATCACACCCTTTCAAGCTCTGTACGGTTTCCCTCCTCCACAAATTGCAGAAGTCATCTTGCCTGATTGTCCAGATGATGGGGCTAGGCATATCTTACAAAACCGATAGTTGGCCAACCAGTTGATCAGGGACAACTTGCTCAAAGCCCAAGCTCGTATTAAACATCAAGCTGATAAACATAGAGTTGAGCGTCAGTTAGAGGTGGGTGACATGGTCTACTTGAAGATCCAGCCATATAGACATTCATCCTTAAGCATCCATCGGTCTCTGAAATTGCACTCTAAATATTACGGGCCTTTCAGAGTTTTGGAGAAAGTGGATAAGGTGGCATACAAGCTTCTTTTGCCTGATCATTGTCACTTACACCCAGTGTTTCATGTCAGTCAGTTGAAGAAACATATTGGTCCTAAAGTAGTACCTACACAAGATCTGCCTCTAGTGGATGAACATGGCAACATCAAGGTCGCTCGACATCAGATTCTGCAGAGACGCATGATCCCTCGCAATAATGAGCCGGTTGTTCAATGGCTCATCCAGTGGACTAACTTACCAGCATCAGAGGCTACTTGGGAAGATGCAGACTTTATTCGCAGAATTTTTCCATCTTTCCATCCTTGAGGACAAGGATGCTGAGGGGGGCGGGCTTTGTCAGGCACGACATAGCCATTCAGTTCATCAGAGCTCATTCAGAAAGGTGTAGAGGGAAGATGGCGTCAAACGTAACGCTTCATCGACTTACTCTTGTTCGTCCGATTAGCATCTAACGGTCACCGACGACATCTGACGGGCTACAGCGCTTTATTTCATCTAATTGCTTTCTTCAGTTGTCAATACTTTGTCACTGTAATAAGGGTTAAAGCTAGTTTAATTAAGCGCTAATGTAATGACCACCATCTATTAAAAGGTGGAGAAGATGTGTTGCTGGGTATCGTTGGAAGAAGAACTCGTTCTAGGCTAGGGTTAAGCTGTAGTCGCCGTCTCACTATCGGCTAGAAGATTCAGACATCTCCCTTGTATCGGTTCTGAATTCTTCCTATTGCAGTTGATCCTTGCATGATTTTGCTTGTTGTCCTTCTGAATTTCCATCGATCTATCGTAGTTAGCTATCTAGGTTAGTTCGTTCCTCACAAGATGATGGATTGGAAAACTATCGCCTGTGGCGATGCATAACTGTGCCCTGCCGCGCGTGCCGCGAGCGACCGTGCGCCGCCGCTCACCTCTGGGGCCTTCTCCGATTGCCACTCGCAGTTAGGATCTGTTCCTGCGAGCCACGTGCTCTCCTGCCAGATGCGTGTGTGAATTGCACGGAGAAGGGAAAAATAGAGACCAAGAAGAGAAGTGAGGGTGGGAAAAGAAGAACACCTGTCACCTCAAATGCAAATTGCTCCATCAATACTAAACGAATTCAAACGAGATTTGAGCCATAGATGCACAGCCACAAGCTCTAATAGATCCAAATCAACAACTCCGAAAGATCAAGAATTTATCATCAATTTCAGAGAATCAGAGCTAACCCTAGGTGAAGAACAAATTAATAAAAACTTCAAATCTGAGGTGCTCACGAGGGAATGGATCGATCACCTGGTCACATATCCCAGCACCAAAATCCCCAAGAAAACCCAACCAAATCTCAGCTAAACACGACGATTGAAAATTCGTCCGAAAAAGGAGAAAAAGAAATACATTCGGGATCACTTGGGATAGACAAGATTAACTCGAGATTGGTCATTGGATTACTTCAAGAGGTCCGCTTATATAAGTCCCTTCTAGCATCACTCAAAGCTTGGATGTTAAAAACCTCAAATAAATGATCACTCCTCTCTCCCTATCTCAAACTCTGATTCTCTGATTGATGGGTTAGATACCACAAGAACCCATCTATGTAAGAACAAGGACAGCACCGGCCCGCCAGCTGGGAAAACTGCGTTGAGGCCTGATGGAGGAAGCTCGGGCACGTGGTGCTTTCCCAACCCGCGATGAGCCGCTAGGTCAGGAGATCCCGGGCGGATCATGGGGCCGAAACTGACCCCGTAGCCCCCTTGGGGGCGCACAATGAGGCATTAAGTGCACTGGCTTGACAGGATTGCACCCACGCCCCTCCCAGATAACAGGGGTAGGGGCGCTGGCCGCAGATTGAAGGATGGCTGGAAATGCCCCTGGTCGGCCGTGCCATCATGATGATGCAATTGGAATGGCCCCCTCCATTAGCTCGACGGGAAAGGCCATGCCTGGCCTCCCTTCCCCAGTAGGCGTACCAAGGGGGGCTTGCTGGCCCCTCGTCATACCATCAATGAACGACGACGGGGTGTCCGACCTCCCGACCTTCGCGGAGGGGACCGGTCGTACCAAGCAAACAAAGGACCCACTCCTACCGGACCGGGACGGGCGTGCCACAAGTACAACTATGTCGTACTCTCCCAACAAGATGACAGGAAGGACAGAGGCCACATCGAGAGGCACCACGGAGTGGGCGGACTGAACAATGCTTTCGGATGCAAAAGGAGCAGCCGACCGAGGGCTCCAACAGGACATGTGTAGCTCTTTTGACCTCCTCGCTGGGATGCCAACCTAGGGGAGGACACACCCCTTCTCTCACTTTGTAGCCCAGCCCACCACACGTATAAGGGGGAGTTGGGCCTTCTATCTCTAGAAGCGAACACGAACACACAGACACTCGCATTCTCACTCGCTTTGTAAGCACCCAGCACTCAAACGCAAGGAACATAAAGCGAGCCACCCCAATACTGGATGTTGGGAGATTGCCCGAACCAATGTAAGTCCTTGTCCTTTGAGTGTTAGACATCGACCTACGGAGAAGTGGGACGCAATATAGGGTGCTTGTAGCATACATTGTATGCTCAATTTCCAACATTGCATATTTTTCCAAGGTTTATTGGGTTTTTGCATTATTTTGGATAAGTACGCGTGTAAGAAATGCAACTGATCAAATTGATGCTTGAAAATGGACTTTAGCAAGCGTCAACAGTGGCCAACTCTCTAGGGTCATACCATGGCATCTTGGGTTGGCCGCTTACGTGAAGTTCATGACTATCCCCAACTTCACATACCTCAAGCTCAAGATCCCTTGGCCGAAAAGGCGTCATCACGATCGGAAGGAGACACCCACAAGCCCAATTCTATGAGCAGGAGAACTACAATCTGGTCGCAGTGCCACTTAGGTCACTCAAGCTCAAGACCATCTAGCTTGCCACCGTGGAGGCGGCCCCCGATTTGGCGACGCGCAAGTCCTCAACCTTCAAGCCCATGGAGGACACCAAGCTGATTCAGGTCGACCCTCGAGGATGGCAGCAAGATGGTCCGGATAGGGCCTGGCCTTACCAACAAATAGGAAAGCGTGCTGGCCGGCTTCCTACTCAACAACTAGGACATCTTTGGATGGAAAACGTGTGACACACCAGGGATTCTAAGGGAGGTCGTCGAGCACTCACTGAACATCCTGATGAATGCTTGACCTAACAATTAGCGGTTGCGGTGCTTCGTCGATTATAAGCGAATGGCCATCAACGAGGAGATGAGCCAGCTTTTAGCGGTCGGGTTCATCAATGAGGTGTCCCACGCGGATTGGATAGCAAACCCTATTCTTGCAAGGAAGAAGAATAGGACTTGGCGCATGTGCATTGACAACACAAGCCTGAACAGTTTCTCCCAAGGTTCCATACCCCTTATCGCGCATCAATCAGGTGGTCGACTAGACCATGGGGTGTGAAACCCTAGGCTTCCTCGACATGTATTCGGGTTACCACCAGATTAGGATGAAGGAGTCCAATCAGCTCGCAACCTTCATTATCACTTTATTCAACACGTACTGCTATGTCACGATGCTCTTTGGCCTCAACAACATTGGGGTGACATATCAACAACCTGATCGGAGAGGCCAATTGCTCTGCTTTGGTGAGAAGCAACAACTGGCTCAGAAAATCACTATCATCAAATTCGTTGTCACTACTATCATTACTGCCATAGTCATCACTGCCATCATCGATGGGCCCCTCGTCAACACAATCACCATGGCATACCCTGATGCCATCAACAATGGCATTCCTAGGGGTATGTGAGTTGCTATAGTAATTTCACTCCAATTGTAGAAGTGGATTACCTTTTGAGCCGCCTTAGAAAAAATAGGAGTACTTCTAAAAGTCATTTTTGTACATACTAGTGAGGAGAGGGTGGTGCTGGCAGAGACGGACCCAAACCCACTGCTCTGCCGCCGAGGAGGTAGTTCCATGAGCTCACTGCCCATTTGTAGTTTGATAGATTCATCAGATGTGCTGAGCTACTAAAAAGAGGAGGTTAAGACTATCCGCACTAGGGTACTGCAACCGGCACTGCAGTATGCCAATAGCATTTTTGTGCCTGCAGCGGCGTACTGGAACCAGTACGCTATGCAAGCGTAGCATCCATGATCCGCTATCCCAGCGGGATAGAGGAAGAACCCTACGCGCGTTGCTGGTCCCATCTCGCCTACGGCCATTGGTCTTGGTCCCCTGCGCTCGTGCCGGCCGCCAATGCCGCCCCACGCCGCTGCGGGCTCGTCTTCGTCGTGCTCGAGCAGACCCGCTGCACCTCCACCACCACCTCTACCCACAGCCCCGTCGCCGGTGTTGACCCGCTGCCTCAACCGGCGGCCGCCGCCGAAGCTCGGAGAGAGAGAGCTTGACAGTGCTCAATGCATCGCTGCGGAGCTCACTGGAGCCACGCCATGGCCGCCTCCGCGCCTGGGCCTCCACCACCGCCGCGCGGACCCACCATCGGAGTCAGCCGCGCTGCCACCGCGAGGAGGCCGGTCACGCCGCCGCCGAGCGCCGAGGCTCGAGCACGCTGCCGCGCAGGTTGCCCCCCGTGCGCCGAGGCTCGAGCACATAGCCGCGCAGGCCACCCTGCTGCACAGGTCGGCTCCGCCCAGCCGCGCGTTCCTGTGCTGTGCCGCCGCTCGCCGGAAGCCACCACACTAGCGTTGCCGTGGTGCACCGCGCGTGCGTGTTGCACTGCCGCTCGCCAGATGCCTCCTCCCACATCGTTCCGGGCCCAGATCCGGGCGCCGCCGCCGCTCCTGGCCCCATCCTCCGCGCGCCAGGAGAGGGGCGGCGCGCCTCGCGGCGAGCTAGCAGCGAGCTCCACTGGCTGTCCCCCTCTGCCCGCGTCGTTCTGGGCCCAAATCCGGCCGCCGCCGCCGCTCCTGGCCCCGGCCGCCACCATCGCTCCTGGCCCCGGCTGTCCCGCGCCAGGCGAGGGGCGGCGCGGCCTCGCGGCGAGCTGGCAGCGAGCTCCAGTGGCGACCCCTCTCCGCCCGTGCCGTTTCGGGTCCATATCCGGCCGCCGCTGCCGCTCCTGGCCCCGACCGCCGCGCGCCAGGTGGGGGCGGCGCGGCCTCGTGGCGATTTGGCAGCAAGGTCCAGTGGCGGCACGCTGGTGGATGGCCGGAGCAGGGGAGGGGGGCAACGCGGGGGAGAGAGAGGGGGGGGGGCAGGGAGTGGGGTAAAAAGATTAAAAAAAAACTCTGGCATGTGGGCCCTTCTCGGGTAGTTGATATAGAGTGAAGATACAAATGATTGATGAGTGCGGAGAAACTATATATAGAGAAGAGAATTTCGATGACTAAGGATGAATATTTCTTTTAGAGGATACATTTAGAGTATGACGAGTGCGGATAGTTTAAGTGAGCTTGCTTCATCTGCCACGCTGGCAGCCCACGTGGTGCTATTAGCATTAAAAAAAACATCATACATTCAGCAAAACAGTATTAAGGTGAGCTCTAAAGGTGAAGAGTGCACCGGATTAGAAATTCAGTTGTGGGTTAAGTAAATAGTAATTTCGTTCCGGGGTTTGTCCGAACTATGATTATAATACAGATAGTGATTTGGGCTTTTCGTTTATTACTTAATACTCCATCCGTTCCAAATTATAAGTCATTACAAGAATTTTGGTGAGTCAAATCATTTCAATGTTTGACCAAAATTATATAGAGAAACACAAAGATTTATAAAATCAAATAGGTATACTATAAAAATATAACTAATAAAAAATCTAATGATACTTAATTGGTATCGTAAATGTTATTATCTTGTTGTATAAATTTAATCAAATTTGAAAAAATTTGACTTTTCAAGATTTTTAAAATGATTTATAATTTGAAACGGATAGACTATGAAACGGATTGACTATGTTTCTCCAGCAACTTATAGTTAATAGTTAGGGAGAAGACGCGATGTCCCGATCTCTCTGCATCTGCAACACATCAGCCTGCAAAAATTTGGACCCCGCCGTAATGCTCCGTATGTTGCAACTTTGAAGCAATAGCTGTGGGGTCCACGTGATAATACAAATGGACGGGATCAACTTCCAAAGTTTATAACTGTTTATAAAGCACCAATCAAGCTAGCGACCCAGTGTTCAAGGGCCCCCACGGCGCAACACTTGCCCCCCTCGGAATGGGCCATACTTAGCTACCTTCGCTCTGTTTTCTCCCCTTCTACAGTACCTGAGTGAGGCGTAACAGAGGCGACGCCGATTCCGGCGTCGATCCGTCCGCTCCCCACCATCCGGCGGCCTCTCTGCTGCCGGAGCCCATGTGGGGCAGGGCGGATCGACGGCCGGGTAGTTTGTAGCTGCTAGGGTGTACAGTTCTAGTAGACTAGGGTTTGCTCTTCGCCGTCAATGGCGGACGAGCTTTGTGTTCCGGCGGTGGCGCCGCCACTGGTCTGGCAAATAAAGTGCTTACAGCTCTTCTCCGGTGGTGATGGTGGTGCATCCGGTGTCGGCTCCGGCGTGGCAGCTGCGTGGAGCTTTTGCTTTCTTGGCTTCGCCTCCGACAGTCCTGAGGCGATCTTTCGTGCTGACGGCGGCGGTGCGGCCTTCAACTCGGACGTCTTCTACATCTCCGGTGGCCAAGTCAAGCTTTTGGTCCTTTGTGGCGATTCCGGCGAGGTGCTCTCCGTGGTTCGTCCTGTGAGGTTTGTTTCTGTCTTCTTTGTGAAAGGGAGGCAGCAAGTTTCCCCTGCGGTGGGATTTCCTTCCTGGCTGCTGCTGCTAGCGGCGGCTGCGGATCCCTCTTCCGGCCGGCGTCATCGCTGGTGGAGGATTCAGTGGCAGTTTGGATCCCGATGGTGCGGAGTCGCCGGCATTCAAGAAGATGGAAACTTCTGGGTGTGTGGGCTTGATTATCTTGTAATTCAGGGTGTTTCCTGCAAATTCGCAGGGTTGTACTGTACATCTGACTAATACCGTCTTCCCTTTCAAAAAAAGTGTTGGAGGGCCCCACGCGGCGGGTTGGGTTGAAACTGATAATAGCACAGCCGGTTTGGCGGCCAACAAGAGGCGACTATACATCAATAATGGTAAGGATGGAAACAGATCGGATTCGCATGGAATCGGATTCGGATAGTACTTTTTACCACATTTTAAATCGAATACGAATACGAATTCGGATATTCTCGAATACGAATACAAAACGGATGTCTCGGATTCGGATTTGAATTCGGATATTAACTTGATATATGAGCTAATGTTTAGCTATTTTCTTTATTTGTAGTTTTAGATTATAAAATCGTTATACATGTACGAACTAAAGTATAATAATATAATAATGATATCTAGTAAAAATAACTTATTTATCAATAAATATGTTAATAAATAAATAAACAAAAATAAACATATAAATAATTTTGTTATATATAAATAAAAATATAGAAGTAATTTTAAAATAAAATAAGAATATTTAAAAGTAAATTTAATTTTTTATATATTTATTATAAAAATTAATAATATGGGTGGTGAGAAATACTACATATAATTTTTAAAATAGTTTTTGAATGAAAACGGATACGAATAGTGTCGGATATTGTCGAATACGGATGTGGAATTGGATAGCGAAAACTAATGAAAATCGGATTCAGATGTTTCCACTTTGCTACTACATTAAATTCGAATACGAATACGAATATCCATATTGACGTTTAAACGGATACGGATATTAGATAATTCAGATATCTACTATCCGTTTCCCACCCTTAAATGGAGCCCTCCTTCCCTGTCCTGTTGGCTTGTTCCACACGTACGGAAGTGCTAAATGCTCCCAGCAGGGTCCATCGATCGCCCCAGGCCCCGGCTAATATCTCTCGCTCATGATCAATGTCTAACACTAATTAGTTTGTCCTATTCTCCAAACATGACCATACCCCACGCGTCTATCCAAAGAAAAGAAAGAGAGAGAATGATTAATAGCAGCAAAATGTGTAGTGTTCTACACCACACGCGTAATACTATATTCTACACGTTAGTTGCAGTGTTTATTCTACACCTAGCTGTCAAATTACTGATCGAACTAATCAGAAATTACTGAACAGAGTTACCGAATTACTTAATCTCGCATTCAGTAAAATGGTGTTCAGTAATCATGTGCAGCGGTTATTATTGAAAATGTATCAGTAATTAGTTAAGTGTAACTACACTTAGGGTGCAGAATAGCATGTGAATATATAAATAGAGAGATAAACACAAGACAGAATGATCTATGTTCGTTTAATAGCGCAAAATCCTCGATGTGATGAAAGGGGGGGGGGGGGGGGGAGCCAAAAAGAATCAGCAGAACTTCTCCGTTCGTTGTTACAAAAGCTCTCACCACCGGCTGGCCTCTCAAGTATGCTGTTCAACACACTCACTGGCATGCAGGAGGGCAGGGGCATTAATTATATTGATTATTGCGCCGATAAATCTAGTGATGGGGGTACTGATGGGGTTTCTTGTAATTTTCTGTCCATCCATGGTCTTTTCTCTAACTGGTGATGTACTGTACTTCTAACTTTTTACCACAATACCCTACCCCTTCGTCGAGAGAGAAAAATATCTGTTGTCCTGGGCAAGTGGAAGGAATTGAAGGCGCCCCCGTGGCCTCTTCCTATGTCCATGTGCTTCTTCGTCCAAGCTACTAGTACTATGCCAGCAGTAACTCCCTGTCACTCCTACGTACTGTACCCTACGCCAGTAATGAGCACGGTGTACGGTCGTTCAACCAATGGTGTCCATATACTACGACATAAGCAAAAAAAAAAACTAGTACATTCTACGAAGAGAGGTCCAAAACTTCTTAAGGCATCATGAGTATAGAAAACAAGAGGTCCAAAACCTCTTAAGGTCCATCTTATATTAAAAGAGAGGGGTCCTAAGGAGGTCTTATAGACAAAAGGCTTAGAAACCGACCTCTTAATATAAGCCAAAAAGAAATCAAAGGAAGGGTGTTATGTAGCGGGGGCCACGGCGTGCCTGCTCTGCTAGCGGGAGCAGCAGGCAGCAGAGAGCGAGATTGGATCGCGCTACCACCCTAGCGGGGACGTTTCCTGAAAAGAGAATCTTGTATGCATGGATTAAATAAAATTTATTTGTAAAATTTTTTTATGGATGAATATAATTTTTTGTGACACTCTAGGTGTCTGCACAGTAGAACTGTATTTATTTTATGCATCATGTGCTTAATTTGCTTGAACAATGGTCTTATTTAAAAAATATAAGGTTAATTGTGTAAATATAATTTGATGCAAGGACCTTCCTATAATTTAATTTGAATAAGATGGGTGAATATTGCTTTTGTGGAGGGTTTCTATGTAAAATTCAGTGTAAACATTACATGGCAGGAAATTTTACTTTTCAGTCTGAAATTAAGATGAATTTGCTTTGGAAAAGATGAAAGTCTATTAAATTCAAAATCATTTCTATGTTTTCAAAATAACTCTTTAACCTTTGATCAAATCAATTTTTGCACAACACCAAAGTTGTAGATCTTGAAAAGTTGAACAACTTTCATGTTGGGCACTTTTTCATTTGAGCCCTAATTTAGGAGTTATTTTTATTTTAAATAGGAACCCTAAACTTTTCTGAATTTGCAAATAGGTCCAGCTGTCATCTTCCTCATCTCTCCCTCTCTGCTTCCTCTGCCGCCGGCGCAGAGCAGCGCCGCCCGCCGCTGAGGGAGGGCCGCAGGCCACCTCCTGCTGCCCAGCGCCACACGCGGCACCCCCACAATCCCCTGGGCCCACTCCCACCCGCGCTGGAGCCCTCCTCCCCTCGCCACGCTGCCCATGTAGAATTTATTCTTGTTCTAGGTGCTGTCTGAGTAAATGTTTTATTCTGAATAATTGGCTGCATGAAATGGTATGAAATTTACAGGATAGATTTCTCTTTGTACTTACTCTTTGAATTAATTTTTCTGAATTTAAATACTAGTTGTGTACTGAGTTACATAATTCTTAGCAAACCATGATTTACATCCTATGTGAACTAACTAAAACTTACTTTGTGAAGATAATCAAGTTGTTTTGTGAGGTTAATCATGTTGTTTTGTGTAGTAAGACATGTTAATTCACTACACTATAAACGATTGCCCATATACTAAGTTATGTTTACTAATTGCTAGACTGCAACTTTATCACGAAGTGTGTATGTTGTAATACCGTTTCTTGCATCACATATAGATACGACTGTTCTAGCGGATGGGACGTACGAGCTGATTCCAGAGTCCGAAGGAGGTGGTCAAGAAGCCCAGGTGAACGCCGCTACACTGACTGAAGACCCGGGCCAAAGTCCGGAAGAGCCCAAGGCTGATCTAGCTAGTGACTACTGCGAAGGCAAGCCCCGGACATAAACCCAGTATTTTAAATTATGCACTTTATATACTACTTACTTGTGCATTTACAGTTCTTAGGATTTGAATTGAAACCCTAGATGCATGATCATAGGAACCTATGTACTGAACACTAGATTTGAGTTCGAGTAATTGCTATGCTTATATGACCGGTAAAAGTCGAGTGATTGCCTGTCACTCGCGAGCTTATAGGAGTTGATTGTTTACTTTCTGCAATCACTATAAGGACGTCGGACGGGGTCATGTTCGATATCATGACCTTGGGTGAGACCCAGTCTGTGTTGATGAATTCTGCTAAGGTCGCGGTCTGTGGTAGCGGTGGTTAAGTGTTTGAACGTACTAGCCACATGCCGTAAATATGGTACGCGGTAAGCCTAGTAGCTGATCGGACCGGTGAGTGGATATACCTTTCACTCTCTCTTAGAGATAGATTTTTATTTATGTTTATGTTGCGCAACACCACAGGTGCAGGGAGGAAGTTGGTGCCTTGTAGTCGGGGAGAGTGACCCTATCCACATGCCGGAATGAAAGATCAACGGTTGTTTGGGAACGACCCGACGGTGTTCCAAACGTGTGTGTTAGGTTTACCTTGCAAGGTTGGAAATCCGATTCGAATCGTCCATCTCTCGCGGATATTGAGACTACTTGATCCCTTTACCACACAGAGTAATAAAAGTAACATTATTATGATCAATCTTGATGTTTGACTAAAGTTCTACCATGGTTGATTAGAATTAGTTGCTTACATAGAATGGTTAATCAACTAGAATATTGAAAGCTAAAATGTGAAATTAAGGACATACTCTTTGTTGCTTTTCAACAAAAGGAAAACCAGAGCCTTACAGAACCCTGCATAGTATAGCTAAGTGGAC
Organism: Panicum virgatum; assembly: GCF_016808335.1. Lineage (NCBI taxonomy): Eukaryota > Viridiplantae > Streptophyta > Magnoliopsida > Poales > Poaceae > Panicum > Panicum virgatum. The sequence goes on along the minus strand of NC_053146.1, from coordinate 16,245,329 downwards.
TAAGTATATCCGTTGACGGTTAAGTCTTGCTGAGTATTAGTATACTCAGCCTTGCTGTTGAATCCTGTTTCAGGTATGAGTTTTGATGACCAGACCGCTAGTCTGACTTGGCCCTGCTCTTTGCCCTCTGGCTGGTCCGTAGAGTGGGATCCGTCTCCGGCCGGCAATGACCCCGCGAGTGATACCTGGCTTGGGCTAGCTTGGTATCCTTTTGCGACGTGTTTTAGCCGTTGTGTTTTCTTACTGCTACTTAAACTCTGAACTTTAAACTTATGTCTTGTATAACATTTTACTGAGTTTGGACCTGTAATAATACTTTGAACTTGTTGTAATAACTACTATGCCTGTGTTATAAAATGTATGGTTGTAATATCTCTGGACTCGCCTTCGTGCGGGGTGTGCTTGTTCGATGCGAGATCCGGTGGTTGTATCGGGACGTTACCTGACAGACCAAGAATTGTTCCGTTTGAAGTGCATTTGAGTCGGTGTTGTCTTTATGGTGATGGCCAGCGTACTTGAACCGGGATAATTCAGGTGGTTCTGCCATATTTTTCGCGACGAATCTAATAATTGTAATTAATCGATGATTGACTATAGTGATGCTACAGTAATCATCTTCTAATCACGCGGTCAAAGGTCTAATTAGATTCTTTAGGGTTCCTAGCGCAGGGGTTCTGGAGTTGGTTTTGCAAACTGGATTTATTTGACACCGTAATTAGCGGTCAAAATGTTACTATTCTTAGCACAAGAACTAACCAAACAAGGGCTGAGATGGATGGGGACGGGATCGATTGATTATTTTTAACTTAGAAACAGGACCCATCTCAAGAGATGACTTTGCCTTATACATAGAATTACCGGTCTCAATCTAACAAGATACCCGCATTAAGGCTGAATCTGACCCTTCACACTTTGCCCTTAGTATGGGTCTTTAATGAATTTATTCTCTTTTCTCTCTCCACCTATATAATTCTTGTTCTCGATCCATCACGAAGACACTACCTTTTCTCAATGCAAATAGAATAATATCCAGTGCCTTAGATTTCATGTTGAAAATAAGTCTAGTATGAAATTCGGTTTCTTCTTCATTATAGTACCATGTAACCAAAAAGTCTTAGTATTGTAAGACTAGTCTCAATAGGGGTTTCATAAGTAGACATTAAATATCATACTATATTAGTAAATTTGCTGACACAGTAGAATTATTATAAGAAGACAGGAGGGGAGAGTCTCATGGATGTGAGAGGAGTTTTATCACTGTAAAACTCATGTAGCACAGTTATCTAATTTTTAATTTCGGTAACAGTACGACCAAACTGCACACTAAGACTGACCTAATTAATATTGTGAATACCATCCTACGTGAAGGTTACGTGGACGGTTGTCCCCGGTTGGTCCGGCGGTACGGCCACGGCCATGCGTCTTTTCGGCTGTTGCATGTGCTTGCCCGGCTATGCACCTATGCCTCCAGTAAAAAGCAAGTATTATGGATGGCCACAAGCTGGTGAAAGGAATCAGGTGCTCGTAGCCTAAGAGAGAGAGGGGTGAATTAGGCAAATTAAAAATCTTAATCTCAAACTCCAACTATTTGCACATAAATTAAACTAAAGCATACTATCTAAATGTGCAACTAGTGTTCTTCTAGTGTGAAAACCCTCATCCCAAAAGAGTTATGCAACATATAGCTAATCCTATCAAAGATCTACTCTATGAAAGTAAAGACAAACAAGATTGCAATAAGTAAATGCGGAAGCTTAAAGAGAGATGAGAGAAAGCAAACTCTTGTAACACGAGGATTTATCCCAGTGGTTCGGTTAGCCACAAAGGCATACCTACATCCACATTGTTAAAGCACTCACAAAGAGTATTGCTTCTCGGCAATCAAGTCTCTTCCGAGGATACCAAGCCCACGGTCACCTTGATCCCGGTTTCCACTAAGGAGCTTCTCCACCAAGGAAGGGGGTCTCCACGTCCCCCGCACAAAGCTTGTCGTTGCCGCTCCACACCAAGCCGGAGGGTCGAAGATGTGCCGGCGAGTCACCAAGACTCCAAGGATGGCCGGCTCACCGAGTACATGTGTTGGTTCACTCTATAACCACAGCACAAGGCACACAACTTTGCTCACTCACTCACTCAAGAGCTAAACTAGTGCTAAACCTAAAGATGTGATCAATTCTCTCTTTGGTTAGCTTGGAGATATTTTTGGATGTGTGTGGGTCTTCTCTGAACTCCAGCAATCTTCAAATGACAGGGGAGAGCCGCTTATATAGGCCACCAACTCAGATAGTCGTTGAGTAGCTGTTATCGCTTTTTCTGTGTAGTGTCGGATAATCCAACGGCGCCTGCCCAAGGGCGTCGGATCATCCGACCCCACTGTGATTTCGTCCGTAGCCGTTGCAGTTTAAACCCTTGCTGACATCATTCATCCGACGTATTTATCTGATGGTCTTCAAACACTACTTTGAATTATCCGGTCCTACTAACATATTTGAATTCCATCCCAATGGCACTTGATCATTTCTAATGACCATTACTCTGATGCTCAGACTCAAACACGTTGGGTCATCCGATCCCACAGCATGATTTCCAACTCAAGAAACATGCTCTCTGCAGAATCACCCGAGTCTTGCTCCGACCCTTCTTTGACTGCATCAGATAATCCGGCTTCTTTGACATGTTTATCCGACCCGGGCAATTCGGATAATCCAACCTCGCTGAATTTTGCAGAACTCGTCTAATTCAGCATTTCTTTGAGTTCTTTCTTCGTGTTTTGCTTTGCTAGGGCTTTTTACTTCATTCTAGGGACCTGATGCGATACACATGACAAACACATTAGTCCCAATGATTGTGTTGTCATACGATCACCAAAATCACTCGAAATGGCCTAGATGGGGCCATGTTCGTTACAATCTCCCCATTTTTGGTGATTGATGACAACACAATCAAAGCAAGCATAAATTTGCAAAAATTGACAATTTGAACTATTTACACTTGCTTGGATGCTTAACATCATCCAATGTCGGCTTGGCCTCCCCCTAAATCCATGATTTTCCCCCCTTTGCTTCTCCCCATATTTCTCCCCCATTTGGAAGACATCCTCCTCCTTTGGGAGATATTTGCTTTGATCCACATTTGGAAGAAATCCTCCCCCTTTGGGAGATACTTGCTTTGATCCATATTTCTCCCCCTTTGGAGTCAAATCACCTAAAAAGGCCTTGCAAAATAATATAACTCAAAAAGAAAAGTTAGTAGCCTAGGGACTTAGTTCCATGAGTCATGATCCATGTGTATGATATCAATGAAGATACCACTTGAATGATTACTAAGGTGGATCACAAAATATGAAGTTTGCATGATATGAGCTAAACTTTTCACAATTTGTGTGCACAAAAAGATAATGTGAAAATTAAGTGCACAACTAGGTATTTAGACCAAGAAAGCTTAGACCATATCATACACGGAGGCAGCTCTAAGAGGACAAAGAATTGACAATGAATCCAACTGAAAGAGTTTTAGAACCTTGCATACCTCCGGGGGGTGTTTTAGTTACCTTGGTTGTACCACTTGAAAGAAGATGGGTGAGAGGCACTTGGGCACACCAAGGAGAGCAAATGTATGAGCACATAGCCTATGAACTTAGATATGAAAATTTAAGTTCGATAGAGCATGGCTCAATATGCAAGAAAGCACAAAACTTTATCTAATCACTCCTATAGAATTGTTAATTTACATTGAGCGTGAGCAACATTCTCTTAGAGTGTTAACTCCGAAAAGAGACTACAAAAGATAAACTTGCAAACACGTTAGTCTCCAAAATCACAAAACATAGGATGAACTCCTCCTAAATGTGTGCATTTAGTGTTTGAATCACCAATCAAATATATGCACATTGTTTATGACAACAATGGGAAGTTTACCCTATAGCTTGTGTTCATGGTAAAAAAAAATACATACCTCATGAAGTCCATGTACTATGAAGAGTGATCTTGTGTAGCTTTCTATACACTTATCAAACCATGTAGGTTGCTCATGGGTTAGAGTAAGACATAAGCAACCCACCATATATACACTAGGAAATGCAATTTATGCAAACATCCTAGCAAAGACAAAGAAACTACATGATGCTTGTATTGAAATCTAGCTCCCATTACTTTATGGGGGACTTGGGCACTAAATGTGAAAGTTGTGAGTTCAGCTTCTTTGGCTTGAACCTTCTCATCATCTTGTAAGCTAAGCCTCCAAATCCCCCGATGCCGATTCTTGGACTTCAAGTATCCTTTGGAACCCACACCATTTGAGGCCCCTTCATGTTGGTGATGATTTCCTTGGGCACCCAAATGGAGCGGTTCCAACTCCAATCCTTCTTACCAACATTGTGAGCAACCACTTCGCCATTGCTCTTCTTCTTGATCATATAGGTGGTGCTTTTGCTCTTGTTCTTCTGGTTGGGCTTGGTGTAGATGAGAGAACTCTTGATTGTGATTTTCTTCTTGTTCTTCTCATCTAGAAGCTTCTTCTTTAGTTGAGAGCACTTGTTGGACTTGTGGCCTTCTTGATGGCACTTTGAGCAAGTCACGGTGGACTCCTTCTCAAGCTTCTTCACCATGTCTTCACGGTTATCTTGAGAAGGTTAGACATTGCTCTATGCCTTTGCCCTTCAATCTAGCTGAGTCCTTCATGAGCCTTTCTACCTCTTGTTTGTGCTCATCATTTTCCTTTGCTATGAGGTCATCACATAATTCTACAAAAACATTCTAATGGCATTTCTTGTTGCAAGAGATAGAAATTTCCAAAGACTCATTAGTTTCTTTAGTGATGCTCTCAATTTTTAATTTGAGTTCTTCATGCTCCTTGCTAAGCATTTGAAATTTGTACAACAAATTATCATAATTTGTAGCAAGGGTAGCATTAAGATCATTAAGAGCATCACATTTTCTAGATTATTTCTTAATTGCTCTTTAGTGCTCATGTACTAGATGAAAAAGCTCTTTATAGGAAGGAGAATCGGAGTCATCATCACTTACATCGCTTTCCATACCTTGGGCATAAGGCACATGTTGGATGATGAAGCCACGCCCGTGTTGAAGCGGATGGTGAAGGTCTTGTTTGACTTATCATTTGAGCTTGTACTTGATTCTTCACCACCACTTGTCCATTCGCCAAGAACAACAAGGGCTTCTTCCTTGGGCTTTTTCTTTTTTTTTTCTTGAATCTCCTCTCAACCTTGATATGTTGGTGGTGAGGCCCATCTTTGAGGAAAGCCATGTACCCCATTGAATTGATTTTCTTCAAGTTCTTGTTCATGATTTTCACTTGCTTGAAAAGCTTGGGGGGCATGACATCTTCATCACTTGAGGAGCATTGGATTTCTTCCTCTTCACTTGAGCTTTGCTTGATTGCCATCTTCTTCAACAACCTTTCTTGCTTGCTTGTGAGAGCGCTATGAGTTGGTGAAGAATGTGGGGCTCTTGGTTTGATGTCGTTGCGAAGCTCATGGGCGGTCACTTTGTTGAGGACTTCATTTAGTGTCATTATTGTGAGCTCTTTCTCATAGAAAATGGTTGTCACCAAATCATAGTTCGGCCTTTGGAGAGAGTGAAGGATCTTGCGAATGAGCTCCAAATCATCAATTTTTTTTCACCTCTAAAGAGTTAATCTCATTCACTAGAATATTCAACCGTGAGTACATAGATTCGGCATTTTCATTATCAAATTGCTTGAAGCTATTTAGTCTATCAATGAGAACATGATATCTTTCGTTTGCCACATCTTTTGTGCCCTCATGGTTTTCCTTGATAGTTTTCCAAGATCCTTAGCATTTTCACAAGCAAACACACGATTGAAAATTTTATCATCAAGAGAACTTAAGATTACACATTTTTCAATAGCATCAAATTGTTTCTCTTGTTGACCTTTGCATTTCATGTCTTCACTAGTTATTCTCCAAACATTTAGGCCTTTAGCTTGGAGATGTGATTCCATTAAAATATTCCATCATTGGAAGTCTGTGCCATCGAACCATGGAGGAGGTCCTAAAGAATCCATCCCTTCCCCGATGAGCTAACTCACTAGGCGGTGAAGCCTAATGTCGGTGTCCCGACCCGGGGGCCTGGATCCCAACTAGTAAATGCTGCGTGTTTCCTCGTCCCAGATGATGATGCAAGAGGCAACACAGTAACACACGGTTTATCCTGGTTCTGACCGCGGGGCCGTACGTCCAGCAAAGGGGGTGTGCGAGGGCCGTACGTCCAGCAAAGTCGTCGTTTCCCCTAAATTGCGGGGGTATAGTGGTCGGACACTGTAGGAAGTACACTGTGGGAAGGTGGCACGCGTCGCAGTCATCCTAGATATCGTCCTTGGTCCTGTAAAGATTGCGGCGGTCGTCCTGCCAGCCCCCGCAGGCGGCGTAGTCATTGCCGGTGCATGGTACTTGGCGTGGTGGCATTTGGTGGCGTGCGACGGCCCCGGACACCCTGGTCGAAGTGTGGGTGCGCATACCAGAAGGTCCGGGGGACGCGTGGAGGACCCGGACTCCTAAAGGGGGGAGGTCCGGGACTCCGTCCATGTGATCTGAGCGCCCCTCTTGGTCGGACACGTGTTTGTTGCCGGACCCTTTCCCCAGTGGGAGGCGGGTCTGGATGGTCGGCGGGAGCAGTACCGAGCCTGCCTTGTCCCGCGTCGCAGGTCCCGAGGTGCTGCTACAACGTCTGGGATGGCCGAGTGGTCACCAGAGTCAGCGGATGGGACCCCAGTCACATCTACTGTGGGAGTGGCGGCCTGACACCGCCCGTCCTCTGAGCCGTGGTGGAGTGGCTGGCTTTTAATGCCTTCGTACAGCGAGTGGTTGGGCGGCGGGGCTGTTTGTCCCTTGCGCCGAGGGGTGGCCTCGAGCGAGGCGGAGATGAGTCACCTGCTCGAGGGTAGATCCGCCACTCTCTAGCGAGGCGGAGATTGGTCACCTGCTCGAGGGTAGATCCGCTAACCTCGAGCGAGGCGGAGATTGCCTAGCGGGCCTGAGAGGGACCCTCGAGCGAGACGGAGATCGTTCCGCGGGTTTGAGGGGGATGTGAATGGGCCGCACGCTGGGCTTCTTTGAGTCCTTTCCTTTCCTCTGAATGAAAAACAGGCCGTGGGCCTTCGTGGGTTTAGCTATCTTATCAGGTGTTTGTGTTTTTAAAAGTGGTCTTAGTACCCCAATTAGGGTGTGCCTAATTGTGGTACCCAACAGTAGCCCCCGAGGCTTTGGTCGAGTCAAGGGATTCGGCCAAAGGGTAATTCGGCAATTTCTCCCTTGACGTGACCGGTCAATGCTGTGCACCCGCCAGGTGCGCCTGAGCGTCAGCTTAGCGGATGTGACAACACGCCGGTCGGGATAGTACGCCCGTGAGGGGAGTACTTCGAGGCACACGCCTCTTTGTTTGTTTTGTTTAAAGGACAAGATGTGTCCGCGCGCTGAGGGGGGGGCAGGGCGACGGTGGCGCCCGCTGCTTGGCAGCTGGCGCTTTCGTCGTGCTGTCCCGCACGTAGGGCCTTGGCCCCAGCGTTTCTGGTCGCCTTGCGGCGCGCCGTTCGAGGGAAGCCGGCCAGAGCCGACGCTGCGCCGCTTGGCGTCCAGGTGCTCAGCTCTGCTTTATTTCGTTCGGTCGTGTCTCGGCGCTGTGACTGAGGGCATCCTTTGTTCGTGGAGTGCCGCGTCATCACGGACGATACAAGCCTCCGCTCCTCGCCAAGCGTGAAGCTTTGTGCCTGGCGCAGCTATAAATAGGGGTCATGGGGTTCCCTTTCCTCTTCAGCCTCCCAACTCTTTCTTCTAGCCTCACCTAAATCTTGTAATGTTTCCTTTGCCCTTTTGTAACTGGACCCCAGATGGGGTGGCCTGGCTTTTTTAGGCTTTTGGCACTAGAAGAATGCTTGTGAGCGGTAGGGGAAGATCGGAGTAGGCGTGCGCTCCATCCCTTAGGTTCAGTGGGATCAGCAGAAGAGCATTGGGCCCATGGGGTCCTGCTCCTGCGATGTCCCCTAGCCTGAAGGGGGATGGAGACGCTTGACCATGGTGTTAGTGCCAGGTAGGACGGCTGTTTTTCGTATCGTCCCCCCCGAAGACAAGGTTACTCTCGGGGAGATGGTGCGGAGGGCGCTGTCTGCTAGCTCAACCCCCCGCATAGTCTTCGGTGGAGGAGACGCCAGAAGAAGGCTTGCGAGGAAAGCATCCCGCTGGACCCATGTGGTCTGGAGGCTGGTCCTCGCATCCCTAGCAGCCTCGCTATTGCGTCAGCTAAGGGCTTGGTGCCTTTCTTCGTCGCTCTCTCCTCCCCAAGACAGGGAAAATTGCCACGTAGGTGGCAATGTGTTTGTATCTTTTGATGGCTTCGCGCCGGTAACCGTTTGTAATCTTTATTTGCATTTGAGCAATAAAGTCCCCTTTCTCCTCTATGGGGAGGATTACCGAGGGTATAGGGGTGTACATAGAGTTACGACCCTCGAATATGTGTGAAATCACCTTCGCGGGGGCGCATCAACGCACCCGCGGGTGTAGCCCCCGAGGCCTTGGAGGAGAGTTTGTGCTCGTCCAAGGGCTATGAACATTGTCCCACAGGGTAGCTTTACTAGGGCGGCCGTCCAGCAACTTTTTCAGCCGGCATCGGCACTCTTTCAGCCGGCCTCGGCACTCTCGGTGCTGGTACAGTGGCCCGGCCCTCAGCTTAACCTTCAGGAGAGCGCACGTCAACAGCGGAGGGTTTGATTAGACATGTGGAGCTTCACAATGGACGGTTGTCGATTTATTCGAGGGTGTGGTTTGAACCATGGTGTGCGGGGAGCCCCCGAGCCCAGGCCCGTATGAAGGCATTCAGGGGAACCCCCGACTTTGATTACGACCCTTGTCGCCCTTCCGCAGGGAGGAGGGGTGAAGCGCACCATGCTACCCATGCCCGGGCCGCGAGCTATGGCTGCTTCAGTGAGCTATTAGTGGGTTGTTCAAGCGGACGTCCGTGCCCCGTTCGATAGGGGTCGGCTCGTGGTCCATAGACACGTCTCATAAAGCGCTCGCGAGGGTTCGCTAGGCGGGGCTCGAACCCATTCGGTAGGGTCCGAGGGCTCGATGCTCTCCCTCGATGGGATCCCCCTTCTAGGCACCCTCGACTGGCCTTGAACACTGCGTAGGATGTCTCGAACTCTGCGTTCGAGGGTAGCTCGTACGGCACATCCCTGCAGTCCCAAACTCTGGTGATCTGGGGCGCCTGTCGAACCCCCTGAAGGGCCACGCTTCGACCCCCCGATCAGTAAGGCCTCGGAATGCGATTCCTTCGAGGGTAAAGAGACCCTATGAAGGAATATTCCGTCGTGATCTGAAAACGTCGTAGAGCTGCGAGCCACGCGCGCGCCGGTAGCGGACGACGTGGCCCGATTTGTGCGGCACGGTGTGGGCGCGCCTTTTTAGGCGACCGCCTCGGACAGACGAAGCGGCGTGGGCGGCGGCTGATGGATGGGATAGCGCAACAGTCACGCCACGCCCGCCGGTTACCGTGCCGCATTTATTGCTGCGTGCGCGCGTGGGAGACTCCGCGGTCATGGGGCCCATCCGTCAGCGGTAGCAAAATCTACCGCGTTCAATGCGGTAGATTTGGGCCTTGGCTGCAGATGCGCCCGTCATGGTGAATAAATATGAAGAGAAAGGGGATGTTTTGGGTTCACCTGGCCATTTGCCTCCATCATGCTTCGCCTTCTCCGTCTCCGTCGCTTCCTGAACCCGTAGCCAAGAGCGAGAAGGAGGAAGGAGGAGAAAGAGAGAGAGAGAGACTTAGCCGTTTCGGAGCCTTCTTTTTCGCATCCCCCCTCGACTCACGGAGATGTCGGACATCCAGGAGCCTTTGCCATGGGAGAAGTCCTCCGCCACCGTGGCGGTCCTGGAGCAGCTGGCCAGAGACCGGCTGCTGCCGCGGATCACCGACTCGGGGGCGCCGGCGTGGATTTCCCCGCATCCGGATGAGACCGAGCCGAAGCCCCCGCAAGGCTACGTCGTGAGCTTCGTGCGCCTTCACGAGCGGGGCTTCGGCGTCCCCGTCAGCAGGTTCATGAGGGCCTTATGCGAGTACTACGGGGTGGAGCTGCACAATTTCAGCCCCAACTCCATCTCGCAGGCGGCGGTCTTCGTCGCCGTCTGCGAGGGGTACCTCGGCATTGAAGCCCACTGGGATCTCTGGATCCATCTATTCCGCGGCGAACTCTTCATCGAGAACGCGCGGAACCAGCCGAGGCGGTACGCGCACGCCGTTGGCCTAACACTCCACGTCCGCCCGACCCGGAGGAATTTTTACATCACAAGCAAGATGATGACAAACAACTCCAGGTGGAGCCGAGGGTGGTTCTACCTTCGGAACTACAGGGGCGCGCTCCCGGCGTTTACTAACAAAGTTCTCCGGGAGCGACCGCCGAAGTGGGAATGGGGGGTGTCGCCCCCAGTGCAACAAGCCAGGCTCGAGGGCCTCACCGACGCGCTGGCGCGCTTGGCAAGGAAGGGACTGACAGCAGCGGCCATTATTGCGAACTTCCACCGGCAGAGGGTTATCCCTCTCGTGGAAAGGGCCCTGCCGATTTTCGAGCTCACCCCCGGGAGCAAGGTTGAAGGCTTGAGGATGTCAAGCAAGCTTCTCTCCCACACCAACGCCGCCCAGAGGGCGAAGTACGCGGTGGCGGAGTTTCCTCAAGATCCCGCGGATCTTTGGAGGATCAAGATGCACCCCGAGCCGGGGTATATTTCCCTGGTAAGTTTGGCTTCGAACTCGTCGTGCGTCGTGTAGTTCCCTTTTCCTGACCCCATCTCGGGTGTGTTGTACAGGGGTTGAGGTGCGGCACCTCGAGGCCCCCGGTCCCAGAACAGCGCCTGATCAATCGCCTCCACGCGGAGAAGATGAAGAGGTGGAAGGACGCGGCGGAGACGAAGGCCGAGAGGAAAAGGAAGAGGAAGGCGAGGCACGACAAGGCGTGCAAGCTTGCTCGCGCGGAGGGGAAGCCGCAGCCCGCCACACCCGAGTCCTCGGAGGAGGACGAGGAGGAGGCCTCGGACGCCGAGGACCACGCTCTGAGGAGCGACGGGGAGGGCTCAAGCCCCCCACCGTTCTACCTATGGGACAAAGAAGAGGGAGCGACCATGGCACCAGAGGAGCCGAGGGCCGGGGCGGGGTCATCGGCGAATCGCTCCCTCGAGGGTGCGGAGCGGGAATCATCCCCGCCGGCGGCCGGCGAGGAGACGCCCGCGCCCCAGGTGCTGACCCGTGGCGACGAGGCTGCGGCGGGAGAGGAGTCGTCCGTGCTGGCAGCCTCGAGCCACCAGGCCGCCACGAGAGGGGCGCCCTCGGGGCAGTCTTCGAGGGACGACACGATGCCCCGGGCTCGAAGGAGCGCCATGAGGAAGCGGAGCATGAGTGCTCGGTCCGGGTGAGTACTTTCTATTTCGTTTTTGTTACGTGTTGGGTGGATTTCTCAATCCTGTTGTCCTCAACACGCGTCTCTTGGTTTCCAGCCCCGGGGCCGTTTCCAAAGATGCGGTGCAGCTTGCCCTAGCCAAGGCTATCAAGACCGGGGCACGCAGCACGCCGCACACGGCGCCGCAGCCCCAGCCTGCTGTGGATCTCGAGGCGGCGGCTGCGAGGCTACGGGAGGCCCTGGCTCGGGGGGCCCGGGCGGCGCAGCAGGCTCGGGCACAGGAGGAGGGCGACGCCGGTCAGAGCGGTGCCAAAGCGGCTGCTCGGGCTGACGATGCCGAGGAGATCGGCCGAAGCGGTGCCGGTGGTGTCGCCCAGGCGGCCATTGAAGTTGAGGCCGGTCAGGGCGGCGCGGCCAGTGCCGCCCATCCGGATATGGAAGGAGAAACTGGTGGGGACGCGCGGGAGCGCTCTGCCGGTCAAGCAGAGGAGGATACCCACGTCCACGGGCCCCCGCGGGCCGAGGGCGAGGGTGTCGCAGAGGAAGAAACGGCGCAAGAGGCGCCAGGGGTGGGAGGAGCCCCTATCTCGGAGACCGCCGAGGCCTTGGATGAGGGCACCGTCGCGGTGGTACCCGTGCCAACGGCGCAGGAGGGTGCGACGGCGGTGGTGGAGCTGCCGGACAGCAGCGAGGAGTACGGGGACTCAATGGACATCGACCCCGCTGCTGCGGCAAGCGCCGCCGCGCACATCACCGAGTTCGCGTCGGCCGGCGCGGGCATGCTCGAGGCGGGGACGTCCGAGGGGGGCCACCTCGGGGTGATTGTCCCATCCGGGGTCCCCTCGGAGTTCCTCCGCAAGGAGCAAGAGGAGGAGGAGGCCTGGAACAAACAGATGGGCGTGGGTCGGGAGATTTTGCAAGCCCTCGACCGCGCCTTCCAGCTCCACCAAAATGCGGACTACCAGGTCAGCCAGGTAAATACTGCCTCCTCGAAAATTGCTCAGATTCGGTTTTAGTTTTTACGCGTCTTCACCCACGTCCTCCCTATTTGCAGCAGCTGAGGGAAATCTCGCGCGAAAAGAGCGCCGAGATGAACCGGCTGTACTCCCAGATGAGCGTCTTTGGATGGCGTTCGAGGAGAGAGCTCGAGAGGCGGAGGTGCAGAGCGCTGAGCTGCAGCGCCTGAGCACGACGCTCGAGCAGCAGAAGGCCGAGCTCCTCCATAAAGAGGTGGCCGTGGTTGCGCTCACCGGGACCCTCCGGGAAAAGGGCGAGGTCCTCAAGGGGAAGGAGGTGGCCCTTCAGAACATGAGGGCCACCCTTAGAGAGAAGGAAGCCTCCCTGTCCTGGCTCGAAGAGGCCGCCCGGACCCAGAGGGAGGAAGCGCAGAAGAACATCACAGGTGAGTACCTTCGATTTTTTGTCGATTTGTTTCTTTTCATAGCTGATGTTGATTTCCTTTGCTCAGAGCTAAGGCAGAAGGTGGCGGACGAGACCGTGGCGAAGGAAGCGGTCCACACCGCGCTTACGGTGGCGCAAATGGAGTTTGCTGAGCTGGAGCAGACCGCCGTGAGCGTGTGTCAAGAGCTCGAGGGGGATGGCGCCGTCTCGGGCAGTTCGGTGATCAGCCGCCTTCGCGCGCTAGGCGGTCGGGTTGCTGAGCACGCCAAGAGCACCTTCCGCCTCGGTGTCCTGCGGGCTCTCGCCATAGCCCCGACGCATTACCTCATGGATCTCCAGAGGGTGTCGTCGGGGTACGTCATTCCTGATGATGCTGACGCGGACGCCGCATCGGCCATCATGGATGAAGCTGACGCAGCCGCGGAGGAGTTCGCCACCGTCCTCGCCGAGAAGCTTGAGGCAGACATCCCTCCTATTGCCGAATTCGACGCCCCTGAAGACCCGCAAGAGGGGGATGGTAGCCTGTAGGAAAACTGGGCCTCGGAGCCCATGTAAATAGATTAGTGTTTATATCATAGTCGCGCTTTGTAATGCATCCTATGAATATAAAAGATTTTGTTTCATAATTTGAATGTATGGCCCGTTGAGGCCTTGTGTGTTCGAGCTTGTATTTCTTTACTTTATTTCCATGTTCTTGTATGCGACTTGGACGAACGCCTGCGAGGGGGTTCGCGTTCATAAGCAACGTAGGCGAAGGGTGGTGAGGGGGTGCCGTATCCCGGAGGCGTAGGCGGCCCCTCGACTCGGCCGGCCCCGTCCGTAGTTGCTTACGCCTCGCGCCCGTTTTTCCAAGGACACGAGAAGCTTAGGATCGAGACGGAAATATTTAGAAAAACATTGGCGACTTTTTTGGGGACGTTCGGGGGTTCCCCCCGTAGTAGCCCCCGAGGGAGGCTTGGCTTTGCCGAGGGCAAAGCCAGGCGTACCTCAGTGTTCGTGTGCATCCGAGGCCTCGAGGGTCCGGAAGGTTCCCAAAAATCAATAAGTAAAGCGTACTTTCTTATTATTTTGGGAAACTAAAAATGCGACTACGAACAATACACAAATACCTTGAAATGCTAAGGATAGAAGTGACGTAGCTGTTGTATATTCCAAGCGTTGGTGAGGACTTCGCCTTTTTCGTTTGCCAGCTTGTACGTGCCGGGTTTGAGCACCTCGGTAATTATGTACGGTCCTTCCCATGGAGGTGAGAGCTTGTGGCGGCCCCTGTTGTCCTGTCGAAGCCTCAGCACCAAGTCCCCTTCGTTGAGGTCTCGGCGCCGGACCCTCTGCGCTTGATACCTTCGCAAAGACTACTGGTAGCGCGCAGAGTGGAGGAGCGCCACGTCTCGAGACTCGTCCACTTGGTCCAGCGAGTCTTCGTGAGCTCGCTGGTTTTGTTGCTCTTGGTATGCCTTGAGCCTCGGCGATCCGTACTCCAAGTCAGTGGGGAGTATGGCCTCGGCGCCATAGACGAGGAAGAACGGAGAAAAACCCGTGGCTCTGCTTGGGGTCGTCCTTAGGCTCCAGATGACCGAGGGTAGCTCTGTGAGCCACCTCCGGCCGAATTTGTTCAGCTTGTTGAAGATCCTCGGCTTTAGTCCTTGGAGGATCATGCCATTGGCATGCTCCACTTGCTCATTCGTCTGTGGGTGTGCCACAGCCGACCAGTCCACACGTATGTGGAAGCTGTCGCAGAACGCCAAGAATTTCTTGCCTATGAACTGGGTGCCATTGTCGGTGATGATCGAGTTCGGGACCCCGAACCTAAAGACAATGTCGGTGAAGAACAGAACTGCTTGCTCGGATTTGATCTTGCCGATGGGTCGAGCCTCGATCCACTTGGAAAACTTGTCGACCGCCACCAGCAAGTGGGTGAAGCCCCCGGGCGCCTTCTTCAGCGGACCGACAAGGTCTAGTCCCCACATGGCAAACGGCCACGTGATGGGGATGGACTGCAGAGCATGGGCCGGAAGATGTGTTTTTCGAGCATAGAACTGGCATCCCTCGCAGGTCCGCACAACGTCGGTGGCGTCGGCGACCGCGGTGGGCCAGTAAAAGCCTTGCCGAAATGCGTTACCCACGAGAGTGCGTGGCGCGGCGTGATGGCCGCAGACGCCAGCATGGATGTCGCGGATCAGCTCCTTGCCCTCGGGGATGGGGATGCATCGTTGCAGGACACCCGAGGGGCCACGCTTGTGCAGCTCATTGTCGATTAGAACGAAGGACTTGGCCCGCCTGGCGAGGCGTCGCACCTGATCACGGTCCGAGGGTAGAACCCCTCGAATCATCCAGTCAAGGTACTGGACGCGCCAATCTCGCGAAGCGGGGGCCTCGTCAACTTCCATTGCCTCGGCCTCGTCCGCGGAGGTGGTGCCGAAGTCAATGTCCATGGGCTCGACCTCGTCCGCCGGAGGGTTCCCGCCGGAGGGCCCAGCGGACGAGGGGCCTGACTCCGTCGGATCCTTTAACTCGACGGAGGGCTTGATGATGTCCCGAGCGAAGATATTCAGGGGGACGGTGGTCCGCCCCGACACGATCTTGGCTAATTCGTCGGCGTCCTCATTGTACTTGCGCGGGACATGATTGAGCTCTAGGCCATAGAACTTGTCTTCGAGGCGGCGTACTGCGTTGCAGTATGCCTCCATCTTCGGGTCGTGACAGCTAGACTCCTTCATGACTTGGTCGACGACGAGTTGAGAGTCGCCGCGCGCGTCGAGGCGTTTGATGCCGAGCTCGATGGCGATGCGGAGGCCACTGAGGAGGGCCTCGTACTCCGCCATGTTGTTCGACGCGGGAAAGTGTAGGCATATCACGTGTCGCATATGCTCTCCGAGGGGTGAGATGAAAAGAAGGCCGGCACCGGCACCGGTTTTCATCACCGACCCGTCGAAGTACATAGTCCAGCATTCGCCCTGGATTTGTGATGGGGGTAGCTGAGTGTCCGTCCACTCAGCCACGAAGTCAGCCAAGATTTGGGACTTGATCGCCTTGCAAGGGGCGTAGGTGAGTGTTTCTCCCATTAGCTCCACAGACCATTTGGCGATTCTACCCTCGGCATCCCGGTTGCGGGCTATCTCTCCCAATGGGAAAGACGAGACCATGGTGACGGGATGAGCTTCGAAATAGTGGCGCAGCTTGCGCCGAGCCAAAACCACTGCGTAGAGCAGCTTTTGAATCTATGGATAGCGTGTCTTAGTTTCAGACAACACCTCGCTGATGTAGTACACCGGTCGTTGGACGGGTAGAGCATGACCCTCCTCTTGTCTTTCGACCACGATCACCGCGCTGACCACTTGGGTCGTCGCAGCTACGTACATGTAACACCCGGTTTATAAAAGAACATAAACCGAGCAATCATATACGTGCCAGGATCAAGTCACACGTATATACAACAGAATGAACAGTATATCATAGCACATATCACGTAAAGAGATATAATAAAGCGAATACGAATGTTATTTATTACATTAATGACAAAATGTCTGATATAGCGGAAGCGAAGTACAAATACGATAAAAGAACTCTCCGAAGCTGAGCAGGGCGCCACAGGGACGTCGACTGGGAGACGAACGCCTAGAAGTCCTTGTAGTCCTGGTAGCGCTGAGTGAACTCCCTCGCGTCGGCAGGAACTGAGCAGCAGTAGTGTAGCTAAGAGGAAAAAGTAGAGAAGAGGCAAGAGTGAGTACACAACTTGTACTCAACAAGTATAACACAAACTATGAGGCTCTAAGGTTGGCTGACTCAACTGCATTAGCTTTTAAGTGTTGGCAAGATTTTATTAAAGCTACTTACTACGAGTTGATGTATTACCATTAACCCAGTTACATAGTAATTAGTCATATTTACTCATGATACTACTGAGAACCAAACCAACACCACCAAGGTAACCCCGAGAGGCACCCCCTCGTCGGAAGGAGCTAACCCCACTAATCAAAAGGAGGATCTGGGCCGCTCATAACCGTGAGCACAGCTAGTATACCAGTTTTACACTCTGCAGAGGTTGCACATCTTTACCCACAAGTCGTGAGCTACGCCAGTTGTTCATCACACTTCCTTAGGTGAGATGACTAGCAAACTCACTACGAGGCCGTTACAAAGGACACATTGGTAAGGTGTAACCGCTAAGGAATCAGGCTCCGCAACGATGGTAACCACCTCGAGGGGTACGCACACCAAGCCTCGTAGCCTGGCCACCATTGAAGCTCACCACCCCCCATGCCCCGTCGGTAAGTTACTCCCGAACCAAAATGGCCTAATTAGTAAGCCAAGACCGTCCCATTCCAGTCTTGTGGTAGCGCTGTTGTCCCAGGTTGTCGCTCTATGAACCGGTCCTTATGGAGAGTGGCCAACCAGGCAGTAAGCACCGTGCTGGCCCCCTAAACCATGTTTCTAACAAAACCAATTTTAATGAGAAGTGAGCCACTCAAGCCACACAGAGGGCCACTCTCAGAATTAAGTTGCATATACCATTAATCAAATTAATTAAAAAGGACCAAGCGTGTTATAGCGCGGCACCTAGCACAACTAACCAAAATGCAACCCAAGGAAGTATATAAAGGATAAATGTGGCTAGGAAATCCTTATAGCCATACAGTATTAAAATGCAATATGAAAGTGTATTTAAAAGTGATAGATTGTTCATGTTATACTTGCCTTCCTCATACTGCTCCTGCTGCTGCTCAAACTGGTCAGAAGACGGCTGCTCCGGGTACGGGTACTGGGGCTCCTCCGGTAGCTCAACGTCTACTCACGAACACGTGGCCAAAAACAAGTCCAGCACAATACATACAAGCAAACAAAGGCAAACACTAAGAAACAGTACAACAATACATGAAAACAGCATACAAAACTAGGCTAGAACTACTCTACGCGTTACAACAATCGAGTGGACATAAAGAACGCCTAAAACGGAGCTAAAACGCATAATCTAGGCTAAAAACAAGTTCTAGGGGCTTATCTGCGAGAAAAACTAAGTTCCAGGGGGTTTTCCGCAAAAACTGAGGGTCTAAACGTAATTAAAGGATAAATCTAGGGTCTAACGTGCAAAAAGTCAGGGGCTGGACTGCGGGTTCTAAAAGGGAAAAGTGCAGGGGTTTAAGTGATAAAAACCGGGCCTTCGTGTAATTACTTTTACACTGTCCTGGACGGCGGGTTTATTCTAGGAAAGCGCAGGGGTTCTTTTGCAAAAATGCGGGCGCTGACCAATATCTATCCTGTTTGACTTGGGATGGATCTGTTTTGGGCCGTTCGATTACGATCGGGCGACTCAGGGCGCGCGGCGCGCGGGCGGCGGCGCTGGGTCGCGCCGACGAGCACCTACGGCGGCAGGCGGCGGCGCTTGCGCCGGACTTCATCAAAACGGTGATGCCGGGCTCGCCTTCGAGCGGAATTTGGTCAGGGAGCGAGAGAGCGACACACTAAACCAATCTAGGGGCTTGGCGCAGGGCCACGGCACGGCGGAGGCCTGGTGTGGCGGCGAGGTGGGTCGGCCTACGCCGGTGAGCAAACGCGCGTGGTGCAGGGGAAAACTAAGGGGTAACTGGGCACGAGAGGGTTCGTTACCGTGGAGCGAAGACCGGAGATGCGTAGAGGAGGGAGAGTGGTGGAGCAGGGGTGGATCCGCAGCCGTGCGGCAGAGCTCCGAGCTCAGCGGGATGGCAGAGTGCGGTGGACGGCCGTGTAGTGCTTCCCTGGTCGTCTGGCCCAGCGTGAACGGCGCGTGACTGCTCTGCAAGTCAAGAGGGCAGATCAGGGGGGTCGGATCCAAGCGGACGGCGCGGAGCACCGGCGACAACTCACCGTGGGGAGTCCGGGCAGAGCTCCAACGGCGGGGCGGCGTTGGGCTAGGGTTTGGGGAAATTTGGGGTGGGGATAGGGTTCAGGGAGGTGTGGGGCGCGTTAAAAAGACGGCGGGGGTGATCCTCGGCGTGCGGGCTGTGGAAATCACGGCACGGTCGTTGCGCCCGCGGAATGACCCTGCCCCTGATCCGAAATCGGCG
Organism: Panicum virgatum; assembly: GCF_016808335.1. Taxonomy (NCBI): domain Eukaryota; kingdom Viridiplantae; phylum Streptophyta; class Magnoliopsida; order Poales; family Poaceae; genus Panicum; species Panicum virgatum. The sequence continues at coordinate 16,226,463 of NC_053146.1, read as the reverse complement.
TGGGTCGCTCGGAGTCCGGGGTGCGCAGGCAAGGAAAGAGTGAGGGAGGGCTGCAGGTGGGTCCAGGCGCGAGTGCAGGTGGAGCGGGGCCGCGGGGCAGCGAGAGAGCGGCGGAGCAGAGAATCCGGGCGGGGATTGCGGGCGGAGGTAGAGGAAGGAGCTGACTCGTGGACCCGGTCGGACAGTGGCTGAGTGAGAGCGCATGGCCGACCAGCGGGCCTGCCCTGTCAGTCGGGTGCGAGCGCGCGGTGCGCGTCGGGCTGGGGCGACGGCGAAGCGAGCTGGGCCGCGGCGCTGGACCGGGCTGAGGCGAGCGCGTTGCGCTGAGCGGAAAGGAGCGCCGACAAGTGGGGTTTGCTGGTCAGGGAAAGGGTGCGGGACGCTGGTGCGTGGGCCGCTGGGCATGCTGCTGCGGTGCGTGCGGGCGGAGGGAACGGGCCGAGGGGAGAGGAGCGCGTGCAGCGGGGCACTGGGCTGCGGCGTGCGGGGGTGCTGGGCCGTGCGCGGGAGCAAGCCCATGCGGAAGAGAGCTGGGCACGCGTGGGAGCGGGCCGAAGGGGAGAGGAGAAGGAGGGAGCGCGTTTGCGGGCTGAACCAAGGCGGGGCGAGGAAGTGGGCCGCCGGGAGAGAGAGGGAGCAGTTGGGCCCACGTGGAAGTGGGTTGGGCCAGCTGGGCTGAGGGCTGGGTTTGGGTTTCTTTCCTTTTTCTTTTCCTTTTCTTTTTCAAACTCACTCAAACTATCTATTTGAATTCAAATCAAATTTGAATTCAAACTCCTATGCACTCAAACAATTAAGAAATATGCACCAGCATGAATGCACACACATTTTAGCCCTAAAATAAATTTTAATTATTTTATGAAATAAAAATAAATTATAAATGCAAGGCTAAGATAATTAAATCCTAGAAAATTAAATAAAGCCAATTAAATTTATTATTAAATACTGAAATTTGAATTAGGGTGTTACAAATCCTACCCCCTTACAGGAATCTCGCCCCGAGATTCTGGTCTGGCTAGCAAAGAGATTAGGATATGTCTTCATCAACTCCTTTTCCTTCTTCTGGCAAGTCTTCCGGAAAGACATCCGGGAATTCAGACACCACGCGAATACCATCCGTGGGTCTAGCCTCCATCTGATGAAGAAATCCAGAAGACTCTGTAGCACTGACTGTCACCTCTTGGCCATCAGATGCTGATAAGTGAACTACCCGATGAGCACAATCAATTCTGACTCCCCACTTGGCAAGAGTATCCATTCCCAGAATCACATCGATACCCTTGGTGTCTAGCACCCTCAAAGCAGTACTGAACGTTGCCCCCCTTATGTCTATACTGACTCGAGGGCTAACAATATGGGATCTCAACTCCCCTCCCGGTGAAGAAACTAGCAGATACTTCTTTAATGGGGTGGTAAAGAAACTATGCTGCTCAACATATGACTTGGTGATGAATGAATGAGTAGCACCAGTATCGAAAAGCACTGTAGCAGGATGGGAGTTGACCATGAACGTACCAATAACCATGTTAGGAGCCTCGGCCGCTGACTCGGCCGTCACGTGGTTCACTCTGCCCTGTGCTGGCGTCCTGGGCTGAGCTAGGCGCCCCTGCTGTCTCTCCTGCGGTGGAGCCGGTGAAAGGCGCTTCTGTGGACAACCTTTGGCATAATGACCTTTTTGTCCGCACTTGTAGCACTTGCGGTGGTGGTGAATGGCGCTACTTAGTTGACTTCCCTGTGAACTTAACATCTCATCTTGCATTATTTCTGCTGCCTGCTCTTTGGACTCCTTGTGACTGCGTGGCTGAATCACCTTCATAGTGATAGTCAACCCATCAACATAATCATGGAGAGCTCGATTCTCGACCTGTGTATCTCTAGAGCACTTAGGATCCTTTCTCTTCTGGATGGTCTGTAGCTCATCGACTGTTGGACCATCAGGGAAAAGGGAATCCTCTGCTAGCTGCTCTTGATGAGATCTCTTTCTCTTTGTACTGGAGAACAACCTCTGGTTCCTCCTAGTTGTAGCTTCATCTTCAGTTGCACGAACTTGACGACAAGGAACGCCATAAAATTGGCAACACGGGCAAGCCTTCTCACCATTCTTTGCGTGGTGTGTTGTTTGCGAGGACTGATCTTGTATCATCGTCGGCTGCTTCACAGAAACTGTTGCATGAACACTATCACCCATTGCACGGTCTCCAAGGCCTTTTTGTCCCGTTGACATCTGAGCTGGGATAAAAGGAAATACAGATTGGTAAGGTCAAGGAAAAGAGAAAAACTCCAGATAGGTGTTACATAAATCCGGGAACTAGAAACTAGAGCATAACTCTTCTGTTTCGTCTGAGAGATTTTCAACTTCTCTTGTACTAACTGTAGGACGGGGTGTCACATCCCTACCCCCTTACAGAAACCGACGTCCTCGTCGGTGAATCTCTGGATATCACTTCCTCTTCGCGCTATCCTTCTTCTCGACGAGCAAGAGAGGAGAAACTCAAGGCATGATAAGGTAGAGAGGATGGAGTGGACGGTTTTACCCCCAACGATCTAACTTGCTTTATTAATTAATTAACTTTAACTTAAAACTGATTTCCATTAAACAAATTTAACTACTAAACTATGCAATCAACCAAAAATCCAAATCAAACATTTGCATAATAACAAGCAGACAATTTTCACAACATAGCCGAGTTTAACACACGACTCGACTAACACAACGCGTCGTAGAGCGTGCTATCGTATTATTATAAAAGGGTCACCTAGCTGATACTCATGGTGGTCAGATGACTGATTCGGGCCAAAATCTACGGAAACTATTTTTCAGAGAGAGAAATCAAGGCAAGACGGGTAAGAGTCATAGAATTCAAGGGGTATAATAGTAAAATAGTTTCAGCAGACAAGGATTGGAGAGAAGAAGTCCTAAAACTCGACCAGTTCTATCTAGGCTTCGTCCTATAGTCGATACGACTCTGATACCACTCTGTAACACCCGGTTTATAAAAGAACATAAACCGAGCAATCATATACGTGCCAGGATCAAGTCACACGTATATACAACAGAATAAACAGTATATCATAGCACATATCACGTAAAGAGATATAATAAAGCGAATACGAATGTTATTTATTACATTAATGACAAAATGTCTGATAAAGCGGAAGCGAAGTACAAATACGATAAAAGAACTCTCCGAAGCTGAGCAAGGCGCCACAGGGACGTCGACTGGGAGACGAACGCCTAGAAGTCCTCGTAGTCCTGGTAGCGCTGAGTGAACTCCCTTGCGTCGGCAGGAACTGAGCAGCAGTAGCGTAGCCAAGAGGAAAAAGTAGAGAAGAGGCAAGAGTGAGTACACAACTTGTACTCAACAAGTATAACACAAACTATGAGGCTCTAAGGTTGGCTGACTCAACTGCATTAGCTTTTAAGTGTTGGCAAGATTTTATTAAAGCTACTTACTACGAGTTGATGTATTACCATTAACCCAGTTACATAGTAATTAGTCATATTTACTCATGATACTACTGAGAACCAAACCAACACCACCAAGGTAACCCCGAGAGGCACCCCCTCATCAGAAGGAGCTAACCCCACTAATCAAAAGGAGGATCTGGGCCGCTCATAACCGTGAGCACGGCTAGTATACCAGTTTTACACTCTGCAGAGGTTGCACATCTTTACCCACAAGTCGTGAGCTACGCCAGTTGTTCATCACACTTCCTTAGGTGAGATGACTAGCAAACTCACTACGAGGCCATTACAAAGGACACATTGGTAAGGTGTAACCGCTAAGGAATCAGGCTCCGCAACGATGGTAACCACCTCGAGGGGTACGCACACCAAGCCTCGTAGCCTGGCCACCATTGAAGCTCACCACCCCCCATGCCCCGTCGGTAAGTTACTCCCGAACCAAAATGGCCTAATTAGTAAGCCAAGACCGTCCCATTCCAGTCTTGTGGTAGCGCTGTTGTCCCAGGTTGTCGCTCTATGAACCGGTCCTTATGGAGAGTGGCCAACCAGGCAGTAAGCACCGTGCTGGCCCCCTAAACCATGTTTCTAACAAAACCAATTTTAATGAGAAGTGAGCCACTCAAGCCACACAGAGGGCCACTCTCAGAATTAAGTTGCATATACCATTAATCAAATTAATTAAAAAGGACCAAGCGTGTTATAGCGCGGTACCTAGCACAACTAACCAAAATGCAACCCAAGGAAGTATATAAAGGATAAATGTGGCTAGGAAATCCTTATAGGCATACAGTATTAAAATGCAGTATGAAAGTGTATTTAAAAGTGATAGGTTGTTCATGTTATACTTGCTTTCCTCGTACTGCTCCTGCTGCTGCTCAAACTGGTTAGAAGACGGCTGCTCCGGGTACGGGTACTGGGGCTCCTCCGGTAGCTCAACGTCTACTCACGAACACGTGGCCAAAAACAAGTCCAGCACAATACATACAAGCAAACAAAGGCAAACACTAAGAAATAGTACAACAATACATGAAAACATCGTACAAAACTAGGCTAGAACTACTCTACGCGTTACAACGATAGAGTGGACATAAAGAACGCCTAAAACGGAGCTAAAACGCATAATCTAGGCTAAAAACAAGTTCTAGGGGCTAATCTGCGAGAAAAACTAAGTTCCAGGGGGTTTTCTGCAAAAACCGAGGATCTAAACATAATTAAAGGATAAATCTAGGGTCTAACGTGCAAAAATTCAGGGGCTGGACTGCGGGTTCTAAAAGGGAAAAGTGCAGGGGTTTAAGTGATAAAAACTGGGCCTTCGTGTAATTACTTTTACACTGTCCTGGACGGCGGGTTTATTCTAGGAAAGCGCAAGGGTTCTTTTGCAAAAATGCAGGCGCTGACCGATATCTATCATGTTTGACTTGGGATGGATCTGTTTTGGGCCGTTCGATTACGATCGGGCGACTCAGGGCACGCGGCGCGCGGGCGGCGGCGCTGGGTCGCGCCGACGAGCACCTACGGCGGCAGGCGGCGGCGCTTGCGCCGGACTTCATCAAAACGGTGATGCCGGGCTCGCCTTCGAGCGGAATTTGGTCAGGGAGCGAGAGAGCGACACACTAAACCGATCTAGGGGCTTGGCGCAGGGCCACGGCACGGCGGAGGCCTGGTGTGGCGGCGAGGCGGGTCGGCCTATGCCGGTGAGCAAACGCGCGTGGTGCAGGGGAAAACTAAGGGGTAACTGGGCACGAGAGGGTTCGTTACCGTGGAGCGAAGACCGGAGATGCGTAAAGGACGGAGAGTGGTAGTGCAGGGGTGGATCCACGGCCGTGCGGCGGAACTCCGAGCTCAGCGGGAGGGCGGAGTGCGGTGGACGACCGTGTAGTGCTTCCCTGGTCGTCTGGCCCAGCGTGAACGGCGCGTGACTGCTCTGCAAGTCAAGAGGGCAGATCAGGGGGGTCCGATCCAAGCGGACGGCGCGGAGCACCGGCGACAACTCACCGTGGGGCGTCCGGGCAGAGCTCCAACGGCGGGGTGGCGTTGGGCTAGGGTTTGGGGAAAATTGGGGTGGGGATAGGGTTCAGGGAGGTGTGGGGCGCGTTAAAAAGGCGGCGGGGGTGATCCTCGGCGTGCGGGCTGCGGAAATCACGGCACGGTCGTTGCGCCCGTGGAATGACACTGCCCCTGATACGAAATCGGCGCGGGTCGCTCGGAGTCCGGGGTGCGCAGGCAAAGAAAGAGTGAGGGAGGGCTGCAGGTGGGTCCAGGCGCGAGCGCAGGTGGAGCGGGGCCGCGGGGCAGCGAGAGAGCAGTGGAGCAGAGAGTCCGGGCGGGGATTGCGGGCGGAGGTAGAGGAAGGTGCTGACTCATGGACCCGGTCAGACAGTGGCATAGTGAGAGCGCATGGCCGACCAGCGGGCCCGCCCTGTCAGTCGGGTGCGAGCGCGCGGTGCGCGTCGGGCTGGGGCGACGGCGAAGCGAGCTGGGCCGCGGCGCTGGACCGGGCTGAGGCGAGCGCGTTGCGCTGAGCGGAAAGGAGAGCCGACAAGTAGGGTCTGCCGGTCAGGGAAAGGGTGCGGGACGCTGGTGCGTGGGCCGCTGGGCATGCTGCTGCGGTCCGTGCGGGCGGAGGGAACGGGCCGAGGGGAGAGGAGCGCGTGCAGCGGGGCGCTGGGCTGCGGCGTGTAGGGGTGCTGGGCCGTGCGCGGGAGCAAGCCCATGCGGAAGAGAGCTGGGCGCGCGTGGGAGCGGGCCGAAGGGGAGAGGAGAAGGAGGGAGCGTGTTTGCGGGCTGAACCAAGGCGGGGTGAGGAAGTGGGCCGCCGGGAGAGAGAGGGAGCAGTTGGGCCCGCGTGGAAGTGGGTTGGGCCAGCTGGGCTGAGGGTTGGGTTTGGGTTTCTTTCCTTTTTCTTTTTCCTTTTCTTTTTCAAACTCACTCAAACTATCTATTTGAATTCAAATCAAATTTGAATTCAAACTCCTATGCACTCAAACAATTAAGAAATATGCACCAGCATGAATGCACACACATTTTAGCCCTAAAATAAATTTTAATTATTTTATGAAGCAAAAATAAATTATAAATGCAAGGCTAAGAAAATTAAATCCTAGAAAATTAAATAAAGCCAATTAAATTTATTATTAAATACTGAAATTTGAATTAGGGTGTTACAGTACAGATAGAGGGGCTCGCCGTCCGTAGGTGGTGTGAGAATGGGAGCTCGAGTGAGCGATGCCTTCAGCCTTTCGAGGGCTTCTTGAGCTTCGGGGGTCCATGTGAAGCGCTCGGTTTTCCTCAAGAGTCGATACAGGGGTAAGCCTTTCTCGTCGAGACGCGAGATAAAACGGCTAAGGGACGCTAGGCATCCCATGACCCTCTGTACCCCCTTTAAGTCTCGGATTGGTCCTATCCGAGTGATGGCCGAGACTTTGTCGGGGTTGGGCTCGATGCCCCGCTGGGAGACAATGAAGCCCAAGAGCATGCCTCGAGGCACCCCGAACACGCACTTCTCGGGGTTAAGTTTTACCCCTTTGGCTCGTAGGCAATCGAATGCGATCCTGAGATCGGCAACCAGGTCGTCCGCCTTCCTGGATTTTACAACGATATCATCGACATATGCCTCTACGCTCCGCCCAAGATGGTCTCCGAAAACGTGGAGCATACACCGTTGATAGGTAGATCTGGTGTTTCTGAGGCCAAAGGGCATCGTAACATAGCAGTACATGCCGAAAGGCATGATAAAAGAAGTCGCGAGCTGGTCGGACTCTTTCATCTTGATTTGGTGGTAACCGGAGTAAGCATCAAGAAAGGATAAGAGCTCACACCCCGCAGTGGAATCTACGATCTGATCAATCCGTGGCAAAGGAAAGGGAACCTTCGGACATGTCTTATTTAAACCAGTGTAATCTACACACATCCTCCAGTTTCCACTCTTTTTCTTTACTAATACTGGATTAGCTAGCCACTCGGGATGGAATACCTCTTTGATGAATCCGGCCGCCAGAAGTTTCTGCAACTCCTCGCCGATCGCCCGGCGCTTGAGCTCGTCGAAGCGTCTTAGGCGCTGCTTCACCGGCTTGGAGTTGGGTCAGACATCAAGAGAGTGCTCGGCGACCTCCCTCGGTATGCCAGGCATGTCCGAGGGGCTCCACGCAAAGATATCTGCATTGGCGCGGAGGAAATCGACGAGCACCACTTCCTATTTGTCGTCGAGGGTGGCGCTGATCTGCAACGCCTTGTCGTCGGAATGGCTCGGATCGAGGGGCACCTTCTTGATACCCTCGGCGAGTTCGAAGTTCCTGGCATGTCGGTGCGTGGAGTCCAAGGTCTCGCTCGCCATTTTGTCGAGGGTGGCTACGAGGGCCTCGTCCTCCGCTTGAGCTTCCGCGCGCTCAACGCACTCAACGTCGCACTCGTAGGCGTGCTCGAATGAAGAGCCGATGGTGCTGACGCCCTTTGGACCCGGCATTTTGAGCTTGAGGTAGGTGTAGTTGGGGACGGCCATAAACTTGGCGTAGCAGGGACGACCAAGGATTGCATGATAGGACCCTCGAAATCCCACCACCTCGAAAGTGAGTACCTCCTTGCGGAAGTTGGTTGCTGTGCCGAAGCACACAGGCAGATCGATCTGGCCGAGGGGTTGGACTCGCTTCCCCGGCGCGACGCCATGGAATGGCGACTTGCTGGGGCGAAGCTTGTCCAGTTCGATCCCCATGAGCTCCAAGGTGGGGGCGTACATGATGTTGAGGCTGCTGCCTCCATCCATGAGCACCTTGGAGAAGCGGGTGTTGCCGATGATGGGGTCGACAACGAGCGGATACAGTCCCGGATGCGGGATGTAGTCGGGGTGGTCCTCGCGGCCAAAGGCGATGGTATCCTTCGACCAGTCGAGGTAGGATGGCGTGGCTTTGATGACGGAAAAGACTTCGCGGCGCTCACGCTTGCGCTGCCGAGAGGTCATATTCGTCGTTGCTCCTCCAAAGATGAAGAAGGCGTTCTCCACTGGGGGGAACTCGTCATTTCCACCTTTGTCACCCGCATCCTTCTTCTTGTCTTCGTTGCGATGCGCGATGCGGTTGTAATACTTCTTGAGCATTTCGCACTGCTCGAGGGTATGATTGACCGGGCCCTTATGGTAAGGGCACGGCTTCTTGAGCATGTCGTCGAATTGGCCACCACCACCTCGAGGGGTGCCTCGAGGCCCTTTGCAGTCTGAGGCGGTGGGACCGGCTTCTTTCCCTTCCTCCCCTGCTTCTGTTTCTTGGCGGGGGCGTTGGGCTTGACGTTGCCACCCTCCGCGGGCGCATCGTCCTTGCGCTTGCTTGATTTGTCATCGAAGAGGGCACCAACAGCCTCCTCGCCGGTGGCGTAGTTGGTGGCAGCGTCGAACAACTCATTGGTGTTGACAGGTCGGCTTCTCGCAAGCTCATGCACCAGGTTCCGGCACGTCGTACCCTCGAGGAAGGCATTGATGACCTCGACGTGGGTGACGCTGGGGAGCTCGGTGCACTGCTTGGAGAAGCGTCGTACATAGTCACGCAGGGACTCGCGGGGCTTCTGGCGACACCCCTTGAGGTCCCAGGAGTTCCCAGGGCACACGTACGTGCCCTGGAAGTTGCCCACGAATATATGGACCAGGTCGGCCCAGTTGTGGATCTGATCCGCAGGCAGGTGCTTGAGCCACGTTCGTGTGGCGTCAGCGAGATGAAGAGGAAGGTTGCGGATGATGACCGCATCCTCCGTCGCACCGCCTAGCTGGCACGCTAGGCGGTAGTCGTTGAGCCAGACTGCAGGATCAGTCTCGCCCGAGTACTTGACGAGGGTGTTGGGTTGTCGAAAGCGCGGGGGAAAAGGTGCAGTTCGAATCTCCCGGCTGAATACCCGGGTGCCCGGAGGCTCCGGGGACTCACCCCTGTCGTGCTCGGGGTCGAAGTGTCCACCCCGCCGAGGGATGTACCTCCTGCCGTCGATGATGTTACGGGCGTCGCCGTCGCCAGCGTGCCCGCGAGTGTCACGAATTCGCTCCCTTACAGGAACTCTCCCGATGCACTCGTGCACCGAGGGTGCCCTCGCGCCGGGAGCTACGGCTGCCTTGCCCTTCCCTGCTGGGGGTGTGTGCACAGAAACCTCACGGTCCTGGTGCGCAGTCCCATCAGGCTGCTCCGGGGCCTTCGAGTGCATGCGAGACGCAGAACTCTCGGCTTGCTGCACGGCAGCTTGCTCGATGAGCTCCTGTGCCTCGCGGCACAGGTTGCGGCCCAAAGGTGTCGATGGCTCGGGCATGGCTTGAAGTAGGTAGGCCGCAGCGACGAGCTTTTCGCCAGCCGTCTTCAGTTCCGTAGATTTGTCGACGTTGTTGTCGGCCAGGATGTGCTCCCGGGCAACACGTCCCGCCGCCTGGGCATGTGCACCACGCGCGGTCCGCTGCTACTCGAGTGCGGCGCGCAGCTCCTGGGTTTGTTGACACTGCTCGTCGAGCTTGGCTTGAAGCTCTTTGAGCTGCGCCAGCTGAGCTTGTCACGCCACCGAGCTTGACGTGGAAGGGGCTGCAGGCGGGACCACCGGTTGGTTTGCCTGTGCGTCCGCCCCACCGTCCGCGTCGTTGCTCGGGGCGTTGTCGTTCTGCTCATCCGCAAGGTCCACCATGAAGCACTCCCGAGAAGGATCGAAATCCCCCTCGCTGGAGTCTTCGGAGCAGGTGAGGCAGTAAGCCGTCGCCAGCTGGAACGAGCGAAGAGCGTCGGGGTCACGAACCCCGGAGTAGTCCTCGGCCTTCTCGGCCGTGAAGTTATTCATGAAGAAGTTGACGTCGTCGGCGATCGAGGTCGCCGTCTCGGGGTAGGATTTCTCCAGAAGACGACGCGATGAGGCCGCGGATTGACAGAAGATGATGACCCGGCAGATCCTCTTGCTCGATGAAGTTAGCGCTGGTTGACAAGGCGTGGGCGGCAGCGTAGCGCATCTCGAAGGGGAAGGGCGACGCCGAAGTCGAACCCCCCCTGGGAGGCACTAGTGCCGCAACAGGTGACGATGCCGGGGTAGATAACGCCGAGGCACGTGATGACGAAGCGGCGGCCCCGTTGGCCGTGACGCTGAGCTGCGTCATGCCAGCCTCGCGAACATTGGCCCGAGCACCCGTTGCGCCGGGCTGGTGAAGTCGGGATGACGGGGTTGCGTCCGGGCGAGAGGAGCTGCATGAGGTAACCGTTGCCGGTTGTTCTGAACTCGAGACTCCCGAACGAGATCACGCGTCCTACTGGAAGCGGATCTGAAACACCCATGGAGTATGGGTTGGATCTGCCCGCCATCCCTAGAGATCAAATGGGAGAGAGAGAGAAAATGTCACGCAGCGGCTCCCCTACCTGGCGCGCCAACTGTCGATGTCCCGACCCGGGGGCCTGGATCCCAACTAGTAAATGTTGCGTGTTTCCTCGTCCCAGATGATGATGCAAGAGGCAACACAGTAACACACGGTTTATCCTGGTTCCGGCCGTGGGGCCGTACGTCCAGCAAAAGGGGTGTGCGAGGGCACTGTATTATCTTGCACCCGGAGCGCTTGTAGTAGGGCGTACAAGCAAGGCGAGAGAGGGAGGGAAGCTCCCAAGTCTCAGCTAGGAGTGGAGTCGGTTGAGATGAGTGCTCAGTAGTCCCTGCACGTCCTCTTGGAAGAGAGAAGCCAGAGAGCGAGCGACCAGTCCTAGATCAGGGAGATCAGCCAGCCCCTGCTAAAAGAAGCCCACCTTCTCCTTTTATAGTTGTAAGGAGGGGCGGTGTACATGAGTGGGAGCACGGAAGTCGTCGTTTCCCCTAAATTGCGGGGGTACAGTGGTCGGACACTGTAGGAAGTACACTGTGGGAAGGCGGTGTGCGTCGCAGTCATCCTAGATATCGTCCTTGGTCCTGTGAAGATTGCGGCGGTCGTCCTGCCAGCCCCCGCAAGCGGCGTAGTCATTGCCGGTGCATGGTACTTGGCGCGGTGGCATTTGGTGGCGTGCGACGGCCCCGGACCCCCTGGTCGGAGTGTGGGTGCGCATACCAGAAGGTCCGGGGGACGCGTGGAGGACCCGGACTCCTAAAGGGGGGAGGTCCGGGACTCCGTCCATGTGATCTGAGCGCCCCTCTTGGTCGGACACATGTTTGTTGCCGGACCCTTTCCCCAGTGGGAGGCGGGTCTGGATGGTCGGCGGGAGCAGTACCGAGCCTGCCTTGTCCCGCGTCGCAGGTCCCGAGGCGCTGCTACAGCGTCCGGGATGGCGGAGTGGTCACCAGAGTCAGCGGATGGGACCCCGGTCACATCTACTGTGGGAGTGGCGGCCTGACACCGCCCGTCCTCTGAGCCGTGGTGGAGTGGCTGGCTTTTAATGCCTTCGTACGGTGAGCAGTTGGGCGACGGGGCTGTTTGTCCCTTGCGCCGAGGGGTGGCCTCGAGCGAGGCGGAGATGAGTCACCTGCTCGAGGGTAGATCCGCCACCCTCGAGCGAGGCGGAGATTGGTCACCTGCTCGAGGGTAGATCCGCTAACCTCGAGCGAGGCGGAGATTGCCTAGCGGGCCTGGGAGGGACCCTCGAGCGAGACGGAGATCGTTCCGCGGGTTTGAGGGGGATGTGAATGGGCCGCACGCTGGGCTTCTTTGAGTCCTTTCCTTTCCTCTGAATGAAAAACAGGCCGTGGGCCTTCGTGGGTTTAGCTGTCTTATCAGGTGTTTGTGTTTTTAAAAGTGGTCTTAGTACCCCAATTAGGGTGTCCTTAATTGTGGTACCCGACACCTAATACCGATCCTATGAGCCGGTAACACAAATTGCCAATGAAATTGGCTTTCTTTGTGAGAGATGTGAGTCCCGGCTCTGATACCAATTGAAAGGAATCGGGTGCTCGTAGCCTAAGAGGGGGAGGGGGTGAATTAAGCAAAATAAAAATCTTAATCTCCAGCTCCAACTATTTGCACATAAATTAAACTAAAGCATACTATCTAAATGTGCAACTAGTATTCTTCTAGTGTGAAAACTCTCATCCCAAAAGGGCTATGCAACCTATAGCCAATCCTATCAAGGATATACTCTATGAAAAATAAAGGCAAACAAGATTGCAATAAGTAAATGCGGAAACTTAAAGAGGGATGAGAGAAAGCAAAATCTTGTGACACGAGGATTTATCCCGTGGTTCGGTTAGCCACAAAGGCACACCTACATCCACATTGTTGAAGCACTCACAAAGAGTATTGCTTCTCGGCAATCAAGTCTCTTCCGAGGACACCAAGCCCACGGTCACCTTGATCCCGGGTTCCACTAAGGAGCTTCTCCACCAAGGAAGGGGGTCTCCACGTCCCCCGCACAAAGCTTGTCGTTGCCGCTCCACACCAAGCCGGAGAGTCGAAGATGTGCCGGCGAGTCACCAAGACTCCAAGGATGGCCGGCTCACCGAGTACATGTGTTGGTTCACTCTAGAACCACAGCACAAGGCACACAACCTTGCTCACTCACTCACTCAAGAGCTAAACTAGTGCTAAACCTAAAGATGTGATCAATTCTCTCTTTGGTTGGCTTGGATATGTTCTTAGATGTGTGTGGGTCTTCTCTGAACTCCAGCAATCTTCAAATGACGGGGGAGAGCCGCTTATATAGGCCACCAACTCAGATAGCCGTTGAGTAGCCGTTATCGCTTTTTCTGCGTAGTGTCGGATAATCCGACGGTGCCTGCCCAAGGGCGTCGGATCATCCGACCCCACTGTGATTTCCCTCGTAGCCGTTGCAGTTTAAACCCTTGCTGACGTCATTCACCCGACGTATTTATCTGACGGTCTTCAAACATTATTTCGGATTATCCGGTCCTACTAACATATTTGAATTCCATCCCAACGGCACTTGATTATTTCTACTGACCATTACTCCGATGCTCAGACTCAAACACATCGGATCATCCGATCCCACAGCATGATTTCCAACTCGAGAAACATGCTCTCTGCAGAATCACCCGAGGTTTGCTCCGACCCTTCTTTGACTGTGTTGGATAATCCGGCTTCTTTTACATGTTTATCCAACCCGGGTAATTTGGATAATCCGACCCCACTGAATTTTGCATAACTCGTCTAATTCAGCGTTTCTTTGAGTTCTTTTTTCGTGTTTTGCTTTGCTAGGGCTTTTTACTCCATTCTAGGGACCTGATGAGATACACTTGACAAACACATTAGTCCCAATGATTACGTTGTCATATGATCACCAAAAACACTCGAAATGGCCTAGATGAGGCCATGTTCGTTACAGCTAGCTAAATCCTACTTGGAGGAAAAAGAGGATAGGAGAAAGAAAAAAACGGGCGCATATCTTACCACCGGCTGAAACCGGCGCTCAAACCTCTGCTTGTGGGCTGCGAGTGAGTCAGACGCCGGCGAGCAGCTCGCTGCAGGCGAAAAGCGGGCGTCTGGGCCGCGCAGGCAGCCAGCCGGACGGCTGCATTATTGACCTTGCCCTAAGTGTTGATTGACACGTACTCCCCTCTACGGCACCGGATCGGATCACGATCGAGCGGCGCTGTGGCATCCACCTGCGAGATATCGTTGGACGCAGACCGGCAGACGTACGGCCACAGGCAATAATAAGCTTCAGCTTGGTCCTGCGCTCGCTCCAATAGACCAAAGGAAATCCACTCTTCTACCATGCATAAAACCAAAGGAAAATGGAAGGAAGTTCATGGCCAGGATACCGGGCGGCAGCTGCCTGCCCACCCCTGCTGAGAGGCCGCCGGACGACGACGACGACCGGTCTGCGGGCTGCTGACACCAGACGTCGTCGTTGCACCACGTTGGAGGTCCTGCTGTGCTCTTTCGGTGAACTAATTAAGTCGAGTCATAGTTGTACCACATCTCAGAAATGAGCTGTTTCGCCAACTTAAATATCATATGATGTTTAATTAGAAAGCCTAGCGGTTACAGAGCATCGGCAGCATCTCAAGTTGGGTTTGAGTATACGTGAGAGCGAATATTTTAAAATTTAACGTCGTTGTACTTTCAATGATTCAATGATAGGCGACGTTCATCAATCTCGAGGATTTATCTGCTCAATCTTCGAAGATGGTTATAGAGAGCCTTTGGTACCGGGTAAAACAACCGGTACCTAAGCCTTCAAAATTCACGCAAAATATTCTTTTTGGTTGGGACTTGAACTCGTGACCTCTAGCCTCGCACGTTGCCCCTTTATCATCTCAGCTACACAGTTGTTCTGATCGAGAAGGAGATATTTTTCTTTTAAAATAACCAATGGATGAGCCTAAGGTACCGGTTGGTGGTACCACACGATACCTAAGGCTCGTCTATAGGTACTGGTTGGTGGTACCATCCGGTACTAATATAAAAGTTACCACCCGGTACCTATACCGGTTGGTGGTACCACCCGGTACTAATATAAAAATTGCCACCCGGTACCTATGGAGAGCCTTAGGTACCGGTTGATAATAACAACCGGTACCTAAGGCTCATTCATAAATTACATCCACCCCAAAAGTACCGGTATGGAGATGAACCGGTACCTATGGGTGGACCTAAGGCTTGTTTTCTAGTAATCAAAGGTAGACTTTATAATTGCAATGAGTAGCCACCATAAACTGTAGGTGAAATTGCATTTTTAAGGTTATGTGTTAAAAAAAATACACGATATTCATCTTCTTCACACCGTCATCCTACCTCTGATCCGTGGTGTCTTCCTCCACGAAGACGATCTATCTGTTAACCTTATTGCATTGGACTGTGAAGTGGACGCTGATCGACACATGAGCGCTGGTGGGCACGGACTGGCATAGTGGCATGTCAGTGACTACGTCACAGGTGCTTAATTTCAGAGTAGCAACTTCGGACCGCCCATGCTCCCTGCAGCCCACAATGCACCCGTCCCTGTACCCCCTTGTGCCATCAGCTATCACACCGGGTGATGTGAAAAGTGTATTTTTGAAATTAATTAGCACTTATTACGTGCAGTCATTAGTGTCCTAATTCCTGAAGACCAATGCAGTCTCCAATAGGCAGAGTCTCGTGATCGGAGGGAGGACAGACATTAATTAAACCACGACGCAAATGCTGGGCCGCGCCGCGCACCCGTCAATTACCGCAGCTTACCTCAGCTCTACCAACCAGAGGACACAGCCAATTCAAGGCAAGCATCTCTCTCTATATAAACGGGGAGATCTCTTGTGATGTGGAATGTCACAGCCAAACGCAGCACAGAGCCCCCAAGAACTAGCTCGATCTGTAAGCTTGCACGTAGTAGAGGCAGAGAGACAGAGATCGAGAGGGAGAGAGATGAGGGTGGCGGTGGTGGGCGGCGGCTTGAGCGGGCTGGCGGCGGCGCACGAGCTGGCCAGCAGCGGCGGCGGCGTGCGCGTGACCGTGTACGAGAAGGAGGGCCGCCTCGGCGGCCGCGGCAACAAGGCCGTGGCCGTCGACGACGGAGCCGGCGGCCGTGTCCTCGTCGACCTTGGCTGCATGGCCTTCAACACGGTGCGACCATGCATACGCTACGCGCTACTATACCGTGACATTAAAAAAAATGCAAACAGCTGACTTAATTTGCTGCTCCCTACCCTCTTCACGTATGCACACCACATTTTCTTGCCTTTTGACATCGCTATAAAGCCTTTGCGCAACAAAAATAATGTACATCAAGTGGTTCTTCAAGTTGTAATCACAGCATATATAGAAAGTAAAGAAAAAAACCAAAACAGACTCATGACGAGAAGTGCTTAATCTCCTGTAACAATTCTGTCGATCGAGCAACACTTTTTTTTTATTCCATCAAGCAACACTTTTTGCACTGCAATAGTAGTGTCAAACTGAAGAGAGAGTAACTGAGATGATCCGCTATAGCAGTCCATCACCGTGAACTGTACATTTGAGATGGATCCGCCACAAATGGTTCAACCTTGCGAACTATCAGTTTTAATGGCCACCACTGAAACCCTTAGTGTAGAGCTAGCGGAAAATACACATGTACCCAAAGGTTTTAGATGAGGTGAAGTGCGCACAAAGATGACACCAAAGGGTAAGGGAGAGAAGGAACGAGAGAACTGCTAAGAGATATACACACATCCACAGCATCCAAATTAAAAGAAATGTATAGCATTTGTGTAGTTTTGTGTGTCTTGCTACTCTTGTACTAGTTTTAACAAAACAGTTGATAATTGCAGATGACATGCCCAAACATGATGAAATGGTTTGAAGGGCTGGGGGTGGAGGTGGAGCCATCGGACATGTCATTCTCAGCAAGCATGCGGTCGGGCAAAGATGTAGGCTTTGAGTGGGGCAGCCGCAATGGTGTATCTGGTGTTCTGGCCCAGAAGAGCAACCTGCTTAGCCCCAGATTCTGGCTCGTGATCCGTGAGATACTCAAGTTCAAGAATCATGCTCTCAAGTGAGATAGCAGCCAACGCTGAATATATAATTGTGTCATGTATATGGTTGCTGAATGATTGATTGATTCGCTCCCTTCTTTTGATCTGAAGGTACCTGCAGGACCATGAAAGAAACCCTGACAGCAACGAGACTTTGGGGCAGTTCATTCAATCACACAGATATTCCCAGCTCTTCCAGGATGCTTACCTTGTATGCAACTAACTGACTTGCATATATACTCCCCTCTACATCTTCTTATCATCAGTTCAATTTTACCATTGTGGAAAAACTACATATCCGCTGCAGATTCCAATGTGTGCATGCATCTGGTCCTGTCCGCCAGATGGAGTATTGGGCTTCCCAGCTCTCCTTGTGCTCTCATTTTTCCGCGACAATCATCTTCTTGAGGTGCCTACATATAGATTCAGATGCTTATTTCTCTCCTTCTCCTTTAATTTCTGAATACTCATTGTGAATTGGAAAAGCTTATTAGTTTGATGACTGATATTATGATGCTAATTCATCCAATGGAATTATGCATTGCATTCAGTTGTTTGGTCGCCCCCAGTGGCTCACGGTCAAGGGTGGTTCAGGGTCCTACGTGAACAAGGTGCCGTAATTTTTCTTCAGTAAAAACTAGGAATAAGGAGGGTGCGTGCAGCATATGACCCTTTGTGTATGAGCAGGTCAGGGAAGAGTTGGAGAGCATGGGCTGTCAAGTAAAAACTGGCTGTGAAGTCAAATCTGTTTCAAGATTCAACGAAGGTATATCTATATCCAAGTAGATGTTTTCCGTGCTTCGTGAAAAATAGATGGACGGATGCATTGGTATATACAAAATAGTGTCGTAGAATCTTTTTTTCTTTGTTAACATCTAAGATACTTAAAGATGAAGTGACATAATCCTATTATGGTATAAAAATGAACCTGTAAAATATTGTAGCACTTTCGTTTGTATTTGATAATTATTATCCCGCCATAGGTTAACTAGGCTCAAAAAATTCGTCTCGCAAATTATAGACAAACTATGTAATTAGCTATTTTGTTTAGCTACATTTAATACTTCATGTATGTGTTCAAAGATTCGATGTGATGGAGAATTTTGTAAAGTTTTGAAATTTTGAAGGGAACTAAACAAGAGTTATGTATAGAAGCTCCTTAAAGATGAAGTGACATAATCCTATTATGATAAAATCCTACCTAACACTATGACATAACCCATAAATGAATGTGAGGCACCAATAAGGCCGTGTTTAAATCCTGTAAATGCAGAACGTAAAATTTTTGTAAATCGCTTGTATGGTATACCAAATGTAGTAAAAAAATAAATCACATTACAAAAATGGACTGTAAATCGCGAGACGAATCTAATGAGCCTAATTAGGACGTGATTAGACACTAAATTACTACAGTAATGCTATAGTAAACATGCTCTAATGATTATCTAATTAGGCTCATTAGATTCGTCTCGTAGTTTACAGATGAGATCTGTAATTAGTTTTGTAATTAGTCTATATTTAATACTTCAAATATTGAAGATTCCCTTACAAAAATATAAAAACGCAAAATGCAAACTGAACTAAACACACCCTAAATGGATGAGGACACAAGTTGCCATACCCCACCTGTATTGTTCTGTAGCACACTGTTGTCCTCTAGTACCTAGTACACTGTGTTCAACTGAGCAAGTTTTATAGATTTCGGCAGCTGCGGGCTGGGAACGGGCGTGGGTTGGTGGTGGGCCCCGCTGCTGCTCGCTGCTCAGCCTATCAGAGAGCGCGCAACGTGTTTTCACCTGTGTCAGTCGGCGTTTCAGTCCCTGGCCGCTCGATTCTCTCTTCTGCGCCACATCAGCTCTCCGTCCGCTCGTCGCCAGGCATAATACATGCTCTTTTTACCTGAAGGCAACAGATAACAGCAGCACTCACTAGCACATTAAAGACGAGTCCTTGGACCTGCAGCTTCACGTGTTATGGGATCCACCACGAGGTTTGGAGTAAAGGATCTCGTCAATGAAAGTACACACTTTTCCAGAAGTATGCCATTGAATGCTTCATGTACGTCACACTGAATTTGCTAGCGATACTACTTCAGAGCTACAGTACTAAGGATGTGTGTAGATTTGTAAATGTTGCTTCCATCAAAGAGCAGTGCATTTACATGATCGAGCTTTGCAACTTTGTTCTGATTATTGAGCGTATTATCGAACTAGATGTGAAAGCAATTGACCGAAGCAGAAGGTGTGAGAGTTGATCCAAACCTCAAAAGTGCCAACTGGGAAAATGGATTCTTGCAGCAGATGGGTTTAAATTGTATTAAGTTTTTACTAGTCTGAGGCAAATCTGAACGATGCTGCCTTTATTTGTGCCTTTACAGTTTTCTGATGATCCAATAAGAGCTATAGTAACCAGCACGTACTTGGTTCAGGAAGAAATATTTTTCGATTGCCCACTATAGTTACGACTTCCTTATTTTAAATTACCCTACTTTTTCACTCATGAGAAAAATGTTACTCTGCTGGAAACAGGTTACCGAGTTTCAGAGGTTGACGGTTCCGAGGAGATGTACGACAGGATCATATTTTGTCTTCACGCTCCTGATGCTCTTAAAGTACTAGGAACTGAAGCAACACATGATGAATTGAGGATTCTTGGAGCTTTCAAGTACATCAACAGGTAACGCTGCCATCTACTTAGTTATTCTATAATGATTAGATCTGATACAACATTATCCCATCTCTTGTATTTTCCTTTTCCGCAGTGACGTGTACTTCCACTGTGATGCAAGTTTGATGCCACATAATTCCTACGCATGGAGCTCCAGGAACTTCCTGGGGACAACAAGCAGTGACGCCTGTGTAACCTACTGGCTAAATATACTTCAGGTGCCTAAGTACCCTACCAACTTCATGTAGTAATATTACTTTGATATTTTTCATGTGCACGGATGATCAATGAATACACTTATTATCTTTATTTTATACCACATTCATGGAATGATTACGAATAACAGTGGAACCTTCTTCTTTTATATTTGCTAGAACATTGAATCTACCCGGCCTTTTCTTGTGACATTTAACCCTCCTCGTATTCCCAACCATGTATTGCTCAAATGGCATACGAGCCACCCAATTCCGTCCATGGCTGCTGCAAAGGCTACCCTTGAGCTCAATAACATCCAAGGAAAGAGGGGAATATGGTTCTGTGGCCCATATCAAGGTTTCAATTGTCTAACTGCAACCTGCCATTAACTAATTTCAATATAATTTGAAGTCTGAAATAAATGTCCCTTTTCATGAATAACAGGCTACAGATTCCATGAGGACGGTGTGAAGGTATTGACTGTGCACCTGCCCTCTTAAGTTCAATCACAAAGGCCAACTGTTACTCAAATAAATATTTATGGGAGTGCAATCTGTTTATGGTGATTTCATTCAGGCTGGGAAAGTAGCAGCTTCAGAATTGCTTCAAAGGAAATGTGACCTTTTGGTTAACCCAAAACCAATAGTCCCATCATGGACTGAGGCCGGTGCACGTCTTCTGGTAGCAAGAAATTTTGAACGATACATGACCATTGGTAACGTGAGGTGAGGCTTCTACGAATGGATATACTACACAATCTCTGGTAATGATTCTCACTTTATTAGTTTGTGCACAGCATATTGGAAGGAGGCACTACGTTTAGTTTTGGTAGAGCATGTGAAAGATGCCCGGTAAAATCTGTGATACTAGTACATGACCCGCAATTCTATTGGAAGGTTCCCTTCTCTCTTCTTATATTTCATCTGAAGATCTTTTATCCCTCTTTTAAAATTACATTCTACTTTCTTCACCTCGTCTCATATGAGATACATCTTTGTTGGGCCTTGCCTTTTCATTAGGTTGTAACAGAAGCAGATCTTGGTTTTGCATATGCCTACATCAATGGCTATATCTCATTTGTTGATAAGCGAGAAGGCCTTCTGAATCTTATACTGGTAACACACTGTGTTCTGGTCAATTGGTTTGTACATATATTTATAAAATACAATAAAGTTGATGCTATAGGAAAGAACGATGTTCAAGATGCCCATACCGTTCATGCAATTCATGTTTTCAATCTTTTGTAATATGTTCATATGCATATTCTCAAAAATTTAACAGAAGCAGTCTGAAATCTCATGTTTACATTAATGGAGAAAGTACATATAGATTGTTCAGTTATACAAGTCCACACAGCTACTATTCTTTTTTTTTTACTAAATCTATCAGCCATATTGATATACAGATTAGTTTGGCTAATAGAGGTGAACGCAAAAGGTTGAGCAGCAGTGCTAGCAAAAGGTACCTTAACTAATTCTAAAATAACATATGAATTGTTTAGTTTCATCAGAATGAAGGATGTTACATACATGAATGTGTTATTGCTAAACTGGTTCGAATATGCCTTGCAGTGGTTATATAAGGAAGAGCTCTTGGAATCCCTTTCATGGAATCACTGGGGTTGCATTTGCAAAATACTTTTTGCGTCATGCTTCAAGGAAGAATACTGTGTCAAAAGCTGCTAAAAATATCTCTAAGCACTATGATCTGGTAAGTTGACTTTGATTGTTTTTTTCATAAAAATAATACCACTAACTGCTCAAGTTTTTTCTATAACTACTTTTCATAATTAAACAAATCAAAGGCATACATATTTCTAATTTGTTCTCTCCATCGATATGCTACAAATCATTCGTTAATCTAAAAGAACTGACAAAGTACTAACAATTTTTTTTACAATCTGATATATATTTGTGTGCAGAGTAATGATTTCTTTGCTCTTTATCTGGATCCATCCATGACTTACTCTTCTGGTATCTTCAAGGTTTGGCAATCTTGTGATTTGATCTCTTATTTGTAAATTATGTAACTTATTTCTTGAACAAGTAAATTATGTAGTGTAGTGCTGTGAATAATAGTATACTCTTGAGATGGCTCTGTAACCTGGGTATTGGTTCTAATGGTAGGCGGAGGATGAGAGCTTAGAAGCAGCCCAGCTACGTAAACTTGACAGTCTAATTTATAAGGTAAATGGATCAATATGCATGGTGCTTTACGAACTCTTCCATCATAAATTTCTCCTGATATTGAGGTCGCCTCAATTTACGCATTACCTTACCAAAATGACCTAATGATGTCTTGATATTGCAATGAATTCATTTACCTGAAGGCTAAGGTGGAGTCTGGGCATCATGTTCTTGATATTGGTAGTGGTTGGGGCACTTTAGCGATACGCTTAGTGAAGAAAACTGGTTGCAAGTACACAGGAATTACCTTGTCTGAAGAGCAACTGAAATACTCCAAGAGAAAGGTCAAAGAAGAGGGATTAGAGGTCAGTGATGAGCCTTTCTAGTTAGTATTATGTCACAACCTTCAACTTAATTCAGCACCAAGAAAAGCCAAGATTGCAAATTGATCTACTGTATATGTAGGACCGCATAACTTTCCTCCTTTGTGATTACCGTCGAATACCAACTTGCCATAAGTTTGACAGGATTATAAGTTGGTGAGTACAGTACTACTGACAGATTAAAGGAGGATCAGGAAATTAATAGACGTGCTGTTGATCTGATGAATATGTTTTATTCCTTGTTGCTCATTTAGTGAGATGATTGAACACGTCGGGCATGAGTACATGGATGATTTCTTCAGCTGCTGTGAGTACCATTTGGCAGACCAAGGCCTATTTGTCCTCCAGGTGCACAATCACCAACATATATTAATATTATATCCATCGATTGCATGATTGCGAGTAACAAACAAGTCATCCGCTAACTAATTTTCATTTCAAAAAAACTTATATGCACAGTTCATCGCGATGCCAGAGGAATTGTACGACAAAATGAGGTTGCGGCCTGAGTTTATGAAGGAATATATCTTCCCAGGTGGCTGCCTACCTTCCCTAGCCAGGGTTGTGTCTGCCATGACTAATGCATCAAGGCTCTGGTACGTACTCAACTGCATTTCCTACCTATTTTTTAACAAGACCTCAATGATTTATTAGTTTTTTCTTGAGCAGCGTACAACACCTTGAGCAACTTGGGGACCATTACTACCCGACTCTGATGCACTGGAGGGACAATTTTGTGGCCAACAGAAAGTAAATACAAGCCCTCAATCTCTAGCAAATTAAGCTATGCATTATTGAAATTACTTAATTAGTAGTACACTGTAGTTTTATTCTCATGCAGAAATGTTTTATCCGTAGTACATGACTCAATTAGTAGTGTCCTCTTTCTAATCTTTTGCAGAAAAGTTTCTGCCCTGGGATTCGACGAAAAATTCATCCGTACCTGGGAGTACTATTTGTCATATTGTGCGGCTATGTTCAAATCGCGCACAACTTTGGACTACCAGGTATGCACATACTATCCCCACTATATAATCAACAATAATAACCTTCAGTTATGTTCTAACTGTTGGTCGACTGTTTTATGTGTGCCCCATGCAGATGGTGTTTTCTCGGCCCGGCAACGCCAAGTTGCCAAGCTATCTGACCATTGAGTAAATGGAAGACCATGCGCTTATGTATCCCGATATGTGTTGGATTAATCTTATTGTTTATGTGTTCTTGTGAGTTGTTGTCAGTCGTGTATGTGTGTGTGTGGGGGGGGGGGGGGGGGGGGGGAGACCGAGCAGGTCAGTAGGTGCATGTGTGAGTTAGTTTGAATAAAGAGGACATGATCTGCATGTTAGTGATTGCACGCAGGAAGTCCATCCAGGTGTGCACTTTGGCTTGGAGCTGTGGCCAAGTGAAGCGTGGTGTGAAGAGTGGTTATTTAAGTATTGTAATCAGCTTGCTTAAGTGTGTTGAAGAGAGGCACGGGTGTGCGGTGCCACAAATAAGTATGCAAGAATTATGAATGCACTTTAAACAGAGCCCATCCCTTTTCCTCTCTAAACAACAAGCAATCAGATCAACTAGCAACAGAAATTGCATTGTCTAAGAAAAAGATCTTTTTCAGACAGCTTTACCTTTTGGTCTTCTACCACCAGTGCACTTAGGTTAGCAATGGTGTGCTTGGTGCCATATGGAACTGTGGTCTCCCCAAGTGCTCACATCCTTCAACCAAACAGTCATGAGTGGAATCATCTTGCCCTTCATACCTAACTACAGTTTACACAGCAACAGCAATTAGAAATCAGAGAAAAGCACTTTGAGGATTTTCTATAGTGTCCCCGAGTTACTAGTATCAATTACAAAGATCCACACAGCTATAAACATTATCATTATGTTCTGACTGTTGTAGCAGTTAGTTCCAACATATGCAGCTACAATATATAGATGTAAGTTTTGGGAGCTGAAAATCAACGACTCTAGAGAAGACTCTAGTTCTGGTTCAGGGATATAAGAGAGAATTCGATTGTCAAAAGGAATAAAAAAATTGGGAACGTGGACTTTGTTCGTAACAGATGCACATTCAGTGCAGGTATATAAGAACCAAAATGCAGTGCAGAAGTGAACATATACACGACCAATAAGCTATAACCTATATACCGGATAAACAAACATATTGATGATGCAGGGGAACCAAAAGAAGTATGATCTGCATTCCAATTTCACCCCACCAATAATGCGTTGAACCAGAACCAGGAAGCCTGTATGCTGTGGTCGGGGGCTGGGGATCGGAGCGTGGGCCTTTGGCTGGATGCAGGGTTACCTGAGCTGGCTGGCTGGGGTCGGTGGAGCTGCGCTGCGGCCGACGCCGGCTGGACGGGGCGGGCGTCTTGCGGTTTGGGTCCGGCGGTGGCAACGCGGTCATGACAGTGATGGCGACCTGGACTGGTGTGGTGTGGAGGGGAGGGGAGGGGAGGGGAGAGCGCGTGGAGCGCCGCCTCAGCGCAGTGCAGCCGTGGCAGCGCCCCTTGATGGGCTGCGAATGACACCGCCATAGGCCGTGGCCCACCGCGGACCGCCTCATGTAGCTAAGCCAGTGGTCAATTTCGGCCCCGTTTGGGAGGCTGCTGCCGGCTACGGCTACGGCTCCGGCACTGTAGCGTGGCTGGCTCTACTTCGATGAACAGTGTGCGATGTGAGAAAAAGAGGAAAAGAAGTTGCTCGATGAATAGTGCTGATACAGTAATTAGTGCAGTGGAGCCGGAGCCGCTCAGAGCGCTCCCACAGGAGCCTTCTTTTCTGCAGTTCGCTTTAAATTTGTAGGACAGGCTTGAATTTTTTTTGATGGCCCATATGTTCCTCTTTTCTTCGTTGTAGCGCCAACAGGACAGTGTACGCAGTCTTCTTCTCACTACTAAAAAATAATTTGTAGCGACGCTCTTTTCTATTTTTTTTGGAGCGGGGCAAAATAGAACTCGTTGCTACAAATAGAGCAGGGTTACTATAGCATTTGATCCGCCCATGCAAATGAGGCGTCATTTTTAGAGACGGGTGAAGACGTCACCTGCCCTTGAAAAATTGAAAAGCAGTGGCGCAGATGGCAGTAGCACATGCACATGCCGGTACCTCTCTCTCTTCCTTATCTCTGCAAAGGCAGCAGCAGCACATGCACTGCATCCCCCCTCTGTTTCTTATCTCTTCGATCCTCTCCCCATCTCTTCCTCTCCCATGCACCACACCCCTCCTCCCTTGCCTCTTCGATTCTCTTCCCATCTCTTCCTTTTCCACGCACCACACACTTCTCCCCAGCCTCTGCAGCGCTACCACCTCCCCTCTCTTCCCCCTCGCTTATTGCGCGGGGCCATGGTCTACTACGATCCTAGACAAAGTTTCGAAATTATCTCCCTATTGTTCTTCGGATACACAATCTCCCTGACAGGATGTGTATTAGGAGTATAACGGAGAGGTGCTGCCGAAATTCTATCTCGGATCACAGTAGACCATGGAAACTAATCCAACTACGCATCCTCAGGTGGGATTAAGATCTATCTTCACCTAATAAACAGTATAGACATCATGCAGATGCAATTGATTTTTTATATTACTCGCTGATATGTTAGGGGATGGATGATCGTGAGTAAATGTACACGAGCTGGTCCTGTGGGGTTTTCTTGACCAATTAGTGGATTGCGAAGACCGATGCTTTCTTGGATCCAACATTTGCAAAGGCTAAAGGAGTGTGTGCCACTTGGTGTCCCTACAGCCGTTGTGCAAACATGCGCCAACAATCAAAGGAGGTCATGGGTAAACATCTTTGCAAGAATGGATTTACGGCAGACTATACCCGGTGGATCTACTATGGTGAAGCCGAGGTCATGAGACAATGCATCGAGGATTGTGATGCTGATGTCAGAGTAGGAGACATGTTAAATAGATATCATGAAGCACACTTCGATGAAGGGCGTAGGAAGGAGGAGCCTGATGGAGGACTTGGCCCGATCTTCCGAGAGGTAATGGTACGTTCGATTGGTGAATGACTCGACGTTGACGATCCGGCTTCAAATCAACACGATTCAAACCCTGTAACCGCTACACCATGGCTCCGTTGGTTATCAGTTAAGCACAACTTGATTGATCTCTCCAAGAAGGCTTCTTCCTGCAAGCGAATCGAAGAACACAAGCAAGAAAGGGTAAACACGCAATCTGAAATTGCATATGTGTATGAAGCAATGAACAAGATGGGGATCAAGTTCTGATCACAAAAGGACTAATCTCCACAGTGGTGAAGAACAAGAACGGGGGTCCCGATTCACAGCAAAAGGACTTGTCGTCACAGTTACAATGAAGAAGATAGTTTCTCAGTGGAAAACTTGATCTAAACAAAACCCAAGTCTAAAAAGCGGCGGCTACTGAGTTTATATCCTAAGGGACGTCCTAGGGTTGCTGGTGGAGGCCAAGGGGGCATCCACCACTTGGGCCAACAAGGTACACGGGCCAACAACCCAAAAGACGGTGGCGCAGCGCCCTGTCAGATTCTGGATGTCATATTGTTTCGATGATTCCTATTGACTCCGGATGAATTTTTACATGGGGCTGGATCCATTGGAAACCTTATCTCCTTATCTTTCCATGCATATGTGGAATGTCCAAAACAGAGTATGTATACAACATGGGCGACCGTTTTAGTGTTGGCTGCTCCTGAATTCCAAATCTGAATAGAAGTCGGAGTTGACGATGACTTGAAACTTGATGTAGGAAACGTCGTGGGCGTATCCACCATGGTGATGTCCTCATCATCCTCCCCTTCTTAAAAGAAAAGCCTTTCTTAGCGCCGATAGTACTCGAAGCTGATCCTGTAGGCTCCTTGATCCGAATCCACATGAGCTTTGTCAATACTATCCTGCAAAACATTAGTACTAACTGTTGATGACCATTATTTCCCATTTTGACCGTCAACTTCTCGAGAATAAAATGAGCTTCACACTGTGTTCCATACATATTTTGCTTATTTCTAACAAGTGCAACAAGTTTTTGATGAGTTATGGTTGCAGGAACTAATCTACCAAAAATCAAGAAAAATGGGCCAAATCCCAGGCCGACCGGCCTCCCCTAGGCCGGCCGGCCTGGCACCTCTACACACTATGCTATGTCTTTGATCCAGGAGTGAAGTGACATCCTCACATTGCCTCTAAACTATGGATTGCAAGTTGGTTTGATCAAATGGACCGAAAGGCCTAGCACATGGATTGAAAGGCCCACCTGCAGCACTTACCAAGATCTTTTGACCCGGAGCACCACTGTGGACTTCATGTTCCCTTGGATCAAGATGTCGGTGAAACGGGAGGCTGAGATGTACAAAACCCAGGCCGGCCGGCCTACCAACTGTCAGCATCAAACCGACGCAACCCTCCACCGCCATCTAGACAAGATCAGGAGCGTCCACGAGAAGGTCGGCGACAAATGGCAAGAATCCCAGGCCAGCCGGCCTAGGAGAGGTCGGCCGGCCCCACTTTGCAGCATTGAGTGCTCATCTTCGCGTGGAAGCTACGTCAACCGACCCTCTTGCTTACACCTGACGCCTCGGCCAATTACCGACCTATAGCTAGTATAAATAGGCCCCCCATCCTCACTTGTGAGATACACCAAATGAGTTCTCTCTTCTCACTTTTACTTTCTAGAGTAGGTTAGGTAGTCTGGGAGTTAGAGTCGAGTCGAGCTTGTCTCGGGATTCCGGAGTCGTCATCGGAAGTCGGTATAAGCTCTTGTATCTTTTTCTTTGATATTTATCAATATAAGTTATCTTCTTTATCTTTTTGTGTCAGCTTTACTTTCCGTATTTATTTATCTTTCTAAGTTATCTTGCTTGTGTGCGGAAGTAATTCCTCTAGCTTAGGCTTTGTACCTATCTTGTTTATCGGGATCTTACCTTACGGGTTTTCTCACCCGGACTAGAGTAACTCAAGTTAGTTCTCTAGAGAAATCCTAACACCGAGTACGGACGTGGTGTCTGAGCTCAGTGTTAGCTAGAAAGTGTGTTCCACCCCACGGAACCGTTGTGGTAAGCGGCAGGTGGTGACAGCCCTGTACGTCCCTCGTAGTCCACCACGTTCGGGTGTTTTCATAGCAGTAGTTGCGGGTTGCCGTTGGACTCCCCTCTCATTCCTTTCTGAAGTTCTTCCTCTTCCAGCCGCCGAAGTAAGCTCTAGGTTCCCGATAACTAGTTAGAAGCAAGGTTTAGTCTAGAGAGGTTAGCTCGATAGTTTAGAAGTGTTTTAGGAGTCTTTCTCGCTCGTTGTCCTCTCAGCTGCTTACCTCTCTAAGGATTATAGTCTCCTGTGTCAAAAGGTCATCGTTGGCTATTGTCTCATCCTATTATATCAGACTTACCCCCACTAAGTTAGTTGGTTGATATCTCTAGGAAAGTTTCTCATTCGATTCTTCGATACTCTTTAACCGTAGTGCTTCCCTGAGGAAATATACGATACCCTGGAATACTCTAAGGTGAAGTGATACAGCGGTGATTCTGTGCGCTTGAGGAATCCATGTTCTATTGAGCGTAAGAAACGCCAACAAGCATTTCTAGCGCCATTGCCGGGGAAACAATTGGCTAAAGATTTTGTTGAATAGTTTGATAAAATTTACTGATTTATCACCGCTAATTTTAGCGGGATTACCATTGCTCTCGTTATCTTTATGATTTCTGCAGAGCAGTGCAGGACCAGTTTCGATCTACCATATCACTTCAACTTAGTTCCAGAAAGAATTGGGTGAATTATTTGACGCATAGTCGTCCTATCAGAAGAAATTTTATAAGGATCAAGGTTTGACAACACCAGCTTCAATACCCATAGCTCAGAAGACACTCTGTCAATTCTCAGCCCCGTCCAATAGCCATATCCCTACTGGACTGAACAATGACCAAGGCACTGATGGCTTTGAGATAAAGACTGGGCTTGTCAACATGGTTCAAGCAAGTCCCTTCTGCAGAAAGGCATCAGAGGATGCCCACACTCATCTACAGAATTTTCTGGAAGTGAGCAGCATAATCAACCAAAAAGGCACTACGATGGATAATGTTCGTCTTAGACTGTTCCCATTCTCTTTGCTTGGGAAAGCAAAGACGTGGTTCTACACCTACAAGGACGCATTCGACACTTGGGATGTATGCTCCAATGCTTTTCTGGTCAAGTACTTTCTGGTGGGCAAGAGTAATGCCCTTCGGAACAGGATTTCCAGTTTTGAACAACTCCAGGACAAGACAGTCCCGGAAGCCTGGGAACGTCTTCAGGAATACATTGCCACATGCCCACACCACGGCATGGAAGAATGGCTTATCATTCAGAACTTCTTCCATGGCCTGAACCAGCGATCGCAAGATCACATGGATGCAGCAGCGGGAGGAGCATTCCTCTCCCTCGATATTGCAGGAGCTAGAACGCTCATCGACAAGGTTGCTTCCAACCAGAGTTGGAAGGGAGATAGGCAGCCGGCTCATGCAAAAGGAATGCATGAAATCGACAGTGTCGATATGCTGGTAGCCAGGATGGATCTTTTCATGAAAAAGCTGGAATCTCCACACCAGGAGGTTAACCAGACTATGGAGTCTCAGATGACATGTGAGAAATGTGGCAATGCTGGACACTCGGGCAAATCTTGCCCATTCACTCAAGAGGATGAGAACTTCATTGGGAACGATATTCCCAATGACTCAAACTTTCATCCTCAGTAAGGTTGGAATTCTAAGCCCGACCTCCCCTTCGGCTAATAGCAAGGTAACAATTTTAATAATAGTTTTCAGCTCTCGCTTAAAGACTTCATGTACGACTAAAAATAAATGAATGACAACATTAGTGAGAAATTTCTTGCTAATGATAAAATTCTTGAGTCTTTGGCTATGCAACTAGATGGGTTTAACTCTGTTATTAAATATCAGTTGAGTTTCAACAAATTGATAGAAACTAAAGTAACTCAACTGGCCTCATCCTGCCTTAACCATGACACGGGGAAGCTATTTGGGCAACCAGAAGTGACCCCGAAAGAAAGTGTCAATGCGGTAGCTGTGCTGGCAAGACAATCTGCACAGAAACCACATCTTTCGTAGGATGCAGGTACACCATCCTGCCCTAACTATGACACGGGGAAGTTATCCGGGCAACCAGAAGTGACCCCGAAAGAAAGTGTGAATGCGGTAGCTGTGCGGGCAAGACAATCCGCACAGAAACCACATCTTCCGCAGGATGCAGATACACGGTGGAAGACCGTAATCGCCAGGAATACCGATGCTGAAGACGGAGTGCTGGAGGAGGCCGAAGAATCCAACACCAATGCTACCCAGGAAGACCCCGTGGAACCTCCTAGAACTTCACGGGACTGTCACGATACAACTGCCTTATCGTTTCTAGAGCGGAGAAGGAGGCCGGTGGCCGACGAGCAATTCGGCAAGTTCGTCGAGGTAACTAAGCAGTTTTATGGCAACATACCACTTCTTGATACTATGCAGGTTCCCACGTACGCCAAGTATCTCAAGGATATCCTTGGCAATAAGAGGGTCCTGCCAACCACCGAGGTCGTGCAGCTTACGAATGAGTGTAGCGCAGCTATACTCAATCATCTCATGGAGAAGAAGAAACCAGGATGCCCCACCATCACATGTTCCATCGGAGCTCAACACTTTAAGCACGCCCTTTGTGATCTGCGAGCAAGCATCAGCGTCATGCCAAAGGTAATTTATGATAAACTTAACCATCATGCGCTTGCTCCTACTGCCATGTGTTTGCAGCTAGCAGACCAATCAATTCATCATCCCGCGGGGATCGCCGAGGATATTCCGATGAAAATACGAAATTTCTTTGTCCCTGTTGATTTTGTCATTCTCGACATGGAAATTGACACTGAGTTCTCTCTCATATTAGGGAGGCCATTCTTGAGCATGACAACCGCACACATTGATGCGGGAGTTGGAGTAATCCAACTCAACATCAATGGGCAGAAGGAGAGATTCGGTTTCAAATCGAAGGATGAAAGATGCTCACAGATCAAAAGTTTCAACCGAAAGGAATCCATGAAAGAGCTGGAGAAGTCATATTCCTCATCGAATTCGTGGAGAATCTTCGAACTCGAGAGGAAATTAAGGTGTATAACCAACGAAACACAAAGCGGAATATCCAACGTAAAAATTTTCTGGAATTTGGGAAGAAAGAGATCGAAGTAACTCTGCCTATGGCGGAAGAAAGTGTCGCCACCAATGTCTCCATTAGGTGACGACGACTGAACCCAAGGTATGGATAGTCTTGCTCAGGACGAGAAACTCGAGCCCTTGCCATGAGGTACGTTGTAGTTATCCATTCTTGCATTTACATATAGGATAGTTTATCTTCTTGCATAGTCTTTCCTTTCTCATCATGGCATATATAATTCTCGCAAATGCATTCTTTTCACTTTACATTTCATACAAAAAAAAATCGGCCACATGGCAGACCTACTGAGCTTCATTCAAGCTTGGGGGGGGGGGGCGATGTATCCAAGTAAGTCATCTGACCTATCCTTTCGTCTTGTGTCCTAAAAAAAATAATTAGTTTAATCATTCGAAAATTCAAAAAAAGAATGAAATAAAATAAAAACAAAATAAATAAATTAAAACACAAAAAATAATGTTTCATGCTTTGAATAAAATTCCCAGCTTTTATGTGTGGAAATTCGTGTAAGCTCTTATCATGGAAATGATGAATAGTTGCTCTGTCCATGCTTTGCAAGTGCCTTGCTTACAACTTTTTACTCTCTTAGTACTTGAACTAGTTGGCACATAGGTAGTTCCACTAAAATCTGGTTTGACTAGGAGCATGAGCTTGATTTCCAAGTCTAAATTGTTGTGAGATTTGAGATAGCCTGAATCGAAATAAAATTGCATGCTCTAGTAGGGAACCTCTTGGAATTTCTTTAAAATGAAACATGGTAAAGAATTCCCCTTTGGTTTACATGTCCTACCCAAAGCCATAACATTTTATCATATTAACCTATATAAGCTATCTTGAGTTATTTTGAGCTTTGTCGAATGGTGAGTCCTTTTGAGGAAGGTACTTGTCATCTACTGATCTTTCTCCTTTGCGTACCCATTGTTTTGCTAGCCTCAAAATGTCTGGCATATCAATTACCTACCCTGGGTATTGATATCCACCTTCGCCAGACAATTCCTCTCACAACAAAACCCAAAATCTCCACAGTGAACCTATCCATCTCGAATGGTCTATCCAAGCAATGCTCTCTTCCAATAACTCTATCCTCATGGAGTATGGGTCATCTTCTTAAAAAAAATGGAGCAGAAGCAATGTAAAAAAAAGACAGAGAGAGACAAGACCCATACCTCCACTCAAAAGAGTTGAAATAAGGGCTCAAATAAAAAGACCAAAAAATTCTCTAAGTGT
Organism: Panicum virgatum; assembly: GCF_016808335.1. NCBI lineage: Eukaryota > Viridiplantae > Streptophyta > Magnoliopsida > Poales > Poaceae > Panicum > Panicum virgatum. The sequence goes on along the minus strand of NC_053146.1, from coordinate 16,193,849 downwards.
GAGTCCATTTCCTTCCTCTCCCCTGAAAATTTTACCTTCCATAAGATCGGGATTTGATCAAGTACCAACCTCTTGCGAGCCACTCTTTGGCTCGGCAACACAGATAACCAAGGTATGCTACTCTTCCTACCTAAAACTCTACATATCAGCCTTAGAGTAAGAAGAAGATGGCCAAATTGTCCGACCATTGTGAGGATCATACACCTTGATCGACTTGAGAGTACCATCAGGGAATATTAAACCACTTTTGAAAAACTTACAAAACTCCGAGATAGGAACCTGAACAGGAGGCAGGAAATATTCCGGTGAAGGTTGTTCAATCTCTCAACCACCCAAGACGAGGGATGAAATGCGAGTAAGCCCCATCTCCAGAAACCAAGGTATGAACCAACTTATTCAAAGTACGTATGGGTTAGAGTATTATGTTGTGCATAAGGTTTCTGTAGGGTATGAGCATTGATGCAACTCCTGATCCACCGAGCCTCTGCCTTAGCTTTGCTCGAGGACGAGCAAAAGTTTAATCTTGGGGGGGTGTTGACGGCCATTATTTCCCATTAATGATCTTCACACTATGTTCCATACATATTTTGCTTATTTCTAACAAGTGCAACAAGTTTTGGATGAGTTATAGTTGCAGGAACTAATCTACCAAAAATCAGGAAAAATGGGCCAAATCCCAGGCTGACCGGCCTCCCCTAGGCCGGCCGGCCTGGCACCTCTACACACTGTGCTATGTCTTTGATCCAGGAGTGAAGTGACATCATCACATTACCTCTAAACCGTGGATTGCAAGTTGGTTTGATCAAATGGACCGAAAGGCCTAGCACATGGATTGAAAGGCCCACCTGCAACACTTACCGAGATCTTTTGGCCCAGAGCACCATTATGGACTTCATCCACCCTTGGATCAAGATGTCGGTGAAATGGAAGGCCGAGATGTGCCAAACCCAGGCCGGCCAACCTAGGAGAGGCCGGCCGGCCTACCAACTGTCAGCTTCAAACCGACGCAACCCTCCACCGCCATCTAGACAAGATCAGGAGCGCCCACGAGAAGGTCGGCGACAAATGGCAAGAATCCTAGGCCGGTAGGCCAGCCTAGGAGAGGCCGGCTGGCCCCACTTTGCAGCGTTGAGTGCTCATCTTCGCGTGGAAGCTACGTCAACCGACTCTCTTGCTTACACCTGATGCCTCGGCCAAATACCGACCTCTAGTTAGTATAAATAGGCCCACCATCCTCACTTGTGAGATACACCAAATGAGTTCTCTCTTCTCACTTTTACTTTCTAGAGTAGGTTAGGTAGTCTGGGAGTTAGAGTCGAGTCAAGCTTATCTCGGGATTCTGGAGTCGTCATCGGAAGTCGGTATAAGCTCCTGTATCTTTTCCTTTGACATTTATCAATATAAGTTATCTTTTTTATCTTTTTGTGTCAGCTTTACTTTCCGCATTTATTTATCTTTCCAAGTTATCTTGCTTGTGTGCGGAAGTAATTCCTCTAGCTTAGGCTTTGTACCTATTTTGTTTATCGGGATCTTACCTTTCGGGTTTTCTCGCCCGGACTAGAGTAACTCAAGTTAGTTCTCTAGGTTGAGGGAGATTTCTCTTGAACGCGTCAAGAGAAATCCTAACACTGAGTACGGACGTGGTGTCTGAACTCAGTGTTAGCTAGAAAGTGTGTTCCGCCCCACGGAACCGTTGTGGTAGGTGGCAGGTGGTGACAGCCCTGTCCGTCTCTCGTAGTCCACCACGTTCGGGTGTTTTTATAGCAGTAATTGCAGGTAGCCGTTGGACTCCCCTCTCATTCCTTTCTGAAGTCCTTCCTCTTCCAGCCACCGAATTAAGCTCTAGGTTCCCGATAACTAGTTAGAAGCAAAGTTTAGTCTAAAGAGGTTAGCTCGATAGTTTAGAAGTGTTTTAGGAGTCTTTCTCGCTCGTTGTCCTCCCAGCTGCTTACATCTTTTTGGATTAGAGTCTCTGTGTCAGAAGTTCATTGTTGGCCATTATCTCATCCTATCATATCAGGCTTACCCCCACTAAGTTAGTCGGTTGATATCTCTAGTAAAGTTTTTCATTCGATTCTTCGATACTCTTTAACCATAGTGCTTCCCTGAGGAAATATACGATACCCTAGAATACTCCAAGCTGAAGTGCTACAACGGTGATTCTATGCGCTTGCGGAATCCATATTCTATTGAACGTAAGAAATGCCAACACTAAACAAAAGGCAACATAGGAATAGATGGCGTATGAATATCAATAGTATCGGATCCACTTAGTTGATTATAGTCTTGAACAACAAAAGGAGAATTCAGATTTGCACAAATGTAAATCCGATGTATCAAATATTGTCCTTTGTTGTTATATTTGCCAATAACATGATATGTATGTCTAGACAACCATGGAAAATCAGCACACATAAAAAGTTTCTCTTTTAAATTATTTAGATTACACAAAACATCAAATTCAATGTAACCAAAGGTATGTAAAGAAGACAACAATTTCATCTCATCTGTACCACTAGCAACATGAATCACATTTGTAAATTCAGCAGAAGCGTGTGGTTCAGTGCTCTGATGTTCATGATCAGGTAAGTCATCTTTATATAATAAGGAATATGAAGCAAATTATCTTGTGACAAAGGTAAATCAAGAGTTGGTTCCACTAATAGTTGCTCTGTCATAGCATGATTGGTGGAAAAATTCAGCACATCAAGAGAATTCTCACCTTCCATGAGTGTTGCAACAGTAGTAATAGGTGCATTATGAAGTGATGGTTCTGAACTTGCACATGAGGATGTGAGCTCCTCATTTTCTTCCATGTCATTCTTGTCCTCTTGCTTTTGATCAGCATCCAGCAAAAGGTTAGGCGTAGCAAGAGAAACAACAATGGACTGATCCTCTATGTTTTGCACCTCATCATATGAATTCAAAGAAGGAGATGGATTAACAAAGGTTTCACACATGTGAAGTTTCATATCTATTCAAGTTTGGGGTTTATCTGAAGAACTTAAAGAATCCCACCAAACTAAAGCTGAGTGTCGCAAAACACTAGCTGCATTTTTTACCTTCTTCCTTGGACACATGCAACAAGTTGCAAATATGTTATCTATAGCAATTTCCCACTCCAAGTACGCATCAGCACCCACACCATCATATGTTGGTGGATATTAAGAACCTGTCATTGTTAGAAGACAGCAAAAGACAACACAAAAGTATTATCCCTATCAACTAGCAATTACTGGGTGGTGGTGAAAGTGAAATGCAATATCTCAAGCGGCTTACCACCGTCTTGCAAGTGTGCTTACCAAAGCCTAGCAGGTGGCATAATCAGTTGTCAAGCTTGGATGTAATAGTTGCAAGGTGAACCTATGCTGACAGAAGTAATATGTGGAGTTTTGGGAAGACATAATATGGTAGCAAGGAATATCAATATTTCAATTCAGAATTGCAAGACAGAAAATTAGTCCCAAGCTAGTCTATGTTAGAGCATCTCCAGCAGTTTGCCAAATCGAATTGCCATCTTTGATTTTTGACAAAAATGTTAAAAATACTCCTCCAACAGTTTGGCAAAAGACTTGGCAATTTTTGGCAACTTGGGAAAAACCAGCCTCCAGCGCGCAAATATACGCGCGCGGCACGCGGTTGGCATCGTGGTTTCTAGTCAGGTGAGAGGGTGAAAAAAGAAATAAATAACAGAGAAGGGTTTCTGATTTAAGTTTTCAAGAGGTGGAAGGGCATAAATATAATTTTATTTCTCTCTCAGGATTCCTGATGTAAGTTAGATCTGGGTTTGGAAAGTGAATTATGCCAAACTGTTGGAGATAAGCTCTTTTTTTACTTGGTATATTTTTTTAGAAGTTGGCAAAACGTAAGATATGCCAAGTAAAATATGTCAAACTGCTAGAGATGCTCTTACCGGCCTAAACTCGTCTCAGACTTAGTTCAAGCAAGCAATGGATACAACTTTGGAAGGGACTCAAAGGATGCAAGCACTTCTAATTTTTCTTCTTCATATTTTCTTTTCTTTTTTTACTATTCTTTGCTGGTGCGGCTTTTATTTCTTTCTCACTTTTTATGCACCTGTTGCCTTTTTCTATTGATACTCTTTCTTTTGCAATCACAAAGTGCCTCAGGAAAAGGATGTAAAAAAGAAGGAACAAAAATATCACGGATACTAATAGGAAAAATCTCTTCCTTTCCTTTTCTGATGTGGCCAGATTTAAATAACAAAGGAACACGGCCACAAAATAATTTGATCTAAGCAATTATGTTGCGCACCAAAATATAATGGGAAAAAAAGATTGACCGCTGATACGGCTACCAAAAAATCAATTTGCAGTCTCGCTGCTTTTTTTTTCTCTTTTCTTCACCTTGCGCTGAACACCTTGAACTAACAAAACTAGAACCAAGAACACTAGACACGGCTAACACAAGCACACGGCGAGAGACCAATACTCGGAAATGCAAACCAAACCGAAAAATTGTGGGGCACAAACGGGTTATACAACAGCGGAAACAAATTTTTTAGGGCTTTTTGTGGACTATGGGTGATGAATAAAAATGAATCTAAAGGGGGGAAAACACGATAATACCTCATGGACAACTTGGAATCCTGATACCACTTGATGGGGGACTTGACCCGATCTTTCGAGAGGTAATGGTACATTCGATTGGTGGAGAACTGAACGTTGACGACCCGGCTTCAAATCAACACGATTCAAACCCTGCAACCGCTAAACCACTGCTCCACTGGTTATCAACTAAGCACAACTTGATTGACCTCGCCAAGAAGGCTTTTTCCTGCAAGCGAATCAAAGAACACAAGCAAAAAAGGGTAAACACGCAATCTGAAATTGCATATGTGTATGAAGCAATGAACAAGATGGGGTTCAAGCTCTGATCACAAAAGGACAACTCGCCATAGTGGTGAAGAACAAGAACGGGGGCCCTGATTCACAGCAAAAGAACTTGTCGTCACAGTTACAATGAAGAAGATAGTTTCTCGGTGGAAAACTTGATCTAAACAAAACCCAAGTCTAAAAGGCGGCGGCTACTGAGTTTATATCCTAAGGGACGTCCTAGGGTTACTGGTGGAGGCCAAGGGGGTGTCCACCACTTGGGCCAACAAGGTACACGGGCCAACAGCCCAAAAGACGGCGGCGCATCGCCCTGACAAATTCTGGACGTCATATTGTTTCGATGATTCCCGTTGACTCCGGATGATTTTTTGCATGGGGCCAGATCCATTGGAAATCTTATCTCCTTAGCTTTCCATGCATTTGTAGAACATCCAAAACGGATTACGTATGCAACCTGGGCCACTGTTTTAGTGTTGGCTGCTCCTGAATTCCGAATCTGAATAGAAGTCGGAGTTGACGATGACTTGAAACTTGATGTAGGAAACATCGTGGGCATATCCACCACGGTGATATCCTCATCAAAGCTAGAGGCAACCGCAAAAGTATGTTATCACATGTTGGAGGTGCGCAACAACCCCTTCACGGGCATACTAAGATTTCTCAATTGCATGCCATTGCGTGCCTAATGGTCGTAAAGTCTCAGTTTACTCTAAGTTGAGATGCCATCAATGTTATGATGACAGTTTTTGACAGCCTACTTTCGGAAGTTCACATTTTGCCGAAGAGCATGTATGAGACACAGAAACTGCTTCGTGCACTTGTAGCAAGTATTATAGGTGGTGGGAAGCTGGCTGAGAGTCTACGTGGACAAAGAGAGAGAAAGGGGTGGGCGTCTTGCTACACGCCCTCTCAAGCCGGCTGGGAGCTTCTCCGTGGGTTGTGATTGGGTGAGCCAGCGGGACCCACAACCTTTATGGCATGCATTCAACCAGTAGCCGGCGCAGCTATAAGCCTTGCTCTTAAGGTACCATATGAGCAGATACATGCTTGTCCGAAGAGGTGCATTTTATTTAGGAAAGAACAAGCAGAAGTAAAGTATTGTGCAAAGTGTGCATCCTCTAGTTTCCTAGAGGTAGATTCTGGTGATGGTCAGAAGAGGCAGATCTTGATCCCCGTGAAAATCCTATGGTACCATCAAGAGGATCCAACGACTTTTCATGACCGAGAAATCCGCGAAACAAATGACATGGCACAAAAAGGGAACTTGATACAATCATGACAAGCTTGTACATCCATCCGATGCGAAGCATGGACCCATTTTGATGGGATTCATTGTGACAAAGCTGTTGAAGCTCGTAATGTATGTGTTGCATTGTTAACAGATGGGTCCAATCCTTATGGAATGGCGGCTGCCCCCATACACTTGTTGGCCCGTATCCGTCATCCTAACAACCACAAAGGACGTAGGGTATTACGCAACTCGCGGCCCGAACCTATCTAAATCTTTGTGTTCCTTGCACCATCTAGTTTCAGAGCAGTCGATCCCTACCTACAAACCTTACTGCTAAGGGTATCCCTGAGCAGGCTTGGCGGTAAACACCGACAGCTGGCGCGCCAGGTAGGGGATTCGGCGAGTTCATCGGCGAATTCGATGGCCGGATCAAGCAACGCCAACAACATGCCCGAGGGCACAACCCTTGTTTTCGGTTCCTGGGCATGCAAAGCTGACGGATCGGGCGGCTTCTCCAGCCACCTTGTCACGCCCAACTCGCCTGAACCAAAAATTACACTCCAACCCGCCGACATTTGCAAAACTGTAGATCTCGACGGGAAAAGAGCTCTACCCGAGCTCGATTCGGACAACACAGAAAACGTGTCAACTCCAACTCGAACCATCGGGTCAGTCGAGTTCGACACAAACTCTGATTCCGAAAAACATCACTTTCCCAAAACCCTCAGAAAATACGTGACTAATCTCAAGTCAATCAAACGCCCCAAGATCAACAACTCAGAACTACTCGATGGGGTAGATCGAGTCTCGCGATCAATAAAGGGATGCATCAAACTTGTAGAATCAACTCTCAGCTCATCCAAGTCTCAGCAGAACCCAGAAGTATTGAACCCACCACAGGAATGGGCGGGCGACGTACTCTCAGGGATCAATCGAGTAGATTCCAAGCTCACCGACAGCAATAAGATAGCTGAAGGTACTCTGCAGAATACGAAGTAGAAACTGGGAGGAGGAATCTGCGGGGGATCTGGAAAGACAAACCCCCGCCTTGTTCGGATGGGACCGTCTTCCTCCAGGATACCTCAGAACCCTTCACCGAAACCTGCTCACGTTCGGACTCCTGAATCAGCCAAGTCCTCGTTTGATCAAGATTTTGATCAATTCATAAACAGCCTCCTCCCAGTTGTGGAGACGTATCTTTCAAAACTTTCGGGTACTTTACGAAGCCTTCCCGCCAAAGTGAGCGGTTCGTCTTCATTCCCTTCCGGGATCTCCACAATTTCTGCCACTTCATGAGCGGCATCCCTCACTTGCCTCAGCTCTACGAGCTCTTGTTGCATCGAGTCCCGGGATTCTGACAAGGTCTTAAGCTGTTGAAGAACTATCACTGCTTCCCGGTCAAAATCTTCCTTGATCCTCTTGAGCTTTTCAATTTCATCTGTGTTTCGGTACATAAGAACCTTTAGATCTAGTACCAAGCTTTCCTCAATCTTTAAATATTTTGCTCAAGCTGTGTACTCGATTAAAAGAAAAGCTTATAAACACCAAGCAGACCAATCTAGTCGACTGCATCATGTATGCTAAAGACTAATCTTTCTTGGCTTTGGAAAGTTTCTTAAGCTTCTCCTGAAGGGCAGCCTTCTCGGACGAGAGCGTTTTACCCGCTCCTTCAGAGCATTCACCTCTGTATCATCCTGGGGTATACTACCCTCCTGCTCCAGTACCTCCTGCCAAAAAAGATCAGTATACACTACTCGATCTGTATCCAAGTACTCATATTTGACTACTTACCCCCAGCAGCTTGAACGCAAACTTCAATTTCTCTTGCGGCAAGACACTTCCCGATGAGACCTAGGAAATACTCGCCTGCACCACAGAACTCGCCCTTCTCGGCGTATCCTCAATCACCCCTACAGTATTCCCTGGATTCTGGGAATCTAGAGGGAAAAGCGCTACTTAATCAATTTAAGAGCAAAGAAAAAGTACTTTTTCCAGTACAAGCTTTTTATGTTTACCTGTAGGGCTTTCCTCAGGCAGCTTCGCATCGCCTCCCTCAGGAAGCTTCTCGCCATCCTTCTCCTCTAGAAGCTTGTCACTTCCATCACCCTCTGGGAGCCTTTCTTCACTCCTCTCAGTATCAGGTAGCGGAGAATCCCTAAGCATGGAATCCACCATTACTTCCGCTTCGCGAGCACTCGTCTCAGGAGTACTCGGGGGCTTCTCCACTGCCGATTTGGGGACTGAGTCGTCCTCAGTATCCCCTTTTGACTCCAGAAGCGCATCTCTGTCAAGACAAAGCAGTTGAAAAATACTCGATACACAGACAAAATCCTATAATTACAAGTTTCAAGGAACTTACATAGGAGCCCTTTTTAAGGCAAGCGCCTTGACGCCAAGTTTTCGGGTAGGCCTCGTAATGACGGCCTGTTTACCTACATCTCCGGAAAAATCTACATTGGAACTACTCGCCGGTAGAGTAGTCCCAGTCCCCTTTGATGGGTCCATTGTGGTGGAAGGGACGGTTTGTCCCACCACAGCATCATCCCCAAACACTAAAGTCCGTGGCACCTTAGCCGCCAGACTTAAAAAAGCAAAAACTCAAATTAAAACCAGCAAATCGAAGACAAAAGTACTCGATTGCAACCAACTAGCTACTTACATGTCGCTAGTAGTTTGTGAGCTGTAGCGCTTCCTCACCACTGACCGCACACCTTTCGGATGCCCGGTCTGGGTATCTGCGCTTGGAGTGGGGCTTAGCTCCCTATCACTCCGCCGCTTCCACATCTGCACAACCATGGAGCACATGGAAAAGTAGAAAGGTCGAATAAGTGCCTGGCAGTGGAGGACTTGCAGAATGACACTAAGGTAAAGTACTCGATCACTACGTATCGACTACTCTTATCATGTACCTGCCTCGGAGGACTTGCAGCAGAAAAAGTATCAGGAACAACGGGAATTTTCTTTACATCCCTTAGCAGTCGTTATACTCAAGTAAATACTTCCTCATCCGAGATCTCTTCCTTCGAGTACCTTGATGAGTCAGTTGTTCCCTGATACTGGAAACCAAGCGTTTCCCGAGCCTGCAATGGCTAGATCCTTCTTTTCATCCAGTCGAACATGATTGCTTCTCCAGTCACATTCTTTTGCCTAAGATCGGCAATCCGTGCGAGTAGCTCAGGAAGTTGACTCTCGTCGACTGGTTTCTTGTTCCACTCAGGCCACTGAATCGGAGGACCGGGAGTAATCATTGGAAAGCTCTCCCACTAGTTCTCGATATAGAACCACTTGGGTTTCCAGTCGATTACTTTACTACTAAGACTATAAGGGATATAAACTCTATCCTTTCTCTATCTAAGCTGAAGACCCGCACCTCCTACTACATCTAAAACGTAGGAATCTGGATGCGGTTTAAGGTAGAAAAGAAATAGAAAGAGCTCAAAATGGGGCTCGATGCCCAGAAAAGCTTCGCACAAATGCACGAAGATGGAAATGTGAATAAAGAAATTGGGAGTCAAGTGATGAAGCTGGATCATGTAGTAGCGCAGGAGCCCAGAAAAGAAAAACGAACAAGGAAACCCCAATCCTCGCTCCAGATAATAAGTAAAAGCAACAATTTCACCCGTATTCTCATACAGACGATCCTCACCCAAGGCAGGACGCCATTAGATGATGGATTTCTTTGGCAGAAGACTAGCAGAAACTAAGGATCCAAGGTCGGATTTAGAGCACTTACTTGCCATCCATCCCTTCTCATGAGTTGGCTCTACAGCCGCACCCTTTCCTTTGCTCGATTTCTTCGGTGCCATTCGGAAATCAACAGAGCGCTTCACGCGCATACACTGATGGAAACCCTAAAGTGAGGATGGGAGGCAAGAAAGGGCAAGAACTTTAGATCTAGGGGCTTGAGGGCAAGAACAGATCTAAGCAGTAAAAGTGAATGGCGGCCGGTGGGGTAAAACCGTTACCGTTTCATTTTATAATAGCGGTGGCAACATGGTAAAAACACTCAACAGTCCAACAGTCTGTTGCCAATCACGCAAAACACGGGATTTTCTGAGACATTTCTTTTTGCTAAGATTACATTTTGGAAAAAGAAAACACTCACTTCCCTTGTCAACTACCCGACTATACTTCTTTAACTAGGATTACATTTCAGAACAAGGAAAAGTACTCAACATAGTACAATTACTCGAAATTATAACTCGAGTACTTTATTAAGCTTTACAAATGACTTGGACCTGCATGCATAGTGCCTGGATCTCTTGGAGCTTCTAGTCGACGCCTGCTGCAGCTAGATCAGCCAGAGGCCATAACAAAGTACAAACTTGTTATTCCCATTAAGGGAATAATGATACTCGTATTTTGGGAGAAAAGTTTCAAGAGTTTGGAGGCAGATTATAGTAATCGCCTCGCAAGATCTCTTGTAGCATCTTGCGGAGAAATTTCTCCTTCTCCCTGAATACGTTGTGACAAGATTAAGTCTCCTTACCGGAGATGTCAGTTCTTGGGCACCCAGAAACAGGCAATCCCAAGGATGTGGCACAACAAGACTCAACCAGTCCACAGAGAACCTACCTCATTGGAATATGCAAGGACATGATGTCCAAAATGGATCCAATGAGAGCATGGGAGTGGCAGGATGAGGTAGCAGGGACTTCTCTTGTCACTCGCATGTTCTCTTCTAGCATCTTTTGTTGGAAAGGACTACATAAATCTCAGGAGGGCGGGAGCAAGAACACCAAAAGCAAGCCATAGCTTTTGAACCATGGTGCTTCTGGCAACAGCCTCTCATCCACCTTTTATAGCCACAAGGGACTGTACTGGAGGACAACTCGTGATGCTACAGTGGCAGCACTCACGAGCATAATAATGTACATTCTCCATACAGTACAAGTCCCATGTGAGCACACAGTAAAGAGATATACATCCTGAGTTTTATTTCTGAGGATATTTCAGGTGCAATCAGTGTGGCGTATCCAATCGAGTCATTTTTTTGGGATTTTGTACCCGAAAAAGAGGTCATTTCGGATACCGAATCTGATGAATCTTGTAAATATTCTGAAGGATAAAATCTGATGCCACGTCTTAAATCTTTAATTCTAAATCTTTGCTCGGGGGCTACCCGCAGTATAAGAGATTTTTATTTAAGGCTCGGGGCTGTGGGATATGTGCATCAGAGATTTATTTTTCAAATTTTTGGAAAATAATGAAGAAAAAGACTGAAGTGACCCTCAGCCTGATTCTGCGATTCAACCTAAGGCTCAGGGGCTACTCCATATGGAGCGTAAGTACTTCACACACCATATATGATAAAAATTTTGGGGCTTGAGCACCTCACAACATTGAAGCAACTGGAAGTACTTGGAGGACTACTCAACATACTTGAAGGAAGGCCCAGAAGCAACCGGAAGGATGATCTGACTACTTGAAGTACTCGAAGACGCCCAGCCAAGTACTCGATGCCTGCAGGACTCGGCTATGAAGAGCTTGAGGGCTTGTCAGACCCGGGGCAGTGGGACTGCTCATAGGCATAGAATGTTCTAGAGTAAGGGATAGCTCATGGATGTACCTTACCTCTCTTGTAACTACCCGAATAGGTGTGGAACTAGCTGCAGTACAAAGGAAACTACCCGATTGTGTTGTAGTAGGATTCCAACTGTGCTAGGCTAGGACTTTCCATGTAACCCTGTCCCCCCGGGATATATAAGGGCGGGCAGGGACCCCCTCAAAACACATCAACACCTAAAGCAATACAAACAACCACACAGGACATAGGGTATTACGCAACTCGTGGCCCGAACCTGTCTAAATCTTTGTGTTCCTTGCACCATCGAGTTACAGAGCAGTCGATCCCTACCTACAAACCTTACTGCTAAGGGTGTCCCTGAGCAGGCTTGGCGATAAACACCGACATCACCCCCCACCTCAACATCCTCTTTCAACGACAGAACATATTCTTGTCATTGATAATTCTTGAACACCTGGAGAATAATATGAATATGTACATGGACCCTCTGATTGATGATTTGGTCTGTGCTTGGGAGGAAAGGGTTTGGACATATGACCAAGCTACAAAGACAAACTTCAAAATCCATGTTTGGTACCACTACTCCTTGCATGACTTGCAATCCTATGGGATATTCTGCAGTTGGTGTGTTGATGGGGAAATTCCCAAGCCCAGTATGAAGGGTAGCTCTGAAGTTTATTTGGTTGATGAAGGGTGGTAAGTATTCTTCGACAAACATCGACAATTCCTCCCTCTTGACCATCCATTTAGGCGAGGCATCATCAACTTTACGAAAGGTGTCGTAGCTAAAGACCCTACATTGTAGATGATGATAGGTGCCATGGTTTGTGCTCAGTTAGATGCCTTTGAGCAGTGGTGGATCCAGGAATGATTAAAGGGCGCTAATTTCTCCTTTCTCTCCCCTTCTTCCACCTCCTTTCTTCTAAAAATTAAAGGCGGAGGGCTCAAGGGATCCGCTCCCACTCCCGAGGTCATGAACAAGAAGGTAGTTTTGTGGGACATGGTGAGCAACATGCCTGGACTCCGATGTCGGGCTTGTGAAGGCTCTCCTATACGGATGACCTTTTTCCACATAACATTGATGTAATGCACACTAAAAAGAATCTTGGTAAGGCACTTTGGGGAACAATCATGGACATTCCTGATAAGACAAAGGACAACATTAAGGCTAGAGTGGATCAAGCAATGTTACGCAATAGACCAAAGCTAGACATGGTGCCTCCTAGAGGCGGCAAGTCATGGAGAAATCCTAAGGGCAATTTCATCCTGACGAGAGCCTAAAGGAGGGAAGTACTAGAATGGTTCCAAATGTTAATGTTCCCTGATGGGTGTGTAGAGAATCTAAGGAGGGGAGTCAACGTATCTACTATGCGAATCAACAGGCTCAAGTGTCATGACGACCACATATGGCTTGAGCGGCTTGTTTCGGTGATGGTTCAAGGCTATGTTCCTGAGCATGTCTAGTTAGTGCTGGCAGAGTTGAGCAATTTCTTTCGCCAGCTTTGTGCTAAGGAGTTATCTCGGATAGTGATTTCATACATGGAAAAAATGACGCATGTGTTGCTCTGTAAGTTGGAGAAGATCTTTCCACCCGGCTTCTTCAATCCGATGCAATATTTAATTTTGCACCTCCCGTATGAGGCACGAATGGGGGAGAGGCTATGCAGGGCTGTTGGTGCTATTCAATTGAGAGATGTCAAAAGGTTCTTTGAACAAAATGTAAAAATAAATGCAAAATTGAAGCTTCTATTGCAGAGGCATACATTCTGGAGGAGGTGTCAAACTTCACAACAAAATAGTAGGCTAACAACCTTCCTAGTCTGCATAATCCACCCCTCGTTACAATGCTGGTGAAGATCAATCGAACCTCAGCATTTTCCGAGGGTAACTCAGAAGTGCAAGTGATGCGACCATCAAAACCTTGAACCATCAAGAGTGGCGCAATACCATGCTATATGTGTTGACTAACCTTTCTGAAGTGGAGCCGTACATGCGGTAAGTTCTCAGCAAACTTGTTCTCGATTAGTCACTCTTCTGCATCCAACCCCCTTGTTCCTCGTTGGTACAAGGAATTTCATCATCAATTCTGGTTTCTATCAAGCGAACCTACCCCACAGGAAGCTGAGACCCTTCTTAGATAGGGTGGATCGGCGACTATGGAGCAGGTCTAGTGGGCGTCAAGACACGAAGCACAGACGAGGCCACTCAGCACGAGGGCCATAGAAGCTTACCACCCCTGCCCCGCAGGTAAGTTACTCCAAACCAAAAAGACCTAATTATTACGCCAAGACCGTCTCATTCCAGTCTTGTGGTAGCGCTGTTGTCCCAGGTTGTCGCTCTATGAACCGGTCCTTATGGAGAGTGGCCAACCAAGCACTAAGCACCGTGCTGGCCCCCTAAACCATGTTTCTAACAAAACATATTTTAACGAGACGTGAGCCACTCAAGCACGGAGCACAGAGGGCCACTCCCAGAATTAAGTTGCATAAACCATTAATCAAATTAATTAAAAAGGATCAAGTGTGTTATAGCGCGGCACCTAGCACAACTAACCAAAATGCAACCCAAGGTAAATATATAAAGGATAAATGTGGCTAGGAAATCCTTATGGGCATACAGTATTAAAATGCAGTATGAAAATGTATTTAAAAGTGATAGGTGTTGTTCATGTTATACTTGCCTTCCTCGTATTGCTCCTGCTGCTCAAACGGCTCTGAAGATGGATGCTGCTCCGGGTACTGGTACTGGGGCTCCTCAGATGGATCGACGTCTACTCACGAACACATGGCCAAAACAATTCACAACATAAACATACATGCAAACAATAGCAAAAGCTAAGAAACAGTACACCAATATATAAAAACAGCACACTAAACTAGTCTATAACTATTCTACGCATTACAACGATCGCGTGGACATATAGAACGCCTCAAACGGAGCTAAAACGCCAAATCTAGGCCAAAAACAAGTTCCACGGACCTATTTGCAAGAAAACTGGAGTTCCATGGGGTTCTGGGCAAAAATCGAGGGCCTAAAACATAAAAACTAGAAAGGTCCGAGGGCTAACGTGCAAAAAGGACCTAACTGGACGACGGGTACTAATTTGGGAAAGTTTAGGGGTTAAAACGATAAAATCTGGGCTAAACTGCGAATACTTTTGACTAGAGGTGGACTGCGGGTTGAATAGGGAAAAACTGAGGGTCTCTTTAGAAAAAGAGCCAGGTCGAACCGGTATGTTTGGATCTCGGCCGTAGGATTTGGATCTGGCGGCTCAGATCTAAAGGATCCTAGATCTAATCTTGGATGCACGTTTCAGATCGGGCGGCTCTGGATGATTGGGGGCGCAGGCGGCGGCACTGGGTCGCCGGGGGTGAGTTTCTGCGGCGGCGTGCGGCAGAACCTCGCCGGACTTCCTCAAATCCGGCGTTCTGGGGGCTAAACAGACCAGCGCTTGGGTCTAGGAGGGTCTACGCACCATGCGTAAACCACCTAAGGCATTTGCGAGGCTCGGTAGGGCTCTGGGCAGCGCCATCAAGGACGGCGGCGGCTCTGTGCGGTGGCGCTTCGCCGGCAGAGGTGTTCCCGCTACTGGAGTGCACTACAGGGCACAAGATAAGGCGCAAAAGCATCAGGGAGGCAGGCCAAAGCTTTCCAAGTGCGCGGGGTGGTCATAGTTGCAACGAAGTGACGTCGGCGGCGAGGTTGTGCGGAGGCGCTGGGCGGAGCTTCGCGGTCCGGGTGCGGGGGCGCTCCTCCGAGCTTCGGATCCCCCCGAATCGACACGCAGTGGTGCTGCGGAGGTGCACAAGGGGTCAAGATGGCCGAAGAGTCAACGGTGGTGAGGAAATCGGGCGGCAGAACAACATACCGGCGACTGATCTCATGTGAAATTCCAGCCGTGGCACGGGAGGACTCGGGGCAAGCGGGCACGGGGTAGGTCTTGGGCACGGGGCGGAGCTCCAGCGGGGGTTGACCGAGGCTGGGAGGCCATGGCACGGCTGGTCTGTGGCGGCGCCGTGAATCATGTGTGGCGGAGCAGAGGGGTGTGGGCGGAGCTAGGGTTTCTTGGTGGCGGTTGCAGATGGGAGGATGAGGGAAGGCACGGGGGTTCCTATTTGTAGGGGGGCGGAGCGTCTTGGCGTGCGCACCCAGGTTGGAATGTTCGCCGGGATCGTAGCCGGGGATCACGGCCGTGCTGGCGGGTCTGTTGCGCCGCGGAGGGGAAAGAGCTGCCATGCGGGGCCCACGGGTCAGCGGGCGGAGCACGCGCGGCGCGGGCGGAGTCGCTGGCGTGCGGGGGCCGGGCCGTCAGGGGGGAACGCGGGCGAAGCGGGGCGAGCGGCTGCAGCGGGCCGAGCGCGTGGGAGAGGGTGGGCCGGAGCGTGCGCAGCGTGGGGGAAGAAAACGGGGCCGCGGGTGTGGGCCGCGCGGGGGAGAGGAAGAGGGGGAACGGGCCGGCTGGGTTTGGGCTGTTTTGCTGGGTTGGGTTGGTTTCAGGGTTTCTATTTTCTGGTTTTCTTTCTCCTTTTCTATTTCTATTTCTAAACAACTCAAACCTATTTGAATTCAAATTCAAATTTGAATTCAACTCTAACACTCAAACAAATAAAAGAGATGCTCCAGCATGAATGTAACAAACATTTTTAACCCTATGATAAATTTTAATTACTTATGGAACAAAAATTAGATTAAATGCAAGACTAGACATATAAACCTTAGAAAATTAAATAAGGCCAATTAAATTTATTATAAAATGCTGAAATTTAAATTAGGGTGTTACACTTTAGTCCCGGCTCTGTAGTCTCGGTTGCTACAACCGGGACTAAATGGTGTTGGGGACTGGGACTAAAAGGGGTTTCAGTAGTAGTAGTATGAAAAGGGCCCATGAAAGCTTCCGGCAGCACTCGGCAAAGCTAAGCCTCTAGTACTTGGCAAGGCGCCTGTATCCCATAGTATATGATAAGGGAGGCTCTAGTGCCGGTTGGGAGACCCCATTTAGTACTTGGTGTCCCAACCTGTAAAGTCTCTCCGGTACTAAATGCTTGTCATTTTAGTCTAAATACTCCACCTAGAGAAGAAAAAAAGCATGTGGTTGTGAAGATTCGAACACACAACCTCGGACCTTACACGTAGCTTTCTTACAATCCCACCTATGTGTCGGTGTTTACCGCCAAGCCTGCTCAGGGATACCCTTAGTAGTAGGGTTGTAGGTAGGGATCGACTGCTCTGGAACTCGATGGTGCAAGGAACACAAAGATTTAGATAGGTTCGGGCCGCGAGTTGTGTAATACCCTACGTCATGTGTGGTTGTTTGTATAGCCTTAGGTGTTGATGTGTTTTGAGAGGGTCCCTGCCCGCCCTTATATATCCGGGGGGACAGGGTTACATGGAAAGTCCTAGCTGAGTACAGTTGGAGTCCTACTACAACACAATCGGGTAGTTTCCTTTGTACTGCAGCTAGTTCTACGCCTATTCGGGTAGTTACAAGACAGGTAAGGTACACCCATGAGCCATCCCTTACTCTAAAACATTCTATGCCTATAAGCAGTCCCGCTGCCCCGGGTCTGACAAGCCCCCGAGCTCTTCGTAGCTGAGTCCTGCAGGCATCGAGTACTTGGTAGGGCGTCTTCGAGTACTTCAAGTAGTCAGAACATCCTTCTGGTTGCTTCTAAGCCTTCCTTCTGGTATGTCGAGTAGTCCTCCAAGTTCTTCTGGTTGCTCCGATGCTGTGAGGTGCTCATGCCCCGAAATCTTGATCATATATGGTGTGCGAAGTACTCGCACTCCATATGGAGTAGCCCCCGAGCCTTAGGTTGAATCGCAGAATCAGGCTGAGGGTCACTTCAGCCTTTTTCCTTAATTATTTTCCAAATAAAGTTGAAAAATAAATCTCTGATGCACATATCCCGCAGCCCTCGAGCCTTAAATCAAAATCCCGTATCTTGCGAGTAGCCCTCAAGCAAAGATTTGGAATTAAGGATCTAAGACTTGGCATCAGATTTTATTCCTCAGAATATATGCAGGTTTAATCAGATCTGATATCCGAAAAAACCCTTTTTTCGGGTAGAATTCCAGAAAAATGATACGATTGGATATGCCACACTGATTGCACCCATAATATCCTCATAAATAAAACTCAGGATATTTATCTCTTTACTGTTCGCTCACATGGGATTTCACTATTCGGAGAATCTGCATTATTGCTCCCGTGAGTGCTGCCACTGTATGATCACGGGCTGTCCTCTAGTGGAGCCCCATGCGGCTATAAAAGGTGGGTGAAAGGCTATGCCAGAAGCACCAGCGATCTGAAGCCATGACTTGGATTTGGTGTTCTTATGCTCGCCCTCCTGAAATTTGTGTAGTGCTTTCCAGCAAAAGATGCTAGAAGAGAACTTGCGAGTGACAAGAGAAGTCCCTGCTACCTCATCCTGCAACCCTGCTTCTCTTAGCGGATCCATGCCGGACATCATGTCCTTGCATATTCCAATGAGGCAGGATCTCTGTGGACTGGCTACGTCTGGATGTGCCATACTCTTGGGGTTCCTTATTTCTGGGTGCCCAAGAACTGTCATCTCTGGTGAGGAGACTTAATCTTGTCACAACGTATTCAGGGAGAAGGAGAAATTCCTTTGCAAGATGCTACAAGAGATCTTGTGAGGCGATTACTGTAATCTGCCTCCTCACTCTTGAAGCTTTCCTCCCAGAATACGAGTATCATTATTCCCTTAGCGGAAATAACAAGTTTATATTTTGTCACGGCCTCAGGCCGATCTAGCTACAGCAGGCTTCGCCCAGGAAACCAAGAAGTGTGCGTGTAAGCCCAAGTCATTGTAATGCTCTTAGAAAGAAGTACTCGAGTTGTAATATCGAGTAGTTTTACTGTGTCGAGTACTTTTCCTTTTTCTAGAATGTAATCCCAGTAGAAGGAAGTTAAGTCGAGTAATTGTCAAGGAATGTGAGTGTTTTATTTTTTCAGAATGTAATCTCAGAGAAAAGAAATGTCTCAGAAAATCCCGCTTTTACCGTAATTGGTAACTGACTGTTACCCTTCTGGGTATTTACCATTTTGCCACCGCTTCTATTATAAAATAGAACGGTAAACTAGGTTTTACCACACCGGCCGCCATTCCCCACTTTTTACTATTTTCAAATCTGTTCTTGCTCATTCCCTCAAGCCTCCAGATCTAAAACTCCTTGCTCTCCCTCGCTCCCAAATCCTTTAGGGTTTAGCCATTGCATGCGCGTGAAGCGCTCTGTAAATCCATCATTTTCAATTCAAAGTACTTGGAAAATTTTCTTTTGCTAAAATATTAAAAACTCTATAGTCTCACATACTCCTCAATGGTAACATAAACTCCTACCAAGGCCAAATATCATGTTACATTTTGAATGAGATGGCTATGTTTCAGAGCTGTTCCATTTCTCAACCGCTCAAGAAGATATGTTAGCCACTCCACATATCCCGCAAGCATGAGGTATGTTTTGTGATAATCTTTGTGACAATTCCATATCTTAAATTGCTATATCTAAGTTTACTTTATCTTCAACCTTTACTCAAGACGAGCAAAGATCCAAGTATGGGGGAACTTGTGGACGCTAGTTATCGCATAAATTTTGACCGCCAAAGTGAACTAAAATGACATCATTCCATGTCATATCATAACAAAAATATTATTTATCTAACGAGTTCCATGAGTTTCGATTCTCCCAAGTGTTTTGCAGGAATCTCTAATTTTCGCAAGTAAAACCTATCTCAAATAGGAAAATAAGGTGCACCAACGCGAAGAGCTCGTCGCGCTGATCAAAATGGACATATAATTTACTATTTTTGGAGCTCCCAATAAAAAGATATGAATTTTGCAAATTAAAAAGGAGTGCTGACATCACCGCTGACGTCAGCACCCCCGGTCAACGCCAGCAGCACCATGTGCGGGTCCCGGTGGACCGACCTGTCAGTCGCAGCGCTGGAAGAAGCGCGCTCGCGCGCGATGCACGGGGGCCGAGCGGGCCACTCCCTGCGCGACGCGTGGCACCGCGTTTCAAACGCGTGTGGGGGGGCAGTGCGCCACCTCATTCACTGGCCAGTCGGGCCCAGCAGGTGTTGACGGTCCTTAAGTGTCATTTTCTCCCGTCAACTCTTGCAGCTTTTAACCAAAAATAATCACCAAACATAGATATAGGGCTTTCAACTAACCATTTCCGCGAGTTTTGGTGAATTGTCATTTGCAGGCACCCACATCTATAAAAGAGGGAAAACACAAGTGAACATGAGGAAAAATGCACAAAAGATCCACACTGAAACATGTCACTTACAAGGAGGGCCCACATGTCAGAGCAAATGGGGGAACCAAGGCAAATGCACCACGGGATCTTGACATGGGCCCACAGATCAGACTCCCCGAGGAAGATAAGGACGAGAGGCGACTAGGTGGGGCCGGCCAACCCCCTGGGTCGGCCGAACCTAGCTGGCTTCCCGTCTAGGTGCACTTCGACGTGGCGTGCCCCCTACTCCTCCTAATCACCTTCCATATATGCTTTTGGCAGGAACCGACCCTGAAGACTATAAAAGGGGGCTCCCTCCACCTCTCACAACACACACCATTTTCATATGTGAAGGAGAAGAGTAGAGAGGCTCCACCTCTTTGTATCATTAGCCTAGGAAGTGTGTGAGGAAGGAGTTCGGAGAAGAGCCGGACTTGTCGGCGTCTTTTCGACTTTGTTCCTCTACGGATATGATACATTTGGAGTACATATCCGGGTTCTTTGGCATAGAGTGATACCGGATATTCCTTGGCAGACCAGGGTCAAACCGGTGCCTGAAGTGAGCGAGTGGAAACATTAGTGTATCTTCGCTTGAACCTATCCATAGATCATAATCACACTACCCTAAGGTCTCTTTATCTCTTATCTTCTTCGGGGTAATCTAGATAGAAGACAGTTACACACCCGTTCCTCGTGGAAAATATGATACCTTGAATACTCTCGGGTGAAGTGCTACAATGGTATTTGCGTGCGCTTGCGGACTTCTCTGTAAGAGTTAAGAAATACCAACAAGCATTTCTGGTGCCGTTGCCGGGGAACGGTTGCCGTAGTTGTCTTCGAACCTAGTTGCACGTGTATCCTTTCTTTTATTCTTTCTTCTCTTTTTATCCTTATTCCATGGATACCCTTTCTTTCCACCAACTCTCTGCTCCCTCGGGCGAGTTCTTAGAGCCACCACAGTCATTGTAACACCCTAATTTAAATTTCAGTATTTATCAATAAATTTAACTGGCTTTATTTAATTTTCTAAGGTTTATTGTGTTTAGCTGGCATTTAATCTAATTTTTGTTCCTTTATTAATTAAAATTTATCATAGGTTTAAATTTGTGTTGCATTCATGCTGGTGCATACTTTTATTTGAGTGTGGTTTGAATTCAAATTTTGATTTGAATTCAAACTTTGTTTGGATTAGAAATAGAAAAGAAAAAGAATTAGAAAGGGAACCCATAACCCAAAACAAAACCCGCAGCCCACCTCTCCCCCCAGTCCGGCCCGAGCCCAAACCCACTCCTCCCTCAGCCCAGCCCGCGGGCACGGCAGCCCAGCACCCAAACCACATGGGCCCGTTTCCACCCACACACACTCGGCCCGCCCAGCACGCAGCGGCCCCGCGTTGCGCTCGGTCCAGCCACGGCCCAGTCTTCCGCCCCATCCCGCTCGGCCTGCCGCACGCGCTCGCCCCACCTGGTCGCGCGCGGCCTGCTAGCGCCCCAGCCCTCTCACCCGCACCCGCTGACCAGCCTGGCCCACCTGGCAGCTTCGTCTCCCCCGCTCAACCGCCCGCCCGCGATCCCCGGCGACGTCCACGCCGTGATTCACCTCCCGGCGCGCACGCCAAGGGCGCCCCGCCGCCCTATATTTACCGCCCGCGGACTCCCCTGCTCCCCATCCCACGCGCTAGCGCCGCCTCCAACCCTAGCCGCCGCCTCCACGCCGCTCTGCCCTGCCGCTCCCCTGCTCCGCCGCGGACCGGCCACGCTACGGCCTCCCAGCCTCCACCGGCCGCCGCAGGACCCCCTTCGTGGAACCAGGAGCATCTCCGGCCGCCCTTCGCGTCCCATTGCTCCATGGTCGCTCGGGATTTTCCACCCGAACCCGCCCCAGGTGAGCACCGTCGCCCCTGCAATTTCCTCGTCGCCGGCGACTTCGAAGCCCCCCTGACCCGCGTGAGGCCCCCGCAGGAGCACCTCGAGCCGACCCGCGCCGCCCAGACGCCCGGAGGCCCCTTCGTCGACCCTGGCCACGAGCTCCGCCGAGTTTCGCCGCCGGTCCGCGCCGCCGCAGCCTCTGCGCCGGACCCCTCTTCGATCCTAAGCCCGGTGAGCACCACCCAGTTTGCTTTCACCTTGTTGCACTAGAATAGGTGGGTCGTAGTCCTCCCTTTTGGCACAGCACGCCGCGCTCCGGCGATACGCCGCCACGCCGTGCCGCCCTCTCCGATGAGCGCCACTCCCGGAGCCCCGAACCGCCTCCCCGTTGCCGCCGGTGCGTTACGCACGCCGCGCTCGCTCTTTTGCATCAAACCCCAGGCCAAAAGGTCCCCTGTAGCGCCTAAACCGTCCTCTCCGGCGAGTTCCCGGTGGAGCGCCGCCGCGGGGACTCAAGTCCGGCGAGCTCCGCCGCCGCCCCGCGCCCTGTTGCACTCAGCCCGTCCGATCTAGATCTAACGCACTAGATTAGATCAAGGTCCCGTCAGACCCGCACCGTTAGATCCAGATCCAGCGGTCTGGATCCACGCGTACCGGTTCGGCCGGTATTTTTGTTAAAGAGACCCTAGGTTTATTTAGAATTAACCCGCCGTCCAGCTTAGTTCAAAAGAAATTCCAACTAGGTCCAGTTTTTAGCTTTTAGGCCCCTGCCCTTCCTGGTTTTTGTACCCGCAGTCCAAGCCCTGTAGTTTTGCGAGTTAGACCCCAGAGTTTTAGTTTAATTACGTTTTAGCCCTCGGTTTTAGCAGAAAAGTCCCTGGAACTTCAGTTTTCTTACAAATAAGCCCCTAGAACTTGTTTTTGGCCTAGTTTATGTGTTTTAGCTCCGTTTTTAGCGTTCTTTATATCCACGCGATCGTTGTAACGCGTAGAATAGTTCTAGAGTAGTTTTGTGCGCTGTTTCTATGTATTGATGTATTGTTTCTTAGTTTTTGTTAGTGTTTGCTTGTATGCTTATTCCTGTGCATTGTTTTGGCCATGTGTTCGTGAGTAGACGTTGATCCAGTTGAGGAGCCCCAGTACCAGTACCAGGAGCAGCCTTCTTCCGAGCACTTTGAGCAGCAGCCAGAGCAGTACGAGGAAGGCAAGTATAACATGAACAACCTATCACTTTAATTACAATTTCATACTGCATTTTAATACTGTATGCCTTTAAGGATTTCCTAGCCAGTTTATATCCTTTATATATACCTTTGGGTTGCATTTTGGTTAGATGTGCTAGGTTGCTGCGCTATAACACACTCTGGTCCTTTTAATTTAAATTGATTAATGTTTTACTTGAACTTAATTCTGAGAGTGGCACTCTGTGTGGCTTGAGTGGCTCACTTCTCGTTAAAAGATGTTTTTTTTAGAAACATGGTTTAGGGGGCCAGCACGGTGCTTACTGCCTGGTTGGCCACTCTCCATAAGGACCGGTTCATAGAGCGACAACCTGGGACAACAGCGCTACCACAAGGCTAGAATGGGATAGACTTGGCGTAATAATTAGATCTTTTTGGTTTGGAGTAACTTACCTGCGGGGCAAGAGTAGTAAGCTTCAATGGTCCCTGCTCCTCCGGCTTGGTCTGTGCTTGGATTGCGCTCCTGTGCTTGTACCCCCGGAGGTGGGCCCCATCGTCGCCGACCTAACTCTCGCGGTTACGCCTTACCAACGAGATTCTTTTTAAAGGCCTCGTAGTGAGTCGCTGGCCATCTCACCTAAGGAAGTGTGATGAACAACTGGCGTAGCTCACGACTTGTGGGTAAAGATGTGCAACCTCTGCAGAGTGTAAAACTGGTATACTAGCCGTGCCCACGGTTATGAGCGGCCCAGATCCTCCTTTTGATTAGTGAAGTTGTCTCCTTCCGACGAGGGAGGTGCTTCTCGGGGTTACCTTGGTGGTTTGGTTTTGGTTTGGTTCTCAGTAGTATCATGATTAATCTTGATTAATTACTATGTAACTGGGTTAATGGTAATTCATCAATTCATAGTAAATAGCTTTAATAAAATTTTGCCAACACTTAAAAGCTAATGCAGTTGAGTCAGCCAACCTTAGAGCCTCATAGTTTGTGTTATACTTGTTGAGTACAAGTTGTGTACTCACTCTTGCCTCTTCTCTACTTTTTCCTCTTGGCTACGCTACTGCTGCTTAGTTCCTGCCGACGCGAGGGAGTTCGCTCAGCGCTACCAGGACTACGAGGACTTCTAGGTGTTCGTCTCCCAGTCGACGTCCCTGTGGCGCCCTGCTTCGGCTTCAGAGAGCTTTATCGTATTTTGTACTTCGCTTCCGCTGTATCAGACATTTTGTCATTATTG
This sequence comes from Panicum virgatum, assembly GCF_016808335.1. Classification (NCBI taxonomy): domain Eukaryota; kingdom Viridiplantae; phylum Streptophyta; class Magnoliopsida; order Poales; family Poaceae; genus Panicum; species Panicum virgatum. The sequence continues at coordinate 16,169,689 of NC_053146.1, read as the reverse complement.
TAATAAATAACATTCGTATTCGCTTTATTATATCTTTTTACGTGATATGTGCTATGATATACTGTTCATTCTGTTGTATATACGTGTGACTTGATCCTGGCACGTATATGATTGCTCGGTTTATGTTCTTTTATAAACTGGGTGTTACAGTCATCCAAACCAATCACAGCTTCAGGCTTTGAACTCCGCCCTGGCTTTATAGCCATGGTCCGGGAACAACCCTTCTCAGGATATGAGCTAGAAAATCCCTAACATCACCTACGAGAGTTCGAGCAAATGTGCTCTTGCTTGTCCATTGCAAGCATGGTACAAGAAACACCTCAGTGGAAGTTATTTCATTTCTCCCTTGCTGAGAAAGCGAAACAATGGTACACCCATAATGTAGGAAAGGTAAACGGAGAATGGGAGGAATTGCGGAACAGGTTCTGTCTCGCATTCTTCCCTATTTCTCGCATCGCTTCCCTGCGTAAAGAAATCCTCGACTTTCGTCAGGATGAGAAGGAGACCCTTGGGACAGCCTGGGCTAGATTCTCACAACTCACACATGCCGGCCCAGACTTGTCCATTCCCGACCATGGGCTGCTTCAGCACTTATGGTTGGGGCTGAACAATGACACAACCCAATAGCTTGATATCACCACTGGGGGATCTTTCGCCTATAAAACCACTTCCAAAGGGGTGGCACTCCTGGATCGTATCCTGGAGAACACCTTCATAGAACCCCTCCCAGTAGTACAACCTTCAAGCCAAGAGGAAGTTTCGATAGCTGAGCCCATTCACTCTTTAGTAACCCATGATGAATTATTGGCCAGACCTTCCCCTGAACCAGAAGACCCGGAGGAGGAAGAAATTTTGCCTCTGGAATTCCTGTTTAACATTGAGGAGGATATATTCTATGACTTTGGCAATACCACATTATATCCCCTCCAGAAAAGGCCTCCAGTCCCTTTAGACTCACCGGGTGGTCTCGATAAGGCTTCCCTTAGAGTGACCGTAAAAAGCGTGACCGCTATCATGAGCAACGAATGGGTATAGGAAGGGGAAACATCTTCCGAAATAATCCAATTTCATGCCCCCTCCTTAACCATTCCATGTTCCATAGAAGGGACTACAGTCACGGCTCTTTACAATCCCACGGTTGGAGTAAACATTATTTCTGCTTTGTTCGCTTCTGATCGCTTAGGCGAAAGACGTGTTACTCCAACTACAAAATCCCTTAGAACTGAGCCACGTTCCACATTAAGAGGGATTGGGATTATGCACGAAGTGCCAGTTTGGCACAGGGAAATGGAGATTGCTCTAGACTTCCATGTCTTCGAAGTCCAGGACTTCGACATCTTGATAGGGCATCCCATAGAAAAGCTCTTCCTAGTTGTTCTTAATCTAGGAGAACTTCAGGTGCCTCTTGGGGGAAAACCATTCACTTTGCCTATCGGCCAAGCCAAAAACTCCATGGCCGAATCTGTTCCCCAAGAAGGACCCATTGAGGCGGTGTTGGCTGTCATGCTAGATGATGACTCTAAACCATCTTTAGAAAAAGATGCTGAACTCTTCATCCAAGAAGAGGACGAATTAGAGGAACAACTCAAATTGCCTATTCACGTGAAGCCAACACGACCTCCAATAGAACTAAAAGTTCTTCCCGACGGCCTTCGCTATGCTTTCCTCAATGGTGACACACAAACTCCCGTCATCATTAGTAGTCACCTTTCCGATGAGGAGACGGCTAAACTTTTAGCCGTATTAGAAAAGCATAGATCCGTCTTTGGCTATTCACTCGAGGACCTAAAAGGGATCAGTCCTACCCTTTGCACTCATCGTATCCCTATCGACTCTACCTGCACACCTTCTAGGGAGCCTCAGCGTAGGCTAAACAATATGATGAGAGATGTCATTAAGAAAGAGGTCCTTAAGCTCTTACACGCCGAGATCATTTATCTCGTGCCACATAGCGAGTGGGTGAGCCCGGTACAAGTTGTACCAAAGAAGGGAGGTATGACGATCGTTCAAAACAGCAAAAACGAACTCATACCTCAAAGACTTGTCACGGGGTAGAGGATGTGCATAGACTATCGGAAACTTAACTCGGCCACAAAGAAAGACCACTTTTCGCTGCCCTTCATTGACGAAATGTTAGAGCGGTTGGCCAAGCATTCTTTCTTCCGTTTCCTTGATGGGTATTCCGATTATCACCAAATTCCCATCCACCCTGATGATCAAAACAAGACCACGTTTACTTGCCCATACGGAACCTATGCTTATCGGAGGATGTCTTTCGGGCTTTGTAACGCTCCCGCATCATTTCAGCGGTGCATGATGTCTATCTTTTCAGACATGATCGAGGAAATCATGGAAGTTTTCATGGACGATTTCTCCATCTATGGAAAAACTTTTGATCATTGTCTCGAAAATTTAGACAGGGTCTTGCAGCGATGACAAGAAAAGGACCTGGTGCTGAATTGGGAAAAATGTCATTTCATGGTCCGCGAAGGCATCATCCTTGGACACCTTGTGTCCGAGAGGGAGATTGAGGTGGACAAAGCAAAAAATCGATGTTATAGAACGTCTCCCACCTCCAGTTAACGTCAAGGGGATCCGTAGCTTCTTGGGTCATGCAGGGTTCTATCGCCGTTTCATTAAAGATTTCTCTCAGATCGCTAGACCCCTTACAAACCTTTTAGCTAAGGATGCGCCCTTCGAATTCACGGATAAGTGCCTTCGCGCCTTTGAAATCCTAAAAAAGGCACTCATCTCGGCTCCAATCATTCAACCCCCAGATTGGAGCCTCCTGTTCGAAATAATGTGTGATGCTAGTGACTATGCCGTTGGTGCGGTCCTAGGCCAAACCAAAGATAAGAAACATCATGCAATTGCCTATGCTAGCAAAACTCTGACAGGAGCACAATTAAATTATGCCACTACTGAAAAAGAGCTCCTTGTAGTTGTTTTTGCTATTGATAAGTTTAGATATTACTTGGTTGGAGCAAAGGTTATTGTTTATACTGACCATGAAGCTTTGAAATATTTGCTCACCAAGAAAGATGCTAAGCCCGTTTGATTCGGTGGATTCTCTTACTCCAAGAATTTGACCTTGAAATAAAAGATAAAAAGGGAGTAGAGAATACTGTAGCCGATCATTTGTCGCGTATGCAAGTTACTAACCTGCAGGAACCACCAATCAATGACTTCCTACACGACGACATGCTGCTCAAGGTGATGGACTCCAACCCATGGTACACAAACATTATGAATTTCATGGTTGCAGGTTATGTAGCACCTGGGGAAAACAAGAAAAAGCTGATCTTCGAGAGCAGACATCACCTTTGGGATCCACCGTACCTGTATAGGGTGTGTACGGATGGATTATTAAGGAGATGTGTCCCTACAGCAGAAGGGGTACAGATTATAGAAAAGTGCCATACTGCAGCATATGGAGGCCACTTTGGAGCTTTCAGAACACAAGCAAAAATCTGGCAAAGTGGTTTCTTCTGGCCCACAATGTATGAAGACACCAGAGAATTTATTCGAAGGTGCCGAAGATGCCAGCTGCAGGGAGGCATCACTGCTCGCAATGCAATGTCCCTCACATACAATCTCCAAGTTGAACTATTCGATGTCTAGGGTATTGACTTCATGGGACCATTCCTAAAGTCCCATGATTGTGAATACATCCTGGTTGTTGTGGACTACGTCTCCAAATGGGTAGAAGCGTTACCCTGCCGAGCTGCAGATGCCAAGCATGCGAGGAAGATGTTTCATGAAATCATCTTCCCTCGTTTCGAAACACCAAGGATGGTTATAAGTGACGGGGGGTCCCATTTCATTGACAAGACCTTCTGTCGCTTCCTAAAAGAACTTGGCGCAAGACACAACATTGTTACACCCTACCACCCTCAGACCAGTGGACAGGTAGAAACTTCTAACAAGCAAATCAAGAGTATTCTGCAGAAAATGGTGAACGAAATGGGTAAAGGATGGAAGAATATGCTACCTGATGCACTTTGGGCATACAGAACAGCATATAAGACCCCCATCGGCATGTCACCATATCAACTGGTATACGGGAGGACGTGTCATCTCCCAGTTGAGCTTGAGCACAGGGCCCACTGGGCCATTAAGAAATGGAACATGGACTACAAGCTCGCTGGGAGGAATAGACAAATGCAGCTGGCAGAGTTAGAGGATGGAGAGAAAAGGCATACCATAGTGCCAAGATATACAAGGATCGTACCAAAAGATGGCACGACAAGAGGATCAAGCCCAGGGAGTTCAAGCCAGGTTACAAGGTATTAATGTTCAATTCTAGGGTAAAACTCTTCGGAGAAGGAAAACTTCGCAGCAAATGGAAGGGCCCATACACCGTCGTCAACACATCTTCTCATGGGGCAATCACACTCCAGGATGATGACGGTGAGTACTTCAAGGCAAATGGCCATCGGCTAAAACATTTTCATGAACCTTTCCGACCCGGTGAAGTTTTCGATGAAATTAAGTTAGTAGATTTCGATTCTACACATCTTCTCAGTAGAAATGAAGCCCATGCACTACCTGATCACCTAGCCCACGACCTTAGAAGCCCACACGAAGAATCTAGGGCCCAGTAGAGCCCAGAGGGGGGGCGAACCTAGGGGTCGGCCGGCCCCACCTCGTGGCCGTTGGTGCTGAACCTTTGAAATTTAAACCCTCTAATGTCCCTTTTCATGTTTCCTTGTGTGGAGACACTGAACTTCGGAAGGTTTGGCACCATTTTGATCCTCTCTTCCCTTTAAATTCATCTCCTCTCCTCTCCTTCTTCTCATTCATCCAAAGTCCAAGCACTCCACTCTTCCTCAGCCTCTTCTCACCTGCAAAGCACCATTACCATGGCCGGAAAGTCCATCATCCTGTTCGTTGGGTCCGAGTCCACGTACGGACTCAACGGCGAGCCATCTCCCGCCAACCAAGCTTTAGTGAGCCCTGCAGTGCAAGAAGAGGCAATGCACATTGCCACGACACCGCTGGCGATCATGCCAGCATCTGGGAGGAAGATAACGCCGAGGGGCACCGAGGAGGGGGCGGCCGACCCCCTGGTTCGGCCGAACCAGGGAGGAGGCCCCTCGGCCTCCCCTTCGGTACGGCGCATCGTCAAGAGGGCTACTGCCTAGAGGGGCAGGGGAAGGCGCCCAGGGACTACGCTGAGGCCAACAACAGGCGAACTTCGCCCAAAGGATGTCACCGTTCGCCTCTTCGCCGACCCGATGCCTCCGATGCCCATGGAAGAGGGAATGCAGCATGCTTACACCGTGAGGAACAAAAGCGGCGACATAGTTAGCCACCATTACACCACCTCTCTCACCCCCGTTAGCGACAATTCTCCAAAGCGTTTTAGGGTCGTAGGAGTCCGGACTCCCGGAGGGGAGTACGGTAAGGGCCTCTTTCCCGCGCTCTCCCCTAATGAGAAGGGAGAGGCCGAATCCATTGCGTCCACCCCTAAAAAGGTGAAGAGGCACCTAACTCCTCCCATGACACGTCCTAGGGGGCAGAATGAGAGTGAGGACGAGAAGGTCCTAAAGGGGCCCAAGGTCGTCCAGCTTCTGAGGACTATAGTTGCGTTAAAGAAGGAGAATCAGAAGCAGGGCGACCAACTAGCGGAGTTGTCCTTAGAGCTGAAATCGGTCAAAGACGACCTCAATACCCTCCGCCGTGGCCTTAGCTCCAGGATCTCACGCCTGGAGAAGGGTAAGGACATCGCTTAGGTGTACGCCTCCACCAAGCGACAAGGCGCATTTACTTTTCATGTTTAGTTCTTGAGTTTACCTTTGCATCATGTAATAAGCGCCCTTTTCATTTCAATATAATAAAGTTTGAGCTCCCCGGATTCCAATCCGACAGAGTTCCCTTTTTATGTGTGCCATATTTTGTCTTGAGATTTTGTACAGGCACAGAAACAAGTGTGGGGGGATGCACCTCGTAAAAATGCGACACAAAACTGACACGACCAGCACGCAACAGAAGAGGGCGAGAGGGCCCACCTCAGGGGTGGCCGAACCCATGGGTCGGTCGGCCCCTGGTGAAGCCCACTCGACTCCACCCAGCTCCAGATCATTGGTTTGCGTCTCCAAACCCTTAAACCTCCCTGCATTCATTTAAATTCAATGAATTTCTTCGCATAAAAAATCACAAAGTCCTTAAGCTTTCAAAAAAATAAAACCTTGCATGCATTTTATTCTTAGCTTTCTTTTTAACCTTGTGAATAAACTCCTATAGGGACCCCATGCTTTCTAAGTAATTGATCAATGAGATATGACTTGGTTTGAAGGCATCATGCTCTTCCTTGCAAAAGCACTTGTTTTCTTTTTCAAAAGTTAAAATAAATATAGCTTGACTCCTCAAATTATCATGAATTCCTACCAAAGCCAAAGACAAGTTTTCATGCTCAACATTCAAATGTTGTTTACCTTTGCTTTGAGCTTTGTCAAATTCTTCAACCCCTGTTAGAGATTTGTCATGCTCTCTTGATCAAGATCACGTACACATGCTATACTTCCCCACTGGGAGATAGTCGCCACATCCATCACTCCACAAAAATAAGAACTCTATGACCCTGCTCTCCAAAGCAACCTGGGCTATGAAAAAACAAAAATAAAAGACATCTACCCAAAGAAGGTAGACCACATGCTCATGGAGTATGTCAAAAAAAAAGAGAAAGAGAAAAGAGAAAAGATGCATACCCAAAGAAGGTATGCCACATGCTTGCAAAGGCATGTCAAAAAAAATGTTGATAGCTCACAGTTGAAAAGAACAAAGGGAGAAAGAGTCAGGTAAAAGGAGTTCATCCATGAATCACCAAAAATAGTCCACACACTTGCACATCTTGATCAGGTTGTATGACTCGTTTCTGCTCGGATCTTGTTTTTGACTCAGCAATACAACCAAGGCAAACATGCCTGTCCACTCCTACCCCTAAGCCCCACATAAGCCTGAGTAGATGGTAGGAGAAGGACGGCAGCATCTTTGCCTTGGTGAGGATATAAAACAAAAAGAGTGATTCAGAGAGTAATTTGAGGAGCAAGGCTATCTTTCTATTTTCAAAATAAAAATGTCCAAGTGCTAAGCAGGAAGAGCTAAGAACCTGAATTCTGAGTTGTTCCATTGCTCAATTACCCAAGGCTACATGGTAGCCAGACAAAAATTCACAAGGATGAGAAGAAGCTTGGAATAACTTGTATGCAGGTTGAATTCAAGGAGTAGCATCCACCATGGTCCTTCAAAGTTTACTCGAGGACGAGCAAAGGACTAAGTGTGGGGGTGTTGTTGACGGACCTTAAGTGTCATTTTCGACCATCAACTCTTGCAGCTTTTCACCAAAAATAATCACCAAACGTAGATATAGGGCTTACAACTAACCATTTTAGTGAGTTTTGGTGAATTGTCATCTGCAGGCACCCACATCTGTAAAAGAGGGAAAACACAAGTGAACATGAGGAAAAATGCACAAAAGATCCACACTGAAACGTGTCACTTACAAGGAGGGCCGACATGTTAGAGCAAACGGGGAACCAAGGCAAATGCACCACGGGATCTTGACATGGGCCCACAGATCAGACTCCCCGAGGAAGATAAGGACGAGAGGCGACCAGGTGGGGCCGACCAACCCCCTGGGTCGGCCGAACCTGGTCGGCCTCCCGTCCAGGTGCACTTCGACGTGGCGTGCCCCCTACTCCTCCTGATCACCTTTTATATATGCTTTTGGCGGGAACCGACCCTGAAGACTATAAAAGGGGGCTCCCTCCACCTCTCACAACACACACCATTTTCATATGTGAAAGAGAAGAGTAGAGAGGCTCCACCTCTTTGTATCATTAGCCTAGGAAGTGTGTGAGAAAGGAGTTCGGAGAAGAGCCGTACTTGTCGGCGTCTCTTCGACTTTGTTCCTCTACGGATATGGTACATTTGGAGTACATATCCGGGTTCTTCTATTCGGTGAGTTCTTGTAAAGTTATTCTTCTGTTCTCATTCGTTCGCGGGTTCATCGTCCGTTCTCGTAGCGGATACTCTAGAAGAGGGCCTCTGATAAAGACGGGATAACCCTACACAACTCTAGAGTAGTAGTCGAAGGCATAGGCGTGGTGTCTGGGCCTTAGATTACCTTTGTTTGTCTCATGCTCAGCTGGTATTGTGGGGTAGGCGGCAGGTGGTGACAGCCCTGTCCGTTCACTATGGAGACAGTCTGCGTGGTTAGTGCACTCCCCCCCCCACCTGGGTACAACATAGAGCAATACCGGATATTCCTTGGCAGACAAGGGTCAAACCGGTGCCTGAAGTGAGCGAGTGGAAACATTAGTGTATCTTCGCTTGAACCTATCCATAGATCAGAATCACACTACCGTAAGGTCTCTTTATCTCTTATCTTCTTCGGGGTAATCTCGATAGAAGACATTTACACACCCGTTCCTCGTGGAAAATACGATACCTTGAATACTCCCGGGTGAAGTGCTATAATGGTATTTCCGTGCGCTTGCGAACTTCTCTGTAAGAGTTAAGAAATACCAACAGCTGGCAGGAGGCCTCATGCAGGCGCGGGGTGTGCTGCTGCCCCGCTGACCGGGCCGCAGGGCCACGTGGCGGCCTGCAAGTGGTGCGCCCCAAGGCGGTTGGCGGTCCAGGCGCCCGAAGCGCGGTTAGGCTGTCGGTTCGGCCGGTTTAGACACCCAGGAGTCCGGTTTTCTTCCCAGAAATACATTACACCGCGGGTTTCTCTCGGTTCAGCTCCGGTTCTTGCCCCTGGAGCATGGTTCTTCTCCGATTTTTGCTACAAGTCGGTGGAGGAGGAAGATACCGATACCAGGAGGTCGGTTGCATGCAGGGGAGCAATTAGGAATATTCCTAGCACCTCTCCCCTACAAATAGAGGCCATTCCCTCCTCCCACAACATATACCTACACTTGAGCTTCAATTCCTCCATCATATTGTTCTCCACCTAGTTGTATATTTAGAAAAAAGGAGGAGAGTGAGAGTAGAAGAGAGGAGGAGGAGGAGCCGGGCTTGTTGGAACCTCCTCAGCTTTTGTACCTCTACGGGTCTGCTTCAACTCGAGTTGCATCCAGGTTATCGCTCGGTATTATCTGAGCTTATTATTTGTCTAAATTTAGTTCTTGCTTTATTTCACTTACGGGAATTCCACTCGACCGAGTGCTCTAGTCCAGGTACCGGGTTAGAGTAGTAACCATTAGCATAGACGTGGTGCCTAGGCTAGTATTTACCTGAGTTTGCGCCCAACCCCACGGACAGTTGTGGTAGCCCCGGAGGTGACAGCTCCGACCAGGCCTTTGTATTCCACCACGTTCCGGTTGATGTTTCGTATGGCTGTTGGCGGCCTGACCCCGATCACCATTTCCCAGCCTTTTCGAGGATCGGAAAGGTACCGTCGCTCCGAAGTAAGTGAAGTTTAGTGAGCCTGACTCTTTTGCATCTGGTAATCATAGGAGTACCTTAGGATACCCTCTCTTCCTACAAAAACATTCTTTCTACCTTATCTTTGGATGACCTTGGCCCCTATCTAGTTCACTTCTCGTTCCCCGTGGAAATCGATACCTTGGAATACTCCGGGTGAAAGCTACAGCGGTATCCGTGCGCTTGCAGATTTATCTGTTTGCGTTAACAAATACCAACAAGCTTTCAGGTGCCGTTGCCAGGGAATGGTAGCTGTTCTAGAATCGAACCAAGTCATCCGCATATCCTTTTTCATTTTACCATCATGTTGGCGGTCGATATCAATGATTTTTGCCGCCAACGCTCCGCCTGATTTCATGAAATAAAGTCCATAATCATTCCAAATTCACTTATACTAATAAGTTCCACAAGTTCTGTTGAATATTTGAATGCAGGAACTCAGTGTGTAAAAACTGGGGAAATTCCTAGGCCGGCCGGCCTACCCAGTGTGGAGTCTCGTGTCCATCTTTTGCCAGTGTGTCTCAAATCACAAAACCAAGCCAATTCAACTTGATTGCACTCAAGATTCCTATCCTAAGATCGAAAGGCTTGAGTCAAGGATTGGCGGACCCACATGCAGAGAGAACCTAATCTTCTAGTTGGATACCGTCTTAAGGAATAACATGCAACCGTCGATGGACGAGTTAGTGCAACGGAGGGCGGAGAGGGGACAAGCCGAGGCCGGCCGGCCTAGGCTAGACCGCCTGTCCCCCAACTACCTCACTTCGGACCAACGCCACTGCAACAAACTTCTTCAGAAGATCAGAGCCGTCAGCAAAGAAGGCGGTGACACGTGGATGGCAACCCCAGGCAGGCCGGCCTAGGGGAGGCCGGCCGGCTTGGCCTTTTTGTGCCACGTGTGCAGCCTTCTAGATGGAGTTACAACTGTCATGTGTGCAGCCCACAAGTGGAAGTTACAACTGCCATGCATGTGTGGACAGCTTTGCTTTCAATCCAAGCCAACCATAGCTTAGCCTACAAGCTAAGCAACCTTAGCCTTGCTTACAAGCTAAGCAACCCACCTTGGAGGCCTATAAAAGGGAGCCCCCACCCCACATTTCAGCACACACCATTTGGAGAAGAGAAGAGTCCCAAGCAAGATGTAGTCCCACTTAGCAGAATAGGGAGAGTGTGAGGTGAGAGTCTTGGCAAAAGCCAAAGTAAAGGAGCGGTGCCGAGTTCTCTCGGCCTTACTCCACTTTTGTAAGTCACCTCAGAGGAATGAAGCATCTTCGGAGTGAAGTTCCTCATCTCTCATCGGTATCTCGCTAGTCTTTCTCTTTACTTCAGTTACTTGTTTACTTTCTGTCTTTGATCTGCGGGATCCCTAGTCTGCGTAAGTAGCAAGTTCTACTTATTTGAGAGTGCTTTCTGTCTTGCTCGTAGGCAGGAGTACGTAACTCGATAGTGTTAGGCGTGGTGCCTAGACTTGGTTAGTTATATAGGGTTGTGTTCCACCCCGCGGTACCGCAGTGGTAGGCGGCAGGTGGTGACAGCCCTGTCCGTCCTTTGTAGTCCACCACGTTCGGGTGTTTTCATAGCAGTAGGATTGCCAAAAGTATGCTGGGCCCCTTCTCACCCCTGTCTGAGCCCTTCGCTTAGGCCGCCGAAGCAGATCAAGATAGTTTAGTTGCAAGTCTTCTGGGTAATGAGTTGGCTAACCGACATTAGACCCTCTACCCACTTACCTCTCTTCCCCAGGTGGGTCCGGTTGAACTAGTTCTAGGTCTGGTCGCGCTTTATCATTCCCCGTGGATTCGATACCCTAGAATACTCCAAGGTGAAAGCTACACCGGTCTCTGTGCGCTTGCGGAGTAATTCGTTTAGGCTAAGGAGTGCCAACACACCACCACTTTCACCTCACCACAACCATCAACCACCACCTACCACATGGATTCCACTCCTATTCACCAGTTCTCCGCACCAAAGGGCGAGTTCTTAGAGCCACCATAGTCGTATAAGCCTATCACAGCTTCTGGTTATGAACTTCGTCCCGGCTTTACAGCCATGGTTCGGGACCAATCATTCTCTGGGCACGAAGATGAAAATCCTTATACCCACCTTTGGGAATTTGAGCATTTGTGTTCTTGCCTTCATATTGAAGGTATGGAACATGAGACCATTAAATGGATGTTGTTTCCATTCTCCCTTTCGGGAAGAGCAAAAAAATGGTATGCTCATATCGTTGGTGGAGTTAATGGAAGTTAGGACGAACTTCGAGACAAATTTTGTCTCGCTTTCTTCCCCGATTCCCGAGTTGGTGCCCTTCGTGTAGAAATTCTTACTTTCCGACAGAAAGAGAAGGAGACTCTAGGAGCAGCTTGGGCTAGGTTCACAGACCTTATAAATATAGTCCCAAACCTTTCTTTGCCTGACCACGTCCTTTTGAATCACTTCCATCTTGGTCTAAGCAAAGAGGCTGTTGTTTACCTAGATATTTCTTCTGGAGGCTCGTTCAAGCACATTACCATTAGTGAGGGGAAGGTCATCCTTAAAAAAATCCTTGAAAATACCCCTTACACTGACATATATGACGGGTCCCCGAAATAAATAGTGGAGTCAAATCCCGACCAAGAAGAGGAGGCACTCGCAACCGTTTCTGAAATTCCTTTGAATCCTTCCCCTGAACCAGTTGCCAATGAATCTCACATTAAGGGAATGCACCAAACTCAAGAGGATGATGAACCTCATCCCTCTTCTTTTCCCTTTGAATTCGAGGAAGATCTTTTTGAAGATTTTGGAAATGCCTCGAATTTACTAGTACAAGGGAGACCTCTAGTGCACTCTGCACCGACTGAGGATGATGGTCCGCACAATGAGCCCTTCCTTTTAGAACATATCAAAGGACTCTCGGCCATCATGAGCTGTGAATGGTCGGCAGAAGCAGAATTATCCATCAAGGTAGCCCGAATCATTGCCCCATCTGATGTTCTACCTTGCGTCCTTAAAGACACCATCATAGAGGCTCACTACTGTTCGACCGTTGGGATGAATATTATTCCAAAAGTCTTAGCTGAAATGCTTTGCCCCAACGAGTCTGTGATCCCATCTCATAAGCTTTTAAAAATTCCTTCGGGAGTTATTCTTGAAAGTTATGGGATCATAAGGTCTATTCCTTTGTGCATAAAAGATTCTGAGTATCGTCTAGATTTTCATATCTATGACATCTCAGAAATGTCCCTCTTGATCGGTTTACCCTTAGGGACACTCTTTTAGGAAAGACCAAAACAGGGTCTCTTGAATGTGAAATTGGGAAGTTCTTCTATCGCTGTCCCACTTTCACGCTCAAACAATGCGATAATGGAGCCTAAACCCAAACGAGACCCTATGGAGAATGTCATGATGGCTTACCTAGAAAACATGGCTGAACCAGCTCTAGACATTGAAAACTTTGTTGAATAAGAAGAAGAGCTGGCAGAACCCATTGAGCTAGATTAAACCGAGGTGCCATCAGAACCCTCAATCGAGCTCAAACCCCTTCCTTCCGGCCTAAGATATGTCTTTCTAGATGATAACCGTGAAACCCCTGTCATCATAAGCGACAAACTCTCCCAGGAAGAAACCCAAAAACTTGTCGCTATCCTAGAAAGACATAAAGCGGCCATAGGCTACTCGCTCCAAGACCTCAAAGAGATTAGTCCCACTCTTTGCACTCATAGAATCCCTATTGATCCTGACTCTTCACCATCAAGGGAACCACAAAGGAGACTTAACAATGCTATGCGCGAGGTTGTTAAGAAAGAGGTCATGAAACTCTTGCACGCTGGGATTATCTATCCCGTACCACATAGCGAGTGGGTTAGCCCAGTCCTGGTCATACCGAAGAAGGGAGGTATGACAGTCATTGAGAATGAAAAGAATGAACTTATCCCTCAACGGACTGTCACGGGGTGGCGGATGTGTATCGATTATCGGAAACTCAACAAGGCCACTAAGAAGGATCATAACCCATTGCCGTTCATTGACGGAATGTTAGAATGCCTCGCGAACCATTCTTTCTTTTGTTTCCTTGATGGGTACTCCGGGTATCATCAAATCCCGATCCACCCCGACGACCAAAGTAAGACTACATTTACATGCCCGTATGGAACTTACGCATACCGACACATGTTGTTCGGATTATGCAATGCTCCAGCTTCCTTCCAACGTTGCATGATGTCTATCTTCTCCGACATGATTGAGAAAATCATGGAGGTGTTCATGGATAATTTTACCATCTATGGCAAAACCTTCACAAATTGTCTGGAGAATTTAGAAAAAGCCTTACAACGGTGCGAAGAAAAGCACTTAGTCCTGAACTAGAATTCATGGTTCAGGAAGGGATAGTGCTTGGACACAAGGTGTCCGCTCATGGAATAGAGGTGGACAAATCAAAGATTGAGGTAATTGAACAACTTCCACCTCCCAAGAATGTGAAAGGTATTCGTAGCTTTTTAGGCCATGCAGGGTTCCATAGGTGTTTCATTAAAGACTTTTCTCTAATTGCTAGACCCCTGACAAGCCTTTTGGCTAAAGATGCACCTTTCATCTTTAACAATGAGTGCCATGAAGCCTTTCAAATCGTGAAAAAGGCACTCATTACAGCCCCAATCATCCAGCCTCCTGACTGGAAGTTGCCCTTTGAAATCATGTGTGATGCTAGCGACTTTGCTGTCGGGGCTGTTTTGGGCCAAACAAAGGATAAAAAGCATTATGCTATATCCTACGCTAGCAAGACCTTATCCGGGGCATAGCTGAACTATGCCACAACTGAGGAAGAGTTGTTGGCAATGGTCTTTGCAATAGACAAGTTTAGATCTTACTTAGTGGGAGCAAAGGTAATTGTTTATAAAGACCATGCTGCACTCAAATACCTCCTCACTAAGAAAGAGGCTAAACCACGGCTCATCCGATGGATTCTTCTACTCCAAGAGTTTGACATAGAAATAAGAGATAAGAAAGGAGTAGAGAACTCAGTGGCCGATCACTTGTCTAGGCTGCATCATAGGGATACACATGAGTTACCCATTAACGATAATCTTAGGGATGACACTCTCCTCAAGGTAATAGACTCGAATCTGTGGTATGCAAATATTGTCAACTATATGGTTGCAGGATATGTTGCACCAGGGGAGGACAAGAGAAAACTCAAGCATCTAAGCCGTTCCCACCTGTGGGATGACCCGTACCTCTACAGAGTCTGTGTCGATGGGCTGTTGAGGAGATGTGTCCCAAATGTTGAAGCTACAAAGACCATAGAAAGTTGCCATGCATCGCCCTATGAGGGACACTATGGAGCATTCTGTACACAAGCCAAGATCTAGCAGAGCGGATTCTTCTGGCCAACAATGTACCAAGATGCAAAAGAATTCGTCAGAAGATGTGCTAGATGCCAGAAACATGGAAGCATGAATGCACAGGATGCAATGCCGCTCATGAACAACCTCCAAGTGGAGTTGTTTGACGTCTTGAGGATAGACTTCATGGGACCATTCCCAAAGTTTGGAGATGCTGAATATATTTTGGTAGTAGTGGACTATGTGTCCAAATGAGTTGAAGCACTGCCCTGCCGATCTAACGATTCCAAGCACTCCAAAAAGATGTTCCAAGAAGTGATATTCCCAAGATTTGTTTACCCCGAATGGTCATAAGTGACGGAGGGTCACACTTCATCGACAAGACCTTTCGGTAGTTCCTGGCCAAACATGGAGTTAAGCACAATGTTGCAACCACATACCATCCTCAGACAAACGATCAAGCTGAAACATCAACCAAACAGATAAAGAACATTCTGCAGAAGACCGTGGATGAGATGGGGAAGAATTGGAAAAACTAGCTGCATGATGCACTATGGGCATACCGAACAGCATACAAGACACCCATAGGCATGTCACCATACCAGCTGGTATATGGAAAAACATGCCATCTACCCGTGGAGTTGGAGTTCAGAGCCCATTGGGCCATCAAGAAGTGGAATATGGATCTCCACCAAGACGGAAGGAAGAGACAAATGCAAATATATGAGCTAGAGGAATGGAGAGAAAAAGCATACCACATCTCCAATATCTACAAAGAAAGAACAAAGAGGTGGCATGACAAGAGAATCAAAAACAAAGAGTTCAAACCGGGAGATAAGGTTTTGATGTTCAATTCAAGGGTGAAACTCTTTGGTCATGGAAAACTTTGGAGTAAATGGGAAGGGCCATTCAAGGTGATCGAGACCTCTTCACATGGTGCCATCACGCTCCAAAGTGATGACGGTAATGTATTCAAGGTAAATGGCCAACGTTTAAAAATTTTCCTCGAACCACAAAAAATAGAAGAAATTGACACGATTGAATTGTTGCAATTTAATGATTCAATTTAAAATATTCAATCTTGTTGGAAAAAACAAATAAATAAATAAATAAAAACTTGAAAATTTTGAGAATGATTTGTTAGTCCAATAAATTTGACTCTATGGTGTTTCCCACCAGAAGAGTCCCTGTTATTTTCACCTGTTTTTGTCTTTGAATAAAAAGCAGATATAGCTCCAAAGAAGTGTGGGGGTGTGCAACACCTCCACTGAAGAACAAAAGGCATCGGACCACATCATGAACGGGTGGAGGAGCGTGTACACAACTTGGTTTGATCATTTTCTTCCCACCTTATCATATGCATGTTCCCTGTTCTATACTTACTCTGCAAAAATTTAAAAAGAACCAAAGTCCACACTTAGATTTAAAATCTGAAAGTAAATTTGAATATAGCTCTTTAAGTATGGACTGCATAAATTTCGTTCCTTACATATCCTTAATGCTTGTGGGTAAAACATATAGGAAAAACTTATTGCCTAAGTTTTTGTGAAGTGAGATATGGCTTTGGCATGTAAATCCATCCTTTTCAATTCAAAGTACTTGGAGAATTTTCTTTTGCTAAATATTAAAAACTCCATAGTCTCACATACTCCTCAATGATAACAGAAATTCCTACCAAGGCCAAATATCATGTTACATTTTGAAACCCTTCTACTTTTGCTGCTTGCTATTGCATTGAGCTTTGTCAAGCTTTGTTGACCCATGTCAAGAAATTTATCATGCTTTTAAAACCAAGATCAAGTACACGCCATCAAATATTTGCACTACTCCTACATTGGGAGTAGGCGCAAAACATACATTCCACTTAGGATCCACCAAAAACAAATGTTCTACTCCTACACCGGAGTGAACAAAAATATCTTGGTTAGGCTCTTTCAAAATAAATGCTCCAAATACTTATGATCTCTCTCTAAAAAATTTTGTTGTGAAAAGAGACATGAGGCTATCATAAAAAAAGAGAAAAAAAAGTGAGACATGAAAAAAAAAAGATTGAAAGAAGAGAAGAAAAGATAACCCATGTTCTCACAAAAGGTTTCTTCCAAGTCTCAATAAAGAGAGAGATGTGTTCAAAGAGCATAATAGAATTAGGATAGCCTCTATATATCCACACACATGCACATCTTTGTTTGATTGCATGATATTTTTCTCCATGGATCCATTGTTTTACTTAGCAAAATATGCAATGCAAGTATGCCTTAAAACTTTCCCTACCTGAGCTCCACATAAGCTTTTTAAAAGTAGGAAGAAAAAGAAGGCAAAGCTCAAAATGCCTTGGTGAGGAAACAAACACTTGAGTGATTTGAGAGTACTATTTGAGGAGTGCATGTGAACTATGCTTTCTTTAATAAAAAAAAATATCCAAGTTACTAAGATGCGAAAATGGAATGAGATGGCTATGTTTCAGAGCTGTTCCATTTCTCAACCGCTCAAGAAGATATGTTAGCTACTCCACATATCCCGCAAGTATGAGGTATGTTTTGTGATAATCTTTATGACAATTCCATATCTTAAATTGCTATGTTTAAGTTTACTTTATCTTCAACCTTTACTCGAGACGAGCAAAGATCCAAGTGTGGGGGAACTTGTTGACGGTAGTTATCGCATAAAATTTGACCGCCAAAGTGAACTAAAATGACATCATTCCATGTCACATCATAACAAAAATATTATTTATCTAACGAGTTCCACGAGTTTCGATGCTCCCAAGTGTTTTGCAGGAATCTCTAATTTTCACAGGTAAAACCTATCTCAAATGGGAAAATAAGGTGCACCAATACGAACAGCTCGTCACGCTGATCAAAATAGACATATAATTTACTATTTTTGGAGCTCCCAATAAAAAGATATGAATTTTGCAAATTAAAAAGGAGTGCTGATGTCACCGCTGATGTCAGCACCCCCGGTCAACGCCAGCAGCACCGCGTGCGGGTCCCGACGGACCGACCTGTCAGCCGCAGCGCTGGAAGAAGTGCGCTCGTGCGCGATGTACAGGGGCCGAGTGGGCCACTCCCCGCACGAGGTGTGGCACCGCGTTTCAAACGAGCGCACGCGGGCAGTGTGTCGCCTCATTCGCTGGCCAGGCGGGCCCAGCTGGCAGGAGGCCTCGCGCGGGCGCGGGGTACGCTGCTGCCCCACCGACCGGGCCGCAGGGCCACGTGGCGGACTGCAAGTGGTGCGCCCCAAGGCGGTTGGCATTCCAGGCGCCAGAAGCGCAGTTCGGCCGCCGGTTCGGCCAGTTTAGACACCCGGGAGTCCGGTTTTCTTCCCAGAAATACATTACAGCACGAGTTTCTCTTGGTTCAGCTCCGGTTCTCGCCCCTGGAGCACGGTTCTTCCCCGGTTTTCGCTACAGGTCGGTGGAGGAGGAAGATATCGACACCAGGAGGTCGGTTGCATGCAGGGGAGAAATTAGGAATATTCCTAGCACCTGTCCCCTATAAATAGAGGCCATTCCCTCCTCCCACAACACACACCTACACTTGAGCTTCAATTCCTCCATCATATTCTGGTAGTAGTGTCCCTCTAGGTGTTCTCCACCTAGTTGTATATTTAGAAAAGAGGAGGAGAGTGAGAGTAGAAGAGAGGAGGAGGAGCCGGGCTTGTCGGAACCTCCTCAACTTTTGTACCTCTACAGATCTGCTTCAACTCGAGTTGCATCCAGGTTATCATTCGGTATTTTCTGAGCTTATTATTTGTCTAAATTCAGTTCTTGCTTTATTTCACTTACGAGAATTCCGCTCGACCGAGTGCTCTAGTCCAGGTACCGGGTTAGAGTAGTAACCATTAGCATAGACGTGGTGTCTAGGCTAGTGTTTACCTGAGTTTGCGTCCAACCCCACGGATAGTTGTGGTAGCCCCGGAGGTGACAGCTACGACCAGGCCTTTGTATTCCACCACATTCGGGTTGATGTTTCGTAGGGCTGTTGGCGGCCTGACCTCGATCACCGTTTCCCAGTCTTTTCGAGGATCGGAAAGGTACCGTCGCTCCGAAGTAAGTGAAGTTTAGTGAGCCTGACTCTTTTGCATCTGGTAATCTTAGGAGTACCTTAGGAGACCCTCTCTTCCTACAAAAACATTCTTTCTACCTTATCTTTGAATTACCTTGGCCCCTCTCTAGTTCACTTCTTGTTCCCCGTGGAAATCAATACCTTGGAATAGTCCGGGTGAAAGCTACAGCGGTATCCGTGCGCTTGTGGATTTATCTATTTGCTTTAACAAATACCAACACAGCCTGATTCCTACGATTTAGATGTAGTAGGTGGTGCGGGTCTTCAGCTTAGACAAGGGAAAGAGAAAGTGTATATCCCCTATAAGCTTAGTAGCAAGGTAATCAACTGGAAACCCAAATGGTTGTACATAGAAAACCAATGGGAAACCCTACCAGTGATTACTCTTGGCCCTCCGACCTAACGGCCTGAGTGGAACAAGAAACCAGTCGACAATAGCTAGATCCCTGAGCTACTCGCAAGGATTGCCGAACTTAGGCAAAAGAATTTGACTGGAGAGGCTGTTGTATTTGACTGGATGAAAAGAAGAATTCAGTCGTTGCAGGCTCGGGAAACCTTAAGTTTCCAGTATTAGGGAACAACTGATTTGTCAAGGTTCTCAGAGGAAGAGATCTCGGATGAAGAAGCCTTTAGTCGGGTTCAGCGACTACTAAAAATGTAAAAGATGTACCTATTGTCCCTGATACTTTCTCAGCTGCAAATCCTCCAAAGCAGGTATGAACTAAAGTAGTCGAAATATACTAATCGAGTACTTTGTCCTAGCAAGATTCTGATAGAATTTGCTTTTCTGAAGGAGGAAGTGGTGCTTTTTAAGAGCAGTCCTCCATTGCTAGGCACTAATCGTCCTTTTTACATTCTTCCCAAGCGCTTCTTACACTGTCGACCAATTCAAAGAATCTTCTCATGGAAAATTGCATGGGTAGTATTAATATCTGATTTTGGTTCTGCAGATGAGGAGGCGGCTGGAGAATATAGTGATGGGGAGCAGAGCCCCAGTGCGAGCACAGATACCCAAGCGGGGCACCCGAAGGGTACGCGATCGGCAGTGAGGAAGCGTTGTAGCTCCTCACAAACTACCAGCGATAGGTAAATAGCTAGTTGATTGCAATCGAGTACTTTGTTTCAAGTTTATCGATTTGCTTTCCTTGATTTTGTTTCTGCTTTTTCAAGTCCGGCGGCTAAGATACCGCGGACTAGATCATCTGGGGATGATGCTGTGGTGGGAAAGACCATCCCTTCCACCATAATGGACTCGTCAAAAGGGACTGGGACTACTCAGCCGGCGAGTAGTTCCAATTCTAGTGACACCAGGAACGCGGGTGGTGGTGCCGTGATCATCAGGCCACCCCCTAAGTTCGGTGTGAGGAAGCTTGCCCTAACAAGGGCATCTACGTAAGTTTCAAGAAACTTGATTGTAGATTCATCTTCATATCGAGTACATCTTTTAACTGGTTTGTCTTTGCAGTGATGCACTCCTAGAGGCGAGGGAAGGAACTAAAGTCAATTCAGCCCCCAAACTGACAGCGGAGAAGCCCTCGAGCACTCCAGAGATGGATGCTCATCAGGCAGAGGAGATGGCAAATTCCATGATGTGTAATTCACCACTCCCAGAAGCTGGGAGGAGCAAGGAAAAGCTCCCGGAAGAGGAGGGAAGCGAGAAGCTTCCAAAAGAGGGGGGAGGCGAGAAGCATCCTGAGGAGATCCCCACAGGTAAACTTATTATGCCTTTTGTAGAGGAAATACTCCCCTTTTTTCCTCTTGTTTGGTTCTGTAACCCCATTTTTCTTCTAGATTCCCAAAACCCAGGGAATACTGTGGGAAGAGTTGAGGAGGTACCACATATAGGGGCGGTTTCTGTGGTGCAGGCAACTAGTTCCCTTGCTTCATCAGGGAGTGCCCTACCACAGGAGAAGATAAAGCTTGCTCACAAGCTTTTGACGGTAAGTAGTCGAATAACTCGAGTACTTGTTTTTATTAGATCGAGTAGTATGTACTAATCTTTTTGTGTTGTACTTTTTGGCAGGAGGTGTTAGAGCAGGGGAGCAGCCAACCCCAGGATGGCTCAGAGTTGATCATTCTGAGTGAAAAATCTCTTGTCCGAGAAGGCTACTCTCCAGGAGAAGAACAAGAAGCTCTCCAAAGCCAAGAAAGGTTAGTCTTTAGCATATATAATACAGTCGACTAGGTTGTTTCGTCTGGTATTTATAAGTTTTTCTTTTAATCGAGTACACAGCTTGTTCGAAATCGTTAAAGATTGAGGAAAGCTTGGTACTGGATCTAAAGATTCTTATGTACCAAAACACAGATGAGATCGAGAAGCTCAAGAAGATCAAGGAGGATTCTGACATGGAGATGGCGACAGTCCTCAAACAGCTCAAGGACCTGTTAGAATCCCAGGACTCGATGCAGCGAGAGCTTGAAGAGCTGAGAGATCTGAAAGATGCCGCTCAAGCCATAGCCGACATTGTGGAGATCCCCGAGGGGGACGAGAACGAACCGCTCACATAGGCGGGAAGGCTTCGTAAAGTACCTGAGAGTTTTGAGAGGTACGTCTCCACAACCACCCGACAGTACGTAGGGCATGTACTCAGGTTGGTGAAGTCCTACTGGCCAGGCACTCCACTTAATCCGCTTGGTGAAGGTGCCAAAGCTGACTGCAGCGATGCTCAATTTGAGCAGTACCTTGAAGAGACCTCCACCATAGCGGATAATATAGTGGAGACTTTGAGCAAGTCTTGACCGTTCTTGGTTTTTCTGTAAAATGATTAGCTTATTGGTGCCACAAGTACTCTGTATTGTACAAATATTTGAATGTGCATCATATGAGTACTTTGTTTATTCTGTAAGATCTTCTGATCTATCGAGTAGTAACACTTAGGAGGTATAGAACCTCATAATTTATGGCGGCATCTCTCCTACTCGATTTTTTATGGTAGATACAAAGTGTTGTATCCATGAATATGTTTGCCTGAAGAGGCAAAATGTGCTCGAACAGGATCGAGTAACATGGTTCTAATCAGAACTCTGGTGCTGACCGGTTAGGATTGAATCCGTAGGATTAACCAAGTGGGAAAAGCACTTTGTTGTATGGTAGTTAAGCCGTAGCTTAATTCAGATTTCTTTTTAAAAGAAATGTTTAGAGCGGTGCTCTTATGAACTTTGTTGTCCAAGCAAACAAGGAGATTCTCGTCGAGTACTTGGAGAACTAGGAGTTTAGGTAGCATCCTGGATACGTAGGTGGACAGGAGACTTTTGGCAACTACTCGATGTACCAAGAGAACACCCTCGATGGTCCAAGCAAGCGGTAGACTTGTGTCGACTACTTGGAGATCTACCTTTTTGTTCTGCTCCTTGAATTTTGGGGTAATTTTCAAAGTTGACCAGTTAGGATAGACCTCATCTGGTCACCCAAGTGGGAAAAACTTTTTGAAAATATCCACAATCTACTCGAGTCAGCGAGTAGTGTGTCCTTTGCCCAAGGACTGGGTAATATCTAAAATAGAACTGTTAGGATGAACTCCGTTGAGTTAACCAAGATGAAAAATATTTTAGAAATATCCAAAAACTTACTCGAGTGAGTGAGTAAGGTGTCCTAAACAAGGACTGGAGTAATTTCTAAGATAGATCTATTAGGATGAGCCCCGTCGGGTTACCCAAGATGAAACCATCTTAAAACTATCCAAAACCTACTCGAGCCAGCGAGTATGGTGTCCTAAACAAGGACTGGAGTAATTTCTAAGATAGATCTATTAGGATGAACCCCGTCAGGTTACCCAAGATGAAACCATCTTAAAAATATCCAAAACCTACTCGAGCCAGTGAGTAGGGTGTCCTAAACAAATTTCTAAGATAGATTTGTTAGGATGAGCCCCCTCGGGTTACCCAAGATGAAACCATCTTAAAAATATCCAAAACCTACCCGAGCCAGCGAGTAGGGTGTGCTAAACAAGGACTGAAGTAATTTCTAAGATAGATCTGTTAGGATGAGCCCCGTCGGGTTACACAAGATGAAACCATCTTAAAAATATCCAAAACATACTCAAGCCAGTGAGTAGGGTGTACTAAATAAGGACTGGAGTAATTTCTAAGATAGATCTGTTAGGATGAACCCCGTCAGGTTACCCAAGATGAAACCATCTTAAAAAATACACCTTGGAGTAAACCAAAGTTTAAGGAACTACTTGATTGTTGCTCTATGTTGAGCAAAGCTTGTGGAGTAGTGTTAGATATGGGGTATAGGTCAGATGAGCGAGAGCAAAGTAGTCGATTTGTAAGGAAATCAACTTTTATTGAGGACTTGTCGTGATTACAGCAATTGTAAAGTAACAGGCTCTGACTCTTAAGACCTACTCCTTACTCGTAGTTATAAGGACGTGAGCAATGGTTTACATAGTTGAATATGAAAAAATATTCAGGGGTAATTCTAATCATTCTGATAATCGACTAGATTTTGGGTAAAGCTTCCTTCACCACGGGGGCCCCAAGGGCTTTGTAGAGTGAGTTGCACTCAAAGATCGTGTGGGAGCTCTTGGGGTGCATGAAGCACTTGCGTAAGAGCATTTTGTTGATCTTGTCTCCTCCAAGAGATGTTTCTCCATGGTGTTGGGTGCGAGTTTTACCCTGAGGGTGGGTGCTTGCTGGCTTGCGCTTTTTGAAGGATGCAGAGGCGAGCGGTGGCATGCAGTAGTTTGAAGAAGAGCTGTAAGCCTCTATTTCCTCATGCTCCTTTCTCCTTGTGATGATGACATTATGTGCGTCACGAACAATGTTGATCACATTGCGAAGATCGCTGTTGGAGTAGTCGTAGTTGTCGGCCTGCTGTTCTTATTGGCAGTTGGCGACGCGCTGGTGCCTGAACGCCCTTTTCTGGTTAAGCAGATGATGTTCATAGAGGTGCTCCACTGCAGGCTGCTCTTCTAGTTGGACAGTTAATGTGACTGCTGGAGGAGGTGCAGGCGGGTCTTGGTTGATAACAGCTTCGACTTCTGCCACTGCGGGAGTAGTTTCCATGTTGTCGGAGAGGTATACGTCATAGTCATCAGAATTGTAGTCGTCGAGGTTTAAGCGTTCCATCGAATCACCCTCTGATTCGTGGGCTTCAGAGATGCGAACCATGAGGATTTCACGGCAAAGATCCTAAACTTCTTGGTCTTGTTTGCTTGCTGACGGGTCTATCAGGGTGTCTTGCTGGAAAGGGAGAATTGTTGGCTGAGGGCTGAGAGCCTTGAGAGCCTGGGGGTGTGTCTCCTCCAGGCGCACTGTCTGTCCTTGGGGCGTTGCATATATGACCAAGTTTGGGAGGGAGTCATGATCGGACTTGGAGTTCATAGTCGAGTTGGATTCGACTTCCTTGCTGTACTGGATTAGATCATCTAGTTTATCTTCAAAGTTGGAGTACTCGGAGTCGAAATCGGTTAGGCCACCGATTTTGGAATATGTGTGCTTTGGGTGAGCGAGAAGCGGGATGCCCATCTCTACGCGGAGGGCATTCTCGTTCATCCAATGTAGCCAAGATTGAGTAGGAGTTAATCCTTCTGGCTCTTTAATCCAGGGTTTGTCGAAAAATCGACTTGCTGGTTTGTTCAGGAGCTTTGGATTTTCCCTTTTTAAGCTTGACTAGTTCCCAGAGGGCGTCTGCCATCTGGGGTGGATGGGCCATGGCATCCATAAATAAGTCGACGTTGTCGGACCAATCCTTGAGGTCGTCGAATAGTTCGAGGTTGTCAAGGCTTTCCATGAACTGGTCGAAATCCTGATTGAATAAGGGATCAGAAACATCAGTTGGTTCAGGAGTCCTTTCGTGAGTAGGTTTCGGTGAAGGGCTCTGGGGTTTCTCAGAAAGAGACGGTCCCATCCGAGCAAGCCGGGGGTCTACCTCTTCGAGTTTTCCGCAAAACTCTCCTCCCGAGTTCTGCTTCTTGTTTTGCAGAGTATTTTCGGCCATGTTGATACAGTCAATGAGTTTAAAATCTACTCGATCGACCCCAAAGAGCATGTCGCCCAATCGTCCATGTGGTGGGTTCAATGTTTCTGGGTTCTGATGTATGCCAGATGAGCCAAGAGCAGATTCTGCAAGCTTGATGCACCCCTCGATCGACCGAGAGACCCGATTTACTCCATCGAGTAGTTCTGAGTTGACGATCTTAGGACATTTAATTGACTTGAGATAATCCACGTATTTTCTGAGGATTTTGGAAAAGTGGAGGTTTTCGGAATCAGAGTTTGTATCGGACTCGGCTAACTCGTGGATTCGATTTGGAGTCGATATGTTTTCTATGATATCCGAGTTAAGCTCGAGTGGAGCTTCTTTTTCGTCGAGTTCTGCAGTCTTGCAGATTTCGACGGGCTGGTTTGATGGTTTTCAGCTCAGCCGAATTAGGCACGACGAGGTGGCTAGAGAAGCCTCCCGATCAATCAGCCGTGCAAGCCCAGAAGCCGAAAACGAGAGTTGTGCCCTCAGGCACGTTGTTGGAGTTGCTAGATTCGGCCATCGAACTCGCTGATGAACTCGCCGAATCCCCTACCTGGCGCGCTAGCTGTCGGTGTTTACCGACAAGACTGCTCAGGGATACCCTTAGCAGTAGGGTTGTAGGTAGGGATCGACTGCTCTGGAACTCGATGGTGCAAGGAACACAAACATTTAGACAGGTTCGGGCCGCGAGTTGCGTAATACCCTACGTTCTGTGTGGTTGTTTGTATTGCCTTAGGTGTTGATATGTTTTGAGAGGGTCCCTGCCCGCCCTTATATATCCGGGGAACATGGTTACATGGAAAGTCCTAGCTGAGTACAGTTGGAGTACTACTACAACACAATCGGGTAGTTTCCTTTGTACTGCAGCTAGTTCTACGCCTATTCGGGTAGTTACAAGAGAGAAAAGGTACACCCATGAGCTATCCCTTACTCTAGAATATTCTATGCCTATAAGCAGACCCGCTGCCCCGGATCTGACACTATCATCACATGTGACTAGGTACTAGATGTTTTCCTTTTGAAGTAACCATAAAAGTCTATTTAGTACTTGGCCAAGATACCAGCCTGTACTATCACTCTTTAGTACCGGTCGGTGACATTGACTGGTACTAAATGGTTGCGCCATTTTAGTATCGAGCCAATTGGTACTAAAATGTGACTTTTAGTATCGAGTGGTTTTTTTAGCCGGTATTAAAATAGTTCTGGAGGCTTACAAATTTAGATCCGATACTAAAATAACTTGGTGCCAACTTTAATACCGCTCCAAATAATAATCAGTGCTAACATGCTAAGACGAAAGGTCGTTTTTCTTGTAGTGTCCTAACAACGTTAGGGGCCTCAAAGGTCGTTTTTCTTGTAGTGTCCTAACAACGTTAGGGGCCTGTATACCGTAGTGTATGATAAGGATCTATGAAATCCTAACAAACGTCGCACGCTTAATTATCTCTTAACCTTACTAGGAGGAAGCTCTTTCATGCCGGAGGTTAAAGATTGCCGCCGGCCGGCCAGCTTTGTCGCTGGAGATCAGACAAGACGACGCCGTGTCCCGTGTGGGTGTGCTTCTGTGGCTTCTGAGCGTAGCGGACGACAAATCTCCACGCACGCAAACTCCTGCGTGCACTGTGCCACGTAGACTGGTAGGCAACGTAAACTGACACGAGTCGAACATGCAACGATAGCCGAACTGGTCCACATTTGTTACAGCTGAACTATGCATCGTCCTAGCACGTAGATCCTCAGTTGCATCTAGCGCTACAAAAAAATTTTGCATGAAATACTAAACAAAATTTATTTATAAAATATTTTTACGGATGTGTGTAATTTTTCGCGACGGATCTGATGACAGTAATTAACCAATGATTTGCTACAGTAATGCTATAGTAACATGTGGATTGTGGATTGTGGAGTTAGTTTTGTAAACTGTATTTTATTTAATATTCTTAATTATTGATCAAAATTAATGTTATGTGGGCTACTGCACAAACCAAACCAAACAGGGACAAGAGGTTGCTAGCGTAGCATCAAAGTACAGACGACGACAATCTGATCAGACTCGATTGCTCGAAGAGGCCGCTTTACTACTGCAAATCTGCAGAGTCTTGGATCAATAAGCAGGATACCGGTATATGGTTGAGCTCAAGACGTCGGTCATGGATGGATTCATGCCTTCATGCACGCATCATCGGTGAAGTTGACAGGTTATATTAAGCCAAACACACCCTGAATCATCTCCCGCAAGTGTCGTCACTGACTGAAACCAACGGCACACAAAATACATTTGACAGGGTACATGTACAAGCCAGAGCTGAGCTGACCTGACTAGAAACAGGAGATGAGCAGATAGCAACGATGTACACACCATCAACACCCACACACACATCCCATTACTACTATTACGTTAACGCCGCGCGCGCCTGCAGCGCGCGTGCATGATCGAGCGCTTCAGAGAGGCGATCAGATCAGACCCTGGGGCCCTTGGGCTCGCCGGCGGCGCCGCCGACGCCGTAGTCGTGGTCCCGGTAGCCGTCGCTGCCGCCGAAGAGGCCCGCGTGGAGCATCATCACGTAGAGCAGCTGCGTGAAGGCGAGGATGATGACGAAGGCCTCGAGCACGCGGAGGCGCCACCCGCGGTGGCCGCCGATGTGGATCTCCTTGCACGCCAGCCCGAAGGCGAGCGCGGTGACGGCCCAGGCGATGAGCGACGACGCCGCGCTCGTGGCGAGGCTGTCGTGGCGCCACGCGCGGACGTGGTGCACGCCGGCCAGCTTCGACGCCGCGCCCACCACGCCGGCGAGGATCGCGAACACCAGGAAGTAGAACGTCGCGCCGTTGCCGGCCACACCTGCGAGCAAGCAAGACGCGCACTAGCTGGGATCAGTAACGTTCCCTGCACACCGACATCGATCCAGATTTTTTTTAACCAAGAACGGCCCTCCTGTCGATCTGAAAGGACCAAGAAGCAAGAACTAAGCATAATTGTAGTACCAGGGTAGTTTGTCTGGCCGTTGATGAAGTGGTTGAGGTTCCAGCTCGCGAAGCCGATGACGATGAGGTACATGATGAGGTTGAGCACCATGAGCGGCGCCACCATGTTCCTCCCGACCCCGGCCATTGTCGTCGAATCTAGAGCAGAATCTAGAGCAGAGCGAGCCTAGTTAAGCTTGCACAGCCCAGCAATGGGAGCAGGCGGCACTCGAGCTAAGCTGAGCTCTAGCAGCAGCAGTGAGCGAAGACTAGTAGTAATGGACAGCAGGCTAGTATCTCAACAGAACAGCAGCTCCCGGTTTTAAAGGCACGGTGGCCACGGGGTAGGGGACGGACCAACCTGGCTGCCTTCCAGGGCTTATCCATCCGTCCGATCCGCTGCCGACTTGCCGAGGGCCGCTTGAGGCTGAAGCTTTCGCGGGCTAGCAGCTCTCTGCAATCTGCATGCGCGGGGGACGGGGGAGGCGGCGACGCGTGTGCGCGCCCCCGCCAGCGCGGCGTCGCAGGGTGGTGGGGGAGGGACACGTGCGCGCGCTCGGTGCCCGGCCGGGGGAGCCCCGCGCGCGCCGGAGCAAAGCGTGCACCTGCCACCGCTCGCGCTGGCGAATCCCGGCGGGGCGGATGGTTCTGGAGCGGTCGCCACGGCCACCGGACTCTGGACTTGGAGTATTCTGCTCGTGGCCATGCGTCTCCCGAGGTCGGTCGGGCCCGGGCCAAGGCTCCTATCCGTCCGTCCGTGCGCGCGCCAGCGCTTTGCGTGGGAGATTTAAACTTGGCGTTGGCGTGGAGGGTCGCTGGTTGACGTGTCGAGATGGCCGTTGAGTAGGTGGAAAGCCTACTTTGCCGCATAGTATATAGTTGCGTCCCGTCCTCACACGATTAAAGTTCACGAGTTACTCCCTCCGTCAGAAAAAAATATGCAATTCTGGCGTAACACTCATTTTGACCAAAACTATCAGCTCGTACTAGTAATCTGAACAAACACATTGTAGGTTTCATAGAAAAAAAATACTAGAAGCAAGGCTGCATGCAGGGACGTGGAGCAATTCAGTCCACGCATTCCATCTTCTAGAAGAGTCTCGCACCATCACAGGCATGAAAGACAGCCATTTACTGTGCCAAGTACTACTATACTTATTTTTTGAGTAAAGTCTATTTTTGACCATCCAACTATCGACTGCGTCCGAATTTGGCAATGCAACTCTAAAACCAGACATCCGCAGCCATCCAACTCTCAAAACCGTTCATGTTTAGCCATCGAGCTGTTTTGCTGGGTGGTTTTGCTGAGTTGGATGCCACGTGGCGGTGGGACCCACCTATCAGCCCTCCTCTCCCTCCTCTCTCCTCTTTCTCTCTCTCCCTCTACCTCTACCTCTCCTCTCTCCTATCCAACTCCGCTGACCCTGCGTCGGCCGCCGCCCTTCCCGCGCACGCCTCTCCAGCTCACCCGGCCGGCAGCGCGGGCCCGCGGCGGAGCTCGAGCTCGCCCGGCCGGCAGCTCTGGCTCATGGGCCGATGACGTTGTTGGCGATCTGGGCGTCGGTGAGCGCCTCGCGGTCGTCCCTTAGTCACACGGAACGCAGAACGACCCGGCGTTCCGTGTTCCGGGAACTTCATTCCCGGACGAGGAACGGGGACGACGCGGAACGCCTCCCAGAACGTGTGAGGAATGAAGCTTGGGTCGTCGTCCCGGATGCAAGCGGAACAAGTACCACTCACCTGGTGGTACGCGGCGCATCGGCTCGGCGGCCGGCGCGTCCGTGGAGGCCAGCTGCCCCTCCTGCCAGCACATCGGTTTCTCTGCTTCGATTCTTCCCGTCGGTCCGTCCAGACTCCAGCCTCCGCCCTCCATTCAGCTGGCCGTCTTCAAGGGCGGCGTCCCCGAGGCGGTGGACGCGACGCACGGCCGGCCGCCGGCGGCCGCACACACAAGCTTATGGCGGCGGCGCCGCGCAAGCCGTGGGTGGCGCGGCGGAAGGCGGAGAGGAGCGCGGACAAGGCCAAGGAGCAACAGCCCAAGAAGGCAGCTGGCCCGCACGCAGCTGCATAGGGGTGCCTAGCTGCAGCCGCCGCCGGCCTAGCGCGTCTCTGATCCAAGCTTTCGTGGAGACAACCTTTCGGCGGCCGGCGAGGACGAGTAAGCGACAACCTTTCCGCGGGCGGCGAAGGCGAGCACGAATGGCGCCAGGAGGCAGACGAAGAGCAGGAGGGCGCCCATGGCCTCTTTGCTTTCGCTCCTGCTCCGCTAGCCGCTGTGAACAGAGCGAGCTAGGAAAGGGCGGCGGCCGGCGCAGGTTAGAGGAGAGGGAGAGGAGAGAAGAGAGGGAGAGGATAGAAGAAAGAGAGGGAAAGGAGAGGTGCTGACAGGTGGGCCCCACCGCCACGTGGCGTCCAACTCAACAAAACCACCTAGCAAAACAGCTCGATGGCCAAACGTGAACGGTTTTGAGAGTTGGATGGCTGCGGATGTCCGGTTTTAGAGTTACATTGCCAAATCCGAACGCAGTCGATAGTTGGATGGCAAAAAATAAACTTTACTCTTATTTTTTTCCCTTATCTGGCGACGTGTGTTATGCAAACTAGATAGTCTAAACATAACTGTATATAGAGGCATTAAGGTAATTTCACTACCTACATTAGTATTGATGTCTAGTCCTACAATTACATTTTTTTCGGGACGGAATGAGTAGGCTACTCTGGTATAAGTTAAAGGGTATCTGCGTCAGAGTAAGATCTATCTATCAGTGACAGATATAAGACGGATCAAATCAAAGAATTTTGTTGGAAATTTTACTCGCTTTAGATATAAGTATAGATATAGATATAGATTAAAAACAAACTCTTCTTACCATTCAATTAATATGTCATTATATACTTGTTAATAATAGCAATAGTTTTGCACAGATACTCCTCAATATCAGTGTTATTGTATTTTTAAGAAAAAGGTAGGAGAGCTGTCATATCTATATTTATATCTATTTTTAAAACGACTAAGATTTCTACCTAATTTTTTGATTAATCCATCTAAATTTTTGGTTTGATCCGTCTTATATTAATTTTTATACCTATATTTATACTAATTTTTGGTTAATCTATATTGACAGGTGGGTTTTAGTCCATCCCGTATGCGAGTCGAATCAGCCCTACAAATTATGAAATGGACAACAATACATATTAAATACTTATACCAATTTCGGCATATTTACCTAGCATTCAAGAAAGGAGTAGAATCCAGGTTTACAATAGTTTCGATTATATCAGTAACGGCAAGAAATCTAAGTAAGAAATAAAAGAACTGAACATCAAGACACGAGGGCTCCCACATGCCCTTCCATTTCATCCTTGATCAGCTGTCCAACCTGGATCGGCGAAACTTGTACTCTTCCACATATTCCAACAGGTGTCCATGAGTACTGCAGCCACTCTTCTTCTTTGCAGCTTATGCAATGATCTCAGCGAAGCAGACCACAATCTCCACCGAGCAGTCAGGAGACTCAGCACTCAGCACTCAGCAGCTCCAAACCTGAACGGCGAACACGCATTGCAAACAGAGGTGTACAGCTGTCTCCGCCTCCGGAGCGGCATTGCAGAGAACGCAGGTAGGATTGCAAGGCCAATTTCGAGCAGAGTACTAAATTTTCTTATAATATATTATCAACTTTCACAAACCTAAATCTTGATTAAAAAATAGATCTAAGAGCACAATGACCTTGTTCTCCTCGTCCTATCCAATTTGGTAGAATCTCGTATTTGCCGAAAAGCCGGCCTAGGGATCAAGTAAGCTGCTACATCTCTTGATTTTTCAGAGTCACTGAAGCAAACAGCGGGCATAAAATTTAATGATAATGTCAATTTGCACCGGATTCAGAGAACTTTGCATCCTAACAAAATGAAGTGACACAATTTCAGCGCTTGTCCCATAGCTCATTAAGAAAAAAAACATTGCAAAAATATGGATAGACGTTATTGCCGACGGTTTCTTGAACAGAAACAACCAATGTTGCATCATCGGGTTCACAGACCATGATGAAATAAGAATATATTGATTAATCATATCGAAATGCCTCTTGTTCTGAATAAACAAGCAGCTTTACCGAATAGACATTATTATTGTTCTACAAAAAAGAATAACGTTAGTTTCTCAAAAAACATTCAGTGATTATTGGATGTGCCGAGGCAACAAAAAAAAATCAGAATCTAAGTGCTAAGTTTCAAAGGCAAAACTTTGCTCAAAAGAAATCAAAGAGGATTCTCTTTTTCTTAATCTATCAAAATTGAAGAAAAACCAGCCTGTCTAGACAGTCTATATTGTTGGTAATACTTTCATCTTCTATTAGTTCTGGATCTCACAAAATTCTTTGCAACTCTTCTGGACTTTACACCGGATTGTCGACACCTGTAATGTGTGTAAGAGGGCAGTGAATTCAGTGTATGAAGAAATCACTGAAAATTTTGGAGTAAGAATGTAGACAAACTGAAGGAGATTACTGTATACATGTTATGCTGTTCCTTTTATTTTGGATGCATAGAATCAGTTCCGCCACAGTTGATATGTTCAAATGATCAAGATTTGTAACATGAAACATTTTCGCTAGATTTGTCTTTACAAATGCTTTCAAAAAATTAAATTTTGTTGGAATATGTTAATGTTCAAGTTATAAAAAGTAGTGGTCAAACTTCTCACAAAAACCGCATGAAGTTAAAGATGTTACATAGCGAATAATTAATTCATGTAATGTGCTCAAATTTCACTTGCTCATTGGAACTACTGTTTCGCAACAAGGCTTGTGTTCTGAACAATTATAATATGGTTGATTTGATCTATGACACAATGTTCACTGTTTCTACATTTAGATGCAAATGCTTTCATTATTGATGATAAACATGTATATGTTCATAATAAGATCTTAAGGCATTGAAACAATGGTAATATTTAAATGCTACATACAAGAATATCAAGAAGCTAACTGCAATCAAAACCAATCCATCAAATGGAAACAGAAAAGATGAACATCCAATGACCCAAAAGATTCTTGCAAAGAAACCTTACCTTATTTTAAATGAAAATAATGGATTTATCGTTTCTGAACAGTTTTGGTTGTGGAATTTTACAACTGCAGAAAATAGCTTTATCAAATGAATGAAATATAATGGATAACAAGAGAGAAGTATATGAACTAAATTCATTACCTAGAACACTGAAGGATCGTCATTCTGCCTTCGAAATAAGAACTTTATCACAGCTCAGTAGATTTGAATTGGAGATCCATCAAAACTCTCTTGCGACCAATAATTCAAATATTTGATGCTTAGAACAATTTTGATTTGCCTAGTTGCCAGATGAAACAACTTCAGCAAAGGACACATCCGAAGGCCTGAAGATGTCGTTTTCTCTTACTACTCTGTTATACACAAGCTTGAAAGAACGTGACCCGTATGTCTTGTTAAGCAAACTTATTGGGATTCTCAGAGTTTGTTTCCGCCGGCTTTTCCCCTTTACACATATCCTGAAACTACCTTCATCTTCGTTCTTCATGTTGCTTCGCGATTGATTCGTTACACCAATGTCATGACTGTTATCTGCACTCATGTCAGGATTCAGCTCAATTCTAACCACATCCTTTAATTGTTTATCCTGATCATCATGTTTGTTGCTGATGAAATTGTCACCTCCTACCACTGCAGGATTCTCCATTTCCTCTTTGGCCGCTACAGCATTACTGTCCAGTGAAGGTCCTATACTAACAACAGCTGCATCAGATTGAATATGTTTATCTGCTAAAGACTGTGAAATGGGGTCAACAACATGTGGCGGGGGGATGAAGTCAATTGTATGGCCACTTGACCATGCTGACACTGGCACAAATTCTGACGGCGCTGAGCCCATATAAGGTTGCCATCCATAATGGTTATGCTGAAAAATATTAGTGTTCATGGGAAATGTGGTGCTTGGAACCACCTGTGGTTGACTATATGGTGGATAAATAAATGGCACAGGATGCATGAGATTAGGAGACCGGGGAGTAGGCGGATACAAATGATGAGGGGAAGTGCACAAAGGAGGACCACTTGGCACCATAGATGGATGCCCAGGATGGAGGGATACATTCACAGGCCAAGGTGCTACTCCCGGCATGGCACCTGGTGGCGGGAGACCAACATTTCCAGCAAGGGGGCTAAGTACAGCCGGTGGAGATGGATTAAATGGTGGGGCAGCAGCAGATAGCTTCTTATTAGGCATCTCTCTCAAATCAATATTACTTAGCACCAAGTTAGGCTTGGACGTCGCACTTGCAACACCTACAAGACTCCCTGTGTTTGTTGTAGATGCTGAATCTGATATAGGTTCTATACTGCTGGGCAGAGCTTCAAAAAATTCCATGTCAGACTTCCCGCTCTGTTCAGCTTTAGCAGACCCAGTAGACTCAGAAAACTCAATGGCTGCACCATCATTGCCACCACTTGGTGGTTCTTGACTTGTGTTACTGAACACATTGGCATCTTCTTTACTATTTCCAGACTCACTTCCAGTTACAGACATCGGCAAATTTTGTGAACCATCTTTGCCTATATTCTCAATCTCTGGTTCTCTCCCAAAGAATTTAGTTTCTTCTGATTGCTGGATTTGTTCTGCTACATTGGCTACTTCTTTAGGATTATTGGCATCTGAAGTGACAGGTCTCTGTTCCACCTGAAGTGAATCAACCAAAGAATCCTTCATTTCTTGTGCAATGATCTGACCAAGTGATGGTTGGTTCTGCGGTACATCATCTCTAGATTTCTGAATTTGAGTCTTGGCAATTGTTCCAGGACGTGCCAATGCAACATCTTTGTATGATGGAGCATTTCCGCTACTTGCAACTAAAGCTCCATGTAGCTCACTTTCTTTGTGATCTATTGAAGTAGGATTGTGTGCTTGTGAGTATGTCACCTGGGATTCTGCTTTACCACTCACCTGCTCTGTACTCTTAGTATCTTGCACCTCTGTAAGCACAGTCCCTGGCTTAACCCTATAGGTCACAGCCTTGTATATCTTGCGACCAAATCTGGCACCTGATGTCTGGACTTTCACATGCTGCTGAGGATCTGTATACGTTGTAGGTACGACAGTTCTCTTCCTTAAGAAATAATACCGATTATTTGAATAGGAATTCCTAGCCTTGTATTGTGAAGTATATGTTGGATCATGACTATCAGGGTCATACACCTTTCTGGTAGTGGGACGGTAATGCTTTATCTGCTTTCCTGGTCCTCCAGCTGATTTAGGTCTTTGAACAGGCTGCCAACCATCTTCAGGTTCTGCAGTTTCATCTTGAAGAACCTCCTTAGGTACATTAATGTTCACCTCGGGTATCTCTAGTGCTAGCTCAGAAGGTGCTGGTTGCTCAACCGATTTAGGACTCTGTATAACCTCAGCTTCAGACATAACATCAGTACCATCATCTTTTGGAAGCTCTTTAACTTGCTGTTCCTCATCTATAATGGGAGTTGAATCCCTCGGAGATATCTCAGGACTTGCTCCATTTGAACTTTCATTTGAATGTGGTAAAACCTGACAGGATAAGTATGAGGTGAATAAAATTCTTAAACAAAAAACAAGGATATGCAGAAAGAAAGATAGGTAACCAACCTTTATACTGGAGTATCTCCGTTTACCAGATTCAGAATCTCTTCCTTTGTTTTCTTGGTTGGGATTTATGTAATCAAGAAGATCAGACACACTGGAAGCACAATGTAAGTCAATATAACATCTAAGTATCCATCTAAAAATGAGTCATCAGAATATCAGCGAACCCAGTCTTTTGTACACTAGCCTAATGCAGAAAATCTAAGGATTTATTCTCAATCAAGGTTTCACCTTAGGTGTCCTTTACTAGCTATTGATGCGTCAGGTTTCCGAGTTCCATTCCGTGCAGCCTCTTGTTGCTCAATTACTTTGGACTCAAAGTATTCAAGCCAGGCAGCAGCATCCTGCATTAAGACAAGGCGAAAAGGTTAAGAATCGCCCTCCATGTCACAGAGGAAGCATTTCTTTCTTAACATATCGAACTGTCATCTTGGACAAAGAAATGCCCTCTAATGTGTACTTTGACAAATGACTATAAATCTGTATATATGTAACTCATCCCAGTTGCTTTTTATTTAGATTGTTGAAGCATCTCCATATATAATTAGTAATAAAAATTCAATGAGTTTCCTATTTTCATCCTCTTATGGTTCGCTTAAAGAATTCTATCACTCTCATAAACAAAAGCATCTTTTCTAGTATGGGAACTTGAAAAAATTGAAGGACAACCAAGTCATCTGATCTATTTAATTCCTGTGGAGCAGCTAAAGGATTTAAATCTACAATTTAAGGGGGTAATCCGATTAGTGTGGAGTTATTATGTAGTAGATTTGATAGCTATACAGTAACACTATTCTCATGTTACAATTTCAATGTTTTGCTAATACTAGTTAAATGTTTATTTGACTGCACGCATTTTAAAATGATATCTAATTGGAGGAGGTACTTCCTGTGCATGTCAACAATTTCATTTCATGAAAGGATACCTGAGTCCGTAGGTCATCTGGTCCAAGCTTTGCACGAAGGATCTGTAAGGTTGTTTGCTCATGCTGAACGCTCAAGGAATAAGCTTCCATCAACGAGAGCGCTATGGCTATAGCATGGTAGCTGGCAGCAGTCTACAGATAACAGAAGATCACTACATAAGTATTACCCAACCAACAGGGTAACTCTTCTGAGAAAAAAAAAAGATCTTAGTGCAAGTATATCTAGCATGTCCTTGCAAGAAAGGAGACATCCTATTCTAAACTATATATATATAGAAAAACAATTACCTGTATATGATCAGGCCCAAGTAATTTCTGGTTGCATTTTAAAGCTTTGTGCAAGTATCTGAGAGCTACATGCACATTGCCCAATCCTTCTTCCATCATGGCTACATTGATATATGTAGCAGCTGTATTTGGATGAGATGGCCCGCACGTAAGATGCAGAAGATATAACGCACGCTTGACATACCTAATTTACACCAATAGTTAATAAGCTTTACGAAACTAGAATATGAGTAAATATAGAAGTTTGCACATACTGTTACAGTTAATTCAAAAAACCAGAATTGTACATTTTACCAGGACTGATCAAATTGTAAGACAACAAGTATGATCCACTTCTGTTTTTAAAATGATTTCGTGTTTATATCTTTGAGCTTTAACCAGACTGTTGGAGTATATTGAGCCCATGTATAAAGGCCCACATAGAGGCCCATGTATAGGAACTATATATCCCACCCTTCTAGGGTTTGGAGGAATACAAGCCATTATTCTCTCCTATCCTCTCTCTTACATGGTATCAGCTAGCTTCTGTTTCCTTTAGCCGCCGCCGCCGCTGCCGCCATGGCTGGCCGGCCACCGGCGCCTCTTTCCCCTCCCCCCTTTCCTCCCCTTCCCTCCTCTGCTCCTGCGCCGCGCACCTTTGCAGCTGCCGCAGGCGAGCAGGGCCTGGGCGGCGCCGCCCCTGGTGCCGCCGCCGCCGCCTTGGCCAGCTGGCAGCCGGCGTCGCTGCCCCTCTCCTTACCCTGGCGTGCCCCAGCCGCCGCCGCCGCCCCGGCCTGGCGTGCCCCTGCTGCCTCTGCCCCGGCCTGGCGCGGATCTGCTCCCGGCGCGGCCGCCCCGCACCGGCTCGACCAAGCTGCCGCCGCCGGCCCGGCCTGGCGTGCCCCTGCCGCCCCTACCCCGGCCTGGCGCGGATCTGCTCCCGGCGCGGCCGCGCCGCCCCTGGGCCGCCGCCACCGGCGTGCCATCCGCCGCCACCCACGGCGCCCGCCGCCGTCCGCCGCCCGCCTCGCGGCCGCCCTGCGGGACCTCAAGGCCAAGCTCGCGCGGGCGCACGCCGCGCTGGCCGCCGTCGTGCCCGCCGCGCCCGCCGCGCATGCCGCGATGCCTCTGCCCGCGATGCCCATGCCCGCGCTCCTGCACGCGCCCGCGGCGCACGTGCCTGCGTTTGGTATGCCCCACGCGGACGCGCCGTTCGCCGCCGCCGCCGCCTTCCGCGGGCAGCCGATCGCCGCCGGAGCTGCTACGGCCGACGACGCTCTCGCCGCGGCCCTCCTCGCCGCCAAGTCCGAGGCTTCGGCGGCTCAGGAATGGGCCCGCGCGGCTGCCCTCGCTTGGGAGCGCGAGAGCTCTGCAGCCGACGCTCTCACTCGTCGGGTCGTCGTCCCGCCCGTCGTCCCCTTCACCGAGCACGGCACTTCGTCCTCCCACCAGGCTCCGCCCTCTGGATCTGGACCCCGGATCGACCCGCCCGACCCCCTCCTTGTTGCTCCTCTCACCGGTCAGACCGGGGGTGGGGTTGGCCGAGGGCGTCGTCGGCGGAGGTGGCGTGGTGGTGGTGCTCGGGGCACTCCGGACCCGACTTCGGCTCCCACACCTGCTCCTGGCCCTGGAGGTACGCCCTGGCGGCCAGGGCGCATCTCGATGTGGCCGTTTCAGGGTCAGGGGGGGCCCTCGTCCTCAGCCCCAGTCGGCGGCCATGCTCGCCGCTGCTGCTCCCCTGTTCGCGTCGTCCTGGACCCCGCCCGCTCCACCCAGCCAGCAGCTGACCTGGCCTGGGGGGTGGGACCAGGCCGCACTGGCGTAGTCCTTTAGCGCCATGGGGCGGACGCCGCCGGTCAGCACCGAATGGATCGCCGACTCGGGTGCCTCCTTCCACACCACCCTAGATGCTGGTATCCTCTTTTCTGTCCGACCCCACACCCCTCTTGTCCTTCTTCCATCATTCTTCCATCATGGTTGGTACGGGTCTTGCCTTCCTGTCACCGCCGTGGGTTCTGCTCCTGGTTCTTTTCTTCTTCCCAATATCCTTGTTGCTCCTCAGATGGTTCATAACCTTCTTTCCATTCGTCAGTTTACAGCTGACAATTCTTGTTCCATCGAGTTTGATTCTTCTGACCTCATTGTAAAGGATTCGGCCTCCCGGCGTCCACTACTCCGGTGTGACAGCACGGAACCCCTTTACACCCTTCGTCTTCCTTCTTCCACTGCACCACTTTCGCTTTCTTCGTCTGCCGCTTTTGTCGCGACGCCGTCTTCCACCACCTGGCACCGCCGTCTTGGTCACCCCGGCCGCGACGTTCTGCCTCAGCTCAGTCGTAGTACAGATGTTCCTTGTACCACGGCTCCTGCTGAGCACCTCTACCATGCGTGCCAGCTTGGTCGTCATGTTCGACTTCTCTTTTCTTCTTCGTCTTCGCATGCTGTGCATGCCTTTGATCTTATTCACTGTGACCTGTGGACCTCTCCTGTTCTCAGCCTTTCTGACTACAAATACTATTAGTGGTGGTCGATGATTTCTCACACTACTCTTGGACTTTTCCCTTACGCGCCAAGTCTGAGACATTCCCCACCCTCCTCCACTTCTTTGCCTGGGTGTCCACTCAGTTCGGCCTCATCATTAAGGCCGTCCAGTGTGACAACGGGCGTGGGTTCGATAACTCCACTTCCCGTTCCTTCTTCCTCTCTCGGGGTGTTCAGCTGCGTATGTCTTGTCCGTATACTTCTCCTCAGAACGGCAAGGCTGAGCGGATGATTCGCACGACGAATGACGTCGTGCGCACCCTTATGATCCAGGCCTCTCTGCCCCCGCGCTTCTGGGCTGAGAGCCTCCACACCGCCACCTACTTGCTCAACCGTCTTCCGTCCACTGCTTTTCCTGCTCCCACTCCACACCACGCTCTGTTCGGTACCCCTCCTCGCTACGACCATCTTCGGGTCTTCGGGTGTGCGTGTTGCCCTAACACCTCCGCCACTACTCCTCACAAGCTTGTGCTCCGCTCGACTCGGTATGTGTTATTTGGTTACTCTCTTGACCACAAGGGGTACCGATGCTTTGACCTCACCTCTCGTCGCGTCCTGATCTCCCGACACGTCGTTTTTAACGAGTCGGATTTCCCCTACTCCACCTCCTCCACACCTTCTCCTAACCCCGAGCTGGAGTCCCTGTTTCCGACTAACCCGGTAGTTCAGCCACCTTTACCTGTCTTTCCTTTCCCTGCAGGTTTTCCCGGCACACCGGCACCGCTTCCGGTGATCCCTGCTGCGCCACGGGCGGCCCCGGTGCCCAGGGTCGCGCCACGAGCGGCCCCCGGATCTCCGATCATGCCGCGCGCGGACCCGGTGTCTCCTGCTGCGCCACGCGCGGCCCCGGTGCCTCCCCCTACACCTGTGTGGTACGCTCAACCGGTGCGGGTGTATCAGCGTCGTCCGACGCCGACTCCGGCGCCGCCACGGTACGTTCAACCAGTGCAGGTGTACCGGCGTCGTTGGGCGCCGTCACTGGCGCCGACTCTAGCTCCGGAGGCTTCTACGACGCCTACACCGGAGTCATCGCCACCGCCATCTACACCGGAGCCGCTGCCGCCTCCGCCGACTCGCTCTCGAGTCGAGCCGGAGGTGTTCACCCGCCAGTCGTCCATCGGGATCCTCGGCATATCCATCCCATAGTGACTCGGCGGATGGTGTCTCAGGCCGCGACTCTCTCCGCCACCGAGGGCAAGACGCGGGTCTCTCCGGTACCCTCCTCTGTCTGCGACGCCCTGACGGATCCTCACTGGCGTCGCGCGATGGAAGAGGAGTACGCGGCTCTTCTTGCCAACCAGACGTGGGACCTCGTGCCGCGTCCGTCTGGTTGCAATATGGTCACCGGCAAGTGGATCTGGACACATAAGCGTCGGACTGATGGCACACTGTAACGCTACAAGGCTCGCTGGGTTCTCCGGGGTTTCACCCAGCGATCTGGTGTGGACTACGAGAAGACCTTCAGCCCAGTAGTGAAGCCTGCTACTGTGCGCACGGTCCTCTCGCTCGCGCTCTCTCGCTCCTGGCCTGTGCACCAGCTGGATGTGAAGAATGTGTTTCTTCACGGCACTCTGTCAGAGACAGTGTACTGCTCTCAGCCGGCGGGATTTGTGGACTCGAGTCGTCCGGATATGGTCTGCCGGCTCAACAAGTCCCTCTATGGTCTGAAGCAGGCTCCTCGGGCTTGATACTCTTGGTTCGCCACGTTCTTGCTGACTTTGGGATTCACCGAGGCCAAGGCTGACACTTCTCTGTTCATCTACTGCCGTGGGGATGAGACTGCCTACCTGCTGCTCTATGTTGATGACATTGTGCTCACCGCCTCCAGTCAGCAGTTGCTTGAGCGCGTCATCTCCTCTCTGCAGCAGAAGTTTGCTATGAAAGATCTTGGTCAGCTCCACCACTTCTTGGGCGTTACTGTTGAGACTCGCCCGTCTGGCCTGTTCATTCACCAGCGGCAGTATGCACTCGACATTCTAGAGCGGGCTGGGATGACTGATTGCAAGCCATGCTCCACTTCTGTCGATACTCAGGCGAAGCTGTCTGCTGATCTGGGTGATCCCGTGGCTGATCCTACTGCCTACCGGAGCCTTGCCGGTGCCTTGCAGTACCTGACCTTCACCCGGCCAGATCTCACCTATGCCGTTCAGCAGGTCTGTCTTCACATGCACGATCCCAGGGAGTCTCAGCTTGCTGCGCTGAAGCGTCTCCTCCGGTACGTCCGTGGCACTGTTGGCTTCGGCTTGGTTCTTCACTGCTCTCCCACCTCTGAGCTGGTGGTCTACACCGACGCTGACTGGGCTGGATGCCCGGACACTCGCCGCTCCACTTCCGGCTACGCCGTCTTCCTAGGCGGCAACCTGGTCTCCTGGTCGTCCAAGCGGCAGCCGGTTGTCTCCCGCTCTAGTGCTGAGGCGGAGTACCGGGCTGTCGCTAACGGCGTGGCGGAGGCGTCCTGGCTTCGACAGCTCTTGGCGGAGCTCCACAGCCCGCTCGCCAAGAGCACGCTCGTCTACTGCGACAACGTCAGCGCCGTATATCTCTCCACCAACCCCGTCCAGCACCAGCGGACGAAGCATGTGGAGATCGACCTACACTTCGTGCGCGACAGAGTCGCCGCCGGCAATGTTCGGGTACTCCATGTCCCGACCACCTCCCAGTTTGCTGACATCTTCACCAAGGGACTGCCCTCCTCGACCTTCTCGGAGTTTCGCTCCAGTCTCAACGTAGCAGGTGGCTAGTTGTGGCTGCGTCGGTAGTTCCGACTGCGGAGGGGGGGTTAGCTTTCTTGTTGTCCTGTCTTGAACACCGCTGCGCCGGTAGTTCAGACTGCGGGGGGGTGTTGGAGTATATTGAGCCCATGTATAGAGGCCCATCTAGAGACCCGTGTATAGAAACTATATATCCCACCCTTTTAGGGTTTGGAGGAATACAAGTCATTATTCTCTTCTATCCTCTCTTACACAGGCCATAAGAAATAGCTCAATAGACAGATATCATTAAAAAACAACAGAAATTGAGATATTTATTTTGTCCTTGGCTTTGTAACTTAACTTTCTATTTAGTGTTGTGTGTGTGTCAGTAGGGGCTTGACTCGCCCTGTAACATAAAACAAAATAATAAAAATAGGACAAACAGCAATCCAACTTGAGTAGAAATTCTGCATTAAAAAAATGACAATTTTCTTTGTCCTTTCCAACCTTTCCTCATAAAATGAAGAAACCATGCACATATTTTCATGCATTAACTAAGATATTTGGAAAAGAAACACCATCTCAGGATTCACTCAAATATCAGTATTTCCATTGCATCTGCTATTCCATAGCTAACAATCTGTATAACTTGTGTTGGAACTATCATCTTAAAAATAGGTTTTATTCCAAACAAAATTTATACCAACAAAGAGAAAAAACCAAACATGCACATTCTCGTGTGACATGTTTGTGAACAGAGGTTAGAATATGGGTTATAGAACAAACGCCCTAAAATAATAAATATGTTTTGTTTTATCTCCTGCCAATCATCATTACATGATATATCATTAAACTACATAGAATTACTCTTACGTCCAATCAAGATCTTGAAGATTGTGAAAATATACAGTATAACTTAGCTAAGACCAAAAAAGAGTATTGTGGTCCATTAGGCTGTTATGAAAACATAGATGAGCTGCATGAAACACAAAATGGAAGAGTTTTATGAATATTCCTTACTTCAGAGCCAATTCTGTATGTTGTAGACGGTAGTAGAATACAGCAAGATCTCCATAACTCTTCATTGTATCAGGGTGGTCAAGTCCAAGTTCCCTCTCATTGATGTCTAGGGCCTTCTGCTGATAAATAGTAGCCTGCAGTTTTTTAGACATATTAAAAGCTAGAACAAAAAAGTATGGCAGCACTTTTTATCTGTAGGCACATCCATTCTAAAAAGCATTGATTCAATGGCCGTCACACGCTTTCAGGTATCATGTCACTGACAAGCCCCCCCCCCCCCCCCCCCCAAGTTGCACTCTGACATGAGACCAACCTAAAAGATATCATTTTTCCATTACGAATCCTCGCATATTACTTTAATTCTATGATACTTTGCCTTAAAGTATAAGTGAAATGTCCACCTTTTCCTATCAGCCTAAACTTTTGGGTTGAATTGGTTGGTGTATGCAACTCAATATGGTATAAGGGCTAGATGTATCGAGTTTGAATCATGTAGGGCGCGATTAAAATAAAATAATTGCAGCCGACTCCTATTCCATGTTTGAGGCCTAGTGGAGCCTACATGTGAGGTGGAGTGTTGAAGTATAAGTGAATTGTCCACCTTTTCCTATCAACTTAAACTATTGGGTTGAATTGGTTGGTGCATGCAAATCAATATTTTGATCCTTTAATGTTTTGTCTAAGCAGGTAGAATCGATGTTCTGAAACCATGTAAGGCCACCTAGAATTGCCTGAAAATGTTTAGCACTTCATCAAATGACCTGATTTCCAACCGCATAGCAATATGTACCTGATTAAAATCACCAGTATGGTACAAAACAACAGCTAGCAGACTATAAGCTCCAGCTGTCATTCGATGGTAGGGACCACACACAGTTATGAGCTTACAAAGAGCCTGCATTTTCATATAGAA
The DNA here is from genome assembly GCF_016808335.1 of Panicum virgatum. Taxonomy (NCBI): domain Eukaryota; kingdom Viridiplantae; phylum Streptophyta; class Magnoliopsida; order Poales; family Poaceae; genus Panicum; species Panicum virgatum. Next base: position 16,125,932 of record NC_053146.1, on the reverse strand, counting down.
AATTACGAATCAGCGGAAAAAGTATATGAAAAGAATTGCTACATTTAGACATGATTTTAGAAACATACCTTGGTCCCATAATTGACAGCATCTTCAAGTTTTCCCTTGTCAAGAGCAGTTTTAGAGGATTCTAGCAGTTGCCTTCCATCTGCAGATGAGCATGCGACTTGCTGCATGTTATGAAAACCATATTAGTTGGGTTTTATGTCATTTCCTATAGTGTATAACAAAGTATTAATAAATAAAAAGGTTCTAAACTACTGATGCTGATAACTGATGTACATGCCATCAATGTATCTGATTACATATGATGAGTCAAATTAATTTCAAACAAGTAATAATCCTATCCTGCAAACCTCACCTTATGTACAGGTACCAGGCTAATAATGTCCTGCTTATGGAATGCGAAAGCAGAATCCATAATGAAATCTCGGGGTGCCAATTCAATGCCCACCTAACAGCAGCAGTTATCCTCAAATCAAACTATGCCAAATCAGGATGAATTTTTTAGAATAAAGATACAAATAGTAACCTTTACCTTATGGCATAGTCCTCTCAGGATAGCATATTTCCTCACATCATTGTAATGTTTTTCTGTGAGCTCAAATTCATATCTCTTTTTCAAGAATACCACCAGCCATCTCCATACTAGGGGATGAACACTAGGACAACTTCCAGAGACATCAGATTCAGGAACACCAAGCAGTAAGTTCAGAGCTGCGGCTATTGTTAGTGCTAATTGTCGTGTGTCTGAAATAGCAGCAATCACGGATCGAACAATATGCTTGAATGCTCGCACTATCATTTCATGCACACATAGGGACTGAACATGTGAAAGCTTCTCCGAAAGCTTGACCTAAACAGATAATTAGCTGGTTAGCATTATAGAGTAATTGGAAAGAAATGGCATTCATTAGGTTCAAATGTAAAAGAGCACTAGAAACTTACAACTCGTCCTAGAGAGCGCATCTGTAGGCCTCTGGTATGCATGAAATCTGTCAAAGTCCTACCGTCAACAGGTGAAAGCTCCAAAGAACCAAAATCAGCAACCTGAATATTTTCTTTGATTAGGCTTCTTAACTCAAAACATTGTGCATGTTGATTATATACATCACTCATAATCTCATAAAACACTTGACTACAGGGAGATGTCCCCTGGCTGTCAAAAAAAAAACTCATTATCTAGTATATTGATACATACCAGCTTAGGAAGCGCGACTTCATCATAGTACTTTAGAGCCATCTCAATCAACTCAGAAGGTGACTGTAGAAAAAACAAGGTTAGTCTTCAGTCTTCATGCACGATTATGATGCAATGAGTGTTAGCTAAGCATGGACAGTAAAAAAAACTCCAACATCAGCTTACTCAAGACAAACACGAACAATAGAAGAAAGTAATTATCTTTCTTTCAGAGCAAAAAAATAGTTTCACTTTACAAAATAAAAATAGCTGAGCAGAAGATTGAAGCACAAAAGTAAATGAACATAGCAAAGAAAGAATAGTACTTCTAAGGGCTTTCCTAGAACAAGTTTGTCAAATAACCTATGTTGCACCAATTTCAACACACCTGCATGATGATATCAGTTCTGCAGAAATTAGAATTGTATTGAGAAAGCTCGTATTTGAGGTTGTCTATAACTGGTTTACCTTAGAGTCCAGAAACTTCATACATGGGTCAGAATTGAACCACTTTCTTAACATTTCTACAGCTCAGCTTGATATCCTTCTTATTAGCCAACATCATATCAAGTGCAATGTGGCAACCTAAAGTTACTAGCTATATTTATAAAACATGTATGGCTCCCAAAGATATACAGAGCAACATATAGCTACTTTGACTTTTTCAGTTGTAATGAAATGCAATGCGTCACC